>NC_090926.1:233529072-236029072 GCF_040938575.1 Ambystoma mexicanum | reverse complement strand
CGGGGGGGGGGGTAGGGTTCCCCGGCGGTGGCTTCCTCATCAGGGCCCTGTGTGCCCTCTCTACAGCGAACCCCTAGGACAGAGCTCCCCCGGTTATCTCCTGTAATAGCATAGACTCGATGTATTCGTAGGGTTAGTTCCCTCAGCTCCTTCCGACAATGGGAATATTGTTCCTTCGGGCGCGTCCCTCCGCCTCTTCCGACCTGCTCTCCAGATTGCCCACACGTTGTACCAAGGCGTGAAGTTCAGATTTATGGGCAGCACAGGCTGCTGTGTTCGGGGCCACCTCTTTTTCCAGGTCCTCCGTGCGCTCAGCCAACAATCGTACGTCTTGCCGGAGAAGATTTACGTCCTCCTGCACCGCTCCAACTTTGAGCTCAAGTACAGCTTTCAATTCACTGATTGCCAGGCCCAGTTTGGTCTCCAAGGCCACTTTCAGGTTCGCAATCGCCGCAAGTACCTCCTGGTTGCCCATAATGTCTGGGCCCCCAGCGGGGGTCCTGTCTTTCTTCCTGGCCCCTTCTGCACCTGGTGGTGTTTTGGCAAAATCGTCCAGTGTGGGCTGCTTGCCTTTCTGTCTGATGGGTTTGTTGGACATCTTGTTGCGTCAGGGTAAAGTGAGTCGGCCCCAAAACGTGCTGTCCTCTTTTAGAACGTGCTAAGTTGCCCAAAATGTCTAGGTCCAGCCTGATCGTTTCAGGGGTGTCCTCCAGCGACCTCCCCTATTTCTAGAATGGACTGTGTCCTCCCATGTACCCATGTGGGTTCATTCAGCCTTCACAGGACTAAGGACCCTGCCCCAGTCGATCTAGCTCCCCGGGCTGTCTGCCTGGCGCTGGTGTGGCTCTGCGGGCTCCGGTGGCCACTCTTGCTGGTCCCCACTTTCATGGGGCAACCCCGTACACCTTCATCTGCAGTTACCTCTTGCGGCCACCTCGGGCACGTTGTCTGCGTCTCTTTGTTCCCACTTCAGGCGGCTGCAAGTCTCTGTGTTTCTGTCTAAGCCTGTCTGTGCCGCTCGGGTGGCTGGATCAGCATTCGTAAATCAATCATAGGCATGTCTTGTTCTTCGTTGTGCTATTGTGTTTACTAGCCTCCACAGGATGGTTTAGTGGAGTTTGTTGCAGGTTGGGTTGCCGATGTGTGCCTGCGCCTCTTCGTCTCACGGTGCGGCGCTGGGTTTATTGTGTCATGGGCATTTCAGCTTATCAGCTGTCTGTGAGCAGCAACAGTGCTCTTTTCTCTCCTCCCATCACCTCGTTAAAGGAGACGGACGCTCCCAGCGTCGCCTCCCTCTGATCGATCCGCTTGGTGCACAGCGTACCGGGCAGCTCCCTGCGTCTATATACACGCGCGCATTGGCGCCATTTTGAATGCGCTATCCAAGCTCCGCATCGCAGCTCATTCAAAGAATTGCTTGGCAACGTGGTAGTTAGTTCAATATAAGTCAGTAGTGCTCTGGTCGACACCGGTTCATTCTAGTTACTGGTTCCACATTCCACCATGCAATAGTTCCATGTTTGCAGGGTCAGCGCTCTGCATGACCCTGCCCTGTGCTGCAATTGCAAGATCACCTCCCTTGTCCCCGTTGGATGCGTGAACTTATACACGTTGCAAAGGGTAATATGATTAAGCTGGCATCTGTTTTGCTAGGAACTGCTATCGCATCTAATCAGGGTCCCCCTGTGTGCCTCCGTCAGATCTCAGGCAACCCTTAGGCTGTGCTCGGCTTTATTATCAGTGAAACCTGATTGCATCCGTTTCAGGGTCTTCCTGTGTGGTACTCCGTATACTAAGCTGGCCCTGTACATCCGTGTTATTGCGTTACCTTCGGTCCGGATGGCCGCAACACGGAGCCTGCAGCCGTGGACACCATGCGCGACCCAAAAAGCTGCCCTGTCATAGGCCTGTCTAATGACCAAGTCTCCACTGCGGCTGCAAGCGAAACCGCCCATAATGCTTGGACGGCTCACACGCCGTCACTTCGCTACAGCTGCTTGTGGGCACGCCGGTGCCTCGTATGTGTTGCGCATACACTGCCGAGTATTGCAGTGTATATTGTACTGTCACTTATTCATGGGTGGGCAGCCTTGTAGTCTATCACGCATACACGCGGACTGCTTGGGGTTCCAGTCCCGTTTCGTCGCGCACCGGGCATGCGCTTTTCAATCACGGCACTGTTTGTTTGCCGTTTTACTCCGACGTCGGGCTTCTCCCCCGGGTCCCGCGCTGTGGCCACAGGGAGTCTTCACAGCTCTGCTCTACTCGCGGCCCCTTCTGGCAGACCCGATCTGAGCGCAGCTCTCTCTCCTACAACGGGCTGCTCGCGAGTCAGCTGTCCTCCACATCTCTTTGTTGTTGGCGGATCGCCATTTTAGATTCCTCACAAGCGCACCGCCACAAAATTCTTCCGGCTGATTTCGCTCGCATCACAGCGCTGATCCTCGCCATCTCCAGCTCCAGTTGGGCAGTGTCAGTTCATGAACTCGGGCAGACCAGGATGGTTTCAATGTGTCACATTTTCTCTGATCATTTCAGGATCATCAGGAGCCTCCTTGGAAACACGTCCTCCTACATGGCTCTGTAGCCACGCCCCCAGCCGCACAGAGAGTTCTTTTCTTTTCTTTGTGAGGGGCAGGGCACCCTGGAATGGGTTTGCCCCCAGTAAGGGGCCCGAGCTTTGCAAAGCGCCGCTTGCCGTCCAGTGAGCTCCCGCTGGTCCTTAAAAATCCGGGTGAGATTTTGTAAATCTCGCGCCAGGCCGTACCCATATCCACAGCATGTCTCCAAGGCGGACAACCTCTGGCATGTCAGAACAATGTAGGTACGGGAAGTCAGCCTCTGGATGCGAGCCGGTCCCTTCCTGGGGATCACCCCAGCTGCAGTGTTCGCCAATCTTGTTCTTCCTCTGGGGGTTCACGGTCGGCATTCTGCCTCGGCGACACCTAGCAGCTGACTTGGAACTGGTGTGGACCAGGGGAATCTGACTGTTTAATTAAAACAAAGCATTGCGAAGGCCTGTGGAGGGTGTTGACGCAATGTGATTTCTGCCAAGTGCTCCTAATGTCAAAGTGAAGAAATTCAATGAAGCGTGGGTAAACGGATGGGGTAACTATGACCTTTAAGGTATCCACATGCCTCGTCATCTTTCTGAGATTCCCACTGTCCCTATCTACTATCTAGCGAAACCACAGCCAAGGGAACAAGCTTGGCAGAATCGTCGGGGAAAGAAGACCCGGTTGAGTTTGACTCTAGTCTGGCACTGTGAAGAGACATGAGGTAGGATAAGTGGGAGGCCCTCGGGCCGCTGGTGAAATACCACTACTCTTATTGTTTTTCCACTTACCCGGTGAGGTGGGGGGCGAGCCCCATGGGGCTCTCGCTTCTGGCTCCAAGCACCCGGCACCTGCGGGCACGACCCGCTCCGGGGACAGTGGCAGGTGGGGAGTTTGACTGGGGTGGTACACCCTGTCAAAGGATAACGCAGGTGTCCTAAGGCGAACTCAAGGAGGACAGAAACCTCCCGCGGGGCAGACGGGCAAAAGCTAGCTTAAACTCGATTTTTCAGTATGAATATAGACCGTGAAAGCAGGGCTTCACGATCCTGTTGACTTTTTGGGTTTCAAGCAGGAGGTATCAGAAAAGTTACCACAGGGATAACTGGCTTGTGGCGGCCAAGCCTTCATAGCGATGTCGCTTTTTGATCCTTCGATGTCGACTCTTCCTATCATTGTGAAACAGATTTCACCAAGCATCGGATTGTTTACCCACTAATAGGGAACGTGAGGTGGATTTAGACCGTTGTGAGACAGGTTAGTTTTACCCAACTGATGATGTGTTGTTGCAATAGTAATCCTGTTCAGTACGAGAGGAACCGCAGGTTCAGATATTTGGTGTACATGCTTGGCTGAGGAGCCAATGGGGTGAAGCTACCATCTGTGGGATTATGACTGAACGCCTCTACGTCCAAAATCCCCCCTCCACCCCAGACCGTGATACTGCAGCGCTGTCGAGCATCAGTTAGATTAGGACAGCCGGCCTTGGGGCCGGTGTGTAGAGCCACTTGCCTCAGGATTTGAGTGTGGACAGAATGGGGGCCACCTTTCTCACCCATAGTGCACCGCATGTTTGTGGGAATCTGGTGCTAAATCATTCATCGACAACCTGATTCTGGTTCAGGGTTTCGTAAGTAGCAGAGCAGCTAGGTCGCTGCGATCTATTGGAAGTCATCCTCTGAGCCAAGCTTTTGTTGCAAGGCGGCAGCACCGCCAAGGTTCTCCATCCTTCCTCCTGGGGCATGCGAGGTGCACAGGAAAATACCACCCACCATAGGGGCGCACCTGCGGGGGTGTGCGGGCTGGGCGGGGAGCACTCTTCTCACCTTTCCTGGTCAGCCTGGCAGACCAGATGGCCTTGGGCCCGGGCCTTCGAGGTGGTGCCTTAAGCCCCCGAACAGGGCAGGGGAAGAGAGGGTGCAGCCACCCCAGGGCGCGGGGTTGTAGCTAAAGCCTGTGCCCCTGGAAAGTGGGGTTGGGCAGGCCCGGCTGGCCACTGGACCACCTGGCCTGGTAGAAGGCCCAGGTGGCCCAAGTTGTGGCTGGTTGACCAGATGCCCGAGTTGCGGCTGACTCCTGCATTTGTCTCCGGTCGGGTTCCGTACGCTTAATAGTCGGCGTGGAAGTGTCTCCCTGGCCCGAGAGCGCTCAGTTGGTGCCTTAAACCCAGGGCGGGGAAGAGAGGCAGCAGCTTAAGCACCCACCCCAGAGCACGCGGGGTGGTACCTTAAGCCTGTGCCCCTGGGCGGTGGGGGCAGGTACGGCCGCTGGGCCATCTGGCCCGGGGAGTAGGCCCAGATGGCCCGAGTTGTGGTTGCCACGGCTGACTCCTGCATTTGTCTACGGTTGGGATGGAAGTGCCACCTTGCGGCCTTCAGGGCGGCCGTGGCGCAATTACCGGCTTTAGTTCAATGGCGTTCGTGGGTTGCTCCCGGTCCTCTGGCAAGTATCAACCAGTTGTGGTCAGGTCCAAGACGAGCTGCGTGTGTCAAGGGGCGCCCTGAGCGGGTCCCTTTCCTCCGCGTGGGGGTAAATGCTCTCGCAGTGGCCGGCCCTGAGTTCCACAGTGTTTGTGGGTTAGTCCTGGAGGGAAAGGCTCTAATGTTGTGAGAGCAGCTCAGGCCAGAGCTCCAGGGTGAAAGCCCCCGGACCCAGTGGTAGTCGCATCGCTCCCCACAGGGAAAAGCTCTAAAGGGGCCCTGCTAAAGCTCCAGGGTGGCTGGCGGCGGGGGTGTCCTGGCCTTGGGTGCCTGTCTCACGTCTGGGTTGACTGTCCGCAAGCCTGGTGGTGATCGTGGGGAGCCCTGTCCCTCTCTGGAGGGTAAAGCTCTAATGTGGCGGGCGAAGCTCTAAGGCGGCCCGGGCCAGAGCTCCACGGTGGCTGGGGCTGCTGCCCCCACTGGCCTTGGGTGCCAGCCTTGTGCGTGTGGGTGGAGTCCCCAAGCCTTGCGGTAGTTGCGGGGAGCCCTGGAAGGGGAAGCTCTAAATGGGCCCTGCTAAAGCTCCAGGACGGCTGGGGGGGGTGCTGGTCCCCCCCAAGCACCCAGCCTTGGGTACCTGTCTCACATGTGGGGCGACTGTCCCTCCCCAGAGAGATAAGCTCCAGGGTGGATCAAAAACCTCTTATGTGGAGGGGGGGGGGGGGGGAAACTCTAAGGTGGCCTTGCCAGAGCTCGAGGATGACGATTGGTGCTGGCCCATGCCTTTGGGCACCTGCCGGTGCCCTGTCCTTTGTCAGTTTGGGGGGCCAAAGGCCCTTCCCATCCAGGCCCATTGGAATGCTTTGACCTACCAGATGGCCGCTCTCCGAGCCCGGCCATCTGGTTATTGGCCAGAGGAATGTCTGCAAGGACCAGGCGGCTTGGCTGCTCTGGAAGTTCTGATGGGCGTCAGTTTAAAATGTTTCTCCAGTTGGGTCTCTAAGGAGCCCGAGGCTTTTGCCGAGAGGTCCCGCTCTGTCACTCTGGGTACACAGATGACGAAACTTAGTCTCCTTCCTCCGGATTACTATAGACTGGGTGAGAGGGACCTGTCTGCGCTCCTCTTGGTTCTCGTTGCCCAACCCGGGCTCTATGGTGAAAACCCAGGCCAGCCGGGGGGCGTGCCCCACGCAATGCCCCCAGCAGAGACTGGCCTGCTGGGGGTGCTCTTCCGAGCACTCCATGGGATCGATTTGGTGCACTTGGTCTGTCTAGGGTTGGACTGCTTGGCCATCCTCGGCTGTTTCAAGCAATTTGCTTCCACCCGCCTTGGGACCGTGTCAAGGGTTTGCTTCCCTCGGGGAGGGCCCCCTCGTTTGGGCAGCTCTAGAGTGAAGGCTTAGCAGCCCGGCAGCTCCCCAGTGGTCAGATCAGACGGTTTCCCCTCGCAAGCCACGACGCGGCCCCTCCTCCACCAAGCACGTTTCTCCAGCAGTTCGGAACACACGTTGGCTGCTTACCCCCTCTGTCGCCATACCAGTGGCAGCGTGCTGGCAAACCCCCCTACCGGTTCAAGTTGTGCCTGGCCTCTCCCTCCCACCCACCCTGTGGCATGGCTGAGCAGGCCCGGCCGCCGGCGCCTGCGTGACCAACCTGTCCACCCGACACGCACACGTCTAGGGATGCTCTTTGGCGCTCGGGTGCTGCAGACAGCCCAAGAGGGTGCGCAGGTTGGCTCTGAGGCAGTCGCGCGGCTCCCCCCGTTGCCACCCTCCATCAGGTGCGGCTACCTCATTGATCCTGCCAGTAGCATATGCGTGTCTGAAAGATTAAGCCATGCACGTGTAAGTACAAACGACTGGTACAGTGAAACTGCAAATGGCTCATTAAATCAGTTATGGTTCCATTGATCGTGCCATCTGTTACTTGGATAACTGGTAATTCTAGAGCTAATACATGCCGACGAGCGCGGACCTCCCGGGATGCATGCATTTATCAGACCAAGACCAATCCGGGATCGCCCGGCCGCTTTGGTGACTCTAAATAACCTCAGGCCAATCGCACATCCATGTGACCGTGACGATGCATTCAGATCAACTTTCGATGGTACTTTGGTGACCACGGGCAAGGGGGAATCGGCGTTTGATTCTGGAGAGGGAGCCTGAGAAACGGCTACCACATCAAGGAATGCAGCAGGCGCCGAAATGACCCAATCCCGACTCCGGGAGTTAGTGACGAAAAATAACAGTACAGGACTCTTTCGAGGCACTGTAATTGGAATGAGTACAATGTTTAAATCCTTTAACGAGTACCCATTGGAGGGCAAGTCTGGTGCCAGCAGCCACGGTAACTCCAGCTCCAATAGCATATATTAAAGTTGCTGCAGTTAAAAGGCTTGTAGTTGGATTTTGGGATTGAGCTGGCGGTCCGCCGTGAGGCGAGCTACCACTGCCTGTCCCAGCCCCTGCCTGAGCATCCTGGGGGTCTGAAGCGTTTACTTTGAAAAAAGTACAGTGTTCAAAGCAGGCTGGTCACCTAAATACGTAAGTTAGGAATAATGTAATAGGACACTGGTTCTATTTTGTTGTTTTTCGGAACTGGGGCCGTGATTAAGAGGGACGGCCGGGGGCATTCGTATTGTGCTGCTAGAGGTAACATTCTTGGACCAGCGCAAGACGAACCAAAGTGAAAGCATTAGCCAATAATGTTTTCATTAATCTACTGTTGTTTTTGGTTGTTGGTCTTCAGGTCTGCCACTCTGCCAAATTCCCCTAGGAGTGCTGTTAACTTCCCGAGGGAAGTGTCCATGTCTGTTAGCACGACTAGGAGGTCGTCGGCAAAGGCCATTGCCTTATGGCCTTCCCCACCAAATGTGATCTCTTTTATTCCCCTCTCCTGTCTAATTCTAGCTAGGAAGGGTTCGAGAAAGTTTGCGTACAGGAATGGTGACCTGGGCAGCCCAGCTTAGTAACCCTAGTGATCCTTATCGCCTGGGAGACATGCCTATTGATAGCCAGCCTGATAAGTGGTTCTCCATAGTTGACTTTGACCAGGTGGGCAAGTCCCGGGCCAAACCCCATAACCATCATCGTAGCAAACAAGAATGACCATTTGACTCGGCCAAATGCCTTCTCTGCATCTAGTGCTAACACTCCCTGCCCTCAGGACTGCCCTGTTTGACTTCTCTATCAGGTGGGATATTCGCCTAATGTTGACAAACGTTTGTCGCCCCTTGACAAAGCCTGCTTGATCCGGGTGGATCAGGTCAGTGATTACTTTATCCATTCTAGATGTTAGAATTTTTTGTAAAGATTTTGGCATCAAGGTTTATTAGGGCGGTAGGCTACAGAGGGTTTGTTTCTTGTTTGGCTTAGGGAAGAGGATTACCTTGGCCTCCTCCATGGACTGGGAGATGCGGCCCGTATCGGAGAAGGAGATGGACAGGGATGCCATTAACGGGACTAATGTGGTATGGAATGCTTTATAGAATGTGGCGGGGTACCCGTCGGGCCTAGGGCTTTATTTGGTTGTAGCGATTGGATCGCTGCACACACCTCGTTTTAGGTAATCGTCCATTCTAAAGCGTCACGCTGGCTCTGTTCTAATCTTTTTAGCCAGCAATATTTTAAGAAGGCCTTTTGGAGATCACTCTCCGGTGCCTCCGCAGAGTAGATGCTTGTATAGAACTCTGTGAACGCCTGAAGGATCTCTTCTGTACATGTGGTTTCCTGTCCCTCCACCATCTGAATGTGGCGTATTGTACTTGCCGCCTCCTTCTGCTTAACCTACCTGGCTAAGAGCCGGCCTGTCTTGTTTGCTGGAGGTAATACTTCTGCCTCAAGAATCGGAGCGATTTTACTGCTTGTTTAGCTAGAAGGATATTGATTTGCCCTTTGATATGCCTATACTCCCTCCTGATCATTACCCCCCTATCTGTCTCCGTTAACCCCTGTTCTAGGTCCACCTGGAGGGCCTTCTCCTGTTTGGCTCGAGATGCCTGCTTTGCTATGAGCACCCCCTGCATGGTTGCCTTAAAGGCGTCCCATACTACATGTTCCTGCACCTCCGGGGTCTTATTTTCCCCAAAGAAGTTGCGGATGGACTTGTGTATCTCGTCGCAAATTACTGCATCAGCAGATGTCAGGGGAACCGCCACTTCCAGAGGCCCCCCCCGCCCCCCTCGGATTTCTAGCTGCAGGGGAGTGTGGTCAGGCAGGGCTATGGTTTCCCTTTCTATGATCCGTACTTGGCAGAGCAGTGTCTCAATATGTAATCAATTCTTGAGAATGTTCGGTGCACATGTGAGTACTATACCCCTTGGAGTCCCCTTTTAGTTCATGCCATGTATCTGCTAATGCTATTCTGTTATGCTAGCCTGTAGTTTACTAGATGGGCCTTCAGATGTGGGTGGCCTGTCTGCGCTTCTGTCCGTGGATGGGCACCACGCCAAGTTAAAATCCCGTCAGTGTTAGCTGGCTCGTTGTTAACTGATTTAGCTTCTCCAAAACCCCCTGCAAGTATTCTTCCTGCCCTGAGTTGGGGGCGTACACTGTGGCGATTGTGAGAGGCCACCCCCCATTGTAGCTGGACGAAGAGGAATCTACCTTCCTTGTCGACTTTTGTGCATATTATTTCGATGTCAGGTAGGTGTCTAAATGCTATGAGGACCCCTCAAGCTTTGCTCTTGTCGTTGGCCTACAGAACCTGGGGTTATCCTCAACTTTATTCTGTATCCGTCTTGCTTACGGATATCGGTCCCCTGGAGCGTCACAATGTCGGGCTTGGTATCCTGGAGGAGGTTCTCCAGTTTCTGTCTCTTTAGTCAGTGTGTTTAGTCCACTAGCATTGAGTTTTAGTATTTGGATCCCTACCCATACCCCGTTACGTTCTGAGAGTAACCATGTCGAAACGATCCCCCTCCGGCTGGACTCGGCTCAACTTCCCCAAGCCGTAACGTCGTCCTAGGTTGCTAGATCTCGTTCACATCCCAGAGAATAACTGTGCGGGGAGAGCCATTCCTCTGCTCTCCCCTGTTTCCAAGATCCGTCATCCCCTAACCCCCTGTCTCCCGGAGCCGACCCTTAGGCTGACATTCCCTGTGTAACCCCACCGGGTCTTAACCCTTGTCTCGTGATTTCCCCCCACCCCCCTGCTGCTGTTAAGTGGACAGCCTATTCAGCCTGGGGCTTCGGTTGCTATCCCCCCCCCCCGGACCCTGCAATTGTTTGTGTCTTGGCTCTGACCTCTCTACTCTTCTCCACTCCCATGGCTTCTCTTGGTGGCTTTCATGTTCTGGCCTCCTATTAGGTCCTCCCCCTGCATCCCCCTTCTTCTTCAATATTCAGGATCTTGGGTCCCTCATCCAACGTAGTGATGTGGTGTTGGCACCCTTCCCACTTGAAGACCATTCCAAAGGGGAATGTCCACCTGGATCTTATCTGGGCTTTGGTAAGGGCTTTGGTCACCAGGCCCATTTGCCTCCTTATTGATAGTATGGATTTGGCCAGGTCCTGGAAAAGTTCTGACGGTGCTGTTCACTTTCATCAGGGTTGCTTTCCTTGCCACTTGGAGGATCCATTTGTTTCGGTCGTATCGCTGTAAAGCCATCGCCACTTCTCTTGGCCTGGCCCCGGGTTCTTCTCGCTGCGGACCATCTATCTGAGAATTTCTCCCCCAGCCATGCCCAGCAAATCTTTGAACACATGCTGCATTGTTTCCCTGAGGTCGGCATCGCTCGCACATTCTGGCAGCCCCTTCACCCTGATGTTGGACCTTCCCGAGCGGTTCTCCAAGTCCTTGGCTTGGAGCTCCAGGTTGTGTCGCTACCGCCTGCAGCTTCGCTAATACATCTATCTTCCGGGTGTTTTAAGTGAGTTCTTGAATTGCGTTTCATTTGTATCAATTCAACTGTCGCCTTTGATTTCCTGCAGGGATTGTGCAAGTTCGGTGCGTATTAGGCTTAATTGTGTCTGAAGGGTAGCAGTCATTTGGTCACTGAATGCCTTAAAGCACTGTTGCAGCCCCTTGCTCGTGACCTCTTGCCCCTGTGGTAGCATCGGGGGCTCCTCCAACTGCTGCCTCTCTGTCACCCATGGATCCTCTTCCTCCGGGGCTTCCCCCTCATTTCTACATAGCTTTTGGAGGGTCCCTTCTGTTTTCTTGAGATCTTGGTCCTTGAGGGGCCTTTTTTGGCCTCCTTGGCCTTGTTGCGCAACATTGCCTGCTGATGGCGAGTGCCTGCCTGCACCTTACTGTAGGGGGCTTCTTCCCAGGCCTCTGAGGTTCCTCTTGACCCTGGGGTATTGGCCAGTTGTTCTGTAGGAAGGGGATGCTTTTCTCTCCCTCCTGTGCGCAGCGGGGGTCTAGCTCCCCTTTAGAGCCTGGGTTGGTTGCCCCCTGGGGGCTGTGGGGCTAATACGCTCAAAGGTGAAAGTGGTTATGGTCGCAGTGTCACACTGGCCTGGAGCCCAGGAGCTTCTTGAATTTCTTCCCGGGGGGCCCCCGTGCTCCCACCATTCCTGAGCCTCTAAGTATGCTCTTGAACCCATGGAGGTTCCTTCTCGGGTAATCTTGCATGGCAGGGTTAGTTTTCATAAGGGTGGGTGGTGGAGCGAAGCAGCGCTCTCCTGCAGAGTCAAATGCTGAGGGTTGGGGACACGTGCCGTCCCCACCCCTCGCCCCGGGTTCCTTCCCTGGCCGTTAGCGGGGGGGATGCTGCAGGAGACTTAGTGCTGTCACCCTTCTATTACTGCAGTTTGCCTCTGATGTTGCTGAATGGTATGGGCATGGGCCTTTGCTGGGGTCCGAGTATGCTGCGGGTCTCCTGCCATAGGGGGGGGTCTCCTTCCAAGTGTAGGTTATGGTGCGCTGGGGCAGATGCTTTCATAAACCTCCATGTCCGTTGTTTGGGAGAGGAGGGTCTTGCGTGCGCCTGCTTCATGGCTGCCAACTCCCCTTAATTATGCCTACTTACCCTGCGCCAGCTGGGGCGCATCACAGCTCATGGGGGCCCTGTGCCGCGTGGTTCGTGGAGGCCCTGCGCTGCGTGGAGCCGGGCTTGCTGTATGGGGCAGAGGCAGGCGCAGGATTTCAAGGGAATACTACCCGCTCCCTCTCATTTGTAGCTGGGTGTCCGGGCTGCGCCGGCTCTGCTGTATTGCCAGTGGATCCGCGGTGGTCCGCTCACACTCCCCAGTCTCGCCTATGTTGCGTTGGCTGAATGGGCACCCTGCGTCTTCTGCACCACCTGCGTGGGTTCTCTGATCTCCTCCGGCTTGACTGACAGTCCCCACACAGGCATCGCTGCTGGCGGTCTCAGGTCCACTAACTGTGCCCCCAAACGCTGCAGTTGAAGTTTTCTTGGGGACCGCTCGCTTCACGGGTCGTCCCCTTTGCTTTTGCTGCCGTGGGGTCTTGTAACGCAGCTTATTGCTCCTTTTTCGGATGGCCGGGGAGGAGCGCGCTCCTCACAGTGGGGTGGTCGCGGGGGCCCTTTTGGAATCTTCTTATGAAGCTTTTTGAACCTTCGTCTTCCCTTTCTTGAGTGATCTTTCTTCCACACTTCTCAATCCATTTTTCGTCCAGGATGTGGCACAGAGGGGGTGCTGGTCTCCAACGCTGATGATGCGGCTTGGATGCACAACTCTGGCAGCGTCAGTGCTTATTACTAGACTTATCTGCCGCCTTTGATACCGTTGACCATGCCGCCTTGCTCGTCTGGGCCGGCCTTTCTGGTGCCGTACTTTCCTGGTTTTCTTTGCTTTCCTCTAACCGAACAGTCAATTTCCATCCCCCCCCTTTTCACTCTGTACCGTCTGCCTTGAGATATGGATTCCCTCAGGTTTCCTCCATCTTCCAGGTTTTGTTTAACATGTACATGTAACCTCTTACCAAGCTTATCTGCTCTCACGGCTTCCACTGTTATTCTTAACAGATCACACAGATCCTGGTCCGTTTAGATCTCTCTCTTGTCGAGACAGCGACCAGATTTAGGTCCTGTCTCGAAGCTGTGGGTGCATGGATGTGTAATGGCTGCTTCAAGGGGAAAAAATGAGGTGTTGGTGGTGGGCCCTCCTTCCTCTACTGCCTTTTGGACCCCCTCTTTTTGGCCATCTTTAGGGGTAAATATGTCATCTGAGATTCCGCAGACAGAAAAGCTAAGTCTAGTATGTCAAAGGGGCCATCTTCAACTGAAAACCCCATAGTAAGGTTCTTTGTTTACTCCTTTCTCAGTTACGTGCCCCTGTGGTGTCCTTACTTGTTATGTCCTCCATGGAACACTGCAACGCCCCATTTCTGGCACAAACTGGCTACTTCTTATGGCACCTTCAGGTCCTGCAGAACTCTGCAGCCAGAGTAGCCATTTACACACCTAGTTGTGCTCACATTACTCCATGTGTGCACCATCTTCATTGGCTACCCATGGCCAAGCCCATTCAGGTCAAGGGCTAATGTCTAGTACATCATGCCTTTTATGGAACTGGGGCAGAATGTCTACAGGCTAAATTCTGTTTGTACATTCGTGCTCGGCCACTCCGCTTGGAATGCCTGATATTAAATACTGACAAACTGCCTTGTACATATAAATCCATTATACATCCATATAAAAGTGCTGTGTGCAAATGCGTCATAAAGTCAAAGCAGAACCATATTACTTCAAGGCAAATTGTAACTATTGCAAATGCCTGACTAAAGTGCCAAGAGTATAACGGATTCAAAAAATGCCAGGTGCGCCTGAGAAACGTGTCAAGTGTTTCTGAGTTCCTTCCACTCTAATCGCATTTTTAATTTTAGGCAGTGTGATTTGCTTTTCATGTTATTTTAACTCACTGGGCCTCATTACGAGTTTAGAGGTAGCCATGGTGCTATTAACGCCATGGCTGCCTCCAAACTCTGGTCCAGGTTCCTTGAATGAGGAATTACCAGGCCATTCCAACCTTGGAGGATCCGGTAATTCCTCATTCAAAAAACCCATCCCCATTTCCATTTGAGCCCCCACAGGGCTCAATGGGAATGGTCCCCTTGCGGGACCCGCAAAGGACGTCTGGTCTGACCAGACGTTCCGAGGGGGGTCCCGCAAGGGAACCTCGTAATAGGGTGGATTGGGTTTACCGGCGCTGTTAAACCCATTCCGCCCACCTTGTAATGAGGCCCACTGTCCTATAAATCCATATTTCGAGTGACATTTTTTACTTGCAAATATTCTGAGACCTTTAGTTGTCTATAGTTTACCTGTACTCATTCACACTACAGCACCATTATGAAAAGCAAATAATTTATAGATCGATAATTGCGTCACAAACCTCCGGCACTGTGTATCATCGTTCCCCTGCTGAAGGTGTGAAGTCGTAATATCTGTTGAGCCCTTACAGGAAATATTGTGACAAAAGATTGTGAACATTTGCAATAATAAAGTTTACTTTTTCTTTTATCCAATTCTTGCAGCGACTCATGTGCAGTTATGAGAACTGTTTTTCCATAAATGTTTCACTATTCGGCTTCTTTTTCCTTCCAATCCCCCAGGTAAAGCAGGTTCACTCCATATGGCTCCACCAATTTGATCTTTGGTTTACAATTGTATATGTATTATTTGTTGCTTTACAGTGTAAGCACTTGTCATAATAAAAACACTTCAGTTCCCAATTGTCTATTTCTTTAAGCTAATGTGTTATTTGTTTTTAACCCCTTAACTGCCAATGCCTCCCACCCCCCTGCGCACCAAGCCCTTTTTTGGTGGTTTCGGTATGTTGCCATTCAATCCCTTGTAATGCTTTATTTACATGTGATATCTCCCTCAAATTTGGCCCCCTTTCTTCCCACATGTAGGTGATCATAACGCCACCTAGGAATCCTAGTTTGCTGTATGGGGGTGAGAGAAAATAACCGAAAATGGAGCACATTTCGTGTTTTTTCAGACAATGGCAATAAAATTATGTACAAAGAAGCCTGTGGGTGTTTCCTTGTAAGAGCTAGGAACAAATGATTTGCTGTGCTGAATTTGCCATTTTCCAGGCTTTCAAGAACCGGTTGAGTGAAAACCAAAAAAATTACCATCAATTTTGTGAGAGCTATGCAGGTTTACCCCTCCCCCCCAACCCCCCCTCCCCCCAAATAGTCCATGCGGGGACGGAATGGAAGAGGAGGGTAGGAAAGCTGAAAGGGAAGACCAAGGCATACATTTCTGAAAAGAAGAAGTTTAGGAAAGGGTGATTTGTGCAGGTGAGGCAACATCTATGTAGGGAAACTGCCCATAGTTTGGGGAAAGATTTGAAAAATGACAGTTAAAAAGGTATGTGCTGGACATGGTTGGACCTGTAAGGTAATGGCTTCTATGAATATTTAGAAAAGCAGTGCCCCGCTACATTCCCCTGACTTTTCCAGTTAGGAAATCGCATGTACCATAAGCCAAAAACTGAGCCATAGTACACAGGAATTTTATGCTGACGGCTTAGCATGTGTAAATAAGGAAAATAAATGTGAGGAATGGCAAGCATACCATTTTTGAAAGAGCACAGGCAGCCCTTTTGAAGGGTAGGTGACTTGAGCAGGTTACAAAAGCATACAGTGCTTAAATCGGCAACTACATGTAGTTCACATTTGGGAAATTAAAGGGTTGTGTAACAAAGTGCAATAGCAAATGTATGAAAATGTTAAACCAAGAGAAAACAACAAATGTCCTACTATCCTACATACCCACACGTCCTGACGAAAAGTGTACCTCATGTGTCGGTGCAACTACCTGGGTGCAAATGGAAAGGGCTAAACCACTGGTAACCCAAGCGTTTCAGGAGAGCAGACTCCCGTAGGAACCCACAGAGGTCTGACTTGTGCCAATTGCCCTAGAATTTATTACCCAAAAGCCCGGCAAAGTCTGAAATTTAGGGAAAATAAACACAATTTTCAGACATTTCCAACCTGGAAACTACTGAAACATACCGCCAACACATGGCCTACCTTCCCAAAGGTGTCTGGATGAAAACAGTACCTCGTGTGGGTGTACCTACCTGGGTGAAAAAGTGTTAACCATCCCCAAGTCCAACGGCACTCCCAAGGAGCACCAGCAGGGTCTCCATCCGTTCCCTGAGGGGAAATTCTGTAATGCTGCCTACCCAGAGCTCCAGGATGGTCTGCGGTGATGTCACCGGCCTTGGATGACTCTACCATGTGGGTCCACCATCCCCAAGTGCAGCAGGACTCCCAGGGAGCCCCGGCAGGTTCCCCGACCTTTCCCAGAGGGAGAAGCTGTAACACAGGCCAGCCAGAACTCCAGGATAGTTTGTTCCTGGCCTTGGGCAGCTGTCTCCCATATGGAGTGACCATCTCCAAGTGCAGCGGCTGTCCCAGGGAGCACTGACAGGGTCACCTACCCTGAGGGAGTGGCACCCTTCTGGTGCTTCCTGGAACCGCTGCTGGGCTGCGGGATGGTCAACCCACATGGGAGACAGCCGCCCAAGGCCGGGCACTTTACCTGCAACCATCTTGGAGCTCTGGCTGGCCTATGTTACAGCTTTCCCCCACCAGGGAGCCCCGGCAGTGTGCCAAAACCTCCACGAAGGGAAAAGCTGTAATTTAGCCCAGCCAAAACTCGAGGACGACTGGAGGTGATGTCCCCGGCCTTCGGCATCTGTCTCCCATGTGAGTCCACCATCCTCAAGTGCAGTGAGAGCGACCTACCCCAAAATCTGATATTTAAAAAAATGGGTACAAAAAATTTGGAAAAAATGCAACTACTTCAGGTTCAATTTAAACACATAGATCCATAATTATGCCAACGGCTAAGATATTTCACACTTTGGTCCAATTAAATGGTTATAATAAATCTTGAATATGATAAATATGTAAGAACCATGAACTGATAACTCGAGTAATAAAATAAATGAAAATAAGGCCTACTTTAACAATATAAATACTTTCATGGAATATAAACGACTTAAAATATGAACCTGTCAATGAAAAGAATTACATATTAAGTACAACAATGAACTGAGTGACAGCATAAAAAAGGAGAGAACTGTGACCATGTTTCTAGGTGGACATATGGGAATGGAGCTACGAGACCCTGGAGGGGCCTGTAATTTCAGAAAGATAATAGCCAGTATATAAGGTATTCCCAAGGCGTATACCCTATACACTTTATCCTTTGCCAGGTTCCAGTCTGTAATTCAAGACCTGGTAGAGTTTTGAAGAATGAACAACTCTGCATTAGAAGGTCAAAAGTTTTGTGGGTATCGTCTTTGATCCCACTAAAAGTACATTTGAATACACAGTCTGCAGGATGGACTGTGGAAAAGACCTACTTGAGCTTGTGTATGCAATGAAGTTGGCATATGAGGAGGTTCAAGGTTGGCAGAGTTATTGCGCAGCTGCCTGCAGGAGGCACCATGGTGGGGTCAGGCAGCTACCATGACAGCGCTGCTTGACTTCAAGTTGGCAGCTGACAATTTATAACTGATAAGAATCACTAGATCTGAAGATGGCGAGTTACTCAGAAGAGCCAATCACTTTGTCACGTACACACAAGGAGTTGGGCACATTAATTAACACCTTTCCTTTTCCAGTATAAAAAGGGGCAGGACTATACAGGGAGGCTTTGGTAGAAGGCCTAGTATGGGAGTTTAGAAACAAGCGTTGCAGTAAAGAGCAGAGTAAAAGAGGAAGAAGGAAGGCGAAGGGAGTTGAAGGAGAGTAAGACTTGAGGTGGATGGGAGAGGAAGTTGAAGATGGGACAAAAGAAGGGAAAGTGGAGAGCAGCGTAAAAAGGGGAAAACTAGCAATGGGGGAAAAGCAGAGATGCAAGGTGAGACACAAGAGAAAGGAAGAAATTACTTGGAGAACAGTTTAAAAGGTACAGACAAAATCGGTGTAGGAAGAGGGCCACCGATGGAGGAACATTTTTGGAAAGCTACTGAGGAAGAAAAGGAAGGTGGAGGAAGGAAGAAGTGCAGAAGGTGGACCCTGAAAATAAGGTAAATGCTGTGGACGAAAGCCTGTGTCCATTAAGTAGCATGCTAGCTGGTGCCTGGTTGTACATCTTAACCTAATACCTAGCCCATCAAAAGTAGAGAGGGGTATTGGAAAGATGAGGAGGAGTGCAGTACCCTGGGTAAACCAACTTGACCGTGGTTTAACTCTCAACACCAAGCTGAGTGGGCCTGTCTTCGGTTTCTGGCCCTGCCGATGCATCACATCATCGGTTTCTGGCCCCTGGAAGGGCCTATCTTTGTCTTCAAGCCCAGGAGTGCCAGCGCATCTTCAAGCCCGGGACAAACAAATGGTCTTTCTGGCCAGGAGAGCAAACAAATCTTCATGCCCAATAGGGCCAATGCGTCGTCAATCCGAGGAGGATCAACCCATGCTCATATAGAGCACTAGAGGGGGACTAACTGAAGCATTCCCACTTGGCAATACAACTCTAGTTGAGTAATATTAGAATACGGAAAGTGGCCATGGGATTAAAGTCCTCTAGAAGAAAGGGGGACTCCTTACAGTGTTAGGAATGTCAGCAGACGGAATCTTATGGGTGTGGAATGTGAACAGAGAACACTAGAAGAGAATGCAAGGCAAGTTGTATGGTGGTTGGTGTAAAGGGGAGGACAGAGAGAGTTGTTACAGCATAAAAATGAACTTAAAAGAAATAAAGTCACGCATACTGGCTGTGTTCTGGTTCACTTCCTTAACTGGTGCTGAGTTGCGGCAATGACAAAGAGCCTGCACTTGCCATTAAGTGTGGTTGCCCTGGCTGAACAGGTACAGGGTTAGTTGCACAGTCAAAATGGTAGCTCAGTGGGACTCTCCAGGCATGTATTGGGGATTATCTGGGCTGTGCGTGAGCCTATGAGGACACAGGAAGCACCCTAGCAGCATAGCCGTGCATGCAGACGACAGAACACGTGATCCAAGGACGCATTGTCCGGTGTTGCAAGTTGTTACCTGGCAATTTTAGACATGATAAGGAGTTGACATGTCTGTTGCTTAGCTATGTAACAAGCTGAAGGCCTTCACTGCGGACACTGCGCTCCGTGCTGTGCCTGTCCCACGTGCACTGTAGCGACCGAAAGAAACACTTGCACACATAAAGAAGGGAGCATGCCATAGCACAATTGGCTTTTACTCTGAGAGGTGTTTTTTCATTGCACTTTAAAAGGGAGATTACAGACATTTGTCCCTGTGAACAAGGTGACAAATACCAAGAGCACAAAAATAGGGAAGCAACAGAAATGAATTCAAAGATTATGGGAAATATACCAGGCACTGGGTTATTCCTAGGTTATTAAATCGAAAGAAAGATTCCAGAAGCATATGTTAGCAGTATATGTTCCTAATTATTTGAGTAAAAAGAAAGAGGCACTGTTTCTTTGTCGAGGTCGTGCTGGACAACAATTTCTTAAAACTAGCTGAATGCATCAAGATGGGCAACCAGCTTGATGTATGCATAGCCAAGATGGACAAGCATTACGAGGTGAAGGGGAATAACATTTTGGCTTGTTATCAATTTTCCACCAGACAACAGAAATGTTGTGAGACCATTGAGGAGTTTGTTACAGCACTGTGAGGGTTGGCTATAAAGTGTTGTTTTGAACATTATCAGAAAGAGGACATTCGGGACAAGTTGATGATCAACAGGAGATCAATTGGTCCCCTCGTTTAATGGGAACTAGCCCACTCACACTGAAGTAGCTAGAGAAACGGCCCTCTGACCTAGAGAGGCAGAAAAGTCGGAGGGCCGTTTCTCTAATGGGAAATAGCTGCTTCAGTCTGAGTGGGCTAGTTCCCATTAGATGAGAGGACCTTTCTGCCTCTGCAGGTCGGAGGGCCGCTTCTCTAATGGGAAATAGCTGCTTCAGTGTGAATGGGCTAGTTCCCATTAGACGAGAGGACCTTTCTGCCTCTGCAGGTCGGAGGGCCGCTTCTCTAATGGAAAATAGCTGCTTCAGTCTGAGTGGGCTAGTTCCCATTAGCCGAGAGGACCTTTCTGCCTTTCCAGGTCGGAGGGCCCTTTCTCTAATGGGAAATAGCTGCTTCATTGTGAGTGGGCTAGTTCCCATTAGCCGAGAGGACCTTTCTGCCTTTCCAGGTCGGAGGGCCGTTACTCTAATGGGAAATAGCTGCTTCAGTGTGAGTGGGCTATTTCCCATTAGACGAGAGGACCTTTCTGCCTCTGCAGGTCGGAGGGCCGCTTCTCTAATGGGAAATAGCTGCTTCAGTGTGAATGGGCTAGTTCCCATTAGACGAGAGGAACTTTTTGCCTTTCCAGGTCGGAGGGCCGTTTCTCTAATGCAAAATAGCTGCTTCAGTCTGAGTGGGCTAGTTCCCATTAGACGAGAGGACCTTTCTGTCTCTGCAGGTCGGAGGGCCGCTTCTCTAATGGGAAATAGCTGCTTCAGTGTGAATGGGCTAGTTCCCATTAGGCGAGAGGACCTTTCTGCCTTTCCAGGTCGGAGGGCCCTTTCTCTAATGGGAAATAGCTGCTTCAGTCTGAGTGGGCTAGTTCCCATTAGACGAGAGGACCTTTCTGCCTCTGCAGGTCGGAGGGCCGCTTTTCTAATGGGAAATAGCTGCTTCAGTGTGAATGGGCTAGTTCCCGTTAGCCGAGAGGACCTTTCTGCCTTTCCAGGTCGGAGGGCCGTTTCTCTAATGGGAAATAGCTGCTTCAGTGTGAATGGGCTAGTTCCCATTAGCCGAGAGGACCTTTCTGCCTTTCCAGGTCGGAGGGCCGTTTCTCTAATGGGAAATAGCTGCTTCAGTATGAGTGGGCTAGTTCCCATTAGACGAGAGGACCTGTCTGCCTCTGCAGGTCGGAGGGCCGCTTCTCTAATGGGAAATAGCTGCTTCAGTGTGAATGGGTTAGTTCCCATTAGACGAGAGGACATTTCTGCCTTTCCAGGTCGGAGGGCCGTTTCTCTAATGGGAAATAGCTGCTTCAGTGTGAGTGGGCTAGTTCCCATTAGACGAGAGGACCTTTCTGCCTCTATAACTGCTTCAGTCTGAGTGGGCTAGTTCCCATTAGACGAGAGGACCTTTCTGCCTCTGCAGGTCGGAGGGCCGTTTCTCTAATGGGAAATAGCTGCTTCAGTGTGAATGGGTTAGTTCCCATTAGACGAGAGGACCTTTTTGCCTTTCCAGGTCGGAGGGCCGTTACTCTAATGGGAAATAGCTGCTTCAGTGTGAGTGGGCTAGTTCCCATTAGACGAGAGGACCTTTCTGCCTCTGCAGGTCGGAGGGCCGCTTCTCTAATGGGAAATAGCTGCTTCAGTGTGAATGGGCTAGTTCCCATTAGACGAGAGGACCTTTGTGCCTTTCCAGGTCGAGGGCCGCTTCTCTAATGGAAAATAGCTGCTTCAGTGTGAGTGGGCTAGTTCCCATTAGCCGAGAGGACCTTTCTGCCTTTCCAGGTCGGAGGGCCATTCCCTAATGGGAAATAGCTGCTTCAGTGTGAGTGGGCTAGTTCCCATTAGCCGAGAGGACCTTTCGCCTTTCCAGGTCGGAGGGCCGTTTCTCTAATGGGAAATAGCTGCTTCAGTGTGAGTGGGCTAGTTCCCATTAGCCGAGAGGACCTTTCTGCCTTTCCAGGTCGGAGGGCCGTTTCTCTAATGGGAAATAGCTGCTTCATTGTGAGTGGGCTAGTTCCCATTAGCCGAGAGGACCTTTCTGCCTTTCCAGGTCGGAGGGCCGTTACTCTAATGGGAAATAGCTGCTTCAGTGTGAGTGGGCTATTTCCCATTAGACGAGAGGACCTTTCTGCCTCTGCAGGTCGGAGGGCCGCTTCTCTAATGGGAAATAGCTGCTTCAGTGTGAATGGGCTAGTTCCCATTAGACGAGAGGAACTTTTTGCCTTTCCAGGTCGGAGGGCCGTTTCTCTAATGCAAAATAGCTGCTTCAGTCTGAGTGGGCTAGTTCCCATTAGACGAGAGGACCTTTCTGTCTCTGCAGGTCGGAGGGCCGCTTCTCTAATGGGAAATAGCTGCTTCAGTGTGAATGGGCTAGTTCCCATTAGACGAGAGGACCTTTCTGCCTTTCCAGGTCGGAGGGCCCTTTCTCTAATGGGAAATAGCTGCTTCAGTCTGAGTGGGCTAGTTCCCATTAGACGAGAGGACCTTTCTGCCTCTGCAGGTCGGAGGGCTGCTTCTCTAATGGGAAATAGCTGCTTCAGTGTGAGTGGGCTAGTTCCCATTAGACGAGAGGACCTTTCTGCCTTTACAGGTCGGAGGGCCGCTTCTCTAATGGGAAATAGCTGCTTCAGTGTGAGTGGGCTAGTTCCATTTAGAAGAGAAGACCTTTCTGCCTCTGCAGGTCGGAGGGCCGTTTCTCTAATGGGAAATAGCTGCTTCAGTGTGAGTGGGCAAGTTCCCATTAGCCGAGAGGACCTTTCTGCCTTTCCAGGTCGGAGGGCCGTTTCTCTAATGGGAAATAGCTGCTTCATTGTGAGTGGGCTAGTTCCCATTAGACGAGAGGACCTTTCTGCCAGGTCAGAGGGCCGTTTCTCTAATGGGAAATAGCTGCTTCAGTGTGAG
This sequence comes from Ambystoma mexicanum, assembly GCF_040938575.1. Taxonomy (NCBI): domain Eukaryota; kingdom Metazoa; phylum Chordata; class Amphibia; order Caudata; family Ambystomatidae; genus Ambystoma; species Ambystoma mexicanum. The sequence goes on along the minus strand of NC_090926.1, from coordinate 236,006,587 downwards.
TGGGCTAGTTCCCATTAGACGAGAGGACCTTTCTGCCTCTGCAGGTCGGAGGGCCGCTTCTCTAATGGGAAATAGCTGCTTCAGTGTGAATGGGCTAGTTCCCATTAGACGAGAGGACCTTTTTGCCTTTCCAGGTCGGAGGGCCGTTTCTCTAATGGGAAATAGCTGCTTCAGTGTGAATGGGCTAGTTCCCATTAGACGAGAGGACCTTTCTGCCTTAACAGGTCGGAGGGCCGTTACTCTAATGGGAAATAGCTGCTTCAGTGTGAGTGGGCTAGTTCCCATTAGACGAGAGGACCTTTCTGCCTCTGCAGGTCGGAGGGCCGCTTCTCTAATGGGAAATAGCTGCTTCAGTGTGAATGGGCTAGTTCCCATTAGCCGAGAGGACCTTTCTGCCTTTCCAGGTCGGAGGGCCCTTTCTCTAATGGGAAATAGCTGCTTCAGTGTGAGTGGGCTAGTTCCCATTAGACGAGAGGACCTTTCTGCCTTTCCAGGTCGGAGGGCACTTTCTCTAATGGGAAATAGCTGCTTCAGTGTGAGTGGGCTAGTTCCCACTATTATGCAGGACTTGGCCACTAGGGGCAAAAAGGGCCATTTTTCTAATGGGAACTAGCCTTCTCAGTGTGAGTAGGCTAGTTCCCATTATTATGCAGGACTTGGCCACTAGGGGAGCAAAAAGGGCCATTTCTCTAATGGGAACTAGCCTTCTTTGTGTGAGCGGGCTAGTTCCCATTATTATGCAGGACTTGGCCACTAGGGCCAAAAAGGGCCACTTCTCTAATGGGAAATAGCAGGACTTGGCCACTAGAGGCAAAAAGGGCCATTTCTCTAATGGGAACTAGCCTTCTCTGTGTGGGTTGATACTAGTTCCCATCCGAGAAACGGACCATCGGTTGTTAGGGCCATTTCTCAGATGGGAAATAGCTGCTAGCTGCTTCAGTGTGAATGGGCTAGTTCCCATTAGACGAGAGGATCTTTTTGCCTTTCCAGGTCGGAGGGCCGTTTCTCTAATGGGAAATAGCTGCTTCAGTGTGAATGGGCTAGTTCCCATTAGACGAGAGGACCTTTCTGCCTTTACAGGTCGGAGGGCCGTTACTCTAATGGGAAATAGCTGCTTCAGTGTGAGTGGGCTAGTTCCCATTAGACGAGAGGACCTTTCTGCCTCTGCAGGTCGGAGGGCCGCTTCTCTAATGGGAAATAGCTGCTTCAGTGTGAATGGGCTAGTTCCCATTAGCCGAGAGGACCTTTCTGCCTTTCTAGGTCGGAGGGCCCTTTCTCTAATGGGAAATAGCTGCTTCAGTGTGAGTAGGCTAGTTCCCATTAGACGAGAGGACCTTTCTGCCTTTCCAGGTCGGAGGGCACTTTCTCTAATGGGAAATAGCTGCTTCAGTGTGAGTGGGCTAGTTCCCACTATTATGCAGGACTTGGCCACTAGGGGCAAAAAGGGCCATTTTTCTAATGGGAACTAGCCTTCTCAGTGTGAGTAGGCTAGTTCCCATTATTATGCAGGACTTGGCCACTAGGGGAGCAAAAAGGGCCATTTCTCTAATGGGAACTAGCCTTCTTTGTGTGAGTGGGCTAGTTCCCATTATTATGCAGGACTTGGCCACTAGGGCCAAAAAGGGCCACTTCTCTAATGGGAAATAGCAGGACTTGGCCACTAGAGGCAAAAAGGGCCATTTCTCTAATGGGAACTAGCCTTCTCTGTGTGAGTGGGCTAGTTCCCATTATTATGCAGGACTTGGCCACTAGGGGAGCAAAAAGGGCCATTTGTCTAATGGGAACTAGCTTTCTCTGTGTGAGTGGGCTAGTTCCCATTATTATGCAGGACTTGGCCACTAGGGGCAAAAAGGGCCATTTCTCTAATGGGAACTAGCCTTCTCACTGTGAGTAGGCTAGTTCGCATTATTATGCAGGACTTGGCCACTAGGGGTGCAAAAAGGGCCACTTCTCTAATGGGAACTAGCCTTCTCAGTTTGAGTAGGCTAGTTCCCATTATTATGCAGGACTTGGCCACTAGGGGCAAAAGGGCCATTTCTCTAATGGGAACTAGCCGTCTCTGTGTGACTGGGCTAGTTCCCATTATTATGCAGGACTTGGCCACTAGGGGAGCAAAAAGGGCCATTTCTCTAATGGGAACTAGCCTTCTCTGTGTGAGTGGGCTAGTTCCCATTATTATGCAGGACTTAGCCACTAGGGGGCAAAAAAGGGCCATTTCTCTAATGGGAACTAGCTCACTCACACTGAAGCAGCTATTTCCCATCTGAGAAATGGCCCTAACAACCGATGGTCCGTTTCTCGGATGGGAACTAGTATCAACCGTACTGGCCCTGGTAAAAAAAAAAAAAAAAAAAAACAGAACTAAACCAATTGTTTTTTATATAGTGCCTCTCACCATGCTTCACAGCACTGATGTCATCACAAACATTATTATTAAATGCAGAAGGAAAGAAAAGATCTTTCACTTTCTGGGCATCAAAACGCTATCCACAGCATGCGCACAGACACCAGCAGCAAGCACCCAACACAGTCAGCTCTCTCATAGGCGGACAGGGCCCGTAGGTGTGGCTGCACGTGACCTGCTCACTGCACTGATGAGTGCAGGAGGCAGATGCTGTGGATAGTCTCGCAGGCCCTTTAGCTCTGATCATGTGTGTTTTTAATGGTTTTGTCTATGTTGAGGCAGCACTGGACTTGAGATGGAAAGGGGTGTGGAGGTAATGGTATTTGGGAAGGCAGCCATAAAGCATCAGGGGACTACTGTTGGGGTCTTTGATGTTGTTGGCTCATGTGTCCTGTCTAGTGGGCAGGTCACCCCTGCCTTGCACCCACAACCCGGGGCTGAGGAGCGTTTTTAGAGCTGCATCTAGCAGCACGTGAGAGTGAGAAGGAACTCTGGCGACCCTGTGCCTGGCCTCTGCCCACCCCCCCACTACCCCGAGAGAGTTCTGGGGGTGCTGGGCCGAACCAGCGGACTCGGAATCCATCACTATTCCCCAGCCTGCCCTGAGGGCATGCACTCGTCGGAGCTCCCTCGGCTGTGAACAGACTCGAGTACAGTACAGCTATTGTCGTACTGCACGATGGCTGCGTGGTTAGTAGTACAGTGCACATTTCCGAGTGCGTGTGCAGTGCTTTACAAATAATGAACAAACTACCAGACAATCAGGCATGAGGAAGTTGTCCAGCACGAGAGCACCTGCCTGGGTTCCACTGGGAGCATGCTGGGCCCTCCTCCTAGACCAGGTGCATAGCCTGTCCTTTTAAGGGAATAATTCCCACTGTGGGGCCGCAGGGAGAGAGGGTGGAGAACTGGGAAAGGACGGCTCCCGCGGGCCCCGCCCTCCTCCCCTCTCCCGTCCCTCTTCCGCTCATGGATGAGTCATCACATTTCCTCTGCCGCTGCCCGCAACGTGGTGAGAGGTTACCTCTTTGCGGCTTTCTTCTTCTACTCGCGGATTTTAAAAGTCACATCCTGGCACCGTCACACACTCACAGCCACACCCTGCCCCACTGCCCCATTCTACGCCCGTCATACAGCCACACACTGCCCCATTCTACGCCCGTCACACAGCCGCACTCTGCCCACTGCCCCCATTCTACCATCGCCACACACTCACAGCCACACCCTGCACCACAGCCCCATTCTACCACCGTCACACACTCACAGCCACACCCTGCCCCACCACCCTCACAGCCCCACCCTGCCCCACTGCCCTCACAGCCCCCATTCTACCACCGTTACACACTCACAGCCACACCCTGCCCCACTGCCCTCACAGCCCCCATTCTACCACCATCACGGACTCACTTCCCAGATATGTTATTCACAGATTTGCAACGCCATTCTGCTTCCCTCAGACAGATACTCCGACACACTCGTAACTCATTCCCTACCCAGCGTACCTCACACCCGTATAACCTCTCCACAATACCGCAACGCAATCAGAGCTCCAGTAGTCAAACACTTATCACCGCAGTAAACTAAATGCACTCACTGCCAACTCCATTTTTACTCAAACACACGCACGCCCTCATTCAGCTGCCTTGACACGCCAGAGCACCACACTCAGCTTCACGCCCTCATAGCCATTACTTAGTATCCTTAAACAGCGAGAACCACAGTCTGTACCTTCACATGCTCTCACACACTTCACTACCGTCTAACACTCACAGACCAGCTCACAGAGTCTCACACGCTGAGTACAACTTCCTCACACACCCACAGCATGGCTTTGTGACCCTGTCGCACTAACAGCCCACTTCTGCCACCAACACACACTTCCAGCACGACTCCACTACCCCCACACCTTCACAGACCGACTCTGCTACCCACATATCTGACATTACGACTAAGCTAACGTTACCAAGGTACACACTCTCACATGCTTACTGCGCCACTGATTTGGATTTAAAAAAGCTAAAATGCAGCTTTGAATGTGTTGCAGAAAAATAGTTTCAACATTTTAATAAAATGGTTATGTTTCTGTAGGTGTGTACTCGATGGGCAAATAAGTGATGTTGCATGGTTATACAGGGGGGCAGGAAGTTTGTTTGTTTGTTTATTTATTTGATAATGCGCACCAAGTCCAAGGGCAGCTGGGTGCAGTGGTGCAAGAATATTCGAAGCTTAGTTACAGTGTTACATAGTTGGTACGTGCATAGATTACATAGATCACGTAGATTACATTACAGTATGGGAGACAGGTACAATGCAGGATTAGTGACAGCCATTCTTAAAGCTAGCGTATACTACAGAAAATGAAGTGAAATATCAGATGGGTGGCCTATAGTTGCACTTGGGAGAGCAGGAAAGTGTGTCATAAGAGATTGAGTTGTGCAAGTCAGGAAAGAGAGATGTTATAGGTCAATCCAATTCAGTTCAAGTATTAATCATGAACAGGTATGGGCCCAATCTAGATGACTCTGCATTTTTCAGCCCCCCTTGTGTTATGAGACAAAGTGCCTGAAGCAAATGTCCTATGGGGTGGGGACTTTCACGTCGCTCTAACGCTAGAATTAGACTACAAAAAGAATGTTCATAGAATACAACCCAAGTCCTCCAACTGTTCTGGAGGGCATGAGAGATAGGGACCGGGTAGATGTATGGAGGAACTTCACCGACAACACAAGGAATACACTCATCACTAGACATAGCCTTCGAAATGAACATATATGAACATTTAACTCAATATTTTGAACTGAATGGGCGCACAGTATCAGATATAAGTGCCCTGTGGCAGGCCTTTAAGGTATATATAAGGGGCATAGCTATTGCAATCGCACACAGAGTACACCACACTATCAGAAAGAAACTTGATTTGGGAGCAGAAACTTAAAGAACTGGAGGGAAAGTATGACAACTCCAAATCTCAGGCAGACCTAGCAGGCATCAAGCAGGTGCTTGATAGCCTTCGATCACTAGCTGAAAGAGAAATTAAATTTGTTGTTGCCTTGGCTCTGGCCCGAAGGTATGGGGAATCCACACTGGCCAGGTTAATTGAAACTGAAATGTCATCTCTGAAGATGTTGGCAATAAGAAATAATGCAAATGAACTCTGCACACAACATGAAGCAATAGTTGACACCTTTTTACGATACTATAAAGAGCTATACTCTAAAAGATGTTATAAAACCACTGGTGAAAATAGGCAATATTTAGATATGCTTCCGATCTCTTTGCGATCACTGGCGTGAGAGATGGACTGAAGGTACCGATTAGTCTGGAGTAGTTGCCAACGGCCATAGATGACCTCCCCAGCAACCAAGTCCTAGGCACTGACGGGTTAGGTATTTCATTCTATAAAAAGCACAAAGACACTCTAACGCCTTACTTGTTGTAACTGTGAGAGGAGTCGCTGGCCTGCAGGGAAACTCCTCATAGTCTCAGGGAGGCAGTGATAATGCTACTCCAGGAGCCAAATAACATCTTGGAAGGCTGAGACTCATGTAAGCCACTGGCCTTACTAAATACGGATACAAAGATATTCACCAAAGCCCTATCGAATCGATTGCAGTAACTTATGCCCTACTTAATACATCTGGGCCAATCCAGATTTATCCAGAAGAGAGACACATCATTGAACTTCAGGAGACTGTTCAATATCATAGCGCAAATTAACCATAGTTTACCAGCTGTGGCCATTTTACTAGATGCCAAAAAGGCATTTGAATCGGTCTCCTGGGAATTTTTACTTGAGGTGATGAGATCATATGACTTTGGTCCATACTTTATGAATCATATAAATTTGCTTTATACCTACCCACTCTCGAAGATCAAGGATGGGGACACGTATTCATCTTTGTTTGAACTGGAGAGAGGCACAAGGCAATGATGCACTCCCTCACCTTTGATTTTTGCAATGGTTATCTAACCCATGGCAGACATGTTGAGATATAAACAGAGGCGCTTGGACATAAGAATAACGTCAACACCTGAGTTGGTCTCGCTTTATTCTGCAAACATAATTCTTTATGTCAAAGAACTAAAAGCAAACATGATACCACTAATGGAAGGCATAATACCTTTTGGGGAGTATTCCAGACTGGCAATTAACTGGGCCAAGTGAGAGGTATTCCCCTTAACAGATTGCACAGCACCGCCCATAGATCTGCTTAGGCTGAAGGAGTCCCCTAGGACCATTAAATATTGGAGAGTCAAAGTATTCAGAGATAATGTTATGTTATACCAAACGAACATTGACAACTACATTAAGGGTCTCCACTCCAAGCTTGATAAATGTGCCAGAGTTCCTATCTCCCTAAAGGGGAAAGTAGCACTTCTTCAAATGGTGGTGCTGTCCAAAATGCTTTACTTATTTGTAAATATCTCAATCGCATTGAGCAGAGCATTTTTCAGAGTACAGCATAAAATGCTGGTGCAGTTTGTATGGCATCCTATTGCGGTAAAGAGCAAATATACTGAAATGACTAAACAATATGTTCTGTAGGGATATTAGGCCCCAGATTCTGAGCTATACCATTTGGTTGCACAAACTAGCTTTGCTTCATACTGGGTGAATAGTCCCCAGGGATACCCCAAGGTCCAATTGGAATCCAGGTCCAATTGGAATGAAGGGCAGGAGGTGATATGAATCTGGGCTCTGAAATACTAAATACTGGGGATCTTGACAATTTCCCACATGACCCTGTGCAGCCATCTCTGAAAGCCTGTAATAAACACACCCAAAAATAGAATTAACTCATGTGTATTTTGGCAATGACCCATACAGTTTATGCCTGATGTCCCACCCACAATGAACAAAGCCATGAAAGCACGTAGTAGAGAGGTAGGTTTTGGGGTGTTAAGTGACATATTTGCAAGCAAATAATTTCTCACACTAGTGGAAGTACATGTTACGCTCACCTGACTCCCACGGAGGCGCTGGCCTGGTTTGCGCTGCTGTGACCTCTTCTAAGGTGATGCGCAGGGTTCGGAAGACGGACTGGACCGGGCCCCCAAATCTGGCTTGTCTGGCTCGCAGAAGTATCCTTCTGTAGGTGAAAATAGGGGATTAACTGTCTGCGGGGTAATGCAATCGGCCTCCCACTTTCCCCTCTCACCCTCCTCGAAAATCTTCTGTGATTCCTCGTAGCGTCTCACCTTAGGGTCTGGAAGGACGAGCTCTCCATCCTGCTTCTGATGCAGGGGCGCGTTGGTATCCAGTTACTTCACTGGATTTTCGGATTGATGAGAGCCAAACTTGCTTGGCTTCCAGGTAAGTTTTTTTGATAAGAGGTTCCTCTTGTGTCAATACATTAATGTACTAATGCTAGTGTCTTTTTCCCCATAGGGGCCAGGGTACGGAATGCCGGGGAACAGGCACCGACCCGAGATGAGAGGTGAAATCCTTGTAGAAATCAGGTAAGTCTTTAATGAGCGTTTTTTGGTAATGTCTTTTCATTCGCTCATTAACACTGATGTCTCTTTTTCCCCTTAGGGGCCGGGGTCCGGAAATGCCAGGATGCGGCGCGGACCCGAAATGAAGAGGGAATGAATCAACAGGTAAGTCTTAACATGGAGATTTAGCTTTCCTTATTCCCTTCTCTCTCACCTTTTGTTCTGGTCTTTTTCTCCCTAGGCGCTGGGGCGTGACTGCGAATCCGGATGATCGCTGCTGAACATGGAGGCGCCCTGTAAAGGTGAGTGGAATGCGGCGCTGCAGCAATCGACGCAATGAGCTTTTAAATAAAAGTTTTCCTTTTCAGGATTGTCGGCGAGATGTTTCCGGGATGCGGATTTAGCAGGTAAGGACTTTTCCTTCTTCTGTTCTCTCCTTCTCTTCCTTTGCAGGTGATCCAGGATGCTGGCAGGCGTGGCAGAAGTCAGGATGCAGGAGCAGACACGGTGAGCGTCCAGCTGCTAGATGCAGAACAACGCGAAGCACGTGTGGCTGTTCGGGTGGGGTTTAAATAGCCTTGGAAGAAGGTCCAGGTATGTATCCTTCCTCCAATCAGGTATGTATCCTTCCCCGACCACGCCCGGATGGTAAATTAGTCCCACAGGTAAAGTAGTTCCTTTCAGGCCTCAAGGAGGCCGGGATCCTGCAGCATGGTCTGCATCAGGTAAGTGCACCCAAGCACTCCCATAATGAGCCTGGCGCCTATGGCGCCAGGACTGATGTCTTTTATGAGCCTGGCGCCATAGGCGCCAGGACACTGTCCAAAGGGCCCCTATATGGGGTTGCTGGGTCCTTCCTTGGGGACTGGATGTCCGCTTTCGGGGATGCAGGGCTTGAACCGGCTCTCCGGGAGCGGGCATCATGACAGCACTCCCCCCCCAAGACCCCTCCCAAGGTTGTTCCCTCCGGGGGTTTTGGTTTGTCTGGGAAGAGTCGGTGGAATTTCCTGACTAATCGAGGTGCATGCACATGGTCGCTGGGTTCCCACGACCTCTCCTGAGGTCCGTACCCCTTCCAATCAATTAGGTAGAACAGTTTTGACCTAAACATTTTTGAGTCTAAAATGTTCTTCACTTCGAATTCGGGCTCCCTATCTTTTAGAATAGGTTCTGGAGGTTTGAGTAGTCAGGTTCCGGGTACCACTGGTTTCAGAAGTGACACATGAAACACAGGGTGAATTCGCATACTAGCTAGTAAATCAAGTTTAACAGCCACTGGGTTAATTATTGCCGTAATAGAATAAGCTCCCAGGTATTTTGGGTTAAAAGTTCGAGGCCCTTTGAGTGGTAAATGTCTGGTAGCTAACCACACTTGATCCCCAATCTGATACGGAGGTGCTTCACTCCGATGTAGATCAGCATTCTCCTTGTATTTTCTCTTGGCTTGTTGTAAATGCGTAGTTGCCTCTTTAAAGGCTTGGGTAGTTGTAGAATGCAGATGTTCTACTGCAGGCATTCCGAGGTTCTGAGGTGAGTCAAGGTTTGAGGTTCGAGGGTGATGCCCAAACAAAGTATAAAAAGGACTGTGGCCAGTTCCAGAGTGTACCAAATTATTATATGCGTATTCGGCTATCCAAAGAATGTCTTTCCAGTTGCTTTCAGATTGCTGTAACATACACCGTAAGTACTGCTCAAGGGTCTGATTTGTCCTCTCGGTCTGACCATCGGTCTGAGGGTGGTGACTGGTCGATAATCTTACGTCGATCTGCGCCATTTGACAACATTTGCGCCAGAAGTGGGAAATGAATTGGCTTCCCCGGTCAGAGATTAGTATAGATGGGAATCCATGTTGCCGAACAATATTTTCGAGGAATTCTTTGGCTAGGACAGAAGCTGAAGGTAAACCTTTCAAAGGAATAAAGTGGGCCATTTTGGAAAACAAATCAAAAACCACAGGACAGCACAAAAGATTTAACATCTTTTCGCCAAGAGGGCCACCAAAATTGTCGTTTCACCTTTTCCTCTGTCTTGGCAATGCCGGGGTGTCCCTCTATTAATGTATCATGATAACCGGAAATAACTAGTTTGTGTAATTCCTTATGCGGCAGGAATAAGCGTCCTTGGAAATAAGGTAAACCATTATCTATGGTAAAGTCTGATCCCTTTTGTATCCAATCCTGTAAGGTTGTAGGGTCCAGGAGTTGTTTCACTCTGGCTTGAATGTCTTCAAGCGTCTGTAACAAAGTCATACCTAGAATCCTCTGTTTGGGAATTATTGGTACTGGTTCTTAGTTTGTATCAGATTCTCCCATTCCAATTCGTGATAAGGCGTCTGCTTTGCCATTCTTGCAGCCAGGTCGATAGGTAATCACAAAATCAAATTCAGAGAAAAACAAAGCCCATCGGAGCTGCCGTGATGACTGAGCCTTGGCGGTTTTCAAATACTGTAAATTCCGGTGATCAGTGATCACTGTGATGGTATGTCGAGCGCCAAGCAGATAATGCCGCCAGGCTTTAAAAGCGGACTTAATGGCTAACAGTTCTTTGTCATTGATTGCATAATTAACCTCGGGTGCCGAGAATTTTCTGGACCAAAATGCTACGGGATGCAGTTGTTTGGTTTTGGGATATCTTTGGGACAGGACAGCTCCCATGGCTAGGCTGGATGCGTCAGTCTCGACGACATAAGGGAGATCTGGACGCGGGTGTTTCAATATAGGTGCGGAGGTAAACTTAGCTTTTAAATCCTGAAAGGCCTGCTCGGCTTCTTCAGACCATTCAAAACGTTTATTTTTCCTCAAGAGTGCAGTGATGGGTTGTACCACGCGTGAAAATTCCGGGATAAACCTGCGGTAGAAATTGGCAAAGCCGAGCATGCTTTGAACCCCTTTTACAGAGCTAGGTGATGGCCATTTGAGGATGGCATCCACTTTTCTTGAGTCCATTCGGACTCCTTTGGGTGTCAGGATGAAACCTAGAAACTCGACTTCTGTGGTATGGAAAACACATTTCTCCAATTTAGCAAATAGTTTGTGTTGGCGCAGTTTTTCAAGTACTGCCCTGACGTGTTTTCTGTGATCAGATTCCGAAGAGGAGTACACCAGAATGTCATCGATATATTTGACAACACAAACATCGATGAGTTCCCGAAGGACATCATTCATGAAGTATTGGAAGGCAGCCGGCCCGTTACACAATCCGAAAGGCATCACCTGGTACTCGAATAATCCGTATTTAGTACGGAAGGCAGTTTTCCATTTGTCGCCTTCTTTAACTCGTACCAGATGATAAGCCCCCCGGAGATCTAACTTGGTGTATATGCAAGCGTCCTTCACCTGGTCAAGGAATTCAGGGATCAGAGGCAGAGGATAACGGTTTTTAACCGTTATCTGGTTCAATGCGCGGTAATCAATACAAGTTCTAAGGTCGCCTTCTTTTTTGGGCACGAAGAACAAAGCCGAGGATGCCGGGGACTTTGACAGGGGAATAAAATCATTAGCTAGGTATTGATCCAAATATTGTCTCAAATGCAGATTCTCAGGTTTGGTAAGGGCATAAATCCTGCTACAAGGGGGTTGTGCACCGGGCACCAGATCGATTTGGCAATCGTACGATCTGTGAGGAGGTAACGTGTTGGCCTGTTCCTTTTGGAAGACGTCCTGAAAGTCTTGGTATTCCAGAGGTAGTTGCATGGAGGCAGAGGTTACATATGCTAGATTAATCTTCAGGTTTTCTGGGTAGCAGGTTTGTGTACAATCCGGGAATGTTATTCTCTTAGCTCGCCAATCAATTGGAGGATTATGTGTCTCTAACCAAGGGATTCCAAGAATAACCTGAAACTGTGGAGCCTTGATTACATCAAACACAACACCCTCCCGATGGCCGTCGGGACCAATAAGAGTCACCTCAGTAGTGGAATGTGTTACCGGTCCAGAGGCAATTTCAGTTCCATCGACTGTGGTGATGACATCTTTGCTGGTTTTAGGACAGAGAGGGAGGTTAATCCTAGAGACCAATTCACGATCCACATAGTTTCCAATAGCCCCACTATCGATGTATGCCTTTATTGCATGCAACTGCTTAGGCTGTTCTGGATCTACGAGAACCATTGGCACAATGAAATGCGAGGTCTGAGAGTTAGTTTTCAAGCTCGCCAAGCGGACCCCTACACTTGTCGGGCGGAGTCGTTTCCCGAAACAGAGTCTTCATAGTTTTTATCAGCGGCTCCTACCGCCTTTCGGGGCGGTTTTGCCGGCCATCTCGTAGAAAGTGTCCAGAATTCCCACAATAAAGACATAATATTAACTGCCGCCTCCTTCCACGTTCCTTTTGAGTTAAGGGTCCTTTAACCCCTCCAATTTGCATAGGCTCAGAGACATCAACTCCCTTGGGATTAGCATGGGTCTTGACCAACACCCGGGTCTCAAACCTGGACCGATCTGCTTTTCTGTTTTGAAGTCTGTGATCCAATTGGACCACTAAGTCTATATACTCTGTGCATTCTTGGGGCGGATTTACAACTTGGGCCAAGACATGTTTAAGTTCTCCGCGTAGGCCTCGATAAAACAACGTGACTCTTTTATCCTCTGGCCATCCCGTTTCCACAATTAGTCTATTAAAGGTTGCAATATAGGATAGGAGGTCCTGATTGCCCTGTCGCAGGGATAGAAGTTCGTCATCCGGAGCCTGCCCCTGAGAGTGTCGAGCAAATAACCTTTCCATGCTTGCTTGAAACCTTTGAAATCACGGAGAATCGGGTCATCTTGAGTAACCAGTGGAACTGACCAATCGGCAGCGTAGCCGCTGAGATATGACAATACAAAGGCTACCTTCGTCTGATCATTAGGGAAGGCCCCAGGTCTGCATAGGAAGTGCAAACGACACTGATTCATGAATACGGCGAATCGTTTGGGGTCCCCAGTAAAGCGTTCGGGTGGGGCCAGCGGCATGTTTCCAGGTAGATTAATCTGCACAGGGTTACTGGAAACCACAGGAGCGGGGTTCCCTCCGGGACCGGGTAAAGGAGTTTGCCCAGCTTGACCTTGCAAAAGCTGTCTGGCCAGGTCATCAGTTCTTTCCTTTGATATTATTAATTCCCTCCTGAGGGCATTAGTCTCTTGACGAGCGGCATCTACTTCAGCCCCTAATTCCCCCAGTAATTGGGCCAACTGATCAGTCTCAGACCTTTCCATAGCGCCTGGGTGGGAATTTGTAGGAAGGCTTTGCGTTCTGTTATGCTCACCTGACTCCCACGGAGGCGCTGGCCTGGTTTGCGCTGCTGTGACCTCTTCTAAGGTGATGCGCAGGGTTCGGAAGACGGACTGGACCGGGCCCCCAAATCTGGCTTGTCTGGCTCGCAGAAGTATCCTTCTGTAGGTGAAAATAGGGGATTAACTTTCTGCGGTGTAATGCAATCAGCCTCCCACTTTCCCCTCTCACCCTCCTCGAAACCCTTCTGTGATTCCTCGTAGCGTCTCACCTTAGGGTCTGGAAGGACAAGCTCTCCATCCTGCTTCTGATGCAGGGGCGCGTTGGTATCCAGTTACTTCACCGGATTTTCAGATTGGTGAGAACCAAACCTGCTTGGCTTCCAGGTAAGTTTTTTTGATAAGAAGTTCCTCTTGTGTCCATGCATTAATGTACTAATGCTAGTGTCTTTTTCCCCATAGGGGCCGGGGTACGGAATGCCGGGGAACAGGCACCGACCCGAGATGAGAGGTGAAATCCTTGTAGAAATCAGGTAAGTCTTTAATGAGCGTTTTTTGGTAATGTCTTTTCATTCGCTCATTAACACTGATGTCTCTTTTTCCCCTTAGGGGCCGGGGGCCGGAAATGCCAGGATGCGGCGCGGACCCGAAATGAAGAGGGAATGAATCAACAGATAAGTCTTAACATGGAGATTTAGCTTTCCTTATTCCCTTCTCTCTCTCACCTTTTGTTCTGGTCTTTTTCTCCCTAGGCGCTGGGGCGTGACTGCGAATCCGGATGATCGCTGCTGAACATGGAGGCGCCCTGTAAAGGTGAGTGGAATGCGGCGCTGCAGCAATCGACGCAATGAGCTTTTAAATAAAAGTTTTCCTTTTCAGGATTGTCGGCGAGATGTTTCCGGGATGCGGATTTAGCAGGTAAGGACTTTTCCTTCTTCTGTTCTCTCCTTCTCTTCCTTTGCAGGTGATCCAGGATGCTGGCAGGCGTGGCAGAAGTCAGGATGCAGGAGCAGACACGGTGAGCGTCCAGCTGCTAGATGCAGAACAACGCGAAGCACGTGTGGCTGTTCGGGTGGGGTTTAAATAGCCTTGGAAGAAGGTCCAGGTATGTATCCTTCCTCCAATCAGGTATGTATCCTTCCCCGACCACGCCCGGATGGTAAATTAGTCCCACAGGTAAAGTAGTTCCTTTCAGGCCTCAAGGAGGCCGGGATCCTGCAGCATGGTCTGCATCAGGTAAGTGCACCCAAGCACTCCCATAATGAGCCTGGCGCCTATGGCGCCAGGACTGATGTCTTTTATGAGCCTGGCGCCATAGGCGCCAGGACACTGTCCAAAGGGCCCCTATATGGGGTTGCTGGGTCCTTCCTTGGGGACTGGATGTCCGCTTTCGGGGACGCAGGGCTTGAACCGGCTCCCCGGGAGCGGGCATCATGACAGTACAGCAACAATTAGGGAATAACCTGTTGGTAACAATCCAATACCTCTGCCTGAGACTAGCCTACTGCACCAAATGGAGTGCGCTTCCTGCAGAGCCGCTACACATGTATGCACCCAATTCCTGGATGGGTACAGTTTAACCAACATTTTGTGTCCTGTAACGGTTTATTGAGAGGCCACCCTCAACACAGGGAGTTTCTTCCCTCCCCATAGGATTTGACAGTTACCGTTCTTTCTCCTCCCAAATCCAGCCCCTCTCTAAGGATTGGTTTAGGAGTCTAGCAATATGGCAATGGCAATTCCCATTTGCAATCCCTTTTTTATTTTTATGTCAAGATTTGGCAAAGATCTAGTTATGTGTCAAAAACTTTGTGATTTACCAGTTACTGGCATAATTTCTGTATATTCCACTTCAGCTAATCTTGGGGAATTAAATAAAACAACAGCCAGGTCTGCACTATTTCACATGGCCGTTTGGCAATTTTCTGCCATTTTTACAAAAAATGTATTACCCCTATTCCTACATTTACCCTCCACTTGTTCGCAAACTCTCAAATTCAGAACATGTTCAGAGCAGCCAGGAACACCTTTTAGCTGGTCATTACAATTCCCTAAATTGCAGGTGGAGGAATTTTATATCACCAAAACCATCTGAAAATCATCTAAAACATAAAACATACATAAATACAGTGTGATTTGCAGTTTCTGAGAAACAGCAACAGTTGTGACAGTCCATTTAAACTAAGGGGAATCTTCATATGTGCAAATATGAGCTTCCCTTCCTCCATGCCATTTGCCACCATTGGCTAGCCTGTGACCAGGGTTTTTTCTTCTACTATTGTCCTATTTGTTGTTTGAAGTTGGTATCTGCCGGTCGTAAAACCTGGGGCCTTTGCAACACAGACATCCCCTTCCCACACTCCTGTCATTCACAGGCTAAAACATTTGCCTGCTCAGAACTGCTCTCAGAGACAGCAAGTCTAGGCAAACTTTGTTTTTGTCACCCTTCGGGCCACATTTTATTGCAGTTGTAACCAGTTGGGATGTAATCCAGGCTTTCAGTGGGGGTGTTCTTTGTGAATTTTGCCCAGAGACCCAACATTTGTCCTTGGCTGAAAGGAAGTCACACATTGCATTTTCTAACATCAGCCTTGATTCTTTCACATACAGTGTGTTTTACTGATCCGGATTCACTTTGATTTTGCACTGAAAGTTCAGGGCTGTTTCTTTCAGTCATTCATAAAATACACTTTTAATTATCTGCTGTTTGTTTTTCTGCTGAAAAGTGGGTCTCAATTATCACAGTGAACCACCTTTTGACGGGTGTCAGTTTCAGTGAAAATGCTGCATTTATTTATCAGCCAGTATTGTGATGTGCTTTTCCAATCTGCACTTTGATTACATTTTTGTTTTAGTGTTCTCTGGATTTTCACTGCAGAAAGACAGACACATAGTCTGCCTCAGGGCTACAGGAAATATTCATGGCAACCAAGTTGACTTTTCTTTTCAAATGTTTGCCTGTATTTTGCATGTGAAGCATAACATGCTTTAGTTTTTGTCAACCCCATGTCTTATCCCTGACATCTTTATGTTGGCAGGGGAAAATGTTTCTCATGTCTTGCTTTAACTTGCAAACACACATGCAAAGCTGTTTTGGTGTCAGTGTTTAAAACTCCTATTTTACATGTGAAAGGGACCTTTTAATTTCTTCTACCTTTGTGAATTAAAAAGGCTGTTTTTCCTTTTGTAATGCCAGCTAAGCCTTTTCACATAGCGCACCCTTGTGGTATGTGCAGGAACCCCACAGTTTGCCCCAATAGGCCCCTTTTCAGTGTGAAGGTTCTGTTATTTTTTTTTTATCAAGGCTGGCAGGTAATTTTTCCTGTGGGCCCTTCAGTTCCATGGGTTTGGGGCTTTTAATTACAGCCCACATGCCCACCCACCTGTTATTCCAAGATTCTTTCATGGGGAAGAGCCGAGCAGAGTGGCGTGTTTCATCAGAAGTCCCTTTTCTTTTTATTTCATAATTTTCTTTTGCTGTTGGAGCCCGCCCAACTCATTTTCTTTCAGTAGGGAGTAGGCACTCCCACCTCCCCTTTTGGCTTTGTGCTGAAGGGTGGAGCATGGCAGCCCCTTTCTTCCTTTATTAGGGAGTTGTCACTCCAACCTCCCCTTCTGCCTTTGAGTTGGGGTGTAGCATGGCACCCTTTGCCTCCTTCTTCTGGGGGTCCCTGTAACCTTCCCGGACTCCCTTCTCACCCCCAGGCTGGAAGTGAATGGAGTTAATTCAAATAGAAAAAAAGAGGTTCAGTACTTTTTACATAGCATATTTCCCCGGCGTATTTGCACAGAATTGACAAAAACAACAACAGCATAAAATTATAACACATGATATTTTCACCATTTCACAAAACCTTATTTATTTATTTTCTTCCTTTTTTACAATAAAAACAAAGCAAGTTACTCCCTGTATACTTCTATCTATCTTAATTTTCATCCGATTTTTCATCCTTCTTTTTCAATCTTCAAGTGGTTCCTCTGCTCATCTTTCATTTGGCTCCTCAATCAGTCGTAAACCTGGTCTTGGTTGACAGCTTTTCAACTGATTGATGTGGACCCATTTTCCTCCTGCCTGTTCCCCATTTCATATGCGGATCTTGTCAGCAACAGGTGATATATTATCTACAATTTCAAAGGCACCACACCAAGATGGGAGAAACATCCGCTACTTGGTCTGAATCCTTAGAAAATATGACAGGTAGATCTTGTCCCCTACTTCAGACTCTTTCTTGGTGGCCTTGACATCATAATAGGTCTTCATTCCTTCAGCCGACTTTTCTAAGTTGTGCTGAGCATAAGCAAAAGCATGCTGGATGTGCTTCCTTAAATTTTCAATGTACGCATGAGTGGTAGACAGATTTATCAGTGTCTGGTCCTCAGGGATGCTGAGGTAATAAGATTTTTTCATCTGGTCATGAGCTCAAATGGAGACGGTCTAGACATAATAGCCATCAGGGCAAGCAGTAATCAGATGTCCCAACTGGATCCAGAGTCTGCCACAAACTTCTTTACGATACAATTGTCATGTTGTATTTCTCGACCCCACTGCTTTAGGCCAGCCGGTAGGCAATGTGGAGTTTCCTTTTTACCCCTAGATTCTCCATCACCTCACTGGTAAAATGGCTTCCTCTGTCTGACTCCATCCTTTGCTGCAGGCCAAAATGAGAGAAGATGTGGTTGATTATTAGTGCAGCAGCTTTCTCTGCCTTACATTTCGGTGCTGGAAGACATTTTACCCACTTTGTGAACAAGCATGTTACAGTCAACATTTACTTGTTTCCTCTAGAGGAGCGAATCACTGACCCAATGAAATCGACTTGCAAATCTGACCAAGGTAGTGTCATTCCCCTTTTGTGTAGAGTGGCCCTGTGTGTGAGTGAACTGGGTTGAAATTGAGCACACACAAGATACCCCTTTAGGTAGGTGTTGAGGCAACCTCGCGCAAGATTTCTAATGTTGGTTTAAATCCCCTTTGACCTGCAGTGGGTGCGTCATGGGCGTGGTTCAACATCAGACTTTGGAATTAGGTAGGTACCTCCCACTGGTCACAGACAGATAGGGCTCTCCTTACCAACAAACTGTCTTGGATCCGGGAACATATTGGAAAACTCTATCAACACCTGATGATCCTCTGTACCCATACAATCCGACTCTGTTAGAGAAAAACTCACGGGGTCTTAAATGTGTCGATAACATTTCCCAGTGATCAGGTCCTCTTTCTGTGCAGTGATCAAATCTGAATCTGTGGCATCTTTATTCCACTGGGCAGTGGAGAGTTCACTATTCACACGGGTTTGTGACCTGGTGAGAGTGGCAACTTGGATTTCCCCCAGCAGGGATTCCGTTTCTTTGAAATCCCCCTGCAGGGCTCCAGTTTTAGCAAGCTGGTCAGCCAGATCATTCCCAGTCTTATCTGGCCTCTCTATTTTGGAATGACCTCTGATCTTCTTCCAATAGATGGTCATCTCATTGGAGATCACCAGATCTTCAATTGACTGGATCAGTCTGGCAGGTTTTAAGGGTTTATTGTTGGCACAAAGCAGGCCTCGCTTCTTCCAGTTAATCAGGTGCTCCACAAACCCATTCCTGACATAATCAGAGTCAGTGAATATGACCAGTTAATTGAGTGTGTGGTGCACTGCAGTGAGGATGGCTTGATGAACGGCCATCAACTCTGCAACCTGAGTTATATTTTGTAACTAGCAGAGGGTTCTGGGGTATCATTCACCCACGCATTCCTGATGCCAGCCACTAGTTATTTTTCCCTGTTGTTATCAACATGGTAGGAGCACCCATCAACATAAACTCTTGTTATCCCCTGACACGTGTCTTCTTCGTAAACCTTGTGTGGAGAATTTAAGTACACCTCCATGTTGTTATTGAACATTAGACTTTCATCCTTAAAACAGTTTTCTTGAGCACAAGCATGCAAGTCCGCCAACCCTTGCGCTAGAGCACGGTTCTTGTTTTGGCCATATTTGACCAATACACGAAAGCCTTGCATGGACAAACTCCAGAAAGTATCCTGGAATTACTGACGTTCCCCACCTGGATTCTGTCACTTTAGTGATATTGCAAGGGTTGGTGAGGAGTCTCGACAAGTCTCGACAATTATTTGCTCCCGCTGGATGAACGGCAGTAATTTTTCAATGCCCACACCTTTGCCAGGAGTGCTTTCTCACAGTCACTGAATGATTCCTCCACAGGGGACAAAGTCTTGGTCGCATACGAGATTACTTTGTTGACCAAGTCATGCTTGTGATACAACACTGCGGTTAGGCAAGTATATGAGAACCCTGTGTCCAAAAAGAACTCCTTTTATGGGGTATGCCAAACAAAGAGCCCGGGAAGGCTTTTTAAAAAAATGTTTTACTGCCTTGGCTTGTTCCGGACCCCACTCCCACTTGACTCCAGCCTTTAATGATATGATATGATGATATGATAGTTTATTTATATAGCGCCTATACACAAAGTTTTTCAAAGCGCTTAAAGGCAAGGAAGGGAACAAGGGAAAATACAATGACATTCTTACAGGCCATGAACAACAAGAATGTGAAATTAACTATCATACTCGGCCCGGCGACATTTCAGATAGTGCAAGAGCTAAGACACAGATAGGAAGGAAATGGGAAACAGACAGGCGACTACCATACTAGGCCTGATGACATTTCTGGTACAACCGGATTACAAAAAGAGGTGAGAGAGAGGGGAAGAGAAAGGAGGGAGAAGAACAAAACAAGCGACTACTTTACTAGGCCTGACGACATTTCAGATAGTTCTGGATGAGGGGAGGAGAACAAGTAAGGGGGGGCGGAGACAAACAGTTGTTGCTATCATACTAGGTCCAAGGACAATTCTGATAAGTGCAAAGAAAAAAGTAAGGGAGGGAGGAGAGAGGGAGAAAGGAGAGGAGGAGAGAACAGAATAAAACAGTGAAAAAAAGAGCAGAGGGAAGAGCAAAATACAGTTGCAGAATGTTGCAGGGAGCAAAAAATGTAGGCAAGCATTCAAGAAGACGATGGGCACAGCATGATTCAGGGCCAACCTGAGTACGAGATCCAGGGATCCAGGGAGGTACAGCATGAGAGTTGAGAAGGTGAAGCACCAAAGTATATGGGGGTCATTACGAGTTTGGAGGCAGCCATGGTGCGAATAGCACCATGGCTGCCTCCAAACCTGTGTCCGAGTCCGTGGTGTCGGAATGGGGACTTACCGGGACATTCAGACGTATGCGGACCCAGTAAGTCCCCATTCCGAAAACCATTCCCCATTCCCATACGAGCCCCCATAGGGCTCAATGGGAATGGGGAAGGAGCTAATAACGGGCCCGCAAATAGCGGGCCCGTTATTAATTCCATGGTCCCTTAACGGGTCCTGCTAAGGGCGGCTGGTAAAACCAGCCGGCCCTAGTGGTACCCGCTAATTGACCTCGGAATGCGGCGGTAGTGGTTAACGGCGCCGGCATCCTTACTGGTGTCGTTAACACCCTACCGCCGTACTCCTAATGACCGCCAGTGTGTCCAAAAAAGTCCAATCCAAGCGTTGCCTACAGGTCGGAGACGGTGATGAAACCATAGTGAGTCAAGTCAATCCTGCAGTGCATAGGTGAAGGGGGGTGGAAGACAGGGTTAGGGGGAAGGGGATGAGGGAAAGAAGGGAGCTGGAAGTATGGGGTGGGGAAAGGGCATAGGAGGGGCCAGAGGGGGTGGGTTGGTTGGGAGGGGGCACAGCGACAACACAGGGGACAAGGGAGGGGGATGGGGGGCACAGCGACATCACGGGGGACCAGGGAGGGGGATTGGAGGAGGCACAGCGACAACACAGGGAAAAAGAGACGGGGATGGGTGGCACAGCAACATCACGGGGAACCAGGGAGGGGAGTGGGGGGCACAACGACATCAAGGGGGACCAGGGAGGCAGGGTGGGAGGGACAGAAACTTCATGGGGGACCAGGGAGGGGGTGGGGGGCACATCAACATCACAGGGGACCAGGGAGGGGGTTTGGGGGGCAAAGAGACATCCCAGAGGACAGGGAGGGAGGGTGGGGAGCACAGAGACATCACATGGGACCAGGGAGTGGTGTGGGGGCACAGAGACATCATAGGGGACCAGGGAGGGGGCTGGGGGGCACAACAACATCACAGGGGACTAGGGAGGGGGTGGAGGCACAACAACATCATGGGGGACAAGGGAGAAGAGTGGGGGGCAATGAGACATCACGGAGGACCAGGGAGGGGGTGGGGGGCACAACAACATCACAGGGACCAGGGAGGGGGTGGGGGCACAGAGACATCACAGGGGACCGGGGGGGCACAACAACATCACAGGGGACCAGGGAGGGGGTGGGGGGCACAGAGACATCACAGGGGACCAGGGAGTGGTGTGGGGGGAACAACAACATCATGTGGGACCAGGGAGGGGTGCACAACAATATCACAGGAGACCAGGGAGGGGGTGGGGGCACAACAACATCACAAGAGACCAGGGATGGAGTAGGGTGCACAACAACATCACGGGGACCAGTGAGGGTGGTATGGGGGCACAACAACATCACGGGAGACCAGGGAGGGGGGTGAGGGGCACAGCGACATCACAGGAGAGCAAGGATTAGGGTCAGGGGCAAAGAGACATCACAGGGAACAGGGATGAGTTGGGGCACAGAGACATCACAGGGGACCAGGGAGGTGTGTGGGGGGGCACAACAACGTCATGTGGGACTAGGGAGGGTGTAGGGGGGCACAACAATATCATGGGGGACCAGGGAGAGGGGCACAACAATATCACAGGAGACCAGGGAGGGGGGTGGGGGCACAACAACATTACGGTAGACCAGGGAGAGGAGTGGGGGGCACAACAACATCACAGGAGACTAGGGAGGTGGGTGGAGGGCACAACATTATCACGGGGGCCAAAGAGGGGTTTGAGGGCACAACAACATCAAAGGGGACCAGGGATGGGTTGGGGGGCACAACAACATCACGGGAGACCAGGGAGGGGGGCTGCATTACAGTAGCAGACAGGTGCCTTTGTAGTCAGCCTTGGTAGACTGGGCCGGCTCCCACCTCCCAGTTGCTGTGATTGGCCCATCTAGACCAGTGCAACCAATGGGAGTGGGGAGACGGAGGCCAGCTACATCAAGGAAAGTGGTGTGGCCATCTTTAAGGGCAAAAACACAATTAGCACCAATGCACACGAGTGAAGAAAGTCAGAAACCCATTCAGTGGGGAAGTTCAGTGAAAGGAGATTGCTCTTCTCACAATCGTCACGCTGCCAGCAATGTAAAACACATTTTTCAATTTTTCTTCAAAAATTCTGAAAAACCCTGCATCTGGCGCACATCACACCCACAAATTCCGAGCTTACCGCAGATAATGTTCAGGAACCAGATGAATGCTTGTAGGTAGGGAAATGCAGCCAGAGCACGTGCAGCAGGGCTCCGTTAGAAGAGAGGAGGCAGGAAGAATGGCAATAATCAATTCACCCCCACAATACCTGGGGTACCCCTGCAGAGAATGGCTCGGCCTCACAGCAGGGCCAGCAGCGCCGCGAGGCCCCCAGCAGAGAACGAGGGGTGCTGCATGGTCAGAGTGGAGCATGCTGTGTCGGATAGATGCGAGAAGTCAGCAGGAGTTTGCCAAGTCCTGCGTTAAAGGAAGCGGTCCCATAATAAATGGACCACGGGTTGAGTGACCTCTGAATAGTCTTCAATTAACCTTTGACTATAGTTAGTGAGTCCAAGTAGGCTTCTTAATACTCGCATAGTAGGGTCCCTTAATTTCAATAAGACTTCCACCTTCTTTGCCTGGGGATTAAGACCCTCAGGGGTGATATCGTGCACTAAGAAGTTCACTCGGGTCTTACAGCAGTGTGCCTTCTGAAAGGACAGTTTTGCTCTGGCTTTCTGTAACTGGGTTAGAACATAGCAGATTTCTGCGATATGTTCCTCCACAGTTGAGCTCTTGATCAGAACATCATCCACATAGGTAAGGTTTCCCCTTTTGCCCAAGTCGGGCATGGCCTTATGTGGGAAGATTTTGAACTCATTGCCAGAGTTTAAGTATCCAAAGGGGGTTCTGGTCCATGTGTATTGCTGCCCCCCGAAGGTAAAGGAAAGCTTGTACTGGTCTTCCCTACTCACAGGAACTGTCCAGTAACCATTGGTCAGGTCAATGGTGGTTTACACCTTTGACCCATTGATCTGTGGGAGCCCTTGATCAATGTAGGGAAGTGCAAATCTTGACATGTGGACCTCTTTGTTCAACTTCCTCAGGTCTGCACATAGTCTCCATTGGCCGTTTGATTTGATTATCTCCAGTACCAGGTTGTTTAAGGCACTGTGGATCAGACAAATGATCCCACAGGATTCTAAGTTCTTAAAAACCTGTGTGAGTGACTCCACAGACGCGAGAGACAAGCAGTATTGTTTCACAAATAAAGGAGCCATCTCGGGGCCGTGGGAATGGTGGTTGAATGAATGTATGTATGTACACAGTCGTATGAGTCCTTTGAAAATATATCTTGGAATTCCAGGAAGACCTGTTTCAGCTTTTGTCTTTGCTCCCCTGTCTCACAGGCATCAGCAAGATGGATCCTTTCCTCGACCATCTGCTTGAAATATAGAAAGACATCAGGCTTTGCAATTTCAGCAGTATCCTCAAGTTGGGTGGCGAGATCTCTTTTGGTGGTGTTGACCTGAAAAGTAGGTTCCACAGATTCGAGGTAGTGGTCTCTGACTCTGAACACTACCTCCTCCCTCCTAATGTCACAGGTCACCTCTTTCAGCCCATAGGGGGCAGGAAGAGTACACCATGAAATTTCCCCTATGCCTAGTAAAAATCTTTTCTGGAGGAATACCGTCGCTGATATCTAAACAGTTGTTTGGGATTGGTCCCATGATTTAATTAACTAGATCAATAGAATAATATTGGCAACCAACCACCATTCGCATAAAGGTGTCTGTGCACAAAGGGATACTTCGAGTGTCGCTGTTATCCACCAATATTCAAATGGTGTTGTATTCTAGGTCTACTAGAGGTGTTTGATTTAAATACAAACCTTGTTGTTGGAAATGGCAAATTAATTATATAAAGGCGTACTGATGTTTGAGCTTCTGTCCTCACTTAATTTTGAGGGAAACAGTGAATTGCCGCATCTGCCCTGGGATGGTGACCTCTTCTCGCACTTGATCTTCAACAGCATAAGGCAGCAATTGAGCTGACTAAAATGCTTTTTCAGTGTTGTCAAAGATGACGGGGTTACCCCTCTGTCGGCTTTAATATTAATTGGCTTTTTTTTTTGCCCTGACTATAGAAGCTTGAGGAGCTGTTACCATTAGTTATGCTGAGGGGCATTAGGCAGATCGATGTTGCCCTGGGTATTTGTAAGGACACCTCAGATTTGAATGCAGTTTACTTTATCTCTAAATATATGCAGAGAGCCTGGTTAAGAAGGTCAAAGTTTGTGAATCAAATACTTTGATGTGTTTTTGGTATGTGCAATATACCTTTATATTGTAGACTAACGGTCCAATTATTTTACTACGCCACATGTGTTGCCATTTTAGGCTATGTGGGCTATTTTATTTCTTATGTTTTTTTAATTAGTGTGCTGTATAGATTCGTTTATGGGTGATGCCGAATAAAGTTAGGTTTGAACACATTATTAATTAGGTCCAAATTGATTGTGAATCAATTGAGAATTTCACTGCCTAAATAAAAGCCAGAACGGACATCTTTTACGACACAATAATTATGTTGTATGCTTTTGTGGTCAATGGACATTTTTGGCATACACCTGCTAGGCAGGAGATGCTTTAAATATGGAGTTTCCAGACCTATTTACCATGTGTCAATCAATTTAAATCTAGGAATGGTCTGATCTTTTGGGAGTTTCCTAAATAATCCTTTGCTGATGAAGCTTTTTCCTTTATTCGGGCATCCTCTGGGGAGCACCGGCTCCTCCCCCTCATTTAACTAAATGGGGAAAAACAACTATTTGCCCTTTTTCTGAATGTCTGTCATACTTTGAGCGGGTTCTTCCTTGTCTGGTTTCACAGGACTCAGTGTTTCTTAAATTTTAGGCATGTGTACAATTTTAGGGTGTCCACTTCCAGTGTGGACTGCCACTTAAAACTGTGAGGAAGGTTGGTTTTCAAGAATGGAGAAGGGTTCCCATCACCAGTTTGTTCTCCTACAGAGATGATGGTGATGTCTGGGACTTGGTTGTTCTTGAAATGGAATTCTACTTTTTCCGAAAGTCGATCAATTAAATGACAGGTACCATTCAAGCTTACATAATTGGAACTCATTTTTAACTGTATAGGCCGGTTAGCCTGGGTCCAGAGGACCTTGTTTACACAGTTGATCAGAGGTGATTGCCTTTTCAGAAGATGGTTCCCCAGTAAACAAGGTGTTCCCTCTGGAGTCAAACAAGTTTAATTCGTCAGAGGCCTTTTTGGACAGGAGGGTGGCTTGGGATCCAGTGTGCACCAGAGCTGATAATTCACACTGACCCTGCACCTTGACCAATGCATAAAATCAGCCTTCTGTTTCCTCCATGGTGCAAAGAAAATGTGAGTTATTTGACAGCACGGTGGTCATTTTCTTAATATTGAACTCCGACACTGTGTGATCTTGGGCGTTTTTCTGTGTCGGAGATCGGGAATCTGTGAAGAACATGTTACAAATAACAATGGGCGATTAGGGGAGTCCTCTTTGTCCTCCAATACTTTGCTGTCCCCTTTTTACTGGGGAAGTTTTCAGAAGCTGTTTGAGGGAAGGACACCTCTGTTTCTATTCTATCTGGGTCATATTTTGGGGGTTGAATAGTTTCTTGTTCTGGGTCTGTCTCCATACTTACCCTTTCCCACTCAGGGTCTTTTAGGACCCATTTCTCTTCGGGATGGACCTCGCCATTTCTGAAAGAAAAGGTCTTCTCACCTGAATCCTGCGGGGCCTCTTCACTTTTAAAGGGGATGATCTTGATCTCCTCCACAAGGTGGGTTCTTCTTTGGCCTCTCCTACTTACCCTTTGCTCTTTGGGTTCTAACATTTTGGGGGTGGAGGAGACATTTTCAGGCTGAGAGGATTTTAGGGGTTCTGTCTGGGTGAGAATGGAAGCTTCACCTAGGGCTTGGCCTCTCCCCTCCACCCGACCCCCTTCTCAGGAACCTGTGGTATGTCAGACATTTCCTCCTGTCATTTCCCCGCTGCGGCATCAAAAGCTGGGGGTTGCAGAATGCTGGAAAGTAGGTTTGGGTTGGGGGTGGACTAAGCCCTTAGCATGCACTCCAGATCATCAGTCAGTTGCTGGACTTGTCACTCCAGCTGAAAGACCTTTTCTGGGTGGTAGGGAGGTCTCGAGTCATACCTCTACGGCTCCTGAAAAGGGTAGCTGTACCGTCTCCCAGAGTAGCTGGGGTACTGGACATTTTCCTCAGAAGTCTCCATCCTGAATCTCCCTTCTCGCAGGTTCAGGGATCTATTGTCCTGGAACCCAGGGGAGAGAGAGAAGGATTATTTTGGAAATTCTTGTTTGGTGGATATCTGGGGGAAAAGTTCAAATTGCAAAGTGGGGAGATACTTCTCTCCAGAGGGAAGTTTCCTGGGGGAGTAATTACCTGATTGACCCCCCCCTTGGGCTGGTGAAGTGTATACATACCCCAGGATTGGTTTGCTACCCTTGTAGCTAGGGCTTACTTACTGCACTAAAGACAAAACCTGGTGTACTAATATTCAGTATGTTTTATCTAACAAAGTTTGTACCCATCAGGACAATATTGCAGAAAAAAAGAATCGCTAATTACCACAAACCCTGCACCGGCCAACAACTCTACACCTCTAACCAAACCCTCACACCATTTTAGCTTCACCAAAACCTCCATTATTGAGGTTGAAAAAGTTATACTCTCCATCAAACCTTCTGTCAACTTGATCAGTGCCCTGCCCAACTTATCAAGGATGCAGCACATGACCTTGCTCCCTTCATCTCTAAACTTATCAACGCTTCCTACTCATCTGGTACCACCCCCAGCAACCTTAAGGAGTCATGGGTACTCCCTCTCCTTAAAAATCAGACTTTAGACCCATCTATACCAACCAACTATAGGCCGATTACCACTGTGCTTTTCCTCCTCAAAATCTTAGATAAGGTGGCATACCTCCAGATACAGAAGTCCGGCCTCAACATGGTACGGAAACGGCACTCATTGATCTTAAAGCCCATATTGATGAGCTCAGGGACAATGGAAAAGCAGCCCTGCTCCTCCTCCTCAACCTCTCCACTGTTTTTGACCTGGTGGATCATAAGGTCTTGTGAAACCACCTGGACTCAGCAGCACACTTCTCCAGGGAAGCCATAGTATGGATACAATTATTCCTCAGTGATAGGACAATGAGAGTCGTCTCTCCATCAGCTGCTGCTGACCCTATCCCTATCACCTGTGGAGTGCCCAAGGGCTCTTGTGTCTCTCCGACATTGTATAACATATTACCAAGCCCCTATTCGATGATCTGGACCATCTTGGAATCACCTACACTAATTACGCAGATGATACTCAGATTCTCTTTCCACTTTCAGGGGATCATGACAACGATTCAGAATTGGCAAATAGAGTTTACATTATCATTCAGGCATGGATGGCCGCACACGGTCTCTGCCTTAATGATGATAAAACTGAGCTCATTATCCTGGCCACCAGATCTAGCTTCAAGAGACTCAGCCCTGACTACACATCCTTTAACATTGATGTCAACATCATCAAAGTTGCCAAAATAGTAAAAACCTTAGGTTTTTACCTCGACTCCACCCTTAAATTTACCAAACAAGTAAACTCCATGGCATCCGCCACTGCATATACATGCAAACTTATCAGAGCGGGTAAACCCTTCCTCTCTATAAATAGGCGCATCATTCTAGCCAGAGCCTTAATCCTGTCCAAACTGGATTATTGTAACTCCCTTTACATTGGCGCCAACAAATACATCATAAAGAAAATACAAACACTTCTCATTACGGAGAGAATAAATAGAAAATCCTTGTGTAAGCCCATTAGAACAGCCAATACTAATTGCCTATCCGTGCCTTGATTCAAACTCTCCAAGGTTGGGGGCAGCAGCTTCACAGTCAATGCACCGTTGCTTTGGAACTCCTTACCATATCCTTTATGAGCTGACCAAACCTACATCAACTTTAGACAAACATTACTAAATGGCTCAAAGACATCGACCAGTAATTGGCTCGATACCAGTGGTATTGTAACCTTTACCCAGTAAACCCCCCTGACCACCTGCCCTGTGTGCTAGGCACTAACCACTTTGTATATATAGTGTTCATATTCTGTACAAATATGTATTGTATTGTATATAACCATAACCTTGTCTGTACTTTTCCGTCTCTTATATTCTATGCAACTTTATCTTTTTACGTATCTATGATCTGACTTTCACTATACTTGTAATTATATATATTGTCATTTACCTTTGACCTTGTCTGTAACCTAAGCTTAAAGTCTTCATGCACCTCTGCGCCCTGATACCCCAGGGTCAGGTGTGCATTATAATTAAAATAAATAAACAAACAAACAAACAACGTGGCAGGGTCTGAGGGATTATTGTACTGGATCCCTGCCTGACTACCATTCGATTGAGCCAGGTTGGGTTGTCCCTTCTGCCTTCCATTTTGCTTGTTGGCAGGAGGGTTACTTTTAGGCCCCCCTCATCTCCAGATGAGATCCAGTGGAGGGGAAGTTTTTACCTCTGCCACCTTTGCAGCAGTAGGGGTGTTCGATGGATTGATGGGTCTGAGGGGGGTGTTTACTCTTAGTGGGCGTGTGGGCCTCATAGACCCTGGTGGCCTCTTCAATCACCCAATTCTGGATCCTGTGCTCTTGAAAATCATGCAGCAGCTGAGTCATTATGTATTTAGGGGGCACATGAAAATATGTAGTTATGAACTCCCTGTTATTTGTATTCACCCACCTGGAAGTCTGAACAAATGCCTGCTTCAACTTTAGCACAAACTCCCTAGGCACCTTTTCCTCCTCCTTGCAAATTATATGCAGCCTTCCGGGCTCCCGTGGGTTCCTATGTGTGGAAAAATGCTTCAATATGGCTGCCTTATAGGTGGCCCATTTATAATGATTCTGGTCCTCCGTTCCCAAAAGAAACTGGACTATCTAGGAGAGAATGTCCATTTCACAAACAACATACAATTTATGCCATTTGTAATTCCAAATGAGGATATCATTTGTTCATATTATTCTAGATGTTCCCACAGCGAATACTTAGCTTTTTTATGGCACGGGGTCATGAAGTTATTTATGGCCTTAATCTGTCAAATAGGCTCTTTGACACAACTCTTTCTTTGTTTCCCTGTCTTCCCTGCAAGCAGCAGGCATTGTGAAATCATAAATGAAGCGTAATAACTGATTACAGAGCAGTTGTGATGCCATTTTCTTATTGTGATGTCACAACTAGTGTGTAATCAAATAATTTCCAAGCATTTATACCGATATTGCAGACTGCCATGTATCATAAACATGTTATGTGTATCATCACCATAATAAACTACGTAAAAGGTCACGTTTTCATTATCTACAAGTTAAACTGCACTAGACGGTCTCTCAGAACTGATTAACTTACATCATTATCATTAACCACTTGCAAAGAAAAAGCATTCAAGACTATTGAAACTGTCTTCATGAACTCGGGCTCCATCCTTACATAAATGTAGTGGCATGGGTACTTACTGTGGCGTGGCGCAATGCAATTATACGGCAAAAGCATCATAAATTACAATCACGTAGCTCATCTATGTACCTAGCTTCTGGCAGGGCCTGGGGATGTTGTTCACATCACAGCTTCTTCACAGGGACAGATGACATCTTCTCAGGGTGCCAACACTTCCTAAAATGCACATGAATAATTTTGAATTTCCGCCGCTGGAGAATTGTTGCAGATCTGCAAACCTGTTTTGGCCTTTTTGCAGAAACTACATCCATTGGAATATACTATATATTTTGGGCAGGGTGAGGGGTGACTAAAGCCTCTCGTCAATCAACCCATATTGCACCAATTCATGTCCATGAAATCACTCACCCAGGGACAAACCTCACAGCAAAGCAAATCCAAATTTTCCTAGTCCTAGACATTGGGCTGATGGAATATGTGGAAGGGTCACAGCAAGAAAGCGGTGATTGAAAGGTTATTTAAAAATGAATCAAGAATCCTCATGGGACCCACCAAAAGATGGTCACTTGAGGGCAATGGTCAGAGGATCTCACAAAGCTGAGTACATTATGCAGCCTGGTATTTAGTAAATAACAGAAGTGACCATATAAAAGATGTTGTAGTTACCATCATCATTATACTTTACAAGAAAAATGCAACTTTTTAATGGAGCATGAAATAGAATTCCTAGCAGCACAGGCATCTACTTAGACCAATACTCTCCTCACAGGTATAAACCCACGTATGTACACTCAGAGAAACAATGGTGGCACTGCTATCAGGTTTCGGTTGTACAATTCGCTCCACCCTGTCATTGAGGCAAAACTGTGCCCCAACTTCAGCTTGGCCTTCAGCCTCTCCAACCCGCTTCCTACAAATCGGATGCTGCAATTTCTGCAGGCGTCCCTGCTTCAGCTGGTGCAAATGACTGCTTGCACTGCGTGATGCATGGGCTCTTCCTCGCTATCCTTTTCTATTCCAGGTTGAATTGTTTATATTGGCAAACCTTTATGGGTAATATCTATGCTCACACATGTATCGTCCAGATAAAGTGTCCACTCCCTCATCTGTACTATTTTAGTAGGGCGCTGTTTCCCTGCACCAATCCCATGGTGGAATGCAGTTGTTGAGTTTCTTCAGAATAATGCACAAATAAACTCAATTGCTTAAATTGGGTCGTATAAAGTAAAGTAAAGTAATTGTCTGTTTATAGAGCACTTATACACAGATGGAGTGCTTCAAAGTGCTTCAAGGTGGGAAGGGAACAAGGGAATACAATAATCATTCTTAGGCCTTGAAGTTTCCGAATGATCTAAACAAAAAACCAGCATACTAGGCCAGACAGCATTTCTCCTAGTGCAAGTGCATGAAATGTAACAGTTCCGACCCAGGTAGGGTGGGGGGACAGAATAAAGGTGGGGGGGGGCCAAGACAGACGAACATACTAGTCCTAGTACATGTAGGTAACACATGCGTACAGACGGAGGTGCGAGGAAGGGGGGAAAAGGGGTGGGAGGAACAAGTTTGTCCAGTCTAACAGGGCCCCGGGTTTAGTGCAGAGAGGTCTCCTCGCTCATAGAGCATAAGCAGAAAGTGCAGTAATGCTGAACATAGTGCAGTGGCACGGAGGCAAGTGCAAAGACTGGCGGGGGAGCTGGGACATGTAAGGCTCAGAAGGTGGACCATGCAACCAGTCGGCAAAAACTGAACTGAAAAAGGAAGGAAAGGAGAAAGGGGGGTGGACAAAAGAACGGAGGTTAGCAGGGTAAATGGAGAGAGAAGGAGGAAGAGAAGAGTAAAGTCTTGAGGAGTTTGGTGCTCCGGCTCAAGACGGAGAGAGGCAGGGAGGCTGTTCCAGAGGGAGGCACCTGCAGAGGATAAAGATCTACCCCCAAATTTCTGTTTGTGAAAGCGGCTCACCCGCAGAGAGTTGGAGGATGAGCCGAGGGCTCTAGAGGGAGAGTATTTAGGAAGAAAGCATTGTAGATAGTGCAAAGCCTTCTGGATTATGCAGAGTGTCTTGAACTTGATCCTTGAAGCCACAGGGAGCCAGTGTAGGGATTTCAGCGCTGGAGAGATGCAGTCCCTGGCCTTGAGGCCAAGGATAAGTCTTGCAGTTCTGTTCTGGATGAGTTGTAGAGGACGGGGAGTAGAAGTAGGAAGATTGAGAAAGAGGCTGTTGCAATAGTCCAACCTAGAGAAAACCAGGGCTCTCGAGGTGGTGAGAGTGACAATCAATTCTCATTCCCTTGCTTGATTTCTCTCATCGATTCAGCAGCAAACGTCTGTCAAATCTTTGTTGGATCTACTGATTGAACATGAAATAGGTCTTGTACATGGACAAGTATTTGGAAGATGTGTGTGTGTCAGAGTTACACATCTGACCTACTATTGGAGTTTTTTAAAAAAGCATGTTTGTCATGGTCATTAATCTGAGACCAAAAGTCCCATGCTGCAGTTTGTTCAGAACAATCCTGCCCCTTTTCAATTTTCCTCCATTATCTAACTTGTGTTTTGACTTTTTTTTCCCACTGATTTGAAAACTCACAAATGAGTGCAATACCTGATGTGCAACCCCATAGGTCTGGGCTTCCAAGATTTGGCGGTTACATGTATCTCATTTTATTTATTTAATGTGACATAGTTTTGAAATAAAATTTACACATAACAAAATAATACAACATAATAAACAATATAGTATATGTACTAAAAGGACTAAAAGCGAAACATGAGTTAAAACCTAACATCGCTCAACCAAATAGTAATAAACAATTCATATTAAAATAAAATAAAATAAACTAAACTAAACAGACAATACATTTCAGTTGTTTCGTTACCGCTTAAATGCTGCTTTCATTTACCATCAGTTCATTATCTCTTGCTTCAATTAATTATTTCCAAGTATTAGCCCATTACTGTGCATAATCAGAGGGGGACACTGTATTCACAGCTGATACCAAGTACTGCTCTTAATCATTCAACACCATTCGCAGGTCAAAAAAGAGAGATACATGAGTACATAAAGTCCTAAGGCTAAGTAACCCCCGAGGCACAATCCCGGGCCCGGTTGATATATTAATTTCATTGCAGTTTCCGGCCTCAATTATTCACACTATTCAACAGGCTTAACAATTGACTCCAGGCATTGCAGAATAATATTCCATATCCTAAATAAAAGCCATATGTAAACCCTGGTTTGTGGTGTTAATACATTGGGTCCAAATTGAAAGATCTTTAATTGTCTCCAATTGATGAACAAATCTGCCAAGATGCTTGATGTACTCTGCTCCCATAGTGGTGCACTCGGTTAAAACATGCCTCACAGTTTCCCTCTGTCACCTATTGGAGCACGTCTGCAGAAACGCTCATCTTTGGGAATGCCTCGCTCCACACCAACCACAGAGAGGACAGGCAGATGGTTAATTCTCAACATCAGGATAAATCTCCTCAGAGCAGGCGATGAGCAGAGGTTCAGGTAATATTGGGGTCGTTCAAATGAATACAATACCGTAGAAATAAATGAATAACTGCTTAAACGGCCTAGAAGAGTGGAATTTTCTTTCCAGTCCGAAAGCTCAATGTGTCTTCCCAAGGAGGCCTTCATACTGAGGTAATCATCTCCCCACTTGGGTTCCCACCCTACTTCTTGGAACAAAACCTTTATACTCTTACTCTGGCATGAATTCACTCATTTTTAACCCAGACGACTAACCGCATCAGTTTGCCTGTATGGTAGCACACTGGTTGGTGGCAGTTATGTTGTATTGGAAGTCACACATTGGCTATGCCAGGGACTGTCATTGACTGGTCACGCCACGAAATTCCAGAGGCTGTTCTGTAGCTCAACACAGTTTCTATCAATGTTTTGGGGCTCTGGCTTGCAATGGCAAAGCCAAGCAGGACCACTTCTGGACAGTGTGTCTGTTCTGCCTGGAGATGAGTCAATTCCATGCACTTTTGCCCTTTTCCACTTCTGTATTGGATTTTATTGTGACTGTTGGCCTAATGTGTCCCGAACCTGTGTTTCAATGAATCCCTGGGTGTTTGACCCCCATCTCGGTCCCAGTTCTGGGAAATATTTCAGAACTGCCAGAGACTGTGGCCAAAAAAAAGATAAACCCTCCTGTACTGCAGAAGGGGTGCAGGCGCCCCACAGAGTAAATTTCAACACTGCTCCGAGAAAACCCTGAGGCAAAGCTCTGCTGGACCTTGGGGACCAGAGATGTCTCGATTTGTCCAGAGAAGCTTTCGACTTGGTGCACACCGTTCTTCCCAGATAGACCAGTGAGACCAATCTGACCAGATGAGCGAATCGCCTACTCACCAGTCTGGTCAGAGAGTGACCTTACCTTGGGAGAAGGCCGTAAACCCAAGATTGACGCCTGAGGTTGACAGAGTTTATGACCCAGGCCTTGAATGAAAGGTCTAAGGTAAGGCTAGCGGGGGCCCTTGGGAAGGTGTTCCTTAACCTCCCATGTAACTTAGATCCTTATTGAGCTGTGGTCCTGCCTGGCATAAGCATTCCCAAAGTACTGACCCCTGGAGCAGTTACAGGAACTGGCGCCCCAGCACCCTTCCCCTACACTCCCCTGATGCAGATACCCATGGCTTGCATCTCCCACTGGCCCCAATTTTACCCATACCCCACCAGTGCCTGCACACCGTCATTCATTGCTGAGGCGGAGTTTGTATCATGTCTGGTATCTCTACCATGGGCTCAACCCCCTCACTGTGCCAGAAGGTTTCTCCAAACCCCAGCAACGAACATCAGCTGTCTGGGTGCTCCTCCCCATGACTGGCACATGCCAGGACCTCGCTGCCAGCCAGCAGCATTGGATGCTCGCAATTGCGACCACGAGCCATCAGAAAATGGATATCAGAACTGGCAGCACCCCATCACCATTGTTTGTCTGTCATGCTCTGTTCTGCTATGCCATGTTGCCGGGTTTGGTAGCACACTCCGCTGCCATTTGCGGGGTCTTCGGGCACTCTTATGAAACTGAGAGGGGGGTGGGTTAGGTTAGACCTCTGTGTGCCTGTTTGTTTCTAGGTGTTCTGTGTCGTGGGTGTAGAGGCTTGTTTGTCCAAAGAGCTTAAGAGGAGCATCGGTTCCAAGATGTATTGGCAGTATTGTGGGGTGTAAGTTATATTTACAGGTGAAGTGCTCTGATGTTTCATGTCTGTTAGGTCTCTCTCTCTCTCTCTCTCTCTCTCTCTCCCTCTGTCTTCCTCTCCCTCGCTC
This sequence comes from Ambystoma mexicanum, assembly GCF_040938575.1. Taxonomy (NCBI): domain Eukaryota; kingdom Metazoa; phylum Chordata; class Amphibia; order Caudata; family Ambystomatidae; genus Ambystoma; species Ambystoma mexicanum. The sequence continues at coordinate 235,971,571 of NC_090926.1, read as the reverse complement.
TCTTTCTCTCTCTCTCAGGTATCCCTCCCACAGTGTGCCCAGCCAGAGGCTACACCGCAGAGACGTTTTTTATGGGAGGGAAAAAGGGACACTTGTCCAGGGCCCCCACCTTGGAGGGGGCCCCACAAGGATGCCTGAGCTAAAGAAGTAAGATTCCTTTGTTCACCAGACTTAAATAGCACACATCAGGATATTTTATGGCATGGTGCTGAGGCTCTAAACCTATTGCCTGTCTCTTTTGGCAAGTAAATTCTGCCTAGTTTAATTAATCATGTAATGCTTTCTGTGTTCACTGTGGTATATAGAGTGTGTGTGTTCTTTAAAGCACAACTCCTGTAGCATTCTTTCCTTCCTGTGGGAATTATGTTGATCATGTGCAATAGGCAAATTTGAAATGTATATTGGTAAATTGAGTGCCACAATAGTTAAAAGGTTAGCACAGTGTGTTAAGCACCCATTGCAGAGATGTGTTCATATGCAACATTAGAATAGCACATTCCTGTAAGGCTGCTCTGAGACTTTCCTATGTCTGAAGTTTTTAAACCTGCCTGCATATGTACTTGGTCTTGCAGCACAACATGTGCTATTATCAGCAATGTATCTGCACCAGATAGGGGTTGCTATAAAAACAAACATGTCATTCTTATGGTGAAGGTCTAGAAATTGGTTTGTTCCGATGGGGTGTTGTAAAACCTTGGTAATCACCTCCAATGGTGAGCATAAACTGTTAGTCCAAGAGATGAATAAGTATCCAATTTTGGTATCAAAGCATTCATGCTTGTATCCTGGCTTTGCCAGCAGACAGTACAGTGATCCTGGTCAAATCATCTAATATCTCCTACATTACTCTACTGTCTTCTGTGAGGTTTGCCTCCTCTCATGCTGGTGGCATCGTTTGGCCCATTACTTGAATATTCTTCTTATGTAGGCCATTTGAGTGGAAGGCGTGGTAGACAGAAGGGAGTGGACCAGGTGGTGCAGTACTCGTGGAAGCATATTTTAAAGTCTGCCCATTTGACACAAAAAAGCTTTGCATTTTTGTAAAAGTCAAAGGTTTTTCTGCACAAAAAAAAATGCTTTGCATTTTTGTAAAAGTCAAAGGTTTTTCTGCACGTTTATAAATGACAATTTCACAAGCCAGTGTTTTGGAACTGTGTAAAGCTTTAAAATACAAAAGACAAACCCAGATTAAATCTGTTAAAATCACACTGATTGGTATGCTCGTACGTATATACTGCTCTTGATGATAGAAGAATGAAGCTAGAATCATTCTGTGTTACGCCCTTCTATAATACTTTGTTTTTAATAATTGTCATGTTTGGTAATGTGATTGGTCTACTTTCCAAGTCAGTTTTATAAAATGAGATTATTTTAGTTCATGGTAAGAACTGGTAATGAAAGTGTTCAAATGCAGAAATTTCAGAGTTGTCACAAATCCCAGATTCACCCCTTCGCCAGTGTGTGTAAAGCTGTGCATCTAATTTAATCTTGTATTGCCTAGCCTCTCGAAATTGCCAGTCCCTAACCCTTTCAAAATTGTCAGCCCTTCAGAGAGATTTCTTTCTCAGGGTATGATCTTCATAACAGCCTCACTCCGGGTTTCACTAGCTATAGTGTTGCTTCCACTATAATAGTGAGCATTCATATATTGCACACCACAGGCACTTTATTCTTTTGATCTCTAATGGCAACTCTACTTGAAAACCATGTCCGATGTATAATCTCAGTCTGTCTGGATACAGACAGCTTCCTGGTAGCATCTAATCTGCATCCACTACCCATGCTGTGGTATGTGTAACTTTCTCCTTCCTACCAGTTGGTCTCCTCTATCAATGCTTGAGCCCGTTTGCGTTCTGTGAGGCAGCAAATGTGAGTTCTCTGTCTATTCTGGGTTACATGTACCTTTTACATACAGTCATGTATTAATACTACAGGCTGCATACCTTCCTGGATTCTATTGCTAAAAAGTCTCCTGAATCTATGCTAGAACAGAAGTAACCTCTCCGTAGACTGATAATGTTGGCACTTGTAAATCATTTTGATTAGAGCAAGAATGAAGAGGGTTAGTGGATTTAAAGGTAGTAAACATCCTTATTTTTAATGCTGTGTGGCAGCATATCAACCTATGGGTTGTGATTGCGGCAGGGGGCGAGGGGTGGGGCAGATATTCTTGATCACTTAATTCCTTTGGTTTGGTGGAGGGGGGCCCCAAAGATGCCCAGGGCCCCTAAAGTGCTTAAGATGGCCCTGCTGCACCGTCAGCTGGTGTTGTGGCACAGCCATTGCCTCATTTTCAGAACGATGCTGAAACCCTGCAGGGAGTTCTTCACAATCAGATGAGGAGCAGAACAGGTGAGGGTGGAGTGTGAATTCCTCACATCTCCCCATGGAACTGGTTGCATCATCCCTTGGCATAAAGGGGGTGCAGCGGCTGCAGGAGGTGAAGAGAGGCAGGCTGACAATGAAAGAAGGTGGGCCAGGGTGGGGGTATGGTTGGCATCCTTGAACTTACCGCATCTCCGGCCCCTCACCAGGTACTGATCTGTGCCAGAACTATGGGGAAAGCTTTGTGCAAGGGCTGAAGAATGGATAAAAGGAAGCATGCAGTTTTCATCTAATTTCAGGGCTGTCCTTCCAGAGGCAGGGGGCTTACCTGGCATGTCGGGGTTGTGCGAGGTGTGAGCTGTCGCACCAACTGATGGGTATTTGCACTACAAAAGAGGAGGCAGGGGCTGCCTCCCTGGGGTGCGGTACGACTGATTGATTTGTACCCAGAAATATATGCTGTTACACAATTTGGAATCATGTAAGGGATTAATGTCAACAAAGTGTTTGCATAGTCTTGAAGCAAGTTCCAAAAGGTATGAAGTAACACATATTTTGGCCATGTTGGTTCCTTCTGTTTGCCTGCCACAACCACATTTCAGGAGGCACGTGTTGGCAGTGGATACTCCACCAAGCTGACCCAAACAATCTTCTGGCCAATAGAAGGTGGCACTGGAATAAGGGGCAGCCAATGGGTGGACGAAGGAGCAGACGCAGCCGCACAGTGCTGACAGGGAAGGTGCATCGATTTTCTGCAGCTCGGCCTCTGAAAAATTTAGTTCAGGTACAAGGCCAAGCGCTAGGGGAAGGCTTGCTTATAGAACAGCGGTGCATCACACACTCTACTTTCCTTGCCCTGTTTCTGGGACCCTAGGTCATTGTTACGGGGCCACTATGGGACATGTTGTCCCCCGCCATCCTCCCTCAGTAGTTACACCACTGGAATACAGGCTTACACCACAGAGGAGTACACATACATACAGTTTGCACGAATTCCAGGCCTTGAGGGGCCACAGACATGTTGGGTTTTCATGTAATCTTGTATCATTATACATACAAATGTATCACATATATATATATGTAAGGGATATCCAGAAAATATGACATGTGGAGGCCTGGCGTTTGACCGACCTGATTTATACTAGAGAGAAGCAAATGGGAAGTGAATTTTGAATTTAGAATTTTGAAGCACTTGTAAACATGCACACAACAAACTAAATCATATGTTGGCGCAGGTGGAACAAAAACAGTGAAAAACAGAGGGCCAAAAGGACCAACTGAATCTATTGAATACAACACAGACTAAAAAGTAATCCAAGATCGTAGGTTTATTTAAAAAGATAGGTTTTGAGACCTGCTCTAAAACTCATCAAGGAGTTAGCTTGTCTAAGGTATAATGGGAGACTATTCCACAGTCTGGGTCCGGTCACTGAGAAGCACCGGTCTCCTCTAGACCTACACTTCATCCTAGGAATTACAAGGAGGAATTGATCCTCCGACCTAAGGGTACGAGTGGTTTGGTATTGTTTCAATTTGTTTATTAGGTGTACTGGTGCCATCTCATGCAGGCATCTATAAACCAGGCAACCAGTCTTAAATGTATTCTGATCTTTGACCGTCAGCCAATGTAGTGATCGGTGGAGACCAGATATGTGAGTATTTTTGGCTACGTCAAAAACCAATTTCACTCCAACATTTTGTGCTTTCTGAAGACGATGGATTTTATTACTCGGTGCTTCAGCCAGAAGTCTGTTGCAGTAATCAAGATTAGAATTGACCAACGCCCCCCCCCCCCACTGCCGCTCATGGTCTAAAGCCTCACAAGCACAGAGCTCTGATGGGCTCCCCCCAAATCGCATGCATGCTACTGTGTCTTAAAGGCACCAGAGAGGAAGAGCGAGAGAGAGGAAGAGAGAGAGAGACAGGGAGAGAGAGAGCAGTCGAAACATAGCCAGCAATTACACTGTTAAGTGACTCGGGCTTAGGTTTGTAAAGACTGATGCGTCTTCAAATAATATGTGGATATTATCGGCCTCAGCTTGTGCCTTGATTCTGAGGCAAAAGGCGAGCTAAAGCTACAATAGGGATGTGGGGAATTGAGATTATCAAGGGACATGTATATTGTCGCCGTTGAGCAAAGAAATGCAGTCAGCTGGAGAGCTAAAACGCTTAATGGCCACTTTAAAAAGTCATTTGTCAGTTTGGGGTGCATGCATAAGGGCCCATTTCAGATGAAAGAGTTGAAATGCCCTGATGCCAACCCGGACCAACAAACTTTTCTAGCAATGCATTTTTGCTTTCGCTGTGGCGTTGTCTATTCTTTGACCTCAATGCACATGTCTAATACTTTGATTCACAATCCAACTCGAAAATGAACTGTATACGCCTTGAGCCTGCAACCCCCTCCCCCCGTTCCCCCTCGCCCTGATACAATGGTTTGACATTCACTGGTGGGCAGTGTGAAAAACAGAGACTGGCTAGCAGTGTCAGAAAGTCACTAGTGGGCGGTGCAAAACATTTCACAGGTAATGAATGTCAGACGATTACCCATGTTGGCAGTCTAAGGAGCTGGCATTGGCGGGCAGCGTGAAACCTCACTAATGGTGAGAAATGTGAGGAGCTGGAACTAGTGTGCAGTGTGAGAGATGTGAGTGATTACATTTCTAAAGCGCACTAACTTCAATCAGCCGACTCTGGCCACTAGAAGTGCTTTGTCAGAAGCTAGTATTGCTAAGCAGTGCTAGGGGATGGATCCAGTGTACACTTTGAGAGCCTGGCACTAGTGAGCGCGGGTGTGGGCAAACAGCAGTTGCACAGAGTGGGAATCTAGCATTGGTAGGCAGTGTGAGAAGCTGTCAGAGATAGAGTCTGAGATCCCACGTGTGGGTAGTGCCCCGGAGGCGGGTGCCCTAAGCGCCTAGTGACCCATCAGGCATTGGTGAATTCAGTCCACTGAAGCGAACGTGAGGGTGCATCGTGCCCTACACAAAGGGTTGCTCCTGTGTTCGGGGTGAAATGGTGGCACTGGGGTGAGTATGGGAAGCTTTCTCTGGGGGCAGTATGAGAAGCTGGCACAGTCATTGGCGGGCCAGCCATTGACCTGGGAGGGCTGAGTCCTTCCCACATTCAGGAGGTTGAAAGCAAAAGGCAGCACTCTGCCCTGACCCTCAGGCCAGGGCACAGATAGGAAAGGGGCGCTAAAGCGACAGCCTGTCAAACTCCCATCCCCAAGAGAAGAGTGCGTATGTTTACAAATGACTCACCGTGAACAGAAACAAACGTGGCTGACGACAGAAGACGGCCTTGTCCACAGCAATATACCCCTATGACCAAGTCGGAGCAGCGACTTATGGCTCACTCCTCCAGATGATAAGCATCACTCTGAGAAACTAAATATCCTCTGCACTGGGGCAAAAGAGGAATCTAATGAGGCAATGGTCTTAGAGGAAGGGGAAGTGGGACGACAGTGCAGTGAGTTAATGCACCTACAGCGGCGATCTACAGTTCCTGATGAAATACTGATATAGGTGTGCTGCTAGGCTGGCACCTGCAGTCACTTCATCACCCCAAGAAGGTGTCCTGTTTGAGTCCGAACACAAGCAACGTAGAATCTCTTCCATGCTTCCCTCCCCCCCACCCCCTCATTATTTCCCAGGACACTTGGAAGCAGAGAGGCAGCTTATGCATGAGGGTTACCGAGGCCAGGGTGCACGAAGCAAAGGCGCAACTAATAGGAGGCGTGCAGGTGCATAGGGGCGTATTGGGTGTTGCAGGGCCACCCAGGGCCCAACTCGGAACAGGCTTTTTAAAACCGTCCTCCAGCGGCCCTCCCAGATGTTCTTGGACTGGCTCCGGCCCGCCGGGCCCAGCGTGCCCTCCTTGTGAAGCTGGGACTTATCGCAGTTTGGGAAGCTGCCATGGCTGCGAAGCATAGACAATACATAGCACTAGTGGGTGGTGTGGAAAGCTCACATGGACGAGAGCCACTCCAGGTGCCAGCGCGAGAATCTGGCACCGAGGGGCCTTGTGACAATGGGAAATGCGGTGGGCAAAGCTCGCACTAAATAAAGGGCAGTGTTGGGAAATGGCCGCGGTGAGCAGTGTGCAAAGGTTGTTAGCAGTGGGAGACACTGGTGGGAAGTTAGGCACCTTCTCCTGGCGGAGAGCGCGAGAATCATGCACTGGCAGCCAGACAGGACGGTGGCACTGGGCCCAGTGGACAGTGACGGAAGCTGGGACCGGCAGGGAGTAGTGAGGAAATTGGGACGGGTGGGCAATGACACAACCTGACAATGGTGATCATTGTGTAACGCTGGCATAGAGGACAGAGTGAGGAGCTAGCACTGGTGGCTTGTTGCTAAAGCTGGCAAAGTGGTAGCATGAGAAGCTGACACCGAGGGGCGGTTTCAGAATATGGCACTTATTTGCCAGTGTAAAATGCAGATTCTGCTGGGAAGTATAAGAAGCAGTGTAAGAAACAGCCACCGGTGTGCATCCGTGGGGAGTTTAGACTTCAGGCGGGGGGGGGGGGGGACTACCGGGCGGGGGAGGGTACCCGGGGAGGCCACCCCCACCCCATGTGCTCAACATCCAGCACTTCTCACCAACACCAACTCCTCAGATATAGACTAACAGTCGTTTACAGGCGGCAGAGTTTCAGTGAGCGCTTAAGAAAATGGCCTAGTCATTGGCCGGTACAGGATCAGGCGCGCGATTTGAGTAGTCATGGCTCCGGGTGATTAGATTTCCTGTGGCAAGTCCCTTGGTAATGGCGCCCTCTCCTGGGGAAACAAGGACACAATGAAAGCGTGTTCGGTGGAGAGACCCGTATGTAAACAGGAGGGTAGTTAATTTTACAGCTCACTGTTAAATTACTGAGGAGATGGCCTTGGAGCCAAGGGGATCCATCTCTGTAACCACGGAGAACAAACAAAGCCGCCTTTATCTCAGGCTAGGAATGCGCGTATGGGCCAGGCTGGGGGTGGCTAGGAGGCGGCGGGGGGGGGGGGGGGGGGGGGGGGTGGGTGGGGGGGGGGCCTACGCAGTCTAGTCACGGAGCGTTGGGGTCAGGTGAGGGCACAGAGGCGCAGATCCGCAGTCTCCTTCACACCAGCGTGTATTTATTATTTATTTATTTATTGCATGTGTTATCCGCCCGAACCCAAGGGTATCACGGCATTGGTTACTAATACACGGCGTGCAACCTCCATTACGGGTATAAACAATAGGAATGAACCCCGCAGCAGTGAATGCTTCCTTACACACCCACTAACTCGGACTGGGCATTAACATTGTTACAGCAGTGTATGCTAATTATGTAACGCACTTGCAGCCATCCCAGCGGAGCATGGGCCCCGCCCCACAGGCCAGCAAGGGGTACAGGGGTGCACGCCGCCATTCATCCATGCTTGGAAAAAGCACTGCATAGTTTCCCCCTGGAGCTTTTACACCCATGCCTGGATCATAGCAGTTCACACTTTCTTAGAACTACTCCTGTGTTACAGCAATGGCGGATTTCTAGCTCACGCCAGTGCCCGTTTCCACAGTACTATACTTGTATGACAGCAGTGCATACTTCCTAGACCAAAGCAGTTCACATGTCCTTACACCTAAACCTGTATTACACGAGGGCGTGCTTCCTAGTACACACCAGTGCACATCTCCATGGAACAGCGCCTGTATGACAGCAGTACATGCTTCCTATATCACAGCAGTACACGCCTCCTTAGAATCAGGTCAGTATGGCATCAGTGTATGCTTCTGCACAGGCATGCGTGTATCCTAGCAGTGCTTCCTTTTTATTCTGCACTGTCTTCTTTGGTCATGAAGATGCGGTGCATAGAGCAGACCTTCTGGAATCCGCCCTCTCACTGAACAGTGACGAGGAGGAAAGATCATGGTCAATGTGACATCCTTTAGAGTAGACCCAGCCATCTTTCTGTACAGCCTGGCCATCCTTCTCTCTCAGCTTGCCCACCCGACTTTCTGAAAGCAGCTGACCCTCAAACTCTCTCAATGTAACTGGCCCATCCAGCTCCCTCACTTCAGCCGGCCCGTCTGTCTCTGTGCAGCTGCTCCATGCACCCCTCTCTCCCTTTCTCAGCTGGCCCATCTCTCTCTGTCTCTGTGCAGCTGCCCCATGCTTTTCTCTCTCCCTTTTTTCTGTTGGCCCATCCACCTCCCTTACTTCAGTGGGCCCATCTCTCTGTCTCTGTGTAGCTGGCCAATGAACCCCTCTCTCCCTTTCTCTGCTGGCCCACCCAGCTGCCTCACTGCAGCTGGCCCACCTATCTCTGTGCAGCTGGTCCATGCATCCCTCTCTCCCTTTCTCTGCTGGCCCATCCAGTTCCCACACTTCAGCTGGCCCATCTCTCTGTCTCTGTGCAGCTGCTCCATGCACCCCTCTCTCCCTTTCTCTGCTGGCCCATCTCTCTGTCTCTGTGCAGCTGGCCCATGCTTCTCTCTCTCCCTTTTTTTCTGTTGGCCCATCCACCTCCCTCACTTGAGCGGGCCCACCTCTCTGTCTCTGTATAGCTGGCTGATGAACCCCTCTCTCTCTTTCTCTGCTGGCCCATCCAGCTGCCTCACTTCAGTTGACCCATCTCACTGTCTCTGTGCAAGCTGGCCCATGCTTCTATCTCCCCCTTCTCTGCTGGCCCATCAACCGCCCTCACTTCAGCAGGCCCATCTCTCTGTCTCTGTGTAGCTGGCCCATGCATCCCTCTCCCTCTCTCTGCTGGCCCATCTGGCTCTTTATCACTGCAGCATGCCAATCCATTTGTCCCTGCAGCTAGCCCATCTGCCACTTTCTCTCTCTACAGCTGGCCCATAAAACTCCCTCTCTTTTCCTCTGTCTCTTTCTTTCTCTCTCTGCAGCTGGCCAATCCAGCTCGCCCTGTAGCTGACCCACCAAGCTCTCTAACTCTCCTTCTGCAGGTTGGCCAATCCATCTCTCTATGCAGCTTCCTCACACAGCTCACCTTCTTCAGCAGAACTATCTAGCTTTTGCTGCAGTTGACCTATTCAGCATTCTAGTCAGGAAGGGTCCTTGTGATTATGAGGTGTTCATGTTGCGTGTGCCGTATTGATAACTTGGGGTGGCTGTGAACTGGGCGCGATGTTGCAATTTCATATGTATCAAAGTGTATTTAAATATGGATGCATATGGTGCTTTAGTGTTACTGTTTGTTTAGAATTGATACATATTAGCTTGCACATGCACAGAAAGATACAATGTTAAACCCACAAAATGTAAAACCATACATGCACAGTAATACAAATACATGATGAATTCATAAATCTCAGTATAGTGTTTTTTTACAAATTAATCAAAAACACAGTAGTCAGAGCTGTTTTGCAAAGTGAAACTAGTTCTGTAAGGTTTTAGAACACTGGGGATGGGTACATAAGTAACTTCTAAACCTTTGCAGTCATCTGTAGAAACTGGCCATGAGCTTTAGGATCTGATAAGTATTACGATGGCAGAGGTAATCTCCTGATGAATGGGAGCTTGACAGAAAGGGTTTCATTTTTTGTATTGGCTAGAAGTAAAACACGGGGTAAGCCAATGCTCAAGGCTAACTAATGAGAAATCAGTATTTGGAATTGTATTTTCAGATCTGCTATGTGCGATAATGTGGCAGGTATTTAGATTAGAATTTCCAATGAAACCAATGACCTGCGGAATGAGATAGCATCACTAACTCAAAGACAAATAATTTACCCAGCCTTCCTCATATCACTGGGAATATTCATGCAAACTATTTGCAAATTTAGAGTTACAGGTTAAATGGCTTAGGCCAGTTTTTGCTAGTAATGAATTATTTTTGCATGCAACTGTTTTACCAAATAATGTCGTCATTACCCACCACAACGAATCCTAAGAAGAGGTGTGTTCTACACATGAGCTGCAGATGATAGTGAAGATAAAACTGGTCAATGAAAATATACGAATTGGAGAAAGATGGGATTCCTTTGAAGAGGTGTTTGTCCAATCACATGTGGTGGGTGAATTGTAATAAAGTATCTGGGAGTGTTTTAACCATTGCAAAAAATCTCTAAAAGATGCCAACTGATGTAGTTTGGTGAGACTTGGGTTGGTTTGGTCCTATAGTACCATCAAACATGCTTTACGTACAACCGTGTATTCACTTCCTAAGTGGTGAGATTGTTTGGATAAAGGTAATTAAAGGCCCATGTGATGAATCAACTGTGATCAAGGGATAAATATCAGTTTCTAAACCATCAATTAGCCCCACACATACTTCTAGTACCAGAAGGGATCCAAGCAGATCGGAAACACAAGCAAATTGGAACCCTCCTTGTCCAGTTTTAGTAACATGGACAGAAAGGCAGGCTTATCTCTGCAAGGTCGTGGATCATTGGTTAGTCGCAACACAGCAAAAATACAATTATTACCCAATGATAACAGGGACTGTCCATTCAAGGTTGTATACACATAGCTACCTTATTATTATCACAACAGACAGTTCTAGCACACTACAAAATACAACCCCCCATGTAAAGGAATGCAGAGGACAGACAGTTTCAAAGAAGGAAATGGGATGCACTCTGTATATTGACAGGAGGGTAGTCGGTAAATTAATTAATCACAATAGTTCAAGGATACTTGGTTTCAACACAAAGGGAGCAATGGGTCATAAAAAATGTCACTAGGAGCCTTCAGAGAAGGGCCAGGGGGACACAACCACAATTTATTTTTGGATTTATAGAGCGTACTACAGCCTGAAGGCATCGAGGCGCTATGAAGGAACGTAAGAAGGCTTGAATCAGGGTTATAAAAATGCAGCCCAATAAGAATCGCTTGGTACATGTTGCTTAGTACCTTGTGCTTGTAGAAGTTCTTGGTGCTCGACAGTTGAGAGTCGGTTTCAGGGCGCTTTGTAGCATCTGCAAGATGGGAGACAGCTGCTGGTATCAGGCGGCAGGCAGATAATTGAGCAAGGCTGGACGGACAGCTGAAAGCTGGCCCACACGGCGACTCAGGGTCAGGAATCATTGTCTCAGTTCTGGTCGGCAGTCCTGAAGTACTGGTCGAGGCATCTTGGACGATGTTAGTGACTGCATCATGACAAAAGTCAGCGGTACAGTCGGTTGCAGCTCGAGGGGCTCGAATGACTCGAAAATGTCCTTTAAGGCGGACGCTGGTTGATGCTTGTCGATGCACTCCTCCTAGCTTCTTCACTGGGCTTGTGTTGAAGGCGGACATCCCAAAACTGAGGAGAGTGTTGCAGGCAACAGCTGTGTCCTTGGTTTGGTTCAGAAACTCCCTGGGACATCCCACCTAGGAAGCTTGCTGGCAGAGGCTAGCAGGGCATGCTGTATGCTGGCTGGGTACCGATTCTGGAGCTGCTGGACCGTCCTCTGGATTCAGTATCTCCCTCTGTTCCCTGGGAAATGTTTAGTGGATGGATCTTGCTTCCCTCTTTGGAAATCCTGCCCTTCCTTCACCGGCGGAAGCTGTAAGGCAGACTGTACCTTGAGCCAGGGCCCAAATGAATTATTCTTGTTACTCCTTGCGAAGACTACAGATGATCTGCCCAAAAGAGGGACTCAATCCTCTTTCAAAGCGAAATGGGCCACCTTAATGAAAAAATCCTAGGTCTCCACCAACAATCTCACTTATGCAGGTCATAACCAGAGTGCTTTGCAACAGAGAAGGTAAAGGGCTGAAAACATATGATATGATATGATATAAGTCATTTATAACGTGTCTGTATACATGTGTTTCTAGGTGCAACAAGACAAAGCAGGGTATGGAGGGAAGACAAGACAACAATCCTTCTAGGCCTTGTGCCATTCAGATTGTGCAAGAGCGCTAGTGTAAGGAGCTGGGGAATGGTCATGTAATACTAAGTCCAACCCATCTTCCTGTCTGTTGTCAATCAAAGGGTCTCTCTAGTTAATTAAGCTTTCAGTTGTTCCTGATTAAAGTGGCAGGTCTCAATTGAAGCTGCAGAGGGACCAGACTTTTGGTCTCTGCAGGAATGACTACTGTAAATTCATAGTTCCAGACATGACAGGTCACTGCCTTTGATACTGAGAGGCAGGAGCTGGCTTCAGGTTGACACAGTGCACACCAAAGGTTGTTGGGGTTTTCCTGTATTTTGTTAGTCCAGCGACCAGGCATCCCGTGGGCCTGTTTGAATTAACTCTGACTAGTATATGAGGCTGCCACCAACAGCTAACAAAGGAAAGGGCTGAGGGGGCATGGCCAGCGTGCATGGCGTGAGGAAGCAGACCCGCTGAGCTTCAACCTGTGATCCTGAATTAGATCCTCTTGCAATTGACTGAGACCGAGTACTCCATAATTAGCAGCACCTATCAGTAGCTAAGCCCTTCCCCTACAACCCGGTGAACTCCCCAGCAAAAATCGGACCGAGGGAACCACAGAGAAGCCGATTACGCTGGATGCCCCTGAGCCCTGCAAAATGGCACTGACACCTAATAACGGACTCCCGAATGGACGGAAAGCCTCTGAAGCGGCATAAACCTGTAGTCCACACAGAGCTAACACGTCCAAGGGATGAGCCTCTCCCCTTCCGATCCTGCACAACCCGGCCGTCTGGGATATCTCCACACACACCTTACCTGGAGCCCTTCCCTTACCGAAGACTGTGGGCGAAGAGGCCGCCTCCGACACCCACAGAGGCATCTCAGGCTGGGCGGAAGCAGAAGACCGCGGGAGGCGGTCCACCTAGCCTGAAGCGGACTGGGATCTGACGTCGGGCAGAGACTGACTGTGCACTGGATTGCTGCGAACTCGGCCATCAACGACCAGAGCACCTTCACCGAGGTCTGGAGCGCTGCAGCCCCATTAATAATGGCGCACTGCCATAAAACCTCCAGTCATGACGTGCCCCCCTGGTCCCGAGCCCACACGCGAGCTGTGTTGCTGAGGCGGCGCCCAGGCCCTGAGCACTCCGCTACAGCGAGTGCAGCCCCCCTGGGGATGGCGGATCCCTACACTGAGATGCCTGCGAGGGAGTGGCGGCGGGGGCATGTGTTACCCCCCAGGCAAGAGCTCTAAAGGACGTGGCGCAGGTCACCACGGGAGGGCCAAAGCCAACAGACAGTCAACGCATCTCAGGAAGTTAAACCCTCAAGCCATAGCAGGGCTGACAAACCTACTCAGTGAGGATCGCTCCCCTGTACATTTAGCAGCAAGATCAATGAGCTTTGCCAGCCCTAGGAGGAAGACACTCTGGGGGACCACCCATCAGGGACATAGTGCCACGGAAAGGTAGCTTGGTACCAGACATTGGGAAGTGCACTCAAACAAAAAGAGCTCCTGCATCGGTTCACACTACGGTGGCAAGATACGAAAACAACCACTGTGCACCTGCACTTTCAGTCTACTTGAAGCACCCCTGGGACTGGGCTCCCTTCAGTGGCTCGGGGCAGGGCCAAACACTATATTGTGGGCTCCACCAGAACACTCGCACCACCAAAACGGGACACCACGGCTAGACAAACGAGGCCCACTGTCACCGACTGCGATCCCTGGAACACTCGGGTGCAACGATCAGTCAGCACATAACTTACAGGAGGGCGCCACTTTCAGCACCAACTCCGCTCAACTCACTGATAACGTGCCTCTGCACACCCAGTGGTCACATCTACATGAACCACTACCGGCAACACGACTGCAAGGACTTGGCCATATGGCCCCTACAATCCAAACTCAGCCAGAGAAAGCAAGATAGGCAAAAAGCGGAAGGAGCAACTAGGCTATACCCAGCAATGGTAACACGCACCGAGTAGAGGCACAAGTCAGCCTGCCTGCACCCTGCGGTCCACCCGCCCATGAACTCTGAAAGCTTGCATCTCCTCACACTCCCGGAGTCACTAATTGCAGAACAATTCAAGACAACTTGTGCACCTCTGGGTAAACATACGCCCACCACACCCACCTGCGGTCTAGAACGGCATCCCAGCTGAGCGTCAACGGGTTCTGTAGCACAATGCTCTCCACCGAAGGAAAACCCAAACCATCAATAATGGATTCCTTCTCAGCAGTCAAACCAAAGACGCAGGCACAGCAGAATGTGAACCCACAAGAAGAATCGCAGCCACCTGCCGACAATAGCAAAGAAAACCAACTGTTGTAGGCCATAGCTTCACTTAGGTCATTCATAGACACTAAAATAGACAAAGTCAAAACGGACATGCAACTAATGCATCAAGATGCCCGTAATCTAACAGAAAGAGTGTCAACAGCAGAGGCGGGGCTTCAAGAAACTACTGAAACCACAGCTGACCTGAAAATCAGGGTGCAAGAACTGGAAATGAAGGTAGCTCAGCTGGAGGCAAGGGCTGAGGATGCAGAAGGGCACGCCCAGTGCAACAATATTCTGGATATCCCGGAAGGCATGGAAGGACTTAACCCGACAGAATTTGTGGAAACTATGCTACAGCAGGAAATCGGCGCCAACCAGTTGTCCCAGGGCTTCACAGTGGAAAGAGCCCACAGATCTCTACAAAAGAGACCTCCACCGGGCTCACATCCCCGCACGATGATGGCAAAAATGTTGAACTTTCGGGATAGGGAAGTAATACTCAAGCACTCTAGAGAAGGAAAGGAAATTTAGAGGGATAACTCTAAGATTGTTATCTATCCGGATTACAAGCCCATGGTGCAATGGGCATGGAACTCCTTTATGCCAATAAAAGCAAGACTCTGTCAATTGAATCTCAAATATATGTTACTATACCCATCCCGTCTCAATGTGATTTACAAAGGGATAGCGATATTCTTGGAAACACCGGCAGCAGCCAACATGTGGCTAGAACACAACAACCTAGGCGGAGATGAAGAACCCATCACGTGAAAAACGCTAACTGGGGTGGTGGTGGGGGAGAAAGTCTTGCGCTGGAGCTCCGCACAAGGAACTGCGACAAGATGTGAATCATGTTCCACACTACCGCTGTCAAGTTACACTGCTCGCTCATTCAGGCGGAGAACCGGTCGGGACACACGGTCTGGGCCCTACAACCCACCCCGAGTACAACCAGTGCAGGCTAGCAGCCAGCACATTACCCACACCAAATGACCTGGACAGGCCCAGATGGCGAGGGGACACCCGAGCGCTGTTGGACTAAGGCAGCAGCTGGGTGCAGTTACCTGTTTATGTTATGTTCCTGTTTGGTTATGTTAATGTTTGTACAGTTAGGTGAGAAGTCTCCAGGTGCACTCAGATGGAGGGTGGGGGGATGCGGGCGGTGGAGGAGGGTTGAACAAGTCAAGATACCCGAAGAGCAGGTGGCCTGAAGAGTACAGCTACTAAAATGGAACACAGAGGTCCAGTAGAGACCGCCGGGAGGCTCACCTTCAAACACGCATGGCAGCACATATCAAGGTGCTAACATGGAATGTGAGGGGACTGGGCACATATCTTCGCAGGAATCGAATCAAATCCTTTTTAAACAGAAAGAAGGTGGGGATAGCCCTAATGCAGGAAACCCACCTGACAAAAGCTTCCATGGCCAAATAACAAGAATGCTGGGGGGTGGGCAGGGATTTGGCGCGACCTACTCTAAATACGTGCGCAGTGTGTTCACGTGGGTTAGTCCCCAGATTCCCTTTAGACTTGCAAAAGTGGAGACTGATCTGGAGGGCAGATATATAATACTTTGGGGTCACATTGACCAGATCGAAACATATATTGTGATTTCATACTTCCCCAATTGTAATATCCCAGCCCATTTGGACCTAATGTGCGCGAAAAGAGCACAATATAGAGATTGCTTTTTTATGTGGGGAGGGGATTTTAATTGTGTAAGGGATCCACACTTGGACAGATCGATCCCTCGACCAAACCAAATAACGATGGCCTCCACTGCACTAAACACTTCAATAGAGCGGCTGGATCTGATAGATATCTGGCGGGAACTACATCCAGAGGAGAGGGGCTACTCTCACTTCTCATCCCCCCACAACCTATACACTAGGATACATCACATCTTCATTGGTAGGGACCATCTCCCCCAGATGGAAGTGGCACAAAATCTAGGTCGATCTATTTCCGATCACTCACCCTTGATGGTGGAATGGAAGCTGGCTGGTCTCAGAACCCCCATCCCATTATGGAGGCTGCCCACTGAAGCACTGAAAGATCCGGCCTTTAAAGAGGATCTCAGAGATTCCCTTGAGAACTATATAGAAGTAAACAAGGGCAGTGTCACCAGGGTAGGTATGGTATGGGAGGCCCTGAAGGTGGTGGTACGAGAAAAGGTCATAGCGAAGGTGGGAGGTATCAGGAAACTACTACAGACAGAGCTAGAACACAGAGAGGGAGAAATCAAAAGGATAGAATACATGGCCTTATGGACAAAAGAGGAGGAAGAAAAACTGAGTCAGATGATGGGCGAATGTAAAGAAGCCTGGGGCAGACTAGCCAAATTTGTCTACACCACCAGAACCATCAGAGCGCACACAGAGGCGGATAAACCTGGCTGCTTACTCGCTTGGCTCTGTAAGAGGGAACATCCCAAGCACCTAACAACCGCATTGAAGGATGATAGAGGCACACTTCAATGGTCACAGCAGGCTATAAACGACACATTTCAGTCATTCTATGCCCAGCTATATTCACACAACACTCCAGTCCCCCATAGCGATATCCAAAACACACTTGCTGAGATCGGACTCCCAAAGTTGACACCCACACAACGAGAGTCCCTAGACACGCCATTCACCACAGAAGACATTATGGAAGTGACACAGTCTCTGGCCACTAGTAAAACCCCAGGTAGTGACAGGCTCCCACCGGAGTTTTACAAAACATATGAGTCATCTCTCACGCCACTATTACACCGGGTGTACCAAGAACCATGAGGGAGACACTAGTGATCCCAATGCTCAAACCCAGGAAACCAGTGGACGAATGTGACTCCTATCGCCAACTGGCAATGCTCAACTACAACATTAAAATACTGACCATGATACTAGCCAAAAGGCTCTCCAGACAAATAGGCAGAGTGGTACATGCAGAACAAAATGGCTTTGTACCTGGTGGCAACACAACAGGGAATCTCCGCAGGCTCCAACACATCATGGCCCAACTAGATCCAGAAGGCGGTCCCTATGCGTTATTATCACTGGACGCAATGAAGGCATTTGATTTCATTTATTTGAAATGGCTGCTGGCAACCCTGAGGGAATTCGGATTTAGGGAGGGATTCATCAGATGGGTGACAATACTTTAAACCAGACCTAGGGCAAGAGTGAAGTCCGGGAAACTTGTATCCGCAGCTTGGGATATATGCAGAGGCACCAGGCAGGGCTGCCCATTATCCTCCCTGCTCTACATCCTGGGCCTGGAACCAATCGCTATTTATTTTAGGAAGCAGTTCTTTGATGCTGGAATACGGGTGGGTGGAGTGAACCAAATCATTTCATTATACGCGGACGATGTGCTCCTATACTTAAGAGATCCACACTTGTTTGTGACAACCATACTGGAAGTCCTGGACGATTACTCCAAGGTCTCTGGCATACAGTTTAGCAGACAAAAGTCCTGCCTGTTCCCATTAGTAGGTTCGAGAGGTAGAAACACAGAAGACTTACCTGAGATGGGGATCCAATGGTAGACAGTGTCTTTCAGATAGCTGGGAGTTAATATTATGCACACGCCTGAACAAATGCACAAGAACAACATCAGTGCAGCACTCAAGGCACTACGCAAATCCACCAGATTTTGCTCCAAACTCCCTCTGTCCATGATAGGCAGTGCATCAATAGTCAAAATGATTGTACTACCAAGGTTTCTCTATCATTTCCAGAACGTTTGTTACTACATCAAAGCCCCATTTTTCCGCCTGATTGAGGCATTGCTTCGGGGATTCCTGTGGAGAACTGGCAGACATAAACTAGCTCTGAACACGATGACCCTACCATACAGAGAAGGGGGACTACAACTCCCGGACCTAGAAAAGTATTATCTCGCAGCGCAACTTAGCTTTGTAGCCCGCTGGCTGTCAGACGATACCACCACTGAAACTGGACTGCTACAACACCTAGTAGCCCCACTAAATTTGAAAGAGCTCATTTGCGCCTCCCAACACAGGCCAAGCAATACACACATGATAGTGTCTCTGGGGAAAAGAGCTTGGATTAGAACCAGAACACTCCTACACCTATAACACCCGTATTCATCTGAGATAACGATGCTTTCAGACCTATACAAAACCAGAGCAGATCTACCGAACATTAGACTCTCGAAAAGGCATGTGGGATGTTTTTACCCATGCATCCAAGCCCTACAATAAAACTGTGCAGTACTGGCATGGAAAACATCATGATGGCCAGAACTCCCCAGAGAGTGCACAGGGAAAACATGAAGAATAGGCTGCCACCCATTTTTGCCTATGTTGTGAGCACAGGAGGGCACTGCCTAAAACCACCAGTGGGCTACACACAGAGTAGCCTGAAAACATTGGGAATGGCAATGCTGATTGCAAAAAAAAAGCAACTCAGAACTGTGGGGAATTCATTTTCTTAATCCCAAAAATGATTGCATTACCAGTACTCACCACTATCAGAAAGCCAGTGTTTTAAAACCACCAGACTTTTGTGTAAAACTGAACAAATGAAACAAAACCAGACCAAGGAAAGACTTGCTAAGAGGTGGATACAATGTAAAACTATATTCTGAAATGACTTGAAGGAAGTAATTATTTAATGTATATGTAAAAATTGTCAGTTTGATTTGAATGTAGAAAACTGGGAACAAAAAGTGACATTTAGCTGAAACCTGGCTTAATGAAACTGGATTCTGCCTGACAACTAACCCCGACAGGAGTTGAAACCTGCTCAGCCACTCCCCTTGCCAAAAGGAGTTGTCACCTCTCTGATTAGATTAGTGATGGAGCAGCTGGCGACTACAGGGAGTTGAACAAAGGCCTGTCCTGGACTCAGGCAAATGTTATATTGGTGGGCCGTAAAGTGGCTTCCTCTTAGGGGAAACAGGGAGGGCCAGTGCCTCTGCTAGCAGCTGAGCTTGGGGGAAGTGGATAAACCAGTTATTCCACCCTGTGATGTGGGAAGCCACACCCATTTTTGACCAGGGCATAATTTTAAAAAGATAGATAACTCATAGTGCGGACTTGTCAGAATTATATAAGTAATATCATTATTTTTGTGATTTTTCTGTGAACATTTTGAGAGGCGTTAGGACCCTGTGGTGTATTCTGGGGGGTTGCTAGCGGAAAATAGGGTCTCACTCCAAATGTCTGCATGTTAAAAATCTGACACTTCATCAATTAATGTCCATACTCCTTGCACACATGTGTGTAATTTTGGGTAAATGTCCGATATTGCAAAACCAGTTAAAAAGCGCAAAATGTTGTCATTTTTGAATGCAAGCCCCCAGGAAGATCAGAGGCGGACAAGCATGGACCATAAGGAATATATAATGTGCACATGTAATTTCAACAAATTGTATATCTGGGAAGGATGTATTTGAATCAAATATAGATTTGTGGGCAAACTGACCAGGGGAGGATCCTCTGACCCATAAACAGACTTCATCATGCTGACAATCAATTTCCTTCCCCCAATCATGGGAGAGGGGAGAATTGGGCCAATGACAAGTAGAGAGGGGCAGGCTTAGCTAGGCCCAGGCACACACCCATTTTCAAAACACATAAAAAGAGACTGCTGGGACAGGTAGAGAGATTCAATTCCATTTGCTGCGGAGCATGCTGACAGACGACTTCACATCCAGAGATCCAACACTTAGACTTCCAAGCTAAACAGAGACTACAGAACTTTGAACCAAGAAGGCCCACTGCAAGCAAAAGTATTTGTCAGCAGGCCTCAAAATCATTTGCAAACTCTTCCACAGCCGGACGAGCTGTCTGAATTCTTTTGCCAAGAACTCTTGCCAGTACCCAGAAAGCAGTGTTACATTCAGAATCCACTTGATCTGGACCGGAAAGCAGAGCAGTATCCAGAACCAGAGGCCGCTGAATCCAGAGAGGCTAGACCAGCAGAGCAGAGCTGACCCAGACCGCTGTGAGCAGAACCAGTGACCCAGATCGCTGTGAAGTGCCGAGACCAGAACCGGAGTCCAGTCCAAAACCTGAACAGATCCGTGGCGAGGCCCATTCCTGCACAAAATATCTTGTGAGTACCTAGCAGAACTGTGCAGAACCAATCTCTTAGTTAAAATAATCTAATCCAAACTATTTAACCTAAGTAGAACTGCCTTCTAGAAATCGTATCATCTGTCATTTTTAAGGCTGCACAACTGTCACCTGTCAATTCTGCAGCTGCAAGCTGTCACCTGTCATTTTGAGTTTTACTTTAAATCCGAAAAACTACCTTTATTTAATCGTCCGTATCTCTGGAACCGTTTGGGCTAGGAATCTCAGCTGTCCAACGAACCTAGAACTGACTTCCTACTCCTTATACTTTTGCCGTAATCGCGATTCACGCACTCGTGAATTTTGCCGCGATTTGCGATTTGGCCTGATTTCTTTACCTGTAAAAAAGATAGCAGCTTTTTGCTTTCCTTTGCTAAAAATTTGTTTGCCTCTTAATAACCATCCCTGAATCATTGCTAAAGTGAGCCTGAGCTCATCCCAAGTATCTCTCACTCACCCTGAACCTCCTAAAGGGAATTAAAAGCATTTTCAGCATATTTCTCACTTCACTGCCACCACATTCAAAGCACTTGGGCATGTGTTTTAAAACTCATACCTGTTTTCTCTAAGCTTGCTGGGGGGGAACTGAATTTCGTATTGTATTTGATTGCATTCCTGAGAACTGTGTGCTCCTCTTTCCATCTCCTTCCATTTCTTACATTGCATAGGGGAGGGGGGTGAATTGCCAGAGAAAAAGTGATTATCTTATCTTTTGCTAAAATCATATCAAGTATTTCTGTACTGCATTTTGTTCCTCATTGCTTTTCCCTTGAAACCATAAAAGTATTTTTGCTACTTTATCCATCCTATACTAACTCCTCATTGATTGTAAAGAAGTGTGCTAGTGCCAGATTACCCATTGTTGATCAACATCATATGTCTAAGTGTACTATCAGATATTAATTTATTATAAAGTGTGATATATATATATATATTGTTTAAATTCTCAAATAAACCTTTTAAACTTGCAAAACAGAACTACTTCTTGGCTCAGTGGAGTCAGGGGGATTCTAAGAGAGGGGTGTTATATAGGGGTAGTCATCCAGAACTCATGAACTGGACATAAAGATATATCAATAAGGGTTTCCATTCAGTATCCCAGACTAGGCATTGACTTAGCCTTAGTGTTGAATCGAATCCTCTTACAAAGTGGGGGCTCGAGCCGGGATATTCTGGGTTAGATTTATCACTTGTGCAGATTAATACAGTGTGCTAACTGACAGGAGACATACATCCGGTCAGATCACCA
This sequence comes from Ambystoma mexicanum, assembly GCF_040938575.1. Lineage (NCBI taxonomy): Eukaryota > Metazoa > Chordata > Amphibia > Caudata > Ambystomatidae > Ambystoma > Ambystoma mexicanum. Next base: position 235,949,829 of record NC_090926.1, on the reverse strand, counting down.
CGCTGTGTTACGCTGTAAAGCACTCCTCAAAGGAACGCTCTAAGGAAACGGTCTGTTTTGCAAAATAAAATACAAACTTCTGTAAGTCAGGAAGGAACTCAAATTCCAGAATGACGACCTTGGTAGATATGAAAATAGCCAGAGAGCACTTCTTACATAAGCTATTTGTGAGAGGTGAGTGGACTCATCAGGACCAAACGGTCTGGTTGCAGGCAATCGCGCAACAGGTCACTGAAACAGGGTCAGATACATGGGGAGATCAGAGTCCCCTACATGTGGCCCTGAGTGAACTTTATATGGCCCCTAAAGCCAAAGATGAACATAATAAGATTGCCAGGATAGCGGCATATTTGTATCTATATATGGGAGCCATGCAGGACAAATGTGATGAAGGCCAAGATCTGGCAAATAGGCAACAGATGGCGTTAGAGAAGGCCCAATCTGATCTGGACTCTTCTGAGCAGAGGCTGCTCAGGAGCCAGGAGTCAGAAAAGGACAGCAGACAGTACATCACTAAAATAAAGGAGGATATGGATGTGCTGCAACAGGAAAAGGCGGACCAGGATACCAGATTTCTGGCCTTGCAGAAGGAGTACCAAGAAGGTTTGGACTCCCTACTGCAGAGCCAGAAAAAGCTGGAGCAACAATTAGATTTCAATAGGGAATGTGCCGAGCAGGTAGTCACCCTGCAAAGCCACCTAGATAGGGAGAAGGCAGAGAGCAATAAACTGATTTTGAAAGACCTGGATACCCAGGCAGAGTTTGACCAGGAGCGCCAGAAAGCTGGTGCCTTCCAAAGGCAAAGGGACGACCTGGCGGCACAGATGCAGGCTCTTAGTCAGGAAAGGGATACCTTAGGCCAGGAAGTCTGCCACTTAAAAAGGAAAATGGAAGAAAATCACCTGGCCCTCCAGGGACTGGGTGACCTCCAAAAAGAACACCAGAACTTGTTAGAGCACACCAGGAGGGTGGAGGATGCTCTGGCAAGAAAGGAGCAGGCCAGTAGGGATGGGACTGAGGAGGTAACCCTCCTGCAGCAAAGACTGGCCCAGCACTCCAGGACCAATCAGGAGGCACAGAGAGAGAATGAGGCTCTCTGCCAGCACAATGATAGGCTCCAGCAACAGGTAGCCATGCAGGAGAGACTGATAGAGTCTAGTAAGGCCTTAACTGAGGAACTGAAAGCGCAGGCTCTTGCATTGCAACAGGAAACAGGGGCGGATAGAGATGAGGTTCGCTGGGGAAGAGAAACTCCTGAGCATAACCTCAGGAGCCCAAGTACCAGAGGCCTTCATCTCTCCCAGTCCCTGGACTCTGCCACCCCCATGTCCCCTCGCGCACATGAGCCCAGGGCCACGGGGATGGCAGATTACTATCCAGGTAGAAGTATGGGGTTCATAGGCCAGTACCTCCAAGGAATGGATGGGCGGGCATCCGGGTATGGGCACCCAAGCACAGTGCAATTTAGTGGGGAACCCCAGGAGAGTAGGCCCATTAAGGGCATCCTGAAAACCTCTGCCCAGTTAGGTCAGCGGGGGGGATACCCAGAAAATCCTGGCAGCAAGGAGGGGTCTGAAGACTCCTCTGAGCATTACAGGACACAGGAGACCAGGTCCCCACATTCTGCCAGCCATTCCCAGGCCCGCAGAATCCGGGAAAACCTGGAAGATCAGACGGGCACCTCTGGGAGCAGTGCTTCTGAGTTGGAGGATGAATGGACCAGGGTTACCCGAACCAAAAAGGCCAATAAGGCAAAAAGGGCCTTGCTTAAGGACCCCTTAAAGCAGATCAAGGCAATCAGGAGTGTCATCACTCCTTATCATAAGAAAGCCAAGTATTCCGTTTGGGAACACTTGGAGCTCTATGAGCAAATGATGGAGACTTTCCATTTGAAGGACAGCAGTAGCTGCATCCAGTACGTCAAATGGACATTCTCCCCAGAATACTCCAGTTTCTTTGCGGGGCTGGAGGACCAAAATCATTTAAGATGGTCCACCTATAAGGCGGCCATCTTGAAACCTTTTTCTGTTCACAGAAATCCTCAAGAGGCTCGCAAGGCAGCCTACAATTTGCAATGTGGGGAGGATCAGGCCCCACAAGAGTTTGTGCAAGAATTAAAGCGTGCTTTTGCGCAGACCACCAGAAGGGTGCGCACGGATAGCAGAGAATTTATCAATACATTTTTCCATGCCTTACCCAAATACATAATGACCCAGCTCGTGAGAGATTTTCATGAGAAAAGATCTTTAGACTGGGTCATTGAACAGGCTCCCCGGATCTATGAGGTGCAGAAGCCCATCGAAAATAAAAATAATGCGCAGAAAAACCCCAAAACCAACAGCACCCCTGCTGCTGCCAAGGTGGCAGAGGTAAAGGTTGCCCCGTTTTAGATTTGGAGATGGGGGGGCCTAAAAACCTGCCTGCACCAAATAATTCACAGCCCAGAAGGCCCTTGGGCCAGTCACAGACAGGGAGTCGAGGAGGTAGTCCCACAAATGGGATCCCCCGCTCCCCTGACTATGTAAGTCCCCGCTATAAGGGAAATAGACCAATCCTGGGTTATGTGTGGACTCCTGCAGCCCAAGGGGGGGATCCAGCCAAGCACCTAACCCAGGGAACTTCCCTCCCAACTTCCCACAGGAGGGCAGAAATTCTCCAAATCCTGGGCAGAACTTTTTCCCCAGGTATCCACCCAATTTCCCGTCCCAAAATCATCCATCCTTCTTTCCCCAATTCCCTGAGCCCAGACAACCTAATCTGGGAGAGGGGAGGGCAAGGGTGGAGGGGTACCAAAATCTTCCCAACCAGGGGTACTACCAGAGAAGGGATAGCTACCCTTCCCGGGATCAGCCCAGGGGAGAAAATAGAGCCCCGTATCAGCCTGAGCGGGTTTACCAGTTAGAGCGCCAGGTCCAAAATATGGCACGGGATCTGGGTCACATACTGAGGGCTCAACAGAACCCTTAGATGAGCATGCCACCGCAGAATGCCCCAAACTCTGGACCTGGTGCTCCAGAACAATGACGGGGGCAGCACCCCGATAACCCACCGGTTCCCAGGGAGGAGGCACAAGGGGAAGGGGGGTGTAAAGCCTTGGAGGAAGCTTCCTTCCCAACTTGTAAACAGCCCCTGGAAAACCAGGAACCGAAAACAAAATCTCCTGCCCCTGAATGCCTGCCTCCCAAGGAGCAGAGAGGGGGTAGGAGAAACAAAGGACCCAAACAGACCCACTTTGTGGAGGAAGTACAGGTCTTCCAATTTGAGGCAGAGGGATCCTCAGAAGATCCTGGGAAAAGGATCTTCTCCTTCAGAGATGGGGGAACTCCTCCCAAAGAAAAATGGGTTCCAAGGGATTCCAATCCAGACTGGGGAGATGTGGAGACTGAGCTACCGCCGCCCATCATCTCATCCCAGAACCCACAATACCGAAATCCCCTGGTTCAAACCCATCCTGGTGACTGCCTCCAAAAATGGGGGGGTGGCCCAGAACCGGAACCAGGGGAACTCACAATGGCTCTGATCTCCAGTTGCCAACTTTTTCTTTCAGATTCCCAAGACTCTCCACAGAATTCTGCCCAAATCTCTTCTCTCGCCATGTCCAAAACCAGAAAGTTAGCCCACCAGTTGTCCAAAAATGTGCATTATCTGTGCCCCCTTGAGGAGAAGGAGGGAAGATACTATGCCCCGGTACAAGTACAGGGGCAGGGTACAATTTTGGCACTGGTGGACACTGGATCCCAAGCTACCCTTCTGTCCAAAAGGGCCTTTGAGGAACTAAATGCAGGAGGGGGGAGAATTACTGAATTCCTCTCACCTCTCTTCCTGGACAACTGCAGAACTTTGACGGGAAGGAAATTCCCATTGAGGGGACTGCAGACTTGGACATTAAAATGGGGCGACACAAGGTGAAACACCCGGTCATCGTAGTGACTCCAGAGGGCACCCCTTGTTTACTAGGGAATGACCTCCTGAGAAGGTTGTTACCCCTAATAGATTGTGTAAACAAGGTCCTCTGGACCCAGACTAGCCGACCAATAAAATTAAAACAGAGTGTCAACCATGTTAGTTTAAACGGCACCTGCCACATGGTTGAACAAAAATCTGACCAAGTAGAATTTCACTTCCAGAACAACCAAACTCCAGATGTGACAGCAGTAGCAGTAGGACAACAGACCGGTGATGGGGGGTCCTCTCTATTTCTGAAAATCAACCTTCCTTCAAGTTTAAGGTGGTATTCCACACTGGAAGGAAACACCCTGAAATTCTTTACTAATCCACAATCAGAAACTCCCACTCCTATAGTCCAGAAAGATGTGAAATCAGCTCAGAGCCTGGCTGATATTCAGCAAATTGGAGAGCAGTTGTTCATCCCTGTTCAGTTAAATGATGGGAAGGACTCTGTTCTCGCTCGAGTGTGTGTGAACAACGGTAAGAGCTTCATCAGCGAAGCCATGTTCCGCCAACTCCCAAAAGATCCAGCCATTCCCACATTCAAACTGATAGACAAATGGGAAATGGACCTGGAAGCACCTAATTCCAAACATCCCCTGCCAAGCAGGTGCATGCTCAAAATCTCCATTGGCAACAAGAGCATAGTCCATAATTGTTGGGTCATGCGAGACGTCACTGCCGCCTTTTACTTAGGCGGTTACATTCTCAATCGCTTTGCCATTAGTTTGGACCTAATAAACTTCAAAGCTTGGTCCCGATTAGCGGATAATCCCATGGGCTTTGATGATCCAGAAAAAGTATTTAGGTCAGCTCAATTGCTACCCTATGCAGTTGAAACTCAGATCAAAGAGGAAGTCACCATCCCAGAAAGGACCCGACAATTCTCCCTGGAAGTGAAAGCTAAAAGAGGACAAAAATTGCAAAACCCTGATGCTTATATACATCTAAATGCTTCTCTCCAACAGCAAGGGTTGGGGGTGAACCCAACACCATTAGTCAACATAGAACATGACACCATTCCAATAGAGGTGGATAACAGCGACTTAAAGAGTATTACTCTAGCCGCAGGCACCATTATTGGAATGGCGATTGATGACCGACATTTCTCCATTGATTTAGGAAATGAACTGTTAGGACCAATCCCCAAGGACTGTTTTGACAGTGACAGTGAGGACAATACAACACCAGACAGAATTTTCACCCGGCATGGGGGGAACTTCCTGGTGTACACGTCTTGCCCTTATGGTAAGGAAGATGTGACTTCAGGAGGGATGAGGTGATTTTCCAGGTCCATGAGGGCTGCCTTTCCCACCTGAAGCCTCCAGTCCAAATCAGCACTCTGACCAGGGACTTCTCCACCCAGCTGGAGGAGGCCGCTGAGATTGCCAAACCAGAAGTCTTTCCAGGCTTCAGGCAGATGGTGGAAGAGAGAGTCAACCTAGCTGATGCCTGTGTGACTCTGGAACAGAAGCAAAAGTTGAAACAAGTTTTCTTGGATTTCCAAGATCTCTTTGCGGTAGACTCATATGACTGTGGTCGCACCGACATCCACACCACAACAATTCCCACGGACCCTGGAATGACTCCAGTGTTTGTGAAGCAATATTGCTTGCCTCTTGCATCCATGGAGTCCCTTACTGAAATAATTAAGAACCTTGAGTCCCGGTGAATAATCCGTCCAGTCCACAGCACTTTCAATAATCCGGTGCTGGGAATATTGAAGCCAAACGGCCAGTGGAGACTCTGCGCCGACCTTAGGGAGCTCAACAAATGGGTCCATACTTCCCGATGGCCTCTGCCCTACATTGACCAAGGGCTGGCCCAGATTCAGGGGTCACAGGTATTCACAGCAATAGACCTGACCAATGGATACTGGACCGTGCCTGTCAGTAGGGAGGACCAATACAAACTGGCTTTTACCTTTGGGGGCCAGCAGTACACATGGATCCGGACTCCCTTTGGATACCTCAACTCCGGCAATGAATTCAACATTTTCCTACATAAGGCCATGCCCGACCTGGGTGCGAGGGGTAATCTGGCTTATGTAGATGATGTCCTCATCAAAAGTTCATCTGTGGAGGAACACATAGCGGAGATCCGTTATGTTCTGACGCAGTTGAGGGCCGCCGGAGCAAAACTTTCCTTTCAGAAAGCACAGTGGTGTAGAACCCTTGTTAATTTCTTAGGGCATGAGATTACTCCTCAGGGTCTCTGTCCCCAAGAAAAGAAAGTGGAAGCCCTCCAGAAACTGAAAGACCCCACAACTCCGCGGGAACTAAGGAGCCTCCTTGGACTAACTAATTACAGCAGAAAGTTCATTGAAGGCTACGCAGAGATCACTAGACCCCTGATTCATCTCTTGAAGGGGGGGGTCAAGTGGGAATGGGGTCCAGAACAAGCCGAGGCAGTAAGACAACTCAAAAGAAGCCTCTCACAAGCGCCTTGCCTAGCTTACCCTGTCAGAAACAAGGAGTTCTTCCTGGAGACGGGGTTCTCTAATACGTGCTTGACGGCAGTATTATACCAAAAGCATGACAAGGTCAATAAAGTAATCTACTATGCGAGCAAAACTTTATCCTCTGTGGAGGAAAAATTCAACGATTGTGAGAAGGCACTCCTGGCAACGGTGTGGGCATTGAAGAATTACCACCCGTTTATCCAGGGGGAACACGTCATAGTGGAGACTCCACACCAGCCTCTGCAATATATCCAAAGTGACAGAATCCGGGCCGGAAATGTGAGTAATTCCCGAATTACTTCCTGGATTCTGTCAATGCAAGGCTTTCCTGTGGAGGTCAGATATGGCCAAAACAAGAAGAGTCCCCTCGCGCAAGGTCTAGCTGACTTGCATGATTGCGCCAGAGAAAACAGTCTCGAGGACGAAAGTCTAAAAATCAAGGACAACATGGAGGCATACCTTAATTCCCCACACAAAGTCTTTGAAGAAGACAAGTGTGAGGGAATGCCCACTGTCTATGTGGATGGATACTCTTACCATGTTGACAATGACAGGGAGAAAGAACTGATGGCTGGCGTAGGGAATGCATGGGTGAAGGAGTTCCCAGAACCCTCCGCTGGATACAAAATTGGTCCCCAAAGTAGTCAGGTGGCAGAATTGATGGCTGTGCATCAGGCCATCCTCACTGCTGTCCAGCATCAACTCCACGAACTGGTCATAATCACAGATTCGGATTATGTACAGAACGGGTTCGTGGAGCACCTGGTCAACTGGAAAACCAGAGGCATGTTGTGTGCTAATAACAAACCCCTGAAACATGGGAATTTAATCCAAAACATTGATGATCTGGTCACATCGAATGGGATGACCATCTACTGGAAAAAGATCCAGGGTCATTCCAAAGTAGAGGGACCAGACAAAACTGGAAATGAATTAGCTGATCAGCTGGCCAAAACCGGGGCCATCCAAGGGGATCTAATAGAAATAGAGTCCCTGTTGGGGGAAATCCAGGTCACTGCTATCACTAGGTCTCAGACAAATGCTCACAATGATCTTTCAACTGCACAATGGAGTAAGGAGACCCCTGATGCTGATTTAATTACAGCTCAGAAGGGGATCCAATTATTGGTAAGTTTTAACAACACCTTGAGGACCCTGAGAACTTTCCCCTGACGGATACCGATTACATTGGGAAAGAGGACCTAAGAGTGTTGATGAAATGTCCAAAAATGTTCCGAATCCAAGACGGTTTGTTGGTAAGGAAATCCCAAGCTGGCCATGATCAGTGGGTGGTTCCTACCTCATTCCGAAGCCTGATGTTAAGTCACGCCCATGATGCGGCCACCGCCGGTCATAGGGGGTTTCACACAACACTGGAAATCTTAGGAGAGGTTGCATACTGGCCACACATGGGGCAGGACCTCGAACAATACTTGAAGGGGTGTCTTGTGTGTGCACAATTTCAGCCATCATCCCTCACACACCGTGCGCCTCTCCAAAAGAGGGGGATGACACTGCCATGGTCAGATTTGCAAATCGACTTTGTAGGCCCTGTAATCCGCTCGTCTAGAGGAAACAAGTACATGTTGACCGTTACATGCTTGTTTACCAAGTGGGTGGAATGTCTCCCGGCCCCAGATTGCAAGGCAGAAACAGCAGCTGCCCTGATGATTAACCACATCTTTTCCCGTTTTGGTCTACCTCAAAGGATTGAGTCAGACAGGGGTAGCCACTTCACCAGTGAAGTAATGACAAAGATGTGGGAGATACTGAGGGTCAAAGGGAAGTTACATATTGCTTACCGGCCAGCTTCTTCTGGGGGCAGTAGAGAGATATAACCGAACCATTGTGAGCATATTAAAAAAGTTTGTGGCAGATTCTGGGCCAAGTTGGGATATCCGATTACCTCTGGTCCTAATGGCCATCAGATCTACCCCTTCATCTGCAACCAAAATGTCACCATTTGAGTTGATGACTGGATGCAAGTTGGTGCTTCCCCAGCATTTGCTCTACAGACCCAAGAGCAAACGTTGATAAATGCCTCCACAACTCATGAGTATGTGGAGAATTTAAGGAAACACCTTCAGCATGCTTTTGCCTATGCTCAGCAGAATCTAGAAAGATCAGCCGAGAGCATGAAGACCCACTATGATTTAAAAACTACCCGAAAGGAATATAAGGTGGGTGATCGGGTCTATCTATACAATTTCCAAAGGAACCAGGCCAAACAGCGAAAATTCTTGCCTACATGGAAGGGACCATTTGAAATTATAGACAAGATCTCCCCTGTTGCCTATAAGATCTGCATCCCCAAAGGCAGTCTGGCAGAAGGGGAAGACAAGTGGGTCCATATTAACCAGCTAAAGTGTTGCCATCCCAGGCACACTTTGCAGCAACTGGAGGAGTCCTCTGCAATACCAGAGGGGACCGCTCCAGATTAATTCAGTTCCAACCCTAAAATATCCCACATATAGTCTCTAAAATATTATACTCTTGTAAGCCACTGTCTTTGAATGATAACTTGTATCTCAAAAGTAAAATGTTAGGTATGTTAAAGTATAAAATGTATATGTCTGCCACACCATTAGTAGTGATGGAAAAATGTCTACGAATAGGTATTGCCGCTTTTCCTTTGTCGTCCTAGGAGAAAGAAAACCTGGAGACTGGCCAAGGAGGATGATCCGGAGACCGGGAGCAGAGACCCAAGGGGCCCGGGGTACCGCCCAATCCTCCCATCAGGACCAGCAAGGAGAACTGATTGATCGACTGGAGGGAGGAAAAGATGCTGAACTGTGCCACCTATGGAATTGGAAGAAGAGGAGGCGAACATCCCAGATCTTGCGAGTTCCATCAGTGAAAGGACAGAATGGCCATCACAAGAGGGGGGGCTTGTGGGCTGTTTTTACCCATGCATCCAAGCCCTACAATAAAACTGTGCAGTTCTGGCATGGAAAACATCATGATGGCCAGAACTCCCCAGAGAGTGCACAGGGAAAACATGAAGAATAGGCTGCCACCCATTTTTGCCTATGTTGTGAGCACAGGAGGGCACTGCCTAAAACCACCAGTGGGCTACACACACAGTAGCCTGAAACCATTGGGAATGGCAATGCTGATTGCAAAAAAAAAGCAACTCAGAACTGTGGGGAATTCATTTTCTTAATCCCAAAAATGGTTGCACTACCAGTACTCACCACTATCAGAAAGCCGGCGTTTTAAAACCACCAGACTTTTGTGTAAAACTGAACAAATGAAACAAAACCAGACCAAGGAAAGACTTGCTAAGAGGTGGATACAATGTAAAACTATATTCTGAAATGACTTGAAGGAAGTAATTATTTAATGTATATGTAAAAATTGTCAGTTTGATTTGAATGTAGAAAACTGGGAACAAAAAGTGACATTTAGCTGAAACCTGGCTTAATGAAACTGGATTCTGCCTGACAACTAACCCCGACAGGAGTTGAAACCTGCTCAGCCACTCCCCTTGCCAAAAGGAGTTGTCACCTCTCTGATTAGATTAGTGATGGAGCAGCTGGGGACTAAAGTGGCTTCCTCTTAGGGGAAACTGGGAGGGGCAGTGCCTCTGCTAGCAGCTGAGCTTGGGGGAAGTGGATAAACCAGTTATTCCACCCTGTGATGTGGGAAGCCACACCCCTTTTTGACCAGGGCATAATTTTAAAAAGATAGATAACTCATAGTGCGGACTTGTCAGAATTATATAAGTAATATCATTATTTTTGTGATTTTTCTGTGAACATTTTGATAGGCGTTAGGACCCTGTGGTGTATTCTGGGGGGTTGCTAGCAGAAAATAAGGTCTCACTCCAAATGTCTGCATGTTAAAAATCTGACACTTCATCAATTAATGTCCATACTCCTTGCGCACATGTGTGTAATTTTGGGTAAATGTCCGATATTGCAAAACCAGTTAAAAAGCGCAAAATGTTGTCATTTTTGAATGCAAGCCCCCAGGAAGATCAGAGGCGGACAAGCATGGACCATAAGGAACATATAATGTGCACATGTAATTTCAACAAATTGTATATCTGGGAAGGATGTATTTGAATCAAATATAGATTTGTGGGCAAACTGACCAGGGGAGGATCCTCTGACCCATAAACAGACTTCATCATGCTGACAATCCATTTCCTTCCCCCAATCATGGGAGAGGGGAGAATTGGGCCAATGACAAGTAGAGAGGGGCAGGCTTAGCTAGGCCCAGGCACACACCCATTTTCAAAACACATAAAAAGAGACTGCTGGTACAGGTAGAGAGATTCAATTCCATTTGCTGCGGAGCATGCTGACAGACAACTTCACATCCAGAGATCCAACACTTAGACTTCCAAGCTAAACAGAGTCTACAGAACTTTGAACCAAGAAGGCCCACTGCAAGCAAAAGTATTTGTCAGCAGGCCTCAAAATCATTTGCAAACTCTTCCACAGCCGGGCGAGCTGTCTGAATTATTTTGCCAAGAACTCTTGCCAGTACCCAGAAAGCAGTGTTACATCCAGAATCCACTTGATCCGGACCGGAAAGCAGAGCAGTATCCAGAACCAGAGGCCGCTGAATCCAGAGAGGCTAGACCAGCATAGCAGAGCTGACCCAGACCACTGTGAGCAGAACCAGTGACCCAGATCGCTGTGAAGTGCCGAGACCAGAACCGGAGACCAGTCCAAAACCTGACCAGATCCGTGACGAGGCCCATTCCTGCACAAAATATCTTGTGAGTACCTAGCAGAACTGTGCAGAACCAATCTCTTAGTTAAAATAATCTAATCCAAACTATTTTAACCTAAGTAGAACTGCCTTCTAGAAATCGTATCATCTGTCATTTTTAAAGCTGCACAACTGTCACCTGTCAATTCTGCAGCTGCAAGCTGTCACCTGTCATTTTGAGTTTTACTTTAAATCCGAAAAACAACCTTTATTTAATCGTCAGTATCTCTGGAACCGTTTGGGCTAGGAACGAAATTTCTTCTGCAAGCTTAGAATCTCAGCTGTCCAACGAACCTAGAACCGACTTGCTCCTCCTTATACTCTTGCCATAATCGCGATTGACGCACTCGCGAATTTTGCCGCGATTTGCGATTTGGCCTGATTTCTTTACCTGTAAAAAGATAGCAGCTTTTTGCTTTCCTTTGCTAAAAATTTGTTTGCCTCTTAATAACCATCCCTGAATCATTGCTAAGGTGAGCCTGAGCTCATCCCAAGTATCTCTCACTCACCCTGAACCTCCTAAAGGGAATTAAAAGCATTTTCAGCATATTTCTCACTTCACTGCCACCACATTCAAAGCACTTGAACCTGTGTTTTAAAACTCATACCTGTTTTCTCTAAGCTTGCTGGGGGGAACTGAATTTCGTATTGTATTTGATTGCATTCCTGAGAACTGTGTGCTCCTCTTTCCATCTCCTTCCATTTCTTACATTGCATAGGGGAGGGGGGTGAATTGCCATAGAAAAAGTGATTATCTTATCTTTTGCTAAAATCATATCAAGTATTTCTGTACTGCATTTTGTTCCTCATTGCTTTTCCCTTGAAACCATAAAAGTATTTTTGCTACTTTATCCATCCTATACTAACTCCTCATTGATTGTAAAGAAGTGTGCTAGTGCCAGATTACCCATTGTTGATCAACATTATATGTCTAAGTGTACTATCAGATATGAATTTATTATAAAGTGTGATATGTATATATTGTTTAAATTCTCAAATAAACCTTTTAAACTTGCAAAACAGAACTACTTCTTGGCTCAGTGGAGTCAGGGGGATTCTAAGAGAGGGGTGTTATATAGGGGTAGTCATCCAGAACTCATGAACTGGACATAAAGATATATCAATAAGGGTTTCCATTCAGTATCCCAGACTAGGCATTGACTTAGCTGTAGTGTTGAATCGAATCCTCTTACAGGCAAGGCGTGTACACATGGGGGGACCTATATGAGGATGGCACCTTCAGGGAGTTCGCCTCACTCCAAACCACAGAGGGCTTATCAGGGGGCCAATTCCTATGGTATCAGAGAGCCAAAATGTTAGAACTAAGTGGGAGGGATGGCCCGAAGAACCAACAGAGAACCCCTTAGTGACACTATTATACAATCTGAGTGAAAACTGGAAACTGGTCTCTAGGATATATAGCCAGTTGACAGACAGACCCAGGGGTAATGTGCTCAGATCAAGGTGGGAGAGCGATCTGGGGATAGATGTCACAGAGAGGGCCCTGGCGTTCCCCAAAGAGGTGCAAGGAATGCCAGATTCCGTTTGATCCAGCTGAATGTATTATATCGTACATACATGACCCTCAACAAAGTGGCTATGTTTAATAAGCAGGCTCGTCCCGAATGCACATGGTGCAAAGCTGGGATGGCTGATCTGATGCACATGTTCTGGGAATGTCCTAAAGTGCAAAGTCTATGGTCTAGAATGGAACAGACTTGTAAGAACGTTGGTATACTTAGATTTAGCAGTAGTTTGTTTGTGCCTACACCTCTTTGTGCCTAATTTCTGATGTAAATGAATAAAAGTGCATAGTCAAGTTTCTTCAAGTATATTTTCTTAATTTATTTGATATATGTTCTGCCCATATGGATGACACGTGTTTCGGCGTTTCATTGGCGCCTTTTTCAAATCCGGGCTGAATGCAAGCGTAACATGTAATAAAACAAAACACAAAATATAACATGTGAAATAGCATTTTAGCATGTTTTGTAACACATTTAGTAGTTAGAATAGTGACTTAGGCTGTGTAGTATATCCTTTTAGCATTCTCAAATAACATGAGCACCTAAAAGTGCAGCACCTCTTAGTTACCTCAAATGGTTAAAAATAAATCCATTACAGTGACTATGTTAGTTTTTTAAAATTAAATTTGTGCAATCCGAAAAAGAAGTAAGTATGGGATGGCATGGACCTAACAATTTTTGGCTGTCAGAAAAGCATGTAAATTTGTTTTCTTACCCTTATTGAATGTAATGCGAATCTCCCTTTCCTTATTTCCGGGAATTCGTTTTTAGTTGAAGTGTATCACGGTGGTTCCAGGGTTAAATCCCACCTAAAACAAATTTGGTTGTTCTATTATGCTAACATTAGCCTTTTAACCTTCTATCGGATTGATTCTTTATGCATGATTCCCTGGCATATGTTTAGACACATTTTAAACTCTAGTAAGCATGACTAGTAACATCTTTCTCATTGCATTTATGTAAAAAGTGCTATTCATATTTGCAATCCTCCAATCGCATTACATATCCTTGGTCTCATGCATTCTGTTACTCTAGCGGTCACTAGGAATTACTTTTTCAGTTACAATGACTGGTAACCGATTTGCTCCCCATTTGTGTTTACCAAAACACCCTTTCGCGTGAGTTTGAAATCCCAACCAAAATATATTTTGTTTATGCCACTCGGCATCAAGCGTGCTGAATTCTACATCAAGCATGCTTGTAGCGGTGGTCTTTCCACCTCTTAAAAGCGCTTACCTACAAAATTCTCTTGCTCATGCCTCAAGCGTCGGGGGTCCCGTTCTGGTTCTGGCAAATCCTTGTTCATAAAGAGTTACAGATTGCTAGTCCCTCTTTCCTTTTGTTCATTTGCAAAATTCGGCGGCCATACTTTGGGCTGAGTTTTAGTACGTAAGTCCTTTTTTCCTTTTTGGTGTTTAAAATGATCTGTTGCATTTGTGTTTAGTGTAACATTGATTTGAATTTAAACTTCCGTATTTATCTTGCGCGGCTGATCTGTTACTTATTATTATGTCCAAATTTACAAAAATTAAAGTTAAAGGAGTAACTAATTTTTCACTATGTTTATTAGTATTTTTTTCCCTTTCCCCCCCGCAATCTTTTTATATTATGTATACCTGAGATAGTTTCCTGTTGGGAATGGTGCATTATGGTAACTTTAGTTTTCTTCATTGACCATTATTTTCTCACTATATTTTATTAGCATTCTTTTCACAATTTCAGAATGGTGCATTGTGGTACCTGTGGTTTGATGTACATTTCGCCTCTCTCATCTGTTTAGCTTTCATCTGATTAGCGGTTTCGCCCATATAGGATCTCCCCATGTGTATATCTAAAACATATGATTTAACAGTGCACATTCTTTTCACTATTTCAGAATAGTGCATTGTGGTACCTGTGGTTTGATGTTAATTTCGCCTCTTATTATGTATACCTGAGATAGTTTCCTGTTGGGAATGGTGCATTATGGTAACTTTAGTTTTCTTCATTGACCATTATTTTCTCACTATATTTTATTAGCATTCTTTTCACAATTTCAGAATGGTGCATTGTGTTACCTGTGGTTTGATGTAAATTTCTCCTCTCTCATCTGTTTAACTTTCATCTGATTAGCGGTTTCGCCCATATAGGATCTCCCCATGTGTATATCTAAAACATATGATTTAACAGTGCACATTCTTTTCACAATTTCAGAATAGTGCATTGTGGTACCTGTGGTTTGATGTTAATTTCGCCTCTCTCATCTGTTTAACTTTCATCTGATTAGCGGTTTCGCCCATATATAGGATCTCCCCATGTTTATATCTGAAGCATATGTTTTAACATTGCAGTATTCAATAATATTTTTCTATGCAACAAATTATAATTGAACAAAATAGAAAACAGGAAAAAAACATTTTTGTAATTAATGAAAACATTTGCAATATTCATAACAAGAGTCCTGTATATTATCATTTTCTTGGTTTTGTTTCTGCTATTTCTCTGCTACTTCTCCAGCATCACAAAAAGTGAATCATTTCATTGTCTGAATTTAATCCATGTTCCAATGTTTGAAAATGGCAGATTAATCTGGCTTCTTCTTGCCTTAAGCAAAGTTCTTGATTTCCTCCTCGTTTGCCCATTTTGATTCTTTTCAGTCCAATAAATCTAATGTCTTTTTTATTTTGCATTTGGTGTTGGTTTTGCCAATGAACAGATAACGGGAGGTTTTTGTCTTGACTTCCTATGGCTGAAATATGTTCTCTAATTCTAGTTCTTAACTCCCGAATGGTGCTCCCAATGTAGAGCAGATTACAGACACATATCACTGCGTAGACCACATGTTTGGATCTACAATTAATTTGTTCCCTAATCTTTGTTTTGACACCTTCTTGGTTCGTGAAAGTAACTGTTTCTTGTAGTGCATAGTGGCACATCGAACAGAAGCCACATTTCCTGACACCTGACTGTGGTTGTCGTAACCATGTTTGTGATCTTGTTTCTTCTTCCTCCTCTTCGGACATCATAGAAGGACTCAACATGTTTTTCAGAGTTCTGGCTTTCCTATAAATTATTGTTGGATAATCTTGTATGTGTTTCTTGATGTGTGGGTCTAGTTTTAATAGATACCAGTTCTTTTTTAGGACTTTTTTAATTTCTTTGTTGTTTGCACAATATGCCTTAATAAAATGAATAGTTTCATCTGGTTGTGTACTTTTGCTGCTTTGAGATAATGTTGATTGTCTGGTCATGTTTTTGGCCTTCATTTTTGCAGTTTTAATTGATTTTTGTGAGTATCCTCTGGCCTTAAATCTGTCTGATAACAGTTGACATTCACTCTCAAAATCTGATAATTCTGTGCAATTACTTCGTGCTCTAATGAACTCTCCTTTCGGAATATTGTAGATAACCGGTTTATGGTGGCAGCTAGTCGCATACAATGTTGAATTGACTTCCGTCTCTTTTCTGAATGTTTTTGTGTGTAATTGTCCTGTGGATACAAAGATGGTTAGATCCAAAAAGTTAATTTCCGTTTTGCTGCTTTGCCCAATAAATTCTAGGCCAAATTCATTGTTATTTGCTTGGTTTAGTAAAGACTCCAGTTCTTCCGGTGTACCGTTCCAAATAATTAGTACATCATCGATGTACCTTAGCCATTTGATTATTTTGTTCTTGAACTCAGGTATTTGGTATATGTGTAGGTCTTCAAACATTCCCATTACAATGTTGGCAAGGGCTGGGGCATATTTAACGCCCATTGCGACTCCACGTATTTGTCGAAAAAACTGATTATTGAAAATGAAAACATTATTCTCTAAGGTTGTCATGAGCATTTCTTTAAGCATGCATGCAGAGTTGAAAAATGACGCAGATCTATTTTCAAAAGTATAGTCCATTGCCTCCAGGGCCAATTCGTATTTAATAGATGTATATAGAGCCTTGACGTCCCATGTTGCTAATAAGTATGTATCTTGCCACTGAATTTCTTCTACAATTTTAATGGCATCTGTTGTGTCTTTCAGATATGCCTGTATTTTAGGTACTTCAGGTCTTATTATATTGTCAATATATTCCGCTATAGGTTCTGTCGCCCAACCTATGCCACTTACAATAGGCCTTCCTTCTGGGATAGTGTCATATTTCTTGTGAACTTTCGGAAGAAAGTATATGATTGGAATTGTAGGTTTATTTACCCGTAGGTGTGTCTGCTCTTCATCAGTTGTTAGTCCTTGCTGGTGCCAGGATTTAATAAGGCTTGTCAAATCTTGTGTTATTTTCGGTATTGGATTTCCTATTAATTTCTCATAACATTCTGGATTTTCCAAGTGGTTCATAGCCATCTTTATGTAATCCACTCTATTCATTATTATAATGTTGCCACCTTTGTCCGCTTCCTTGATAACCAATTGATGATCTGATTGTAATTTTCTTATGGCAAGAATTTCATTTGCTGTAAGATTTTTGAGATTAGTCTTGTTTTTTATTTGTGGTCTTTTTCTTAAGTAGTATAAATCTTGTGTGACGGCTCTGTAAAATGCGTCCACCATGTTATCTGGTGATAGCAGGGGTGTGAACCTGGATTTAGGTTTCATTCTTTCATGGAAAAAGGAGTTGGCTGTATTTCTAACTCATGAATGGTTTGATGTATTGGATAGTCTCCTGGTTCTTGTAGGGATCGTAGTAGGTGAATACCGCTTAGTTCTTCTATGGTTATATCACTTCTAGTTATGGTTTCAGATGTTTTTTTCCTTTTTTAAACTTGAGTCGCAAAACATTTTTTAAGTTTTAATTTCCGAACAAATTTAAAAAGATCCACATGTATTTCTATGGGTTCAAACTCAGTTGTCGGGGCGAATGATAGTCCTTCTATGATCTCCGAAGAGGAGGAAGAAGAAACAAGATCACAAACATGGTTTCGACAACCACAGTCAGGTTTCAGGAAATGTGGCTTCTGTGCGATGTGCCACTATTCACTACAAGAAACAGTTACTTTCACGAACCAAGAAGGTGTCAAAACAAAGATTAGGGAACAAATTAATTGTAGATCCAAACATGTGGTCTACGCAGTGATATGTGTCTGTAATCTGCTCTACATTGGGAGCACCATTCGGGAGTTAAGAACTAGAATTAGAGAACATATTTCAGCCATAGGAAGTCAAGACAAAAACCTCCCGTTATCTGTTCATTGGCAAAACCAACACCAAATGCAAAATAAAAAAGACATTAGATTTATTGGACTGAAAAGAATCAAAATGGGCAAACGAGGAGGAAATCAAGAACTTTGCTTAAGGCAAGAAGAAGCCAGATTAATCTGCCATTTTCAAACCTTGGAACATGGATTAAATTCAGACAATGAAATGATTCACTTTTTGTGATGCTGGAGAAGTAGCAGAGAAATAGCAGAAACAAAACCAAGAAAATGATAATATACAGGACTCTTGTTATGAATATTGCAAATGTTTTCATTAATTACAAAAATGTTTTTTTCCTGTTTTCTATTTTGTTCAATTATAATTTGTTGCATAGAAAAATATTATTGAATACTGCAATGTTAAAACATATGCTTCAGATATACACATGGGGAGATCCTATATATGGGCGAAACCGCTAATCAGATGAAAGTTAAACAGATGAGAGAGGCGAAATTAACATCAAACCACAGGTACCACAATGCACTATTCTGAAATTGTGAAAAGAATGTGCACTGTTAAATCATATGTTTTAGATATACACATAGGGAGATCCTATATGGGCGAAACCGCTAATCAGATGAAAGTTAAACAGATGAGAGAGGCGAAATTTACATCAAACCACAGGTACCACAATGCACCATTCTGAAATTGTGAAAAGAATGCTAATAAAATATAGTGAGAAAATAATGGTCAATGAAGAAAACTAAAGTTACCATAATGCACCATTCCCAACAGGAAACTATCTCAGGTATACATAATATAAAAAGATTGCGGGGGGGGAGGAAAAAGGGAAAAAAATACTAATAAACATAGTGAAAAATTAGTTACTCCTTTAACTTTAATTTTTGTAAATTTGGACATAATAATAAGTAACAGATCAGCCACGCAAGATAAATACGGAAGTTTAAATTCAAATCAATGTTACACTAAACACAAATGCAACAGATCATTTTAAACACCAAAAAGGAAAAAAGGACTTACGTACTAAAACTCAGCCCAAAGTATGGCCGCCGAATTTTGCAAATGAACAAAAGGAAAGAGGGACTAGCAATCTGTAACTCTTTATGAACAAGGATTTGCCAGAACCAGAACGGGACCCCCGACGCTTGAGGCATGAGCAAGAGAATTTTGTAGGTAAGCGCTTTTAAGAGGTGGAAAGACCACCGCTACAAGCATGCTTAATGTAGAATTCAGCACGCTTGATGCCGAGTGGCATAAACAAAATATATTTTGGTTGGGATTTCAAACTCACGCGAAAGGGTGTTTTGGTAAACACAAATGGGGAGCAAATCGGTTACCAGTCATTGTAACTGAAACAGTAATTCCTAGTGACCGCTAGAGTAACAGAATGCATGAGACCAAGGATATGTAATGCGATTGGAGGATTGCAAATATGAATAGCACTTTTTACATAAATGCAATGAGAAAGATGTTACTAGTCATGCTTACTAGAGTTTAAAATGTGTCTAAACATATGCCAGGGAATCATGCATAAAGAATCAATCCGATAGAAGGTTAAAAGGCTAATGTTAGCATAATAGAACAACCAAATTTGTTTTAGGTGGGATTTAACCCTGGAACTACCGTGATACACTTCAACTAAAAACTAATTCCCGGAAATAAGGAAAGGGAGATTCGCATTACATTCAATAAGGGTAAGAAAACAAATTTACATGCTTTTCTGACAGCCAAAAATTGTTAGGTCCAAGCCATCCCATACTTACTTCTTTTTCGGATTGCACAAATTTAATTTTAAAAAACTAACATAGTCACTGTAATGGATTTATTTTTAACCATTTGAGGTAACTAAGAGGTGCTGCACTTTTAGGTGCTCATGTTATTTGAGAATGCTAAACGGATATACTACACAGCCTAAGTCACTATTCTAACTACTA
Source organism: Ambystoma mexicanum (assembly GCF_040938575.1). Classification (NCBI taxonomy): domain Eukaryota; kingdom Metazoa; phylum Chordata; class Amphibia; order Caudata; family Ambystomatidae; genus Ambystoma; species Ambystoma mexicanum. The sequence continues at coordinate 235,930,106 of NC_090926.1, read as the reverse complement.
AATGTGTTACAAAACATGCTAAAATGCTATTTCACATGTTATATTTTGTGTTTTGTTTTATTACATGTTACGCTTGCATTCAGCCCGGATTTGAAAAAGGCGCCAATGATACGCCGAAACACGTGTCATCCATATGGGCAGAACATATATCAAATACATTAAGAAAATATACTTGAAGAAACTTGACTACGTACTTTTATTCATTTACATCAGAAATTTGGCGCAAAGAGGTGTAGGCACAAACAAACTACTGCTTACTTTACAAACGGAGCTGAGGGACTCTATGTCTCCGTGCTGACCTACATCCTTGCGACACAAGAATAAAATAATAAAATAAGAAAACCATTGGCAACCTTAATAGTACTAACATACGGGTCGCGAGAGTACACCTTATGAGATCCCCACTCAAGAAGTTCCTCACTCAGTAGATATACTTAGATTTAGATACGCCTGGACTCCCAAAGAATGCCTACTAGGAACTTATCCCAGAATAACGAAGGTTAAGGATGCCGTGAAATGTATGGACTTGGCATGCATACTAACCAAAAGAACCATTGCAATGGCGTGGAAGCAGACAAGAGGCCCACAATACACAACATGGCACAGGGAGCCGGAACGCTGGGCAGAAGCAGAGACCAGGGCTTGGGAGGAGGGTGTCTCTAGATCCACAGACGGGGCCGTTATGTCGTTCAATGCATGGAAAGCCCTGACATGGAGTGCGTTCCATCCCTCAGATGATAAACCCCCTTGAATGGACAACTCACACTGGCAACTGAGAGCTTCACACTATAAGATCGCCCTGTAACACAACAAATATCCATCCCACCTGGAGCCTATGTTTCCCCTCTCTCCCTCCCCGCTCCCACCCCATTTTCTCACATGACAGGCACCGGAACTGCACACAGAGAACGGAGACAGTTACTGTTTGTTGGTTAAGTTATTGGTAAATGTTGTTACTGCTACACGAACGATATGCTTGTAATGTGATGATAAGAAATGCCAATAAAAAAAAGTTTTGAATAAAATAAAACAAAGGAAATGGCTGATCCATGAAGCTTTTGTTAGCTAATTAGGCAGGCCATGGCAGGAGGAAGGTTTTGCCCTGCCCCTTCTGAGATGCCTTGATGTACTCTTTGTTACAGATAGGTATCCCCAGACCGCCCTGTATTCAGTAGTGACATACTCCAACAGTGCTCTGGAATCAGGGTAGAACGTGGCTGGTGAGCTATGCACCAAATGAGAAGCCAGGAGGCACAAAGCAGGAGAGAACTAAGGCAAGAGGGGGCTCAGAGAAAGCTGGAGCAATAGGAATGCTGCAACAAGGAAAGACAGGATGCTAGGAATAGGCAAGAGGGTCTAGAAGATACAGCGCCACTGCTCGTAAGAACGAAGCAATGCACAGGACTTACCACAGGACTTCCATAAATGCTGTTTGCAGGTAGATGGATTCCTGAAAGTTGCATAACTTGCGGTTACAGTTTCAGAGATGAGCAGAGCGCTGCATTGCCTTCTATGAAGGGTATGAACTAGCTTCTATCTTGAAGGGGAAATACTCTCTGTTGATGCAATTTCCTCCAATGTTGCCAGAGCGACCATGCGTTGGGACGCTGCCTGACACTCCAATTAAATATGACAGGGGGGGAGGGCTACAAGCTCTGACCACTCAGAGTACACAGGTCTATGTGTATGTTATGCAATGAGCATAGGAAAATGTGTGTGGATTAGTCCCACAAATTTTCCGGATGTTGATCTACCATCATTTAATTTCCTTTAACATTTAAAAAAGCCAAAGCGAGAGCACAACCACTGTCCGGATGGTCGAATTCCTCACAACCCAGCTGCACATTTGGTGTCCCTGGAATGGACTCCGGGCTTTCTGAGACATTGGGGTGTTCTGTCTGCACCACTCAGCTGCAGCACCTCACTGCGGGGACCAGTCTTCTGTGCATGGGGAAAAAGAGAGGTTTGCGGATGCCATATTGGTTAAAGGTCTGTCTGCTCCCGGATGCTTGGTGTCTTGGCCCAGTTGTGCAGAACGATTTGATGGAGCACCACATCGGAGCGCATCGGATTCACATGAGTGCACGTTTGGGGTGTAAATGAAGGGGAAAATAGGGGTAAAAAAGGGTTGTTTTGTTGGTTTAAGGGGTATGGTAAGGGTAGACTTGGAGCGTGGGTGTGAAATTGGGGTTGCGGGGATTGGAAAAAGTGGATGTTTTTTGACGGAGTGATTGTAATGTTCTCTGTTGTAAGTCCCTTGTATATATCTTTTACCTAGTTTGTTATTTTAGAGGTGTGAGGGGGTATCATACCCCTCACGCCCAGTGTGTGGTTTGTCCTGATACACTTTAGTTTGCTTGTCTGGTTGGCTGGAGCCTTCACCCGAAGGTGGGTTGGCATCATATGGTAAATCAAACCGTAGATACCTTACTGAAGTAGGCCTTGACATTCCTTTGTACGAGCCGTGCAGGCGTAGCCCCTCACCTCGATTTTCTTTGTTAGTCAAAGTAGTGAAGGGGAAACTTCCTGTATTCAGGAAAAGACAGTTTTGTAGTAAAGAAGGCTGTACTAGTGATGAAGAGAGCAGGAGCAGCAGTGTTGTAGTGGAAAGAATTGTGCCGATTCTATGCTCGAGTGGTGGGGATATCTCGGAAATATTGGCCAGCGAGTATTTTTTTTAAATAAAATGCTGTCTTTTGTGTAAAAGTGGGAAGTAGAATTGAAGTAAGTAGTATAGTGGGGTAATTGCAGTATAAACAAATACAGTCAGTGATTTTGGGGAACGACTAAGAAACTGTGTAAGGGTGAAAAGGGTGGACTACGGAAACTCCATTGAATCATTTTTGCCAGGTGTTGCCCGGCTGTAAGGTGAACATTCTAAAATACCACAGGGAGAGGTTGTGGGAAACTAAGGGGAAAATGCTCAATTCTGGTCCTATGAGGGGGACCTATGGCACAGGGCTATTAGAGAACTTGCACACTATCTTGACTAAAGGCACAAGGGCTTAAAACTAGAGAAGCATTTACATATCTTGGAATTATGATGGATGTATGAAAAGGGCGGGAACGGCCATAATGTTGAAATCTGGGAGGGAGGGCCGAAAAAGGAGGATGTAGGAATTTCTTCTGCATTGCCCCCATTTGGGTGCTATCCTTCATCTCCTGCATAAAGGTACACAGATTCTGAGTTTGAATTTTCCCCAGTGGCTGCTCCAGTGGTTGCTAGAAGGGCACAGGTAATGCCTCCATCATCAGTTACAATTTCTAATAACTGGGATTTTGAGGAAAGTGGAAGGGTAACTCCTTCAGTAGAGGAAAGTGCAAGGGTAACTCCTTCAATAGTTAGGGCTGCATAGAGGTTGAAAACGGAGAGCAGTAAGGGGATAACTCCCCCGACTGCTAGGTTAGCAGATAGAATAAGGATGGAGGGGCGATAAAGAGTGAGGCCGGCAGTCAGAAGAGCAGATGAAGGATTGAAATCGAGAGAGGAAGAAGAGGTTCGGCCTTTCCTTGCTAGGATAGAGGATAGGCTGCGAAGTGTGGTAGAGACACAAAAGTGGGAAAAAATGAAGGAAGCGCTAAGGCTATCGGAAGAAGAGGTAGTGCTGCTATGGCAGCAAAGAGATAAAGAGCGGGAGGAAGTGAGAAGATAGGTAAGGGATGTAGAATAAGGAAGGTGGAGACATGGGCAGGTTCTTGTTAGGTTGGACAAATCGGTTATCAGAGCGTTTGAGGTGGATATGGAGAACCCATATGCTGCCACAGGTACAGGGGCTGAGCAGGCAGGATGGGAGACAACACTCTATGTTAGCGCTGATTCTGCTTTCATGCCTGTAGAAGGGTCAGAGGATGTGGTAATTGGAGTAGACGATGAAGAAGGAGAGCAACAGGCTGTTGAGCAGGGAGAGCAGGGCGTAGTCACCCTACCTCCCACTCCAGGGGCAGCAGTAAACAGAACACCATGGAGTCATAGGACGGGCCAGGGTTCTCGTATGGCCGTAGCAAGTAGCAGCAGAGAGTTGGGGAAACCCCAGTAAAAACGGGTGTCACTCAGTTTCCGTTGCTCCAGAAGGGTATGGAAAAGGCGTATTATGTCCTGTGGTCACACATGGACCAGAATAACCTAATGAAGACACTCTGTTCCCTCACTGCAGGGGTGGGGATTTAGACCTATGCATTAGAGTAATACACTGCCGGTGTCATCTTGGCTATAGGGGACATGAAAAGCTTTTTCACGGACCTCTGGGGTGGCGGTCCAATGAGCTTCGGTGAAGAGTAGGGTCTCTGTGAGTTCAGTGGATACAAATGCTCAGGATGCAGAAGCTTTTAATAATTGCAGCTAGTAGGTACGTGGGGCCTTGCAGATTATGTACCCCGATACGCCTGATACAAATTCAATTTTAGCCAAAATTATGAAATTGGATGATGATCCTGGTCAACACATCCAGTGGATTCAGGAGATGAGGAGAGCGAAAATGGGAGAAGCATGGGACAAGAATGTGGTGATTTCTTACCACCTGCCAAAGAAGGGACTTCCGCAAAAAGTCCAGCGTGATTTAGAAAAAGTGTTAGGGGTGGAGGTCAAGATCTGGCCAGAGATTCAAGCACATATTGTGCATTTTTGCAAAGAAGACAAGAAAAAGAGAGAGAGAGGATGTAAAGCAGGCACAAAAAGCAGAGGCTTAGCTCATTCAAAAGGAATTGGTGAAGATTCTTTTCTAGAAGGGGCAGTAATAACAAATTCTATGGAGGGACAGCCGGGGCAATTGGGACAAAAGGGACACAGTGAACTGGGTATGACACCATGGTGGATGGCCGGGCATGTCCCCAGTACAAGGCTGATGAGAGGGTTTCCGAGGGGCAGGGAAGGATTTCCACAGGGAAGTGGGTCATTAAGTGGGTTTGTAGGAATGGGTCCACGGTTTAATGGGCCAATGGGAAATGATTGTGAAGGATTTTATGGAATTCAGTGCTGGTCAGTGGAAGATTGGGACATGGGTCAGGAGATTGTCATGGCGGACCGCAGCATTTCAACATGGAAGCACAGCAGATGCAATCCCCAACCCTGCCATATGCCCCAGGCTCTGTGCAGGTATTCGCAGCAGGCATGGGTTGATCAGAACCCAGTGACTGCGACTGCACAGACCCATGGGATCCCACCAACCATGCCAGCACAAGCATGGTGCAAGTGTTTTTGAAGGAAATCCTTTTACTCTCCCAGTGCTAATATGTCCCAGGAGTAGGACAGCCCACATGGGTCTCTGATGTGTCCAGTCCTGTCCGTTACCACCGATCCAGAAGAGGAACCATGGGAAGGTGTGCAGGTAGGTGGCCGAACTTTCTCATTCATAGTCGACACTGGGGCTACGAAATCTTGCATTAAGGAAGGTGAGTTCCCCTTGTCAGGCAAAGCAATGGACACACAGGAATTCTCTGGGGCTATCCTGTCAGTTCCTTATACTGAAGATCTTCGTATTAAGGTAGGTACTCAAAATGTATCAGCCGCTTTGTTGTCTTGTACGGAGACCCCAGCAAATCTTTCAGGAGAGGACATCCTGAGCAAGTTTCAGAGGTCGATTGCTTTCACAGAGGAAGGTATTGTATGCCGGACTCCAGGGTTGTATCCGGTAAGGGAAGCAGTGCATTTTCAGGCCTTTTGTAGCAACAGCGTGATCATAGTGTCAAACTAGAAATTATATCGTGCCTCCTATTGCTATGCATATATGTATATTGGCCTACGCCAAGCTGCTAACAAGCTGCTTATAAACTACATGTGAATAAACTCGCATTGCAAGGTCCTGACCTTAGAAACCATGTAAACTGTCATTTTGGGTCAAGCCGCCATTTTAGGTTTTCTTGCTCTATAAAGTCACCATGTGAGCTAAAATGGTAGCCTATGTTATTCAGAACAGAACTCGATTGTCATGACCTCTGTACAGCTAATGTATAACTTGCCTGCAGGCCACTTGTTAGGGTCATGAGCTGAGACCTTGTCCTTCTGCTGACCTGTGTGCAATGGATTACCTGTATCACCGAAACTGATCTATAATTGAATGAGAACACCTGCTTAACTATATTGTATAAATTAAGTCCCGCCTTGTAATGTTAGGCCGAGAGCATACATTATTCTTGTTAATGTATAAACCTAAGATGAACTAGATTTGACCTGGCAAGGGACCCTAGAGCAGTAACTTATTTATGGAATGGTTAACCCAAAGAAAGGCTGGACAACAGGCTGGAGAAATGTATAAAAGCCTGACTGTTTCAATGAATATTTGCACTCACTGAGCACACCGAACCACGCCGGAGTTCGCTGTGTTGTACTGAGGGTCGATAGCTATCTGAATTTTGTTCTGTTCTTTTGTAACTGGATTCAGTATAAAATAAAGTACTTTGTATGTTCCTTTGTAACCTGGGTTTGGTGTGTTTCTTTTTTGGTTACCCTGCCTCATATTATTTCCTTGTTTTCACAGTAGGGGTTCCCATGCATTCATCATTCTTTCTTTATGGTGTGATGGTTTTGTTGGGAAGTGTCCCGGGGATCAGACTTGGTGGGTACTGATTGAGGTTTTGATTCAGCCCGATGTGCCGCAGGAGGTCACAACAGGAACCATTGTTACGATTCTCTTAGAGGCGGTAGTGATCAAGAAGATTAGGGTGGGCCTCTCAGGCACAGATGAGGAAGTCGGAGAGTGGTGCATAGATCCCACCTTGTCGCTGAGGGACGTGTTTGATGAACAATTGTTCGAAGACACCGAAGACACAGGAGAGATGGCCTTTGAAATCACGGTGCCTTGCCAGATAGCGTAGAGCAAAGGGAAGTACCACAAACCATGATCATCGTTACAAATACATCGCCATTTTGGAAGGACAATTTGGGAAAGGCCCCCGACCATTTGTGGGCCAGCAATACTCATGATGTGGGGCTACTAAAGTGTGTTGGAGCAGTGAGGATAATACTGCAGTAACCCATGTCTAGGGTGGCAGATGAAGGGATTTACAAGACCATTATGGCGCTGTTAAACGAAGGTATAATATACATATCTGTGTCCCCATTCAACACGGCCATCTACCCGTGAAGAAAGCGAAGGGGGCCAGTTGGAGCATGGTCTAGGATTTGCGCCCCCTCAATAAAATTGTTGAGGCAGAATTTCTGGTGGTACCGAATCCTTCCACCATTCTCTGTCACATCCCTACTGGGTCGACCCACTTCATGGTGATTGACTTAAGAAATGAATATTTTTCTGTTCCCTTAAACCCTGATACTCAGTACCTTGTGGCATTAACGTATCGTGGTCATAGATTTGAGCACACGAGGTTGCCCCAGGGGTACTGCAAATGTCTGAGTGTCTTTAACAGGGTGGTTCAAATGGATTTTGGAATTTACACATGTCCAGTACGGGAATTCAGTACGTGGATAATCTGTTAGCCTGTAGCACTTCAGAGGAGCAGTGTCGAGGAGACTCAGTAACGCTCCTGCTCATGGAGAAGAAGTATGAAGTGAACAAAGAGAAACTGCAGTACTACCAGACAGGGTAGTATATCTGGGGCAAGTAATATCGCCTGCAGGAAGAAAGGTAATGCCACAAAGAGTCACCACAGTTCAGAATACGCCTCAGCCAGTCACAGTGAAACAGATTCAGCAGTATTTGGGGCTCTGTACTATTGTAGATCGTGGATCTTCGATTACTCTAGTTATGTGAGACTCTTACTGCAAGGACTCAAGGAAGTGTAGAAGGTGAAAGGTCCGCTATAGTGGTCTGAGGAAATGGGGATTTGCTTTGAGGAACTCAAGGCTGCAATCAGCAATGCTCCGGTCTTGACAACCCCGAATTACAGGAAGCCTTCTTTCTGTTTTCCCATTTGAATGGGCAGTTGATGATATCGGTCCTGACTCAGCAAACATCGCTAGGCCACACACCTTTCGCGTACTATTGCAGACTCCTAGATCCAGTGATGCAGGGACAATTCCCCTAGCGGCAGCAGCTTTTGCTATTCAAAAGTCTTCAACCATTACCATGGGTTACCTGGTGACATTGTACGTGGAGCATGCAGTTTTTGTGATCTGAGAAAAGTCTACGTCCACGTTAACGACTCAGAGAGTTTCAAGGTATGAGGTACTTTTGTCAAATGCATCAATTCATCCCGTGCAATGTCACCTAATCAATCCTGCAACATTTGTAGCAGAGTCAGTGCAGCCCACACTAACCGCTCTAATTCAATAGCTCTCGGGAATTATGCCGTAGACAAGGCGTTGAAGGAAGAGGCATATTTAGCTTTCACAGATTCCTAGAAAATGGAAACTGTGTCCCAACAGGTACAGTTACCAGCCCCGTACACCACAGCCCCAGTGCTCCAGATAATAGAAATGCAAAGGAAAGCCCGTAGGGAATAACATGAGCTCTGGAAAAAGAGAGGATGTGTTTTCTCAGCCACAGATTTTCTCTGGAGACAGGAGGTGATGGGAAAGGTAGTAATGCCTGTAGAGCTGCTTCTTTTGGCTCTAGAGCAACTACACTACCCGTTGCATATTTCTAGATGGCAAATCGCAGCAGAGCTCCAGGAGAACTGGTTTACCCCTAACTTACAAGAACAGCTAAGTAGATTCATAGGGGATTGTGTAGTATGCAAGGAGTTCAATCCTGGAAACACCATGAGGTCAGAGAGGGGGGGATCTTGCCCAGGCCCTCTGGTCCATTCAAGGAGCTCCACATCGATTTTGTGGACATGGGATACACACAAGATTCAGCAGTCTTAGGAGAGGAGTTTAGGGAGTACCTTAAGGCATTAACGAAAAGTGTTAAGATCTAATCTTCACAGGTTGTGTCTTCTCACCAACAGACAACAGCAGAAAACGGTGAGACTACTGATGATCAGCACAAGACATAGCTTCTCCCCAGGGACCGGATCTATATCTGCACTTTTGTGGGTCATTGGAATGAGCAGTGTTTCCATGGCTCACACCAAGTGATCTATGCAACTCCGACTGCAGTGAAGGAGGAGGGCAACATGAATTGGATCCACCTTGGTGATACTCGAAGGGATACTGACAGCCCTCCACCAGCACAAGAGCAGGAGCAGACATAAAAGTACACCTAAGGAATTAACTGCTTGTTTTTCAGTGCAAAGGGGGGTACAAATAGATATCTGGAATTAAAATAATTTTGTCTAGGAAAAGAAATGTCTAGATTTGTAAATTTTGTGAAAATGAATATTTTGATGGTTTCTATGGCCTTTATGTCATCATGTCTGAGGATGTCAATCAGTGTATAAACAGAACATTTTAAATTGTCTAATATTATGAAGTTGGAGGAGAAAATATTAAGAGGAAAAAATAAATGTTAACAATTATCTTTTTGATAATCTGGATGATGAACTAGATCCCAAAATGAATGCACATGTTTTCACAGTGGGTAACAACTGGAATAGCCATGTGAGGAAGGTTGGAGAAAGAGAGATCCGTAGGATTTTGCTACATCTGCTCTCTCATCCCCCATGCTTCTGGCGTTCCTAAGGTATTTATTCCAAATGAGGTTGAAGCACCAGATACGCTATGTCTAGTGCACCTGGCCCTGTGCAGGGTCCGAGGGCAGTTTAAAGGGCAGTCAATTATGACATCAATCCTACCAATTGACAAAGGTTGCTCGGTTATCGATGGTACAGAGCAGATTAAAATCAGGTGTATCCAAAGAGCACAATTGGCATTGGAAGAGTCTATTTTTTCCAAAAATCAGAGGGAGCAAGAGGTGAAGAGTTGTATATAATAGAATATGATTGGTTATTTATAATGCGCTTAATACCCAGAGGTTGCTAAGAGCGGACACAGGGATCGAACCTGTGTTGCTATGTGTTGTCTTGCCCCTGAGCTATCCTCCCAAGAGCTGGAGGAGTGAGGGGATTCTCAGAAGAAAGAGTGGCGCGAATAAATCAACAGTATGGAGAAATAATGTACAATATCTGACGTTGCTCAAGGAGCCAGAAAAACCTCTTAAGATACAGACACTCACACATTTTTCTCTGTGTTTTAAGGGAGATGGCACAGTGCCTGCTGGCAGAAATGGGAACTGCAGCTATACGCTTCACATTGCAGACCTGGCTGGAGGTACGGCTGCTCTTTTAGATAACTTTTGGAATTGTGGAAATAATGCATGTAGGCAGTTGCCTCCAGTCTGGCGAGGTGTGTGCAGCTTCTCTACTCTTCATGTGCCCCTTCTTATAGACCCTGAAGAGCACCTAAATTTGGCCAGACCAAAGCCCGAAGATACATCTGTGCCTCCCTAGTCCACTGTGCCCCTTGCGTCCCTTTCATCACCTTATAAGGACAAATCAAAGACAGTGAGAATCACGAACAATTGCAACGTAGGAGAAGATCGAATTACCCTTCAGCAGCATCATCACAGGCTTTTAGTGGACATTCCCAATGAATACCGGCTGTTTGGCCACAATGAGACATTTTTCGCCTCCCTTCTAGCTCCTGGGACCCAAGCAGCGGCCATTCCCAATGGCTCTAGGTGACCAGATATGAACTTTTGCTTTTCATAAACACTTCTGAATCAGCGTTTAGTGCCATTAGGGAAGAATTGAGGGCACACAGGCGTATGACTCTGCAAAACCGGTATATACTCAGCCTCCTGACAGAAAGGGCCAGGCGCCTGGAACTCTCTCCTGCATTGTTTGCGACAGTTTGAGTCTCTGGCTATTTTTAGGAAACAACTGCAAACGCATTTATTTGCAAAACTTCCTGGCAACAGCTGCATTGCATCTTTCTCTTCCTTTTTATGTCATTAAGATTCATCTGCGCCTAGATGCAGTTTGCTGCTAGGTTCCCTTTGGGATATGCACAATACAAATATACAAATCAAATCAATGGAGGGCAAAATATGCCAGATGAGTACTTGCTGCATGTTTGTGCCTACCAATGACACAGAAAACAGCACCCTCATGTGAACTATTGCTGCCTTTCATAAACAGAAAGTGATCAGGAGACTGGGACCAGGATCATCAATGATTCACGGATTGACTTCTTGTTCTTTTGAGTACCTTTTTAGTGTAGCCTTTCTTTGAAGATTGTGTTTGCTTATTTGGTCTTTTTTTTCTCATTCTTTTCTGTTCCTGTCAAATGATCTCACCATGTGGCTCTGTCCAGGTTTCGACAGCTGCTGCCATGATGACTGTAACCCTGTCCAAGGCTAGGGCCACCACTTCTTCATCCCAGACGGGTACTCAAACTGAAGTTGTCTTGTGTCCTCCACCAAATTGGCATGCTTTTGTGGAGCAGCGGGTAAATTGTGTAAATGGTGGGGGGATGAGTTGGGTTTGTTCGGAGGAGGAGTATGCCCAGATTGAGACTGGTGTAGACAGTTGTAGGGTTGTTCCCCAAGGAGATGATTATGATTTGTTAGTTAAAGCTTTAACTAAAGGGGGAAATGTTGGGGTAGTCAGCGAGGGTCCCCATTATTATGAGGGGTTCATGTTGTGCGTGCTGTATTGAAAACCGGGGGTGACGGCGAACTTGGCACAATGTTGTTATTTCATATGTATCAAAGTATAGTTAATTATGGATGGGATATGTTACTTTAGTGTGTTTGTTTAGAATTCATAAATATTAGCTTGCACGCACACAGAAAGATGTTAAACCCAGCAAATGTAAAAACATACATGCACAGTAATACAAATACATGGGGAGTTCATACATCTCAATATAGTGGGCTTTTTTTTAACAAATGAATCAAAAACATGGTAGTCAGGGCTGTTTTGCAAAGTGAACTTTGAAACTGGTTCTGTTAGGTTTTAGATGCCAGGGGATGGGTGAATAAGTAACTTCACAACCTTCGCGTCAGCTGTAGAAACTGGCCATGAGTTTAATGATCTAATGAGTATTGCAGATGGCACAGGTAATCTCCTGATGAATGGGAGCATGACAGAAGGGATTTCACTATTTGTTGTGGGTAGCAGTAAAACACGGGGTGAGCTTTTGCCCAAGGCTAACACATGAGAAACCAGGAGTTGCAATTTAATTGTCAGATGTGCTATGTGCGATAAAGCGGCGGGTATTTAGATTAGCACTTTTCCAATTAAACCAATGACCTGGCATCACTAACTCAGAGAGAAATTATTCACCCAGTCTTCCTCATATCGCTGGGAATATTCAGGCGAACAATGTGCAAATTAAGAGTTAAGGTTTTAACGGCTTAGGCCAGTTAATGCTGGTAATGAATTATGCTTTCATACAAATGTTTTACTAAATAGTGACATCATGACCCACCACAATGGATCCTAGGAAGAGGTATGTTCTACACATGAGCTGAAGAGGATAGTTAAGATAAAACTGGTCAATTAAAATGTAGGAATTGGAGAAGATGGGCTTTCTTTGAAGATGGTTTTGTCCAATCACATGTGGGGGGGTGGATTGTAACAAAGAAACTGGGAGTGTTTTTACTATTGCAAAAATGTATAAAAGATGTCAACTGATGTGTTTTGTTGAGACTTGGATTTGTTTGGGCCTATGGTGCCATCTAACCTCTCCCTGTAAAATTGTACAATAAACTTGCTTTACATACAACTGTGTACTCACTCCTTAATTGGTGGGTTCTTAAGTGGTGGGCCTGTTTGGTCTCAGCTAATTAACGGTCCATCAGCACAACCATCAGGTTATCATTTTCTCTTTGCAGCTGGCCCAGCCAGCTCTCTCAACAGCTGACATATCCAACATGGTTGGCATCTGGGCTATTCTGCTCTCTTTCTGCAGCTCTTGCACAAATGACCAGTACATGTATATCTGTTGTTGACTAGGCCATCTAGCTTTCTATTCAGCCAGACCTTACAGACCTCTCTTGGCAACCTGCTCAACCACCCAACATTTCTGTCAATAGGCTAAAGAATCTCTACCTATGTCCCACTCCCCTCTCCTTCTCTCTTACCCTCTTGCTTCCCCAGCTCTTTCTGAAACAGATCCCTTTGGGATTCTCTGCGGCTAGTTCATCTGTTTTTTCCAGTGGCTGACTTCTTTCTATAGAAGCTACTTCTACAGATCTATATGCCAGTGCCTTGTTGTTCAGCTGTCTAACCTATCTCTCTGTGCCACTGCTTTTGCAGCTCTTAGCATCTATCTCAGTATTTATTTACAATCCTATGAATGTCATTTCAACTCTCTATGGAGCCGGCCAATCCATCTCTACCACTGAAACTGTACTTCCCCAATCGTTGCCGCCATCCTGTCCAGCAATCACTGCTGTTAGCCTATAATATAAAGTTTGCACTAAGTAGCTGGTCCATCTAGTTCTCTTTCCAGCCGGCCGACCTTCTTCTTAGTACCCCCACTATACTGCTGTCCCTGTAGACAGTCTACTAGCTCTTAGCAATGGAGAACCTACGTCTCTTTCCCGCTCTCTCTTTCAATCTCTCTCACTATGGCTTTCACCCCCACTGTGGGGGGCAGACATGCAAGGTAACAGCCCACCACCCCAAGCCTAGGTAAGCTCGAGTGAAGCAAGAGCCTCAGTAAGGACTGTGGGCTGTTACTGGCAATGTTCGCCCACCACAGCGGGGATGAAAGCGATTCACATCCGGTCCAGAAGGTAAGTGGGGTTGGGGGGTGGGAAAGGGATATGGTTTGTTTTACGAGGGTGGAGAGTTCAGTTGACAACAAAGTGAGGCTCCCTGTTGACTCCCCAAATAAAAAATAAGACAGCGCTGCCTGTGGCAGGGCCTCGGGTGGCTGGAAACAGCAGGTGGAGAATGTGTATTCTCACCCACTCTTCCAGCCACCTGATTGCCTGAGTGCCCTTCCGCCGGTGCATAGCTGCATTCTGCTTATGTTCCCTTGTCCTCCACCATCCTTTCCAGCGGTTCTGCAGTCAGTGCATTCATCTCTTTCTAAACAGGCTTACCAAGGTGTCCCTACATCCACTTTATATATCTCTGTAAGAGAAGGCCTCACCAGCTCTCTCTTTATCAAACCTAACTTGATCTCTCTGCAGCAAGCCTTGCCACCTCTATCTGCATCATGTCTAGCCATCTCTCTGTACATAACTCCTAGCCAGTACTATATGCCACATGCCTAGCTTCCTCTCACTGCATCATACACAACTAGCTTGTTTGACTGCAAGCCTAGCTAACTCTGTATATCACACCTCAAGCCTGATCTCCCTGCATCATGCCTGCCTAGCTCTCTCTCTCTAGCAAACCTAGCTACCTCTGTAAGCCATACACCTAGTCTGCTCTCTCTGCATCATGCCTAGCCACCTCTCTCTCTCCAGAAAGCATAGCTAGCTGAATGTGAGACACATAGCCTGCTTCCTCTGCATCATGCCTTGCTATCACTCTCTAAAGGAAGTCTAGCCAGCTCAGTTAGCCACACGCCTAACCTGATTTCTCTGCACAAGATAATTGCTGGCTCCCCAGAAAGCCTAGCAAGTACTGTATGCCACATAGCGTCTCTTTCTGAATCATGCCTAGCCTCCTCTCTCTGCATAATACCTAGCCAGCTCTCTCTCTAGCAAACCTAGCAAGCTCTGTGTGCCACACCCCTAGCCTCCTCTCTCTGCATCATCCCTAGATTAATTTCTCTACAGCAAGCCTAGCTATCTCTGTATGCCACACACCTAGCATGTTCTCTCTGCATAATGTCTAGTCTGCACACTACAGCGACCCTAGCCGGCTCTGTATGCAACAAGCCTAGCCTGGTCTGGTCCCCCCAAAGCAAGCCTTATTGGATGCCCTCGGAGAAAGCCTATACAGTTATATATGCCAGAGGCCTAGCCTGCTCCCTCCAGCAAGCCAAGCCAACTTTGTATGCCACACGCATATCAAGGTCACTCTCTTGTGCATCATGCCTAGCCAGCATTCTGTGCAGCAAGCTTAGCCAGTTTGGTATGCCACAGGCCTAGTCTGCTCTCTCTGCATCATGCCTGGCTATCTCTCACCCCAGCAAGCCACGCCAGCATTATATGCCACACCATGCCTAGCTTTCCCTCTCTCTACTTCATGCCTAGCCAGCTCTCAATAAAGCAAGCCAAGCCAGCACTGTATGCCACCAGTCTAGCATGCTCTCTCTCTCTGTCATGCCTAGTCAGCACTCTCTCCAGCAAGCCTAGCAATCTCTGTGTGCAACAAGCCTAGCCTGCTCTCTTTGCATCATGCCTCACCAGCTGCATCTCGAGCAAGCCTAGCCATCTCTGTTTGACACCAGCCTAGCCTGCCATCTCTGCATTTTATCTAGCCAGTGCTCTCTACTGCATGACTAGCTAGCTCTGTATGCCACAAGTCTAACCTGATCACTCCGCAGTAAGCCAAGTCAGTTCTCTGAATAGCAAGCCAACCAGCTCTGTATGTGACAAGGCTAGCGTTCTCTCACTTCAGGAATCCTAGCCAGCTCTGTATGCTACAAGGCTGGCCTGATCCCTACAGCAAGCCTTGCTGATTCTCTCTCCAGCAACCCTAGCTGGCTCTGTAAGCCACAGGCCTACCCTGCTCTCTCTGCAGCAATCCCATCCAGCTCTCTCTACAGTAAGCCTAGACAGCACTGTATGCCACCAGCCTAGCCCCCATTCTCTTCAATTAGCACATTCAGTTGTTTTTCAGATTACCTAACTGTCTCTTTCTCTGCTGCAAGTCCTTCAGTTCTGTCACCCAATCAATCCAGCTCCCTGCAGGCAGTCAGCACATTTCACTGCATCTAGTCCATCCAGCTTTTTCTGCAACCACATCATTTCTCTCTACAATCAGCCCACCTTTCTCTCCCTACTACTGGTACATACTGGTTTCTCTGCTTGGAGCTTAGAGAGTTCTTTTACACCAGACTCATCCAGTTCTCTCTGTAATTATCCCATTCATCTCTCACTGTAGTGATGGCCTATCCATATCTCTCAGCTGTCAGGCACCCATCTTCCTCCGCAGTAAACCCATACACCCTTTTATGCAGCCACCCAACCTTAATGGGCTCTTCCAGCCCTCTCTGCAGTCAGTCTATTAATCTTTCTATATAGCATTCATGTCTAACACTGCAGTGGTCATATCAATCTCTCTCTCTGCAGCCAACCGTTGATCTCTCTGTGGATTATTCTTGAAGTCCTCTCTGCAGTAAACCGATCCAGCCCTCTCTGCAGCTGACCTAACCATATATCCCTGTAGCTAGCGCAATCGCAGGTGTGAAGCCTGCCTCAACATTGTGGGAAGGTGGTGGGGGTAGCTGGAGTACAGTTTAAAAATTGAGTCACGAGTGGGCCTGTAAGCAAACACCAACACTTAGCGCCTCTGCAAGGACCTGCATGCCCACCATCAGATGAGCCTTTGCTTTGTGCACTCTTTCCTCGGTAACCCTCATGGTAGGTTGCTCTATTAACAACCACTTGCAGCACCAACAATGATTGAGATGCCACACAGGTCACAGTCTGCATCGGTACTGCTCGCTCCCTCACCGGAAGTTTGCCCCTGTCTTTCTTACGCTGCATCCCGCCTTGCACGGTGACGTGGCATGTACACAACATTACTCTCTTTTTTCATAATACAAATAATAATAAATAATTTAGCATTTATATAGCGCTACGAACCCTCATGTATCTGAGCGCTGCTTATTATTACCCACGGTGTGTGGTGCTCATTTATCGACGTCAGAAGGATGAAAGGCTGAGTTTGGCCCTGCCAGGGTTCGAACCTGTGTCAGCAGGCTCTGCACAGATGTCAAAGCGAGCACTCTACTCGCTGTGCTATCGGACCGCTATCAAACAGTAATGATGGTCGTATTCAATGTTCCATAACCTTTAGTCCACATTAGCATATATAGTCATTTAGTCTGCCTGGGGTCTTACAGCCACTCTCAGGTTGTACCTGCTGTACCATCGGGATGGACCCACTGCCGGGCTCTCCTTTGCTTCTCTGTCGGAGGCGGGATTGGCCGGTGAACCCAGCACCATCACCTGGCTTCTCCAATGTGCATTGTCTCACTTTGTTGTCTCTTCGTCCTCCTACACTTGTGACTGGTCTTGGCCTTCTCTCCACATGGTATTGGGGACTCGTTTGAACCAGGATGCATTTCTTGCAATTGTCTCGCTGCCCCGGCTGGTTATTATCATTGTCCCTTTTCTCAGGGTCACAGCCCATGGGGTGGGTCATACTAGCCCATCAGCTTTGTGGTGTTCTGTAAGATTAACACCTGATCCCCCCACCCTGTGTCTAGCTCCTTTCGCTCGCAGTTTGATGCTCATGTGCTCATTTACTGTCTCTCTTCTGGCATGTTTTGCCCCTGATTCATGTCGTTCAAACTTTTGTTCGGCGGTAAGGTATTGAAGAATTCAGAATGGTCCCGTACATTAGGTCTGCTGGGGGTGTATCAGTTGAAGTATACAGTGTCAATGTGTAGCTCTGCAGGAACTGGTATAGCTCGACCTTCCATGGGCTGTTCTGGGCCTTTGCTGTGCACAGTACCTTGTTTATCGTCCTCATCAACCGTTCAGCGTTGTTGCTTGCATGCAGCCATCTTGGAGTGATGTGGTGATGATGGATGTGTAGATTGTCCAAGTATTTTGACCAGCTATTTCCCTTGGAAGGGGGTCCATTGTCCCTCTTGATGGACTTTGGCAGCCTGTGTGTGGCGAATATCTTTTCCAATGTAGGTATCACTGCCTCCGCCGCTGTTGACTGTATAGCCTCCACCTCCGGGTATGTCCCCTCCTGTACTGAGCAAAATTCAACGCTTATCGCCCCCCCCAATGTGTTGTGCCTGTGGGATGTATTGACCCACTCTGCTCTACTATGCGCCCTCACTCTGCTATCTATGGTGCGAGAAACAAAGAAATGGCGGCAAAACCCTTGTGCGTGCCAAAACCTCCAAAACCATGTTTTTCTATACACAAAAAGATGGCTGCACAACCTGCCCCCCATGGTGCATGTGTGGTGGAAGAGAGCACATGCCGCAGAAAAAGTGCCAGTGGGCGCCATGACAAGTAAACATGGGGTACCGAGGGAGCAGCAGAGCTTTGCCAGTGAAACTCCGAAAATGTACCTGTAAATGACATTTACTTTGCTGCTGAAACTTCCAAATGCTTGTACATAATACTTTTCAACACTCGCAATCTTGCTTGTGAGCACTGTGAAGTTACAAGGTCCTGAAATGTTAAAAGCAAAACATTCTCTCAGCAAAACTGGATTGCCTGTGAATGACAGTTCCTGTCAAATATCTGTGTGCAGCCACACTGGGCTGTCTGTGAGTGACAGCACCTGTCAATTGGGCTCTCCTGATTATAACCTTTAAAGTTGTCTAAAACTAAAGATCTGCCGGATTAGCAAATATGAAAGGACTGTTGCTGAAAGGAACACGGATCTCAGTTGTGTTGATCCCACAGGTTTAAAGCTGAGAATGTAATTTACCTATGTCATCTGATGCAACAAGCTTATTTTGTGCTGAATTTCAAGTCAAGAAATTAAATTTTAACTTGGGCTGGCTGGGCCTGCAAGAATTTGAAAAACAGGTTTCCACCCAAGGGGAAGGCATTCCTCTCAGCAGATGCTCACTGACATATGATAATTGTGGGGTAGGACAGACTTGTGTCTGCTCCCAAGGACTGAACAATGCAGATTCTCCAGGCCAGGAAATGGACGTGTGAAAGGGTCGTCAACTAGACCTGCAGAAGGAAATCCCAAAAAGGTGGGGGCTGCTGCTTGACTCCAGAGGACAGACAAAAGGCTGACCATTTGCTGCCAAGAATATTTAATGAACATTTTTTAGAGACTTATAACTCGCTATCAGAAGTGGTGAAAAATATAAAAAGGGCAAAATTGTTACTCTAATTTTTGGCCCTACATTTCAAAACATGGTGGAACTGTGTAGCATATTCTGAACAGGAATGGCAATATATGTAGTTTTATGGGAACTGTATTTATGCTAGAATTGTTAAACTTTGCACACACATTCCTATGGTAAACACGCATATTTGTGGAAATTTGGAGAAAGTTTGGAAAATGTTTTCAGGGCGAAATGGACAAAATGCTGCAGAAAGGCGAAACAAGGTCTCACAGCTGTGGGATTTTGAGGAACAGATTCTCCATACAATATGTAATCCTTGTATGTGATTTTCATAGAGGTTACAAATGTGTAAATATGTATTTAGGACAAAACTCAATTTTGATACTAGTGGCTAGGGGAGGTTTCTAAGGATTGTAAAAACCAAACCACAAACGTGACATCATCTGTCCTTGATCCAATCACTTGTGTGCAAGGCTCTGATCCAATCCCAGTTCACAGGGGCAAGCTTAGTTAAGCCGGCCTATGCATCCATTTTTGTGATGTCATTGGAAACAATAAATAGAGACAGCTGACAACACATAGGGACTTTCTCTTCTTATTCCAGCGAAGCGCTCTGATCCAGCATTCAACATCCAGCTTTCAACATCCTTCCAGATCCAGATGCCAATCACCAGGCCAAGCAGTAGTTGAACCATTTTCAGCTAGGCCTCAATTATTCCTGAACTAATCCTTACAACCCAGTGGAGCGCTGTGGTGTAGGGAAGCATCCTGTGATTGACGCGTTTTTATCAACAATCGCATAGTAAAAGTTTGCCGCAAATTTACATTTGCAAATGTTTTACACGTGTGAATTGCCTTTAAATTATTTCCCACTTTGCCTTTGAGATTCCAAATGTTTTCTTTTGATTAAATCATTGCTTATGATTGTTTACATCTGTTCAAAGCGGCTCCTGTAGTAATTTATAATAATTTAAGTATTTCTGACCAAATTTAGTGTTTTTGCAAAGCCAGTTTCAAAGCCATTCTGACAGTTGAAAAGTCAAATCCTTTTTTCTCTTGTGTTTAAGGGGGAAAGGTGGGAGTGATATTCTGTTTGTTCTGTATTATTCCAGAGTACCTGTTCTCTCCTCACATCTATTTAAATTGCCTATTGGTGGGTTGAAAGGTGTTGCGGGGGAACCTCTAACCACAGTGCTATCTGTTCCAAACCAACCCAAAAGTATTATTTTCTGTGCTGCATTCTTTTTGTGTTCCTGATTCCCAGTGCATTAAAGATATTATTCATTGTTCTTGTCACCCATTGGTGATTGTTGTTATCTATCAAAAATATATTGTGATTCAAAATTAAAAAAAATAATAATATTTACTGTTGCAAACTAGCCTGATTCCTGGTTCAGTGTGATCAGAGGGGTATTTTGAGAAGGGTGTGATATGGGTGGTATATCATTCAGAATATTTAACTTATAGACAAAAATAAATAAGGGTTTCATTTGTGCACTACATGCTGACGAGACTTGGGTGTGTGCCTGATTGAAATCACTTACATGCCCCTCTGGCGGATCAGATTGGTTTGGGACTTGGCGGTGCGCTGGTCATCTGGCATGGGTGGAATGATGATACAAGGCTCTCGACTTTCGCATCTACTCGGGGGACCACACTATGCGTCGTATCCGAGCTTTGGTCCTAATGATTACCTGGTGCCCTTCGTGTGCCAGGGTGACGATGCTGTCCTGCAGGCTGATCATGAAGAGGAGGCACGCGCCTCTCAGTATCAACCCATCACTTGTGATAGACAGCTCCTGGCAGACCATGAATATCCCTGTCAGGAAGTCCTTGGTTGCTGCTGTGTGGTTGTGGTGGAGGAATGACGTCTGCCAGCCTGCCAGTATTGGATCTTTCCATAGGTCGCAATGCGAGTCAGCGTTGGTTGCTTCAATGATGTCTGCAAGGCTGACTTCATTGGGCTTCATGGTGCTCACAATCTGGCCAATGTGCTGTTCCGTCTCCGTGGACTCTTGAACTTCTGCCGATGTTGCCACTCTCGTGTGTCTCGACTGAAAGGCTGCAAGGTTGTCTGCTCCCGCTTGGTAGAGTAAGTCAAATTTGTACTGTTGGAGGTTTAGAAACCACTTCTCGATCCTTGCTGGAGGGTGCGGGGCAGAACCTGTGAAGATTGGTATTAGGGGCTTGACGTCCGCGTAGACTTTGAATTTTCAACCATAGAGGTAGACCTGGAAATATCTGCAACCCCATAAAACTGCAATAGCCTCTTTCTCAATGTGTGAGTATCGTTGCTCTGTTGGCATCACGACCTGAGGGGCGTATGCGATTGGCTTTATCTCTCCTGTTGAGGAAGGTTGATCCAAGATTCGCTCCCAGTCCAACGGGACTTGCAGCTACATATAGTTCTGTCTGTAGCGTGGCATCATAGTAGGCCATGGTCATGTCCGCCGACAGTGAGTCTTTGATGTGCTCAAATGCCTCTTGACAGTAAGGGCTCCATTCCCATTTGGTTAGCTCTCTCAGGAGTTCAGATATGGTGGCCAGATTGGATATAACTGCCACAGTAAGTGGTAATTCATAAGAAACTGCACACTTCTGTGGGCTTTGTAAGTGTTGTCGCTCCTTAAATGTCTGCAGCATTGAGGAGGTCTGCCAACACCCCCTTGTTACTGAATAAATAGCTGAAGATCAGCTCCTCCTTCAGGAATTTGCCTTTCACCGTGTGTATGGTTAGTGTCATACTATAAATCATAGGGCACCTGGCGGGGTCCCGATTTACCGAGGCGGGTATACGTATTATAAACAAATAATCAGGATGAGGAGATCCAAAACAGAGACACAAAAGTGCTGTGTGTGTGTGTTTATTATGTACTCACACAGGAAGTAGTTAGTGGCTCAACAATTTACTTTACATTTCTTCCGATAAGCACAAAAGATGGTTGAAATCGACGAACGGACAAAGTTAGTTATACAGTAGTAGCACAAATAGGTGTCGGCCTCTGGAGTGTAGAGGTCAAAACTACATTGGGATACATGTTTCCTTACAGATCGAGGGGGTATAAGAACCCACTGGTACAGGAAAAACACGAGCCTGAGACTGGGGATGGTCTGAGGCGTGGTAAACAAAAAGTGCACACAACAATCTTCGAATATGACAAATACAGGGTAGTGATACAGTTGTGTCACATAGTTCGACACAGGGTGTGACACAGGGTGTGTTTCGGCCAAAGAAAGTGGCTTGGTTGGAGCCGTCTTTATGCTGGCCTTCGTCAGGAAATGGCACCAGTGGCGGTGCTGTCCGTGATGTCTATTGCTGGGGTAGCAGAGGGGTGCTGCCGGGAAATCCACAATAAATGCAGGATAACCGGTGCTATGCTGGCACTGGGTGGATCGGCTGTAGTTTCCTAAAGGCCGATGTGGTTCAGAGTCTCACGGTACCGGAGTGGGCCGATATTGGACCCAGGTCGCGGTCATGATGGTACGCTGCCGTGATGAACGGGGACTTCTGAGAGCCCTCCGACTAACACGGCCAGCATAGCACCGGTTATCCTGCATTTATTGCGGATTTCCCGACAGCACCCCTCTGCTACCCCAGCAGTAGACATCACGGACAGCACCGCCACTGGTGCCATTTCCTGACGAAGGCCAGCATAAAGACGGCTCCAACCAAGCCACTTTCTTTGGCCGAAACACACCCTGTGTCACACCCTGTGTCGAACTACATGACACAACTGTATCACTACCCTGTATTTGTCATATTCGTAGATTGTTGTGTGCACTTTTTGTTTACCACGCCTCAGACCATCCCCAGTCTCAGGCTCGTGTTTTTCCTGTACCAGTGGGTTCTTATACCCCCTCGATCTGTAAGGAAACATGTATCCCAATGTAGTTTTGACCTCTACACTCCAGAGGCCGACACCTATTTGTGCTACTACTGTATAACTAACTTTGTCCGTTCGTCGATTTCAACCATCTTTCGTGCTTATCGGAAGAAATGTAAATTGTTGAGCCACTAACTACTTCCTGTGTGAGTACATAATAAACACACACATACAGCACTTTTGTGTCTCTGTTTTGGATCTCCTCATCCTGGTTAGTGTCATGACCACTATTAAGGGCCACAAGCAAGCAGCCACAATAGCCCTAAGGGCCTTAAAACGTCTGCAAAAGGAATCCTGGAGCCAGTCCTGGTGTCTCTGGCACCAGGCTCATATTCTGTAAGGAAGACACAAAATTAAAAACGTGGGAACTTTAAATCCAACATGGAGGCCACCGCATAGCTCAGCTCTTAAGAACCAAGCCATGCGGTCTAGTCCCTCCAGGTGTGGCTGGGACTTGAACTACTTTGCCTGGAACTACTTTACCTGGGCTATTTAAACCACACCCAAACAGCAGAACACGCTTCACGTTATTCTGCATCTAGCAGCGTGATGCTCACCGTGTTCAGTTCCTGGTCTTCGCCAGCTCCCTGCAGTCCTGCAAGAACAAGAACAAGATTACTCTGCCTTACCTGTGAGTAAACGATGCAGCATCCAGCATCTCAACCATCCCTCACTGGAAGACCACAACCTGTGGAAATAAAGAGCGAAGAAAAGCATCAACATCACTCACCTGTCAGTACTAGCTTGAGGAATTCCTACAATCCGCTCTCGCAGCCTCCGCTCGAACATCACGGCCTAAAATAACAAGAAAGGGAATAATATTAAAACGCGCGCCGTTTCAGAACATCACATTTCATTATTCTTACCTGAATTCCGTCGCACTACGTTGCGCTTCCATCCAGAACACCACAGCAGCATCCTGCAAGGGAAAGGGAGAAATATTCAGGTTTGCTTTCAACATTTAACAAACGCGCTGCGCTCTATGCATTACTTACCTTAATGGATGCCTGGGCCCAGGTTTCATCGTTCTCTCATCCACTCGTAGCTCCACAGTGTCCTGTGAGGAGAAGAAGAAGAGAAAACAGGTTAGCTTTAAATAGACAATAAAGAACGCTGCGCTTTGTGCTTTTTCTTACCTAAAGCATGCATCTCCACCCGGCACGCCAGCACCAAAAGACTTTCACACCTGTAAAGAAGGAAATAAAGACATTAATGAACTTCTGCAAACCACCATAAAAGATAAGACAAAAACTGATAAACATCAAACCTACCTGTCTACAGCAGGCTTGGGGTCACAGCAGGCCTGGACCGGAAGGAAGGCGCACTGCACCAGTGAAGTAAGTCGGTCGGAGTTCCAGCAAACGCTAAGCGCACCTGCAAAAGAAACGCAGGACGGATAGCTCACCATACTCGAAAATAAGGTGAGAAAGACTCAGTGGGATGGGGATCGGTTTGAGGGAGGTGGGAGATTCACCCACTAAAGACAGTTATTACAAATCCTCCCTCCTGTATTGCAAATTCATTATTTCCACGTTGGGAAACTACTTATCCAGGGTTTCAGGCCTCAGAGCTTTCCAGACGCCCCCAGGGATATCAGGTGAGTGTAACAGAATGCAGAGCCCTACCCCTTATCCACCTGGGCGTCATGGAGACATCTGAAACCGACCAGTTAGCTCAGCTTTTGGGAAAATTACATGCTAAGGTACATTCAGCCCGGCAAGAAACCAATGCTTTGAGAAAGGAATTGATAGTCATGAAAGACTGTACTGATGAGCTAAGCAAACAGCTACTACAATCACAGGCTGGGCAGACTCCATTGCCCGGATTTGCCCCACCAGTTGCAACACCATCATCAGTCAACCCAGTACAGATAACTCTGCCGGGAGCAGTACCTCTGGCACCACCAGAGCTATTTAATGGAGACCCCAAAAATACGCGACATTCATGAACCAGTGCCGTCTTCATTTTCTTTGTAGACCTGGGGCCTTCCCAAATGACCAGTCAAGGGTGGCCTTCGTTTTATCATATTTGAGTGGCAGTGTTGCGGACTGGTTCGTACCTTTAGTGAGCCAGGATGACCCATTACTGCAGGACTGCAAGGATTTTCAACAGGAGATGGAAACACTATTTGCTCAACACTTGCATGGGCAAGCTTTAGATAACAAACTCCTGTCCCTTCATCAAGGAAATCAAGATTTGCTGACTTAAATTGCCACTTTTAATAGACTTGTTATTGAAGCAGGATGGCCTGAAGATAAAAGAACCACATTGTTTCACCGGGGCCTACGAGGAGACTTGAAGGATGTCCTTGCTCAAGTGGTAGACCCACCTAAAGACTGTGTAGGGTTTATTAATCGTGTGGTGCAGTTGGATCATAGATTGCAGGATCGAAGAACAGATCGAAATAGATTTGAAAACCGGGCCGTGTACGTAAGCTCAAAAGACAGTGTTCAACATTCACCAGACAATACTACAGAACCCATGCAGATCGGAGGAGTGCGACCCCCTTTAACCAAGATTGAAGAGACAAAAGAAGGCCGCTACAGTTATGCCTGTATTGCAGTAAATCACGTCACTTCCTCAAAGAATGTCCAGTGAAACCTCCAAGGAAGGTAGTAGGTGCTACAGAGAAAGAAGATGATGGGAAGGAGTCAGAAAACTACCAGGCCCGGCAAGCATTGAGGTCTGTTTGTCGAGCGAGAAGGATGAGCCACAGACCTCACATTTTGCTCTACCATTAATCTTGATTAATCCTCAAAGGCCGTCGCGGATGCATGCCATAGAAGCATATATAGAAAGCAGAGTAATTGGAAATTACATAGATCAAGATCAGTTGAAATGGGGCTTCCCTTATGCACAAAATCAACAACCGAAAAGGTAACTACTGTTGATGGTACAGAAATAGTCTCTGATCCAGTAAGCCAATGCACAACAGAATTAACCCTTCTGTGTCAGGATGGACATCAAGAAGCTATCGCGTTTGACCTCATTAAAGCTCCTCAATTCCGGTTGATTTTAGGGATGCCATGGTTAGTAACTCACAATCCTTACGTAGATTGGCGTGCAAAAAGATTGGCCTTTTCTGACGAATGTGCTAGCACTTTCTACCCAAAAACGATACCACAATCAAATCCAAAAATATCTGTTCAAGGAATAGCGTTGCTGGTTGTGGGATCAACAGATACCTTACCAAAAGAATATCAAGATTTTCTGGATGCTTTTCAGAAGGAACAGGCCAACACTTTACAACCAAATAGACCCTACGACTGTCAGATCGACCTTATACCTGGTGCACAAATTCTGTGTGGTCGAATTTATGCACTCGCTGAAACCAAAAATCTCCACTTGAAGTCCTACCTGGCAAATGGGTTTATCCGCCCATCTAAGTCACCGACAGCCTCCCCCTTATTCTTCGTACCGAAGAAGGAAGGATATTTGAGAACTTGCATCGACTACCGCGCACTTAATTAAATCACGGTAAAAAAAATGCTCTCTTCTGCCTCTTATCCTGGAACTTCTGGACCAAGTCAAGGATGCCAAAATCTACACCAAATTAGACCTTAGTGGAGCATATCACCTCGTACGTGTGAAAAAAGGGGATGAATGGAAAACCGCATTTCGCACCAAACATGGTCTGTATGAATATCAGGTAATGCTTTTCGGGCTTTGCAGTGCTCCCGCAGCATTTCAGTATTTTATGAATGACGTATTATGAGAATTAATCGGCGTCTGTGCCCTGGTCTATATTGACGACATCCTGGTGTACTCTTCCTCTGAACAAGAGCACATCAAACATGTTCGCTCAGTCCTTGCAAAACTTTGCCAGCACAAACTGCACGCGAAACTAAAAAAATGTGCCTTCCATGTCACTGAGGTTGAGTTCCTCGGTTCTGTCCTCACGCCAAAAGGAGTCAGGATGGGTATGCACAAAGTAGATGGAATCCTTAATTGGCCATCACCTTCATCGCTCAAAGGAATCCAAAGCATGCTCGGCTTTGCAAATTTTTATCGCCGATTCATCCCAGGTTTCTCACAGATAGTGCACCCAATCACTTCGTTACTACGAAAAAACAACAAGAAATTCCAATGGACCAAAGAAGCAGAACAGGCCTTTCAGGAACCCAAGAGAAGATTCACCTCCGCGCCGATATTACAACATCCTCCACCAGACCTCCCCTATGTAGTGGAAACAGATGCCTCCAGCGTAGCTATGGGAGCCGTTCTCTCTCAAAGAGATCCAGAAATGGGCCAATTGCACCCCTTGGCCTTTTGGTCACGTAAATTCTCACCACCAGAACTTAATTATGCCATCACAGACAAAGAACTGTTGGCAATAAAATCAGCCTTCAAAGCCTGGTGGCAGTATCTATTAGGTGTCAGTCATACCATGACAGTAATCACAGATCACTGGAACCTTCAATACCTAAAGTCAACAAAGGCTCAATCTTCACGACAACTGCAATGGGCTTTATTCTTCGTAGAATATGATTACGTATTCACATACCGACCGGGAGTTCGGAATGGTAAAGCCGATGCCTTATCTCGCATGGTGGTTGAAGAAAAAACAAACATTACCCCGGACCCTATTGCCATCATTCCAAGTGACAAATTATTGGGACTTACTACCACATTGGCTCTAAGCGAACTTCAAGATAAGATTCAACTCTTAATGAACCCAGAGGCCTTACAAAAATGGAACACCCGAAGTGAACATCATACAGTGCGGGATGGATTACCCTACTTCAGAGGGCGACTATATCTACCAAATAAAGAACTGCAAGAGCTGGTCATATCTGATTATCACGATTCCTTGATTGAGGGCCATCCCGGGATTGCTAAGTCTCTAGATTGGTGGCCAACCTGGCGTAAAGACATTGCTCAATTCTTTCTATCTTGTGGGGTATGCGCACAGAATAAATCTCAAAAGCAGAAACCAGCTGGCCTTCTACAACCACTGGATATTCCACCGGCTCCCTGGCATACTCTCTCCCTTGATTTTATTACAGACCTACCCCCCAGTCAAGGATTTGACACCATCATAGTGGTGGTAGAACTGTTCTCCGAAATGGCACATTTCATTCCGTTCAAAGGGCTTCCTAATGCTAGCGGTTTGGCTAAGGTATTTCTTGAACAGATTATAAAATTGCATGGTTTCCTATCAATCCTGATCTCAGATCGAGGAAGTCAATTTGTGTCTAATTTCTGGAAGAAATGTTGTAGAATGGCACAAATCGACATTCGATTATCTACTAGCGATCACCCTCAAACGGATGGACAAACAGAAAGAACAAACCAGGCATTAGAACAATATCTACGTTGCATGCTGCATCAAGTGGAAGAGAGTTGGAAGGACTTATTATGGATAGCGGAATACGCATACAACAACTCCATACATACCAGCACAGGACAAAGCCCTTTCTACACAATATATGGGAGACACCCACGTACCTCTGAACTAGATTCCCCCACGGCCTTGGAAATTCCAGCGGTCAATACCTTGCATACACGTATAACTCAGGCCTTCAGAAAGGCAACCGAACAATTACAGCAAGCCAAAGAAAGACAAAAGAAATTTTCTGACCAACATCGAAGGAAAGCTCCCGATTACCAAGTTGGGGACGAAGTCTGGTTAGCATCAAAATATGTGCCCATAAAAGGAACCTGGACCTTTCGTCCAAGGTATCTAGGACCCTACACCATCAAATCAGTGATTAATCCAGTGCCGTCAAATTGGCCTTACCACCAAGCATGCAAATGTATCCGGTGTTCTCTGTATCACTTATAAAACCTGTTCAGCCCGGAAACCAAATCAAGACACCACCAAAACCATTGCTGGTCGATGGAGAGCCTGAATTTGAAGTTAAAGACATCCTGGACTCAAAACGTACGAGATCCAAATTATACTATTTAGTGGATTGGAAAGGCTACGGGCCTCAAGACAGAACATGGGAACTAAGTGAATATATCCATGCACCGCGTTTGATTAAGCAACTTCACCAGAATCATCCCACCAAACCAGGACTCGATAGGAAGAATACTCTGGGAGGCGGATGGGGGGGAGTGCTGTCATGACCACTATTAAGGGCCACAAGTTGTGCCACAAGCAAGCACCCACAATAGCCCTAAGGGCCTTAAAACCTCTGCAAAAGAGCTCCTGGAGCCAGGCTCATATGCTGTAAGGAAGACACCTAGCAGGTTTGCTTTCAATTATAAACATGGGAACTTTAAATCCAACGTGGAGGCCACCGCATAGCTCAGTTCCTACGAACCAAGCCATACGGTCTAGTGCTTTATGTGTGGCTGGGCTAGAACTACTTTGCCTGGAACTACTTTACCTGGGCTATTTAAACCACACCCAAACAGCAGAACACGCTTTGCGTTATTCTGCATCTAGCAGCGTGACGCTCACCGTGTTCAGCTCCTAGTCTTCAGCAGCTCCCTGCAGTCCTGCAAGAACAAGAACAAGATTACTCTGCCTTACCTGTGGTTACACGATCCAGCATCCAGCATCTCAACCATCCCTCAATGGAAGACCACAACCTGTAGAAATAAAGAGAGAGGAAAAGCATCAACATCACTCATCTGTAAGTACTAGCTTGAGGAATTCCTGCAAACTGCTGCCGCAGCCTCCGCTCGAACATTGCGACCTGAAATAACAAGAAAGGGAATAATATTAAAACGCGCGCGGTTTCAGAACATCGACTTTCAATATTCTTACCTGAATTCCATCGCGCTACGTTGCGCTTCCGTTCAGAACACCACAGCAACATCCTGCAAGGGAAAGGGAGAAATATTCAGGTTCGCTTTTAACATTTAACAAACACGCTGCGCTCTATGCAATACTTACCTTAACGGATGCATGGGCCCAGGTTTCATCGTTCTCTCATCCACTCGTAGCTCCACAGTGGCCTGTGAGGAGAAGAAGAAAAGAACACAGGTTAGCTTTAAATAGACAATAAATGAACGCCACGCTTCGCACTTTCTCTTACCTAAAGAGTGCATCTCCATCCGGCACGCCAGCACCAAAACACTTTCACACCTGTAAAGAAGGAAATAAAGACATTAATGAAACTTCTGCAAAACACCATATAAGAGCAGACAAAGACTGATAAACATCAAACCTACCTGTCTACAGCAGACTTGGGTTCACAGCAGGCCTGGACCTGAAAGAAGGCGCACTGCACCAGTGAAGTAACTCGGGCGGAGCGCCAGCAACTGCTAAGCCCCCTGCACAAGAAATGCAGGACAGATAGCTCACCATACTCGAAAATAAGGTGAGAAAGACTCGGTTGGAGGGGGATCGGTTTGAGGGAGGTGGGAGATTCACCCACTAAAGACAGTCATTACAAATTCTCCCTCCTGTATTGCAGATTCATTATTTCCACGTTGGGAAAATACTTATCCAGGGTTCCAGACCTCAGAACTTTCCAGACGCCCCCGGGGATATCAGGTGAGCATAACAGTTAGTCCAGCATCTTCTAGCCTGTCGAGGATGGACTCCAGTCAGCGTAGGTGCTCCTCTTTGCTGCCTGCATGGACCAGGATATCATCGCTGACATTGAATATGCCTCAGAGGACCAATTGGATTATCTGCTGGAATACCTTTGTTGCAGATGATATCCCAAAATTCAGTCTTTTAAATCTTCTTAGGCCCAAATGTGTTGAGAACGCAGTGATATACCATGAGTCTTTGTGCAACTTCAACTGGTGGTACCCAGCATATAGATCGACTTTTGAGAAAAAGTGTGACCCTATCGGGTCTGCCACAATCTCATCCAGGGTTAGGGTGACGTGTCTTCCCCGGATGATAGCTGTGTTTGGTAGGCGCATGTCGATGCATATGCGTACCTTCCTGGTTGTTTTGGCTTCTTTGTGACGACCATGGGAGAGACACTTAGTCTTGATCTTAACACTGTTTCTGTTATGTCTGCCTTCTTGAGTTCATGCAATTCCCTTGCGACCAGGTCTGGCATGTGGAAGGGCGTCCTCCTGTGTCGCACTGCTTTTGGCTGTACTGTTGTGTCAATATGTAGCTCGATTAACTTCCCTTTTAGGCATACTATGCCTTGAAGCAGGTTAGGGTGTTTAGCTAGTCACACTAGGATGTAGTCTGTGTCTGTGATGTTGCAGATGAATTTGACCAGTCCCAGGTCCTCCCTCAGCAGATTCCCAAGTAAGTAGGCACTCTAAGCCGATGTAAATTTTTGATTGGACTTCCGTGTCTCCTCTGCTGAGCATTGTCCGGAAATGCCCCACCACCAGTAGTGATGTCTTACAGCTATGCGCATATAGGAGTGTGTCTGTGTATTTCAGTTCTGGCTGAGGTTGCATCTGTTTGAACATCCTTACTGGCATTGAAGAGGAGCAGTTGCATGCCTCTGCAGAAAATCCTGCGCCCCTACCTCCTATATGTTGGAAGCCTGAGAGTGTGCCGTGTTTGACACCAGCAGTTGTGCCAATACCTCAGCATATATACGAAAGAAGATACCCATTGAGACAACCCTATCGAATGTATCCCCAAAGAGAACACAATCTGAGGGAGGAACTGCCTGAAGGAATATAAAAAGGGCAAGGAAAGAAGTCTGTGACATCATAAGAGTATGAACGACGCCTCAGAATATTGTCTGAAGAGGATATATGGATCCGACAGAAACGAATGACGAAGTAAAGAATTGAGTGAATTCTTAAATATGAAAAAGAAGATTACACGTGAACAAAGTGTTGCAGAGAATCAACTTTTCAATAATTGTACAGACGCTGAAACGCAAGGTAGACTGAGTCATCATAGAAGCTGGCTATATGTAGTGAATACAATGCAGGCAAAACCGCCATTGTATAGGAGCTGGACATCGGTATCATGAATTTAGAAAACCAGGACCCATGAAGAAGAAAGGGAGGAATTGTGTTGCAGCAAGAATACGCTGAAATTGTGGAGCTGCATGACAATGTTGTCTGGCTTGGAGTCAAGACTGAAGCAGCCAACATCGGCTATCTATTCTGGAAAGGAGTGAATGGGCCTCATTCCGAGTATGGCGGTAAGGGATAGCGGCCACCGGTAACGAGACCGGTGGCGGTAATCCCTTACCGCCATACTCCGAGTTCCCTTTGCGCCCTCGCCCTTAACGCCTGCTTTGAGCAGGTGTTAAAGTCGAGGGCGCAAAGGGGCCTCCAAGCCAATAACGGTGACCGTAATGAACGGTCACCGTTATTTGCATCTTCCCCATTCCCATTGAGCCCTATGGGGGCTCATTTGGGAATGGGTAAGAGCCTTGGTGAATGGGGAATTACCGCCCCGCCAACCTTGGAATGGGGCGGTAATTCCGCCATCCACCAAGGCGCTGCCGGTCCGGGTACGGCGTCAACCAAGGCGTTAATAGCGCCATTGGTTAGCGCCGTACTCGGAATGAGGCCCAATGTGCGAACAATGAATCATCCCTTGTTAAAGTGCAAAAAAAGAACACCAAGAGTGCCAAGTTATATTCATTTAACATATTTAAAACCTGCAAAATGGACCAAATTGTGGTCCCGTGTCACATGAGACAAGGATGAAAATTGAGTCAAACCTAGAGTCCTAGAACAACGATAGTGAGTGTCAGCACTCCCATGTATTCCCCGAGACAAGGATACTTTGCAAGGCCAAGTTCAAAGACAATCTTTATGGCAGAAGACTTGGATGATGAGAGATGCTGGGCTAACTGGATGGGGAGGTAGAGTCAGGCCCATCTTCTTGCACCTGGGTTTGGGCTTACGTGCTGCTAAATCAACCGAATGTTTCAGACATGGCACAAGCATGTTAACCAATTGTAGTGGTCCATATAACGAAGGACCTTATAATTTTAAGATCAATCAGAAACCGTGTACTTGATGTTTTTGAAGATGACATGATTTAGAGGTAGGCATATATTGCCCACCTGACAGTGGGCAGCCAATTACAATCGTAGTTCCT
Organism: Ambystoma mexicanum; assembly: GCF_040938575.1. Classification (NCBI taxonomy): domain Eukaryota; kingdom Metazoa; phylum Chordata; class Amphibia; order Caudata; family Ambystomatidae; genus Ambystoma; species Ambystoma mexicanum. The sequence goes on along the minus strand of NC_090926.1, from coordinate 235,897,534 downwards.
ATATAATGTGTACTTAGATGTTCCTTTTAAGCCTATCCCGATCCCCAGTAGGTTTTTTCATTATTTGCCACGTAGAATGACGTCTACATAGTATAAAGTCTATGTTGTGTGAAAAAGTTGTTGAGAGAAATCAGGCGTATGTCATTTGATGTTCGTTGTAACTCCATCTTTTAGATAATTGTTAATAAAACAGTACATTGCCATCTTCCTGAGTTGGTTCGATATTTGGACTCTGAGTTATTCTGTGAACCCCTCCATTGCATGCACGTTCCATAAGCTCAGCATGATGTTTACCGAGACCCCTGTATCAACCATCATCACAGTTTCCTGTCCTTGCACTTGAATAGGTACCTGGGTGTTCTTTTCTTCCTCAACCTCTTTTCCCCGTGTTGTAGTGCTGATATAAGGTGGATTTTTCCTCTCCTTTTTGTGCGTCCTGTTTGAACCGCTGCAGCCACCCCATCTTTTTCCTCTGTTGATTCGTCAGTGGAGGAGTTGTTCTCTGCCTCAACCTGCGTGTTATGGCTTGTTTCTTTTTCTTGATGTGCGGTCCTGGGACATGGGCCTGGTTCTGTGTTGGCAGGCTTGATGATCAGCATACTTTTGCGTAGTGGTCCCGGCAGCCACACTTATTGCACATGGTCCCTTGGGCCAGGCAGTTTCTCTTTCCATGACAGTGGCCCCCAGACCAACTGCAATCATTTTATCCTGGCGTTCTTGGCTGTCACCCCGGGCCATTGTGATGATATGATATTCTATTTATATCGCACCCATACACAAGTGTTTCAAGGCGTGACAAAGCAAGGGAGGGTTGAAAGGGAGGGCAAAACAACAATCTTACTAGTCCCAGTGACATTGAGAATGCGCAAGTGCAGGGGAGAGGGAAGGGGGAAAGTGCAAGGGGAGGAGTGGAGAGTGTTGAACATGTGATCGAAACAGAAGGTAGTGCGGCCAGCAGGTGACAAGTGCAAGAATTAAGCGCGGACAACGGGTGTTAATAAGTGGAGGTTAGGGGACTGTAGGGTTGCAGAAACAGACCCAAGTGCAGGGGTTGCCAGGAGGCAGTGCGGGTATGCAGCTTGGTGGGCAGGCTCTGGGCCCAAAATTAGAGGGTAGCCAGATGCCCAGTGCAGAAAACACAGAGATCAGCAGGGGAGAGGAAGAGAGAAGCCAGAAGCAAAGAGAAAGGTATTGAAGTGCTTCCCAAACCGAAGATGGTTCTCCTCAAGTTTCATAGAGGCAGGGAGGCTGTTCCAGAGGGAGGCCCCGGCCAAAGAAAGAGATCCACCAACAACTTGTTGCTTGGAGAAGTGATTGACCCTGAGGGAGTCAGAGGTGGAGGAGCGAAGAGCTCGAGTAGGAAGGTATTTCTGAAGGGAAAGTTGAAGGTATTGCGGACACAGGCCCCAGAAGGGCTTGTGGACAATGCAGAGGGTCTTAAGATTAATCCTTGCAGCCACTGGGAGCCAATTAAGAGATTTCAGGGATGGAGAGATACAATCACTGGGCTTGAGGCCAAGGACAAGTCTTGGAGTTGTGTTCTGGATGAGCTGCAGAGGGTGGAGAGTAGTAGCAGGCAGATTTAGAAAGAGGCTGTAGCTGCAGTAGTGTGCGGTTTATTGCTTGGTTCTCTGGGTGGTGGGCGTGTGGTGATCTGGGCACCAGTAGTTGTCAGGGCGAGTTGCAAATTCTGCAGGGTGGTGCTCAAGGTGACCACTCTAGCATGCGAGAGCTCTCTCTGGCGTCCATGTTCGAGTATCCTTGCTAGTGAAATGCCCTTTTCACTCAGGGCTATTTGCTGCAGCTTCTCCGACTGCATGGCATTGATAATCTGGCACCTGATCTTTTTGCCGACGTCTTTGAAGTAGCATGATAGGGCTAACGGTCAGAGTCTGGTGTGGTATGTGTCAATTGCAGAAGTTGAAGATCTCGTAGTCCGAGTTTAATTGTGGCATAAAATGCACTGCGAGGGCATCTTTCGCCGACTTGTAGACATCTGTTCCATCATCTGTGGCTAGAGAGTTAAAGATGTGTAGCACATCATCCCCTATGTTCAACAGCAGGTGGGAACTCATTTTCCTGCGTGTGGTGACATCTTTGCAGTCTATCGCCATTTCAAATTTCTGGCCATCTGGGTCCCACTGACAATGGGTCTGTGTATGGGTCGAATGGGCCTAGCAATGTGTGTACCCCACTTTGGCCATGTGTGGTTTGGAGAGTGTTATGCAACGCCGCCATTCTTGTTGGTGTGCTTGGCCTCGGCTGGAGCATACCTTCAGCCATGTCGTCACTGGTGGCAAGCCCCTGAAGCATAGGCCGGAGTGATTATCTTCGCATGCAAGCTTCTCACTGTTTGTAGTATGTGTTGTATTGAAAACACACTCTGTGTGTCCTCTCAGCACTAGGAAGGTACCAGTGTGCTCATGATGCCTGCACTCTGTCTTCAGGCATGCGGGTGGCTTGAGCTCTGCACTGTGTGCGTGACAGTTTCTTTGGTCAGTTGGTGCTATGTGTTGCTAGATGCGATTGTGGTTTGTTTCGCCCGCTTGTCGCCAGTGTTAGGTTGCTCTATTAACAGCCACTCGCCGCGCCGACAATCATTGAGATGCCACACAGGTCACAGTCTGCATCGGGAAGATCGCCCCCCACTGTATTACGCTGCGTACACAACACTCGTGCATAAGATGCCTCTCTGCTCCTCCAGACTCTCCTAAAAAAGTGAAGAAAAAGGCAAAGCATTGGGGTCAGTGTTGATAAGTTACTTTTGCTGAGACTAAAATATTGCACTTTATTTAGGTTATGTGAGGGGACTACATGTCCGAGCATAGCAAGAACACCTGTATTAGTATGGTCAAAATGAAATGGTGTATTTTTGTTCCATATAACTACAACCTAGTGTCAGGGTCGTTATACACTCCATGCACCTCACTTACAATCTATAAATTAGTGAAATACATATTACCAACAGGTGTGCATCTGTATAAATCCTTACCACCTGTATTAGTATCTCATAGATAACTGTAATAGGAGCATTAACCCATTTATGGTCAATCTAGCCTCCCCATATCAGACCAGCATGCTGAATAGATGAGCCTGCCTTTGGCCTATTAGATCCCTCTTTCACTCATATTCAGAGGATATTAAGTTTCATTGGGAGGTGTGAGCCATCTAAAAGCTGAGCAGAGCAGTTAAGTCTTTGGCACCATCATGGCAGGCTATATTGACATGGGCAGGGCAAACCTCTGTCCTTTGCCACCATAGTTTATGGCTTTCTCTTGTTAATGATTGTTTAAACCTGAACACTTGGAGCTCACAGCTGATATATCTGACAGGCTTTTGCAGCAAGCACTCTGGGCTGAGGGTCATGGCAGAGCGCTGCCTTCTGCCGTCAAGTGCCTGACTTTGCGAGGGTTTCAGCCCTCCCAAGCCAGTGGCCGGTTCTGCCACTGCGTCCCGCAGCTCCCACTGTAGCAAACTGGCCCTGCCCTCCCGGATGGCCTATACAGATCTCTGCTGAGCCCGCACGCACCGCTCCCTGGCTCTCCAGGCCCTCTACCATAAAGCAACCCTGGAACAATCCGGAACTCTCTCTCTGCAGCCGCCGCCCCTGCCCCCCTCACGCATTCATTGGTCTTACACAACCGGAGAAATGAAACTTGGCAGGGATCATCAGCGCCTGACATTCCTGCCGATAAAAGCTATAAAAGGGAATTGTGCTGTAGTTAAATTTTAAATGACTTGGTTTTCTTCCAAAGCAGCCAAACTTTATCTCTTATAGAACACGCCCTTAAAAGCAAAGCGTTGGAAGCTCAGTGATGCAAACTTACAATGTGTGCACTGATACATGAGCCTGCCTTCTCTAGCGCCGGGGATTCCTGACTTCAGGGAAATAGAATACTCCCCAGTCCAGTCTCACTGCCGATAAAAGAGGTGTAACCACAGAAAAAGGTTTCCTTAATTCAGGTGCAGAACATGTTCCTCCCCCTCCCCCTCTCCCATTACCCTGCATTCACACCGTTTCCAATGGCAGCTTTGCAAATCATCAGCTATGGGGAGGCGAGAGCTCTCGGCTCTGCATGGTGTCTTGGGTGACTATTTTTCCCCCTTCTCTTTTTTCCCTGTTAAAGTATCTACCATCTGTGCAAAGCGCTGTAGCTCCCAAGTAGCTGGCGTGGGAATTTAGCTGTGTTTTAAAAGCTTCGATGTATCGAAAACCACCCAGAAGCCACACTAGTCCTCAGCTCAAAACCAATGGACAGCACAGCACCTGCCCCAAAGGCCTAACACCGGCTCTCGGGAGAGCAAACGAGGCGCTTCAAGATTCCTAGCCAGACCCACCAGCCACGCCACCACTCAGACAACAAAGATACCCAAGAAAGCCCACATGCAAATGCAGGTCATGTACCCTAAACCGGGGGTCTGCGGCAGGAGGCCAAAGAACCACTGCAACATGTGTTAAGCTCCATCACATCAGCGGAAGACCCTTGCCAATCCAAGGCCCAAAGCATGGCACCCTGGCCTTGGATCCAGAACACGGCGTGTGCAGCTACAGAAAGTAACCATGGCCCATTGTCTATCTTCCTCTGGGACGTAGGCATGAGCACACACATATGAAGAAAACCAGTCTGTCATCTATGTTTAATTGCTTGTCACCTCAATGCTGTGTTTGTACCATTCCTTGGCCTTCGGGGGGCCCCTCCCCTACTCACCTCTTTCTGCATAAAGCAGGCAGTAGCACCGCTAAACTCATCAATGAGCAAAGACTGAATGGAAAAGGTCAATGGTTTGTGCTTTTCAGCGCCTAAGTGCGGTGTGATGAAGGATCAACAGTACACACGAGACGCGGGCCGCACCTTTATTTTCACATGTTGGAAACACAAGTAAAGGGTTAAGGGATTTCAGCTGGAAGTCAAGAGAGATAATAGTTCTAAGATGTAAGGGTGAAGAGTTCAAAGGAGTGGCGGGGAAATAACTAAAAGGCAGGGGCTCGGCCCTATGGTTCTCAGGCTAGCTTACCTAGGAACACAATTATTACTAAGGTAGACATGAAGGGCAGCGAAAAAGGGCTTTAAATACTTATCGAGCGTCCACTTGTTCTTCCAGGAATCCCTTGGTGGAACCCAGAGTCTCCGGGGATTTAGGTCCCTTTCACTTCTTGGCTTAAAAACTCGCAGTCTCAGGGTTATATCGATCAGCTTGTGTCTTGTTTCCGAAGGCCGGGCTTATAGAGCCCAGTCTGCTTTTTGGCAGTCCTGTGCACATAGTACTCTACTTCCTTCTTTGCAATCCTAGGGATACAGCACTCTTCCAAGGAATATAGCATCCTGCTCACACCTTGGCAATTCTTGAGATAGAAAGCACTACTCGCTTCATGACTTCATTAAACAGGAACTATTCCACCCCGTTTAGGGTATTCCATTTGAACAGTAAGTCAAACCACATGGACTTTGCAAACCCCAAAGGCCTCAAGAAAGAATGAACCTCAAGGACTGTGATGAGGAAGTCTTGGAGTAATGAAGATTACCAATAAGTAATTGGGCCATTATGTACTCGTGTATCATGTAAAGTCCTTACTCTATGAGGATGCAGCAAGCAGCGGCTCACTACTCACCCTATCAAAGATGGCGCCGAAACACTCACCTGTGGACATTGCTACAGCATCAGCATGTTAAGAAACATCAATACAAGGACACTTGGCTCATCATTTGGTAACATTGCAGACAGTGTCTGATTGGCCAATGTAAGCAATCAGAGGCAGTAGAAACACTATGTAATGCACTGGAATCCATCGCTCATGTGACGCAGAACCTAACCTGTTACTGACCAAAATAAGACAGATATTCCACAGCCTTACTAAATGTACACTCAAAACAAACAAGAACTGCTCTCTAAACCTTTCATAAAATGCCTCAACCATCTGGAACATATATGCCATGCGTCCATGTTCCAGACCATGGCTCAGTAAGACTACTACAAGCAACAACAAATGGAAGACAATAACCGAGGGACCTGGGCAGAAGAGAAATATAGACTTCTGATAACCAGGAAACTGGCCAGTTGTGCCATCTGTCCGAAAACATGATTCCACTTAATGCCTACAAGACAAAAACAAGGAAGTGGAGTCCCTGTTACTTGAAATTGAACAAGACGAACCAGGACCACTAGATTGCAAGTCAGGAGCAAACAACAACAACCTCTTGCTGAGACACCTAGTGACCATATTACCCATGCGCAAACTGAGTAGCCACTAAACCGACAAGAGAGGAGATACAGATGCCAAAACCGTGAGCCTGCCAGGGAGTCCATAACCAAACGTGTCAGAAACAATCCTCCATCCAGGATTCTTGCAGCAAATATTGCTATATCACCCTTCTGCATTTCCACGCAGGTCCAATACCAGCCAATGACCTAACGACAATATGAAGGAAAATGCTCACATGACCAGTTGCTGCCATCCGCAGCCTCAAATAAAGCATCAAACTCGCTCGCTTGGCCTCACAGTCAATGTACAAAAGGTACGGCTTGACATCCAACCCTCTGTCTCCCCACACAGCCAGCTCCCCATGCTTGCCTGCATAGAGGTCTTGTGCAGCTGCAGGCTATGATGACGTACTGAGCTTCACCCTCGCTTCTGCTGCCTCTTGCTTTTTCCTATGCTCAAGTAACCAGATAGGCAGCGTCCTGGGATGAGGCCAGGGTGCAAACGAGGAGCTCCAGCCCCTGTTCCCTGCCCCAGCCTCTCAGCAGCCATTATGAAGTGGCTGAGGTGCAATGCTAGGCATCAGGTCTGGGAACTATGAAAGTAAACAGGCTTCTCATCTGAGCCCTCTTCTGGTTTGGTAATGTCCCTGCAATCGCCGAACACTAAATAACAACAGGGCTAATTTTGGCATGAAACAGGAAAAACAACTGCCTTCCCTGACTGTTAAATAATAGTTATGATACACAACATAAACCGCGTTCCCACAGCTGTCCCGGCGAAAACAGTATCTCACATGTGTGGGTGCACCTACCTGGGCGCGAAGGGAAAAGCCGAAAACACGGGTAACCCCAGGTCTTTTCGCAGAGCAGAATTTCAGGAATGTGGCACATGTGCACACCACACAGATTTGGGCCTAGGGTGTCAAAGCCACCAAGGAAAACTGGGAACCCCATGCATTTCCGAAAAGAGGAGACCCGTGGGAATCCACAGAGGTGTGACTTGCGCAAAGCAGGCCAGCATTTATTAGCCAGAACCCCTGACAAGTGAAAATTGTGTTTTTTCCCACCAAATATCAAATTTTGTCAGGGATTGTGGGTAATAAAATCTGGGCGATTCGCGCAAGTCACACGTCTGTGGATTCCCACGGGTGTCTTCATTCCGGAAATATTGTATATTTTTCCAGACGTAAACCACCTACAGGTGGCCAAATCGATGCCTTAGGGTGAATAAAATATACTGTTGAAATTCCCACGGCACCACTAACCACATGCTAGCTTTGCAGCTATTCTCTACAAGATCTAATAACACAACTTGTTGTTGAAACTCCTATGGTGGTCCTATGCTGGACAAGATGGTTATGAGCTTTTCCCACACAATTGATTAGAATGAGGGAAAGTCTCTTCTTGTTCTATCCCTCTTAGATAGGCGTTGCACCATCCGCCATCTTTTTCAGGACGGATGATTTAGTAATGTAGTCTATACGTCTTCCAGCATGTCTCGTAATGAGGCTGCATGGGCGGGCTGCTCCGTCCCCTGTAGCTGGGGGCACTCAGCACGGATGTTGTGGATCCGCGTGGGCTGGAAGCAGCTGGGATGAAATGCTTGGAAAGTGCGAGGTGATGCCTTCTAGTACGACCGGTTCTCATTTTAACAATGAATTTCATAGGTTTTTATTAGTGCAACTTAACCATGATGTCTCTTTAACAAAGTTTTTTCATTGAATTTCATAGGTTTTTATTAGTGCAACTTAACCATAACGTCCCTTTAACAAAGATTTTTCATTGAATTTCATAGGTTTTTATTAGTGCAACATAACCATAACGTCCCTTTAACTACGTTTTTTCAGTGATATATATATTACACAGCCACGTTAGTGGCTGTGTAGTTATGGTTAAGTTGCTAATCCCATAGGAAGAGCACTTTTTGGGTGTCTTATAACTTCGCGCCCCCTGGACGAATCCTCACCAAACTTTGCAAAAAAAGTATATGGCCCACTTTGCAAAGTTTGGTGAGGTTTGGTCCAGGGGGGGCAAAGTTATAGGGTGGTATCCCAAAATTTCTTTTTTTCCCATAGAGTGAATGGGGAAAAAACTTTGCGCACGCCTACAGCCCAAACTGCTGGACGGATTTTCACCAAATTTGCGGCAGAAGCAGCGGCTTGGTCCCGAAAGCGTGCTTTTGTAAATTTGGTGAAAATCCATCCAGTAGGTTTTTTAAAATGATCAAAAATGTCTAAAAAAATTAGTGATATCTATGTCCGCTCCGCGGACACACTTCCCTGTTCGCTCCGCAGGCAGGACACCGATTGGCTAATTGGCTCATGTCATGTCCGCGGACACGCAACGTGTCCGCCGATTGGGTGGAGTGAGGCGTGATGTGCGTCAGATTGTTCCGATGAGCCTGCCATCTTGAATCTGCCCACAGAGCGGCGGCGAACAGAGGTGAAATGCAGTTTTGTGAGTACTTGGAGAGGTTTGGGGAGTAAGAGATGGGTCAAATCCTGTATTTGTTTAGGTGGCAGGTGCTACTGATGTATTTGCCATGCCGGCGCTGTCCGGGTTGTTCGTAATTGGTAAAAAGGAGGGGTGTCCTAAGGATAGTATTCCCGTCCGTGCTGTCCGCAGGCAAGTTGAAACTGTTCTAAGGACACGGGTGGTGTCAGCGGACATAAAAATTGACCATATGCCGCAGTTAAAATGTTTGATTCTATGGGTGTGATATGCTGCAGTGGTTGTGGCCCGGGCCTAGAGTCTTAGGGGCATGGCCAAAGGCCATGCACCCAAGCCATGCACCGAAGACCGAAGTTATAAGCACCGAAGTTGTAAGTCATCATGGGTGTGATATGCTGCGGTGGTTGTGGGCAGGGCCTAGCGTCTTGCGTGCATGGCCTACACCCAAGACCGAAGTTATAAGTACTGAAGTTATAGGCCACCATGGGTGTGAAATGCTGCAGTGGTTGTGGGCAGGGCCAGCCAAAGGCCATGCACCCAAGACCGAAGGTATAAGCACTGAAGTTATAAGCCACCATGAGTGGCTTATAACTTTGCTCTCCCTGGATGAATTCTCACCAAACTTTGCAGAAAGTGTGATATGGGTGGGGCCATATAGACAGTTAAAATGTTTGATTCTATGGGTGTGATCTATGTATGTGATATGCTGCAGTGGTTGTGGCCAGGGCCTAGAGTCTTGGGTGCATGGCCGCAGGCCGTAGGCCTCATGAGTCCAATGCAAAATAAATGTCGGGCCACCGGCTTTGCACCGGTGGCCCGACCAGCATACCTGCAATTACTGCGGTGAGACAGCGGGGGTGCAGGGCACCTCCGCGGCCTCACCGTGATGAGGGCGATGGCGGGGGGGGGCCACTTACCTGGTGATTTCTCCGGGTCCGGGTGCTGGCATCTGCTGGAGCCCGTCTGTTGGCATAGGAAGCGAGGGAAGGGAAGAACTGTTCCCTTCCCTCGCTTCCTATTTCACCACGTTAGACTGGTTCCTCTGTGGTCTGACTGCAGAAGCCAATAGGCAAACAGCTTGTTTGGCTTCTGCAGCCTGAACACTGTCAAACTTTCTATGATTGGCTGTCATCTCCCAAACAGGGAGAGGGCAGCTAATCATAGAAAGTGGACTTTGGCTTCGAGTCCCTAAACAGAAACTATTCTGCCGAAGCCGGATAGCTGTATTTCAGCCGAACTCCGGCAGAATAGGGACTCGAAGCCGAAGTTCGGTACAGCCCTAGTAACAAGCACTGTAGTATAACATATCCATGGAAGTGAACATTTTGTATTGTGGTGTATGGTTAGATGTTTGCTTCAATGGTTCTGTTATGCAGAAGTATTTATGCGTTCTATTAGAATATACTTACTGTTTGATTTTTTGAGATTGGATATATTTTTTTCATGAGTTGGGTAACTGGAGCACATATTCTTTTTCAATTTCTATGATAAAAGAAAAGAGCATGTTAGTGTATGTATTTTATAAAGACTTATTACATTGCATAATAGACATATCAGCTTTTTTCGACCCTCATATTTAGTAGTTTACAAACCAGCGTACTGTGTAATTTGCTCAGTTTCTGTGTTTGTTTTTCAAAACATTGGGTCTGTGGGAAAAAAAATCCATGTCGGATTAAAAAACCCTTTTTTTGTTATGCTACAGTCTATTTGTTTGTTTGTTTTCAGTGTTCACTTGTTGTTTCTGGCTAATGTTCTATCTGTTGCCTTGTTGCAGTTTTTTGGAGCAGTTAGATACCTGTTGGCATATTCTAACTGTCTATTTTTTGTTATAATTTAGTGGTATTGATTTATCTGTTTGGTTGTTGCAAAATCTTGGGGCAGTTAGATACCTGCTGGCGTATTCTAACTGTTTATTTCTTGTTATAATTTAGTGGTATTCATTCATCTGTTTGGTTGTTATAGAATCTTGGGGCAGATAGATACCTGTTGGTGTATTCTAACAGTTTATAGTTTTTTAATTGAAGTTTTGTTAATGTTTAAGTACAGATTAGTTATTAAATTTTGGTTTTAAGAAGATTAAATAAGCGTTTGTAAGATTTGCTGGTGATCTCTGCTTTAGAGTAATGGTAGTTTCATTACATTCGAACCATCCACATTTCTTTTTTATATATGCAGTGTAGTGACCTGCATTGGTTGTGGCTCCTGCGTGGTAGATTATACCTATTGTTGTGAAGGTTTTCTTACCAAGTGATACTTGACCATGTGTGAATCCAGTCAGCTTGCAGTTGTTTTTGGTACCATCTGCATTGTAACATAGAAGCTTTAGTATTACGTTTTTACTATGTGTTTGGATTAGTAAGGTGGAGCGATTATCTGAATTGCAGGTAGTACATAATCTACCATGGTTTGCATTTTGTACAAGTTGCTGAAATGGAACGGATTCACAATTAGGTATGGATACATACACGAAGCACTCATTAGGGATTTGTTCCTGTGTCACATTGTTGCAGAGAGTGCATGTATGTTTCCACATGTATGAAATCTTGAAGATTTCATTTATAGGTATGTTTTTGTTTTCCAGTACTTGTAGTAAGTACATTGGAAAATCTTGTGGATATTCTTGTGAGTTTATAGTGAATTTCCCCATTCCAGCACAGTAGTCCAATTCTTGTCTTATTCCATGAACAATAAGCGTGTTGTCAGGATTGTTTGTTGCGTTTCTATGAAGTACTAACATTTGCAAACACAATTGGTCTGTACTGTGTAAGTAAATGTTGTCAACAATTGGTGGCAATTGAAATAGAATATTCATTGCTACATTTGCGTAGCAACTTACACCAGTTGTATTTGAAAATTTGAATGGACCAGATAGTTCTGTGTCCAAGTCATTTTTTTGGAGTGTGTGTTGCTTCTTTGATGAAGTACCTGAGATACTTTGAGTAATAGGTTCTTCTTTGGTTGTGGTAATTGATGAAGTATTAGCTTCTTTTACTCTCTTTGGAGGATTTGCAGTCAGACCCTGTTGCATTTCTGTTTGAATTAGTTCTTTTACAATGTTTTCCTTTTTGTGGAACAGGATATGTTTTTAGATGGGGGCGTATAGTGAACGTAGTCTATTGTATTCTAAAATACAAGAAATATCAGGGTTTACTTTACTTGCATCAAAGTTGATCAGAAATAGACCGTCAAGTGTACGTAAGCGTGATAGTGCTACATAGCTCATGCCTTCTTTGAAGACTGTGTTACCAATATCTATCAATGCTTTGTCTTGGGTAAGACCTTGTGATTTATGAATGGTGACTGCGTATGCTAGAGTTAGAGAAAAGTGTTCTCTGCGTACTTACATGTCTTTGAAGAGAAGGAATCGAGCTGTTAAGCGCCCTATCCTTTTTACTTCTGATAGTTTGTCAAAGAGAATATTGACAAACTGAATGTTGTTGTCACATGGGTATGTTTGAAAGCCAACAACTGTACCCAGTGCTCCATTAACTAGTCCTTGCTCCACGTCAAGGTTACTTTTAAGCAATACTCTACAGTTAAAGGATAATTTTTATATTTTCTCCAAACCAGCTGTGTTGGAGATCGAATTTTCTAAGGTATTTAGTCTTGTTGTGGCTTGTTGACACATGGGTAGTGTCATACCTTGTACGTCCAGTTTGCCTGTGGAGCAAATTTCAATTATTGGTTGCATTTCTTTTTTCAACATTGTTTCATTGAATTTGGAACAGGTTGCAAGAGTTGGCATTAAGGATATACAATTGACATTTTTGTGCGCTAATTGTTCCATAACATCAGTAGCACATGAGTTATGGCCATAAAGTGCATGGATGTGCGGGGTTTTTAATATTGCTTGTGCTTCTTGAGATAGTACACCAACTCTAATACTTTTTAAAATGTTGGCGTAAGTGAGGTCTGCAGATTGGCGCATGTTTTCTGATAATTCTCTGTATTGGAAATGTTGCCAAAGGTTGACATTTCCTATCCTGCCAACAGTTTTACGGCAGAGTTTGTGTCCTAATGTTTTAAAAATAGGTTCACCTTTTACTGGTGTCAATTGAAGAAAATCTCCAAAAACAATAATGTGTTTTCCTCCAAAGAGCTCTTTGTAGTTTGTTTTAAGTACTTCTTGCAATCTGAGGTGAATCAAAGCCAACATTAGGTTGGAGACCATGCTCACTTCATCTATTAGTAGCATTTTCATTTGTTTTAACACTCTGCGTAGTTCCATTGAAGCTTCTGTAGAAAGTTTGTAATATTCTAATTTGTTTTGGTTTTCTACTGGAAGGAGTAGTAATCGGTGTAAAGTGACACCGCCTGTGTTGTAGGCAGCTAAACCTGTGGGGGCAGTTACAACAGCTGACAGTTTGTTGTTTGTCAATTGTTGAAGGAACTTGCTGATGATTTTGATTAAGAATGTTTTGCCTGAACCAGCTTCACCACTGACGTATAGTAGTATAGCTTTGTAATTTTGGCAGGTACATTCTTTATTTTCATGTTGTACACCATGTGCATTTCTTTTGTTACTTCTTGAAAATGGTGGGCTGCTCTTTATTCAGTTTTGATTGTAGTACAGTTAAGTCTTCTGTATTTTCTTCATAGTGACACATGGTGTTCTCTACTTCTGTCATAGCTAATTCTGCCTCATTTGCTATTAGTGGCTGTCCCAGTGGTTCTTGACTTCCTGTTACAGAAAGTTGACTACTGTCGGGAGTGTCCTTATCTAGTTGGGCCTAGAGTTCTTCTTCATGGTGCTGTTCATTGTCCAACAATGTTTTGTACTGCGTAAGGTTTATATCGGTGATAGTGCTTTCATTTGCTTTGAAAGCGTCTTCATAGTAGTCATAGTTTTCTAGTATCTCTTCTTCTTTTCTCCATGGTTTAAAACGTTGTAGCAGGGACATGTAATATAGTTCTTGCTGTTGAGGAGTTTTTAATGACAATTTGATATGATTAATTAAGCTTCGTTTGGTAAGTTTCAGTAAGCTGCCTTCACAATCTGTCACTCTATATCTACCTTTTTTTTCATCAGGTTTTATATTATTTTTGTATGTGAAGTTTTGGATTATGTGGTATAGACACATGGTTTTCAAAGTGGTACTCCTGTTCGGGTAGTATGTGTCTAGTAAATTGTTTTTCAAAATGTCTTGGCTGTTGGGATCATGTTTGGCTATCGTTTCTATGTCCTCATATGATTTGAGAACTCTTTTTCTAGATTTAGCAGGACCAAGACTTAGCCATACTATATTTTCAGATTTTCCATACAAAGCAGTACCGGTTAAACGATCTGTAGCTTCATAGGAACCACATTCTCTATGAGAGAGCATTTTTATGCCTAAGCTGTACAATTTCTGAGATAGTGTTTTGTCTGATGATAGGTCATTCCATAGGTCTTGAAGCTCTGTTTTTTCTGTTTTTGTTAAGTAGGCTGTAATATATCGTGCAACTGCAGTGGAATTGTCTGCGATGTACTGCACATCTATGTTTGCATTCCATAAGAGGGCAATGATTGCATTGTAATCATTGATATATTTTGATTCTTCTGTTCTTTTTATGTAATACGTGTTGGTAGGTGATTTACCTTTAACACTATGGGCCTCATTACACGGTAGGCGGTGAGCCATGGCGCTATTAGCGCCATGGCTCATGCCGGTAAAATACCGGCACCGCCTTGGCGGAAAGGGGATTTACCGCCCCATTCCAAGGTTGGAGGGGCGGTAAATCCCCTTTCCGCCATTGCCCTTCCCCATTCCGATTTCTGCCCCATAGGGCTCTATGGAAATGGGGAAGGCGCCAATTACGGCACCGCAATTTTGCGGTGCCGTAATTAGCTCCGAGGTCCCTTAGCGGGTTGGATTTTAACGCCTGCAAGAAGCAGGCGTTAAATCCTCCAACCCGCAAAGGGACCTCGTAGTACGGCGGTAAGGGTTAACGGTCACCGTTGCCATTAACGGTGACCGTTAACCCTTACCGCCGTCCGTGTAATGAGGCCCTATGTCTAACTGAAGACATGAAGTTGTTCACTTCACATGTTTCTGTAACTGGTCTAGGGAAACCAAAGCGGCATTTGCTGTAGTATGTCCCTTTGTTTTTGCATTTGCGACGACAATATTTGCCACATTTGTGTCTTTGAAATTGTACAATTTGTGCATGACGATCATTATTTGTTGCTTTCAATGGAATTTCACAAGTGACATATTTTTCGATAAACTGTAAAACAGTGGAATCACTGTCTTGACCAAATTTAGGAGCATTTTTAATCCATAAAAGCATGTGGGTATGTGGTGCTCCTCTGACTTGGTATTCTTTTCTCCAAAAGAAGTGTTGCACTTCTCTGAGGGGAGGAACAGTTTTATTACAAATAAAGTATAGCATAGCAATGAAACGATGATGGAAATATCTTGAAACATTAACAGGATATAGAGAGCAAAGTTCTCCAGGTGTTAGTATATCTATGTTTTTTTTGTTTTTGTTAGATATGCGTAGGAAATCATGTAAATCTTCTCATGCATTTTCTGTACAACTTAATGTAACAAACCAAGTGGGTGGGCCAAGGTTTCTCATCATACAACGTACATCTCTGTGACGTCGGAACCAGTACTCTTTCGTACCACACATGTTTGCTAACAGATTTGTAATGCTTGATTGTAAAACCTCATCTTTTTCCTGCACTTTTTGTATTAATTACGTAGCTGACATATTTTGAAAGTGGGTCCCTGATTTCAATATGTGTTCAACTCCGTAACATAGAGTTACTAGTTCACTTTCAAAGAGTAGGTGGAATATGTATTTCACATTTTGTCTAAATCTGGGATCTTCAGAATACATTCGTAACGAGCGGTATTCTGATGCTGTTATCTACCTTCCTCCTTTGCAAGTAGGAAAGAGTAGAGGAAAAGCACGTGCTTCTATACTTTTTTCCCATATGCTGATTGGTGATCATTTGGTTTGTTGTATTTGGTACGTTTCTAGTGCATAATCTATGGTGTCATTAGAGTGTAATGGATGAATTGTATAATGGTCTAAAATATTGGATACTGTAGCAGGATCTAGAAGTTCAAGTTGACCAGTTTCTGGTGACTCTTGAATTATTTCAGTTGTTTCCCTTGTTTTCTTCAATATTTATTTATTTGTAGTATTCATTATTGTCTTTTAGATATTGCAAGGCTTGTCTAACTTTATGTAAATCTACGAGTTGTTGCCATTTTCCTTTGTCTTTTGTTGGTACACCATTTACTAAGACAATTAAAGATTGCTCTATTGGACATTGCACTCCCAGAGTGTGAACAGTTTCTTTCAGATCTAATGGTAAATAAACTACTTTGCCACAAATGCCTTTCACCAATTCAGAGGGAGGTAATTTTGCTGTTTTTGGTTGAAGTTGTATTATTGCTCGAAATGGGTGCACTGTTTGAATTATGATGCTCTCGTATAAATTGAGTTGTTGCAGGGGTTTTGGTAGTGGGAATAATTCCAAGTTTTTTGTGATAACACTTGAAGGAGTTTGGTTGTTGTCAAGTTTTGTAGTGCAGTAAATGCAAAGTATTAAGGGGTCAGTTATTTCGTGTTTGTTTTCTGCTATAAGGTAGAGAGCTAATTCAAACCATTTGGAATCTTCATTGTCTTCTATTTTGTATGTTACGTCTATCGTTTTTGTGTTACTTTTATAAAATAGTTCTGCTGCAACACACACACATGGTTTGGTACTTCAGCGGATGTACTTTTAAATTTTAGTATTTCTTTTTTGAATGTGTGTAGTAGAAGGTTGCCATGTGCAGAATTGATGCTAGTCTTTTGTAAAGCGATTGCATTTTGTAAGTGGCTTTTACTTCCAAAATATTTTCTCTGGATATGGTCGATTTCTTTGAGTGGGTCTTTGGGTGTACCATGTAGAAGAACATTATTTAAATGGCCTAGTGCTAAACCAGGACTTTTAGCATAGTACAGTTTATAGACTAGATTTATTATAGTTGAATGATGTGTTGATATCATTTTGATATGATGGAAGGTGCTTTTGCAAATAGGTCCTGAAATGCAGGCTAATGAATGTCCTTGTAGTCCTGTGTATTTGCGCACTGGACAGGTATCCATATTTTGCAGCACTTTCATTTTGATTTTGTCTTTGCCTTTCATATACTGATTGAGGAACTGGCGTAAAGATGTGAAAGATTTTTTGGGAATGTTACACATTGACGTGCATGGCCATTTGTATACTGGACATTCTGGTTCAGTCGAATGGAGAGGTCATTTTGAGGTTTCTGGGGATATTTTTGTAAGCAGTATTTCTTGTTCCATTATGGTATTATTAATATTTTCATAACCTCGTCCACTGCTATGGATGGCAATTGTGTTGGTTTGGTTTTGTTTGTATGCTTCTTTAGTAAAATATGGTTCTGTGCTCGTGGTATGACTCCATTCACCTCCACAGATATTTAAGGAGTTATTTTTGTTGACATTCCGTTTATTGAGAAGTTTGTTTTGTAATTTAGTAGTTAGTTTTGTTAGTACTTTCATTCTGTTTAACACTAAAATTAATAACTTTCTTTTGAGAAGGATTGCACTGTCTATTAAAGCTTCTAAGATTAATTTTCTACGGTAGGTTTGAAGGTTTGTACATGATTTGTCTCCCGTTTTTATAAGATTCTGAAGGACTCTGTGGTGGAAGATTTTTGCTAAAATACTTTTTTTGGTATGGTTACTTGCTAGTATATCAAGATTTATAGGAGCAGTTTTAGCAGTAGTGGTAGCTGGATTCTTGTTAAGCATTTTTTGTTTCGTTTTACATTTTGATAGAGGAGGCTAAGTTTCTGTACTGAAAGCTTATTTTGTTTCGCTAAACGACTGTATTAGCTGTTTTGTTTGAACATTTTGTACAAACTCTGGTAGAGATGGATGCTTATTTTGGACACTTATTTTCATTTGCTCTATTTCTGCGTTGCTTTCTACGGACTTGCTTTTTGGTAGGCATTCTTTGGGGTCTGTTGAAAAAAAAGGAGGTATGGATTGGGCCGTTCTGCAATGTATGTGTGCTGTGTGCATGAGTGTCTGAGTATGATGGGAAAAATGTATGTGGTGGTGTGTGATTGTGCATTGGGCAGTTACAATTAGTTGGGAAGGCTATTCTTCTATTTGTGTGTTACTGAACTGCAGTTCCGATGAGAGTAGAAAGTAAGCTAGTGGTGAGGCGAAGCATTACTAGTAAATCTAATGGTATAAAATTAAAACAGTTCTTGGTTTTGTAGTACTAACATTCTAACGGTTGAGTATGTTATTTGTGTTCCAAAAAAACGGGGATTTGTGTGCCATTCTGCCTGCTAATCTCTGTTTCATAAATGGGGATTTGTGGGCAGAATGGTTCAGAAATCGCTGTTTATTTTGGTGAGCAAACTACATGAATGAACCACACAGTGGCCCTCATTACGACCCTGGCGGAAAGGGGAAAACGATGGCGGAAATGCAATACCGCCATCGAATAGCGCTCGGTGCGACTATGACCCGTCACCGCAAAGTACGAAGCCATTAGCGACACCGTAGTGAACGCCAACGCTAACTGCACTAAGCACGCGCGCGCGCGCCATGCCAAACCGCAAACACCACCATGGTGCAACGGTACGCCAATTCCGACCCTAGCGGACATGTACCTAACGCCATCAGGCATGGCGGAATGGACCATTCCGCCATGGCGAGAAGTACGGCATCGCGAATCAACCGTAAACGGCCCCACTGAGTGCCTGTACACCGCTCCCTGCCCACAAAGTACAACACCCTGTAGGTGCAATGAAGTCACAATGCAACCATTGAAATGTACAAAGCACCCATGCATGCCAACGAACAAAAGAAACACAAGAGGGGCCAATGGGAGCTGCAGGGCACAGATGGCACGAATACAGAAGCCATCCCAATGGACATGACCACAGTCCCCCCCCCGAAACGCACGCAAACACAGGCACCTGTGACCAGCAACATTCCGAAAATCACATCATTCCACCAGTCCACCTGGCTGACCGCCATCTGTCACACAAAACCCAATCCCCCGCCCCTGAGCATGACAACATCCAAACTGTCATATAGGCAGCCCCCATCCCTGACCTCACGGGCTCAGTAGGCAAACGCGCCCAGCACAGTACCACGCAACTAAACCCCGAAGCAGGAACCCAATGCAGATCTCCTCACAATACATCGCCCCACATATAGGCACATGCCACATCACTTGCAAAGAAAAACGCTACACGGCCCAAATCAGAATAGAAATTTAATGCACAACAAAATCACCAAGCCCATACAGCCATCAGGCCATGAACTCCAAAACACATTTCACCATTGTGGGCTGCATCCGCAAGAAATGACCAGCCACTACTTGTGTGACGCCCTGTCCCATCATGGTACACAGAGCCACAATCACGTACGAAAAGGCAAAAAGGAAGCGCACACAACCGCAGGGCCGTCCCAATGGGGAGGCACTAGTCCAGCTGAAAGGCCGAAATGTTGCTCCGAGCCACCAGTACTGCGTAAGGGCATGTGGGCCACTGGCGATCGTCCCATAAGATCGTAATGCTGCTCCACCGATTAACACGAAGCAGCAGGTGTCGGGAGTAAAATCCATCTGCAGGAGTGGCATACAGATGGCAGTGGCAAAAGGGGAGGAGATACCTGTCAACCAAAAGAAAAGAACAAGAACAGAATGGCCATCAGAACTACATTCGAACAACTCACTTCAATGAGCACACGAAATCCACAGCCATATGCATGCCAGCCCACTCCAAAGGATCATCAACACCCCAAAGCCACTTGCGACTCATAACCATCTATACCTAGTTGTAAACACCATCACGAACGAGTGTACCTGTGCATGCGTCTGCCAAAACAGAATCCATCAGATGGGAATGTTAACGTGCATGGACACAAGTGTCTGAGGGCGCGTCGAGACAGGGAGGGCTCAACAAGGCCAGATAGACGATGGTCCCACTATGGCAGCCCTGCATCACATAGCGTAGGGGAGGCGGATAGATCCCAAGAAGCCCTGTACATGCCAAACTCTGCACCAAATCACCTGCCCATGCATCCATTCATCATTCCCTCATCCCGGGATCAAAACGCCTGAATAATTACTCACATGACATTAGAAACGTCCATTGAGTCTGTGCGTAATGCAGCCTGCTACATCCACAGTGCCCCAGCCCGTAAATCCAGTGTTGTGAAGTAACATGTATTTGGGAATGGCCGGCCTCATCGCCCACGTAGCTATTGCGCATCCCAAACTATTCATATCAATCATTGCTCCCTCGCCATGGGCCCTGTCTCAAGGACATAGAACAATAGAACGTTATATTTGCAGTCAGACCTGTGGGCATCTCCTCGCCGCTAGCTGGAAACCGAAAGCGCCGCCCTTCGAATTCCTCATTTGCAACATCACGTCGAAAAGGCATCTCTGGCCGTTTGAAATCACTAATTATTCCTTCGAGTGCGGCTGTGTGTGAAAATGGCAACTGCCTTCACCCACAAATGGGACGCCCCGCCCGTCGTTGCAACTCGGTACAGTGATGCATGAGGGCCCACCGTTACTCGAGTACTACGTTCCACTGACCCTTCACAAGTCCGTTCGCGACTGCACAGATAGTATGGGAAACAATGGGACCACAGCAGAATGAACATATCAACCAATCTTACACGCCCATCGGGTACAAATACATGATTGCAATAGCAAGATACCATTACCCGAATTGCAGCGTAGTGCGCAGGACGTGCTCGGCCAAAGGGGAGAGCCGTTTGCACAGGTGGAATCAATCACCACAGGTGGAGGCCATACAGCCTGAAAACACATAAATTGCACAGCCAGTCTCCTCCCACAACCACAGCGAAATGCTACCGGCAGGACTCGCGATGTTGGCCCTGGGGGACCTGATAGCACTGCAACTACTCCGACTCCAAGAAGAAGACGAACAACAACTACAACCAGCCGCACGGAGGAGACGCAGGAGGAGGAGGAGGCCAAGGCAGGGCCAGCAAGGCCCAGCAGCACAGCCACTACCACCACGCAGGCAGCCCGCAATCCCACGCCTCCGAGCACATCCGTTCAACCTCACTGATGAGCAGATCCACACCCTCTACCGTCTGGACCGGGACACCATAGCCGCCATTGTGGACATGACACAGGCTGACCTAGTCAGCATGATAGATAGCCCAACCGCAATCCCACCCCTACTGAAGGTGGTGTCTGTACTCCACTTCCTGGCCACAGGCACCTACCAGCACACAGTCGGACAGTTGCATGGCATATCACAGCCACTGTTTTCACGGACACTATTCCAAGTGCTCGATGCCCTCCTGCAGCACGCAGACGACTACATCTCCCTACCACGCTCGGAGCAGGAAATTACGAACACAAAAGTGGGATTCCATGCACTTGCCGGCATACCGGGTTGCATTGGTGCCATCGACTGCACCCATGTTGAATTGGTCGTCCCACATGCCATGGAGGCCCAGTACCGCAACCGAAAACAATTTCATTCCCTGAATGTACAAATGGTGTGTGACTCCAACAGGATCATTACGCATTGTTGTGCCCGATTCCCTGGATCAACCCATGATTCCATGGTCTTGAGGAACTCTACCATACCACGCTACATGGAGCGACACGCAGGGAACAGATCCTGGCTACTCGGTGAGTCTCATTGCATGCATGATGATGTGGGGTATGTGATTTGGCAATGTACTGGCAGGAAGGGGGGGGGGGGTGTGCGTACGTATCAATGGCATTCCACATCCTACGTTTATCGTCCACATACAGGTGATGCTGGATATCCACTGAAGAGATGGCTCCTCACACCAGTCCGGAACCCACGGGACCAGCATGAGGAGGACTACAACCATGCCCACTCACGTACCCGTGTAGTCATAGAACAGGCATTCGGCCTACTGAAGACTCGTTTCCGCTGCCTCAGCAGGTCTGGCGGGGCACTCCTGTACCGCCATGAGAAGGTTGCAAAGATGGTCATGGCATGTGTCATGCTCCACAACATGTGCGTACGTAGAAATGTGCCCATGCCCCCTGACGCTGAACTGCAAGCACCGGATGATGGTCATGATGAGGGTGGGGATGTGGCAGCACCTCAAGGAGTCTGCGAGGCACCGGAGGGCCGTGACATCCGTCAGCATCTCATTGATGTATGCTTCTAGCACTCACGCCTGGGGGCTGATACATGGACACGGGACTCGTGGCACTGCGTGTGTCTGGGACATGCACAATATGGACTGTACGCCTATGATGGCCTAGTACACAAAGATCAATGTCCACACATCTCATTGGGTGATCGTGCACTTTTTATGGCATATGTGATATCATGTTGAACACCCTATCGACCCGCCACCCAAGTGAGCCCAACACACCCCCTCCACCCTCCTACCTCCCACCCGAACACCAGTGTCCAAAGATGCTCATTGTCAGTGGCCTGTCGCTATTGCAAGCCCCCTCTGCGGGTATCAGGGGCACCCCTGCCTGTGGAGCGCAGGTTCCTCCCTGATCTACGTTGGGGGCTGCCCTGGACGGAACTTGCAACGGATGATGTGTCTGGCTGCTCACGTCCATGCATGTCCCTAAGGGTTTGCGAGAGCTCAGTGAGCACACGGCGCACTGCGGCAAGTTCGGCACATACGTCTTTGGACGTCGCATGCAGTTCCCCCCTCAGGCTCTCGGTGCTTCTCTCCATTTGGACTCTCAGGCTCTCGGTGCTACTCTCAATTTGTGCCCTTAGCGTCTCTGTACATCTCTCCATTTCTGCCCTAAGTGTCTCTGTTGATGTTTCTATGTCTGCCTTGGTGCCCCCACATTCATCGGCATGGTCCTTGAGGAGTGTGGCCATTTGCTGCTGTTGGACGATTAACTTGTCGAGGGACTGTTGCCTCTGCTGGGCCATGCCCATTTGCGGGGGTGTCACAGAGGGGCTGTTGTCCTCATGTTGCCTTGCCACAGGGCTTGGGGGGGATGGCCAGTCGTCGTCTTGTGGCTGCACCTGCGTGGTATCCTCATGTTGTACGGGATGGGACAGACAGGGGGATTGGGACAGGTCATGGATGGATCTGACCTCGACATCCCCGTCTTCTGTGTCCGAGCATGCTGCCATCAATGGGGTGTCACCTATGGTGCTGCTGCCACCAGAGGCAGTGCCTTCTGTGGCATCCATTGGGGGGACCTGTGGTGGTGGTGTTGTGGCCATGCTGGCTGCTGGGGTGCCTGTTGATGTTCCCTCCTCTGTGCTACCACCTGATTTGTGCTGCTGCCGTGTCTTGATGCGTGCAGCTGAGGTGGAGGGTCTCTGGCCGTTGGTCTTGGCCCTCTTTGCAGGTGTGCTGGTAGGGGTGTCCTGTGGCTCGTCGTTTGGATCGGACCCTGTGGTGGAGTAAAGGAGGGCGAGGGTTATTGATGGGTCTGTGGGAATTGGAATGGCATTGTATCACATGCTTTGGGGTGGTACCTGAGGGTGATTTGGGTCGGGGCCTTGGAGGTGCTTTGATTTGTGTGTGGAGTGAGGGTGCAGTTGTTTGGCAGCCTGCAGTTTGGGTGTGCCTGCTGCACGTGTAGTGCGTGTATTAGGGGTTTTTAATTATTTATGTATTTATTGTGGGTTTTAACGTGCGCTATCAGGCCGATGTGTGTGGACGTTATCCTGGACATGTGTTTCTGTTGCACTATGTGGACGCATGGTGCTTCACATGGATGGACTGTGTGGCTTGTTATATCTGGCCCACCTACCTGAATCTTCGGATGTCTGCACTCCTTTCTCCATCCCTCCGACTCCCTCTATGCTCTCCATTCCGATGGTGGAGGCACAGATTTCTTCCCAGGGGGTCAACTTGATGGGTGATTCAGGACCTCCCCCGGTGGCTGTGGCAATGTTGCGGTTGGCAGAGAGTATGCTGCGGACGCGTATCCGCAGGTCGTCCCATCGCTTGCGGCATTGCTGTGGGGTGCGGGGTGCGGTCCCCACCGCACTTACCCGCTGTGCCACCAGAGCCCATATGGCCTTCTTGTTTGCAAGTGCCGTCCTGGTCATTTGCGTGGAGAAGACCACGGCAGCATTCTCCTGGAGGGTCTCTGTTAGCACGGTGAGTTCCTCACGGGAGAAGTGGACCTGCCGCTTGCGGTCGCACGCTTTCTTCGCTGCTTTTCCCATTTTTCTTGGTTTCGCTAGGGTGGTTGACGGGGTGGGGTGTGTCTCAGGGTAGTGTTTTTAGTGGTTGTGTGGTTTTAGTGTATTTATAGGTGTACGCCGGGATGTTTCCCGTTCCGGGCCCGTGTTTTGACTTCCGTTTCCGTATATTTCCGGCCACCGTACTTTCCGGTAGGCGCACACTGCGGTGACCGCTAAGAGGGGTGGCGGTATTGCACCTGGGGCCCCGTACGGCGGCGGTGTGGGCCGTTTTGGGGTCTTTTCCGCCATCGCGGACTTTGCACTTCGGCCATGCCGTGGTGCTCGTGCCCGATGGGTCGGAATGGGCCGCACTTTGCTCCTTCGTGCAATGGCGGAAACGCTATTTACGCTGTGGCGCTCCGGTCAGTCGATTTCCGCAAGGGTCGTAATGAGGGCCAGTGTGTTTGAGGAAAAGTAAGAATATTAAGGTAGTGTTGTACTTACTCTTTTTTTGTGGAATAAGCAGGTTTCTTTGGATATGTTGTTTGTAGTCCAGATGCTGCTGATTTTCAAGAGAGTGGTCTTCACTGCAATTGTACAAGAAAGAAGTTAGTAATTTGTGTGTTTATAGCACTGATGTTAATGTAGACGTTGATTTTTTTTGCTTTTGTGGTAGTATTCTTGTTTGATATCTGAACATAGTGTATGCATGCATTTCATTTGACTATGTGCAGCCTTCATATTTTATTTACAATATGTTAGTTCAACATGCTTTGCAAATGAGTAGAATTTTAAGTGTGTGAAATTCACTTGGTTTTTTAAAGGTGTGTTGTAGATAGCAGGCAGGTTTGGAAGTGACAGTTTATTATAGTATATGGGAAAAATTTCAATAAATTCATTTTATAGGTAGACATGCCAACAATCGGGAGCCCCTGAGAGGGAGATTTCACCACAGCAATCGGGTACATTTATTTTTCACATAGGATTGCATTGGGATTAGCATTAATTTAGGGGGGAGACAGTAAAAAATAGTGCGATTTTTCAATGAAAAATCTGGAGTCTCGCGCTTAAATCAGGAGGGTTGGCATGTATGTATAGGTTATGCGGGAGACATTAAAATATTGTGCGATTTTTCAATAAAAAATTGGGAGTCTCGCATTTAAATCGGGAGGGTTGGCATGTATGTATAGGCTATGCAGGTTTAGTGGCATTACTCTGTTTATATGGATTCATAACAGTTGTACATGTACTGTAAAATATGCATACCTGTAGTTTGTATTCATGCATGTGGAGATGAATGCAGCTGTAAGTAGAAATCTTGGAGACTTGTAGAGTAGTTTTTGTAGTAGGTGCTTCCCAATGATATGAGACTTGTACTCAGAGTGATCAACAGTACATTTGAAGTACGCAACTCTGATGATGGAGTTAGATGTAGAGGTCTTGGATGTGATTGGTGGATGGTTGTGTGACTGCTTAGCTGTGAGGGAATGGCACCGAGAGTGATGTGGAAAGGGTAGAAGGGCTGGCTAAGAGTTACGTGCCACACGGACACCGCGTCTGTCCGCGGATAGGGCGTGCCACATCCGGTGTTTTCTAGCAAATCCAGTATGTAAAGGGGACTGTAGGGATCAGCCAATCAGAAGTTGACGCTGTGGATTTGTGTAGAAAGAGAGTGTGTGTAGTGAAGATGGCAGAGGTGGAGAAAGTCAGGGTGTTGGTGCTCAGAGATATGTTTGTCCATGGTTTACAGCAGTATGTTCAATGCAGGCATGTGGCAAACGATTTCGCTGTTAAAGGAGTGGAGGTGGTGTGGAGCGCTGTGCCTGATTGCAATGTAGAGGGAATTCTATAAGTTTGTGAAGATATGCGGAGGATGAACAGTCCCCATCTGATAGTTGTGCACTATGGTGCTTTCCATTTGGGCTACGTCAGTGCCCCTACTTTGTTGGCAGATTTGGAACAGTTGGTTCAAGCAGTAATGAACATCCTTCCAAATGTGAAAGTAATTTTTTCTGGATTACTACCTAGGGCAAAATGGGACAATAGTTCTGTTTTTTGTCCTCAGCAAAACATTGCTAAGTGTGCTATCAATCGAGGCATGTGTGCTTTCATGCTTAGAGCTGGTATGTTTTTCTGTAATAATAAGAATATTGATTCGAGTAATGCTGTTTATTTTGAAGAAGATGACATTTCTTTATCTTTTTTGGGAAATGCCATGCTGTTTTGAAATGTAAGGGTTGCTTTGGAGAAGATTATGTGAAGATTTTAGTGGTAAAGTAAGAAGAAAAAAAACCCAAAAAATACAAAATAACAAAATAACAGGTGTCTGTCAGGCATCTGCAAAAAAACAAAAAAAAGGCTCTTTTCAAAACCCCCCTCAAAGGGGAAATGGGGCACACTATTTAAATTTATATTCACCACGCTCAGAATTTCGATATGTTCGGGGACATGGCGGTAGTCTGTGGACAGCACGTATTAGATACAGGGATTCTGGGGTGGAGAGGCATGCAAATGAGAATGAGCAGAGCTAGGGATTGGTCAGTAAAGTTTACTGGGTGTGTTGTGTAAGGAGAGATTTTGTCAGAACGTCTTTTTCCTGAGAGAAGAACAGATAGCTATGGCTGTGTGTTTCAGAAAACAGATTATCTGGATTTTGGGAGACTCATGGATACATTGGTTGGAGGTGTATGAAGAACGTTGTGGAGTAGCTGCAGATCTTGGGTTCCCTCATGTGGAAGTGCACTAGCATGGAGTGTGTGGAATGAAGTGGCTGGACTTGGTACCTCTCTGTGCTACTTTAGAGACAGAGCATCATCCAGACATAATTATAATTCATTGTGGAGGGAACAGTTTAGGACATGTGTCTGGAATTTCTTTGCAATTTGCAATGAAAGAAGGACTTGAGAAGTTCATGGACATGTTTCCAAATTCGCAAGTAATTTTTTCTCTTATTGCGCAAAGACAAATGTGGCTGCGTTCTTCTTTATTTGGTCCTCTTTTCACAATGAAAATATTATTTTTTCGTAGCACATACATTTTTTGCAGAGATGGAGTCCATCTTACTTATGCTGGTAATCAGATTTTTCTGAGAAATGTACAAAATGCATTGCAACCTTTTTTGGAATTGGAGTCATCTATTTTGCATTAGATGTTGACGATTTCAAGTTTTTCAAACACATAAAAACACCACCAAAAGGCTCTTTTCAGAGCCACCACTTCCTCCCAGAGATAAGTGCATTGGATTTGCTAGGGCAGCACCCTAAAATGTTATATGTCCTAGGACTGTCCGCGGACTTCCAAAAAATGCACAGGGCCCTGCACTGTTTATTTGCCACTTCTATTTTTAAACTGTGAAAGGTGTCTCTGAAAAGAGCCTCTTTTTTTGGATTTTTGTTGTTTTTTTTGTTTTGGTTTTTTACACATGACACACTAGGAAAGGGGGGAAAGGAGGGTAAGGAAAGGACATCAACTATGGGGATAAGAAAGGGCAGGTGGAGAGAGGAAAATGTAGGGTTGGCCTTGCTTAGGTAGGTAGCAGGACAGTTACGGACAGGCTCGATGTTCGCAGGACTCACGGGTGTGGTGCGCATGTGCGTAGATGTTCTGCAGACTGTACGGACAGGTATAGTGTCCTTAGGACACCTCCATTTTCTTTGACTACGGACATCCCAGACACCGCGCGTCTTCTTAGGACAGTTTCAACTTGGCTGCGAACGGTACGGACAGGTATAGTGTCCTTAAGATTCCTGCGTTTTGTTCAGTTACAGACATGCCGGACACCGGGGGTGTTCTAAGAACAGTTCCATCTTGGTTGCGAACGGCACGGACAGGTATAGTGTCCTTGGGACACCCCCATTTAGTTAATTTACGGACATCCCGGACACCGGGTGTGTTCTAAGAACAGTTCCATCTTTGCTGCGAATGGTACAGACAGGTATAGCGTCCTTAGGACTCCCCCATTTTGCTAATTACGGATATTCCGGACAGGCGCGCTGTCCGCGGACATTTTAACTGCTTTTTTAAAAAAAATAAGACACAAAGAATGTCATTAAAAGAAACATAATATTTTTTTATTATATACATATACACAATTTATGAAAGAGAGGGGGAAGCAGAAACTGATACAAATACAGGGGAATTAGTGGTTTGGAGAGGATGGATGGGAGGGGATGAAGGGATGGAAGTCTCATCAAAACGTTTTTCTTGATGTTGAGGGTTTGGGGATAGTTCACTGGGACATGGAGAGGGGGGAATAGGTACATGTGGGACAATGGTATTTAATTTTTTCTTTTATGTGGTCCTCCACAAACTGTTTCAAAACATTGAAATTTTCCTTGAGCATGTCTATTTTCTGTTCCATGCGCTGCAGAGTCTTTTCCAATGTGTCTTTTGGTGTATTATTTTCAATGTTTGTATGGTCTGTTAAAAATAAATATATATATGTTAAGTACACATAAAGTAATGATTATTAATTTGCTTATATAGAGAAGTGTCTACATTATTATCAGTGTCTTCAGACATTTCCTCATGTGGAAACCTTTCCTCAAGCCACTCCAAAGTACTGCACATTTCTGTGTGAAAAACAAAAATATATTAATTGTAGTGTACCTAATACAAAAAGTTTAGAAATATAAAAGAAAAATGAAGTTTGCTTACTAGTTTCTGGTAAATTGTATTCGTAGTGTTGTGTAGGTCTACTGTTGCTCTAGCTCTGCAGTTTCTGTGAGTTAATTATGTTGGAGGCATATCTTTTTTGTTTTGGTATATTCCATTTTACTACATATGGTATTTAAATGGATGGCTGATTTATTAGATATGTAGGTTCCACTGTTCATTATTATTACATATAATGTGTTTATGTGCTGCCTTTTGAACTTGTGCAGTGTTTATATGGTATGATAGAACAATTTAAGATACCCCTTGAATGTTTGGGTAGTGTTGATGTCGTCCGCAACCGTTCGCGGACATACGCACAGTTCGCCGATATCAAAATCATTAGCGGGGGGTTCAGTATGTTCTATGTTACATGTATATAAAGTAAGGGAATCCTAGTAAACATCTATCAAAGTCACACTATGAAAATGTATATTCAGTAAAAAAAACTTTGATAAAGGGAGGTTATGGTTAAGTTGTGCTACTATAAACCTATGAAATTCAGTAAAAAAACTTTGTTAAAGGGCCGTTATGGTTAAGTTGCGCTACTAAAAACCTATGAAATTCAGTAAAAAAACGTTGTTAAAGGGACGTTATGGTTCCAATTAAAACCGAAAAACCCCTGAAATGTGCCAGTTATGGTAAGCTAAGCAACCATAACTCACGCCACCATAGTGTACTGCTAAAACTAACACCCAGGACATCAAAGATGACATCACAAATGTCATTGATGACAGCAAAGGGGTGAACTGCACCTAAAAACTGGTCGGCCTGTAGTACTAAATATCCCAAGATGGGCACAGCAGGATAACCCCTAACAAATGGGTAACACAGATGAAAAATTATAAGGCCTAGGGGGCTGAACAACCCTAAAGGGGTTGAACAGGAACGTACCTTAGAAAGGGGTAAACCACACCGAATAATCAGTAGGCCTGGAGGGGCAAATAACTCTAAGTGGCGCAACTAGAGAATACTGACTGAATAGGTGAAACACACCTGAGAATCAAAAAACCTATAAGGCTGGGGAACCCATGAGGAGTTGAAACTGAAATTATCATAGAGACGTGTGGACCGCCCAACAGAGTGGGCTGCAATAGAGAATATCGTACAAAGGGGTTGAATCAAACCCCAGAGCGATAAGGCCTGGAGTGCCAGATAGCTTATATCGCAATAAGGAACTTGAGAATCTGAAACAATACATTTCTAGAGAAGAAGCAGAACCTTGTGAGGCATACTATCTATTTCAGCTTTTCTTTGGACATTGTGAACATTAGAGGAACTTTGTCTGATATTTGAATTACCGAGCAGGCAGGAGCCTGAAGAGAAGGAGAGAGACTCCTAAGACATTATTGGACGGGGGTTGGAGACCAGCCACTTATCCCTAAATCAGTGAATGCAACTAACTTAGATAGAATTTCTGTTTTTTCAGGTCATTGGTGGTAGGGAGAGTATTGGAGAGATCAGGTTTGGGACGGAGGACAGAACCTTTTGCAAAACCTACGGACGAGTACTAGTATTATTTATTTTCTTTACTTTTTAGCATAGGGAGCCACCTCATCACCATAGCTGGCAGGGATAGGATAGAAATGTCTCTTCTCTATAATAAAAGTCCCAGTTATATCAATTACCCAGGTTTGTCTCCTATCTCTGGCTTGCCACAACCAACAACATACCAAGAATCAAACAAAACAGACAATAGATTCTAAAAGAAACATTGCATTTTAAACAATACTCTTAATATACATATTAAGTGAAATACTATACAAACATATACTCTCCTGACACAAAGAACTATCTCACAAAAACATGCACTCTTACTACCAACTTCATTCTACATTTTACAGCAAACAAGAACTGGCATTCCCATACTAAGCACAAACAAGCATCTATGAAACAGCAATTTACTAGCAAAATACAAAACACTATTAACAAGTTAACAACAATCCATAACAAATGGATGAATTAAGATTCCAACAAGGTTGGTTTTATGTTACCTTTAGTGTTTAATAATGGGTTGGCATTCCAATGTGTGTACACTACAATAATTGGAATCCAGAATTCAAGAGTTTCATTTGTAAATAAGTAGCATACAAATGTGATATCAACATATCTATGTATATTAACTTTGGTTTAGTGCAGCATTGATTTTGTTAAACAGGAATATAATCATTGTAAGCGAAAAGTTGAAAAGTGATTCATCCAATTTCATATAGTACCAACATAAATAAACTACTAGCTGTACCCGCCGTTTCATACACCAGTGTAGCTCTCTCCCCCTCTCTCTCTCTAACTCACTGCACTCTCTTTCCCTCTCTATGTCGCTTTATGTCTGTGTCTCTTTCTATGAGTCGTGTTGACAGGTGCCCGTTTGATAGAGCCACCTCAGCCATTGCTGACAGGAAAACGTTGTAAACTGTCTCTTTTTAAAATTGTAAGATGTTCAATTCTAATGATCACTTCCAGTATATGTTTTAATCATAATAAGAATGTTACACTTGCTGTACCGAGCACAGCATGTTATCAAAACCAGAAACAACTATGCACATTATTTCCTGATAGAAGGTTATCATTCCAAGATGGACAGTCTGTTACACTCTTATTGTACTCTTTTGAAATACTCCTATGAGAAATGGGAAGGGGACAAATAGTACCAATGAGGGGTCCAGCCTGCTGTGCAAAAAATCAAAGACCATTTTGGGAATATTAGAATGACCACAGATCATTATTTTATACCAACATGTCAATGATAAAATTGTTGGATGCTTGAATCCCTAAGTACAAAATGAACACTGAATTTACAACTCATTTCATTTTTCACAACTCAACCTAACATTCAAATGTTTGTACCATTTAAACATAACACCTGATTCAGACAGCCTCCCGATTCAGATGCAAGTGTAGAATGGCTTCTGCATCAGTCACTCCGTTGGGGATTCAAAGGCTTTCAGCGCGTAGTATTTCCTTTCCCATCGCTGAGTTTTAGACTAGTCTAAGGGTCTGGATGGCTGTGTGTATTCTCAGCCCACAATGCACATATAAGAGAATTATATAAAGAGGAGACTTCTTTTATGTTGCTCAGTAGGTGGGGTTTTACTGACGACTGTTTCTATTTCCAAACTACACCTTTTAAAAAGTATTTGGTCTGCAGAAGCAACGGGTTTACAAAACGATGGCTGCACTGTGAAGCTGATGACGATACCAATCATTTTTGGTTACCTTTCTCCACAAGGTAACTGCTGATTAAACAAAGCAGCCTGATTAGCCAGGCTAACAGCTGCTGATATCAAAGAGAATGATTAACTTGGCCCACAGCTACTTGCTCACAATCTGTACAAATAGTCAGATTTGCTTGAAGGCTATTACCGGTTTTGATAGATTCCGGTGATTGCAAGCAATGGGTTTAATTTACTATGACGACATTCTACACTCCCAAATGCGTGGAATCGTTTTTCCTGGTAATTACCACAACCATTTGAAATATTTGAAAATCATTCATGGAGATGACATTCTCCCTATAAGATACATGTAGATTCCACCCTTTGACCATTTACTCTTTGTGATTCTTGTTATTTAAGGGAAGATCATACCTTTTTGCTAATAGTCCCCCATTTAATCACCCTTGTATAGTCACCCAATTGCATGGCCTACTGGAGCTGCATCACACCACTTCCTGACAATTTGAAATGGAGTGCATTTGAATTGTAGACACATTGTATAAATATACAGCCTTAACCTTAATGAGCGTTCACAAAGCGCCTTCGCTTCCCTCTTGTTTACCTTCAAGATGCACCCTGCTTACATTGAAGTGTCCTCGTATGTAATATGAACACATTTCAAATAATATATATTCAAAATTCACACTTACTATCACTAGGCTCACTCATAGACGACATCCAGTTTCTGTATGAGGAAGCATGTTACTCTCCGCTGTCCCCACAATAATGTTCATCACTTAACATGGCCACATGACCAACTTTGGCTTTAGACACTCAAACGTACAGGGAAATGAACTGTTTTGTTCGTTAGACGTCTTTGAACGCTGTAACATGTTGATTTAGCTTCATGAACACTGGAAACTGATCCGGGCTTGCTATAGACGTGTAAACCAATGTTTTAAAATGGCTTAAGTACTAATTCTATGTCTATTCATGCTGACCACAATAGCCCTGAGGATGATGTCATGCTGACCAAATGTGACATCTGGAGTTAACGAGAAGAAAGACTAGGCTGCTTACACGTATATTCGTGCTGTCACTCACCTGTTCCCTTGTTGCTAAACCTCCAATGCAGCACAACACGTCCCAAAGTGGCATTCATTTGATGCCTAAGTAAAGGAACAAAGAGCCATCTCTTCACAGGACTCTGGACAAGGTGAAAGCTGTGTGCTTTTCCATAACTCTTTTGTAGTATACTTCCCTAGCATCGTTCCCACCACTATCTGTCAGGCACGGTTATGTGATATTAACGTTTTTAAAACATTGTGTTGTAGAAATGTCATTGAAAAAATAAAGAGTGCTTAAATATTGCATACATGCCAACCCTCCCGATTTTGGCGGGAGAATCCCGACTTTGGTAACAACAACGTTGCTATTTTTTACTGTCCCCCACCTAAAATATTTCTACCCCCAATGCAATTGAATGTGGAAATTCAATTCTCCCGATTTCTCTGAGAAAATCTCATTCCCAGGTGCTACCAAATGATGGCATGTATTATATTGTGCTCTGGTGAAAATGAGGGCACATTTAAAAATATTGCTCTTAAAACAACGTCGCCAATTATTGATATGCTGCAAGTTGGGAAATCAAATATTTTTTTAAGACCTTAAGTGAAAGCAACAGGCAAATGTCATACTGTGATTCAGCAAGCAGTGAAACTGAAACCCGTGTGGAAATGTGTAACTGTCTGCTTACACAGCCTAGATAGGAATCCCAGGACTTCAACACTTAAGCCCATGACGAGAGAGCTTTACAGCCACATTTCTAAAGGTAAGAAGTGGTTAGCTTACATGAAATACTGAGTTTCAGGCCTATGACAAATTGACTTCTGCCCTACAGGCATACAAGGATGGAGAGAGGCTAAAACGCCCACTCAGCCCTCACACTTACACAAAGCAAGAGCCAACACAATCATAAAGGTAAAACAGGCACAGTTCAGAGATATACCTCCTTTGCCTTTTGTGGTGACGTGGGGTGAGGGAAGGCTATGCTCTTAAGAGGGGTGTGATGTGGTTCAGAAGCAACCCAAACAACAAAGTATAACAGTACAAAATAAAGGAATGTCCAATCATGGTTCAATAAAAGTATATACCAATTTCTATTGAGCAATAATAGTAATGTATATATAAATATGTCCTATGTAAAGTGCTTCAGAACAAAGCGCTTTATAAAAACAAATTATAATAATAATAATAATAATAATAATAATAATAATAATAATAATAATAATAATAATAATAATTTTATTGTGATTTAGTCCATGATTAGGACTTTACACATATTAAAACACATAAACATGTAAACAATATAAAACATATAGCATACAACATAAGACATAAAATAAAATACAAAATACAATACAATACAAAGAATAATGCAATTCAATATTCAATATTTTCTTACATTTCTTAATTTCATATTACCCGACGGGTTTGGTGTAACTGCAAATGTCTGTGTATGTATGGCACCAAGACCATCCATAGGGGGCCTCTGCTTTCCCTTGTTAGCGACCTTTCAGTCTAATTTGTGTCGTGTGTCATAAGATCCTATGGTGCATGATACATAACGTTCATAAGATCATATAAATTCAACTCGATTCCGAATTCGTCAGGCAGATTGTCAGATAAATATAAATGGTCGAAACAACACAGGATGGGTACAACTGGCGATAGGGAGAAGTGTACCCATAACACCACAACCTCCTAGCTGCTATCAGATGCGAAAGGCATAGTATTTAGGGCAGGGCAAAGAACCAAAAATTCAGGAGACCAAGGGAACTCAAGGCTAGAGAAACACAATGATCCTAATCAGATAAAAGGGTTTTAATGTGCAGCCATACCCTGTATAAAGCAAGTTGCACAGCAATGGTGTCGGAGTTCATACAGTAATCCCAGAAGGAATCTGCAATGATTGCCTCATAATTGTGGGTGAATCTGCCTAACATACACATGTATAGAGGACCCAAGCTGGGACATTATGTTAAGACATGTCTAGCCGATTCCATTTGTCCAGCCATACCACAGATACAGAAGTCTCTACCTTCCAACACTACGTCTTAGCAGGATCCCAGGACAGCCATTACCAGCAATTGATTTATACACAGTTTTAAAAGGAACTGTCTTACCTCGGGTGCGGGGCATAACAATAGGTAAGGCTCGGTTTTCCGATATCGGTGCACAGCATGCGACACTGCCTCATACCCTTTTAAATTTGTCAAGTGTGTGTAATTCCTGCACCAGTCCCATCTATTAAGTTTATGCACAAATGATTTTTTCAGATGCACATACGATCTATCCCTCTTGTTTGCTAGGGACCAATCAATCTCTGTGAAGAGAGTTTCATTCAATGTTTTGTAATTAGCGCCTCGTGGTACCTTCTCAGGGACATAATTGCGTCCTACTAATGCAAGCAATTTACAAGCTGGATCGGCACAAGATTTTACATAAAAGCACCCCCTTGCCCACAAGGTCATGCCGCTTAATGATGTTGAGCCTAGCTCTAAACGGAGGAATTCCATACAGCAGGAAGGTCCCAATCCCAGCACTGTTCGCCAATAATGTTCAACAAAGTCAGATCTTAAATGGCCAAAGCCTCTAAGCCATAAAGGACAGCAGGAACAAAGCATTGCTGGTAGAGTTTGTCAATCCCGGCAATTCTATATCCCCCATGTCCCGTGGCAAACTTACATGCTTGTAAGGTAAGAAGTTTGGCTTGGCTCTTTTTGTGGGTAATTATCGACTCATAATTGGTCTGGGTTTCAAACTCCAGGCCTAGGGAAGGGTAGGAAAGGCAATCATCTATAGTGCCAATTGAGGTGTCAATCCTGGTTCTAATAACCTTGTTATTAGCAATCATGATTATGTTGGTTTTTTCCAGATGAATTAATTGTCAAACCCAACTGGGAAGCATAGATAGCCAGCTCATTGATCATGTTCTTTATCCCCGAGATGGTCCGATCAACATCGTCGGCATATAACGTTCCTATGATAGCAGAGTCTCCTATCTTAGTTGGACGATTAGATTTTACGGCCATGCAGGGAAGAAGGTCAGCAATATATTAAATTGTATAGTATGGGGGCCGCGACACACCCTTCCTTATTGCCCAGGTTTATGTGAATAGAATCAGATGTTTACCCTTCATTGTCCAATCTAATGCTGGCTAGATTGTTAGTATGCAACAGAATTTGAATTTGTAATATCCAGTTTGGAGAATTTAAGACTCTGAGGTTTGCCCACAGGATCTCCCGATTTACCTGGTCGAAGGTACTTCGAAAGTCAATGAAGGCAATAGGAAGAGTAGACTTCTTTCTACTGTGCGTGGTGTAAATCAGTTGGTCAAGAACTCTAATATTGTGAGTAGTGCCTGAACCAGGTCTAAACCCTCTCTGAGCACAGCTCAGAATCCAACTGGACATGACCCTGGATTCTATTTCCCTGAGAACTAATGACATAAAATGTTTGCCCGTAACATCTAACATGGACAGTAGTCGGTAATTAGCCACACTGGCCTGGTCCCCCTTTTTGTGTACCAGAATAAGAAACGACCGTTGCCATCTAGACGGTATGGAGCGGGATCTACAGACACGGGAGTAAAGGCTTTTTTAACACTGTGTTTGCCAAGCCATTTGGGCACGGGGCATTACAGGGTTTAAGTTTCAGTAAAGGATTCTTCACAATTCTGTAGCTCAGCGATAGGAACCAAGCCTCAGAGAAAGAGACTGCTATCAGGGGATGAGGTGTGAGCGTATGGAATTTAGCCATTATATATGTGACCCATTGTTCCCCCGCTATGAGGTTCAGGATTCTCAACTTCTGTTCACCACTAGCTTTAGCTAGCAGGTTCAAAATTTTACGGCTGTGTTTGCTGCATATTATATGTACGAACGTCTTCCAAGTTGCTCTTTGCTGGGATTGGCAACAGTATTTCAGCCAAGAGCAGAATTTCTGTTTTATTACACTTATGCTGGGAACAGACTTAAAGACATCTTCAAGATTAATGGCACCGCCCTAGCAGCTCTAATCTTGCGTCGAGCGTTTTTGGTCTTGAATATTAATGTCAAAGATGTTGCCACCTTATACTATGAGAAGTCTTACTATTAAAGAATGCATGGGTCTTTAATGGTACTTAAACTTTAATCAATAACTCCATGTACAATAATAATGAACTAGAAAGCACTGTAAAAACCCACTCCTGTAGAAGGAGCACAGATTATACACATAGAAAAGATACAGCACTCTTGGTTATTACACAGGGGGATAAAATGCTATAAAGACCCCCAATGATCAAAATATGTTCTTGACGCTGAAATAGAGATCAAAATCACCTATTCAGTCTCCAGGATCCGAAGATGGACCAAAGTGGCCGATATTAGTCAATAATGTCTTTGCACCGGTCTTGAGCATTGGACGGTGTTGAAACCAGGCTTCTCAGCGTTGATCGTGGGTTCTTTACATTTCGAAGATGCAGTGGTGATCCAGCAACAAGCTGGCATCGAGTCGGGGTCGAACAGAAGTTGGCTATCATCTCGAATCGTCTACTCGAGCTGTGTGGATCGGGTGATCACCAGGTTCTGTCGGCCTCCGATGTTCGACGGCGTTGATCTGGTACTAGGATACGCAGGCAAGTTGATACTATATGGAGGCTCAGAAGTCACTGTTCGGGAGACACTAGGGTTGGGTCAGTCCACTTACAGGCACAGCGATTACGAGGCTGGTGCTGCTGACAGGGACTCGAGCAATGCAAGGCAGAGGTACTTCGAAATTAGATCTGAGGCAACGGCACACTTCAGCTGGTACGGTGCAGCAGCAGCGAACAGAGTTCAGCAGGCCAATGGCAATGAACGCCAAAGGCAGTGTCGAAGGATCCTGATAGTTCACTCAATGTCAAAGACGCTCGAGTCACGGCTCGCAGCGGCTCAATGTTAAAAACAGGGATCTGAGTTGCTCCAGGTGCTGTGAGTCCCACTCCATTATCTCAATGGCTAAAGTTAGTCCTTTCTCATGCTTCCAATAACGGGGGAGGATGGTACACACCTTCAGGGGTCCAGCAGCAGAGGTCCCCCCCAAATGTCCCTGGGGATGGTTAGGGTAAAGAGCTTGCCTCTGCCTTGGAACACCTGCCTTCACCTCACAACTGGAGGTCTGTGGAAAGGACTGCTCTCCCAGCACGGTCTAATGAAAGCTTCTTTCAGGATTGGAGTCCAAAGGATGATTCACAGAAGTGGTAAAAGCCCATAAGTGATTGGACTCTTGAAATGTGTGAACTTTGCCCTTCTGGCAACACATCCCAAGTGCTTGGTGCTAAAGCAAGCGGAGGGCACAAGAAGGAGAAAGAGAGGCAAAGAGAAACAAGATGGCAGAAGTTTCCCAAACGTGTACAAATCTCCCACTGGCTACATTAAACCTGTCCCTATCCCTTCTCAATGGAATTGAAGGCATTCAGAATATGCAGCACCCTGATTTGAGGCCTAGCCCTTGGTAAATGGGTGTGCACTTTGATTCCAGTTCCCAGGCCAGCTTCGTGTGGAGTGGCTGTCTCTGGACCAAAGGAACAAAGAGAGGCAACCCCTCAAGGCTATAGTCCTGCCTGCGGGCAGGGGGAGCCTTGTCTGGAGTGAATACAGCTAACCCTTCCACAACTGAACTCGGTCCACAGAGCTGACACATGTGTGACATAAATTTTATGTGCTGGCCCCCATACACTACCTCAGGTATGGCTTATATTTACAATTTACAGTGCCACCAAGCCGGGGTCCTCAGAGATATGCAGTTTTTCGAACAAGGGTGCATATCGTACATGCATCCACTGCATGGCAAGACTTGGGTGTCACTGCAGCTGTTAAGAAGGCACCTGTGACCTCTGAACCTGGTCTATGCCATTGGTAAAGGAGGCCCAGCAAATCAGAATACTGATGCAGTAGGGCACAAGTATGCCTTTGGGTTTTATGACGTTTCCCTGCAAGTCGGTTTGCTCGAAACCTGGTTCACTGAGTCCGGGTTCAGCACTCTGGGGAAAACATAATTTCCCTTGCGAGCTTCCAACCTTACCCTCCTCCTTTGCAGGAGACAGCCCCACAAACTCTGCTATCTCCCTTGCCCTCCTCCCACGACTCCTTAGCCTTTATTTTGTGGGGATACCCATGGCCCACTCTCCGTCCCCTTTCAGTTCTCCATCCTCCCCACCATCCTTCCCCCATCACTCTCACACATACATACATATATACATAGATGCATACTTTCACATACACTCACAGATACATGCACACAGACACATAATTAACCCCCGTCTCCCTCCTTACCATGCTCGCCTATCTCCCTCCACTTCCACTCATGCGCTGAAATCGACAGGAAGCCAACAAACCTGATGCCTCAAATTGCGCAGTAGCAGAGGAACAGTAAGTTTGCTGCGAGGATATCGGCACATACCATGTTTTTGGCATGGAGCTTATGAAAGGAGAATCTGATCCGTGGATTTCCCGTTCAGTAATTGAAGTACCCGCATCATTTTGTAATTTTTCAATAAAATAAGCCAGGGCTCCAACACCCTTGCCAAATGGCAATTCATCAAAAAGCCAGTGAAATAAAGTGTGCAGGATCATGCTTTAAACTGTTACGTAATTGTTTTACATTGTTAACAGGTTGTATGACAGTAGAGAAAGGAATTCTCATCTTTCAGCCTTAAACATTCCTAAACGGTAGCACATCTCCCTTGCCAGAAGGGAGCGCCATTAGCTCCCGATACAGGAAATAATTGTATTCAAGACTCTGTCAATCACCAATAGGTGCCTCTCTAAGACCGCCCATGCCTATCTCGTCCAGAAATTCAAGACAGCTTCTTCTACAAGACCAACCAGAAAAGCTTATGCTAACATGCTCATCCAACCTAACCTCAGACTGGAAAGAGCAGGTGGCTCAAGCTTCCCAGTCATTGTGGCCAAGCTGTGGAATACACTTCCTCCTTCTAAGAGAAGAACAATCATACTGGGTCTTCAGGAAACTCTTGAAGACTCAGCTGTTTAAGTAATGTACCAGTTGTAACATGTCCTCTAACTCTATTCCTTTCTGTCTGCTATGCTTGCTCTATTCTACTTAAGATGTGCCTTGATGCCTAAGGGTTTAGTGCGCATTACAAATGTAAAAAATAAAATAAATAAATAAATACAATCACACAAAGGAAGGGAGTAGTTTGTCTCCAAATTGTGGATTTTCAATGAAGAATGGGAGAAAGTTGACACAAATTGGACAAAAACAGGAACCAAACCCGTATGTTAACCATAATAACCATTCAAATTAATTAAACGAACCCTTCCAGAGGGACACCCCCTGAACCCTTGTCCTCTCCTCCTAGTCCCCCCACCACTCTTTGGCCACAATATTCTTTATTAAACAGAATGTAGAATGACATTATGTGTGAATCAATTAGGTTACAGCACAGAGATAAGTCCAGTCACCTAAGTGGTTAAGGGAAGGCAAGGATATGACGGAAGACGGTATGAGAGAGCGATTTTCTTTCTATCTCTGCCTATTCTAACTCTAAAGCTAGGTAGCACTGATGTGCCGCTTATCTCACAGAGACATTATAAGAAATGAAATAATTTGACAGTCAATTATTCAGTAGGTAATACATTCAGCCTTGTCATTTCCCTAACCACACTCTTCCATTTTGGTGGGTGTATTGGGAGAGAAAGAATGTTAAAAAAGAACATCCAAGACAATTATTCAGACATCTTTTATGGGTATACAGTAATTTAATGACCCATAGAATATCTGATTAACCCTTGTGTGCTTGGGTTAAAAAATGAAGAAAACGAAAAAGATGAGAAGACAAACAAATCCTCACTCTCTGTCTTGTGGTAGATTGGTTTGACAGTGAGCGGGGAAAGTAAAAGGTTGCTCAAAGACCAGAGGTAGGCCAAATTACGCCTCCTATGAGTAGCAACCACGTCAACCGTTTCAGTGGAACAAATGTTGATGATGCCACTTTCATCAGGACAGTCTTCATTCATAGACTGGTACATTCCTGAAAGTAGTTAATGATCAAGGGAATCTACAACATCATATGCATTGTGAAAAACTGGATCTGAACCAGTAAAGTACCTTGGTTTTCTTTGTAGTGTTAAGAGGTTGTCCTTGAACCATGTATTTGTATTTCATTTTGT
Source organism: Ambystoma mexicanum (assembly GCF_040938575.1). Lineage (NCBI taxonomy): Eukaryota > Metazoa > Chordata > Amphibia > Caudata > Ambystomatidae > Ambystoma > Ambystoma mexicanum. The sequence goes on along the minus strand of NC_090926.1, from coordinate 235,856,730 downwards.
TTGACCATAAAAGATTAAACAATATAATCATTACCTTTTTGGGATGATTGAAATATAAGATTTCATTTTCTTTAATAACAATTACATTGAGGTGATATGAAAAGAAAAGGTTTTCATGAAACTGTGCCCTCTACAGTTCTTATAGTTATGGGCGGGGTCGGACTGGGACATAAAACTGTCCCGGGCACCAAAGAAAAAAGTGTCTCTCAGTTGCAAATGGAGATGTGTTTCTTTCATAACAGACTATTGGAGTAGTAACACCAGGGGAGTTTTGAGGTAACATGTGTTGCAAATAAAGCGCTTTAAGGAATATGTGTTGAGTAACAATGGCCAAAACTTCAAACTTCTCAGTGAAGTAACTCATCAGACTTGCCTACTTTGGCCAAATAACTGTCCCACGCTTGCTTGTTGGACCTGCACTTCGGAGATTGCCCTATTTCCCTAGAATCCAATTCAAGGATGGTCAGAGGTTTATTATTTACAATGTGTACTACATCCTTCAGTATGCTGTGTACAGCTATAATGTGGACCTTTTCCCATGTGTCAGCATCCATCAAGACTACCAGTCAAAATATCATTATGGCCCAATTTACATCTTAAACAACACAAGTTATGAATCATCTCTAAATATAAAGTGCCCATCTCAGGTCCATTACAATGTCTTTCCTGAAAAAAGACCAAGCCTTAAAGTAGACCTGAACACACATTTTGAGCCTGACTCATACACTCTATCACCTTTACCTGTTGTAGGGGTGGCCATTAAATATTGTGTTACACATTTTTACACTTCAGTCACCCTGCTAGTGATGTCATAAGTGAGGTCAGGTGATGTGAAATTTTATCTCAACAGTGTGCTTTAATTTTCATTGATTTAGTTGATGATGTCATATGCGATGTCAGTGGAGTTATCTGTGATGTCATCATTGTGCTCATCGGCTGCGAAGGGTATTGTTTTATCAAAGCGACACCTCAACATCACTTCAACTAAGGTTTTATCACAGAATTTCAATGGTTTTGTTGCATTTAGCTGTCTCTCCTTGACTCTATCATAACTAAAATTAGATTAAGTTGTTGGGGTCTCTATATTTGTTGTCTAGACATTGCTCTCGGAAAGCCTGTTATTTGATTTACTTACATATTAATGATATCCTCTGAATAGGTTGCTTTATGAATATGATGAGTTTTGGTTTAATCCGTGCACATCAATCACAATTAGGATGCTTAGAATAGAGAGTATAGATATACCACCCAATGAACCCCTCAACAGCAAGAATGTGCAGTATGTTTAATTAAATACTGATATTTAGGAAATATCATCTGTTTCAAGTTCTGTTTAGCTATTTATCCTGCACATTTTGAATTTGGACATTGTAATTCTGTGGGGTACATTTACCAGCCCAACAGAAATCCCTGCGTCACAAAACTGCATGTTAGCAGTTACAAAAATTATGGCTGCGCTGTGGCTGCTGTGCACCCACTCCTTGGCATCACAAAACTGCATTTCAGCAGTCACAAGAATAATGGCTGTGCTGTGTTGCTGAGCACATATGGGGCAAAATGGAACATAGACCCCCAAGAATGGCTGCACTTTGTTTTCTTCATGTCAATCTACAGAAAATAAATTAAATGTAGAATGGCTCTGCACTGCTTCTGTCATTTGAAAATCCAAGGCGGCACCCAGAAAGTACCTGCATTTAAAATGACATCACACTGGTGCTACCTTCATTGCAAACCTCACAGTTTTGTTCTAATTCAACATTGCCCTGTCCATATATTTCATTTTAACATCATCAAATAAGGCTCTCCTGCCCAAAACAGCATTGTTTATCAAGTAAAATCTGTGAAGAGCAGAGAAAGTCATTTCAGTCCGCATGACCAGCGTTCACTTTTGCAACAAATTAACCCACGCAGTATACCTCAAAAGAAAACTCTATCTCCCTGGCTATGCATCAATTACAAAGAAAACTATTTCCAGCATCTTTCTGTGCTCTAAAACCGATCTGATTTGTCAAGGCCTTTCAGAAAACAAATGCCAAAGAATCCCTATCTTGGGAAGTCCCCATGTAAAATGAACACGTGCTAATTAGTTTTCATGCAAAATCAGTGAAACGACACTTTGAAAGCTAAAATGTGAAATCATCCCGATTGCTTGCACAGAAACAGTATTTATATGTGGAACGGGGCGGTTTAAGTATATATTTTATTTATTACCAGCAGACCTGGTTTCTGTGAAAGAAAGAAAAAAAATGTGTTTGAAAACAGCAGAATAAGTTGGCCTAGGCAGGCAGTTCAAAGGCACCAAACCTTCCTGGGAAAGGAATCCCCTCCACAAACTATGAAAGGGTCAAGATGTGGGAATTCGCGACCTCGTCAGACTGACCAGCATTTCTGTTGCGAGGGACAAAGGACCAAGGGGAATCAGCCCTTTCAAAGAGAAGTGGTAATTTCTTTTGACACCTCTCCTCAGCTTCATCTGCCAGAATCAAAGGGCGCTATGGTAACCCTGTTGTTCAGAACTGACACAGAGGGGGCAGGCTGGCTGTGGAGATTTGAAGGACTGCCCTACAGTGACAAATGCCATACATAAGACCTTTTTGTGCCATTAAAATAAGACCGTGTGCATTTTCCTGACATGTTTTCCTGACATGTGGTGGGTGCGAAAGACAGTAAAAAGGCATTTCTGGGGAAAGCGTACATGTTACAGTTATGAAACTAGATGGAAATATGCCCGACACTGCTAGGCAGTTATGAAACTAGATGGAAATATGCCCGAAACTGCTAGGCTTATATGTATCTAGTTGTAAGATTTTTGATTAAATGGTTTCCATAGAAATTGCAGAAGTGTGCTAGAAGAGCGCAACAATATTGCACAAACTTGGCATTTGGACAGGCATACTCCTTGTGAAATATGGGACTTGCCAATCTGATTTGTATAAGGGTCAATATTAAACATAAGAAGTTGTATTCTATAACTCCTTTTGTGAAAAATTTGGCTTGTGGAACAAAAGGGGTCATAAAATGCATACACTTAAGGGGAGGCCACTTCCTTCAGTCTAATCAGCTCGGAGGTAGGTGGCGACATCCACAGCCTGACCTATCCCATCTTAGAGGTAGGCTCAGGTTATTTCCACCCACATAGTAAAATCCTCTGATGTCATCCTGCTTATAAAAGGAGGAAATATAGAGAGAGCCAGAACATTCAAAAATCCAACATTCAAAATCCAGAGATCCAGACATTCGACATTCACCTTGCAAGACTCCAGACTCCTGAGCCAGGCCAGAGGTAGCTTATTCAGATCCAGGCATAACCTCCTATCCAGGCAGAATTACCTATCCAGAACCACTTATCCAGAATTAAACCCTAGAAAAATCCCAATAATTCAGGGAGAAAGGAGGAAAGGCTGCGGACCCCTTTGGGAGACTCCAGTGACAAGACCTGTCTTTGCCCAGCTGATGCACCCCACTGTCCACTGTGACCAGACCCTGGTTGCCCCGGTGTTCCCTTAAAGGTGAGCCCAGCTGCTGTGCAGTGACCAGATCCTTGTCCCGCTGTCCAGAGACCCAGTTAGCTGTCCAAACTACCCAATTCAAGTGCATTTTGTAAGTATTATCCTCCCCAGTATCCAAAAAGTAATCTTGCTTTCATTCATTTTTGCATTGATTTGTCTGATGTTAGAAAGTTAAATTAAGTGTATCCTATCATTTTGCTGTGTAATTATCACCACACTGGTGATAGCTGCCCTATATTGAATCTGTTTGATTTTTATTTGAATGTTTAAAATAAATAAATATTTCATTATTACACAACGGCCTGGTTCATGGTCCATTGTGACACACAGTGTACGTCAAGAGGGGTGTGAGACGGGTTGGCTGCCTTCTCAAAACAGAATCGGAATTTAATAAACTTGAAAGCATTTTTATTGTGCGCCACATCCCTGGCCAGTAGAAACAGTCCTGTTCTGTAGTGTGCCTTGTCTTTCAATCCGTGACAATATTTACATAGTCTAGACAGGGTTGCGTAACTTCTGGATAAGTAACATGGAGTACATTATGAATAGGTTGTAAACTGCGACTCACAAAGCACTGTAGTAGATAATTGACATACTAACAATTTTTAGTTGAATCATATCAAATTGTTATAATTTCTTTAGCTCCTTTAATTCTTTGGATAATGCAAGTGTACAAGGGATGTGATTCCAAATACATTCTCATCTGTTCGGGAAGTGCGTTTCTCATTTCCATAACCTAGGTAGTTCTTTCATCTTTACTAGTGACATTATTTGCACTCAACATCAACACAGAAGTTATAATTATCACACCGAAATATTCTAGTGTTTAAGCAAGAGCAACAATGCTAAACACGGCCTGTGCTCACAACCCGGGAGCAAACAAGTGAGCTACTATATTCGTACAATGTGATAGAGCCCACCTAGGTCTTTTTTGTTATTTCATAATAAATCCCACATTTCTTGACATTGATTCATATCTGAACACAGCTCCAATCCAAACGCCCCATACAGGGGGCCATGCTTAATCTCGTCCAGTCAGTGGCAAGCGTCCACTTTTGGGTAAGCCACCAAACTCTTTTGTACTTTTTTGTATTCAGACATTAATCCAGCCCCTAGATGACTATGGGTTTGGTGCGCTTCTACAAATGCCAAAATAAATCAAAAAATTAAATCGTTTCAGACGACATGAATATTCCTGACTTAGTGACACATTTCTGCATGGTAACTCATTCAGCCAATTTACCCCAGACTACATCACAATGATGCTCAAATGGTATTATTGGGTTATATATGAAAAAGGAGACCAAGACTAGTTAGCCTTCGGTGTGGGCCGCACACCCTAGATACCCACTTGGGGTTACTTGGCATTATTCCAATTCTTTAGGTAAGCAATAACAACCTTCAATTTCTTGTAATTTTCCAAAGTATATGATTTTTAATATCACTGTAATTCAAAAAAGTGTCCAAAATGTAGTCTAGCAAAATACGACTAAAAGGCCAATGCATTTCGGACTATGGTCCTTCATTAGGGCCTAGTCTCATACCCCTTATCTTCTACATTTCATTTTACAATTGTAAAAATGCAAACATACATACATAAAGACTAAACTGTAGAGATCACAGCACTAACTAACGAGGAAACATTTACAGAGATCTTAACTGACAGCAATGGAGGACTACAAGGATACAAGACAGATCTAGAGGCAAGAAAAATAAGAAAGTTCTAAAGTGACACATATGACTAGCTGAAAGGCGAGGTGTACATGTGGGCCGACAAGTACCAGTTTCATCTACCGAAATCCAAGAATCCAAACTCTGATAACAGCAGCTCAGACACCGACTCCAATAAAGGTGATAACAATTCTCAGACATTACCCAAGGAACAGAAGGAGACAGTGAGGCAGGAGGAGCATCCGCTGGAGTAGGAAGAGGACCTCAATCTTTTTTAGACAAAAGCCAAAGAGGAAGAAAACGAGGAGGGGGAAGAGGAAAAGGCCAGGGGATGACAACCAGGTTCCAAGCTCAAGGAACCTAGTAGTGAATATTTTAAACAGAATATTGAGTAAGCAAGAAGATAGAGATTTACAAAAAGGCCTTACATTTGAGCCCACCTTTGGTACAGGTCTGTTGAACACAAAAGTCTAACTGCATAAACATATATGTAAATTAAAACATAAGGTATTTTTTGCCGAACTACAAAGTGAAGACAACAGAGAAAAAGAGCTGTCTGATCTGGCTGAATTCAAGCCCAAGAGCACTTTCGTGGCACCAATCAGTTTACCCTATTGACATTTTTGAAAGGATAGTATTATCAGACCTTAAGAATGCCCATTTTGGTACACCCAAAAATAGGAATCTTAACAGAGGCGAAATGTCCATCATTCAAGGACTCTACTCTGACAATAATATCACAATATGACCTGCAGATAAGGGAGGCGCACTGGTACTCCAAAACACACCAGACTACAAAGCAGAATGCAGCAGACAACTAAGCGATCAGACTGTCCATGCCAAAATAGACCATGACCCTACTACTGGCATTCAGAAAGATCTGGAAATTCTATGAACACGAGCAGAAGACATGGGCATGATTACGAAGAAAACAAAATAGTTTCTACAGAATCAACGACCAGTGACTCTGCACTTCTATCTTCTACCTAAGAGTTACAAAAGCCTGCCAAATCCCCCAGGAACACCTATACTGGCAGCGACAGGAGGATTACTACAACCTCTCGGCACATACATTGATTACTTCTTGCAACCGATAATCCAGAAGACAAAAACATGCGTGAAAGACAGTACTCATTTTTTAAATATTCGACAAAACATCCAACCTACTGATAATGACATCTTATTTACCATCGACGTCAACAGCCTCTACACAAGCATCCTGCATGACTTGGGGCAAGAAGCGGTTGAGTGGCTTCTTCATCATGAAGGTGAAATAGGAGCAGCTAAAGAATGTATAATGTCATTGCTGAACCTCATTGCTACTAATTCATACTTTACATACGTCAATGAACACTGCCTCCAGGTGTCAGGGACTGCCATGGGTGCAATCATGGCACCACCCAATGCAAATCCATTTATGTATAGTTTTGAGACCACGCACATCTTGGATGAAACACAATGGAAAGACAAACTCAAAATCCGGGTACGATATATAGATGATGTTTTTGGCATATGGCAAGGCACCAGAGAATCACTAAATCAATTTACATCAACAGCATAGACTAGCCCATACAATTTACAGCGGAAATAGGAGACCCAGGAGTACACTACTTTGATGTGAAAGTAAATGTGAACAACCAACAGATCACGACTTCCCTATCCACTAAGCCAACGGACAGGAACAACTTGTTGGATCGTATGAGCTTTCATCCACAGAACACTCTCCATAATCTATCCTATGGACAGATGCTACGGCTAAAAAGGATCATTAGTGATCAAGAAGAATATGGACAGGAGCTAGAAACACTCCATACAAATCTACAATACCGGGGATATCCTGAAGCAGATCTACGAAGAGCATTAGACAAAGTATCCACAATCAAAGGCCTCCTGTCCGCGAACAGGACTGCAAGACTTGTCCTTGGCCTCACAAGCCCAGGGATCGTATCTCTCCAGGACTGAAATCTCTACACTGGCTCCCTGTGGCTGCGAGGATTGAGTTCAAAACCCTCAGCATCGTCCACAAGACCTTCTGGGGCCAGGGGCCTCAATACCTTCAACTCTCTCTTCCTAAATATGTTCCCTCTCGAGCTCTTTGCTCATCTGCCTCCAAATCCCTCAGGGTCAGTCACTTCTCCAAGCAACAAGTTGGGGGTAGATCTCTCTCTTTGGCAGGGGCCTCCCTCTGGAACAGCCTCCCCGGCCCCCTCAAACTTGAGGAGAAACATCTTCGATTCCGGAAGCACCTAAAAACCTTCCTTTTTGCTTCTGCTTTCTCCCTCCCTCTCCCCTGCTGAAGTCCTGGCTGACAATGAGACTGCATGGGTTCCTGGCCACCCATCTGAACTCGGGCCCTAACCCTTATGTCTGCACTAACCCTGCACTTGCCACCAGCTGGTCGTTCTTTATTTATCTTATGTGGTTATTATCATCCCATGTACTTCACTTTCCCTCCCCCCTAGTAAGATCTTTTGTCTGTCTTCCCTCTATTCCTGCTCCCTTGCCTCGTCGCACCTTGAAACATGTGTTTATATAGGCACGTTATAAATGCCATATATCATATCAAGACCCAGAGAGAGTACTTTCACAAACAAACCCAAACCTGATTCCCCAACGATCGTATATGTGTCAAAGTATTCAACACAAAGCTCACAAATAAAGAGATGCAAAAACAAACATTGGCCTATCCTAATCAACGACAACCGGACGAAGGATCTGTTTACAGAGAAACCTGTATTTGCATACCAAAGAACGAGCAATTTACGAGACCTATTAAGGAACACAAGAGATGAAGGACAACGGATGGTGAAAAATAAGAACCGAGGCACATTTCCCTGCCTTAATTGCAGGAACTGCAACAATGTTATTAAAAGCGGGGTAGTGATACACCTGTGCACGGGAGAAAATATTACCTTAAGATGCTTTGTCACATGTAACACAGAAAACAGTGTGTACTGCATACGTTGCCCATGTGGCATTTACTATGTGAGTGAAAAAGGTTGCAAGATAAGGATACGTATGAACAAGCACAAGTCTTCTATCAGAAATAGAAATGTTAACTTGTCTGTAGCCAGACATTTCAATGAAAAGAATCATAGTGTGGCACAGTTAAAGTTTCAAGTCTTGGAAATGATTGACAACCATGATCAGAAATTCGACACAAAAAAGAGAAGACAATAGAGAGAAGCTTACTGGATCGACTGGTTGGACACACTCATGCCTAGAGGACTGAATGAAGAGTGGAATCTAAACTGCTTCCTAGAACTATTACTGATGCCCACATAAAGTTTCTGGTCATTCGTCATATACTAAATAGATGCTCTCTTGATCTAATCTTACTCACCATCCAAGAATTGACAGCCAATTTAAAAACAATCGATACAGAAATCAAGGAAATCTGTTAAGCGGCTTCACTTCAACACTACAGCTAAGTCAATGCCTAGTCTGGATGCTGAGGGAAACCCTTATTAATATATTTCTAGGTCCAGTTCATGTACTCTGGATGACAACCCTTATATAACACCCCTCTCTTAGAATCCCCCTGACCCCACTGAGCCAAGAAGTAGGTCTGTTTTGCAAATTTAAAAGGTTTATTTGAGAAATATAACAATATATATCTATCACACTTTTATAATAAATTAATATTGGATATCACACTTAAAATATGACAGTGATCAACAATGGATAATGTTCTACTGGTAAACTGATTTGGTTACTTAGAAGTAGTATAGAGGATGAGGTAGCTGAATTGCTTTATGGTTTCAAGGAAATGCAAGGTGGAATAAATGCAGTACAGAAAATAAACTGATATGGTTTCACAAGAGATAATATGTTCACTTTTCCCCTGGTGGCAATTCACCCCCCCCCCCTATATGCAAGGAAAGGATATGGAAGTAACACACACAGTCTTCAGGAATACAATCAAATACAATACGGAATTCAGTTCCCCCCCCATCAAGCTTAGGCAACAGGTATGCTTTTTAAAACACGGGCAAGAGTGCTTTGTAATGTGGTGGCAAGGAAGTGAAAAATGCTAAAATTGCTTTCGATTCCCTATAGGAGGTTCAGGGTGAGTGGTAGACACTTTAAATCAGTTCAGGTCAGCCCTAACAATGGTTCAGGGATGGTTATTAGGTTGCAAACGAATTTTAGCAGTTCAGGCAAAAGCGGCTATCTTTTTACAGATGACAAAATCAGGCGAAATCGCAAATCGCAGTAAATTTTGCGAGTGCGTAAATCGCAATTGCGGTAAAAGTATAAGGAGTCGGTTCTATGATTGTTCGAAAGCTTAGATTCTAAGCTTTCAGAGGAAAGTTAAATATTGTTCCTAGGACAAACGGTTCCAGAGATACGGACAATTTAATAAAGGTAGATTTTCAGAAATGAATCACAGTTTCCGAATGACAGTTGACAGCTTTCAGCTTTAAAATGACAGGTGACAGTTGTGCAGCTTTAGAATGACAGATGACACGATTTCTAGGAGGCTGTTCTAATTAGGTTAAAATAGTTTGGATTAGATTATTTTAACTAAGAGATTGGGTTCTGTACAGTTCTGGCGGATACACACTCCTAATTTTGTAATGAATGGGCCTCGTCACGGATCTGGTCAGGTTTTGGACTGGACTCCGGTTCTGGTCTTGGAACTTCACAGCGATTTGGGTCAGCTCTCTGGATACAGCGGCCTGTGGTTCTCTGGATCTCTGGTCTGGTCTCTGGTACTCGCCAAAGTTCTCTGGATCGGGTTCTGCTTTCTCTGGGTACTGGAAAAAGTTCTTGGCAAAGAATTCAGACAGCTCGCCCGGCTGTGGAATAGTTTGCAAAAGATTTTGAGGCCAGCTGACAAATACCTTTGCTTGCACAGGGCCTTCTTGGTTCAAAGTTCTGTAGTCTCAGTTTAGCTTGGAAGTCTAAGTGTTGGATCTCTGGATGTGAAGTCGTCGGTCAGCACGCTCCGCAGCAATGGAAAATGAATGTGTCTACCTGTCCCAGCAGTCTCTTTTTATGTGTTTTGAAAGTGGGTGTGTGCGTGGCATAACTGAGCCTGCCCCTCTCTACTTGTCATTGGCCCAATTCTCCCCTCTCCCATGATTGGAGGAAGAAAATGGATTGTCATCATGATGAGGTCTGTTTATGGGTCAGAGGATCCTCCCCTGGTCAATTTGCCCACAAATCTATATTTGATTCAAATACATATTTCCCAGATACACAATTTGTTGAAATTACATGTACACATTATATATTCCTTATGGTCCATGCTTGTCCGCCTCTGATCTTCCTGGGGGCTTGCATTCAAAAATGACAACATTTTGCGCTTTATGACTGGTTTACCAATATCGAACATTTACCAAAAATTACACACATGTGCGCAAGGAGTATGGACATTAATTGATGAAGTGTCACATTTTTAACATGCAGACATTTGGAGTAAGACTCTATATTCCGCTAGCAACCCCCCAGCATACACCACAGGGTCCTAACACCTCTTAAAACGTGCACAGAAAAATAACAAGAATAATGATATTACTTATATCATTCTGACAAGTCCGTACTATGAATTATCCATCTTTTTTAAAATCATGCTCTGGCCCAGATGGGTGTGGTTTAGGTTCCAAAGCACATGGGGGAAGCTTCTGTCTGCCCCCGCCTCCAGCTCGGGTGGCTCCCAGAGGCACTTCTCCTCCCACTTCTCCCAAGAGGGAGCCACTTTACGGTCCCCCCAATATAACATTTGCCTGAGTCCAGGACAAGGCTTTGTTCAACCTCCTGCAGGTGCCCCTCCCCATATCTAATCAGAGAGGTGTCAACTCCTTTTGGTGGGGAAGCAGGATGCAGCTAGGCCTGGGAAGAGTGGCTGAGCAGGTTTCTCCTGTCGGGGGTAGTTGTCAGGCAGAATTCATCTAAATGTCACTTTAGTTCCCAGTTTAAATCAAACTTACAATTTTTACATATACATTAAATAATAACTTCCTTCAAGTCATTTCAGAATATAGTTTTACCTTGTGTCCACCTCTTAGCAAGTCTTTCCTTGGCCTGGTTTGGGTTCCTCTGTTCAGTTTTACACAAATGTCTGGTGGTTTTAAAACGCCGGCTTTCTGATAGTGGCGAGTACCGGTATTGCATCCATTTTTGGGATCTGTCTTGAATTACTGCATTTCAATAGAGTGGTCTTTTGCTTGATAGTATAGGGCCCTTGCTTAACATTGTTTTGATGGCATCCTTACAGTAGAGTGGTGATGTGGAACCCCCGACAAGAAGGTTGTATCTTTGGAGTGGTCTTGTGCCAACTGCGCAGTTCTCCTGGATTCTGGCGTGAATGTGGGTGGCGATAGCTCATCCCCACATCCACCCAGTCTATTGATTTAGTTTGTTCTGGGAAAGAATAATGGGCGGCGACAGCTCATCCCCACATCTACCCAGTCTAAGGATTCAACATGGGTCAAAACATTGACAAACCCCCCGCCCGACTGCGCTTTGATTGGAGTCGAGGGGAAGTCGGGTGCCAAGGATGTTTTGAGCCCTGTGCTGGTATGTCCGCATTATCTTCTTCCAATTCTGTAGATGGCACAGTTCAGCATCTTTTCCTCCACCCAGTTGGATAGATCTTGTCTATAATTTCAAACGGTCCCTTTCATGTAGGCAAACATTTTCGGTGTTTGGCCTGGTTCCTTTGGAAATTGTATAGATAGACCCGGTCCCCCACCTCGTATACTTTCCTGGTGGTTTTCAGGTCGTAGTGGGTCTTCAGGCTATCAGCTGATCTTTCTAGATTCCGCTGAGCATTCGCAAAAGCATGTTGGAGGTGTTTCCTCAAATTCTCCACATACTCATGAGTTGTGGAGGCATTTATCAATATCTGCTCTTGGGTCCTGTAGAGCAAATGTTGAGGAAGCTTCCAGTCATCAACTCAAATGATGACATTTTGGTTGCAGATGAAGGGGTAGATCTGATGGCCATTGGGACCAGAGGTAATCGGATATCCCAACTTGGCCCAGAATCTGCCACAAACTTTTGTTAATATGCTCACAATGGTTCGGTTGTATCTCTCCACTGCTCCAGAAGAAGCTGGCCTGTAAGCAATGTGTAGCTTCCTTTTAACCCCCAGTATCTCCCACATCTTTGTCATTACTTCACTGGGGAAGTAGCTACCTCTGTCTGACTCAATCCTTTGAGGTAGACCAAAGCGGGAAAATATGTGGTTAATCATCAGGGCAGCTGCTGTTTCTGCCTTGCAGTTTGGGGCTGGGAGACATTCCAACCAATTGGTAAACAAGCATGTAACGGTCAACATGTACTTGTTTCCTCTAGACGAGCGAATTACAGGGCCTACAAAGTCGATTTGCAAATCTGACCATGGCAGTGTCATCCCCCTCTTTTGGAGAGGCGCACAGTGTGTGAAGGATGATGGCTGAAATTGTGCACACACAAGACACCCCTTCAAGTATTGGTCGAGGTCCTGCCCCATGTGTGGCCAGTATGCAATCTCTCTTAAGATCTCAAATGTTGTGTGAAACCCCCTATGACCGGCGGTGGCCGCATCATGGGCGTGACTTAACATCAGGCTTCAGAATGAGGTAGGGACCACCCACTGATCATGGCCAGCTTGGGATTTCCTTACCAACAAACTGTCTTGGATTCGGAACATTTTTGGACATTTCATCAACACTCTTAGGTCCTCCTTCCCAATGTAATCGGTATCCGTCAGGGGAAAGTTCTCAGGGTCCTCAATGTGTTGGTAAAACTTACCAATTATTGGATCCCCCTTCTGAGCTGTAATCAAATCAGCATCAGGGGTCTCCTTACTCCATTGTGCAGTTGAAAGATCATTGTGAGCATTTGTCTGGGACCTAGTGATAGCAGTGACCTGGATTTCCCCCAACCGGGACTCTATTTCTATTAGATCCCCTTGGATGGCCCCGGTTTTGGCCAGCTGATCACCTAAGTCATTTCCAGTTTTGTCTGGTCCCTCTACTTTGGAATGACCCTTGATCTTTTTCCAGTAGATGGTCATCCCATTCAATGTGACCAGATCATCAATATTTTGGATTAGCTTCCCATGTTTCAGGGGTTTGTTATTAGCACATAACATGCCTCTGGTTTTCCAATTAACCAAGTGCTCCACGAACCCGTACCGTACATAATCCGAATCTGTGATTATGACCAGTTCGTGGAGTTGATGTTGGACAGCAGTGAGGATGGCCTGATGCACAGCCATCAATTCTGCCACCTGACTACTTCGGGGACCAATTTTGTATCCAGCGGAGGGTTCTGGGGACTCATTCACCCATGAATTCCCTTCGCCGGCCACCAGTTCTTTCTCCCCGTTGTTGTCAACATGGTACGAGCATCCATCCACATAGACAGTGGGCATTCCCTCACACTTGTCTTCTTCAAAGATTTTGTGTGGGGAATTAAGGTATGGCTCCATGTTGTCCTTGATTTTTAGACTTTCGTCCTCGAGACAGTTTTCTCTGGCACAATCATGCAAGTCAGCCAGACCTTGCGCGAGGGGACTCTTCTTGTTTTGGCCATATCTGACCTCTACAGGAAAGCCTTGCATTGACAGAATCCAGGAAGTAATTCAGGAATTACATTTCCGGCCCGGATTCTGTCACTTTGGAGATATTGCAGAGGCTGGTGTGGAGTCTCCACTATGATGTGTTCCCCCTGGATAAACGGGCGGTAATTCTTCAATGCCCACACCATTGCCAGGAGTGCCTTCCCACAATCGTTGAATTTTTCCTCCACAGAGGATAAAGTTTTGCTCGCATAGGAGATTACTTTATTGACCTTGTCATGCTTTTGGTATAATACTGCCGTCAAGCACATATTAGAGAACCCTGTCTCCAGGAAGAACTCCTTGTTTCTGACAGGGTAAGCTAGGCAATGCGCTTGTGAGAGGCTTCTTTTGAGTTGTCTTCTGCATCGGATTGTTCTGGACCCCATTCTCACTTGACCCCCCCCTTCAAGAGATGAATCAGGGGTCTAGTGATCTCTGCGCAGCCTTCAATTAACTTTCTGCTGTAATTAGTCAGTCCAAGGAGGCTCCTTAGTTCCCGCAGAGTCGTGGGGTCTTTCAGTTTCTGAAGTGCTTCCACTTTCTTTTCCTGGGGACAGAGACCCTGAGGAGTAATCTCATGCCCCAAGAAATTAACACGGGTTCTACACCACTGGGCTTTCTGAAAGGAAAGTTTTGCTCCGGCGGCCCTCAACTGTGTCAGAACATAACAGATCTCCGCTATGTTTTCTTCCACAGATGAACTTTTGATGAGGACATCATCTACATAAGCCAGGTTACCCCTCGCACCCAGGTCAGGCATGGCCTTATGTAGGAAAATGTTGAATTCATTGCCGGAGTTGAGGTATCCGAAGGGAGTCCGGGTCCATGTGTACTGCTGGCCCCCAAAAGTAAAAGCCAGTTTATATTGGTCCTCCCTACTGACAGGCACGGTCCAGTATCCATTGGTCAGGTCTATTGCAGTGAATACCTGTGACCACTGGATCTGGGCCAGCCCTTGGTCAATGTAGGGAAGAGGCCATCGGGAAGTATGGACCAGTTTGTTGAGCTCCCTAAGGTCGGCGCAGAGTCTCCACTGGCCGTTTGGCTTCAATATTCCCAGCACCGGACCTCAAGGTTCTTAATTATTTCAGTGAGGGACTCCATGGATGCGAGAGGCAAACGATATTGCTTCACAAACACTGGAGTCATTCCAGGGTCCGTGGGAATTGTGGTGTGGATGTCGGTGCGACCACAGTCATATGAGTCTACCGCAAAGAGATCTTGGAAATCCAAGAAAACTTGTTTCAACTTTTGCTTCTGTTCCAGAGTCGCGCAGGCATCAGCTAGGTTGACCCTCTCTTTCACCATCTGCCTGAAGCCGGGAAAGACTTCTGGTTTGGCTATCTCAGCGGCCTCCTCCAGCTGGGTGGAGAAGTCCCTGGTCAGAGTGCTGATTTGGACTGGAGGCTTCAGGTGGGAAAGGCAGCCCTCATGGACCTGGAAAATCACATCATCCCTCCTGAAGTCACAAGTCACATCTTCCTTACCATAAGGGCAAGAAGTGTACACCAGGAAGTTCCCCCCATGCCGGGTGAAAATCCTGTCTGGTGTTGTGTTGTCATCACTGTCACTGTCAAAACAGTCCTTGGGGATCGGTCCTAACAGTTCATTCCCTAAATCAATGGAGAAATGTCGGTCATCAACCGCCATTCCGATAATGGTGCCTGCGGCTAGAGTAATACTCTTTAAGTCGCTGTTATCCACCTCTATTGGAATGGTGTCATGTTCTATGTTGACTAATGGTGTTGGGTTTACTCCCAACTCTTGCTGTTGGAAAGAAGCATTTAGATGTATAAAAGCATCAGGGTTTTTCAATTTTTGGCCTCTTTTAACTTTCACTTCCAGAGAGAATTGTCGAGTCCTTTCTGGGATGGTGACTTCCTCTTTGATCTGAATTTCAACTGCATAAGGTTGCAATTGAGCTGAACTAAATGCTTTTTCTGGATCATCAAAGCCCATGGGATTATCCGCTAATCGGGACCAAGCTTTGAAGTTTATTAGGTCCAAACTAATGGCAAACCGATTGAGAATGTCACTGCCTAAGTAAAAGGCGGCAGTGACGTCTCGCACGACCCAACAATTATGGACTATGCTCTTGTTGCCAATGGAGATTTTGAGCATACACCTGCTTGGCAGGAGATGTTTGGAATTACGTGCTTCCAGGTCCATTTCCCATTTGTTTATCAGTTTGAATGTGGGAATGGCTGGATCTTTTGGGAGTTGGCGGAACATGGCTTCGCTGATGAAGCTCTTACCGTTGTTCACACACACTCGAGCGAGAAAAGAGTCCTTCCCATCATTCAACTGAACAGGGATGAACAACTGCTCTCCAATTTGCTGAATATCAGCCAGGCTCTGAGCTGATTTCACATCTTCCTGGACTATAGGAGTGGGAGTTTCTGATTGTGGATTAGTAAAGAATTTCAGAGTGTTTCCTTCCAGTGTGGAATGCCACCTTAAACTGGAAGGAAGGTTGATTTTCAGAAATAGAGAGGACCCCCCATCACCAGTCTGTTGTCCTACTGCTATTACTGTCACGTCTGGAATCTGGTTGTTCTGGAAGTGAAATTCTACTTGGTCAGATTTTTGTTCAACCATGTGGCAGGTGCCATTTAAACTAACATGGTTGACACTCTGTTTTAATTTTATTGGTGGGCTAGTCTGGGTCAGAGGACCTTGTTTACACAATCTATTAGGGGTGACAACCTTCTCAGGAGGTCGTTCCCTAGTAAACAAGGGGTGCCCTCTGGAGTCACTACTATGACCGGGTGTTTCACCTTGTGTCGCCCAATTTTGATGTCCAAATCTGCAGTCCCCTCGACAGGAATTTCCTTCCCGTCAAAGTTCTGCAGTTGTCCAGGAAGAGAGGTGAGAGGAATACGGTAACTCTCCCCCTTCCTGCATTTAGTTCATCAAAGGCCCTTTTGGACAGAAGGGTAGCTTGGGATCCAGTGTCCACCAGTGCCGAAATGGTACCCTGCCCCTGTACTTGTACCGGAGCATAATATCTTCCCTCCTTCTCCTCAAGGGGGCACAGATAATGTACATTTTTGGACAATTGGTGGGCTAACTTTCTGGTTTTGGACATTGCTAGCGAAGAGATTTGGGCAGAATTCTGTGGAGAGCCTGGGGAATCTGAAAGAAAAAGTTGGCAACTGGAAATGGTTTCGGGTTCTGGGCCGCCCCCCCCTTTTTGGAGGCAGTCATCAGGATGGGTTTGACCCATGGGATTTTGGTATTGTCGGTTCTGGGATGAGATGATGGGCGGCAGTAGCTCAGTCTCCACATCTCCCCAGTCTGGATTGGAATCCCTTGGGACCCATTTTTCCTTGGGAGGAGTTCCCCCTTCTCTAAAAGAGAAGATCCTTTTCCCAGGATCCTCTGAGGATTCCTCTCCCTCAAATTGGAAGATCTGTACCTCCTCCACAAACTGGGCCTGTTTGGGTACTTTGTTTCTCCTACTCACCCTCTGCTCCTTAGGAGGCAGACTTTCAGGTGTAGGAGATTTTGTTTCCGGTTCCTGGTTTTTCAGGGGCTGTTTACAAGTTGGGAAGGAAGCTTCCTCCAAGGCTTTACACCCCCCTTCCCCTTGTGCCTCCTCCCTGGGAACCGGTGGGTTATCGGGGTGCTGCCCCCATCATTGTTCTGGAGCACCAGGTACAAAGTTTGGGGCATTCTGCGGTGGCATGCTCATCTGAGGGTTCTGTTGAGCCCTCAGTATGTGACCCAGATCTCGTGCCATATTTTGGACCTGGCGCTTAAGTTGTGAAACCCGCTCAGGCTGATACGGGGCTCTATTTTCTCCCCTGGTAGCTATGCCTTCTCTGGTAATACCCCGGATTGGGAAGATTTGCGTACCCCTCCACCCTTGGCCTCCCCTCTCCCGGATTAGGTTGTCTGGGCTCAGGGAATTGGGGAAAGAAGGATGGATGATTTTGGGGCTGGAAATTGGGTGGATACCAGGGGAAAAAGTTCTGCCCAGGATTTGGTGAATGTCTGCCCTCCTAGGGGACGTTAGAAGGGAAGTTCCCTGGGTCAGGTGTTTGGCTGGATCCCCCCCTTGGGCTGGAGGAGTCCACACATAACCCAGGATGGGTCGGTTTCCCTTGTAGCGGGGACTTACATAATCAGGGGAGCGAGGGACCCCATTTGTGGGACTACCTCCTCGACTCCCTGTCTGTGACTGGCCCGAGGGCCTTCTGGGCTTGGCATTATTAGGTGCAAGTAGGTTTTTAGGCCCCCCCCATCTCCAAATCCAAAACAGGGGTGACCTTTACCTCTGCCACCTTGGCAGCAGCAGGGGTGCTGTTGGTTTTGGGGGTTTTCTGCACATTATTTTTATTTTCGATGGGCTTCCGCTCCTCATAGATCCGGGTAGCCTGTTCAATGACCCAGTCTAAAGATCTTTTCTCATGAAAATCTCTCACAAGCTGGGTCATTATGTATTTGGGTAAGGCATGGAAAAACGTATTGATAAATTCTCTGCTATCCGTACGCACCCTTCTGGTGGTCTGCGCAAAAGCACGCTTTAATTCTTGCACAAACTCTTGTGGGGCCTGATCCTCCCCACATTGCAAATTGTAGGCTGCCTTGCGAGCCTCTTGAGGATTTCTGTGCACAGAAAAATGTTTCAAGATGGCCGCCCTGTATGTGGACCACCTTGAATGGTTTTGATCCTCCAGCCCTGCAAAGAAACTGGAGTATTCTGGTGAGAAGGTCCATTTGACGTACTGGATGCAGCTACTGCTGTCCTTCAAATGGAAAGTCTCCATCATTTACTCATAGAGCTCCAAGTGTTCCCAAACAGAATACTTGGCGTTCTTATGATAAGGCGTGATGACACTCCTTATTGCCTTTATTTGTTTCAATGGGTCCTTAAGCAAGGCCCTTTTTGCCTTATTGGCCTTTTTGGTTAGGGTAACCCTGGTCCATTCATCCTCTGACTCAGAAGCACTGCTCCCAGAGGTGCCCGTCTGATCTTCCAGGTTTTCCTGGATTCTGCTAGCATGGGAATGGCTGCGAGAATGTGGGGACCTGGTCTCCTGTGTCCTGTAATGCTCAGAGGAGTCTTCAGATCCCTCCTTGCTACCAGGATTTGATGGGTACCCCCCCACTGACCTAACTGGGCAGAGGTTTTCAGGATGCCCTTAATGGGCCTACTCTCCTGGGGTTCCCCACTAAATTGCACTGTGCTTGGGTGCCCATACCCGGATGCCCGCCCATCCATTCCTGGGAGGTACTGGCCTATGAGCCCCATACTTCTAGCTGGATAGTAATCTGCCATCCCCGTGGCCCTGGGCTCATGTGCGTGGCCTTCTTGGTTCAAAGTTCTGTAGTCTCTGTTTAGCTTGGAAGTCTAAGTGTTGGATCTCTGGATGTGAAGTCGTCGGTCAGCATGCTCCACAGCAATGGAAAATGAATGTGTCTACCTGTCCCAGCAGTCTCTTTTTATGTGTTTTGGAAGTGGGTGTGTGCGTGGCATAACTGAGCCTGCCCCTCTCTACTTGTCATTGCCCAATTCTCCCCTCTCCCATGATTGGGGGAAGGAAATGGATTGTCATCATGATGAGGTCTGTTTATGGGTCAGAGGATCCTCCCCTGGTCAATTTGCCCACAAATCTATATTTGATTCAAATACATATTTCCCAGATACACAATTTGTTGAAATTACATGTACACATTATATATTCCTTATGGTCCATGCGTGTCCGCCTCTGATCTTCCTGGGGGCTTGCATTCAAAAATAACAACATTTTGCGTTTTTTGACTGGTTTACCAATATCGGACATTTACCAAAAATTACACACATGTGTGCAAGGAGTATGGACATTAATTGATGAAGTGTCAGATTTTTAACATGCAGACATTTGGAGTAAGACCCTATTTTCCGCTAGCAACCCCCCATCATACACCACAGGGTCCTAACACCTCTTAAAACGTGCACAGAAAAATCACAAGAATAATGATATTACTTATATAATTCTGACAAGTCCGTACTATGAATTATCCATCTTTTTTAAAATTATGCTCTGGCCCAGATGGGTGTGGTTTAGGTTCCAAAGCACATGGGGGAAGCTTCTGTCTGCCCCCGCCTCCAGCTCGGGTGGCTCCCAGAGGCACTTCTCCTCCCACTTCTCCCAAGAGGAAGCCACTTTAGGGCCCCCCCAATATAACATTTGCCTGAGTCCAGGACAAGGCTTTGTTCAACCTCCTGCATGTGCCCCTCCCCTAATCTAATCAGAGAGGTGTCAACTCCTTTTGGTGGGGAAGCAGGATGCAGCTAGGCCTGGGAAGAGTGGCTGAGCAGGTTTCTCCTGTTGGGGGTAGTTGTCAGGCAGAATTCAGATAAATGTCACTTTAGTTCCCAGTTTAAATCAAACTTACAATTTTTACATATACATTAAATAATTACTTCCTTCAAGTCATTTCAGAATATAGTTTTACATTGTGTCCACCTCTTAGCAAGTCTTTCCTTGGCCTGGTTTGGGTTCCTCTGTTCAGTTTTACACAAAAGTCTGGTGGTTTTAAAACGCCAGTTTTCTGATAGTAGTGAGTACCGGTATTGCATCCATTTTTGGGATCTGTCTTGAATTACTGCATTTCAATAGAGTGGTCTTTTGCTTGATAGTATAGGACCCTTGCTTAACATTGTTTTGATGGCATCCTTACAGTAGAGTGGTGATGTGGAACCCCCCACAAGAAGGTTGTATCTTTTGAGTGGTCTTGTGCCAACTGCGCAGTTCTCCTGGATTCTGGCGTGAATGTGGGCGGCGATAGCTCATCCCCACATCCACCCAGTCTATTGATTTAGTTTGTTCTGAGATAGAATAATGGGCGGCAACAGCTCATCCCCACATCTACCCAGTCTAAGGATTCAACATGGGTCAAAACCCTTGACAAATCCGACAAGAATTTACCAATTCTATGAAACTTAAAAAAGAAGAATTAGAAGAAATACTGTCAGATATTAACAACAAATTAGCAGATTATGAATCAGAACTTGAAACAAAGAAAATCAAGACATTTAAAAGAGACACATATCATTACCTCAATGAAGAGGTTTATACTTGGATGGACAAATATGGACCACCAATGAGGAAACCTAGACAAAATACATCTAGCAATACATCGAGCTCAGAATCTGAACCTGGAACTGAAGTCCCACCAGAAAGAAACACACAAACATCAGAAGCTTCGGGACCATCACAGGCAAAAGCAAGTACCGCAGGGGTATCTTTTTTAGGAAGAGGCCAAAGAGAACAAGGAGGGGAAAAAAAAAAGGACGAGAGGGGCCACAAATGAGATACCAACAGAGGAAAACTTAGTCATCAACCTCTCTAGAAGAACATTAACACAATCTGAGATAAACACTCTACAAAAGGGATTGAGCTTCGTATCTACGTACGACAGCTCCTTGTTTGACACCAAGGTAGAAGTACTCAAACTAATAAGAAAGATGAAACTAAGAATCTTCTATGATGACCTAGAAGAGCAGAAAGTCCAGCCAGATAACTCAGCCTACAAGAAGTTTAAACCTAAGAGTACATTCGTACCACCCTGCAACACCCCTGCAGTGGAGATCTTCGAAAAACAAGTACTCAAAGATTTGGGGAAAATTAAATTTTCCAACACGAAGTATAAGAACCTCAAGCCACATTAATTGACACTCCTCAAAGAACTGTATGGGGATGAATCTATAACCATCAGACCGGCAGATAAAGGAGGAGCATTGGTTATATAGAACTCTGTAGACTATGATAGGGAGTGCCTAAAACAACTGGCAGACACAAACACGTATAGGAAATTGGATAATGACCCAACGATAAGAATTAAACATGACCTGGAAGGAATACTAGATGATGCGGAAGAAAATTCTTGGATTAACCATCACACACATAAATATTTACAGAACTTAAACCCACGCATCCCAAACTTTTACACTTTACCCAAGATATATAAGAATCTACAAGAACCACCCGGAAGACCAATAGTGGCAGGAATCAATAGTGTACTACAACAAATTGGGAAATATATTGACTTTTTTCTTCAACCGCTTATTCATAGTACTCCTACCTACATTAAAGATACTACTCATTTTTTACAACAATTGAGGGCAATACCTTATGTACCTACAGACATATTGTTCACCTTGGATGTAAAGAACCTGTATACATCTATTCCGCATGATTTAGGAATAAATGCAGTCGAATGGTTACCTTTCAACACTGGCGAAATGGAAGCAAATAAGGAATTATTGATCATCCTACTACAATTCATCTCCAAGAACTCATAATTGAAATATCAAAAACAATACTACTTGCAGATTTCCGGAACATCTATGGGTGCCACCCTGGCACCCACATATGCAAATACATTTATGTATAAATTTGAGACAGACCATATCCTCAACCACCCTATATGGAAACCCCATTTATGAATCTGGATCCGATACATAGACAATATTTTTGGCATTTGGTTCCCACAGTGAAGAAAGTTTATTAACCTTCTTTAGAGATCTCAACACGTTTGATCAAAGGATTCAATTTACTCATGAGTACTTCAAAGATAACATTCATTTCCTGGATGTTGAAATCAAAACTACATAAGGGAGATACCAAACTAATATCTACAGCAAAACAACCGACCGCAACAATCTGCTACACAGTTTAAGTTTTCACCAACCAAGCCTCATACGTAACCTCCCATACAGCCAGATGCTACGTGTCAAATTAATTATAAGTGACCCTTCCGATTACACCATTGAATTACCGAAAATGGGGGAGAAATTCATTAAGAGAGGATATAAAGAATGTGAAATTGCTGAAGCAAAAACCCGAATGGAAGCTATCAACAGAGATGATCTACTCACCAAACCAAGGAAAGCTAAAACGGATCCACCACTTGTATTTGTGACCAGATATTCAACGCAGAGAAACCGTATCAAGTCAATTATTAAAAAACACTGGCAAATATTATCA
Organism: Ambystoma mexicanum; assembly: GCF_040938575.1. Taxonomy (NCBI): domain Eukaryota; kingdom Metazoa; phylum Chordata; class Amphibia; order Caudata; family Ambystomatidae; genus Ambystoma; species Ambystoma mexicanum. Next base: position 235,834,015 of record NC_090926.1, on the reverse strand, counting down.
TGCGACCAAAAAATTGAGCATCTGTTTGAAGATTCACCAACCTTTGCATACCAGCAGAGTAAAAACTTCAGAGACCATCTGGTATAAATACGTCCACCACAGAAGAAACTTGAAACTAAACGTAAGGGAACATTCCTGTGCCTACAGTGTAGTAATTGCGGCTATATACAGAAAGGACAGAGTATCAATCACCCATACACTGGGGAAAAACTGACAATAAAGGACTATGCGACATGTGAAACAGCAAACATTTTCTATGAAATCAAATGTCCATGTGGGTTGTACTACGTGGGACAGTCAAAAAGGAAAGTAAAACTACGTTGGAATGAGCATCGCTCATGTATACGCAACAAGAACACCAGTTCCTCAGTGACAAAACATTGGATGGAGAAGGGGCACAACTTGGCACAGATACGCTTCTTGGTACTGGAAGTCATCCACAGACAAGGGCCTCACGAAGATATAAAACAGAGACTTGACAAAAGAGAGTGTTTCTGTATAGACAGACTAGGAACTCTTGCTCCAAAAGGACTTAACGAAGAGATAAATTGGTCCTGCTATTTTTGATATTCTTTTTAATACCAACATGCAATTCTTAGGCATACCTGTACGTCAGTTGCAAGAAACAGAGATGCCTAACTGTGTATATTATTACTTTCATCACCCAGTCTATGAACACCCATAGGTGATCTGTACATTATGGAGATATTCTATCTATTTGAGCATGAGATCGATGAGAATACAGAGAATTAGTTGTAACTACATCACAACTTACAATCTTTGTGAACCTTCAATGCAAACTGTGAATGCTCAATATGTATATATATATGTGGTATGACATTGTTGTTAATTCATAGTAGGTGATCAATACACTCACCTAAGAGTTAAGAATATATCGTGTTTATTATGTTCAATTGAATACTATGACCATTCCTGTTTAGAAGGGTCGGTGACTAGATATGGTTATTTTTTGTTCTTTTTCCACACGCAATAACGGCCAGCCGTTTTTCCCATTCAGGGACCCTTGTTTGCAAGACTTATGGAGGTTACATACACAGACATATGTTTTGGTACTGTACCTATTTTTAATTAACCTCAAGTACCATTTTTACATCAGTTTCGTAAATGAGTTTATAATTCTGAACATACATATGGGGAAAGCCCATGATGAGACATTATCACCTCTACATTCTTTGTATATACAATAACGTTCAGGATGTCCCTGCCCGTTCAGGGACCATTATTTCTATACACAATGAAGATATCACACACATCTACAGATCTTAATAATAGTACCTTACTTTTATCAACTCCGGGTTTATATTTGTAGAATACGCTGCACAGTTCTCTTATTTTTTTTCCTTCTTTCTTTCAATACGTATTCAACGTATACTTATTGTTCGTTCCAACTGTTTTTTCCATATTACATAGATACACTGCACAGAGATAACAAGCAGCTGACAGTCTCCTAACTACAGACATAACTAAGCATAGAGCGCTTGAGTTTATATTTTAACACAGTGCATTGACAACATGTCATGTTGTTCCCCATTCCCGTTCCCCTGTTAACAAGGGGATATGGGATGCGAGGCTTAGCAGCATTGGCACGCCAGCCGACGTTACGCAGGGCCATGCAGAGTTCACCATGACAACGGAGACAACAAAGAAGCAGACGCCATTAGGGCTCTAGGATCCGCGAGGACACAAGCGCAAGCAGGCTACTGTGACACACGGTAAGGAACTTCAATAGATCGACAGGCTATATTTAGGAAGCTATATCATTATTTGCCATACACCTCAATTTTCATTTGGACCAACTCTTTTTATGTATCCCTTTTATATAGATCACGTAGGAGTCTTTATTTACTCGAACCTGTACATCTGCATAAATCATCAATCCTGCATTAATGCTAATTGTATGCAGATTCATATATACATCTATGCATGGATTTATCTGCTTTTTCTATTCTGAATATTTATTTTAGATTACATATCATTGACTGACAGGTACAGTGCCCATGTCAGCTTCTACTTTTTGGTACCAAGACTTTGTGAAATTTTCTAAAAATGGCTTATGACTTACTGAAATTTATATTTGATATTTTTTTCTCCCCCTATCGTCGACGCACAAACACACGTGCCATTTGGTATGTAATGCTTCTTATATTGATTTTCTACTCACACTGTGAACTTGCTTTTGAAACTTAATTTGTATTTCAACTATTGTTTGATGTTTTCACCAAACAAACAGAATGTGGTTCAGGCCCTGAGGAAGGAGCCAGTCTCCGAAATGCATAGGCACATATAACCACAATACTTTTACAGTAAACTAGGATGGCTTTATGTATATGTATCATTCAGATAAACTTATGAAAAGAAATATTCCGGTACACACATACCATTACAAGAAAATAAATTGTGACATAACAATTTACTACGAACTCTTTTGATGAATTATTATTATACAACTTATAAATGATTTTCAAACAACTCAGCGTACTGAGTATCAACGTGAGCACAAACCTTTGCTGGATGGTTTATCCAGCTTCTTTTTCTCGCATTGGTCACATATCACCACTAGGGGTATTCGAGATAACACGTTTCAGCACAGTATCGAATGTCACACAGTAAATAGGATATAAACTGCACAATGTTGAATTAATGAATAATGAGCAACCTTAAGTATTTAACATGATATTAGCTGTTCAATCATAAGAAATGGGATATGACCAGTCTAGCATCCAGTTATATATCTTCGGAAAACCATAACAGTATGGAGACAGACCATCACATACATATTTCTGTGTGGGACAAGCTGATTTCGAATGAATTAATTATGACCAGCCTAGCATACAGTCATTTATCTTCTGACACATAATGCAGCATGGAGACAGACCTCCGACGTGCATTTTTTAAAATATTGTAGACCAGGTACATATGTGACCCGCTGACTTTGAATTAATTTAGCATGACCAGCCTAGCATACAGGTGTACATTTTCTGAAACATATAACAGTATGGAAGCAGACCGCTAGTATACATATGTTTGTACTGGACCTAGCACATATGTGACCAGCCTACTTTGAAGGAAGATGAGGCTTATTTGAGGATGATATGATATGATATGATATGATATGATATGATATGATATGATATGATATGGCATGGTAGACACACCGCAATGATATCAGATGCAAGTACCTTTGTACTACAAGCTACGAAACGCAGCAGTAGGAACATAGCATACGATCTAGGATAGGGTGGAACTTTGTGTGATTTTGAGAAATATTGTGTTTGTACATCTGTACTTTGTGCTGTGATACACATCAGAAGGAATGTAATATAAGAGTAAGGACAGCAGGAATTTGGAGAAGGAATATTGTGCCTCTGAGAACAATTGTTACAATAACTAAACACATACACATCAAGCCTCGTTTTCATATCGTAAGAACCGATTGACACTATCACTGGAACAGTACACACTTGTTTAGATAAAGATAGGAAGCACAAACAACTGCATTGAGATCATGCACCACATGTCATGCGCCCGCACTGGCGTGTTTGGCAACGTTGGAAGCATCAGAGCCGGGCAATATGTTTAGCGGGAAGTGACCACAGAAGTCAGAGTGAAGGTCTAGACTTCTTCCAAGATGGCCGCCCGACGTCCATATATCAACACACTATGCATTCTACATAGTGAGTTGTATCCGTTCCTCTTCCGGGTATGCCGCCGTTACCTTCTGCAGCTTGTCCAGCCGCTCGCTTCTCCCGCATCCAGTTCGTCGCTTTCCTCCTCACTTGGTTCATCTCTCGTACTTCCTCCTTCTCACTCCTTTGTCTCTGCACGTACTGGCGAGCCACGTTAGCCTCCTGATGACGCTCTCCAGCTGCTGACTCTCCGTTACCTCTTCTTTCTCTGCTTTAATTCTGAGCTACGTTCTATAGCCACTGTTCTGTACCTCTGTACAACCTTTTACCATTCTGGTGTTCCTTCTGTATCTAACGCTTCCTTTCTGTACTTTGCTTACCTATTTTTGCCTTCGCTCAGCTACCACACCTTTTGAGAATCCTTGCAGGGTTCAGAGTCGCTGCCTAGTATCATTGCGACTGGACTTGTTCCCTACTTCTTCTTCTTTGGAAGCATATTTGACTCGAGTGATTCACGGAGCTAAACGTTCATCAGAAGGCTACCCAAGACTCCAGGAGTATATCATCAGCAGGGTTTTTTGTGCATTAAAGCTTTTTCCCTGCAATTGGGGTTGGCTCCCTGGGGTTCCCTTTGGCTAGGACTTTAGATCCTCTCAAGGTGGCCTCTGGGAGAGCCAGACCTTACCTGCACACCTGAGTTTTTGCTTCAGCAATTTCACATTCTTTATATCCTCTCTTAATGAAAGAAAGAAAAGAAAGCAAAGGAGCAGAAAGAACCAGGGAGACCAGACGCCGTATGATATCAGAGACTCCAGACGATTCCTCTGAAGTAAGAGGTGAGAAGGGGTCACGGGAGGATACACCAGAGCCTATCACATGGGACACCACAGGACAATTTGGAAACTGTGGTCAAGGATTGAGTTGATCCAGAGAACTCTACATAATCTAATATACATAACCATAACATACAGGACAATTAGTAACAACATGATAGGTTAGAGAGAAGTATACATACACTACATGATTGTCCTTTCAAAGATGGCCGTCGCTCTCTCGACATGACGGCCATTTTGTCAGGCTTCATGGCCATGACGAAAGGCAACAACTTTACATTAGGAAACAAGCACAACAGTATCGGCTGATCGTTACTCGAGCGCACGCAACAATCACAGACCATCAGTAAGAAGGCGGTCTAAACTAAGTGTTTTTACATCGGGAAATGGTAGTTTGAACATAGTTATCGCTTTGCCTTCAGGATTGATAACGGAGAGCATTGCGTTACGACGTATGCAAACTGCGTTCGCAAGACATGTCAGAGAGGGTTTATGACATCTATGCATGGTCACACGATGGTTACATCATGCACGCCGATAGCAAATGAACACACGGGACAAGACTCAAAGTCCACCTTGATTAATGTGACGCTCACCACTAAAGCTAACCTCACAGGGCACCTTTAGAAGCATTAAACAGTGTGAAGTTGACCTCTACATTTATAATAATACCAGTGTAAAACACAGTGTGCCGCTACTCAGAATAACCACAGCCAGTAAATAGGCAGGATCTCAATGGACAGAGGCACAATGATGATGATATGGGAAGCTTAATCACTAAACTGACGTGCATGAAATACATATCTTTTTTGCTGTACATGTACAGTTGCAACTATAAATTAGCTAACATGCCTAATTGTATTTCATTTTCTCACATGTTGTCTCTTTATATGTTATATGTTTTTCTATGGGGGTACCCTGTTTTGATGATACAAAATGACTAATATGACAAATAACATGCCTAAAATGTATGTTTACATTTTTTGTAAAATGTATGTTTGCCTTTTTGTAATACAATTGTAAAATGATGTGTAGAAGATAATGTGTATCAGACTAGGCCCTGATGAAGGACGATAGTTCGAAATGCATTGGCTTTTTCTAAACTACATTTTGAACACTATTTTTGAATTACAGTGATATTAAAAAATCATATACTTTGGACATTTTCAAGAAATTGAAGGTTGGTATTATTTACCTAAAGAATTGGAATAATACCAAGTAACCCCAAGTGGGTATCTAGGGTGTGCGGTCAACACTGAAGGCTAACTAGCCTTGCTCTCCTTTTTCCTCAATTACATATTGTGCCTGACACAGTGCCACATATTAGCGGGCTGCACCCCACAAACTATCCAGAATGTATGATTATCTAAACCAGAAGAACTCAGAAGAATATTAGAAACAAGCAGTGCCTGCTCAACCACTGCCATTATTGGGTTCTATGTCGTTTCATCGACACCTGTTTTTATGACGGGTCCTTTTCCGCAGATTTTTAGCTGAAAAAATGTTTTGAATTTTTTACATTATTTTTGGGGACTTCCTCCCAACCCCTGCCAGCCCCCCATACTTTAACTATTTGTTTGTATTCCCAACCCCCCAACTATTTATATCCCCTTTCCGATCCCCCCAAAACATTTTGGAAAACGTTTTTTCTGCAACAATTCGACAAAAAAACACCTGTTGTAAAAACGTGTGTCGATGAAAGGACGTTGTACCTAATATTGAACACTAAATATTATAGCAACAAATCTTACTGACAGAAATCAATTGTCTTACTGTTGTGTGCATTTACATTACACATTTTTTACATCTCCTCTCAGTGCATTGATCATGTGTTTTTCATTTAAATCAGAATGGTGTTCAATCTTTACATTAATGGTAAACCGTGACTTTGAGTATAACTGAGGAGCTTTTCAGTTGGATTATTTATTCAGTAATCTTGAAAACGTATTCCATGAGGAGACCGAAGTGTACTAATTGAGTAGGCTGCTGGTCACGTGACCAGTGTCACGCCTCGCTCCCAACATTGGTCTCTGTTGAGGAGATGGAGGCATGTTGGTCCAGTATTGCACCCTACTTCCAAGATGGCGCTGGGTGTTCCATGTAACGCTCGAATCCTTGGTCCTACTTCCGTGTCTCTCCTTTCTGCGCCTCGTTTTGATGCAGTAAGAGTATATGAGTTATCCGGTGAAATGACATGGTGCGTCGCTACTCCTGTAGCATATGCTCCTTAAGTTTGCTTCCTAGTAGTAGTCACTCCTCATGTTCCTTCTTGGCAAGCTTACTAACCTTTCCTCTTTTCAATCTGTCACAGAATCAAACTACACCCTAGCGTTCGATCCCCCTGGCTTCCTTTCCCTTACCAGCTTTCCGGGACTCAGTTCACTTCGGTAGGCTCTGTCTTGTTTACATCCCACTACCTCTTTGCGAGTATGTGTGTTCTGACTCATTGCTTTCTCCCCATTCAGTCGCGCTACATCCCTTCTTCGCTACAAACAAGACATCCTTTCAGAACATCGCATTCACACCGTGGCCTTAGGTAGGCATTATCGCATTATTCAACCTTGCCCATTCCGCCACTTTCACAGTCTCATGCAGAGTTTCGTTTTCCCAGGTTCTTCCATTCACTCTTCAGCACAACAGTTCCAAACACAGGCATACCATTCTGAAGCTCCCGGTACGTAGTCTCAAACTCCTCAAGCATTCTTTCCTTCTCTCACTCCGCACATATTTACCTTTCTCTCTCTATCCCTCAGTCTGACAGCAAATCTGACTGCCAGCCACAGGACGACATTCCTCCCGGTCCGCAGTATTAGAAGTCACAGCATCCTGAGACAAGGCAGATTTCACTGCTCACACAGCAGCAGCTCGCACGGACCGCGGTCAGACTGAAGAGTTCCTGATTCTGGCTTTTTCTTCCCCTAGAGGGTTTTCCCTGAAGCGCTTGTCCATCCAGGGTCTGTATATTCAAATAGACCCGGGAGGGTACAAGGATCCCAGGAAACCTCTTGTATTCTACAAGCGGTTGCATTTGGTACAGGTTAGTACTGGCAACTTTCGCTCATTATTACTTATTTGACTGGACCTATTTACAACCAGGCTCTGCCTCTCAGTTGCTCCGCCACCTCCAGTTTTCACGCCTTCCAAGCCTCTACTTAAGGACTGTAGGCCAGCTCCAGGCACACAGTATTGAGTAGACTGCTGGCCACATGACCAGGCCCTGCCCCTTAGCTGGTCTGCCCTCCTCGAGTTTTCATGCCTTGCAAGCCTCTACTTAAGGACTGTAGGCCAGCTCCAGGCAGACAACATTGAGTAGTCACTCCACCAACCATCTATTCAATCAGTCCTCCTTAGGTGTCCTCAGCAAAGGACATGCATGCAAAGACAAAGACCTCACCTGTTTGTGCCTGTTTCGGGCCTGATAGAGCAAAGAGCCAGACCCGTTATCCTGTATTTCACCTACAAATGAATCGTTATTACTGCTATTTACCATTTGTCTCCTCCCTCCACAGCTCATCCTCACTCTCATTAGGGTTGGAATGGCAGGCCCAGCAAGCTACCCTAGCAGACCTCATCAATACTGCACTTGTCCCCATCCAACACCCACAGACCACATGCACGCGCCCTCTCACATTGATCAATGCTCGCTCAGCAGTTGCAGTCACTCACGCTGCAGAGATTGCCGACCTCATCTCATACAACAACCTTGATGTCCTGTTCATCACTGAAACATGGTTTACCCCATCCTCCCCACATGTTTTCAACATCCTCCTACCCCAAGGCTACTGCATCCAACATGTCAACTGGCCAAGAAGGCAGGAGGCAGCGCGAAAATCATCGACAGGAGTTAATTGGCCATGCTCTATCATCCCCTCTCCCAGAACAAGCTCATTTGAATCGCTTGCCTGTCGGTTCCCTCTATCACACAAGGAATCCATCACCTTCCACCTCATCTACAGACCACCTCACAGGAGTTACTCTTTCATTGCAGACATCTCCAACTTACTCTCACCTGCCAAATTAGCATATTCAAATAATGTCTTTCTCTGTGATCTTAACATCCCAAGTCACAGGCTGACAACCATACTCTCGAAGCAAGACTTTCATATTGACCGCTTCTATGGACCTTAAGCAAATTGTGTTCTCTCATGCACAACTTAGTCTTCGTATCTTCCCCCTACATCACCTGTGCAGACCCTATCCCACTTGACTGGTCTGATCATGCCATCATCCCATTATCAGTTACTCACTCGACTACGGCTCACAAAGGTCAGGCTCAACGCCCCCTCACTCAACGCTGCTCAATCAAAACCTTCCTGGTCAATGAACTAGAAGCAAACTTTGCAGTCTTCCCCACCACAGGGAATATCTCGGGCCTCCTGGAATTATTCAGCAAATGTTCTATGAAACTGGTGGACACTCGTGCCCCACTAAAATCCAGACAGACTAAGACCAAACCATCCACCCCATGGTACACCCATGAGCTAGCCTTCAACAAACAATCAATCAAAACCCTAGAGAAACAGTGGCACAAGAACCATAACTCGGGAGACCTCACCAATCACAAATCTCTGCGCACAAACCATAGGATTCTGATTACTGAGGCTAAAGCTGCTTACTACTCCACCACCATTGCAGCAGCCTCTAACAGGAGAAGAGTCTTCTTTGAAGTAGTAAAGCATTGTACCAAAACCTTTATGACCCTGAGGTGCCAGCAACCCAGAAGAAAATGTGACAGACCAACACATTTTTTATTGAAAAAATAGACAAAATCTGAGCAACCATAGAATGCTCCCACAGCATTAGCATCCCCTGGACCCTATGGACCGAATTCACTCCTCTCTTTCCCCCGGATCTCCTAAAAATTACTGCCTCCCTTAAAACCTACTTCTTACTCTGATGATATAATTACGGCCTCCATCATTAAACAATTGACAGGCCCGGCGCTCAATGCGCTCCTCAGCATCATCAATGCCTCCCTCGCAGAAGGATCATTCCCGACCACCATCAAGAATGGTTGCATATGACCTCTTTAGAAAAACACAACCCTATATCCAGACAACCTGGCCAACTACAGGCCCATTACGAGCCTCCCGTTTAATGGCAAAATCCTGGGAAAAGTAGTTGCTACACATCTACTCACCAGAATCAAACAACTCCACCTCCTAAATGACTATCAGTCAGGCTTCTGCAAAAAGTGTACCATCAAGACAGCCACCATCCAGGTGGTGGATGATGCTCTCCAAATGATGAATAATGGTGACTCATGACTCCTCGTCCTACTTAACCTCTCAGCTGCATTTGATTCCATCGACCACTGCATCCTTATCTTCTTCCTTGCTAACCGAATGGGATTCTCTCACACTGTCCTGAATTGGTTTACCTCCTACCTCTCAGGCAGACACCAGGCTGACCAGATGAACATGTTGCCTTCTAACCAACTCCAGGTGTCCTGCGGAGTCCCTCAAAGCGCCATCCTCTCACCAATAATATTTAACTTTTACATGGAGCCTCTGGTAACTCTCCTCAAAGATCCCAATAAAGCCATCCACCAATATGCAGACGATACAGAGTTATATATTAGAGTAAATAGCGCGCAGGGCATCATTCATCTCCGTGATTACCTAGCCATCATCCAATCCTGGATGTCGACTGCCTACCTCAAACTGAACCCATCCAAGACTGAATTCCTCCTCATTGGTACACAGCTAAAAAACAACTTGTCCAACAATGGCTCAATGACATGCGCCTAAAAGGATTTGATTCTCAACTCTCAGACTAAGCAAAATCCTTAAAATTTACCATTGACAGCAATCTGTCCTTCCAGAAACACATAGCCAAGAAGGCACAAGTAGCCAAGCTCAGAATCTCTACACTTCCAAAAAATCAAATCCTTCATCCCACTGCAAGACTTCTGGACTGTAGTGCAGGCACTTGTGGTCTCGCACATCGATGGGAGAAATGCTCTCCTGACAGGTCTCCAAGCTGCTCACTTGGCTCCCCTAAAAGCATTCCACCATGCTGCAGCACGTCTTATTACGTGAGCACAGACATTTGACAGAATTACCCCCATCCTACGCAAACAACATTGGCTTCCTTTCCAAGCCAGGATACTTTTCAAGACTACATGAATCATCTACAAAGCAGTCACGAGTAGCACACCAGTGTATCTGGCGGCTAAACTCCACTAATCTGTGGCACATGCTCCTGACGCAGCAAATCAGCCAACTGGTTTGAATGAGAACTCGTCTGCAAAGAGAGGACCCCCAAAAACAATCCATCTCTTGTCATGCACCCACCCTCTGGATCTTGATCCTGGGGTCGGCTCGGAATGCTCCCACAATTCTCCAATTTCACAAATCTCTCAAAACATGGCCCATTCAAGAACATCTGACCAAGGACTCATTGTAATGGACGCACATACTGACACACAGACTTCACAGTGCTGCGCTACTGTTAAAAGATGCCAACCCAAATGCCGGCTACCCACATTCTGCACAGCGCTCTGCTGCTGTCAAGCTAGGTCTGCGCTTTTAAACAATAAAATTTAAATTAAAATTAAAAACCATTGTACATTTTGTCCTTTTCCTTTTTGTTATTTTCTTCTCGTTCCCACTTGTTTGTGTATATTCTGTTGAAAGTATTTTTAGTTTGGGTTCTTTCTAAATTTTTGTTGATGACTTATATTTGTTCATATGATTCAAATCACTTGTTGATATGTGTTATAAATGTGGATATTTACACATGTACATTTGTTATGTAAAATGATGATCTTAACAAAAGCTTTGAGAGCAAAACAGGTGGCACATGTTGGTATTCTTAAAACCTTTCTGTAAGTGGAAATAAACTATAAAACCTTTTTTTGCATTTTTGGCTACTACGTCACCTGAAACAGTGATCAGCCGACTTGTTAATTTTTCACTCAGCGGCCAATCCCACGAAAAGACATTCTGCGAGAACCGCAACTGGGAAGAGGAAGAAAAAAAGACTTGTGAGAGCGCATTGCGCCACCCGACCAGAGCGAACAGCACGAAATAAGCTGCACGCTGTTACGCAATTGGCTGAAGCCCCCAGAAAGACAAGCAGCTTTGCACAAAGACTTACCTTCATACCTTTAGCATCCAGTACGTCGCAGCCGGCCTGGACCACTGCTCTTAGTGAAGCAATTGGAGTCGGATGCTTACCTGATATCCCCGGTCCGCCTTCTTCATCTAAATACGGTGAGAACCAGCAGCAGCGCGCCAGTCAGCCTACCTAGAGGGATAAAAAGGGAGGTGGTGGGGAGAGCACAGGAACACATACTGAATATCTCCACTTACCTATTCCTAGGTCTTCATCAAGACCTCCTTGCACATCCTACCAGAGGCTCCAAGTTCTACCGGGTCCCTGCCAACCTCACTGTTCTCTGGGCTTTGGTTCACCAGTGGACCAGTTGGGCAAGGAGTGGCTTGGGTATTCACCATAGCAGAATTATCCCGTGGGGTCAACGCTTTGGCACAGTCCAGACCAGGCACTCCTCCAGGGCACCAGAGGTAAGCATAACACATTCGTAAAATAGCCCTGGTTATTCATGTGATGCACTTTCATTCCCAATCCCATTGCCTACTATAAGCCCGGTTATTCCTGCTATAACCCCGATTATGTGAAAATGTTCGAGCTCTGAACTTGGTCCCCAGCCCCCACTCCCACCGCCCCAACTCCACAATTTCACATGGTGTCCTCTTTCCGCCTCCACATCTCTAGCCTGATGCCACTTTTCCTTCTCGAAATGGCATTATATCCATTCAGCTAACCCTGGTTATATCCATAGTAGCCTGTTATTTCTCACATTGAGCAAAAAATAAATAATGTTTTTTCATTTCTGAAAATCCTTGCTGATGCATTTTGGGACACATATATGTTAAATGTTAAATGTTAAAGGTATTTGTACCGCGCACCGTCACCAATGGAGTTGGTCCCCATGCGCTCTGGCGGATCTGCAAATGAGAAGGTGGGATGGGTTAGTAGGTGAAGCGGGAAAAGGATAGTGAGAGGAGTGGTGTTCTGTTGGCAGCTTCAACTAGGTATGCACCGGGTGCTGAGCTTTAGTGCTAGTATTGGATTGATGTCAGTCCTTGTGTGCTGTTGGTGTTGCTTATGTGTTGTTTGCGGTGTTGTGAAGTGCGTGCGGATTGTAGTGCGAGAGATGGTTGTGTGAGGTTTTTGAGTCAGATAAGTCTGCAGAAATGCAGAGTTTTTTGTTAGTTGGTTGTATGAAGTTTAACATAAGTTCAGAAGTCTGTCCGAGTGTGGCGCTCACCAATCCTCCCAATCTCATCAGGGAGTGCAAAAGGGGTTATGCCTGGCAGGGTTCGGTTTGTGTGGGCCCTCCTCCCTGTGCTGTTCTAACGCGTTCTGTAAGTGTTCTAATTGCTCCTCGCCGTTCTATTCTAGCAAGCTCTGTAGGTGTTCTAATGCTGATGGATTGGTTAATGTGGGTTGGGTGTCTATTCTTCTCCTTGGTGTAGGGGCTCTTCAGACAAACTTCTATCAAAGTGTGTCCGCCGGTCTGGATATGGTCCGTCTGGTACGTACGAGTGGATGAGTCACTTGAGGGCTTTTGTCTGGGTCAGTCTCTGGGGCCTTCCTTTGTGGTTATTTCCCATGATATCTTATGGTCTGTCGAGTGGTCGGTTCTTTGGGTTGAGTGTTTGTCCAATTTGAGAGTGGCCGAGGTTGGAGTTATTATTTCCATCGATGTTTTAATGGCTGGGCATTCTAGTACGTCGCTGTTGTGGTTACGCTGTGAAGAGCCATGATTTGAGGAGTTTCCTGAATGCTATGTGGTTTGTTGTGTTCCGTATATTCTTAGGTAGATCATTCCAGGTTTTAGGTGCCTGGTGAGAGAAAGAGGATCCTCAGAGTTTTTTTCTGTTGTAGGGTTTTGGTTCGAGGCGTATGTATGTGCTTGATCTCAGTGTTCTTGTCGGTTGATGTAGGCGTAGTTTGTCGCTTAGGAATTCTGCGCCTTGTTTGTGTATTGCTATGTGCGTGATGCACATGGACTTGAACTTTATTTGCTGTTTTAGTGGTAGCCAGTGTAGTATTTTTAGCGCAGGTGTGATGTGTTCTCTTCTGGGTAGGTTGAGGAGGAGTCTGGCTGCTGCATTTTGTATGCATTGCAGTTTTTTTAGAAGTCGTTCGGGCATGCCCAGGTATAGGCTATTGGCGTAGTCTACCCTGGACATGATCAGAGCGATGATGTTAAGTGTTTTGTTGGCGAACGACAGGAACGGTAGGATCTTTTTTGCTGCTCGCAGGAGGAAGAAACATTTCTTGATTAGCAAGTTTACTTGTGGCTCTAGAGTCAGGTTGTTATCCATCAGCACCCCTAGGTTTTTTACAGTTGATGATGGTTCTGGTGTGGTGCCGAGCTCTCTTGGCCAGGAGATGTAATGATGTCTCCTCCCCTTTTTGGAACAATCATTATCTCTGTTCAGCCATTTTGAGATGATTGAGGTTCATCCAGTTGAATATGTCACGAAGGCAATTCTCTAGTGTAGTGTTTTCTTCTCGGGTGTCTTGTATGTTGAAGGTTATTTGAGTATCGTCGGCGTAGTTGTAGCATGTGAGGCCGTGTTTTTTGATGAGTTCGATTAATAGGTACATGTAAATGTTGAATAGAAGCAGGGAGAAGGATGATCCTTGTGGTACTCTGCACGTGGAGTCTCTAGGTTTGGATTTAAAAGGTTTCCTCCATACGGTTTCTGTTCGGTTTGTTAGGAAGGATTTGATCCATAGTAGGGCAGTGTCTGTTATCCCTAGTCCTTCTAATCTCTTTATGAGTATGGCGTGGTTGACAGTGTCGAAAGCTGCAGACAGATCAAGGAGAATCAGGGCGGTACTGATGTCCGAGTCTGCGTTTGTTTTTAGGGCGTCCCATATTGAGAGGAGAGCTGATTCTGTTCCTCTCATAGCTCTGAACCCAACTTGTGCCTGGTCTAGTAGGCAATGGTCTTCTATGAATTCTTGTGTTATTTGGTAGACGTACGTTTCTAGCAGTTTGGCTATGTAGAGTATGTTGGAGATGGGTCTGTAGTTGGATAAGTCCTCTACGTTTCCTGTTGTGTCTTTGAGTAGCGGCTTGATGTAAGCTGATTTGAAGGCCTGTGGTACTTTACCTGTTGATATTGAGAGGTTTAGGAGGTATATAGCTATAATTTTGGGAGAAGAGGGCACCCCAGTCTCCATCAAATATTTTAACTACTACTGGACGGAATAGCCCTAGACCCCTCACGGAAATTGAGACAATGCTTCGGCCCAAGTTATTTCGCACCTGGTCGAATTCCGTCCGGTCGTTTTTGATGTGTGCTATGCAGGCATTTTGACAATATCCGCTATGGGGAAATGAAGGGGAGAAGGCTGAAAACAGCGTGTCTTTGCATTCTTAATAAGTTTTCAATTTTTTATGTATTGTTCCCAACATTTCCTGTCCGGGGGGAGGACTGTGGAGGGGTTACATACTTTTTGTTTGCTAAATATCAGCCAAATACATCATGCAAGTGAAAAATTATTAGTAATTAAATATTCGTGTTTCCTATGGAACTTGATACTCAACTTTACTATAGTGCTGCGACTGCCGCTCTGTCATATATATATATATATATATATATATATATATATATATATATATATATATATATATATATATATATATTCAAGGAAAATGCTCTAGTTGCAGGGTCATTAAGGTGTGACCTTATTGCAAAAAAAACCCTGAAAATCGCAAAAAGGGTTTCGTTGTGATAAGTTCTCACCTTAATGTCCCTGCAACTAAAGTTTTTTCCTTAAATGTCAAGGGTTTTGTTATTCCATAAATACCACAACCCTTTCCGCCTCAAATAAAAAATATTTTCACAAAAAACTTTGTATACTTATTTAACTTTTAAAAGTTGTTTACAGTTATATTTTTTATATATGAAAAGAAAGTCATAAAGTGTTACAGTAATTTTGCACAAATACTACACTCAATATATTTAAAAATAGAAAGTTTCAGGACTACCTGCTACACATATATACAAATGTAAATACATATTTTTTAAACTTTTTTCATAGCCGCAGCTATACAACATAACATTGCACAGCATAGCATAAAATGGTTGCCGCGGCTCTTGTCATTACTGTCATTGTACCCGCGGCTACCATCAAGGCTGACTACGGCTAATATAAAAACATAAATATATGTGCTTTTTATTAACACACACTGTATTGAAAAGGACCAATTCAGAATCATATTATTTTTGATTTATTTTATTTATTTATTACATTTGTTATACGCCCAGACCCTGAGGTATCACGGCGTAGTTACAGACAATGGTAAATACAATCTTAGCATATAGTAAGGCAAAAACAGAGGCAATACAGTAATCATTTTTCTAGCGGTTATATACAATGGCATGTGGGTTAGGTTTAATCCCCATGTCAGTATTGATTGAAAAGCCAGGTTTTTAGCGACTTTTTAAATGATGGGTATGAAGTTTCCATCTTGATATTAGTGGAAAGGGTATTCCAGTACCTGGGGGCGAGTACTTTGAAACTACTACCGCCTGCTTTTTCTCTTTTGTATAGTGGGATGTCAAGATTATCACTGTTATTCAATCCGAGGAGTCTGGTGTTATGTTTCTTCTTGACTGTGTTAAGGAGATATTTTAGTGCTTTGTTGGTGATATATCTATGTGTGATGCTGTGGGTTTTGAACAATATTCTCGCTTGAATGGGGAGCCAGTGATTGGATCTCCTGATATTCGAGATGTGGTCCGATTTTTTATGCCTAGTGCCGCTCGAAGGACTTTATTCTGCATAAATTGGAGTTTGGCTAGATTAGTTTTAGATCCATCGAACATAGATCCATTTATGCAGCCTGTGTTTTTATTGTCTACTTTTATAAATGAAAACATGGCCATGAAAAAGGCCGTTTTGGGGGAGAGGAAATGAGGAGTATGGAACCAGGAAGAGGAAAAACATTAGGAATCACACATGTAATAAAAAGTTTTAAAAAAGGAACATCTTTGTTCTATGCTTTTTGTGTTTTTTTTTTTTAAAGGTGGTAAAAAATGGCCACTTAATATATATATCATGGCCTGCGGTAGCGGCCATGTAGTTATGGTTAAGTTGCTAAACCCATAGGAAGAGCACTTATTTGGCGGCCTATAACTTCGCTCTCCCTGGACGAATCCTCACCAACGTTTTGCAAACCTAATTTTTTTGCAAAGTTTGGTGAGGTTTGGTCCAGGGGGGGCAAAGTTATAGAGGGGTTCCCAAAATTTCTTTTTTTCCCATAATGGGAAAAAACTTTGCTCATACGTACAGCCCAAACAGCTGGACGGATATTCACCAAATTTGTGGCAGGAGCGGCGGCTTGGTCCCGAAAGCACGCTTTTGTTAATTTGGTGTAAATCTGTCCAGTAGTTTTTTTTAAACAACCAAAATGTAAGGAAAAAGATTAGTGATATCTATGTCCGCTCTGCGGACACACTTGCCTGTTCGCTCCGCGGACAGGACACCGATTGGCTAATTGACGTGCTTCATGTCCGCAGACACACAATGTGTTCGCTGATTGGTTGGCATGAAGCGTGAGGTGTGTCAGATTTTTGGAAACGCCCACCATCTTGGATTCGCAGACATCGGGTAGTGTCTGCGGTCATCGCAGTAAAAACATATTAAAAAACACAACATTGCACTTGTCAAATTTATCAAATAATCTATGGGGAGGTGAGGGGTGATGAGGATGGGAGGAATATGGCAGCAAGCAGCAAAAAAACGGGTGTTTTTCACCACGAAAGTCTGCGAACAGTCAGGATGTTCGCAAACAGTCCTGTGAAAGTTCACGGACACCTCTGCATTACTGGTTTGGTGAAAAGTAGTTCTTTGATGGCTTGTAACTTTGGCGCCACTTAATGGAACTGCATGTACTTTTTCAATTATATTCCTGACCTGATCCCGGATGAGTTTGCAAAGATTGGTGGGATTCTGTCAGGAGGGGGCAAAATTAGAGGGGGGGTCCCTACATAATGTAAAGGCTTATAAATGAGGTGCCATTTCACGAATATACACTTAATTTGGCAAACTGATAATACAAATAAATATAAATGTTTTTGCGAAGTCCGGTGGAATTTTGTCAAGAGGGGGCAGAATTAGAGGGGGGTCCCAAATATTGTAAAGGCTTATAAATGTGGTGCCTTTTGAAAAATCTACACAAAGGTTTGCAAAAAGATTATAGATCTGATATAGATGTTTTCGTAAAGTCTGAATGGATTTTATCAAGTGGAGGCTAGGTTATATGACGATTGTATGAAAAAATAAACATGGGTGGATTTCCACCAAACTTGTGTAAGGAGCACTGAGAAGTACCTGAAAGTATGGTTTTGCAAATGTGCACTTGTTTTAGTTTTTGACAAGTGTCATAATGTAGGTACAAAAAAAAAAAGTGATATACCTTTGGTGACTGAGGTGTAGCCTGTGGCCATAGACAATGGCCAGATTGTCCGGGTCATGGAATAAGGTAATGATCTGGACAATCTGGATACTGGCCATGACCACAAGGGTCAAAACATGGGGTAAAAGGATTTTCCTTCCTACACAGAGGCCAGAGGCGTCCAAGTGTGGGAAGAAAAATACTTTTTTTTAG
This sequence comes from Ambystoma mexicanum, assembly GCF_040938575.1. Classification (NCBI taxonomy): domain Eukaryota; kingdom Metazoa; phylum Chordata; class Amphibia; order Caudata; family Ambystomatidae; genus Ambystoma; species Ambystoma mexicanum. Next base: position 235,815,872 of record NC_090926.1, on the reverse strand, counting down.
CACCCTGGGTTCCCGCTTTGGGAACCTAGGGTGCTAATGGCCTTCATCCCCCATTACAGGGGCTGGAATGGGGGGATCATGGTCCAGAGACCTCGTTATCCACCCTCACTTCGCTTGGGCTGATAACTTGGGCTGCCAGGCCGGTGTCCACAGTTCCATCCCTGGAACGGAGGATAAACGCCACAATATTTCCATTAGCAGAACACAAAATGCAAATGGAAATGTTGGAAAATCTTACTGAGTCTATCTACTTTACTGAAAAAAATAAATTAGATGGAGTCTATACGTTTTTTTTAGTTCTATTTTTTTATTGTGAAAGGTGGCTCCTAAAGGAACATTTCTTTTATTGTTTTTGGCTGCATTTTTTTTTTGGCAGGAGAGCTTGGAACGAAACATGGGGAGGGAAATGACAGAAGAGGCACCAAACACTAATATGGAGAAAATGTTGCGCGTGTGTTATGGCATTAGCTGATTCCATTTTAAGATAAATAGCAGTTTTGCTAAAAGTATGTACTGTGTACTAGATTGTTAATGGATGAGTAGGAATAGTTGTTGGAGCTGTGCAAGGGAAATTTTGAAGTTGAAAGTTCCTAGATCAGTAGAAAATTCAGTTCCGAACTGTCCTCGAAGCATGGATCTTATCGCGAAGTGCGGACGGGTTCTCGTAGACGTCATCATGCTGCGTGCCAGCATATGGCCATGTGGCACTGTCCGGAAGGTCCGCAAGGAAGTCAGATGTTCATAGATGTTATGGTTAAGTTGCACTCATAAAAACCTATGAAATTCAATGAAAAAACTTTGTTAAGGGGACGTTATGGTTAAGTTGCACTAATAAAAACCTATGAAATTGAATGAAAAAACTTTGTTAAAGGGATGTTACGGTTAAGTTGCGCTACTAAAAACCTATCAAATTCAGTGAAAAAAGTTGTTAAAAGGACGTTATGGTTACAAGTAAAACCAAAAAAAACCTGAAATTCACCAGTTATGGTAAGCTAAGCAACCATAACTCGCACCACCACCGTGCACTGCTAAGAATAACACCCATGACATCGAAGATGACATCACAGATATGATTGATGAACTACATACTTAAACGTGGGACCGGGGAGGAAAAAACAAAACGATTAAAAAAACAACACAAAAAGAACTTTGCCACTTAAAATGGAAAAAGAGTTTTAAAGAATATATTACATGCTCAAATAAAAATTATAAAAACTACAAATGACTGGACAAAGGACAAATGTATAGGAAAAAGAGAGGTAAAAAAGGAATGGAAACATGAGGATACTGCTCTTTAAAAATTCCTGGTGGCTCACAAGCAAGTTCACCCACCAAGAGACAAAAAGCAATAAGGAAAAAAAAGAGAAGTGTCTTTGTGTGTGATTAGCCAATCAGCGTGTGACTTTCATACATGTGGCCAGGCCCAGACGCAATGACATATTCACGCCTAAACCATCGACCAACCAGATTGCGCACTGCACTTATGCGCCTACCCATGGCTCGTAGCCGAGTCAATGAGAAGGCCCGATCAGGCAGTGTGGACCATTAACAGGGCTTTGCTTTTCGGAGTCAGCCAATCAGATTGCGCGCACGATATAACCACGTCAATGAGAAGGCCCAATAAGGCGGTGCGGATCATTAACGCGGCTTAGCACCTTCCGTGCCAACCAATCGGGTTGCGCTCGCTATATAGCTGCGTCAACGAGAAGGCCCAATCAGGCAGCATGGTTTGTTGACGTGGATACGCCCATTCGCACCTTATGTGGCAATCAGATTGCACGTACTATATAGCTGTGTCAACGAGAAGGCCCAATCAGGCGGTGCAGTTTGTTAACGCGGCTACGCCTATGCCCTATGATGAAATCTGTGTGTGCAGCATTGACCAATCAGGCGATGGCTTTCACTGACATTACTACGTGCATTTGTGCCTTCTGCGCCAACAAATCGGATTGCGCGCACTATATCGCTGCGTCAACAAGATGTCTAAAGTAGGTCGCGAAGCTCATTTATGCAGCTATGCCCCCACCATATGACAAAATATGCACGTGCGGCATTGACCAATAAGGCGATTCCTTTCATTGACACGGCTACACACATAAGCGCCTTCTGCACCAACCAACAGAATTGTGCGCACTATAAAGCCATGTCAATGAGAAGGTCCAATCAAGCGGCGTGGTTCATTCACATGACTACACGCATTTGTGCCTTCTGCGCCAACCAATTGGATTGCACACACTATTTAGCCGCGACAATGAGAAGGCCCAAACAGGCTGCACGGTTTGTTAACGTGGCTACACCCATGCCATATGACGAAATCCACACATGCAGCATTGACCAATCAGGCGAAGAATTTCATTGACACTGCTATGCGCTTTTGCGCCTTCCACACCAACCAATAGAATTGCGTGCATCGCTTATGCGCCTACACATGACTTATAGCCGCGTGTACAGTTTCAGCCAATCAGGTGATGGGATATGTTAACGTGGCTATGCCCAGCGCAATGATCTACCTACACGCATGTGATAGACCAATCAAATTGTGCAATGGGGTAAAGCACAGACACATGATTCATAGCCGCATCTACGTATCCTGATGCCTATTGGCTGAAACCATACGCGTGGTTACACGTGACATGTTTTTGTATAGACACTAATACAATACATACCGACCGATTTGCTGGTGGGTGTAACCGTGAAAATTCACCACACCCATGCATAACTCCATAACTTTAACCTCATTGTTTTTTCTTCTGAGTACTAAACAGGTTCTCTGTGAGGTGTAAGAAGGTTATCAGCACATTCCTTGTATTTTCCCATCCATTTTGCTCTCCTTTATCCATTTCCCTCCTTCCTTTGTCCTGTGATTTGTTCCGTTTGTCTAATCATTATTTTAGTTAGTTGTTTGCTTCAAAAATGTTTTTTTTATTTTAAGTGGCATAGTCCTTTATGTCATGTCATTTTGATTTGATTAAATTGTCCTCCCAGTTCCGACATTATCAGACATTTTCCAACATGGCAGTAGCAGCAGCAATGATGTAATTTTTTCCAACCATACTTTTATAGCTACAGCTATTCAACCCGTGGCTATAAACAACCTGTTGTAGCCGCAGACACACGTACATTTTTTACTAACTCAGAAACAGAAGGTGAGAGGTTAGGACATGAAATCCGAAACACAAGTAAGAATGAAGAATGTGTGGTCTGACATCCACAGAATAATATGAGTATTCCAAAGAAATGTATGGCTTAATACCCACGACTATTCACATAGCCATGTGTACAGCAACATCCAATCAACTGACGGGATACGTTAATGCGCCTACGTACGCCTTGCTGCATGCTGCATACCCGCGGGTATAAAATGGGCAAATTAACTTGTTTGATTTGTAGCTGCGGCTATCAGTAAAAACAATGAGAAAATAATGGTTTCTGCATTCCCAAGCCCTCACCAAGTGCCCCTATCATCTGTGACAGCCCCCCCCCACTTTCCTAATGCCCTCCTCAACTCACCTAACCTCTCCCATTCCCCCTGTAACACTTGTCGGTTCTGTGACGCAGTTTCAATAAAAATGTTGGGTAGCCGCGGCTATGCAATCCGAGGAAAAACACAACATACCATAGGCCTGTGTTTAAGGGGTTTCATGAATATCCGCAACTACGTGTACTGCGAAGTGATTGGTGCTTTCGTAGCCGCGGGTATGCTCTCAACTTCTTGCTGTGATTATCTGCGTGTGCGTTTTGACCATTCACAACGCCTGTCCAATAGCTGCGGCTATTATATATTCCCAAAAAAAAATATTGACATATTTATCTGTGTGTTAATTCAGTACTACTTGTAAATTTTATTTTGAGATATATACAGTAAAAGAGAAATTGGGAGAACGGAACAGAAGCATGAATAGATTCTGTAGTAGTAGAGTGGATAGGTAGTGGTCAAGAGGGTGGGGGTAGGCTGGTTAAGAGTAGAGAAGGTGTGGCTAGAGTGTAAGGGTGGGAAAGACCTGGTGGGGGTAGGATACTGGTACAAAAGATGCAAGTAGGGTGAGTACATTGGAGAAATCAGCGTTAGGTAATATAGTAGAGAATAAAGAGGGAGCGAGTATGGTGGGTGCTTAGGGTGGGGAGGGTGGGGGTAGATTGAGTGGATGCAGAAAAGGTGGCATACAGTAAATTCACAGAGGTACATACCCATGGCCACAGTCGTATGTGTGCAGTGATTAAGTCTTAATTTGCACCTTTCAATCTGTAAAAAAAAAAGAATTATTAGAGAACATTCTTTATGAAATACAATTAGTTACAGTTGTACACATATATATTTTTTTCACCCTCAACAACATTTGTGCATAGTACACTGTTTTGTCTTCACATATAATAATCATTGGGCCGTAGGGAAAGAAACCAAGGTGGATTGAAAAAACCCATACACTTTGTGGCACAACCCCTTTACTTTTCCTCATTTCTTTTTCTTTTGACTACTGCCAACCACTGCCATAGGGTCAACCTCAGCAGCAGCAACCACCACAGCACACGCCACACTATCCACCTCAACCACCGTAGCTTCCATGAACTCCAGCGGCAAAGTCCAAGATTTGTGCTGCAAATGTCACAATTGTTTCATGGTGGGAGCTGCCATTTTCTGCCTCTGAAAATTTCAAGCAACTAAACCTTTAACCTCAGAGAAAGTTGTCAAATCATTATGTAAGTTATTATTTTATATTTTTTAATATTTTTATTATCAGTGGCATAGTGGTATTTCTCATGTCTTTTTCGATTTTTTTACATTTTCCTCCTAAGAGAAAACTGCAGACAGCTGGAGGTACTTCATGGTGGAGCTGCAATGAAAGCTTAAGACAAGTGCAAGCATATAAACTTTTACCCTCAGTAACCTGCTTAGAAAAAGGGAAATGGTTGAATATGAATACTGTTCATTTAAAAACTAGTACTGCAGGAGTACAGGGATGAGTAGTGGTTAAACGGCTTTCTTAGCCCCACTCTACTACTAAACCAGCAGCGATCCCAATCATAAAGGTGAGACAGCCTAAAAGGTATACTACATCCACCTCTTTTGGTAACATGTGCCGAAGACTGTCTATATCATCAGGAGGTATGTGAGCTATTAACAGTAACAACCCAAACAACTTAAATACAATTTTTCCAAAATAAAAGAATGTCCAATCAAGGTTGTATTAAAATATAGGAACTTTAATAAAACAACCAATGCAACGAAATAACTAGAAACACTTCGAACCCACCCCTGTAAAAGAAACACAGAGAATGCAGAACCTGGTGTCAAAGGGCACACTGGGTTGATCAGCAGCAATAATCGGGCAAGAGACTTGGTAACAAAGTCAATAGATCAAGGATATGCCTTTACAGGAAAAGGGTGGAAAGGGGGGCTTAAACGTCTCTATGGACCCAAAATATGGACAGGTGCTGGTGCTACTCTTTGGGTGTTCAAAAGCATTGATCCAGGCTCAAAGAGCTTCCTATGGTGGTGATTTGGCATTGGGGTTGTGAGATGGTCAACTTAGTCCAACATGTGGTGCAGTCCAAGTGGCATCAGCATGGGGCACAGAGACATTGGGAACAGAGGAGCAATGTTCGGGTCGGTGTGGCTCACAAGCAGTTCAATATGGGAATCTGGCTCCAGAAGTGTTCCTTGAATTCTGGGTTGCTATAGGCCAAATCCAGGGTCTCCAAGGACACAGTAAGTTAGCAGTTCTGCACTTCCACTCCAGGAAGTTGTGTGGCACCTACAGGTGGTCATTCACTGGTACACTACAAGCAGAGGGGCCTTTGCCCAACAACAGTGTCACCGCCACTATTGCTGTTAGGGGCAGAGCTATGCTCTGTCTTAGAATCTTCTGTCTTTACTCTTTACCTCTATGGCAGAGGACTTTTGGATAGACTATATACTCAACATAGCTCCAGATGAATTCTTCTTCTTTCAGAGTGCAAAGATAAATCAAAGGAGAAAGGATTTCCTCTCCATATAAATGCAAAATGTCAGAGGGGATTAGTCCAAAGCAAGCCTGTTGTAAGGAGTCCAGTCCAATCTAGGCTGTTGTAATATCATAACCAGATTGCTGTGTTCAGCAGGAAATGGAAGGACAGGAAGTGGTAGGGAGCCCTAACAGAAACCAAGATGGTGGAGTCCCTGACACAGCACACCACTCCCTTCTGGTTACTGTAACTTCACCCACTTATCATGCCTGCTGACTTCAAAGGGACTCTGGTGTGAATTTGGCTTTGTTTGGCCAGTGTTGCCTTTGAAGTACTGATTCCAAGTAAATCTCATGGTAAGGGTGTATATTCCCTGGGAGGAAGGATTTACCCTTCCTGAAAGAGGATCAAAAGGCAGAAGCCTGGCTATTTCCCCATGTTGTAGCTGTGGAGAAAGTCAGGCCAGACACAAATCCACATCAATACTGTCATAGTTGGGCCCTGCTCACAGAGTTAACACAAGTGTAATATAGCCGGTCCGATAGCACAGACAGTAGAGCACTCGCTTTGACATCTCTGCAGAGCTGACTGAAGCAGGTTCGAATCCCGGCAGGACCAAACTCAGCCTTTCATCCTTCCGAGGTCGATAAATAAGCACCAGACACTGGTGGTAACAATAAGCAACAATCAGATACCTGAGGGTTCGTAGCGCTATATAAATGCTAAGTTATTATTATTATTATAATCATTATATATACGATTGATGTGGATATATAATTGTGGGCTCTTAATAGTCACTATGCCCAAACCAGGCAGCTTATATTTAAAGATGTACCTGCTACCAGACTGACTTAAGAGATACAATTGTTTGAAAACAGAGGCGCAGGATATTAAAAAGCCACTTCTTTCTGCTCTAGCTTTGTGTTCCAGCAGGTGTCAGGAATGCACATGTGACCTTTGAACCTTGCCAGTGCCACTTCAGGGCTAGCGCCGGGGTTGCCAGGAGACTGCCTCAGCAAAGGCACATGTGTGCACTATAAATTTGGCATGGAGCATTTATGAAAGAGGGGTCTGATTAGCAAACTTCCCTTCCAGAAACAGAATTACCTGCATCATTTTATTTACTAAAAATCACAAAGGATTGGGCTATTACCCACTCACCAGAGAATTTATATACATACAGGACTCAGGTTACCTGCTCAATTCACCTTACAGACACTGGTATTCTCCTCCAAAGATTTTATTGGCTTATTTATTCATAAGGGAGTACTGGAGGCCGTTTTAGCTTACAGGCAGTGCAGGTGTCTATGGTCAATACCAATACCACTAATTCCAGAATAACGTCTGATATCTGTAGTCTGCAGGGAGTCAGCTCTGCCCAATTTTCAAGTGAATCATCCACAGTGGGAGGCAGGGTATTAATCACCCTGATGCCGCTGGATCACCATGATATTGGTTTTACAGCAAGGGGTGGGTTTCAGGGACACACTATGATTCCCTGTTCAATTCACCTTACAGCCACTGGACTTCTTCCCCAAACATTTTCTTGGCTTATCCATTCACTGGGAAGGCAATCTTGGCTTGGGGGCAGTGCAGATGTCTGTGGTTGATACTAAAGCTGCTGATTGCAGCAAGGACATCTGGTATCAGATCTAGCAGGGAACCAGATCTCACCCTTTATTTAAGTAAGTCAACCACAGCAGAACGGGAGAGTAGCCCAGAGTAGGGCACTCCAAAGCTGGCCATGAGTAACCCTAGTACAGCCACTTGACGTTCAAATCTCCAAGACACATTTTTTACAACATGGCCAGGGCAATGGCAAAAAAACTTAAGATAAATTGTCGTTGAGGTAATGATTTAACTCAACATATCACTTGAAATTTCGCAATTGATGTAAGCTATCCCACCTAAACCCTGTTGCAGAGCCCATGAGCACACTGATGATATCACAGATGGCATCGTCGATTATATCACTTACTACCTCATCAATGACATAACTGGTAAATAGACCACATTGATGATATTACAGTTGACATCACCAATAACATTTTTATGACAACATCTATTACATCATTGACAATATCCCTGGAAAAGAGTGTTCCATAATTAAAACACAGTTCACATCACAGCATAAATCATAGGAAACTAACCATCAGATTAAATAAATCACTTGATCTATTTCAAAACATATGGGAAACATAGGGTTTTGTTGAGTTCAACTTAACTCTCGCTTAACTTTCAATGAACTACAAGGATTTCATTATGCTATATCTCACGTTATCTGTAGTACGAACATTTCTTTTTCATTTGATCACAGATGTCATAGTGAGTATTACGAGTATGTTTCTAAGCTAAGCAACATGGGATTTTGCCCTATTACGGGTCTATGGCCTAAGCGTGAAAATATTCCATAAATTTACAGCAAAATGACTGCAAATTTACCATGAAATTGCCATGAGCACCACTTACATTGATGAAAAATGAAGGGTCGCCAGAGGTCGCAACTGCGACCCATGAGTTCTCCCTTGTGACCTCTGTGATCTCCCTTGCGACCTCTATAAAAAAAATAATGAAAAAAAATATATATATTTTTTTTTTTTTGTAATGCAAGCTCCTGGGCTGTGGCTTGCACCATGTGGCTCTTTACTTCTGGAATGGCTGGCTTTCTTGTTCAGGCCCCTAAAAAAAGAAGAAAAATAAGAACAGGAGTGCCACAAGTCTAACACTTTCAGCACTGACCCTAAATAAGAAAGAATAGGAATACTCATATGTTTGTTTCAGGCACAATTTAGGGGGTGAGTCACTGATTTTGTCTGTTCTTAAATGCCTCAACTCAGCCTTTCATCCTTCTGAGGTCGATAAATGAGTACCAACACAGGTTGGGTGATATTAGGTGTATATTCTTTCTATATAAAACGCTTAAGCGTAAGTGCTATATAATAACACATCATTATCGTTTGGCCTTGGATGTTTGCTTGTATTCACAGTAATTTGGTAATATGGGCCTATACCCACTGATCTTAACGATACATATGGCGATCCATTCTTGTATGAAATGTACATCACATTATAGTGATATCGTAACTATATTTTTAGTAGTGTATTTTAGTAGTGTACAATGCTATGTGATGCCACTTCCTGTTTTGTCAACGGGTGAAAGGTCGTGATCCATCGCTTCCCGCGATATCACTTTGGGGAGGGGTCAAATGACATCACTTCCTGTAATGTCCTCAAGGGTCATGTGATGTCACTTCCGCTACCCCCTGGCATTTTGGTGAAATTACATCCCTGCTTTACATTTCTTAAAAGCTTCATTTGCTGGGATGCACCATGGGCAATAAATAAAAGATTTGGGTAACAGGGGACGCCCTGTTCTCCACCAAATGGTAATAAAACTACTGGAAAGATTTTTACCAAACCACCAAAAGGCTCATCTGTGCCGCTTTGTGTACAACTTTTTATCATTTTGATAAGTGTACATTTTCACCTATGTGAAAAAAAAGCAGAAAGTGAAAAATACCATTTTCAACACAATTGCAGGGTAATTGATAGAAATTCGCAGAAAAGTGGCGCACGCGACTGGCGCACAGCGTGCCCGTGCGAATGTCTGCGCCAGCCGCATGCGCTAAAATCGATTTCCGCGCACAGCGTATTCATGGATTTTCGCATCCAAAATCAGCCGTGGCGCAGCGTGGCGCAGCGACCCTGCAGCAGCGCCAGTTACGCCCCCAAGAACGCAAAGGGCTGCGCTAACCCTGGACCAGTTCACAGGGCTGGCAAACAGCAAACGCCAAGCGGGGAACGTGTATTTCAGTGGTTCGCGGGAAGTTCCACACGCGATTGTCCTGTGTACGTGTGCACGGGAAGTATCACACGCAAAATCAGCAGGGTACGTGTATTTCAGGGGTGCGCGGGAAGTATCACACGCGATTCCAGCAGGGTACGTGTATTACAGGGATGCACAGGAAGTATCACACGCAAAAGCAGCAGGGTACGTGTATTACAGGGGTGCGCGGGAAGTATCACACGCGATTCCATCAGGGTACGTGTATTACAGGGGTGCACGGGAAGTATCACACGCAAATGCAGCAGGGTACGTGTATTTCAGGGGTGCGTGGGAAGTATCACACGCAAAATCAGCAGGGTACGTTTATTTCAGGGGTGCGCGGGAAGTATCACACGCGATTCCATCAGGGTACGTGTATTACAGGGGTGCGCGGGGAGCACCACACGTGAATTGCATGTGTGGGTCCTCCCAGGTGTTCCCTCTACACCCTCCACTGCCCCTGCAGGTGGCCCACACCACAGGGGCCTACCCTGCACATGTCCTGCAGGCACCCCATCCACCATGGCCATGCCCCCCATACAAACCCACATGTCACCTTGAACTACTGCCCACCAACGCATGTCCCCCTGCACCCCCAGCCACCAGGGGCAGCCTCCACCAGGCCCCCACTCATGTCTCCCACCACCCCCACCCCCCAGCAGTGCAGGGGCAGCCTCCACCAGGCCTCCACTCATGTCTACCACCACCCCCACCCCTCAGCAGTGCAGGGGCAGCCTCCACCAGGCCTCCACTCATGTCTCCCACCACCCCCACCCCCCAGCCACCAGGGGAAGCCTCCACCAGGCCCCCACTCATGTCCCCTATCACCCCCACCCCCCAGCCACCAGGGGCAGCCTCCACCAGGCCCCCACTCATGTCCCCTATCACACCCACCCCCCAGCAGTGCAGTGGCAGCCTCCACCAGGCCCCCACCCATGTCTCCCACCACCCCCACCCCCCAGCAGTGCAGGGGCAGCCTCCACCAGGCCCCCACTCATGTCTCCCACCACCCCCACCACCCCGCCACCAGGGGCAGCCTCCACCAGGCCCCCACTCATGTCCCCTATCACCCCCACCCCCCAGCCACCAGGGGCAGCCTCCACCAGGCCCCCACTCATGTCCCCTATCACCCCCACCCCCCAGCCACCAGGGGCAGCCTCCACCAGGCCCCCACCCATGTCTATCACCACCCCCACCCCCAGCAGTGCAGGGGCAGCCTCCACCAGGCCCCCACTCATGTTTACCACCACCCCCACCCCCCAACAGTGCAGGGGCAGCCTCCACCAGGCCCCCACTCATGTTTACCACCACCCCCACCCCCCAGCAGTGCAGGGGCAGCCTCCACCAGGCCCCCACCCATGTCTACCACAACCCCCACCCCCCAGCCACCAGGGGCAGCCTCCACCAGGCCCCCACCCATGTCTACCACCAACCCCACCCCCCAGCCACCAGGGGCAGCCTCCACCAGCCCCCACCCATGTCTACCACCACCCCCACCCCCCAGCAGTGCAGGGGCAGCCTCCACCAGGCCCCCACTCATTTCCAACTCATGTCTCCCTGCACCCCCACCCCAGCCACCAGGGGTAGCCTCCACCAGGCCCCCACCCATGTCTACCACCACCCCCACCCACCAGGGGCAGCCTCCACCAGGCCCCCACTCATGTCTCCCTGCACCCCCACCCCCCAGCAGTGCAGGGGCAGCCTCCACCAGGCCCCCACCCATGTCTCCCACCACCCCCACCCCCCAGGGGCAGCCTCCACCAGGCCCCCACTCATGTCCCCTATCACCCCCACCCCCCAGCCACCAGGGGCAGCCTCCACCAGGCCCCCACTCATGTCTCCCTGCACCCCCACCCCCCAGCCACCAGGGGCAGCCTCCACCAGGCCCCCACCCATGTCTACCACCACCCCCACACCCCAGCAGTGCAGGGGCAGCCTCCACCAGGCCCCCACTCATGTCCCCTATCACCCCCACCCCCCAGCAGTGCCGGGGCAGCCTTCACCAGGCCCCCACTCATGTCTCCCACCACCCCCACCCCCCAGCCAGCAGGGTCAGCCTCCACCAGGCCCCCACCCATGTCTCCCACCACCCCCACCCCTAGCCACCAGGGGCAGCCTCCACCAGACCCCCACTCATGTCTCCCTGCACCCCCACCCCCCAGCAGTGCAGGGGCAGCCTCCACCAGGCCCGCACCTATGTCCAACTCATGTCTCCCTGCACCCCCACCCCCCAGCCACCAGGGGCAGCCTCCACCAGGCCCTCACCCATGTCTACCACCACCCCCTCCCCCCAGCCACCAGGGGCAGCCTCCACCAGGCCCCCACTCATGTCCCCTATCACCCCCACCCCCCAGCCACCAGGGGCAGCCTCCACCAGGCCCCCACTCATGTCCCATATCACCCCCACCCCCCAGCCACCAGGGGCAGCCTCCACCAGGCCCCCACTCATGTCTCCCTGCACCCCCACCCCCCAGCCACCAGGGGCAGCCTCCACCAGGCCCCCACCCATGTCTACAACCACCCCCACCCCCCAGCAGTGCAGGGGCAGCCTCCACCAGGCCCCACTCATGTCCCCTATCACCCCCACCCACCAGCAGTGCAGGGGCAGCCTCCACCAGGCCCCCACTCATGTCTCCCACCACCCCCACCCCCCAGCCACCAGGGGCAGCCTCCACCAGGCCCCCACCCATGTCTCCCACCACCCCCACCCCCAGCCACCAGGGGCAGCCTCCACCAGGCCCCCACTCATGTCTCCCTGCACCCCCACCCCCCAGCAGTGCAGGGGCAGCCTCCGCCAGGCCCCCACTCATGTCTACCACCCCCCCACCCCCCAGCAGTGCAGGGGCAGCCTCCTCCAGGCCCCCACTCATGTCTACCACCACCCCACCCCCCAGCAGTGCAGGGGCAGCCTCCACCAGCACCCCCACTCATGTCTCCCACCACCCCCACCCCCCAGCCACCAGGGGCAGCCTCCACCAGGCCCCCACCCATGTCTACCACCACCCCCAGCAGTGCAGGGGCAGCCTCCACCAGGCCCCCACTCATGTCTCCCACCACCCCCACCCCCCAGCCACCAGGGGCAGCCTCCACCAGGCCCCCACTCATGTCCCCTATCACCCCCACCCCCCATCCACCAGCCACCAGGGGCAGCCTCCACCAGGCCCCCACTCATTTCCCCTATCACCCCCAGCCCCCAGCCACCAGGGGCAGCCTCCACCAGGCCCCCAGCCATGTCTACCACCACCCCCACCCCCCAGCAGTGCAGGGGCAGCCTCCACCAGGCCCCCACTCATGTCTACCACCACCCCCACCCCCCAGCAGTTGAGGGGCAGCCTCCACCAGGCCCCCACCCATGTCTACCACCACCCCAACCCCCAGCAGTGCAGGGGCAGTCTCCACCAGGCCCCCACTCATGTCCAACTCATGTCTCCCTGCACCCCCACCCCCCAGCCACCAGGGGCAGCCTCCACCAGGCCCCCACTCATGTCTCCCACCACCCCCCAGTCCCCCAGCCACCAGGGGCAGCCTCCACCAGGCCCCCACCCATGTCTATCACCACCCCCACCCCCAGCAGTGCAGGGGCAGCCTCCACCAGGCCCCCACTCATGTCCAACTCATGTCTCCCTGCACCCCCACCCCCCAGCCACCAGGGGCAGCCTCCACCAGGCCCCCACCCATGTCTACCACCACCCCCACCCCCCAGCCACCAGGGGCAGCCTCCACCAAGCCCCCACTCATGTCTCCCTGCACCCCCACCCCCCAGCAGTGCAGGGGCAGCCTCCACCAGGCCCCCACCCATGTCAACCACCACGCCCACCCCCCAGCCACCAGGGGCAGCCTCCACCAGGCCCCCACTCATGTCCCCCAGCCAACATGTCACCATAATGTAGATCCCTGGCCCTTATGGTCAGCCTCCAAATGCCAAACACCCACCCGAGTATTGCATCCACCCACTTAGAAATGGCAAAAACATGATAGAAGCCCAATTGCAAGTTTGGAAATGAACACATGTCCCTCACATACACCCAATGGGTGTCAGTGAATGTCAAAACCCATATCATGATATGCATGAAACCAATGAGATGATACTACACATTGAACTTTGAAGAAAAAATATGTATTAAAAGCAACATAAATTGATCCAAAAATAAACAAACAATAATAGAAATTTAAAAGAAAAAAAAACAGCAGGTCCGTGAAATAATGCTAAACCACAAATCATAATGCAAAGGAAAGGTGTCCAAAGTCACAGTCCACAAAAGTAAATCCAATGGAAAAATAAAATCGAAAACCATTGCTCCATGGGGAAATCATAATAAAAATTGAAAATCCAAAAATCAACTATGTACAGATAAACAATCCAGGGTCCATGATCCCAACCGAAGAAATGAAACCTATCTAATAACACTACCTAAAAAAAATAACTATATACAAAAATGTGGCCCATTGTCCAAAAGGTCCAAAAAAAATGCTAAACCAAAGGAAACCTAACACTAACTATATAACTATTTACAAGGGCAGCGGGCTAGTCCGACGGCTCACTTCGGGATGTTCCGGGCCAGGGCATCATCGAACTCCTGCTCAATGTCCCGGAGGTGCTCCTCCTCCATGGCCCCGAGGGTCCGCAGGGCTGTCCACATGTTCCCCCCAAACTCCCTGCGGATTGCCTCGAGGCACTCGGCACGCCTCAGGGCTCTCCGCATGGAGTTCTCTGCCCTGACCATCGTGAGCCGTGCCTCTTCCGCCCGCTGCCGCTCCGCATCTATGGCGTGGCCCAACTGCTGCCACACGGAAGACACTTCCCATCCTGGGTCTTCCTGCCCTCTGGCCGATGCCTGCCCCTCCGATGTGGAAGGCCCCGAGCCATCATGGCTCCCACCACGTTGCTGCTGCTGCAGCTCTGCCCGTGCACTGCCTCCTGCTGCCTGAACATCCTCTGCTGGCTGGGGTGCAGTCGTTGATGTGGCCACCCCTGCTGGACGTCCGACTCCCGACTGTGGCAGGGATGCCTCCTCCACCAGCCTGGCCGCACCGTCAGAGGCAGCTCCACAGGGCACCCAGGTGACTGATGGGTGGGAAGATGGCACGGAGGACGACTGGCGCATGGAGGGTTCAGTTGAGGAGGGGGTCGTAGCAAGCCCCATCAAACGGAGGAACCCGGCCTGGGTGACCTGTCCCAGTAGGCCGACGCGGTCAACGATCCATTCGAGATGACGTGCAGTCTCCTCATGAAAAGACTGCAGGTCACCTCGCATGGCCCGTTGACGCAACGCCACACCAGTCAGGACAGGCTCAACCCGGACCCGGATAGCCACGTCCGCAGGCAGAGGAAGGTCAGTTGTCGTGAGCTCATCCCCTGCCTGAAAACGGGTCTGGACGTAGGCATCCCTGCTGGTGCAAGATGATGCAGTGACAGGATCAGAGACAGGATTGCACACAGGCACCTCCGCGGCGACCTGTGCTGCCTCCTGTCCCTGGTCCTGCACTGCACCACTAGCACCAGTGGAATCCCCACCTCCAGACCCCGTCTCTGTTGCTTGCACGGCCTCCTCCTCCACCAAACCCCCCACCAACCTGGATGACTCCGTGCCATCTTCCCCCGTTGGGCCCTGTGGGGTCCCAGCTGCCCCTTCGGCTGCCGAGGAGTCCAACTCCGACCTCCGCCTCTTGGACCTCCCCCCGGCAGCTGCGGCCTGGGACGCGGCACCGGACTCCTCACTCCCCGACGGGATCACAACCTGGGAGGGGAGCCGGGCCTTGCGTCTCCGGCTGGCGGTGCGATCCCCGCCGATATGCTCCACAGCACCTTCTCCGCCCTCTTCATCAGTTGACGCTGCAGACAGGGAGAAATAAAACACAGGCATCAGGGCACCGTACAATGGACACATACACACATGACAGTTGCACATGAGTGGCATTGGCAAACCTCAGACATGGCATCACAATCGGCAACACACATGTCATTTCAACTTGCACACATGAGCCATACCACAGCCACATCGCAACTGCCAGCACCATCCATACACATACAACAGCATGAGCAGGCAAAGGTGAGCCAGACATCACATGCAACACAGGGAGCGCACTACACATGCACGCCACCACCACACTTACATGCATGTGTACACCTCAGCCAACTGTCGCAGTGTTCCGATGGGCATCCATGTCACATCTGCCAATCAGGCTTCCACATCCCGCTGTCACATGCATCCATGTTGCCTCACTGTTGCACCCTTGTCAAATACACACACATGCACATGTACACAGTGCTGATACATGCAGCTGAAAACAACATACATGCGTGACATCACGAACATGCCCACTTACATACACATTCATCCAAACATGTGTGCCCACGCAACTGCATTTTGCATGCAAGCCTACACACACAAGCACCATCCATGTCTCACACATGACAGCCCTCGCATGTGTTAGCCTCACGGTCCTGTACACCCCCACCCATACTCGGCCCCATACAAACAGATGTGCAACCGGCACACTACTGGCACATCACCACACGCACAGCTTACAATCATGATGCATGTACACTTACCGCTCGACTCCAGACGGGTCTGCCTCTCAAGGACCTGGACGTGGAGCGCTGGGGATATGCTTTCCAGGACCCTCATCTGATCTTCCGACAAGTGGCCCCGGCGACCCTTAGCATCCACTGCCTTCGAGAGGCGCCAGGCCTTGTTCAGGGTCCTGGACCTGAAGTCCTCCGAGCGCTTCTTGACATGTTGGAAGTCGCGGACTGCCACCCCCTCCGCGTTGATGGCAGTCACGATGTCGGTCCAGATCTGAGTCCGTCCTTCCTTGTCGGCGCGCACCCTTCTGTAGAGGGCATCATACTGCCCCAGGACTTGCTCCACCAGGACACCAACTTCCCTGGCACTGAAGCTGGTGCCCCTCTGCCTCTCTGGCCGGGGGTTGTCAGTGGTGCCAGATGTTGCAGTGCCCGACATGACAACCCCAGAGGCAGGAGTGGGTGGGCAACTGGGTCCTGGGGCTGGGCTGTGGAGCGATGGAATCCCAGTCGGGAGTCTTCGGTTCCAGCAGGGTGGTCACAGCAACAGCACCCCTGGCTGATGTGCAGGCAGCAAATGGCAGGGCACGTGGGCAGCAGGCAGTCAGGCAGCAGCAGATGGCAGGTGGGAGCGTGCTCGGGGCTCTGGGGGGCAGTAATTCGGCCTTGTGGGCAGGAGCGTGGTCTTCCGTGTGCTTAAGCGTGGCCAGCTTGATACGGAGTGATTTGGCACGTGAAAAGCCTGCACGTCTGCGTGTAAATCGAGGAAAGGCCCTTAGCGCGTATGCACGTCAGCACGCATATGCGATTTCATTGGACCAAAGGCCCTTAGCGCGTGAGCGCGTCTGTGACGTGACGCGCGCGGGTGTTTCCCTCATTACACGTGATGAGAGAGCACACATGGTAAAACTGCACGTCCGAGTGTCATCGCATGTAATTGGAGGGAAGTGAGCGTACACGCGATTGGCCTGGGTACGTGTACTTTGGGGTGCGTGGGAAGTTCCACACGCGATTAGCCTGGGTACGTGTGTTTCGGGGTGCGCGGGAAGTTTCACACGCGATTGGTGGAAATCCACGTGTGCTCTGTCATCACGTGTTATAAGGGAAGCACCCGCGCGCGTCACGTCACAGACGCGCTCACGCGCTAAGGGCCTTTGGTCCAATGAAATCGCATATGCGTGCTGACGTGTATACGCACTAAGTGCCTTTCCTCGATTTACACGCAGACGTGCAGGATTTTCACGTGCAAAATCACTCCATATCAAGCTAACCACGCGTAAGCACATGGAAGACCACGCTCCTGCCCACAAGGCTGAATTACTGCCCCCCAGAGCCCCGAGCACGCTCCCACCTGCAATCTGCTGCTGCCTGACTGCCTGCTGCCCACGTGCCCTGCCATTTGCTGCCTGCACATCAGTCAGGGGTGCTGTTGCTGTGACCACCCCTGCTGGAACCGAAGACTCCCGACTGGGATTCCATCGCTCCACAGCCCAGCCCCAGGACCCAGTTGCCCACCCACTCCTGCCTCTGGGGTTGTCATGTCGGGCACTGCAACATCTGGCACCACTGACAACCCCCGGCCAGAGAGGCAGAGGGGCACCAGCTTCAGTGCCAGGGAAGTTGGTGTCCTGGTGGAGCAAGTCCTGGGGCAGTATGATGCCCTCTACGGAAGGGTGCGCGCCGACAAGGAAGGACGGACTCGGATCTGGACCGACATCGTGACTGCCATCAACGCGGAGGGGGTGGCAGTCCGCGACTTACAACATGTCAAGAAGCGCTCGGAGGACTTCAGGTCCAGGACCCTGAACAAGCCCCGGCGCCTCTTGAAGGCAGCGGATGCTAAGGGGCGCCGGGGCCACTTGTCGGAAGATCAGATGAGGGTCCTGGAACGCATATCCCCAGCGCTCCACGTCCAGGTCCTTGAGAGACAGACCTGTCTGGAGTCGAGCGGTAAGTGTACATGCATCATGAATGTAAGCTGTGCATGTGGTGATGTGCCAGTAGTGTGCCAGTTGCAAATATGTTTGTATGGGGCCGAGTATGGGTGGGGGTGTACAGGGCCGTGCGGCTAACACATGCGAGGGCTGTCATGTGTGAGACATGGATGGTGCTTGTGTGTGTAGGCTTGCATGCCAAATGCAGTTGCGTTGGCACACATGTTTGGATGAACATGTATGCAAGTGGGCATGGTCGTGATTTCACGCATGTATGTTGTTTTCAGCTGCATGTATCAGCACTGTGTACATGTGCATGTGTGTGCATTTGACAAGGGTGCAACAGTGAGGCAACATGGATGCATGCGACAGCGGGATGTGGAAGCCTGATTGGCAGATGTGACATGGATGCCCATCGGAACACTGCGACAGTTGGCTGAGGTGTACACATGCATGCAAGTGTGGTGGTGTGCGTGCATGTATAGTGCACTCCTTGTGTTGCATGTGATGTCTGGCTCACCTTTGCCTGCTCATGCTGTTGTATGTGTATGGATGGTGCTGGCAGTTGCGATGTGGCTGTGGTGTGGCTCATGTGTGCAAGTTGAAATGACATGTGTGTTGCCGATTGTGATGCCATGTCTGAGGTTTGCCAATGCCACTCATGTGCAACTGTCATGTGTGTATATGTCCATTGTACAGTGCCCTGATGCCTGTCTTTCATTTCTGCCCGTCTGCAGCGTCAACTGATGAAGAGGGCGGAGAAGGTGCTGTGGAGCACAGCGGCGGGGATCGCACCGCCAGCCGGAGACGCAAGGCCCAGCTCCCCTCCCAGGTTGTGATCTCGTCGGAGAGTGAGGAGTCCGGTGCCGTGTCCCAGGCCGCAGCTGCCGGGGGGAGGTCCAAGATGCGGAGGTCGGAGTTGGACTCTTCGGCAGCAGAAGGGGCAGCTGGGACCCCACAGGGCCCAACGGGGGAAGATGGCACGGAGTCATCCAGGTTGGTGGGGGGTTTGGTGGAGGAGGAGGCCGTGCAAGCAACAGAGACGGGGTCTGGAGGTGGGGATTCCACTGGTGCTAGTGGTGCAGTGCAGGACCAGGGACAGGAGGCAGCACAGGTCGCCGCGGAGGTGCCTGTGTGCAATCCTGTCCCTGATCCTGTCACTGCATCATCTTGCACCAGCAGGGATGCCTACGTCCAGACCCGTTTTCAGGTAGGGGATGAGCTCACGGCAACTGGCCTTCCTCTGCCTGCGGACGTGGCTATCCGGGTTCGGGTTGAGCCTGTCTTGACTGGTGTGGCGTTGCGTCAACGGGCCATGCAAGGTGACCTGCAGTCTTTTCATGAGGAGACTGCACGTCATCTCGAATGGATCGTTGACCGCGTCGGCCTACTGGGACAGGTCACCCAGGCCGGATTCCTCCGTTTGATGGGGCTTGCTACGACCCCCTCCTCAACTGAACCCCCTATGCGCCAGTCATCCTCCGTGCCATCTTCCCACCCATCAGTCACCTGGGTGCCCTGTGGAGCTGCCTCTGATGGTGCGGCCAGGCTGGTGGAGGAGGCATCCCTGCCACAGTCGGGAGTCGGACGTCCAGCAGGGGTGGCCACATCAACGACTGCACCCCAGCCAGCGGAGGATGTGCAGGCAGCAGGAGGCAGTGCACGGGCAGAGGCGCAGCAGCAGCAGCAACGTGGTGGGAGCCATGATGGCTCAGGGCCTTCCACATCGGAGGGGCAGGCATCGGCCGGAGGGCAGGAGGACCCAGGACGGGAAGTGTCTTCCGTGTGGCAGCGGTTGGGCCACGCCATAGATGCGGAGCGGCAGCGGGCGGAAGAGGCACGGCTCACGATGGTCAGGGCGGAGAACTCCATGCGGAGGGCCCTGAGGCGTGCCAAGTGCCTCGAGGCAATCCGCATGGAGTTTGGGGGGAACATGTGGACGGCCCTGCGGACCCTCGGGGCCATGGAGGAGGAGCGCCTCCGGGACATTGAGCAGGAGTTTGATGATGCCCTGGCCCGGAACATCCCAAAGTGAGCCGTCGGACTAGCCCGCTGCCCTTGTAAATAGTTCTGTAGTTAGTGTTAGGTTTCCTTTGGTTTAGCATTTTTTTTTGGACCTTTTGGACAATGGCCCAAATTTTTGTATAGAGTTTATTTTTTTAGGTAGTGTTATTAGATAGGTTTCATTTCTTCGGTTGGGATCATGGACCCTGGATTGTTTATCTGTACATAGTTGACTTTTGGATTTTCATTTTTTTTATGATTTCCCCATGGAGCAATGGTTTTCGATTTTAATTTTCCATTGGATTAACTTTTGTGGACTGTGACTTTGGACACCTTTCGTTTACATTATGATTAGTGGTTTTGCATTTTTTCACGTACCTGCTGGTTTATTTTTAAAAAATTACAATTATTGTTTATTTATTTTTGATTCAATTTATGTTGCATTTAATACATATTTTTTCTTCAAACTTCAATGTGTAGTATCATCTCATTGGTTTCATGCATATCATGATATGGGTTTTGACATTCACTGACACCCATTGGGTGTATGTGAGGGACATGTGTTCATTTGCAACTTGCAATTGTAGTTCGATCATGTTTTTGCCATTTCTAAGTGGGTGGATGCAATACTCGGGTGGGTGTTTGGCATTTGGAGGCTGACCATAAGGGCCAGGGATCTAGATTGTGGGGGCCTGGTGGAGGCTGCCCCTGCACTGCTGGGGGGTGTGGGTGGTGGTAGACATGGGTGGGGGCCTGGTGGAGGCTGCCCCTGCACTGCTGGGGGGTGGCGGGGGTGGCAGACATGGGTGGGGGCCTGGTGGAGGCTGCCCCTGGTGGCTAGGGGGGTGGGGGTGCAGGGAGGCATGAGTGGGGGCCTGGTGGAGGCTGCCCCTGCACTTCTGGGGGGTGGGGGTGGTGGTAGACATGGGTGGGGGCCTGGTGGAGGCTGCCCCTGGTGGCTGGGGGGTGGGGGTGGTGGTAGACATGGGTGGGGGCCTGGTGGAGGCTGCCCCTGCACTGCTGGGGGGTGGGGGTGCAGGGAGACATGAGTTGGACATGAGTGGGGGCCTGGTGGAGGCTGCCCCTGCACTGCTGGCGGTTGGGGGTGCAGGGAGACATGAGTTGGACATGAGTGGGGGCCTGGTGGAGGCTGCCCCTGCACGGCTGGGGGTGGGGGTGGTGGTAGACATGGGTGGGGGCCTGGTGGAGGCTGCCCCTGCACTGCTGGGGGGTGGGGGTGGTGGTAGACATGGGTGGGGGCCTGGTGGAGGCTGCCCCTGGTGGCTGGGGGGTGGGGGTGGTGGTAGACATGGGTGGGGGCCTGGTGGAGGCTGCCCCTGGTGGCTGGGGGGTGGGGGTGGTGGGAGACATGAGTGGGGGCCTGGTGGAGGCTGCCCCTGCACTGCGGGGGGGTGGGGGTGCAGGGGGACATGAGTGGGGGCCTGGTGGAGGCTGTCCCTGCACTGCTGGGGGGTGGGGGTGGTGGGAGACATGAGTGGGGGCCTGGTGGAGGCTGCGCCTGGTGGCTGGGGGGTGGGGGTGCAGGGAGACATGAGTGGGGGCCTGGTGGAGGCTGCCCCTGCACTGCTGGGGGGTGGGGGTGGTGGTAGACATGGGCGGGGGCCTGGTGGAGGCTGCCCCTGGTGGCTGGGGGGTGGGGGTGATGGTAGAAATGGGTGGGGCCTGGTGGAGGCTGCCCCTGGTGGCTGGGGGGTGGGGGTGGTGGGAGACATGAGTGGGGGCTTGGTGGAGGCTGCCCCTGCACTGCTGGGGGGTGGGGGTGCAGGGGGACATGAGTGGGGGCCTGGTGGAGGCTTCCCCTGCACTGCTGGGGGGTGGGGGTGGTGGGAGACATGAGTGGGGGCCTGGTGGAGGCTGCCCCTGCACTGCTGGGGGGTGGGGGTGGTGGTAGACATGGGTGGGGGCCTGGTGGAGGCTGCCCCTGCACTGCTGGGGGGTGGGGTGGTGGTAGACATGGGTGGGGGCCTGGTGGAGGCTGACCCTGGTGGCTGGGGGGTGGAGGTGCAGGGGGACATGAGTGGGGGCCTGGTGGAGGCTGCCCCTGGTGGCTAGGGCGTGGGGGTGCAGGGAGACATGAGTGGGGGCCTGGTGGAGGCTGCCCCTGGTGGCTGGGGGGTGGGGGTGGTGGTAGACATGGGTGGGGGCCTGGTGGAGGCTGCCCCTGGTGGCTGGGGGGTGGGGGTGGTGGTAGACATGAGTGGGGGCCTGGTGGAGGCTGCCCCTGCTCTGCTGGGGGTGGTGGTAGACATGGGTGGGGGCCTGGTGGAGGCTGCCCCTGGTGGCTGGGGGATGGGGGTGCAGGGGGACATGAGTGGGGGCCTGGTGGAGGCTGCCCCTGGTGGCTGGGGGTGGGGGTGCAGGGGGACATGAGTGGGGGCCTGGTTGAGGCTGCCCCTGGTGGCTGGGGGGTGGGGGTGGTGGTAGACATGGGTGGGGGCCTGGTGGAGGCTGCCCCTGGTGGCTGGGGGGTGGGGGTGGTGGTAGACATGGGTGGGGGCCTGGTGGAGGCTGCCCCTGGTGGCTGGGGGTGGGGGTGCAGGGAGACATGAGTTGGACATGAGTGGGGGCCTGGTGGAGGCTGCCCCTGCACTACTGGGGGCTGGGGGTGCTGGTAGACATTAGTGGGGGCCTGGTGGAGGCTGCCCCTGCACTGCTGGGGGGTGGGGGTGCAGGGGGACGTGAGTGGGGGCCTGGTGGAGGCTGCCCCTGCACTGCTGGGGGGTGGGGGTGGTGGTAGACATGAGTGGGGGCCTGGTGGAGGCTGCCCCTGCACTGCTGGGGGGTGGGGGTGCAGGGGGACATGAGTGGGGGCCTGGTGGAGGCTGCCCCTGCACTGCTGGGGTGTGGGGGTGGTGGTAGACATGGGTGTGGGCCTGGTGGAGGCTGCCCCTGGTGGCTGGGGGGTGGGGGTGCAGGGGGACATGAGTGGGGGCCTGGTGGAGGCTGCCCCTGGTGGTTGGGGGGTGGGGGTGGTACTAGACATGGGTGGGGGCCTGGTGGAGGCTGCCCCTGGTGGCTGGGGGGTGGGGGTGCAGGGAGACATGAGTGGGGGCCTGGTGGAGGCTGCCCCTGGTGGCTGGGGGTGGGGGTGCAGGGGGACATGAGTGGGGGCCTGGTTGAGGCTGCCCCTGGTGGCTGGGGGGTGGGGGTGGTGGTAGACATGGGTGGGGGCCTGGTGGAGGCTGCCCCTGGTGGCTGGGAGGTGGGGGTGGTGGTAGACATGGGTGGGGGCCTGGTGGAGGCTGCCCCTGGTGGGTGGGGGGTGGGGGTGCAGGGAGACATGAGTTGGACATGAGTGGGGGCCTGGTGGAGGCTGCCCCTGCACTGCCGGGGGATGGGGGTGGTGGTAGACATGGGTGGGGGCCTGGTGGAGGCTGCCCCTGCACTGCTGGGGGCTGGGGGTGCTGGTAGACATTAGTGGGGGCCTGGTGGAGGCTGCCCCTGCACTGCTGGGGGGTGGGGGTGCAGGGGGACGTGAGTGGGGGCCTGGTGGAGGCTGCCCCTGCACTGCTGGGGGGTGGGGGGGTGGTAGACATGAGTGGGGGCCTGGTGGAGGCTGCCCCTGCACTGCTGGGGGGTGGGGGTGCAGGGGGACGTGAGTGGGGGCCTGGTGGAGGCTGCCCCTGCACTGCTGGGGGGTGGGGGTGCAGGGGGGCATGAGTGGGGGCCTGGTGGAGGCTGCCCCTGCACTGCTGGGGTGTGGGGGTGGTGGTAGACATGGGTGGGGGCCTGGTGGAGGGTGCCCCTGGTGGCTGGGGGTACAGGGAGACATGTGTTGGTGATCAGTAGTGCAAGGTGACATGTGGGTTGGCTGGGGGGCATGGCCATGGTGGATGGGTTGCCTGTGGGACATGAGCAGGGGTGCAGGGTAGTCCCCTGTGGTGTGGGCTGCCTGCAGGGGCCGTGAAGGGTGTAGAGGGAACACCTGGGAGGACCCACACGGCCAAATCACGTATAGCATTCCCCGTCACCACCTAAATACACGTACCCTGCTGAAATCGTGTGTGAATCTTCCCGCGCACCTCGGAATACACGTACCCAGGCCACTCGCGTGTGGAACTTCCGCGCATCCCGAAGTACACGTACCCAGGCCAATCGCGTGTGGAACTTCCCGCGCACCCTGAAGTACACGTACCCAGGCCAATTGCGTGTGAAACTTCCCGCGCACCCCGAAACACACGTACCCAGGCCAATCGCGTGTGGAACTTCCCGCGCACCCTGAAACACACGTACCCAGGCTAATCGCGTGTGGAACTTCCCGCACACCCCGTAGTACACGTACCCAGGCTAATCGCGTGTGGGACTTCCCGCGCATCCCGAATGTTAGGGAGAATTCTCTGTTTAGGCTGAATTTCCTAACCTAGTGAGTCCCCCAGCAGCTTTGCTGGATTTCGGGAGTTTGTTTTTTTCCATCCTGCCAAGAGTGAGACTCTTTTCCTCCCACTCTTGGACATGTATGTGTGTAATTCCTTTGAATGTCAATGTGTTCTATGGGCAATGGGGTCTTTTACTCCATAGGGTCTCATATGTTTTTCTATGTGTGTTACACTGCACCCTACGTGCCGTAACACTGGGGCGTCCTAGCGGACCTCCACCATAGACTCCATACCCGGGGACTGACTACTGTCTCCCCGGGCATGTAAAGTCACCATTGGCTTTACTAGACCTAAATTTACTAACAGGACTAGTACAAACCATCTTATTGTGGACGTACTAGTAGGGGTAATTCGATTACTCCTGGACCTGTTACTCGAGGGGGCACTGTCCCGTCCCCCCTCGTCGAGTTTTGGCTGGTGGCAGTGGAAACTACTTGTTATGTTCGATCCCGAACCTAACCCTATGGGATTCGTCCCATTGTTGGAGATTGATACTTTTTCTCGTTAATCTCTAACGTACCACCGATCTAATTATCTTAAATAGGTTTATCGGATGGTATTTTCTGCCAGAACTCGGTTTGTAAAATGGCGTCTGTGTTCGTCTCTGTGACTCCTAAACCAAAGGTTGAGCCCTTTGTTCCACTTTTGGCGGGCTCTGTACAGAGACCCTCCAAAAGTGGTGCCATTCTGTCTGGGTTACCACAGGGGTGTGGGAGGGGGTTTAGGCACCCTGGACCGAGTTGCCTTGCCAACTCCGGTCGCACTCTGGAGTTCACCACTCCAGAGTGCTCACCACTTAGCATGTGTTGATTGACAGCTAGGCTGAATGAATGGGGGTTTTCTGCATAAAAGCAGGGCTTTTGGGACTGGATCTTCAGAAGTCGCCACAGGACCTAAGAATCCGACGAGGGTAATGCTGAGCCGACCTGCACGACGACACCTCCGGTGGAGCCCTGCGGAACCGACTCACCACTTCCCGACGACAGAGGAGATCTCCCTGCCGGAGAGTCTCTTCCCCTGACTGTTGGGAACAACCAGTCCCCTTTGCTTTTTATTCGCCTCAGGACGCAGTGGTCGAATTGCCCATGCAGCGCACCCCGGCAACCGGATAGCCACTACCCCTGAACCGCGACCAAAAGGTGGTGCCTTGTGACGGAGCACTCCGCGGCTGGTCTCTTCCCTGGTGGTGCACCAGACTTCACTTTTCTTCGACGACGAGATCATCTCTACTCTTGGCAAAGACTCGACGTGCATCCACAACCAGGAACAACTGCCCCCGCCGGAGCTGCCCTCCACAACAAGGTACCGTGTCCGCCTGGCTTCCCTTTCGATCGGTTCGAGTGAGGTGTCTTAATCCTCTCCGTTCCGTTGGGTCGCCTCCAAGCTTTTCTCAATTGTTGTTCTGAACTGGTTCAATCTGCCGATAACAATTTGCTACAAAGACTTGAATGCATCTCCACTAGAGACTTTTTCGGGACATAGTGCCTTGCCTCTCTCCGAGTGGGCCTGGCCTCTGAACTTTATGATCTATTGTGATTCTTGCCTTCTTGCCGTGCATTTTACCCGCGAAGTATTGAACTGCGTTGATTTCGTAACCTGCCTATCTTTCTCTCTTCCGTCCTAACTAATATTCAAGTGTCATCTAGGTTGAGGTATACACCTCTGTCTGAAAATAAGTGGTACCAGTAGAACCTAGAGTTGTCGAAATATTGCTAGGGGGATTGATCGTTTTCTGCTCCATAGAGTAATTGTGTTTGATTTGTTTGCCGTGATAGTGCTATAGTGTTTTTCATAGATGTTCCGTTATAAATAAATACCTTAATATCTTTACACTAAGCCTTGTTGCGTGTTTACTTGTCTTGCTGTGAAGGATTGCCCTATTTTGTATACTCCACATACTGCTCAACTCTTCTTGAGGGAATTCTGACTGCTCAGCCACAGCTACCAAGTGAATCTGTGTGGTACAGACTGCTACCAAGTGGGTTCACCGCCAAACACCTGTAGTCCTAAATCTTTTGCAGTGGTCCCAGAGGGAACTGCACAGGTTTCCGCCTAACACTGGTGTACAGCGGTGGGATTTGTATCGAGTATACAGTTTAGAGTGCTTTTCGACACTGTAGGATAACTAACCACAAAACTTTGCACAAAAAGCAACTTTCAAAAAACATGTCTACGATGGAAACTTACAGTCAAGAATCCTTGTCAGGTGAAAATACTGAGAGTTTGCAAGCTCTAAGTAGGCAAGCGAATCTTTCTGTAAGAGGCAAGAAGTTAGAACTAATCGAGAGATTGCTGGTGAACCAAAGTGTGGGTACTGGTTCAGAGGAACCAAGCTCCCCAGCAAATGTAGATAACAGTAATGGTGTTGATCTAAATCATAATTCTGATGATAGCGATGAAGAGGCTGACGAGGACGGCGAGGCTAACGAAACTGTCTCCCCTGCTCCTCTACCCGCCTTACCAGCTGTGCCTACGGGGCCCATACCAGGTCCCACAAGTAACCCTGCTTATTTTGAACTTGAAAAAATGAAGCTCGAATTAGAATAAAAACGGTTCTTTGCCCAATCTGAACGAAACCAAGAGCTCGAGTTCAGACGGATGAATGCCCAGGCTGAGCAGAAGCAAGCTGAGTTAAGACTCAGGGAAATAGAACTTAATCACGAGTTAGAGATGAAAAAGTTGTCTATGGAAAATGCTTCTCTCTCCTCTGGTTCCTCTAGGAGCTCCAGTCCCAAAAGACCCCGGATGCTGAAGGAATTAGTGGGTATGTATGAACCGAGATTGGATGTGTTGGATTGGTTGAAACTGTTTGAGTACAATCATGGGCTCCAGGACATCACCGGGAATGAGTTGCTTCCCTGGTTGTTCTCTAGGCTCCCTCCTGTTGCGACTGATGTGGTAATGGAGTTGGGGGAGGCGGATAAGACGGATTACGAAAGTGTGAAACTAGCTCTAATAGCTAGATTCGGGAAGAACCCTTCCCAGTATCTTAAGAGGTTTAGAACCCTCAAAAAGCATGATGGTACCCCTTGGGCTACCTGGGTGAGTGAAGGGTTGAAGAATTTAGAGGGATGGATTAAGGGTTACAAAGTGAACACTTATGAGGGTATGAGGAATCTTTTTATGTTGGAGTCTATTTATGATGCCTGTTCTCCTGAGCTCAGGCAGCACTTGGCTGATTCGAAGGAATTGGATTCCCGGGAGCTAGCTAAGGCTGCTGACTTTTGGGTTGCCAACCGGGCTACTCATAAGGATTCTGGGGCACCTCAGAAAAAGGATGAGGGAAAACAGCCTAAAAAAAACTCAAAAGAGAATTCTAATAACTCACATTCCAAAGAGGGCCCCAAACAAAACCAGAAGGGTAGGCCACAAGGAAAACCACAGCAGAATAGTGTGCCTTCTGGTGCCAAACCGGAAGGAGGTCAGAACAAGCCACCATTCCAGAAAGCATTTGGTAAATGCTTTGTTTGTGGCTCGACTGATCACGTGAAAGGAGATCCCAGATGTAAGGGTAAACCTTCAGGGGTCCAGCTTGTCTCCTTAGCCTTCGCTCCAGAGGAGGAAGTCCAAATGGCAAGTGGAAACTTTCTACTGCTAGCTGACGAACCCATTGGAGTCTCAGCCAGCGTTTCTTTAGTATCTCTGGGGTTGTGGGAACAACAAAATTTAGATGTCTATAATTCTATCCCCGATAATACTAAAGAGTATTATAAGGACAGTGTCCAGGTGAATGGTCAGGAGACTCCTGCCATTAGGGACACTGGGGCCAGCATAACTGTGGTGGATAAATCGTTTTTTCAGGCTGAGGATGTTGCTAAGGCACCCAAACGCCTCACCAAGTTAGCTGGAGGGCCTGTGCAGATGCTTCCCCAATTACCAGTTCTCATCCAGTGTAACGACATGACTGTGAAGATACCTGTCAGCATACAGAGTGAGGTACCAGGACGCGTACTGTTGGGTAACGATTTGAAAACTCTCAGAGTTGTATCGCATACTCCCAGACCTCCTAGTAAACGATTACAGGAGCTAACCAGGGCTGCAAGAGAGAGGACCATGCGCGGTACTCTCCAGGAGATGATGAAGAAAGAAATCACTCCTGCTCCACTGGAATTGTCGGCCGCTGTCTCCAAGAAATCAGAAGCGAAAGGGAAACCTAAGGCTTCTATCCCGAAACCAGCAGCCCACATTCCAGTGCAGCCAACACGGACTTCCCCGCGGTTGTCCAAAGTTACACCCGTAACTCCACCTCCAGCCGAGGCTGAGAGGGAGGTACAACCCTGTGTGGTAGAATTAGACTCTGAGGAAGAGCTAATGGAAGGCCAGGAACGTATTGGAGATCTGGATCCTGTTGACCATCCTGAGCTGCAGTCTTTACTGGCAGAAGGTGGACCCAGCAGGGCAGACTTCAGTAAGGGACAGAGAGAATGTCCAACTCTGGAAGGTCTTCGCCACCAGGCAGAAGCTCAGGCTGAAGGGCAAGAGCCTGGGAAATACAGGTTGCACTGGGAAGATGGCCTCTTCTACAGTGAACCGACCGAGTCTGCACCTGGAGACTACAAACGACTTGTAGTACCCCAAGAGAACCGACCACAGTTCTTGCAGTTAGCCCACGAGATTCCTTTGGCTGGTCACTTGAGTTTCAAGAAGACTAAGGAAAGGCTCTCTCTCTACTTCTATTGGCCAAAGATGGGGGCCGAAGTAGAAAAACACTGCAGGAGCTGCCACACCTGCCAAATCTCTGGTAAGGTTGGCTCCAAGAATGTGGCACCTTTAGTGCCTCTCCCAGTTGTGGGAGTCCCATTTGAGAGAGTAGGGATTGACATCGTTGGTCCCCTTGATCCTCCAACCTCCTCAGGCAACAGGTTTATACTTGTTGTAGTAGACCATGCTACTAGGTATCCTGAGGCAATTCCTATGAGGACTGTTACAGCTCCGGCTGTGGCTAAGGCCCTCCTTGGTATTTTTACTAGGGTCGGGTTTCCAAAGGAAGTAATCTCTGACAGGGGGTCAAACTTTATGTCCAACTACATGAAAGCCATGTGGAAAACCTGTGGAGTTACTTACAAGTTCTCAACAGCTTACCACCCACAAACCAATGGGTTGGTAGAACGGTTCAACCGAACCATGAAGAGTATGATAGGTGCTTTAGAGGAACCCCTTAAGCGTAAGTGGGACCTTCTACTGCCATGCCTTCTCTTTGCTTATAGAGAAGTCCCTCACGAAGGCGTAGGTTACTCGCCCTTCGAACTACTCTATGGTCATCCTGTCAGAGGTCCATTGGCCCTGATTAAGGAGGGGTTGGAGAGTGCTCCTTCCCCCAAGCCAGTCAGAGTGACTGACTACGTGATAGGTCTCCGGAGGAGAATGTCACACATGGCATGATCAAAAGGCTAACATGGTTGAGTTCGCTCAAGACCAGCTCGTTCTCGTTATGATCCCAACAAGGCAGAGGGCCTTGCAAGATAAGTGGATGGGACCCTTCCGAGTAGTGGATAAACTCGGAGAGGTTAACTATCTGGTGGACTTGGGCAATCCCAAGGAGGCTCCGAGAGTCTTTCACACCAACCGACTTAAAGCGTATGTCTCGCGACCTGATGTAGGAGCGTTGCTTCTAGCGTCATCCGAGGAAGAAGAAGAGAGTGAAGCTCTTCCGGATCTCCTCAGAGGCTTACCTTTAGATGAAAAAATTGAAGGAGTGAATCTCTCCTCGAATCTGACACCCGAGCAACAAGAAGAGTGCAAATCTATGTTGAATCAGTTTGCCTCTCTGTTCTCGCTTTCACCAGGCTTGACCCCTTGGGGTCAGCACGACATACTCACTGGTGACTGTCTGCCAGTCAAAAGCAGAGGATACCGCATGTCAGAAAAAGTACGAACCCACATCAAAGGTGAGGTCAGCAAGATGCTTGATCTCGGGGTAATAGAGCCCTCTACTAGTCCATGGTCTAGCCCAGTTGTGTTAGTACCAAAGGCCGGATCTAAAGAACTTAGATTCTGCGTGGATTATAGAGCTCTTAATGCAGTCACCAAGACTGATGCCCACCCTTTGCCAAGAATAGATGAATTGGTGGATAAACTTGGCGCAGCCAAGTTCCTCAGCACATTTGACTTGACGTCAGGCTATTGGCAAATAGCCCTGACAGACCATGCCAAGGAGAAAACTGCATTTTCTACCCCCGTTGGCTTATACCAGTTTAAGGTAATGCCGTTCGGATTGAAGAATGCACCTGCTACGTTTCAACGGATGGTAAACCAGGTTCTGAATGGGATGGAGGACTTCTGCATGGCATACTTGGATGACATCGCAGTGTTCAGCAATTCCTGGGAAGAACATGTAACCCACCTGAGAGATGTTTTGCAGGCTCTTGGACGAGCCAATCTGACCATAAAGGCGAGCAAATGCCAAATTGGACAGAGTAAGGTAGTCTATCTTGGGCATGAGGTAGGCGGTGGAGAAATAAGGCCTTTGCTCAGTAAAATTGAAGCTGTGCAAAATTGGACAACACCGACTACTCAAACCCAGGTGAGAGCCTTCCTAGGCCTCACTGGGTATTACAGGAATTCCATAGAGAACTATGGGACCATAGCTTCTCCACTGAATGTCATCTCC
This sequence comes from Ambystoma mexicanum, assembly GCF_040938575.1. Taxonomy (NCBI): domain Eukaryota; kingdom Metazoa; phylum Chordata; class Amphibia; order Caudata; family Ambystomatidae; genus Ambystoma; species Ambystoma mexicanum. The sequence goes on along the minus strand of NC_090926.1, from coordinate 235,784,632 downwards.
TCGCCCAAATTCCCTAAGAAGGTTAGATGGAACGTGGAGTGCAATCAGGCTTTTGAAAACCTGAAAAAGGCTCTTTGCCAAGCCCCAGTACTCAGAGCTCCTGATTACCGCCAACACTTCATTGTGCAGACAGATGCTTCAAATGTAGGAATAGGTGCCGTACTCAGTCAACTGGATGGGAAAGGTAGGGAGCACCCCGTTTGCTTCATCAGCCGCAAGCTGAAGGATCCTGAAACAAGGTGGGCAACATTCGAAAGAGAGTGCTTTGCTATCGTGTGGGCGCTGAAGAAGTTTAGGCCGTACTTGTATGGTTCTACTTTTGTCATTCAGACTGACCACCAACCCTTGAGATGGTTAATGCAAATGAAAGGGGAAAACCCAAAACTATTGAGATGGTCGATCTGCCTGCAAGGGTTTGATTTCACCATTGAGCACAGGTCAGGATGTCACCACCAAAATGCTGATGGTCTCTCTAGGATGTATGTCATCGACTAGAGGTATGAGATTCATCCAGGAGTGGATTAAATCCTCCTGTCCCTTAGTCTGGGGGGGGGGCAAGTGTTAGGGAGAATTCTCTGTTTAGGCTGAATTTCCTAACCTAGTGAGTCCCCCAGCAGCTTTGCTGGATTTCGGGAGTTTGTTTTTTTCCATCCTGCCAAGAGTGAGACTCTTTTCCTCCCACTCTTGGACATGTATGTGTGTAATTCCTTTGAATGTCAATGTGTTCTATGGGCTATGGGGTCTTTTACTCCATAGGGTCTCATATGTTTTTCTATGTGTGTTACACTGCACCCTACGTGCCGTAACACTGGGGCGTCCTAGCGGACCTCCACCATAGACTCCATACCCGGGGACTGACTACTGTCTCCCAGGGCATGTAAAGTCACCATTGGCTTTACTTGACCTAAATTTACTAACAGGACTAGTACAAACCATCTTATTGTGGACGTTCTAGTAGGGGTAATTCGATTACTCCTGGACCTGTTACTCGAGGGGGCACTGTCCCGTCCCCCCTCGTCGAGTTTTGGCTGGTGGCAGTGGAAACTACTTGTTATGTTCGATCCCGAACCTAACCCTATGGGATTCGTCCCATTGTTGGAGATTGATACTTTTTCTTGTTAATCTCTAACGTACCACCGATCTACTTATCTTAAATAGGTTTATCGGATGGTATTTTCTGCCAGAACTCGGTTTGTAAAATGGCGTCTGTGTTCGTCTCTGTGACTCCTAAACCAAAGGTTGAGCCCTTTGTTCCACTTTTGGCAGGCTCTGTACAGAGACCCTCCAAAAGTGGTGCCATTCTGTCTGAGTTACCACAGGGGTGTGGGAGGGCTTTAGGCACCCTGGACCGAGTTGCCTTGCCAACTTCGGTCGCACTCTGGAGTGATTGGCCCAAGTGGTGAGCCTTCCCGCTCACCACTTAGCATGTGTTGATTGACAGCTAGGCTGAATGAATGGGGGTTTTCTGCATAAAAGCAGGGCTTTTGGGACTGGATCTTCAGAAGTCGCCACAGGACCTAAGAATCCGACGAGGGTAACGCTGAGCCGACCTGCACGACGACACCTCCGGTAGAGCCCTGCGGAAACGACTCACCACTTCCCGACGACAGACGAGATCTCCCTGCCGAAGAGTCTCTTCCCCTGACTGGTGGGAGCAACCAGTCCCCTTTGCTTTTTATTCGCCTCAGGACGCAGTGGTCGAATTGCGCGTGCAGCGCACCCCGGCAACCGGATAGCCACTACCCCTGAACCGCGACCAAAAGTTGGTGCCTTGTGACGGAGCACTCCGCAGCTGGTCTCTTCCCTGGTGGTGCACCGGACTTCACTTTTCTTCGACGACGAGATCATCTCTACTCTTGGCAAAGACCCGAGGTGCATCCACCACCAGGAACAACTGCACCCGCCGGAGCTGCCCTCCACAACAAGGTACCGTGTCCGCCTGGCTTCCCTTTCGATCGGTTCGAGTGAGGTGTCTTAATCCTCTCCGTTCCGTTGGGTCGCCTCCAAGCTTTTCTCAATTGTTGTTCTGAACTGGTTCAATCTGCCGATAACAATTTGCTACAAAGACTTGAATGCATCTCCACTAGAGACTTTTTCGGGACATAGCGCCTTGCCTCTCTCCGAGTGGGCCTGGCCTCTGAACTTTATGATCTATTGTGATTCTTGCCTTCTTGCCGTGCATTTTACCCGCGAAGTATTGAACTGCGTTGATTTCGTAACCTGCCTATCTTTCTCTCTTCCGTCCTAACTAATATTCGAGTGTCATCTAGGTTGAGGTATACACGTCTGTCTGAAAATAAGTGGTACCAGTAGAACCTAGAGTTGTCGAAATATTGCTAGGGGGATTGATCGTTTTCTGCCCCATAGAGTAATCGTGTTTGATTTGTTTGCCGTGATAGTGCTATAGTGCTTTTCATAGATGTTCCGTTATAAATAAATACCTTAATATCTTTACACTAAGCCTCGTTGCGTGTTTACTTGTCTTGCTGTGAAGGATTGCCCTATTTTGTATACTCCACATACTGCTCAACTCTTCTTGAGGGAAGTCTGACTGCTCAGCCACAGCTACCAAGTGAATCTGTGTGGTACAGACTGCTACCAAGTGGGTTCACCGTCAAACACCTGTAGTCCTAAATCTTTTGCAGTGGTCCCAGAGGGAACTGCACAGGTTTCCGCCTAACACCGAAGTACACGTACCCAGGCCAATCGCGTGTGGAACTTCCCGCGCACCCCGTAGTACACGTACCCAGGCTAATCGCGTGTGGAACTTCCCGCGCACCCCGAAGTACACATACCCAGGCCAATCGCGTGTGGAACTTCCCGCGCACCCCGAAGTACACGTACCCAGGCCAATCGCGTGTGGAACTTCCCGCGCATCCTGAAGTACACGTACCCAGGCCAATCGCGTGTGGAACTTCCCGGGCACCCCGAAGTACACGTACCCAGGCCAATCGCGTGTGGAACTTCCCGCGCACCCCGAAACACACGTACCCAGGCTAATCGCGTGTGGAACTTCCCGCGCACCCCGTAGTACACGTACCCAGGCTAATCGCGTGTGGGACTTCCCGCGCACCCCGAAGTACACGTACCCAGGCCAATCGCGTGTGGAACTTCCGCCGCACCCCGAAGTACACGTACCCAGGCCAATCGCGTGTGGATCTTCCCGCGCACCCCGAAACACACGTAACCAGGCTAATCGCGTGTGGAACTTCCCGCGCACCCCGAAACACACGTACCCAGGCTAATTGCGTGTGGAACTTCCCGCGCACCCCGTAGTACACGTACCCAGGCTAATCGCATGTGGGACTTCCCGCGCACCCCGAAGTACACGTACCCAGGCCAATCGCGTGTGTAACTTCCCGCGCACCCCGAAGTACACGTACCCAGGCCAATTGCGTGTGGGACTTCCCGCGCACCCAGGTACACACGCACATGCTATTTTTCACAGAGCGGGTGTCCGTGTTTGTCGGTACCCCTTTGCACCTCATTTGTCCTAGAGGGCCACTGTATGGACCATTCATCATGGCTGTATATGGGTGCTTTTTGTTATCGCACATTTTGGCGCACATTTTTTTCAGGCGCAGGGACGCTACCGCCTGCTTTCTTGTGGCGTACTTGTTTGGCCCTGTGCGCGTCTTTGACCGTGCGCTGGTTTGCCCTATTCGATTCCATGAATACGGGTTGTAGGCGAGCGTGTGGGCGTTCCGCGCACTTGCCCCCTGTACTTCCCCTGTGACGCCCATATTTTCACGCGTTGTTCCCCATTCCGAGTGTTACGCCCCGTGTTGCGCCTACTTTTGTGATGTGCGCCGCGCTATGTGCGATTTTGCAGTGGCCGTGGCGCACGCTGTTGGATGACCTGTGCGCCGGCGTGCGCGGCGCACATTTTCAGCGCACAAGCAATGTTTTTCTCGCGCACGGACTTCCATGAGTTGATGTGCGCTGGTTTCCCTGCGATTTTCGCACTTGCACTGCGATTTTTGCACTTTTACTGCGAATCGCACGTTTTGGCACCTCTGCGCAGGAATTTTCGGCGCACATTAATTCCATGAATCGACCCCTTAACCTTTTGCACTCATTTTCACCAATGGGAAAATGCATTCAGATACGTCAAACAAGTCCCCAGTTATTAGCAATAGAATTTCAGTAAAGTTCATGGATTTTAGATTTCACCTTAACTATAAAACCATTGTGCTGTAATACTGTATACTTTTTATAAATATACACATATACACACACAATATACACACTCATATTTGTGGACATATGCACATCTTATTGGACCATTTTTCACCATCCATCTACACCAAGCAAATGTCTCCCACGGGCTCTGGCTTCTTTATTATCCTCAGCCAGCAATCCTTCATCACTTCACTCCCTTCTGAACCTTGTTCAAATCAATTGTCTTCAAAGGGCTCCCTGGCGGACTCAGCAGGATGAGAGTTGGAGTCATGTGCCAGATTTCAGTGCCTCCATGTTTGTTTTGGGGGCAGGAGAGTACTTATGGATTGGAATGCACTCATTTCCGATAGAGATCGCACGTGCCCTATCTCCCTTGCTTCTCAGTCATTCATTGCAGACTCTTTCATCCTTCTCTGGTCCCCTGCGCAATATTATCAAGATCCCAGGAGCCCTTGAGCACTGGATCGGGTCTGCTTGGATGTTTAACAGACCAAAACAAATGACACGACCTTCATGACCTCTGGGGCCTAGTCTACAAGAAATGCTTGTACGCTTGTCCCTATGGTCGGGTGAATCTCCAGGCGGTTTGTTTCTGCAATTCCAAGAAGTGCTGCCGCTGAAGTCTCACTCTGGGGTGCGGCACGCGTTTCCAATCCCGTTATTCCATCACGTGCTCTCAAGTCTCTCAGCTATCCAGGGACGTCATTTCACCAAAATGGCAGGGGTAGCTGAAGTGACATCACATGACCCTTGACCTTTGATGACAGTGAGCGATGTCATTTGACCCCACCCCAAGTGACATCACGTGAAGCAATGGAACACAACCATTTACCCCTTGCCTAAACAGGAAGTGGCATCACATAGCATTGTTTCTAAGTACACTATGAAAAATATGGTTACAATGTCACTGTAAAGTGATATACGTTTCATACAAGAATGGATCACCATATGTATCTGCAGAAAAATACATGCTCTAACTGCAACTTGTGAAAATCAAAATACATAGTCCGAAATGGATGCTTATTCTACTCTAATTGCTTTTTGGAGGATTTTGTCTGCATTGTGAATTTGAGGTGTATAAGAACAGACTTAATCAGTGATTCACCCCCTGAAGTGTGCCTGAGTCTAGAAAGTATTGTATATTATTCCAGAAAGACTAATTATTTGTTGTTCCTATTCTTTCTTATTTAGTGCCACTGCTCAAAGTGTTGCACTTGTGGAACCCCGTGTGTTTTAAGAAACCTGAACAAGAAAGTCAGCCACTCTAGAAACAAAGAGGAACTTCAATTTGTAAAAAAAAAAGTTTTTTCTTCTTTTTTTTCAGGGGTAGCAACGACATCTAACGACTCCCAATTTTGGCAGATAAAACACAGTTGAGATTAAATGATTTGGCCAGAATCACACTTTGCTCAAGAGTTGAAGCCATGATTTGTGCCCAGTCTGCGTGAGGAATTTCGACAATCTGCACAGGGAATGTGTGCTCGCCTGGGCTTTTTAGAAATTTTGTAATGAAATGGAATGTTGGGAGATCAACCTCGGAAAGTGTCTTGGGCTAATCCGCACACATTTTCCTATGCTCGCCGCACAACGAACACATAGTCAAGTGCACTCTGGAGTGACACAGCCTACAGGCGCAGTCCTCCTGTCATGATCAGCTGAAATGTGACAGCCATGGGTACATCAAAGCATCTCAAGAAGGCGGAAGGCAACACCTTCCTCCTGCCATGGCCAACCTAATTAAAATATCAAAGGCTCGATGGATCCACCCTGTTCATTGTCAGTTCTGTGTGCTGTCAGCTCATACTGATGGGAGTTAATTGAAGCAGGCCTGCGAAGAGGCCTGGTCACAGAACTAAAAAAGGGCAGGAAACCCAACACCTTTTTGATATGCATCTGTTTCAACTGAAGTCAGCTCCCACCCCTTTTTATGAAGGGCAGTGAATTTTATGTCTGGGGCAACTGTTTAAAGTAGGCAACTTCTGCATGTTGACCCCCTTTCAGAAGGAAGAACTATGTGATTTGATGGAGACAGAAAGGCTGTTCTCAATATAACTCCGAGGAAGACCTGCCCTTTCATCAACGACCACAGAGAACTCAATTAACCAGAGAGACCCTTTGATCCACAACAGACAGGAAGATGGGTGGGACTTAGTAGTGTATGTTTTTACCCATTTACCTTTCCTGTTGCAAAGCACTCTGGTTATGACCTCATGTATAAGAGAGGATTGTTGATTGGAAACCAGGATTGGTTCATTAAGGTAGGCTTAGGCAGCACCATTCACTGGGGTTCGTTTGGCTTTAAAAGAGAGCTGAGCCCCTCTCTAAGGAGATCATCTGAAATCTGAAGACTTCGCAAGGAGTAACAATAAGAACTCATTTTGGATTCTAGCTGGAGGTACAGTTTGCCTTACAGCTTCTGCCAGTCCAGGAAGGCCAGGATTTCCAAGAGACAAGCAAGATCCCTCCCCTAAACATCTCCAGGGGAACAGAGAGAGATAATGAATCCAGACGACCCTCTAACAGTTCCAGAACCAGTACCCGGCCAGCACGCAGCATGCCCTGCTAGGTTCTGCAAGCAAGTTTCCTAGGTGGGAACTGCCAGAGTGTCTCTGAACCGAAGGATAATGCTGTTGTCTGCAACACTGTCCTTAGCTTTGGGCCCTCTGCCTTGAAGGAAGACACAAGTCCAGCAAAGAAGCTTGGAGTAGCGCACCTACTAATATTAACCAGCGTCCATTTTCGAGGACATTTTCGAGGCAGTTGAGCCCATCGAGCTGCAGCCGACTGCACAGCTGACTGTTGTCATGCTGCAGTCACGTACACCGTCTAAGATGCCTCAACCAGTGGTTGAGACCCACCGATCAGCACGGAAACAGCGATTCCTGACCCGAGCCGACATGTAGGCCAGCCTGCAGCTGTCTGTCCAGCCTCACTCAATGAGCTGTCGGCCGCCTGATACCCGCAGCTGTCTCCTGTAAGGAAGGCATGGTATCAACAGTAAAGCAGCCACAAGTGACCACAGTTCAAGGGTATGTATGGAACTTTCAAAAGGGTGTGATAACGCCTATCTAAACCTAAATCTACAGATGGGATCAAGCTACGACTATCAAATAATAATGCAGTCCTAGTAGAGTCTTGTCAACAATAAAAGGGCCTATACTAAAAAAAAAAACTATTGCCAATCCTTACAGCTAATTTACAAATAGTGTGGGGTAATGTTTATGAAAAAGAAAGAAGTGTTCACAAAATGATATGTCAGGATGTCTTCAGCACGGGGCAAGGCGGTTCACTCGAGCAAAGCACACACTCTGGGTTCTTCGACACGAGGATACAGTTCTATTTCCAGCATCAGGGCCTTCTGTGCCCAAGTCCCTTTTCTCATTAAAGTTTCTTGATTCAGAGGGCATGATGTACAAAAAATAAGATACACAGTTCTTTTCTTCTGACAAATACCCACACTTCGGTGTCCCACCCTGGATCCCTCTCAGTTGGGCTCAGATCACTGTTATTTTATGATCGTTACTGCAGCTCCCCCCTTCTGGACTCAGATCCCACTTTTCACAAAGTTCCGAGAATATTTGTTTTCTCGGGTGACTCATGGTTCACCCCGGATTCCCCTCAGCCGAGCTCAGATCCTTTCCCTTTTCCAATTAGTCTCCATCAGCCAGGCTCAGACCCATTGTAGTTCACCTTGGTTTATCAAAGACTTTCGAATGTGCACAGGATTTAGTTTGACCCTTTGCAGGACCACTTCGATACAAAAAACGTCAGTTTTACAATACAGTTGCCATTCAGTTGGATAACAAACAGAGACCTTGGAATGAGCACAAATGTGCCGCCGGACCACTCTGTATACGGTATCTTACTTGGTCTCCCAAAGTTCATTCATTCCTTTGGCTTCCAATTATATTCGCATCGCTCATCACATGTGTTTCACACACTGTCCTCTTTGGATTTCTTCTACATTGTTGCCGCTTGCAACCTTGGTTCAAACACAAGCTCGTTTTGTGTCAGTCTCTCCGACTCACTGACTGTACTGTCATTACTGGCTCTGCTTTGTTGTAGGTGCCAAGGACAGTACCACAGCAGCAATCGCTCCTCCCTGCCTTGGTTATCGACGCGAGAGAGCCCGGGATACCTTCAATGTACAGTGTAGGTTTGTTCAGCTTTAGTTCCCGGTCTTAGGCTTCTTACTTTCCAAGGTTTGAGAAAGTAACGGTCCTTAATGGTCTCAGGCACTTCCCTCCTTACAACCCTCTCTGGTCTCACTGTCTTTCTACTTGTATTAAACTGCCATCTTGGAACTGCTGTTTCCTTGTGTGCTTTTCCTCGCTCAGAGTGTGCTTTCGTGCTCCTCCGTTTATCTATGTGGGGAAGCTTGATGGAAGTCAGGTGTGTTTAATGATCAGTAATTGCCTGACCTAGCCTCACCATTATATTGGCACATTTCAGGTATACGGCTCTGGTGTTAGTCCGTTGTCTCTCACGGTGAACTGTCCATGAGAAAAGGTTAGTGTCGGGAATGGGGGGAGGGGTTGAGTTCCTAGGTATCCTACCTGGTAGGATGGGGAAAAGGTGTTACAGGGAAGGGATTCTGCTTCTCAACATATGGTGCCCTTTTCCACTCTCCGAAGGCCCCTCATCCAGGTGATCCTCCCGCACTGGTCCACCCCCAGGAACTGGATCTAAAAGCGATGGCTGTGTCCTGGCCACCTGGATGGCAGATCCTCGGGGACAAGCAGGTTTCTCACATTCCCGTCTTGAACTCTGTTGCAGAAGCTGCAAAGCGCCCTGAAACCGACTAGACGCTGTCGCGCACCAAGAACTTTTACAGGCACAAGGTACATTGTGGTTTTGTCCCCCTGGTCCTTCTCTGAAGGACCGTAGTGACTTTTACAACCCATTGCTCCCTTTTTGCTGAAACTAACTATCCTTGAACATCGTGATTAATTACTTTACCCAACTACCCTCCTGTCAGTATTCAAAGAGTGCATCCCCTTTCCTTCTTGAAACTGTCTGTCCTCTATATTCCCTTACAGGGTGGGTTTTATTTTGTAGTGTGCAAGAACTTTCTGTTGTGATTATACAACCTTGACTGGACAATCCCTTTTATCATTGGGTAATAATTGTACTTTCGCTGTGTTGCAACTAGCCAACAATTCACGACCTTGCAGAGATAAGCCAACCATTCCATCCACGTTACCAAAATTGGACAAGGAGGTTTATAATTTACTTGTGTTTCCAATCTGTTTGGATCCCTTCTTGGGTTCATAGTCATTTTTTCGAATACAAAAATGTCAAAAAGATTTTTTTGTAATTACGTTTTTTATTCGAAATGTCGAATAAACCCCCCCCTTTTTTTTTTGGGTTTTACCCATTTTTTTTTATTCCCGGACCCCAAAATAAATATATAATTTAAAAAAAAGAAATTCAACTTTTTTTTTTTTCGACATAATTTTTTCGACATTATTGACATTCAACATTTTTTTTCTCGAAAAAATGACCAACCACCCCCTTCTGGTGTGGGGCTAATTGAAGGTTTAGAAACCGATATTCATACCTGGACCACTGGTGCCCCGGAAGTTGATTCGTTACGTTGGTGGTGAGCGGTTAGATCAGTTGGAGCCTTGCGCACAGCTTAGTCACCCAATGATAAACAGTACTGTTGCAGGCAATGTTTATTCACTGCTAGGTATTAGTAATAGTTATTGATCTTGACATGGAGACTGTTAAAGGCATGACCAAGGATGTCCTGTGCTTCTTATGTCAAGAGAGGGGACTTCCCACAGCACTAAGGTTAATAAACCTGAGTTGCTGACCAGCCTCCAACCTTGAGTAGAAGCGAGGGCGGTTGGGGAGAAAACCCCAGAGGACGGGCTAGGCCCGAGTACCCGAATGAACAAGACCTTCGGGAGGGGGAACATGACGAGGACAACTGCATCAGCAGTGTTTCTCGCCAGTCATCCGCCGAGGGGCAAGTGTGATTTCTCAACACTCGAGAGTGTCAGTGAGGACAGGGGCTAGTGCGGCATCCTGCAGGTCCCAGGCCTCAACACAGTGCCTAAGTGGCCCAGTAATTACTCCGGCTGTGAATGAGGTAGCAGCTAGAAAGCTCCTGCTTGAGCAGAGGAGACTAGCGCTAGAGGATCAGAAACAGCCGGACACGGTCACCATAGAGCTGCGCAAGCTGGCACTTGAAGAGAAGGAGGACAACGGATCCACTTCTAGGGAAAACAGCAGTAGTGGCTAAAACCAGAGTGCCCGGGATAAGTCCCAGCGGCACATCCTCAAAGACTTAGTGCAGGCTTATGAAGTGGGGAAGGATATTTTTAAATGGTTTGAAGTGCTCAAGCTTGCTTTTCACTACAGGAGGTGGACAAGGTACTGTGGGGTGCAGCCCTGATGAGTCGCTTACCGACACCAGGGACTGAGGCAATTTGTCAGTTAACTTCTGAGGAAAGGCCTGTTTATGAGAGCATGAAAGGGGCCCGCCTAAGGGAGTTCTGTAAAACCCCAGAACAGCATCTCAAGAGCTTCACAGAGCTCAGAAAGAAAAGTGGGCAGACATTTGAAGTGTTCACACACGTCATTGAAATATCTGAGGAGATGGGTGGCTGGTAACAAAGTTGACACATTTAAAGGAATGCACAGTTTGATTGTGTGTGAGCATGTATTGAAGAATTGTGAGGTTGACCTACACCAGCATATTGTGGATAAGACTAACAGACCCTATGGAGCTTGCAAAAGCTGCCGACAGGTTTTTGAGTACTTGAGTCCAGAAAAAGGCTCCGGCGAGCACACCCAAACCGGAAGGGAAATCTTCAGACAAAAAAGTAAACTAGTATGGAAAGGACAAAGGTCCAACCCCCTCCTCTTCAAAGTCAGGCCCCCAAAAGAATGAAGGGAAATCCCAAAACGTTTGTTCAGCTGTACACACTAAAATGAAGAGTGCAGGCACCCCTAACACTGGAACACCTGCGTTCACACAACTCAAAGGTTTTTTCGTGTGTAAGAAGCTGGGCCATAGGAAAGGGGATCCTGCTTGCAAGGGCTTACCCAAGCAATCCATAATGAATGTTTGACTCATGGAAGAGGCCATCATTAGTATGGGCCTCTTAGAGGAGGATTTCCCACTAGGCCTAAGAGTGGCCGAATGTGGATTGGTTACACTGAGCAGAGAGGAGACCCAGTTCCCAATAATACTAAACTCTATTTAGAACATGTGTATATCAATCGACACAAAACTCCTGTGGTCCGAGACACCACGGCCAGCGGGTACAGCCAGGCCAGTATATTGATGGGCCTGATTGTAGCCTCAGTGGGTTTGTCTGAAAGAGTAAGTGCCCCTTGGCGATAGGAGAGTTCAGCTAGTGAGGTGAAACGACCCAGCGCCATTTAGCGGTGAAAGACTCCATCCCTGTCCCATGTCTGTTGGGTAATGATCTTATTGAAAGAGATGGCCAGATTGAACACTCTCTAAGTCTTAGAGCCTGGAGTGCTTCCAGAGGGCTTGTTGGAAGGACAGGCGTGGCTGGTAGCCCCTAATCCAGTTCCACAGACTGCTGAGTCACCTACTCCTGCAGGAGAGGAGCCAGTAGTCACTGAGGGCCCTCCTTTGGTAGCAGGGCACTCGGTGACTTCAGAGTTGGCTGGCACAGCACAGGAACATGAGGTGGAGGACCAGGTGGGTGCAGATCTGAAGGGCCTGCCCAAGCTGGATGAGTTTGCATCAGCTGGGGCCCCAGATCAGACTGACTTCTTCACAGCCCAGAAAGAGTGTCCCACTCTGACGGGTCTGCAGAAGCAGGTGGAGCAGCAGACCAAGGACGAGGCCCCTGTCTTGTTCAAAGTGTACTGAGAGGATGGACTACTGTACAGTGAGCCAAAAGACTCTCAGGGCGAGGGCACCAAGAGGTCGGTGATTCTCCAATGCCACAGAAAATTCCTTTTGGATTTGGCTCACCAAATGCCTTTAGCGGGTTACTTGGGAGAGACTAAGACATCAGACCGGTTGTCTGTGCACTTTTACTGGCCACAGTTTGGCGTAAAGGTTAAGGAATTTGTCTGGTCCTGCCCGACTTGTCAAGCTTCTGGCAAGTCAGGTGGTGCCACAAAGGCCCCTTTAATTCCACTACCCGTGGTTGGTCGGCCTTTCGAGAGAATAGGCATAGATATTGTGGGTCGTTTGCATCCTCACACCATCTCAGGGAACATATTAATCTTGGTAGTGGTAGCCCACGCCAATAAATACCCAGAGGCTGTCCCTCTGAGGAGCATGAAAGACCCCGTGGTTGGGAAAGCTCTGATTGGGATATTCGCCTGTGTTGGATTCCCCAAGGAAGTTGTTTCTGCCAGGGGATCAAACTTCATATCATCATATATGAAGGCTAGGTGGGAAGAGTGTGGAGTCACTTATAGGTTCTCTTCATCCTTCCATCCACAAACAAATGGGCTTGTTGAGTGGTTCAACAAGATTCTGAAAGGCATGATAGTTGGCTTGGAAGAGCACCTAAGGAGAAAATGGGATATTCTCGTGCCATGCCTTCTGTATGCCTACAGCGAGGTGCCACAGAATGGAGTCGGGTTTAGCCACTTTGAGCTTCTGTTTGCACACCTGTATGAGGTCCCCTCAGTCTAGTGAAAGAGGGATGGGAAAGCAAACCCTCATCCCCTACAAGAGATGTGGTGGACTATATACTCGGTCTTCGGTCTGGAATAGCATAGTACATGGAACAGTCGACAAAGAACCTAAAGGCCAGTCAGGAGCTGATGAAGCACTGGCACGACCAGAAGGCCATAGTGACAGCCTATTCTCTGGGTCAGTGGGTGTGGATTATTGAGACTGTCAAACCTAGTGCCCTTCAGAACAAGTAGACTGGGCCTTACTGTGTGCTGGAAAAAGTCAGTGAGGTGAATTACCTCATTGACGTGAAAGGACCTAAACAGATGTGCAGGGTCTTTCACATCAACTGGCTAAAACTCCATTATAGCCGGGATGATTGGTCATGGCATTGGTGACTGATAGAGTGACTGAGGAGGAGACCGATCCCCTCCCAGACCTCTTGCACACTCAAGCCACAGATGGGTCAGTTGAAGGTGTCAACCTTGCAACGGACCAGTCAGAACACCAACTGACAGACTGTCGCAGTTTACTGGGACAGTTTGAGGGTTGTTTTCTCAGACTGCAGGTCTTACAGATTGGTGCATTCATGATGTGGGCACTGGAGACAGTAAGCCAGTAAAGAGTATGATTTACCAGATGTCCGAAAAGGTAAGAGGCACCATGAAGGAGGACGTTTCCAAGATGCTGTACTTTGGAGTGATAGAGCCACCCCACAGCCCCTGGGCAAGCCCAGTGGTACTGATCCATAAAAAGACCGGTGGTGGGAAGACTGAAGTCCCTTTTCGTGTGGACTACAGGGGCTCAATTCTGTCATGAAGACAGATGCTCACCCCATTCCTCATGCAGATGAGCTCATTGACAAGCTTGGCGCTGCAAAGTACATGAGTACCTTTGACCTCATGGCAGGGTATTGAGCAAGAAAGAGGTCAGCATTCTCAATCCCAGAAGGACATTATCATTTCACTGTGATGCCCTTCGGATTGAAGAATGCCCCTGCCAATTTTCAGCAGTTGGTTAACCAGGTTTTGTCGAGTCTGGAAAACTTCAGCGTCATCTATTTAGACAACACTGCTGTCTTCAGCCACACCTGAGAGGATCACTAATCCCACCTGAAACAAGTGCTTCAGGTGCTGCAGAATGCAGGTCTGAGTATCAAGGCCACGAAATGCCAAATAGCGCAGGGCACAGTGACTTACCTAGGCCACCTGGTCGGTGGGGGTAAGAAACAACCTCTCAAAGCAAAGGTACAGGCTGTGAAGGATTGGGACATCCCCACCACACAGACGCAGGTGAGAGCCTTTCTAGCTCTCACTGGGTACTACCGTTTGTTCATCAGAGGATATGGGACCGTTGCCATGCCCCTGAATGATGTAACTGCCAGGAAAATGCTGAAGAAGGTAACTTGGACCCGCTCTTGTCAAAATTCCTTTCAGGATTTAAAGGATGGATTGGGCAGGGCCCCAGTTCTGAAAGTGCCAGACTATGGTCAGGAGTTCATTTTCCAGACAGACGCCTGTGATTTTGGGATTTGAGCAGGGTTAGCGCAGCTGAACTCTGAAGGGGTAGAGCAACCTGTTGCCTACATTAGCAGGCGGTTGACAAAAAGGGAAAAGAACTGGGCTGCCATAGAAAGAGAGGCATACGCGGTTGTGTGGGCCATAAAGAAGCTAAAACTCTACATCTTTGGATCTCACTTTATGATCCAGACGAACCACCGGCCTCTGCAATGGTTAATGGCTAGGGGGAACTCTAAGCTTTTGCGCTGGGCCATATCCCTACAGGGATTAGATATAGACATCCAGCACAAGCCAATCTCCCAGCATGGAAATGCAGATGGCCTCAGCCGGTACTTTCGCCATGATGATGAACCAGAACCTCATTAGGGTGGTGGTTCACGTGTTGAGGCTGGGGGGAATTCGACCATCTGCACGGGGGTGTGTTCAACTGGCCTTTTTAAACATTTTGTAATGAAATGTAATGTTGGGAGTTCAACCTCCAGAAAGTGTGTGGGGCTAATCCGCACACATTTTCCAATGCTCGCCGCAAAACAAGCACATAGTCAACTGTATTCTGGGGGGACACAACCTGCAGGCGCAGCCCTGCTGTCATGTTCAGCTGGAATGTGACAGGCACAGGTACATCAAAGCATCTCAGGAAGGGGGAAGGCAACACCTTCCTCCTGCCATGACGAGCCTAATTAAAATATCAAAGGCTCCATGTATCCGCCCTTTTCATTGTCAGTTCTGTGTGGTGGCAGTGCATACTGATGAGCGTTAATTGAAGCAGGCCTGCGAAGAGGCTTGGTCACAGAACTAACAAAGGGCAGGAAACCCAACACCTTTTTGATATGCATCTGTGTCAACTGAAGTCAGGTGCCACCCCTTAGTATGAAGAGCAGTGAATTTTATATCTGGGACAACCGTTTACAGTAGGCAACTCCTTCAAGGGGAACCCCTTTCAGAGGGAAGAAGTATGTGATTTGATGGAGAAAGAAAGAAAGTCTGCTCTTGCTATAACTTCAAGGGAGACCTGTGCTTTGATCAGGGACCACAGATAGCTCAATTAACCAGAGAGACCCTCTGATCCACAACAGATAGGAAGATAGGTGGGACTTAGTAGTACATGTTTTACCCCTTTACCTTTCTTGTTGCAAAGCACTCTGGTTATGACTCACACATAACAGAAGATTGTGGGTGGGGACCCAGGATTGGTTCATTAAGATAGGCATAGCCTGCACCAATCAATAGGGCCCATTTGGCTTTAAAAGAGGGCTGAGCCTTTGCAAGGAGTAACAAGAAGGATTCATTTTGGAACCTGCTTGAAGGTACAGTCCGCCTTACAGCTTGTGCCAGTGAAGAAAGGCCAGGACTTCCAAGAAGAAATCAAGACCTCCCCCCTAAACATCTAGCAGGGAACAGAGAGAGATGGTGAATCCAGAAGACCCTCTATCAGCTCCAGAACTGGTACCCAGCCAGAATACAGCGTGCCCTGCTAGGCTCTGCAAGCAAGCTTCCTAGGTGGGAAGTGCCAGAGAGTCTCTGAACCGAAGGACAAGGCCGTTGCCTAATACACTCTCCTCAGCTTTGGGCCGTCCACCTTAAAGGACGACATAACCCCAACAAAGAAGCTAGGAGGAGTGCACCGACTGTGAAAACAGAGAAATTGATATGAGGTCGGGAAGCCCAAAGGAAACACACCAACACAGGTTAAAAAGAACATACAAAGTGCTTTATTCAAAAGCTACAACAGTTACCAAAAAGTCAATTGACAAACGGATAGCTATTCGGCTCTCAGAGTAACAGAACGAACTTCAGCGAGAGTTCACTGCGTTAGTGAGAGAGACCGTACATTGGGATACTCGTGTTTTTTTACTCTTTATCCTGCTCTGGCCAACCCCCTCGCGGGTTAACCATTCTTAGGACCAGGCCTAGGGTTTCTTGCCAGGTCAATCTCATAATGTATGCATTTTGATCAGTTCAGCGGATACAGTTGTTAATTTACACATAGGTCAGGGATAGGACAAGGTCTCAGTTCGCGACCCCAACAAGTGGCCTGCAGGCATATTACTTATTCATGTGTGCAGAGGTCACAACGGCCAGAATCTCACTCGAAATATCATTCGGCCTCCATTTTGGTGTTCAGGGTGACTTCCACATTTACAAGAGAACCTAAAATGGCGGCTAAATCCAAGATGGCGATTTACACAGTTTTCGTTAAGGTCAAGACCTTGCCACGGAATCTATTTACACGATGTTTTAGAGAACTTGGCGTAGGCCAACACACATTCAAACAATGCAATAGGAGGTACAATATTATTTCGATTCCAACAGACCCTCCTTTTGGCCTATGCCAAGTGCTAACATCATTCCTAATACTTTTGAAAATAACTCCATTTGTTATCATTCATAGATTCCGAATCATTGTCTGTAATGTCTATAGCCATTAGGTCGTTCATCAAAACCTCTTGTAACATGAATTCTTTAGATGCTGTATCCGGGGCATATATTTTATGTCCTATTGCGCTCACTGCTTGGGCACAACATCCCCCTAGCATTCCACATATACTCGGGAGGCATTGGAAACAGCAACAAAGGAATAGCAGAATCCCTAAAATAACTAGAATAACGGAAAGCACCTTCCAACCCCAAGATCGTAGAGAATCCCAGAACCAAGTGCTAAGATTCCAGTCTCCTACAGGGATATGTACTTCAGAACTGAGAGTATGCAAGTTCTGTATCGCTTTAAAAATTGTTGGCGAGGAGTCTGGTACGAAAACACAACAAGCGGACCCCACTAATTTGCATACTCCACCTCGTTCTGCCAAAATGACATCTAATGCCATCCGATTTTGAAGTGCTACCAATCTTATTGCTTTTTGCTCTAAGGTCATATTGTAGAGTATGTCCGTGGTACGGTTGATCGTTCTCTCCAGTACCCTTGCTAATCCCCTAATGTTCTCTGAGTTTGTTATTTGTCCCCAAAAGGGCACTACTGATTTCGCTATGTCTCCCAATACCCGCCCAGGGGTATCTCCGTTCTCGTCTCGCCGCGGGCGAGCCTTAGAAACCTCTAATGTACTTGCTACAAATACCCCGGGTAACAATATTCCTAAATAACAGGTTCCCTGCCAATCCTTGGGCAACCAGGGAAATGCTAAACTACCACAAACAAAATAAACAGGCCCCCCTACATACAGAGGCCTGTTTTTCCCAGTCAAATTTACAATGTTTTTACAACCTTCAAAATCTCCCATTGGCCTAGTGCCATTTCTCTGTACACAGAAGGGAACCGAGTCAGGACTATGATTTATAGAATAAGAAGGAGGCACAGCGTCCTTATTGCCTATCGGAGCCATTTTAAAGGAAATCAGAGTTTGAAAAGGAAGAGATAGTTTATCAGATGGCCTAATAGAAGCGACGTTAGGTTTACTTCTATTTGCGAAAAGCGAGCATCCCAGGGGAGTCAATTCACGTTTCTCGAAATCATTCAGATTAGTTCCATCAAAGTTCCCTGAGATGCTATCATTCCAACGGCCAAAGAATAGTGCTCTAAGAGAGGCATAGCAAGCAGTCGTTAAAGGTAGAGGATGTATATACCATCCCAGTCCCTTGTTCCCATGTTGCGGTAAATGAGTACAAATCCAACAATTACTCTTATTAAAAATGGCATGAGTAGCATTCATTACTATCATCAGTGTGTTATTATGATACTTTTGTCTATGTTGGGAGTCTCTAGGGGACAGAGTGTGAAGGTGTACAGAGGGAGTCAAAACAGTTGGTACAATCTCGGTCGGTAGTAAAGGTTTCAGAGGATAGATTTCTTCAAAATACCAAAGTCCTACAGCAGCAGTTGCAAAAATAACAATTATCATTATCAACACACAGCAGTACGTTTTCTGGGCCCAGGCACATTGTTCATTGTCCAATTTGGTCACCCCCTTATTCACAAGTCCAATGCGGGGGCAGCAGCGGAGGTGGCAGGCATCGTAGTTCCTCAATCGATGACCCCAATGTTCGTTGCTGGCGACGCTACGGTCGCGCGATTTCTTAGTCCTTCCCAACCCTAGCCAGCAGAATCCCTTTTGTTCAACAGAACTTTCTCATAAAAAGAGAATTTCCAATCACTTCCTTTTTCCAGATACACGAAAAACTTGTGCCGTAGTTCTATTTCCTTCATCGAAGGTTGTACCTGGTGGTACCCAAAATTGTCTGGTCCGGAAGTAAAGTGTCGTCACTTCCTGAGGGAAGCGACGTGTCAGAGGCGACGGAAGTCGCAGAGCTTGAAACAGTGTTTTCCGGAAGTGATTTCTCAAGAGAGTGCGGAGACGAAATGGACTGTTCCCCAAGCTCCTCAGGCTCAGAGAAATTCTCCGACGCACTCACAGCGCTGTTTGCTACTCCAAGATCAGAGACTGTAGCGTCAGCGAGGGGTTCTGCTTCTTCTGTAACGTGTGGCGTCGGGTGAGGAAGTTTCTTGACATGCGTCGCGTGAATCCAGTTCTTCTGTCCAGCCACCCGCACTGCTGTCCTGGTGACCAATAACACCTGGTGGGGTCCCCGCCAGCGAGGCGCGAGACAGGAAGACCTCTCGTAGGCCTTCACTAGGACACAACTTCCAGGCTGTATATCGTGTCCTGGGCCCGTGAACCGTACAGGTAAAGCCGAGTGTACCTGGTGATAAATAAAATACAGGTTTTTAGTTAACTGGTTACAATAGTCTACAAGCAATACATTTTCCACCTCTCTCAGGGCTTTAGGTTTTGGGAGACCCCAAATGTTAGCAGGTCACCCCATCACTACCTCATATGGAGAAAGTCCAGTCTTAGTCTGAGGTGTGGTACGGATAGCTAATAACACGATAGGTAAGGCATCTGGCCATTTTAGTTTGGTATCGGCACATGTTTTTGCAAGCTTATTCTTTAAAATACCGTTGTGTCTTGCCACCAACCCAGCGCTTTGAGGATGTCTAGCTGAGTGAAATCGTTTCTCAATACATAGGGCTGTGCATATCTGCAAAATTACTGCTGCAATAAAGTGGGGACCATTATACGACCAAATTATCCTCGGGAGCCCAAATCGAGGAAAGAATTCTTTTACCATAATCTTTGCAGTGGTCATGGCGGTAGCATCTTTAACGGGGAAGGCCTCGACCCATTTACTGAAGGCACAAATAATTACAAGAACATATTTTAGATTATTACATCGTTCCATCTCAATAAAATCAAAGTGAATGACCTCGAAGGGAACAGAAGGGGGCCCAAAGCTTCCCCTTGGAGTCACTGTCCCCTTACCCACATTGTGCTGTAAGCAGATCATACAGTTCTGGACGTGCCTCTTCGCAGTCTCCAGAATCTTGTCATTTACCCAAACTTGTTCTAGCATTTTCGTGATCTGCTGGGCACACACATGCGTAGGACCGTGTGCCATCGTAACTATTGCCAAGATATATGAATCAGGGAGCAACCATTTCCCTTCGGATGTATCCACCCAATACCCTTCATCATCCAGTTTCCCCATTCCTTCAGCCCACCTTTTAGATTCTTCTATTGTGGCATCAGTTTGAATATCTCGCACAGACCCAATACCTTCATCCATTATGTAAGCATCTCTCATTTCCCTCGAGGCATACATGTCCGTGCTAAGGTCTGTGGCCGTTTGTCTGGCTATCAAGTCTGCAAAAGCGTTCCCTTTGCCCACATCATCTATGACCTTACGATGTGCTGCACATTTCATGATTGCTAACTGTTTAGGGAGTGAGAGTGCCGAGAGTAATTGCACTATCAAGGGGCCATGCTGGATCTTGGCCCCATGTGAGGTCAGGAACCCTCTTTCCGACCAGAGCCTTCCAAAGTTGTGAGCCACCCCAAATGCGTACTGACTATCAGTATATATATTTACTCTACGCCCTTGGGAAAGTTCACAAGCTCGGGTCAACGCTATAATCTCTGCGGCCTGCGCGGAGGTATGCGAAATTCTCTTAGTCTCGACAACTTTGCTCAATGTAGTAACTGCATAAGCAGCTGTAGATGTACCATCCGAAAGTTTGAAGCAGGAGCCATCGCAAAACAGCTCCCCTTCTGCATTATCCAAAGGAGTATCTATGAGATCTATCCTGCCCTTTGTTTCTTGTTCAGTGATATACAGGCAGTCATGTAATTCTTTGTCACCGCAAACAGTGTTTTGCGGGAAAGGTAAGAGTTCAGCCGGATTAAGAACACAACACCTCTTAATTTGGATGTGAGGGGCAAACAGGATTAGTTCATACCTTGTTAACCGCGCAGAAGTGAGGTGTTGCGTTTGGGTTTTGTTCAATAGAATATCAACAGAGTGAGGTACCATCAAAATCAAATCATGGCCTAGGACCATCCCCTCACTCTGTTTTACAGACGCGGCAGCAGCAGCGACAGCGCGCAAACATCTTGGCAAAGCGCATGCGACAGGATCAAGGGCGGAGGAGTAGTAGCCGCACGGCCTATTCTTCCCTCCGTGTTCCTGTGTTAACACAGCCAAAGCACATCCATCACATTCATGCACAAACAACAAAAAGGCCTTGTCATAATTTGGAGTACCCAGAACCGGTGCAGAACATAGCGCGGTTTTGAGAAGCTCAAATGATCGTTGATGTTCCGATTCCCATGGCAGTGGCAGAGAAATGCCCTTCTTCGTCAAAGCCAACATCAGTTTTATCACTAGTGAAAAGTTCGGGATCCACAACCTACAGTAAGAAGCCATACCTATTAAGGCTCTGACTTCCTTCTGTGTATTTGGAACAGACATGCCAGAAATGTGTTTTATTCTTTCAGGTGTCAATCTTCTCCCCTCCTTTGACAGGAGGTAGCTTAAATAGGCAACCTCCTGACAACAATATTGAAATTTTTTAAGCGAAGCTTTGTGACCATTTTTAGCCAGATGAACAAACAACAGTACAGTGCCTTCTTTACAAGCACTCTCAGAATCTGCAGCCAAGAGCAAATCATCAACATATTGAAGCAGCGTACAAGTAGGTGGCAATTCAAAGGTGTCGAGCTGCTCTTTCAAAGCTCTACTATAAATGCTGGGACTTTCAGTATACCCTTGAGGTGCCCTTGTAAATGTAAATGAGCGTCCCCCCAAGGTGAACGCAAACAGATATCTACTTTCTTTATGTATAGGAATGCTAAAGAAAGCGTTTTTTTAATCCACAACGCTAAAGTGCGTAGCCGTAGCAGGGATCATTGTTAATATCGTCGTGACATCGGGCACAATTGGAAATTGTGGGGCGACCACTCTGTTAATAGCACGAAGATCAATTATGAACCGGTATGGAATTGCATTGTCACCTTTCTTATATACAGGCAAGATCGGACTGTTACACAAACTACCTGTAATCTCCTCGATCACCCCACGATGCACAAAATCGGAGACAATGCATTTCAAAGCACGTTCGCCCTCAGCTGATATTTTATACTGCGGAATGCGTGGCAGTTTCACTCCATGTTTCAGGACTATTTTAACGGGCTCAATCTGTAACACCCCGACATCATTGTCGTCCACCGCCCACAAACATTCCGGGACAATGCTAAACTCAGGAGGTAAAGGTCGAATCAAAAACAGAATTAGGAAGTTGCTGTGGTGAAACCGTCAGCCGTACTCCATCAGAAGAACAATGAATTACTGCATTCAATTTCTTTAACAAATTCAACCCCAGCAAATTCTCTCCACAGTTTGAAGTGAGAAGAAAAGGGCAATGGTCCGTAAAGGGACCCAAAGAAACAGATACCGGTGCAGAAACTGGACAGGCGGTTGGTATACCAGAAGACCCTACGGAAACATTTGTTTGCCCTGACAGTGGGATTTTTGGAACCCGAGAATGATCAATGGAGCACTTCTGCGCTCCAGTGTCAATCAAAAACTGGTGTTTCCTATTCCCTACTAATAGTTCAACGTAGGGGCCTTTCTGATTAACGGGAATAGGTGAAGTTTCCAAACCCTGCTTCGGGCAATCCTAATGAAATAGAGTATTGTCGAAAGGAAGCTCTTCAGAAAGGTAGGCAGCAGAAGGGTGATCAAATATGTTCCTCGAGTCCACACTCGAGGTCTGATTTTCCCGTGAAAAAGGTTGCTGAGGATCTTATAAAAGCTGACCTCTATCAGGGCCCCCTGCTCCAGGGCGGCCACTAGGTCGTCTACCCATAACCCCAAACGCACTGTTTGACCTCTGGCGAAGGACAGAGCAGTGTGCTCGCCAATGACCTTCCTGGCGGCAATAAGCACATTGATTAATATTCACAGGACCCAAAGGAGCATTTCCTTTTGGGACATGCTAACCTCTAGTCTGTGTCGTGCCTCCTCTGGGGTTTCTAACAATTTGCTGTAATAATACTTTGGTTTTCAAATCTCCTTTCCTCTTTTCAATTTTTTCCTTCTCATTATTAACATGGTTCTCATAATACTGAGCCATGTGCAAAACCTCAGATTGAGATTTTGCCTGCCAAGCGCTCTCAGAGGACATAATCTGTGACTGGATGTCAGGTAACAATCCACGTACAAATTTGTCCACGAACAACCTTTTCCCCGACTCTGTACATAAATCCTGTCCACTGAAGTCAGAAAATACCTGCTCGAATCTATTAATAAATTTGGTGGCGCCTTCAGTTTTTCCTTGGACACAGGCCGTAAGCTTGTCCCAAATAATTCTTTTCTCTGGAATTATAGTTTTCAGTTTTACGACAATTCTATCAGGCAAAGTAAGTATTACCTGTGGTGGTTTCTCACCAGCTGGTCTTTCCCCATCAATCCTAATCATATTAGCCCACGTATCTCCCAACCCCGGCACATCGTCTATTGTCCGAACCTGTTTCCACACATCTACGGGTAGGAGTACAGGGAATAACAAGTCAATATCACTCAAGGTGAACACAGAGGACTGCAAGACAGACTCTATTTCTTTGTAAAACCCCGTCGGGTTTTTCCTGATATCAGGAACTGATTGTCTAATTGTGTTCACTTCCTGTCGTGAAAACGGGAAGTGAACAAATTGCGATACATAATGTGCAGGGATATCCACAGCGGGGGCACCAGTCCCAGCGTTGGCAGGGATCTCAACTTTTGGGACAAAGGTCGGAGGAACCTCTCTCATAGGCAACTGAGATATAGGTACCTCCGGCCGCTTACTAAGCAACAGGGCCAGGTCGAGCGCTAAGGCAGCTGTAGAAGTATCGGGCGAAAAAGCCCTTTTACAAATCCCCAATATTTCTATGGGGCAACTAACCCTCTTTCTTACACATTCTTCTTGCAGGTGCTGTACCATCACCTGAATTACCTTTCTTTGCATTTCTACTGTATACTGACTATACGTGTCATATACTTCATCTGGCGGAATCGATGAATCCGAGATCCATCGAACCGCATCTTTAATACAAATTCGTACTTCCTCAGGTGCCGATCTATGGCACGGAAGGAACCGTTTCTGTACATATATTCTATCGTCTTCGTCGTCCTCATCTCGTGACTTTTCAAAGTCTTTCCTAAACTCGAACAATTTTTCAACATGCCCATATACTTTCTGCTCTGTGTCCCTCGAAAGTGCCAAAGCATTCAGATCTCTCACTCCTTGTGGAAGATCTGAATTTTGTAATCTACCCCACATCACACACAAATGAGTCCCCAAACCTTCGATAAAAACATTTTTCTCTGGAAAACTATTCAAATTAGATAATGTGGAAAAAACATTAACTTGATCACCTTTCTCCATGCAATGCTTAGCCCATGCAAACAATTCCTGTTTCTTACCTATAGAAACAGTACTACGAGTGACAATCTTTGATCCTGCACCTGGATCGACTTCAGTCAATACGGGGCCACTCGGGAGTGGAGGTGCAGGTAAATTTAATAAAGGTACAACTATCGGTGTAGAAGGAAGGGGCGGTGCGATAGGTGGAGGAACAACAACCAGAGGACTAGGAACAATAGGTTGTACAGGGGGAACAGGAATAACAGCAGGAACAACAGCAGGAATGGGCAGAGCGCCCAAAATGGGAGCATACGGAGGTGGCGCTGAGGCATCAGGCCTGCGTTAGTTTAATAACTTCTCGATAAATTCCTCAGAAACATGGAAATCTTTAGAGGGGTACATTTTCTGGATCCCGAGTGAAAAAGCTCTATCCATATTTTTAACTGATTCTGAACGCTTTTCTTTATCATATAATAATGCTTTTTCAGTGTTTGTTTTATGACGACGTGCATGTTTATCCCTACTTTTAAGCTGCTGTAATGCTTCTTTTTTCCAATTCTGTAAAACATCAAAGGCTGCTGGTCTAGCCTTCTTCTTTAACAAGATCGATTCTAAGTATTCAATACGGGGGATCTCAAAACTACCGTTGATTGGCCACTGAAATTCGGAGGCATGTCTGGTCTGTCTGTGCCAAATATCATTAAATACTATACTTCCAATGCCATACTTACAGTACATAGTACATGCCGGCGACCCCTCCTGTGGTGCCGGGCGGCTGAATTCCAAGGATTGTCGATCGCTGCGGAACAGAGCCCTAAAGCAGCTAGACAATTTCCCAGGCATTTCACAAAAATTTGGTGTTACCTGGTCAATAATTGTGTCTGCAGATACAATACGCCAAATTCAAATTGTCAGGGTTAAATTAAGAGCCGGGTCACGACTGCACCTGACCAAACCTAAGGAGGACCGTACGGTTTATCAAAGAACTTACCTAACGAATTTTACCTTGTGTTTGGTGGTTTCGGCAAATCTGCCCGCCTCAAAAATTGGACCCTCGTCAAGATGCCGTGTCAGACCACACGACTATCGTCCAAGGATCGGATCGTGCAGCGCTGCCGAGGTATCGCGTCTCGATCGGTCAGGCCCGCCGAATCACACCGTCCGATCCCGGTTCGATAGTCTGCGTCAACCTTCAATGATCCGGCATCAATCTTGAGGGTCCCTATTCGGGCGCCAACTGTGAAAACAGAGAAATTGATATGAGGCCGGGACGCCCAAAGGAAACACACCAACACAGGTTACAAAGAGCATACAAAGTGCTTTATTCAAAAGCTACAACAGTTACCAAAAAGTCAATTGACAAACGGATAGCTATTCGGCTCTCAGAGTAACAGAACGAACTTCAACGAGAGTTCACTGCATTAGTGAGAGACACCGTACATTGGGATACTCGTGTTTTTATACTCTTTATCCTGCTCTGGCCAACCCCCTCGCGGGTTAACCATTCTTAGGACCAGGCCTAGGGTTCCTTGCCAGGTCAATCCCATAATGTATGCATTTTGATCAGTTCCGCTGATACAGTTGTTCATTTACACATAGGTCAGGGATAGGACAAGGTCTCAGTTCGCAACCCCAACAAGTGGCCTCCAGGCATATTACTTATTCATGTGTGCGGAGGTCACAACGGCCAGAATCTCACTCGAAATATCATTCGGCCTCCATTTTGGTGTTCAGGGTGACTTCCACATTTACAAGAGAACCTAAAATGGCGGCTAAATCCAAGATGGCGATTTACACAGTTTTCGTTAAGGTCAAGACCTTGCCGCAGAATCTATTTACACGATGTTTTAGACAACTTGGCTTAGGCCAACACACATTCAAACAATGCAATAGGAGGTACAATATTATTTCGATTCCAACACGACAAGCATCAATCTGCATCCATTTCTAAGGACATTTTAGAGGCAGTCAAGCCCAATGAGCTGCAATCGCCTCCACCGCTGATTGTTGTCAAATCGCAGTTGCTCACGCCGTCCAAGACGCCTCGACCAGTATTTCAGACCTGCCAACCAGCACTGAGACAATGATTCCGGACCCTGGGCCGCCATGTAGGCCAGACTTCAGCCGTCCATCCAGCCTCGCTCTCTGAACTGCCTGCCGCCTGATACTCGCAGCTGTCTCCCATCTTGAACTCTGTCGCAGAAGCTGCAAAGCACCCTGAAACCGACTCGACACTGTCGAGCACCAAGAACTTCTACAAGCACAAGGTAAATTGTGGTTCTGTCCCCCTGGTCTTTCTCCAAGTACCCCTAGTGACATTTTACGACCCATTGCTCCCTTTGTGCTGAAACTAAGTATCCTTGAACATTGTGATTAATTACTTTACCCAACTACCCTCCTGTCAGTATTCAAAGAGTGTTATGGTATGGTATTGTTTATTTATATGGCACCTTTACACAGGCAAGTGGTTCAAAGCACTCAAGGAGGGTGGGAACACGGGGAAAAAAACAACAGTCGCTCAAAGCCCTTGAAAATCTGGGATGATAATAGTCATCACAGGCAGAGTAAGTGCATAAAATACATGGGATATAGCAAATAGGCCTGATAGCGATTCTGCAAGTTTTACCATTACAATTAGGGGTGAAGACAGGAGAGAAACAGACAGACGATCTTCAGGTGTGGTGCGTACGGATCGAGCAAGTGCATGGAGGTTGACAGGGAGGGGAGGTTCAAGGGCACCCGGTCGTTTGAGACTGGGGTAAGTGCAGAGAGAGCCATTCTCTTGGGTTCATTTCTCAGTGCGTTTAGTATGGGTGCGGTGTAGGTCCCTGAGGCAAGTGTGAGAGAGGACTTGCGGGGTGCCGGGGACCAGTGAGACTCTGAGGTACACAATGCGGCCAGTCAGCATGCTGTAAGGAATAGGAGGGAGAGACGGAAAGGACAGAGAACTACGTTAGCAGGGTCAAGGGAGAGAGAAGGAAGAGGAGAAGAGGAAGGTCTTGAGGAGTTTCTGAAATTTCAGGAGATCCGGCTCAAGACGTAGGGTGGCAGGGAGGCAATTCCAGAGGAAGAGTGCATTCCCTTTCCTTCTTGAAGCTGTCTGTACTCTGTATTCCTTTACAGGGTGGGTTGTATTGTGTAGTGTGCTAGAACTGTCTGTTATGATAATAATAAAGTAGATATTTTAGTACAGTCTTGACTGGACAGTCCCTTTTATAACTGGGTAAAAATTGTAGTGTGCTGCAAATAACCAATGATCCGCCACGTGCAGGACGGAGCCACTCTTCCGGCATCAAGGATATTACCCTAATAACCAGCCGCGTCCACTCAGTCGTCTCAGCAATTTCACAAGTAAGTGCTGCATAACTAGCACCGGAACGTCCGATTGCTCCCGTTTGTACCATGACCATGCTGATAGAATTGAGGCTTTATTCCAGCACTGCGACGCCAGATCGGGTATCTGCAAGAATAGGCCTATACTTGGTAGACGGCGTCCGTACCACCCGTACCATGGTGGTCACGGTCGTTTTTCACTATGGCACACAGCAGTATAAATACTCTTTGGAGTACAGCATTCACTAATCTGCACATTTTTTGCACCCGCTGTACTGATTTTATGTACATCACCTCACCTGTATTTGTACCTCACGTATGTAATCAGTATCACAATCACTATATTGCCAGTCCATTTTGACCTAGAACCACCCATATATCTAGGCTGTCAACCATATCTAAACATATGACAGACGTACCTCTCCCTGTCTTTATTCTTTAGACCAAGGGACCCCACGCACCAATAATATGCGCCCTGTGCTGATCAACCCTCGGGTTCCCAGGACCCTGCAAGCGAGATATCCGCGCCAGTACAGTAGATTCAGCTCCACCACAGTCTCTACCACGTACTTGTAGAGACCCTCGATAGAAGCATCACCGCTACATTTGACATAGACGGTGAGTGCCTCTCACCGTGTGTATTCACACACACCTGTGTGTATTCTTTCAGCATATACCAGCTACTAACAAATAACTTAAAGCAGTGATTAAACCACATAGAGATCCTAACAGCTTCTAAATTATCCCTTTTTCAGACACCCCACGCACAGAGTCAACCATAAGTCTCATCCTGAAGAAGGCCACTTTAACAGCTAGCACCCACCATCTGCTCCAGATGGCCGAAATACTACAGTGTCGATGTTTTATGACACAACTCTTTGTTTTAACCTTGAATCTGTTTGTTATAAGATTGTTGTGTGTTATGTTTTCCTGAATACCCCTGGACTATCAAGAGTTCTGGGTTGCCCTCACTCTTTTGTTTAACTATTCAGAGAAGGTGCACTGAAACAAGGAATTTCACCTCTACATCATAGAGGTCAGCACCCAGTAGGTGCCCCCCCTTTTTTGTCTAAAAATGATATTTTGTCCGTGTATTGTTGTCTTGTGAGCAAAAAGTATTTTGCCCCATGTTTTCATTATTTGTAACACTGAATAAATTGATTTAATTTTGTTGCTGAGATCTCCCATCCTGATTCTCTTTTTTTTCTATTTACCCTCCTGGGCTAATCAGGACTCCGCCAGGCGCTCTTTATTTTATATGTGGGCCTTAACTTACTGAGGCGGATCTAGTGCTTCGAATGAACCTGAAGTCCTTCCAGTGCTAGCCGAATAATGTAACCACGAAACCTCAGACAACGCACCGCATTCTAACCTTCAAATCCAGTACTCAAGCCTCCCTCCACCGTCCTCAGCCCAGTAGCTTAAACAACAGACCATTGGTGGCTGATGAATTTATTAATTGGAGGGACGTAAACATTTCCATAAATGTGTGTGAGAGACGGAGCCTAGCAAGGGAGCTCCAACCCTCCAATAGAATAGAATATGTTTTACATACTTGGTTAAAATGGTCACTTTTACAGCATGTTTTCATTGAAAAACTGGGTAAAAAGCCACACAGTTTGCAGTTGGTGTTGTAGGGTAACACATGAATAGAGAGATCATTTTGTAGGGTAGCACATAAATATAGTGCCATATCACCAGCAGTGTACAGGAGCATTTTCATGATGTCTTTGCCCACAATGTATGCCAGGATAGACAAATGTCTGGGTGTGCTCAAACAATTATGCCAGTGCACCACTATATGCCAGTTTTTTCAATGTGAGAACACTCATGATGGTTTTGACCATAATGCCAGGAATAAATGTCATACCACTGTAAGAAAATGTCTATACAGGCTACGCCAATGTAGGCCAGTATTCCACATAAGAGCATTCGTCGTATTGGCTTTGCCCATATGCCAGTAAATCATGCTGTGACACTGTACATACATTTCCTTATTGGCTGACCCAGTGTAGTCCCTTCCCCATCCCCGCGTAAAAGCGCTCATGAAGTTAGCTTTTCCCATAAATCCATGTAAGAAAACATAGATACTGGCTACATCAGTGTAGGTCAGTATTCTACACATTTGTTTCTTACAAACCAATCTGGTGAAAGCCTCTTCATTACGAGGCCCTGCTTGACCACCCCTCAAGTCCATCATGCAATCACTCACATTCTAACTACATCCATGCTTCGTCGGTTTTAGATATTGTCATCACAATAAAACTCTGCTCTAATCTGAGCTGTAACCTCCTGAGTCCTACACTCATGTTTACCAATAACTTATCACATTTGGGTAACAGGCATCCCTACTTCGACAACCATATCCCCTCCCACATATACCAATTGATTTTCCTCTCTGTTTTTTGTCATTTTATTGTATAGTTCAGGGTTGTCCTACTCCTCGCCTCGAGGGCCGGAATCATGACAGGGTTTCAGGATATCCCTCATTAATATCAATGAGATGAAATGTGTATACATCTAGAATCATTGTATGCAAATATATCTCATGAATATTAAGGAGGGGTATCCTAAAAATCCAACTATTTTCCGGGCCTTGAGGCCTAGAGTTGAACAGTCCTGGTCTAGTTTCTTTTTCCTATCACCCCTCCCCAAACATCTCCTTCCATTCCACAGACTGAGGTCTGGCGACACCCTGGCAGGATGACAATAAGCCACCTTTCGGACAAGGCCAGGTGTCATAAAACCACTATAGTGGTATTGGGCACAGTTTGAATATTGGATAACATAACATACCGAGAACATTAATCATGCTGACTTTGCCCATAATGCCAGTAGAACATGCCATGCCACTGTATGAAAATGTCCAAACTGGTTGCACCAATTTCCCCTCCTGAATCCTCACTCCCTGGCTGCATGCACACACACATGCAGACTCATTGACATACACACCCATAAAACTTATTGTTAGGCACAAATTGGAGTAGTAACCCTGTGGGAGACTACACCTCCCTTGTCTTCTTGGTATTAGGTAACCCACCTATTTGTATAGGTCTGTACTACAGATGTTGGTAATGTGACTGAGCAGTCAGACTTATCTTAAGAGGGATAAATATGAGCTGTAAAGGTGTATGATATGATATGATATTTTATTTGTATTGCGCTCGTACACAAGAGTTTCAGAGCGCGACAAGGTAAGGGAGGGGAATGGGGAGAACAAAACAACGATCTTACTAGGCCCAGTATCATCGAAATCCACAAACACAAGTATCCAAATAACACTTACACTCAAGGTTTTCTAGTAAAATAATGATGTATTTATTTAACAGTCAGTTTTAAGTAAGCATTCTTTAAAAAGGGCAAAGTTCAACAATAAAAATATACTTCAAAATACGTTCTCAGAATCAAGACAAGCAAGTAGACACTCTTTACAGATGCTTCATACACACTTCCTACACCCTGGGCTGACTTCACTGACTAGGACAGTTTTGGAATTTATATATCACTTTTGTACTTGGCAAAATTCTGAGGTAGGTAAAAAGGAAAGATTAAAGGAAGGAAAAAGGTTAACAGGATCTTAGAGCATGTGAGCACTTTTAAAATCTCCCAATGAAGTCTAGATAAAACCTTTCCCAGCAATCTTAGTTAAAAACAATGTATCACCTATGAGGGACAGTTAGAATCAAAGTCAATGGACTAGAAGAGTCTGCAGGCAGCCAGTACAGCCAAAGTCAATTGGAGAAAAGTCTATGGAGCTGAGGCACTTCTTAAATAGCAAAATGTCTTGCACAAAGTTAGAGAGTTTGTTGAAGAAAATCACGGTTGGGCCACAAGCTGCTAGGCTTGTTAAAGGTAGAGCTGAGATCAACTCTAGAAAAAGCAGCTACTGCAAATCTCAACTGAGAAAAGCAAGCTACAGACAAAAGAGGTAAGTACCCCTTAGTCAGGACAGTACTTTAGGTTAGAAGAAGAGGATCCAGCTGGCATCTATCTTAGTTATAGTGCTGCTGATACTGTGTTCCCGGGCCTCAGTCGTGGGGACAAGAGGGCGAATGTCTGGAGGACTCCTGCACCGCAGTTCGGAGGCTGGCAGCAGCTACAGGCTCTTTCCAATTCAGCGACACTACGTGGTTTCAGCGTGTGGTAAACAGCACCACAGTGGATCTTGGACACCAGTTGGGCTTCCTTCACTCCTTGAGTCCAGCAGTCTGGTGAGGTGAATCAAGCTTGAATTGTCCTGCTTCGGGAGGGTCCGCAGGAGACTCCTGGAGCATTTGGCCGGCTTACAGCGTTGCACTCGACTATGGATTTCTCGACCCCTGGCACTCGGTTCCAGCAGCAGCAAAGAAGTACAGCCAGTTGGGGAAGGTCTTCCAGCAACGTTTGTCTTGGGGTTAGTTGGTCCCACTAACCCAAGGGAAGAAGCCGTCCTTTACGGAGCTTCTCTTGTCAATTCGAAAAGTGGAGTTTCAGCACAGCAGCAGGGCTTCACCGGGCAGTTCAACGGTCCAGGAGGATGCAGCATGCTTCTCTTCACAATTCCTTCGTCGGATATTTCGTCCAGTGGTCGAGTCTGTCTTCAGTCCAAGAAGCCTCGCCTTTTATGCAGGTTTCTCCCATTCATGCACAGCCTAGCTGTCACTCACACAGCAGGGTGGCTGTCCTATAAGGACAGCCAACCAGCCAATCAGGACTGGATGCATTCAGGTAACCAAGGAGACTAAGGACAGGGGGTTTCAGGCACCTCCCTCACTTCCTGCCCTGTCACACACTGGAGCCAGAGGGGGGATTCAGTACTGAAGCCCGCCAAAGGCAAAACGAACAAACTGGCTTAAACCTGGGTTGGCGCACAGAGTAAAACCCAAGAAAGACCTCACAAACAAGAAATGGTGAAAAAAGAAGACTGGGCCATTTTGAGACAATGGTCACCCATTGGTGCTATACTGCAGCTGAGGATTCAGCCTGCAGTAGAAAAGAACAATGGTAGGAAAATTAAACCACTGCCACCAGCCATTTAAAGTAGTGAGGGTAATATAAAAATGTTACATGACTTAGTAGAAAAAGGGGCTACTAAGTAACCCCCCAGCACTCCACGTAAAATGGGGTGTGCAGGATCTACAGAGAGAAAAGGTATGTAAAGTCAATTTCACTTTACTATTCTTGGTAAAAGTAGTTCTCACAAGAAAAGGTATTTAAACCTTAAGAGAAAGCTGAATGATTTCTCTGTGACACTGCACTGAAGGTGCTGTGTGTCACCATACAAAAAGTAGATGCCTATGAAGTTTGTCGGACTCCAAAAACAAAGGAAACAGATAGGGTTAAAATGTAAAAGTCCTAAAGTCCAGCAAAAAGTGCTGTGGGTATCTAAGGTGGGAGGAATTTATCACTAAAATGAACATTCTCCCTAACACATACATATTTGCACATGCATCCCTTCACTTCCATATGCAACATTTACATTACACTCTCATTCACAAGTGCACTTACACAGACATACTTGTGGCTTACATACATACACAAACAGATACAAAGAGGCTGCTCCAGCTCTGACTTGACGCTACTTCCTCACAATTTGCTCCAAGCCCTCTGGCTCTCACGAACCACACAGGCAGGAAATAGGAAGCAGGGGGAGGCCCTTCCTGGTTCCTGACATGTGCAGTAGAGCCCCAATAATTGCTGCCGCAGAACACCTGAATGTGGGGAGGCATAGGATAACCCCCTCTGCACATTTAGCCTTGCACTTCCCCAGATGGCTTGCCCAATGGGTCATGCAAGGGTGGGTAACCAAAATGCCCTAGCTTTGCATGGCCCATTGGGCACGCGAGATAATGATCTACAAAATGTAAAGGGGAACCACATTTCTCTGCTTTTGCTTTGGCTGGCTCAATGGCTACTCCATAATGGATCTATGTGATCACTGAGACTACACATAATTGCGACGGCCGAAAATGCCGATTTTATTTTTTTTATTAAACCCTCTTTGCACCACATAGATATGCGGGGGGAGACTCCCCGCAGCACCCCATACTACTATAATATAGCATACCCCACCACATATATATGTGGTGTAAGGGGGGTTTAAAAAATAAAAAAGTCGGCATTTTCGGCCGTCGCATTTCTCAGGTCGACATTTTTGTACGATTGCCTCCATAATGGGTGGATGGTCGGTGCCTTGTCACTTATTATGGACAAGCCACCACTGCAAAGGACTCAACCCCGAGCTTTAACATAAATTAGCAGTCTCCCAGCTACTCTGCCAATGAATTCCACTGGATCCCAAATTTACACTAAACACTGCACGTGCAGTGGGGGGCCAACAAGACTGAACATTCAGGGGCAGGGACTAGACCTTCAAATCGTGGGGAGGGGTGTGAGCGGGAAAAACTCAGTTCCATGGGCCCCTTCTCGTTCTCCCAGAGGGAGCATTTTTGTAACCCCATTTTAAATGAGCAGCAAGTGGTGCATTTTGTATAAGGGTGCTAGAATTTCCCAAAATGGGCACTGTGGGAAGTTCAGCATTTCTGGGAAGGTTTGACCGCCCTGCAGTGTTCCTGTGGAATTTATTATGAGTCGAACATGACCTCGGGTCTCGAAGTGGGGTTCACGTCCCGTGGACTTAATGGGAGGCTAAATAGGTTTGGCCACCCAATCAGAGGACTCAAGCCATCTTGAGTAGGTTTGAGGGGCTATCAAAGGCCGAGCTACTTCATTTTTACTTTGTGGGTTTTGTTTGGCTGTGGAGAGAACAGTACATGACAAGGTCACAATTTGGTGGTGTGTCCGAGGAGTTCTGATGTGCTTTTGGTGAGGTTAGGGGAGTTATTAGTTGTGTGTTTTTTTTGCTGTTTCTTGACCCCTGTTTTTCCCCTGGTCTGTTTTTCTGTGTTTGGTAGATCCCTGCTCTAAGGTTCCCTTTTTTTAAAAATCCCAAAAGAAGTTCAATTGTACTTTTTCATGCTCCATTTTACTGTTTGTGTCACCCAAACAATTTTGTACAAGTTCCTGTTGTGTTTCTTTTACTGTTTACCTTTTTCTCTTTGTGCCACCCAAAAAAAAGCAAAAGAAAGTTTCCTAACACCTTTCCTTCCATTGTATGTACCTGAGAATTCTTCCTGTGCACAGTCATCTTCCTTATTCTTACTGTTTGAGTTTTGAGAGGAGCCTTTCCCTTTGTGTGAGCCGTACGTTAAATACATCTGTTTTTCTTAGTTGCTGTCTTTTCGTTACATATTAACGCCTTAGGCCACCACAACAATATGTCATTTTTTGTGGAGGGAGTGTCGAGGGAGTGCCAGGTTAGAGTAGGTATTCAGCAGCAACCAGTAGGGGGGCTGACTTTGAGGAGAGGGAGACAGTAGCTGAGGGGGAGGAGACAGTGGTTGTGGTGGAGACAACCGTGGCTGTGGTGAGGGTGACAGTGGCTATCTGGCAGGCAATCAGAGGGAGGTTGTGGTAGCCTCAGAGTACCTGCAGGAGTTTCTAAAGCATGAAGACCAATATTTAGATGCTGGTGGGGCAGTGGTGGTAATCCATCAGTAGCAGAAGGTCCTGGTAGGCACAGAGATGCAGAGGTGGTGGTGCAGCACCACAGGGAGAAGGGAGAGGTAGCCCCCCAGCAGATGGATCGCGAGAAGTAGACTAAATCCTTGTGAATTAGCCTGCTCAGAGGGAGTAGAGGGAGGTTGCTGCACCCTTGCCTTTTCAGGAGGAGGAGGCAATGCGTGCTTTGGCTCCCCTTAAGTAGGCAAGGTTGTTTTAGATGTCAGTCTCACCATGGGTGTATTGGTACTTCAGCTTGCTGGAGAGTGAGACTTTTATAGGGGAGGGAGGCGGTGTAATCAGTAACCTTTTCTAAAAAGGCCCCTACTCATTGAGCAAGCATTGCCACACGTTACACAAGGATATGCACGAGAACACGCAACACTTGCCTCTGACCCCTCTGGTGCAGCACCCTCTTCGAGTTGTGATGGCAGCTACAAGGGAGGGTCAAATGTTACTCCACCTCCTTGCCAGTCACACAAGAAGTGAGCCCAAAGACATCCTGACGCGTTCCCAGCCCAAATGCCTTCCCTACCAGAGGCGTAGCCAGGATTGTCTAGCAAATGGGGCCTGATGCTAATGTAGTTGGGCCCACTGCACTGACAAAAAATATCTGTAAATACCCACACAGCGCTGCTGAGTGGGCATTTACAGATTTTGGGTGGGCCTTGCCCATCAGGCTCTACCCTGCCTACGCCTCTGTTCCCTACACGCAGGGTCTGGTGCACCACAGCCTGACCCAGTGACACCATTGATGAGCAGCACCATGGCTTGACCACCATTAGCGGTGTGGCCTCCTGTTGGCATAGCTCACTGGGAGGTGTTGCTTGGGCAGACAAGGAGAGACGGACTGATGAGGCATGCAGGCACATACTGCCCATACTGTGGCACATCTGTAAGTCAGGGAGAACTAGACCCCAGGGCAAGGGAGGAAGACATGTTGAGGCACATGTTCCCGTATCACCCTACCATACCCTCATGGTATGTGGCTGGGCAAAAGGGCAGAAGAAGAGGAGACATGGCACACTTGGAGTGACAACAAAATGGAGGAGTCCAGGAAAAAAGCAGCAGTGGCTCCACTGATATGTAAATCCAAATAAATTGTAGCTCTACTGCTAGGTAGAGCCAAGCAGGCCGAGGCAGAACTACCAGGGAGTATACATTCACCATGAACCAGGCTAAATCAAGAAGAAGCTAGGAATTCAGCACCACTGCTATGTTGAGCCAAATAGACTCAGGCAGAAACACCAGGTATGTAGAATCTTTGTGCCATGGAGCAGGTGTAAATACAGGGTTTCCAGTCAGTTTATATTCCAGCACAAAAGGGGCCTAGGGGACAGCTAAGTGGTGGTCTACATATTTGGGTTGAGCCCACCTTGAATTGGCATTTTGAGTGTCGGGCAACAGATTCAATAGATTTCCAGTATTTGGTAATCTTCCCCCAGATGTTTCCCTTTTGTTGTTATTTAATATTTATACCAGGCCTAATGCAATGTCTATTACAACACAGATCCAAGAATTGATTGAAGTCTGAGAGGAGTCAGACTTGATTTATATGAATGTAATAGTTACTGGGGATTTTAACCTGCAAATTGAGCCCCTAATTGATCTTGTTGGCATTTGGAACGACCAATGATGAGGCCTGGGATAAACCAGCAGTTAGTGCTGCACGACCCAAGAAGACTCACGGCCTAGCTATTGATAAAGTAACACAACCTGGTATGCCTCCAGGGCAGTAGTTATAAGCCTGTGCATAGCGAGGGCTTAAACGTAGCCCCGGGGGCTTTATCCAACTGGTAATGCCCCCCCTCGAGGGTTCCATTGCTATTAGTACACCTGGACATTTTTGGGTGGCAGTAATAGCAATAGAAGCGAGTAAGGAGCTTCTTTTTGTCTCGGCAGCTGCATATTAATGCAGAGCTGACAATAAATGACCGGCAGCTGTCTGATATCAGAACAGAACGAGAACACTAGACTTCTCATTCTGTTCCGTGCGTAGGCAGCTGGCGGGGATATTGGTTGTATTACATACAACAGTATATTTCAATGAAAACAATGAAAGGGGTATTTCAGTGGAAAGAATACAGAAATAAAATATTAATAAATGAAAGCAGAAAAAAGAAGGAAGAAAGCTGTAATTGCTACGTATTAAAGATTAGCTATAACAAATCAGACCTACAAAATGTGAATTAAAGTAAATTCAAACATATAAGGATGGACTGGAGAGCAAGGACATTAACTTGGAGGCAGTAATGAAGGACAGTAAAGTAAATAATAACTTTTTCATAAAATTTGTATTTTATGTAAACTTAAAACAAGATTGTAAAGGGGAGTTAGCCTGGAAGGCAGTTTGAAACTTTCGCAGAAAAACAAAGGATAGAGGACAGGATCTGATACTTACATTTCAGTATTACATTTGGGGGTGATTACATTGAACATTCCCATGGAGGGTAAAATAACAGTTAGCAAATTGAGGATTAGAGGTAGTATTGGAAAAAGAAGTATAAGAGGAAGGAGCTGGGAAAGTAGAATTGGAAGGTTGGCATGAAGGATTAACAGTAGGACACTCAGTAGTTGGAGCAGGTGACCCAGCATGATAGAGGATAGAAGACCATTTCCGACGTTCCATTGCTAGAGGTTGCCATTAGGGGTTGCCATTAGCTCTCAATAGATGAGGCATTTCATTGTTCATAAGGTTGATTTCACAAGTCTAGGGAAGATTATTTAAATGACGATGTATTCCAGAGCAAGGAGAGATTAAGGTTTGTGTCGGATATTCTGCACCAGATACAGATACATATAAATGATGCAAGTAAGTGGCTAGAGTTGGCAGGGATTCATTTTAAAAAACTGGTGAATAACCTTTATGAATTAGTCATCCTATCAGCAGCCCATTTAGTTGCAGATTGTATCTTTAATTCAGCTTTATTTAATTCTATTAAATCCAATTCACTAGGACTAACATAAGCATGTCTGCTGAATTTAATCATGGAGCACAGTTCATTATATGCTGGAACTGTCGATGAACAGGAAGGTATTTGTTTTGTGTCCACTGGGCTGTCTTGAAGCTACTCCTCTACACTTACTTCTCCAATTAGCGCAAAAACCTTTCTCATTTAGGGAACGACCTGGCAAGGGCAATCATGTCACAGTATGAGACATGATTGTCCCTCGCCGTGTACTAATACAGCACGAACCATGCTTGCATTAGAACTAAGAGCTTGTAATGGGCGTTTTAGTAAAGACCAGCCGGTCAGTAACACATACTTCGGCCCTAATGGTTCATCGCTCATTGATTATATTTTGATCTCTGTGAAAGATTGGGACAGGATAGTTCAATTTGAAGTCTTAATAATAAAGATAGCGATCACGGACCATTGGCAATTATGCTCTCAGCCCCATTCCACCCATCAACTAGTTCACTAACTCATGATGATACACACCCTAATCAGGCGCTAGATAGTACAGGCCGTACATGTAGGATTGTTAAGTGGGCGGAGCTTTTAGGGAGAAATGCAAAACCTGATATTTATGAGGCTAATTTTCGGCATATAGAAAAGATCTGCGGCTCAGATATTTTCCATGCATTTGGGAAGTTTAATAGCGTGATTTTCCGCTTGATCACACAATCTAAGTCGATAGTTAAACAGCACGCATTAGCAAAAGTCAAGTGGTATGATCAGGAATGTGTCCAAGCGAAACAAGCCTTGGTAACTTGTCTTAAAATGGGATCGCAGGTGGATAAGTCACTCCTGCGTGCTAGTAGAGCGAATTATAAAATCATAATTAAATGGGAGAAAGAAAATCACCTTAAGTCAGAGTGGGAGTGCTTAGCGACTGCCTATGATAATGGAGGAAAGGTTGCTTTTTGGAAATTAATTTCCGGTGCAGAGGTGAATGGGAATGTAAACATCCAGTATAGTATTACTCCAGATGCATGGTGTAATCACTTTGCTGGCCTATATAGTGGAAGAGGCATGTCTTACCTTCTGATAATTGCAAATGTCCTAGGCTGGAGGGCAGTGGTTTGACGTTTGGACATAAGGAAATTGTCACTGCTATTAATTCACAGAAGAAGGGAAAAACTTCGGGACCTGATAAGATCTCGATTGCCATTTTCAAAGATGAGCCTTTAATTTGAGTGCCTGTACTTTGGAAGATTTTTACAGCATGCATTAGTTTGAATATGGTCCCGGAGTCATGCGCCATGCAGAAATTGTGCCACTTTATAAGAAAGGGAGGAGAGAGCAACCAGCCAACTACAGGCCAGTTTCCCTGCTAGACAGCACAGGGAAGATTTTTGCCAAGTTGATCCTTAACAGGTCCAGTCATGGTTTGATGAGAATGGGATTATTAGTACATTCCAGGTAAGTTTCCAAAGGGGACAGGGAACAATCGTCCAAAGTTTTCACGTGTTCATGCTCTTACAGAAGTACACAGTCTTAAAAGAAAATTAAACTTTATGCCTTCTTTTTAGAACTTAAGACAGCATTCGACTCTGTCCCCGAGATATACTCTGGAGAGTTCTGAACAGTATGAATATGCCCCATAACCTAAGTCTGGCTATTCAATCGCTCCATAGTTTTAACAAGGCTGTTGTGAGGTTTGGGCTGACAGGTGAGATTATTCCCACATTTGATGTGAGACAGAAGCGTGTTCTTGCCCCTTTTTATCAAAGAAGTTATTTCTACACTCACTTTGGAATGTCTGGATCCTCCAGGAATGGGTTCTGATTTTTATCCTGCACTCTTTTTTGCAGATGATGCTGTGCTATTGTCTACTTCGCCACAGCGGCTTAGAGTTACCCTAGCATCCTTTTTAAAGAAATGTGAGGATTTACAGATGTTTTTAAATGTTGGCAAAGCTAAGACCATGGTTTCTAAGCTCAAGTCTGAAAAGCATCAAGATATTGATATCAGGGTAGTGAGCCTTAGATTGAAACAGTCTTATTCACTTCTTATGATTATGTGGGCATTCACTTTCAGGAGAATGGGTTTTGGACTGCACAACTGAGTAAAGCCTGTACTTCACTGGAAAAGTTCAGTAGTGCTACCCATCTTTCTTTTAATTTTCACGGGAGGGGGACAGTCATCCCAGCAATTGAACTGTATAGAAAATAAGTCATTAATTCAGCTCTTTATGGGACAGAATTATGGGGATACACGAACAACTCAGGTCTGGCTGTTGTTGAAAACAGTGTTTTGAATAAGTTACTAATGCTCCCTAGAGGTGCTCCTAATGCTTTAAATGGAAACTGATTTGTGTGAAGCCAGTTATGTATTGGCTACGGCTATGGCTTACTGCTGACCTACTTAAATTCTGTGAAAGATTGATCCATTTGATTGACTATGAAGGGGGCATGGGCTTACCATGGATTTCGTTTGTCACAAAGCTATTTATATCCGGGTGAAAGAGCTGCTTGTAGCTTATTCTATGGAGGAAGCCTGTCATGGTTTAAAATTGGGCCCAGGCTATTTTATGGTTAAACACAATTTTGGTTTTAAGGAATATCTTGATTGTGTCTTCCACCATTTGCCTGTGCCCTTTATATGAACCTTAGCATGGGGACCCTTATATTGGCTTCTTTTACTAAGTCTTGGGATACTGGCTCTGTGTTAGGAAACATTTCTCTTAGGTGCAATTTTCCCTCCATTTATGGAAATGTTTGCTTTTGTTTGGCTAACCTAACCTGACTTTTTCCAGTGGAGTACAGCCTTCAGCTGCACTCATCTGGGCTTTTGCTCATCTGTTATGTGGAACTGACGCGTCCTTCAGACTGTCAGTACTGGGAAACTATGTTTCCCTGAGTCTTTGACTATGTTCTCATTTCTTGGTAACGTTTTATCTATGTGCCAAGTACCTTACAGCACCGCACATTGGGGTCCTTTTGTTTCATGGCCCTGGACACCCTCTAAGGATTTCTTGGTGATTGTACATGTGTGCCTAGGACGAGCTGGTGGCAGCAGTTTACTTTTATAGTATTTGTACTTCTTTTTAATGAACCATATCTTGTTAAGCGCGTTTGGATCAAGACTGTGGCCGGTGCCGAAAATGGCTGTGCCAGAGAGTCTTTTGTTCTGTCCTTTGGCCATTTTGTCTCTTTGCCTTCCCCCAGGTAGATATATATTAGAAAAGGGGTACCTGGTATAGATCTATGGTCCCCCAGGTGTGTATACACGTCAAACACAAAAATTGGAACAATAGATAAAGATGACGGGATGCTTGTGTAAATGCTATCAGCTCTTAACAATATATAATGTTTATTTCATATTTTTGTTGTAAACAATTCATTAACATATCACAACTTAATAAAAACTCATAATATTTCCCATCATTCAAACTCATTCATATCTCATACATACCATATTCTATGACAAGACAGGAGGCTCGCATTATGCTATACTTTCTTTATTACTGCCATGATAGCTTTCAACTCACAACTTTTAAAACTTCAACATTTGTGCTTTTTCTCCCCATTTATGAAAACGATGCAAATCTGGGGTTTAAAAGTTCTCAAAATGTTTTTCTTTGAGTCCAACTTAAAACTAAGACTCCCATGATCCTAAGGGGTTTGGTAGTCTTGACCTCTCCTCCTGCACGTATGCAGGTTAGCCCATAAGAACTCTCAACCTCAGGTCCTTTCCTCTTTCTTTTTTGCTGCCTAACGAGATAAGTACCTCACATTTCTAATGCCTCTATAGTGACTAAATTGATATTGTTTATAGAGACAGAAAGTGATTGTAGAGCGTGTAGGGAGCGCGAATATCAGTAGAATAATTAATTAGGTGCCACCAATAGTTTGAGGAGACACGCGGGTCTAGGCCACGAATGCCACCGTAGAATCCAAGGTGAGTAAACTGTTCTAATACCAATTCGAAGGTAGAGAGGAGGCGGGGCTGGCGCCGCAAGTGAACGTTACACGGCTGCGCATGCGAACCCGGCAGGCAGCAGGGCACAGGGCAGCGGGAGGCGCAAAATCTCCCGTCATTCCCTGAAGATTTCTCACGCTCACTTGTGCAATTGCCATTGCAATCGCAGAGCGAAGAGGGATAGCAGCCTCACCAGTACCATATAAAAAACAAAAAAAGGGGGGATTACTGAATTAAAAAAGAAATTTTACAAGAGGATCCTTTGTTAAGGAAAGAGGACAGCAACTAGAGCACGTAGCCTGTCAGCTTCACAGCCAAAGAGACAGGTGTTTAAGCTGGTCCAACACCCTCTGCTGACACCCCAGAAGTTGGCCCTGCCAACACCAGGAGATGGCACAATGTAAGAGCCCTGGTGTGACACCATCCACCTCAAAAGAGTGGTCAGGGGAAGAGTGGGAAGAAGGTCCTTATCTACAAGACACAGACCTCTCCCAGAGTTTTAAACAGGTGCTGGGAGACTCGCTCACGAAATCAGTCTCGCAAGGAGTCCAGCCTATTGCACAGAGGCGGGAAGTTTTGGAGGCTATAATAGCAGAGCAGCAAACAAAGCTTGCAGGAAAAGAAGGGCAGAGAGCCCCGAAGAGGGACCGTCAGCCAGACACCCCGCAGCAGGGGTTTA
The DNA here is from genome assembly GCF_040938575.1 of Ambystoma mexicanum. Lineage (NCBI taxonomy): Eukaryota > Metazoa > Chordata > Amphibia > Caudata > Ambystomatidae > Ambystoma > Ambystoma mexicanum. Next base: position 235,742,196 of record NC_090926.1, on the reverse strand, counting down.
ATCTAAGTGGCGTAAAGCAGCTCGAAAAAGCAAGAACTCTTTGACCCCCCTAGCACCTTAGAAAGGGAGGATACTGCTCCCCAAGGACTGGGCGACCCTGTCGCTAGGCTAAACAGAGCCTTCCTGGAAAAGAAGAAAGAATGCCACGACAGACCCTCTACCCCAGGGGTGAACAATTCAGTGGACAATGATGAAGGATACATGCCAGATGATGAGGGAGGAGATGAAAACGACACCTTTCAGCATGCCGAGGGGGATGTCGACCCTCAAGACATGGATAACACCATGGATATGTCTTCGGAATGGGTGCCGTCGCTCAGAGTGGCAGCGTACATGGCCCAACACATAAGGAAACCGCTAGATAGAGAAGTACGGTCACGTATGCGGTCATAGTGCCTGAGGCCAGACTTGCCGGGGAAACTAGCGGACACACCTGACCTAGATCCCAAGATGGTCACATTTGTGACGAAGATGCGCGGGATATCAGAAAATGAGTTGACCGCGCATGGCGGGGATGCCAAGACAAGCCCCTCGACATTGCAGGTCCATTGGCTAAAATAATGGACCTAGCAGAAAAAGCAAAAGATACCGGAACCCCAGTGGACGTTCCCGCCCTTGGCAACTGGGCCCAACGAGCGGTTTGCCTCCTGGGCAACACAAATTATGCGCTCTCGTCTGAAAGGAGAAGAGGAGTTCTATTAAAAATTGACAGTAAATTGAGTGACTTAGCCTCTTACGAGGCAGATAAAGGCGCCAATGCCCTTGGCGAGGCATTCGCAAAAGAGATGGCCCAGTTTGTGGCCACATATTCAGCATTGGAGAGGGCCCAGAGTTCAATAAAAAAGATCTTTCCAGGTTGAGTTTTTTCCAGGACTGGACGCCACAGCGGTTGTGCGTCTGGTCGGTTCAATTACCATCTCAGACCCCAAGGGCCGCGCGCCCAATACTGGGAAGGGAAGCAACAGGATATCTTCTTCCCGACCAGATCCAGGTTTCCCAGAGGTCGTAGAGGGAGAGGATCCTATCATCAACCCAATGCCTCAGTAGGTGAGTACAGCGAGCATGAAAGTAGGAGGGAGAACCCTCCAGTATCTGAGCGCATGGCAGGCGTAGTCGCGCGATGCATGGATGCTGCAAGCAGTAGCAGGGCTATACCTAGAATTTTTGGGAGATCCCGTCCAGAGCACAGAGCTTCACCCCATTCCCATGTCATGTGAGGAAGCAGCACTGTTGCACAGTGAGCTGCTCAAATTAATAGACAAGTATGCTATAGAGCGAGATGGACAAGGAGGACCAGGGTTCCACAGCAACATGTTCCTAGTTTACAGAGGGGACAAGATACGGCCTGTCATAAACCTAAAAAGCTTGAACGAATAGCTTGTATACAATCACTTCAAGATGGAGGGTGTCCATCTGCTCCAAGACCTCCGTACGGGAGACTGGTTAGCACGCCTCAATCTCAAGGATGCTTACCTTACGATTCCGATAGCACAAGAGTTTCTGAGATATTTGTGCTTTCGGTGGAACAGAGAGACGTGGTGCTTCAGATGTCTTCCGTTCGGCCTGGCGTCAGCGTCTTGGGCATTCACTATGCTGATGAGACCCGTGGCAGCGGCCATAAGAGAGAGGGGGATTCGCATGATTATTTACCTAGACGACATTCTCATGCTAGGTCCAGACAAGGTGACTCTCACCATGAGCGTTCAGTGGCTCTTTACACTCTTGTCATCACTCGGATTCTTAGTAAACTTGGACAAATCCCAGTTGGTACCTGTCCAGAGTCTAGAATTCCTAAGATTCAGTATAGATATGATCAAAGCAACTCTCAAGCTCCCACAACACAAAGTGAGAGCAATAAAGAAAGAACTCAGACTAGTGATAGCGAGGAGAGTTATTTCACTGCGGAGCCTTGCCAGAGTATTGGGTCTGCTAGTAGCCTCTATTCAGGCGATTTTTCCGGGCCCACTCCACTATCGAGCACTACAGAGGCTCAAAATAAGACATCTGCAGGGAGGGCTCGATTATCACCAGCTAGTGACCCTAGATCACAACGCCCTTACAGAGCTCCACTGGTGGCTCCAGAATATGGAGGCCTGGTATGGCCGAGCGATCTTCAGGGACACCCCAGACCTCATTATAGAGTCAGATGTGAGCAGGTCTGGCTGGGGAGCCCGGTGCGAACACATAGAGACAGGAGGGAAATGGTCGGAGCAGAAATTGCGCCTCCATATAAACTGTCTCGAGCTATTAGCAGGTTCATTCGCAGTCCGAGCCTTTACTAAAGACAGAGTCAAGTGTTGCGTGCTGCTCAAGATGGACAACATCTCTGCAGTGCGTTATATAAACAAGCTAGGTGGAACAAGGTCCAAAATGCTGACAGAGTTGACAAAGGACTTCTGGCATTATTGCCTCCAGAATCAGATCGCAGTCACGGCAGAGTACCTGCCAGGGACTCTCAACAAGGTGGCAGACTGGAACTCATGGTATCTTGTAGATTCCAGCGATTGGAAGCTACACCCGCAAGTGTTCATGAAGTTGCAGGAACTCTGGGGTCCCTTAGACATAAATCAGTTTGCATCCAGACTGAACACCCAAACACAGACATATTTCAGTTGGGGGATAGACCTTTTGCAGCTGGCACGGATGCCTTCCTCCAACCATGGAGCGGGGCGCTTCACTATGCCTTCCCTCCGTCTCTCATGATCACGAGAGCGTTAGCAAAGGTTCACAGGGAGCAAGCAGAACTTGTAATAGTGCTCTCCATCTGGAAATTGCAGCACTAGTTTCCAGTAGCGATGGAACTTTCTACAGATTTTCCGAGGACAGTTCATCATCGGTCGGACCTTCTACTCGGATCGACCGGACAGACGCACCCACTAATAACGGCAGGCACTTTGCGATTGATGACCTGCAAGGTTTCAGGAGACGGTGGGAGCTGCCAGGCATTTCGCAACTCACTGCAGACTGCATCAGAGATTCCTGGGCGCCTTCCACCATTAGGAGCTATAGCGCTGCATGGAATGGTTGGGCCCAGTGGTGCGCAGAGCATAGTTTGGATCCCGTTTCTGCCCCTGTATTGCAAGTACTGAACTTCTTGGCAGAGAAATTTCAGGAGGGAAGCACTTTTAGGACAATAGAGTGTTTAGGTCAGCGATCTCAGCAGGTCATAACAAAGTAGAGAGTAGCGCCGTAGGCAAACACCCCACAGTCCTGCGTCTGCTGAGAGGTATGAAGCTGAAAAGGCCTCCTGAGCCGAAATACGCAGTGCTGTGGGATGTCAGAGAAGTCTTCAGACTTTTCCTTAGATGGCTAGAAAACTAGGATCTTTCTCGCTCACAGCTGTCAGGTAAACTAGCAATGTTATTGTGTCTCACAGCATACCAAACAGTATCCGATGTTAAGGCAATGGAAATTGATAGGAAGATATTCTATCCAGATGGGGTGACTTTTACGATCGCTAAACGAACAAAAACAGATTCACAAGTTATTTTGTACCCCTATTTTGTCGAGAACAAAAAATTGTGTGTAGTGCAGTGTATCACAGATAATGAGACCGCTACAGCACAGTTGAGACCACGAGGAGTAACTCAGTTGCTAATAGCGCGTAGAAAGCCTTATCATGCAGTAGTAGCAGAGACAATTGCTAGGTGGGTGCGAGAAGTTATACAATGGGCAGGGATAGACTTGTCCCGGTTTGGCGCGCATTCTGCTTGGGGTGCAATGGCTTTTAGAGCTTTCTCAGCAGGGGTGTTGCTTCAGGATATAATGAAATCAGCCGATTGGTCCTCTGAGTCGACCTTTAAGACATTTGACTTCAAGCCTGTGTCTGACATAACGAATATAGTGGTGGCGAGCTTTGAACAGGCATAATGTGAGCCTCCTGTCTTGTCATAGAATAAAGATTGCCCACGCTTACAGCTCAGGAAGTCTTCATTCTATTAAAGACAAGGGGCCTCATTACACGGATGGCGGGAAAGGAAAAGCGATGCCAATAAAGGATTTGCCAGTATCGCTAACAGCTTCTGCCAATTACGACCTGTCAATCCGCCATTAGCGGCACCGCTAAGAACGGTGCCACTAATAGCGGCAAGCTCGCGGGCGCGTGACCCCCCATGACGACATTAACGGCATGGCGGAAATAGGAGTGCTTCACAAGGCAAGTGGACATGCCAATAGCGGCATGGGCTAAGCCCAAAAAGGCCATACCGGCAAGGCAGAAATACCGGCATTGCGAACCACCCGTTAAGGGACATGTGCAGTGCTCCAAAGTACCACAGGTGGCCACAATCAGCACAAGTGGAGGCAATGGAGACTGGGGCAGCACAAAATGACCACACCACACCCCTTCCCACACCCATTCCCACACCAAGATGATTGCAATACTAGCAGCATTACATGGCCTGGAGGACATGATTGCATTGCAGCACCAACAACAACAGGCAGCACAGAGGAGGCGCAGGAGAAGGAGGAGGAGGAGGGTGAGACAGGCCCAGCAAGCCCCACCAGTGCACCTAGTGATACCACAGAGGCAGCCACCAATCTCCAGGATTAGAGCCAGTACATTCAACCTAACCCCTGAGCAGATACACACCCTGTACCGTCTGGACCGGGATACCATCACCACCATTGTAGACATGATAAACAACGACATTGTGAGTCTCATTGACATCCGTACTGCCATCCCCCCTCTACTGAAGGTGGTAACTGTGCTCCACTTCTTGGCCACAGGCACCAACCAGCATACGGTAGGTCAGGTGCATGGCATATAACAACCAGTATTCTCACGCACGCTGAACCAGGTGCTCGATGCCCTCCTCAAGCACACAAGTGAACACATATCCCTGACACGGACTGCCCAGGAGATCTCCAACACCAAAGTTGGCTTCTATTCACTGGCAGGCATCCCAAGTTGCATCAGGCCATCGACTGTACCCATGTTGAACTGGTGGTCCCACATGCCAATGAGGCAGTCTACCGAAACAGAAAGTAATACCACTCCATCAACGTCCAAATGGTATGTGACTCTAACAAGATCATCACACATTGTTGTGCCCGATATCCCGGATCAACCCATGATTCAATGGTCCTGCGGAACTCCACGATACCACGCTAAATGGAGTGACATGCTGGACAACATTCGTGGCTACTTGGTGAGTAGCAGGGCAAGCACATGGCAGTGTGATGTGGATTGTGAGTGGGTGGGGAGGAGATGCATACTCCAACTGGGTGTGAGTGGGGGGAGATGCATACTCCAACGGGGTGTGAGTGGGGGGGAGATGCATACTCCAAGTGGGTGTGTGCGGGGGGTGAATACTCCAACTGGGTGTGAGTGGGGGGGTGAGATGCATACTCCAACTGGGTGTGAGTGGGGGGTGGAGATGCATACTCCAACTAGGTGTGAGTGGGGGGGATGCATACTCCAACTGGGTGTGGGTGGGGGGGAGATGCATACTCCAACTGGGTGTGAGTGGGGGGGGATGCATACTCCAACTGGGTGTGAGTGGGGGGAGATGCATACTCCAACTGGGTGTGAGTGAGGGGGGAGATGCATACTCCAACTGGGTGTGAGTGGGGGGGAGATGCATACTCCAACTGGGTGTGAGTGGGGGGGTGGAGATGCATACTCCAACTGTCATGATGCCTACCCCCGGGCATCCAGACCAAGTCCATCAACCCCGGAAGCAGGCATCATGTTACCTGGAGCAAACCTAGCAACCCCTGTTAGGGGCTATCTGGGTACAGTCCTGGCACATATGGCGCCAGGCTCATATGGGACATCAGTCCTGGCGCCATAGGCGCCAGGCTCATATGTTAAAGCTTACCTGATGCAGACCATGCTGCAAGGGATCCAAGCATCCAAGCCCATGTGAGGCTTGAAGGGACTATTTTATCTTAGGGACTATTTTGTTACTCGGCGTTGTGGCTGTGGAGGAATACTTACCTGGGACTACTTTGAAGGCTATTTAAACCACGCCGGAAGAGCAGCACATGCTTCGCGTTATTCTGCATCCAGCAGCGTAACGCTCACCGTGTTTGCAGTCAGCATCCAGCATCCTGCCACGCCCGCCTCGAGTCCAGAGCGCCTAGAAAGAAGAGAAAGAAGAAGAAAGGTTAGAACAAGAACTTTACTGGATTTCTTACCTGATTTCGGATTCAGCACATCTTCGAACCAGAAACAGACTTCATTTTAAACGCGTTGCATCGCCAGCAGCAGCGCCGCGCCTTACTCACCGTTCCTCGCAGCATCTCTACGATCCGGTGCTGTCACCATCACCTGGTCACACTTTGTGAGCCTGTGGGGGACAAAGAGGGGAATGGGATTCGTGATTTGTATAGGTGCTTCATGCAGATGTTGTTCTTCATGCTGTTCTATGCATTTGGACTTCATGTTTGGGCATACAGGTTGTTACACTGTTGGGTGGGTCATTCATGCATGAGTCTGGGTGACACGTGTCTGTGGTGATGCATGCATGTGTGTGTGTTGGGATGTGAATCGCATATGGGCAGGGTTGTGTGCATGTATGTTTGATGGCCATATCCATGAGATGATTTAGGGCTCACATATGGGGAGGTACCTCATCTTTCACAGTGCAGTGTTTGGTGTGGACACTCACCTCCATCTGATAATGTGGGCGCACCACGCTCCATATAGCCGACTCCCTCGATGGATTCAACCCCTATGGTGCTGGGGCAGGTCTCCTCCCACTCCATAAGTTTAATTGGTGATCCTCCACTGCCTCCTGTGGCCATGGCCAGGTTCCGGTTGGCAGCCAGGATGCTGCATACATGGAGGCGGAGATCGTGCCACCGCTTCCTGCATTCTTTCACAGTGCGGGGGGTGCCCACCACACTGACTTTATGGGCCACCTCTGCCCAGATTTCCTTTTTATTAATGAGGGTGACACGCCGCATGTCATTTGCGAACACCACCTCTGCGTTGGCAGCAAGCGTGTCTGTGAGCATTGTCAGCTCTTCATTAGTGAAACGCTCCTTACGCTGCCGGTCTGCTGTTTTTTTTAATGGCCTTGGGCATTGTCAGTGGGTCTCTGTAGGATTTAGTAAGGCTCTGGTGTGGATGCAGGTCCTGGGGGCAGAGGATGGCAATGGATTGTGTTTTTAAAGATGGCCGCCGTGCTATTTCCCGTTCCTGTGCGATGACGCAACTTCCGGTTCGGCTTATTTAGGGTCACTGCTATTGCTGTTTGGTAGAACGGCGGAAGTGCTAACAGCTCTTTCAAGGATGTCGCTAAGGGACTTTTCGGGGGCTTTAGCGGTATGGCGCTATGGACATTACTAGCATGGCGCTAAGCTTGTGCCCGCGTACTCGTGATATCACGCTATTAGCGGCCAGGTACCAACCCGCACACGTTATTAACGCCATGCCGGTAATGGCCATAACTTAATGCCTACCGTGTAATGAGGCCCAAGGAGGCGAGCATTATATCCCACCCAGATAATTGACAAAAGCTGAGTTTATGTATCATCTATTGAGTGTTCAACTTTGTCTTGATACCCGCCCTTATGGATTCTTCTCCGTTTCTCGTAGGAGACGACCAGAATGCGGCCTGATCGCAAGCAAGAAGTGATTGATGCGAGGACACGTCCCAGTCGCCCATAGAATCTCGAGCAGTTGCAGTTCGAAGATACAGTTTACAGTTCTGTTGGTGGTCTTTGGTCGACCTTAAGACTGCTCGAGTTCATTACGTGGATTTGAAATGTAAAAGAAAGAGGAAAGGACCTGACATTGAGGGTTCTTATGAGCTAACCTGCGTGCTGATTGGTACAGGAGGAGAGGTCAAGACTACCAAACCCCTTAGGATCATGGGAGTCTTAGTTTTAAGTTGGACTCAAAGAAAACATTTTGTTTGGAACTTTTAAACCCCAGATTTGCATCTTTTTCATAAATGGGGAGAAAACGCACAAATGTGAGTTGAAAAGCTATCATGCAGTAATAAAGAAAGTATAGCATAATGCTCGCCTCCTTCTCTTTAATAGAATGAAGACTTCCTGAGCTGTAAGCGTGGACAATCTTTATTCATACCAACAAATATTCCTCACATAGGTGTATGTTTTTCACCATAACATAACAGAAAAATCACAGATTCGAATATTTGATGGAATGAATATGTTATGTATGAGATATGAGTGAGTTTGAATGATGGGAAATATTATCAGTTTTTATGAAATTGTGATATGTTAATGAATTGTTTACAACAAAAATATAAATAAATATTATGTATTGTTAAGAGCTAATAACATTTACACAAGCATCCTGTCATCTTTATCTATTCCCCCAGGTAGAGCCAATCCGAGAACTCCTTATTGGGGTATGCAGCCTCCTGCGACAACCGCAACATTTGCGGGCTCCTGCATGTCACGTGTGCTGGTGCCCAGGAAGAGGATTGGGACTATCTGGTCCCAATCCACATTACTGGTGCCAGTATGTCTGGTATGCCTGAATGACTGGAACCACCATGGGCCATGATTGGCCCACACCGAAATGAATGCAAGAGAGCAGATCTTCGATTGGTTATCCCTGATTTGAGCATGAAACAAATCTTGGATAAGAGAAGGGGCTCTACACCCATTCCAGGTCGATCACCTGAAGTTCACACCAAACTACCGAAGGAGCCAAGTATCCTGAAACGCTAAAGCAGACCCATGGACCCGCTGGAGATGGGCTGGAAGGTTTGGCACCCTGAACCTGCTGTTGTCACGTCAGACCCCTGTTTTTGCACCGATCACTGAAGGCCTGCAAGGGCGCTTCAACCATTTGGTGTAGTGGGAACTACTACTCTCTGCATCTCCTGGTAACCCTCCAATAGAGCGTCTTCGGAAGTGTTCCTGGGCCATCCAGTGAACTGACCAGCACGAAACTGGGGTATCGCCTAGGAGCACCACCATCCTGATTTGACACTCGAGAATTAAGGAATCGCCAGCTTGTGGTCCTGGGCCCTCTCCTACCAAAATTTCATTGTCCGAGCTCCAAGCAATTTAAGAGAGTGTGCCACGCAGCGAGCATTTGTGGCCATTGTGTCGCCCTGCTGTGGTGACCGTCATTGTAGGAGCCTTGCATACCTGCCCTCCCAGTGCCTTGAGATGTGCTGCACTGGAACTGTCCTCTTTTCTTCATCGAGAGCTGAGAAAAGGCTACTGTCCCACAACAGATGTTAGTGCCGTCCCACAGCTGCTGAGAGTCATCGCGACGTATAACTTGTCAGAAACCAAAGGGTGTCTCACCTGCTACTCCTTGGAGACCTGTCATCCAGGTGGCCAGGACACAGCCATCGCATTTGGATCCAGTCTGTGGGGGAGGAGGGACTAGTCCGGGAGGATCTCCTGGGTGAGGGTCTTTGGGGACTGGGGGGTAAGGCAGTAGATGGCGAGACGTGGTATTCCTCCCTTTCCCATACCCATGTCCCTCCTATTTCTCAGGATTATATTTCTTAGGCTTCTCCGAACCTCTGCGGCAAAAGGCGAACCTACTGGAGCAGTGCAACGGACCAAGGGACGAGAGCCATGGATAGAGAACCCCAGGAGTACCATCCAGGTGGTTGTTGCCTCCACAAGGCCGCAAAAGACACGTGGAGAAGGCGGTATCCCAAACAAAAAGGCTTCATTGTGTTTCAAGTATGCCAGCGACCCTCCCGGGTGAACAGCAGAGTTGGGGAGGTGAGGCCAAGCCTGTGGTACTAACCTTGACTCGTAAACTGAAAGACAGTAAAGACAAGAAAGAAACGCACACAGCCTGTGAGTTGGCAAGCGACGTGAGAGACTGGAGTATGCTAAAGAAAGATTGAAGTGGCAACATAATATTGCACAATTGAAGGCTGCATGTGTGTGGATGAGACACGAAGAAAGGCAGACCTGCGAATGAACCTTGAAGTAACGATAGCTGTAAAGTCAGCGATACTGAGTAACAGACTGGTCCGGCGAAAGGAAGTAGCCCACTCGAAAGTCTCCATGAACGGTGAAACGTTTATAGCGATAAAGTGAATGAACTGTAAAAGCGAGGTGATTGAAATTGACCCAGAGAAAAGGGGAGAGTAAAAGGTGAACATGGAACTTTGGTGCATAATACAGTGAACTACCCAGACCAGGAAGCACTGGGGCAAATAACATAGGAATGTGAGTTGAAAGCTGGAAAGTCAAAGTGGTCCTGCGGAGGTCTGTAAAAAGAAAGCCACATTTGAAAATCTTCAACATCAGAAAACGGTCTGAGCCCGACTGAGGGACACCGAAGGTGTAATCATTTAGGGGAAGGGAAACCCTATAGGGGGTGAATTAAACTTGGGGAAGGCAACCCCTGCAAGTGTTTTGTTTTGTTGTAGGAGGTCTCAGCCAGACTGAGGGAAACCCATGTGAACGTTTGCTGTGAAAGGCCTGAGCCCGATTGAGGGAGACTGACGTGAAGTTTTGCTGAGCAAGGTCTGAGCCCGATTGAGGGAGGCTGACGTGAACTTTTGCTGTGAAGGGTCTGAGCCCTACTGAGGGGGGCCAATGTGAACTTTTGTTTTAAGAGGTCTGAGCCTGACTGGGGGGGACCAACGTGAACTCTTTTCATTAACTATATTTTGGAAATTGGAAAATAAGACTTTAACGTGGAAGGGCAGACGGGCCTCGATCCACATCTTGAACTGCCTTTGTGTTAAGAGCCTGAACCAGAGTGTGTCATCTTGGCTACATGGGATGCCTTACTCTGTGTTGTTCAACGTGGCGAGAAAAGCTGTCTCAGCCACATTTATTCTTTATATCTGAACACTGACTTTCCTTTGCATGCATATTCTCCATTTCACACTTTTTGTACAAGATACAGGGCATGCATTAGGTTTTTGTTAGTATAGGCCATTTTGATTTGATGGACTCAACTAGGACTGTTTTATTTATTATTTGATGGTCGAGACTACTCCCATCTTTGCTAAAGGGCAAAGTAGGAGTTTCTCCAACCCCAATAAACTTCAATAAAGGTTTTACAAATTGTAACTTTTGTGTCAGTGGCATACTTGTGATACCATGCCTCCCTTACAAACTGCAGGGGTTGAACCCATAAGCGCTCTGGCTTAGACTGGCAAAGTTTGGCCCAGACTGTGTCGAGGGTCGGTGAGTACTTCCATCACTTACCGGTGGCCCCCTGGCACAGCCATTATTCTTTATTCACGAGAATCCCTAAAAAGATACTCACATTAGCTGGGATATCCTGTGCTCCCTATCTATTCCCAAAACTCAAAAGTCGCTCTGCCTGCAACGGTAGACCCTCCTCGAAAAGTAGCACGCGGTTCTTCATCACCTCAAGCCCCTTCCAGAACTGCTACAGCTCCCTGAAGAGGACCTGCTTTCGCTCATAACGCACGTCTGCTCGTTTTCAATGCACTACTGTACTTTTGCGCATAAGGCTCCCCACTTGGTAGGGCTGGACTGCTTAAGTTAGGGATCGACTCTGAAGACCTGTCTAATGCTATTTTTGTGTTAACTCTACCTTCTGTTGTAGTTTGTGGTTCTGTTTTGCCCTTTTACCTCATTAGGCGAAACGTCATTGTATATATGGTAAATAGTGAAAGGCGTGTGTGGTAACTGTTTAATATTACTTTGGTGTATTTGTGTTTAATTATTAAGGCCTATAATAAATATATATGTATGTTTTATATACACTTGTCTAAGTGTATTCTGTGGTGTTTTACTGTGTGCTCATTTTGGGCTTCCGATCACTCTCACTTCTCCTGAGACTTAGTCTTGACCACCTGCCAATCTACTGTAGATGGGTCTGGTTTGTCCAGAAGGTTCCCCGGTTCCACTAAACTAGGGTGGTCTCTTAAACTTCTGCCCCAAAGGTCAAAGTTTAGAAATCCATCTAAACATCTGTCCTCTTTGTAACAGGGATGAAGAAACGGTTGTGCATTTTCCTCTTTTTTAACCCCAACTTTAGGGCACTGCGTGCACTATATTTAAAGCCACTGGCAATATCTGCAGGCATTTGCACTACCTGAGAGGCATTGATGCTCTGTAGATGAACTGAAAAATGGGCTATTGTCTGTAGAGTTATCAAATGTATTCATCAAGCATGGTGTTTGAGGGGCAAGGGGCTGTCAAGTATTGTATCACAATTCTAATAAACTAGTGAGGCTACTGTGAGGGTCTAGGAGTAAGAAACGGACACAAATGTTGATTGGAAAAGACTTGTATTAGAAAGTAAATGGGTGAGGTGGAGGAAAACCTAACTAGCCCTGTCTCTAAGAGGGTTTTCCCTGCCTCAACAAAACTAACTAATGAATCTGTTTACAACAGAGGTTTGCTGTCCTGTGTCCAAACCTACTCTGTCCCTCACAAGCTAAACTAAGTATAATGTGCAAGGGGAAAATGTCTGTTGACTGCCGTCCTGCAGCGCAATCTTGTCAGCCAAACCCAAAAGTTAGGAAAGATGTAGAAAATCAAGCAAAAATTCCACAAGACTCAAGGGTTGACTCACTTTCCCAGAGTATTTTCAGCATATGAAGACAAGTAAATGTTCCATAAAGACCAAAGGGTTTGTGTCCCTTTCTCCAGGGTCTTTCCACTGTATCTGTGCCTCTATTAAACTGATTTGTGCAGAGGGTCCTCCTGTCCCGTCCTTAGCACCCCTTCCTTTGTTTACTCTCCTACCAAGGAGGGTGCTCAATCTTCTCTTTCACCCACAGCCTTGGTTTACTCTCCTGCCAAGGTTTAGGGTGTCCCTTGAACATGCAAGCTTCATATTTTGGCTCTGGGGTATTTGTCCCCCTTGTGGGTCCCAGACCTCCTTCACTTGATTAAGTCTCTAGCTCTCTTCTTTTCCCGACCACAATGTTGGTTCACTCTCCTGCTAAGTTCAGTGATACTTTCTTGCATCCACAAAGCTTCTGTTCCCTTTTGTGATGCCCAGCGGTTTGTTCCCCTAGTATGGGTCCCAGCCCCCCATCAGTTCTATGTTTTCACAGTTCTCTTTCTCAGTACCCCACATCCTTGGTTTACTCTCCTGCCAAGGTCTGTGTATGTTAGGGCTTAAATAGTCTGTTTGCTTTTGAAAAATGGGTCCCCCTTCTCATGTTTCTCATGTCTGTTGCCCCTCGCCTCTTGCTCCCTCCGGGTCCCCCCAACCTTGGGGTCAGCCACCCTGTTACCTGTAAGGTCTGGGCTGTCCCTTTCTGTTTGCTTGAGGGTCTTTTAGGGCTTTCAATGGTTTCCTGGGCTTTCTGGTGCCCTTGCCGGACCTCTCTGTGCTTCTTCCACTGCTCGGCATACATCTCCCGGCACTCTTGTCGCTCCCCCCACAGCATGCAGCTTGCCTCTGCTTCGGTCTGCTTGCCGGTTGACAAGCCTTCTTTGAGTGCGGTTCTCTGTGGGACGCGCTGTCCTCCTCTCTCTGGCCAGCCTCTGTGTACCTTAAGCCTCTCGTGGTCCGCGGCAGAGCAAGAACGAAGACGCCATTCCTCTGCTGCCTCTCTGCCTTTGAATTAGGCTGGGCCAATCGGGTCCCGGCAAATGCTAGAATGAATGCTGTCACTCACGTTGGTGATCATCATTCCTCGCGCCCGCTTCCTCGTCACAGTAGTTGTTAACTGAGATGTATTGTAATCCCATATGGGAGTCTCGAGTATTGCAGTCAAGGATGGGTTTAGAGGGAAGGCGGGAGGGGGAAAAGGGTAATGTGTTTTCCCAAGCTGGTCACTACTCTCAAAGGGGTTCTCCCTCTCCATCATCCCTCCTGCTAAGCACCACCCCTAGGGGGAATATCGGGTAGCGGTTTAACCTCCCTGGCCTCATGGAAAGGGGCTCACCCAGAGATGTCCCACCACCCACTTTATTGCTATGGCCTCCGATCTATGGTAGCATAGATTCTCTAGATCTATGTGCTCACTGCGCACCCCGAAATTTCATCAACAATAATGCTGAATGCGAAGACTGAGGCACCCAGTGATCACATAAATCACACTTTACCTTATTCCTCATACCAGCAACCCGTGTACCCTTAAATACTTTTTGGCTGCTCACTTACAATCAATTCGGAGCCTCAACTCGCCCGTACCCATGTGACTTGAGTTTCCTATCGCTAAAGTGGGGCTGAACTTCCGTCCTGTTTCCCATTTTTCAGTCAAACTTTATTATCCTCCTCAATCCTTGCAATGGTGGCAGGGGACATCCCGCAGATCCCGAACCCTGACCCTCTGTGTGCTGTATTTGCTGTTAAAAGGAAAGCGGGGGAGACCCCTGAACCCCACCGATTTCCTCTATTGCAAAAAACATCCATTCAACATTTTCAGTACTAGCAAATGTGCAGTAACCGTTGTAGAGGAGGAGGTACCTGTCTTCTCCCTAGTCCCGCCACCTTGGCAACATCATATTGGGCTGACAGACGAAGAGCCATGATGGGGAACCCTTCCACGAATCCTTGCAAATATTCCAATACCTCGTCAAATATGAGAGACGATGTGCTCTCAGACAACCCTTCAGAGTTTACCCGCAAGCTGATATGGTGGAGAAAAGTTCCCAAGAACGATGTACTTTGCCAAGCTGTCGAAATGCTGCCATGAACAGAATGGATGCGTTAAAACAAAGTCTGACAACAATAAAAGAATGTCATATAGAAGATATAAGAATCTATGCTGAAACAATATGAAAAAACGTAAGAATGACGATGTAACTGAAGCACTAAGAGAAACATGTACTCCATGATGCAGTACTCATGAACACAGAAAAGAATGAAGTGACTCACTGATCAATAACTGTAAATATGCTGAAACGCAAGGTAGAAAGAATGCATAGAACTTGCTAACGAGAGGTATATATTCAACATTTAGGGTGACCATCAGAAGTAAATGGAGGACGGCTTATGTCAATCAACCCAGCTACCTCAAAATACGATCCCAGGATCTTAAAGTGGAAAGATGATGAAGAAGTTGTTTTCCCTTGCAAACTAGAGGAGTACATTGGCTTGGAACCAAGCATTCTATTTATAGAGAAGGAGGAAAAGCACAAAGGGAGTCTAACGAGCAGACCATGTGCAAGGACTTATTTCCCAAATATTAGGATGAACAAGAACATTTACGGATGCCAAATATTGGACAATTAAAAGGGCATGAAGTTCATAATGGATAGAGTGAGCATGTCTCTTATGGCCAAGAGGAGCAACTGCACCCAGCATAATTGAATCAGGGTGTTGAATGCACTGTCAACAAGGACAATGTCATGGTCTCGTAACACGTGATGAAGAGCTTGCAAACAAGGGCTATTCATTAAGTCTGAGGCTAAGATAATGGTGTGCCAACACTCTCACAAATGTCCTGAGACAGTGCAGACTGCCAAGGTCAGTCTTCAAACAGAAGACACTGGGCCTCATTAGGACCCAGGCGGATTTCGCGGTGCTAAATGCACCGCGAAGCATGGCGGAAAGCCGCCGATAGCGCCATGGGGGTTGGCGGATTTACCGCCCCATTCCGACCTTGGCGGGGCGGTAAATCCCCAATCCCCATTCTGCCCTTCCCCATTCCCATTTTTGCCCCATAGGGTATAATGGGAGTGGGGAAGGAGTTAATTACGCCACCGTAAAATACGGTGGCGTAATTAACAACGAGGTCCCGTAGCGCCATGGTTTTCTCCGCCTGGTAAAACCAGGCGGAAAAGGCCGCCATGGCGCTACGGGAACTCGTAGTATGGCGGAGAGGTACGCCATGCACTACGCTGGCGTAAAACCCTCTCCGCCAGGGTCCTAATGAGGCCCACTGGCATGAGGCCTGCCGGTGAGAGAAGGTAGACTAATCAGAAAAGCCTGCCATGCACTCTTACATACAATGTTGCAAAGTATCATTCCGCTGCCATATTCTCTGCTATGACGAGTATATTACACCACATGTATAGAAGTAGCTCAGCGTGTGTCTCACAGAGAAGAGCCCGCCAATGAGGGATTAACACACGTATTATCTATATGTAGACATGTTCCCCTAATCCAATTCCATTCCTCAAAAGGTTTTTACATTTTGCCACGTAGGATGACATCATCGCTGAAACATCTAGCATTATATAAACTGAGTATAATCAAGAAGACATTGTGATCCTGCATGAATCGATTTGATAAGTGTTAATTCGCCCTGCTCTACTTCTTTGAGACTAAAGCAGTATTTTACCATCTCCTTTGAGCCTGTCTGGTTATTTGGTCTGGCATATTTTATTGGTAACTCCATCTAGCACACAGACACTTCAAGGTGCTAGAGCACACCATATATTAGGCATTTTATTTCCGGTATTTTGAAGTGATATAGTTTCTCTCCCTAGGAAGCAGTTTTTTGCTAATAAAGATGATCAGATGTTCTATTCCATCTTATTTCTGAGATAATACTGCTCCTAGACCTAGCATAGAGGCGTCTGTCTGCGGGACAAAGTCTTTATTAAAGTTGGTGATTTTGCAGACAGGCACACTACAAAGAATTGTTTTTAGGGAGTCAAAGCAAGCCTGATCCTCTTTGGTGTATTGGATTTTCTGTGGCCCCGCATTTCTTAGTTTGTCAGTCAAACAGGACGTCATGGAAGAGAAGTTGGGGTGAACCTTCTATAATATCCTACGAGTCCTAGAAAGGCCCTTAGGACTCTTTTGGTCTTAGGTGTAGGGGTCTCCCTGACTGCCGTTACTTTTTCCAGCTGTGGCTGGACCATGCCATTGCCTGCAAAGAAGCCTGGGTATTTATCTGCTGACTGCGCCAAGTGGCACTTCCTTGTCCCCCTTGTGGGTCCCAGACCTCCTTCACCTGATTAAGATTCCAGCTCTCTTCTTCTCCTGACCACAACCGTGGATCACTCTCCTGCCAAGGTCTGTGATACTTTCTTGCATCCACAAAGCTTCTTTTCCCTTTTGTGAAGCCCAGGGGATTGTTCCCCCAGTATGGGTCCCCTACCACCTTCAGTTCTATGTTTTGACAGTTCTCTTTCTCTGTTCCCCACAGCCTTGGTTTACTCTCTTGCCATGGTCTGTGGATGTTGGGGCTTAAATAGGTAAAATTAGTATTTTCTATAATTCGCTGTTTGCTTTTCAATAATGGGTCTCAGACCCTCTTCATATGGTTCTCATGTCTCTTGCCCCTCGCCTCATGCTCCCTCTGGTTCTTCGCAACCTTGGGATCAGCCATCCTGTTGCCTGTAGGGTCTGAGCCATCCCTATGTGGTTGCTTTTGGGTCTCCCAGGGCTTTCAGCAGCTTCCTGGGCTTTCTGGCTTCCTCGTCGGACCTCTCTCTGCTTCTTCCACTGCTCGGTATCCATCTCCCTGCACTCTCACGGCTCCATCATGCAACACGCAGCTTGCCTCCGCTTCAATCTGCTTCCTGGTTGGTGAGCCTCCTCCGAGTGCGGTTCTCTGTGGGACGCGCTGTTCTCTCTCTGGTTGGCCTCTGCGTACTTGCAGCCTCTCTTGGTATGCGCCGGACCAAGAAAGAAGACGACATACTCCTGATGCCTCTCTGCCTTTGAATGAGGCTGGGCTAATGGGGTCCTGGCAAAAGCTAGAGCATGTCATGTCACTCACTTTGGAGATCATCATTCCTTGCGTCCTCTTCCTCATCCCAGTAGTTATTAACTGGGATGTATTGCAGTAATACATGGGAGTTTCGGGTAATCCAGTGAAGGATTGGTTTAGAGGGAAGGTGGGAGAGGGAATAGGGTTATGTGTTTTCCCAAGCTGGTCACTACTCTCAATGGCGTTCTTCCTACCCTTGAAATCCTCCCTCTGAGCACCACCCAGAGGGGGAATATTGGGTAGCGGCCTCCCCTCCCTGGCCTCATGTAAAGGCGCTCCCCCATTTAAAGTAGGGACAGTCTCTTGGGATTCATCACACTACATTGTGGATGTCTTCAACATTTAAGGTTTCCATTAAATGTAAAATGATGCTTCTTTAATGAGGGTTGCAGGATTACTCTCCCTTCTGAACATATAGTTTTCATGGTTTTATGCTTGCACTTGCTGTTATTGGGTTGTACTTTATTTATTGTAGTTTGTCTTCTAGATTTTATACTTGATGTTTTTTTTAACGGTATCTTGTATCTTGTATATCTTCAATGTCACAGTTTTAGAGTCTTCGACTGATGATTCTGATTATTTTTTTGTGATGAAATGTATACTTTTTATGACTTTGAGCCAAATACAAGTTTTAAGAATGAAGAGAATCTTTGTGTTGGGCTTCGCCCTTGTGTTTTGGGGGAATGTTACCATACATGTCTTGGTGTGGGCTGGGCCTTGATTGAGGCAGAACCTCTACTGAGTACAATTCCAACCTTAACCTGGCTGAATAAAGAAACAAACAGCAACTGGATACCACTGGAAGGTAGAGCCACAAAGATACAGGGAGGCTACCAGGTATTTAGAATCTTTGAGTTGGACTCAGACCTAGAGCTTTGGGCAAATTGGAACATGGGACTCTTGGTGAGGACTGGCACTTGATTAAGACAGAACCTCCACTGAGTATGTCAGTGTTAACTGGGGTGAATAAAGAAGAACCCATGAATTGGGCACACATTTTAGGTAGAGTAAAATAGAATGAGACAGAAACACCAGTGCATTGGAATCTTTGGGTGTGGCTGAGCCCAGGAGGGTGAATTTGACCATGGAAGTCTTGGTGGGGGTTTGGCCCTTAATTGAGGTAAAACCTTCACTGAGTATAGTGTCTGTGTTAACCAGGCTGCACTGACATAAAGCCACAAATTGGCTGTAAAAAGTAAACGTAACCACACTTTAACTTAAGGAAAAACTCAACTTTAACTAAACTTTAAAGGAAGGAGAAACTGAATGTAACTAAAATTTAACTTGAGGCAGAACTAAACTATTAAGGGAGAAAAACATAAACTTCAATTTAAGGAACTAATATGTACTTCATATGAGGATTCTATTGTTTGTTCTACCCGTTGCGGTTCCTGATGTGAAATCATGCTATAGTCTTCAGAGCATATGCTTGTTCATTTTTATGAAAGTAAGCTTTCTGACGTGTGTTCTTAAGGCCTCTCCCATCTTCAGGGACAATAGTCCACGCTGTGCTAAATACCCATTCACACTGCACACTGGTCAGGTGGCAGGTTAGGATTTCTACAGTCTATTGAGACAGCACATATGGCCAAAATGACCGCTTAACAAGCAGGAATTGCCCTGGATCCTCATCATTACCTAGTTGTCCTGATGTAGTGTTAGATGTAGTGTTAGATGCTGAAGCTAATGAGTGGGTACAGTCCAATAGCCTACTTTACAACAGAAGGGCTCAGAGGGGCACAGCACAAGGCTGTAGTTCTCTGACCTTTGTCTTGCTTTTCTTGTTTCATCAAGTCTTCCAGACATCTCTTTAGTGCATCCTTGTACATGGTTAGTGCATCTTTATAAGAAAGACAACCCCCTTTGTTGTCCTCGTTCTTGGTTTCACATACATTTTATATATACATTACAAACTTAATATTAAACCATAGGACAAGCAAAGATGCCAGGAGGAACTCCATATTCACCTTCATGCCAACAATGTGGGGACCCTTTCAGAAGGTTGAGAGCAGCTGCATGGCCATTTTCCACTCTTCTGCATCACCAGAAGACCACAATGTCATGTCCTGTTATTGTGTGGTATAGCTCTAATTCCAAGAGCTATACCAGTGGAAGCACCTTTAGTTGTTTAATAATATTTTTTATTGGTTTTAAAATAACAACACCATGAGAGCAAACAATAGGCACAGCACAGTGTTGGTGATACCTAAAACATATAGGCCCTCATTACGACCCTGGCGGAATCCGCGGTGCTAAATGCACCGCGGAGCATGGCGGAAAGCCGCCGATAGCGCCATGGGGGTTGGCGGATTTACCACCCCATGCCGACCTTGGCGGAGCGGTAAATCCCCAATCCCCATTTTACCCTTCCCCATTCCCATTCTTGCCCCATAGGGTATAATGGGAGTGGGGAAGGAGTTAATTACGCCGCCGTAAAGTACGGCGGCGTAATTAACAACGAGGTCCCTTAGCGCCATGGTTTTCTCCGCCCGGTAAAACCAGGCGGAGAAAACCTCCATGGCGCTAAGGGAACTCGTAGTACGGCGGACGGGTCCGCCGCGATTAGCGCTGGCGGAAACCCACTCCGCCAGGGTCCTAATGAGGCCCATAGGCCTAACAGCAGCAATACCTTAGGGGAAACAATTAACCCTCTGGGCAATAGCAGAAAATATTACATTACAGTGACCCCACATAATGTGGTTCCCTTCTACAGTGGATCCAGACCAGCTCTTTCGTATATTTGGCGTCTCTCTGCATTCCCCCATCTGTCCAAGATCTTTCCAAACTTGGACGGGCAGCCTCCGGCCCTATGTACTCGATTCTCCAGTGCTCTGCAGTTGTCCATGTGCAGCACCCATTTTGAGATCTTGGGAGCCTCCCTCGCCCCCCATAGCATAGCAATATTCCTTTTTCACTATCAATGCATTAGGAATAAACAGTTTCTCATAACGCGAGTAAGCCGTCTCTCACCAGATCCCCAGCAATGTCAGTGTTGGATCTCCCAGTACCGGCTTGGACAACATCCTAGATATTTTATTGATGATCCTGTTCTAAAAAATATGAATCTTTGGGAAAGCCCAGAAGGTGTGCTAAAATATTCCCTGACCGACATGATATCGTAGACAGCTAGAGTCCATTGCCTGGCCCAGCAAAACAACAGTTCGTGGGTATAGTATGTTCTATAAAAACTTTTTTACTGAATAAGCCTAAAACTGGCCGGGATCACTATCTCCCTGGGGGCCACTATCGCCCCTGCCAGTCCTCTGCTGTGATAGGGCCAATACTGACTTCCCATTTTTCCTTTATTTTAGTCAGGTCGTGGGAAGCACCTTATTGAGTGATGTACTTTACCTGCTAACCTGCTGGGAGGCCTCTTGAAAAGGCAAAAGCAAAGAACCAAGATTCCCCAACCTTTGCCACTGTATAGGTGTTAGGTAGGCACCTTCCAATTACTTACTATAACTATTGCAGTAGTCAGTCACTGCGTTGTGCTGTTCTCGCACACATGCCAGCATATGGAGAGCTGAATTCCGCAGAGTCGGCCCTGCAGTATTCAGTTTGTTGTAAGGGAGGTGGTGGCATGACTGCACCTTTCCAAATAATCACAGGAACTTTAGGAGTGGTAAAGTGTGCAAAGATTTTCTGTGCCACTCTAACAATCTCATTTGTGGTGGGTAATGGAATGTAACGTTAGTCACAACAAGATGGAGGGCATGGGCAAAGAAGGGCACATGCATGACTTCACCTGTCCTCAGGGCAGCTACAACATTAAACCCATTGTCTGCTGCCAGCCACAAAGCCAAATTCTGAAACATGGTAAGTGAGCCAGTGTGCCGCAACCTTCTTTACCTTCACCCAACTCTCATGGAACACTTGCTGTCAAACCCTTCCATACACAAGGGCGCCTGCTGGACTTTGCTGCTGAGATGTATGGGGGAAGGTGACCCAGAGTCTGGTAATGGTCATGGAAGCAGTGCCTTGAGCACTAGTCCAAACGTCCATTATCAAGTGGACTTTCTTACCCTCAGAATAGTCTAGGCTCATTCCCACGCCTTCTAGAACATGCATGTAGAGGTGTGCATCGGTAGTGTATACAAAGTATTGCTAACTCTGAATTTTCCAGCGGAGATCAATGAGGCCAGGGAGCCATCTGAAGCCTTTGTTTTCCACAAAGGAGTGGGGCAGCAAAGGTATTGCCAACATTACAACAAGGCAGAAACACAACCTTTCTTGTTTTCTGTAGTATTGTATAACACGCTCGAAGCCTCAGCAAATGTTGGCTGCTGCATTGGGGAAAGTAAGTTATCTGCATGGCAAAGCTATGAAATAATTCCCCACACCAGACATTTTAGAGAGCTGAGATGGACTCTAACCTCATCTCCACCTTCGTTTGGTCTGCTTAATGAACGTTGCTGTGTATGTTTAATGGTTTCTGCTGATAGAGATAATGGGGATGTTGATGTGACTGCCTCCAAAGATGAACCACCACTACCATGGGAGTTTTCTGACAATCTTTTGAAAAGACTGCACGCTGAAGCACAGGGAGGATATGTAGCATGCTTCCTGGTCGATTCTAAGTGATCCGACCGCGGTTGATTTTGCTGCGGCCGGAAAGTTCGCATGAGAAAGGTGCGAACTACCAAAAGTTTGCACCTTTCTCATGCGAACACACTTACATACAATGGGGTTTCCCACGCAACCCCCGCTCACTATGGGGTGTCCCCCGCAACACCCTGCTCACTATACCAGACAGTATAGTGAGCGGGGTGTTGCGGGGTGTTGCTTACCCCCGCAGTCTTTTTTTTTTTTTTACTTACCTGCAATGCTACCACCAAAGGTTCGAACTTTTGGTGTTCGAACCTTTGGTGGTAGCATTTTTCGGTCGTATTGTACGGTCTGACCTTTTTTTTCGGTCCGATCGTACAATACCTCCAGAGCTTGAACGTGACGATTATATATATTTTTTAAATATATATATATATTTTATTTATTGTGCATTAGTTAGATACAAAACTTTAAGCACAAGTAAAAGAAAGCATAATGAAATATACACATATAGAGAAAAAAGAATACATCTTAATACATTTCATTATTTTTAAAAGCAATAAAAGTTAATCATTACTTGAATATCAATTCATCGGAATCTTTTCAATGCTTCGTTCCATATGGCATATGCCCCAGCTGTGATGACAATTGACAACGCGAAATTGAGTAGCCCAGAAGTGGTCTTGAGCTATATCCTCAATATTGGTGATGTATTTGCGTAGCCTTTTTGTTAGAATGATATTAGAGTTGGGTAATTGGTCAGTATGTGATGACTAGTCTCCACTGCTGAGCGACAGAGTTGAAATGTGCATTTGTGCAGTAGGGTGTTTTGCGAGGAGCCTATGTTTCCTATAGTGGGAAGTAAGTTTAATCGTGGGCATAATATAAAGCGTTTTAATTCTATTGTGCGGTTTTTAGTCAAGTAGCTGCTTGGCTTGAGAGGACAGAAGATCTAGTGGGAGTTCTCGTTGTACCTTCTTTTCCCCTGCTGCTTATCAACATTTTTTGCCAAGACCCATCAAGCTGATTTGTTTTTTATAATGTTTTCAAAGTTTGGGGTAGTGTGAAAGATATTGATTTCCTGGTCTATGGCCTCTAAATGTGCCATGGCCGAGGATTCTAGTTCTCTGATAAAATCATTTTTATCACCTGAACGCATATTTTTACCCAGCAGCTGCAGTAAGGCATTGGAATTTTGATTTTTTTCCCCATAGGTTTGAAGTATAGACCAGTTTGTCAGTAGGGACGTTTGCCCATATTCCAATCTGAGTGCCTCAACCGGCACCGATCTGGGAAGATTAGTGACCGTGCAGAGAATTTTACCTTCGAGCCGATCAAGCCACATTGCTAACCTAAATGGTAGGGCTGCTAGTGCATACAGTATATAAGGCGTGATGCACGTGCAATACATTTCAAGGAGCCCTCAACATTAAAGCCTCCTTGGTGCATTATATAATGCCTTACTGACAACCATTCTTTCCAAGTTTTGGCCGTAATTGTGGCCCCATAGTGTAATAATGAAGAAGTTGTTATGATTCCTTCACGTTCTCCTAAATAGTGTCTTTCAACTTCCACTTTTTACTCTTATTCTTTCTGTAGGTTTTTCCCAAGACTATGGGCCTTATTCCGAGTTTGGAGGTAACTACGCCGCTATTTGCAGCATGGCTGCCTCCAAACTCGTTCCGATTCAGCCCTGGTGAATGGAGCAATTACCGGTCCATTCCAAGGTTGGCAGGACCGGTAATTCCTCATTCACCAGGGCCCTTCCCCATTCCCATTTGAGCCCCCATAGGGCTCAATGGGAATGGGGAAGGCGCTAATAACGGTACCGTAAATTACGGTACCGTTATTAGCTCTAAAGTCCCTTTGCAGGTCCCGTCCTTAATGCTTGCTAAAAGCAGGCATTAAGGAAGAACCCGCAAAGGGAACTCGTAGTAGGGCGGTAAGAGTTTAACGGCACTAGTCTTGTTACCGGTGACCGTTAACCCTTACCGCCCTACTTGTAATGAGGCCCTATGGCTTTTGTCTTGAGTGTGTTAATAGACATTAGGTTCTTCGTGGCATACTCTACTAAGGAATCTAACACTTTGCAATCCTATTGGTGTTTGATCTAACAATATAATGTCATCAGCACATGAGAGCCATGGTATGTGTTTGCCATTTGTTTTTGGAGGAAAGTTGTTGACTTTTGGAACACTTGGGCTAGATCGGCAGAGTATAAATTGTATAGAATGGGGGCAAGGACGCAACCCTGTTTAAGGCCGCAATTTGTTTGGCGGTAGTTAGTGTGTATCCCCGCTAAGTTCAAATGGACAGTAACGGACGTGTCTGTATACAGCTGTTAAATGTAGTGCAACAATGTTGGATTTATGCCCCAAGCTATCAATTTTCTCCAGAACAAAGGTCGAGATATTAGGTTGAACGCCTTACTGAAGTCGACATAGCAGCAGTACAGTACAATGTTGCCTTCTGTTTATTGCTTGTTTCTGCGATTAGATATTGAAGGACACATATGTTTGTTAATGTGTTATGAGCTTTTCTAAAAACCTGTCTGGTAAGGACTTAGTAAAGCTGTTTTCTAAGCACAGCTGGTGCGTTTTCTTAATAGTACTGTCGCAAAGATCTTCTGACTCACGCCCATTATTGCCAGAAGCAGATAGTTTGAGGGGTCTAGTCTATCGCCCCTCTTAAAAATCGGTACCAGGATGGGTTTGTGCCAGCTGGGAGGTACTTGGCCTGAGTGCTCAACGTGCTTAAATAGCTTTTCTAATATTTTTGCCCACAGTTCTGGGTGGGCTTTCATGACGACATTAGGTATGCCGTCAGGACCTGGGGCAAAAGAGCTCTTCAGTTTAGTAATGATGTTAGTTAGTGTGTCAAGTTCTGCAGGATGAAATTTTGAATTGTCAAGGGTCCCATTATTAGTATTCTCAGTAGGATTGTTATAAAGTGCATCAATGTGGTCAAACCAAGTTACTTCAGGTATGGGATTTAAGTAGACGGGCAGCAGGGACTTTTGATGCTCATTAAAATGCGACCAGAACTAATGTTTATTGTGAGTTTTGAGCCAGGCAAACAGTAATAGCCAAATGGAATTATGAATACATTTTTTTATGCTGTGTTAGGCAGTTTTTATAGCAAGTTTCCAAGTTTTTAATATAGGTCTTCTTGGCTTGGTCGCTCATGGCAAAGCTGCTTCTAGCTAGGGAGAAGCTTTACAACGGAACTGTTTTTGTATCACTATGGCAGGGTCGTAAGGTGATGTTTCCTTAGTGTTGCCATGGAGCACCACATTATAGCTATTTTTGAGAGAGCCTTTCATTCGAGATCCAATCATATGCTCTAAGTCCCAATTCACTGTGTTCCTATATTCATTTGATCGCGCCACAGCGAATCGTTAATGTCCCTGATGCCTGTCGAAGACCAACACAGGCGATTACCTTATATGTCAGGGCTGACATGAACTCGGCTAATCAAGTTGTTACACGTTTTTTTCTAACTGGAGGTCCTAACTCAGGACTGCTTGGTCACTTAAGTTGTTGAAATTAGTTTTAACAGGAG
Organism: Ambystoma mexicanum; assembly: GCF_040938575.1. Taxonomy (NCBI): domain Eukaryota; kingdom Metazoa; phylum Chordata; class Amphibia; order Caudata; family Ambystomatidae; genus Ambystoma; species Ambystoma mexicanum. The sequence continues at coordinate 235,716,577 of NC_090926.1, read as the reverse complement.
TGCAGCTGGTTGTTGACCCAGTCTCGGCCATAATGTAATCTAAGTGTAATTTTGGGGCCCCAATGTTCCAGGTGTAGGTTTTCTGGTCTTTAATAGTGTTTGCAAAAGAGAGGTGAACTAAATAATCATCTCCTATAAAGCGTGAACACTGGCAAAGTGGTGTGTGAGAAAAATAATAGATACCTTGTAAGCCTCTTGCTTTCAAGTCACCCATAAGAAGAATAGCACCAGATGGTGATAGTACATGCCACTGTCTGATTATTTAATCAATTACTGAATGAATAGATTTAGTTTGTGCATTTCCCGGTGGGTAATATATATTTATGATCAAAAAAGGGGTTGTTTTGCCGTGGGCAACCTGAAATATTGTAGACAGAACGTAGGGATGTTGAATCTTTTCCGGGAGGTATGTCAGTGAGTGCGTTAATTTTGCGCCAATGCCAACACCACCACTGGCGCGTCCTCTGTTTTGAAGTTCATGCGTGGTTGTACATAATCTGGAACCCCTTTGACACAAAAAGGTCTGGTACACGATGTTTCCTGCAACATGAACACATCGCTGGCTATGATGGTCTCAAGCCCGGTTGGGTGAATAAGGAAGGAACGATAGTCGCAAGTGTTCCAAGATATCCATTTTACTGTTTGGTCTGAAGTGTAGAGTCAATTTGTGCAATTAGTAGAGAGTTCTGGCAGCCAGAAATTCACTGCCAGTTCTTCGATCATTGCTAGGTCTTTATTTGCTTGAAGGGCATGAAAGGTGGATCTTCAAGATTTTTAATCCTCTTTTGATGAGGGAGATCTTTAGTGTTTATGAGGGAATAGCTGGGGTTTCTGCCTTACAGCAGATGATGAGGGATAAGCCTAGTGCCTCAAGGGATGGTGCACATGATTTTAGCAATGACACAGTGAGTAGTGAAACAAACTCAATTAAAGCCCAGTTTGTAGGGCTACCGATTGCGGGCAGTTCAATCCGGATGATATCAGTCGAGTTTAGCAATTTGAGATGCGGTAATTGATGAAAGATAGCCAGAAAGCGAGAACGATTCAGGAAAAGGCTGTAGGTGGTAGATGACCCATTTACCCAAGGTTTGTGATCACTAAGGGCGTTTGTTTTTTTTTTTTCCATTTCCTGAGATGACATGCTGGTAGTGGCTTTAGGGACTGGATCATGTGTAATGGGATTAGAGGCCTTTTCGGGTAGTTTTCCGCTTAGGCTGTGTGACCAGTAGCAGTTAGTTGGGTTTAAACAGCATGAGGAGGCCCTATTTGGATTAGTACGTAGAGGTGTTTGTGCCCTGGGGCCCAATCTGTTAAATGGCTGCTGGTGGGGGGGGGGCAGTTTGTCCTGTGGGCCATTTCATAGGACCTGCCTGGTCCGGCCATTTGCCAGCTTGTTATTATTTTCCCCGTCAGTGGTGGCTCACAGATAATGGGCGGATTTGAGGCATAATTGTTTGAGGTATAGGCTCTTTTGACCTTTTTTTCTGTTGGTTGTTTGGGCTGGGATGGGTTGAATTTGACAGTTTTTGTCACTCTTCTTGCATCAGGCCTATTTTATGTCGTCTTTACCAAGAGTGGGTCGAACGGTAAGAACACCTTCTCATAGTCCCAGTATCCAGCAGGCGCACCTTGCTGTAGTGAGTGTATGAAAGGACATGCGGCTAAGGCAGATGGAATTTGTGATTTTTGTCGAAGCCAAAGAGGTCCTCACAGCGTTAATGGCTTTTGCTGATATTAATTTGGGTGGTGGTGTAGTAGGTGATGACAGTTTGTCTGAGTTGGATGCAGTCAGATTCATCATTTGAGCCAAGGTCGATTTAATATACAGCTGGTCCTTGGCTATCTTAGTTACTAACATTGAGAGTGCATCCACCTTGGAAAGTAGTATGTCGATGCTAGGGAAATTCAGAAGTGGGCCCCTTGCTCACTATTCTTAGAGAGGCACAGCTCCACCCTACTGATGAAGTCCAACCAGACCGAAACACGTGTCTGGGGTTGCTGTTGGTACTCTTGTTAAGCGGAGAATCGCTGGACTGCCACAGGTCAGGACAAAGACTGATATGTTTTGGATATTTATCCCCTGTGAAAGATAGTGAGCTAAAGAATCTGGGTAAGGCTCTAGTAACCAGGACTAAAATTAACATATGACTAGAAATGTTTTTGCCATGCTCTGCCCCAGCTATACATTGAATGTGTTACTAAGAGTGTTTTGCCGTGCTCTCTTTCGTCATATAAAAATGGCATGTGTCTAAAAAAGACGTGTGATTTGCTCTCCCACTCTGCCTATAAGCTTAGAAAATTACTTATGCCTAGAATACTTTGGCATGCACTCCCCTGCTAATAAAATGGTTATATGTGATTTTACGGACCACAATTACAGAATGGTACATTTCATCGCAGGCTAAACACAGAAAAACACGAACTTATTTTATTTTATTTTGGCCCCCCACTTTCCCTGATTTGTTATTGTCCGCTCTGTTATGTACCACACTGTAATGTTTCAATAAAATGACTGGATACCAATAAAATGAATGTCTGACTAAGAATGGTTTGGAATGCTCTCTTCCCACAGGCAAAAAATAACTTGTGCCTAAACATGTTTGGAGAATTCTCCTCGGTCTGTAAAATGAATGCTTTTGGCATACTCTGCCCCACCTACAAAATGAGCAGGTGCTTAAGAATGCTGTGGAGTGCTCCAGCCACAAATAACATGCTCCAATTCCCACACCACCGCCTGAGTTACACTACATTCCTGCACTATCACCTAATTAGACTAATTCCCCTCTCCGTCAAGAGCTCAGTGGATTTTCTCCCGCCTCTTCAAACACCGGCCACCTGAGTTCTCTAGGTGCTCCTTCATATAGACACGAGGGTAGGGCTGGTCAGACCATCTAGCTCGAACCTTGGGAAACGCCAGAAAAGTTTGACAAGCATGATTTCTCTGAAATCCAAGGGGTTCGGGTTTTGCTCAAACCGGCTTGCTCGTGCTTAATATTAAAGCACTTTGGGCCAGTAACTTTGTCCAAAAACATGATAGGATTTAAAGACAAAATATACATGTGTATCGGTAGCTTGCAGCATGATAATGCTGTGCTGGCAGTTTGGTGTGCAATTCTCTTTGTGAGTTTATAGTTCATGATGCTATGTGCAGCTGCATTAAACCATGATCCCATCTGTCTATCTGCTAACTGCTGGCTGTGTTTAAAAAAGTTGTGTTTTACATACCTGTAAGAAAGTCAAATCTGCCTATCGGCTAACTCCTGTCAGATGAGAAATTATATCGTGCCTCCTATTGCCATGAATATATGTATATTGGCCTACGCCAAGCTGCTTGTAAGTCACTTGCGAAGAAATCCGTGTTACAAGGTCCCGACCTTAAATCAATGTAAACCGCCATTTTAGGTCAATCCGCCATTTTAGGTTCGCTTTGTAAAAGTCACCCTGTGAGTTAAAATGGTGGACGATGTCATTCCGAAATACAACATGGCCGTCTTGACCTCTGCATGTAGCTAATATGTAACTTGCCTGCAGGCCACGTGTTGAGGTCGCGAACTGAGACCTTGTCCTTCGTTGATCTGTGTGTAAAGGATTACTCGTGCAATGAAACTAATCCGCGAGCATATGTTAAGAACAATGTATTCAAATACTGAACTGAGAACACTTATTTAACTACATTGTTTTAATGCTTGAAAAGACTTGTGTGAAGAATCTCAGAACACAGAATTGCCGTGTAGGCTTGTTGATATATTTATTAAAAGCAAACCAGTTACATGTGGATATGTGAACTCGGCATGAACCCTAGATCAGTAATGTATTAGAGGAATATTAACCCGAAGTAGGGTTGGACATTGTGTTCGCAAATAGTATAAAAGAGCAATGAATTCTAATGTACAGCATCTCTCACTGAAATACACCGAACTACACTGGAGTTCGCTGTGTTGCACTGAGGGCTGATAGCTATCTGATTTTGTTCTGTTCTTTGTAACTGAATTCAGTATAAATTAAAGTACTTTGTATGTTCCTTTGTGACCCGTATTCGGTGTATTTCCTTTTGGGGTACTCAGCCTCAATATTTTGATTTTGTTTTCACACTCCTGGCTGTGTTTAAAAAAGTATGCTTCTCCTCTTATATGTGAAAGTCAAAGCTGCGTACTCCTGCCATTACTGCTGTTTTTAGATTAATGACCCCCCTTTCCCTTTCTCTTGTCTCTCTCTTACTGCCACCTCCTTGAGGACCTCGACTTAGATGTCCTCGCTCTCACTGAGACATGGTTTGACACTCTCCTCCTCGAGGGCTACAAGATCCTCTCTAAAGACAGGCTTAACCGGGCCAGGACGGAGTGGCCCTCTACTATCAGACCCATTCAGCCCAATACTCCTTCAAATTCCTTGTCTGCAGACTTGGTGTCTCCCCTGACTCAAGCTACCATCTCCCGGATCCCCCTGGCCACAACTCCCACTTCCTCTCTGAATGGGCTGACCTAGCCTCTTCTCTCATCCTCCAAGCTCCTCTTCCTTGGAGACTTCAATATTCACTTTGACTCCCATGATGCAGCCTCTAGGTTTTTACGCAACCACTGTGACTCTCTCTCTCTCCCTCTCCATTCTTCTATCTGGTCCGACCCACTCTGCCGGGCATACCTTGGATGCTCTCATCTCCTCATACCTCCCCCATTTCCAACCCTCTCATTACACCTCTCTCTTTGTCTGATCATGCCCTCCTTTCCTCTCGCCTGGACCTCCTTGGTGCCCTGACCAAGCCTCTGCGCGCACTTCCAGTCTCCTTCTCCTTCGCTCGATCGATGAAGCGAGTGTCAGTTGCTACTTTTGCTGCCACCTTCTCTCACCCTCCTACTCCTTCCATTGACTCTTCATTTCCAAGACTTTGGACATCTGTGCCCTGTCATGAGGATCCGCTTGAAGCCTGCTTCCAAGTGCAACTCCTAGTTTGACTCCAGTCTGGCTGCTCTGAAACGCAAGTGCAAAGTAGCTGAGTAGCTGAATGGAAGTGGCAGGCTTTGAACACATCCTCTGACCAACGGGCCTGCCGCCTGCGCCAAAGGCAATGCAGACTCAACATCTGCTCTAAGAGGGCCTATATCCAAGCCCGCATCTCCACGGCTACTAACAACATGGCAGAACTTTTCAAAATCTGCAAGGAACTGGCCGACCACATTGCAACCTCCACTTCGCCTCTTCCTTCCATGGCACTCTGCATGCACTTTGCACTTCTCTGGCCTCTCACTTCATCTCTAAAACTCAGGACATCCTCTCTTCACTCACCACCGCTCCACATCTCTCCCCCTCCCCTTCTTTCAGTCCTCCCTTGGCCCCCTCTCACCTCCCCTTCTATGCCCCTCTTTTTCTACCATAACACCTGATGAGGTTTCTAGACAAGTCCGCTCTATGAAAATCTCTTCCAAACAGGTGCTCCCTGCTCCTCCAGAACTATCAAAGACAACATTGTCTCCCTAGCTCTAGCCTTGGCCACCTTCTGCAATCACTCCTTTGCCACTGGATCCTTCCCTTCACTCCTTAAGCACTCCCTTGTGCACCCTCTCCTCAAAAAACCGTCTGCTGATCCTTCCTGTCTGGCAAATTACCACCCCATCTCCACTACCCCCTTCTTGGGAAATCTCTTGGGGAAGCTTGCCATCTCTCAGCTTATCCACCACACTGAATCTGTTGGTTGCCTACACGACCACCAGTCGGGCTTTGGAGCTGCCAGAGGCACAGAAACTGCTCTCCAGAACACCTGTGAAGACTTTCTCACTAATCTCGATTCCAGCTCTTCCTCTGTTCTGATCCTTCTTGACCTCTGCCCAGGGCTTTAAGTGGGGTAAGAAATCGAAGGGGGGCCCTCATTTGGGGGCGTGGCTTGTGGGAGGGGCGTGGCCTAAAAAGTACGCAAATCGTAGGGTATACACACAAATATATATAAATGTTATATATTTGTGTGCGTACCTTACTATGGTTTGTGTACTTTGCAAGCCATCTTTTATAAACGTAGAAATATGTTACATATCTCTATGTTTAGAAAAGATGGCTTGCATACTACACAAACCATAGTAAGGGACGCACACAAATATATACCATTTATATATATTTGTGTGCATACCCTACGGTTTGCCTAGTTGTCAGGCCATCTTTTTTTTTTAAAGATTTCGGGTTTATAAAAGATGGCTTTGAAAGTACACAATTCAAGCCATCTTTTATAAAGCTTTGACTACGGACAAAATTGTCCGTCGGCAAAGCTTTATAAAAGATGGCTTGAAATGTGTACTTTCCAAGCCATCTTTTATAAACGTCGAGGAATCCCCAGGTTCGACGAGGGTTAAAGACGCCTCGGCGACCTGGGGAAACAAAGGCACAGTAACTTCCTCTGGTGACCTCTCGCGCGAGGGGTCACCAAAGGCAGTTACTATGACTGACGGAAGTGGCAGCCAGTCACAGCGTCGCTGTGGCTGGCTGCCACTTCTGTCAGCTCGCCTGACTTCATGGCAGGCGCATCTCCCGTCGCGGCTGAGGCCGAGACGGGATAATGCATCCCGCCAATGTTGCGGTAGGACGGGGCCCCGGCTCAGTCCCACTTTTTGGAGACTGCCGGGGCCCGGCCCCAGCAGGCCCCGGCCCACTTTAAGCACTGCCTCTGCCTTTGACATGGTCAATCACACCACCCTGATAAAAGCGACTCCATGAAACCCTTAGCATCATGGGCCTGGCTGTAGACTCGTTGACCTCCTTCCTCTCTGACGACCTTTCCAGGTTCAATTGGGCCCTTTCCTCTCCACCGTCTCACTCTCCACTTGTAGTGTCTCAAGGCTCTATCCTCTCGCCCTAGCTCTTCAATATCTACCTGGCCCCTCTAGCCCATCTGATCTTCACCTTTTCTCCTAATTCTCAGTGTTATGCTGATGACACGCAGCTCTCTTTCAAACTACCCTCTTCTACCTCCTCTTCTTCCTCTCTCATTCTGCCATGTATCATAATGCCCACGCAAATAAAGTGTAGGTGTATATGTGCAGGAGTAATGCTACTGGGCATGCGCATACACAAAGCATTTGTGCGTGCGCCAATTGCGATCATACATGTGCACATTTTCCTAACCCCACCAATAGTTGTAAAGCAGGACAAATCAGCTTTGACAAGGAGTCTCAGAAATGTGAATCCCAACTCAAGGACACAGCAACTGTAGCTCCACTCAGTCCTACATGGTATTATGGTGCAATGTAGCTGGATATGCACCACAAACTACCAACTGACAAATCTAACCATGCACTACAACACAACCACTTTACTTTGGAAGCAAGACGACATGAAGCAACACAGGTTCAATCCCTGGGTACGCGCTAAGAAACCTCTGGGTATTTAAGTGCGTTAGAAATACGCAACTAAGACAAAAAAAACAATGACTCAACTAAAAAACAAGCAATTCCTGTAACAGCGCCTTGATGCCCGCGGTCTGTGTGAGCAATTCAAAAATGCAAATAAAAAAAAAAATAATAACAAAAACCACAGCAATGCCACACTGGCACGAACCGTCAAAATATGCATTTTGTATTTAAAAAATCATGCTTTTGGGCAACGTCACTGTCTCAGCAGCACTACATTTACGCACCATTGGTGGCCAATGTGACAGTAGTTCCCAGAAATATTTCTTTGGGACAACAGGAATCGCACCATACAGAATGTGCGCTGCCCACACAAAGACTCTTAAGGTCACCTTTTCCCTACCATTTGACGTGTTAGTCCATCCCCCCTGAAGTTACAGTCTAGTTGTGTCCTTGGTAACAACCTCGTGTCTATCAACTGCAATGGAAAGGCAGCTTAAAACGGGAGCAAGTGCACAAGCAACCGAGGAACACCAGCAGTTTACACAGAGAAGAAGCACAGTCTTAAAGATTGGAAGAGGAAGTAACTGCATGTCCCCCTTTTTCCAAGTTTCGCTTTTTTCGCTTGAGATTCAGGGACTTGTAGTTTTTTTTCTTTCCCGTTTGAAAGATAAGAAATCCTCAAGTCCCAGAATCCCAAGCACAATTGGACTGGGTGGCCTTCTCAGCATGGCTAGGGGAAACTTGATAGCTCTGTGTTTTCCTGGATGGCAATTGGGAACACTGCACGGGTGCAGCACCTGGGTGGCACAGGAGAGAGAACATGGCATCCATAATGGTATTTGTATTTATTATCAAGGGCATATTCTTTGATGAGAAACACACACATTGTAATAGTTGACTCGGCAGCCCTCAGGTGCCTTACAAAAGAGTCAATGGGCCTCATTAAACGGATGACGGTAGGGATTTACCGGTACCGGTAAAATACCGGTATCGGTAAATCCCTACCGCCTTACTACGAGGTCCCTTTGCGGGTTGGGGGGGTTTAACGCCTGCTTTTTGCAGGCGTTAAAATCCAACCCGCTAAGGGACCTCGGAGCTAATTACGGCACCGCAAAATTGCGGTGCCGTAATTAGCGCCTTCCCCATTCCCATAGAGCCCTATGGGGCAGAAATGGGAATGGGGAAAGGCAATGGCGGAAAGGGGATTTACCCCCCTCCAACCTTGGAATGGGGCGGTAAATCCCCTTTCCGCCAAGGCGGTGCCGGTATTTTACCGGCATGAGCCATGGCGCTAATAGCGTCATGGCTCACCGCCTACCGGGTAATGAGGCCCAATGAATTGTGTATAGAGAATATATGACCGGGCAGTGTTGGGCGCTGGAGTAGTACATAGACCTGTGAAAAATACCGAGAAGTGTAACTAGACAGGCATGGAAGGAGAGATGACAGGGAAAAGTAACGCTTGGAGCAGTCGTGGATGGAAGGTGCAAAACGGGTCTTCTAATGTTATACGAGAAGGTGGGTACTAATTCCAGGTGCCGAAGACAGAGCTTGAGAGCTGATTTAAATGGGTAGACGCTGCTTTTAATGTAAGAGGGAAAGTCATTACACTGCAGGGAAGTGAGTAGGTAGAAGGGGCAGAAGCGAGAGCATGTAAATGGCGGACGAGGCACAGACGGTTTGAGGAGGGCACTAGAGGGCAGGGTTCAAGTACAGGTAGGAGTGCAGCATGGCATAGAGGAAGTTAGGTAGGGGGAGCAAGGAACTCAATAGATTTCGGGATGAGAAATGTATAGAGGGATCATTTACGCAAGGATAGCCAACCAGCATGGTACCGGTGAGGAGAAGTGGGGGAGGAGTAGGGTGGCTTGTAGAAGGTGCATGTGGTAAAGTTTAGGACTTTGTCAAGTGGAGCAAAGGAGCAGGCAGGGAGGTTTAGGCAGGAGGAGACTTGAGAAGTAGTGAAGTGGCTTGGAATTGCAGTAAACAAGAGTTTTTGGAGGAGAGGTGAGGAGCAGGCGGATCTTACAGATGTTGAGGAGACTGATCTTGGAAGCAGTGACTGCAGGAGTAATAAAGTGGTGGAGTTTAAGATCGCCTTGAAAGATTACCCCAAGGTTGCGTGCCTCTAGGGAGGGTGTAAGGAAGTTGGCGTACATGATAGGGGAAGGGAGAAGGGGAGGAGCATTGGAGTCTTCAAAATGACTTCAGCTTTGGAAGAGTTAAGCATTAGGCAGCGAAGGGCCGTCCAGTGTCAGATAGAGGAGAGGCATCAGAGATTTTTAGGAATTGGTTCAGGGGTGGAGGAGTTTAAGGCCAAGACAATGTTGGTGTCATAGAAGAATCCAAAGGAAGGGTTGAATTTACCATGGAAAGTGGTGTAGAGTATGAAAAGCAGAGGGTCACTTTCTGTCCCAGTTCAAAACATTTTATTCGGTATGCACCATTCACAGTATAAAATAAAACATCCTAACCTGTATAGAAAATACATTATAAAAGAACACAACATCTAAATACCCTAAAACCTCTTGCAAATTCCTCTTTTCCAGATATTAAAATACCATACATGAAATCCTCAGTAGTGGAGTGCATGCTATAACATGACACCCTGGCCTATATCATAGATACATTATAAAAGGCCACAGGTTCAAAATACCCTAGAACCTCTTCCGAATGTCTCTTTGACAAATGTTAAAATAACATACATAAAATCTTCATCAATGGAATGCATAAATGAAAGCATAGCAGCAGCGCAACATCTAATATTATTCTTAAAATGTGGCTTAGCCCAACTTCTCACATCAATAGAAAAATGTACAAATTAATAAAAAGTGCAAAAGGTCGTCGTCCTTACCCATCCCACAAGTACATTACCTGTCAATGCACTTCCAGCTGGTTCTAGTTCTCATCAGGAGAAGATCGAATCATCTAATCATAAGGACAACCCTCCTGCACTCTTGGGATTTTATTTTTGTTACAAGGTTTGGAGAAGGTACATCAGTACAGGCCAGATTATACAATCTTAGGGATGGCAACCTCATGAGGCGCAACTGGGTATTTTCAAACTCTTCTTTTTCAGCACATTTCTTGACCAGCTTTTTCCGTTGTTCTTTCGTCATGGAGCTAAGGAGCTCTAGCTCGTTTAGCTCCCATTTTTCCATTAAAGGAACCCCCTTTGCCAACCCTTGATACTGCCCTTGTGCAGGGGACCTGACCTTCTACTTATAGGCATTTCTTATATTGAGATTTGCTGTGGCTTTGAACTGCACTTTAAGAAAGAACTGTAGGAAACGATTCTGTGCCTGACATCTTATACTAGACACACCTAAGTCCTGTCTTAATGCATCTCCAGGCGTTGCTGCCAATAGCCCTACTAACTTCCTTAAAAACATGTTCTGGTTATATCCAGCCTTGCACAGGAGGAAAACCCCCGCAGCTCACTTCCATGCAACAGTGTCATGTCAATTTCAAGTTGCAATAACGAGAGGCATTTGTCCAGTCTTTTTTCCCTGTAAAGGTAGTAATAACGTAAAATACGGTTCTTCCAGCTCTCGTCACGTGAGAACACCAACCTCAGAGACCTATACGAATTGGCCACCACTATTTCCCCCTTGTTGATGCACCATTTACCCCAAGTCCTTCCTTTTCCAAAGACCACGATCTTGGTTTTTGATAGATGTAATGTCAGACTGTGGTCCCTGAATAATGCCTCAGCATACAGGAGACTCTGCTGAAGACCCCCTTCTGTAAGATCTATTAACACAGTATCGTTAGAGCAGAGTGCTGAACGTAATCTTGTTTAATTGGGGGTATTAAACTTGCCTAAAACACCTTGTGGGTTAAAATCCGATAAATTAAACAAGGTAAATTAAAGTGGGGCTAACAGGCACCTCCGCCTAACCACTCTATTTGTAAGGATATCTTCAGAGCATTCAATTGCCCTCAAACAACGGATTGCTACTGAAGTGTCCACATGAACCAGCTGAATTAGCTTGAATAGCTCTTAAGGGGCGCCCACATGATCTAACTTCTTCCATAACAGGTCCCTGTCAATTGAGTCAAAGGCCTTCAATCGATCAGGAAAGGCTGAGTATACCTTGCTGCCTCTGATCTTAGTACATCCTCCACTATGGCGTTTCTGAAGCCAGCTTGGCTGCCTGGTAAAAACGTTGTTGTCTAAGGCCCAATTCTGGAACATTGTTGGCAGGCAATCTGCAAAGAACTTTCTTGAAACACCTAATAATGATATTTGGGGATAGCAGTGGGGATCAGCTACACTGCCCTTTTTGAACAAGGAGATTTATAGGCACCTCTTCCGTGATGATGGGCATTTATGTCCTTGCGAAATTGAAATAAATACTCACAAAAGCACTGGGGCCCACCAATCACACAACCATATAAATACCTCAGGCCTTGCCCCATCAGGGCCTGCAGCTTTGCCCATTTTCACTGCTTGGATGCATATAACAATGTCTTCTTGCAAAAAGTATACCTTTTCAAGGGTAAATTAAACTTTGGGTTTATACCTGGAGATCACAATCTCTTCCTCAAACAGTACCTCTTGAAATTTTATTATCAACACAATAGGAGGTATGGATCCCGGGTCGCCTTCCACTTTTTCCACATACCCATTTGATACCATCCTCCACAATGCTTTGACATTATTCTCCTGCATTGCCCTGTTTAACTGCTCCCATTGTTTTTCAAAAAATTAATGCTTCTTGTCCTTTAATAATTTCTTATAAGCAATCTTTTTTGCATGTAACAGAGTAACCTTTAAGGCGTCCCTTCCTCGACCCTGAGTTCGGTATCCATTTGGCGTGCCTCCAATCTGTGTCGAACCAAGGTGCTCTGCATGCCTCTTTCACTTTACCTCTGTATGTTGCCGCTAAGGGGAACAATTTGTCATGAATGAAACCCAAAATGTTGCTCAGAAGAGATGATGGCCCACCCGGATCATTATCATTCAAAAGATGTGCACATTGCCCCGGTGTTTCTGCGGCCTGAAACATGTTAGCCAACTCGTCCTTCCCATTTGTGAACCTTGCAGGAGTGGCCCCTCAAGGGAGCTGAGTAGGGTCAGAGGAGCTCATGTTCCATGAAATTGAGTAGAAATGGTCAGAGAGATAGAAGGGCAGTGTCAAGGATCCCGAGGTTAAAGAGTGTTAATATGAGTGGGGCATGGTTAATGTTGAAAGCACCCAAAAGACCACCGAGAATGTGGACGAAAGAGAGTTGGGGTTGGTGGGTGAGGACTGGAAAGAAAGTCAACATGAATCGATCCATCTCGATGGAAAGGCGACTGCTATATCCAGATGGAAGGGGGTAGCATACGCAACTACTTCCCAGATAGCTAGAGACCACCTGAGGCATTCCTAATCAGTCCCTGTCTGGTCTACGTCATGTGCCTCCACGTGGATGGTTTGGCCGAACCCGAGAAAACTCTCAATATTCAAAGAAACGTAGTAAATGCACCACACAGAAAAACACAAATGAATGTCCCGGTGTTTCTTCTTCATATAAGTGGTCTGGTTAAGCAAAGTAAAGTAAACTGACTATAAAGACTTTGTAAGAAACAATGCTTCCCACAGATGAGTAAAGGCCTATGTACACCACCCGAACCTAATTCAGAACGTCAAAACAAGGCAAACATCGGGCTGCCGACTGTGGTACAGAAAATGTACAACCAGGCCCTATATTGTTCAGACTTTGAAATATTTTACAGTTCACTCCGAGTATGTGTACCTTCATGAGACTTTGACAGAGAGTTCCTCTGCTAAGGGCCCTTCAACCAGGTGCCACTGTGCTTTAAAGGTGGCTTGAAAAGCACCACACGATGACCGCGTGGCAGCTCACTGCTGGGGTGTACCACTTCCTCTGCTCCAGTCTTTGCAGCTTCGCCAGCAGGGGAAAAACCTGCAGTGGAGTGGCTCCTCACACACCAGCTGGATCACCGGCTGACTCCTCCTGGATCACTTCACACTCACGTTCGCAGAACAGTCTCCAAAGAGGGTATCTGGCTGCAGATTTGCTGGGACTCATGGCAGATGCCAGGTGTGGCAGGGTCACTGGGAAAGAGTTATTCCCCACCGCAGCACGATGTACTCCAAAGCAGTAGCAGCCAACAAAAAGAGTTCACTGTTGCAAGTTCTTTCTAGCTTTTCTGCCAAGCAGGCAGAGGCCTGTTCTATTCTGTCACAGAGACTTCCTCGGCCTAAAACCCTCTTGTCCCGCTGCAAGACTGTTCCAAATATCATGTGATCAGGGTATGCATCTCCCTCCGTTGTAGTCAATGGGCCTCATTACGACCCTGGCGCTAAGTGGTTAACGGCGCCGTAAAAGGCTGCGGCGCCGTTAACCACTTAGCGCCTTACTATGAGGTGCCTTTGCGGGACCCGACCTACCAGCAGTTAAAGTAGGGACCCGCAAAGGGACTCTCGAGGTAAGTACGGTACCGCAATTTGCAGTACCGTACTTACCGCCTTACCCAGTCCCATTGAGCCCTATGCGGCAAAAATGAGAATGGGGAAGGGCCAATGTTCAATGGGGAATTACCGCCCCGCCAACCTTGGAATGGGGTGGTAATTCCCCATTGAACATTGGCGGAATCGTTACAATACCGGCACCAACCATGGTGCTAATAGCGCCATGGTTTAGCGCTGGTGTTGTAATGAGGGCCAATGTATCACATTCTCACAAGAACTCACTAAAAATTCCCAAGCAAGGAGGAAGTGAGAACACTTTTGGCAACATTCCAGTGGTAAATCCGTCAGAATGCCACCAAACGGAATTAACGTTATTGCCACTTGGTCCGGATATAAAAATGGTGGTATGGCGGCGTTATTCCCCATTTATGGAGTCCATGGGATTCGATGGGTATTTCGATGGAATTACTGCTGCCAGTAATTCTGCCGCCCATAATTCTGACGATTCTGCCGATTTTGCGCTGCTAGGCGGCCGAATTACCTCCAACATTTTGCTGGAGGGTTTTCCTCCACCTCACCACCAAAGTTGTAGTACGGCGGTGCAGTAATGCGGCAGTAATAATAATAATAATAATAATAATAATAATAATAATAATAATAATAATAATAAGGGGAAACACAGTTACCACTGCATTACCGCAATTCTTTCATGCACCGCCATACTTGTAATGAGGCCCTTTGCGTAAATGCATTATTATATCACTGAAACTGATCATCAGTGTGCATTTCTTTGAGATTTTTATATTTCTATCAGGCACCTGTGCCCTTGCCACTAGAGTGGAAGAATGACCCATAGGGAGGCAAAGAGCACAATATTTTTATACTTACGGTGGCTAATGATATCAACTATTATTAAGAGCGCTAATGCACTCTGGTGAGCTTGCGTTATATAAAAATTGGTATTATCATTATTATTATTATTATTATTATTATTAATAATAATATTTTTAAATGCATTCTTTAAATGAGATTTCTGTTCCGTGACTGTTTGTTCAAACCCGTATTGTTTTGAAATTCCTGTGCAACATGGGGTTCCATACTTCCAGCGCCCCACGTTTAACATATAGTCCCATGCCCACCCACAATCCCAGGAGAGACCTTGCAGACTCCGTAATTAGATCAATGGCCTGGCTCTGTTGTGCACTATCACTAACCCACCCACACCTGCTCTTCCTGTAACGTGAGCTACAGGGCGGTCATTCTGGAGCACCAAGATCCTGGAGACTGCCACAGTCTGGCTGTGAGCCAAGAAACATGTCCCCTCCCCCAGCTGGCTTTACCTGCTCCCTGTTACGCATACTATAATCCTGCAGCACAAGTCACAGACACATAATTTGTATTATTTGCATGGCCACCTGTGGTGTTAACCAAATTCCTCATCAAATAGGAACTGCTAGACAGCTCGGCTTATAGGGCCTCCACTATTTTATCCCTGCTTCCAAAGGCTGTGACCGGTGGTAACCCCTTGCCTACTAGTGAATTTCCTTCTCTAATCTCCGTGCAAACTGGCGTGGCACGCACAGGCCTCTGATGATTGGTAAACACTCGGTGGCTGAATGATGGCTGCTGCCGGGGCCTGCCGACGGCCACACACTGTCCATCAAAGGACGCAGAGACAGCAGGAAAACGCGGGACTTGCAGGAGCTCGGAGATGGCGCCAATAAATCTAATGCTCCCAGACTATGCTGTGTGCCATGGCAGCTGCTGAGTTTTTAAACTGCTGGGATGTAGATAGATTTTCCACGAATAAATGTGAGTGAGTTTGGCAGAGAACCCTAAACTGGGCGTTTGGGGTGGTCTCCCCCGAAGAATTAAACAAACAGGAAACATTTATGCATTTTACTATAAAATTATTCGGAGAAGTTGGACGGAAATCAATAAAACTTACGACTTTTTTTTAAGGGAACGCATGAAACCTACAATAATTCGGTTGATACATGGACATCAGCGAAGAGGTGCATTTTGACGCAGCGCACCATTTATGCGTCCACCAGAAACAAAATGTGCAGTCAATAGAAGCACGTGCTGCACAAAAGACAAACCGGCATCTCTATCCCCTCCCGAAACAGCGACTGATGACGCGTGCCACTACCACATCTGAAAACATGCTTATCACACATCATATGCCTGTAAGCAGTACACACGTTCCAAATACAAGGACATGTAATGCGCATTATTTTCGTATGCTCGTTAAGAGAATACAATCAGGTTTGCCAGAAGGTGAAAATTACCAGAATAGGGGTAAGGGTGCTGCCACCTCATACCACCACCACCCTGTGTCCTTCCATCAAACATTCTGTTTTCCATCTCATTTTACTCATCCCACCACCATTTTCTTTTTTCGAGTCAGCAATGAATACTTGAGAGACCAGTTAATGCTCCAGATGTCTGGCTCAATTATCCAGCAAAGACTTTGGGCATGCTAAGGAACCGGCACTAAACGAACCATAGACATAGTCCAGACTATGGACCTGGGAACTAAGTGCGTTAAGGTAGTCCAAAACAAGGCATAGGAACCATCTGAAGGTAAGGTCAAAAGGAATGGAAGAAGAATCACACAGAGAGAGCAACATGACAACGGAATGGAGTTCAGGCCAGGAACCATCATTCGACTAGCATTCAAATGCCCCATGCGCAAATATGACAGACACGGAAATGCAAAGATTGCTCAGCCATTGGGGCTGAGTTCAGGGCGTGTGGAGTGCTGGGATATTACGCATGCCAGAGACCCAAGTGAAGAAACAGAATAAACAGAGTAGAGATAAACATGAAATTACCTGGACTAGTCGCAATCTATCACAACCATCAAAGGGAAAGGGGGGCTTCCTGGCTACCTTGCAATTCTAATTTTGGGAAAAGTAGATTCTCCATGCTCTTTGCGGTTTATACAGTGCAAGTTTATTTATTTAGTTAAATGTGGACTTGTGGTCCTAGTAGTGGTCAGCCGACACATGTCAGCCGACACGTGTTTCGACCTTGTGGGTCTTTATCAAGGCTAAAGTTTAGTGGTTGTCCTGGACCCGGGTGGAGTACCGTTGTGGTCTGTGTGTTCACAGTTTGGTCCTGATGGGCCTCAGAGTCGGTGTTTCACGGAGCTGTTGCTCCCACTGGGCCTTGGGACTTTCTCCAGATCATTAGAAGAAATGTAGAAACAATGCTAGACTCTGGATCACCTTATACGGTTATCAACGCAGAAATGTTTGAAAACGAACTTGGTAACACCATGCAATGCCCATGCGCAACAAGGATTAAACCAACCGCATATGGAGAACGTCCCATCCACGTCTTAGGCTACTTGTGGACTATACTAGGATTTAGAGACAGGGCAACCATTCGCAGAATGTACATCACCAAAACTGCTCAGCCATTGTAGGTTGGGATGAACAGGCTGCCCTCAGAATAAAACTGCACTCAGGCGAGGCACGCCCCATCCTCGCCATATCTAGCAATAATGCCTGTGGCCTTGAAGGACTTTGTGAAAGTTGACTAGAAATCTTCAATAACAAAATTGGAGTTCTGACAGGTTTCTAGAGTTGTATCATATTAAAAAAGGGATCACAACCAAAAGCACCCAAACACAGACCTTTGCCAGTAGGGTTACAAGGCGAACTATGCAACAAGCCCGAAAGACTGTACACAGAAAATATAATAGAACTGAAAGTTATCAGAATGATATAAGAAACCTGCTGAAGAAAAATGTCAAATTTACAAGGACGGAAGGCAAAGAACTGGCGTTCAACAAAGTGAAAATGAACGTCAACAGAGCGCCGTGCTAAAAGTGTTCAAAAGGAACTGCCACACCGTCATTATAGTGGACTCTAGTGAAAAGGGATTAGATGGAGTACTGATGGAGTACTGAGTAACTATGGCATTTGCATGACGCTCCATGCAGGGGACAGAATGTAACCACTCCACCTTAGAAGGAGAAACCCTGAAAATCCTTAAAACGTTTCAATAAGCTAGCGTGGGACCTGCCAATACCCATCACAACGGACCACAAATCTGTGGTACACATGGTCACCCCCAAAGGCCATGTCCGCAGTATCACCAAAGTTTGCAGATGAATGGTGGAGATAATGACATACAATGCCAGTCTAATTTATTTGCCAGGGAAAAAAACGGGCTGCTGATTGTCTATCCAGACTACAAGTTAACCCCCTCACAATCAAGGCTAGGCAAGGGAAGAAGAAGCAGAAGAGGAAGCAGACATGAGACCCAAGACGCCAGCCATCTACGGAGAGACACCAGGGAGTAGTGGGAAAAAACATCAAGGGTGAAGTACTAGCATGCTCTCACGTCTTCCCAGAAATCTCTGATGGATAATGGGGAATAATGAGGGGAACCGCCTTGTTTCATCAGAATGCTGATAGCAGAAAATCATCTCAGCAGTGCATTATAGTCACCTGGGCAGAAAACATGGCCAAAAGGTATAGCAGAGAGAAGTACTGGTGGTTAGGTGTGCTAGCAGAAGTAGATGAGATGGTCAGAGTCTGCCAAGCATGCAAAATGAGTGACAAATTGAACAAACGCACCATCACATTGTGCTTTGCAGTTAGCCATTGTGCTGAACCTTGCTGTGCTGTCCAGTTAGTCATTGGGCTTCATTACGAGGTGGGCGGTAAGGGACTACCGGCACTGGTAAGGGCACCGGTGCCGGTAATCCCTTACCTCCCAACTACGGGTTCCCTTTGCGGGTCCTTCCTTAATGCCTGGTTTTTCTAGGCGTTAAGGACGGGACCCGCAAAGGGATTCCGAGGTCAATAACGGTACCGCTATTTGCGGTACCGTTATTGCAGCCTTCCCCCTTCCCATTGAGCCCTATGGGGGCTCAAATGGGAATCGGGAATGGCTCTGGTGAATGGGGAATTACCGGACCCGCCGACCTCGGAATTAACGGTAATTGCTCCATCCACCAGACCGGAGTCGGAAGGATTTTGGAGGCAGCCATGGCGCTAATAGCACCATGGCTGCCTCCAACCTCGTAATGAGGCCCATTGTGTTGAACCCCAATGAGCTTTCCAGATAGCCATTGTGTTGAGCCTTGCTGCACTCTCCAATTAGCCATTGGGCCTCATTTCAAGTTTACAGACTGGCAAAATACGTATTCTGCTCGCAGGTGCCTTCCCGCCTGCCAGGACTGGCCTGGCGGGCGTAACGGCACCCGCGAGCAGAGCATGTCGGACCGCACCGGCAACATTCACGAATGGTGCTGGTGCATCCGGCTTCCCCATTCCATTGAGTCCTATGGGGCTCAAATGTGAATGGGGAAGAATATTTTCTGGCACTCCTGAATAGGCAATTACCGGGTCCGGCAGAGCCGTAATGACCCAGTAATTGCCATTCGCAGGTGCCATGAAAATGTGCACGTTTTGGCGGCAGCCTGCCGGTTTTACCGGCAAGGCTACAGCCAAACTTGTAATGAGGCCCATTGTGTTGAACCATGCTGCACTTTCCAGTTAGCCATTGTGTTGAGCCTTGCTGCACTTTCCAGTTAGCCATTGTGTTGAGTCCCACTGCGCTCTCCAATAAGTCATTGTGTAGAAACCCATTGCATTTTTTCAGTTAGCCATTGTGCTGAACCTTGCTGCACTTTCCAGTTACCCCTAGTGTTGAACCCCCACTGCACTCTCAAGTTAGCCATTGTGTTGAACCTTGCTCCGCTTTCCAGTTAGCCATTTTGTTGAACTTTGCTGCACTTTCCAGTTAGCCATTGTGTTGAACACCACTGCGCTCTCCAGTTAGCCATTGTGTAGAACCCCACTGCATTTTCCTGTTAGCCATTGGGTTGAACCTTGCTGCGCTTTCCAGGTAGCCATTGTGTTGAACCCTACTGCACTTTCCATTTAGCCATTGTGCTGAATCTTGCTGTGCTCCTTAGCCTGCAATTGTGCCAAACCTTGCTGCACTCTCGAGCTAGCCATTGTGGTGAAGCGTGCAACGCACTCTAGTTAACCATTGTGCTGAGCCTTGCTGTGCTCCTTATTCCTCATTTATGTTAAACACCACTACGATTCTTAGTCAGCTGTTGCGTTGAACCCCACTGTGTTCTCTAGTCGGCCAGTGGGTTGAATTCCACTATGACTGTTACCTTGCCACTGCATTGAACTCTCACTACTCAAACACTGCCAAACCCATATAATTTTGCAGCACAGCCCTTCAAACCTAGGGGCAAGAACATAAGAGATATTATGTGGTACTGACAATGGTAGCAGTGGGATAGGCCACACCATATCAAAAGGCCCTTCCTCACACATCTCCCCCAAATCCATACCACAGAATGGACGTAAGACAGGCACCATCTGGGAACTAAAAAGAACCAGGCCACCCCGGGAAGGCTACAGCCTCTGTGAATCGGATACAACAGGATGCTATAAAGGGACTGATAAGGATCCCACAAGGAAATCCCTACCACCTCAGTTCACCAAAGGAACCTGATACAATAACAAAAGCCCCAAAGGGAGACAACCACACAGGAACCCACAAGGAAAAACAATCCACACATCACCACAGGGAGGCTAACACCTCTGTGAACTGGATACAGCAAGACCAAACCAAGAGACTCAACAAGGAAAGACAAGCACCCAGGACCCCACAAGAGAAAAACTAACCACAGGAGGTGACCAAAGGAGGCACCCACAATAACAATTAAACCCTATGTAGGACCACCAAGAGACAACTTCAAACCATTAATTACCACAGAGGGGTATCTCACCACCATGAACTCCCAACAACTATAGAAACTGCACGCTCCCACAAGGGAAGACCCAACCCAGGGAACCACATGGAGGCTTTCGCAACTGTGAACCCCATTACATAACCACAAGCCCCCACAATGAAAAGTCAAACCTAGGTAATCACAGGGAGGCTTTCGCAACTGTGAACCGATACCTACGCAGACACACTGACCCCCACAGGGAAACATCACCACTGACAATTCAATACAGCTACCGCTACATAAAATTCAAAACACCAAACGTCCAGGCGGCCAAACAGGAACTATCTAGGAAAGACAGAGCAGCAGTACATGAAAAGGGAGCTATCATCACTATGAACCCAACACAACCAACCGCCCAACCTATCCCCGACTACCGAGTTCAGTCACCAACCACTTTGCCAAACCCCACATAGACTGAGTTAGCCTGAGGCAGCAGAAGACCTTCCTACCCCCTATAACCAAGACAACCAACAGACGCAACAACCACCAAGCCAATTTCCGACCACCAAAGTTAGTCACCTTGCACCTAGGCTGACCCCAGCACTCCAGAGTTAGTCTGGGGCAGCAGAAGATCACCCCTGATACCAAGAAACTAACTGATACCAGGGCCAACCCACAGCCAGGCAACTAACTAATTGACACCAGGGACAGCCCAAAACCCCCAGAGCATCCTACCTAAGGCATATCCCAGTGCCCAGAAAGCCTGGGCCTGTGACAAATTGTCCCTAGAACAGAGCCACACTTAGAATAAGACCTGTCCAATATACCACGCATCAGGAAAGACTGATGCACAAGGAACAACCGAAACCAAAGTAAATGGAACAATCTCGGAATACAGCACCAGAAAATAGACACACACCATGGGACCACACACCAGCATGCTCAGCGGAAACAAGACCAAAAGCGCTCTACCTAACACCCTACATGTCAACTCACTCGAACAGTCACAGACACTCAAGAACTTTAAGCACATCAGCAGGGTAAAAGGACAACAAGGGGAGAGATGTGAAACACACCGAAACAAAACCAAAGGAAACTACATCACCACGTCTTTCATCACTAAAAACTGGCACTGCCATCAACTATGACAAGGGGAAGACCACGAAGAAGACATCAATCCAATTCGGAACCTAACCAAACTACTCAATCAAGAAACAGATTCCTCAGACCAAAACACCTAAACCGATGGCAACAATGAACAACACCAACATGCTACAACTACGCAGACGACACCCAAATCATCTATAAAATTGATGCCGCTGAAGGGGAAAACCCAATACTAACCAACTAAACCAATGGCTGAGCACCAACAGCCTTAAACTCAACCTGGACAAAACTGAAATCATGATCACACCCAACAACATGGTAAACAACCAGCACTTTCCATGGCCACCTGAGCTGGGAAAATTGGCAGAACCATTCAAGGTGGTAAAAAAACTTGGCATCCTAATGGAGAAAGAGCTAACGCTAGAACCACAAGCCAACACAATCCAGAAGATACTTCCCTTCTTCTCCTTCACACACAGAACACTTGCCATCACCTCTCCTGTGATCCAGCAATGACAGCCGCCTTGAACCAAAACATTACTTTAAACAAGGATCAGCATTCTCCTGCATAGCATTGAAACTCTGGAACTCGCTCCCAAAGGACATACGAACAACAGAGGATCACCTCAACTTCCCGATACAGTTAGAAACATGGCTCTTTAACAATCCAAATTGAGAAACACACCTGAGCGACAAATCTCATCCACTTCAAAACAAGAGAAACCCACAAGAATAAAACTGTCACTGGGCTATGCCCTGATGCAGACATCCTTGTGGGTAGGCAATGAATTGAGCTGGGATACATCTGAGTGTGGCCAGTGCATTGGATCCAGATGTGTTAGAGAGTATCCAATGGTGAAGTTGGATAGGTTGAGGAAGATCAATGTGCTGGGCTTGGATATAACTCAAGGGTAACCTTTGTGTAGTTTGTGGAGGTAATTGAGGAGGGCTAAAGCACCAAATTCAGGTGTATCCTGCATCCCTAAAGGTCTGTGACCAAGGTCACAGTACCGAACCCGACGCAGAACCTGAGGGTCTTACATTGTTGGTAGAACTTTTTCCTGGCCTTTCCATTCCGTCATTGTGACACCCGGAACCCCTTGGTGAGCATCTTCTGTCTACAGCAGCGAGGCCTGTGACTCCTGGCCTCTTCCACCTCGCTTTGCCATCTCCATGGTAATCTCTACAAGCCCAGTCCTTCCCTGATCCTGCCTACCCACAACCCCTGCCCAACAGCCTGCATCCCTTTAAGTTTATACCCAAGGTCACATGACTACATCTGATTTAGAACCTGAGGACCTACCATTGTTGGTAGCACTGTGCTCAGAGGATAGCCTGCTCTTTGCATTTAGTGGATACATTGGGATAGTCTTTCTTTTGCAGTTAGCCTTTGTACTGCACCTGGAAGGTTCCCGATTCTGGCCTGCCTATTGCACCAGACAATTTGGGATTAGCCAATGAATCATGCATGGAGGATGCATGCAGGTGACCTTGTTATGGAACTTGGAAGATTTCAGAGAATGGCCTGTCTATTGCACTTGGAGGATTTGTGAGGGTGGCCTGTCTATTATTAGGGCGACCTGGCCACGCGGCTGCATCAGGGACAGAGCTCCATCGGAGCCTGAAGGTACGAGTAGGTGCTTTTTCACACAGCAGCATGTTTAAATCAAGGTGTATCTTTCACACAGCAGTATGTCTGAATTAAGGTGTCTTTCACACTACCGCATGTTATCTGTGGGAGTAATCTGTGTGTTGCACTTGGATGGATTTTTTGGGGAGGATAGGAAATGCGTTGCACTTAGCTGTGTTTTGGGAGTAGGGAGTGTGTCACCCTTGGATGGATTGTTGGGAGTGGGAAATATGTTGCAATCAGATGGATTTTGGGGTGGGAAAAGTGTCACACTTGGGTGGATTCTTGTGGAGTAGCAATGTGTCATGCGTAGCTGTATTTTGGGTGCAGGAAATGTGTTGCACTTAGATGGATTTTTGGGGATGGGAAATGCGTTGCACTTAGCTGTATTTTAGGGGTAGGAAATGTGTTAGACTTAGATGGATTTTTGGGGATGGGAAATGCGTTGCACTTAGCTGTATTTTAGGGGTAGGCAATGTGTTCCACTTAGATGGATTTCTAGGGGTGGAGAGGTGTCGCACTTAGCTGTATTTGGGGGTAGGAAATGCGTTGCACTTAGATGGACTTTTGGGGATAGGAAACGGGTTGCAATTGCCTCTAGGTTAGGGGTAGGACCTATGTCACCCTTAGCTGTAGTTTGTGGATAGGAAATGAGTTACACTTAGATGGATTTTAGGGGTAGGAAAAGTGTCATGCTTGGATGGATTTTTTGGGGATAGGAAATGTGTCACAGTTGATGAATTTTGGGGGTAGGAAATGTGTTGCACTCAACTAACCATACTAAAAACTCTATATTTTGCATGCTCACCAACAAACTCTAAACTAAACACAACCCTACCTATACCGCACCACAATCCATAAACATGTCACAACACCCAACATGAAACCAAATACAAGTACACAGAAAGCATCCATGCACAATCATACCTAGACACCACATGACGGCTACCAACCAAAAACCTACCAACACTCAGTAACTGTTTTTTCCGAACTGAAGCTGTCAACAGCACATCAAAATTCTCTTGATCTTCTCCCGCGCAATCCCACTAACAAACCCCCCTAACTCTCCTTCCATTGCAGAACCGCCAGAGCGCCAAGAGACCATGCAAGTGGCAGCTTAGAACTACCTTTTCAAATGGGTGAAATGGGGAGTTTTAGTCGTAGGTGTCGCCATCAGGAAGGTCATCAAGATTCTCAATGCTGTTTTTGACCGAGGAAATAATATCAGACAATGGAGTACAGTTCATCCTTGAGGAGATGCAAACCTTTTTGAGAGACCACTACAGTAGCTATTGCCTCACCTCTCTGTAGCATCTGCCAGGCAATGGTTAGATGAAAGAAATTAAACGGTTTTTCAAAGGATGTATTGAGCTGGCTGTGGCTAGCTCTTTATCCTGGTAGGACGTTCTTGAAGAAGCACATTCAAGCATCAGCATTGAACCACCATACTCACGAGAGGCAATAAGCCAGTCAGCCATCTAAATCCTCTGTGGCTAATCAAGAGTGACCCCGACAACATCAACATGCCAGATGTTATAGAAAGAGCAAGGTAGAATGAAAAGGCCTCTAAAAACAATAAGTGCAAGAAGGTGGCCAAGGAGACCCAGTTGGAGCTTGGAGATTTGGTGAGAATAAGGGAACCAGGGCATGTGCCAAAGGGACTCTCCAAGTTCCACCCTCGAAAAATTATCAGTGCTATCGCCAGGAACAGTGTCACCCTCGAAAGCAGTCAGAGATGGTTCTACGATGACGTGGTAAAAACTACAGTCCAAAGAAAGGTTGGCCACATAAAACCCTAGACCTCTTGCTATGCAAGCTCAAGCGACTGCAGAGAGATGCTCAAAGTGCTGACGTCATACGAGTTTGGGAAGACGCTGAACTGCCCAAACTGAAGACACAGTTACCACTTCAAATAGTTATCTTACATGCTACTAATGCCTTTTCCCCTGCCTTTCATTCCTCTCCCTTTCCCCATAACTACACCCTCCCATTCCTCTGACACCCTTTTTCACTCTGGGAATAGGGGGTCATGATCAGAGAATATTGGTTGTACAAAGACTCACTTACTCTGCGGAGCGGACGCAGAGTGGCGGTGAGTGAGTCTTGCACCTTACTCCCACCACCCAGTCTTTTCTCCAGTTCTACTGTTGGAGGTGTGTTTCCTGCAACACCTGACCCTACAAAGACTCACTCCGCGGAGCGAACGCGGAGTGGTGGTGAGTGGCAGTCTTGCAGTCATGCCAGGAAAGACGGCCAAGGCTGCCTCTTCTCCTTCTTCAATGCTGCTCCTGGATCCAGAAGATACTACAGGACGCTGCCTAAGAAGCTATTTGAAGTTGTCATCAATAAAAACCACAACTACAATCTTTACACAAGACCACAAACTATCTTCTCCTACTCCTACTCAAACCACCGATGAGATTTTTATCCACCCGAGTTCGGGTCTTAATCAACCACTACACCACGGAAATGGAAATGGAGCCAGCGTTCTTTTTCCCCACAAAATAGGCAGTGAAAATCATTTACCCTTCTCCAACGATAAACTTTCTTTACTCCAAAGTGAAGCTGACTTACTTTGTGGAGGCATCATAGCCCAGGATGGCTGCCATAACAAGACTCGCTCCTCCTCTACGCCTGCTGTGACTGCTGAATCCCTGCACGCCGGCTTGGTCCTCACCGGAGCTCTGTTGCCCCTCGGAGGGGGGGCTGCGTCGAGCACTCCGGTCGGGACGGCCAGCGCCCCATTCGAGTGTGCGGTGGCGACTTTAGCCGCGGCCGGCGCTCAGCGGTCCCCCGGATGGGGGCCCGCTTTGAGTCCCGCGTCGTTGCCAACTGGTGCCTCCAGTGATGGTCGCCGCAGCGGCCGGCGCTCCGCGGTCTCCCGGAGGGGAGGCGGCGTTGAGCTTACAGGCGGGGCCGGTACTGGCGAGGCGTGAATTCGACGTGCCGGGGCCAGAGGAGGTTGTCGCTCAGGAGAGCGGCGTGCCTGGTCTTCGGCCTGGGAGGAGAGAGGCCCAGGGTCCTGATTCCATCGAGGAGATCCAGCCCAGATCGAGAGAGCAAGGACGCTTGTGTGTGCCGAGAGCCGTGTGTGCCGAGAGCCGTGTGTTCAACGCCGGCACCTGTAAGCGAAAACATGACAGCTCCACCTATTACTGTATTAACAGTAATAGCAATGATCCACAGGGACAATTCCTCAAATCTATCCCCTGAAAATGTGAGTCCGGATGAAAGTTCTGTCATCCCATCACTATAACCAACGATTCATGAAAAGGGGGAAACCCCACTTGAAAACCAAAAAAAAAGAATTCGACCTACTGGAGATTTAATTAAGGAAAACCATGTTCAAGGTAAACCAACCAAAAAAGTAAAATCTTCGACTACCCACAAGATCACAGAAAAACAGGACAAATCCATCAAAACGGTCTGTGTTGGCCCCAAAGGCACAAGAAATGGTATTAAAAAGCCCCAACGTCCCTTAAAACTATTATCAGACTTTTTCCATAAACATTCAAAAGCCATCCAAGAGAAATGTAAAGAGCTGACAGATGCTGAAATTCTTCAGGCAGCAGACAAAATCACACCACCCCCTAAGTATCGTAGGCTGATACAAGCACAACGAAAACCTTCTCTACCCTCATCAAAAGAAGACAACAGGTTTGCCCATAACATAGACAGGGCTAACTGGCACTTCACAGGAAATGTGATTCCTGTAAGTGCACAAACAGCGGAGTTGGGGGTTCAGCCTGCCCGAAATCTGAATTCTCCCTTAACGTAATTTGCTGAAACAAACTGCTAGGTGGTGATAAACAGACATGGCATTTAGCCACAATAAACATCATGCAACACATCTTCAACGTGATCCTCCCTTTGCAGACCCAAACTATTGTTCCACTTGCATCTTCAAACTAATCTGCATTACCTTTCGACTTCCAAGCATGCCGGACTGTTGGACTGTCGACGTGTTTCTGTTACTCCAGTGTTTTGTTAAAAAATCTGTAGAGATTATAAACAAATTAAAAAAAATTAAAAAAAATATTGGTTGCGTCCCAGGCTAGCCAACATTCACTGAAAGAACATTGTATTTCGAAAAGAAGACAGTGTGCTTGAGGAGACAAAAAACAGCTGGTAGTGTTGTACAAAAAAATGCTCTTTTCTCTGCGCACACTGTGCTGCTCGCTCTTAACAAGCTGCCACCAGACAACCCCCACACACAATTTCCCATGCAGTGAAAGGGGTAGAAAGTCCCGGATTAGGTGCTCCACAACCATATACCAAACAAATGTGTGCATAGTGCATACACGCATAAGACGCACACACAGAAGAAATCATCCTCCCACAGCAGTCTCTTTCCTACACAAACATACAGATATTGATTGCCGGCCTGGTACAGCCATGGCTCAAGCAATAGAGAAGTAGGTTCGGCTCCCGGTGGCACACTCAGGAAACAGGAATCAGGGAGAGGGGTTGTCAAACATCCCTCTCCATGACACGTTTCCACATCACTAGTAGGTTTCAGGGGTGCCATCTATCTTCAGAATGGAAGGCATGCGCTATTACTTTGCTTGCCCGTGCTGTGAAATGGTGTCAACTCTAAGCCTTCCTAGACACTGGCCAGTCTAGAACAACCATACATACTGAGAGACGGACTGTTTCACTCTTGTGCGGCTGGGTGAGCTTTTCGTCCTACCAAACATGCGCCAGTGGGAATGCACAGAAGCCAACAACAAAAGCAGAGCCCTCTTCAAAGCTGTCAACCACTGCGTCAAGTTGTCAACCCGCTATCCAACCCTGCCATACCACACTTCATCGAAAAATCCATCGCTATCAACACCTTCTTCATTGACAAAATCAGCAAGATTCAACAGCACATAGACACTAGCTATGCATCCACAGACCCACCTCACATCCCTCCTCGCGAAATGTCCACACCCTGGACAACCTTCAGGACACTCTCGATAGAGGACCTGGTAGAAACCCTGGCCCCCCTCAAAGTCACATCGCATACAGATGACATCCTCCCAGCATTCATCCTCAAGGCCCTCCCCACAGAAGCTCTCTTTCTCTACCTGGAGATCATCAACAACTCCCTAACCAAGGCACCTTCCCAACAACCCTAAAAATAGGCCAAATCCTCCCTCTACTAAAAAAACCCACTATGGATTCCGACAATTTAGGTAACTATCACCCCATCACCCATCTTCCCTTCCTAGGTAAGATCATCAAGAATGTGGTAGCCACACAACTGCAGCAACACATCAACACCAACAATCTCCTCTAAACCTACCAATCCGGGTTCACGGAGACAGCAACCATACAGGTGGTCGATGATGCCCTCAACATAGATGACGGCCACCTCTGCCTTCTGGTTCTACTCAACCTCTCTCCCACTTTCTACACTGTAGACCATCCGGCGCTTATAGACTCCCTATATCGGCGCACAGCGATCAGCAACCTTGTCCTACACTGGCGCAAGTCCTACTTCACCACCAGCCAGCAGTTTGTTCAGATGGACTCCTCTAGATCACCAAGGCTACCCGTCACCTGTGGAGTCCTGCAGGGTTCCATCCTCTCCCTAGTGATCTTCAACCTATGGAGCCACTCTGAGCCCTTCTAGCCGCGCACAACATCCACATCCACCAATACACTGATGACACACAGTTATACCTGGTTACATGTCTTTATAATGAAATATTGAATAACAAATGCATACATAACGAAAAATATATAATGACAAAACATAACAAATTTTGTTTTTCGTTTTTGGGGTTGTCCCCCTAAACCCCACTTTCCCACCCCTAAAAACCCACCCCAAACTGTTTCCACACAAGATTTAACCCTTTACCCCACCCCTACATACATTTTTTAATTTTTTTCGTTACATAATTTTCGTTATATATTCATTCGTTATAAATATTTTGTTATAAAGACTGTATACCGTTATAACTCAAGATCGACTCCATCAAGAACATCCATAGGCTCAGAACTTGCCTATTGCTGATCCAGCCTTGGATGTCCAGTCCCTACTTGAAGCTCAACCCCTCCAAGACTGAATCCCTACTCCTCACCAACTCACCAAACACCCAGACATGCAGTCCTGGCTATCAACCATGAACTCTGAGGGCTTCACACCTGAGCTCACCTCCTGCGCCAAGTCCCTCGGGTGCCACATCGACAAAGACCTCTGCCTCAAGACACGCATAGCTAAGAAATCTCAGACAGCTTGGTATCAGCTCTCCCTCCTGCAAATAATACACCCTTTCTCCATCCGGACAGCGTCAGCTCCACTGTTCAAGCACGGGTCCTATCCCAACTCGATGGGGGCAATGCACTCCTCGAAGGTCTCCCATTGTCCTCCCTTGTGACCCTGAGAAGTGTCCTGCACGCAGCCCTATGCCTCATCAAGGGTCTACGCAGATACAACCACATCACATCGACCCTCATCGACCTTCACTGGCTCTCACTTCTGCACAAATCACCTTCAAGTCTTGTCGCATCATCTATTAGGTGGTTGCTCTCAAGTCACTCAGCTACCATGCAGATAAATTCAGCATCTCCGGCGGACAGCGCACCACCACAAGCCAGGACACATACAGACTTGAAATCCACTGCTGCAAAAAAGGAAAGGACCAGAAAAACAAGCCTTCTCTGCCTATGCCCCAAGACTATGGGACCTCCGCCCCATCAGCATCCGACTCGCCCCCATGCACCTACAATTCAGAAAAGAACTCAAAGTCCTACCTCTTCAAGAAATCTCTCCACCTCAACACCTAGGCCATCACATCACCCCTCGCGACACCTGACTCGCAAGACACCACCCACCCCTTTCTCCCCCCTGCCACAGCTTTACCCCTCCTATCTGCCCCTCTGTATTCCACCCGCCGCAGTATATCTGTTTTGTTGTTACTTCTGAAAAGTGCTCCGTTATGCATCTGTACTGTTGTATCCCTCTGTAAAGCGCTCCGTTATGTATCTGTATTGGTGTATACCTCTGTAAAGTGCTACATTGCTTCTCGAAGCTAGGATCACGCTCAATAAATACCACAATAATAATAATATGTCTATCTGCAGACAAAAGCTGGCTCCTAGCCCCATCAGTTGCCACAATGAATAGCAGACTCGTCTTGGCCTCAATCATGTCCCCTGCTTCCATCCTAATAGGCAGTGCCCACCTATTAAAGGGGCAATGTCACTGGGGCTGTGGGGGGGTAGGTGGGGGTTGGTATAAGACTTTCTGGAAAGTAAACCCTTAATTTGTTCGGCATTTCTATATTTTTTTGGCAAGTTTAATGAACTAAGGTATCTCCTAATTTACAAAGCCTTTTATTTCGTGACAGGCAATGACTCCAGCACCCCTGCCAGCTCTGCCATTACTGGTCCTTAAACAGGGATCCACCTTCTGCCTTCATCTGATGTGGAGTCTGACTCTACGATGGCCGGACCTCCAGACTCAGACACGTTTTAAATGTGTCCATAAAATGAGGGACAGTGGGGGAATGTGTGCAGGGTGCTGAAACCAAACTTGGCTACCCACCTGTCTGTGCTCTCTATAAGGTGCAGAGGTCATCATAGAGCCACAGGAAGGACGGATGGACCTGGGTGTCTACCAGTGGCTTCACGACAGGCTCGGCATCTTGAGTGCCTCATGGAGAGCAACCTCGCCTGGCATCAGTGTCTGCATGGCTCCAGATGTTCCATGGCTGCAGGTGTGCCGGCCTTGTGGCTCTGATGCGCTGTCACGAGCCCGCAAAGAGTGTGTACGAGTGAGAGCCTGGCCTTGACTAGCAGAACTGCTTTGGATCTGTGGTATGTTCAGGGTGGCCACGGTGAATGCATATTCAAGCTGCGAGGCATTGCTGTGGGGGAGTGAGCCAAGTACTAAGGGTCCAATTAAATGAAAGGAAGACTTACCCAAGTCCTAAAGCATTTCCCAAATTTCGCATTGAGGTCACAAATGTGCACCCCTCCTGCACATTTACTTGCCAGAATGCACGGTATCAATTCAGATATGTACCCCAGCATAGCGATTAGGTGTGGTGGGGGCTCAAGAAGTCTCTCTGACTCTATGAAGGTTTGTTGAGCTTTTGTTTGCCGAATGTCAACTTCGCCGAATTTCGTTTGCCCAAATGTGCTGATTTAATTTTACCACAAACAATGGGGGAGACCCCCCACCCTCTTCTTACACGCCCCACCCTCCCCATTATATACCTTACCCCACCATGTAGCTGCTTGTGGTATAAAAAATAATTAGCAAAGAAATGCGCCAAAACCGAATTCTGCAAAGTTGCCATTCGGCAACAGTGAGATATACACTCTCTCCTGACCCCAAGGGATCAGACACATAGGCCCTGAACTGTAGCCAAGGCCTGGTACCTTTGGAAAGGTGGTGCCAAGCTCCTCCAGCACAGTGTTTGGCTGGTTGAGAGGCAAGAAGGAGCTCAGGTGAGCTCCAGTATAATTTGAGGTATTTACAGGATGAACAGGTTGTCAACACCACCGGGGAACAGCTTCTCTTTGGCTCTAGTTGCTAATTTAACTGAGGTCTGGAGTTATGCGCAGCAACATCATCAGGTGATGTTTGTAGATTAAGAAGCTGATCAAAACTATGCTGATTGGTCACGCGTGTCAGTTGGTGTCCCTAAACCCCGACGGAATCACAAGCATGTCAGAGGCCTCTCTCCGAGGTAATCGTGACAGGGATAAGCTTTACTGTTGAGCTGGACGTCTTTTCAGTCACGGGTGCATGCTATTAGTTGGCCAAAAGACGGGGACGTAAGAGAGACTAAGTGAAGAGAGATTGGAAGGGACCTACTCTCCTTTCCTGTCATTGACAGGTGAGGGTGTCCACCCACACAGCACCTGCTCAGAAGCTGGAGAGCCTGGATGAGCTGTCCAGGCACTCTCCCACGAAAGGAACAGCCATCACTTATTTATTCCTTCAGAGGGATGTTGGTTAGTCAAAGCCTCTGCCATCCAGCCTGTGTTGCCAGTACTGAATGGGCACAGTTTGAAGCCTGCTATCAGCAATTGCTGGGAACATTAGCAGATGCTGCCTGATGAAGACAGTAAGCCACTGTGCCCTTTACCGGGTCTCTAGACAGTTGGAGGTTCCAGAGAGTTGGGCGACAGGTCATCTAGCCTGGTCCTACTACTCCAGGT
This sequence comes from Ambystoma mexicanum, assembly GCF_040938575.1. Lineage (NCBI taxonomy): Eukaryota > Metazoa > Chordata > Amphibia > Caudata > Ambystomatidae > Ambystoma > Ambystoma mexicanum. Next base: position 235,684,207 of record NC_090926.1, on the reverse strand, counting down.
ATTTTGCATGAGCACTCTAGGTATCCTCAATTCAGGGACTGGCAACTACAAGACTAACCATTTACGAAGGCGTTGGCCTCTTGGCTGCCAGCCACCAGGTTGATTTTCCCTGCTAAGGGACCTGGCCATAAATTCATCCTATCCACTTTTAAAAGTGTCTGATTGACATTTTTCCAAAAGTGCTCCCCTAACACTCAGCACTGCCAATCTATTAGCACTTGGTCAAGATATGACTAGCTGTTCCATCAGGCAGGCACCATCGGCCTGAGTGTGTGCGACCTTGCCATTCCTCTTCTTACTAACTGCCCAAGCCAGATCCAGTGCTCCCCACTAGTACAGTTGGGGGAGGGGCTGGTAGTACCCTCTCACCAATATCAAGGGATGGTTCACTCCTATCTCTTAAAGGGATGGTCTAGTAAAAATTTTTATTTAAAAAATAGATAGGCAAGATAAAAAAAAATACTAGCATTCTCCTTTTTAAAACTTCCTATGTAAAATTTTGAGCTATTCAAGCTCAAAATTTGCAAAAGCAAGCACATGGGCGCATCCATTTTGTGAAATGGAGGCCCTCCTGTGCTGGCTTTTGCTTTTGCGGCACTAATGAAGGAAAAGCCAGCCAGCTGTAGTAAACAAAGGCTACCGCTGGGTGGCTTTCCCTTCATTCGTGCTGTAGGCGGAGGACGGGGACCGGAGACCAGGGCAGGAAAGCTGCAGCTGAATCTCGGTAAGTGCTATTTATTTATTTTTTTAAAAATAAGCACTAGCTGCGTTTTTTTTTCTAAGTTTTCCGGGCTGGAGGAGTCCGGAAAACTTAGAAATAAAACCGCAGCTTTAAAAACGTATTTATGTTTGCGGTCGCTTTTGAAGCGACCGCAAACATAAATACAACGTTATTGTGTTGGAAAACGCTGCGGTTTTTCTTTCCAAGTTTCTCAGGCTCCTCCGAGGAGCCTGAGAAACTTGGAAAGAAAAACCACAGCGTTTTCCAACACAACCGCGTGTGTTTCTGCCTGCTGTGGCTATCACTTTGGGTCTCCGGTGCTCCAGCACCGGAGACCCAAAGTGAAAGCCACAGCAGGCAGAAACACAATGCGGTTATGTTTACATGGCGCGTAGTATTTCTACCTACAGTTGATTTCCCATTTGGGGCTCTCGGGCTTGTTTTCCGCAATGCTGCGTTGTTTCTGCCTGAATCTGCTTTACCATTTGGGGCTCTCGGGCTCCCCGTGGGGAGCCCGAGAGCCCCAAATGGGAAAGCAGATTCAGGCAGAAACAACGCGGTTGTTTTCCGCAATGCCGCGTTGTTTCTGCCTGAATCTGCTTTCCCATTTGGGGCTCTCGGGCTCCCCGTGGGGAGCCCGAGAACCCCAAATGGGAAAGCAGATTCAGGCAGAAACAACGCGGTTGTGTTGGAAAACGCTGCGGTTTTTCTGTCCGAGTTTCTCAGGCTCCTCCGAGCCGGAGGAGCCTGAGAAACTTGGAAAGAAAAACCGCAGCGTTTTCCAACACAATAACGTTGTATTTATGTTTGCGGTCGCTTCAAAAGCGACCGCAAACATAAATACGTTTTTAAAGCTGCGGTTTTATTTCTAAGTTTTCCGGACTCAACGCAGCTAGTGCTTATTTTTTAAAAATAAATAAATAGCACTTACCGAGATTCAGCTGCAGCTTTCCTGCTCTGGTCTCCGGTCCCCGTCCTGCGCCTACAGCACTAATGAAGGGAAAGCCACCCAGCGGTAGCCTTTGTTTACTACAGCTGGCTGGCTTTTCCTTCATTAGTGCCGCAAAAGCAAAAGCCAGCACAGGAGGGCCTCCATTTCACAAAATGGATGCGCCCATGTGCTTGCTTTTGCGAATCTTGAGCTTGAATAGCTCAAAATTTTACATAGGAAGTTTTAAAACGGAGAATGCTAGTATTTTTTTTTATCTTGCCTATCTATTTTTTAAATAACATTTTTTACTAGACCATCCCTTTAAGTAAACATGCCAACAGATCCCAACTATCAGGGCAGGGAGTTCACTCCAGCAAGTTGTTGGAATTAAAGAGCCTGAGGTTTCCTTCAATTTCCTTCCGTGGTTGCCCGAGTCAAGTCAGCATTCTGCACATAGTTCTAATCCATTTCCGTTTCCGTTTCTGGTGCCTCTGCTATGTGTATTTCCTGTTCGGGCGCACCTATTAGTGCATGTTTGCATTGCTTGTTGATTGTGGCGTAGGAGAGCCAGGTATAGAGCTCCCTATGTCTTCCCCACCAAGTAAGCTATTAATTGATCTCCGTCCATCTCTCTGCATCTCTGCACCCAAAGTGAAGCACATTGACCTACTGTTTCACACACCTACACTCCAATGCAGCCAATGCTACCTAACCCCAATTTCAAGTTGCCTAACCATTATCTGGGCTCACCAACCCTGGGAGGACAGCAATAGGACACTTCTGTTGACAGCTAATAGCCCACTAGCATGATAAATTAAGAGAGGTCCCTTGGATTAAAGCAGGATTCCTACTAGGTGACTCCACTAACCCCTAATCAGTTCAGATCCTTTCTGGTGTTTCAGTAATTTGCATGTCTGCCCTCTATTTGCAAGAGGCAAAGGTTTTAATGTTCTGTTTTCTTTTGTTTGTTTGGACCTTTTTTGGGAGCTGACTGCTCTAGATCCTGGTTACTGTAGACGGCAATCCCAAATTAATTCGACCCACAGAGCTAGAAAAAAAACTTCATTCAAACTGATTAGTTGATCCTCGGCTTGAAACCTTTGTCCCAAAACACTTCTGCTTTGATCTCCCTTTACTGGCTCCCAGGGGAAGCCAGCATCAGCTTCCAAACTCGTTGTCTTACCCAGTGATCCTACTGGCACTCTGGACAAAGCTGCCTTAAGCAAAAGACTAAGAAATGCTGTCCTAATATCCTTTTTAGGTCTACTAGTTCTGAGACGCCTGAAGTCGCAGCCTTCGGGCACTATCTATCGGCATGAGGGCAGAATGCTGGACATGTCAGGGGCTGCTCTCTGGTAGGGCCTCCCAGACATCGCCAGATCTACTGAATACTACGTCTGTCGATAGATATTCCTTTAATAAAAAGATCCTGCACTTGAAAACGCACTTCACTCTGCCATTATGTGTCGTTTGGCTTGCACTTGTGCTTTTTGCATTCACATTGTTGCTGCACTTCTCTTATTATCCTATCCTTGATGCTCCCTGCGCAACTCACCAATGAATGAATAAACAAAGAAATCAGTATCTATAATAGGCATACATTCATATTTCTCCTGACAAACACGGTAAATCTGGTAACAAATATCGTTAAAACAAATTCAAACGAAGTCAGTTAAGTCATTAAAGCAAAGTCTAGCAGCAATGGATGTTGGTGTGGCGTGCAGGTGGTGGTGAGGTGTGCCTGGATCTCTACATGCATTCCTAAGTGCAAACGTCGACAGTGTGAGGGGGAAATAAGACTCCTTCACATTCCACAACCATCATTGTTTAAGTTTTGGCATGCTCGCCACTCAGACATATGTTTATCGACCCAGAAACCTTCCATTTACGTGAAGGTCTTTGTCATGTCCTGTCAGTTTTAATGGTAGTGTATTTGGTCTTTGCATGTACAGTGGCATCGGGCCATTGGGGTGATGGTGACATGTATGGGATGCTCTGACTCTTCCACTATGGTGTGGGTGGTGACCTGGCACCCTCACTTTCACACTTTCCTTCCTGGGCAATCTTCTCGCTGCGAGTTCTACAATATGTTGCTAGGGATTGCGATGGGTACTCAGATGGCACGTTTCCAAAATGGCAGCCTCCCATATCTTGATACACTCAGTCCAAGCAAAGATGGTACTGTCTATTTACACGTCTAGCATAGAAAGGGAATACCATAGCTTTCCTGTAAAGGAACAAATAAAACACCTCTTCTTTGTGTTTCAATGTTTTGTGTCTTTTGCTTCCCAGCCAGGGTCTCCCGCAATCAAATCCCTTGGTTTCTGTCTTGTGTGTTGCGTTTTCCCTATGGTGTCTCTCTGTCCTGGTTTCCATTGTCTGCTGGGAGTTGGAGCGCTTGGTCACTATTGAACTGAGGTGACCAAGCGCTCCAACTCCCAGCAGGTAATCGAAATTAAAAGCTCAGTATTGGGACATGGGGTTCTTCGTGATATGCAGTCATCTTTCAGTCCAAGTTGGAGGCCAATTGAGGAGACAGCGCACAAAGATAAGCAGCGAGCCAATGGAAACAAGGTCCGAGAGAAAGGACTTAGGTAAAACTAAGGTACATGCAAAGTCAAAGAACAGAGGAGTGTGTCCTGCATGCGTTGGAGTGACCTTGTAGAGAGAGCCAAGAGATATTTCTGCCACTGGCGTTTCCGCTCTGAAACCTGCCCCTTCGGACCAGTCATTCAACCCCCTATGCAGCTAAAGATGATACACTGGCAGTAGGCACTGCAACGCCATTCCTTTCATACACAAAGAAAGACAAAGGTATGTGTGCCCCCTTGAGTCATGCTCTTGACAACTTCCTTAAGGCAAAAACTAGTTGCTCAGATCAGGATCTGGAATGTACTATGCAATTCAGGATTTTTAATTGAAGGGTGTGTAGTCTGCAGTTTTTTTAGACACCTGTTGTAAAGGGACATGTTTATTGGGAGCCTGCCAAAGGTGAACAGCGGTCACCTCATGAGAAAAGGGAGCGGACAGGAAAGGAGGGAGGCACCAGTGCCAGCAGCCATGCAGAGCAGATGCACAGAGGCACGATCTGGGCATCTTAGGTATTGTCATAATAAAGGGAGCAAGATCTAATACAAATAAGGTCAAGCAAATATCTCTGAGTCAGTCTGTTACCTCAGTCGGCGATTGTACAACTGGAGAGCTCCCATCCTCTGTTTGCCTTCACTTAACCCTGTGTCTCATGTCTTGTGCGCCTGCTCGGCCTTCAGATACCAATTAGGAGGAGCTCTATTTGCCTGGCTGAATGTCCCATTGCCCTGCTGTTGTGGTGCCAGTGCCAGTGGTTCCTTGTCAGCATCCTTTTAGGGTGGAGCATGGGCACGGCCCCGTCGGGCTGGCGTTGCGTGCCTTTAGCTGCATGCAGGCACGCAGTTGGTCAATGTTAAGACGGATTTCTGAACTCTGTCCTGGTGGCGCAGAAGTTCAGAAGGCCAACCTAATTACTTGGAACAGGGTAACCTCTGGACGAGCCAGACCAATCAAGGTAGCGATCGCGGCGGTCAAGACTAGGTCTCAAGAGGGGTGAGGGTGACTGAAAGCCCGCAATGAGCACACAAAGCAAGATCACTTACAAACTACTCCGAACAGTTGTTATATTAAAAATATATACACATTTATTTCAAGGCCTTTAAAACAATGACCGTAGCGAGAAAATCACAATATAACGATAGTAAACCAACACATACCATATCAACACAATATATATACAAATACAACAAGTCTCAAGCGTTATATGCACGAAATGTGTAGTCCACCTAAAAGGGAGGGAAAACAGGCAGTGCGCAATAATGCTTAGACCCAGTTCACCTTCAGAGGCACCTAACTAGATGGAAGTCCGAGCCCTGCGAAGAGTGGAGCCTTGTTCTCAAAAGTACCTGCATGCGCTGGTGCCAACGGGCAAAAGGAGAAGCTCTTCGAGGGAAATCAGGCAGTTCAGTTTAGTGCACAAAAGAAGAAGAACAAGTTCCGCGACTCAAGCGCAGCCTCCACAGTGGGCAGAAGCAGAGCGCGAGTACGGAAAAGGGTGCTGTTTGACACAGCGGGGAAAAGCAATGGACTCCTGCAGGAGGGTGACCAGATCCTAGCTATGCTACTCACCGGTCCCCGATGCAAGCAGACCCAGGCTTCTCCGCGTCCGTTTCAGTAGCTGGCAGGTTCAGAAGAGCAGGGAACGCCTCGTCGTCGTGTTGAGTAAAAAGACGTCCCAATCGAAGAAACCCGCACAGTTTGTTACCACAGCAGGGCAACGGAGCGGCCGTGTGTATCGGAGCCCAATGTACACTACTCACTTCAGACCTGGGAACGCCAAGTGTACGAAGCGTGTGAGAGTGACAAGGACTCGAAACACTACACAACCTGGCGGCGGTTACAGAGTAAGACTCCCGTGTAAGCTGGTCAGTCTACTGGATGGCCCAGAGACGCTTCCGAAGGCTTACTGGCAGGAGATGGTGAAGATGCCGAGAATAGCTGTTCCCGCTATTCCAAGGGTCGAAGTACCAGTACAGGCCTTCTGGTTCGATCAAAGGTGAAAAGGGTTTCACAAGGCGACAGCAGTGCAGAGGAGAAGTCCTTCAGCGGGTCACCAGCGATTCCTCGGTCCAGCCTCTTGGTTGCAGGATACTTGGCTCCTGTATTCCTTCGTTCGTGAGAACTCAGGAGATCGACATGGTAGTGGTGTTTCCAGCCCCCTCTTATCCATGGTTCCCTTCGCGCCAAAACGGAGGGGACCCAATGGGAGATCTGCTCATCAACACTCACACCATTCGTGGACCAATCACGGACCATGGTGGTCCCAGGCATTCACACCACCCTAGACTCTCTGGCACCCAGGATGTGTATTCGGACCAGACATCCCAGCCCACATCCTGGAGGCACACAAAAGACATGTAGAAGCCCGCGAAAGCATCCGTGTTTCGCGGGAAAGTACATGCCCAAATAAGGAAGGCCCCGGGTCGGCTCGACCTGGGGAAGGTGAAGGGAGCAAGACGGTCAGCGGACAGGACAAAGGAGCCTCGTGGTCTGGCCATTTTGGGAGCCAGGCCACCATTTTGGGTTAAGCGCGAGAAACGTGCTTACAACGCCAAAAGGAGCTCAAAACACAAGAAACGATCGCTGCCACCATTCACGTCCCTGAATCACTTGCACCGATCAGATACAATCCTAAACGAGTATCTAGGGCCTGTAGAAGGCTAGAGACCCAAGAGAGCTGTAACTTAGCTTACAGTGCCCTCTTGTGTCATGTTGCACGAAAGCCGCAACATGATAAAAGAAACTATGGGAAACACCGTTCCCCCGGTACTGACTGTCTTAAGGGCATGTCAGTTTCCCCGTAAGAAAGGAGCGAAAGCCCAGAGGAGTGCGGCAGAAGGCTGCACTTCTCTGGCAAAGTCAAGAACAAGGTGAAAAACAACAGCAAAAAGTTTAGGGGTTGCCACATGGAAGGAAAATTACCTACAATTACGAAATCTTTCCTAACAGTCAACTTCTCCTCTGAGATACTGTGTAGTTTATCAGAGGCTGCACTACTCGGGAAAGCCAGACACATCATGCTTGAGACTTAAAGTGGTGCACATCTGAAAGATGCTACCTTAAGTGGGGTGGTGCATTCTGTACCCCACTCAGTCTATAGGTGGTCGAGGCACACCTGGTGGTGAAAGTCGTGGACAGTGCAGTGCTCTTTGATCCCTCAAGCCAACATATGGCACGTTCGCTCAACACCTTGCTGGAGTACAGCTGCCAATCGAGTAATTTTCCTCACACCTCAAAGTTGCTGGTTCAGATTGCTTGCTCTTTGCAGAAGACCAGATCCTGCTTGCTCCCGGATTTTGCTTGCATATGTGTCTGTTGCAGCGGGACTCTGTGTTGCTGCATTCCAGCTTTGGAAAAATATCTGATGAGGACATGAAAGGCATGCCATTCTTATTGGGGGCCACTGCCATTTGCCACGTCATATGCATATTCAATGGCACCCAAATGGAGAAGTGGGTCAAACGAGTTAAGAACTAGCTAGAACTAGCTAGACGCCCAGCAGGAGAATTGGACTATTAAACCAGATGTTTGTTCATCAACCAGTTGGATATACATCACACTGACGTTCTCGTCTTAAATGCAGAAAACAAATAAGGGCTCGAAGAATGCCTGGAAGAATACTTGGTCCTCTGCAGAAACCTTAACTATGAACAATATATATTTAACATGGCATGTCAATTTCTTGGGGAATTGTTTGGCATGGTTGCCATGGGACTGAGAAAATGTGTGGCTCATTGTAATTTCCAGAACTTCAGCAATGAGGAATCCACTTGTTTGCCAGGACTTAAATCAGTGTGTCCTTTAGCTTAAGGAACGTTCTTTTGATGGTATCTCTGGAACGTGCAACATAATATTGATGGCACCCAAGGAAGCGAGAGCAAAATGTTGTGCAGCCCAAAATGTGGGAGAGAAGGCTGGACAAAGATGAACCGTTGTGACTGGGTCGGATGTCAGAGTAGAGAAGGAAACCCAACAAGGATGAAGGAGAAGCAAGTGATAAAGCAAGTGAGAAATCGAAAAGCATTAACAAAACGTGCTATTGGTTCTTTCAGAGCTTCCTACACATGACTACATGTCTGGCACTGGGTGCACAATGCAACAAGTGTAGACAAGAAAATAGCTTTGCACAAACTCTGCAGATGAGCTCCAAAAAAGAAGCAAGACGACGAAAGGAAGGACTCCACGAGGCATGCCCACATTATCGAATTAAAGTGTCTGGCTCAGAAAGCAACTCAGAAGAGTACATCACCATGGTCTCAGCTCATGAAGATGCTGGCAATAGAGACGTAGACCTCTCAGCTCATGAAGATGCTGGCAATAGAGACGTAGACCTCTTTGCGTGAAACCATGAGGCCAAATTCATGATTGATACTGGCTCGCTGCTGAATATAATAGGCAGTGCTTTAAGTGGGGTAAGAAATTGAGGGGGGGCCCTCGTTTGGGGGTGTGGCTTCCATTGTGGGCGTGGCCTAAAACGTGCACAAATCAATGTAAGGTGCGCAAACAAATATATAAATGTATGTGAGCATTTATATATTTGTATGCGCACTACTATGGTTTGTGTACCTTTCAAGCCTTATAAACATACCAATGTTACGTATTTCTAGGTTTATAAAAAGGTGGCTTGAAAAGTGCACAAACCATAGTAATTTACGCACACTTGTGCGCTTACCTTACTATGGTTTGTGCACTTTTCAAGCCACCTTTTATAAGCATAGACATTTATAACATATTTCTATGTTTATAAAAGACGGCTTGAAACGTGCACAATTCAAGGCATCTTTTATAAAGCGTTGAGGACGGACAAAACCCGAGGTGGCTTTGTCCATCGACAAAGCTTTATAAAAGATGCCTTGAATTGTGCACGTTTCAAGCGGTCTTTTATAAACATAGAAATAATTCTACGTTTATAAAAGATGGCTTGAAACGTATACAATTCAAGGCATCTTTTATAAATCTTTGCCGATGGAGAAAGGCGCCTCGGGCTCTGTGATCTCTGCTCAGAGCAGATAGATCACTGAGCCCGAGGCGCCTTTCACCCTCTGCAAACCCGCGGGCTCCGTGATCTAATCTGCATATTAGATCATGGAGCCCACAAGTTCGCTGAGGGTCAGTGACCTGGCGAGGGCAAACAAAGGAACTGTAACTTCCCTGATGACCCCTCAGATGAGGGGTCATCAGGGAAGTTACATTGACTGACAGAAGTGCCAGCCAGCTTCAGCAACGCTGTGCCTGGCTGGCACTTCTGTCAGCTCGCCTGCAATTAAACTGGTGGGCGCATCTCCCGTCGCAGCTGCGGCCGCGGCGGGATAATGCATCCCGCCAATGTTGTGTGGGATGGGGGGCCCCGGCAGGGCCCCGGCTCAGTCCCACTTTTTGGAGACTGACAGGGCCCGGCCCCGGCAGGCCCCGGCCCACTTTAAGCACTGATAATAGGCCTCAGTGAATATGAGAAAATGAAGGTGAAACCTGATCTGTCGCCCTCCAATGTAAAAGTGACACGTTGGTGAAAAAAGGCACCATCACATTTGGGTGTAAATATGTTGGGAAGTTTGTGATGCTGTTGAGGCACAAAGACAAGGTGATCATGGAAACGATCATGCTCTGAAAGGCGAAGCAGCAGGGAAAAATCAGCTAGAGCGCTTTATAGATTGCTGTTCGGGAAGAGCCACCATTAACTTCTTTGTGCCAATAGAACATCCACTTGTGGGCCCTTGTCCCAACTTATTTGCAGGAGTCAGGAAACTGAGGCACATACAAGTGTCCCTTCATTTGGACAAATCTGTACGACCAGTAGCTCAACATCACAGGAGGGTCGCAATTCATCTACAGCAGCAGGTCGATGAGGAATTATCAAACCTCCTCAGTCTAGTAATCATTGGCCTTGAAAAGGAACTGAGCCTCCTGCTTCCAAAAAGGAACTCAAGCTGCCATATCCGCATTTGTGCCATCTAAAAGGTGCAGCATCCGAGTGTACATATTAATGACATAATCCGATACCTAAGCGGAACCCCAGTCTTCCCTAAACTTGACCGTAAAAGGTTGTACCATCAGTCAGTGCAAGACCAGCAATCACTTTACATTACCCCATTCTCCATGCATTTGCGGCAGATACCTTAAAGACTGTGCAGCCATCAGTAACCCATTGAGGAAACCCACCAAACTGGAGACAGCACTTGTGCCGCTGGCTGAATGTGAGCTTGGAGGATAAATGAAAGGATCCCTGGCGCATGAAGCCTCGCTGGGGATCCCGAAACGTAAAAAAATGAAAATTGGATGACCGACAAAAGCCGAGCCGGGGATGCCGAAAATGAAAACAGAAAATCTGATCCCGGGCGCTAGAGCCGTGCGGGTATCAGGAAGTAAAAGCAAAATATTAGAGTAAGGGGCCTTGTGCATGTGCACGCAAGGGTCCCTTTACTCAAAAAGGAAAAAAAGACTTGTAGGCGCGAGCGAGGCACCTTGGACAATGGGAAAACCCTGTAAGAGGGTTGAGGACGCTGTGCTTAACGCCTGTAGCCACCACTGCTTGGTCCCTGTAAGCACTCCCCTGATAGGCAGGGGATAGCCCTAATCACTGCTGCTTCCCCCCAGGTGGCAATGGCATCATTCCCGGGCACAGTTAATTACTGGCACTTCCCATAGCAGTGGAGCGACCAATGTGTGTTTAGCCCTTCTCGGGCTTGATATAAGTGAAGAGGCCACCGCCTGTCAGGTGGCCCAGCTGGACTCCCTGGGCCACACCTAGCACTCGTGGCCCAGGTTTAGAAGTGCTCTGGGTGGCTCCCAAGGCTGCCTCTGAGTGCTGGGCTACATCTGACATATGCAGCCCAGACAATATAAAGACATTGAGGTCTCCACACACTGTTGCTGCTGCTGCTGCTGCTGCTGCCTTCGCTCAGAGGAGCCCCATCAAAGAGTGCAGGAAGAAGGAATAGCAAGGACCTTGAGACAGCGCTGGCCAGGTTGTCTTGCAAGTAAGGTGTTTTCAAATAGTTTTATTTAATACAATGCACTGTATAGACTTTGTATATATTTTAAAGACATTTTATATTCTTAAAAGATTATTTTTATATTGTTTGTGTTCTATTAGTAACGCAGCTGCTTAGCAGTAATTTAAGTTGTATATAGTGTCTTGTGCTCTTCCCCTTTTGTAAAAAAAAAAAAAAAAACTCACTAAACCCTGGAAAAGTATATAAGAAAGTGTTTAACAACTCAAAAGAACCGTACACTAGCATTCCTTTTGTCCACCGCTCCTTGTGTGCTCCAGTTACTCTAACCTTGTGTTTCCTCCTTAGGGGTATTTGGGGAACCTACCTGCCCTAACCTCTAGATCTTCCCTACCCTTACATTCTTCCTAGAGAAGTACACCAGGGTGATCTCGAACCCAGGAGAGTGGGATTTGGAGACAGGTAAGAGGCGGGTCAAGTTATAAGTGAAGGGTTAAGTTGTATATTGTGTGCTCGCCTACACCTCTCTCCCTATCAGGTGTGTTGGAAGATCACCCGCTACATGAGGTTGTATTTCAGACCTTCAAAAGGAACGCAGTGGTGGCTGAACACTTGTGATTTGACCCGTCACATTATAGTGAACTTACAGCGGATGTGTGTCATGTCTGACTTTGAGTAATAATCGCCCAACACAAGCCAGGCCAGGACTCTATCAGAAAGATTGTTTTTCATGCATGATTAAAATTGGCAGACATGGAAATGGACCACTCAGACAAGAAGAAGGGGTTTGTTGTTGTTTGGGTGTGCAAATACTACCACATTTTAATTTATGGCAAACCATGTAATGATCAACTCTTTCAGTTTCAGGCATATGATTTTCAGTACTAAATGTTAATATTTTACATTTGTTAACTATCTCCGCCGAGACCCTCCAAAACCTCCCTCTTAACTGATTACAAGTGTTGGATTGTACAGCAAGCAATTTGCCTTAGTAATGGATCATGGGATCATGAAGTCCTTCTGGCCATCTAGTGGACACCAGAGAGCAAGATCCATCTGAGGCGGGACTGAAGCTCATTCCAGGGCAGGAAAGGAATATAATCGTGCCAACCTCACATATTGGTGCCCACAGAAATGTGGGAAGGTCCTGCCCTATTTGACTGAGGAGTAAATAAACTTGAGGCTGGGTCCGCAATCCTGCCATAAATGACTGAGGACAACCGAAATGGTCTGACTCTGAAGTGTGCAGGTTGATGTCCAGTCCAAGATGTAGACGTGGAAATACCTGGGATTTATGGGAGGTGTAGATCGTAAGGAACTCAGGGCTTTGCAGAATATCCATGATGAACTATCTGATTTGGCAAAAAGGGTCTATGAGGGTTCTACATAATCATTAAAAAGAAATGTTGTCAGTAGATTATACACAGCTCATGAATGTCATCAGGGCACAGTAGCAATGAAGGGGCACATTCATGACATGGTTCTTCAGCTTTATGTCAAGGTTGAAAGAACAGTAGGACCAAGTCACCTCTGCCAGTGCACCAGTAAATTAAATATGCCAGACCATACCAAATGTTGGTGTTCCTGGATGCAGGATGACAAGAGGTCACAACACACATCTTCTGCTTACTAAAAGACAACTGGCATTTCCTGGTATGATGGAGGAAAACACTCTTTCCAAGCCTGGCAGTGATGCCATCCCAATTCTGTATGATGTTTCCTTAGCCTGGAGCATTCCAGTGGTTCTTATGAAGGATAATGGTTCACCTTTCAACAGATATGAATTTGGAAGGTTCCTGAAAGACATGCTGATCACGCATTGGAAGATTGAGCTTCTGTGGGTTGAAGCCAATTGGATGGTGGGACGATTTTTGAGGCCCTTCAAAAGAACAGTTCAAGATAGTGAATGAAGCGGGATGTCACTGTTTACGTGGCTACCAAAAGTATCCACACTTGTCCTCTGGCCGATGCTTTGTAGAAATCACGCTGGGGCAAACATTGGCCATTAGGCTACCTCAAAGTTCTCAGCATTTCCTCCACCACATCACAAAGATGCACAAAAACACCAGCAGGCGTAAATGAGGATATCAACATACGCTAATGGTAGTAGGCAGGATCAGCTAATACTGTTTGGGTGACGAAGCACTGAATCCGAAAGTCAACGTTTTATACCATGCCACTAGAGGTACCAAAGGGTCAATGGTCGAAGTGAGCACTGATAGCAAGATGATAGCAAGATGATCATAATGTTAGCAAGGTAAAGCAAACTCTGACCTGATATGTTGCAGTTAGAAAGACAATATGTATTTCCCCAAGGAAATCTCCAATGTCTTGATGCCGAACAGATGATTGGGTATGATACCCATGGAATCTCCACTGTGCCGAATGAAACAGGAGAGACAGAAACTCCAGGGGAGAACACACAAGGGAAATTCCATCGGGGAATAGAAACCCTTGATTGCCATCAAGAAGCTGAAGGTTTGTAGCCAGGAAGTCTGCAGGACTGCTGTGACAGCGAAAACGCTGTGGAAAAGAGGGTCCAGAAAGAATAACGCTGAAGGAGACTGGAGGCAAAGAGAATAGCGCCAGGAGTGAAGGAGATGAAGCTGAGAAGGCAGGGAGCGCTAGAGTAGAAGAAAACTAGAAAGGTAAATGGAGAGTAACGCACTGAGGCTTACCGAGCCATTGCGTATATCCCTGATGGTGGAGTGTGACATTCATTGTGCGTGCTGCGTTGTGGAGTGGTCACCATCCTGGAATAGACTAGAACATTGATGTGTCTATTTTGTGGAGTATCTGACAAGTGCCATGTTACGAGGAAAAACATAGCACGTATATGGGTCTTTCTCCACCTGTGCCATAATGAGCAGTGACTGTGCCGATTCATGACACATAAGAAAAAACTCTCATTCCAAGAAACACCAGACGCAGGAGATATCAGAGAACCATGAACATAACTATTGAGGTTGAACTGGGCACTGATAATTCTCAAAGGTCTCATTACCGGATGTCCAAACAAAGATTATCCAAGCATGTGAAATAATGGCCTAAGTGGGTAATTGAAGAACTAAAGTGAAGGGAATTTTTCAAACTTGCAGATGATGTAGGGACCGGTAGTCCAAAGACATGTTTCCTGCCTCCCGGCCTTTACAATCACTTCTCACTCCTCCACCTACATGCTCCCTTCTCCTGTCTCAATTCTCCCTCCTCTTCCTCCACACTCACTTCTCCCTCATCCGCCTCTATGCTCACATTCACGCTCTTCTGCATTTACTCTCACTTCTCCCTCTTCCACCTCTGCTCACTTTTCTACTTCCTCTTCTCTCTCTCTCCTCCACCTCCATTCTCATGTCTCTCTCCTCTGCTCCCACTCTCAATTCTCCCTCCTCCACCTCTGCTTCCACTTTTCTCCCTTCGAACCCTACTCTCACTTCTCCCCCTTCTTCCTATGTTTTCATCTCCCCTCTTCACCTCTGTGCTCGCCTTCTGTCTGTCATCCCACCATACCACCCCACACTACTCTCTGCCTCTCTCACTGCACTCATGACTCTCACACTGTTATGCATTTCCTGCTCCCTTTAATTTCTTTGTCATGCGGCTGCATGACGTATTATTTTATTTATTTTATTTCATTGTTTAAAGCGCAGACCTAGCTCGAGAACAGCAGAGCGCCGTACAGAATGTGGGCAGCTGGCATCTTTTAACAGTAGCACAGTACTGTGAGGTCTGTGCATCAGTATGTCGGTCCATTGGAATGAGTCCTTGGTCAGCTGTTGTTGAAAGAGCCATGTTTTGAGAGATTAGTGAAATTGGAGAATTTTGGGGGAACTCCGAGCCGACACTGGGATCGAGTTTCAGAGGGTGGGTGCATGGAAAGAGAAGGTGTGTTTGTGGTTCCTCTCTTTGGGGACGAGTTGTGATTCAAGTCGGTTGGTCGATTTGCTGTGCGAGGAGCATGTCCCACCAGATATGTGTAGCTTAGCACCAGGTAAGCTGGTGTGCTACTCGTGACTGCTTTGTAGATGATACATACAGTCTTGAACAGTATCCTAGCTTGGAGAGGAAGCCAAGGTAGTTTGCATAGGATGGGGTAATTCGGTCACATTCCTGTGCTCCTATAAGACAAACTGCAGCATGGTGGACTGCTTTGACGTGAGCCAAGTGAGCAGCTGGAAGCCCTGTCAGTAGGGCATTTCCCCCATTGATGTGCGAGACCACAAGGGCCTGCACTACGGTCCAGAAGTCCGGCGACGTGATGAAGGGTTTGATTTTTCAAAGATTAGAGATTCTGAGCCAGGCTTTTTGGGCCTTCTTCGCTATGTGTTTCTGGAAGGACAGATTGTTGTCAATGGTGAAACCTAAGGATTTTTCTGAGTCTAAGAGTTGTGGATCAAATCCTTTTAGGCGCATATCATTGAGCAATTTTTGGACAAGTTTAGCCGGCGGTCCGATGAGGACGAATTCAGTCTTGGATGGGTTTAGTTTGAGGTATGCATCCGACATCTAGGACTGGATGATGGCTAGGTAATCGTGGAGACAAATGATGTCCTGTGCACTATAGTATTCCCATAGTGATTGGTTAGCTGTAGCTAACCTAGATTGCGGAAGGTGTTTGACTGGTTAAGTGTCCTGGAGAGAGGCGTGCCATCCGTGAGGTGACAAGGGAAACACAAGGGAATAAAGAGAATACTCCACCCTGGTGTGTGGGAAGACAGCTGTGGGGGGAGGTATTGTAAATAGGGTGGCGGGTGATTGTACATTGTCGCAAAATTCGACTTATCGGTGGTGATCGGCACGTGAATTGTAGTCGGGACTGTAGCAGTGGTAGTGGTCCCTTCTTGAGTTTATGAGGCTATTTGGTGGGGTAGTGACTCCCCACGTATCGGACGGAGCGCTGTACTGGTTGGTCTGGATGGCGATTACATGTACGGGGGTTTGGTATTCCTATGAGTCGGTGTTGTAGTTCAATGAGTAGATGAGGATTCCTGTTAATTGAGTGTTTTAGCTCAGTGAATAGATGACGGATTCCCGCGGGAGATAGCTAGAGTCTGCCTCACATTGCGGAAGATAGTTGGCTGGTTAAGTTCCCCTGGTGAGGGTGCGTATTACACGCGAGGCGACGCAGCGTGTGCAGACTGACTGTATTTGAAAATTATTAAAGGATACTCCACTGCAGGTGTAGTGGGAAGACAGCTGTGGGGATTGTGGGGTTTTATGTTGGGATCTTTGTGGTGTTTTGTGTGGGGTTGGAAGGAATGGGTTATTGTTCTGTGTATGCGCATTTGTCTGTTCATTTGCACTGTGTTTTTAGTTTGGTGACGTCACCTTTAGATTGATGCATAGGACACAGAGTTTTGATGGTGAGGAGCTAGTGGTGTGGATTTGGAGAGGAAGAAGAGGTGACCAAGAGACGGTGTGCACAATGCACATGCGCAAGATTGAGGGGGTGTGCCGGAGAAGGCAGTGGTTTAGTGAAGATCAGCTGTACATGGAGTACACTGGCTAAGGTGCAGAGCCAAGAAGGCTCATAGAAATTTTTAAATGTTAAATTATCTTCTAACTTTTGCTCCCTGAACAGCGGACTATCGAAATTCTCAACTTGAGGTGAGGTAAAAGGTATCACATAATAGAGAAATGACTCTCCTTCAACTGTTACGTAGACACAGCCACCATGCCAAGATAAATTAGTAAAACATAGTGTACAATGGTTCAAAAGTACTGAAGACAAATAAATAAGACCATAGCCGCCCACAGTCAGCTTCTCCAGAAGCGTGCAGCAATTTCTAATGACACACATACATAGCACTTAAACAGGAAAGAAGCTGAAAAAGCGCCTGGCTACAGTTGAACTGTGGCACATGATGGAAAGGAAAGTAGTAAAGCGTCAGTAGATGCTGAACCAGCACGAGCAGAGGGAAGAGGGATCTCACCATTCTGCACATCAGGGAGTGTAATATTTGATGACACAGATGGTAAGCAAGGAATGCATTCCATGAGAGAACTGAAAGCATCGGCAAGGACAGATACAGGGATCATTTCAGTAGATACCACAAGCACCCACACAGGCATTGTCACCACTATAGGTACAGACACAGACACAACAAATGACAGCACCACTACCCCAGGACTTACAAGCATCACAACCCAGGGACACTGCACAGCAGTCAGCACCCATACAGAACACTGACACAATAGCAACAGTACCGGTTACATGACTGGGAGGGGCCATCTTGGTGGGGAACAACACTTTCAAAGGAAATGGATTGACATTATACTGGTAATAGGACAGCCCCCAGACAAACTTGATGTGTCTCACACGCACCCTCAATCTTGCGGAGGACAACTGCATAGGGGTGGTGATAGGTAACAAACCATTTTCTTTTCTGGGTGACAGTGGGACGACTAGGCCATGCATTAGGGAAGGGACATTTGTGGCATCATGAGCAGACTGGATATGACTACTTTATTCACAGACAAAGCCATAACCTGTTTAACACCAAGCATACACAAAGTAAAGAAGATTGTTTAGGCATAGTGGGGGTGCACGGCACAGAGGGGGGTGCGTAAAGATAGTGCATTGCAAGAGAGTACATTCAGCTACATTCTGAGCACACATCTTTCAGCAAGGAGACTGGGTTCATGCATACACAAATAACACAGAGCAATTCAATGAGACACACAAGGTGGAGAAAGGTGCACTTGAGGGGGAGGCATGTCTTTCATTGATGGTTCACCACAGTAGGAGAGAACTTGGGGTAAAGGGTGGATGATCCATGTTCGCAACAGACACAATTTGGCGACAAAATAACACAGTGCAAGTAGTAATGCCACTAGCGCTTTTGAAAACAGCACTGGCACAAATGCATTAGCCAAAACACATAGGGAAAGAGGTAATTGCTGCACGAACTGGAGAATAATGCTGGCATTTAAATTTGGGAGTAGATCATGAGGGGAGAAATATATTGTTTAACTGCAACAGTAATGAAAGTAGTGGAGTAATACAATGCTAGACTTAAATGAGTAATTAACAGAGTAGGGTTTAACAAGTGGACATGGGGTGGGATACAGAGCATGGGAGTAAATTGTGATGGTTGGGATTGATAGAGAATGAAAACAAAAAGAAAAAAGAAATAAAAAGAGGGGGTGACAGGTAGTGAATACTTGGTAGCAAATTTCATTAGTACCAGCTTAAAGTGCCTGCAGTTCACTGCGGGGCACGCTCTGAGAAGTTGTGAGAGGAGCCATAGAAGAAAGATCTAAAAACCCTTCAATTATCTTAATTAAGGAACATGATCCTCTTAACATAGAGACACAGCCATGCTATATGACAGATTTACCACCCTGATGTTTCCCTGTTTAGCTTGTCAGCGCCTAATGCCCCCGGGACAAAGGCACCAACCTAAAAAGCTTAAAGTAAAGTACAGTAATTACAAAGACTCAAAGGCCCATCTGTACACTACCACCTAAATTGCGTGTATATGATCCAAGTGTGTAATGAGTATCTTCACCTAAATTAAGTGCAGATGATCCAGATGTGTTAAGTATACAGCTACAGGACAGTGGTTGTCTACCCATTTTCCAGGTAAATTTAGAATTGTGCAACAAGTTAGGGTCCGACCACCATTGAACGCCCACCAGGTGGTGACAGGACGGTGCATACATTTACCCTTGGCTCCTCCCACCAGGACACTGAATAGTGTGGGAGTAGTGTAGAGAGGTTAGGTCAAGAAATTGAAAAATATTTCAATTCTCAGGTCTCAAACGCTTCTTTTTCATTTCTCGACAGATACAAAGAACCCAGGGCAGGCCTGAAGACAACGGACAACAAAATTACAATGGCTAGGGACTAGAGCTGGACATTTTGCCCTCCTGACAGACTTTGTTAGATATGTAAGGCGTCAAGCCCTACAAAGCGGTGGCCACCCTGGCAACGAGGGAGCAACAATCAACAGGGCCAACGCAACAGATTTTCATGAACTGCAAGACAACACGAGCACTCTCGAGTTAGGGAAACCTGGCCATCCTATGGTCCAACGCAAACAAGCAGCTAGAATAGGGACAACACCCCAGTGTGCATAGCATGCTGACATAGGCTTCAAATTATATTTTGTGCACCCGACAGCTTTAACACTGTTTTGTTCTTTCTCTTTTCCTCGCACATGCAGGTTGTTGTGTATGTATGCTGTTAGAATTGTGTAGGACATTTCCTTGATGTTACCTCCCATTCATCACCCTAAGGACTACTCATTCAACCATTCTGAAGCCTTTCCCACTCAATTTGCCCACTCTATCAGAAAACCCAGACCCCTTAGAACATGTTTCCCTGAAGTATATTTCCTTGCTTCCATTGAATACCTAGCCCAAACTTTTCCCCAACTTGAATACAGTGCATATACTGTCCGACTCACATTGAGAAACACTCAACAAGAAATGTCCGGGGGGAGGTTTCATTTTTGCCCTCAGTGATTGTTTAGTTCGTGGAGGCTCTCTTGCGATTTTCAGGCGGGCAACTTTATCATCTCATCAGCTGCAAGGACCCAGCAGCGTAAGTGGTTTTGGGCAAGCCAATAGGACTCTTATTCTCTTAATGGGACTGTTAATGATGAACGGAATAATGGGGGGTGGTATTTTAAAAATCATATGTAATAGTGAGCATTACCGCTGTACCCACTACTAACATTCCCTAACCCAAGCAGGAAGACCTACAGTGTCAGAGGGTGAGGAAAAGACTGCTGCCAAAGTAAGGAGAGGTAAGCGCAGTGTAACTGCAGACGCGAAGGGAGTAAAACATATACCTCACACACATAGCAGAAGTAACCAACAACATGCACACATGTACAAAATTGGTAGGGACACCACTGGGGAGAGCTGTCCTGACTGCTTTTAATCACCTATGCCTTGAGTGCCTTGAGAGAATTGTTTGCAACAGAAATACCTACAGCAAAGCACGACGCCCATGTATCTCAAAGTGTTCCAAACGTGAAGAAGATTGCAAGGGAAGACAGCAACATTGAGATTGATGTAAAAAGCGCCAATCGCCTATGAAAGAAGAATACATCAAGGCACTACCCATGATGAACAACTATTAGCAGCTCATTCATTGAAGAACAACTGTATGTAGCAAAGGCACCAGAGAGAGAAGAAACAACTAGCAAATGCACCAGTGAGCAAGCTGCAAGAAAAAAAAGAACAAATATATATATGATAAGTGCCTAACAGAGTGGGACAAGAGTGCGGAGATGGTGACTTGGGTGAAGAATGAAGAAGGACCTATGCCAATAAACACTCTGAAAGCACTGGCCTTATGTTACCAGCACAACAGTGAAAAGAAGTGGACTAACATGCTGGATGCAAGAAGGTTGAGACAAGTAGGGAGATGAGAGCAGGAATAGCAGTGCCTATGGACTACTATTGAGCATATGGATATAAAGATCAAGAGAAACTGCCACCGAATTGGGGAGGAGACTTTTCTTTGGTGCACATTAGCATACCCTTGTTGGTGATGCCCAAGGAAGATGTGAGGTCTGACGACTTCCCCAAGATGGAAAACAACCGAAGAAAGAAGAGGTGACTGAACAAAGCACCAAAAGCACAAACAACTGAAGAAGAGAAACAGACAGAGGAGTGAATAGTGGGGGTAACTACTTCTCGAGCGAATAAGAAGCAACATTGGATAAAGTACCAGCACACAAAGGACTGTTTAGCAGAAAACACATGTGAACAGAGAAAGACAAGAACTGGCTAGCGTTTCCATGGTCATGAACAGAGAAAGACAAGAACTGGCTAGCGTTTCCATGGTCATGAACAGAGAAAGACAAGGACTGGCTGGCGTTTCCATGGTTATAGATGCCATTATGACTGGCTGGTGGATTGAAGATGATAACTGAAGCACTAGTACTGAGCGCAGCATCATTGTGCAAGATCAAGATCCATTGATGATGCGAGAGAACAGCAGAAGAAGCGATAGGAATGCAAATAAAAGACATGGTGAAAGGAAGAGCCGGACTAAGGGAGAAGATAGCAGTGCGCGAAATGGTTCCAGCAGTAATAAAGGTAGACACTCCCTGTGATCAGAGGAAGTACAAAGGGAAGTGAGTGTGGTGGAACGCAGAAGGAGAACACTCCTACATGTACTGGTCATCGACAATCATGTAAACAATTATGGACACTTCAGAGAATTGACAAAGATATGCCGACAGGAAGAAGATGAATGTTGCTTGGTGGTGTGGTCGACAAGTCGACCAGAGGGGGGACTGAAGGGGGAAAATTGAGATCAAACTCCTGCCCCCTCACTCCAAACACATCAACAGAAAGAACAGCAGGAAGAATAATGAGCGCACTCATCATTTCGCACCAGCGCCTATGGGTGACAAATATGCTGAAAGACACCCACTTCACCAACACTGCAACCTACATTAGCCTCAATGCAGCAATACCAGAATCTTCAAAACACAAGAATTCATGTTTAAAGGCTTGCAGATGTTCATATGAATTAACCTAATCAAATTGCACAGTGTAAAGCCATGTTTAAGGAAAATTACTGCCAAGTACACTTGTCTCACTGAACACCAGCCGCAGTGGGGATTCATGCTGACTTCAGCAATGCGACTCGCAAACCCAGGAGCAGCTCAAGGTCTTACAGTAAGATAAGATTTTTCTTTGAACGACAGTGAACTCTGGCAGACAAGCATTTTTAATTCTTCACAAATACGAGTAAGTCAGAGCAGAACACCCAGGGCCCAGTGTTTTTTCTCTGGGAACGAAAGACATTTTCGCAAGATCCACACATCATTTGAAACATAATTGTAACAAGAATGGCTCAGCTCTGGCCAATGAACGCTGAGGGCCCAGAGGCGAAAAGCCTGTTCAAGCTAAAACTAATGGGAACAAATTCACAATGCAACAATTTTAGAATTAGGTAATGGAGGAGGAGCAGTTAAGCCAGCCCACTGACACCAAAGTCCAAATGTCCAATGATCAGGCTTCCTATAAGGGCCCTATAAGTTACCTATCAGCTTAGCAGCCAATCTCAGCATGAGATAGGTTTCTGGGAGCTGGTCCAATTCTGTGATGTCAGCATGCAGTGTGCTACAAAGCTGGCTTGCAAGCCAGTCCCGGGCGAGACGATGCCTGGATGCTGTGCATGAAGCCCTCTGTGTCTTTTTTTGCTGCCCAGAAATAAACGCAGTTTGGAACATGTTGCTGCTTGCTTGGAACTCTGCTGCATTTCTTTGGGCAAAATGGGAGGTTTTGGGGCCTCCCATAGCTGGGACTCCCAGAAGCCATGGTGGTGGTCCAACTTCTCCCAACACTGCGTATTGGTGGATGGATACATTGTGATCTTTGAGGGGAGTGCCCGGAGGCTCCATGTAAAGGTTAAAAAGGATTGGTGAGAGGATGGAGCCTTGGGACACTCTGCAGGAGACCTAGAGTCAGTTAGGATGCAACAAGTTCATCTGGATGTCTGATGTCTGCCTGAGAGGTAGGAGGTAAACCAATTTGGGACAGTGCCACAGAATCCTATTCTGTCAGCAAAGAGGAAGAGAAGGGTGCAATGGTTGACGGTGTCGAATGCAGCAAAGAAGTCAAGGAGGACGAGGAGGTATGAGTCACCCTTATCCATGATTTGGAGGGCATCATCTACCACCTAGATGGTGGCTGTCTCGATGCTACACTTTGGACGGAACCCTGACTGAAAGTCATTTAGGAGGTGGAGTGGTTTGATTCTGAGGAGTACGTGTATATCACCACTTTTTCCAAGATTTTGTCAAGAAACGGGAGGTTCTTAATGGGCCTGTAGTTGGGCAGATCGTCTGGATCTAGTATAGTTTTTTTCAAAAGAGGTCATATGTGTCATGCATCGGAACACCCGATGCTGGTCGTTGTGGCAACGGTGGAGATTACATGGGCCGTCTTGCATTTGATGCCATACTACGATGGCCACCAGATTTCCTTCACATGACGACATCTATTTGCGCTGACCCGGAATATTGGAAGAAAAGGAATTTTACAACAGCACTCGGTGCATCGCAACTGTCCAGTGAGTCCTGTTTAGACACTCTCTTTCCCATTGCTCCTTGATTTCCTACGTTTCCTTCCTCCAGTTTACCTTCTCTCTTTCTTGACAATGCTTGTTCCACTTCCAAACCTTCCCTGCTTCGTGCCGACTGCCGATGACACCGGAGAATATTACACTTACCTTCATCTCTTGCTGGATTCTCAATCCGCAGCTCCAGAAAGTTACATTTCAAATTTACATTACAGAATACACTCTTCTGTCCTCCCTCCTCCCACCCCTTTAACTCAAGCCCCTGTGTCCATGTCATCAGCCTGTTCATCTTCAGGCGTGTCTACTGCCAATATCTCTTCCGTGTCATCATCACTATGGTCGGCCTGGGAGGGGCCCGCCATTGGGGCCACCAATTGTCTCCATGCTATTAGGGGTCCCACCTCCTCCTCACCCCCTGCTGCCCGCTTCGCAGCCGTTTCTGCCTCTGCCCACTTCATGTGGTCAGCCCACCACATGTGGTCAGCCCACCACATCTCTATTCTAGGTCTATGAGCTGCTTTCCAGCACATTGCAATTCTCCGTTTGGCCAGGATGTAGGCCAGGTCCTACATCTTACTAATGTGCCTCTGGTTACGTGGTCTTGGAAAGCCCCCAAGCATACATGCCCAAGCTGACTCCACCTCCAGCGTAATCCCTTTTCCTGCCAAGCATATCTTCAGTTCTGTCCAAAACCTTCCCACCTCCGGGCAAGCCCAAAACATGTGTAGCATCCCAGCTTCCTCCTCCCCGCACCTATGGCATTTCTGTGTCAACGGGCCACCAAATCTGGCAATTTTACTGGGGGTCAAATATGCTCTATGAGTGACATAGTGAATCTGCTCGAGCCTCGCGTTTCGGGACACCTTATTATGATACCTTTGGGCTCTATCCCATTGCCCATCCGACATGGGTTCTCCCACCTATTCTTCCCAATCTCGCCTCAGTTGGAGCAACTCCTTCCCCACTCTGGTGCCCAGTAGCTCATATATGCAGGGTATTTCATGCCCACCCTCTGAGATGTCATACATCGTCTCAATGGTAGCAGTAGGTTGTTCCGCAAGCACTGCCGCAGGCCACCTTACTCGCACTCATTTAATGATTCTAGAAGAGGTGATGTGTTGGCCCTTATGCACCCTGGTGTCTTCTATTAGCCTCTGAAAGTCCAATGACTCCCCCTCCTGCCATATATCTCCAAGGGTAGCCAGGCCCATCGGTTTGCAGTATCTACGGACCCCTTTTATCATTTGGGAGAACGAAGCTGGGTATCCCACAGTCTGCCATGCTCTATGCCACACCTCCCAGCCAAGCACCAGCAGCCTCGCCATTCCTAGTACTTTTGTGTTTGGTAACCACACTGTCTCTCTAAGGAAGTAGGGCGCAGGATCCTTACATAACAGCCTGGGTTCAGCCGTTTCTTCTTCAGACAACCACCTGGCCACATATTGCAGCTGTCCCGCCAAGTAATACAACTCAAAATTCAGCAGGTTTGTTTGTACAACCCCTGTCACACGAGTTTTGTCATTTCCAGAGGGACACCCTGTCCCTGGAGTTATGCCATATAAAACCCCTGAACAGGCTGTGGAGCCTGGCAAAGAAGCACTTGGGGATCACATACGGGATGTTTACAAAAAAGTGTAACAGTCTGGGTAGGACTACCATCTTAATCAGAGCCGCTCTCCCTATCATGGCCAGGGGTAGTCTGGCCCAAAATCCCATGCTGTTTTTAATGCCTTCAACTGCCTTTTCCGTGTTGTGTTTGTATTCTTCTCCTATCGTGTGGTATATGTCAATGCCCAGGTATCGGAACTTCTCGGTTTGCCAGGGTATTCGCAATACCGGTAGGCTCCTCGGTAGGGCACGCCTGTATCTCCCCAGGGGGAACATGCTGGATTTCTTGGGGTTCACTGCTATGCCCGAGAGGGTAACGTATCATTCCATCACCTCCAGGACATAGTGTAGGTTCTCCTCTGGGAAGCGCAGATATAAAAGTATATCATCGGCATACAACGATATAAGATGCGAGTCTCCCGCAGTGTGGATCCCTATCTCCCCATATTGTTGTCTGAGGCATACTGCCAATGGCTCCAACGCTAGGATATATAGCATAGGCGACCAAGGGCAGCCCTGTCTAGTGCTCCTGCTGAGTTGCCATTTATCTGAGATAGTAGCGCCCGTTTTGACCCTTGCGATTGGGGAACTATATAACATTTTAACCCACCTTAGGTACCCCGGCCCCATACCATATTCTCTCAGAGTCGCTAGCAGCCAAGGCCATCTCACTGAGTCAAAGGCCTTGACCGCATCCACTGAGACGATTGACAATTCGCCAGGGTCCTTCTCTGTGTGGTAAATAATGTGGTGACGTCACCTATGATTATCAGTTATATTCCTACCAGGGACGTAGCCTGTTTGGTCAGGGTGTATCAGTCTGCCGATGACTCACTTAAGCCTGTTTGCCAGCACTGCTGTGAGGATCTTGCTGTCCTGATTAAGCATCGATAGGAGTCTATATAACCCACAGTCTGTGCTTGGCTTACCTGGTTTTAAGAGCGGGATGATCACCGCCTCCCGTAGGGACCCCGGCAGCCTACCGCACTCAAACGCCTCATTAAGCATGGCCAGCAGCGGGGGGAGCAGCTCTTGTTTGTATGTTTTGTAGAATTCGCTGGGGAGCCCGTCTGACCCCGGAGCTTTGCATGTGGGCAGGTGCTGGATCACTGTCTCTAGTTCTTCTGAGGTGATTGGGGCGTCCAGGTCTGCCCGTTCCAGATCGTCTAGAGTGGGCAAGCCTATGTCTTCTAGTGTGTTCTGGATCTCTTTGTCCCTTACTTCCCCTGCGTCCTCATAAAGACGTTTATAGTTTATAAGGAACTCTTCATTTACTCCATCTTGGGTACCCCAGATCTGGCCTCCGTCCCCCCTAATTTCCCTAATCACTGGTTGTGATGTTTTGTTTTTATATAACCAGGCCAGCAATCTGCCCGGCTTGTCTAACCCTACATATTTTGTATAGCTCAACTTGCATAATCTATCCCAGTGCTCACTGCTGGCTTGTTGTAGCAGTCTCATCCTTGCCCCATCCTCCCGAGAGGTGCCCCCCTTACAAATGATGTCTTCCAACTCCCTCTCTGTTTCTTGCAACTCCCGTTCTATAACCCCTGGAGCCCTCTGGATTTTGATATGGCTGCGCCCCGCACAACAACTTTGAATGCCTCCCATACGGTTCCAACAGATTGGACGCTTCCAGTATTAATATCGAAGTACTCAGTGATTGCCTCCCTCAGGTCCTCCCGGAATCTCGCGTCCTGCAGGGCCTCAGCTCTGAGCTTCCACGTCGGGATTCGCGCTCTAGGGGGCTGGTGTCGCCACTCCAGGACTAAGGGGGAGTGGTCCAAAAGCACTCTGGCCTTATATTTCGCGCCCACCATTTCCCTTACTAACTCAGCAGCAGCAAACACATAATCCAGCCTTGTGTGCAGGTCATGTGGTGCCGCGTAGTGTGAGTACTGCCTGTCTGGCGGGTGCAGCTGCCTCCAGACGTCTATGAGTCCAAAATCTCTCAGCAGGGACTGTAACGCATTTGCGGCCGGATGGGTTTGTCTAGTTTACCATCTGGCCTGTCCACTTTAGGATTCAATGTACAGTTAAAGTCCCCTCCCCATAGGATCGTGCCACCCAATAGGGGGCTCATTTTGCCGTATAGAGTCCTAAAATAGGCTGCTGTATCTTGGTTAGGGGCGTATAAGTTTATAATGCTCACTTCCCAGTTTTCCAGCAACCCCCGCACTACTTTCATTCTGCCTTCCGGGTCCCCGTAGACTGAATCAGTTGAAATGGTACATGTGGTGCCACCCATATGATAACTCCCCTTGCGTAAACTGAGTATAATGCTCCCTTTCCACTTTCTCTTGACCACCTCCAGTTTCTCCCTAGTAAGGTGGGTTTCCTGTAGTAGTGCTATGTCAATCCTCATCCTTCTTAGGTACATCATTACTTTGTTACGCTTCAGATAGCTATTAAGGCCCCTCACATTCCAGGTAACCACTCTAAGGCTACCCAACGCCATTTATAAAGTATCCTGCTTACCCTCCCAGTTTCCCCTCCCGCCTGATATAACTCAAAATTTGTCGCTCCCTTCCCACTTCCAACAAACTCCCCCTCCCCCCTTTCCCAACTTTAAACCACTGCACACAACCCCTTCCCTCCCCACTTCCCACCCAGCCCCAACAAGTGCCCAGCTCCATCCCTGGATCTCAGGCTACCCTGCGTTTGGTCCTGCCTCGAAATGCCGAGGCCAGGAACCCAGCAGGGTGTCACCGGACTACCGGTGACCTAACTAAACTTCTCGTTGTGGGGGTATGAGGGCAGGCTCTGTAAGGCTCCCGCGCTATTATCAAGGTTTCCCAGTGCCAACGGATCATGCATACTTGTATGGCCCTAGCAACACCCGCCCAAAGGCTATGTCTTATACTATATTCAAGTCCCATTGTCTTAGGCTGTGACATCCTGGGTGCCACAGGCATCTGTTATTTATCTACTCCTTCTCCTGTCTGGATACCCAATTCTTGGGGGCAGCTCTGCATGTCCAGCCACCCCATACCGTCTTCCGGGGTTTCGAAAAACAAGGTTCTGTTCTTATGGAACACCTTCCATTTTGCCGGGCAGATCAGCATATACTTGTGGCCTGCTTCACGCAATCTTTTTTTCACAGCCCCAAAGTTCATGCGTCTGCGCTGCACCTGCAAGGTGTAATCCAGGTATGCGGTTATGTTTGCCGACCCCTTTTGTATTGTTCTGTCTTTCCGAAAGTGTTCAAGAATTCTTTCGCGATCCCGCTAATTCAGGTCTTGGCGATCACCAGCATAGGGGGGGGTCCCCGGCGGCGTTCTCCTCATCAGGGCCCTGTGCACCCTTTCCACAGCAAACCCATGGGTCAACATCCCCTGGTTATCTCCTGCAGCAGCATATATTCAATGTACTCTGTGGGGTTGGGTCCCTCAGCTCCTTCCGGCAATCCAACGATACAGATATTATTTCTTCGGGCACTTCCTTCTGCCTCCTCCGCCCTACTTTCCAGGTTCTCCACACGCTGCACTAGGGCGTGAACTTCCGATTTGTGGGTTGCGCAGTCCGCTGTGTTCGGGGCCACCTCTTTTTCTAGGTGCCCCGTGCGTTCCGCCAGTGACCTGACATCTTGCCGGAGA
Organism: Ambystoma mexicanum; assembly: GCF_040938575.1. Lineage (NCBI taxonomy): Eukaryota > Metazoa > Chordata > Amphibia > Caudata > Ambystomatidae > Ambystoma > Ambystoma mexicanum. The sequence goes on along the minus strand of NC_090926.1, from coordinate 235,655,763 downwards.
AGATTCACGTCCTCCTGCACCGCCCCGACTTTGAGCTCTTGTGCCGCTTTCAATTCGGTCATGGCCAGTCCCAGTTTGGTCTCCCAGGCCACTTTCAGATCGGCAATCACAGCAAGGATCCCCTGGTCGTGCCCATAGTGGTTGTGCCCATGGTAGATTGTGTCTTTGCTCCTGGCTCCTTCTGCACCCGGCAATGTTCTGGCGTATTTGTCGAGCGTGGGTTTCTTGCCCTTTGTTCTCAAAGGTTTATTGGTCATCGTGTTGTGGCAGAGAAGTGCGGGCAAGCCCCACCACTTTTGGCCCCCGGCCTTAGTAAAGTTTAGGCTGCTATTAGTGTTAGGGCCCAGCCGGGCCGTGTCAGGGGCATCTTTAAACTGCCTGTTTTGCTCCTGGAGTAGGCTGTGTACAGTGCCGCCCGCAACCTCACACAGCACCTCCACGCTCCGTGGGCCCCGTCGCCAACATCCCGACTTGGCAGGGTCTCATCCCATCCGCAAAGGTCCTCCTTTGCTGGCACACACACTGGGCTCCACCTGTCCCGCCAGGATACGACAGGCTTGGTCTCCGCTGCGCCTCGCCTGCCACCTTTCCCTGCGATGCAGCGGTCAGTTAATATGGCCCTTTGTTTGCCGTCCGCCATTTTCTTCAGTCCCGAGACTCGGTCTCCCCAAATCTTCCAGCATATGTTCCACGCCCGTCACGCCGCGGATCGGGCCCTCATTGCGCTCCATTCGTGCCCCCGATGTTCATGCATCCATAGGTGTGCGGCAGGCACATGTGGCAAAGGTGAAGCACGTTCATATCCAAGGATCAATGTCGGATCTGCGGGAGCCGTCCAAGAACACGTCCACTCACGCGGCCATGTAGCCATGCCCCTCAGCTCCAGAAAGTTACTTACCAGTCTTTCTGCCATTTTCTTCCTGACGGTATTCCTTGTAGACCTGCATTCATATTCACCAACAACGTACCAGGAGTCTCAAGGTTTTTCCCCAGCTGTTTTATTTTACCTCCTTGGCATTTGCCAGGCCACACACCTCACCTTCCAGTGTTTACATCACAGTGGGTTCCGCGTGGGGCTTGGCCTGTGTTCCATGTTTCTGCTGTACCTGTGTCAAGGAAAAGAGGTGCGTGTCAAATAAATTGTGCATGCATGATAGTATGAGGCCAGTCTTGAGGGTGTCCGGGAATGATCCTTCTGTGAGGGAGGAATTGATGATGCTGAGGAGTGCATTGAGCGCTAGGCCCATCAATTGTTTAATGATGTAGGCCCAAATTATATCATCAGAGTAAGAAGTAGATTTGAGGGAGTCAATAATTTTTAGGAGATACAGGGGAAAGAAAAGAGAGAATTCAGCCAGAGGGGCAGTGTGTGTGCCGGGGTGCAGGGGATGCTAATGCTGTGAGAGGTTGATTCGATGGTCACTTGGATTGTGTCTACTTGTGTTGATACTGTCACATTTGTTCTAAGTTGCTGGTACCTTCGGGGTCGGGTGAGGGTTTGGTACAAAGCTTTACTACTTGCTCCTGTTAGAGGCTGCTGAAATGGTTGTGGAGTAGTAAGCAGCTTTGACCTTGGTAATCAGAATCCTATGGTTTGCGCACAGAGAGATATCATTAATTAAGGACGTTCAGTCAGGTGTAAAGTCTGAACAGATGTAGAGAATGGGAGCAGAGTTTCTAGACTACCATTTGTGCACCTGATGTCAATAGGCTGGCAGTCCATCCCCCGACTGCAATGTCCAATTTACGTTATCTCTGTCTGCTATTTTTCATTTGTATTGAGTACTGCAGGGTTATTGTGGACTTGCATCTCAAAATACACCAGTTCTCTTGAGCAGCACAGTACTCTCCACAGGTCCCCACAAACTCAACTGTGCGGGTAAATTGATTTATATACACTATTCTGTAGAATTGCCCACAGTGTGAAGCCATCTAATCTCACCTAAGGCTCTGGGTAGAGTGATGTGGTATTAAAGCAGAGCATAGGGACAGACTGGGGATCCTCTGCATAGTACATCTGGGGCCTGCATCACGGAGCAGGTGGTATTCGATGGCCTCTTGGTCCCCCCAGTCCCATCCTCTAGTGTCCAGCATAGGGCTTGATCACAGACAGGACATTATTTGTTATGGATTCTGTCTTTGTGTGCAGCCTGATGTTTCTTATTCTGAATTCTGGGTTAGGGGCACCGCCTAGTTGGCCTTTTTCCTGATTCAGGGTTTGGAGTAGGATCTTGTCTGTTGTTGTCTGTTGTGGTTCCCTCGTTTGGGTATGAGGAGGCATTTGGTTTGTTATAGTTCCTGATGCCAAATTTGGGATGAGGACAGGTTCTTCCTGAATCTGGGTTTGGGTGGGACATACTTTGAAATTCACAATATTAATTTGCACTAAATATTAAATCAAAGTGTTTACTTTAGCTCGATTTGCTTTAATTCAAAACATTCACAGCAGATTTCTATCCATTTCCCCCTTGCCAGGGGAAAATACTGCTGTTTTGTTGTAAATGTCCTTCTAAACACTAAATAAATTATAAACAATAATTGAATTCACACTTTCAATTCAAGCTACTATGCCAATACACTTAAAACCCATTGCATGCCATTTCAAAAAATTCACAATAAATGTAATGTAACATTTGCAAACATTTTCTTTGGCAACAAATTTCACAAAGAACAATAATTGAATTCACACTTTTAATACACTCTTCTATGTCAGAAAATTAAACAACCAAAGCATGCCACCACATGTTTCACAGAGTGGGTAGTGAATCACAAAATCTCTCACCAACTGTGAGCTTCTTCAGGGCTCTATTAGCTCATATACTGGTCAAACAGTACCACATCCACAAGAAAAGAATATCAGAAAAAGGATATTAGTTAAACAGTTTCCAATGAGGGTATATTAGCTATTAGTATCCGGTGAGAGTCAAGCAGAATGCAACACGCATTCTGATTGACTCTCGCCGGGTCCTTACCCGGCTGAGTATCCTTTGATTCTCGGCCGGGATTCCAGCCGCCTCGTCCTCGGCGGGGGGCATGGCAGCCCCTCAGCCAATGAGGAGGCCGGAAGCGGGCCATCCCTGCTCCGAGCCTCCCCGCGGCTGAGAGGTTCCCTTTGCCCCCCGCTGGGGACTCGGGTAAGGCTTTTTTTTTTAAATTCCCTTTCCTCCCGCCCCCTCACCCCCACTTAGCTTCTTGTTCCTGCTTCCCCGGCGAGGGACGAGGGTAGCCTCCAGCCATGTGGAGACTCGGAGCAGACTCCGTGCCTCCACACGGCTGGAGGCTTCCCTTGTCCCTCTCCAGGGACGCAGGAGCGCAGCTGCGATCAGCGCGGCGCGTAATATAACCAGGACAGTGTAATCCCTTTGAAGTAAATGAGACGCGGGAGCCGGAGTTAGAAGTGACTGCTTTCTTTTAATCGTCGTCAGGACTGCCTTGCGGAGGCGGTACCCCGCCTCCTCATTTCCTGTCCCCACGTCACCACATTCCCTAAACACAGAGAACGGACATGAAACAAGGATACACAAACAGGTGCATAGAAAGAGGACGCAACATCACGCTTTATTTATTTTTTACTTTTTTTTTTAATTCCCGTCCCACTCCCGCCCTCCCAACCCCTCTTATCTTCTTTTTGATCCTTTTTCGGACTCTGTTTCCCTTTCCATGGCGGCCATTTACTTTGTTTCTTTTTTTTTTTTCTGTCCCGAAACGCTGCAGCATTTCGGGACAGAAAAAAATGCTTTTAGTGCCCCGGTCACGAACATAATGCGGGCCGGGGTACTAATAGCAATATGACCCTCGCGGCGGGGGCATTACCGCGCGGTTGACATTGTGCATCCCCTCTTTCCAGGAGAGATTTAGTTTTTTGCCAGTGAGATTGATCCAAACTGAACCTCACATATGGTAAATTCGCTGCTGATGTCTTACTCCTTTTAACGCTCACTAATCTTTCCCAATCTGACTTTTGCATTCAGTACACTTACGTTTCCCGGTATTTAAAGGTCAGTCCTATAGAACTTCAACCTCTCCTGCCTGTGAGCCATTTCAACGCCACTGTCCACTTCAAATGCCTAAAACTACATGGTTCACTGTTACATATAATGGTGTCTTGTCATCCGTCTGTTTTGGCACTTCCTGCACCCATGCTACCGATTAATGTACGGGTGTATTTCATCTAGGAAGGCATAGGCCTGCCTCTTAATCTCCAGAGGCCCAATCACCCACCGAAGAAATGAAGGAGAGCCTGTCTGGGCTTCTACACCATTATGCCCCCCAATGAATGGGAGAGGGAGGGAAGAGCGAGTGCAGGCAAGAAACTCGACCTGAGAAAGGAGCCAATCCTCAATGGGCATTAATACCACCCGCGCAACGTTTGAGGTGACACTGACGAGCAGGTGGTCTCGAGATAGATGGCTATTGCAGTGATCCTACCTTCCCCTTTTAATAGATTTGTTGTTTGGGGCCTTTTCGTATTTTCAAGCAATGTTGTAGTAAGTTCTTTGACTTATTTTTGTATGCTATTCTGATTGCTTACAGCAATTTCATGAATAACGCTCCATATTGGATTACTCATGCTTAAAGGCACTGTAAGTATAGGCATAATCATCCAATGTATCAACCGCAGATGGTGGAACGGCTTAGTTGGCCTCGTCCGGATTCAAACCTGTGACTGCAGGTTGCACATAGATGTCTGAGCTGGAATTCACTCATCAGCCTTCCGTGTTCTGCCTTGCTCCATATTCATGGAATTATTTGCGCCGAAAACGGGGATTTGTGCGACATTCTGCCCGCAAATCCCTGTTTAAGAAATGGGGATTTGTGGGCAGAATGGCGCACAAATCCCTGTATTTCGGCGCAAATAATTCCATGAATCAGCCCCTCAATCAGTCTTTCTCATACTCTGTGGCATGGCCATCTCTAAAAGGTTACCAAATGGCGTCCATTTCTCCCTCCCAGAGGCCCAAGTTACATCACACGTAACACATGTTCTCACTCATAACAGTTGTCACCTTAAAACATGAGTATTCACCTGGTGCCTGGCATTAAATGAAAGGGGCTGTACTTTGGACTGTGAGAGGCCAATTTGGGGAAGATGCCAAGTTAAAGCAGAGGCCCTAATCTCCAGGCTATTGCATAGTTAGCATAATTGAGTGAAGACATACGGTCCATCAAGGCCAACCTTCATCTAATTGCCGAAAACTGGACAGTATCCTATCACTGATGTAAACAGAGGGAAAGCACCTGCGTAGAATGTAGCCAATGTTATTCCACAGAAAGAAATAAGAAAATCCGTTCCTGGCCCCAAGTATCACCATCAGACAAATCCAGTATCAGTCCATACTGATATTTCTAGCAAAAAAACGTGTCCACACCTGTACCATGCAGCTCCAAGACCTCATCCAAACTGGCATTGAAAGGCAATTATCACCTTACCTGGCCTTTAAAGCCACATAGGTGAGATGATGTCCTAAATGCTGGGTCTAGTTCGGGGGGCAGAGGGGTGAAAGATTTACTTTTGGGTTGATGAATGCATTTCAGAAGTACCTCGCCATTCAGTGTGGGTCTGTTTTAGCACTTCAGGTGACTGTCCTGTGCCCACATAATACAAAGATGTGTTCCTTGGGACTGTGATACATAAGCTGGTTGAAAAGGCGTAGTGTTGTGATTTTTTAAGTCTGCTTGGAGGGCAACCATTTGCCATGTGTGGGTGGCTTAGCTTACCTAGTATGAATATTGTGTGTTGGAATGCAGAATATGAGCGGCAGTGCTGGAAATGGAAAAAATGTACTTGAGGAACCTCCATCTCCTTGGGGAGTGGGAGGGGTGGGGTTAGGGGGGTAAGGGAGAGGGTCTGTGGCATGTGGCCACAGGTCACGTCATGCAACACCGTGGGCGTCATTACGAGGTTGGTGGTAACCCACCGGTACTACCCGTGGGTTGCTGCCAACCCATAACACTGTTTCCGCCGCCTGAGATCCTGGTGCCAACGGGACATTATAAGTCCCGGCGGCCAGAGATATCAGACGGCAGAAAATGTTGTTCCCCATTCCCGTGAATGGGTTCACGGAAGCACCGGCACTGTTGTCAGAGTTGCCGGTGCTTCCATGGCAACCCTACCTACCGGGCCCGATGCGCCCGGCACGTCAGACCTGCCGGGCGCATCTGCTCCGCCAGGCAGAGTTTTAGTCTGCTGGTCCGGAAAGGGTGCCGGTGCGTTGATACCGGCACCCTTGTTTCCGGACCGGCAGATTCGTAATGAGGCCTAGTATCTCTTCATAGAACCCAAGCCTGACGATTTGCATAAAAACAAAGGGCATTATGGGAATACAAGAATGCCCCCAATTAATAATTTGAAACATGTCTGTTAGTGATTCAGCAAGAAACCCTTTTGAGCGACTAATGGAAGTTGGACTCTGCTTTATTCATTGGTCATAATACGCACCCTAACAAATAATGTCTGCAAAATGCAAGAAATATATAACAAATTGAACACTGCTATACCTTATGTGAGGCTTTAGCTGTTTCTGTATTGAGTCTCATGCACCAAGTCGTGCGGAGGTGATGGCCACAAGAAACACTGTCTTCCATGACAGGAACTTCAACGGTACTGAATGCAGCGGCTCGAATGGAGGCCCCATGAGCCTGGTCAGCACCACGTTGAGCTCCCACACCAGAGCCGGACCCTTCACCGGCGGGAACGATCGGAACAGTCCTTTCATGAACTCCTTCACCAGGTGATGAGACCATAGAGATGACTGCCCCGGAGTTCTGGTGTAGTGGGAGATAGCTGCCAGATGGATCTACGGCAGCACTTGAGGGACCGGAGTTCTGGTGTAGTGGGAGATAGCTGCCAGATGGATCTACGGCAGCACTTGAGGGGCCGTAATCCGCAGAGGGATAATCTTCTGTGCACGGCACCAGACAGAGAACCTCTTCCATTTGTGTCCATAGCACTTGAGAGTCGAGGACGCCCTGGCCTTTGCAAGCATCTCCTTGCAGTCTGCCGGGATATTGTACCCTCCGTACTCTAGTGCTGCAGGGGCCAGGCCTGCAGGTTCAGCGACCCTGGCTCCTGATGGAGGATGGCGCCTCCTTCCCTGTTAAGAAGATCTGCATCCATCGGTAGTTTGACCGGGGGGGATGCTGACATGTCCAGAAGGTCCGGCAACCAGATCTGCCTCGGCCATGCCAGTGTGACGAGGATCATCCTGCACCAGGACCGTCTGAGTTGACTGATGAGTCGCAGCAGCAACGGCAATGGGGAACGCATACAGGAATAGGCCGCCCCAGTGGAATGAGAAGGCGTCGCCCATGCTCCCCGACTGGGGAAACCTGCTGGCGAACCTCCGGCACTTGGTGTTCGTCGCCGTTGCGAATAGGTCGATCTGGGGATTGCCCCTTCGTCGGAACAGGAGATCCACTTGATCCTGCCGCAGCTCCCTCTCGTGGCACGACCGCAGCTCCCTGCTGAGTGAGTCGGCGATGGTGTTCTTTATTCCTGGCAGATAGAAGGGCACCAGGAACATCCCTTGGGCGACGGCCCAGTGCCACAGGTCCTGTGCTTCCTTGGATAGGGCTGGGGATCTGGTGCCCCCCCGTTTCCAGATGTAGAAAATCGTGGTGGTGTTGTCGGTGAAGACCCTTACCACTTTGCCCTTGAGGGACAGAAGGAACGACCTGAGGGCCCAGAACACGCCCAGGACATTGATGTGTAGTGACCTCTCCTCCGGGAGCCAAAGGCCTCTTGCATGGAGATCTCCGGTGTGCGCTCCGCATCCCTCCAGGAAGGCGTCCGTGGTCACCGTTTCCTGATGAGCCGGGGTCTGGAAGTCCATGCCCGCCGCAAGGTGCGCGTGGGTGCCCCACCACCGAATCGCTTGGTGGAAAGTCTCGTTGAGTGAGATCCTGTCTTCGAAGCTGCCCGTCGCTTGCATCCAACGGGCGTCGAGGAACTCCTGCAGTGGTCGCATCCGCAGCCTGCATAGGCGCACGAGGTAGATGCACGAGGACATCATGCTGAGTAGGGACTTGATGGATCTCACACTGGCCACGTCCATGGCCAACAGCTGTTGTACCTTGCCCAGGATGGCCTTCGTCCTTTCTTCCGACGGCAAAGCCAATCACGCCACTGTGTCGCGTCTTGCTCCCAGGAACAGGGCGTCCTGCGATAATACCAAGTGGGATTTCGCGAAGTTGATTGAGAATCCCAGATCCATGAGCAGTTGGAGGGTCTTCGCTGTGTGATCGATGATGAGTTCCCTTGACTTTGCTCAGATAAGCCAATCGTCCAGGTAGGGGTAGACGTGGATTCCCTCCAGGTGCAGCCGCGCCGCCACTGGTGCTAGGCACTTGGTGAACACCCAGGGTGCCGATTTCAATCCGAAGGGAAGGGCCTTGAACTGATAGTGTTGTCCTTGGACCACAAATTGTAGGAATTTTCAATGTCCTTTTAGAATGGGGATGTGGAAGTAGGCATCCTCCAAGTCCAGCGACGATGGGAAGTCGCCTTCCTCCAGCTGACCCAGCACGTGCTGGAGGGTGACCATCCGGAATTTCTGGGACTTGATGTACTTATTTACACGACAAAGGTCCAGGATGGGTCGCCAACCGCCGGTCTTCTTCCGGACGAGGAAGTACCGCAAGTACACTCCGGAGCCCCAAAGCCTCTTTGGGACGTGTTCTATGGCCCCCTTTCTTAACATCGCTCGTACCTCCAGAAGTAGTTGTGGCACATGGTTTTCCTTCCTGGCCACGGATGGCATACGGAGACACCGTATTTTGTAACTCCAGAGTGTGCCCGTGGGCCAGGGCTCTAGCACCCAATGGTCGGTGGAGATGGACTCCCACACTCTGACGAATTTCACCAGCCATCCTCCCACCGGGGTGCTTGGGTGGGGGCCCAACGCCATGGCCGATTCAGTCCTGCTTCATCGTGGCCTTGCCGCCTTGGCCTCCCTGGCGTCGACGACGAGGTCCTCTGGTCTTGCCACATCCTCTGTAGGCTTCCTGTGACGAGGAGGGGGCCGCTTGGCGGTACGATGAAGAACCTCCGCCGAATCCTTTGGAGGCATCTTGCTTGCCTCTGGAATTCTGAAAGAACGGGCATCGTTGTTGAAAAACACCCAAGGCCCGAGATGTCTCAGTGTCCGCCTTGATGGCCTGCAGTGACTCGTCCACTGTCTTGCTGAACAGGTTGTTCCCGTCTAAGGGCATATCCAGAACCGTGGTATGCACATCCTGGCGGAAATTGGTGGCCTTGAGCCAACCGCACCGGCGAAGGCAAACGCTGTTGCCCATCTGGCGAAAGCCTGTGTCGACGATGTCCGTGGCCACCATGATGGCGTGGTCTGACGCCACCTCACCTTCCTGTAGGATTGCCAGAGCCTCTGCCCTCTTGTCGTCCGAGAGGAAGTCCAGGAGGGGAGCGATCTTGAACCACAGCTCCCTGTTGTAGCGTGCCACGATCGCGAGGGTGTTGGCCACTTTAATAGTCATTGCCACCGACGAGATGACCCGTCGTCCCATGGCGTCCAGCTTCTTCTCCTCGCCGGCCGGTGGGGAAGTGGAAGTTGAGGCCATCGCCCCGCCGATTTATTCTTGGCTGCCGCGGAGACCACTGAATCCAGGGACAGCTGTGCACAGAGGCGCATAGGGGCGGAGTCCGGGGCCCGGTACTTCTTCTCATACCCGTCTCTCTTAGCGGGAGCCGTGGATGGGTTCTTCAGGTACGCCAGCCCCTCGTCCCAGATGTCGTCTAGCAATGGGATTGAGAGGACAGTCTTCCTCTTGGCCTCCCGTCGCTGGTAGAGGAAGTCCTCCTTCTTCTGTTCTTCAGGGCTCTTCGGGGCAGAGCTGGAAGAGCTCAGATGCCCTGGCGATCATGGTGTGGAAGGAGCCAATTTCGTTGGGGGGGGCGAGGAGGTGGTGATGGGAGGCCCATTCCGTCGTCACCACCATCGTAGTCCGTCCCCGTCGTCGCCGTCTCCGTTCCCATCTCCTAACTTGGAGGAGGGGATGGGGGTGAAGGCTGAAAAGGGGGAGGAGTGTGGACTCGTCTCTGCTTGTTAGGTGGGCTCCCCGACGGTCCAGGCGCCGCTGGGTGTCGGTGGGGGGTAAGGGCATCCTTGTCCTCATCTCTGTACACAGGGCCTGTATGGCCATCAAGATAGCTCCTGAATTGTCCCCTCCTACGGGCACCGGCTGCAACGGGACCAAAGGCTGCGGGCTGGGGCCCTCCGCGGCCCTTTCTTCCTCGTCGGCTCCCCCGTCGCTCTCTTCATCGGCTTTGTCGGGATCCTTCCTGTGGGCCCTGGATTCCGCAGACATCTTGTCCCGAATCCTTTGGACCCTGGCCAACTCATCCTCAGAGGTGGCATCTGTGTCCGTTATGGCTACCGTGCCCACCCTCTTTCTGGGGTTTCACGGGGGTCTTCTCGATAGGCAGAAAAGATGATTCCCTCCGGGGTGGCAGGGAAACTCTAGCCCCTGAAGCCGTCTCCACTGGGGAAGCCTCCGTAGGTTTCGCCAGGGCCGCCACAACTCCTTCAATAGAGACCTTAGCTGGGTGAATCAGGGCCTTGACGACCTTGGGCGTGCCTGAGGCCTTCACCTTGGAGGGAGGGTCGTCAACTCGCTCCCCCTCGGCTGTCTCCGTGGGGATCGACCGGGGCTTCTCCTGAAGCTTACCCGGGTTCTCTGACTTCCTTTTCACCGAGCCAGAGCGTTGGCTCGTGGTTGATGGCGTCTGTGATAACGCGCCCTGCCTGGCAGCTGAGGAGCCCGACCGATCGGCGCTCCCGGTGCCCGCAGACTCACAGTGCTTTGCCTTTTGTTGGGCCCTCGTTGCCGGAGCGCCCTCAAAGTTCTTAGAGGACCGCTCAGACGACTTCTTCTCACCCGCTGCTGGGCTCTTCCCCTCCAGCCAGTTGGTGAGTCGAATACGACGATCCTTCATTGTCCGTTTGGACATGTTCTTACAAAACGCACAGTCCTTCACCACGTGCGATTTGTCGTTGTGAAGGCAGTAGCAGCACCGAGAGTGCTCATCCTCCTTAAAGACATTCTGTAGACCGCATTCAGGGCAGCTCCTGAACAGCTTGGATCCAACAGGCGTCATGCTTCCTTTGTCCTGGGCCATGTCCACTTGGGGTAGGCCTCAAAGATCTTCTGGAATCCTCCGAGAAGTGGAAAACTCAATGAAAACATGCCCTTGAGGGGCTTGAAAGTTCGAAAACGTGTCCCCGTTGATCGGAAGTAGAATCGGTGGAGCTTGAGGCTCGATTGACCGAAAATATAAGAGTAAACACTTCGAAAAAACGCAAAATGCAGTAAAAGCTCGAGAGCTACAGCACGAGGACTCCCAACACTTGAATGTGCAGTAAAAATATGAAGATGGCTGCCAGAGGAGGGGCTTAGGTAGAGCGCAGTCATTGGCTGGGGGCAGTATGACCCAGAGACCAGTGATTGGTTACTAGTAGAAAGACAGTTCAGAAACGAAACTGAAACAGATTTATTTTTCTTTACCGAGGATTCTCAGCCTGAGGACGGGGAATATTCATGAGCATGTGAATCCATGCCAGACCCCATGCTGGAGAAATAACCTAATATGAAATACAATTGGGTATCAAATTGGATTGGGAATACACTTTTATAATGTTGTAATGTTCTTCAGTCTGTCAAGTTGGTTCTGTTTGTATATATGTACATGTGTTTGAGTGGAAATTAAATTTGCTTGATTTAAACCATATAAAAATGCTCTTTTTTCAGCTTGATGTTGCGGTCGTCAAAGAGAAGGCCACTGTTACGCTCACCTGGCTCCCACAGAGGCGTCGATCGGAACTGGACAGCTGCGGTCTCCACCAATGTGACGCATAGGGCCGAGATGACGGACTGGACTGGCCCACCTATCTTAGTTTGCTTGGCCCGTAGGAATATTCTTTTGCAAATGGAGAAAGGGAATTAACCACCCGTGGAGTTGAGCGTAAATCCCCCCACCCCTGCTGTTCTTCCCACAGATCGCCTTTGATGTCCCCTCTTATAGTCTCACCTGATGGTTTGAAAACATGAGCTCTCCATCCTGCATTGAGCGCAGGGGCGCATTGATAACCAGTTGCTTCACTGGCTCGAAGGAATTGGTGAGTTCCAGAACAATATTGACTCCGAGATTCCCGGCAAGACGCCGTAAGTATAAAGTTCGTAAGAGTTCAAATGCCTGACTTTCACTCTTGTCCGATTCCTTGCAGGATGCAGCTTGACCCTAATGAAGAGTTCCTCGTGGCAACCGATAGTATTCTGGTAAGGATTTGTATTTTCCAACACAGTTCGATAAAATAATGTCAATATGTAACCTGTTCCTTTCTCCCTTATTCAGGTGCTGAGAGAAAGTATGAAGTCTTGGGGAATAATACCTCTGGCGGTAAAATCAGGTAAGTCTATTGTGGTGAGGACGGTTCACCTTGCTGTCATTTTGTTTCCCCCTAGGGGCTGGGGTTCGGCAAAGATGCAGTGGAAGCTGCGCCGACCCCTGAAGAGGAATAGTACCCCCGGTGGTAAAATCAGGTAAGTCTATGGGGGGTAACTAATATTCCTCTGTATATTCCCTTGGTTCATCTTGCTGTTCTTGTCTTCTCCTTAGGTGCCAGAGTGCGGCGGGAACATGCAGGAGGATGCGGTGGAATGTGAAGATGCTGCGAAGGCCGCTGAGTTCAGCGCGGCGCTGCAGCAGGCGAGGCGACGCGCATAAAATAACTTCTTTCTTCCAGCTCAAAGGCGCGATGGATTGGGAATTCAGGTAAGGATTAAAGGTATTGGTCTTGTTCTAACCTTTTCTCCTTCTTTCTCCCTTTTTCTAGGAGCTCCAAACTCGAGGCGGAAGGCTGGATGCAGACTTGCAGGCACGGTGAGCGTTACGCTGCTGGATGCAGAATAACACGAAGCGTGTGCTGCTCTTCGGGCGTGGTTTAAATAGCCTCCAAAGTAGTCCCAGGTAAGTATTCCTCCCCAGCCCCGCCCGAGTAAAAAATAGTCCCCAAGTAAAGTAGTCCCTTCCAAGCCTTTTTTGTCTTGGAGCTCTTGCAGCATGGTCTGCATCAGGTACGTTTGCAGCATGGTCTGCATCAGGTAACTTTTAATCTATGAGCCTGGCGCCTATGGCACCAGGACTGACTCTCCATATGAGCCTGGCGCCATAGGCGCCAGGACTGGACCCAAATAGCCCCTAGCAGGGGTTGTTGGGCTTGCTTAGGATAACTTGATGCCTGCTTCCGGGGTTTCTGGACGTGGTCTGGGTCCCCGGGGGTAGGCATCATGACAGCCACAGTTTCTTAGAGAATTAAGAAAACAAGGGTAAAGACAAACCAGTTTGTTATGGAGAGGTTTTTAAGCAGATGTTTTAATCATGTTATGTTTTTAGTTAGAAAATCGTATCTTCTGCATGTGTGCTATATATTGAGCATGTTTTTCTATAAATCTGTTGGAGACCCAGAAGAAAGAGGAGTATGAAGACTCAGACAACAACTGAAACCAAAGATGTTGCTTGCCAAATGGATTTCACAATGGACCAACTATTATTTGAGGCACAGCGTGGTCCAGTCAATAATCAGTCTCGTGATGCATATGTCCAGTGGCCGGAAAATGAATGGAATCTCACCTGGGAACCACACAAAGTTACCATGGATCATTGCTACTTTTTGCAAACTCGCCCAGATGAAACTGAAGACAATGAAGATGCGTTGCAATTGCTCACAGACCCTTTGACACAATCTACACCTTCTAAAAATGTTCCACCCAACAAACATTCAATGTTATCTGTTTCTCCAATTCATGCGAAAATATCACAGCTTGAACTAACAGAGGCTGAAGCTTCACCTCTATTGATTGAGGAATTTTCTCAAGATCTCGACTTCAGTTTTCCTAGTTTGGGGGAATTGTACACCACCGTCGAGTTGCAAAACACAGTACTGCAGGACGACTGACTATTAAAAGAGGAAAAATAGATTGCATTCGACAGCTGCCTGCTAGAGATTGTATAAATGCTGAAATGTGATCATAAATTAAGAGGGAACATATTCAGGGAGCCATTGGTGAATGTGTCTTGTGTGTTACAATGCACCGACCCGAAAATCCAGGGCAGATGTGTCCACGTCCATAATACATTTTCATGGTCTGCTCAACCGATGCGTGGGAAAGTGCCTGCTGGAAATGTACTTTGTTCAGCAGCTTTACGATGCATTAATGTATATCTTTGACCTTTCCTTCATTTATATTGCTTATCCTCTGTTTAGAAGACACGTGTCTGGGTTGCATTTGGTACTATTGTTCAGAAGAGAATTGCCCTAGCACTTCAGTGCTGGACTGCCCATTTGGGTGGGAGAAAGACAGCTATGCAAATGGATATTTCCCATCTGTGAAAGGTACGCTGAGGCTTGGTGTCTGTCAAACCATCTGCTAGACCCAAACCCCATGAACACATGCATTCCATGGCACTTGCGCTGATGGCCTCTGTTAGGTAAGATTTTCATAGCAATGATAAATCTTCCTCACCTGTGTCAACCCCAGAACTTTTAGCTTTACTGGTGGATAATTTTTTCTTGTACCTCTGTGAGTGCGATCCTTTTTCCACACTCACAGAATATTTTACTCTTTTTATGGGTGTTATGTTTTTGCACTCTCTATAGTGTCTTTTCAAATGTATCCTCTTTGACAACGTTTTGGCAATAAGTTCCTGTTGTTGCTGGGTTGCCCTGGGCACTCCATTTTTTACTTTATCTTGTTAACCTTGAGAGAACTACAGTTCCCAAGGGTAGAAAGGATCGTTGGATCCCTTTTACATTTTATTAAGTGAGACCAGCACCCTTCACCTTATGTTGAGTGCTGGGGAGATACTGAGTATCCCCTTTGTTGAACACTTTTACTAATGTGAAAGGCTTACCTTGACTTCTTTAGAGGATTCAAATTGTCTTCACATTATACGAAATTATGTACTAACCTTTCTGCAAAGTATATAAAAGTTTAGTTTACCTTAGAAATGTTGTGCCATTATGGAAAGTAGATATCTGTGAATTGGTTGTGCCTCTTCCACACAAGTAATGCTGTTGGTTTTGCTTTATTATTCCTGTTAGGATAATTGTATAAGTGTCCCCAACTGGGTTTTGCTTCCTATGACTTGCTGTTAGCTTGTCCATAATACGTCTGCCTTAGGTTTTACCTACCTAGACTACCTTTCGGTCATTCATAAAGTGTAACAATGGGTTTTGCTTTCCCTGGTCTGTTTTAGACAGACACAAAAAACAGTCTTAGGTTACACCTGCCTTTAAGTTGCTTATAGGTCCTGTAAAAATTGTATAGGTTTTACTTACCACGAGTTTAACTGTGTTATCCTAAAAATAGAGTTATTCCTTCTCTGTGAACTGAAAAGCAACTGTAATTGAATATTACACCCCAAGGTCCAATTCTCCCATAATAAATGTATTATCCTGAATCAGAGTTATAGGTTATACTGTGCCTAGTATCTGTGTTTCACTAGATCAAAAAAGTATATTGTCCAGTTGCAATTACTCTGTGATTTCTTGCTGAGCAATTCTGGAAAGGAGTAAATAAAGGGGCTTTTCCAATGATGTTGTCTGGCTACAGACAAAACCAAGCTGTCTCTTCTCCATACACTTGTTCGAGATGCAGGCCAAAGTCCAGTTTAGGACCTCCTGCATATCCCCACTTACCTGCACTGTTGACAATGCAACCATGCATGTTTAGACTATGGCTGCAATCACAAAAGGAAAAAAACCTGCAAAAGAGGACGCAACTGCAGATAGAGATGCCATCTCGTCCAGGGGGGTTGTGCCCATCCTCATTACTTCTGCTGCCACTTCTGGCGATACACCTCTTTCCTTGTTATAGAGGGGACCTCTCCAAAATAGTGGATAATCATTTTGGGCCTCATTAGGACCCTGGCGGAGAGGGTATTACGCCAGCGTAGTGCATGGCGTACCTCTCCGCCATACTACGAGTTCCCGTAGCGCCATGGAGGTTTTCTCCGCCTGGTTTTACCAGCCGGAGAAAACCATGGCGCTACGGGACCTCGTTGTTAATTACGCCACCGTATTTTACGGTGGCGTAATTAACTCCTTCCCCACTCCCATTATACCCTATGGGGCAAAAATGGGAATGGGGAAGGGCAGAATGGGGATTGGGGATTTACCGCTCCGCCGAGGTCGGAATGGGGCGGTAAATCCGCCAACCCCCATGGCGCTATCGGCGGCTTTCCGCCATGCTTCGCGGTGCATTTAGCACCGCGAAATCCGCCTGGGTCGTAATGAGGCCCTTTGTCTATTCCATTCCAAGATGGCAGGCTCTCGGTCCCAACATTGTGAGTTTCCAATCCAAATCCACTTTCCAAGTTCTTGACCTCCTTCCCTTTTGCTTTCAGCTCACTATCCACTATATAAGAATCCCTGAATTACACCCCAGTGTGTCTCAATGCATTGTGTCTTTTGTAATGTCGTTTGCTGTGGTCCCTTGCATGTATGTCCCTTGGTTCCTATCTTTGCTGGGTTAGAGTACAGTACTTAGTAAGGATTCCTTTTTTGGGATGATTTTATGTGTGTTTATCCGGAAGTGTTTGCCTGTTTATTTGTATGCACATCTTGAGAGAGAGGGTTTTTCCCTTGAGGTTTTCCTCTTATGGTAAACTGTCAGCGAACCAGCATTCATTTAGTCTGGCTGGGCTGAGTTAGTGGCTGATAGCCTGTTTGGACCACACTTCCCAAAAGGAAAGGAGTTGAAGCAGTGTCTAGTTCGTCCTGCTATTGACAGGTTGAGAGGCCAAAAGAGATGTAGTTTTAGTGGATCATGAATTACAAACTTCTTTGCCCCTTTTCTCATTTGTCGGTTTTCCAACTCTCTCTCCGTGTCTCTCACTTTGAGCTACCTCACTAACTCCCTATGTTTCTCTTTTTCTTCCCTTCCTTCTTGGGAATTCTTTTGCTTCCTCTTTCCAACTATGGGACACTGTTAATGTGCTCTTGTTCGACTCAAAGATGTTGGAGTACACCTTAATCCACTTGCAGTCTTCAAGCTGCTTTGAGTGTTGATATTACTTCAATACCCTACTGGCGGCTTTCTGGGTCTTTTCTTGAGTTGGACACTACTGTGACCTGCTCAGACAACTTTCGGATACTTACCCTAAGTCACTTTCTCTTTCAATTTTTTTAATTCTGATTGCACCTCACGTTTGAATTTACAGACACTACTTAACCTGTTTCTAGCCTTAGAGTGTAGCATCTTTTAACTTGCTATGTTGGCACCAGTAGTTTCAGTAGTGGAAGAGCCACACAAGGAGCACAGTGAAATTGTGGACATTTCCCGGGCAGGTACAGCAGAAGTGGATGGTTCCTTGGAGCATTCGACAACAGGGATCATACGTTCTGCCGCCTCCATCCTTTCTTCTATCTGATTAAGTCTATTCTGCCAATCACCTCTATGTGATTCAGAATCAACCTTGTGCTCAAGGACAGGGACCCCATAAGGCCCACAAACATGAGGACCCTCTCTAGGAACATAATATACTGTGTCCATTGTTATAGATACTATCTCCCTTCTATCTCAGGGGTGTATGGGTAGAACCCTGGAGAGTTCCATGCTCTGGGGGATGCTCAAGGTCAGCATAAGTAATGTGGTCACACTTCTGGATGCACTACTCTCCCCCGACCCCCACTTCAGACATGGTGCCACATCTGCAAGCACTGATGCAGTCTGCACCATGCCCGATTTAAACATCTCTCTTGACCGTTAGGCAGGCTGCGTTCCCCGCTCAGCTACTCTTTTGGGATGCTGGTTGCGCTTCTTACCAACCTTCCAGCGCATCCTTGCCACTTCTACAAGAAGCCAAATCTCACGCAGGTTACTGAGAACACAAACAATGGTTAGCCCGCACAGCCAGGTAGTCCATTACACAACATGCCTCATGTTAATCGAGAAAAATTCATCTAGTGGTGGTTTTCTTTTCTTGGTGTCTTCCATTCCGCTCATGGTTTTATAATGGGCAAACCAGAATTACAAGCTCCAGAATGCAAAGAAAATACAGGACTCAAGGTTCATCTCTCAAATGCCATGGGCCATGTGAGCATGCATGTGCACATCAGCGCCGCTTGAAGAGGAGTTAAGGCAGGGCAGTAAGGAGAAGTCCCTACTGACTTCCTGATTAGCCCCACAAAGTCTGTGATAGTGGAGAATGCCATACCCGCTTTTCATCCTCATGCGACTTTTCAGTAACATATAGGAAGTCCTATTGGACTGATCTAGACATTGCATGGAGAGAACTGTTTACCCATACACTATGCACAAGCAGTCCTCTCTGTGCAATTATAATTGATTTCAGGAATGGTAGCATATTCTACACGGAACAAGGGCAGATACAGGTTTCCAGGCGCTTTGCACCCATACGTAAATGCCACCCATCATGCCTTTGCATGGAGGAAAACATTTACATAACTCCCTGAAATATCTGCCTGGGTTTTGCATGGCTCTCGCACGCATGGAAATCTCTGCAGGCAGAGCTGCATGTGTATTTTCAGCATGCACCGAAAGTGGAAGATGGATGGGGTCCGTATGCACCCTCGCCCAACTCCATTTACACGAAAATCATACCGGACATAATGGTCTCCGTCAGTAATGTACGCTCCGTGTGCACATCAAAATGACTCACATTGCACTCTCATTGAGCAGTAACATAAATGCAATGTGGAAAAGCCCTGCGTAAGGCTCTTACCTGAGTACTTCTAAGATTATTTGCTGTAAAAAGAACGGTACTCGTTTTCAATAGCCTTAATGTAAATAAAATTCAATGCGTAAAAGCCCTGCGTAAGGCTTTCCTGCATTCCCTTTAGGCTACGGCTCGTCCGCAATTTGTATGACAGAGAGGAGGCACGGATCATACAAGATCCTTCCCCGCCCTCCCACTCTGCCACACACATTCTCCGTGCATTAGCGCCAGCATATATTTTCACACAGAAGTGCCTTGGAGTCCTATGGAGCCCGTCTGCATTTTTTAGCAGCAAAAAGCAGGTGGCCTTCAAGAGAATCCATTTTAAGCGCTGCCTGCCATGACTACACGGCACACAGCATGAACTCTTTTTGCACGGCGCAGTGCGAAGGGGTGCTGTGCCGGGATGCACACCACCGTTTTGCTCTTTACTTATGCACTCCGCCATGCAAATGTTGAAATCAGTTTGATGAGGGTAGGGGTGATGAGATCGAATTTGTGGAGTCCTTTGATGAGTCGTTCTGCAGCATGCAGGACTCATTTCAGGGGTTCCAAGGTAGACGCCGGAAGGCCTTCCAAAAAAGGCATTGCCACCATCCAGGTGGGAGAGGACCAAGGCTTGGACAGTAGATCTGAAGTTGTTTTCTGGGATGACGGGCATGATTTTACACAGGAGAGAAAGTTTGTACCAAGCCATTTGTGTCTTCCTTGCTATGTGCTGTTTGAAGGAGATGTGTCTGTCGACGTGGGACTTGCCACAAGTGGACAGCTGGGGTGTGAAGCCCTCGAGGTTCATAGCAGAGACAGGTCTGGATGTCAGGCTATTTAGTATTGTTGGTCAGCAGAAGGAATTCAGTCTTGGAGGGATTGTGCCTTCGGTAAGCGCTGGACATCCACGACTGGAACAATGTTAGCCAGGCCTTGAGCCTGTGGATCAAACGCAAAAGAACCCATCCAATGTTTCACAGAAAACTTATGTGAAATTCAATGGAATTAATATAAAAACTTGAAAATAGTTGACAATTATTTATTGAAAATATATGAAACACCATACGTTAAAAAACATTGTTCAAAAAATGCAAAGTGCATGCAAACCACATTAAAGAGAATTAAAATAGTTGTTACAACAATCTCGGCAAAAGGCCCTTAAATTCATCCACCTGGCAACCAAACACATAGAACCTGTTAACAATCTGACAATAAAGCAGCGATACCAATGATAAACAAAAAAAGAAATGAGAAAACACAAGTAAACTCAACAGGGCTGGGTATTTAATTCCAGCGAATGCCAAACCTGTACCATCACAGTGCGCCCCTACTCTGTACAACGTGGCTGTCCAATGATTTGACACCTACATTCAAGAATACATTGCGCGATGAAACTACATTATTTTTCTAAAAAATCAATTATGGTGTGCCTACTCGAGTTTCGGCTAAAGGGTATAACCTAGATGAAAAAAAGGAAAACCCAGCCTTTTTCAGGGCAACATTGTCCGTTGGATGTGGATTAACCATGTAAAAAATCTGGACAAAATAATTGCTGGAGCATATGCACTTCTGATCAATTTACTGGAAAAATGGGGCCACAATCCGACACTCTTCATATATCAGCCAACCCCACTGCAAGGTGATAACTCGAAAATCAATCTTTACATAGCCAATAGCAGGCCACGCCCATTGGTAACTGTAATGGGAATGCCACTACAGTCGAGGAACTTCATTGTACCCAATGTCTCAGAACCATCTGTAAACAGGGATAATGTGGATGCCTGTGGATGTCTTCTATGGAGGATATCTTGAGGTGCAGCTGAGTGTCATCTGTGTATTGGTGGATGTCTATGTTGTGTGGAGTGAGGTGGGTTCTGAGTGGTTCCATGTAACGTTTGAAGATCACAGGGGAGAGGATGGATCTTTGTGGGACTCCACAAGTGATGGGTAGAGTTGGTGATGCGGAGGAACCTATTTCTACAAACTTGGGGGGGTTAGCACAGTAGGATTTGAACCAGCTGAGGACGGTCTTGCTGATCCCCATGTGGCGATGTAGGTAGTCGGTGAGTGTCCGGTGGTATACTGTGTCGAATGCTGCTGAGATGTCCAGGAGAACCAGGAGGCAAGGATGGCCATCATCGAAGATTTTAAGGGCACTGTCGATCACATTGATGGCACCAGTTTCTGTGCACAATCTGGGTCGGAAGCTAGATTGATAGGACTGAAGGAGGTTGTTGGCTTAGATGTGGTGGAGGAGTTGCATGTCTACTGCTTTCTCAAGTATCTTACCTGGGAAAGGAAAATGGGTGATTGGGCGGTAGTGGCTTAGGTCGTCAGGGTCCAGTGTTGGTTTTTGAGATTGAGAAGCAGGAGGATTTGTCCAGTTTTGAGGGTTGAGAGGAAGGTACCTTAGGGAGGGAGGATGTTGCCCATGTACAATGGGGCCTTGAGGACTGCTGGGGTAGCAGTGAGGTCCTCCATAGTGAGTGCCTTGAAAGTTGTTCAGTTGGTTGTGGGTTTGCAAGATGAGATGTATAGTGTACTGTCAGGTGTAACGTTAGGATCTATGTGTTGGTGGATCATGCTGATCTTGTTGATGAAACAGTTGATGGTGGCGGATTTTACGGTAGAGAGCGGTACAGGTGGGCCAGGCAGAGGCTTGAGGCAGTTCTTGATGGATTTGAAGAGGGCTGTGATTACATTTCTGGCCTTGGCTTTGGTGTTTTGGTAGTAGTTAGCCTTGGCAGTATTAATCAGTCATCTACGTGTAGCACAGAGTTCCTTGAGCAGGGTGAGGTCAAATGCACTGCAGGATTTTCCCCATGTCTTTACTTGTTTTCTGATGGCCCGTTTGTTGCAGTTGAGTTCTTGAGTGTACCAGGGTGAGGTAGGTTTATGCTTTAGGGTGCGTTGTTTCACTGGGACACGGCGATTGATGTTGGTTGTGAGGGTGGTGTTTAGTTCTTAAAGAAACAAGTTGCAGTCCTGGTTCGTCAGAGGTAGATCAGCCCATGTGATGTGGAGTTTGGCCAGGGGTTCCTTGAGATCCTCCACAGAGAATTTCTTCAATGATCTGAAGGCTTGTTTTCTAGGTTTCCAATGAGTTTGCTTGACTGGTGTGACATGACAAATGTCCAAGGGGATTGATTGCCAGAGGGCCTGACTGGCTGAACGGGATTGGAGAGCTGTGATGGAGGGTGGGCAGGGCAGTGATTTACATGGAACTCGAACCTGATCTCCAATGGAGCAGATAGCAGGTCTCCCCAGACAGTAATTTACACAGAACTCGAAAAGGAGGTCCACTGAAGCTCATTTCCGAGTCCCATCAAAACTGCCCGGGTAGGACCTGCTATGTTTACACTTTTGCAGAGGAAATGCACACTACGCAAACTATGTACGGCAGAGTGCATAAGTAAAGAGCAAAAGGAAGGGATGTCATGTGGGGTCGCAGCTGTGACCCCTGGGGGCCGCATTGGCAACCACTGGGGACTCCCTTGTGACCCCAAATTTTGTTTTTTTAACTGGAAGCTTCTAGTGTAGCGGGGGCCCCGTCACACCAGGTTTGGTGGGTCCTCGGCACAGATGACACCCATCAGGGCGAAGGCTGGGCCGGGAGGTGCTCAGGAGCCACGTTCAGCATAAACCCGTTCTCCCTCAGCTTCTTTTCAGTCACATACAGGAACCAGGAAGCTCTCGCAGGTGTGGGGTGTCATCAGTGGGTCAAGGGTCATCTGGTGTCACTTCCGCTGGCATTTTGGTGAAATTACATCCATGGCAAAAGGGTGGCATACACTCTTATACGGAACCCTTTTGCACTGCGCAATGCACAATGAATAAACACCACCTGCCATGTACGCATGGCACACGGCATATGCAATGCATTCCTTTGGAACTGTCTGATTTTTGCTGGTGTAAAATGCAGGTAGACTCCATAGGAATCCACAGCACTTCTTTCAGCATGAAAGTACATGTTGGCACAAATAGGTGGAGTATTTGAGGCGGTTTCGTTACTTACAATCCACACCTCCTCTCCACCGTACAAATTGTGGGAAACGAGATGGAACGTAAATGAAATGCAGAAAAGCCTTATGCAGGACCTTTGCGCATTTCATTTCATTTACATTAAGGGTCATTGAAAATGAGTGCTGTTGTTTTTTATAGGAATTAATCATAGAAGTACTCAGCTTGTGCTGAAGGGTACGAGAAACATACACAGAGCCACTCAAACAGGCAGGCACAGTAATTACTGAGGCGTAAGAGAGGCTGAGCTTCTTTATGGAAAGAAAGGCATTTCATTTTCTAAAAGGTTTTCTAAAAGGGGCCATGTACAAATTATCGGAGCCTCGCCAAAAAAGGGCTGTTCCAAAGATGAACGAACACAGACGTAATGCAGTAAAAGATAGGTTCCCTTTTTAAAGTCTTCAGTACAAGGTTTGTGATCTTCGAGAAGTAAATTTGCTAGGATATTTGCATAAAGCAGCTACATAGTTTGTGACACCTGTGTAAATAGACGATGGCAGGCATGGACCACCAGGACCAATCAGTGTGACTATTTCCCTGTTTTCTGCATTACCTCCATGTCCACTCTATCTCGTCCCAGTACTTACCTCATGAGGCCCCTGCCTCCGACACAGGACCTTCTTCTATTTCTTTTATTTCCTATAACTCCTCCCCTTAACCCACGGCATCCAGTTTAATTTGTCCTGCGTTTGGCAGGTTGGACTGTTCTCGGCACGGGGCTCTTGGGAGCGACAGTTACTGGCCCCCTGGTGGGGCTGTGTGGCGGGGCCTCGGTTTCCTCCAGGTGTGGCGTGCTCCCAGGTCCCCTGCGGTGCTTGCGTCTCGGTTGAGCAGGAAGCTGCTCCTGGTTTTTTGCCTGGCCCAAGCTAGCATGAAGGCATCGATGCCCGGGTATGCAGGGCCCGGGGCTGCACATATGAAGAAGTGACAGCATGTGCTGTTGTCTCCGGAACGCTGCAGCACCCGGTCGACTAAAGGTGGTGTTTGTGCCTTCCGAGGGTGGGTTGGCCCCTCCTCTGGGGGTGGGCTATTGTTGTTATGTGCTCCGGTGGGCCTGGAGTTTAATAACGGCAGTACGGCCCATTGCCAAGGGAATTGGGTGATTATTCTCTCCTGGAGTTTAATGGACGTACATGTGTTTCTGGCATTTCTGTTTTAGCTGTGTTTTGAGCTGCTTGCACCGTAGGCCAGTGAACTGCTCAGTTCAGGCTCCTTGCCTTTTTCCTCTTTCTCATCTTCCTCCTCTCCTGAGCTTTGCAAGAGGTGGAAGAAAATGTTGGCTATATGTTCCTTGTCCGGGAAGGACATGGAAAGGAAAGGGTGGTGCTGTGGTCAAAGTGAATGGGGATGGTCGGGCACTGGTGTTCCGCTACTTTGTTTTTCGCTGTCCACAGCTCCTCTACTTTTTGCAATCCTTGTTCACCATTGCAGACCTGCTTTTGTGGAATTAGAGTACACTTCTCCTTTTCCCGTCGGATATCTGTTGCAGCTACTCTGTTTTCAACTCGATTGGCTGTTTACTGGCATGACTGCAGCCCTGGGATGCTGTGTTGCACGTTGCTCCCTTCCTTCCTACTCTGTCCCCATTCAGGGTCACATTTCCACTCCTTTTTTGGTACTCTACTATCTATGATGTCCTCGCTAGTCTGGGTCGCTCCTCTGGGTCAGCCGAGGAGGCGGCTGTCCGGGACCCGGTGGACTGTAGGGTAGATTGTAACCTGAAGTAGGTTCATACTGGTGCACCTCTGGCCCTCTGGGCAAATATCTATGTCTCCTACACTGCAGAGGATGTGCTGAGTGGTTCAGGAGGTTAGAGGTGGTGACCGTGGCTCTGACTGTGCCCCACTGGTGGCTGACATGCTGCGGCAGGTTGCCCTTTTGTCTGATCTGGAATTTGATGGAGTCCTTTGCACGGCCTTGGTGCTGGTGTGTCAGCCCGCAGGCATGTGCGTCTGCGGGATTGGAAAACGGAGGGGTCTCAGTTGGGCGGCTGCCCTTTAGCTTCCTTTTGACGTTTCCAAACTTTTTGGTGATTTGCTTGCAGTGTTTTTCCAATGTAGGTCCAGTGGTGCTCAGATTCTTGAGTTCAAGACACTGTCCAGAGGGGTTCTCAGGTGTCCTTCCTGTCTCCCCTTGTCCTGGTTTGCATGGTTCGTACTGCTATTCCCCGCTCATTGCCCAAGGAGTTGGCGATGGCAACGGCTCTGACCGAGTTACCTTTGAAGGCAGATTTTCATGCCCGCTCCTTTTCTGCAGCGGGGTTGGGGATTTTTACTTGCAGGTGTTTCTGGTCCCCAAACCTTTGGGCCTTTTTTTTGCCTCATCTGCGACCTCAAGGCTCTGTACTGCTTCGTCCGGGAAGGAACGCTTCTTGATGGGTCCTTTGCAGGACATTCTCCTGATGTTGTGCACAGGTGTCTGGTTGTGTTCCCTGGTTCTCCGGGTTGCATGTTACCACATGTCTCTCTGCCCCTGCCAGATGTAGTTCTTCTGCTTTACAGTGGGACCTCAGCGTTCAGTTCTGAGTGCTCCCGTTCGGGTTGTATTTGACCTCCAGGGTGTTCCCCGGGCCGGTGGCTCCCCTGGTGGCGCATCTTAGCCTAATGGGCCTTCAGTTTCCCTACATGGACGCCTGGTTGGTCGAGGTGGCTCTGCCGCGGTCGATCCTGATTCGTCTCCGCCTGGTTTACCAGGCATTGCGGGACTGGGGGTTTTCAGGTGTACTGGAGTTTGTCTCTTGTGGAGCCCTCCCGGGATCTGGTTTTTGTCAGGGCTCAGATTTGCTCATGGATGGGGTGCATTTTTCTGTCCCGGGGGAGTTCTGGGCAGGGTTCTCTGGATGCGGTGTGTCACGGCTCGCCTGTTGATCATGTTTCAGGGACCCATGGCGTCTTCTTTCTGATTCTGTGGGCTCATCTTAATCTGCATCCTCTGGTCCCTTTCCTACTCTGCCACTGGCTCCTGGCTTCTCGGGCTTACGCGACCTTGATCCCGGTGTCTCAGGCTCTGTGGGCCTCCTTATTGTGGTGGTTGCGGGTTCCGTATCTCCAGGCAGGGCTATCCCTGGCCTGTCCTCCTTTGACCCCTCTTTCGCCAGGCACCAGCAGAGGGGGGGCCATGTTGGGCATCCTCTCGGCCCAGCGGTTGTGGACTCCGGAGGAGGGCCGTCATTCGTCCGCTTGGAGACATTGTGTGCCATTCTCTGGGGCCAGTTGTACTTCAGGGGGTTTTTCCAGTGGGGAAGTTGCTTCGGGGTCTCTCTTCTTCCCGTCCTTGTAGGGGCCTTCCCCCTTGGGATCTCCCTTTGGTCTTGAGGTCTCTTCGGGCCCTCCTTTGGCGCCCCTTTCTGATTTGTTGTCGAGCTGCTTACTCTACTGACCGTTTCCTGATTGCTGTAAAAAATAGGAACTTTGAAAAAACAAGATACAACCAGGGGCACACACAATAACTCACAAGTTATACATTTCAATAGAACAAATAAGTCTTCCACTTTACTCAGTAATGCATTTATCTTGATTTTTCATATTATACAAGTTTATAGAAATAAACAATAGTCCTCATAACACAATTTATACCGTAAACAAACAATAAGGTAATGTCACCTTATGTCAACATTTCATGTATATTTTCTGAAATTTCAAAAGCAAAGGAAAAAGATTAGAAACACCAAACACTATTTCTTTCTCTGTTTACTTCACAGATAAATTCATACTCTTGGGTCAAACACCTCTTCTCCATTTTTTGTACCAAATAATCCGATAGGTTGCTGTGTAGTGTACCTATCTTTTACTATGCGTTTCGGGCGTAACGTTGCCCTTCTTCAGGTAAACATTATTTGAATTCAATATTGTCTATACAATGGAAATCACAGTTTTACTTTTCCATTTTCAAACAAAAAACTCTGTCCTGTCCATCAGCTGTAACTATGCGCCAACCGTGGCTCAGGTGGGCCACTGTATAGTGGGCCACTATATGTTCTTATGTGTAGCTTTGTCTTTTTCAGAAACCTGTAAAGAGACATATCTTTATTACTACTCTACTAATTTTCTTTAGTATATCAGACATGGAGTTTGTGTGGGAACAGGCGCAAAAAATATGCGCTGGGTCCCACTCCAAACTCCTTCTACTTAGATGGTTCTAATCTGCACTTATTGGACTTCTGTCCTCACTTGAGTTTGTATCTTTCTCAGCTCAGAGTATACTGGTTTGAGCAGGCTCCTGTTGGCCTAAGGATCTGAAATGATATATGTAGATATCCTTTAATATGCCATTATGGTATTACCCCAGTATCTATTTGTATTTTACTTTGAGGAAATTAAATTCATACCTGAAGAATCAGATCGTTAGCCGTTCCTGGGGGAGGGGGGAGTCCCTTTTGCCAGTTGTGGATAAATTGCTCTCATCTCACTGTAGTTTATACACGGCAATGTGGTGTATCTCTCTCCCAATTGCCCGACTGCACCTGACATAAATAGTAAACATATAGATCTAACAGCTTGACTTCATTCAAATGTGCAACTATATTCTGCCGTGAGGTACATCTCTAAGTATCCCCTTACCTTTCCTCCTTTGATAGTGCGTGATGTGTCAAGGCAATGTCATCCTTGAAACCCGCGCTGGGTTTAATTCCTTTCTAGCGAGGTATGCGTATTCCTATGTCTCCTAGGCGTTCCGTGCTGTAAGGGCTCCTCTAATAATTACTCTCCTGGGCGCGTGGCAAAACTTGCGGTCGCTAGAAAAGAGCACTGTGTGTTTCCTTTCCAAACTAAAGTGTGCAATGGTACTTCTGGGGTATTATCGTTTACTTCCCGTTTCCCTGCATCTAGTCTGATTTATATTTGCGGTCATTCCTACCCGCCATCTTAGATGAGAATCAAAATGTTCATTGTGATCACAACCTCATAACAGGGGTAAAGTAAACATTCTATGTGGGTGTCATATTACGTCGTATTGGTGATGCTCTATTTGGGAGTATATTTTCATTCTATTAGGCTCAAAAAGTGGGTACTGTACCATTTCAAGAATATCATGATTATTCATAATAGGCAGAAACGGTCACTTCACATGTTCCTTGGAATACACCTTGGACATTTATATTATTATAGTTGAACAAAATTAATGTAATAGACAGAGTCTACTATGTAAGTGCATCAGAAACTGATAATTTACCATTTTTTTGCAATCACATGATTTCGCCACAACAGTAACTTACAAGAACAAACTTAACTATTCTATCAGTAGATTTAAACAAATTATAAAAACGGGTCTACCTTCAGCGCTGAATGTCACCATTGCTCTTATACTTGAACCATTAGATACAATAGGCTTCCAACAGGCATATTAAGTCCTTCATTTATATATTAAGTGAGTCACTTCACATTACTGTGTTGTTCTAGAATTACTATAAGTAACAGGTCACATCCCAATCCAAGTTCATACCCCTGGGGTGCACTGAATCGAGTTTGTCTATCCAATATAATTTCTTCTGTTGTAACAACTTAGTGAGATCACTGCCTCGTCTAGGCAAATTCACATGTTCCAAGATGATAAACTTGATCTGTGCAACTGTACGGTTGTGTTCTTTAAAGTGGATGGCTACCGGGGATCTGAGTGAGGATTGTCTGATGTTTTGAGCAGAAACATTAGCATTTTCTCAGGAGGACGCAAATCGTATATTAAATTTGATTAAAACCAATGAAAAAGAAGTCTCAGCATCAGCCAAACCAGAAGATCTTGTCTTTCAGTTAGAGAGACCTATTAGAATAGAAATCAATCAACGATTACACGCTACTACTTTAGCCCAATATCATAGAGCCCACCGCATTCCCAGAGGGTTACAAATCTATCTAGAACCAACGCTTTGCAAGGACAGTCCAGAGTTTGCGAAAAAGTGGAGGTTGATTCTTAATAAGTGTTCATTGTACCTTATCACACTAATAATTGAGGAATTATCAAAATCTCTGACTACATTAGAAGTAGATTTAGAGAATACTAAGAATGCACTTTCAGCATTTATAACTAAAGAAGAATTGGTACAACTACTTGAATAGGTTAACACAAAATTGGAAGACTATAAAAGTGAAATTGAAATTTCAGGATCTGGTTATCCATGCGTTTTCGGGTCCCACAGTCGCAGGAAGGGGTGGCTTGGCCTGCCTTTGATGTGCGGCAGTGGTTTTTTTGGTGTATTTGGCTCGGACTGCTCCTGTTGGGCGGTCTAGTAGTCGCTTGGTTGCTTTTGGCCCCGCTGCTGTGGATCGGAAGGCCTCTGTGGTTTTCCATTAGCCGGTGGCTCTTTGTTGTTGTTGTTGTCTCCATGACTTCTGTGGTTTTTCTGGCCACCCTCTACCTGCCCACGCAGGGTCGCTCTTACTAGGGGGTTTTCTCTGCAGGAGATTTGTGGGGCCGCCACCTGGGGGGATCAGAGCATTTTCATCACACAGTAGTTGAAAATGAGAACTCTAGGACTCAGCGCCATTAGGTATGTATATGTTTGATTTTAACAAACAATCAAAAAATTGCAAAATTATTGTAACAACATTCCCCAAATTGACTATCTAAAAAGTTAGATAGTCTTATGCGGATTGAACAACTCTGATTTTTATGTAGGACTTTGTAATGCGAGCTGCAGGTCAAACACAGCTTGACTGAACTTTATTTGAATATTCGATTTATGTAGGGTGTAAGCACCTTTTGAGCACTAAGCATTCATAATGATAATAACCTTACATGGCATGAGGACGCAATCTGTTCACATGCTTAGATCCTTCTTCTTGAACTAAACTAAGGGTGGATACTTATTCATTTATAATCCGTTTTTGTATTATTACTGAAGCTTATTCGTAAATTGAATTGACAACATACATGCGGTCGGGCATGGTAAAATGCATTTGGTAGACCGCAACGCAATTATTCTTGTATTCAAATGTAATTGTGATCAGACACTATTATCGTCAATATTGCACAGATCACCAGAGAATCCAAAGAATACTCAAGAGACATTGGTACTTACTGAAACTTGATGAGCACATTAGTCAATATGTAGGGGATTATCCACGAGTGATCTACAAGAGAGCAGGAACACTGAAGACAATACTTAGTCCATCTCTATTACCGGATACCAAGAGTGCCAATCAGACCACTTGGCTACATAAGAAAGAAAGTGGTTTCAGAAAATGTGGCATGTGCTCCCAATGCAAATATGCATGTGACAAAACTACAGAATGTAAAGATAAGGATGGGAAACGTTGGACAATAAAACAGGGAATCAATTGCAGAACTAAATTTGTCGTTTATGCTATCATTTGTGTATGTAACAAGGTGTATATTGGCAGTACTAAAAGGGAATTAAAAATAAGAATATGTGAACACTTGGCCAAAATTGGTAGTCAAGATCCAACATTTCCATTAGCTGATCATTGGCAAAAGTTCCATCAAATGCATAACAAATCTGAGATAAGATGTATAGGTCTCCAACATGTCACCCTTAATAAAAGAGGAGGTGACAGGTTAAAAGCATTAAGACAGGCTGAAGCACGTGCTATTTGTGTCTTCAATGCAACTGTAACAGGTCTCAATAGTGCCAATGAGATGGTGTCATTCCTGTAGGAGTAGTCAACCGTAGCCCTCCTATTATATACGTTTATCTGCAATTGTGCAGTAGATCAACCTCCGGGCTGATTATTCACACACCAGGGTGCATACAACCATGTTTCTTCTTTCTTGGGATTTGAACTCGTGTAATTTTCTTTTTAGATAGTCTTATGCAGATTGAACAACTCTGATTTTTATGTAGGACTTTGTAATGCGAGCTGCAGGTCAAACACAGCTTGACTGAACTTTATTTGCATATTCAATTTATGTAGGGTGTAAGCACCTTTTGAGCACTAGGCATTCATAATTATAATAACCTTACATGGCATGAGGACGCAATCTGTTCACATGCTTAGATCCTTCTTCTTGAACTAAACTAAGGGTGGATACTTATTCATTTATAATCAGTTTTTGTATTATTACTGAATGTTATTCGTAAATTGAATTGACAACATACATGCGGTCGGGCATGGTAAAATGCATTTGGTAGACCGCAACGCAATTATTCTTGTATTCAAATGTAATTGTGATCAGACACTATTATCGTCAGGAGTCACGAGCGGCTCAACAGTATCTACTATACCGTAATGAATCATTGTTCAGGCATTGTCGGCTATTTTATTACGAACAGCCTATCAAGTTCTATTAGAAGACATCCTAATGCAAAATGCACGTATCTGTTAAAATTTCCTTATCAACACGGAACTGTCACGTTTTTTATGCTGGAGTTTTGGGCATTAAAAGAGGAATTGTACAAGTTAACGAAGCATAACTGGTTTTCGTAATAACATGAGTGAGCATTAGATTGGCATGGCATTTTCACCATTTAGTAATGGCGGCCTTATCTTCCAGGTACCAGGCGAATGGATGTGTACGTGCACCATGGCAACGTGTGACCACGTTGCCATGGTGACCATACATCAACCCAGATTTTAAAATGGCGTCGGCTGACGGTAACTCGGTTTCAGCCGACAAGTGTGATTCTAAATAGAAGGGTAAATTTGCTTTCATTATTAGCAATCCCAGCCTGAATTCTGTATAGCGATCGGATTTGGGAGCACGAGTTTAACACTTTTTTGTATTTGTATTTGGTTTACGGAGAATGGCGATCCGCAGCGCACCTAGCTTTTAATGACACACGGACTACACTTAGTGATTTTGCTCTGTAATAGAATGCTGAGTGATCAGTAGCTGCTCAAAGGCTTCTTACACCCTACCATGTTCTGGATGGCTTTTGTATATGGACCTTTGTACAATAATACATACATTTTAAAAATAACAAGAGATTTAAACTCCAAAATTACTATGGATGATATTTAGTATATCAATATGGGTTTTAGGTACATGTGAATATACAGCAATGTGCGAAACATTTTTATTACAGATTATTGGACTTGGGGATTTGACCCCACTATTACTTACCTGACAACATTCGTATGGATTTTTCACGTTATGCATGGGTAAGCAAACCTGTGTGTTTTTGGTTACATACATTATGCTGGACATAGATTCGAGAACCGCATACATCAACAAATGAACTAATGTATTTCTTTCTATGCTCTTTTCTCCTGTGTATCTTGTATTGCAACAATATTGGACTTTTTTTCTTGATCCCATCCAATCCTCCCTTTTGCCAACCCTAATTTTTCTGTCTTTTTTCTTATTGTTTGTATCACTGTTTCAATTTGGGGAATGTTGTTACAATGATTTTGCAATTGATGATTATCTACATGTATCATTTTATTTTTATTTTCAATTTTTGTTTTAATTTTTCTTTCTTCTGTGTGTTTCATGGTTTACTTTGGTAAATTACTTAATTAATACATTTTTGTGCACATTAATAGCCCAGATTTGAAAAAGGCTCAGGCAAGCCGAAACATGTGTGATAGATTTTAAAAGGGCCATTTTCTGTTTGATTGTTCATTAAAATCAAACATATACATACCTAATGGCGCTGAGTCCTGGAGTTCTCATTTTCAACTACTTAATTGGCTGACGGTTGGGCTTTATTACCATCCTAATCCAGTGACCTGCGACATTTACAGTAACTGTTGGATGTCTATTACTTTGTGGTCAATATTCACGCACTATACATGAGAAAGGATAAGGGATTTTAAGGAGTCGCCTGGCAGAGCAACTTGTAATAAAGCCTTCCTTAAATCAGTGATTTTCAAGTTGCCATTTAAGGCAGACCCATCACCTTAACGTACCGAAGATATAATGGCTGCTTCTCTGAAGAACTGAGAGGAAGAGACAAAGAATCTATTTACTCCATGAGGGGACATGGCACATACCTTCTCGAATCTTACAACCAAAAGTAAGATTTACGTTCTAAATTTATCAAAATAGAGAGAATTTCTAAGAAAAAGATTGACAAGTATTAGGAGAAGGTCTCATTGGAAAATTACATCAAAAATGATCGAGTTCCAAGGGGTCTGAGGATCTTTATCTTTCCAAATGTCAATAATGATCAGGACAAGGACTTAGCGGAGCCCTGGGAAGCCAACCTAAGTAACAGTTCTATGAAAATGATGGACTTACTAACTGAGCATGAGACAAGGGAAGACAAGAGAGCAGTAGATGGAATTTAATCAATCAAAAAAGAAATTACTGAAATGCAATCCAATGAAGCCACCAAAGTCAAAAACTATGAGGAAATATATGAATTACTTCAAGTATATCAAGATGAGGTAAAGATTAGAAAACTAAGTAAATACTATTGTGATGAACGCGACTATAAGGAAGACCGACTATATACTTTTCAGACCAAGTATGACTTGAGTTCCAGACCTTCTTCCAAGAACTCAACTCCCAATACGTCATCAGCCAGTTCTGATGCTGATTCTGAACAAGAAAATCAAGAGATTGTAAGTGGTAACACACAAGAACAAGGCGGGTATATGAACCAAATCAAACGTTATAAAAAAAGGCAACCGTAACTATCCTCAGAAAACAGTCCATTTTCAATTACCAGCAAACACGAATATGCAGAATCCCGTCCAAGGAGGAGAGGAAGGAGGGGGGGCAGAAAACAGCGGCAACCCAGAAACTCCACAGATGCACAAAAGACAAACAAGGGCCAGTTCGAAGGAGGCGAGTGGCACCAAATAACGGAAGATTTAGTTCTGAATCTTTCCAATAGAGACATTTCAAGAGACGAAAGGCGACTTTTGAAGAAGGGCTTATCATTTGCACCCTCATGTGATTTCAGTCAATTGGATATACATATAGATTTGTTCAAATTTATAGGGAAGTTGAAATTTTAAAAAATAAATTGCGACCAGAGCACCCAGGGATTATAAAACCAAAGAACCACCAATACCTATCAGTGAATATTCAATCCAAGATATTCAAGATACCTTTTTGGTTCGGTCATTGGCTGAAGATGAACAGTTTGCTGTCATCCACCTTTTGGATGATTTAAGAATCAAACCAAACATACTTAAATCTAAAGAATTGAAAACTAAATCCAAATTTGTGCCTCAATTACCTGCCGACAATATAATTGATACTTTCTATAATGCAGTCTCTCAGGAATTCTATCGTTTGAATGAACAAAGTAGGAAACACTCAAAAAGAACAAGATTCATCAATGATAATTTGACACCTGGAGAAAAATGTGCACTGAAAACACTGAAAATGGATACACAAATAGTAATCAAGGAAGCAAAGGGGGCAACATTGTTATAATGAACAGAGAAGATTATCTTACAATGGCATCACAACACCTTTCGACCCCCAGTGTTACAAGATACAAACTGATAATTTCAAACAAGAAGCATTGAAACAGGTTGAAGAAAGCATTCACATTTGGCATAGAAAAGGCTTAATTACAGATGATGAACAAAAATACTTATCAGTGAAGGAACCAATGACCCCGACTCCCGACTATGTACTTACTTCCGGAAATACATAAAACTTACGATACCATAACAGAAGGTCGCACAATTATGAGTGGGATTGGGTGGGTTACAGAGAACATATCTGAGTATTTAGACGCTATTCCAAAGCCAAGGGCTAGCCTATTGCAATCATATCTGCAGGAGTCTACAAGCCTAATACAGAGATTACACAACTTCACATGGCAGGACACATTCTTCCTAGCCACCCTAGACGTAAAGGCTCTTTACACTTCTATTCAACACAAATGGGCAACTATTACAATTGATTACACTTTCAGGAATGAGTCTGCATCTTATTACAACCAAATGCAAATGCTCAATGAAATGTTGCAACTGACCTTGGACCTAAATGTATTTACCTTTGACAACTGTATATACCAGCAAACTAAAGGGATGGCCATGGGCACCAAATATGCTTCTGCCCTGGCCAATCTCTTTATGGGTATGCTGGAAGATAATATGGTCTATAAAGAGGATCAAAATGTGGACTCGCTAATTCGATGATGTTTTTTGTATCATTGATGGGAGTACAGAGGACTTTCAGGTCTTTGTGAAAGCATTGAACAAAAATTATTATGATATCCAATATGTATGGGAATGCGATACCCATACGATTAATTTCTTGGACCTTACTATGCATACTGAAGGGCATAAATTACAAACATGGACATTTAGGAAGCTGACAGAAGTCAACTCCACGCTCCATGTGAGCAGTTGCCACCACCACCCAACAATTCACAACATACCATTGGGTGAGTACATCAGAGCTAGACGCGATTGCCAAGAAGAGACAAAATTTGAAGAGGAATGTTCCCTATTGCAGCATCGTTTCAAGAATAGAGGATACTCACAAAAATATGTCAAAATCTACATATAAGAAGACCAAGCTAATGAAACAACATGATACCTTACAACACAAACCTGAGACAAGTTCAGATAGACCCATGCGGCCTTGTTTCATAACGCAATATTGCACAGATCACCAGAGAATCCAAAGAATACTCAAGAGACATTGGTAATTACGGAAACTTGATGAGCACATTAGTCAATATGTAGGGGATTATCCACAAATGATCTGCAAGAGAGCAGAAACACTGAAGACAATACTTAGTCCATCTCTATTACCGGATACCAAGAGTGCCAATCAGACAAATTGGCTACATAAGAAAGAGTGGTTTCAGGAAATGTGGCATGTGCTCCCAATGCAAACATGCAAGTGACAAAACTAAAGAATTTAAAGATAAGAATGGGAAACTTTGGACAATAAAACAGGGAATCAATTGCAGAACTAAATTTGTCGTTTATGGTATCATTTGTGTATGTAACAAGGTGTATATTGGCAGTACTAAGAGGGAATTAAAAATAAGAATATGTGAACACTTGGCCAAAATTGGTAGTCAAGATCCAACCTTTCCATTAGCTGATCATTGGCAAAAGTTCCATCAAATGCATAACACATCTGAGATAAGATGTATAGGTCTCCAACATGTCACCCTTAATAAAAGAGGAGGTCACAGGTTAAAAGCATTAAGACAGGCTGAAGCACGTGCTATTAGTGTTTGCAATGCAACTGTAACAGGTCTCAATAGTGCCAATGAAATGGTGTCATTCCTGTAGGAGTAGTCAACCGTAGCCCTCCTATTATATACGTTTATCTGCAATTGTGCAGTAGATCAACCTCCGGGCTGATTATTCACACACCAGGAAGCATACAACCATGTTTCTTCTTTCTTGGGATTTGAACTCGTGTAATTTTCTTTTTAGATAGTCTTATGCGGATTGAACAACTCTGATTTTTATGTAGGAATTTGTAATGCGAGCTGCAGGTCAAACACAGCTTGACTGAACTTTATTTGCGTATTCAATGTATGTAGGGTGTAAGCACCTTTTGAGCACTAGGCATTCATAATGATAATAACCTTACATGGCATGAGGACGCAATCTGTTCACATGCTTAGATCCTTCTTCTTGAACTAAACTAAGGGTGGATACTTGTTCATTTATAATCAGTTTTTGTATTATTACTGAAGGTTATTCGTAAATTTAATTGACAACATACATGCGGTCGGGCATGGTAAAATGCATTTGGTAGACCGCAACGCAATTATTCTTGTATTCAAATGTAATTGTGATCAGACACTATTATCGTCAGGAGTCACGAGCGGCTCAACAGTATCTACTATACCGTAATGAATCATTGTTCAGGCATTGTCGGCTATTTTATTATGAACAGCCTATCAAGTTCTATTAGAGGACATCCTAACGCAAAATGCACGTATTCTGAAAATACCCCGAAGAGAACACACCGCACCAGCGCTGAAAACACTACATTGGCTACCAATAAAACAATGAATAAAATTCAAAACAATGTGCATTACGCACAGAGCAGTACACAACGAAGGCGCTGAGTTCGTAAGAGACAAACAGCCTACATCAACCAACAAGAACGCTCAGATCAAGCATGGACATCCGCCTGGAACCGAAGCCCTACAACAAAAGAAAACTTGGAGGATCCTCCTTCTCTCACCAAGCCACGAAAACCTGGAACGACCTTCCAAAGTACATACATAACACAAGAAACCAGCTATTATTCAGGGAATTACTCAAAACCTGGCTCTTCACGTCATAACTAGAAAGACTGGCCACAGGGGCACCGACATAATTAAAAACATCAATGAACGTAGAGCGACCGCGATACTCACTGATCAATCAATGGGAAAAGCTGAGGTAAATATCCCATGGCATACTAAAGGACCAAACGGGAGATAGTCGCAATACGACCAAAGACAGTAAACACAGCAAACTAAGACAGAAAGACTAGAGCGAATCATCAAGAGGACCAGGACCTAACTATGACCTTCCCCAACAGCCCTAATGTTCTGACTTGAGTCTCGTGTAGACCGTTGAAACCTCCGTCCTCAAGTGACGCACAGGGGAACTAAAAGAAACCCGCTGTGCGACCTTTGGGGCCACAGGTGGGAGATGTTACTTCCCGGATCCACGGAACCTCTGGAACACCAATACTGCTGTCAAAAAGAGCGAGGTTACGTACAAGGCAATTACAGTATATAATCACAATAACCAAAGGATCTGAATAGCCTTACCTATCCAGTGTTTGGAAAACCCAGGAAACCTAGGAGGGAGGTTCGAGACTCAGATGAGGCGGTCCCTAGAACATGAGGACCGCAGTCAAGTGTGGATGCAGGATAAACCACCCGTAGGACTGAAGGCGTGACTTGAATCCCAAAAAGGGAAATGGCGTAAAAGTTCAACAAGGTACCAAGGGATGATCCAAAGGCAAGTCAGGGTTGTGTCCGAAATCCAGCAACAGGTAAACAGTTCCAAGCAAAGGTGCACAGGGGTAATCCGAAGGAGTCCAAGAGAGAGTTCCAAGATCAAGGTAAACCAGGAAAGCAAACCAAAACGTAACGTCAAACAGGGTCTGAAGACAGCTGAGAAGCAATGAGTGTTCCGTCTCTCAAGCCTTATATACTGAGCGTTTCGGGATCATGTGACGTCCACCAAGGTCACGTGATGAACGCCACTCTGGATCACGTGAGCAAGTGACCGATCGGCGTGGAGATGTAACGCCACCTCTTCTGCTGTATGTTCTCCATGGCAACTGCCAGTGCAGGATGGGTTGCAATCGAGCCCGTAAATCATACCTGGTATGGAGCTTTCGGTCCTTTGGGTAAACCGAATCACATGAGCCTCGAACCCTGGAGGGAGGTGTAGGGGAAATGTGAGCAGTATTCTGGTGTGCAGTGGATCGGTGTGCAGAGGATCGCCTAACACCTAAGAACAAAACATAGAGAGGGAAAGGAAGCGGGCCCAATGCAATGGGTGAGAAACAGAATGTTTCATCACTACACACGGTCCACCAATACAAAGCAGGAAGCACAATGCCCCACCACACAAAACTACAACTAAACAACAGTCCCAAGCATGTTCATCCCAGGGAAATCAAAGAACCAGTCAGGACAGAAGGATATGAATGTCTGAATACACACGCTCACCAAGACGGATCCACTATGACAACACTTCAACACGACCCCGACCCTGAACCACTCAAAGCCTTAACCGACCAGGGTCACACTAGATCACCTTAGAATAGATATCACCCACCCAGTCCCACACCTGAAGATTAGGTTCAGACGCACCCACCAATCCTACTATACTCAATAGGATACAATTTTATCAGCGCAATACCACCAAATCGAGTCGGCCCACGAGGAACCAGCAACATCCGAACCCACAGGTATACAACTCTAACGGAATCATAAGTACCTGACCCAGGATACAGACCCCACTAACCCAACCCTCAATCTTCTGCATACTTAAACCCACACAAAACCATCTCTTTCCCAGCAATCCGCATGCACTTTACCACACCGCATCAACAAGACATAAACTTCACCCACAGCAATCGAGGCCTTCATCCGATCCGATACTAGCACCAAAGCCCAGCACTCGGCGTATTCCGAGCCGAAGCTGCCAACAGCACACCACTTCTCCCACTCTCCTTCTCCCCTCCTCCCGACTTACCCTACCCCACCCTTCCTGTTTACAGATCCGCCAGAGCGCCTGGGGACCAATTCCGTTGGTGACGGTGCGCTATACAAGTACCGCTAACATAACATAACGTATCTGTTAAAATTTCCTTATCAACACCGGAACTGTCACGTTTTTTATGCTGGAGTTTTGGGCGTTAAAAGAGGAATTGTACAAGTTAACGAAGTATAACTGGTTTTTGTAATAACATGAGTGAGCATTAGATCGGCATGGCATTTTTACCATTTAGTAATGGCGGCCTTATCTTCC
This sequence comes from Ambystoma mexicanum, assembly GCF_040938575.1. Taxonomy (NCBI): domain Eukaryota; kingdom Metazoa; phylum Chordata; class Amphibia; order Caudata; family Ambystomatidae; genus Ambystoma; species Ambystoma mexicanum. Next base: position 235,616,685 of record NC_090926.1, on the reverse strand, counting down.
AGGGACCAGGCGAATTGATGTGTATGTGCACCATGGCAACGTGTGACCACGTTGCCATGGTGACCATACATCAACCCAGATTTTAAAATGGCGTCGGCTGACGGTAACTCGGTTTCAGCCGACAAGTGTGATTCTAAATAGAAGGGTAAATTCACTTTCATTATTAGCAATCCCAGCCTGAATTCTGTATAGCGATCGGATTTGGGTGCACGACTTTAACACATTTTTGTATTTGCGTTTGGTTTACGGAGAATGGTGGTCCGCAGCGCACTTTGCTTTTAATGACACACGGACTACACTTAGTGATTTTGCTCTGTAATACAATGCTGAGTGATCAGTAGCTGCTCAAAGGCTTCTTACACCCTACCATGTTCTGGATGGCTTTTGTATATGGATCTTTGTACAATAATACATCCATTTTAAAAATAACAAGAGATTTAAACTCCAAAATTACTATGGATGATATTTAGTATATCAATATGGGTTTTAGGTACATGTGATAATATAGTAATCTGCGAAACATTCTTATTACAGATTATTTGACTTGGGGATTTGACCCCACTATTACTTACCTGACAACAGTCGTATGGATTTTTCACGTTATCCACGGGTAAGCAAACCTGTGGGTTTTTGGTTACATACATTATGCTGGACATAGATTTAAGAACCGCATACATCAACAAATGAACTAATGGATTTCTTTCTATGTTCTTTTCTCCTGTATTTCTTGTATTGCAACAATATTGGAGTTGTTTTCTTGATCCCATCCAATCCTCCCTTTCGCCAACCCTCATTTTTCTGTCTTTTCTCTTATTGTTTGTATCACTGTTTTGCAATTGATGATGTATCATTTTATTTTTATTTTCAATTTTTGTTTTAATTTTTCTTTCTTCTGTGTGTTTCATGGCTTACTTTGGTAAATTACTTAATTAATACATTTTTGTGCATATTAATTGCCCAGATTTGAAAAAGGCTCAGGCGAGCCGAAACACGTGTAATCAATTTAAAAAGGGCATTTTTGTGTTTGATTGTTCATTAAAATCAAACATTTACATATCTAATGGTGCTGAGTCCTGGAGTCCTCATTTTCAACTACTTAATTGGCTGACGGTTGGGCTTTATTACCGTCCTAATACAGTGACCTGCGACATTTACAGTAACTGTTGGATGTCTATTACTTTGTGGTCAATATTCACGCACTATACATCAGAAATTATAAGGGATTTTAAGGAGTCGCCTGGCAGAGCAACTTGAAATAAAGCCTTCCTTAAATCAGTCATTTTCATCACCCTTTTTCGATTGACTGTCTCCCGCTCTGGGGATCGTTCCTTCGGGGTTGGGGTTTTGTCTGTTGGGATGTGAGTTAGGAGTTCTTAATGGTGTGTTTTTGTTCTGCACTTTTCTGGCTCTGTGTCTCGTTGGGACCTCTCACCGTTGCTGCTGTGGTATGCATCATGAGGTATGCATCATGAGGTAAGCACTTGGACGAGGAAGAGTGGACGTGGAGGTAATGCTTTGATTACTTACCGGTAATCTTCATTACTCCTAGTCCTACTCTTTCTCGTCACAATATTGACGACCCTCCTCTCCCTACCTGCGGCGAAGGTCCCATACTCCGGCTTGGATATGATAAACTCGATGCCATGGGTTAAGTGGAGGAGTTATAGGAAATACAAGAAATAGAAGAAGGTCCTGTGTCGGAGGCAGGGGCAGTGTGAGGTAAGTACTGTGACGATGAAGAGTAGGACTAGGAGTAATGAAGATTACTGTTTAGGAATCAGAGCAATATTGTAACATGTAGGCCAACATACTCATCCAGTACTATCTTCTTTGCATTCTGGGAGTTGTGCTGTTTCTCCCATGATCACTATAAGACTACAAGTCTCAGAATTATGCAGAGTCTGTACTATCTCTGTATTTGACCTTGCATTAAAAATGGAGTGACTGCCTTTGACAACCAAGAGCTTAAGTAAACATCTTGTGGTGCGACAATTAACAAGACGCATGCTGCTACTCCTTCTGTACACACATAAGCACTTTCAACAATGATGTTGTTTGAAACACTACTCAATCATAATTTAAAGAGGGGCCGGTGTAAGCGAAGAGACGTTTTCAAGTTCTACTCGAGCATCAGGTCAATGGCCAGAAACTGCCAGCCGAGCCCCAACAGTTTGCGCACAAGAAATTAAAAATCTTGCCTGCCTCGGGGCCTGAAACATCTGCCCGACTTCCAGTCCCACCCACCACCAATACAGAGCCTCACTCCTGGTGGGCCTGCGACCTTCCCTCGCTGCTTATGGAGGTCTCATGTGGAGGGTTCGCAGGGCCAGGACTGAAAAATCTTTTTCACACGTGTTTTTATCAGCAGTGCATTTCAAAGTGAAGGTCTTAAGTCACATGCTAGGAGACCGGTGAGAAGGGAAGGGAATAGATAATTTTCTTCCCATCAAGCATAATAACAAGGTGAATATCTGTAAAAATGACTACAGATGACCTTGCTATACAGTTCTGTTTTGAATTACACAAGAACTAGACAAACTAAGAATGAAACAATCAAACAAGAAATAAGAAAGTAAAAGATGCATCTGCAACTGAATCTTCAATTTTGTAAAATCATTGATTTGATCAAATCAAAAATAAAATATATATATTTTTTGAAAGTTCTGTTTTCTACAGTACAATTCCGTTCATGACAGGGAAAATAAAGCTACATATATTTGAAAGGTTGATTTATAATATGGGTGTATACTTTTCTATTATTATTGTATTTCTATAAAGCCGTGCATTAAAATATATTGGTATCTGCAAGAGCTAAGATATACGGTCAAAGGTCTAATTTGGAGACTGGCGCTCAAATCCCAGATTCACGTCTTAAAGTGAGTGATCATGGGCAAATCATTTTATCTCACTGGCCCCGTCTGCCTAAATTGGGATACCAGATATGGGTTTTGGGTTTAGGGGAGGCGGGTTGCCAGCTATGGAATTTGTGATTTTGGTGACTGGGGGGGCATGAGGCAAGGTATTGGTAATTTTCCCACATGTCTCTTTTAGCCAGAGGTGGAAGTGTCATTTAAATCATTGGTGCACCGTACCACTAGTTCATTCTTTTTTTAAAGTGTGTACCCTTAATTCAAAGCATAACGAAAAGCGTGCTGGATGCATTTTTTCTCTCAAGCCAAATATGCAATCTGCTCGGCTCAAAGGATCAAGCACCGCACATTTCTCAAGTATTTTGCAAATATACTCTTTAAGACAGTATTATTGTAGGCTCTGGCATCCAAAACGTACATATTTGCACCACGAAAAGCTTGGAAGTGACTAAATTGCAAAGTGGGTTAAAATCCTGGTTCTATGTTAGAGGACCGATTTTTTTTTGCTCGAAAGTAAATGGTAAAAAAACAAGCAACATTTTGAACTGCAAAATTCGGAGGAGGACCACCCCCACCCCGAACCTCCTCACCTACACCTTCCTTTCTGCATACCTAACCCACACCCATCATCTGCCTATTTGCGGTTTAAAAAAAAAAGACCAATTTCGTTTTGACCAAAGTGATACCATAATCCCTGCTTCACAGTTTAGCCAAAGTGTGTACCAATAATGTAACCTCTCACTGACTTAACTTAAAAAATGGCAGTTCTTATAACTGGTTAACACCATTACAATAGGACAGATTTTATGAGTTTAGGGACACTATTGTGTACCTTGGTGCTACGCTTGCCGCCAAGAGCATCACATAGAATGTAATTATTGTTGCAGTAGCCCGCCCTCAGTCCTATTTAACTTTGACAGGTAGACATTTAGGGGGTAATTCATAGAATTCGGCGCACAAGTGGCGCACGCGGCTGGCGCACAGAGTGCGCGTGCGGCAGTCTGCACCAGCCGCGTGCACCAAACCCATTTAGGCGCACAGCGTATTCATGGATTCATACATCCATAAGCAGCCGTGGCGCAGCGACCCTGCAGCAGTGCCAGTTACGCCCCCAACCCAGCCCCGTGCGCCAAACAAATCGCACAAATCCAGTACATGGCGCAAAGGCCAGTGGACCAGCATCCAGCCCCCCAACCAAGAAAACGCGTGTAAAACTCCCTGCGCATCCCTCGGAATACAAGTACCCCACTCGCGCCAGGCCAATAGCGTGTAAAACTCCCTGTGCACCCCTCGGAATACACGTACCCCGCTCGCGCCAGGCCAATAGCGTGTAAAACTCCCTGCGCACCCCTTGGAATACACGTACCCCGCTCGCGCCAGGCCAATAGCATGTAAAACTTCAAACGCACCCCTCGGAATACACGTACCCCGCTCGCGCCAGGCCAATAGCATGTAAAACTCCCCGCGCACCCCTCGGAATACATGTACCCGCTCGCGCCAGCGAAAACGTGTGTAAAATGTGGAGAAAGTCCCCCCTGTGGAGTGGACTGCCTGCGGGGCATGCCCAGGGTGGATGGGCTGCCTGCAGGCTATGGACTGGGGTGAAGGGCTGCCTGCATGGCATGCCCAGGGGTGAAGTGCTGCCTGCGGGGCATGCCCATGGTGGATGGGCTGCATGCGGGCTATGGACTAGGGTGAAGGGCTGCATGAGGGGCATACCCAGGGTGGATGGGCTACGTGCGGGCTATGGACTGGGGTGATGGGCTGCCTGCAGGGCATGCCCAGGGTGGATGGGTTGCGTGCGCGTATTCTGGGGGTGCATGTGAAGTTTTACACGCTATTGGCCTGGCGCGAGCGGGGTATGTGCATTCCGGGGGTGCGTGTGAAGTTTTACACGCTATTGGCCTGGCGTGAGTGGGGTACATGTATTCCAGGGGTGCGTATGAAGTTTTACATGCTATTGGCCTGGCGCGAGCGGGGTATGTGTATTCCGAGGGCTGCGCGTGAAGTTTTACATGCTATTGGCCTGGCGCGAGCAGGGTACGTGTATTCCGAGGGGTGCGTGTGAAGTTTCACACGCGATCTGGCAGTGTGTTCCCTCCTGGGTGTGCCCCCCCACCCATGGCCCTCAGGCAGCCAACACCACAGGGGACCACCCCGCGCCCCTCGGCATTCCCCACAGGCAGCCCTTCACCCCTGGGCATGCCCCGCAGGCAGCCCTTCAGCCCAGTCCATAGCCCGCAGGCAGCCCTTCACCCCAGTCCATAGCCCGCAGGCAGCCCTTCACCCCTGGGCATGCCCCGCAGGCAGCCCTTCCCCCAAGTCCATAGCCCGCAGGCAGCCCTTCACCCCTAGGCATGCCCTGCAGGCAGCCCTTCACCCCTGGGCATGCCCCGCAGGAAGCCCTTCACCCCTAGGCATGCCCCACAGGCAGGCCACATGGCACCATGCACTTGGGAGCCCCGACTCATGCCCCCCACCGACCCCCAGTGACGGGCACCTGCCAGCAGGCCCTGACTCATGTCCCCCACCCAACACGTCATCACAATCCAGATACATGGCCCTTATGGCCACCCAAATCCCACCCACGCCACCCCAGTCCAAACACCCAACCAAGCATTCCATCCACTCCAAATTGAAATCCCCATGTCATGATAGATCCCAAATAACCAGTATGCGCATGAGTACAAGTCCGTCAGACCCACACAATGGCGACACATGACTGAGAAAACCCACATTGTGACATGCACGAAACCAATGAGAGAAGACCACACAAATGAATTAAAAAAAGAAAATGTATTATATACAAAAATGAATGAAACAACATTACACAAGAATGAAATGATAAATTATTAATGGTGAAATGAATAAAATAAGAAAATGCCCCCAAATTGTCTGTCCATTAGACCAAATCCAAAGTCAAAATCAAAACAAAACCATTCCTCCATGGTAAAAAAATATGTGATATCAGGTCCATAACTATATACAATGTAAAAATCAAGGGTCCATGTGCCCAACAATCCAAAGGAAACCTAAAAAAAAAACCTAACTACTGAATAACTATTAACAAAAAGGTGGGGCATAGTCCATGCGCCCCAAAACAAAAAATAAATAAAGGAATCCTACAACTACAGAACTATTTAGAAAGGCGGCGGGCTAGTCACACGGCTCACTGTTTGATGTTCCGGCCCAGGGCATCATCGAACTCCATGTGGATGTTCCGGAAGCGGGCCTGATCCCTGGACTCGAGGTCTCGCAGGGATGCAGCCATGGAATCCCTCAACTCCCTGTGAGTTTCCTCGAGGCCCTCTGCCCGCCTCAAAGCCCGGTGCATGGAGTTCTCCGCCCTGACCATCCTGAGCTGTGCCGTCTCCGCCCGCCGCCTCTCTGCATCTATTTGCCGGCCCAACCGCTGCCACACGGAAGACACTCCCAGTGCGGGGTCCTCCTGCCCCTCGGCCGATGCCTGCCCCCGTGGTGTTGATGGCCCCAAGCCATGATGCCTCCCACGCTGAGCCTGCTGCTGCCTCCCACGCAACTGCCTCTGCCACCACAACGGCATCGGCTGATGGAATCCCCCAGTGCCGCTGTGCATGTGCCCTGCCCGATGATGCCGGCACATCCTCCATCCGCTGGGATCCAGTTGGTGGGGTGGCCACCCTTGCTGGACCTCCGACTCCCGACTGCGGCAGGGATGGGATCTCCACCAGCCTGGCTGCGTTGGTTGGGGCAGATACACAGGGGGTCCTGGTGGCATCTGGGCCGGAAGACAGCACGGAGAACGACTGGTGTATAATGTGCACAGAGGAGGAGAGGGCCGCAACACTGGCCAACACATGGAGGAAACCCCCGACCATGGACCCTCCCAACTGGGTCACGTTGGCACACAGCTCTTTGTGATGACGTGCGTGGTCCCCCCAGGAAGCACTCACGTCATCACGAATGTCACGTGTGCGCAACGCAACACCAATCAGGATGGACTCCATCCGGTCACAGGTAGAGGTGTGCCAGATGACGTGGACCTCCCCCCTACCTGCGGACGGGCCTGGGACAGGGCATCTCTGCTGGTGCATGGTGATGCAGTCACAGTGTCAGGGACAGAGACATGCACAGGCACCTCTACAGCAACCTGTGCTGCCTCCTGCCCTTGCCCCTGGACTGCACCACTTGCACCAGTGGTACCACCCCCACCAAGCCCCATGTGCGGCTCTGTAGCGGCCTCCTCCTCCTCTATATACACCACCAACCTGGATAGCTCCACACCGTCTTCCGCCGTTGCAAGCCCCTGTGTGGGCTCATCCGCCCCTTCCGCTGCAGCCGTAGTGGCAGACGCGGCACCAGTCCCCTCGCTCCCGGATGATGGAATTTCCTGGGAGGGTGACTGGGCCTTGCGTTGCCGGCCGGTGGAGGCATCCTTGCCACTTTCCTCCACAGCGCCGTCTCCACCCTCTTCTTCACTCGCCGCTATGTAAAGGGAGACATTGAATACAAGCATCAGGGTACTGTACAATAGTCCCCTAGACAGAAAGCAATAGCACATGAGTGGCACTGTCAAACGTCACTTACATCATGTCTCCCAACACATGGATCAGTGCAGGCAACACACATGCAGAAACTGGCATGGCACATGCAACAAACATTTGCATCCATATCCACGGCACCGTAGAAGCATCCAATGGTGGGCTGAAACCCACATGCATCATGGGACATGCTGATCACATGCACACACGCATCACCGAAGGGTCATGCATCTGGCCCTGTATGCCCACAGACACAGTGGATACAAGGATGAGTATGCTGTATCAGTAAATCAACACATTGTCACGGACATGTGTCATGCATCCATGGCGCACACACTACTCCGACACACAGACATGTACATCATGCATGTCCATGACAGCAGCAAACATCTCTCACACCCCAAACATGTCCATGTACAGGCACAGGCATGCATACATGTGTGCATTCCGCATGCTGCTTCGCATTATGCATTGTAACACATACACCATCCATGTGGATCACGCCTGACTGGACTCACATGCAGCACCATCATGTCCCTGCACACACACACATCCATACATGACCCATGTTACACATGCCGCCGAGTAGCTAACTACCACAATGCTTCAACATGCACTGTTTCAAACGTGAATGCATGGGCACTTACCGCTCGACTCCAGAAGGGCCTGCATCCTGAGGATCTGGTGGCGAAGCACTGGGCGAATGCACCCCAGGACCCTCACCTGCTGGGTGGTAAGATGGGCCCAGTGCCCCACTGCATCCGCTGCCTCCAAGAGACACCGGGCCTTCTTGAGGGTCCTGGATTTGTAGTCCTCCCAGCGATTCCGGACGTGTTTGATGTGTCGAGGTGCCACCCCCTCTGCGTTGATGGCACTCCCAGATCCTCTTCCGTCCTTCATTGTCGGCACGCGATGGTGTGAAGAGGGCATCATAATGCCCCAGAACTTGCTCCACCAGGATACCAACTTCCTTATCACTGAAGCTGGTAGCCCTCTGCCTCTCTGGCTGGGGGTCGCCAGTGGTCTCTGATGGTGTTTGCCCCGACATGGCAACCCCCGAGGCAGGTGTGGGTGGGCAACTGGGTCCTGTGCTGGGCTGTGGAGTGATGGAACTTCAGTCGGGAGTCTCTGTTCCAACAGGGGTAGTCATAGCAACTGGACCCCTGCAGATGGCAGATGTGCAGACACCAAATGGCAGGGCACGGTGGCAGCAGGCAGGCAGCAGCAGTTGGCTCGTGGGAGGCTGCTCGGGACTCTGGGGGCAGTAATTCGGCTTTCTGGGCAGGAGCATGGTCTTCCGTGTGTTGTTGCGTGGCCAGCTTGATACGGAGTGATTTGGCACGTTAAAAAACTGCACGTCAGCGTGTAATTGAGGAAAGGCCCTTAGTGCGTAAGCGCGTCTGTGACGTGACAGGCGCGGGCGTTCCCCTGGCACGGGTTGAAGGTCCCACATGGGTTTCCATCGCTCTGTATGTGCTTTTTGTGGAAAGCGGTGCTTTTTTTTCCAGGCGTTGGGGTTCACACGCAATTACTTCACAGCGGGTGGGTGTTGGCTACGCGTTCTTCTTCTACACGCAAGGCAGACACTATTTTTCCCACTGCGAGTGTCCCTGTTTTTCACGTACCCCTTTTTTTCCAGGCATTCTAGCCTGTGTGTTGATCGCGTACGTGTTTTTTGGGTTCCTGGCTCCCACAGCGTACTGCGTGTGTTTTTTTACATGCATGTGGGCAACAGGGGTCGCTTATCTCTTTTTCTTAATTTTAAGAGATGCCTGTGCGTTGCGTGACACATCGTTTCTCCTAGGGGGCTACTGAATGGGACATTCATCGTAGCTGTATATACGTGTTTGTTGTTTGCGCACACTTTTGTAATGCGCTGGGACGCTATCGCCTGCCTTCGTGTGGCGGACGTGTTTAGGCATGTGCGTGTCTTTGGCCGTGCGCAGGTTTCCCCTATTCGATTCCATGAATACGTGTGGTTCGCGTGCGTTTGGCCGTTCCGTGTACTTCCCAGCAGCACATCCCCAGTTACGCCCTTATTTTCACGCGTTGTTCCCCATTCTGCGCGTTCCGCCCCGCGTTCCGCCCCCTTTTGGTGTGTGCACTAACGTTGTGTGCTTTCGCTGTGCGCCTCGCGCATGGCGTTCTGGATGTTGCAATGATGTGTGCGCCCGTGTGCGCCACGCATGGATTTGGCGCACATCCGTGGAAAAACACGCGCAGGGCCTTCCATGAATCGCACACGTGCGCTTGCTTTTTCATGCTTGCGCCACCTTGCGCCACGATTTTCGGTGCACATTTGTTCCATGAATCGGCCCCATAGTCTAGCCAGTCAGTGCCCCAGAGATCGTAGTATAGCAGACTAGCTATGGTAGAACCAGCATTACATTTTCTTCCTTGTTGCTGCCGGTCACTGAAGTTGTGTGGACCATGCAGAGTACTGCCCCACAGGGGCAGAATGAGTGAAACCTTTTACTATGTCCTGTTATGTTATTGCATCTTTAATTGCATACCATCTATTTTCACACCTTCTAGGAGCTTCACGATCTGCAATTGATAGGGCAGGGAGCTAATACAGGAGTAGTGTGATCAGGGCAATATTGCTTGCTCGCAGTCTGTAGAGCGCAGCGCCGGAAACTCAGGGCGCAAAAGGTTGCGCACAAAAGTGAGCTGTGCTGTGCCCCAGGCTTCTGTCACTGCTCTCTGCAGATTGTGAGAAGGAGCCGGAAAGCCAGGAGCCTGGGGCCGGAGCCTGCTGCAGGTAAGTGGGGGAGGGTGTGGGAGAAGGTGGAGGGGGGCGGAGGGTGCCGCATAGTGGCTAGGGGTTCAGGGTGACCCCTGACAAGCAAAGGGAAGAGAGCCACACACAAAAGGTTGCATCCACGGAATTGTGACCTTTTGTGGTGCAATCCGCTGTGCAACCTTTTGCGCGCTGCTTTGGGACATAGAACCAGGTTGCTTTATTACAACATCGATATGTGCAGATCTGGAAATATTGGGCTCTCTGTGCAGTGTAAGTTTTATATGTTTTAGGAGCTGTCTGGAGCAGTGGTAATTGTTATTGCTCCAGATTGCTAAGGTACTTATTTGTGTGCTTGTCTTTGAGTGTGTCAGGGAGCTGCTTAAGTATGGTTGGAGTTGTGTTGGTTTATCTGTGGTGGGTTAGTTTAGTGTTTATGGTCATTTAGTGCAGACATGCCTTCAGATTGTGTATTTTCCATTGTGTAACCTGTGTTTTTAGTGGACGGGTTGTATGCCGGGATGTATTGTCAGTTAGGGTGGAAGGTAGATTATGTTTTTATATCTCTCGCCAATCAATGCCAAATTTAATTGCCTGGGCACACCATGCAAGAATGGGAATCTGGGGGTTGGTTTCAAAGTTCCCTTTAAACAGCAACAGCACACCGAAAATTGAAGTGTTTTCTTCTGGTTATTTTTGCCAGCGACTCACCAGGGAGCCAAAGGCCAACGGAGGGATGGACCAGAGGTGCAACTCGCAAGGACTCACCAGGGCAGCCAACAAGTAGAGGGCGGAGACACGCTACAGAAGCCAAGGACCAGCTGAATAGAAAACATTGCTTTTACTTTAGTTTTATTTCAGTCTATTTTTGGTTTAGTCTACCAGCTGAAACTATTGCACTGGAGTACAGTTATGAGGGAGCAATCTGTCTCGGCGCAATCTATCAATTATCTGGTTGCCCCACCTCTAGAAACATTGCAGAAACATCATTATTTTTATACACGCGTTTATCTATTAACATAAAGGCAACATTGGCTTTTTCAAGCATGTACTTTGTGGGTAACTCACAACAGAACTCTATCTACAAAACACAGGCCTTGTGGGCTCTTCGCTATGTGCTTTCCCAGGCAAACACCGGTCCGATAAGAATTTTTATCACACCTAATAAATGTGCGCTATCTCATCCGAATTCTTGTTGGGTGAACTATGAAGGGCGTAAACCGCCTAGGACACAGGCTGGGAAAACTGATCCTGTAACAAGGGAAGGCGCAAGTGTGTGCCAAGGGAGCGCTGTGCTGCCAACCAATGAGGGCTCGCCAGGTACTGGATGTTTGCACTGAGCTTTCATCACGTGACTGTGAGCGAAGAGCCGCTTTGCACCTGCACTTCGGATACGCCCCAAGGTAAACGGCCCTGAAAGTCCAAGGCCCAGCACCACTCTCGGATCACAGGCTTCTCCGGCCGCCGGGTAACAGTGGTTTTAAAGGGCCAGTGTGCTCCGCAGTACGCACTGCACCTGCGATGCATTCCCAGTTGAATAGTGTCTGTGCAGCGCAGTAGTGAACTCGCTCTTGGCGTTTTGCTCATGAACCTGGAGCAATGTGCAAGGTTTAGAAGGAATCGTTTACTATTCCGAATAAGCGGGGCTGTTTTTCAAATCTCAGATCTCTTTCATAAACTCCACTATGCCCCATATCATTCGGGAGATGTTCATCCGGTCGTCGTTTTCCCCCGGTCGTCGTTTTCCCCCTTACGTTCTGGGACTGGTAATGGTAATGTTTATCTATATAGCACCTGTTGGGGGCTGACTCTGGTCTCCGGGGCAGCCCACTGGTGCCGTCGGGATCACCCGATGGCAGTGGACACGTCGGCGGACAACCGGCGTGTCTCACGTAGGGAGGCACCCTACGGCGCCCGGTGTCACCGGGCGCAGGATCCACAGCGCAGGGTGTGGCACACCCAGACTCCAGCGGTCACGGCTCCGAGGACACTCGGGCCGCGCCGCACACAAGGCCACGACCACGTGGCAGGCCCACAACCTGTAGGCACAAGCACACACACAGACACGAGTTGCCACTTCCTGGGGCTCTGCTGCTCTGCCCTCGCAGCGCCAGCAGAACCCCTTTTATTAGGTGAGCACGTGAGCGTCATGACACAGTCACAGCGCCCACGTCAGCCAAAACACTAGACCCCCACACAACATCCCTCCTTTATTATAAAAAACAAAATTATAAAAACCCACAGCAAACATCAAACACTCTACTGGGTTCCATTTGGTGCCTTCTAGTCCACGCACCAAGTGTGCCCCAACGTCATCACAGCAAACATTGGGTGCATTCCAGTCCGCGCACCACCTACAAGCTACTTAAAACTCGAACATTATAACACTACAAAACAAAACAGGTGAGCTCCAGTCCGCACACCACGGGGCCCGACTACGGGTTGGGGAAGTTCAGAAGATTCCCGGATCAAACTGGCCACCGGCGCCGCTGCAGGACAAGAAGAATACGTTCTCTTCGTACTCCCCCTCCCCCACATCATACGGTACTTCTCGGGGACCCTCCGCCAACTGGAACTCCGCCACCTTGAGGGTCTTTCTCGCCTTCGCCTCATTCCCCCCTGATACTCCCACCATGCCAGCTGGGGCTGGGGCGAGGCACACTCCTGCGAAATGATCCCCTTTTCCGCACCTTCCACAGATTTGTCCTATCGTCGGGCAGTCCTGCGGGTGTGGCAGATCACACCCACATTGATGACATACGGTGGCATTGGGGTCTCTACTCGGCCGGTCTCCCCTCCTTATCACTCTTCCTCCTGGCCACCTGCCGACAGCGGCCACCTCCTCAACCTTCACTTGCGGCGTGGGGACCTCCACCTTGAGGTGGTGTCTCGATGCATCAATGACCGAGGCCCGCACCTCTGCCAGTTCCTGGGCCCGGCCAAGCTCCAATATTCGGTCGAGGGTCAGCGCTGGGTCCCTCAGAACCTGCTTGCGCAGTTTGGCAGAGCTGCAGCCATAGCTGATTTGCGCCCGGACCTCGTCCTCCTCGAAATTCCCCAGGGCACAGGACAGTGCAATGCCGCACAGCTTCCCATGGAATGCATTGAGGCTTTCCCCTTCCCCCTGCCTCGCACACCTCATCCTGAACCTCTCATAGTCCCTGTTGACCATGGGCCTGAAATTCTCGTTCAGGGCTGCAATGGCTGCGTCGTACGACTGATCTCGGGGCTTTAATGTCTTGAACAGTCTCTGGACGGCCAGCCCGGCAGAGTACAGGAGTGTCGGGCGTTTGGCTGCGTCTTTGATCGCCATTGCAGCGAAGTACAACTCCAGGTTCTCCACCCAGGCCACCCACCGGGCCCCCAGACTTGCAGGCGCACCCAGGACATCGAAATGGGGTATTGGTGCCAACTGACCCCGAAATACCCCCTCGTCGTCTGACATGTTTAGTATTGTGGGGGATGCCAGCCGCAGTCACCGGCGTTGAGGGATGCCCGCAGTCCCGGGCCTCAGGTAGCTTGACCGCCTTATGGGGAGGTCTCTTGGCAGCACCCAAACGTTTCCGGAGTAGTGGTTTCCCTCTCGGGGGTGTCGCTGGTGGCAGACCGGGGCGTCCCCGCTGCACTATACCCCAACCAGGGCACACCCTTCCTTTGTCCTGACGGCCACGCTCTTTCCCACCCCTGGTTGACTGCCCCGGGGTCGCCCAGTTCCTCCTCCCCAGGGACGCACAAGCACTCCAGATGGAGCCGCAACCCCTAGGGCCCGGTCAGGTACAACTGCGGGGTTTAGATGACGACCCTCTTTCTTTATATGTCACTGGGGCCGGTGCCTGCTCAGGCTGGTCACCGCCGCAGCCCAGGCATGGTAATGTCTCTCCCCCTCTTCGGGCGAGGCGGGGGGAAGGCCCCGCCCTTTTCCTTTGTTCCCCGGCGGTGCCTGGGGGGCGGGCGCAGACCTCTGGAGGCCACACCTCCTTTCCAGGCCGCTTCGTCAGCCACCCGATTCACCTCCTCAGAGTCGGGTGACAAAAAAAACCTTCCGCCAGTCACGGGCCAGACGGAGAGTTGGCCCCGCCCCCTCCTTTGTTCAGGAATGGACGCGGCTCCTCCTCCCCAGTCTGGACCACGCGTGCACCACCACCCGCCGGGTGCCCCGCACGGCCGACGCCACGATCAAAATCAGCCACCTCAGCTGATCCCAGGCGAACCGTGCTGATGTAACGCACGAGGTCCTTGAGCCGCCAGCAGCCCAGCTGACACGCGGCTGCAGCCTCTCCTCCTCCACGCACGCGGCTTGATGCCGTTTCAGTCTGGCTCCAGCGGGCACCAGGCGACCAGCGCAGGAGGACCGCAACAGGTCCATGGGCCACCCGCACTCCTGCGGCCACCACGTGCCTCTTCTACACGGCCGCCGATTGCGGCCGTGTGCGCGGATCCGTTTTTCCGCCCACCACCATCAGCAGCTGGCGGGCGCGACCTTGTCGCCAGTGTTGTGGGCTGCCTCCGGAAGGCAGTGCACAAGTGCAACTGGCAGGGTAGGGGTCCTGGGCCCGAGATCAGAGAGTGGCCAGGTAACCAGTGCAGTTTCAGTATCAGCCAGGAAGTAAGCAGGGGAGAGGAGGAGAAAAAGCAGAAGCAAAGAGAAAGGATTTGAGGTTCTTCTGGATCCGGAGATGATTCTCCTCAAGTTTCAGGGAGGCAAAGAGGCTTTTCCAGAGGGAGGCCCCAGCGGAAGAAAGAGATCTACCACCAACTGGTTGCTTGGAGAAGCATCTGACCCAGAATGAGTTGGAGGCAGATGAGCAAAGAGCTCGAGAAGGAAGATATTTAGGAAGAGAGAGTTGTAGGTATTGAGGCCCCAGACCCCAGAAGGCCTTATGGACAATGCAGAGGGTTTTGAACTTAATCCTCGCAGCCACTGGGAGCCAATGCAGAGATTTCAGTCCTGGAGAGATACGATCCCTGGATGAGTTGCAGAGGGCGGAGAGTAGAAGCAGGCAGATTCAGAAAGAGGCTGTTGCAATAGTCCAGCCTAGAGGGAACCAGCGCTCTGGAGACAGTGAGCTTCTGGGGGAAGGAGAGGAAAGGAAGAATACCTCTGAGGAGGTGCAGCTGGTAGTGAGACTTCTTACAGACATCAGAGATGTGAGGAGGGAAGCAGAGTGTGGAGTCGAAGGCATTGTTTCTATCTAAGCTAAACATGCTAAGCCTGAATATTAACTCATTGTGGCAGGCACCTGGGCGGCATGGGAAGTGGTGCCAAGAAAGAGGGAGGATAAAATACAGCCATGCTGACCCACACATTCAAGGTTTCATTGATACCGCAGTTCCCGCACTCAAGGTCTCCACCCAGGGGTTTGATCTTTCATTTATCCCCCCTGGTACCTAGTGTTACAAGGGGTATGTGTTGTTGCTTGTAAGAAATACAGCCGTGCATGCTTAAATCTCCTGCGGCCACTTGATGAGGGTTGAGACCTGGGGGTCCCATACATGTCAAGAAATGCACAGGTGTGGGTGTCGAGTCAGTGGGGTGAGGGGCCTACTGGCAGTTTAGTGGAAATGAATGGATGCCGCACAAACCCTGGTGTTGTCTCATACTCTTGTATGGCCCATTCCAGCAAGCGATTCTAAATATTTGCAACACTGAAGGGACGAAGGGGAAGTGAATTTCCGTGGTAATGGAGCTCATGCAGCGCCGGTGTAAATTTGGCCTTGTGAGCCAGGAGCGGGGACTGCAGCTTATCCCTTCTGGGCCTAATACAAAATTGAGTCGAAAGCTATGGCCTTTTCTAGTGTCATGCATCTACTTATAAGGGCTGCAGGGCTGTTATATATTGCCAGATGATGCATATTGCTCCCCCTTTGTATGTTATATCACCTCATATGGTGTTCGCCGAACTTGGAATCACCTAGGGGGGTGAGATAGGCCAATTTCCATCCCAACATTCCCCCCTTTCGTTACTTCTACAGTAATGAATTCTCCCCCCATTCTTCTGCTCGTTTGTGTGCCTTTCTGCTTCGTCCCATGCAGGTGTTCCCTTTATGGACATCCATGCCGTGCATACACTTCTTCAACTTTCCCCATGCTGTGCATAATGTTCAGGTGTGCAGGTCAAGTATATGTATCCCCCATCCCCTGCTAAATCCACCCATACTTCTTAGTAATTTTCTGGGTACGGGGGAGGTACAATGGTTGTGTGGTACAGTGTCCATCTTGTCACCAAGAGGGAGGGGGACCATGTGGTATTTGGGGCAATCGTTCAGCTCAGTTTGGATTTCTACTTCTTGTGTATCACAATGTACTTTATTATTAGTTCTCCCAAAAGTCACCATCAACATTGCACTATTAGGTACTGCTTTGGCACAACACCGGAGACCCAATTGGCACGTACAGAAGATCACCTGGTTAACCACGATGACAGGGTTCCAGCATCTTCACCAATGTTCCGAGCCATAATGGGACCCAGCTGAAAGGCATGTTGAACCAGTCCTCTTCAGGCCTCTTCCTTGACCCCAGCGTCTTTTTTCATTTTTACCCTAAGCTGGAGATCCTCAGGCAAGAAGAAGGAGTCCACCAAGTCTGACTGTTTGTGTTTTTTTATTTGGATACACATGCTCCTACATTTGCATTGGGAACATCAAAAGGTTTTAATGGGAAAATTAGACTACAACTACCAGTATGCAAACTGCCAAGCCAGAACTGTCTAAAAAGTATCATGCATGACATGGAAACACTTAGTTATGCTGCAATGACTCTGAATCTTAGTGCCTCTCAGGTACCATAGGACCCCTGGGCTGGGCATCCTTGTCCCTACCCTGATGCCGGGTCCCTGCAGGTGGGGGATTGCCTCGTTCTGGCTTCTACACCTGCAGAGACAAGGGTCTCCCCCTTCTCTGTCACCCACGCATTCCAACCCGGCAGTCTTCCAGAGAGGTAGCCACCAAAGGGTTGGCTAATTCAGTGAGGGTATTGTGTGCTGAGGGTCCTCGGCAGCTTCAAGATACCGTTGTGTGGTGTTGCTGTGCGGCTTCTGTAACTCATAGTGGGTTGTAAATATAAAGCATGTTTCTGGATAAACCAACCTCTGTCTCTATTTCTTTGGGCGAACCACGTACCTTGGCCGTGATTTAAATGTTGTTGCAGAAACCTTGGGGCACTTAAAGGCAGGAAGTGAGGGTTGTCGGCTGCTAGGGCACACTGATCAGGGGTCGTGTCACACATGAGTCCCAGAATGCAGAGAAAAGAAATCGAACTGGGTGAGCTACTCCTACATAACATGGAGCAATGGGGAACTTTGCATTTAGTCACAACACAGGTGTTGTGCTTGTCTGAATTTGTGGAGGAAGCTTAGGTTGTACCATATTTATGAGGAGGGCAGCTTGCAATGTTGCGTCATTTGGTGGACCTGTTATGTGTGAGTGGTTTCCCCCGTGCTTTACCCATGGGCATGTCCGAGGGACTCCCGATATGCATACGTTATCAATCTCCCGATGTGTTGAACTACAACTCCCATCATCCCTAGCCATCATAGTCCATGGCAAGGGATCATAGGAATTGTAGTCCAAAACATCTGGGGAGCCAAATGATGCAGATCCACTTGGAGTCTGCTCTATCTTTATGATGGAAGCTTTAACTACCTCTTCCTCTGATGTACCTGCTTTTGTGTATGTGAGGGAGCTGTCTAATGCCATGCAGTGCTGTCTACCTTCTTTGTTTCATAGTAAGGGAATGCGCACTGCTGCACTAACTGGGGGTGTGTGAGTGAGCGAGACACTGTTAAACCTTGCACTGCCATGTACTGTACCCGTATAAGCGAGTGAGAAGATTCTGACTGTGCGTGCTGCAGCTGTCCTGTGTGTGCGCGTGTGCCTGTGACGAGTTAGTATTTTCTGCACCTCTTGTATGTGCGAAGGATGCTTTCATCGCAGTATTTGCAATAACTGTTCTGTTTCTGGGGGAAGCTTGTACGGCTTATGTATGTGCTGCAGATGTTCTGCGATGTGAAGGAAGCGTGCACTCCTGCTGTGCTTGGCGTGCTTATGCTGTGCTTGATGGAAGCTGCATTGCACTGACGCCTCTCAGAGTGCGGGGATCTTAAATTGCCGCTGCTTTGGCTTTACCTTGTGAGTGAGGCGCGCTTCAAACACTGCTGCCCCTGCCTCAAATGCAACAAAGCTTGCATTACTGTTACCATTGCTGCTGTACCTGTCCTAAACTGTTGAGTGGAGAATGCTGGCATACCCGTTTACTTTAGAACATATCCAAAAGAGCACCATCGCCACCTAGTGTTCATTCTCCTACATCCGAAAGAAGTTTTTATTTTTTATTGTACATGCGCCCTTTTGCACATTAAAGGAAAAAGAAAAAACATAAAACATCCATAAGCCAAGGTCTAAATAAAAATGACAAAATATATCTAAAGCCAAATGATATGCATACAGACAATCATTGTTCAATAATCACACAAAATATGTATATAAAGATATAGAAAAACGGCATTCAAGGTGCAGCAGCAGGAACAATAGCGTTAGTTAAAATCGTGTCTCATCCTAAGGAATTGGAAAAATCCAATCCCAGACATGTAAGGCGGCTGCCACGGAAAAAGTGATTCGGCCAAAAAGATGGCAGCCCAAAGTTGGTTGGTATGAATGCTCTCAGATGTGAAGCAGAAATTACCGTACCGCTTTGAATAAACTTCATCAAAACAAGGGCAACTAGTGTCTATGTGGTATATGACTAATGTGCTTTGCTCACCTGGAGTTTTGGATCATGCACCAGCAGATTTCAAAACCAGCAGCAAATTCAGACGCAGACATAATTTAAAACGCTTCGGGGCGGTGCATGAGATTTTCGTTAAGTAACTGCGGGGCTGCTTGGTACAGAGCCCCCACGTAATATAGTGTGAGTACCGACTTTTGCCGATAAGCTGTCGATAGAGGACGTGGGATACCAGTCAAGAACTTTGTTTTTAATTTGAGGAGAAAGTTGCCGGTATCCGCCATGTCACTGATTTGTAAGCCAATGGCGGTCAAATGCGTTTCTACTGTGTTGGTCAAGTCAGCGTGTGCAAGATTAGAAAATTTTTGATGCACATTTTCAACAGACAATGTTAGTATGGAGTCCGAGGTGTCAATCGCCAAGGATATTTTGGCCAGAAGTTTACAACATGCCTTCTTCCACATGGTCAGCAGAGACGGCAACCCCAACTCTAGGCAAAGATCCTCGGCAGGGACTGTAGCGGGAAGACCAATTAGGGATCGCAATAGTTTACCCTCAATACAGCTTAACCAGTTGACAAGTTTCCCATAAGTGTCTCTAAGCCATACAAAATACTCGGAGTGCTGGCCTTTTCTATGTATCTGCATGATCTTTGTCGTGCTCTGATTTACTTTAAGCTTGTTCTGATCGCATACTGGCAGTGGCACCGTCTTGGTCCAAGGCCCTCTGGCCAACCTTCCCCTCTTTGATAGATGCTTCCTGCGCCTCATCAATTTCCTTTCTTCTCCTGCTGTCCCTTCTCTCCCTGCTTTGGCTTCCTTGACTCCCCTGCTGTCTTCTCCTTGGCTACCATGTCCTCTCCTCCTTCCTCTTCTGCCCCCCCTCAAGCTTCTTCTACACCTGCCCAGGGCGTACCTCTGATTTGTACCCTTCCCCAGAAGTCTTTCAAGGATGACAACCTTCTCCATATTGCCTCTCTAAACTCTTGCTCAGCTGTCAAACTCTCCTCTGACATCTGCCTACTCCTGGAGGAACTTGGCCTCGATATCCTCTCTATGATTCATGGCCAGCTCTGTCACGAGCTTTGACGCTCTCCTCCCTGATAGCTACAAGATCCTCTCTGCACCCAGATCCAACCGTTCCGGAGGGGGTGTAGCCCTGATGTTCCCTGAGTGGATTCTTGCCTCTGTCAGACCTACTAATCTTTCGAATGCCTCATCTGCAGGCTCTCTCTCTCTCCTGGCCATTCCCTTACTGTGGCCACCATCTATCGGTCACCTGGTCAGATCTCCTCCTCCCTCTCCGAGTGGGCGGACCTCTCCTCTTCCCTCCTTGTCTCGACCACTCAACTCCTCCTTCTTGGAGACTTTAACATCCACCTGGATGCTTCCTGTCCTTCCACTGGACTCTTTCGTGACCTCTGCAACTCTCTCTCGCTATTCTCCCCTCTGGCCCGACTCACTCTGCAGGGCACACTCTGGATGTTCTGATCTCTTCAGACCTCCCCCTTTCGATCCCTCTCACCACTCCTCTCTCCTGGAGTGATCACTTTCTCCTTTCCTCCTAGCTCGCCCTCTCTATCCCTCAGGCCAAGCCAACTCCAGCACTTCCACCTACCTTCTCGGTTATCCGACCCATGAAGCGTTTGTCAGTTGAGGCTTTCGCTGCCACTTTCTCACCCCCTCATCCCTCCTTGGCTGACTCACACCCTGACACAGCCCTTTCCATGCTCCACTCTGCTATATCGGATACTCTTGATGTTCTTGCCCCTATCATGAGGATCCGCTTGAAGCCCATAGCCAAGTGCAACTCTTGGTACGACTCTGACCTCGTCACCCTTGAATGCAAGTGCAGGGTGGCTGAGAAGAAATGGCGCGCTTCTGGTACATCCTCTGACAAACTGGCCTGCTGCCTGCTCCAAAGGCAATACTGGCTCTCAATCCGCACCAAGAAGAGAGCCCACATTCAAGCCTGCGTCTCTGCGGCATCTAACAAATACGCCAACTCTTTCAAATCTGCAAGGAGCTAGCCAATCCTGCTACATTCTCTACCTCTCCTGTCCACTCCCAGGCCCTCTGCATGGCCCTGGCTTCTCATTTCATCTCTAAAACTAAGGACATCCTGTCCCCTCTCTCTTCCTCTTCCTCTACATCTACTCCCTGCTCTTCCTCTGGCCCTTTTCGGGCCACCTCTCCTCCCTCCGTCTCTGCCTTTCCCCTGTTCTCCCCAGATGAGGTTGCTAGACAATCTATGAAAGTCTTCTCAAAACAGGTTCACCCCTGTTCCTCCAAAACCATCAAGGACCACATTGACACCCTGGCTCCTGCTCTGGCTGACTTCTGCAACCACTCCTTTGCCACTGGAGTGTTCCCTTCCCCTGAAGCACTCCCTTGTGCACCCTCTTAAGAAACCCTCTGCCGACCCTTCCTGCCCGGCTAACTATTGCCCAATCTCCATCACTCCTTTCCTGGGCAATCTTCTGGAAAATCTGACCATCTCCCAACTTAATCTTCACACTGAATCTGTTGGTTGTCTCCATGACCATCAGTCTGGCTTCAGAGCTGCCAGAAGCACGGAAACTGCTCTCCTGAACATCCATGAAGACCTGCTCTCCAACCTTGACTCCTACACCCCCTGTGGCCTCATCTTACCTGATCTCTCTTCTGCCTTCGACACGGTCAACCATGCCATCCTGCTCAACCGTCTCCTTGATAACCTGGGTATCACCGATCAGGTCCTGGCTTGGCTGACTTCTTTCCTCTCTGATCGACCCTCCCAGGACCAACTTGGGTCCTTCCTCTCCTCTATCTCTCTCTCTACCTGTGGTGTTCCGCAGGAGTCCAACCTCTCTCCCTGGCTGTTCAACCAATATCTGGCACTTCTTGGCCATCGCATTGCCGCTCTCTTCCCCAACCTTCAGTGCTATGCGGATGACACTCAACTCATTTTCAGGCTCCCTTCCACCACCTCTTCTCCTTCTCTCATCTCTGACTGTGTCTGTCTGCTATCCAGGATTGCTGTGCCGCCAACGATCTCTGCCTTAATGCCAGTTAAACCAAGATTCTCATCAGACACCTGCCCCTTCCTTTCCTGTCACTCTCTGGCCGGCCTCTCTTGGTCCTCTTCCTGCTCCCACCTGTGAGGCTAAAAACCTTGGGTCATCTTCGACTCCATACTCTCCTTCTCTCCTCACATTTCTGACGTCTCTAATAAGTCACACTACCAGCTGCACCTCCTCAGAGGTATTCTTCCTTTCCTCACCTTCCGCCAGAAGCTCACTGTCTCCAGACCTCTGGTTCTCTCTATGCTGCACTACTGCAACAGCCTCTTTCTAAATCTGCCTGCGTCTACTCTCCGCCCTCTGCAACTCATCCAAAACAGAACTGCGAGTCTTGTCCTTGGCCTCAAGCCCAGGGATCGTACCTCTCCAGGACTGAAATCTCTGCACTGGCTCGCAGTGGCCGCGAGGATTAAGTTAAAAACCCTCTACATTGTCCACAAGGCCTTCCTCGTTGCTTCTGCTTTCTCTCCTTCTCTCCTCTGCTGATCTCCTGGCTGAAACAGAAATTGCACTGGTTACCTGGCTACCCTCTGATCTTGGGCCCCTCCCCGCCAGTTGCACAGTGACATCCGCATATGAGATCTAGGAGGTTCTCATTCCTCTTAACTTAGGTTGATAGTTGCAGCACTTATTCAGGGCGGTGTTCATGTCGGCCACATAAAGGTTGAACAAGAGGGAGGGCAAGAACTTCTGGCTGAAGTTAGCGTTTGACTTCCAGCCAGAGGTGTAACTGACAAAAACAAATGAGAAAAGGACAGACGGTTGCCAAAAAGCAACTATGTGATGCCAACAGAAAATGCGCACATTTTCATCTGTAGTTCATTGTCTTGGGAGGATAGCTCAGGGGCTACGTGCTCGCCCTGGAAGCAAGACGACACAGAGCAACACAGGTTCGATCCCCTCTGGATATTAAGTGCGTTATAAATAACCTATCATATCATTGTGTCTTCTATGAAGTCGGGTGTGTAACTAGGGGAGAGGGCTGGACGAAGCAACCAGCGATTGGCTTCCCCAATGACTGTATGATTCACCTGATGCCGCTCAGTCCTCACCCTAAGCCTGAACTAATCCAAGACTGCGTTGGTGGGCTTAAGGTGTGGGCAGGGTGGGTTGGGGTGCTGGCTCCTTTGGCGACAGTTCCGTTCTCCGCACTGAGGGAACTCCTTTATGGGAAGCGCACGCTGCGGGCATCTCACTTCTCAGTAAGACGTGTTATTTAGGACGCACTAGATAGCCGTGTTGCACCTCCCACAATCATTGTGCCAAGCTACTGGTCGGGATTAATCCGAATATCACGATCATACAGAAACAGCTCAAACTAGATCTCCCAAAGTGCAATTGGCTGAAATATCGGAAGACCTAGAAATTGAATGTTCAATTTTTTAACGTTTCTGATACCTCCTGCCACGAAGCAGGAAGCAACATCACAGTTTTACAGAGTAATATTATGACAGCACCCACCCAGACCTGGGCTGGACGGGAGGCTTACGGCATCTAGGCAAATAATGCTGCTCGCAAAAAAAAAACTTAAAATGTAATATTATTTCTTCATCCTAAAATGTCCCTGCTACTCACTCATTGAAAACAACTGTTCATGAGACTACAAGCCCTCTGAAGAAGCCATACAAAAACTTCTGCGTTCAACTCTTTCTTCTTCTTCCAGTTTCACCTCATGGGACTTTGATAATCGTTATACATGTGTGAGGATCCATGGCTGTAGTTAAGGGGGGGGGGGGTTGGGGAGTTGCGGGGGTTGGCCAATTCAGGACTGGTAATTTGACCCCACAATTCTTTGAGAAAACAGTGTCAACTGGGATGCATACAATGTATACATTAGATATTCCACAATGCACTGGTCTGAGCTACAGGCAGCCCTTACATGCACTGTACTGAGCAACTTGAAAACCCTGAAAAGAGAATATAATCATTGCAATGTCCCTGATGCTTGAAACATAAAGCCAGAAACGACTTACCCTACAATGCACTCTGCCGAGGAAGACCTTAACATGGAATAAGCACTTAGCAGCCTTCCTAATGATTGATAAATTCCAGCCAGACAGGCACATCATCTCCAGTTTCAAATAAGACCTGAAAAGAGAATATAATAATTGAAAACTATATCACCTATAGTGCACTATGCTGAGCCAGGCGAAGACCTAAAAACCAGATAAAACGGAGCCAGAAACAGCATCTTGTAAGATACAGCGAGTTGAGCTACTGGAAGGACATGAACAGGCATATGTGCATCCCACCATTCAAAATGCTGCTGTGCTTAGAAAAATGCAGCCAGAACCTACATTTCTAATGATGTGCCATATTGCTATGATTACTTACCACCTACCGTAATCTTCATTACTCATAATCCTACTCTTCCTTGGCACAGTACTTACCTCTGAGGGCCCGCCTCCAATCCAGGGACCCTGCTTCACTTTCGAAGTATAATACCCCTTCTTTAACCACAAGCCCAGTTCACGATAAGCAAGACGGAGCAAGGGCCCCTCCTCATAGGGAAGGAGAGGAGGGTCGTGGGTACTGTGACAAGGAAGAGTATGACTAGGAGTAATGAGGATTACCGGTAAGTAATCATAGCATTACCTCCATGTCCCTCTTCCTCGTCCCTTTCTTAACTCTGAGGTATACCAAAGTATAGCCAACTGGGAGAGGTCCCAAAGAAACAGAGAGACAGGAGTGCTGCAGCACAAAACATCACTTTAATCCACCTGAGAATCGCATGCCACCAGACAAAACCCCAAACCCAAAGGAGCCATCCCTGGAGGGAGAAACGTTCAGCCAGTAATGGTTGATGAATGTGCTCTGGTCCGCCCAGCTAGCAGTCCTACAACCTCCTGCAGAGACACCCTTTGTGCATCCACCCCAGAAGCCGCCACCCCCTTGTGAAACGACCCTGGACATGTTCAGGCACAGACAAACAGCAGAGACATAAGTCATGGAGATAACAGTCCGGATCCAATGGCTGATGGACACCACTGAGGCCTTCCGCCCAGCCCCAGCAGTGCCAAACGTAACAAGCAGGCTATCAGAACAACATAACAGCTCCGTTGGAGAAATGTATTCCAGAAGAGCCCAGGGAACATGGCGTGCCAAGTAACCTCAACAGGGGTCTGGGGATCCAGGAAAAAGCCGGGAGAACCAGATCCTGGGACTTGTGAAAATGAGACACCACCTTTGGCAAAAACATGGGGTCACAGAGCAAACCCATGGAATCGGGGAGCACCCGCAGAAAGGGAGGGGGTCACAACAAAGCCCCCACCTCCCACAGATGTCTGGCAGACGCGATAGCAACAACAAATGTCTGGTGATACTAGTTATACGCGCTGGGCCAGCTAAAATTAGCCATTGGTTATTAGTACATATTACAAATTCCTTGGTAAACTTTGCAATTAGTCACAAAGACAATTTATTCTGATCGAAAGTATTTCTAATTGCAGCCAACACGAGTTTCGACACAAGGTAGTCTCCAACAAGGGTGTCAATTGGTACATGATTGTAAAAAAACATAATAGTAAAACAATTTCAAATGAACTGCCATTACATACCATGTTTGTAAAATGCAGGGCAGGCAGGTGAGACAGCAAAAGCAACAAACAAAAAATAAACACAAAACAGCCATATATTAAGTGCTCATTCCAAAGCTTTTGTTATGTATAACATGTATTTTGTTATCGAATTTCCCTCAGCTGGTGATACAAGTGATCAGTGTTCGACATTTTGAACCCCTATTGTGGATTGCAATAAGCACTCAGAACCCCCACTCGCAGCATTACAAGCAGATACATGCTGAAGCATTAATTGTTCCCATATGTGTTGCTCGTTAGTCGTTCTGACTGCTAATGTTAGCTGGTGGGCAATTAGATGAGTTATTGATGTACCCGAGTGGTAGAACCCAGTGCTTTTAGTCATGCTGCCCCAGTGACTATAAAGTAAAAATTAGGATGACTCACCAATTCTAGTATAATGATATTACCGACAAGGCAATTATAAGGTATACGTAAGTCAGATATTATAAAAAAAGATCCAGTGTGATCCTTAATATTATAAAGTGCCTAAGTTCACTTACCCTATGGGTATGAGTAACCTTTTGAAGGATGGAGGTGCTATACTGTTATCAAATAGTCAAATCCTCGGTGGTCACTGTAAAGAGGGTGGGGGTGGTTATTGCTTGGGACTAATTAACAGTTGAGTTGACTAGAGATATCCCTCTGCGTGCACACCTTTTTAAAGTGGATGTATAATGAGCAAGATATATTCAGAGTGAAATGATCTAAAGTACAATTAAGGGTGCGTGGGTGGGGGGGAGGAGCAGCCCTGGCACACGGCTGAGTAGTATATGAAGAAAAAAGAAGGTCCTATTTAAGGAAACCCTCATGCCCCCTGCACACCAGTATGCTGTTACCAGTCAAAAGCTGTAACATGTAGTTATCAGTCTAAACATAGGCAATTTACAGTGTTTTCAATAATCCACAAATCATTGTGTATCTCTTTCAAGTTTATATTTTGTGATTCTTCAAGCAAAACAAATAGCAAAATCAATGAAGACATACAGTCCAAACAATTCAAAAATAATAAGCTCAACCCGTTTTGGCTAGAACAGCCTTCAATTGGAGCAATACACTTGAGTATAATTGTATGCAAACATTTGAGGAAGAACCTATGATTCAAGTAGAACATAGAATCATCAGTATTATGAATTGTACAGTATTTCAAGTTATACATATGTTCATTGGTCATGAGATCTTACTCGCATGTATTGTGTGGTGATTCACCTGGATTACAGGACATCACTGATCGTATGTCCAACGGGACTGGTTTTGGATTCCCAGAAGGTGTTGGGGTCCTTGACCTTCACTATGTGGTAAGCAGCGAGTTGTATAAAAAGTGGGAAAGAAATGTTTTGTTTGAGGGCAGGATGTCTTTCGTATAAAGTAATCTAGTCATCTAGAAGGGGAATCATAGTTGCGTAACATACCTCTTATGTGGATCACGAGTGGTGAGCTGAGTCTTGGGCGGGAAGCAATCCAGGTGTTATGGCACAATGGCGTCTCGTCTATGGATTAAATTTATAAAAACAAAATATCGGACTGTAGTCAATTGTGGATATCAAAAGCCTATTTCGAATCATAGTACAATACACAATGTCTCAAATACACTGTCAAAACGAATTGCCCAAGTGACTTCAATGGTATTTATCAGGATCATCTCTGAAGAGGACATTGCCTAAGTAATCATCTATTGGTGTCTGTAAAGATTATCTCAAGGATAGGGTGTAGTGCTACAGTCATAATGACTGAGACAGAAAAGATGGTAACAGCACCTTTTTATGCAAAGAGAACTGATTAGATCAGTTAGAAATCACACGAGGCATGGAGACAACTCCTAGGTCACACGCAAGTCCAAGAAATAAGGGTGGGATACATAAGGCTATCCCATATCAGTCAAGAGGTCTGAGCTTCAAGAGTCATTCTTACCTCATGGTACGAACGCTAATCACGTATGGGAAGCTTCTGTGGCGCACGGTAGTGGAGAGAACAGCTGTGTTGGATGAGCTTAGTATCCTGTTCGTACGTATGACGTCACTGCATATGAAAACGGACTGGGTGATTATACAAGATGTCTACTGGTGTTTTTTAAACAAGTCCAGATAGTCATCTGGTGTAACGCTCACCTGATTCCCGTAGAGGAGCCGGTCTTGACTGGGCGTATACCGTATCTTCAAAGGTGATGTGTAACACACGGCTGGCTCTTTGGGCTGGACCTCTGTGCACTGTATGTCTGACTCGAAGGGTAAGATGTCTGCAGATAGAAAATATGGGATTAAGGAACTGGGTTATTGAATGTCTCTCTCTTCTTCCCTTTCTCTTCTCCTGTAGAACCCCAAAGGTTAACGCTCTCACCTTAGGTAAGTGAACGCCGTGCTCTCCTTCTGCCTCGGGGCAGGGTGCTGTAACCAGTTTCTTCACTGGATAAGGGGAGCAGGCCTCTTGACTTCAGAGGACTGCTGTCCGTCGTTTACTGCACGAACGGTAAGTTTCGAGTAATTCTAATGTCTTTAAAGTCTTTAGTAATGATGTTTCTTGTTTTGCAGGGTTCCGGCGATGGCGGATGACGGGCTGAAGTGAGTTGAAGATGGAGCCCGTGTGATGAATAGAAGCGCCTGGAAGCACGTAAGTAAGCGCTTGTTACCTGCATCACGATGCGCTCTAACTGTCTTTTTATTTTGCAGGTACAAGTTCGGAGCGGCTGCAGGGTGCCGGAATACCCACTGGGTTAGATGTGGAAAGGAGTAATGGCACGTGAGTATTAAAGTTCCCCAATGTCTTTAAACGCACCTTGTTTTGTCTTTCAGATGCGGGATGCAGCGCCGAAGGCCTCCGGAGCGTGCGAAGAGTTGGTAAGCTTTTGTCTTTCAGATGCCGGAATGCAGTGTGAAGACCTCCGGAGCGCACGAAGAGTAGGTAAGCCTTTGTCTTTCAGATGCCGGAATGCAGCGCGAGGCGTTGGTGACAGCCGATGGACCAGGTAAGTGAAGAGCTGTCACTGAAGACCGTAATGCTAACCTGTTCTTTCTTGTCTTTATAGGTGTTGCTGAAGACTGGATTCAGGATGGTAAGCCTTTTTCCTTAGGCCCAGGATCAGATGCAGAAGACACGATGAGCGTTCTGCTGCAGAGGATGCAGAATAACGCAAAGCAAGATTCATCCATCTGGTGTGGTTTAAATAGCCTCCTGTAGTGCTTAGGTGTCTCCTTCCACAGCCACGCCTAGGTAAGAAAAGAGTTCCTGCTTTCCAGAAGAGTTCCAGTGTTCTGAATCTAGGGAGTGGCTCCTGCCCCACCCAACAGGAAAAGTAGTTCCAAACAGAAGAGGATCAGAGGCTCAACTGGCAGGCAAGTAAGCAGCATGGTCTGCTGCAGGTAAGTCCACCCAAGCATTATGAGCCCGGCGCTTCCAGCGCTGGAACTGGGCATATTTATGAGCCTGGTGCCACTGGCGCCAGGACTGGGTCCAAAAGGTCCCAATTGGGACTGGTTGGCACTCGGAACCTGGGTTATGGATCTGCTTCCAAGGGAGTTGGGAAAACCCTGACCTTTTGGAAGCAGAGATCATGACAGTACCCCCCCTCAAGGCCCCTCCCAAACCGGGCTTCTCCGGGGGTTTTGGCTTGTCAGGAAATGTTCGGTGAAATCTTTTGATTAGGCGAGGAGCGTGGACATATTCAGCAGGTTCCCAGGATCTCTCTTGGGGGCCGTAGCCTTTCCAGTCAATTAGGTAAAATAGTTTAGATTTGGAGATCTTGGAGTCCAGAATGCTTTTGACTTCAAACTCGACTTCTCCATCAACTAGGATAGGTTTTGAGGTTGCACGGGTTTTAATAGAGAGACGTGGAAGACCGGATGTATCTTCATGTGCGGGGCAAGTCCAACTTGACCGCTACTGGGTTTACTATGGTAGTGATGGAATAGGGACCAAGGTATCTTGGGTTGAATGTGCGTGGCCCTTTTAGAGGTAGATATTTGGTGGATAACCAGACTTGATCCCCTACTTGATATTGAGGGGCTTCCTTCCGATGTTGATCTGCTCCTTTCTTGTATTGTTCTTTAGCCCTTTGAAGGTGAGAAACAGCTTCCTTAAAGGCTTGGGTGATTGTAGAATGCAGGTAGTCTACTGCTGGTGTTTCAAGATCTTGGAGGGGATCCAACTCCGAGGTTCGAGGGTGACTGCCGTACAAAAGAAAAAACGGGGTTTTCCCAGTTCCCGAATGGACAGAGTTATTGTAGGCATATTCGTCTATCCAAAGGATGTCTTTCCAAGTTTTTTCAGTTTGTTGCAGCATGCAGCGTAAATACTGTTCCAGAGTTTGATTGGTCCTCTCGGTTTGTCCGTCGGTCTGAGGGTGGTGACTGGTCGATGGTCTCACATCAATTTGAGCTGACCGACAGCAACTTCGCCAAAAATGAGAAATAAATTGACTACCTCGATCCGAAATTAGAACTGAAGGAAAACCGTGCAGTCGGACGATGTTTTCGAGAAATTCTCGGGCCAGAGTTGCTGCTGTTGGCAAGCCTTTGAGCGGAATGAAATGCGCCATCTTGGAGAATAAGTCCACGATTACTAGAATCGTATTGTATCCGGAGCATGGAGGTGGATCGGTGATGAAGTCCATAGAAAGCGTATGCCAAGGGCGAGGTGGGATGTCAATAGGGCGTAAGAGGCCTGCTGGTCTTTCCTTTTGACTCTTGTTTTGGGCGCATACTCCACAGGACATTATAAAGTCTCTGATATCTTTTTTCCAAGACGGCCACCAGAAGTAGCGCTTGATCTTTTCTGAGGTCTTGGCCATACCGGGATGTCCTTCCATTAAAGAATCGTGATAACAAGAGATTACTTTTTTCTGTAAATCTGTGCTGGGTAGGTATAATCGTTCTTGGAAATACAATAAGTTGTCCTTTACTGCAAAGTCCTTTCCCTGCAGATGCCAATTCTGTATGTCTGCTGGAGTTACAAGTTGCCTGGCTTTATCCTTAACTTCCTCTATGGATTCTGTGGCGATTACACCCAGAATTCTTTGTTCGGGAATGATTGGTACAGGTTTAGGGTTGATCAAGTGTTCTTCCACTCCCATCCGAGAAAGGGCATCAGCTTTACCGTTCTTTGTACCAGGTCGATAGGTAATTATGAAGTCAAACTCGGCAAAGAATAATGCCCAACGGAGTTGTCTAGAGGATTGGGCTTTTGCGGTTTTCAAATATTGCAGGTTTCGGTGATCCGTAATCACAGTAACGGTGTGTCGGGCCCCCAGCAGATAATGCCGCCAAGCCTTAAAGGCAGACTTGATAGCCAGAAGTTCCTTGTCAGTAATCGTGTAATTGATTTCAGGAGGCGAGAATTTGCGGGACCAAAATGCCACGGGATGCAACTGATTGGTTACCGGGTCCTTTTGTGATAGAACTGCCCCCATGGCAAGGCTTGAAGCATCAGTTTCCACGATGTAGGGGAGTTCGGGGCAAGGGTGTTTTAAGATTGGTGCAGAGATAAATTTAGTCTTCAAATCCTGGAAAGCTTGTTCCGCCTCGGTAGACCATTCAAAACGTTTGTTTTTCTTTAACAAGGCAGTGATGGGCTGGACTATTCGAGAGAATTCGGGGATAAACCTGCGGTAAAAGTTAGCGAAGCCTAACATGCTTTGCACACCTTTTACGGAGGATGGTGATGGCCATTTGAGAACTGCATCGACCTTCTTTGAATCCATACGCACTCCGCCAGGTGATAATATGAATCCCAAGAATTCAACTTCAGTCACGTTGAAAACACATTTTTCCAACTTAGCGAAAAGTTTGTGTTGACGCAATCTTTCGAGGACCATTTTCACGTGTTTCCGATGTTCAGATTCTGATGAAGAATAAACGAGGTTGTCGTCAATGTAAACAACAACACACACATCTATGAGCTCTCTGAGGACATCGTTCATAAAATATTGAAAGGCGGCCGGGGCATTGCAAAGTCCGAAGGACATGACCTGATATTCAAATAGCCCATACTTGGTGCGGAAGGCCGTCTTCCATTCATCGCCCTCTTTTACTCTTACCAAGTGGTAAGCTCCTCTAAGATCCAGCTTTGTATATATGCATGCTTTTCTGACTTGGTCCAGGAGTTCAGGGATCAAAGGTAACGGATATCTATTCTTAACGGTGATCTGGTTCAGGGAGCGATAATCTATACAAGTTCTAAGGTCTCCTTCCTTTTTTGGAACGAAGAACAAAGCTGAAGAAGCAGGGGACTTGGAAGGACGAATAAACCCATTTGCCAGGTATTGATCCAGGTATTGTCGAAGGTGAAGGTTCTCAGGCTCGGTGAGGGCATAAATTCGACTACAAGGAGGAGTAGATCCAGGTATCAGGTCTATCTGGCAGTCATAAGACCTATGAGGAGGTAGAGAGTTAGCCTGATCCTTCCGGAAAACATCTTGGTATTCTAGGTATTCGGGAGGTAACTGGGGAGTCTCTGAAGAAATTGCTGCCAGTGCAACACCAGGTGGAGGGTGACAAGTAGAGACACATTCTGGAAACTGGACCGTTCTTGCTCGCCAATCGATCAGAGGATTGTGTTTCTCTAACCAAGGTATTCCTAGAATAATCTGAAACTGAGGGGCCTTGATCACATCGAACACGATCTTCTCATGGTGTCCATCTTGACTTACTAGCGTCACCTCTTGAGTGGTATGCGTTACTGGCCCGGAGGCTATCTCCGTACCATCCACCGTAGTAATGACGTCCTTTACAGCCTTGGGACAAAGAGTTAGATTCATCCTCAAAACCATTTCATGATCCACATAATTGCCGATGGCACCGCTGTCGACGTAAGCTTCAATTGCATGTAATCGATCCGGATTATCAGGGCTAATGAGGACCATGGGTATCACGAAATGCGAGGTCACGGAACTGGTTTTCACGCTCGGCAAGAGGACCTCTATTCTTGTCGGGCGAGGTCGTTTCCCTGCTCAGAGTTTGTAACTTTGGTAACTGCAGCTCCTACTGCCTTCTTGGCAGGTTTCCCCGGACAGTCTCGAAGAAAGTGCCCTGAGTTTCCGCAATAGAGGCATAATTGCAACTGTTTTCTCCTTTCCCGCTCCTTTTGTGTTAGAGGACCTTTCAGACCCCCTATTTGCATGGGTTCCCCGGAGTCTACTCCTTTGGAAGGAGTTGGCGGTTAGGAAAATACTCGAGCATCAAACTTGGAACGATCGGCCTTCCTGTTCTGCAGTCTGTGATCTATTTGAACGACTAAGTCTATATAGTCCGAACAATCTTGTGGGGGATTCACTACTTGGGCTAACACATCTTTGAGCTCTCCACGTAGACCTCTATAAAACAGCGTAATCCTTTTGTCCTCAGGCCATTCAGTTTCCACTATCAGTCTGTTGAAAGACGCAATATAAGCCAAAAGGTCTTGATTACCTTGTCGCAACGAAAGAAGCTCATTGTCCAAGGCCTGCTCCTGTGAATGTCTTGCGAACAGTTTTTCCATACTGAGCTGAAAAGCTTGAAAATCATGGAGGACCGGATCATCTTGATTTACTAGAGGGATCGACCAGTCTGCCGCATTGCCACTAAGGTACGAAAGCACGAAAGCTACTTTAGCTTGATCAGTTGGAAAGGCTGCTGGCCGGCATAAGAAATGCAACCGGCACTGATTGATAAATACTGCAAACCTCTTTGGGTCACCAGAAAATCGTTCAGGCGGAGCCAGAGGTACATTCCCAGGTAGGTTGATCTGCACTGGATTCATAGAGGATTTAGAAGGAAGATTTCCCCCAGATGCGGGTAACGGGGTCTGTCCGGCTTGTGACTGTAGCAATTGTCTAGCGAGATCATCTGTTCGCTCCTTGGAAATAATCAGTTCCCTTCTTAGAGCGTTCGTTTCCTGACAGGCTGCATGCACCTCTGCCCTTAGTTCCCCAAGTAACTGGGCTAGCTGGTCGGTATCCGAGGTTTCCATAGCGCCTGGACGGGAGTTTTGTGGTAGGCTTTGCGTTCTGTAACGCTCACCTGATTCCCGTAGAGGCGCCGGTCTTGACTGGGCATATACCGTATCTTCAAAGGTGATGTGTAACACACTGCTGGCTCTTTGGGCTGGACCTCTGTGCACTGTATGTCTGACTCGAAGGGTAAGATGTCTGCAGATAGAAAATATGGGATTAAGGAACTGGGTTATTGAATGTCTCTCTCTTCTTCCCTTTCTCTTCTCCTGTAGAACCCCAAAGGTTAACGCTCTCACCTTAGGTAAGTGAACGCCGTGCTCTCCATCTGCCTCGGGGCAGGGTGCTGTAACCAGTTTCTTCACTGGATAAGGGGAGCAGGCCTCTTGACTTCAGAGGGCTGTTGTCCGTCGTTTACTGCACGAACGGTAAGTTTCGAGTAATTCTAATGTCTTTAAAGTCTTTAGTAATGATGTTTCTTGTTTTGCAGGGTTCCGGCGATGGCGGATGACGGGCTGAAGTGAGTTGAAGATGGAGCCCGTGTGATGAATAGAAGCGCCTGGAAGCACGTAAGTAAGCGCTTGTTGCCTGCTTCACGATGCGCTCTAACTGTCTTTTTATTTTGCAGGTACAAGTTCGGAGCGGCTGCAGGGTGCCGGAATACCCACTGGGTTAGATGTGGAAAGGAGTAATGGCACGTGAGTATTAAAGTTCCCCAATGTCTTTAAACGCACCTTGTTTTGTCTTTCAGATGCGGGATGCAGCGCCGAAGGCCTCCGGAGCGTGCGAAGAGTTGGTAAGCTTTTGTCTTTCAGATGCCGGAATGCAGTGTGAAGACCTCCGGAGCGCACGAGGAGTAGGTAAGCCTTTGTCTTTCAGATGCCGGAATGCAGCGCGAGGCGTTGGTGACAGCCGATGGACCAGGTAAGTGAAGAGCTGTCACTGAAGACCGTAATGCTAACCTGTTCTTTCTTGTCTTTATAGGTGTTGCTGAAGACTGGATTCAGGATGGTAAGCCTTTTTCCTTAGGCCCAGGATCAGATGCAGAAGACACGATGAGCGTTCTGCTGCAGAGGATGCAGAATAACGCAAAGCAAGATTCATCCATCGGGTGTGGTTTAAATAGCCTCCTGTAGTGCTTAGGTGTCTCCTTCCACAGCCACGCCTAGGTAAGAAAAGAGTTCCTGCTTTCCAGAAGAGTTCCAGTGTTCTGAATCTAGGGAGTGGCTCCTGCCCCACCCAACAGGAAAGGTAGTTCCAAACAGAAGAGGATCAGAGGCTCAACTGGCAGGCAAGTAAGCAGCATGGTCTGCTGCAGGTAAGTCCACCCAAGCATTATGAGCCCGGCGCTTCCAGCGCTGGGACTGGGCATATTTATGAGCCTGGTGCCACTGCCGCCAGGACTGGGTCCAAAAGGTCCCAATTGGGACTGGTTGGCACTCGGAACCTGGGTTATGGATCTGCTTCCAAGGGAGTTGGGAAAACCCTGACCTTTAGGAAGCAGAGATCATGACATCTGGCTGATGGACCAACATCCAAATAACGTTGTAGGACAGGGTACCCCCTAATAGGGACAGCAGAAAATTCAAACTAATGGTGATCAGGGTCAGGTTGATGATCCACCTAAAAGGTGGAGGATCAGTCTCTATACCATATTAATGCACCTTATAGTGTCTGGCGCGTTGGGGGTATCAACATAGAAAATCAGGTCGCTAGATGTACTTGGAATTTTAAAGGGCTCTGATGCGAGAATGTCCGGGGATCTTGGGCCCAGGGTCTGAATCCAGTTGAATGAGCAAGACCCTCCACAGCTTACAGTCTAATTGAGCCACCCTAGGTGGCCCCTATGTTATTTCTTCCTTAACAAGTCATCTACTAAGTCAATCTCTATGTCCCACTTTGACACGAAATCTTCAATTGCTCTCCCGCCGCCGTGCTCGGACCAAATATTTCACATACACAACTTCTCGGGTGATTTACTGTTCACGCCGGCCCCCCTCTGCCGGGCTCAGACCCACTTTCACACACAACCTTCAATTCATCTCCCTCGGCCGGGCTCGGAACAAATTTCTCTACTTGATCGAAATCGAAGACTTTTGGCTGTGTTTAGGATATTGCTTGACCCGTCGCAGGACCACTTCGATTCACTATTATTCGATATCTTCTCAATATAACCTTTTCACTTTTACTTTTGCCACTTCTCAGCTGTATACCTTACAGAGACCTTCGATTGAGCACCCATGTGGTGCAGGACCATTCTGTCAAGGTATTATACCTTGATTTAAGTTTCAGCCACTCAGCAGCAGTTTAACTTTACTTGCGTCTCTTATCACATGCGTTTTAACAATGTTCGTTCCAGTGCTCGCCATACAATGTTGCTGCTTGCAACCTTGGTTTCAACACAGACCGGTCTTGTATCGGTTTCCCCAACTCACACGCTGTGTTGATTTC
The DNA here is from genome assembly GCF_040938575.1 of Ambystoma mexicanum. Taxonomy (NCBI): domain Eukaryota; kingdom Metazoa; phylum Chordata; class Amphibia; order Caudata; family Ambystomatidae; genus Ambystoma; species Ambystoma mexicanum. The sequence goes on along the minus strand of NC_090926.1, from coordinate 235,580,828 downwards.
ACTGATGCTGCTTTGTTCTTGGAGCCAAGGACGGTACCACGGCGGATGGTCATTCTCCCCGCCTTGATTATTGATGCGGGAGGGCCCCGAGTATCTCCGACACACAATGCAGGATTCTTCATCCTGGTTCCCTGGTCTTACGCTTTCTATTCTCGAGGTCTCTGGAAGGCAACGGTTCCTTGTCATAAAGCTCATGGGAACTTCCCTCCTTGTGATCCCCTTCTGTTTTGCCGTCTTTCCTCTCTCATTCAGCTTCTTTCTCAAAACTGCTGTTTCCTCGTGTGCTTTGCCTCACTCAGAGTGTGCTCTCGTGCTCCGCCTTTTATCCGTGTGGGGAAGCTTAATGGAAGTCAGGTTAGTGTGTGATGGTCTGTAATTGCTGGACCTCGCCTGACCATTGTATTGGGACACATCAGGTATACTGCTCGGGTGTTAGTCTGTTTTCTCTCATAGCGGGCTGTCCGTGAGAAAGTGGTTGTGTTGTAAAAGGGGTAGAGTTCCTAATTATCCTACGTGGTAGGATGGGGTAAAGTTGTTACAGGGAAGGGGATACCGTGTCTCACCATCCAGTGTCCCACTCCCCGAAAACCCCTCACCCAGGTGATCATCCCGCAGTGGTCCACCCCCAGGAACTGGATACAAAATCAATAACTGTGTCCTGGCCACCTGGATGACACATCCCTGGGCACTAGTGGGTGAGACACCTTCTGGTTTCTCACAATACCTGCAAATGCTGCAGGTACCACACTTGTGAAAACCTGTCAAAGAACACAACCAGTCACTGCCAATGACTGTGTTGTGACTGCTGGTATCGATAAATGAGGGACACAGTTTGTTCCTGATAGTGGGTGCTCTTGGAAAGACAAATTTAGGTTTGTGGTCAGAGATTTGCCGAAGATCAGAATCCATGAACAGAATGTGCCAATGATTTGCACTATCATGTAAAGGGTATGAACATCCTTGGAATACTGTGTAATGATATATATATTTTCACCCCTGGTATTATTCTTTTTGGGGGTTTATCATAACACACTCAATCTGTCCAGTTCCTTGACCTTGTTGTGAGATCTCTTGACTACATCTGGTGGGTATCCCCTCGCTTTTAATGTCTCTGTGAGAAGTTGACATGCCCTATTAAATTGAACATCCTCACTGCATTTACGGCGCGCCAGATAGGACTCCCCTGATGGTATGTTAGTAACAGTGGATTTTCTGTGGCAGCTTTCTGCATGTAATGTGGAGTTGACCTCTGTAGCCTTGCAAAATATCGTTGTCTCCATTTGGTTGTTCTCTATGCAGATGTGTAAATCAAGAAAATCTATATTGGTGTCACCTGCAGAAAGGGAGGGTGACACAACAAAGCCCCCACCTCCCACAGATGCCAGGCACACGTGATAGCAATAAGGAAGGCCGTCTTGATAGTGAGGTGCCGGATGTCGATGTCAGCAAGGGGTTCAAAAGGCGGACCCTGGAGGAACCACAAAAGCAGAGGACGATCCCACAGAGGAAGACCTGTATAGGCACCTGGACTAGAATCAGGAATCAGCCAGACCCCTAAGGAACATACATACCAATGCATCCCCCTCCATGCGGCACTCAGGGAACGAAGCGTGGGAACCACCAGCCCCTTGTCAAACCCCTTCTGAAGGAATTGGAGAACAGAAGGCATCCAACACTGAAGGGGGAGGACACCAAGCGGCCCACACCAATCCAGAAAATGCCCCCATTGTTCCCCTGTGTCTGTCATAGGTCTTCAGGGTAGGAGGGCATCGAATCTAAAGGATAGAATCAGCCACTGGACCATAAAATCCCATAGAACTCACCCAAAACAGCACAAGATCCAAACTGCACATTGAATCTGACGGACCTCGTCAGACCGGCCTGCAGAGTGCAAGGCCACTGTTGTAATGTATGTCCAGTCTTGTTCTGTCCTGCTGGCCATTTATGTATGCTGGTAGAATGTTGGTGATTGTGATGATTGGCAGCTCAGGAGAATGTTGGGTGACTGTTGTATTTGAGTGTTCCATGTGTGTCAGTTGGGGGCCTGAGCTGGGGATGTGAGGAATGCCGATGGGTGTATTTCAGTGTTCCATGTGTGTCAGTTGAGGGCCTGAGCTGGGGATATGAGGGTGGCTGGTGGGTGTACTGCATGACTCCTGTACTGTATTATAGCTGAGAGTAACTGGAACTGTATACCTGTAGATATGTATAATAAAGATACCTGAATTTACATCAGAAGCTCCACAGGTGGTCTGTGCGTGGACTATGAGCTTTTGTACATCCATTTACAACATTGGCGATGAGATGAACCTAGGAAAGTGTACAAGTAAGAAACAGGTGTGCACAGGAGCACTAAAGAAAGTAAGGAGAGCTGTGGGAGGGGTTGTGGGGGAGCAGCGACAGTCAGCCACGCCCGTTTCTCCACTTGTGACATTTCATCCTCACTCAGCATAAAGATAGGAGTGACATTGTGGGCCGTTTTGGGTGATTGGAACCAGCAGTTGATTGAGTCTTCATGCAGTGATTGGGCGTCAACCATATTGTTTGGGCTTTTAGGAATGATGCCTATTCACCAGCCACATTTTCCCCGTTGCATTTGGTGCAGAATATGAGATATGTTGGCAGTGGAGGTTTACCTTACCTCTGCTTGTTCCTATCATGGCGCTATGCTTCAACCGAGGAGGGAGAGTTGCAGGAGTGCTCCGGAGTGAGAGTGAGCAGGGGAGCCCCCTGGAGGACAGCTGGTGGTTTGGTTTGTGCAGCGCATAAGAGTGTCCGTGGAGCCCTTTCCTCTCCGATGCCTGCTCTCAAGTTATTACGTCACAGAGGAGTCCAACAACACCAAGTTGCCTGGCAACATTAGCATCTCAATTGAAATTGCAAGAATGCCAGTATGTTGGGGCGTGGCTTGGAGCTGCCGTGGGTGGCATGGCTTCTTAGGAGCTCCTGCTGGGCCCATCGCGCCGTTACCGCCACCGCCGCTTCCAAACCCCGTTATGAGGCAAAAATAGAACGCCTCATGTATGAACCCACACTGCGGCTGCCGATCGAGCGGGTCCCCGTTCCGGGGCCAAATTGCAGAGTTTTGGAGTGTTCTTACCCAGTGACCCCGCTCGAATGCAAGATGGCAGACGTGGAGCAAAATCAGAGGAGAACCTCCATGAGGGGGAGGGGCAGGCGCACTAAAGCAAACAAAGCCGCCTAGCGCTCCTATCCCTCCGTCCCACACTGGCTCACCAGCATTTCACCCTGAAGCCTGCGCACACCGTCAAGCACGAATGTCTTGATCAGCTCTAGAGTCCATCGCAGCGGAGATGGCGTGACAGTAAAAAACTGCGCCGCCTCCGACGGAGCCCGCTCTTGGACCGGTGGGAGGCCCTGACTCGGGGAGCCTTTCAATCCCTGCTCTCGCTCCCATTGCCGGCGCGCCTCCTCTCCCCCAGCCTGCACGGAGACTGATCCAGATGCTGCTCCCCCTGGGTCAGCTTGGCCGGGGCTGGTCACTCTGGGAGGGGCTGCGGGCAGGGACTGTCACGCTTCGTGGGCCCCTGCCTGGGACTCTCAACTTCTCGCGCCTGGCGGCCGCTCCGGCGGCATCATCCCATCTGCCCAGCCGAACACCAGCCTCAGGCGGAGTAGCCCGCCACAACGTGCTATCCGCACCATTTGGATGCCGCGGCCGGAGCCCGCCCAGCTCTGCAGCCCGGCGGGCCACCGCCGGCCTGCCCACCCTCGGTCCACAGCACTCCTGGATCTCAACACACTGGGACTGAACTCCCAAAAGCGTGTGGGGTAACACGGAATCTCTGTGCCCCCTGAAAAGCAAATCAATCCGGCATCCCTAAGGTGAGGAGCGGGGAGGTGCTGGGGATACCATACCCGCCTGAGTCCGACTCTCTCCGAAGCTTTACTCCAAATGGGCTCCTGAATCACGCTTTTGCTGAACGCTGTGGGCCCACCCCACTGGGCCCCGGATGTACCCTCAAGCCTCCTCTACCTGATACTCCACCACCGCCCCCCATCATCAGGCCCCGTCAAACGATCCTCCGAACCCCACCAGAATCAGCTTCGGGCAACCGAAAATACACTGCAACCCCCCCCTCGATATTCAAGCTCCCTGGACCGCGCCTGGCGGGGCAGGTATTTAAAGAAGACTTCTGAGCTCTCCCCCTGTGAAAAATCCCAAGCAGTAAGGCCTGCCACAGAGACCCAACAGCACCAAAATGTCAAAAAGCGGCAATACTTCTAGGCAAGCAGATATTGGGCCTCATTCCGAGTATGGCGGTAAGGGATAGCGGCCACCGCTAACGAGAGCGGTGGCGGTAATCCCTTACCGCCATACTCCGAGTTCCCTTTGCGCCATGGAGGTTTTAACACCTGCTTTTAGCTGGTGTTAAAAACCATGGCGCTAAGGGACCTTGATGTTAATTACGCCACCGTAATTTACGGTGGCGTAATTAACGCCTTCCCCACTCCCATTATGCCCTATGGGGCAAAAATGGGAATGGGGAAGGGTAAATGGGGATTGGGGAATTACCGCCCGCCACCCTTGGAATGGGGCGGTAATTCCGCCATCCACCAAGGCGCTGCCGGTCCGGGTACGGCGTCAACCAAGGCGTTAATAGTGCCATTGGTTAGCGCCGTACTGGGAATGAGGCCCATTGTCTCCTTACAGGCGAACACCACCTCTGAGAGATCCAGAAAGGGGGATCTACCAGAAGATCCCTCCAACAATTCCATGTCCATGGTACCGGCATCAGCCCACTGCCCATCCCAAATGGTCACCAAAGCCGATTTGCAAGACCTACTGTCAGCTCTGACCAAAGAAATTAAAAAAAGCACTGAAGAAGTCACAAAGAAAATCAACTCTCTGGATGGGCGGGTGGGAGAAGTCAAACACCGAATGGCCGAGGTTTGTGACCAAAGGTTTGAAGACGAACAGGACAGGGACAGGATCACAGCCTTAGAGGCAAGATGCAACCTCCTAGAGGCAAAACAGGAGAATGCAGAGAACCGCTCCCAGAGGAATAACATTCACCTACGAGGGGTCCCCTCCTCCATTCCAGATGCCGAATTAAAAAGCTATGTCTCAAGCCTACTCAGATTTATAATTACACTTCCAGACAGTGCGCCCCTGGAGCTGGACCGGGTACACAGAACCTCCCCAAGACGGGAGTTTTCATTCCCCCCCAGACGTCCTAGTTAGAATCCATTTTTTTCAATTGAAGGAGGAAATTATGTGCGAGGTGAGGCAAATGTACCAGGTCACCTTTCAGGGATCCACAACTTCGCTCTACCAAGACCTGGCTGCCTCTACTCTCCAAAAGCAGAAAATCATGCGACCTCTAACGGAATGGGGATTCCCGACCTCAGTCAAATTCAAGTGGGAGGGAGCCCTGAAACAAATTCACACACCAAAAGAAGCAGACAAATTCATGGGCCTCAGAAAATCGGCTGGGGAGTCGGAAGCAGAAGAACCAATCCGCCCCCCTCGGGGACAGTCCTCCACAGGAGAATGGTAAAAAACCAGCTGGCGGCGCAGACTTCGGGGTCCCCCTAAGAAAGACAACAAACCAGGATGACAAATCGGCGATAACTCCGTTGAATCCGGGCACTCTAATCTTGGGCTGACACCCTTTGCGGGTAACCACTCTAAAGATGAGGCGCATCTCACATCCCACAATGATTCGAGTCCCCTACAGTGATGATGGCCTCAGAGACAATCACGCCAATAGTGTGGGAGCAAGGTTGAGCTCCAACATACTTCAGCGCAGCGGCCCAGTTGGCCATCGCCAGGCGCTTTGGTGCCTCTAGTTCCCCAGTGGCAGCAGGACAATGGTTCTGCTACTAGTTCAAGTTATGGGGGGGGGAAATCTGTCGACGCATGGAGGCTATTCAATGGCACCTTAAGAGACTACACTCACTACTCCTGTGTGCATAAAGGCTTCTCAAGAATAGATCTCATACTAATATCTGGAGTCTTGTTCCCATGTCTTAACAATGCAGAAATCCACACCTGCATGATATCGGATCACGCCCCAGTATCCGCTAAACTAGCCATCTCAGGCCAAAAACACCCCATTCAAAGGCATTGGAAACTTAACGACTCATTGCTATTAGATGAATGCATCCGATCGGAAACTAAATAAACAATTTCCAACTATTTCAAAGAAAATACGACGGAACATTCTCCCATCAACATCATCTGGGATGCCATGAAAACGGTCGTCAGAGGCACACTGATCAGTGCCGGAGCGGAACAGAGAAGAGTCTCGAATATCATGGCAGCTAAGCTGGAGGAAAATGTAAGGCAATTAGAGGACTAACTTAAATCACACAGCTCCAGAAAAATTGAAAGAGCCCTGAGGAAAGCTAAAACAGCGCTGGAAATGCATTGCGCCAACCGCACAGCGAAAGCTTTAGCATTTACAAAGCAATTCTATTACAGCAAAGGGAACAAGGCAAATAAGGAAAAAGTTACTTACCTGTAACTGTTGTTCTCCAGCATGGGTCTGGCATGGATTCACATGCTCATGAATATTCCCCGTCGTCAGGCTGGGAATCCTCGGTAAAGAAAAAATCAGTATCAGTTTTGTTTCTGATCTGTCTTTCTTAGTAGTAACCAATCACTGATCTCTGGGTCATACTGCCCCCAGCCAATGACTGCCCTCTCCCTAAGCCCCGCCTCTGGCAGCCATCCTCAGATTTGGTAGCACGCCAAGTGGCAGTATGACCAAGTGAAGAGCAGCAGAGGGGTAGGCGGGAGGGTTTGCATGTGAATCCATGCCAGACCCATGCTGGAGAACAACAGTTACAGGTAAGTAACTTGTTCCTTCTCCAGCATGGGGTCTGGCATGGATTCACATGCTCATGAATAAAAGAATACATAGCAGTATGCACATGCACAACCACGGGAGGTGGCAACAGGCTTAACCTTAAGCAATACAACAACTCAACCTTAAGCATCTCTTACCTCCTCACCAGGCTCACCTTAAGCGAACAGGTTGCGCAGCACTGCTTGGCCGACCCTGGACTCCTCCCTTGAGTCCCGATCGACGCAGTAGAATCTTGTGAAGGTGTTCGTCGACCTCCACGTAGCAGCTCTGCAGATGTCCAGCAGGGGCACACCAGACAGGAACGCCGTGGTAACAGCGATCGCTCTGGTCGAATGGGCTCTCGGACGGCCGGGCAGCGGTCGGTTTGCCAAACGGTGACAATGCATGATGCAGCCGGAGAGCCATCTGGAAATGGAAGTCTTCGAGAGAGCCTTCCCTTGATTCACAGACCCAAAGTTCACAAACAGTTGTGACGTCTTCCGAAAACTCTTCGTGCGGGCCACGTAGAACTTCAGCGTTCCAGCTACATCCAGCGAGTGCAAAGTCCTCTCGGCCGGCGTCGAAGGCGACGGGAAGAAAACTGGTAACACCAAGGGCTCGTTGAGGTGGAAGTCCGACGGCACCTTGGGCATGAAGGAGGGGTGCGTCCTCAGCACTACCCTCGTGTCATGAAAAGTCAAGTATGGAGGCTTGCAAGTAAGGGCCTGAATCTCTCCCACTCGTCGTGCAGAGGTGATGGCCACGAGGAACGCTGTCTTCCATGACAGGATCTTCAAAGGCGCCGAATGCATAGGCTCGAATGGGGCTCCCAAGAGCCTGGTCAGCACCACATTAAGCTCACACGCCGGGGCCGGGGCCTTCACCGGCGGGAATGATCGGAATAGTCCCTTCATAAATTCCTTCACCAGGCGATGAGACCACAAGGACGCCCGTCCCGTAGTCCTGGTATATCGGGAGATGGCAGCCAGATGTATTTTTATGGAGGCGTGAGCCAGTCCAGCTTTGGCCAGCGACAGTAGGTAAGGCAGCACTTGAGGGGCCGTAATCCGCAGAGGGTTAATCTTCTGTGCACGGCACCAGACAGAGAACCTCTTCCATTTATGACCGTAACACTTGAGAGTTGAGGACGCCCTGGCCTTTGCAAGAACCTCTCTGCAATCAGCCGGGATATTGTACCCTCCAAACTCTAGTGCTGCAGGAGCCAGGCCTGCAAGTTCAGCGACTGTGGGTCGTGATGGAGAATGGTGCCTCCTTCTCTGGAGAGAAGATCCGCGTCCGCTTCATTGGTGGGGACGTTGACAAGTCCAGAAGGTCTGGGAACCAGATCTGCCTCGGCCACGCCGGTGCGACGAGGATCATCCTGCACCTAGACTTCTTGAGCTGGTTGATGAGGCGGAGCAGCAACGGCAACGGGGGGAACGCGTATAGAAACAGGGCCGTCCCTCGGCTGTGGGAACCTGCTGGCGAACCTCTGGCACTTGGAGTTCATCGCCCTCGCGAACAATATGGGGTTTGCCCCATCGTTGGAAGAGTCGATCCACTTGGCCCTGGCGCAGTTCCCACTCGTGGCACGAGCGCAGCTCCCTGCTGAGTGAGTCTGCGATGGTGTTTTTTATTCCTGCCAGGTGGAAGGGAACCAGAAACATCCCCTGCGCGACGGCCCAGTGCCACAGATCCTGGGCCTCCTTGGATAGGGCTGGGGATCTGGTGCCTCCTTGCTTCCGTATATAGAACATCGTGGTGGTGTTGTCGGTGAAGATCCTCACCACTTTGCCCTTGAGGGACGGAAGGAACGACTTGAGAGCCCAGAACACTGCTTGGAGCTCCAGAATGTGGATGTGGAGAGACCTCTCCTCCGGAAGCCAAAGGCCTCTTGCGTGGAGGTCTCCGGTGTGGGCCCCCCAAACCTCCAGAGAGGCGTCCGTCATCACCGTCTCCTGAAACGCCGGGATTTGAAATTCCGTGCCTGTCGTGAGGTGAGCACGGATGCCCCACCATAAGATCGCCCGACGGAACTCCTCGTCGAGAGGGATCCTGTCCTCGAAACAGCCCCTCGCCTGAAGCCAGCGGGCGTCGAGGAACTCCTGTAGCGGACGCATCCGAAGTCTGCAAAGGGGTACAAGGTAGATGCATGAGGACATCATCCCGAGGAGGGACTTGATGGACCTCACCCTGGCCACGTCCGCGGCTAGCAGGCGCCGCACCTTGCCCAGGATGGTCTTGGTCCTCTCCTCTGAAGGGGAGGCCAATTGCCCCACTGTATCGAGCTTCGCTCCCAGAAACAGTGCTATCTGCAATGGAACCAGGTGGGATTTGGGGTAGTTGGATCCCCTGCAGACACAGCCGCGCCGCCACTGGTGCCAGGTCCAAAGACGATAGGAAGTTGCCTTCCTCCAGCTGTCCCAGCACGTGCTGGAGGGTGACCATCCTGAATTTCTGCACCTTGATGTACTTGTTTAAGCGACGCAGGTCCAGAATGGGGCGCCAACCGCCTGTCTTCTTCTTGACGAGGAAGTACCTTGAGTACACTCCACAGTCCCGGAGCCCTCTGGGGACGAGCTTGATGGCACCTTTCTTGAGCATCGCCTTTACCTCCAAAAGTAGTTGAGGGATGCGATTCTCCTTCCTGGCCACGGGAGGAATGCGAGGGCACTTCTTTTGGAATTCCAGCGAGTGCCCGTTGGCCAGGGTGTCCAACACACAACTGTCGGTGGAGATGGACTCCCACACGCTGATGAACTTCGGCAGCCAGCCTCCCACCGGGGTGCTTTGGTGCGGGCCCGACAACCCGGCTGGGTCAGTCTTGCTTGGAAGCGGCCTTGCCGCCTTGGCCTCCTTGGCGACGGCGGCGGGAACCCCCTTGCTTGCCGCGACCTCTGTAGGCCTCCTGGGAAGAGGAGCGGGCCGCCTGGCGGTAAATGGAGGAGCCACCGCTGGATCCTTTGGAGGCACCCTGTCTGCCTCCGGAGCTCCGAAAGGGCCGCCGCTGTTGAAGCACCCCCAGGGCCCGGCACGTCGGTTTTGATGGCCTGTAGGGACTCGTCCACCGCCTTACCAAAAAGGTTGTTGCCGTAGAACGGCATGTCCAACACCCTGGTCTGGACGTCCTGGCAAAAGTCTGTCGCCTTGAGCCATCCTTGTCGTCGGAGGCAAACTCCGTTGCCCAGTTGGCGAAATCCGGTATCGGCAAAGTCCGTTGCCACCGTTATGGCGTGATCCGACGCCACCTCGCCTTCCTGCAGAATTTCTAGGGCCTCTGCCCTTTTGTCATCAGGTAGGAAGTCTAGCATGGGAGCTATCTTGACCCAGAGCTCCCTGTCGTAGCGGGCCACGATCGCTAAGGCATTGGGCACCTTAATCGTCGCCGCCGCCGACGAGGTGACTCGTCATCCCATAGAGTCAAACTTCTTGCCCTTCGCTGTCTGGCGGGGGAAGTGGAAGTTGAAGCTGCCGCACCCGTTGCCTTCTTCTTAGCCGCTGCCGAGACGACAGAGTCCGGCGTGGGCTGGGCCCTGAGGCACAAGGGGGCGGCATCAGGGACGTGGTACTTCTTCTCGTACCTGTTCCTCTTGGCTGGTATCGTGGAAGGGTTCTTGAGGACAGCAAGCCCCTCGTCCCAGATGTCATCGAGTAGAGGCACCGCGAGGACTGTCTTCCTCTTGGCCTCTCGTCGTTGGTACAGAAACCCCTCCTTTTTCTGTTCTTCAGGGCAGAGCTGGAAGAGCTCGGATGCCCTGGTTATCATGGCGTGGAAAGAGCCAATTTCCTCGACTGGAGACGCCCGCGGGGGGGGCTTGGCGGGGGGGGATGTGACGACGGGATGTCCGCTGTGTCATCGCTGCCGTCATCGTCCGTCCCCGTCGCTGTATCCGTCACTGTATCCTCTCTAGGGTCCGGCGAGGGGGATGAGGGGTCCACCGGTCTCGCAGGCATGAAGGGCGGAGCGGGGTGGACTCTCCTCCGCTTGTTCGGAGGGCTTCCCGTCGGGCCTGGTTCTGGATCCTCCATCAGGGTCCGTGGTAATCTCGTCCTTATCTTGGTGCATAAGGATTGCCAACAAAATGGCCACCGAGCTTTCCTGGGGCTCGGGCAATGGCTGCGACGGACGGGATGGCCGCTCCACTGGGCCCTGTTCGTCGTCATCGTCGCCATCTTCGATCACGTCAGCAGGGACCGCCCCCTTGGGATCGAACCTTCTCGAACATCTCGTTGAGGCCTATCAACCTCTTGTTGAGGCCTAAGGACCTCACGTTGAGGCCTATGGACCTTTCGTTGAGGCCCTTCTCGGTTTCCACCAGTTCTTCCTCAGAGGCTGATTCCGAGTCTGTAATGGCCACTGCCCCCCCTCTCTTTTTCTGCCAGGGACTTCACGGGGGTCTTAACGATGGGCTGGAAAGAGGATTCCCTCCACGGTGGCAGGGATACTCTTGGCCCAGAGGGTGTTTCCACAGGCGTAGTCTCAGCCGGCTCTGCCAGGGTCACAGCGACCACTTCGGTAGAGGCCTTTGCCGGGTGGATCAAAGCCCTCACCACCTTAGATGCGTCCTGGGCCTTCGACTTGGGGGGAGGGTCAGCGCCTCGCTCCCCCTTCGAGATCGACCGGGTCTGCTCCAGCAGCCTACCCGGGTTCTTGGACTTCCTCTTCCCCGAACCAGAGCGCTGGCTTGAGGCCGAACGCGTCGGGGAAGTAGCACCCTGTTTAGCAGCCGAAGAGCCTGACCTTTCGGGGCTCCCGGTGCCCGCGGACTCGCAGTGCTTGGCCTTCTCTTGGGCCCCCATCGCCGGGGCACCCTCACAGGTCTTAGAAGCCTGCTCAGACTTCTTCTTCGCCTTCTCGCCTGCTTTGCCCTTCTCCAGCCAGGCGGGAACGACGATCTTGTTTGATCCGTTCCGAAAGGTTCTTGCAGAACGCACAGTCTTTCTCCACGTGCGTCTTATCCTCATGAAGGCAGTAGAGACATTGCAAATGCTCGTCCTCCTTGAAAACGTTCTGTAATCCGCATCCAGGGCAGCACCTGAACAGCTTGGACCTGGGCGTCGAGCTTCCCTTGTCCTGGGCCATGTCCGTTGAGGTAGGCCGCAGATCTTCCGGAAAGCTCCAAGAAGTGTAAACTCGACGAAAACTTCACCCTTGAGGGGCGTAGAAGAATTCCGAAACGGGTCCCCGTTGTCAGAAGTGGAAGCGGTGGAGCTTGAGGCTCGATTAAACCGAAAAAATGAGAAATCTCCTGAAAAAGCGTAAAAACGCAGCAAAAAAGCTTGAGAGCTAAACACGAGGACTCCCAACACTTGAGCTTGCGGTAAAAATCTGAGGATGGCTGCCAGAGGCGGGGCTTAGGGAGAGGGCAGTCATTGGCTGGGGGCAGTATGACCCAGAGATCAGTGATTGGTTACTACTAAGAAAGACAGATCAGAAACGAAACTGGTACTGATTTTTTCTTTACCAAGGATTCCCAGCCTGACGACGGGGAATATTCATGAGCATGTGAATCCATGCCAGACCCCATGCTGGAGAAGGTACTAGCGCAAATATTGAAAAAAAAATCTGCAGCTGAAACAATAAGATGGAAAAATGCTTTACTCCAAGACAGAAAAAATTGAAGAAATGATGAATCACCATAAATCAATCATGTCCGGGAACCCCACGGCACTAGACAATCTGCCAGAATACCTGAGTATCATGTCCCCCCGAGACACTTCCCAGCTGGAATCCCTAGAACTATCCATCTCCACCAAAGAAATCATGGAAGCTATTAAATCGCTCAAAACCGCCGCTCCGGGCCCCGACGGTCTATCTGCAAACTTCTACAAAAAATACACCAGAATACTAGCTCCTCAGATGACGACCCTTTTCAACTCTTTATTACCTCAGTCAATAACCGGATCAATGGCAGAATCCCTCACGGTCCTGCTACACAAACCTGGAAAAGACCCCGAACTAGCCGCCTCCTACCGGCCTATCTCACTCCTGAATAACGATGGGAAGATCTTTGCCAAAGTTCTAGCCAGCAGGCTGGGTCTGCCCCTACCAATCTTAATTGATCAAGACCAAACAGGATTCATTCCTGGGAGAGGGACCCACGACAATATCAGAAGAACGATTAACATCATTGAAAGCGCCCACAAACTAAAGGTAGGAATGGCAGTCATATCTTTGGACGCACACAAAGCCTTTGATCTGGTTGATTGGGGTATATCCGGGCAGTCCTGAAGCACTTGGGGTTTAGCCCTAATTTCATCACATGGGTAATGGCCAACTATCACTCTCCTACCACACAGCTGCGAGTCAATGGAACTAGCTCCAGCAAAATTCACATATCCAGGGGCACTAGGCAGGGGTGCCCACTCTCACCTCTAATCTTTGCCCTATCTATGGAGCCTTTCGCAGCAAGAATCAGGCAAAATGCTAGTATAAGTGGGTTATCCGTGGGAGGCCATGAATATAAAATAGCGCTATACGCAGACGATGTCCTAATAATAGCGACAAACCTAACAACATCCTTGGGAGCCCTGTGGGAGGTGATTTCGGAATTCAGGGCCCTCTCAGGGTTTACGGTAAACCTGTGCAAGTCTGCAGTCTGCAACCTTTCTAGACAAGATTAAGACGCTCTCAGCCCTCTAATGCCAATCCCATGGTCGACAGGTCCAATCATCTATCTGGGGGTTCACATCCCTAATGACCCACTGCGCTTATATTCAAGCAACTTCCCACAAATAATCAGAGATCTTCATAATGATCCTAAAAGGTGGAAGCCCCAGGAAATATCCTGGTTTGGCAGGATCACGGCCATTAAGATGAATCTGATCCCCAGATGGTTGTACCAATGCACAGCACTCCCAATCAATATCCCGGGTCCAGCCCTGGCAGCCTTACAAAAGCAAATCCAACCATTCGTATGAGGGGGGGGGGAAATCTCGCATAGCCAAACGGATAATGATTGAGGGGGATACCACAGGGAGGGCTGGGAGTACCGGATCTAGCCAGATACACCCTAGCAGCACAATTGTCTCACGCTTTCACATGGGCCCAAGAGTCAGACAAACCGAAATGGACACAACTTGAAGAATATTGGTGTCCTGTGGCACCCTCAGACCTCCCACACCTTCCACCCATAAAACCACAAGCAAACAGCGGACCCCTGCTGGCGGCAACAACAACAACAGTCCGTTGCTGGAAGGAAGCAGCCCGAAAATGGGGTATCCGCGGACCTCTAGGCCCCCTAACTCCCACCTGGAATAACCCTGAATTTTCACCAGGCCTGTCAACGCACGGCTTCCAACCCTGGATGGAAGGTGGCTTACGAAAGACCAGCGATTTCCTGGAAGCAGGTGCACCCATCTCATTCGAAAGGTGCAAAGCAAAATTCAGGGTTGATGAACGGGAAAGATTCCACTATGCCCAAATCTGCCACTGGATGTCCCACAGGGTAACCAGGGAGAAATGCTCCAGAGAATTAACAGCATTGGAACTATCTTTAGCGACCCCTAAAAACAAAGGCAGGATTTCGATCCTGTATCGTCTCCTAGATAGGGCAGACCCCTCTAAAAAGGAAAGATATATGCTTGAATGGGAAAAGGACCTGGGAAAAGAAATTGAATTCGAAGAATGGGGAAAAATTTGGGCCAGACTGCATAAAAGTTCACAATGCATTACAAACAGAGAAGGGGGCTAGAAACTCTGCAACTCCTGCTCAAATCAACAAGGCCAATCCAGGTATTTCCGGAACCTGCTGGTGAGGGTGCCCGTCTATCAGCTCACTATTCCACATGGTATGGACATGCCCGAAGGCGGAAATATACTGGAGAGAGGTAATCAAGCACATTAAGGAAATCTCGGGCCTCTCCATCCCATGGGACCCCGGAATCATTCTTCTAGGCAACACAGGCGATGGGGCATTCCCAATCTCAAGCCAAATCCCCAGGCTATGTACGCATCTACTCCTAGCAGCAAAAATAGCAAAGGCCCGGTTGTGGAAAAATAAAGAAGGCCCATCCGTAGCACTTTGGTGGGCGAAATGCTGGGACATAGTGGTGGCTGAAAAAAATCACTGTGATTCGAACAGGCTCTCTGAATAGAGCACTAAACATATGGGACCCATTTATGCCGCCAAATTCCCGGCCCTCACCAAGCGACCTCCATTAACAAGATGGCTCCAAAGCAGCCCACTTTACTGAACCACAGCCTCACATCATAGCCTCCTATCATTCCGTAATCCACTTGGCGACTAGGGACAGGCAATGGACAGCAATGCCCAATCCGTCAAGTTGGTCCCCCTCACACCGGTCTTCCCGAGAGACATTATCGCTCTAACACACCTAATGATTGCTGTTCTGCGATTGCTGTTATGATCAAAGTAACGCTCTTATGTAAAACCCAATAAAATGTCGTTATGAAAAAAAAGAATGCAAGTACGTTAATGTTAATGTTAAAGGATATTTATACTGTGCACTATCACCACCGGAGTGGTCTCCTGGCGCTCTGGCGGATCTGAAAAAAAGAGAGTTGGTTGGGGTACATTAGTAGGACAAAGTTTGGAGAACGAGCAAGAGAGGTGTGATGTGCTGTTGGCAGATTCATTTCGGTTAACACCATTTGCTGAGATTTTTGGTGTGGTATCCAGTCAGTATCCGTCGTGTGCTGTTGTGTAAGGCTATGTGTGGTTTGTTTGTTGTTGCAGTGTAGTGAGGTGCATGTGGTTTGCTGTGGTTTTAGAGGTATGGTTGTGTTTAATTAGAGTTTGAGAGATGTATGCAGAGGGGTGTGGTTTTATTAGGGTTGGTTATAAGCATTGTTGTCTGAAGAGATGCACACTCATTTTGTGGGTCCTCTCTCAGTGTCACTCTAGGGACTATTCACAATCCTCGCTGGTTGCGATGCAGGCTAAAATTCACAGTTCTATCTTAGTGTGGGACAGGTTGATATTCACAGTTTTACCATAGTGTGGCACAGGTTAATAATCACAGTCCTCTCTGGATGTGACTCAAGGTGATATTGACAATCGTCTCTGGATGCGACGCAGGCTAATATTTGCAGTTCTATCTTATTGTGGAACTGGTTGATATTCACAGTTCTACCATAGTAACAGGCTAATAATCACTGTCCTCTCTAGGTGTGGCTCAAGGTAATATTCACAATCCTCCCTGGATGCGACACAGGCTAATATTCACAGTTCTATTTTAGTGTGGCACAGGTCAATAATCACAGGGCTCTCAAGGTGTGAATCAAGGTAAGATTCACAAATCTCTCTGGAGGCGATGCAGGCTAATATTCGCAGTTCTATCTTAGTATAGGACAGGCTATTATTCACAGTTCTACCTTAGTGTGGCACAGGCTAATAATCACAGTCCTTTCTAGGTGTGGCTGAAGGTAATAATCACAATCCTCACTGGATGCGACACAGGCCAATATTCACAGTTCTATCTTAGTGTGGCATAGGCTAATATTCACAGTTCTGTCTTAGTGTGGCACAGGTTAATGATCACAGTCCTCTATAGATGCGACTCGAGGCAACAATCCATCCCAATCATCTCTGGATGCGACGCAGGCTAATATTCACAGTTCTATCTTAATGTGGCACAGGTTAATAATCACAGGGGGTCATTACGAGTTTGGAGGCAGCCATGGTGCTATTAGCACCATGGCTGCCTCCAAACTTGTGTCCGGTCCGGGTTCCTGGAATGGGGACTTACCGGGTCCTCCAAGGTTGGAATGACCCGGTAAGTCCCTATTCAAAATCCCCATCCCCATTCCCATTCGAGCCCCCATAGGGCTCAATGGGAATGGTGAGGGGGCTGGTAAAACCAGCCGTCCTTAGCGGGACCCGCTAAGGGACCTCGTAATGCTTACCGGTGCCATTAACCCCTTACCGCCGCACTCGTAATGAGGCCCACAGTCCTCTCTAGGTGTGGCTCAAGGTAATATTCACAATCCTCTCTGGGTGCGAGCTGGCCAATATTTGCACTTCTGTCCTAGTGTGGCACAAGCTAATATTCACAGTTCTGTATGGCACAGCCTAATATTCACAGAATATTCACAGTTCTATCCTAGTGTGGCACAGGCTAATATTCACTGTTCTATTTTAGTGTGGCACATGCTAATATTCACAGTTCTATCTTAGTCTGGCACAGGCTAATATTCACTGTTCTATTTTAGTGTGGGACAGGCTAATATTCGCAGTTCTACCTTAGTGTGGCACAGGTTAATAATGACAGTTTTGTCTTAGTGTGGCACAGGCTAATAATCACAGTTCTATTTTAGTGTGGCACAGGCTAATATTCACAGTTCTATCTTAGTCTGGCACAGGCTAATATTCACTGTTCTATTTTAGTGTGGCACAAGTTAATATTCACAGTTCTATCTTAGTGCGGTAGAGGCTACTATTCACAGCTCTACCTAGTGTGGCACAGGCTAATAATCACAGTTCTGTCTTAGTGTGGCATAGGCTAATATTCACAGTTCTGTCTTAGTGTGGCACAGGCTAATAATCACAGTTCTATTTTAGTGTGGCAAATGCCAATATTCACAGTTCTATTTTAGTGTGGGACAGGCCAATATTCACAGTTCTATTTTGGTGTGGCACAGACTAATAATCACAATTCTGTCTTAGTGTGGCATGGGCTAATATTCACAGTTTGCTCTTAGTGAGGCATAGGCCAATATTCACAGTTCTTACCTTAGTGTCGCACAGGCTAATATTCACAGTTCTGCCTTAGTGTGGCACAGGTTAACAATCACAGTACTGTCTAGATGTGACTCAAGGTAATATTCACAGTTCTATCCTGATGTGGCACCGGTCAGTATTCGCAATTCTCACTAGTTGCAAAGCTGGTTAGTACTAACAGTCTGGTGTGCTATGTTCTATGGGTAGGTAGAGTGGAAGGGCTTCTGGAGTAAAGTAATTGCTCTACTCCCCACCCAGGCCACACCTACCTTGATGGTTGCTGCTGGTTTAAGGCTGGCCACTGGCCTCCCCGGCTGACACCTGCAGACACTGTCTGGAGCCACTACTGAAGGAGCCGCCCTTTGCCTTGGGGCCCTTAGCCGCAGGGGCTGCGGTGGGCAGAGGGCTGCCCTAGCAGTGTGATATTATGGGCCCCGTTGGCTAATCAGGGGAGGGACGGGAGGTGGGATGAAGATAGCACAAACTGGTCAAAAAAAGATTGGAAAAAACACTCAAACCCCTCCACAAAAGCACATGAAACAGGCCAAAAACAGATTACAATCAATGTACACCTACTCACTGAGCATCAACCATCCCTTAAGGCTACTTACCAAGTGGTTTTGCTAGGAGATCCTTCGAGATTGCAGTCCAGAAAGCAAGTTGAAATGACTGCCAAGAGCAGTGAAAAGACACACCTGACTATTCTAACCAATTGCAAGGGGAGAGTGCTGGGACTGGGAGAAAGCCAGAGACAAACAAAGGACTACACCCCAGGGACTGCACATTCTAGATGCAGGCCATCTCAGAAAAAACAGGGTGAGAAGCCACAGAAACCCAGGAGATACCCACCAGAATAGCACACATTGGTCAAAAAAAAATGAAACAGGCCAAAAACGGATTACAATCAATGCACAACTACTCACAAAGCATTCACCAGCCCCTAAGACTGCTTCCCAAGTGCTTTCTCTAGGAGGTCCTTCTAGATTGCAGTCCAGAAGGCAAGTCCACGTTGGAGGAAAGGTACCAAGAATTTGCCTACGTGAAGCCGAGGAGGACAGTTTCTTTTTGTTTGGATTATATTTTGATTGAGTTGGGCATGCGCCATGGATTGAAGCAACAGGGACCGGAACACATGTAGTGTCAGGCAAATTAAACAATCAGGATTTAGTGAATAAAGTGTCTTTCAATAGACAAAACAGGTGAATCAACGGATCAAGGAGTCTGAGAAAGCAGGCATTTTCTTTTAAGTGTTCTAGAAGTACATGCTTATTTTAGAAAGCAACCGATTTCGCCACATAATGAGCATGGGTTGGTGTTTCATTAACATCAAAGCATTTATGTTGCTGCAGTTTTATTTACTTGAGCTGAGCTGTGTGTTGGTCCTGATCACACCAGCACACATGTTGTGAGGGTGTTTTCACTATTTTTAGTGTATGTGGATTGATATTAAAGATGTTTCATTTACAATTCTTTTGGGGATGTGCACTTTAACAATGTTTAATTTTCAATGCATTTAAGAAATTGCAAAAGAATGTGCAATATGTGTTTTTAGTGAACTAAGAAGGAAGAATTTTATGAAGAAGGTTCGATATTATCCTAGTTAAGGTCATGTATTGTATGATGCATTAGGGATATGCTCATACCTGGTAAGGTCATTTCAAATTTGTCTTAAAAATGTTACATTGAGTTGCATCTCATTATTTCATTATCTCATTTTACAATCCTACCTTTGGCACGAGGGTGTGTGCGGAGTATGAAGTGTGTTTAACAGTGATTTAGGTCTTAAATTGTTTTCATATGAAGTTGTTTAGGCCATTGTCATGTCAAAGTTGGGTTTTGTGTTGTGGCCTACCATCTTTTGACTATAAACATGTGTCATTTTACACCTAGTTTCCTCATGGTTTTGCTGTGTGCTAGGTCTGCTTTGGGAATGGAGAGTGAAAATATTTTTCGTTTGATTGTGTATAGGGCCAAACGTTTTGCGACAAAGGCATGACAAAAGTTATTGTTTTGTTATGACAAATTTCATTTTTCTCAGGGAGTGAATTTTGTAATGACGCCTGCGTGTTAGGGTATCAGGTGTTGTGATAATACATATTTAGGAAATGGGAGGTTTTGAGGATATGTCCTTTCGACTGACTACCTCATTCAAAGGGAAATATGAGCAGTGACAGTGGAGCAGTGGACTACAGGAAATGTTTTGGACTGCCCTTTTTGGGGAAATGCAATTTCAAAGAAGTTTAATTGGGCGATAAATAAAATGGGATTTTGATTTTGATGTATCTTGGATATATCTAGATGTTTGGCCAATGGTATTTCCGTTTCTGTTTGCAAATCTGCCATTAAGTATATAATAATTTAGCATGTTTTAAACTCCAGTTAAGTTATATTGTGCTGCCAGCTGCACCTCAAAGTTGAATTTGACATGTTTTGCTGTCTGTTGTCGTGAGTTGAACTTGTCATGTTTTGTTGTCTGTTGTCATGTGCGTGAAGGGGCAGTGGTATATATGCTTCTGTGCAGTGATATATATGCTGTTGTGTAGTGGTATTTATACTGTTTTACATTTGGGAATGGTTGTGTTGAAGTGAGGCTTAAGTGCAGTGCTATGAGGATCGAATGTGAGTTGGGTGTTTTTCTGTGGTTTACATCTGGATGGGATATGCTGACATGGGTGATGTGTGAAGTTGATTGTGTGGTTTGAGTCTTTGCATGTGAGGTTGGAAGAAGGCGGATTACACGCCCCATCCGGTGCTGCTGCTCTTGAATATGGGTAGCACAACCCTCCCTGTGTGTTAGTGTGTGGATGTTGGCGGTCTGGTTGGTTCGCCCAGGTGCTGCATCCATGAGGAGAGATGCATCCTGGTCCGGTTGTTGGGCAATGTGTGGTTCCCTCCCCGTCATGTCTTCCCCACCTCTTGGTGTGTAAGTTTGTTTCCTGAGTGTTTCCCTTTGCTGGTATGTTTCTGCCAGGGCGTGGCAGGCCCTTTGTCTGGGAGTGGCAGTCCCGGATGGAAGGTGTTTGGTTGGGGTGGAGCAAGGCTGTGACTGTGCATCTGAGCGTGTTGTTGAGTGACTGGGGTGTGCATGTTGTTTCTTGTGGTGTATAACTTTGTGTACGAAGGGGGATGTTGTAATGTATGTCCACTCTTGTTCTGTCCTGCTGGCCATTTATGTATTAGAATGCTCATGAGTGTGATGATTGGCAGCTCAGGAGGATGTTGGGTGAGCGTTGTATTTGAGTGCTCCATGTGTGTCAGTTGGGGGCCTGAGCTGGGGATGTGAGGATGGCCGATGGGTGTACTGCGTGATTCATGTACTGTATTACAGCTTAGAGTAACTGGAACTGTATACCTGTAGATATATACAATAAAGATACCTGGATTTACTACAGAGGCCCCACAGCTGGTCTGTGTGTGAACTATGAGCTTTTGTACATCCATTTACAACAGCCACTTTGGAATCAACAACGGCTCCTGACACTGGAGCTCCAGAAGGGAAGGGATCCAACCCCGTCGAGGCCAGCAAGGAGCAGCTAAAAGAACCGTCACTCTGGATCCCCTGACCCGCTGAACCACCCGGGGAAGAGGAGGTAAGGCATAGAGGAGGCCCTGAGGCCACTCCAGATTCAGGCCATCCAGTTTCCAGGTCCCTACTGTGGGAAACCGGGAGCAGAACCTTCGCCAAGGGGAACCTTCACCGAGGCCTGCAATGCAAAGAGATCCAGATACGGACGCCCAAACCTATTGCAGATCTCCACAAAGACCCTGTCTGAGAGGACAAGATCCAGGAATGAGGGGAAATTCCTGCTGAGGTGATCTGCCTGAATGTTGGCCACCCCTCTGATATGTGTAGCCTCCAGACACACCAAATGTTTCTCCCCCAGGAAGCTATCTGAGAGCCCAGGGCATTCGGGGAGCAACCAGAATCTCATTGTCGGTTTACATAAGCGAAGTGTAGTGATTTGAAGTAGTGATTTGAAGTATTGTATTTGTAATGCTTTGTTTGTACATCGCACGATGTTCAAGGAATGAGTGTGATGTCATTTGGTTTGGAATGCGTGGTGGGCTGGAATGATGATGTGACAAGATTCTGGAGAGGACGGTTAGAGTGTGACTGATGATGGGGGCTGGTGGATGTTCACAGCTCCGTCTTAATATGAAATGTGACTTTACTACAACTAGCACCAAGATCGAATAAAAGTGCTTTAATCATATGATGCCTCAGAACCATTTCGTATCCAGCCCACCTTGTTACACGAAGGCCATTGTGTTATCTGTCGTGACCACCACAGCCCGGCCCTCCAGGGACCCCCGAAATAAACAGGGCCTGGTGAATGGCACACAGTTCCTTCCAGTTGGACAACTGGTGAAGCTCCTCCGGACCCCATAGCCCCTGTGCCGAACAGGCACCCAGAGGAGCACCCCATCCCTGACTGCTGGCATTGGTAGTAAGGGTGTTCCTCATGGGTCAAACCAGGGCCACACCCACCCAGAGAGTTCGTACCTGCAACCACCACATTAGATCCACCTTTAAACATTGAGATGAGCCCCCAAGTGCACTTTCTTGAGGCCTAAGTTGACCTTGCAATCCACCTGGTCACGGACTGCCACCTCTTTAGCCGACATGGAGGACCGGCCCACCAGACTGGCTAAAATATCATCCGCT
This sequence comes from Ambystoma mexicanum, assembly GCF_040938575.1. Lineage (NCBI taxonomy): Eukaryota > Metazoa > Chordata > Amphibia > Caudata > Ambystomatidae > Ambystoma > Ambystoma mexicanum. The sequence continues at coordinate 235,558,665 of NC_090926.1, read as the reverse complement.
TCCATGTGGTCCAAAAGCAAAGCATCACTACCTTTTAACAGATAGATTTTTGCCATAAACCGGCACATGTCAATCCGTTATGGGTCCTTCCACTCTCTAAGGATCTTTTTGCAAATGTCTGCAATTAGGGGTAACCCCATTTTGGGCATATGCTTGTATTGCCTAATGGTGGGATCCTCACAGTTGCCCTGGATCAAGGCAAGGTCTCGTAAAACCCCATGCCATCAGCAGCAAGACAGCTTCCCCATCCTTCCTGTCCAGGTACTTTCCTTAAGCATCCACATCAGAAGAAATGACATCCAAAGAGCAGGCCTCTGAAACAGAAGAAGATGAAGGAGAGACCCGCCTGCGCTTCTTCCAGCCACCATGCTGATGAACAACCTGCCTGAGCAAGTCCTTAAGCTCCTTTTGAGATATGGAAAAATGCTAAGTCTTTTTCTTCTCAGCAGCATGCATCTGCCTAGGATGCTAGGGGGACCCATAGGAGGAGGCAGCAGACTCCAGGTGCCTGCGTTTAGCAGCATGTTCCTGATAGTGGAGAACAGAAGGCAATCACAGAAGCAAAGCACAGGATGAACCACAAGGGCCAGCAACCCGTGTCCAAAAAAGAACAGAGACTGGAAACTCCAGCTGCCTTAATATATGGCATGTGAAAATCCAGAGCCAATCCCCGAACTGCACCCAACATCCCCATGGAAACCGGCCAACAACAACCGGCGCACTGAAGAGGCGTTCCAGGGAAGCAGCAACGTCACTGAAAGACAAACACATCTGCCGACGACCGGTGGCTCAAACCCTCAGGCACAGGCATCGTGACCTGCGGCAATGCCTGGTGTGCGGCAGGCAGGCAGACCGCTTCCAAAGAGGGCAGCCCCTGTATTATTATTATGGTATTTATTGAGCGCGGACCTAGCTTTGAGAATTAACACAGCGCCTTACAGAGGTATACAATAGTACAGATGCATAACGGAGCGCTTTTAAGAAGTAACAATAGGACAGATATACAGCGGGAGTAGGATGCAGAGGGGCACAGAGGAGGGGTACAGCTGTACATGGTGGTGGGGAGCAGAAGGCCGGACAGTATCTAGCGAGTTAGGTGACGTGGGGGTGACATGATGGCCTAGATGTTGAGGAGGAGGGACTTCTTGAAGAGGTGGGTCTTCAGTTCTTTTCTGAATTGTAGGCATGTGGGGGCAAGCCTGACGCTGAAGGGGAGGAGGTTCCGTAGTCTTTGGGCGCAGGCAGAGAAGACTTTTTTTCTGGTCCATTCCTTTTGGAATCAGCAGATTTCAAGTCTGTGCATGTCCTGGCTTCTGGTAGTGCGCTATCCGACGGAGATGCTGAGGTTCTCTGCGAGGTAGCTGGGTGACTTGAGGGCGACTGTCTTATAGATGATGCAGCAAGACTTGAAGGTGATTTGTGCATGCAGTGGGAGCTAGCGAAGGTCAATTAGTGACAGAGTGATATGGTCATATCTGTGTAGACCCTTGATGAGGGGTGCAACTGCATGTAGGACACTTCTCAGGAACCCAAGGAAGGACCACAGGAGGTCTACTAGGAGGCCATTGCCCCCATCCAGGTGAGATAGGACCAGTGCATATACAGTGGATTTAAAGCTGTCCGGAAGGAGGAATGGCTTGACTTTGCAGAGGAGGGAGAGCTAATACCAAGTTGTCTGAGCTTTCTTAGCTATGTGTGTCTTGAACAAGAGGTGTTTGTTGATGTGGAGGCCGAAACACCTGGTGCAGGAGGTGAGCTTGGGTGTGAAGCCCTCTGGGTTCATGGATGATAGCCGGGTCTGTATGTCTGGGTGTTCAGTGTTGTTGGTGAGGAGTAGGAATTCGGTTTTGTAGGTGTTGAGCTTCAAGTATGCACTGGACATCCAAGAATGGATCAGCGAGAGGCAGGTTTTGGGCCTGTGGATGTCATTGATAAAGTCGATCTTGAGGTATAGCTGTGTGTCGTAGACATATTGGTGGATGTGTATGTAGATCACTGGGGAGAGGATGGAACCCTGCAGGGCTCCACAGGTGACGGATAGCATTGGCGATCTAGAGGAGTCCATCTGGTGATTGGTGAGGTAGGACTTGAACCAGCGTAGAACATTGTCGCTGATCCCCATGCGCGCCATGTAACTGTTTGAAAAACTCAGAGATGGAAAAAAATTGTACTTAAGGCAAACAAAACCTGTAGGTGTTTTCTAAAGGGGGTGAAAATGTGTGCCTCTCGGAAGTGCACCTTGTTACTCCATTTGCAATGTAATGGTCAATAACAAGAGAAAGTCACATGGTTCCAATAGTACCTAGCAGTGAAGTATCGCCTTACATTTAAGACTATTAACCTCAAACCCCTGAGAAAATCAACATTCTAGTTTTCGCTCGAATACGTGTTATAAATGGAATTGACGGTAATGTAATAGACGGAACAAGATCCATCTGGTCTCCTATGTAATGAGCTCCTGTTCTCCGATTGGTTCAAATTCAACACGTTTGAAATGAAAAACTAGTTAGAGACGTATATCATGCTTTAGCATGACGTTATATCTTGGGGTAGACCCTAGTAGAGCTTAGTTGGTTAATCGTAATAGTTTATGGACGCGGTACTCATTCGTACCCCACATTACACCTTGCTATCTGGGCCAAGGAAGGGATACGGAGCATGTGGAGAGCCGCGTAACCTTATAATTAAACAGCTTGATGTGTTTTACGGAACTACCATGGTCTACTATCTGTCTCACTCTAAACACAGCAAGTCACTAGTCTAGAATTGGCGTATGAAAAAATAAACTAGTGAATTCCCTTTATACGTGGTTTGATGCTCTCTGCATGTGCTCTAATCACAGATTGGTTAGTCATCCAACCCTATTAAATGAACAGAGCCAATAAGCTTCTTCATTAGTTCTCAATGGCTTCTTGTCAGGGTATAAAAGGGCAGCTAGCTTGAAAAGACTGAAGCCCTTTCACCACCTGAAAAAGAGAATACTACCTGGGATGTGCCGACACCATTGAGTAAGGACTGGTTTTCGTCTACCCACGACTTTGACCTAGCATTGATGTTTGCAATGTACATTGCTCCTGATGTATGTATCTGCAGACCCGGAAACGCGTTGAGCTATTTTATCCACCCCAGAAGCCTATACACTATTTTCTTATTTGGAATAACCTTTATGGACATTTATTTTAATTTTGTGTTTTATTGCTGGCCCTACAAAGAGGGTCTCAGAGCACCATGCATGGTTCACAGATTGAAAAGATGGGAGTTGAATAAAGAAGTTGCAAAATGTGTTCAGGAAAGTATAGGAGGATTAGGATACACAAGTGATAGCAGTGGAGGAGAGCAGGGTTATGTGTGGGGAAACAGGTATGTTTTGAGGCTCTTTCTGAAAGTGGTGATGGAGGATGCTGTGGGTATGTGAAGAGGTAGGGCGTTCGATGCAGTGGGCACATGCTTGTTTTTGTGGGCATGTGAGTTTGCAGAGTGGAATGTTTAGAAAGTGTTGGATGGCTTGTCTCGTGTTTGAGTGGGTTATGGGTTTGAGTTTGTCATTAGGGTAAAATGGAGGTTTGAGGTGAATGGCGTTGAATACAATGCAGTGTCCTTTGAAAGCAATTCTCTAGGGTATGAGGGGGCCAGTGGAACTTGGCAAGAGCAGGGATGTTGTGTGAATGTTTGAGTAGGTGGAGGATGAGTCTTGCTGCTGTATTTTGTATGACTTGCAGGGGGGCAAGAGTGCTGCTGGTGAGTCCTGTGAGGAGAGCATTTCCATAGTCCAGCTCAGAGAGCGCCAGTGCTTGGACTATGGTGTAGAAGTCGTCAGGAGGAAGGATATGTCTGATTTTGCGTGGGAGGTGTAGTTCTAGATTTTATGTTTTGGTCACAACAGCTATGTGGTATGTGAAGGAAAGGTGGGGGTTGATGGTGAAGCCACAGGATTTTACAAGCGTGGAGAAGAATGTGTAGGTTGTCGTTGGCGAGTTCTTGGATCCAGGGCCTGAGGCCAGGTTTCTGCCTTGCGGGCAGATGAGGAGATATTCTGTTTTGGAATGGTTGAGTTTGAGGAAGTCGGTGGCAATCCAGTTGGTGATGGTGGAGGGATAGATTTTGAGCATGTGGAGTTGTGTTGTGGATGACATTTGGATGCATGTGTGTGTGTCATCTGCATATTTGAAGTCAGTGGCAATCCAGTTGGTGATGGTGGAGGGATAGATTTTGAGCATGTGGAGTTGTGTTGTGGATGACATTTGGATGCATGTGTGTGTGTCATCTGCATATTGGTGGAAACTGACGGTGTGTTTGCTATGGGTCTGCACAAGGGATTCAACATCTAGGTTGAAGAGGAGTGGAGATAGGGAGGAGCCTTGCTGGACTCCATACTTAACAGGGGTGGGATCTGATTAGTAAAGGGGTATGGAGACAAAGTGTGTTCTGTCGGTGAGAAAGGAGATGAACCAGTCGAGTACGATGCCAGAGAGATTCATCCTGTGGGCTATGATGTCTAGTAGAATACTATGGTCGATGGTGTTGAAGGCTGCAGAGAGGTGTATGAGGAGTGCTGCGTGTTCTTTGTCTGTGATGCTGTAGAGGTCATCGAGGATGTGAAGAGTAGTGGTCGCAGTGTGTTATGCAGATCGAAAGACAGATTCAAAGGGGTTGGGTAGGTTGTTTGTGGTGATGTGCTGTTGCAGCTTGGTGATGACAAAGTGTACTTTCAAGATGTTGGCCACACGATTTTGATAACAGGATTGATATTTTTGAAAGCTCTACATTTTTGCCATATTTACATTTTTAGCTATTAAACACATTTTTGCTCACTTTTTACTTGTTAGGATCAATTTAAAAGAAGATTCATAGTTTCAGCTGATCTCTAAACACTCCTGAAGATCACATTGGCTTTAATGGTCAATGATGCGCGCTTTCTACATTATATTGCATTGTCCCATTATTTTGCATCGTCCCACTACTGCACACAATCCATTCCCATCTCAAAACAGAGATGGAAAGGGATTAAAAAGAATAATACTGCATGTGGATTCTCTGAAAAATAGTATACATTAATTTGGAATAGCTGTGACTGTTATTCTGCCATGTAAAACAGAAAAAGTGTCTAAATCTAAAGACACTCCCGTCCCCTGCACACCGTTAAAGCTGATACAAAATCAGTCAATTGTAATTAAAGTTTTTACTTCAAAAAAGTAACTGAACATTCAACAAAGCAAACAATTTCAACAATATGCTGACCAGAACACATCTGGTTAATGTTAGAATTTGTAGACATTCAAACACTCAAAAGAGGCCATCATGGGAAAAAAACAATCTTGGAAAAAATAAAATATTAATTTGAATAAAGAAAATGTCCAAAAACAATATTCTTGCGATGAGAAGCTCTATGCGTTTTGGGAACACCCCCTTCTTCAGGAGCAAAATAATCTGAAATTATATACATTAAAAAGAATCATCGGTATACAGAACTTAATTACATATTTATAGTGTACACAGAACTTGAGAAATCCAAAGCATAAAAAGTACAGAGTCTAATCATGTAACGAGTAATACAGTAAACGTGGTAATCCACAATTTGTGTAATTACAATTAGTTAAAGTTAAAAGAAAACATTTTTGGACATAACCATCTAACAACCCCTAGGTGTAACTCCAAGAAAGAACATAATAAAGCCTCAAACAGGCACTAGATTACCAAACAATTCCAAAGAAAATATACCTGTTAAGCCGAAAGCCAATGGAAAATTGTGCTAAATTCACATCTGCAATGATTCTAAATATCAGATGGTGCAGAAGGTCCAAAACCAGCTATGACACATACTAGCTAATTCCAAATAGTATGGGTGATGCCCTATAAAAGGGAAATAAAGATGTGTTGGTGAGTAATGTTATGTGGTTAACCTGAGAGGCAAAAATATTAAAGGGCACCTAAACGATATGGTTAACATTCTTACCAATAGTTCGGGCTTCAGTCACTAAACCAATAAACGCACGATATGGGGTCCACCTGGGCCCGGCCAAAGTATGGTGAACCAATCTCCAAGTAATTCAACTGGCACTGTATATAGTACCGGCAAAGTACCAAAAGCCAACCTATTCATATAGCATAGCAATTGTGGTGAAAGTCAAACAACACTCGAAAATAGTCTGAGTACAGCCTACGCCGAAAGGAAGCACAAATAAACTCGACTCCAATTAATTATCAGAGTAAAGAGACATGAAGCTACAACGTCTATCCACTTACCGCAATGTTAAAAAAAAGACCTACGACGGACGTAATGGTTCGTACTCGCTATACGCGATACACCGAGTAACACGCTGTTTGTACTTATGGAGCGATCATGTGACCCAGACACGTGATCTGTAACGCTACAAACATAGCGTATTAGAGAAAGGCTGTCCTCACCATGACTGTCAATGTTAAAGGATAGTTCCGGGACTTTTTTTTTATTGTCCCTACGGTTCGGCCACGTGTTTTTAAGCATAACTCGGTAGATCGTAGAAAACTTTCCTATGGACCTTACCCGACTTTTCGTCCATTAACACACTCGAAATCAGCCGCCATTTTCTGATAATCCTATCATTTCCCCCCATCGCCCTGGCTCACCTGCTTTTGCGGCACTAAATCAAATCCCCCGCCCCTGAGCCTGACATCAGCAGACGCGTACCGCCCATTTCCCAACGCCAAAGCACGTTTCGTGTCAACAATCGCTGCGCCTCAGCTAATGAAGTGTCGCCATGGAAATGGCAGGACGCCTCTTTCCTCAATAAGTATAAACACACCGTTTCACAACACACAGCAGCAGATTTTCGATTCCATTCCTCTCTCTGTGTTACTTTGAGTATTCTGTGACTCGTTTCTGTGCTCTGGTCAGCTACCTTCGCCGCTTCTAGGCCTTGTGAACACCTGTACCATCTCTGTAAATTATTTTACTTTCTTTACCACACAATGGCTACAATAATGCCGTATATGTACGAGCCCGAGTACACCGAGCAAGAACTACTGGAAAGGCAAGCACGCGAAAACGATGGGGATTCGGACGGCAGTTGGGAGGACCAGTCAACGGATGAAGAGCCTGGACCATGTCGCATGGACGGCGTCTCCACCTGGTGCACGTGCAATCGGTGCGAGCTAATGCCAACTGAGGAGGAGAACTGCTGCTGCAGTGAAAATTCCGGGTGCTTGGCCTACATTTCGGAAGGCGAGCCAAGTCCGCAATGCATCACCGAGCTGCCAGAGTTCAGGGAAGCCTGCCTCTCACGGACCGTGTTGAGGATGATGATGGTGCTTATGCACGAACTTTGCGGCACTGTTCGTCCGCGTAATCCGAGTAACGAGTAAGTATACTCTGGTTTTGATGTCAGTGATGCCACTACTATGTCATGGTCGTCTCCCACATATAAAATGACATCTACATATCATTCGAATGCATGTAAATTGGTTCCATATTGTGCATTTTCTAGATAGAATTTTTTTCAAAGCAGAATGACATTTTTTACCTGAATCGACAGTGATAAGAAAGTTTTGTCATTTTAATACAGTTTGCATCTTTCGTTTTCACAGGTGGTACAGGCTGGTGGCCTATCGTTGCTTCACTTGGTGGCTTCACGGGAGGCTCGGACACCGCGTTCGGAGAGTAATACCTGCCTGTGCGGTACTTGCCATTAGACAACATTTCCCCAGTGACAGTGGACAATACCGCGGATTTTCCCTGGATGTGCTGCAACCGGAACTTTACAATGTGTAATGTTTATTATTTATGTTCAATTGAAATTAAGATCTAAAATAAAACCCAACATATATTTTAACAATGGTTGTTTTGATTTTTTAAATGAATCTAGTGTGTCTCCATTGAATAGTCTTCCTGTGCCTTGTCTTGTCACACCACATGTCTCCGGCCAGCATCCTCCCTCACGCTGGCCGCCCACCTTCAATCCACATAACCGTTGAACCCATATGCAGCAGACATACATATGTTATTTTGCGGGTTGGCATCAAGCCTCCCGGCCTTGCCTCCTCCCCCAAAAATACTTACCACACCACTTTGTTCAAGCGTTGGCAATAAAAGGAAGGCCGTTGGATTTTATTGATACAAAACATGGTTATAGGTAAATAATCAATATGGTTGATCATAATAAATCATCCTTTTGGGCACCGGGTACAGAGATTACACCGTCTGGCCCGTGCCGCCTTGCCACCACAGGCCAGCCTGCTGCTGACTAACTGCCTAGGCATCCAGGGTCTCCAGGGTGAACTGCACCCATATATTCTCCTGGGAGGGTGAGGTATTTATAAACTCACCCCCCTGCCTTCCATGTACTAGATCCTGCAGCCTGCCTCTTACATGCAGTTAGATGCCCTCTCCTTGGTGAGGCCCTGCGGCAAACGAGTCTTGTCTGCACGACCACCGCCCTAATCCACACACCCCCCCCCGCCCTATCAAAGGCAGTTCGCACCGGGGTACTTGTGCTGCCAAGTGGAGCTGTCAGGGAGCGATAAAGGCCAAGAGGTGCCAAAGACCATGTACACTTCAAAGTGGTCTATAGAGCATGGGTTGTTGTTCCCATGTCTACCTCCAGACCCCGTGTCTCCTGCCAAGCATCCCCCCTCACGCTGGACGGCCCCCTGCAATCCACATAAGTGTGTCTCCATTCACGAGTCTTCCTGTGTCTTGTCTGCACAACCACCGCCCCAATCCACCCCCCCCGCCCTATCAAAGGCGGTTCGCACCGGGGTACTTGTGCTGCCAAGTGGAGCTGTCAGGGAGCGATAAAGGCCAAGAGGTGCCAAAGACCATGTACACTTCAAAGTGGTCTATAGAGCATGGGTTGTTGTTCCCATGTCTACCTCCAGACCCCATGTCTCCTGCCAAGCATCCCCCTTCACGCTGGACGGCCCCCTGCAAACCGCATAATGCCACGACATATACACGTCATTCATTCACAAACACACCCCTGTTTCGAATTCTTTATAACCCACTTCATATTTCTAATGAGAACTTCTTTGCGCTTTGCTAGTCAACCCGTGAAGGTGCTGGTTATCTGCTCTTCGTCTCTGTGAACTTCCGTGACCACTTCGAGGAAACTCGTCAGTTTGCAACCTGTGAACTGCTCCCTGTTCTACGACAAGAAACTACTCTGATCCCTGCATCTAACTGTTTGTTCGTCAAGGTAAGGCCATGTACCATAATCATTTTGCGTCCAATTTCTTTTCGTTCAAGACAGTACATGCAAGGAACTAGTCACATGTTCTGAGTTTAGTCAAATTATCTTTCTATTTTTTTAAAGTTATTCAAATAATTATCCGCATGTGAATAACGTGTATAGTTCCAAGAACCAAAACGAACCTTGCATTGAACCTTTTATGTGTCATTTAATTTTTTAACACATTGGTATTCAAAGAGAATTGTTGATCTTTACTTTTCAGAACTTTCCACAATGCCTGCCTGTTCCATTGGCGGTTGCCCTTCGAAGACCCATAATAAATCTGAAGGTACTATAATGCATGTTTTCCCTAAGACAATAGATCAGATAAGAAAATGGGTCCGATATTGCGGATATCCACCGTCTGAGCTTGAAAGTAGAGTCCTAGAAGTCTTTGCGGACAAGAGGGGTGATCGATACCGCATCTGCAGCAGGCACTTTAGCTCAGACATGTACTCCACATCATTGCTAATAAAGAAGAACACACCGCGAGCGAGGCGAAAATTGCTCTCAACCGCTATTCCCACTCTATTCGTCCACATCCCTCCACTGGTGAGTCAAGTTTACGTATTTATCTCTCGGCCTTGCGGTAGTGTGTAGCATTAGCTAACAATAATTTCCCCATTTATGTATCCACTCAATATGAAGGCGGAAGATTCTCCATCCGTGTCGTTATTGCAGTCATCAGCCACTTCAAGCGCCTACCGGGTAATCTTACTTAGCTATTCTGCCACTGACTTGTTTTAGGCATGTAAATCAATAGTTTTAATTTATTGTGTAATTATTTTACCTAATGGTACACCCTTGTACTCGTCCTCTAGTCTTTGTTTTCAGTTATAATTATTGTTATCCAAAATAATGCAAGTACTGTCTTTCAGGGAGATGCTGAGGAGTCCAACGCATTGACGACAACCGTTGATGTCACTCAGATGCTCGAGGTACGTTTCCGGACAGTTCCATCGATGGAGATCATCAGATCTTGCATTCTTGTAGCGTGATTGTTACACACAATGTTTCTTTCATTTTTAGCCATTGATATGTCCTTCTGTCGTCGCCCTCCTATGTGTCTTCTTTTTTCAATATTGTGTTCATTACTAATGAAAGTCCTATGTTTCAGGGAGTCGATGGAGCATTAGTCCAAGAAGAAGGGGGAGCATGCAGTTACGGGTCGGCGCAACAGCTTGCAGAAGTGTGCACCGCAGTTACATCGTCCCTTGATGTTCTTATGCATTTCGAGGTATGGATACTGACAGTTCGATCAAGCGAAATCATATGACGTGATTACATCCGCTTTACTTCCTTCTTTATTAACGCAAGTACTATGTTTCAGGGAGATGACAGAGCTTCTTCTACAAGAACATCACCCCTAGTAGTTGATGCAGATCTCTGGGTGGTGACACTTCCAACGATCGAGCAAATCGAATCATATTTACATATCCATTATTTATTTTAGACAACTGATCATTTGTGCAGGTCTATTTAGATGAGCCGTTGACGCCTGCACAAAGTTTATGTTCTTTTTAACAAAATAGAAAACCATACTAATGCAATTACTGTGTTTCAGGGAGTTACTGAAGCATCATCTTCAATAATATCATCAATGGAAGTCTATGAGGAGCCCGAGGTATGGATCTTGACAGTTCCATCTAACTAGATCAACAATGCGTGAATAATTGTCGTTTGAATGTTCTACACAAAGCGTTCATTCGTGTTTTGCTATTGAGATGTACGTGGGTATTGGTCCCCAAGTACATTTTGTGTTTTCGATATTATTATACATACTAATGAAAGTTCTATGTTTCAGGGAGTCGATGGAGCGTCAGTGCGTGATGGATGTGCTTATCATGAAAATATAGTCGTTGCAGCGCAAGAGGAAGTGGAGACATGCACACACGAGTCAGAGCAACAGCGTCCTGATGTTGAAGTTCGAGGCAAGAAAGTTTCAAAGAAAAGAAAGCAAAAGAAGGTTAGTGTCCTGGTCACTATATTATGTTGTTTTTCACTGTTAATAGTTCAATACTGTAAATTGTGTTTAAACTGAACATCCCTTTTCCAATCTGTCCTCTAGTTGCGAGTGGGTGTACGAACTAGATCTACACAGACAGTGAAGCGAACCAGAGATGTTGCTTGTCAAACCTTTTGGCAGGGACTTGAGACTGGAGATGCATCGTGCCAATGGGAAGAATATGAAGTGATTGACAACTGAGCTATACCACCACCAGCCATTGATAGTGAATGTCCTCCTGGTAGTTCGTATGCAGTCAGAGATCAATTCACAGAATCCACACCCGCAAAAACTAAGACCGCGAGAAAGTTGAAGAAATTGTTTTATTCACCCATCGCCGGAGAAGGAACAGATTTTGCAATGGAAGAGAATGACGTGGTCGACAATGAAACACCATCAATATCACTGAACATAGCGGAAGACGATATCAGAGATTCTACCTTTCATGTGAGTGACATGTCCTCAACGTTACAGGCCGAACCAGCTGGGATGCAGAGTGACAGTATAAGGAAAGAGGCCAAATTCATTGTATTCGATAGTTGTTTGATTGATATTATTATTCGGATGAAATGTGGGCATTCGGTTGGTGGGGAAGTATGTGGGGAGCCATTGATTAATTTGACTTGTGCAATTCGCGGCACTAACCTTAAAATACATGCCACCTGTACAAAATATCATCCTTTCTCATGGTCTGCACAACCCATGCTGGGGCAACTGCCAGCAGGCAATCTACTATGTGCAGCGGCTGCACTTTTTAGTGGTTCAAGTTTTAAAAAGTTAGAGTCTTTCTTTCAGTTTGTGGGAATCCATTTCATTGCGAAAACTCAGTTCTACAAATACCAAACCGATCATCTATTTCCAGCCATTAGCGAAGCTTGGAGAATGGAAAAAATGTCTATTGATAGTACATTCGCGGGCAAACGGTTCAGGCTAGCTGGTGATGGACAGTGCGACAGCCCAGGATTTTCAGCCAAGTACTGCACCTACCACTTTCAGGACATGGAAAGTAAGAAAATTGTGAGTTCGGTGGTCGTGCAGGTGTCACAAAGTACATCCTCAGTGGCCATGGAGAAAGTTGGCTTTGTAGCATCATTGCAAGAACTACAATCGCGGGGAATGGTGATCGACCTGATAGCCACGGACAGACACGTTTCAATTGCCAAGACAATGAGAGAAGAGTACAAAAATATAAATCACCAATTTGACGTTTGGCATCTTGCAAAAACAATCAATAAAAAAATGTCGGCTGCAGGTAAAAAAAAGATATGCAAGGTATTTCACAGTGGTCCAAGTCAATCAGCAACCATCTTTGGTGGAGCTCAAAAACATGTGGAGGGTCGTTGGAAATTCTACTGGAAAAATGGCGGTCAGTAATGCTACACTGTAGCAACGTTCACCGCTGGAACACAAACCAACATTTCCACAATTGTGAACATGGCCATTTGTCCACAGAGGAGGCACGGAAGAAGAAGTGGTTGATTCCTTCATCACCCACTCACAAAGCCATTGAAAAGATTGTATTTGATTAAACTATAACAAGAGATTTGAGGGGACTCACGGAATTCTGCCACACAGGAGATTTGGAGGTGTTCCACAATATGTGCCTAAAGTACAGGCCAAAACGATTGCATTTTGGCATGGAGGGCATGATAAATCGGACTCTTCTAGCGGTCTTGGCACATAACCATAATGTTGGCCGTCAACAAAGTAGGACGACCGGAACTTTAGGGACGCTTCGCTACAATAAGGCCTTCACTAAAAGAAGTAAACAATGGGTGATCAAACCAGTGTTTCAGGATATGCAATATGAGTTTATTGAGAGACTTATTGTTGATGTCCTAGATAGGCACATACATGGAGTTGTGAACGAACCTGTGCAGGGGACAACTGCATTGCCACCCAACATTGCCTCTGTTCCATGTCCACCTAAAGAAGAGCTCATTGAGAAATACACATCACGGTTTAAATGATTGTAATTTGATTGTCTGTTCTCTCGAGTCTCCTCATGTTGCAGGCCCATTGAATATGTGTATCTATGTAATGTGTAAATAAAAGTGATTGCTCAGTGTACATGCAATGTGTCTCTCCACCGTTGCCCCTCCCTTCACCGTGCAGTTGTGCGAACCACCCGGGTGTCACCTGTGACTTTGCTCTGGAGTCTCCTCATGTTGCAGGCCCATTGAATATGTGTAACTATGTATTGTGTAAATAAAAGTGATTGCTCAGTGTACATGCAATGTGTCTCTCCACCGTTGCCCCTCCCTTCACCGTGCAGTTGTGCGAACCACCCGGGTGTCACCTGTGACTTTGCTCTGGAGTCTCCTCATGTTGCAGGCCCATTGAATATGTGTAACTATGTATTGTGTAAATAAAAGTGATTGCTCAGTGTACATGCAATGTGTCTCTCCACCGTTGCCCCTCCCTTCACCGTGCAGTTGTGCGAACCACCCGGGTGTCACCTGTGACTTTGCTCTGGAGTCTCCTCATGTTGCAGGCCCATTGAATATGTGTAACTATGTATTGTGTAAATAAAAGTGATTGCTCAATGTACATGCAATGTGTCTATCCAACCTTGTTCATTTGCGCATTAAATTAAACCAAACAGTAATATAAATCATTTTTCAAAAAATATAGAATGTCTCCGTATTTATGGTTCTCTGGGGCTGCAAATGCACGCAGACAAAATGCAAAGATGGAGTGTAAATTTCAAGTCCTGTGAGATGGCCTTACACTGAATGTAGCTAACTAGGAATGTGTGCTCGTTCAAAGTGAAGGTCAGCTGCTTTGATTTTTTGCTCGGGTGCCGGAATGGCCCACGACTCAGTATAAGGTTCTATTGTTATTTGACCTTGACAGGCCGGGACCATCCCGAAAGACTTCTTTTTGGGGGTGTGGGGCAATAACGTAAGAAACGATAATGAATATAATTTCAGAAACGAAAGCCATTTAATGTTCGTTCATTAGAAGAAATAACGTCGGCATAGAAGGAGTGGTATTTCGGGGCTGCCCTACGCACAGACACAATGGAAAATGCAAATATAATGTAAGTAACTCTTTAGATGAGTTTATACCGCAATTTAATTACTATACAGTAGCTTTAAAGACGGGTTAAGTTGTACTTGTTCGTTCTATGTGGCATATTGTTTTGTACCGCGCACTATCTTGAGGAGAACCATCTCCTTTTACGGAAGCACCTCAAAACCTTCCTCTTTGCTTCTGCTTTCTCTCTCCCTCTCCCCTGCTACAACTGGTCCACTGTCTGCGACCTCGGTCCTGGGCCCTTCCACTCTCCACCTGCACTGCCTCCCTGTCAACCCCTGCACTGGGGGACTGTCTCAGTATCCTACAGCCCCCCTTGACGTATAATACCAGTTGCACTGTCCTAGCTATGAAATAATTTCCCGACCTAATATATAAAATGAATAATTTTAATAAAGATCTGATGGTGAGACTAATTTCATTTTTTATGTTTTTAAAACAGGTACATCCTTCATTATTGTATGTGTCACGAGTACCAGACACCGGCGGATGGCTTTTTCAACCGCCAGTTGCTTCTCCGCGTGAACAACGTTACCACCCTGACCATTTTATGGGACGATCGCCAAGTACAAGTATGCCCTTACGCGGTACTAACGGCTAGATGCAACATACAGACCGTTGTGGTGGCCTAGTGCCTCGTTGTTGGAACAGCCATGCGATTATCAGTGCGACCGAAGAGCTTATTTTATCGTAAACCAACACCCTGTGTACTGCACACGAACATCGCTTGCCTCAAGACGAACTATTTTGGATCGAGAGCAAAGAAAAATGCAAATCGCTGAATATTCTCAAAACATTTGATGTCAAATAAATGTACTTTGCCAAATGTACAATCTTGCCGTTTGCTTTTAAACCACAGTTTCATATTCCGAATTGTGGCGCTGTATTGTGAGATGATCTAAGACCCTGTGTACAGCAAAGGAACATCGCGTGCCTCAAAACGAACTTTTTGGAACGTGAGCAAATAAAAATGAAAATCGCTGAATATTCTCAAAACATTTGATGTCAAATAAATGTACTTTACCAAATTTACAATCTTGCGGTTTAATTTAAAAGTACAGTTTCATATTCCCAATTGTGGCGCGCTGTGTTGTGTGAGCTCATCTGTGTTGATTTCCGGGTTCTGTGTGGAGTCGCGTAGAAGACGCCTGGGCGCGTTTGCCTACGCAGCTCAGTCACGTCACGGATAGAGGCGGGGAATATGAATGTTTTGATAAAGTCTGTTTCAGGGGCGGGGGATTTGATTTAGTGCCGCAAAAGCAGGTGAGCCAGGGCGATGGGGGGAAATGATAGGATTATCAGAAAATGGCGGCTGATTTCGAGTGCGTTAATGGACGAAAAGTCGGGTAAGGTCCATAGGAAAGTTTTCTACGATCTACCGAGTTATGCTTAAAAACACATGGCCGAACCGTAGGGACAATAAAAAAAAGTCCCGGAACTATCCTTTAATGGCCAACTAAAACGTTTACACAAAAAGTGTTTAGATTCACGCATTTAAGACGAAAGGTTTATATTGTTTATGCTTGGTAAGTGTTTATGCTTGGTAAGTGGTCATGTGACCAAAACACGTGATCTGAGACGCTGGGAGCGTAACATGTTGGATAGGCGCTGTAGTCACCATGTAAAGGGCCAACTAAAACATGTATACAAAAAAGTGTAGATACATACATATAGGGTAAAAGGTAAAGAGCTAAGTCGGCGCTAAAAGACATGCGCTAAGGGAAAAAAACATGAATAAAAAATCTTCAAAACAGAGATGGAAAGGGATTAAAAAGAATAATACTGCATGTGGATTCTCTGAAAAATAGTATACATTAATTTGGAATAGCTGTGACTGATAATCTGCCATCGGCAGCACTCCTGAAACTTAGCTCCTCTCCGTGATAACCATTGGTTGGCTGAAGCAGTGGTGCAATGAATCAATGAATCACTTCGTTCTCAGTGTGAACAATTCCAACAGTGGCAGCAGGCGGATGAAGCCATACTGCACTGTCATGGTAAGCAAGTGAGACTCTTGGCAGATTCTGGTTCCGATTGCACCATTATTAGTGGAGAAATGCTTGTTCTTTTATATGGGGCCTCAATCTACGTGCCAACACCCCCAGACATCTCTCCGGGTGCCCACAAGAACACAAAATTCCACTGTTGGATTTCAAGGTTTGCAACTTTGTCTTCAACGGTCGGAAAACCAACAGATCAGGTGTCTCTCGTGGAGAGGGCATGCCATTATAGATTGGGGTTATCAGTTTCTCCCCAAGAACGCCATTGTGATCAACCATGAAGTATGATCAGTGGCTATCGCTGCTCGCAAAGGAACTCACTGAACACCTACACAATCTAGTTAAGAAACAAATCATTGCACCTGTACATACAGAAATGTGGTCCCTGAAATGTTCCCTCTTCCCAAGATCACATAATTGGCAAGTGTGAGCCACAACCCTACACAACCTGGGAGCATCACAGCACAGCATGTGCCACAGCAAAGCTACACAGGCCAGTGTCACGCTTTATGTGTGTTTGTATGTGCTGGGTTTCATGTAGCACAGACCTAGTTGCGAAGCAGCAGAGTGCTGTACAACAAGGGGTTACAATAATGTGGATACAGATCGAAGGGTAGACATGCAAGGATCCACTTGGAAGGTCATGTGGAGGGGGGATTAAGAGAATTACAGGTAACGGATACAGGTTACGCAGAAAAAGGAAGCCACATTATTGATTAATCTGTTGGTGCACCACAGCTATACTCTTGCTGAAGCTACCTGCAAGGTAGTGTGGTGCAATCCGACCTCCCTAAATGCACTGTTGTCTCCCTGGGTCTGCCCCAACGATGTTCCCCTTTGCCTTCTTCTTCTAAGGCAGATAAAACCAAGTATGTTCACTGTTAATCCCCACCTCCTCAGAAGACCCCAAGGCGACAAGTCAATGAGCAACTCCTGCCACGTTTCTCCCCAATAGCATTTTATTGACATGTTTCCTTCCTTTCACTCAACCAACGAAAAAAGTGCAGGTCCATATATCACAGCTCAAGGAAAAGTAAATCTTCAAGTCTTAAATCAGTGGACCTACGACCTACATTCCGTGCAAGAAAACATGGACGTCATTCAGGGGTCCCCAGGGGTCTTACTTGCGACCCCTGGGGTCTCCCTTGTTACCCCTAAAATAAATAATACAAATAAAACTTTATTTTTCCTTTTTTTTTTACAAATTGAAACTTCCAGGCTGTGGCCAATGCCATGTGGCTATTCGAGCTATTTTTCTTTCTGGAATTCCATACAATAATTGCTAGACTCATTAAAGGTTTATTTCAGGCACACTTCAGGGGGCGAGTCATTTATTTAGTCTTTTCTTAAACACCTCAAATTCACAATGCAGACAAAATCCTCCAAAAAGCATTTAGAGTCGAATAAGTATTTTGCTTTTCGCAAGTTGTAGGTATAGCATGTTTTTTTCGGCAGATACATATGGTGATCCATCCTTGTATGAAATGTATATCACGTTACAGTAATATTGTAACCATATTTTTCACAGTGCACTTAGAAACAGTGCTATGTGATGCCACTTCCTGTTTTGTCAAGGGGTAAACGGTTATGTTCCATCGCTTTCCGTGTTGTCACTTTGGGGTGGGGGTCAAATGACACCACTTCCTGTGATGTCACCCGAGGTCAAGGGTCATGTGATGTCACTTCCGCAACCCCAGGCATTTTGGTGAAATAACGTCCCTGCAAGAAAATCGAGAGCAGCACAACGCATCATGAACACGTCATACCCAGTTCTTCCTCCCTTGATGCCCCCCATCTCTCCCCAACTCAACATAGTCAAGTACCAGTGATGTGCAAATAATTGCATAGAAAAAGGTGTAACGCCGCAGGTTGGTTGCTTTCGGGAGGGTCTCAATCCCCCACACATTTCCAACCACTTCAGTTCAAAGGGGTATATCCTAAATTGTGTTCCAACCATGCCATTTGATATCTATGCAAGAAGGTTGTCCATTCAGACTCCAAACTCTTTGTTTTTTCGTACTTCTCTATGTCATTTATTTCTTTATCTTTTCCTGACCACGCCCTTGCGAGCGAAGGTATGTACATTTCCAGTGAATAACTAGCAAGACCCTTGCTGCTAACAGTAAGTTGCGCGTCATGTGAAGTGTTGGCTTAAAGATGCCCCCCCTACTCTATAACACCAAATAGGATCAGGAGCAGGCAGGCATTTCCAGCAACCATGTTTAAGTCTTTCTTTCAAGCAAAGACTTCCTTCCAATAAGATTGAACCTGTGGGCACTTCCAACACATCTGCCAATAATGTCCATTTGCCCCACCTTCCCTCAAACAAAGCGGTTTAGTGTATCTCCGTGCCACACAGCAAAGTTAAGGCCTCAACTCACCAGAAAGGTCTCTTGCCACATCTTCCCTGAGCACCCGCTGGGAACTGATGTTTGACTCGGGCCCATCTTTAATAGGGCTTAGTATAGTTTTGATATGAGACCTTTAGTGCCTGTCTATGATGAGCTCAAAGGGGAGCAGCCGTCTCCTCCACTTGTCCCTCCATCTGGGATCCATAATAATGCCTTTAAACTGAAGGACCAAGAAGGAGGATATTGTTTGGGTGCCCTGAACCCCTGCAATTTTTCCATACTAATAAATAATAACAGATATCGAATGCCATCTTATTTGATATGAATCCTGGATCCTGCAAGTAGCTCCCTGGTTTCTGGGGAACACTCTTAAGTGGGAGTGCAGTGGATTTATTTAGGTTTATCTTGAAGCCTGAGTGCGCCCCAAATTCCAAACGCAACTCTATTGAGGCAGTGATGGCTGTAGCTGGGTCCTTAATGGTATTTTCTTCCCTAATAGCAATGTCCAAAGACCCCATCGCCAGGGTCAACAGGAGGGGAGCAAGGGCATCCCTGCCTGGTTCCTCTTCTCAATGGTAATTCTTCTGATGTCACCCTGTTTACTGTCACTGCTGCCACCCACCGGCGGTAAAGTGCTTTTACTCCATTGGTCCACCTTTGCCCAAAATTAATCCTTTTAAGGGTTATCAACAAAAACTGCCAACTAACTTGATCACACACTTTTTTGGCATCAAGGGAGAGAAATAGTTTCTTTACTATACATAGCAATTAGGTCTAGGGTCTTCCTGATGATGTCTGCGCCTGGTTGTTCACATATAACCCCACCTAATCAGAATGGATCAGCCTTGGGAGAAATCAGCTCAGTCTCCCTGCGAGAATGCTCACAAATCGTTTTAGTTTAACGTCATTACTAAGCAGGAATATGGCCCTGTGGGAGCTTCACTCTTTTTTTTTGTTTACCCTCCTTCGGGATGACCACTATCTAGGATGGTGTAGAATCGTTTTTGAAGAAATGTCATCAATACCGCTGTGAATCTCTTATAGAACCCAGGGGTAAACCTGCTGTTACCTGGGGCTGTCTCCACCTTTTTTTTTATAATATATTTTATTGATTTAACAACAAACACAATCAACAAGAAAACAGCAAAACAAAATCAAGACATATGCATTCAAAAAGAGTGAATCAATAATAAAGCATAGTTGAAGTCTGACAAATTCTGTCTATAGCCGCCTCCCTATGTTCAAAAGCGTGTTCCTTTGAAATGTCAAAGATTACCAGGAGTCGCGTGCCTCCCATTTCCCCCAAATTTTGGAAGCTTTAGTAGGGCAGCCCCTTGCTTTGTAGACTCTGTGTTCCAGCATTGCACATGTGTCCATATCATCTGCCCACTGATCCAGTGTTGGGGGTTCCAGAGCACCCCATTTCTGTGCGATGCTTCGCTTCATTAGTCCTGCGGCCGTTGCGAGGAGCAACCCTTCCCATTTGTTCACAGTGCTTTCGTCAGGTTTACCCAATAGCAGTATTTTCGGGTCTAGTGCTATATTGCAATCTAGTATTCCAGACAGTTCCCTGCAGCATTCCCCCCAGAAGGCCTGAATACGAGGACATTCCCATAGGATATGTATAAACGTTCCAGTTTCTCTCCCACATCGGAGGCAATACGGGTTTGGGGCACGCTTCCATTTGTGTATCATAGTTCTAGGATAGTATATTCTATATGGGATTTTCAGTTGCACCAGACAGAGCCTGGAAGAGATGGCGATTTCCCTGGGGTGCATTAGGATGTGGATCCAGTCCTCCGGATCTATGATACCCACATTCTCTTCCCATTTAGATTTAAGGTGAGGGAGCTCCGGAGTGGCAAAGGAAGTCATGGCGTTATATAATATAGAGGTGCATTTGGCAGGAATGTATGCCGGAAATATGTTACTTTATATGGGTGTATACTCTGGAATGGCAGAGCCTGTCTGGATATGTGTTCATAAGGCGTGAGCCATTTGGGTATGGTGATATTGTTCGGTTGTTGGAAGCTGGAATTTTAGTCGCAGTGCTTCGAATGAGGCAAGCTCCCCGCCTGCCAGGATGTCCCCGATCTTGGTGATACCGGCGTCCTCCCACTTGGACCATGGTTTAAGTTTCCCAAACTCTGTCAGATTACCATTGTGCCACAAGGGTTGTACGGTGGTGATCTTATCTTTCCAGCCCACAAAGGCGTGTGCCTGTTTCCAGACCATAGTAACATGTGCTGCCATTGTTTGTGGAGGGGGTATGCGGAGGGGCTGATAGAGCAGGTGTACTGGATCTATATCGTGCATGCTTGCCATTTCGGCCCTGATGTGTGGTAACTCCCGGTCCCCATGTAGTAAGTCGTTGACCACCGCTAGCTGGGAGGCCCAGTAGTATGCCCGGAGGCGGGGCACGCTGATTCCTCCTTCCCAGATCGATCTCTGAAGCGTGGCCAGTGCAATGCAGGGCTGATCCCTCCACCCCCATATGAGTTCTCTAAGGAGATTATCGAGACGGTCGAATTCGGGGTCTTGGATCTCAAGCGGGGCGTTTTGTAATACATAGAGCAATCTGGGCAGTGTAATCATCTTGAACAGGGCGGCTCTGCCCATAAGTGTCAGGGGGAGGAGTTTCCAGTGAAGGACATCATCTCTAAAACGGTCCATGATTGGTTGGAGGTTGTGGGTTGTGTAGCGTGTCAGGTCCTCAGATACCCAGATCCCCAGATATCAGAATCCGCTTGGTTCCACTTTGTATGTGCATTCCTGGGGGATGGCTTGTGTACCACTCTTCACCAGAAAAAGGATAGACTTGCTCCAGTTGATTCTCAGCCCACTCAATTCACCAAAGCGGATGAGCATCTGCGTTACTATGGGGCAGATTCGTATCGGATCGGCCAGGTAGATCAAGAAGTCGTCAGCGTACAAGGACCCTTGGGCCATCTGAATCCCATCCAGTCCCGGCTCTGACGGAGCCATAAGGAAAGTGTCTCTATTGCAAGGGCGAAAAGAAGGGGGATCAGGGGGCATCCCTGTCCTGTGCCCTTACCAAGGGGAAAGGGCTCAGAAGGCCACTTCTGCCTGTGGTTCTGTATAGAGGAGTTGTACCCATCCCACAAAATTGTCACCAAAGCTCATTCTCTGCATAGTTTCCCAGAGGCTGTCCCAGCAAACCGAATTGAACGCCTTCTTAAAATCTATAGCTAGTAATGCAAGCGGTTTGTCTATAATTGGGGCCCTTTCTAATAATAGGTGGAGACGTCGTATGTTCATGCGTGTTGATTTATATGGCATAAACCCACATTGGTTTGGGTGGACCAAGGGGGTAATGACCGATTGTAGCCGGTTAGCCAGGAGTTTGGAAAGGACTTTGGTTTCAGTATTGAGCAATGAGATGGGCCTATAGGAGGCGCATTGTTCAGGTGGTTTACCCGGCTTGGGAATGACAACAATCATGGCTTTGCGCAAGTCCAGCGGGAGAGTGCCCTGGTCTCGAGCCCTGTGGAACATTTTGTGGAGGTACGGTGCTAACTTTTCCCCGCCCAGTTTTTTCCAGATCTCAACCGGGAATCCGTTGGGGCCCGGTGTTTTCCCAGACTGTAATTGGGCTATAGCCTCTGATATCTCTGTCTCGGTAAGGGGTGCATCCAATTGTGTTTTTTGTTGTTCTGACAGCTGGGGCAGAATGATATCATCTAACAGGGAGGGGTTCAGTGGGGATGCCGGGGTGCTGTATAGAGTGGCATAGAAGTCCGCAAAAGCCTTTGCCATTTCACGGTCTGAGTGGCATCCTCCGTCTTGCAGGGTTATAATTTCTCTGACATGGCGTTGACCCTCGTCTCTCATCTCAAGCCAGGCCAGCATTTTCCCAGCTTTGTCCCCTTGTTCATAGACCCTTGCTCTGGACTTCCGATGGGCGTGTTTAGCGTTATCTAATTCGATGTTCCGAAGCCTTTCTCTAGCGCCCTTAAGCTCGGGTCAAGAATGTATTTGGCCTCCCAGTCACTCATTTCGGCTTCTGCCTTAGCTAGCTCCCGAAGCCATTCCTTCTTTTTGTTTGCCGTCCAGGAGATTACCTCCCCCTCAGCACTGCTTTGTACGCTTCCCAAATAATAACAGGGTTATCTACCGTAGTGGTGTTGTTTTCAAAGTATTCATTAGTTGCTTCCGTGAGTCTGTTGACAAGCTCAGGGAAGCCCAAATAATAGTTATTCAATTTCCATGACTTTGGGGGGAGCCACACCCCGCATGCCCAACACTATCGTCAGGGGTGAGTGGTCTGAGATGCCGCAGGAAAGTAGATCTGCAGCGGTCGCTCTGTCTATGTCAGTACTTGGGAGGAGGAAGTAATCCAGTCTGGACAAGGAGCCATGTGCCCCGGAGTGGAACGAGTAAGCCTCGGTGTCAGGGTGAAGATGTCGCCACACATCTAGGAGGCCCAGGGCTGATGCGGATTTGGCTAAATTAGTGGAGATATTCGGATTGCGGCCCCTGTTGTGAGTGCGATCTTTACTGTTACACATGACGTCATTAAAGTCGCCCCCCAAGACCCACATGTCTAGTTGGTGTTTTGCCATGAGGATAACCAGGTCTTTTAATAATTCTTCCCCCAACCCTGGCGGAGAGTACACTGATGCAATGGCTAAAGTTTCTTCCCCTAGGTTTCCAATGGCCACCACATGGTGACCCCTGGGATCTCGCTCAACTGTCAGTACCATGAATGGAAGGCGCTTGTGTTTCAGTGTGAGTGTCCCTCTGGATCCCATAGAATATCCTGCATGTAATGCCACTCGGTAGTTGCTTCTCCGAAAGAGGGTGCAGTTAGTCCCGGCTAAGTGTGTTTCGTTAAGTAGGGCAATGTCTGGGGAGTGTCTGTTCAGGAATTGCAACACAAGATGTCTCTTGATTCCAGAGCCTAGTCCGTTCACGTTCCATGTGATCAGTTTGAGAGACTTGGGTCGCTCTGGAGGTGGTGAATGGGTCAGTGTGGGTGCCATATGTAGTTTGTAGGGTCGGATTCACAGGTTTTGTGGAGTCGTCTTATGGGGCATTATGCAGGGGTTGGTCCCGGAGGGGGTGTGTTGCCATCTGGGGGTAGCCTCTGACGGTATGTGCTGATTCGTATGATTCATTCACCTCATGAATGCACAATCACGGCAGGTTAATACAAAAACAATATAAACTATCCCATTCCCCCACCCTATACTCCACCCCAACACGAAGTACCTGTCGCCCGAACATAGTTGCAACCTAGCTTACAAATACAGGTCCACAACAAGTGGTGATAACTATCATGGGGGGTCCGTGCTTACCGGGGTCGCCAGCTCTACTGTAAGCACAACCCTCCTCCTCATTGTCAGGTCGGTGGAATGGCAACCTTTTGGTTCCGGATTCTTGCGAGTATCGTTAGCTTGAGCATGCCTGAGTTACTTATCAATCGTTGCCTTCATTCGGTGGTGCATCTATCTCTCGTTGTGGGCGCTCCGGCGGCGCTCTCTCTGGTCTCGGTCTGTTTCTACCAATGTCTTGTCTCCGATACGATCTCCAGTCGCCTTCCAGGTTTGTTTCGGCCCAGTTCCATGCATCCTTAGGATACGAAAAGTGCACGGTTGCACCATTGTGGTAGATTTTCAATTGTGCTGGGAAATAAGCCCGTATTTAACATTGAGGACTTGCAGGCGTTTTTTAAGTGGGTCGAAAGACAGTCTCGCCTTCTGCACCTCTGTGGTGAAATCCGTGAAAAAGGCAATTTTGGAACCATTGTACGTTATTGTGCCCTTGGTTCTGGCCATGTGCAAAATGGCATCCCGATCCCTATAGTTCAGGAGCTTTGCTATCACCGTACGTGGAGGGCCCCCTGGGATCCGCCTGCCCGCCGGTATGCAGTGAGCACGCTCGATGGAAAAGAATTTTGATAGTGTCTTGGGAGCAAAAAGGTCTGCAAGCCACTGCTCCAGGAACAGTTCCATGTTTGGGCCTTCAGCATTCTCTGGTATACCAAGGATGCTGATGTTATTCCGCCTTGCTCTGCCTTCTCCCTCTTCGACTCTCTCTTCTAGAGCTTTAAGCCGTGTGAGCACTCCCGTCATTTGGTGGCCTACCGTTCTTAGACCATCCTCTTTTCCGATATACGGTCCTCGGCCTCACCTGTCCGAGCCATCAGCTTTTGCAGGTCGTGGCGCAATAGGGACACCTCTGTGCTTATGCCGTCCATTTTCTTTTCCATGGAGGTTCGTGAGCAAGCGATAGCGTTCATCACATCTTTAAGAGATAAGATGTCTTCTTCCGTTCCAGTTGTGTCACTAGATTTGGCCTGCTCCTGTGCGGGGGCCTGGGCAGTGGTGGTGTGCTGTTCCATTTTGCTCTGTGTTGTTGTATTTTTTGTCCTGTCTTTCCCCATTCTGAGCAAATGTACATCGGAGTACAGCAGACTTCAAGTCTAGTAACCTTTCTTCACCCAATCCGTGAGGTCGGTGGGGTGTTTTGTTTTGGGTGCGACGAGGCGGTGGGGGCACCCCCAGACTGCAACCGCTTGCTCCCGGAGTCTGCGGGGGGGGTGGCCAGGTGGCTCACCAGGAGTTTTCAATGCGGCTCATCAAGTGTATTACCCGCCACTCACTGCTGGTCGGTTTTGCCCATGTGTAATGGTCTTCCTTGTCTCAAAGACTGTAACGCTCACCTGAATCCCTCGGAGGCGCAGGTCTGGGCTGGGGGTTCTCGGAGTCTTCTAGGGTCACGCGCAGGCCTCGAATGCCACCCTGGAAAGGCCCTCTCCTCACTGAGATCTTGATCTGAAGGGTGAGGTGTCTGCAATTGTGAGAGCAAGGGGTTAATAGGATATATAAGCCTGACTGGGCAAGCTGACTCCCCTTCCTGGTACTCCCCACGTAGTTCGTAGGCTAAATGTGCTCACCTTATATAGGTGAAAGCGGAGCTCTCCATCCTGCGTCTGTGCAGGGGCGCCGAAGCCAGTTACTTCACTGGTTAATTGTCAAGCCTCTTGGTTGCAGAGGATGAAGATTCGGAGCTAGGCCGTCGTTAGCAGCACGAACGGCGGTTGCTTGAATGGAGAGCGATGGAAAGGCGAAGGTATTGCAGGCAAGTAAGTAAAAAATGTCAATTCGAAGTTTAAAGCACTTCTTAATGTCTCTTTTCCTTTTTCAGGTTGCAGAAGCAGCTGGATAGAAAAATAGATGTCGAGGAATGCGCCGAGGAGTGAGAAAGATGAGAGCTGCCCAAAACACGTGCGTATGGATGGAGTTTTGTATCTCTTAATGTTGTCCTTTTGTTTTGCAGATGCGAGTAGCAGCGTCGGCGGAGGCGAGAAGAATGCAGCGCAGGTAGGAAAAGTTTCACGATGGTTACTAACCAATGTCCTTGCTTCCACAGGGTGCCGAAAAATGGAGAGCTGCAGCCCGTGGCTTGAGATGCACCGATGGATTGGGTAAGTGCTGTGCTGGTTGTTCTCTCGTGCAAACCTGGTGTTCTTTTCCCTTCTCAGATGCTGCAGAAGATGAAGATGGTATTTCAGAAGGTAAGATTACGGATTTCTCTTCCCAAGATGCAGAAGTTGAAAATTCTCTGGAGCTGACACGGTGAGCGTCTTGCTGCTATTGCAGAATAACGCGAAGCACGTTGCTCTGATCGGGCGTGGTTTAAATAGTCCTACTGGAGTGCTTATGTGTCTCCTTCCACAGCAGCCTCGCCCAAGTAAGAAGTCCCAGCTTCCAGAATAGTTCCAGTATCCAGTCCCAGGGAGTGGTGCTGGCCACACCCAGAAGGTAAAGTAGTTCCAGCCATGGATGGATGAGGATTTCATCCTGCAGGGGAGTGAGCAGCATGGTCTGCAGCCGGTAGGTCCACCCAAGCACCATTCCTTACATCATGAGCCAGGCACGTCCTGTGCCGGGACTGGGTCCCCTTATGAGCCTGGCGCCACTGGCGCCAGGACAAGGTCCATAAGGCCCCTATGGGAGCCGATGGGTGCCTGAAAATAAAGTTGTGACCCAGCTTCCGAGGCAGTTGGGCTAAACCTGACTCCTTGGAGGCTGCGGTCATGACAGTACCCCCCCTCAAGGCCCCTCCCAAGCTTGTCTTTTCCGGAGGTTTTGGCTTGTTGGGAAAAGCCTGATGAAATTTTCGGACTAAACGAGGTGCATGTACGTATTCTGAGGGTTCCCAAGATCTCTCCTGGGGTCCATATCCCTTCCAATCAATCAGGTAGTATAGTTTTGATTTGGAAATTTTGGAGTCCAAGATGTTTCGAATTTCAAATTCGGATTCTCCGTCAACTTGGATTGGCTCAGGAGGTTTAGTCAAACGGGTTCCGGGTTGCACAGGTTTCAGGAGAGAAACATGGAAGACAGGATGTATCTTCATTCGAGTAGGTAATTCTAGTTTGACAGCCACTGGGTTAATCACGGCCGTGATCGAGTAGGGTCCTAAATATCTTGGGTTGAAGGTGCGTGGCCCTTTTAAAGATAAATGTTTAGTGGACAGCCAGACTTGATCTCCTTTTTGATATTGAGGAGCCTCTTTTCGATGTTGGTCCGCTCCTTTTTTGTATGATTCTTTAGCTCGTTGAAGATGAGCTGTGGCTTCTGTAAATGCTTGCGTTATCGCCGAATGCAGATGGTCAACAGCAGGTGTTCCGAGAGCTTGAGGTGGGTCCAGATTTGAGGTTCGAGGATGACTTCCATACAGCAGGAAAAAAGGGGTTTTTCCTGTCCCAGAATGGATTGAATTATTGTAAGCGTATTCAGCAATCCGAAGGACATCCTTCCAAGTACCCTCGGATTGATGCAACATGCAGCGCAGATATTGTTCTAGAGTTTGGTTAGTTCTCTCAGTCTGCCCATCGGTTTGAGGATGATGGCTGGTGGAAAGTCGTACATCAATCTGTGCTAAACGACAACAACTCCGCCAAAAATGGGAAATGAATTGGCTCCCTCGGTCAGAGATTAGTACTGAAGGGAAACCGTGCAACCGGACAATGTTTTCAATGAATTCTCGGGCTAGAATGGAAGCTGTAGGTAAACCCTTCAGTGGGATAAAATGAGCCATTTTTGAAAAAAGGTCCACGATCACTAGAATTGTGTTGTATCCGGAGCAAGGGGGTAAATCCGTGATAAAATCCATCGAGAGCGTGTGCCAAGGGCCTGGTGGAATGTCTATTGGACGTAATAATCCTGCTGGTTTTTCCTTCTGACTCTTGTTTTGTGCGCAGATACCACAAGAAGCCACAAACTCCTTAATATCTTTCCTCCAAGATGGCCACCAAAAATGCCTTTTAATTTTCTCTGAGGTTTTGGCAACTCCAGGATGTCCTTCCATTAGAGAATCATGGTAGCAGGTGATGACCTGTTTTTGTAAGTCAGCGCAGGGTACGAATAGTCTTCCTTGGAAATACAATAGGTTCTGATCTATTGTAAAATCCTTCCCTTTCAATTGCCAATTCGATGAATCTTCGGGAGTTATGAGTTGATTGACCCTTGCTTTAATCTCTTCGAGGGATGAGGTTTTGATTACTCCTAGTATCTTTTGTTCAGGAATTATTGGCACCGGCTCCGGATTAGCTGTAAGTTCGTCTACCCCTATCCGGGAAAGGGCGTCTGCTTTTCCGTTCCTAACGCCTGGTCGAAATGTGATTACAAAATCGAATTCTGCGAAGAATAAAGCCCAGCGTAGTTGCCTCGAAGATTGAGCTTTAGCTGACTTCAGGTACTGGAGGTTACGGTGATCCGTGATTACAGTTACTGTGTGCCGGGCTCCCAAAAGATAATGCCGCCAGGCCTTAAAGGCGGACTTAATTGCCAAGAGTTCTTTGTCCGTGATTGTGTAGTTGATTTCAGGAGCTGAAAATTTGCGAGACCAAAAGGCTACAGGGTGTAATTGGTGCGTGTCGGGGTCTCTTTGTGACAGCACCGCCCCCATTGCAAGACTGGAAGCGTCTGTCTCGACGATGTAGGGAAGTTCTGGACGGGGATGCCTTAAGACTGGAGCAGAGATAAATTTGGTTTTTAATTCTTGGAAGGCTTGTTCGGCTTCTGGAGTCCACTCGAATTTTTTATTCTTTTTCAGAAGAGCCGTGATAGGTTGGACTACCCGAGAGAATTCAGGAATGAACCTTCGGTAAAAATTAGCGAAGCCCAGCATGCTCTGTACACCTTTCACGGAAGTTGGGGAAGGCCATTTGGTGATAGCATCCACTTTTCTTGAGTCCATGTGAACTCCGTTGGGTGATAAGATGAACCCTAAAAATTCCACTTCCTTTGCGTGAATGGTGCACTTCTCCAGTTTAGCAAACAAGCGGTGTTGGCGAAGTCTCTGTAAAACCGCTGTGACGTGTCTACGATGATCAGTTTCTGAGGCTGAGTATACCAGGATGTCGTCAATATAAACGACTACGCACACATCAATAAGTTCTCTGAGGACATCATTCATGAAAAACTGGAAAGCGGCCGGTGCGTTACATAGTCCGAAGGGCATTACTTGATACTCAAATAATCCATATTTAGTGCGAAAGGCCGTCTTCCATTCGTCGCCCTCCTTAATGCGTACCAAATGGTAAGCTCCTCTGAGGTCTAACTTTGTGTATATGCAGGCGCCCTTTACCTCGTCCAATAATTCAGGAATCAAGGGCAACGGGTATCGGTTTTTTACTGTAATCTGGTTCAGGGCGCGATAATCGATACACGTTCTTAGGTCACCTTCCTTTTTCGGGACGAAGAACAAAGCTGAGGAAGCCGGGGATTTCGAGGGGCGGATGAATCCATTAGCCAAGTACTGGTCCAAGTATTGCCTGAGATGGAGGTTTTCTGGTTCAGTGAGGGCATATATTCTACTGCAAGAAGGGGTGGACCCAGGTATCAGGTCTATCTGGCAGTCGTATGACCGATGTGGAGGCAGGGTGTTGGCTTGATCTTTCTGAAAGACGTCGCTGAACTCTTGGTATTCCAGAGGTAATCGGGGGTCCTCGGAAGTGATGGCTGCTAGCTTGATTTCAGGCTGAGGATAACAGGTTGAAGCGCATTCTGGAAACCGAATCACCTTGGCTCGCCAGTTTATCTGAGGATTGTGCTTTTCCAACCAAGGCATTCCCAGAATCACCTGAAACTGCGGGGCCTTGATTACATCAAACACGATCTTCTCCCGATGTCCGCCTTGACATAACAACGTTACCTCCACGGTGGTATGAGAAACTGGTCCGGAAGCTATTTCAGTACCATCCACTGTAGTGATTACGTCCTTTACCATCTTGGGACGTAGGGGAAGATCCATCCTGGTAGCCAAGTCGTGGTCCACATAATTACCGATTGCTCCGCTATCGATGTATACTTTGATAGCATGCATGCGATCTGGTCTATTGGGACATATGAGGACCATAGGCATTACCAAATGCGAGGTCAAGGAACTGGTTTTAACGCTCGGCAAGCGGACCTCTACGCTTGTCGGGCGAGGTCGTTTCCCGATTCCAGTTTCTCAGCAGTTTTATCAGAAGCTCCTACGGTCTTCTTGACCGGTTTCACTGAGCAATCACGAAGGAAATGTCCAGAATTCCCACAGTATAGGCACAGCTGTAATTGCCTTCTTCTTTCCCATTCTTTCTGGGTTAATGGTCCTTTTACTACTCCTATTTGCATTGGTTCCACGGAGTCATTCCCTTTAGCGGAGCTCTGAGGTCTTGAAAGTACCCGGGTTTCAAATCTGGATCGATCGGTCTTCCTGCTCTGTAGCCGATGATCTAATTGGACCACTAGGTCGATATAATCTGAACAGTCTTGCGGCGGATTCACCACCTGAGCTAAAACGTCTTTAAGTTCCCCACGTAGACCTCTGTAGAAGAGCGTGATTCTCTTATCTTCAGGCCATCTGGTCTCAACCACCAGTCTATTAAAGGACGCTATGTAAGCCAGGAGATCCTGATTACCTTGTCTGAGTGACAGGAGTTCATTGTCCAAGGCCTGCCCCTGCGAATGTCTTGCGAACAACTTTTCCATACTGGTCTGAAAGTCTTGAAAGTTATAGAGGAGCGAGTCATCCTGTGTCACGAGAGGAATGGACCAGTCTGCAGCACTACTGCTAAGATAGGAAAGTACAAACGCTACCTTGGCTTGGTCCGTTGGGAATGCGGCGGGTCTACACAGAAAGTGCAAGCGGCATTGATTGATGAATACTGCATATCGCTTTGGATCACCGGAAAAACGTTCGGGCGGGGCCAAAGGCACATTCCCTGGCAGATTAATTTGCACCGGATTACTTGAGGTTGTAGGCGTGCCGCCCCCTCCATAGAGAGGCAGTGGTGTCTGTCCCGCTTGAGCCTGTAGCAACTGTCTGGCCAGATCATCAGTCCGTTCCTTGGCCAAGATCAACTCCCTTCGTAAAGCGTTTGTTTCTTGGCGAGATGCGTGTACTTCTGCTCTTAGTTCCCCAAGCAATTGAGCCAGTTGATCTGTGTCCGAGGTTTCCATTGCGCCTGGGTGGGAATATTGCGGTAGGCTTCGCGTTCTGTAACGCTCACCTGAATCCCTCGGAGGCGCAGGTCTGGGCTGGTGGTTCTCGGAGTCTTCTAGGGTCACCTCGAATGCCACCCTGGAAAGGCCCTCTCCTCACTGAGATCTTGATCTGAAGGGTGAGGTGTCTGCAATTGTGAGAGCAAGGGGTTAATAGGATATATAAGCCTGACTGGGCAAGCTGACTCCCCTTCCTGGTACTCCCCACGTAGTTCGTAGGCTAAATGTGCTCACCTTATATAGGTGAAAGCGGAGCTCTCCATCCTGCGTCTGTGCAGGGGCGCCGAAGCCAGTTACTTCACTGGTTAATTGTCCAGCCTCTTGGTTGCAGAGGATGAAGATTCGGAGCTAGGGCGTCGTTAGCAGCACGAACGGCGGTTGCTTGAATGGAGAGCGATGGAAAGGCGAAGGTATTGCAGGCAAGTAAGTAAAAAATGTCAATTCGAAGTTTAAAGCACTTCTTAATGTCTCTTTTCCTTTTTCAGGTTGCAGAAGCAGCTGGATAGAAAAATAGATGTCGAGGAATGCGCCGAGGAGTGAGAAAGATGAGAGCTGCCCAAAACACGTGCGTATGGATGGAGTTTTGTATCTCTTAATGTTGTCCTTTTGTTTTGCAGATGCGAGTAGCAGCGTCGGCGGAGGCGAGAAGAATGCAGCGCAGGTAGGAAAAGTTTCACGATGGTTACTAACCAATGTCCTTGCTTCCACAGGGTGCCGAAAAATGGAGAGCTGCAGCCCGTGGCTTGAGATGCACCGATGGATTGGGTAAGTGCTGTGCTGGTTGTTCTCTCGTGCAAACCTGGTGTTCTTTTCCCTTCTCAGATGCTGCAGAAGATGAAGATGGTATTTCAGAAGGTAAGATTACGGATTTCTTTTCCCAAGATGCAGAAGTTGAAGATTCTCTGGAGCTGACACGGTGAGCGTCTTGCTGCTATTGCAGAATAACGCGAAGCACGTTGCTCTGATCGGGCGTGGTTTAAATAGTCCTACTGGAGTGCTTAGGTGTCTCCTTCCACAGCAGCCTCGCCCAAGTAAGAAGTCCCAGCTTCCAGAATAGTTCCAGTATCCAGTCCCAGGGAGTGGTGCTGGCCACACCCAGAAGGTAAAGTAGTTCCAGCCATGGATGGATGAGGATTTCATCCTGCAGGGGAGTGAGCAGCATGGTCTGCAGCCGGTAGGTCCACCCAAGCACCATTCCTTACATCATGAGCCCGGCACGTCCTGTGCCGGGACTGGGTCCCCTTATGAGCCTGGCGCCACTGGCGCCAGGACAAGGTCCATAAGGCCCCTATGGGAGCCGATGGGTGCCTGAAAATAAAGTTGTGACCCAGCTTCCGAGGCAGTTGGGCTAAACCTGACTCCTTGGAGGCTGCGGTCATGACAAAGACGGTGGAGACACGAGTTTCAGGCGCTGTCCCATCCAAGGGCCGCTATTGCTTAGTTGGTAGCCGTTCCCCACTCTCCTTTCCGTTACTTTGCGTGCTTTATGCCCTGTCTATGTCCGAGGGAGCTGCAGCTGGTAATTGCGCTCTCATAGCCTCATGTTGGTTGTTCCGGGGTCTAATACAGTTGGTTCCCAAATGTCTTAAAAGGAACTTGTTCTCAGTACTTTCTGTTCAGGCGGATGTCTCCAGTTGAGACAACATAACTCTCGGGGCCGAGTCAGGTAACGTTCCCGCTTTTTCTTTTCACTAGTGGAGTTCTCAACGTGATATGCGTGCCATCGCCTGATCAGCTAATGTGATTTTAGCGGGCTCCCCTCCTAGTCACAGGCCGTTTCCTTCAGCCTGCAGATCGTGGCGCTGGGTGTGTTTTTTGGGCCTGCCCCACCACCACTGCAGCGAGGGGGGGATGTCCCGGTAACAGCGTGTGATCCGGGTCTGTCCTGGATCAGTTGTGTACCTGGAATGAGCAGTCCCCACTGCTCGCGGAACACAGCCCACAGTTTATTTTGCTCCGTCCTTTGGTGTCGGATAGCCTGGTGAGATCAATTGTCCCCTGGGGGGCAGCTCTGACCGCAGGCACCGCCCATGTTGCTGCGTCTGCGAGGGGCTCCTCACCCCCTCATCGCCCTTGGTTTCGCCGAGCCTCCGCGGGGGTATGCCAGTAAACCAGCTCTCCCGCTCTCCGTCACTCCGGTGGTCAGCCGCGTTCGAACACCCAGAGCCCCGTCCCGGCAGCAGTAAGGGGATCGTCCGCTTCGGCGTCTGCAGTCGGGGTACACGCACCCTCCCCTAGGAAGCCGGAGTCGGCGCAGGCACCCTCCGCCTCATGGCACAGTGCAGCGATGGAGGCCTCTTCTGCAGGGTTTCCTAGACAGTGGGGCCGACGCCGTGCTGCGTGTTCTTCAGTCAACGCGTCGGCCATCTTATTCATGGTGTGCAATGAGCTGCATTCACTTTCTTCGCTCGTATCTTCGGAGCGCTGCACCAATTCTCATTCACGATGCAGCGTTTTGTTCTACAAAGGTTCCACCATCGGATGGTGTCGTTTTGAGGAGGTTGTGAACAAATGGTGTCAGGATAATTGCAGGATCTTGCTGGCGGCCCGGGAGCGACAGGGAATCGCGTCCTCATCCCGCGGTTGCTGGCCACGCTCCCTGTCTCCACCTTTAATGCCAATATAGCCGTGAGAATGTCCTCTTGTGAGTTTGGGGCTTCTAGTATATCTAATCCTGCCTGCTTTATTACTGGATGAAGAAGTGCTTATTTTCTGCATCATATAGTATCTTATAGAAGTGACCAAGCCTTTGAGCGATGCCCTCAGGCAGGTAATAGATTTCCCATCTTCATCATTCATTCTGGTAACTGCTCTTTCCGCTCTGTGAGCTCTTGTCAAACCGGATATTAAATTATGCCTCTTATTACAAAACTATTTGTATGCATATTGGCCTACGCCAAGTTGCTTAAAATTGTACGCGAATAACTCTCTGCGGCAAGGTCTTGACCTTAGAAATTGATGTAAGCCGCCATCTTGAATCAAGCCTCCATTTTAGGTTAGAAACCGCCATTTTGGGGTTTTATACAAAGTCACCCTGTAATCTAAAATGGCCGTCTCGTGTGTCCTTGTTCTTGCCTTAACCTCTCCAACCTCTGTAGGGGAGTTAATGTCCAACCTGCCTTCAGGCTACATGTTAGGGTCATGTAGACCTTGTCCTTTGTTGACTTCGGGAGCAGGGGATTACTTGAATTAGCAAAGTTAAGCTACAAGTATACAAGAACAGTAATGCTATCCAAATATAATATGTGAAACATTTGTTTGGTCTGTATTAAAACAGCATGTAAAGAGTGTAAATGTTAAATTAAAGAATAATGGAGTGTGTTAGTAAATGTGGTCAAAAGTAAACCGCATGCACGAGATATGTAAATTAGGAAAGTGAAACTGGCGCGACCCTAGCCCAGTGTATGATTAACCTGTAAGAGGGCTGGACATCATTTTACAAATTGTATAAATGCGTCGATGTCCAGCTAGGAAATTCTGTCACTGCTCACATTGAACCTTGCTCGTGGTTTCTGTGATGTATTGAAGGCCAAATAGCTATTTGTGTACTTTGTTGAATACTGTTCAGTTTTTGTAATAAAGATTCTGGGAATCTTTATAAGCCTGTGTCGGTGTATTTTCCTTTGCTCGGTGTAACAGCCGTAATATTTTATCTTTTCTGATTCCACAGATGGCGCCCGAATAGGGACCCTCAAGATTGACTTTGTCTCGTTGAAGGTTGGCTCGGCTATCGGACCGGGATCGGACAGTTCCAACAGAACCTGCCACTCTAAGAGGAGAAGTGAATTCCTCGACGAAACTGCACGATCCGATCCCTGGACGGTGAGCTGTAGCCCGAGACGACGTCTTGACGAGGGTCCATATATTTGAGGTGGGTAAATTTGCCGAAAATCACGTGGGTCCTTTGCATTTTCCTTAGTAACCCAATCGGGCCTCCCAGTCCTTTGGTCAGGTGAATCATGTCCCGATTCTTAATCTAACCCTGACAAATTTGAATTTGGAGCATTGTACTCGCGAGCACTATTATTTAACCAGGTAACACCAGAACTTTGATATGCCTGGGAAATTGTCTGCCTGCTTTAGGGCATTTTTCCGCAGCAACAGACAATCTTTGGAAGATAGCCGTCCCGCACCACAGGAGGGGTCGCCGGCATGTACTATGTACTGTAAGAAAGGCTTTGGTAGTATAGCATTTAATGACATTTGCACAGACAAACCAGACATAATTCTAATCTCCGGTGGCCAACCAATGGTAGTTTTGAAATCCCTCGTATAGAATATTTAGAGTTTGTATTAGTAAAGAAAAAGGCTAGACCTGCAGCATTTGACGCGTTGCACAGTTGGAAAACAGAAGCTTTGCAGCAACAAAAGAGTAGAGAGAAACATATGCATCGACATATGATGAGTGTCGAAAAGGCACGGTTATATGATCAAAATAAACAATTGGAGTCAGTTAGGAACACGGACAGGGCATTTCAATTAGGCATTCAGAAAATCTACCCTTCAAAAGATTTTCATACGTCAGACGAATTGATTAATAAACTTTTGCATGAACGAAGGCCCGATGCCTCCGCGCCACCTCCATATGTCCCTCCTTCTAGCGCTTTGCCCCTTCCTGTTGTATTTCCAGCCGTCGCCCCTTTGCCTGCCCCCTTGCCTTCACCTGTTGTTATTCAGAATGTGCCTACTCTTCCTCTTCCAAGTGATCCTGCATCGCTTGTAGTAGACCAGGGAGCAAGACCAAGGGTTGTGACTCGTAATACTGTGTCCCCAGACAAGAGGAGTGAATTGACTGCTTGGGCTAAACATTGCATGGAGAAGGGTGAACAAGCTGATGTTTTTTCCACACTCGAAAATTTAAAAGAAATGCCTCAAAAAAATGTTTTTATCGAAGGATTAGGGACTCATTTAAGTATAATGTGGAATAGACTAAATTATGTAGATTTCCCACAAGGGTTACGGGATTTGAACGCCTTAGCATTGTCCAGAGATACTGCGGAGAAGGTATATGAGCATGTTGAGAGGATTTTTGAGTATAGGAAGGAGTTGGAAGAGTTACAGAACGAGGAAGTAGATGGTGATGGTTTAGGTATTATGTACTTACAGAAACGGTTTTCTCCTCGTCGAGAATTAAAAGGTGAGGAAGCACGAATTTGTACAAAGGACGCGATAAGATGGATTTCGGATCTGTCGATAACTCCAGATGAAGTATATGACACATATAGTCAGTATACGTTAGAAATGCAAAAGAAAGTGATACAGGTGATGGTAGAGCACCTGCAGAATGAGAATGTCCCAGAGAATTGTTGAGTGTTTATAAGAGAGCTTTTTCGATTGATATTTCTTCGACTGCCTTAGCGCTTGACTTGGCTCTGTTGCTTAGTAAGCGTTCGGAGCTGCCTACTTCTCAGTTGCCTATGAGAGAGGTCCTTCCACATTTGTCCCAAAAGTTGAGATTGCGGCTGATGCTGCACGAGGTATATTAGCCAGAGAAATTCCTGCACATTAGGTTTCACAGTTTGTTCAAGTCCCGTTTTCAAGACAGGAAGTGAACACTATAAAGCAATCTATTCCTGATATAAGAAAAAATCCGACCGGATTCTATAAAGAAATAGAGTCGGTCTTACAGTCGTCGGTATTCACTTTAAGTGATATTGACCTGTTATTTCCCGTACTCCTGCCAGTTGATTTGTGGAAGCAGATTAGGACTATAGATGACATACCTGGGTTGGGAGATACATGGGATAACATGACTAGGCTGGACAGAGAAAGACCAGCTGGCGAACTACCACCTCAAGTGATATTAACCTTGCCTGATAGAATTATTGTAAAATTGAAAACTATGGTTCCAGAAAAAAGAATCATTTGGGACAAGCTTACGGCCTGTGTCCAAGGAAAGTCTGAGGGTGCTACCGATTTTTTCAATCGGTTCGAGCAGGTATTCTCGGATTTCAGTGGACAAGACTTGGGCACAGAGTCAGGGAAAAGGTTGTTTATCAACAAATTCGTACGTGGATTGCTGCCTGACATCCAGTTACAGATTATGTCTTCTGAAAGCGCTTGGCAGGCAAAGTCCCAATCAGAAGTATTGCATATGGCTCAGTACTATGAAAATCGTGTAAATACTGAAAAAGAGAAACTTGAGAAAAAAAGGATGACTTGAAAACTAAAGTTTTATTGCAGCAGATTGTTAGAAACCCTAGAGGGGGTAATCAATTTAGAGGTCAGTACATTCCACAGGGAAGTGCGCCCTTGGCCCCGGTAACCATTAACCAGTGTGCCTTTTGCCGGCAGGAACGCCACTGGTGCGCACAATGTCCGACCTTACAGCAAAGGTCATTTGGGAACATGAGTAGACGATCCAGAGGTCGCCCAGGTGCAGGGGGCCCTGGCAGAGGTCAGTTTGCACCAGAATCACAGCAACCTCCTTCACGAGATAAGCAAATTTCAAATGTGGATAATAGAAACATTTTTGATCACCCTTCTGCCGCGTACCTCTCTGAGGAGCTTCCTTTTGATAATATTTTGTTCCGCTAGGATTGCTCGAAGCAGGATTTCGAACCTGCGCCTATTCCCGTTCATCAGAAAGGCCCCTACGTTGTCAGGGCAATCCAACGTTTCCGTAGGGTTTTCAGGCACACCTGTAGTTTGTCCGGTCTCTTTGCCGGTACCGATAACACTGGGTCCCTTCACGGAACAGTGTCCATTTCTACTTACCACAAACTGTGGGGAGAACTTGCTGGGGCTAAATTTGTTGAAGGCATTACACGCAGTAATTCATTGTTCTCCGGATGGAATTCGGCTAACAATCTCACCTCAGCAATCACTCGCCTCTCAGTTTTTGACTCGACCTTTACCGCCAGAATTTAGTAATGTTCCAGAATGCTTATGGGCAATTGATGATAATGATGTGGGCATTCTCCAAATTGAACCTGTTAAAATTATTTTGAAACATGGAGTAAAATTGCCTCGCATCCCGCAATGTAAGATCTCACTTGAAGGCGAACAGGCTTTGAAATGTTTAGTTTCTGATTTTGTACATCGTGGAGTAATTGAGGAGATTACGGGTAGCATATGTAACAGCCCTATTTTGCCAGTATACAAAAGAGGTGATAATGCGATTCCCTTTCGTTTTATAATTGATTTAAGCGCTATTAACAAAATTGTGGCTCCTCAATTTCCTATTGTACCTGATGTTACAACGATATTAACCATGATTCCGGCTTCTGCCACTCATTTTAGCGTTGTTGATCTTAAAAACGCATTTTTCAGTATACCCATACACAATTATAGCAGGTATTTGTTTGCGTTTACCGTAGGTGGACGCTCGTTTACATTCACTCGTGCACCACAAGGGTACACTGAGAGTCCAAGTTTTTATAGTAGGGCATTGAAAGAGCAGCTTGATACCCTCGAGTTGCCTACTACTTGCACGTTACTGCAGTACGTAGATGACCTCCTCTTGGCTGCTGATTCTGAGAGTGCCTGTAAAGAAGGCACCGTGTTGTTGCTTTGTCATCTAGCAAAACATGGCCACAAAGCTTCACTTAAGAAATTCCAATATTGTTGCCAGGAGGTCGCCTATTTAGGCTATCTCCTGTCAAAGGAGGGAAGACGGTTGACAGCTGAACAAATAAAGACCATTTCTGGTATGCCTGTCCCAAATACGCAAAAGGAAGTTAGAGCCTTGATTGGTATGGCTTCTTATTGTAGATTGTGGATCCCGAATTTTTTGTTAAGGATTAAACCAATGCTGGCTTTGACAAAGAAGGGCATTTCTTTGCCATTGCCATGGACCTTGGAACACCAGACAGCATTCGATTTGCTCAAATCCGCGCTGTGTTCGGCGCCGGTGTTAGGAACTCCGAATTATGATAAGGCCTTTGTATTGTTTGTGCATGAACGTGATGGATGTACTTTGGCTGTGTTAACGCAGGAACATGGAGGGAAGAATAGGCCGTGCGGCTACTTTTCCTCCGCCCTTGATCCTGTAGCATGCGCTTTGCCGAGATGTTTGCGCGCTGTTGCTGCTGCGTCTGTAAAACAGAGTGAGAGAATGGTCCTGGGTCATGCGTTAACCCTAATAGTACCTCACTCTGTAGATATTCTATTGAATAGAACTCAAACGCAACACCTCACTTCTGCACGATTGAAAAGATATGAACTGATCTTGTTTGCCCCTCACATTCAAATTCAGAGGTGTTGCGTATTAAATCCGGCTGAACTTTTACCTGTCTCACAAAATACTGTTGATGATGACGATACACCACACGATTGCCTTTATATGACAGAACAAGAGACTAAAGGCAGAATCGATTTGAAAGACACGCCTTTGAATAGCCCTCAGGGAGAGCTATTTTGTGATGGCTCTTGTTTTAAACTTCCAGACGGTACATCCACGGCTGCTTATGCTGTCACTACTTTAAGCACGGTTGTGGAAACTAAAAGAATTATGCATAACTCTGCGCAGGCCGCAGAAATTATAGCATTAACTCGAGCTTGTAAGCTTTCTGAAGGGCGTACAGTGAATATATATACTGACAGTCAGTATGCCTTTGGGGTGGCCCACAAATTCAGTAGACTTTGGAAAGAACAAGGTTTCTTGACCTCGCATGGAACGAAAATCCAGCACGGCACTTTAATAGTGCGATTGCTTTCAGCACTTGCACTCCCTGTTCAGTTAGCTATCATAAAATGTTCAGCACATAAAAAAGTTACAGATGATGTAGGAAAAGGGAATGCCTTCGCCGATCAGATAGCTAAACAGACTGCCACTGATTTCAGTTCAGAAATGTACGCTGTAAACGAAATTGTAAATGTTTGCACTTTGGGAGAAAGTATTGATGCCGTAAAAGATATTTAAGCAGATGCTACCATAGAGGAAACTAAGAGATGGATCGAGGGTGCAGGGAGATTGGATGATGATGGGTGTTGGGTAGACAATGTTGAAGGGAAATGGTTACTCCCTGACGCCTACATTACAATGATGGTTATTATGGCTCATGGTCCGACACATGTGTGTGCGCGGAAATTAACAAAAATGATACACAGTGGCCCTCATTACGACCCTTGCGGAAATCGGAAAACGATGGCGGAAATGCAATACCGCCATCGAATAGCGCTCGGTGCGACTCTGACCCGTCACCGCAAAGTACGAAGCCATTAGCGACACCGTAGTGAACGCCAACGCTAACTGCACCAAGCACGCGCGCGCGCGCCATGCGAAACCGCAAACACCACCATGGCGCAACGGTACGCCAATTCCGACCCTAGCGGACATGTACCTAACGCCATCAGGCATGGCGTAATGTACCATTCCGCCATGGTGAGAAGTACGGCATCGCGAATCAACCGTAAACGGCCCCACTGAGTGCCTGTACACCGCTCCCTGCCCACAAAGTACAACTCCCCGTAGGCGCAATGAAGCCACAATGCAACCATTGAAATGTACAAGTCACCCATGCATGGCAACGAACAAAAGAAACACAAGAGGGGCCAATGGGAGCTGCAGGGCACAGATGGCACGAATACAGAAGCCATCCCAATGGACATGACCACAGTCCCCCACCAAGAAACGCACGCAAACACAGGCACCTGTGACCAGCCATATTCCGAGAATCACATCATTCCACCAGTCCACCTGGCTGACCGGCATCTGTTACACAAAACCCAATCCCCCGCCCCTGAGCATGACAACATTCAAACTGTCATATTGGCAGCCCCCATCCCTGACCTCACGGGCTTAGTAGGCAAACGCGCACAGTACAGTACCACGCAACTAAACTCCGAAGCTGGAACCCAATGCAGATCTCCTCACAATACATCGCCCCCCAAATAGGCATATGCCACATCACTTGCAAAGAATAACGCTACACGGGCCAAATCAGAATAGAAATTTAATGCACATCAAAGTCACCAAGCCCATACAGCCATCAGGCCATGAACTCCTAAACACCAATCACCATTGTGGGCTGCATCCGCAAGAAATGACCAGCCACTACTTGTGTGTCGTCCTGTTCCCTCATGGTACACAGAGCCACATTCACGTACGAAAAGGCAACATGGAAGCGCACAGAACCGCAGGGCCGTCCCAATGGGGAGGCACTAGTCCAGCTGAAAGGCCGAAATGTTGCTCCGAGCCACCAGTACTGCGTAAGGGCATGTGGCCCATTGGCGATCGTCCCATAAGATCGTAATGCTGCTCCACTGATTAACACGAAGCAGCAGGTGTCGGGAGTAAAAGCCATCTGCAGGAGTGGCATACAGATGGCAGTGGCAAAAGGGGAGGAGATACCTGTCAACCAAAAGAAAAGAAAAAGAACAGAATGGCCATCAGAACTACATTCCAACAACTCACTTCAATGATCACACGAAATCCACAGCCATATGCATGCTAGCCCACTCCAAAGGATCATCACCACCCCAAAACCACTTGCGACTCCTAACCATCTATATCGAGGTGCAAACACCATCACAAACGAGTGTACCTGTGCATGCGTCTGTCAAAACAGAATCCATCAGATGGGAATGTTAATGTGCATGGACACAAGTGTCTGAGGGCGTGTCGAGACAGGGAGGGCTCAACAAGGCCAGATAGACGATGGTCCCACCATGGCAGCCCTGCATCACATAGCGTAGGGGAGGCGGATAGATCCCAAGAAGCCCTGTACATGGCATACTCTGTATCAAATCCCCTGCCCATGCATCCATTCATCATTCCCTCACCCCGGAATCAAAACGCCTGAATAATTACTCACATAACATTAGAAACATCCATTGAGTCTGTGCGTTATGCAGCCTGCAAAATCCACAGTGCCCCAGCCCGTAATTCCAGTGTTGTGAAGTAACATGTATGTGGGAACGGCCGGCCTCATCGCCCACGTAGCAATTGCGCATCCCAAACTATTCATATCAATCATTGCTTCCTCGCCATGGGCCCTGTCTCAAGGACATTGAACAACAGAACGTTATATTTGCAGTCAGACCTGTGGGCATCTCCTCGCCGCTAGCTGGAAACCGAAAGCGCCGCCCTTGGAATTCCACATTTGCAACATCACGCCGAAAAGGCATCTGTGGCCGTTCGAAATCACTAATTATTCCATCGAGTGCGGCTGTGTGTGAAAATGTCAACTGCCTTCACCCACAAATGGGACGCCCCGCCCGTCATTGCAACTCGGTAAAGTGATGCATGAGGGCCCACCGTTACTCGAGTACTACGTTCCACTGACCCTTCACAAGTCTGTTCGCGACTGCACAGATAGTATGTGCAACAATGGGACCACAGCAGAATGAACATGTCAACCAATGTTACACGGCCATCGGGTACAAATACATGATTGCAATAGCAAGATGCCATTCCCCGATTTGCAGCGTTGTGCGCGGGACGTGCTCGGCCAAAGGGGAGAGCAGCTTGCACAGGTGGAATTAATCACCACAGGTGGAGGCCATACAGCCTGAAAACACATAAATTGCACAGCCAGTCTCCTCCCACAACCACACCGAAATGCTACCGGCAGGACTCGCGATGTTGGCCCTGGGGGACCTGATAGCACTGCAACTACTCCAACTCCAAGAAGAAGACGAACACCAACTGCTACCGGCCGCACGAAGGAGACGCTGGAGGAGGAGGAGGCCAAGGCAGGGCCAGCAAGGGCCGCCAGCACAGCCACTACCACCACGCAGGCAGCCCGCAATCCCACGCCTCCGAGCACATCCGTTCAACCTCACTGATGAGCAGATCCACACCCTCTACCGTCTGGACCGGGACACCATAGCCGCCATTGTGGACATGACACAGGCTGACCTTGTCAGCATGATAGATAGCCCTACCGCCATCCCACCCCTACTGAAGGTGGTGTCTGTACTCCACTTCCTGGCCACAGGCACCTACCAGCACACAGTCGGACAGTTACATGGCATTTCTCAGCCACTGTTCTCACGGACACTATTGCAAGTGCTCGATGCCCTCCTGCAGCACGCAGACGACTACATCTCTCTACCACGCTCGGAGCAGGAAATTACCAACACAAAAGTGGGATTCCATGCACTTGCCGGCATACCGGGTTGCATTGGTGCCATCGACTGCACCCATGTGGAATTGGTCGTCCCACATGCCATGGAGGCCCAGTACCGCAACCGAAAACAATTTCATTCACTGAATGTACAAATGGTGTGTGACTCCAACAGGATCATTACACATTGTTGTGCCCGATTCCCTGGATCAACCCATGATTCTATGGTCTTGAGGAACTCTACAATACCACGCTACATGGAGCGACACGCAGGGAACAGATCCTGGCTACTCGGTGAGTCTCATTACATGCATGATTATGTGGGGAATGTGATTTTGCAATGACCTGGCAGGAAGGGGGGGGTGTGCGTACGTAGCAATGGCATTCCACATCATACGTTTCTCGTCCACATACAGGTGATGCTGGATATCCACTGAAGAGATGGCTCCTCACACCAGTCCGGAACCCACGGGACCAGCATGAGGAGGACTACAACCATGCCCACTCACGTACCCGTGTAGTCATTGAACAGGCATTCGGCCTACTGAAGACTCGTTTCCGCTGCCTCAGCAGGTCTGGCGGGGCACTCCTGTACCGCCATGAGAAGGTTGCAAAGATGGTGATGGCATGTGTCATGCTCCACAACATGTGCGTACGTAGAAATGTGCCCATGCCCCCTGACGCAGAACTGCAAGCACCTGATGATGGTCATGATGAGGGTGGGGATGTGGCAGCACCTCATGGAGTCTGCGAGGCACCGGAGGCCCGTGACATTCGTCAGCATCTCATTGATGCATGCTTCTAGCACTCACGCCTGGTGGCTGATACATGGACACGGGACTCGTGGCACTGTGCGTGTCTGGGACATGCACAACATGGACTGTACGCCTATGATGGCCTAGTACACAGAAATCAATGTCCACACATCTCATTGGTTGATCGTGCACTTTTTATGGCATATGTGATGTCATGTTGAACACCCTATCGACCCGCCACCCAAGTGAGCCCAACACACCCCCTCCACCCTCCTACCTCCCCCACGAACCCCAGTGTCCAAAGATGCTCATTGTCAGTGGGCTGTCACTATTGCAAACCCCCTCTGCGGGTATCAGGGGCACCCCTGCCTGTGGAGCGCAGGTTCCTTCCAGATCTACGTTGGGGGCTGCCCTGGACGGAACTTGCAACGGATGATGTGTCTGCCTGCTCACGTCCATGCATGTCCCTAAGGGTTTGCGAGAGCTCAGTGAGCACACGGCGCACTGCGGCAAGTTCGGCACATACGTCTTTGGACGTCGCATGCAGTTCCCCCCTCAGGCTCTCGGTGCTTCTCTCCATTTGGACTCTCAGGCTCTCGGTGCTACTCTCCATTTGTGCCCTCAGCGTCTCTGTGCCTCTCTCCATTTCTGCCCTAAGTGTCTCAGTTGATGTTTCTATGTCTGCCTTGGTGCCCCCACATTCATCGGCATGGTCCTTGAGGAGCGTGGCCATTTGCTGCTGTTGCACGATTAACTGGTCGAGGGACTGTTGCCTCTGCTGGGCCATGCCCATTTGCGGGGGTGTCACAGAGGGGCTGTTGTCCTCATGTTGCCTTGCCACAGGGCTTGGGGGGGGTGGCCAGTCGTTGTCTTGTGGGTGC
This sequence comes from Ambystoma mexicanum, assembly GCF_040938575.1. Lineage (NCBI taxonomy): Eukaryota > Metazoa > Chordata > Amphibia > Caudata > Ambystomatidae > Ambystoma > Ambystoma mexicanum. The sequence continues at coordinate 235,513,902 of NC_090926.1, read as the reverse complement.
CCCTGCGTGGTATCCTCATGTTGTACGGGATGGGACAGACAGGGGGATTGGGACAGGTCATGGATGGATCTGACTTCGACATCCCCGTTTTCTGTGTCGGAGCATGCTGCCATCAATGGGGTGTCACCTATGGTGCTGCTGCCACCAGAGGCAGTGCCTTCTGTGGCATCCATTGGGGGGACCTGTGGTGGTGGTGTTGTGGGCATGCTGGCTGCTGGGGTGCCTGTTGATGTTCCCTCCTCTGTGCTGCCACCTGATTTGTGCTGCTGCCGTGTCTTGATGCGTGCAGCTGAGGTGGAGGGTCTCTGGCCGTTGGTCTTGGCCCTCTTTGCAGGTGTGCTGGTAGGGGTGTCCTGTAGCTCGTCGTTTGGATCGGACCCTGTGGTGGAGTAAAGGAGGGCGAGGGTTAATGATGGGTCTGTGCGAATTGGAATGGCATTGTATCACATGCTCTGGGGTGGTACCTGAGGGTGATTTGGGTCGGGTCCTTGGAGGTGCTTTGATTTGTGTGTGGAGTGAGGGTGCAGTTGTTTGGCAGCCTGCAGTTAGGGTGTGCCTGCTGCACGTGTAGTGCGTGTATTAGGGGTTTTTAATTATTTATGTATTTATTGTGGGTTTTAACGTGCGCTATCAGGCCGATGTGTGTGGCCGTTCTCCTGGACATGTGTTTCTGTTGCACTATGTGGACGCATGGTACTTCACATGGATGGACTGTGTGGATTTGGCATTGTTTTATCGGGCCCACCTACCTGAATCTTCGGATGTCTGCACTCCTTTCTCCATCCCTCCGACTCCCTCTATGCTCTCCATTCCGATGGTGGAGGCACAGATTTCTTCCCAGGGGGTCAACTTGATGGGTGATTCAGGACCTCCCCCGGTGGCTGTGGCAATGTTGCGGTTGGCAGAGAGTATGCTGCGGACGCGTATCCGCAGGTCGTCCCATCGCTTGCGGCATTGCTGTGGGGTGCGGGGTGCGGTCCCCACCGCACTTACCCGCTGTGCCACCAGAGCCCATATGGTCTTCTTGTTTGCAAGTGCCGTTCTGGTCATTTGCGTGGAGAAGACGACGGCAGCATTCTCCTGGAGGGTCTCTGTTAGCACGGTGAGTTCCTCGCGGGAGAAGTGGACCTGCCGCTTGCGGTCGCACGCTTTCTTCGCTACTTTTCCCATTTGTCTTGGTTTCGCTAGGGTGGGTGACGGGTTGGGGTGTGTTTCAGGGTAGTGATTCTAGTGGTTGTGTGGTTTTAGTGTTTTTATAGGTGTACGCCGGGATGTTTCCCGTTCCGGGCCCATGTTTTAACTTCCGTTTCCGTATATTTCCGGTCATCGTACTTTCCGGTAGGCGCACACTGCGGTGACCGCTAAGAGGGGTGGCGGTATTGCACCTAGGGCGCCGTACGGCGGCGGTGTGGGCCGTTTTGGGGTCATTTCCGCCATCGCGGACTTTGCACTTCCGCCGTGGCGTGGTGCTCGTGCCCGATGGGTCGGAATGGGCCGCACTTTGCTCCTTCGTGCAATGGCGGAAACGCTATTTACGCTGTGGCGCTCCGGTCAGTCGCTTTCCGCAAGGGTCGTAATGAGGGCCAGTGTATGGGCCAATGATAAGATTTTCAAAACTGCAGAGCGTTTTGTCCAGAACTGCATGGTTTGCGTGCAGCTCAATGTAGGAAAAGGTACCTCGACTCCTAGAGGAAGTTTTGCTCCACCTTCTGTCCCGTTTGAGGTTATTCACTTTGATTTTATCGAAATGGAACGGTGTACCAATCTTAAATATGTATTGGTTGTTATTTGCACCTTTAGTAAGTGGGTTGAGGCCTTCCCGGTTAGAGATGCAACGGCCATAACCACGGCAAAAACTCTGTTGAAAGAGTTTTTTCCTAGGTTCGGGCTGCCGAGAGTCATCTGGTCTGCTAATGGGCCACACTTTATTGCCACTGTAATCCTGCAAATTTGCAAAGGATTACAGATTGACAAGCGGTTCCATTCAGCTAGACATGCCCAGAGAGCCGGATTAGTGGAAAGGCACAACAGCATTGTAAAGAACAAACTCGCCAAAATGTGTGCTGGCACCAAGCTAAAAGGGCCGGACGCCTTACCGATCGTGTTACTATCGATGAGAACGACCCCTCAAACTAAGACTGGGCTCTCTCCCTTTGAGGTAGTAATGGGGAGACCTGCTAATATTTGGGGTATGCCAAAAAGATGTTCATTACAGGATATAGAAAATGTGCTTCTTTCAGACTACTGTAACCAGTTGACTAAAAATCTGTTTTCAATTTATCACCAGGTGCGAGAGGCATTACCTGTGCACTGCGAGGGTCCCGGTCACAGTCTACGACCGGGGTATTGGATCCTCACGAAGGTTTTTGAGAGGTCGTCTTGCCTTGCACCTCGGTGGAGGGGTCCCTACCAAGTCCTGCTGGTCACTCAGACTGCCGTGCGGGTAGCGGGTCGTAAACACTGGATCCATGCGACGCACACCAAGCAGATCCCACAGCCCGTGCCTCACGATACAGAAGACACTGAATCTCTTCCCACTGCTGTAACTAGCATTCCTGAAACAGCAACAAACAACAAGGGAGAATCCAAGACCGCTTCAGAATCTGCAAGGCCGGACAAAATGGCCATCTTATCTCCGCACTCCCCAACAGTGGAACTTCCGGATCAATCCTTTCTTGATCCCATTTCCGTCCGTTCGCCACTTCCAGGAGGAAGTGACGACACTTTGTTCCGACCAGGAACTGCAAAATATAATTTGCGCCCAAGGAAGTAAATGTACAGCATGGTCTGACTGTGCGATTGAGAAAAATCGTTTGAGGGCTTGTCTTTTTGGCCCAATTGTACGGAAAGATTCTGTTGGTTGTGGGAAAGACATTAAGAAGACGCGCAACTGGAGTCGCCAGCAAACGAACAATTGGTGTTTTTTTGATTGAAGACTACGATGCCTGCACCCGCTACCACTTTTACTGAACTTTTAGATAAAAATGTGACTAGCAGAGACAATGATCAAGTATGTAAGGGGACCCCCAAAGTGTATTGTTGCCTTCTCGTACTAATTACTGGATTTGTAATGACTTTTGGGTTTGGGTTATGGTATCTGCAAGAAGCATATCTGTTAGAGGACTTTTTACCTATTGAAAATGTATCTGTGATTCCCACTCCTTCTGTGCAATTGCATACTTTGTCGCCTAGAGATTCTTTGCATAGACAGAATTATCAGAATAATACCCTTTTGTTAATAATGAATGCCACTCATGCAATTTTTAATAAGACCAATTGCTGGATCTGTACACATCTACCGCAACATGGGGATAACGGGCAAGGTTGGTATATTTACCCTTTGCCTCTGACAACTGCCTGTTACGCTTCTCTTAGAGCACTATTTTTTGGTTGATGGAATGACAGCATCTCAGGGAACTTTGATGGTACAAATTTAAATAGTTTTGAAAAGAATGTTTTGATGCCCCTGGGATGCTCGCTTTTTGCAAATAGAAGTAAGCCAAACGTTGCTTCTGTTAGGCCTTCTGATAGATTGTCTCATCCTTTTCAGTCTTTAATCTCTTTCAAAATGGCTCCTATAGGCAATAAGGATGCCACTCCTCCATCTTATTCTGTTAACCATAGCCCCGATTCAGTATCCTTCTGCATACAGAGGAAAGGAACACGGTCAATGGGTAATTTTAGAAAGTGCGCCAACGTTGCAAATTTGACTAGTGAAAACAGACCTCTGTACGTAGGCGAACCTGTCTATTTTTTTTGCGGTAATGTGGCATTTCCGTGGTTGCCCAGGGATTGGCAAGGAACCTGTTATTTAGGGATTCTATTACCTGGGGTATTTATTGCCAGTACTACAGAAATTTCAAAGACTCGTCCACGACGAGGTGTAAAAGGGGATACTCCAGCGCAAAGGAGATATTATGAAATCCTTTGTGCCATTTTTTGGGCAAATTACGAATTCAGAAGATTTTAGGGGACTAGCGAGAGTATTGGAGAGAACCATCAGTCGGACCACTGACATACTCTATAATATGATGTTAGAGCAGAGAGCGATAAGATTAGTGGCTCTTCAGAACCGGATGGCATTAGATGTCATCCTGGCAGAGCGAGGAGGAGTATGTAAATTAGTGGGGTCCGCTTGCTGCGTTTACGTTCCATACTCCTCTCCAACGATCTTTAGGGCGATCCAAAATCTACATGTTCTTAGTTCAGAAGTACATGTTCCTGAGGGAAACTGGGAACTTGGTACATGGTTTTAGGACCTCCTACGGTCATGGGGATGGAAGTTGTTCTCGGCCCTGCTGATTATCTTGGGAAGTTTTCTGTTTCTTTGTTGTTGTATACAGTGTCTCCCTGGTATATGCTCAGTATTAGGGGGATGTTGCGCAACAAGTGTATTAGGGAATAAAATATACGCCCCAACGGAGCTCTCCAAAGAGTATGTGTTTGAAAGAAACTCTGGTATCAGACCTAATGGCAATAGATATGTCCGACAATGATTCGGGGTGTATGGACGATCACGCATGGAGTTACTTGCAAGCAAATCAGAAGTATTATTAGCACTTGGCATGGGCCAAAAGGAGGGTTTGTCAAACCGGATATTAAATTATGCCTCTTATTACAAAACTATTTGTATGCATATTGGCCTACGCCAAGTTGCTTAAAATTGTACGCGAATAACTCTGCAGCAAGGTCTTGACCTTAGAAATTGATGTAAGCTGCCATCTTGAATCAAGCCTCCATTTTAGGTTAGAAACCGCCATTTTGTGGTTTTATACAAAGTCACCCTGTAATCTAAAATGGCCGTCTCGTGTGTCCTTGTTCTTGCCTTAACCTCTCCAACCTCTGTAGGGGAGTTAATGTCCAACCTGCCTTCAGGCTATATGTTAGGGTCATGTAGACCTTGTCCTTTGTTGACCTCGGGAGCAGGGGATTACTTGAATTAGCAAAGTTAAACTACAAGTATACAAGAACAGTAATGCTATCCAAATATAATATGTGAAACATTTGTTTGGTCTGTATTAAAACAGCATGTAAAGAGTATAAATGTTAAATTAAAGAATAATGGAGTGTGTTAGTAAATGTGTTCAAAAGTAAACCGCATGCACGAGATATGTAAATTAGGAAAGTGAACCTGGCGCGACCCTAGCCCAGTGTATGATTAACCTGTAAGAGGGCTGGACATCATTTTACAAATTGTATAAATGCGTCGATGTCCAGCTAGGAAATTCTGTCACTGCTCACATTGAACCCTGCTGGTGGTCTCTGTGATGTATTGACGGCCAAATAGCTATTTGTGTACTTTGTAGAATACTCTTCAGTTTTTGTAATAAAGATTCTGGGAATCTTTATAAGCCCGTGTCTGTGTATTTTCCTTTGCTCGGTGTAACAGCCGTAATATTGTATTTGTTCTGATTCCACACTCTCAGCTCCCCACTAATACGGTATGGCTCTTATCTCCTCTTTCACAACACCATTGGTTGATGTACCTCATGTACCTTTACTTTAGAGGTACATAGGCTTTTCAGTTCTTGTTAATTATATAGCATTTCCTGCACTAGGGAGTTTAAGCTTTCCATATTCTCTCTTAGTTGGGCCTCAAGCATTCAGATGTCCCTCTTCAAATTAATTTCCAGAAGCGATGTTTCATGATTCTTGGCTGCCCCTCAGCTGTTATGAGGCCTTGGAAAAGCTTTGGTTGCTTCCCAAATTGCACTGGGACAAACCTTTCCTGTGTCATTTTTGGAGATGAAGGTTGTGATATTCTCCGCCATCTCTTTTTGAATAAGTTGATATTTAAACAGTGTGTCTTTACACATCCACCAACTTCCTCTTGCTACCCCATTTCCCAGGTCTGTAGAAACCTTTTGAAGGTCATGGGCGAACCATCCCACTGTATAGATGGAAGCCTCTATGAACTTGTGTTCCTGCTCTTCCTCCCTTAATATATGATCTATGCGCAGGTTGTGTGTGGTATTGAGTAGAATGTATATTCAACGCCTCCCTGGGTTGGCCTTCCTCCAGGCAACAGATAGTGTTTCTGCAAATGGAATGCCAGTCTGTCCTCTTGCTATCCCTTACTCTTGTCATCCCCCTCCCGACATCTCAGGATTGGTCAATCACATCAGCACAGGACTCAATGGTTGCATTTTATGCAACAGAAAACAAATCCGACATTGCCACACTAGACAGGCCTCGACAGAGCTCTTTGCTCAAGACAGACCACAACGGTATTAGCACGGGTCTCACAGTTGGGTTTTCATACAGCAAGTACAGTCACTGGTGACAAAGAGTCTAATTCTTTTGCAGTTAAAGCACTCTTTGTTGCACATGGGAAGTGCTGAGAATGGAAAATATTTCATCTAGGATGCCGCTAGCGAGGGTGGGCCCCTCTCCCAAAAACATTTGCCTCTCAGAAGATTGATCGCGAGCACCGGGGAAAATAACCCAAGAGAGCAGTGTTTCCTAGAATGTTGCTGGCAAGTGCAAAAGATGCGCACCGTTCAAACCTAAACAGCTTTATTGAAATATGTCCTGCAGTGTACAATTCAAATGAGCACTTTCACAGGCATCCTGATCACATATCCATGTGGTCTTGTGGGTGTCTGACCCCGTTCCTAATGAGATGGTTTGAATCCCGGTTTCAGCATTGTTGAAAACAGTTTGATCGCAACAAACACTGCAGGTGCAATGTTCACTAATACCAGGGACAAAATATTTTCCTGAAGCAGGGCAGGTGGCTATTTTTTTGCTGGATCCAGGCAGATCCGACCCAATCATAGCATTGCACGTGGGGTATTGGACATGGTACAGACTTCCATATCTATGTCACTTGTCCGTTTTCTAGTGATTACATATTTTCCTGCTTCTCTTTAATGCTTCTCTTTAAATACAGCATTTCGCTTCTAGCCACTTTTGATTTGCTGCTTCACTAGCCATAGCAGGGGTGCTCACTTCATTTTGGTAGACTGGTTTTAGCAACCGTGATGGTTTCTTCCAAAATTAGCTCTATGTGTAGCCACATGGGGTCCTGACTAGCGAGCATCAGCTGGTCACACATGGTCCCAAACTGACATGTGCTGGCTGCAGAGGCGTTGCCAGCGGGGGCTAAGAGGGCTATAGCCCTGGATCTTTTGGTTGCAGCCCCAGATAGAAGCTCGGGGGCTACAACCAAAAGGCTAGCTAGCCCCGAGTCCTGACAATCCTGACATTAGCCTAGACCCAGATCTTTTCTTGACCAAGCAACACCCCTGGCTGGCTGTTAGGTACAATTTCACCTACTGCTATTTAACCTCTATATTTGTGGACCACCCACACTTTTTTTGCTTTTGTTTCAGCCTCCTGTTCTTACTTTTGCCAGTGGAGCACAGTCTTCAGCTGCACTCCACTGGGCTTTCCTTCATCGTTACTGGGAAACTGACATGTCCTTCAGTTGGTACTGAGAAACTTTGTTTCTCTTAGTCTTATGACTTTGTTGCCACTTTTGGCAACAGTATTTCATTGTGCAAAGTACATTACAGTACGCCGCAATGGAGGCCTTGCGTTTTCGGGCCCTAGTCATCCAGTAAGGATGTTTTGGTAACTGGACAATGTGCCTAGGAGTAGACTGGTGGCAGCAGAAGCTTTTTCATGTATTTTTATGAACTTTTACCAAGCCATACCACGCTTACCGCGTTTGGCTCATGACTGTGGCTAGTGTCCCTCATGGCCGAGCCACGGGGTCTTTTGTGTTCTCCTTTGGTCATTTTGTCCGTTGGCCTTCCCCCTGATCTTTGTGACCCGGGGAGTCTTTATTTGGGCATGCATTCACCCACGAAAGCCGCCGCTTTTCGCAGGTTAATGCATCTCACGTGTGTAGGTACCCAGGAAGTGGGCTCGGACTGTCTGGTCCCAATCCACTCTACTGCTGCCAGGATGTCTGGTGCGCATGAGGGCATGAGAGCTGCAGTGGTCCCTGATTGGACCACTGCTGGCGTGCATGAGTGGGGCAGATCTCCTCATTGGCCAGCTGGGTGTGAGCACTCACTGGACCTGTGGATATGAGGAGGGGTCCTGAACGCTGACCCGCAGATTACCCGTAGGTCTGAATCGACCTATATACAGAGCCAAGTATCCAGAAGAGCGAAGTAGATCCAAGGACAATCTCGAACCGCTCAGAAGAAAGTTGGCACCCTGAGCCCGATGTTGTCCCGGTAGAGCCCTGCTTTGCACTCAATCTCCAAAAGCCTGCAAAGGCGATTCAATAATTTGGAGTGTTGGGACCAATCACTCTCGACACCTCACGGTTGCCCTGCAAACAAGCCTTCTCGGAAGTGTACCTGAGCCCTCCAGTGGACTGACCAGCTTATACATTGGCACCCGTGCTGGAGCGTTGTTTCCTAGTTCGCAATTCAAAACACCTTATTGCCAAATTCCATCATCCTAGCTGCTTTGGGCCACGAAAGAGAAACATGCTTCAGACCGCGACCCTAGGTTGCCCCTGCATCAGTGTGGGACAGTGACGGTCACTGCTGACAACTTTCCTGCCTTTCTTCAAGTGTCCTGAGACCAGCTGCACTGGTGCTTTCTTTATCCTGTAATTGAGACAAGGGATCCAGCTCCAGTTGTAAACCAGACCCGCATCTGCACCGAAGCACCTGTGCACTTTGAAGCTTAACCAAGGGTGGGATTTCATACTCCAGGCAACCCTCTCCAGACTTGTAAAGTTTGGACCCGGAGTGAGTTAAGGGCGGTTAGTAATCATACCACTTATGGGTGGCCCCATTTCATCCATTCCCTTTATTACACACAAAGGATCCCTTGGCTTGGGTTCCCTCTGCTTCCTAAAGCCATCCGAAAGTTGGGAATAGCTTTGTTCTCCACAGCAGATGCATCCCTGACTCTCAGAATCGAATTTCTACACTTCAGAATATTCTCTCTAGCTTTTCCACCCCATTGAATATTGTACTTGGTGTCTTTACGCTCGACCGACTGCTTTTACACGCACATCTAACATTGAGCACAAGACTGCAATCTTCATAGGGCTGGACTTAAAAAGATAGGGTTATCCATCTCTGGAGTTTGCCAATGTGATACAGTTTGTCTGCTTTCCCTCTTTACGGATTTTGGTGTGAATCCGCCCTTTACTGCATTGACCAGTAATGAATGTACTTATATTTTACAGAATCTATGTGATCACTGCGCCGCCCGTAATTCCGCCGACAAAAATGTCAACTACAATTACGGTTCAGATAGATCACTTTTGCCTGCAACCCGCACCTCTCCACACCCCACTTATCTTTACAGCGGCGCACTTCTGTGTTCACCACTGACTGCCTTCTACCCCCGCAGCGTTTGTTCCTCGCACTTACGTGGGGTGCTGCTGATGCTGCTGGGTCCTTTTTTTGGTGTCCCCGGCTTACTATAATAGTAAGTGGGGGACACCCCCGCAACCCCTGACTCCTGTACCTGCAACCAAGGAGAGTGGGGGACACCCCTGCCGCCCCAGCCCCACTTGGGTGCAGTAATGGGGGTCAGGATTTTTGTACAGTGCTCAGGCGCAGTATTAGTAATGTCGCCAAAATCATGGGACCATTTTGGTATGATTCCTATTTTACATAGTGTGTGTTTAAGTAGTGATATTACTGTGTTTAAAATTATTCACTTGTGTTTGTGCTGGGCCTAATAAATTGTATATTTTTGATATACTACTAACTAAGGGTAATTCTTGTCCTACTGTGTGTGCTCATCCAAGAGTTTGATCACCCCCACTATTCCTGAGACTTAGCCTTGGTTGCTCTCCAAGCTACCTTGAATTGTCCTGGCTAACTTCACAGAAGTTTTCCCCGTTTCACTAACAAGGGTGGTCTCCTAAACTTGTTTTACACCAGAGTAGAGTTTAGAAATCCATTCTAACATATAGGTGTACAGAGGTGGGATAAGAACCTGCTGTTGCACAATGTTGTGGCACTGGATTACATTTACACAGTAACACAGTGACCTTTGTTAGCCAGTAGTTGTAAACCACTTAACTAAACTTATCAAATGAAATCAGTCACTGATGTTGCTTTAGGTGCTTCTAAATCTGAAACACTAAGAAGGCTATGTGCAGAATGAGGTATCACTACCTCTGGCACACACACTGAGTTAATCCAAAAGATGTTTGATTGGCAGGAAAGTAGAATTGTACCTCTTCCCTCTTATGATAGTCCAGGAGGTGCTGGGGCTTCTCCCAGTAACAGTCATGATGTGTCTGTTGCTGCCGTCATAGAGAGAGATGAGGATGGTGATGCCCAATCCCAAGTGTCCTCTATTTGCACTGACGCTGTGTTAGATCTCAAGAGACAAAAGCTTAGGCTGAGAGAAAGGGAACTTGAGTTTAACATGGCTAAGCTAGAGATAGAAATATTGGGAAAACAAAAAGATAGGGAACATCAGTTGGAGCGTGCCAAGCTTCAAGCTGCCAACAGCTCCTCACGAAGCTCTGGGAAGGTTCTCGTCCCTCCTCACATCCTAGATTTCCTAAAGATCTGCTCAGTGTGTATGATAAGAAAAAATGACACTGTGGACTGGCTGACTGCTTTTGAGTATGCATCTGAAGTACAAGATGTAGTAGATGCTGCTAAGATTGAATGGTTGCTCAGCAGACTGCCTCACTCTGGCTGCAGCCCCATTGTGGAAATGTCAAAGACTGAGAGAAAAGATTTTGCAAAATTGAAGCAAACCCTGATTTTGAAGTTTGGGTAGACTCCTGCCCAATACTTGAAAAGATTCAGGGAGTACAAGAAAAAAAAAGGTAGTACTTGGGTCACAGATGTTACTGAGTCTTCAAAGAACTTGACTGGTTGGGTAGAAGGTTATGAAGTTGCCGCTTTTGAAGGCATGATCCATATGGTCATGCTGGGACATATTTTTGCCTCATGTTCCCCTGAGCTTAAGCGCCATGTGGCTGACTCTAAGCAGATAGATCCTAAGAAGTTAGCCACTGCAGCAGATTTATGGGTATCCCACAGGGTGTCCCATAAGGACAAACCTGCTTCTGGGAAGCAGGAAGAGGGGAAGAAGCAAAAAGAGAAAGAGGGTGAGTCATCTAAAAAATCTTCATCCCAACAGGGCCATAACAAGTTTTAAAAGGGTAAGTCACATGACCATGTGCAGGGTAGTGGGGCTAATCATCCCGAGCACAACTCTGGTTATTCTAAGCCTCTGTATGTACCAAGACCCAGTGGATCTTGTGTGGCTTGTGGAGAAAATGATCATGTGAAGGGGGACCACAGATGCAAAGTCAAAAAGTTGGCCTTTGAATCTGGCCTTCTCTCATGATGAGGAAGACATACTCACAGGGCCATCCTTCTCTTCTGATTCCTTACCCTGAGGGATAGGATCAGAGGTAGCCTTAGTTTCCCTGGGATCCTGGGAATCTAGTGTAGCTGAGAAATATGCCTCTATTCCTGATAATACAAAGCATTACTTTAAGGATAGTGTCTTGGTAGATGGTGGTGACACCTCTGCCATCAGGGACACTGGGGCCAACAGAACTGTAGTGGATTCCACTGTGGTAAACCCAGAAGAGCTAGCAGGAGCCCTTCTGATGCCCACTATGTTGGCTGATGGACCCCCTCTCAAGTTTTCAATTATGCCTGTAACTCTAGCTGTGAATGGTGGAGTACTAAGGATACCTGTAAATGTTCAGAGGCAAGTCCCAAGGAGATTGCTGCTGGGAAAGGATCTCAGAGACTTAGGTCTTGTGGGAGATACAGGAAAATGACCCTGCACTAGGTCACAGACCAAGGCTGCCTCAGCCAAGTCCAAGGCCGAGCCAAGGTGAAAACTAAGGATTAAGGAGTCAAAAAGCAAAAGAGAGGGAAAGAGAATATTCCCACCAACTCACCTACCACTGAGGTGGAGGCAGTTGGCCAAGCCCCTGAACCTGATGAGGAAGATGGGCTGCCTGAAATACTTAACCCACTTGATCATCAGCTAACTATTGCCAAATCTCTATCACTCCCTTCCTGGGCAAGCTCCTGGAGAAACTGGCCATCTGCCAGCTTAATCTCCATGCTGAATCTGTTGGTAGTATTCATGACCATCAGTCTGGCTTCAGAGCTGCCAGAAGCACGGAAACCGCTCTCCTGAACATCCGTGAGGACCTGCTCTCAAACCTTGACTCTAAGACCCCCTGTGTTCTCATTTTGCTCGATCTCTCTTCTGCCTTAGACACTGTCAAGCACACCATCCTGCTCGACCATCTCTGTGATAACCTGGGTATCACTGGTCAGGCTCTGGCGTGGCTGACCTCCTTCCTCTCCAATCAACCCTCCCAGGTCCAACTGAGGTCCTTCCTCTCTGACATCTTTTTCTCTACCTGTGGTGTCCCCCCAGGATCTAAGCTCTCCCCCTGGCTCCTCAACCAGTATCTGGCACTTCTCGCCCACCGCATCGTCGCTCTCTGTCCCAACTTTCAGTGCTACGCGGATGATACCCAGCTCATTTTCAGGCTACCCTCGGCCTCCTCTTCCCCTTCCCTCATCTCTGACTGTCTTTCTGCTATCCATGAATGGTGTGCCACCATCGACAAAAACAAAGAGGTGATGGCTGGAAGGTTTAGACTTAATCTTAACCACTGGCAATGCTCTGGGCAACCCTCCAGACCACCGTTCTTTGCCTGCCAAGCCATTACAGAAGGGAAAGACCATATGCAAATCAGGCTTGGCCCCACCCCAAAAGGGGCAGTCCAGCCCGAACTGCTAGGCCACATCCCTTCTGCACGAGACCACAAGCATCCCCAAACATGTTTCGCCCTTGTTGGGGCTCATCAGTGAGGAGTAGCTTGGGTCTCTAGGCCTAGCAGGCACGGGACCCACGTCTGGGCATACCCGTCCCACTCGGGGTGACATAGCAAAAACAAAGAGGTGATGGCTGGAAGGTTTAGACTTAATCTTAACCACTGGCAATGCTCTGGGCAACCCTCCAGACCACCGTTCTTCCACCATCGACCTCTGCCTTAATGCCAGTAAGACTGAGATTCTACTCATCGACACACCCACTCCCTCCTTCCCTGCAGCTCTCTGGCTGGCCTCCCTTGGCCCTCTTCCTGCTCCTACCTGCAAGGCAAAAAACCTCAGGGTCATCTTTGACTCCACACTCTCTTTCTCTTCTCACATATCTGACGTCTCTAAGAAGTCACACTACCAGCTACACCTCCTCAGAGGTATCCTTCCTTTCCTCTCCTTCCCCCAGAAGCTCACTGTCTCTAGAGCCCTGGTTCTCTCGAAGCTGGACTACTGTAACTCATCCAGAACAGGACTGCGAGACTTGTCCTTAGCCTCAAGCCCAGTGACCGTATCTTTCCAGGTCTGAAATTACTACACTGGCTCCCAGTGGCTGAGAGGATTAAGTTCAAAACCCTCTGCATTGTCCACAAGGCCTTCTGGGGCCTTGGGCCAAAATACCTTCAACTCTCTCTTCCTAAATATCTTCCTTCTCGAGCTCTTCGCTCATCCACCTCCAACTCCCTCAGGGTCAGCTGCTTCGCCAAGCAACTAGTTGGGGTAGATCTCTCTCCGCAGCAGGGGCCTCCCTCTGGAACAGCCTTCCTGCCTCCCTGAAACTTGAGGAGAACCATCTCAAACCACCTCAAAACCTTCCTATTTGCCTCCGCTTTCTCTCCCTCACTCCCCTGCTAATATCACTGAACCTGCACTGAATTCTGCAACTGGGTCAGTCAGCGACCTCGGTCCTTGGCCCAGCCACTCTTCCCTGCAATGCCTCCCTGCACTACAGGACTGTCTCTGTATTCTACAGCCCCTCCTCCCGGCACTTACCTTGCACTTGCCACCAGCTGGCTCTATTATTTATCGTGTATTCTACTAACCCTGTACTGCACTTTCCCCTCTCCCTTTCCCCTTGCACTTTCCCTTCCCCTCTACCCTTGCACTTGCGCGATCTGAATAACACCTGGCCTAGTAGGATCGTGGTCTGTCTCCCCTTGTTCCCCCCGCCTTGTCTCGCCTCGAAAAACTTGTGTATAGGCGCGTTAAAAATGCCATATCACTTGCAGAAGGTGGTCCTGATAGAGTTTAGTAAGGGCCAACTTGAGTGCCCATCTTTGGGAGGCCTTAGGAGACAGGCCTGTTCCCAGCTTGAGGGTGAACCTCCTGGGAAACATAGAATGTATTGGGAAGGTGGGCTACTATATTGTGAGCCCACAGAGTCCACTGAAGGAGACAGTCGGAGGTTGGTGGTCGCTCCAAGTGAGACCCTTCCTACTGCAGGTGGCACACGAGGACTAAGGGGAGGTTATCCATGTACTGCTATCGGCCCAAGATGAGGGTCCAGATAGAAGGTCACTGAATGAGTTGTGCCACTTACCAAATCTCTGGTAAAAGTGGCACAACAATTCTGGCTCCATTGGAACCACTCCCTGTATTTAGTGTACCATTTGGGAGGGTAGGGGTTGACATTGTTGGTCCCCTTGACCCTCCAAAATCCGCTGGCAGCAGTTTAATTCTAGTGTTAGTTGACCATGCCACCAGCTATCTTGAAACCATCCCACTGAAGACAGTAACTGCCAGTGCAGTTAATAAAGCATTGCTTGGCATTTTCAATAAGGTTGGTTTCCTGAAAGATGTTGTGCCTGACAGAGGCAGCAACTTCATGTCCAAGTACATGCAAGCCATGTTGAAGAAGTGTGGGGGTCTCTTTTAGGTTTTCATCAGCTTATCATCCACAGACAAATGGCTTAGTTGAGTGATTTAACAGAATTCTCAAAAACATGATTGGAGCTCTTGAGGAGCCCCAGGGGAGAAAGTGGGATCTCCTTCTACCATGCTCACTCGTTGCTTTGAGCTTCTCTTTGGTCACTCTGTCAGGGGACCCCTAGCTATAGTCAAGGAAGGATGGAAGAACCCCAATCCTCCTGTCACTACCAATGTAGTGGACTGTGTACTGGGATTGAGAAAGAGGATGGCCATACTGATGGCTCAGTCCAGTGACAAGCTGAAGGCTGATCAGGCATTGGTCAAACATTGGTATGATCAGAAAGCTTCACTTGTACACTTTCCCCAGGCCAGGAAGTCCTGATTATGAATCTCATATTGCCTAGGGCCCCACAGGATGAATAGTCAGGCCTATACAGAGTTGTGGAGCAACTTGGTGAGGTGTACTATTTAGTGGACCTTGGAAGCCCTGGTCAAGCCCCAAAAGTGTTCCATATAAATAGACGGAAGTCAGTCATTCCTAGGGCTGAAATGGCTGCTCTGTTCTTGGCATCAGACGGAGAGAGGAAGAGGAATCTGAACCCCCCCTCACCTGTTCCAAGGCAGTCCTTCAAAGTGCTCCATTGGGGGTGTCAAATTGGCCCCTCGGTGTCTCCTCACCAGCAAGGTAAGGTGAGACCTTTGCTAAAGAGATTCTCCCCCTTGTTTTCACTCACTCTAGGTTTGACACCTTTGTGCAAACAAGACATTAACACTGGAAATAGTGTGCCTACCAAATGTAGGAGCTATAGGATGTCAGACAAAGTTAGATCGGCATCAAGTCTGAGGTCAACAGGATGTTGGATCTAGGGGTGATTGAACCCTCCAGTAGTCCAAGATCCAGTTCTGTGATTCTACCTCTGGGTTGAGGTTCTGTGTGGATTACATGGCTCTGAGTGCTGTCACCAAGACAGATGCTCACCCTCTACCAAGAACAGACACATTGGTAGCTGGGTGCTACCAAGTATCTCAGCACATGTGATCTCACTGCAAGATATTGGCAAATATCCCTGACAGAAAATGCCAAGGCGAAGACAGCATTCTCAACTCCAGATGGGCTTTACCAATTTAGGGTAATGTGATTTAGATTGAAGAATGCACCTGCCACATTCCAGAGGTTTGTTAACCATGTTCTGAATGGGCTGGATGAATTCTGCATTGTATATCTGGATGATATAGCAGTCTTCAGCCCCAATTGGGAGGAACATGTGAAACACCTAGGGATAGTGCTGCAGGCTCTTCAAAAGGCCCATCTGACCATAACGGCCGACAAGTGTCAAATTGGTCAAGGTTCAGTGGTCTATCTTGGGCATGAGGTTGTAGGCGGTAGAATTCAGCTTCTTCCCGGTAAGGTACAATATATAAAAGACTGGTCTACAACTCAAACCCAAGTGAGAGCTTTCCTGGGCCTCAATGGGTATTACAGGAATTTCATGGCAGACTATGGTACCATAGCTGCCCGCCTGACTGCCCTCACTACTCCAAAGAAACCCAAGAAGGTATCTTGGTCTGTGGCGTGTGAGAAGGCCTTTCAAGGCTTAAAGGACTCCTTGTGCCAGGCCCCTGTTCTCGGGGCCCCTGACTATCAGAAATCGTTTATTGTGCAGACAGATGCCTCTGACACTGGGATATGTGCAGTTCTATCACAGCTAGATGAGAAAGGTAGGGAACACCCCATTGGACTCATCAGTCGCCAGCCTAAGGACAGAGAGCTCAGGCGGTCTACTGTAGAAAAATAATGTTTTCTATCGTGTAGGCCCTAAGGAAGCTGAAGCCATACCACTTCACTGTGCAGACTGACCATGTACCCTTAAAGTGGCTCATGAACATGAAGGGAGTGAATCCTAAGTTGCTCAGGTGGTCCATTGGCTTCCAAGGCTTTGACTTCATTATTGAGCATAGGCCCGGTGTTCAACATAGCAATGCTGATGGGTTGTCCAGAATGTTTAACCAACCTGAGCATGAGACTCATCCAGGGGTGGATTAAGTCCACCTGTCCTTAGTCTGAGAGGGGTGAGTGTTAGGTAATATTTCAGTTACTGCTATTTTACTTCTATATTTGTGGACCTCCCAAACATTTTGCTTTTGTTTCAGCCTCCTGTCCTGACTTTTGACAGTGGAGCACAGCCTTCACCTGCACTCCACTGGACTTTCGCTCCTCATTATGGGGTAACTGACATGTCCTTCAGACAGTCAGTACTGCACAACTTTGTTTCTGTTAGGGTCCTGGGGAGGCTTGGGTCAAGAACCAGACTAGGCGCTGTAGATTGCAGTCAGTGGCAAGCTGCTGAGGAAAAGCTAAAACCTTTCTAGTTTTCCTTGACGTTTATTTAGAGATCTGCAGTTTTCAGAGTACAAGATGGAGGATTGGACATCAAGCCAGGGCAAGAAGGTGGTCCACCTCAGTAATATTCCAAATAAGAATGTTGAGTGCAGGTTGGAGGTGAGCACAATTCTAAGCAGTCTTTCATCAAATTATCCAATGAAGAGCAGATGCGTTTTGGGTCAGCTCCACAGAGGCCTACTTTAAGAAAAATCTGGAGAAACTTGAAGAAAGAAGAAACTCAGAATTCTACAGCAGTTTCTGCTTCCTCGTGGGAGCGCAGCGTTATTGAGAGCCTGCTGATCTCACAAGTACAATTTCAGAAGTACCTATTGACCATGGTTTATTTGAACTTCTGTTGGTTTTATGAGTAGTATGTAAATAATATGGTACAGGAACTAAGATTTAAAACAAAGTAAATAGTTGTGAGGCTGCGTCTTGCATGAACTTTAAATTAGTAACCTTTGAGAGAAATCCCATTGTGTTTATCTAATGAAACTGACACTGCAAGAACAGGTTTGGACTGGGCCCTTTGCCCATCGGCCCGAGGCTGGGCCGAAATCACTTGGGAGACGGGGGCCGGCTTCTGAAGCGCTCCTGGGCCTGTTTGTTAGATTACATTGCTCTGCAGAGAGCCCGTTTGGGTTACATTGCATTGCTCTGCAGAGACACCATGGCGCCAGCTGCCAGGTGAACTTAGACACACAAGTGTTACTTTTTTACAAAACACTGGGAGCGGCCGGGCTGGGCAGCGCCGGGGCTGCCTCAGCCCAGCCCGCTTCCAGTGAATTGTAATATGAGTCCCGTGCCGTCCGCATTTGCAAGTTGCAATTTTCAACTTGCAAATTGCTTCAGTTCCTCGCTCAGCCTGGGGCACCTTTGATGTAGCCCAAAGCCGACACCTGCGCCTCCCACTGCTGCGCGGCAGACGCAAAGCTTACGCAGAGAATGCGCCTGACTATGAGCCCTGCGTCTCATTCACCTCACTCCACCAGGAGCCCCTGCTCGCCGCCACTCCACCCAACACTTTTCATTCCTGCTATAGAGCCGGGAAGGGGTGCTTCTTCTGCGCGAGCT
This sequence comes from Ambystoma mexicanum, assembly GCF_040938575.1. NCBI lineage: Eukaryota > Metazoa > Chordata > Amphibia > Caudata > Ambystomatidae > Ambystoma > Ambystoma mexicanum. The sequence goes on along the minus strand of NC_090926.1, from coordinate 235,495,770 downwards.
GTCTGGCGAGACGTATATCACCAGCTCACCTCCATGTTAGAACTCATAGGAGGTGAGTTCAAGGTGTGCCTAGTCTGGCACTGGACAGTGCTCCCGCGCACTCCTGGCGTGCAAGGGTTAAGTATTTCTGAGCAATGGGAAGGAGCCATGCGCCGCTGTTCACGAGACACTGGGCAGGTTTACTGCAGAGCGGTTTCTTGTGGGAGGTAGTCTTTGTGTCTGGCAGTGGCTTGGATTGAAATTCGTTCTTAGCGTTACTTTCAAGACCAATGTGCTGACACTGTTCAAATCCTGTGGAAGGTGCAACATGAGTGTCATACCTTTGTTGGGTTCAACTGCTCGTTTTAGGGTCATGTCCTGACCTGTCTGCCAGAAGGCGATATTTCAGCACCGTGTTTTTTGTGTGTGTCAGTAGCATTTGTACTTTACAGGCGACGCAGGAGTCTGTGTGTTTTCTTATAGTCTTCTCCAAGGATCCCGTGTCGCAACACTGGCGAATATATGGTCATATTTTTCATCAGTGGTAGCAGCTTTTAGCTGCGAATGAAAAGGTGAAGAATTGGGAGGTGTAACATAGTCCTGTGTTAGAATTGTGTAATTTTACATTAAACCGTGTTTTTGTTGGGGATGTACTATACTCTCGTTCAAATTTCCAAACTCCACTACTAAGGACATACATGCATGCTGTGCCTAGGCACCCACACATGGCCATGGATACACGTTGTGTACTGTATTAAAAATTCTATTATGGAATGTATGACTGTGCACATGCATGTGGTGTATGGCAAAACATAGACAGGCACAACATGCTTGGCTATTCACACATATTATTTTGTCAGTTAATACACACGCATGAACAGTATTGCCGTTCATACATATTGTATGATTATGCACATGCATGTAATATTTGACCATACACACACATGTCCCGTATTCCAAGAATGGACATGCCATGTATGTCCAAGGACACTCATCGAATGTATGTTCATGCACAAACTTAAAATGAATCCCAAGACTGAAAGCCCCATGTTTGGTTTTGGCTATTAGGTAGCGCTTAAGCACCACCTATAAGCCAAATCTATTGCACTAAAGTACAGCTAGGAGTAATACACGGCTTGTGTGTGTTTGGTTATTTGCCTATCTGTTCGCTGCCCATGGCCATGCTAATCCCTATGGTCATTTCTACCCAGTAGGAGCCACTCCCTGCACAAAACTACTGGGATCTCTTCAAACTAGCTCTGTCAGATAGCAAAATCTAACTTTGACCTGCCAGTGTTATTTCTAAGCAGTCTGCTGAGAGTTAATGGCATAATTGCAGCTGTAAATGAGCTCATGGTATAAAAACAATGGGCCTCATTACACGGATGGCGCTAAGGGATTATCGGCACCGGTAAGGGCAGCGGTGCCGGTAATCCCTTAGCGCCATACTACGAGGTCCCTCAGTGGGTCCCGTCCTTAACGTGTGGCCAGACCACACGTTAAGGAAGGGACCCGCTGAGGGACTTCAGGGCAAATGACGGTACCGCTAATAGCGGTACCGTTATTTGCTCCTTCCCCATTCCCATTGAGCCCTATGGGGGCTCAAATGGGAATGGGGAAGGGCCTTGGTGAATGGGGATTTACCGCCCCGCCAACCTTGGAACTGGGCGGTAATTCCCCCATTCACCAAGGCGGAATTGGTAAAATACCGGCGGCAACCATGGCGCTACTACCGCCATGGTTACCGCCGTCTGTGTAGTGAGGCCCAATGTTTTAACCAGGTGTACCTTCAGCCACTTGGTTTCTATCTGTCCTTGCACTGAAGTCCTGATAAAAACAACCATGACAAAGCCAACAGTTGTGGCTTGCATGTAGGTGTTCAATAGGTATTTGGCACGTACTGCTAATTACACAATTTCCCAGCTGCTACCATCCTATATGCCGGTAAAGCTGTTATGGCATTGCCTGGCAAATATCTATCGCATGCCAACACAAAATCCCAAACTGCTGGCTTCCCCAATGGTTGAATTATTGCATTGCACTGAATGTGTTTGGTAGGGGAATTGTTTGTGGTGTGAGGCTTCGATTGTTTGTAGCAGTCGGAAACATGCTTGAGGGTTATTCTAAAAATAAATGTGATGTCTTGTCCTGGAAAGATACCTAATTCATACAGCATTGGTTGATACATTTACAGATTCCCACTTGGTTGATAGTCAAGTGTTTGTTTTAATTTTGTTGGATTATTTTGTACAGGATCTCATTTTTATTTATTATAATTTGCTGTGGGTGAATTGTTTTAAAACACACTCAACCATAAGATCTCGGTTAAGATGCAAATCACTGCAGTTAGTGTTAAGGTGGATGCTTTCACAGCAAACGCATTTAGTTGGTTTATAACAATAGATACACACATTTAGCTGCTTAGCAAGGCATCCATGGAGTCTGCAATATTTAGGAAATAGAGGACACATTTTCATTCCTCATTCCGGTTTCCCTACTTCCCCCTTCCTATCCAACCATTGTCACCCTAACCGTCCTTACCTGCTAGGGTTCCAGAGCCCTGTATGAGCATTGACTTGCAGCAGGTCCCAAAACTACAGTGGGGTGGTTGGCGCAAGCCACTCCTGCGCCTGGGAGCTGTGGACCTTGTCACAGAACTGCATGCAAAGTTATGTTATTTTATGAGTTGTGTTGTAATTTATCTATTTGAATTTATAAAGCGTGCATCGGCCCTGAGGCATCGTGGCGCTGTTACAGAGGGATCACTTAGATGGGCAGGATACAATCATTTACAATCATTTACATGGTTGTATTTAATCAGAAAAAAAACAGTGGCAAAGGTACGTTCCATGGTTACAGGGGAACTACCTACCATACAATCTAGTTAAAGAGCTTTATAATGCAACAGACACATGAACCCTGCATAAGTAGCATTTTCTGTAAAGTCATGAATTGAAGCGATTCATGGATGATGGTTTGAGGGCTGCTTTTTTTGAGGTGAGGGGTGGGCCACTTTTTTTGGGGTATCCGGGCCTATTTCTTGTCCCAGTCCGACCCTGTGCAGGAAGACTTCACAGTAGTTCAGATGGTGCGGTCGAATTTGCTTTAATTTGAATGTGGGAAAGACAGAGTACCAGCAGGTGGAGTGCGAACTTATCACTCTTTCAATTAATTACTATCTTCGCCGTGCAGCGCAAATGAATAAACTGTCACTGTAAAGCAACTAAACATAAAGCTTCACTTACCTGTTCACAGCAAGGGAAGACTTCGGTGTGGGCATCTGAAATATTTAAAGCAGGAACCTACGAAGATCCTCTCAGGCCGTAGGCACATAGAGAAGTACCGGCGGCCTTTTTCTTTTTTCTTTATGGTACTTGTAGTTTAGTGATGCGCATCATAGGTAGTCCTAAGGAAAGAAAGAGACATTAGGTAAAAGAGACATTAACTAACGAAATGCAGCATTTGTAAAATATATTAAGAAAAGACACTTTGAGTAAGGAGATATTTTGTATTAAATATTTTGGAAAAAATAGTTTTCAAGTTGTGTTACAATACTTAGTAGCCAGTGTTAAAAGAAAAAGACTTGTTTAGGAACAATAAGGTGGTTCGTTAAGGGGATTTGAACTACATCTGCAAGGTTCAGAAAACTGAACTGAAATGAAAGAAAGGTTTTAAGAAGAAGAATTTTGAGTTGTTTGGTTTTGTTTATGGACACGTACTGATGCTATTAAACAGCTTCTTGGGCAAGAGTTAATCTGAGAAGAAATCCTCTGGGCTTCTAGCAGAGGATACACATGTAATCAGGGGAAGGATAGGGGATTCAGTTAGTAGGTGAAATTGAACATGCAATAGCTCTTAATTCCTGTACATGGAGCCAAAGAAAGAAGTAAGAAGAGCTCCAGTGTCTTTTATTCTTTTCTCCACTTCCCCTTTCCCCCAGGCTGATTTGAATCTTGCTGGAATTTCTATCCGTAAGGCGCAGCACAGTCAGAGATGGACTGCAGGCTTCGGCAGCCCCAACAGAGAACAAGAGAACTTTGAGTACCGGACAGTTTCTCTTAGTCTTATGACTTTGTTGCCAATATACATATCTTTAAACACAGTCATTTTATATATATCAGGAACGGGTCTTTGAGTGAATGCAATTACTTTTTGTATTTTATGACAGGAGTACAACACCCGCCCAAGTGTACTTCACACACTCTTTTTGCCCTAAGGAAGGCTCGACCGTGTGAATTGTGTGTGGCCGGTTAAGCCGAGACTCCAGTTGGCACTTCGTTCTGCTGAAATATTCATCAAAGCTGTGGGCGGCAATATGAATTGGGTTTTCAGACACCTGTTCCGTGCTGGGTCAACACGCAAGTGTGGCCTAAGATGTATTTTCTGTTAGGTGGCGTACTATTTGCTTTGTGTACTGTGTAAGAAACTCATGGTGGCAACAGTAAAGACAGACGCAAGTGATCACAGTTCAGTGGTGTTTATTGAACTTTATAATGGGTGAGAAAAACACCTAAACTAAACCTAAAGCTAAGATTGGTGCAAGCTAAGACCATCAAATAATAATAAGGGAGTCCTAGTAGCGTCGGTCAAATAAAAAAAAAGGGCCTACACTAAATAAAGATTGCCAATACTTACCACTAAGTTACAAAAAAGAGTGTGGGATAATGTTCACCAGACAAGAAAGAAGTGTTCACAAAATGATAAGTCAGGATGGTATGGCTGGGCCTCCCTTCCCCACGTTTTTAGCACGGGATAAGGCGGAACTTATAAGCACAGCACACTCCTGGACCTCACCAGCATGAGGCTCACAATTCCAATTCAACAATACCGGAACCTTCAGGGGCGAAGTCTCTTCTCTGCAAAGTCTCTTGCCTTAGAAGGCCTGATGGATCAAAACAATGAACAAACAAAAGTTCCTTCGGTAGTCTTGCAACTTGGGTCTCCCTCCGTTGGGTTCAGTACGGTCTTTCAAATGCAGCTTGCAATATTCAAGAACCTTTACCACAGTCATGATTTCCTAATACAGTTTGTGATTTGCTTCGTCTCAACAGAAAGCATGGATTCCATTTTGCTTGCTTTCTTTCGGCATCACTCTGTCGGGTTCACACTTGCCTTATTCTACAATATTCACAATCTTCTGTAAAAAAGCGGGGTTCCCTTCCCCTAGCTTTCTTTTGGCAATGCATCGGAGATTTTCGATTGTACAAGGGATTTGATGTGACACTTGTAGGACCACGCTGACATCTCCTGCCACCCTTTCCTAAGGGTTTCTGGTACTTGCAGTTTCAGCGCAAAAGGGGCCAGCGAGAGTCCTTTCGAATGACCACTCCTGGTGCCTGACCACTCTGCAGCTGGCCCTTCTTAGGCTTTCCCAAAAGTTCAAACACACGCATGTTCTTTGTTCTCAAGTTCTTGTGTTCATCTAATGTTGCCACTTGCAACCGTGGGCTCAATACAATTCCGTATCAGCTTCCTTCGACTCACCGATTGTGTCAAGTCTGCTGGCTTGGCTTGCTTCTGGAGACAAGGACAGTGTAACGGTAGCCAGCATGCCTCCCCACCTTTATTATCAATGCAGGAGGCTCCATGCACTGTTGACATCGGTTCCTACACACGCAAGCTGTACCTCCCGGTCTTATGAGTTCCCTTTCGGAAGCTTTGTGGGTCTGAGATGAAAAGGGCAAGGGCTGTTTCCCCTTCACTGTCCCTCCAGGTCTCGCCGCCTTTCTCGTCTGTTTGCACTGCCGGTTCTGTGTTGCCTGACTCTGCCTGACCCTTGTGTTGGCACATGCCAGGTAAAAGGCTCTGGTGTTAGGGCATTGTCTGTTACGGTGGAATAAAGTGTTCATGTCAGAAAGGGGGTGGAGGGTACAGCTTCTAAATACCCTACAGGGTAGAATGGGGAAAAGGTGTTACAAGGAAGGGGGTACTGGTTCTCAACCTTCGGTGTCCCACTTCCACTCCCAAAAAAGACCCCTCATCCAGGTGATCATGCCCCACTGGTCCACCCCCAGAAACTGGATCCAATAGCGATGGCCATGTCCTGGCTACCTGGATGACAGATCTCCGGGGACTAGCAGGTGAGACACCTTGAGGTTTCTCACAACTGTACACGGTTGTTTTGTCTAGTGGGTGCACACTCTTTTGCTGACACTGGTGGTGGAGTTCTTCTTTTTTGGCTCTACTAACTTTGGTCGTGCTGGGTTGGGTATATGTTGGAGCATGGTGCTAATCTCATTGGAAAGGTATGGGTACTTAATGTTTGTGCATCACTTTTAATATGTTTTCTCTAAAGTTCCCAAACTGATTATCACTATATAAAAATAAACCTATTTCATTTCTAAAAATCTTTTGTGAAAATTACTAATGTAGTGCCTACTCTAGACCTGCCTTCAATCTCTATGGGTATTGTTGCCACTTTTGGGAACTGTATTTCATTGGGCAAATGGGGTCATTGCGTTTTCAGGCCCCAGTCATCCACTAAGAATTTTCTGGTAACTGGACAATGTGCCTAGGAGTAGACTGGTGGCAGCAGAAGCTTTCACATGTATTTTTATGAACTTTTACCGAGTCATACCGCGCTTACTAAGTTTTGCTCATGACTGTGGCTAGTGTCCGTCGTGGACGTGTCACAAGGTATTTTGTCTTCTCCTTTGGCCATTTGGTCCATTGGCATTCTTCCTGATCTTTGTGACCCGGAGAATCCTTATTTAGGTATGCATGCACCCGTGAAAGCTGCCGCTTTTCCCGGGCTAATGCATGTCACATGTGTAGATACCCAGGAAGTGGGCTGGGTCTGTCTGGTCCCAATCCACACTACTGGTGCCAGGATGTCTGGTGTGCACGAGAGCATGAGAGCCACAGTGGTCCCTGATTGAACCACTGCTGGCGTGCAGGAGCGGGCCAGCTGGGTGTGAGTATTCACTGGACTTGTGGATATGAGGAGGGGTCCTGAATGCAGACCCGCAGATCACCCATAGGTCTGACTCGACATATACATGGAGCCAACTACCCAGAAGAGCGTAGGACTACGCGGAACTGCGCAGAAGGTTGGCACCCTGAGCCCACTGTTGGCCCACTAGAGCCCTGCTTTGCGCTCGATCTCCGAAGGCCTGCAAAGGCACTCCAATCTCTTGGTGTGGTGGGACCAATCACTCTCAATGCCTCCTTGTTGCCCTGCGAAGGATCCTTCCCTGAAGTATCGGGCTCTCCAGAGGAGTGACCAGCTTCGACCTTGGAACACGTGCCGGAGCGTTATTTCATCGAGTTTTGTCTCGAGCTTTGGGGGAATCCTAGTTCACACTGTAAAGCACCTTCTTGCCAAATCATCCCAGCAGCTTTGGGCCGCGAAAGAAGCGTGCATCAGACCGTGAGACTTGGGTGCCCCTGTGTCACTGTGCGACAGTGACGGTCGCTGCTGGCGACTTTCCTGCCTTTTTTCAAGAGTCCTTAGACCAGCTGCACCAATGCTTTCTTTGTCCAGCAATCGAGACGAGAGATCCATCTCCAGTTGTAAACCGCACCCGCATCTGCACCCGCAGAGCCGGTGCACTTTGAAGCTTAACCAAGGGTGGGATTTTGAACTCCAGGCGACCCTCTCCAGACTTGTAAAGTTTGGGAAACGGAATGAGCTAAGGGCGGTGAGTAGTCAAACCACGTACCGGTGGCCCTAGTTCATCCATTCCCTGTTTACGCACAATGGGCCTCATTACGACCTGGGCGGAAAGTACCGGTCATTACCGGCATGGCGGAAGTACCGTGTCCGTGCTGGCAATAGACCACTAAAAGCGCCCTATTACGAGTACGCGGGCACGAGCTTTGGGCCATGCCGGTAATGGCGCCACCGCCATGCCGTAAAAGGGAGAAAAATCCCCCTTTCCGGCATCGTCTGTAGTGCAAATATCTCCTCCGGCATCCAAGCCATCGGCATTAGCGGCGACCGCTAATAGCGGTCACCCCTAATAGCGGTAACCGCTATTAGCGGTGACCGCAAATAAGCGGAACCAGAAGTAGCGTCATCGCACAGGAACGGGAAAGAGCACGGCGGCCATCTTTAAAAACACAATCCATTGCCATCCACCACAACCAGGAACCATCTGACCCCCAGAACTCTGCCACATCTCCAACACCACCTGCTGCATCTCACCATGCCGAAAGCTATCAAGAAAACCACTGATCGCCAGCGCAAGGAGCGCTTCTCCCGAGAGGAGTTAACCATGCTGGCAGAGATGCTGCAGGAACATGCAGATGTGGTGTTTTCCACAGACATGACCCGTGCTGCAGTGCAGCCCAAAAAACAAATATGGGTGGAGGTCGCCCAGAAAGTCAGTGCCGTTGGCACCACACCCCGCACTCCCAAAGACTGCCGTAAGCGCTGGGATGATCTGCGTTTACGCGTGCGGAGCATCCTCTCCACCAACCGCAACCTGGGGATGGCAACAGGCGGAGGTGCGGAGTCCCCCATCAAATTGCAACCATGGGAGGAGATATGTGACACCACCATAGGGACAGAGGCAAATCAGGGAGTCAGGGACATGGAGCGAGGAGCCCCGTCATCAGCCGATGCAGGTAGGTGTCCCTAATGATACAATGCTAATACCACCACGATGATGTCCACCTGAACTGTAGAGCAGGGTCCACCAGACACATGAGTACAAGACTGCCTACAGGCAGTGCAGAGCATCACCTTGTCCACATGCGGAATGCACCCCATATGTGTCAGCCCAGACGCCTCCATGCATCACCCACCCAAAAGTCAAGCAACCCGTATGTCACTCCCGCAATGTAAATCATCTGCCATTCCATATGAATGCAGCCACCCCAATGCATGCCCGATGCCTGTAGACCAATCACTAACCCTCTCCCTCTATCGGTCCCCCACAGGCACGCATTCAGACAGTGGTGACGAGGACACCAGGGAGGAAGATGCCACATCACGTAAGAAGGCCAGGGCCGAGGAGGGAGAACACTGCCCCTCCACTTCAAGGGGTATAGGCCAATCGGCACCACAGCGGAAGGCCAAGAAAACACCACAGGCCACAGCGCCAATGTGCTCTACGGCCCCGACTACAGCACCCACAACAGCCACCAGCACCCAAGTGGCAGCGACAGAAGGGAATGCATCGGCTGCCAGCAGCACAGTGGGTGAGACAGCTGCCACAGCAGCAGTTTCTGACGATGAGGAAGATGATCAGCTGCATGTTGCAACTCCCGCCACAGGCCCCCTGCATTCGCCACAACTATCCCATGCACTGGCTGTCTCCGGTTCATTCATGGCCTGCAACTCCCAGCACCACACCAACTGTGCCTGAGGAACATAGCATGTCGAAAACCCCTCCACCATCCACCGCAGACCCAACCACCCAAGAGGGGATCCAGGATATTCAGAGGCGCCAGGAGGAGCTCACAGGCCTGTTGACGCAGCATATAACGGAATGTGGGAGTGCAAGGGATGACATTCGGGAATGTGCTGCATCCTTGAAAACAGCTATCGAGTCATCCTCGAAGGACATTTGTGCCGAATTGGCAGCAGTGTGGCACGTCCTCTCTGAAATGGTGGCAGCAATACAGGCCATGCATCCACCACAGTTGTCAGAACAACCTGGAACATCTTCGACTGCTAGTTCAACCAGAACCAGCCCTGTGCGTAGGTCTGGCAGGAACCTGCGCAGATTGGACAGGGGGGCACCTGGTGCTGGAAGAGGGGGAGGGCAGTAGGTACAGCCATGCATACTGGTGCCATGTGGACTACTGGTGCACGCTACTGCACACCATGTGTGGGGAGGTCAAGGGGGAGGGGAGAGAGGGTGTGTGGGGGAGTTGAGGGGGGAGAGGGTATTTGGGAGAGTTGAGGGGGGAGAGGGTGTGTGTGGGGGAGTTGAGGGGGGAGGGGGGAGAGAGGGTGTGTGGGGGAGTTGAGGGGGGGGAGAGGGCGAGTGTGGGGGAGTTGAGGGGGGAGGGAGGAGAGGGTGTGTGGGGGAGTTGAGGGGGAAAGGGGAGAGGGTGTGTGGGGTGGAGGGCTTGTTCACTTTGTTATGATTCCTTAATACACATTTTGGTAACTCATGATTCACATGTGTGGACATTGCTTATTGCGTACGTGTGCTTTATTGGTGAACAGTCTACAGTGTCCATGTCCCTGACACACCCAGTACCCCGAGTGCCACCTCCATGTCACACTCCCCGTCCATGTGTGCTAGAAACATTATTTGATCAGAGTCTGACGCATGGCACGTCCCTCCTGTGCATCGCTGCCTCCCTGAGGTGCTGCCCCATCCCCACCCTCCTCATCCTCATCGGCAGGTGGTTGCAGTTCAGCATCAGGGGGCAGGGGCACATTTCGTCTGATACACATATTGTGTAGCATGACACATGCCATGACGATCTTGGCCACCTTCTCATGGCAGTACAGGAGTGCCCCACCAGACCTGCTGAGGCAGCGAAACCGTGCCTTCAAGAGGCCAAATGTCTGCTCAATCACCACACGGGTACGTGTATGTGCACAATTATAGTCCTCATCGTGCCTGTTCAGTGGGTTCCGGACTGGGGTAAGGAGCCACCTCTTCAAGGGATAGCCTGCATCACCTGCATGTGGGCAACAATGTATATGTGTAAGTCATCACATCATATGGGACCTCTATCAATGACACCATAGCATGCATTGATTTCCTGATTGCAACCACATTCCCATGCATGAATGGAGACACACGATGTGACTGCTATGTGTGCATTCCTCTTATGGACTGGTGTGCGTGCCATCAACTAGTGGGCGCAGGGGGGTCCAGTTCCTTGTAAGTGCTCATGCACTGTGTTAGTCCACGGCGGTTGTTTCCATGATCTGGCTGATGTCCAGTAATTTGGATGCTTTCATCCTGGCACCATTGATGTCAGCCTCATGATGATCTCACTATGCACAACAAATGGTGACATGCACTTTTGTTGGACCTCTGTGTCAGTGTAGTGGTGTATTAATGTATTTGGCCCTCATGTGACTCCTTTGTACGCACTGATGGGGGACTGTCATTTCAGTTGATGGTATTTGGTGCTGTGTATTGGCTTGTAGCTGCATTGTGTTGAGGGGGATACGGTCTGATTAGATACAGTGCACATGTAGATGGCTATGGAATGGTTGTGACACTGCATCATTTACTTGGTAAGGCAGCTTTCATCTTGCATTATGAGGTCAGGTGTCAGGTCCAGTCTGGCCTGCTTTGGGGTATGAGCATGGTCCATTCTCTCAGGCACTCGCAGCCAGGTGAAGTATGCATCACCCCCCCATCTCAGCCAGGTGAAGTATGTATCTCTCCCCCCTCCCATCTCAGCCAGGTGAAGTATGCATCTCCCCCCCCATCTCAGACAGGTGAAATATGCATCTCCCGCCCCCATCTCAGCCAGGTGAAGTATGCATCTCTCCCCCCTATCTCAGCCAGGTGAAGTATGCATCTCTACCCCAATCACCTACCCACATCGCATTTCCCTGAGCCTAACATGAGACTCACCGAGAAGCCAGGATCTCTGCCCTGCATGTCGCTCCATGTAGCGTGGTATCGTGGAGTTCCGCAGGACCATTGAATCATGGGTTGATCCGGGGTATCGGGCACAGCAATGTGTGATGATCTTGTTTGAGTCACATACCATTTGCACGTTGATTGAGTGGTATAGCTTACGGTTGCGGTACGCTACCTCCATGGCATGTGGGACCACCAATTCCACATGGGTGCAGTCGATGGCACCAATGCAACCAGGGATGCCGGCCAGTGAATGGAAACCAACCAACAATGGATCTCAAACACCAAACAACTTGGGTGTTTGAGATCTCCTGGGCAGACCGTGGTAAGGAAATGTGGTCGCATGTGTGCTTCAGGAGGGCATCAAGCACTTGGTTCAGCGTACGTGAGAATAATGGTCGTGATATGCCATGCATGTGCCCCACTGTGTGCTGATAGGTGCCTGTGGCCAGGAAGTGGAGCACAGACACTACCTTCAGTAGGGGTGGGATGGCGGTGCGTGATTCAATCAGGCTGACAATGTCGTCATGTATCATATCCTCAATGATGGTGATGGTGTCCCGGTCCAGACAGTACAGGGTGTGGATCTGCTCAGGGGTTAGGTTGAATGGACTGGCTCTGATGCAAGGGATTGGGGGCTGCCTGCGTGGTGCCACTGGCTGCACTGGTGGGGCATGCTGGCCGTGCCTCGCCCTCCTTCTCCTCCTGCGTCTTCTCTGTGCTGCCTGTTGTTGTTGTTGTTGTTGCAGCAGTTCCACTGCAATCATGTCCTCCAGCCCCAGCATTGCTAGTAGTATTAGAATCATTGTGGAGTGTGACTGGGTGTGGGAAGGGGTGGGGTGTGCTCCTTTTGTGCTGGCTCAGTCTGTATTGCCTCCACCTGTGCTGATTGTGTGCACCTGTGGCAGTTGGGAACACTGCACATGGCCGTTTACGGGTGGTCCGCAATGCCAGAATTAGCTCCATGCCTGTAAGGTACTTTTCGGGCTTCAGTAAGATGTTATTTGCATGTCCGCCTGACTTGTGATGATCCCTTGTTTGCGTCATGCCGGTATTGGAGGCATGGATGGTCGCGTGCCCGCGCTCCTGGCGCTATTAGCGGCACCGTTAATTACGGTGCCGCTAATAGCGGGTTGGCGTGTCCTAATCAGCCGGAGCGGTAAGCTATGCCGGTACTCCTTCACCGGCATCGTTATTCACTTACCGCCCGGGTCATAATGAGGCCCACTGGATTCTGTGTTGGCCCTTACCTTGGCTTGGGTGGCCTCTGCTTCCTAAAGCTGTCCGAAAGTTGGGAAAAGCTTTGTTCTCTGCAGCAGATCCTCCCCTGACTCTCGGAACTGAATTTCTATTCTTCAAAATCTTCTCTCTAACTTTTCCACCCCATTGAATATTGTACTTTGTATCATTACGCACGGCCAAGTGCTTTTACGCGCACACCTAACATTGAGCACAAGGCTCCAATCTTCATAGCGCTGGACTTATAAAGTTGGGGTTATCCATTGCTAGAGTTTGACAATGTGATGAAGTTTGTCTACTTTCCCTCCTTACAGGTTTTGGTGGGAATGTGCACTTTACTGCATTGAACAATAATGACTGTACATATATTTTCCATAGTGTGTGTTTAAGTAGTGATATTACTGTGTTTGGTATTATTCACTTGTGTTTTTTCTGGGCCTAATAAATTGTATATTTTTGATATACTACCGAGAAAGGGTGATTCATGTCGTCCTACTGTGTGTGTTCATCCAATAACTCATATCACCCCCACTACTCCTGAGACTTAGCCTTGGCTGCTCTCCAAACTACATTAAATTTCCCTGGCGAACTTCACAGAAGTGTTCCCTGTTTCACTAACAAGGGTGGCCTCCTAAACTTCTGTTCACCAGAGCAGAGATTGGAAATCCATTCTAACAATGGCCAACAAACCGCTGTGACAAAGAGGGTCAATGTATTTGAACATTGGTTGCTTACTGTTGCAAAATGTGCGACCTTCCCATTTCGCCCACATGGTGGCAATCCAACGTTAAATTAAGAAAGAAAGAGAGCATCTTTCGGGCAGTGACGCAAAAAAAATGTCAGCACTTTTGGTTTTGCAGTGGCAGAATGGTTTTGTTTCGGTACAATGTTCATCTTCCTACAGAAATGGTGCTCAGGTATGGCCACAGCCAGCCCCGTTTCTTGGTCCGGGCGGAGCAGCTGACGGCCCGGGGCGCAGAGCTAAATAGCTCAGGAGGTGGGCGCAGTAAGGGGCGCACCCAGAAAGCGCACTCTGATCTTGCAGTACAAAAGAATAAGCAGCATGCTTTGCTGGTGGGTGCTCCTGAGATGGCCGGCTGGCCGCTCTCTGCCGACTTGTGGATGACTGCAATGTGTTTGGAATATGCAAACAAAGGAATGCATATTCCAAACACAGCGTGTGAGATGCTTGTGAGTCACACAGCCAAAGCCCCTCCTTCTTTGTGTTGACTGCCTTTCAAGTGGGGCAATTTATAAATCATGGCTCATTTTAAGCCATTGTTTTTACACAGTATGTACTTAACATTTCAGTGTTAAGAACTGAACATGGGCATTTTTATTCACCAGGCCAGTACAAGTATCAGTTAGCTGACCAAACCTATGCTTTCTTCAAAGTTTTAAACTATTTTCTTTATTTTCATGTCGCTTTATTTGACACACAAAAACGTTTTATTTTTTAAATTTTCCTTTTTAGTTATATATGGTGCATCCCTGGGAAGGTTAACTGTAATTTTCTTGCTTAAGTATTTTAGTAGCTGTTTTGGGAAATGGACTGAATGCATCCGCTCAGCATCAAAGGTCTTTTAGTTTTCTAAACCAGCCAGCCACAGCCTGGAGCACACCAGAGGGCAACTCAGTGTCACTTGGGACCTTGATTAGCAAAAGTAGAGTTCATTGTGTGTCACCATACACACACTAATCCATGGCAAATCAATGCAGTAATGTGTGCAGCAATGTTTTGTGTGATGCACAAGCCACCACCTCGCTGGTTAATGACGTCTATGTGGTGCTCCCTTATGGGACCGCACATATGTCTCTTTTTGTCTGTGTCCAATGTCCATACAATAACATACTGGAACCTTTTGTGTATGTGGATTTGACAAGCATGCCATCCTGTGCCCACACTTAAACACATAAAGCAATCAAATAAGTTGTCAGGTTGCCCACATCGTTGTGTGGGCGGACCCCTGTTGGGTCCTCAGGACATGACGTCCCGGACGTGACATCAGGGGAAGGGGGAGGGACGGGGGAGGTTTCGGCAGTTCCGCCGTGCCAGTTAATAAAGAAGGTTGTGCAGCAGATTTGGCTCCTGCGTATTATTCCGGCGTGTGCCGGATCAGCTGTTTGGGCCCGCTTCCGCGCGAAGCAGGGACCCAACACTGGCGACAAGCGGGCGTGGACCCCGCAGGCACCGTGCCGAGGTCTGCAGCCGAGCAGTTTAGCGCGTCGGCGCACCTCGGGCACGGGTGCCCACCCGGCAAGGCCCCGCCTCCCGCGTGACAGAGGCCTCACGTTCAGCCCGTCACCCTCTGATACAACAGGTGCACCGTGTGAGCGCGGCCCCGGCTCCCGCGTGACATTACTTGCAAGCCGGGACACAGGCGCTCCGGCACCGCCAAACACTCGTCACGAGCGGCCCCGCCCCCGAAGTTTAGAGCGCCGTGTGAGCGCGGCCCCGGGCCCGCGTGACACAGCAAACATCCGCACAGAGACGCCCACGGGACACGGGTGCTCCGAACCCGTGGAGGCACCCGCCACAGGCGGCCCCGCCCCCCACACGCGGCGTTCAAGAGAAGACGTGCTAGTATCCAGCACCCAGCGGGAGCACAGGCCAAAGGCCACAGCACAGGCCAAAGGTCACACCACGAGGAAGCACCAACGTAGGTGCCCACAGTGCATCTCACATAGCACTA
This sequence comes from Ambystoma mexicanum, assembly GCF_040938575.1. Classification (NCBI taxonomy): domain Eukaryota; kingdom Metazoa; phylum Chordata; class Amphibia; order Caudata; family Ambystomatidae; genus Ambystoma; species Ambystoma mexicanum. Next base: position 235,480,352 of record NC_090926.1, on the reverse strand, counting down.
AAGTCAGCGCCGCCACACCTTCACGGCGGCGCAGTCATGTCAGACACCGCGACCACCCCGGCGTCCTCCTCAGGAGGAGCAGGACAGGCATCTGGAAGCGCCGACACTGCGCAGGACAACAACCTGCATGCACACCAGGAAGGTGCAGCCCAAGTCATGCATATGCCCAACCCATTTGAAATCAGAGACACCTCCAACCTAGGGCCCAGATGGAACATATGGTTACGAGACTTCAAGTTCTACACAGGGGCCATCGGATTGACGGACGACACGAGGCTGAAAAACACACTGTTCATGGCAGTGGGACCGGCGGTAAGAGACATTGCGGGGGAGTTGCTGGATGTAGACACCGTCACATACGGGGAACTACATGCCAAACTGTCCGAATACTTCGCACCGCATACAAACGTGGACTATGAGCGCCACATGTTCCACACAACAAGACAGGAAAAAGGGGAGTCCATAGACAGTTTTGTGATGCGACTACGCATCAAACTGAAACATTGTGAATTCCACAGGTACTCCAACGAAGAGGCGCTCAGGTCCCAAGTGATAGCTGGATGCCTCTCACAACCTTTCCGCAAACAACTGTTACAGAAACAACGGTCACTAGAAGAAATCCTGGCATTGGCCCGCATGGAAGCAGCGGTGGACTCGCAACTGGACAACCTCGGCAAGGTGTCCATTCACCAACCCAGCGACAACGCAGAAGTAATCAACAAGATATACACCCACCCAAGTCAGACCACCAAACACCCCGATGCCACGTGTTTCAAATGCGGCTACGAATATCCACACTCTGGCACATGCCCGGCCATTGGGCAGAAGTGCGCCGCGTGCGGGGGAATGGACCATTACAGGGCCATGTGCAAGAACGCCCCGACCCACTCAACGCCCAAACACCGATACCAGGAAAGGCGCAGGCCCACACCACAGAGCCCGCCCAGGCCGCCAGCGGACAGCGAAAGGCGGCGTACCAGGAAAGAAGAAGGAGACCGCAGAAGTCGCTACACACGCGAAGACAAACGGTCATCCGAGGACACTAGAAGATCACACAGGCGGCGTTTCGTAAGGTACGTGGAGACCAGATCCCCCACCAGCACGGATACCCTCTCGTCAGAGGAGGATCAGAGAAGAAAAGGGTACGTGTGGGTCCTACAGGACAACACGACGGCCACCCAACACAGCCCCATCTTGACACTCCAAGTGAACGACACACCGCTGAAGTTTCTCGTGGACACCGGAGCGACGGTCAACATCATCAGCGAAAGCGCATATCAGTCCTTGACCGTCCCACCAAAGATCCGAAAAGCCACAGTGGACATATACCCCTACGGGTCCAGGACACCCCTGCCATGCAAAGGCATGATCACAGCCACATGCACACACAAAGGACACGCGGCGAAGATCCCGCTGTACATTGTAGACACAGAAGCAAACAGCGGGTGCATACTGAGTTTCCGGACAGCAGTCGACATGGGACTGGTACACATCTTATACCAGTTGATGGCCCACAAGTACTTCGCCAAACCGGACTCAATTGAACAATCATTCCCCAGATTCTTCACAGGTCTAGGCAAACTACGCAACCGAAAAGTGCACCTCCACATCAACCCTCAGGTCAAACCGGTAGCCCAACACTACCGAGGCATCCCGTTCAACATCCAGAGACAAGTGGAAGAGGAATTGGACAAGCTCATCAAAATGAACGTTATAGAACCCGTTTCAGGCCCGACACCATGGGTTTCACCCATCGTCCCCGTCCCAAAAAAATCACCAGAAGGATCCATACGGCTATGCGTCGACATGCGCAGAGCCAACACAGCCATCGAAAGGGAGCGACATCAAGCGCCGAGCATCACGGACATGATTCACCTCCTCCACGGGGCGAGGATATTCTCCAAATTAGACCTCACAAAAGGTTACCACCAGATCGAAATAGCACCGGAATCCCGTTACATCACCACGTTTGTCACTCATCTCGGCCTGTTTCAATACAAAAGGCTCAGTTTTGGCATATCCTCGGCCGCTGAGATCTTTCAGGAGGAGATCCACAAGGTGATCAGGCACGTTCCCAACTGTCTAAACTATTCGGACGACGTCCTGGTATACGGCAAATCACAGGAAGAACATGACCTGGCACTACATAGACTATGTCAGGCGCTAGACGACGCAGGGCTCACCCTAAACAAAGCTAAGTGCGAATTCTCCAAAGGATCGCTGAGGTTTTTCGGGCACATCTTCTCAGATAAAGGCATGAGGCCAGACTCAGAGAAAGTGGAGGCACTCAACTCAGCCCCGCCCCCCGCCAACACTACTGACCTCAGATCGTTCCTGGGACTGGCCAGCTACTGCTACAGATACCTGAAAGACTATGCCACCGTCAGCAATCCCCTACGACTTCTCACCAGGAAGGACACGCCGTTCACGTGGTCAAAGGAGTGCCAAGCAGCATTCGAAGCGATACGGAGGGCCATCACACAGGCAGAGGACATGGCATATTTTGACGCCAGCCATGATACCGAGCTGATAGTGGACGCCAGCCCTGTGGGACTGGGCGCCATATTGACGCAAAAAGACCACATGGAGCCACGGTCCACGCACGTGGTAGCATACGCCAGTAGGAGCCTGACGACCACAGAACAGGCATACTCTCAGGCGGAAAAAGAAAGCCTAGCGGTTGTCTGGGCCTGCGAGTACTTTCATCTATTCCTCTTTGGCAAGGAGTTCACTATCGTCACGGACCACCAGGCACTATGGACATGGGACCGAGACAGTGATGAGGACAGACCACGCGAAGAAGCATATCAGGGAGACGGAGAAGAGTCAGAAGGCGAAGCGCCCAGCTCCCCACCCGCCAGGGAGGAACCGACCCCGAGCAAGACAACCCGACCGCAGAGGAGTCGCATGAAACCGATGCGACTCATCGAGGAGATGGGGTAAGAGAGGGGCCCGTCAACTAACGTGTTTAAAAAGGGGGGAGATGCCAGGTTGCCCACATCGTTGTGTGGGCGGACCCCTGTTGGGGCCTCAGGACATGACGTCCCGGACGTGACGTCAGGGGAAGGGGGAGGGACGGGGGAGGTTTCGGCAGTTCCGCCGGGCCAGTTAATAAAGAAGGTTGTGCAGCAGATTTGGCTCCTGCGTATTATTCCGGCGTGTGCCGGATCAGCTGTTTGGGCCCGCTTCCGCGCGAAGCAGGGACCCAACATAAGTTGCCTCAAATTGTATTTCCGCTAAGCCTTTCTACACTGCCACGCCATGATTGTCGCTAGCTGCAGCTAAGCACTAATAAAAGATGCTAATGCCAGCTCTGTTAGATAAAGCATGGGCCTGCTAGTTTTTGCAGCTATAACCCCTGAGGCCTGCGTGATAGTGAAGAGGTAGTGGCGGAGGCACTGTGCACTCTTTACCATGCATTAGAAGCCGGTTTTGGTTAAAACGCTTGATCAGCTTGTTACTGGTCAGGCTAAAGTTTGTAAGAGGTACAAGACTTTCTGTGTAGCCTTTCTGTGCATTGTTTATTGGGTCTCTCTTCTATGGTTTCCTATCAAGTCTCTAAATATAATTCCCAAAAGATGTTTCTGTATTGCTCACACTGAGACCCAGTCCTTCTTCATCTAAAATTATTCAGAAAAAAAGAAGCAAAAGAGCCCTTGTTCCCGATTTCAGTGGCCGATGTTGCAGCCATTTTATACTCGCATCCAAAAACTTAAGCTATCCAAATGTGTATGTTTGGTTATGGTTACAAACATTTTAATGTTAGGGTGAGTGTTGTGAACAGAGATGTGAGCACCAAGCCATACATCAGTTATGAATTTAGAGATTCAAACATACAATCCTTCTATCAGACTTGTTTATCCAATATAGAGATTTCTGATCACTGTTATAGTCCTGAAATGCTCTGTGATTTAATGCAAATCATCCAGGAACCCACACTGTTACTATTTGTCCCCTTTCCCATTCTTGTAGAAGTTTTTTGAAAGAGTACAATAAGAGTGTACCAGACTGTCCATCTTGGAATGATAAGGTTCCATCAGAAAAAAAATCACAAGGTTAGTCTAGTATTGTCCATTGCGAAATACGAGTGAGGTCTTAGGAACAGAACATCTGCAACATGGCCAGTGGGCCCTCAGACCCCGTAAACTGTTCACACCATAGTGTGCCAGTATGGACAGTTTGAAACTGCATCCAGGGAAGGCTTTCCCTAAGAGCAGGTGACAGAAAAACCATGTACTCGGGGCAGCAACAGCTGTGTTTTCACATTCAAATTTTTCTGTAAAGTACTTGCATTACAATGTAATGAAACCAGCTTCATTTATTTAGCAATTATTTATTCATATTGAGGAGGAGTTTTGTCGCATGTACAGAGGTGTAGTTTGGGAGTGACGTGTGCCAGTGGGGTTATGGAAGGGGCCGCGCTTGTGTGTTGAAGCAATAGTCAGGCCATCCATCACCTTGAGGTGGAAGTGGCAAACGGGTGAAACCAACCGTAAAGTTGATGGAGGAGTAAAATGTCAATCTCGGGCAGATGGGCCATTGAATAAGTGGGGGCGGGCCTGAATACTCTTCGCTACTGTGGTGATTGATGAGCTGGTTCCACACTGGATGAAGGGCGAAAATAATTGAGGCCTGGACGAGGGAATGGTTTCTTTGTCGAATGGAAATTTGTCGAATTTTTCGGGCTGATTTCTTTTACCACTTTTTATTCAACTCAAAACTACAGATGATAAGTTTGCATTCAGTATATAGAGGGGGAGGCTGGGGGATAGAGGTGGGGGCTGGGAGGGGAGGGGCGAGGGTCTCCTCCCACTTTTTTTGTGTTAAAAATGGCCCCAAAAAAATCAGTAACGTTGCATTTAGTGAAAAAAATGGCAGGAAACGTCGTAGAACGCCACCGAGGCAGTTTACTTCACGCATCCACACTCTCTACAGATTCCTTGTTTCCCACTCCATCTCTGTTTCTGTAGCTCACGTGCATGCGTGCAGTGCAGGGAGGGTAGGGTGAGCAGGGCAGGGCCGTAGGGGTATAGTCTGGTCCTCGAAGGGGCTGTGTGGTGCGGTTCCCACACTGGAAGAATATACAGCAAATTCCAAAGGAGAGGAGTTGGGGGGTGTTGTATCCGCCCTGTGTCCCACAACGCGGTGACGCAGGGCGTCTAAATAAAAGCCCCGCCCCGCTGATGGGAGGCAGTTCCGGGCCGAGATACCAGCAACGTGTGGCGTGTGTTATTTCGCTCCTGCCAGAGCTGCGCCACTGCGGCCTACTTCAGAGGCCTACAACGTTCTGTCTCCCCAGACACCGCAGCGCGGAGCCGGAACGTAACACTGGCGACGAGGGAAACGGGACCCAGCACACGCGTTCAACGCCCTGTCAGCTGTTTGCATTAGCAGCGACACGCAAAATTTTTGGACACCCGGTGGGGGGCAAACGAAACCCCCCCGCCCAAAAAAAAAAATTATGATTTTATTTTCTTCTTTCTATCATCTCAATCTCTACACGAGCCCCAGTTGCTAGCGGAGATACAGTCTCAACATATGGCCATAAGGGACTGCAATATTTGACCACTGACATCCAGGGGTCAAATGCACCACGGCACAACGCTGGAAGACACCACATACGTGGCATGCACGTGTGATCACGGCAACCAGACATAGTGAGCACCTGGATCAAGGCAGCAGACCTATTCACCACAGCTCGAGAATTCAGCCACAGAGGGGACCACAGACGCCTGAAGCTACGCACCAAGGTGAGGCGAAAAACCCCATCAGGGGACAGTGAGGTCCTGCTATGGCGACCAGCACGTCCACCCCCAGGCCCGGTACGCCTTCTAGACTTGCTGCTAATCTGTCGATGTCATCACCGCAAGCCTGCCCACAAAGGGGCTTCTCTGTAATGATACAGCCATTTGACCCATTCACGGATCCATCATCAGTTGGCCCCCGGTGGCAACTATGGATCCAAAAATTTGAAATGGCAATGGAATGTAAGGACATAACTACCGCCAGAAAAATGAGATCACACCTGCTGCTAAATGTGGGGGATGAAGTGCTACGTATTTTTAACTCGCTAACCATCGATGATGGCCAGGACATTTACCAGCAAACGAAGGATGCTTTGACGGCTCATTTTCTCCCACAACTCAACCCTGATTACGAAACCTTTATATTCTGCACCACAATTCAAGCAGAAGAGGAGACCTTAGATGCCTACCACACCCAACTCAGGAAGCTGGCAATATCCTGCGAGTTCACAGATGTGAGAAAGAAATTTGGAGACAGCTCATCAACGGCATCCTATGAGAGAAACTGAGGAGGAGGGTATTGAGTGAAAAAGGCATCTCCCTAACACGCATACTGGAATTGGGTCATCAAAGAGAACTGGCACACGCTAGGGCAGCTCACATGGGCACTACACTTCAAAAACTGCAGCCTGCCCTGACAACAGCCATGGTAGCCCAAGTCACTAATAGACAGTCGACGAAGGATGAGGCCAGTGGCAATTACACACATGCCAGATGGCAGCCACGAATCCCGGGACCCATGGAGTGCGGATGGTGTGGTGGACCGCGACATGGACGGCAAAACTGCCCGGCGCAAGGGACGACATGCGGTGCATGTGGCAGGAAGGACCACTATGCCAAGGTGTAGTATTGTACCTATCTATCTGCACTGGGTGCACACAGTGCTGCTAGTAGAATACAGCTATATCACATAGAATGTGATGGGACCTGAGGGTTCCAAGAACTACAGTTGGAACACAGGATGGGAGAACCTTACTGAAAGGATGTCATCTATTTAGCTCCCTGCCTTTCTATATAACTAGCCCTGTAACTCTGTAAGTTATAAATAAACTTACTTCTTTTATATATACTGGTCTCCTGTGCCTTACCTGAATCCAGATGTCATCTTACCATCCCCGATACTACAAATGGCGACGAGGATGGGATCAACAGGTGTTTGCTGGTTCCAGATCAACAGATTGATATTAGCCTGTTGATCCCAAGATAAAAGGACCCACAGAATAAATCTTTTTGACTTCCGACATAATGAAAATGCTTATGGCAGAAGTCCATGATGAGCCCAGCAGTGATGGAGGCCAGCGCCATTTTCCTATGAGAGTTTTTTTCCTTAAAGCCTGCGCAAGGAATGGTCCTGCTGTTATGTATGGCAGGCAGCCTGCACGAAATTTGTCTCCTGTGGAGTATCCTGATTTATCTACAAACTGAGGTACTGTGCAGCATGTGCTGGGGCGTTGCGGCAGTGTTTAAATTAAGAGCCAGACTGCTTGTACAAGCTGCCGAGTTACAGGGCTGAGGGGATTCTGATGCAATGAGCCGTTCATTATTTAAGGACAGGCAGCCTGAACATGGCGTGCAGTTTTGCACATATTTGGCAGCTGCGAGATATGCTGGTTGCTCTCCATTAAAGTATTTTACAATGAATGCAGCGCTGCAGCGTGTGGTGAAACTGCATGCTAGTCCAGTATGTTGGGTTTAGCTTCGGGCCAGACTGTAGTTGCTGCGGTCATCACGATAGCCATAGCTCTCAACCATTTGTGCTGCAAAGGCGGGTGAAATCACCCGATTTTGTTTTTGGCGGGTGAGACGCCCATTGGAATGAATGGGCGTGCAGGAGGCTTGGGGGGTGATACAGCCCTTTACAAGGCGGGTGACACCCGCCAAAAGCGTGTGAGTTGAGAGCTATGCGATAGCTATTGGGGCATTTGAATGTCTATTTATGCTGCGTGGCATGCGCTTTGACCGTTGACATGTTTACCGTGTTGGAGCTCTGTACAGCATGAAACTTTTTATTGAAGTGATGACGCAATGGAACGCCCAGAGCGTATTAGTAGAGCTGCGAATCCTGGACTTATGAGTATTCCTGTCAGTTGACTTGATCGCACGCTTGTTTTTGCTTCTGTGACCGCACATAAAGTGATTTGAGGAAAGGCCGTACATACGTGAAATTACGCAATGACGAATGCGAAAGGGATGGATACATTTAGTATCGAAGAGTCATCGTGTCATCAGATGGAAGTTCCCTACTGGCAGCAATTAGTTACATATGGCAATACTCAGCATTGGATTTTTCCTTTGCATTCAGCACAGCTGGACAAATGTTCGAGATTCAATTGTTTAACTGTTTGAGGAACTGTCTTTGCTCTGAGTAGTGTTTTCGCTCTGGTGCCGCCTCTGCAGACATTTCCAATTCATGAAGGTTGATGTTAATATGCTGCCAGGTGCACACAACTTCTTTGTACTATTATTTTCGCTCCAGTGTTGTCAATGGAAAATGCCTGTGCTTTTCAATAACGAAGCACGGGTGCACCAGAAAGACTTTCCATTCCGTTCTGAAGCGGACAATTAAGGTACTGTTTTTGTTTTCTTCCTTTAACGGAACTTATTCTACGTGCAATTCATGGACTGTGCAACAGTTGTTTCATTGTACTTAGTAGCTCGGTCATGTTTTGTTTGCTGCAATTATATTTCTTCGTGCAATTCATGGACATTTTGCAGTTTTGATGAGTTATGTTTCTCAACATTTTTATGAATTTGAATGCACGGTTATTTCTGATGAAACGTATTGATAATACGTATGGTTTAAGCAGTTGCTAATGCTGTCATGATGTATATGTTATGCATTGGATTGTGCTTTGATGGTATGTATTGATAGGTGATAGTATTTTGAAGGGTGACTGGTGAAATGATTACATGTGCTTGGCTGGGAAGGCACATGATGGATAATTGTTCTAGGGTGCATGGTGTACGCATAGTATTACATTCACTTAAAGATTACAAACAAACAAACAAAAATATTAATAATAATAATGATGTGTTTTTTTTGTGCAGTGTTTTAACAATTTTACAGGATTTTCAGGTTTTATGTTATATTAGATTTTGATGTATCTGTGCTATGAAATTCAAGGGGTAAATATGGTGATGTATGAATTATATTTATTTAATATAGGAACTGTCACAAGTATAATTGTAATGGCACAGCATCGTTCTGATGTCATAAAATACATGATCCTGAGATTAGTTATGTTATGTTAGGATCTGGATGGTGCTTTGGTTATTGGTTCCACATGTTCCGAATGAGGTGTGACAGAGTAATGAATATGTTGCATAAGCTCTGTTTATGAATGAGATTGAGCCCAATGTATAAATGTAACATGAATGTTGCATCTTAAGCATTCATGTAATTGGGCATATGATAAATGGCATGCGTATTATTATAAATTAACCGGTTTATTTTCTGGCCATATTTGCATTAAGCTTTGAATGCGTTCATGTTTTGACTGCATTCCAGTTTCTTTTAAAGATCATTTTGCACTTGGACTCAGATCTGATCAGTCTCTGTCGCGGTGTATTCTCTTCTCGCGCTGTTCTTTCCCAGTTGCGTTGTTTCAATGTGATCTTTGTTTTGTGAGTTTTCTTTTCTGCATTTTCCCACTTTTCATTGTTCCTTATGGCAGGGTGTGTATGAGAATATGTGATGGCGCAAACCACAGGTGTTTCGGAGAGGAATGGTGGTGTATGTAGTTATGCAGTTATGGTTGTGAGACAAATGTTGATAAGGATAAAATATATGGTCCATATGAATGTTAGATAGTTCCTGATGGTTGCGTGAGTACGCGTTTGTGCTGGGTGTGGCAGACCCTTTTCTGCATGTGGCAGGTGGAGTGGGAGGAGATACGCTTTGATGATTGAGAGTGTGGCAAGGAACGTATGTGCTTGCAAGTGGCAGTTGTGAGGCCCGGGAGTGGCAGTCCCGGGCAGGTGGCGATTTGTGTACTTGATTGTTTTTGATTGTTAGTTACGTGAATGTGGATACGATTTCTTGGTTGTGAATGTTGTATAGATTTTACTGATGTGAAGGATTGCATAGTTTGGAAAGTCTCTCTAAATGTTTGGTCTGTAATATTTTGTTTGTGTGTTCAATTGAAGAGAGGGAGATGTGTAGTAGTGTACCTATCTATCTGCACTGGGTGCACACAGTGCTGCTAGTAGAATACAGCTATGTGATATAGAATATGATGGGACCTGAGGGTTCCAAGAACTACAGTTGGAACACAGGATGGGAGAACTTTACTGAAAGGATGTCATCTATTTAGCTCCCTGCCTTTCTATATTACTAGCCCTGTAAATCTGTAAGTTATAAATAAACTTACTTCTTTTATATATACTGGTCTCCTGTGCCTTACCTGAATCCAGATGTCTTCTTACCATCCCCGATACTACACAAGGTGTGCCGGTCATCGGGTACTCAACAACCGTCACCACAAAATGCTCAAGAGAAGAGTGGGGCCAAGAAGAAGAAGCAAGCTAGTGCCCGACGAGTGGAAACAACAACCTCTTTGACCGAGGAAGAAGGGGATGACACGACTGGGGCCCACCAGGAGTCTGGCAAAGAACAGTGAAAGAAAGGGAGAAAAGTCTACCTGGTGTCAGCTCTCAACCATGGACATGCCACGCCGAGAAAAGGACTCAGGAGGCGCAAGTGCCAGGTCACACTCCAAAACCAGCAAATATGGATGACCATAGACACGGGGGCATCCGTAAATGTTATGCCCATGAGCACATTTCAGACGCTGCAGCTGCAACCGAACCTGAAGGACATGGACACTTTGCTGTTTGCATATGGGTGTAGGAAACCTCTACCGGTGGTTGGCAGATTCCGCACCACCCTCAGCCATGGTGAAAACATGTTACCGTCCCAGATTTATGTGGTGAATGCAGGCATCGAATGCCTTCTAAGTGGTGATTCAGCAGAAGACTTGGGGCTAGTAAGTTTCATTTGTCAAGTAAAGGACGCACAAGAGGTCGAGAAGATCCTGGCACAGTATCCTAACCTACAAAAAGGGATAGGATGTTTAAAAGGAAAGGCAATCAGACTCCACATTGACGAGTCGGTCCAGCCAAAGGCAGTAAGACACAGGAGGACCCCATTCCACATGCAAGAACAAGTGGAAAAAGAACTCAAAGCGCTGGAGGAAGCTGGCTTAATAGTGAAAGTTACACGACCTACCCCAATGGTTTTCCCCGATGGTAGTCACAAAAAAACCCAAGTAGCCTGGTAAAGTCCGAATCTGTATAGATATGCGTCTCCCAAACGCTGCCATCAAGCGGCAACGCCACATCACGCCTACCCTGGACGAAATTGTGGCTGATCTCACAGGGTCAAACATATTCTCCAAGGTAGATTTGAAGGCAGGATATCATCAGCTCAAGTTGCACAGGGACTCCCGATACATAACCACTTTTTCGACACACATGGGTTTGCAAAGATACAAGTGCCTGAGTTTCGGGATCTCATCGGCTGTCGAGGTTTTTCAACAGACAATTCAGGAGGTCATCCGGGGCATACCACGTGTCCTGAATGTGAGTGACAACGTCCTGATCCATGCCCATGACACAGTAGAACACATGAAGAGGCTGCATATGCTCCTTGGCAGACTAGAAGGAGCTGGACTAACATTTCACAAAGAAAAGTGTGAATTCCTCAAAACGGAAATATCGTTTTTTAGCTACAAGTTCAGCAGCACCAGCATTTCACCGGATCCCCAGAAAGTTGCAGATATCCAGGCCGCGAGTCCACCCACCACACCTACACCATGGGGAAGGCGGGTGTAGGAAGGGGTTGGGGTGGGGGCTGAAGACCATGACATGTGACTGTCATAGCCGGAGATTACAATTTTGGATAAGCAGTAGAAGGGCTAGAGTCAGTACCCCTCTCTCTACCCGAACAAGGCAAGACCCCGACCCACCCCCACATCCACGCAAGGCGACTCATACTGAAAACACACAAAAAAGGATCAAATTGTGTATTAGTTACAAGGCGCACTGAAGCAGGTAAAGGGTTATCCAGTGGATACAGACACAAGCTTCATAAAGCACCGCCAGCACAGTATCCCACGCGTTCTGTGAGCACCAAACCCCACATGTGTAATGTGCACTGAAGGGCTGCATGCTTCAATTAGTATCTCACTTATATTTGTCAAATCGGTGGCAATTCGGAAGACTTGGGGCTAGTAAGTTTCATTTGTCAAGTAAAGGACGCACAAGAGGTCGAGAAGATCCTGGCACAGTATCCTAACCTACAAAAAGGGATAGGATGTTTAAAAGGAAAGGCAATCAGACTCCACATTGACGAGTCGGTCCAGCCAAAGGCAGTAAGACACAGGAGGACCCCATTCCACATGCAAGAACAAGTGGAAAAAGAACTCAAAGCGCTGGAGGAAGCTGGCATAATAGTGAAAGTTACACGACCTACCCCAATGGTTTTCCCCGATGGTAGTCACAAAAAAACCCAAGTAGCCTGGTAAAGTCCGAATCTGTATAGATATGCGTCTCCCAAACGCTGCCATCTAGCGGGAACGCCACATCACGCCTACCCTGGACGAAATTGTGGCTGATCTCACAGGGTCAAACATATTCTCCAAGGTAGATTTGAAGGCAGGATATCATCAGCTCAAGTTGCACAGGGACTCCCGATACATAACCACTTTTTCGACACACATGGGTTTGCAAAGATACAAGTGCCTGAGTTTCGGGATCTCATCGGCTGTCGAGGTTTTTCAACAGACAATTCAGGAGGTCATCCGGGGCATACCACGTGTCCTGAATGTGAGTGACAACGTCCTGATCCATGCCCACGACACAGTAGAACACATGAAGAGGCTGCACATGCTCCTTGGCAGACTAGAAGGAGCTGGACTAACATTTCACAAAGAAAAGTGTGAATTCCTCAAAACGGAAATATCGTTTTTTAGCTACAAGTTCAGCAGCACCGGCATTTCACCGGATCCCCAGAAAGTTGCAGATATCCAGGCCGCGAGTCCACCCACCACACCTACCGAAGTGCGCAGCTTCTTGGGGATGGCCACATACTGTGGGAGATTCATCCGGAATTTGGCTACACTCTCGGAACCCCTTTAAGAACTGACCAAGGTCAATACAAAGTGGGAATGGAGGCAGATGTGTCAGGATTCTTTTGAAAACATCAAAGAGTCACTGTCGACGGACACCAAGATGGCGTACTATGACACCACGCTCCCAACTGAACTATATGTAGATGCCAGCCCAGTAGGCCTAGGGGCCATCCTCACGCAGGTGACCAAAGAGGGTGAACAAAAGCCAATTGCATTCGCGTCCATTGACGGAGCAACGATATTCCCACTTTTGCCGTACTATCGGGGTGTCGCCATTTCCACCTATACCTGTATGGCAGAAGGTTTACGACATATACAGACCACAAACCCCTGCTGCCTATCTTCATGGCACTTCCTCCCACCCGCCGGCCAGAATAGCCAAATGGCTATTACATCTCCAACAATACAACTTTGAGTTGGCCTATCAGCCGGGAAGCGAAAACCCGGCAGACTGCCTCTCAAGGCAGCCTCGAGTGGCGACTACACAGGAGGTTTGAATAGCTGAGGAGACCGAGGAGCATATCTGCCAGGTGGTGCGTGCCATGAGACCTAAGGCCGTCAACCTTGATGACTTTGCAGAAGAAACACACAAAGACCCGTGCTGCGACCTGATAAAGAACACCATTATTTCTGGCGATTGGAAGTCATTCATGAAGAACACCCACAACAGGACAACGGAGGCAAAGGCGTTCCTCACAGGGATGTTCACCATATGGCAGGATCTATCCATCACGGAACAGGGACTACTACTCAGGGGAAATCGAATCATCATCCCGCTGGGCCTTCAAGACAGAATAGTGGCGTTATCCCACGAAGGACACCAAGGGATGGCCCGGACCAAAGCTCGTATCCGGCATCGAGTGTGGTTTCCGCAGATAGATGAGAAGGTCGAGAGACTAATTGACACCTGTCTACCATGCCAGATAACCGGAGCTCCACCTGATCCAGAACCAATTCGTTCAGCAGAGCGAGGACTTGGCAGATGGGACGCAATAAGCATCGATTTTTGCAAACTGCAGGCCTGTACATCCTAGCGGCCATTGACGACCACTCCCGATATCCCGAAGTCGAGATTATAGACTCTACAGCTGCGGTAGTGGTCTTCCCTGCGATGGAGAAGATGTTTGCGACGCATGGACTGCCCACAAGAATCAAGAGTGATAATGGGCCCCCATTCCAGCTGGAGGAATTTAAACAATACCTGCAAGAACTGAACATACTTTACCACCACATCATGCCAAGGTGGCCCCAGGCGAATGGTGACGTAGAACGATGCAAGTCTTTGGAAGGTTGACTTATATCGTTTTCTGCAAAAGTACAGGGTTACCCCGCACAGCACGACTGGCGTCCCGCCAGCCGACCTGATGTTTGGCACAGTCATAAAGTCTTCCACACCACATCACCCCAGCAGAAGCCCGGACAGGATTGACAATGAGTGCACCGAAAGAAGGAGAACGGGAGCCAATGCACACATGAGTGCCAAGAGGAGGTCGAAACCATCCAACCACCAGGTGGCCGACCAGGTGGTCATGCTGCAAAACCCGACAAAGTCCAAGCTGGACTCCCGCTATGAGTCTCTCCCATGGGCTGTCAGTGAGAAACAAGGGACCATGATAACTGTACAAAGAGGACACCGACAGGTGACACGAAATGCGTTGTGGTTCAAGGCTGTGCCACGCAACCTATGGACTGATGGGGAATGTCCCCAAAAAGATGAAGACCCCCAGCCGAACGAAGGAGAACCCGATCACCTTCATGGAGAAGAGGAAGTGAGTGACAGAACGTGGGAGCAGTGGAGCGAACCTGACATGGGTGAGCCGGACATGGAAGGTAAGACACCCAATGAGACAGTGGGGCCCATCTCCAGGGGTGGGAGATATGGTTTGAGAACCGCCATCAAGCCGCCAGCTCGGCTCAAAGACTATGTGTGGTAGTCAGCAACTATGAGAGGGGGAGGCACCTTGTTTGTAGTTGAAGTATTTGCTAGATGCGTATTACATGTTTTGTTTGATGTTGAGTTAAGTTAAAATAAAGGAGGAATGTTGTATCCGCCCTGCGTCCCGCAACGCGGTGACGAAGGGCGTCTAAATAAAAGCCCCGCCCCTGTGTATGGGAGGCAGTTCCGGGCCGAGGTACCAGCAACGTGTGGCATGTGTTATTTCGCTCCTGCCGGAGCTGCGCCACTGCAGCCTACTTCAGAGGCCTACAACGTTCTGTCTCCCCGGGCGCCGCAGCATGGGGAAGGCGGGTGTAGGAAGGGGTTGGGGTGGGGGCTGAAGAATATGACATGTGACTGTCATAGCCGGAGATTACAATTTTGGATAAACAGTAGAAGGGCTAGAGTCAGTACCCCTCTCTCTACCCGAACAAGGCAAGACCCCGACCCACCCCCACATCCACGCAAGGCGACTCATACTGAAAACACACAAAAAAGGATCAAATCGTGTATTAGTTACAAGGCGCACTGAAGCAGTTAAAGGGTTATCCAGTGGATACAGACACAAGCTTCATAAAGCACCGCCAGCACAGTATCCCACGCGTTCTGTGAGCACCAAA
The DNA here is from genome assembly GCF_040938575.1 of Ambystoma mexicanum. NCBI lineage: Eukaryota > Metazoa > Chordata > Amphibia > Caudata > Ambystomatidae > Ambystoma > Ambystoma mexicanum. Next base: position 235,464,862 of record NC_090926.1, on the reverse strand, counting down.
CCCCACATGTGTAATGTGCACTGAAGGGCTGCATGCTTCAATTAGTATCTCACTTATATTTGTCAAATCGGTGGCAATTCTTATACCAAAAAATGCACTTTGATTTTACAGAAAGCAGCCAGCCTCCCATATTCGGGCCCCCGGGGCGCCGAGTATATCGACTAATACACAAATGTGCGCCGTGGAGAGGCTGTTGCTGCTTCCTGGCCTGAGGCTCGTTTCCTGCCTGTCCCTGGTGAGCTTGTGCTGTCACCTCTTGACCCAAGCTGGCAGATAATCCCCTGCGCCATCTCTTGAGTAGCCCAGTAGACAGGGAACGCAGGTGCAACACTTAGCGCTCTCTTTGTTAAGGGTATGATTTAAATGGGAACTAGTTATGAGATGGCTTATTCAAGTAATCAATGTTTTCAGCAAGACCTTACGTTTTGTTGCTAAGAACTGCAATCCAGGAATTTGAATACTTAAAGCACAAACAAAGGGCCAGGTTAGTTACCCCAATCCATGTGTTCTCTCAGGGTAATTACAATATGCCACATAAAAACATTTCAAACTCCCTTATTTTCAGGCAAGTTTATCTGACACACCCATTTTTTTGTAGAATGTCACATTTTCCCCACATCAAATATAAAGCATGCCTTTATGAAAAATCACCAAGTTAACTTTTCACAGATGATTTTGTTGTGAGCCTACATGCATTACGAGTTTTCCGGTATCTGATAAAAGTGCTGCTCATACCCATTACCAGCACTTTTACTGGTCAGACAAAGTATGGGTTTCACAGAACTCGGTTGCCGGAATTACCACCACCGATAACACCTCACCCGGAATTACCGGCACCAGTAATACAGGCAATTGAAATACCGGCCATGCCAGAAACCTCTGCTGGCAATACCGCCACCATGGTATCACTGGCACGTTATGAGCATGGATTTGCCAATAGTAATGGCAGACTTTTGCTGGTATCACCAGCAATATCCAAGCCGGAGATACCACCACCTCGGAGCTGCCGGTAAACGGACCCAGATGAAGGCAATAAGGCCACAGGTGCACCCAATCCATCCAGGTGCATGCAATGCACACATGAACAGTACTAAAGGGTCACACCCACCCCAAGAACACTTCCCAACACAACCATGCAGCCACTAATTGTCGCTACCATGGACCTGGAGGCGCTGTATGCTGATGTGTAGCTGATGGTCCTGGAGCAGCAGCAGTGGCGACCAGTGGCCAGGCATAGAAGGAGGAGGAGGATTAGGGTGGTGATGCAGGTGGTGAGGCAAAGGCGTGCTGTGATTCCTCGCACATGGGCCACACCCTGGGCCCTCACAGACAGCCAGATACACACCCTGAACAGCCTAAACAGGCAGGCCATTCACGACCTCCTGACCCTAATCCAGGATGACATTGGAAGCAGGATCGGTGTCAGGGCTGCCATACCACTGCTGTTGAAGCTAGTGTCGGCCCTGCACTTCCTGGCCACTGGCATGCGCCAGCACTCAGTGAGCCAGCTGCATGGCATTTCGCAGCCTGCCTTTTCCAGAGTGCTGGTGCAGCTACTGGAGGCCCTCTTGCGTCATGTGGGCCAGCACATCACCCTCCCAACCACCCAGGCACAGGTAAACGCCACCAAGGCCCACTTCTATGTGATTGCGGGTATGCCCAATGTGTTGGCAGCATTGTACCACACACACGTAGAACTGCCCCCCCCCCCGCAAGCCTCAGAGGAGATCTATAGGTACCAGGAGCCGTTCCATTCCCTCAATGTCCGGGTGACCTGTGACACCGACCTGACCATCACGCACTGCTGTGCCCACTTCCCAGGAACTACCCACGACTCCATGGTCCTGCGGAATAGCACCCTGCCGGCTTACATGGCGTGCCATGGAGGACAAAGGACCTGGATATAGGTTGACTACATGTACATTTACACCTACATTGCAGCATGGGTGTCAGGCGAAGGGAGGTATATGTCACACATGCATGTCCAGCAAGCACCCAGCACATGCAGGACCAACTAGGCACACGCCTCAATTGACAGGACACAACACACAGGAACAGCACATTACTGGAGATGTAGCAGTCACTGACCAGGCCATTTCAAACCCAAAACGACATCCACGTGTAATGGGTATCTAGTGTTTCCGTCGAAAAGGTTTCCAACGAAACCTTTTCCATCGAAACCTATACATCGAAAATATATCCATCAAATGCATATATGTGATGGGTAAAGGGTTAATTTTCGTTGGGGTGGATTTTAAGGGTAAAAACCAGGGGTTTGAGGGGGTAGACCCCTCAAAAATAAAATACAAAAAAATGCATTCAATGCAAATATTTTCAATGGTTGGGTTTTCGATGCAAACACTTTCGCTGGAAAGTTTTAGATGGAAAGACCATGAAACAGTGTATTGCACTACAGGTAACAGAATGCACCCCACCCCCTCCAATGCCAGTGAATCAGTAGTCTAGGCCACCTGGGGCCATAAGATGTACGTCCTGGTGAAACATGGGGCATGTATGCACAGACTGACCATTGAGATCCCGCTGTCACTGGCAACACAACCGCTGAACATCATTACTCACACATGTTAATGTCAATGTTAATGTCAATGGATCTTATACATGGCACTGTTGACATTTCCCTAGTCTCTTGACGCTCTGGTGGGTCTGGAATGGAAGTAGTGTTGGGGCAGATTGTTAGCAGGATTGAGAGGGAGAAGAGCAAGAGAGCTTTGATTTGCTGTTGGCAGCTTCAGTTCGGAGAAACCAGTCACTGAGCGCTGGGGCTTCTTTTGGTTGGTAGCCGTCATGTGGTGTTGATGCATGATTGTGTATGGTTTGTTTTCATATCAGACATTGTGATGTGCGTGTGGTTAGTGGTGCGGTAGAGGTATGGTTGTGTTTAGTTCAGTGTTTGAGAGCACATATGCAGAATGGTGAATTTTCAGTACGGTTACTTAAGGGCAATACATTTTCTACCCACAGCATTCCTTCCAAGTGTGACACACTTCCCACCCCTAAACAATCCATCTAGGTGCGATACATTTCCTGCCCCCAACAATATGTGTCAAGGTGCAGAACACAGCACAATACAGATGTTACACAGTGCCTGCCTCAGGGCACAGCAGGGAGCATGAGGATTAGCTATATTATTAGACCAGATGCATGATGTGGCTAAACTACACATACAGGCTAAGTGTAAAATATGGCTAATTTACACAGTTCGGCTACATGTAAAATAAGGCTAACCTTGTGTCCTTACCCCTTGCAGGTGACTCAGGATACCCGCAACTTCCGTGGCTGATGACCCATCAGAGGGATCCCCAGACGCAGGAGGAAATTGCATACAACAGGGTCCCCTCCCCCTTTCATTGTCTTTCCCCCCTCCCAACTCTCCTTCTCCCCCCATGCCCGTAACTTTGGTCTTTACATTGACCCCCACCTCTCTCTATCTCACCACATTTCTGTTACTGCCAGATCTTGCCGCTTTTACCTTTACAACATCCGTAAAATTCGACCATTTCTAACCTTTCACGCGACTAAACTCTTCATCTCCTCTCTCATCTTCTCTAGACTTTTCTACTGCTCTACTCTTTTCTTTGGACTCCCCTCCTCTCACCTCTTCCCACTCAAATCTGTCTACCACTCTGCTATTCGCTCCCTCTGCCTTCTCTCACCTCATGACTCCATCTCTTCTTCTCTCACCTCAATTGGTTGGCTCCCATTCCCTTCCCTGCCCAAATTCAACTTCCTCTGTCTAGTCTTCAAATCCCTTTATGGTCTTGCCCCCCCACCTATCCTCCCTCCTCACTTTACTCCTTCTCGTTCTCTCCGATCTGCTCATCTCTTCCTACTCTCTCTCTCCTCCTCCCCCCTGTGCCCCTTCACGCTTACACTCTTTCCAACTGCTCGCTCCTTTCCACTGGAACCGCCTCCACATCAATTTCCGCTCCATTCCCTCCTACCCTAACTTCCGCACCTCTCTAAAATCTTATCTCTTCCATTCACCTCCCTAACCCTTCCACTCTACTCCCTCCTACCCTACTTCCAGCATCTCTAATTCTTATCTCTTCCATTCTTCTCTCTTTCACTGTTTGCTTCCTCTTTACTTCTGCTTTAACCACTACTCATTCCTCTTTTTCACTCTCACGCCTTGTTCCTTCTTCTCTCTCACCAATCCTCATCTATAATGTAAATTGTTTTTTGTACTGTTTTCTGGTTTGATTCAATTTGTTATCTAATGCTTGTTGTATCTAATGTTTGTTGTATCTTGCTTGTTCCTCTTGTAAAGCGTTTTGGATTAAAAAGCTATATAAATTCAATGAAATACAAATAAAATACAAATACAAAATGTGAGTACCAGGCTGATACATAGAGTGGACCTTCAGGCTCTTCAAGGTGCATTTCAGATGCATACACCGGTCTGGGGGTGCGCTCATGTGTGCATGGAGGCCTGGAATGGGGGCAAGAACCCATAGATAACTTTTTCTGAGTACCGCTTTCACTCTGCACTTCCCTTGCACCTTACTGCATATGATGCACACACACCATAAATACATGCACCAAAATAAGGAATGTTAACTCATTGCTTCAAGTGTAAATTATTATGTATTGAAATTAGACTCTAAATACAACATCCTTTGGCCCCATCCCATTCCCCACACACCCTGTCCACACACACCCCCTCCCCACACACCCCGTACCCACACATCACCTTGCCCTCTCCACACGCCCCATCCCCACACACACACACACACTCCCCCTCCCTACACACCCCTACACACCCCTACACACCCCAAAGTCACAGAGTCAAACATAACAATGTCACGCCATGATGGCCCAGGTGTAGATGAAATCCGCTGGGAGCGGCGCCTTTGGCTGCCCTGCTGTGAGATCCCAGGGGTGGTGATGGATGAGGGCGAGTCAGACCCCTGGACTCCCAAGTGCTCTAGGGTGACCTGCAGGGTGTGGGTGAGGGCCTCAGCAATGGCTGAGATCCCCTCATTCCCCTCGCGAAACCTTTGGGCCAGCATGACCAGGGCAGCGGAGGTACATCTCTGTACACATGCACTCCTGCGGTTGCTGGCCTGTATGACTCCCACAGCAGCTGCAGCTCATTGAGCTGCTACTGGGTCAGTTCTGTCATCGCCCCATGCTGGTCCTCCATTGCACAGAGCCTCACACCCATGTCACGGATGTTGGGCATTGGTGTATGAGGGGGACTGTGCACTGTTACCGGGGCTGAATGATGGGGTCAGGTAGGGTGTGTGGTCCTCCTATGATGTGCTGTACCAGCCTTGTTGGCCTGGTGGCTGGTGTGCCCATGGCGGTGTGGAGGGCATAGGAGGGATGCCAGGGCCACTGACTACAGGTGTGGTTTTAGCAGCAGCTGGTGGTGGCACAGCTGGCAGTGGTGGTGTCGCAGGAGGAGGTGGAGCTGGTGCAGGAGGAGTTGGAGCTGGTGCAGGAGGAGGTGGTGCTGGCACAGGAGGTGGCTTTGCTGGTGCAGGTGGTGGCTGTTCTGGTGCAGGTGGTGGCTTGGCTGGTTCAGGAGGTGGCGGTGGTGTGGCCTTGCCAGGTCTGGCCACACGTGCTGAGCCTGATGATGGTCCAGCCACGTTGCCGTCATCATCAGAGGATGTGCCTGTTGGGATGAGATGCTGTTAGTCTTCTGGGAATCACATCTGCAGGCTTGTATTACACTCATGCTACATTGTGTGTGTCCTGCTCTTGTCATGATGTTTGTTTGCTCTGTTTGCTCTGATGTGTCCTTCTACATGTGCGGTGGTGTGAGTGCATATCGACTGTCAGCCTGGTAACGTGGCTTGTTATTGTGTGAGCTGTGCACTTGCTCCCTGTTCTGTTCTCCATTGGCACACATGGGCACTCATCTTGTGTACATGTGTGGGGCAGTGCATTTTGGCTTCGGTGCTTGTGCATGGCTACATCTGCCCACAACCCGTGGCATGCATGTGTGATTGGCCTGTTTGCTGTGACTGACACCTGTTGCGCCTGTTCCCTTGCCCATTTAGTGATTCTCTGCCTGAGGATGCATTTATTTGAACTACAAATTGCATTTACATGGGGTTTGTTGTATTTACCACCATCGCCTTGGGTCCCAGCTCCGGCCTATGCTGTCCCAATTCCCTTGATGCCCTCCATGAGCAAGACCGAGCTGCACGTCTCCTCCTAGGGCATCAGGGTCAGTGGTGCCACTGTCCCTCCTCCTGTGGCAGCAGATTCCCCCTCTGGGTGGCCAGGATGTTCCGGACCCTCAGCCGCGAGTCGTCCCAAAGCTTGTGGCAGTCACGTTGCATGTGCGTGGGATGGTGCCCACAGCTGTCACATTGTCGGCTACTTCCAACCAGATGGCCTTCCTCCTCCTCTGGCTGGTCCTGCGATTACCATCCCCGAATGGGGCCTCTGCATTCGCCACCACACTGTCTGTAAGGGCAGTCAGCTCTGGCTCCGTGAACCATGGCTTGGGAAGCCGAACCTCAGGGACATGAGATTTCCCACTTCCTGTCATGTCTGCAGTTTCAGATGTTGTAGATACCAGCAGGAAGTGGGGTATTTTAAGTGGGTTGACTTTTTCAAAATGGCCACTGGCGAGCTTCGCGTTCCAGCGATAACGCTACTTCCAGTGCCGGTAATTCCCACACCGGAAATACCGGCAGATTCTGGCAGTTTAGGTTCCAGTATCAGTGTTTCCACCAACAGAGAAAACCATGGGTGACATTCTCAGGGACCAGTCGATCCTTGGCCGACGAAGTTGTAAATCAGGAAACATCTGATCAGCACAGTATGTCTAGGCAATCTTTTTTAGGCCGGTGCCAGCCACGCAGATGCCATCCACCCCGGAGCACGAATGATTACCAGCAACAAGGTAGACTGAATGTTTTCAACACCAGGCCGAAGGGAAAAGGGCTGTCTTTAATTTGTCCATTGTCCCCTTAGCGGAGGTTGAAACTCAAGTCCTGGCGAAGGGTTTGACGTTTGTCCCCAAACAGGATTCATCTTTGATGCAGACTGAAATGGAGTTTAGAAGGGGTTTTCGCAACATCATACTGAGGGTTTTTTTTCACAATAAAACAGAATGAAAAGGGCGAACGATCTAACATAGATTTCAGACCAAGGTACACTTTTACACCCAGCGACTCAGAGTGCCACCCGAGATCTTTGCTTTTGGGAATTTGATACTGAGAGAACTACCAGCTGTTTTCTGGAACCAAGGGAACTTCAGGCAGTTTAGTCATTTGAGCAGGAATGAACATAGGGCCCTGTGAAAGCTTGCTGCGAGGACTGATATTGTTATCAAGTCCGTGGACAAAGGCAGTGGCATTGCGATTATGAGCAATCAGCAATATGCCAATATGGTACAATCACTAGTGGGCAACCTAGATCATTACAACCGCATTAGCACAAATCCCTCAGAAAAACGTAGACAAGGGATCGAAGAGCTATGTAACAAGGGGATTGAAGAAGGGTTTCTCACGTTCAATGAAGCCACCTTTTTTACCCCTATTGAACATGAATGCCCCATGATACATTGCCAAAGATACACAAGAGTGTCACAGAACCTCTGGGAAGGCCTATAGTTAGTTTATGTGGTTCTATCTTTGAACCGAGAGTCCTTCTCGGCAGGAGCCCTTCTCCCCACCCAAGCATCTGGACTCCAGAAGCAGCAAGACCTCTCCCACGTGCTGCCGGAGCAGCTGGATCAGCCCGTGCAGTCTTGTGCACCAGCCCACCAGAAGGTGAGCACGACGCCTATGCCTATAGCTGCATCCTGCCCCTGCATCATACTGCAGCAGTGAAAGATCTCAGAATCTTCTGTTTCACATGGAAATCTCCACAGCTGCCTCCTTCTAAAATGGCTGCACGTACAACATGTTTATGCATTGCTAGGCAAAGCGTGTAGCTTATAACGGCTGCATTTCCAACTGCAGGCGGAAGCCGGCCCACCACTGTGAAGGCTCACATAGTTTAAGGCCCTCTTTGCGCCTGTTTGCGCACTGGCGCACGGTGCTGGCCCTACCCCTTACTAGTGGTCCTACTAGGTAAGCCCCACTATAATCTCACACACTCTGTCTCTCCTACTGCCCTATGCCCTTCTTATGGCTACCAGAAACTCACAAAGTCTGTGATCATGATTTGTACTCTTGTCGTAATGTGCCCAGTCTGCCCCTCAACTGCATTTGCCGCCTTATTTGGTTAAAACTGATTGTACTCTTGTGGCAGTGTGCCCAGTCTGCACCTCGACTGCATTTGCTGCCTGATTTGTTTAAAACTGATTGTACTCTTGTCGCAGTGTGACCAGTCTGCCCCTCAACTGCATTTGCCACCTGATTTGTTTAAAATTGATTGTACTCTTGTTGCAGTGTGCCCAATCTGCCCCTTGACTACATTTGCCGCCTGATTTGTTTAAAACTGCTATGTACTCATTCTGTACTGTGCCCTGTCTGCCCCTTGACCGCCCTACCGCCAACCTTGTGTTAACTGCATAGTGCTCTCCCGCTGCCCCGGAAGAACAGCCGGCTCATTTACACTTATCACTCGCTACTTACTACTGCCCCCTCGTTTGATCACTACCTATCAAACACACCACCTGGAACACAGCTCTTGCCCCATCACGTGCTTACCAATGTATCCTGCTACACTATCCCGGCCATCCTACACGCAAACACCCTGTACCACCCTCTTACGGCACCTCCTTGGGGGTACACTTTCGCTCAACCCACTTCCGTCAAAGGGGACCCCACTCCAAAAAGACTCAGACGGTTGGTCAAGTCATCCATCTCTTCAATTTCAGCATTCGCGAATGAGCCTGACTTCCTGCACATTCAAAAGACTGCGCAGGAGTGAGCTGATCATTAGATCTGCATGGTTTATATGCATTTTCAAATATCATTGGTTCCAATCTCTAGCACATTCACAAAGAAGGAGTTTACATAAGCATAGCAGTTAGTCACGTAATCTTCCTCCCCCCATCCCTCCTTCGTGCATAAGAGTTCCTCGTAAACACACTCCTGGGCTGAGCTGATAAGCCTAAAACTGCACAGTCATTACGCCCTTCTCTGCATCTCAGGGGCCCTCTTCGGGAATTCACTTGTGTTGTTCATGACTATCATGTATCTGTCGTGCCAGGCCTTTACCACCCTCTGCCCTTCCCTTCTTCTTGGAATTTGACATCTGACTAACAAGAAAACAAACTTTGCAACACTGCCTAGTCGCACGTAATCACCCTTTTCTACTCTGAGGCTCTACAGGATTCATCTTGCTACAACATGTGCAAGACCTTACTAATTTTTGTACCTACAATGCAGCCCTTTTGCTCATGTTGAGCAAGATTATACGTCAATCTTATTCAAATCCTCCATTTCCTTCAACGTCATTATCCGCAAATTCTCCTTTTCCTGATGAGAGGCGGAATCCTGTACCTTGCGGGCTGTCCTGCTACAGCAATCCATACAACCTCCAATAAGCATGGAGAACATTGTATGCACAGGCAGCAAACCAGGACTAATCCTATCACTACCAGTATTGGGGTTAGTAACTTCCAGCCAAGATCTTTCAGTAACTTCATCCACCAACTATCTCCGACCCCCTCCTCATAGTGGATTGTCTCGGCTATCTTGTGTAACCTGGATATCCCGAACAACACTCCCTCACTTGCATCGGGAATATACATGCAACATTGGGAACCCACCATAGTAAAAAACTCTGCCCTTTTCTGCTGTCAACACATCCAACACGTACCTATTCTGTAATGCAACTAACCGTATGGCCTTCATCTCATATGTAATATTAGTGAATATATCAGCTGTTTCACTAATCATGGTCTCCACTGCCCTACTTAGTCTGCGTACCTCTTGGGAGTTCAGGAATATTCCTACAGGGAGTGTCATTGCCTTTATTATGTCAATAAATATACCCAGATCAGTGTCTGATTGGTCAAGCCCTTTCCTTATCTCTCTCTCTGATACCTGTGTTTAGCATACATTTCTTTTGGGGTATAGATCATAGCAACAGGTATTATCCTGGCAAAATAACATGTTCCTGAAAAGTTCCTGGGAAGCCACAAATAAGCCTTTTTGTTACCAACATAAGCGTACCCTTCAATCTCACCTATACCCCTACTATAGCTAGAAAGATTGCATGTTATACTACATCCGAAAATATTTTCTCCTTTCATTCCCTTGAAACAAATGTTCTTCCTTCAGTACTCTCTGGTTACCATCAAGGGGGTTGGAGGTAATTTCCCTACCCTTGCCTGACCTACAAGGTCTCTTGAAGAGTAGGTTACTCCCTCCTGTTTCATTTTATGAACTATACTTGCTTATATGTCTGACCATTTCATTGTAAAGCACCTGGAAGTATTTGTCATATACTTGTCTAATGAGAGAACCCTCATCCAAAGCAAAATACAACTGTCAACTTCTAGTACCGCAAAAGCATACATAGGTATTCCATCTCCTGCATGGCGGGGAACATGACTACATATCCAACATTTTGACAAATTCAACGCCTTCTGTGTTGTATTCATTAAGCGTATATATGCATTCCTACTATACTCGTCATCTACATGACCATCATGCTCATGCTTATCTTTACTATATACATAAGTAATATTGGTATCATTTGGGGAGTTCGCCACAGGAAATATATTCTTAAATTCATACATTGAAGTATTCCAGATACCATAAGAATACACCAAGCCCTGTCACCACCAAGACACCTGCTATACATAAAACAGTATTTTCCTTCGTTGTACACCCATATTTGTCCACCTTCATCCGTCCTTGTGAGTGAGCAGGCAGGGCTAAATCCTGCAGTTCTATCTCACTCATCATTGCTTCTGCCACCTTACCTGAGTTTATGCTGACACTTGCAGGTTAAGTTCCGTGGCTTGGCTGGGTCCTAGCGCCTAGCGTTCTACCCTAGTGAGCAGCCTCTCACTCTTACAGCTTACGTTCCCAACCCTATTTAAAGCTCCAGTGTCTTTGTACCCTAAACGTATAGGGAGTACCAGCGGCCCTTTCACCGATCTGTCCCACGCCTCGTTGTGCCTTGTCCAGGAGTGACGCCGGAGGCCCTTCAAGCAACTGCTCGTCTTCAGCAAGGCTGTGCACTGCTCTGACCGACAAAAGAGTTTGTGTCTCTCTAACAATCAAAGTTCAATTCACAGACTTTACTCGTTGCCTGGCACATATACTTTCTGTGATCTCAGGTTTTACCTGAGGACATCTGTTGGGAGAGGGATCTGGGATGATTCCAACAGGCTCGTTTGTATCCCAGTTGATTGCAATGGTTCTATAGCAGCAGCTTTCTTCACGTGACTTGCATGGTACCAGTGTGGTTTGCCGTCAACTTTCAGTGCTGTCAGCGTTGTCAGCAACACCTGGTAGGGTGCTTTCCAGGGCGGCTGCAGGCCGCTAGTTCTGTCAAAGGATTTAATTACAACCCAGTCCCCGGGTTTCACATCATGGCCTGGCCCAATTGGTGGTACTGGGGCTGCATCTTTCACCTGCGTATAGAAAGAAGCCTGTTAGTCAATGCAATACAATATTGTTGCAACGCTAGCCAGGCTTGTTCAGACAATCTTTTTGGGTGTACAGTCCATGGGTGCGTTTGGGCGCAGCTCTCATGCTCAGCAATGCCAGGGACAAGGCATCAGGCCACTTCAAACCTGTTTCTGCGCATGCCTTTACCAATTTGTTCTAAATATTTTATTGGTACCCTCAATAATTCCTGCTGACTGGGGCTGAAACACGGCATAGAATCGTTGATCAATCCCCAGTGCCTTGCATACCTTTCCCACCACCTTGCCCGTGAAATGCGAACCATTATCTGACCATAGATGGGTAGGGACCGTATACAGGGGTACCCAATGTTTCAATACACACTTTGCAGTTGAGGTAGCACTGTAGTCTCGGAGGGGAAAGGCTTCCCATCCTGAATAACCACATTTCATTACCAAGCAGTAAGCAAACTTGTTTACAGGTTCCAGATGTATAAAATCCATATAGACCACTTCAAAGGGTTGTGTGGGCAGTTTACAGTGCCCTGCTGGAGCCGGCGCACCCTTTCCAACATTGTATATTACACAGATTTCACACTGCTTTGCCCATTGCCTGCAATAGGGACCACTTCTTTTGTTCTCCCAGACAGTTTTTAGCACACTTTCAGTGTTCTAGCATTTACATGTGTTCGTCCATGTGCCATGCTTACTACAACAGGGAGGTATGCATCTGGTAACATCCACCTCCTTGTGTTCACATTTGCCCATGCCCCACTTTCCAGTTGTCTTATATTTTCATCCGAGGGCCAGGTTTTCATTTCTTCCTCTGTTGCATCTTCCTGGATTCTTACTACCTGCTCCGCCACACCAAATTCCCCTCCTTCAGTTTCACACATATATTGTCCAAGGCAGCGGCACTTGATATGATAAATAACCCATCATATCATATCAAGTGCCGCTGCCACCACCTTCATACATGGCGGTAATCCTTGGGCAACTGCATCCAATCCAGCCGAGAAGTAGGCAGAAGGCCTTTGCCTCCTACCTTGTTCTTGGATTAATACAGACACAGGACACCCATTCACCTCATCCATAAATAAATAAAACATTTTCCCATAATCGGGTGTCCCCAGAGCTGGTGCGTTACACAAGGCGCTCTTCAACGCCACGTACCCCTCTTCCATCTCTTTGTTCCATTAGAAGGGTACGTGGTGTTTCTCATCCTTCAATGTTTTTAACAGGGGCTTAGCTATTACTGAGAACTCTGGTATCCTAGTGCCTACAATATGACAACATTCCCAACACCTTTCTCAATTCTTTACATGTTCTGGGAATCGGCATATCCTGAATCAACGCTACTCGGTCTGTTGACAATGACCGCCCTTCTTTTGACAAAACATAGCCCAAATAGTCAACTCGTCGCTGTACATATTGCATTTTTGCCAAAGGGACTTTGTGATTATGTTTTACCAGGTGAAACAGTACCATAACAGTTGCTTCCCATATATCATCTATGTACTTGACCAAGGATGTCCCTGTTGGTAGCATTGACCCATTCAGCAGTTCTTCCTTACATCACCAAGCTGCACTTCAGCAGAACCAGCAAAATGGCTTCACTGGCTCCTGTAAGCACCATTGCCTCACCCCAAAACTGCTTTTTTCAATGACAAAAAACTGCTGCACCCCCTGGCTAAGCACATATTGGGCAGGATGGAACAAGGGGGGGCACACTGAAAAAGCTTGCCAGGGTGTCCTTACATGTACAAAAGAAGGGGAGCGAAAAAACAACAGTGCTGCTCCACTACAAGCCCAAAATTCCCATTGAAAAAGGGAATATTTCACAGTCAGAATAATGCCGCTCTGATGCCATTTGTCCCTGCCCTTCATCACACCACCTTTATAAAAACCCTGTCATGCCCAGCCATATTCACACTGTGCTCCATCAGAAAAGAGCCTTATTCCCGAAAGACAAGCTGTGCCAGCCAAACCTGAGAAGATCAACAAAGGCTTTCCTTCAGCTACATGAGAAACGCTTACATTGTGCTACAAAATGTCAAAAATCACGGCTTGAAAGAAAATCATAGCTTTCCGTGCACATGTCAATTTCATGAAGACTTTTGCCTTGTACAGACTGTTGTGGAAAATAAGCTCACTACAGCTACAACAAAGCTGACCAGATTTCACTGCCAGGCCAAAGCATAGCTGACTCTACTCCAGCAAAGGCCTAGTTTAAGAAAATCCCACTAAAAAAATCCCATTAAAAGAAAGGGGGGGCCGGCTGTGGTACCTTAGCATCCTGAGACCAGACCGGCTTGTCCACTACCTGTGCTCTCCAGTGTCCCGACTTGCTCAGCCGCCTCTCCACCAAGAGAGTCCGCCACCCAGTGACCCGAGCGGTGCAGTAACCAGAATCTTGCTGACTGCTCCAAAATTCCCAAACCCAAGCGTAGACCGCGAGCATCGCGCACCCCACAATACACAGTGTACCCCATCCCAATCCGTGTGTCCCCGTTCCACTTCTCCAAGCAATCCCATCCCCACCCCGGCAACCGGCTAAAACTGCTAGAATTCGCTACGCACCCTGCTGCTGAATCTCCCAGCGCCAGTGCCACTTTCCTATTTTCCTTTCGTTCTGCATGAACCATAAGTCATTAGCAATATTTTGACCAAACAAATCAATTCTCCCCAAAGAAAAAGGGGGCACACCGCGCAAAGGGACACAACTGCAGCACACCCTGATATTCACGGGTGGTGCCCCACCCCTCCCAGCCACCAAATCCAATCCAAATAAAACCTGTCCTTCACCTTAAAACTGACCCTCTCTTCTTAACTGCTACACCCTCACCCAAACAAACCTCACTCCACCTTCCAAATCTCCCTCAATCCACCAGCTAGAGACCTATTTCCACCTCTATACCTTCCCTGCAATATACATCCATCCCCCAGCCCACAAACCGCATTAAGAATTCACGTATTTCACCCGTTTTTCTCAAATTTGTTTGTGTCATTTTTAAACGGGAATTAGATAAATTGCAAGTTTTCCAACGTGTCATTTGACTGCAGCATGCTCTAAACTTTCCACTTGTTTTCAAAAATGCCTTTTGCTGATCCATTGCCTTGTGGTTGCCAGTGATACAACATACCTGCTATTGTGATAAAAGGGATGTATATCATAATTTTGACTACACAATAAGTCATTATTTGTAAAATTCGAGTGCCATTTTAGACCTTTGCAAAGGGTTTTGCCTCTTATTGTATGAGGGATAGTCGGATTTTGATTCTGTTTAGTGCCTCCTATTGCTGACTACCTGCTGCTTCTTTCTACCCTTTCTTCTAGAATTTGATTACTTCTGGGTTGAGGGAACATTGCAGGGGGAACCTTAACTTGGGTGCTATCCATCCTAATTCAAAAAGTGTTCCTATTCAATTGTTTATTTTTTATTTATTTGCATTTTTAACGCGCTCACACAGCCCGCGGGCATCGAGGCGCTGTGCTTCATATATGTTCTAGGAGAAGGTCAATTAAGTGCACTGCTTCCATTTCCATTGTAAATATCACCCCATTGGTGATTGCTGCCCCATATAAAAACTGACTGATTTCTTTGATTTTTTTTTTTTTTTCACCAACCAGCCTGGTTCATGGTCCATTGTGACCTGGGGTATTTGAAAAAGGGGTGTGATACGAGTTGTGTACCATCTCAAATTGAATCTGCATAAAAATAAAGAGAAAGGCATCTCAGTTGTGTGCTACATACTAAACTGAGACCAAGGTTTCACACATTTGAGACAAGGTACACATTTGAGACATCCTGTCACTGTACCCTGTGGCTTCTTATGACTGACCCGCATTAGGACTTTACCTTGGATCCACTTGTATGTAACTGATAAACGTCATTGTATCATTAGCCTACTCACATATCACTGTACCTGTACAATACCTATCATGTCTGTACATAACTTTCTGTAATTTGACCTTCATATGCCTGTAAACCTACCTCACTGCAATGTACTTTCATTTATGGCATGTATGTAAACTACCTTTCTATAACATGTATCGTATGACATGCGCCCAGATGCCTTTGGCCAGGTGCACTATATAAACAAAATACAAATACAAAATACAAGGTGTGTGTCACCTGATTGAAATCCTTAACAAACTTGACAACAAATTCCCCATGACTTTTTGTTTCATTTGTAACTTCTACATCTGGACTGGTCCTTTGCATCAAACATCCATCCTACCTTTCAGTCTTCACAACAGACCTCATCAATACGTACCATAAAACTGATACTCTTGTCCCAACGGCCTTACCAACCGTTTCTCCTACCTGCACTCACCTCTTGTGGGGTTTTCCCCTCTAGGTCTGCTGGACCCAGAGGGCGGCAGCCTGCTGTCCTGTCGTCCGGCGGGGCTGGCGGAGGAAGGGTAATGCGTTTGTGCAGTCAATGGTGCTTCTTCATTCGTTGGGGCCCGATACCATTACCCCTCTAGCCTTGCCCTGGAAGGCCTCACCCAGTGAAGGGCTGCCACACCTTTGGGTCCCTTCGCGGTCGCCAGTAAATGGGGGTACACTTTCACACACCCCACTTCCGTCAAAGGGGACCCCACTCCAAAAAGACTCAGGCGGTTGGTCAAGTCATCCATTTATTCAATTTCAGCATTCACGAATGGGCATGACTTCCTGCACATTCAAAAGACTGCGCAGGAGTGAGCTGATAAGCCTTAGGTCTGCATGGTTTATATACATTTTCAAATATCATTGGCTCCAATCTCTAGCACGTGCACAAAGAAGGAGTTTACATAAGCATAGCAGTTAGTCATGTAATCTTCCTACCCCATCCCGCCTTCGTGCAGAAGAGTTCCTCGTAAACACACTCCTGGGGTGAGCCGATAAGCCTAAAACTGCAGAGTCATTACGCCCTTCTCTGCATCTCAGAGGCACTCTTCGGGAATTCACTTGTGCTGTTCATGACTATCGTGTATCTGTCGTGCCAGGCCTTTACCACCCACTGCCCTTCCCTTCTTCTTGGAATTTGACATCTGACTAACAAGAAAACAAACTTTGCAACACTGCCTACTCACCCTAGGCACGTAATCACCCTTTTCTACTCTGAAGCTCTACAGGATTCATCTTGCTACAACATGTGCAAGACCGTACTAATTTTTGTACCTACATCCTCAATGCACTAACACTCACACTTGCCACCCTTTGGCATACCGATCCAGCCATAATCCAACCTCTAACACAAACCCGCCACCCACATTCCCCAGCTCCTGGGCGCAATTAATTCTAAGCTATTGGCTTGGCTATGCAGTCCCCTCGCGATCTGTTAGTGCTTTTCTAGGGGATCACAATGTATCTCTGCCTGGCGACCTGAAACAGAAAACAGACATATCATTTAGACAGTAATAACTTATATGGAATGGGAGGGTGGGTGGGATTTCCACTCCAGTGAGGAGGGGGCAAGGGACCAAGAGAGTGAAATCTTGAGCGACAGGGCTTTATATAGCCCACCACTCTCTTGGTCCCGCAGGGGCCCCCTTTTTTGCCACCTTGTGACGTGCTACCTCCCTCCCCCAACTCTGGGCCCAAGTTGGCCCTTGTTTCTTTGGGGGTTGGCTGGGTGGGAGCCCCCACTGAGGGGCGGCGCCCGCCATTTGCCTCTGTGGTCGGCGCGTTCACCCGCCATAGCGGGGACATCCCACAGCTGCGCCTCCCCAAACACACTGGCATGCTTACCTCATTCATACTCCCCCCAACAAGACCTCCAGGAGATTCCCTGAATAAAGAGGCAAGACCAGTTTTCAAGGTGGAAATCACAATGCCACAGCAAGCTTTATTTGCATAAAGTCAAGGAGTTATCTTACAGGTGATCCGTTTCTCCACCGCACCGTGGGATATTCTACACCGGATGTGGCTTCTTAAGGACCTCCCCCACCTTCAACGTCCTGAGGACCCTGCCGGTTAAGCCCAGCCCTCCATACACATTTCCCTCTCTACCCATGGCCATTACTTTTGTTTGTTTCACAGTACACGTTCCTCAGGCCCTTGTTTCTGAGCCTTTATTCACAGTACACATTTCCCAGACACTTTTTTAGGTGCCTTTATTCCCAGACACTGAAGGTCTTTTATGATGTGATACATCTTTCATATATGCTCATGCAGGTTGCTTTGGAACTGCTATTGTGAACATTAATTGAGAATTCATTGAGATCTGCATTCAGCAGGACGCTGGTAAGAGTGACAGGATTAAGCCCCCTTTTTTACATTTTGGTTCATGCGGGGGAGCATGGGGGTGCACAGTGGTTTGGCATGGGTGTGCCACTTGGGGTGGAGTAGGTGTCTATCTACATCGGGATGTTGGAAAAGGCATAGGTTGTTTCACTTGAGAAATGGGTAGCACACCTTCTGTGCCAGCATTCAGAACAAGTTTTGCACGTGACTGTACCTGTGTTTAAAGAATCCTTATTTTTGTTGACAGAAATGTGGTACCCCTTTTTTACATTTTGGTTCACGCGGTGGAGCATGGGGGTGCACAGTGGTTTGGCATGGGTGTGCCACTTGGGGTGGAGGAGGTGCCTATCTACATCGGGATGTTGGAAAAGGCATAGGTTGTTTCACTTGAGAAATGGGTAGCACACCTTCTGTGCCAGCATTCAGAACAAGTTTTGCACGTGACTGTACCTGTGTTTAAAGAATCCTTATTTTTGTTGACAGAAATGTGGTACCAGAAATTGTGTTCTCTAGCCCTGATGAAGGTTAAGGTTAAGGTTTTGGAATTTAGTTACCTCAAACCAAAATTGAGTTGGCCGGTATAAATGGATCCATTTATTCGCACACACTTTGTCATCCATGTACGGATGTGCAAAGACTGGGTTGGTGGGTATCTGTACCTCTGCCCTCTATGTGTTTGGAACAGAGAGCACTCCACCCAAGGCTCTCCATTGGTAACTTTGAATGAGTATCCTGGCTTAAACTCTCAGGAGTT
Organism: Ambystoma mexicanum; assembly: GCF_040938575.1. Classification (NCBI taxonomy): domain Eukaryota; kingdom Metazoa; phylum Chordata; class Amphibia; order Caudata; family Ambystomatidae; genus Ambystoma; species Ambystoma mexicanum. The sequence continues at coordinate 235,446,354 of NC_090926.1, read as the reverse complement.
GATGCAGGCTGGTTCTTAAGTACAGTGAGTCCCCTAACCCCCACAAATAAGGTTCAGATTTATAGACACATCAATAATAATAGACTTTGTACTCAGGCAGTTCTGTTCAAATATTGGCAAATATATAAATCCTCCATGTGGTACAACACAAGACATAGATTCATTAATAATGCACCAAATGCTGACAGTTTTTAAAAAGCATGTGAATTGCTAAGCAAGGGGTGACTGCATAGATGAAGGAAGAAAGGCAGGTTTGTTTCAGAACATAGGCAGTATTCTTCCTTTAGACTTAAATAGGGATACTGCGCGAGGATCCCCTCACCTGGGCAACCTGTAAAGGAAAGGTCAAGGTGTACTTTATCTTGTCTATTACAGCCCAGTCCAAATAAGTTCAATAATGCTCTGCCTTTCTTTTGATAGGTTCCACCACCCCAAAGTACCTGAGATGCCACAGGAGGACAGGATCCACGATGAATCTGGGGCCCCTGAATGATTCCTGAGGCTGGAAGATGCTCTTCCTCGTCACAGTACCTTTGGTGCCTTGGCAGGCGAAGTGGTGGAGTTTCTTGGCTTTACTCAATGGGACCCCTGAAGGATGGACCCCCTTTGCAAAAGGAGTCACTGGGATGCTGAGGCCAAGAGAAAAGGAGGAACCAGACAGTGTCGGAAAGGCAGCACTTTCGGTCTTCGCTGTGGTCTCGGTTGGCGAGTCATTACTCCAGCTGTGGATGTCCTACGAAGGTGAAACTTGCTGTAGACTCCGAAAAGGCCTGGCTCAAGAAGATAACACCCATGGGGACCTCGGTTGCAAAGGGTGCAGTGGCAGAAGTAGGTGTCAGGTTTCAGGATTTTGCAGTTTATCGATTGTGTGGTTCTTCAGTGCAGCTGCAGCACGGACCTCTGGATGGCTTCTGGCAACTGGGACCCGACCACTGGACTACGGCCCCTCAACAAGGCTGGCCCCTCGGAACTTCTTCAGATTTTGGTGGAGGGAAACCCACCGGTAGACCTTCCTCTGCACACAGCGAACTGGGATCTTCAGCATGAAAAAGTGGTCAGCTGTTGTGGCAAGGATGTCCCTTGAAGGTTTCTTAAGAGATTTGAAAATGTTGCAGCTCTGGGTATCAAGCAGCACTATGCCAGGGTACCCCACTATTCTGGGCGATAGACAGCAATCTGGCTCCCAGCGATCACAAACTCTCCTCCGGACCCTGGGCGACACAACTGGATTTCTTCGACTCAAGATGCCCAAGCATGCCTCTTCTGGGCTCACGAAGAGCCCTTCTCCAGACGGCAGGCACACAGGACTGGCTTCCAAGGTACTTCGGATGAAGAGTAGCATGTGCACGACTGTCCCTCGTAGCTCGGGTAGAGGTCTCCTAGCCAGGTCCTCTTTAGGATCAGTCCTTGGAAGAACACAGCAGCTTTTGGATAACGTGAAGAAAATGCAGCAGCAGACTTCTTCCTCTAGCTGCACACCAGGGAACAGCTTAATCTTGCTTCAGCTTCGACTTCAGTTTCTGAACAAATTGGTGAGTAAGAGGTCCCTAGTTATATACGTGTTCCCCATTCACTCAGGCTGAGCCAGGCTCAGGCAGCCAATCATTCACAAGTGCATTCATGGATGCAGGCAGCCAATCAGGCTCACAGGAATTCAGGCTGTTCACTCCACCCAGACACTCATAACACAGAATGTGGATTGGAGTAAACACCCAGCCTTTCAGAACAATACACTGCATGCACTCCAGTGTCAGTCAGGGCTGGCACAGGCATTGTGTCACATACACCAAGACCAAACACCCACAACTTCAGACTCCATTCATACAGGTTCAACCCCAAGGGTGTACGCACAACACACAGCTCCTTGGAAGGCTTCAATCATCCTGACAGGAGGCAGCCTCAAATCCATATGTGGTCTTTCCGCCCAACAACTATTCAGGAAGAAAGGGACAGGGTCTGGCCTTCCCAGGACTTTGGGAAACAAGGTGTAAAGGCAACAGAAACCAAGAGGCCGAAGTGTTCGAAGTGGCCATCTTGCCATTCTTCAGGAATCCATTTATTCCTATAGCAGGGCCTGGGTGTCCCAAAAATGGGGGACACTCAGAGCCACTGTCAGGGCAGCATCTAGCTGCCACCATCCCATACCCTGCTCTGTGGGCAACAGACAGGTGCCCAAAAACACACATCAGGGATACAAGAGTGGACCCCCACTCATGGGTGCCATAAGGGTATCCCATGGGTGCTTTTCACTAAAGTAAAAATGAAGAGCTGCACTGCCAACGGTCCAGGCTGGACCTCAGTGGCAGAAAACATACAGAAAACACACACAGAGAGTTGGTAGGACAAGAACTAGGAGGCCCTGTCTCTCCAAAAGGCATTTCCAGCATCACATTGTGTGCCCGAAGGGTGATGTTTTTTTTACCATGGGCTTGGAAGTTTCTGGTTTCCATATGTGGCTTTTAGCCATAAGCAGACAGGAGTAGACACTGGGCCTCATTACAATTCTGGCAGTAGGCGTGCCGGTAAAACTGGCAGGCTGCCGCCGGATTTGTGATTTTTTTCTGGCGCCTGGCTCCACGGAAACACCGGGGGATTAGTACCACAGTGTTCCTGGAAGTCAGGCCCCAGAAAAATGTACATCCCCCATTCCAATTTGAGTCGCATAGGACTCAATGGAAATGGGGATGACGGAAGAACCAGCACCGTTAATAACAGTGCCGGTGCTTCTCGGAAAGTCTGCGGGCGGGTGCCATCTCGCCTACCAGGTGAGACCTGGTAGGCAGGACGGCAGCCGCCCGCAGACTCGGAGTGTGCCGGTCCGGTAACAATGGTGCCGGCAGGCTTACTGGCACCGTTGTTACCAGACCGGCATGCTCGTAATGAGGCCCACTGTCTTTTTCTGTGCTTTTCAATTTTGTGTTTGTATTTTGTATTTGTATGCATTATGTGTTGTTGTTTAGGTATGACTGATGAAGGGGTTATATATGTAAGGGTAGGGTTGTGAACTGTATATTACACTAGAGACATACCCAGAAGTGGGACGGATCTACCTGCAGAGAGGTGCGACATGGCCCAAAAGGGAAAGTAGGGTAAGAGCTGCCAGGTGGAACTACTCCAGAGCACTCCAGGCAACCGGACACACAGAACTAGGCCCAGATAAGAGCCCAGATAAGAAGGACCTTACATAACGGAGAACACTAAGGATGTCCCTTGAAGGTTTCTTAAGAGATTTGAAAATGTTGCAGCTCTGTGTGTCAAGCAGCACTATGCCAGGGTACCCCACTATTCTGGGCGATAGACAGCAATCTGGCTCCTAGCGATCACAAATTCTCCTCCGGACCCTGGGCGACACAACTGGATTTCTTCGACTCAAGATGTCCAAGTATGCCTCTTATGGGCTCACGAAGAGCCCTTCTCCAGACGGCAGGCACACAGGACTGGCTTCCAAGGTACTTCGGATGAAGAGTAGCATGTGCACGACTGTCCCTCGTAGCTCGGGAAGAGATCTCCTAGCCAGGTCCTCTTTAGGATCAGTCCTTGGAAGAACACAGCAGCTTTTGGATAACGTGAAGAAAATGCAGCAGCAGACTTCTTTCTCCAGCTGCACGCCAGGGAACAGCTTAATCTTGCTTCAGCTTCGACTTCAGTTTCTGAACAAATTGGTGAGTAAGAGGTCCCTAGTTATATACATGTGTTCCCCATTCACTCAGGCTGAGCCAGGCTCAGGCAGCCAATCATTCACAAGTGCATTCATGGATGCAGGCAGCCAATCAGGCTCACAGGAATTCAGGCTGTTCACTCCACCCAGACACTCATAACACAGAATGTGGATTGGAGTAAACACCCAGCCTTTCAGAACAATACACTGCATGCACTCCAGCGTCAGTCAGGGCTGGCACAGGGATTGTGTCACATACACCAAGACCAGACACCCACAACTTCAGACTCCATTCATACAGGTCCAACCCCAAGGGTGTACCCACAACACACAGCTCCTTGGAAGGCTTCAATCATCCTGACAGGAGGCAGCCTCAGATCCATATGTGGTCTTTTCACCCAACAACCATTCAGGAAGAAAGGGACAGGGTCTGGCGTTCCCAGGACTTTGGGAAACAAGGTGTAAAGGCAACAGAAACCAAGAGGCCGAAGTGTTCGAAGTGGCCATCTTGCCATTCTTCAGGAATCCATTGATTCCTATAGCAGGGCCGGGGTGTCCCAAAAATGGGGGACACTCAGAGCCACTGACAGGTCAGCATCTAGCTGCCACCATCCCATACCCTGCTCTGTGGGCAACACACAGGTGCCCAAAAACACACATAAGGGATACAAGGGTGGACCCCCACTCATGGGTGCCATAAGGGTATCCCTTGGGTGTTTTTCACTAAAGTAAAAATGAAGAGCTGCACTGCCAACGGTCCAGGCTGGACCTCAGTAGCAGAAAACATACAGAAAACACACACAGAGAGTTGGTAGGACAAGAACTAGGAGGCCCTGTCTCTCCAAAAGGCATTTCTAGCATCACATTGTGTGCCCAACGGGTGATGTTTTTTTTTACCATGGGCTTGGAAGTTTCTGGTTTCCATATGTGGCTTTTAGCCATAACCAGACAGGAGTAGACACTGGGCCTCATTACAATTCTGGCAGTAGGCGTGCCGGTAAAACTGGCAGGCTGCCGCCGGATTTGTGATTTTTTTCTGGCGCCTGGCTCCACGGAAACACCGGGGGATTAGTACCACAGTGTTCCTGGAAGTCAGGCCCCAGAAAAATGTAAATCCCCCATTCCAATTTGAGTCGCATAGGACTCAATGGAAATGGGGATGATGGAAGAACCAGCACCGTTAATAACAGTGCCGGTGCTTCCCGGAAAGTCTGCGGGCGGGTGCCATCTCGCCGGCCAGGTGAGACAGGCCGGTAGGCTTACTGGCACCGTTGATACCAAACCGGCATGCTCATAATGAGGCCCACTGTCTTTTTCTGTGATTTTCAATTTTGTGTTTGTATTTTGTATGCATTATTTGTTGTTATTAGGTATGACTGATGAAGGGGTTATGTATGTTAGGGTAGGGTTGTGAACTGTATATTACACTAGAGACATACCCAGAAGTGGGACGGATCTACCTGCAGAGAGGTACGACATGGCCCAAAAGGGAAAGTAGGGTGAGAGCTGCCAGGTGGAACTACTCCAGAGCACGCCAGGCAACCACACACATAGAACTAGGCCCAGATAAGAGCCCAGATAAGAAGGACCTTACATAACGGAGAACACTAAGGACGAAGGCGGGCTCTGGTTTTCAGGCCACACACGAGCGAGGATGACCACCAAACTTCCAAAGGGCAAAGGAAAACAATCTACCATCGAAGAGTTCACCAAATCACTGCAGGTGATGGAGGGGGCCAGCGGAAGGGGACAGAACAGTAGAGAAAACGAAAAGATGGCACTCAACAATCAGCAGATACTGGACGCCAAAGCAGATCTGAAAACATCAATGGGAAGCAGGATGGACACGGCCATCGCAGATCTGAGGACTGCGCTAGATTCCAAAATTGATGCTGTGAGTGTGGATGTGAATTTACTACGGCAAGATGCACGGGGACCCTGGAAAAGGTAGTGAAGGACAACACAAGCTCATGCAAGACTAACGCAACAGATGTCCATGTGCTACAACAGCAGATGCGCAATCTTGAAAATAGAGCAGAAGAAGCGGAAGGGCGGGCCAGCAGAAACAACATACGCATAGTAGGACTTCCGGAAGGGGAGGAGGGATCCGACTCAACGTACTATTTGGAAAACGTGCTATTGCAAGAGATAACGGACGGAGTGTTGAGCCAAGGGTTTGAAGTGGGAAGAGCGCACAGGGCCCTGACTAGGAGACCGCCGCCGGGTGCTCCACCACGACCGATCATTGCAAAAGATCCTGAATTATAAAGACAGAGAGAAGGTCCTAGAGCACTTCCAGAAGGGAGGTACAATCAGCAGGGCATCAGCAACTGTCACCGCACTACACACTTATGGTGCAAAGGCAACGACTGAACTACGGTGCCGTGAAGCGAAGGTTACGTGAAGCGGGCTATTGGTATAGGCTGTTATATCCGGCAAAAATGAAGGTGCTCCTTAAGAATAAAGCTCTGTTCTTCGAATCACCAGAGGATGTGACTACATGGCTGGATTCTAGGAACTGTCCAACGGGCACCGCAGAGCAGGAGGAGAAAGCGACAGAGAAATTAACGGGAGCCTCGAAAGCACTGTGCCGAGATTGAAGAACACGATCCAAAAGTGATAAGTACAGCTTAGATAAAGACATTGGGACTCTATACTATAGTGAAGCATATATGGGACTGATGGGTCGGACCGTATCGCCACTTTACAAGGGGATGACAGCGCAGGGCAGGAGGCAGCACCAAGGACATGCTACCTACCGCCCCCCCCAGAGGTAGCCTAGTTGGGATACTCTTAGGACGGTATCCCCCTGCTGAGTCCTGAGCACCGGTTATACCGAGTAAAGGGCTAAATGCGGGGTAGCCTGAAATCCAGGGATGGAGCTGGGCAACAGTTTGGGGAAGTTGAAAGGGGAAGGGCAACAGTTGGGGTGGGGCAAAATGGGGGGAGGGAAGAGAGCGGGGAAGTTTGAAGGGTTGTTAAGGGGAAAGGTTGGGAGGGGAGGGGGGTTGTGTAGTGGTATTAGTAAGGGAGCGAGCTTACATCCACGCGCCGCTGCGCATTATGCGGAGGACAAGAGAGGACAGGAGTGGGACTGGATACGGATGAGAAATGGGAGACCTCAAGATAGTAACCTGGAACGTCAGGGGGCTTAACAATTATCTGAAGAGAAATAAGATCATGATGTACATCAAAAGGCAGAAAATAGATATTGCTCTATTGCAAGAGACCCACCTCATAAAAGAGAAGCAGGAGATAATAAAGAAGAAATGGAAGGGGACTACCATAGGGGCAACATACTTGACATATGCCAGAGGGGTGATCACATGGATAGCACTGCAAGTCCCCTTTCAGCTATTACAGTCCACTGTGGAGCCAGATGGGAGGATGGTGGCGATACAGGGATTGATAGACAATAAAGAGCTGTGCATCATTAACACGTATGCCCCGAACCAAGATACTGTAGCGTATTTTAAGACTTTATATAGTAGAGTTAGCCCATACCTGGGGGCGCGGTCATATTGAGAGGTGACTTTAACTGTACACTAGATCCCAGGGTGGACAGGTCGGACACAAAATTAAACAAACCTACCCCTGCAGCTAAAACCTTGAAGACCCTGCTGGGTGACTTTCAGCTGGAAGATATATGGAGGCTACAGCACCCATGCGATAGACAATACTCGCACTACTCTGCCCCGCAAAACTTGCACACAAGACTAGACTATATGTTTGCTTCAGCAGGAGTGACAGGGGAGATAGTGCGGTCGGAATATAAAGCAAGGGTCCTTTCAGACCACTCGCCATTGACCTTAACATGGCAATACTTGCCTGCTAGAGCTAGGATTCCAACGTGGCGGCTCAGAGCCGAAGCGCTGAGAGACACAGTGTTCAGGAGGGACTTGGGGGCGGAAATACTTGAATACTTCGAAAATCCGGGAGCGTAGAATCAGCAGGCACCCTATGGGAGGCATTTAAGGTGGTGGTGAGAGGAGCAGCTATATCTAAATCCAAGGAGGCATAATACAAGACCTGTGAATGGCAGAGGCGAAACAAGAAGCAGTAATGCGTAAGGAAGATAACACTCTGGAGGCGGCTGAGACCTTAAGCCAATTACAACAAGAATGTGAAGGGCACTGGGAAAGATTATGCAACTTAAATTACAAGAAATATATAGAGAGGCAGCACACTAGTGGCGACAAGCCGGGGAGGATGCTAGCATGGCTGTATAAAAATGAGACACCTAGGTCACCGATCAGAGCACTACAGAGAGAAAATGGACAGATACTCGATACCCAAGAGGGCGTGAACGATGGGTTCCTTGAATTCTATCAACAATTGTATGGGGACGTAGAGGGGGGAGAACAGAAAGAGTTAATGGAAACACTGGAGGATATTGGCTTGCCTAAACTGAGTACAGAAGAAAGAGAGAGCCTAGATGCCCCAATTACGTTAGAGAAGCTAGAAGCAGTGATCAAGCAACTACCCACTAGTAAGGCCCCGGGTGCGGACGGACTCCCTAGCGAGTTTTACAAAACGAATAAGATGGAAGTGCTCCCCCCTCTACTGGCAATGTTGAACGAAGCGTTAGAAACAGGGACACTACCAGAATCCCTGAGAGAAGCGATTATCATTACACTCCTGAAGCCTAATAAGCCAAGCATGGACTGCGGGTCGTACAGACCGTTGTCCATGCTGAACCAGGATAGCAAAATACTCACGGCTGTGCTGGCGAATAGATTGAGGACGGTTATCAGCAAACTCATACATCCTGACCAGACCGGATATGTCCCGCACAGAAGTATAGCCGACAATCTTAGAAGGCTCCACCGTATCACAGAGCAAACGGAAAAGGATCTGCACAAAGTTGCTATAATTTCACTAATTGCGGTGAAGGCCTTTGACTCTGTCAAATGTCCCTGGCTGATGGTCGCCCTAAAAGAATATGGAATGGGACCCTTGTACATGAAATGGGTGAAACTACTATACAGCTCACCACTAGCCAGGGTCAAGACGGGAACGGTCATCTCAGAAAGGTGGCAACTCAGCGGGGAAACCAGACAGAGTTGTCCCTGGTCCCTGATGCTATACATCCTTGCACTGGAACCCTTAGCGATATACTTGAGGCAACAGTATGAGGAGGAGGGGATCTACACGAAAGGAGGGCCACATTTAATATCGTTGTATGCTGACGATATGCTTCTATACTATCCAGAAGAAAACCTGCAATACATCTTTGAAGCAATGGAGTGATTCGCATTGTTCTCCGGCATTGCAGTTAACCCAAAGAAGTCATGTATTTTCCCTCTGGGGAGGTATAAAAGGATCCCGTGAGAAAACCTACCAGTGCTACAAATACCCTGGGAAACCAGAACCTTTACATACCTGGGAATAGATATTTACCACACGGTGGAGGCGGAGCATAAACACAACACAGAGAAGGCGGTGGCAAACATTGAGAACAGCATGAGATTCTGGGCTAAACTCCGCTTAGCCATGATGGGAAGAGTGGCACTGCTGAAGATGGCTGTATTGCCAAGGTTGTTACACTTTTTTGGGAATATACCACAAGATACCTAGGCGATTCTTTGTCAAACAGCAGAACATATGCAGAGGTTTCATCTGGCACAACACCAGAAATATAATTGCCCTGTAGAAACTGAAGAATCTGTATGACAAAGCGGCCTTAAACTGCCCAACTTTGAGGTCTATTACCTGGCCAGCCAACTACAATATGTGGCTAAGTGGTTAATGGAGGACTCAGCATCGGAGTCCAGACTGTTTAGGTCTGAATGTGCCCCGTTTTTTCCTAAAAGAATGGATATGGCTGCCTAAACCTGAACTAAAAGGGCGTACGAGGATGTTAGAACTGGGGTGGGAGATGTGGTGTAAGGCTTGCCAGGCCACAGAGAACCCGACCCCGTACCCCCCTGCAGGTGCCTCTAGTGGCATTGACCGGAGGGGACGAGCAACTAAGAAAGACGATTCGCAAACACTGGGAACCGATGTGCATTGTAACACTAGGAGATGTATGGCAAGATGGGCAAATAGAGGAATTTAATGAACCAGTAGAAAATACAGGCCTACACCCGGGCAATACATCACTTATACCAGATTGATATGGCAGGTGAGGGGGACATGGTCCGAAATAGTGCTCGAAGACCAGCCCGACGTGGCTATAGAAACAATCTATGACATTTCTGAAGGGGGACACAAGGTTTCTCGGATCTATGAGCTGCTGATGTCTAGGGTGGGGAAGGAGGTGACCCAGCTGAGACAGGATTGGGAGGAGGAAGTCAGGGAACCCATGAATGACGGGCTATGGGAGATGGTGCAAAGATACCATAAGAAAGTGTCCAGGAATGCGAGGCTGCAACAAATCCAACTATATGTAACCCACAGAGCGTACATGACCCCCCAGAGAATTGCTCGATTCAAAAACGCAGGTATACAAACATGTCCCAAATGTGGGGAAGTGAACGCAGGAATGGTGCACATGTTCTGGGCATGCCCGGAAATCAGAAAATTCTGGGAAGAAGTAGCCCACCGACTAACCGAGAAGGGGATCACACTAGATGTGGAATCCATATGAGCATGCATGATAGGGGGTTTTCCTAGACCGTGCAAGCTGAAACACGTAAGCAAACGTAAGGACTTGGCCTATATACTTGCCAAGCGCAGAATTACCATGGGATGGAAAGAACACAATAGACCCACAGTGGAGGTATGGTGGTATGATCTCCAGAAATGGGCAGAGGCGGGGGGAGGAGGAAGCAGAGACTCTGGTAGATTGGAGACGCTTAGTGGCCATCTTGCCTGGCTCCGCCGAGGCCGATCCAAGCGAACAGGACACCTCCGAGAATACAGAAAGGGGGAGTACACCTGGAAGCAACAGCGACGGAGAATGAAGTGGGGTAGGCTCGAGTTAAAGGGAGTGCATGGGAAAGCAGTAGATACAATGTGAAATTGCATGTGATGTTTCATACTATATGACATGTACTGCTGGGTTTGTTGTGATGTTTGGTTGATATAAAAGTAAATAAAATTGTTTAAAATAAATAAATAATGCTATTAGCGCCCAGCGGTACCTGCACTGAAATAAGGGCTACCACCTAGAAACTGGCACTAATAACACTACCGCCAGTGTTATTAGTGCCAGCAGAATTTGCATCACCGACTGAAGAGGAAGCATTGCGGCTAGCCATTTTGAAAAACACAATCCATAGCTCCACTTCCTGCAGCCATCCGGTTCTGGTAAGCAGCAAAAATGTCTCAGGAGAGGATAAGAGGCAAGGTGGCTGAAAATCACCGCGGAAACCCAAATTTAGTTAGGGGAGCTTGTGGTCCTCGCAGATGAGGTAACTTCCCACTGTAACTCTATGGCAGTCGCCAACGCAAGACCACTGGCCAGCGCCGAACAGCCTTCTCGAACACCATCTCCCAGAAGGTGACAGCAGTCTCTAGTGCACCCAGTGATGGAGAGGACTGCCACAAGCAGTGGAAGGACCTGAGGGTCAGGGTGCGGGGACTGCTGTCCCAACGCCGCTGGGAGTCCCTGGTGACAGGAGGAGGCAGTTTTGAGTCACTGGTCCTCACTGCCTGGGAGGAAAAATGCAGCATGGTGCTGGACCTCAAGGGGATAAAAGGAGTCAGCAGTGCAGGAGGCAGGAGGTGAGTGCCCCCCCCCAACAAATGCATGCACAAATGACAGCCCAGAATAAGATGACCCAGAAGCTGGGAATGTCAACAGGCAGAGTTACGGAGTGGCACATCAGCCACCCTCCACATCAGCCATGGGGCAGGGCACCAAGGGCTCCCCTGAGAGTCACAGCTGCGGCAAGGGCAGGCAAGTGAACAACCAAATGCCATGTGCACCATACCCATACTGGCGCACCGTGTGCCAGAGGGATTCAGGTGCGTGAGCGATCACAACACTGTGCCGCAGTGTAAGGAAGGTATGGTATCAAACAGTGAAGACAGACACAAGTGATCACAGTTCAAGGGTGTTTAGTGAACTTTCAAAATGGGTTGGAAAAACACCTGTCTAATCCTGAATCTAAAGATGGGAGCAAGCTTTGACCATCAAATAATAACAGAGGCCTAGTAGAGTCTTGTCGAAATAAAAGGGCCTATAGTAACAAACCTATTGCCAATCCTTACTTGTAAATATAAATGGTGTGGGAGACAATATTATGCAAAAGAAAAGTGTTCAAGAAATGATATGTCAGGATAGTTGAGCCGTTAGCTTCCCTTCCCCACGTTTTCAGCACGGGACAAGGCGGCACAGTCAAGCTTAGCACACACTCAGGCTTCTCTAGCACTAAGTTGCAGTTCAAAACCTCAGTATTAGGACCTTCTGTGGCAAAGTCTCTTTGCCATTCAAAGTCTCTTATTATAGAGGACCTGATGAGACAAACAAACATTAACGTTCCTTTCTTCTCAGAGATTTCCACATGTACAATTTTCTCGAGAGATTCACTGTTTACCAAGGGCCCCAATCCTTCCGGCTCAGACCCACTTTAACAGTTCCTTTCTTCTCAATTGGCCTCCCTCGATCGGGCTCTGACCACTTTATCTCATTTTCCAATCTTTCCTTTCAATATCAAAAATCAAAGACTTTTGACTGTGCGCAGGGTTTTGCTTGACCCATCACATGACCACTTCGATTCACAGGCAGCTGCCTCTCCCTGACTCGATTAGTCATGTAGGAGGAGTGCAGGTACCTCTGACACACAATGTAGGATTCTTCCAACTGGTTTTGTGGCCTTAAGCTGTCCAATCTCAAGGTCTCGTGAAAGTAACAGTTTATTGCCGGAAAGGTCAAGGGAATTTCCCTCCTTGCAAAACCATCGTACTTCTCCATCTTTCATCCCTCGTTCAGCTGCCGTCCTGAAGCTGCTATTTCCTAGTGTGTTTTAATGACCCACCTTTTATCCATGTGGAGAACTTTAATGGAAGTCAGGTGTGTGTGTAATGGGTAGTAATTGCCTGACCTTGCCTGATCATTGTATTGGGACACGTCAGGTATACTGCTCGGGTGTTAGTCTGTTTTCTCCCAGAGTGGGCTGTCCGTGTGAAAGTGTTCATGAAGGAAATGGGAGCAGAGGGGTAGAGATTCTACGTATCCTACCTGGTAGGATGGGGTAAAGGTGTTACAGGGAAGGGGATACCCTGTCTCACCAACTGGTGACCACTCCCACTCCCCGAAGACCCCTCACCCAGCTGATCTTCCCACACTGCTCCACCACCAGGAACTGGATCCAAAAGTGATGGCTGTGTCCTGGCCACCTGGATGACATATCCCTGGGCACTAGTGGGTGAGACACCTTCTGGTTTCTCACAGTAGTCACACCAGCATGTTGCGGGCCTAGCAGTCCTCCCCCATGGCGGCATGGCAGACAAGGCACAGAGAAGTGCACGTCCCACACACTGACATGTGCCCAGCCTGCCAATCACTGTGCACCACAGTACAGCCCTGCTGGCTGCACTGCATTGCCCCATAGAGTCATAACAGTGCCATGGTCCAAGCCACCCCCACTATGTGAGTGACCCCCGGGGAGTGTATGTGGGGCCATGAAGGACCACAAGAAAGCATGTCAGACATGAGCTGCCCCAGAATGGACACCCTGCCGTACCCAAACACAGACCAATGACCAACAGGCCATGGGTCACAAACCCATCGCTACAAGCAACCCCATGATGCTGGCCCACATGCATCTTCCTATGACCAACCATGCCCATTTGCCCATATGTGTGGTGTCACACTCTGTACCATAGCAATTGTGTCTTGCGTGCCAACACACGTGGGAGAACCATACCTGACAACATTTCTTATGTCCCATACAGGCACTCACGCATCGCCAGAGGCTTCAGAGGAGGAGGAGGTTGCAAGCCCATCAGGGAGCGGCACATCCAGGCCCTCAAGGTCTGCCACCACCCCATCCCCGCGAACGGCGCCACAGGCCACACCAAGGTGGATGTCAGGCGTGTAACGCTGAAGCATAGCAGGGCCAAGGCAACACCCACACCACAGTCCACTGTGAGCTGTGCTGGGCACACTGCACCCACAGTCATAGGCAGGGACACTGAGGCCACACCTGTTGGCAGGGTGACTGAGGAGCCACAGGGGGACACCAGCCCGGTGTCAACGCCTGTCGAAGGGCCACACTCCCCAGAGAGCCCTCCTCGCCGCCAGCGCCAAAGCTCCCAGAGATCCCTCCACGCCACCAGCGCCAACGCTCCCCCAGAGAGCCTTCCATGCCACCAGCACACAGGGACACCAGAGCCGGATGTTGACACTCCCTCATGTGGCTCCCCTGCATTCAGCCCTCAGCCAGTGTCAAGCCCCTCACCCACACAGGGCAGTTCAACACACAGCATGCTGTTGCAGAGACTTGAGGACATGGAGCGCAGACAGCGGGAGATGGAAGAGATTGGCCACACTCACTCCACACACCTGCAGGCCATTTGAGCCTGTATCCTTGGGGCTACCCGGAAGGTTGTGCTTGCCATGGCGTGGAACAGGGCCAAGACAACAGCCAACACATTCTCCCTGACACTGTACCCACAGCGGGTCATAGAAATCACGAAGGCATCTCTGCACTAGCAGAAGCCATCTGGCAGAGCAAAGAGGTTCAACAGCAGCAGAACCTGGGGACATTCTACTTCCCATCCACCTCTACCCCACCCACAGAGGGGTCACAGCAGGGCACGCTGTGGCAACAGTCACTGCGCCTTCTGTGACCAAAATCACCAGGGGCCTGCACGGGGTGGGTGGAGAGGCCACGGTTGTGAAGGACTCTGGCACACTGATTGCCATGAGTGGCCATGCTGGGGAGGTGGGATTGTGTGATGGGGAGTTGGTGGTGGTAGGGAGGAGGGAGGATTGTGAAATGGGGAGTTGGTGGTGGGAGGAGGGATTGTGTGAGGGGGAGTTGGTGGTGGGAGGGGGTTTAGTTGGGCCACTACATCACATAAAAAACCATTGAACTTCATCAACGCAAGGACATTCCTGATTGTGTCATTGTTGTGTTTATTGATTGAGGTGGTGTCACACAGTCGTGCATGGCTTGTGCCATGTGAAATGTCAAAATAAATTGTCTATCAGTACCTAGCGTGCCAATCTCCCATCCCTCACGCCATCTCTGGCAATGCGTGCATTTGCCTCCGCCACAGCCACTGCATCCTCATCCACTGGGGGTGACATGCAAGGGGTAGTTGAACATTTCATCTCAGGCAGATATTGTGTAGAATGGTACACAGAAGCACAGAAACATGCCTTCAGGAGGCCGAAGGTACACTCAATGCACACACGGGTCCTGCTGTGAGCATGGTTGTAGGCAGTGTCCTGCAGTGTTTGTGGATCATGCACAGGGTAGCCAAGGCAGCTGTGGGTATCCGGAGTCACCTGCATTGGGGGGAGGCACAGGCATTAGACATGGTGTAAGGTGTGGGGGTGGACTTACACAATATCACGCCAATGCACTACTTGTGCATGTACATAGACCTTCATTTCAGGGCATGTGTCCATTCTATGTCTGTGCATGCAGTGTTACTCGTGTCATGCATTGTTTGTGCTTCATATGCATCCTGTTCCCTTGCAGCATATGTTACGTAAGGTGTCTCGTGGTGACATGTGCAGCGGAGATGGTGGCTGACATGTGACAGTGTATTTCCACTGTGCATGTGGCATGCTGGGTTCCCCATGAGCCCTCCCTGAGCATCTGGTGCCAACGAGTGGGAATTGTGGGCTGGCTGCACATAGGTGCAATCCTGTGGTACTGACAGGGTTGTTGATGTGTGAGGCAATAGGCCATTTGTCAGCATTGATCTGGTAAGTGCATGTTGCATTGTGATACCTGTAGTCATGTTGGTATATATAGTTGCTACTGTATGTGTACAACTGCTTCTCCATGTAGGTAAGTCTGGCATGTGCATACTCCCTGGCCTATACAGTGACGATGGTGCGCGAGGTGCTGAAGTACAGATTTTGCATTCGCTTGTCATGCCATACTTTGTGTAGTCATTCGCATCCCCCCCACATTTGAGCATGTGTTGCACGGCGCATGTGTGCTGGGCTTTCTACTGACCCACTAGCCAGGTCCGTTGTCCTCTGTGCCTCTCCATGTATCCTGGCAGTGTGCTGTTCCATAGGACCATGGCATCATGGGTGGAACCAGGGTAGCAGGCACAGCGGTGGGTGATGTACAGGTCGGTGGGTGATGTACAGGTTGGGGTCGCAGGTCACCTGCACATTCAGTGAGTGGTAGTTCTTGCGGTTTCGGTACACTGCTTCGTGGGCCTGGGGGGTCACTAGCGCAACATGAGTACAGTCCAGGGCAGCAATTGCATTTGCCACTTGAACCATGTCATACAACTGTGCCTTCATGGCATTGACCTGGGATGGGTGGTACGCAGTGAGATGTGGCGTTACACTTGCCACAGAGGGGCTTCAAGCACCTGGCCCAACAAAATGTGGGCTGTGCCATGCCGTGCATCATGGCCACTGAGGGCTGGAAGGTGCCAGTTCCAACAAATTGTAGGGCAGACACTAACTTCAGCAGTGGGGGCACAGCTGTCCAGAAGTTGATTCTGCTCCCTATGTCGTCCTGTATTGTGGTGAGCAGCTCTGTTATGGTCTCCCTGCAGAGGCAGTAGAGCATGACCAACTGGCTGTCGGTAAGGGCCTAATCCTGGGGATCTGCTTGGGCTCTCCTCCTCCTCATTCCTCCTCCTCCTCGTCCCCCGCCCCCTCCTGTACTCTATGTGCTCTGACATGGCTGTCCTGCCTCTCTACTTCCAGGCATAGCATGAGCAGCTGCCTGCCCCAGCTCAGTTAGTGGCAGCAGGGTGTTGGAAACATTGTTTGGGGTAGGGCTGTGCCTTACGTAGCCCTCTGGGGTGGATTGTGATCACCTGTGGCTTAATTTCAAGCACCTGTGTTCATACCTCCAGAGGAAAGCTGGAGGTAACTGCACCGTGTTTTCAGCTGTATTAGTGCCGGCTGTATTAGTGCCGGCTGTAATAGCACCGGCTGCTTTTGCAGTCAGTGGTATTTTTTGCTGATCCGGCAGAGCGGGATTGGCAGCGCTAATTCCGCTAATGCTGCTTTTAAGGGTTCCCTTCGGGCTTGTGATCAGGCCCTAAGTGCCTTATGAGCCAAAATTGGTAGCCCATAGATGTGATTCAGCTACCCCAAAAAAGCCTCCCTCATGTTATTGCACTGTACAAAATAAAACCAGTAACCATTCATATATTGGAGATCAAAGTTTTTTTCCCTTGGCTTACTCCTGACAACTTCTTGTAATGCAACTTGCCACAATCCCCTCAAGTATCATATTGCCGTACTCCTACGCTGATCTTAGTTTCTGTGATTTTATTGATTTCCCTACATTTGCAAATTTGGGGCATGCACATATTTTGACACCCAGACAAAGCCGGCACGAGGCTTTGGCAGTCTTTGCCGTTGCCCCGGGCCCCGTGCTCTTGGGGGCACTGCAGCTACCTGCTACCATGAGTATGAGAGGTAACAACGGCTGCGCTGCTTCCACCCATAGGGCTTTACTTTGTGTCTGTTTTATCAAGGCCATGCTGTCAGCTCCCAACCCTCTCTGACACTTTTAGAGACAAATACTTCCCACCCAACAGCCCATCAGACCCTTGGGGCCTCACAGTAAGGGCTTATCATGCTCTTTGTTTAAAGTAATGGTACATTTAAGAACCATTGGTTTGGACAAGGGATTGATAGCTGGCATTGTATTCTGAAAGGCAGAAATTGCTCAGTGGAAAATCCACTGAGCTTGGAGATGCCTATTTTGTAATGAATAATACTTCAGAGTTGGTGTTATAAATAGATCAAATTCGTGTTAGTAGTTATGCTGTCAATCAACAAGGAAAACGGATTGACATAAACGCTGTACTTAAAGTTCAATCACTTTGTAATTTATTTTCCAGTTTGTAGTGTTCAATCTTTTAACCAGCAGAGGCCCTTGCCGATGCATTTCGGACTATGTCCTTCTTCAGGGCAGGCTCTTAAAAAACATTAACAGAATGGGGTTAACTTCACCCCTAATATCTTGAAATTCAAACAAACATAGTATATCACATTGCATAATCTTGTACAGAATGAAGAGACACATACCTGCCAACGAATAGTGCACTCTACTTGATTTAACAATTTTACAACTCCAGTTCAGTGCAAAGTTGTTTGTTGGTGCAAATCAATGTAATCCTCCACTCTTTAATTATATTCCCAATCATCATATTTGTAGTTAAAGCACATACAATATCCATGGCAGATTATGCTTGTTCATTTCCCAACATTAATCACATATTGCACAAGTCTGTTTCTTCTAGGAATGCTAAAGTTACGTGTTCTAAAGGCACATACAATATCTATGGCACATTATGTTTGCTCATATCCCAACATTAATCACATGTTGCACAAATCTCCTTCGAGGAGTACTAAAATTGCGTGCTCTAAAGTACTTCATCCTCCTTCATGGGCTAATGTCGCATTCTATCAATTGTTCACTTTTACACATTCTCTTCATCAATAGTTCATAGAAAACAGTGTAAATCAAGCTCTTTATTCAAACCTAATGGCGCAACAGTTTTTAAGCCTGTCTATCCAAAATGCCTCGCGCTGTTCGAGTTTTTTTAGTTGCATTCATTCGTACATACTTGGTTCTGATGACTTCTAAAATTTGGAACCGTATCTGTGTGAGCCGGTGCTTGTGGTCTTGAAAATGTCTGGCTAAGGGTGAATGGCGGTTGTTGGTTCTTACATTGGACTTGTGTTCATTCCAGCGAATACGTGCTTTGCGGCTGGTTTGTCCAACATATGTGAGACCACATGGGCATTTGATTGCGTACACCACGTTTTAAGATTCGCATGTGGCATGGTCTGTCAATTGAATTTTTTCTCCTGTGCGTGAATGTGTTATGATATTGCCCTTGATCACATTATTACGATTGTTGCAAAAAAGGCATGGATAAGTGCCTGGGTTTTTAGTGTGTTGTTTCTATGGTTGATTTGGATTAGTCTCGATAAAAGATCCTTTAAATTGTGGCTCAGTTGAAATGCAAAAATTGGCTTGTTACTGAAATTAGTCTGTAGTTTTGTATTACATGTTAACAATGGCCAATGCTTCAATATTGATTTCTTGATTTTGTTCGACTGAATGCTGTACTTGCTTACAAACACAAGTCGTGTGTCGGTGCTGGTGTCATGACTCTTAGGTATTAGCAGTTGATTGTGTTTCTTTTGATTGACTTTCTGTTTTGCTTCTTGGAGTTCAGATTCCTTATATCCTCTAGATTTGAATTTGTAAAGCATTTTGGATGATTCGGTTTCCCAGTTTTCGTTGGTGTTAACAATTCTTTTGACCTTCAGTAATTGGCTATATGGTAAACTCAAGATGGTTGAAGGGGGATGAAAGCTTAAACTATGTAAAAGGTTATTCCGGCCTGTTGGTTTGTGGAAGATATTAGTTCCAAAATTAGGTACTGATGGTGTGACTTGGACGTCTAGAAAATGTAACCCGGGGTTTCCAATCTCTGAAGTGAATTTTATCCTTGTGTCGATTGTGTTGAGGTATTTCAGGAAAAGATCAAGAGTTTCTGCTGTATCATTAAAAATCGGGAAGATGTCGTCTATATAACGACCCCAATGCTTTATGTACTTTTTCCAGACCGGATGATTTAGAACGTAATCCTCTTCGAACTTAATCATAAAGGCATTCGCGTATGCTGGGGCCATTTTAGCTCCCATTGCCGTACCGCTTATTTGTTGGTAGAAGGTTTTGTTAAACTTGAAATATGAGTTTCGAGCAATCATCTCCAGCAAGATCATTATGAATTCCTTGGATGCTCCAACATTCTCTTCTTTCAACAGAATCCAATTCACAGCTTTTAGTCCTAGGTCATGAGGTATAGACGTATACAGACTGCATACATCGATGGTGGCCAAAATATCAGTGTGTTCAATTTCTATGGTATGTAGTCTGTTCAGGAAATCTGTAGTATCCTTTATGTATGAAGGACATTTCTGAATGATTGGTTGTAAAATGTTATCAATGTAGATCCCTAGAGGTTGTAAAAGTCCTGTTGCAGCTACGATCGGTCTTCCAGGTGGTTTCTGAAGGGTCTTGTGTATCTTCGGTAATAAATAAAAGTGAGGAACCTTGGTGTATTGTGTTGTCAAAAACGCTTTGGTTGTGGTAGAGATCCATTAATTTTCTTCTGCACAAGTTAACATTTCTTGAATCCTGTGCTTGATTTCTTGTTGTGGATCATATGGTAAAGTTTTGTATGTTTTAATGTCTTGTAATTGCTTGTGACATTCTTCTAGATAGTCTGTGGTGTTGAGTATTACCAATGCTCCTCCTTTGTCACCCGAGCGAATTGTTATTTCCGGATCTTCATACAGTTTTCTTCTTAATACCATGTCCTTCTTACTGAGGTTTCTGTATTGTGGTGGTTTAAAGGAAACCTTTTTAAGATCTTTCAGAACTGCTTCTTGAAATACATCTATGGTTCCATGTGCTGCTGGAGGCATGTATGTGCTTTTTGGACGTAGTTCTAGATAATGTGAATCTGTTGTGGCTGTGTCGAGTGTAGTCTCAGCTAAGTGGGCTTTTAAATTTAATTTACGTATAAACTTAAACAGCTCAATTTTGGTCTCAAACAACGTAGACCTATAAATTGGTACAAAGTTTAAACCTTTCTGCAATATTGCGAGTTCTGTTGAAGTTAATAGTCACTTGGAGAGATTAATCACTAGAGTCTTCTGCTTGGATATCTGCTTTGGATCCCCGATGTTCCTCCCCTTTCTTCTCCCCCTTCTCGTTCTTTTCTGCAATCTGGTCTTTTCTCTAAAAAAGGTTGTTTGCGCAGTGGTGTTCAAGATCTGTCGGATAGTGGTTTTCCTGTCTCGCTTGGTCGGGTGTTCAGTCGGCTTCTCAGTAGGTTTACTTGGTTCTGTATCTGACCCTGAGCTGGAATTGTCTGTTGAGGTTTTGCTCTTTGGATGATTGTAGTTGTATTTATTCATCCATGTATAGACTTCGTTGTTGCAGTAATCATAAGTGTCACACTTAAATTTGCAGATTTTCTTATTCTCTAGTTCGTCTTTGTAAGATTCTAGTTTTTGATTAATTTCTTCCAAAGTTTTATTAAGGTCTTCTTTACTCGGAGATGTGCTCAGCTCAATTTTGATATCTTCAATTTCTGTATTAATTAATGTTAGCTCCTTTGATAATTCTTGTATTGTGAGTAGTATGTGGTCTAGCGAACATTTATTTAAAATGCTCTCCTATTTTTAACAAAATCTTTGCTCTCCTTACATAATGTTGGACATAAGGACACCCGTAACCCTCTTGGTATTCTTTGTGCTCTGTGATATTTGGTTAATGTGATAGCATGTAGTTTCCTGTTAATTTCCTTGCGAATGAGATATTCAAGTTGTTTGATTTTCTTCGTTGGATCTGATGGTTGTAAACGAAGTCCTGAATCTGTAATGAGAATTAAAATTGCCTCTGTCTCCTCGGATGAAAATCCTATAGTTTCCGCGTGCTTGTTGGTGATATTTGATATTTCTTCAAAAAACATGTTATATGCGTGCCTCCACCTGTAGTTTGTGTAGCAATTTGGTGGACAAGTCTTGTGTGAGGCGGGCACCGCTTATGTTTGAGTAAATTGTTCCAAGTAAATTATATATTGATAGTGAAGTTCAAGGCGTCATCCAATAACTGTGACGTACACAATGTCAAAGAAAAAAGAACAGGCAGAAATTGGAGCTTGGAGATGCCTATTTTGTAGTGAATACTACTTCAGAGTTGGTGTTATAAATAGATAAAATTTGTGATAGTAGTTATGCAGTCAATCAACACTGTATTCTGAAAGCACATACAGAAAAATGAGTTGCCGGCCAAAACTGTCTTCTTTGAAGACAATTAAAAGACGTTGACAAGAAAGAGTTGTGCACTATCTTGATAGTATTCATATGTCCGCATTTGGTGTGTTAAATAAATGGTTTTTGAGGGGGTATGGAGGGAGAATGTCACATTTTACTCGTATCATATAAAGCATGCCTTTGCTAAACGATGCAAAAGATAACCGTTTTACATCATCTTTTGTTATGATTAAGTCGTGAAAGAGAGCCTACAAGCCATTTTTTTTATAATTTTGTGGAATTGCATTCTAGTATTTCTAGTCTTCAAGATGGGGTGAAAATAATGCAACATTTGTACTCTTATCGTGTAACATATTTCCATAAGGATTCCTACATTGCTGGAGTACTTTAATTATGATGCGTATACTTTTAAAGTCCGATTTATAAAACAGAATATTGTTGAAAGCTAAACGGCGTGGTGAGGGGAAAGGATCAGAGGGCAAATTTGTTGTGATGATTTTCCAGGTGTATGGACGCGGGAAGAGAGTTGCTGGACTGAAAATGTTCTACCTGGCCTTGTGCTGATTTTCAGATTACATGTGGGGTGACGGCATCCGCTCACTTTGTTCACAGTGCTGACTCCATCCCTCTTGGGTGTATTTGAGGCCAGTGTGCAAAAAAGCTTGTTTGCTCAAGTTTTCGCCCACCAGGATTTGAACCCACTAACACACAAAACCACTCTAATATTTCAATATAGATTTTTGGGTTAAAAGGTGCACTCCTTTTATACTAGCAAGCAGTGTTCTAGGAAAATCTCCTCTAGTTGTTTTTTTTCAGGTATTGATGATTAATGTTGGGAAAGGCAATGCTCCTTTCTATTTTGAATTTTCTTCTATTAGGAAAGGCCAGTTGAATTAAATGTGCATATTTCACTGTAGGATACGTTCAGTCCCTAAGGGTATGTTAATGATCACCGCCCTTTTTTCCGGACTTGAGCCCTATTGATGAAACTTGAAGACCTCTGGAATTGCTTTCTCTGCTTGCCTATGTACTTTTTTGGTAAATAGGGTTTGTTACTATTGCACAATCCCGCAGGAAAAACAGTTTGCCCTGTCTGGCCAGGGCCAGGGCCAATCCCTGCCCTTAGATCCTTGGAACGTCCAGTCACATTAGGTATGTTTGGATTACTTAGCAGTGATCTTCATTACTCTTTGTCCTGCTCTTCCTCTTCACAGTATTTTCCTTTGAGGTACCCATCACTACAAATGATTCAGCTCACTCTGTTGGCTACTCAAACATAAACCTCATTCCTGATATTGCTACAACCATAATATTAACAGTTACAGTTCAGATACTGAACGTCAGTTTATTTGGTGAAAAGACAGAGTTGTGGTGGGAATCAAATGAAACCCGCGCTTCGTATTGTGGTTATGAATAAACTTCTTGGTTCTTTGTCAGATTTCAAGAAGGAAGGAATACTCTTGTTTGTGGTTGGTTCCCGTAGTTGAATATATCAGTGTTCAAGGTGCCGACATGTGTTTCAACCCCACAACGGTCTTTATCAAGGCAATATATATTGTCAAGTAGGCTTGGTAAGTACAGCGGTTGTCCTGTGTACGGCTTCAAATGGTTGTTCTGCTGGATGGCACGCTGACGTGCCGGTTAGCCTCTGCAGTCATGTTGGGCGGTCGCAGTGATCGTATAGATCATCTAGACAAACCACAACTCTACCTTTTCAAAACTTGGGACAATTGAACACTGTCCCATGGGAAACTACAAACTGGCAGCAGAGCGTATACTTCCAACCTAAAAAAAACTCATATCAGCGTGGCGATACAATGTTCCTAGTGCTCGTAACTCTGTCAGCAAGTGAAAAGATAGTTTATTTTTTATCCCAAAAAAAATCAATTTGAAAAAAAAGATCGCTCTTTGACCACACAGAGCAGTCTTTATAAATCGAACTGTCACACCCATGCCACACAGTGCGAGCAGGGTCTGACAAGTGCAGGCGGAGAGGAAAGGAGCATCCCGGGAGGTAAGTATGTTTGATTTGTGTGTGTGTGTGTGTCTGTGTGTGTATGTATGTATGGGGAGTACGTGTATGTTGTGCTTGCAAGGGGGTGGTGGATGGGGAAATAGTGGGTTCGGGGGATTAACCCCTCGATTAACAAGACAGCCCATGGGAGAGGGCGGGAGTGTGGAAGGGATCACCTTGCGAGGGGAGGCAGTATGTGATATCTCTGCATTTTAAAGGCAACACAAAAACGGCTGAAAGAAATCAGTCTTTTTTGTGTTCGGTCTTTAAAATGCGGAAATATCACATAGAACTGTTTATTTGATCCACTAATTTCGTGACATCATTCTCTGTGATGCAAAGGAAGGGGCCCCCCAAATCTTTTGCCTCCCAAGGCTCTGTAAATCCTAGGACCGGCCCTGATTCGGATATAAGGCTGACAGTGTGCCCAGGTCAAAGCTGGCAGGCGACGATACAGGGAGATAAAGTAGTTGAGGAGTGAGTTAATCTTGGTGCCTACAACTGAGTGTGTACTCTAGTGTGCCACAGAGAAGTGTGATGCAAAAGAGCATCACGCAAAGTCTGATACACAATAGTGTGTTGTGCTTCTCCATGGTGCTCTAATGCAGACAGGAACAACAGGATTGGGGGTAGGGGCAAAGGGGACGCAGAGTAGCAGTGATGGGGGAGAAAATCGAGTGACCTGAGGGGAAGGGTGGGGGCGGTTGTGGCCTTTAGAGGACGGCCCCATGCAACGCTGGCCTTATATTTACAGCAATATATCGTTCTGTTGTGATGAAGGGAGGTAGGTACCTTAACTGTATCAGCTGTAAAAAAAATCTTGTTTTTTATTATGAGAAATACAAGTGCTGAAGGACACAGCAGAGCCCATTCGTCAGACCCCCAGGATATTGTGGCATGAAATGGTAAATTCTGTGGCATAAAAAAGCATATTTTGCAGCAGAAACATTTATTTATTGCTGCATTTTTGCGGGTCTTTTTAATTGATTGGAGGATGTAAGATTGGCACATTGCAGGAAAGAGGCAGTGTGCAGCACTACAAGAGAGACGGGTTGTTACTAATTATACCTTTTATATCAATTTGATAGGAAGAGTCTCAGATGTCCCTGGCTTGACAGAAGTGTTTGTTTTGAGCTACATTTATGTTTTAATGTGCATGCCTATTTAATATTATTATTAACTGTATTGATCATTATCAGTTATAATTATGGAAATATTCCCCTTCTATGTTCCCCAAGCACCCACATACCTCTCACCACACCCCTCAGGCTCTCCAATTTCCCATCGCAACGTACACACCCGAACCGCTCACTCTTTAGTCATGCACACTTTAGTCCCTATTTCCACTCCCCAGTCCCTGCCACACTCAAAATCGTACTCACACCTTATGCTCCCCAGTTCCTACCGTAGTCTACAGTAAGTCATTCATTCTTGCTACTTCTGCATCTTGCATGCTTTCTCCCATCTATCACACTCTTCCCTCATCCTTTCTCCCAATCTGCAGCCCACTGCTTTTTTCTGGCCTAACGCTCCACCTGTGGCCTGCGCTCCCTCTGCTTCTGGCTCACCATCCCACTGCTTTCTCTGATCTCTTCCCCACTGCTTCCCCTTCTGACCCACTGCTCTCCCTCTGCTTTCTTGCTTATCACTGCCCATCTGACCCATCACTCCTCCTCTCTCTCCTTTCCCTCTCATATGGTATTTGTTTTAATATTCTCAAAGGTGAACTGCGCATTTCCACAGTGCTGAGCTGTAGCGCAAATGACTAGCTGGCCAGCCGCCTTGAATATTTTGGCCTCGGAAGCTCTCTCTGCCAATATGTTCAATAGGCTCCCAGAGCATTTCACCATGACATGTCCTTAAGGGACCCGTAACAGTAAAATGTGATCCAAAAAAGCATTTCTGTCCCGTTTGAGGAAAAGAAATGCAAGTGAAACAGCAATGGTTCACTTCTGCTGTCGCACTTAAAAATAAAATCACATGATCGGGTCAGGAAAGACCCGGCCATGCAGTGTGCAGCCACCTCCCCCGTGCCTATTCAAAGCAGCTGCATGCGGTTGCCTTAGATTTCTGCACATTTAAAAGCGCATCCTGTTTGTACATTCGGGATGCGCTTTTAAATGCGCAGAAACACCCCCTGAACTGCCAGATCCGCAAAGAGGTGAAAAAGGCCACCTGCATGGGTGCATATGACATGCGCCAAAAAAGGACCAAAGCTATCTAGGTGTCGGTGAAGGCTGCACTCACTGAGATCCATAAAGTGGTTTTGTTGAAAACTTCTAATTTGTCTGTTCATCTTCAATGATACATTCTCAAATTGAATTCTTCAATCCAACTTTTGCAATAAACTGTATTTATTTTGTTGTTCATAAATACAGATGCGTGATGTGCCAATGCATTTTGGACTCAATGCAGTCCTTCATCAGTGCATTACTCAAAAATCTGATCATCACAATAATGATCAGTCAAATCAGCCATCAGTATATTAAAAATGCCATTACTTAGCCGTCATTATATCAAAAAACG
Organism: Ambystoma mexicanum; assembly: GCF_040938575.1. NCBI lineage: Eukaryota > Metazoa > Chordata > Amphibia > Caudata > Ambystomatidae > Ambystoma > Ambystoma mexicanum. The sequence goes on along the minus strand of NC_090926.1, from coordinate 235,420,245 downwards.
ATTAATAAATCGAAAAAAGACAGAAGTTAAATAAACCGGAGTAATGCATCCGGTACCAATTTATCACCATGTTGGTTAACCAATCCAAAATGAATATATATTTGCAGGGTGTATGATCCACCGTGCATCCGTAATCATAAATAGCATCAAAACGAAGGATCATAGGAATAAGAGTCAGTTGCCATACCAGAAAAAGTAATGATGGAAATGGAGTTGCAAAACGTGAAAATCAAATGAAATTTCATCAAAATCAAGGAGAAGTCCGAGTTGCAAAAGAGCATAGGAATACATCATATACAAATTATAATTCACATTAAGCCACAAAACAAAATGAGGTCACAAAAAGGTGACTGCAGTCTTTGGCCAGTCCTCATAGCGTTTTTCCAGGCATCCAGAGAACAAGTCTGTCTCCAGTGCTTACTTATGTGGGAGGACACATTTAAATACTGTGTACAGCCACGGAGCGGTCGCAGAGTTGACCGCTGAGGTGACTGCAGTCTTTGAGAAGTCTGTGGCCGCGATGGATGCCTAGGACGCTACTTCCGCCTCCTTTAGCCCGGCCTTGGAGGAAGAGAGCAGGTGCCTCAGGAGCTCATGAACACGCCATGAGGACAAGGCGGATCACGGAACAGCAATCAATTCTCGTGGATTACCAAATTTAACATCAGACATCTCATCACACCAACCTGCCACGTTGGGCAAAACCGATTTAAGACCAGCAGGATGTTTTCGGCCTCAGCTCCCAAACACCTTTCAATGTCTCTGCAGCCCCCCGCAGCCGATGCTGTGGGTCGGGCACAACTATCTAACATGTGCGCTGCAGGATTAGAACGCCAAGAGGCTGCTGCATGCACTCCACAGAAAACCGGCGACCAAAACGGACCACCAACCCCAGGCGTGACTAAACTCCTATACCCACATAACACCTCAAAGATAACTCTTATACCACCACTTGGCGCTCTCGCCCTCGGCCCTGCTACATCCCAGCTGTTACCTGCCCATGGTGAGCCTGAACCACCTGTCGGAGGAGAGGTGGCGACCGCCTCCGCAGATGGTGTGGGTCCGTGGCGAGGATCGGAGGGGGGCCTCAACGACGTGGCAGTCCCGGCGGTTGCTCAGGAAGCCCCGGCGATGGGGAGGGGCCCGGATGGGCCTGGTGTGGATCCTCCGCAACATAGCGGCTACTCGCCGGAGAGGAAAGTGGAGGAGGGCGTTGGTTCTCTGGCGTCTGCGGAAAGGGGGCGCCGACATGAGAACGACCGTCCCAGGAAGGTTTACTTTGAAGTACCAATTGAGCTACATGCAGATAACTGTGTTAACGAAGTGCCAAGCACTTCAAGCCACGACGAGGAGAATGACAAATTCGTCAACGAAAGTGGAAGTGAAATCCAAACGCAGGATGAAGAAGGCTCCCACGCTGTGATGAGCCCCCGCTAGAGTGAAAATCGTAATAGAAAAATAAAAAGCTGCAAAACAACTTTTGCCTTCGTTCCCCATGAAAAAGCGAGTCAGAATACAATAAGGCATGACTCACTCTCAGAAGAAAACGACGTTCAAGAAAAGATGCCGAAATCTTGCAGGATGTGCAGGAGCCCCAGTCAACCGAAACATTCCGGAAAATCGAAGGAAAATCAAATTTGGTAGAGTTAAGCCCTAAAACAAGATACCATTCAGCTACGCCTTCAACTTCAGAAAATGTGCTTGCCGAAAAGATAATAACCCCCTCGTCTGACACACCCAAACATCAGCTACAGCATCGCGGAACTGCAGTGGATGTAGATACATCTAATGAAAGGAGGGCAAAAGAGCACAGCAACCCGCGGCCCTTATCAAATCAGAGGCCAATACATAACTCACCATGACGGGCTCCTCCACAAAAACCCTTGACCATCAACGGGCAATTGACCCCAAAAAGATCAGTTCTTGCGAAAGACCAGTTCGCAAATAAACTGCATACAATTGAACAGGAAACAATTATTGAAATAGACATTTCACCTTGAATCAAAGAACTGGACCTCAGTGCCCCGAAAGGAGCAACAACGGACTGCCTAAAGAAAGCAAAAGAAACCCACAACTCGACGTTGGTGCCGGCTCAAAAGAACACCAATGAAAACACAAGCAGCTTTCCGCTTTGGAGAGACTCACTGTTGAAGCCCTTGTGCACACCCCCCAGAAACAGAAGGTTGAGCAAACTTCCATCGACCTCATCAAAAGAAACCCTTCTAAGAAACCCGACCTTCTGACAATAATGTCTGCAGTGACAATTTCATTGGCACCTTTTATCAAACTGTACAAGTCGCTGAACGACACGCTAAAAGATCACACAACGATTTCAGCAATGATGCCTAAAAAGCTCATATTCCTCGAAGGAATGCCATGGAACAAAGACTCAAAGAGCAGACAGCAGCGGCTCTCACTCTAAGCGCTGTTAGCCCAAAGAAAGATAGTCACTCGAGGGACCCTCAGCCACTGATTTCAGGAAAAACTGAGGTTGGAACACAAACCCCCTCGGAAAAGAACTTTCTTAACTCTTCAGAATCAAAGAATCAACGAAGTAACCACCAAGGAGAAAAAAATTGCAACACCGCTGTAGGACATCCAGTGGTGTCCTCCTTGCTCATTCAGGAGCCTGCAACCGTAACTGCTAAAAAATAATCAGACCTCAAGATCCACAATGCCCCAGTTGCCAAAGACAGCAGACAAACCCTACCCCCCAAAGATCAACTGCGTTATCAGGGAGAACATGTTCCCGTCTATCATGGAGCCGGGGTGTAACGATACTCTAGTAAACACTGTGAATAACGACCCCTACAAAGATTTCCCCATCTTTGAATATTTGAAAACCAAACCAAAAGAAACTGTGGATGACAGACAACAAATCACGCTCTGTTTATCAGTGTTGGAGGAAACAAGATCAGCAGTTGGAAGAAATGTCAAAAACGCCCCCCGACTCCCATTCTGAGAAAAAAACAACTTCTCCCAGGTACGACGAAACACCTTGATGAAACACACACGCCAAGAAAACACGGGCCCTCATGAGACAACCCGGCTAAATCCCCAATATCGGTGGAAGATTTCTTAGCAGACAAGGCTGAAATGAACATAAGCCATCACCTCTCTGCTGACTTGGGAACCACACAAGAGGAAAACACTACAGTGGAACCAAGGGAGACTTGCAACTTACCAGAGAACCCAGAGGAGCAAATATACCCCAATAGGGGTACTCCAGCCGAAAACACTGAAACTATCTTTCTTACTTTGGAAGATAGGTGTAAAAAAAAGGCGACGGCAACATACTGGGGCCCCCAACAAATCTCTGCCGTTAAATGAAGAAATGAGGCAGACATTTCTAGGAACAGAAAAAATGACACCATGACAAACTTCACTTCAAGATCCAATAACTCCCCAAAACGGAAAAGAATTACATCAATCGAGAAAAACAACTGCATAAATATTTCACGTAGACCTCAATCAAAAACTACAACAAAACACACTGATAAGCCTGAAAACAGGGTCTCCAGAAACCATCATGGCCTAGATGGGGATAAAAAAACAGGCAACAAAAAACTGCCAGAGAGCCCAGTCAGGAGAGTTGAAACCGCACGAATCTTCAAACTGGAGCAAACAAGGAACAACTACAAAGACCTTGTACTAAACAGGAAAACAGTTCTAAATCTCCTACACCATATCCAAAACCTCAGATACCTTAGGTCAGAAGACCTAATACTAGTAGAACCATACCATGAGGGCCCTAAAGCAAAGTCCTATTTGCACATAGCTTCCCCTGCTGTAAAATCAATGATAAAAGACGCAGAGAAAAACCTCTTGAACTTGGGATACTTACTAACTGGGGTGAGAGAAAAATTGCCCCGTTCGGAACATTTTGACCGTGAAAGAAACCAGGAAAAGCAGTCTAGCAAACCCAAACCTCGTTTTGTAGGAAGAACCAAAGAACAGTACAGCAATAGAAGACTTGGAGATAAAGATCGCAGCTATTCTAGTGCTATGAATAGAAGAAACGAGCACAAAACACAAAGCGAACAAACAGAAAGTGAACAACAGCGGGATCACCAAAAGAGGTCAGAAAAAGCGCCAGTAAGATCTAGGGCAGTGGAAACCTTATTCCCTGAAGAGGCACCCGAATCAGGGAGATTCCCAAGTGGCCCGATACCCAAAATAAAGAAAACTGTTACACAAGATCTACAAGCTACGTTTCCAGAACCTACGGATAAGGTCTTAGCTTTCCGCCCGCTGAAGCAATTTTGGGCCTGGTTGTCAAAGGCAATCCGCCTCTCTGCCACGACAACCCCAAAATACAGACTACACAGATGTATGCAAGGTTATGCAAGTGGCGTTGAAGATGGGATCTTGGAATACGAGAGGCCACCAACACCTTACGACAGCCGGCGGTGTCGATCTTAGGGCCTTTGATATTCTTTGCCTCCAGGAAACTTGGCTGGTCGAAAAGCCAACTCTAGACGGCTATGTCCTCGAAATGTTACCAGCCCTGAAAGGGCCAAAAGGGCGCCCCTCGTCGGGACTTATATCTGCTGTCGGCTCAGGAAGTGGCATCCACATCCAAGAGACTCTCCTAGTGAACAGTTCCCTACTGGTAATACTCATGAACTGGGAACACATCAACACGCAAACAGGAAGAAAGGGTCGCACACCGGTAGTAATCATCAACGCCTACTGGAATCCCCAAGACTACCTTTTGATGGTGGAAAAAACTATTGATGACGCCTACGTTGAACACGAAGTGACACACATAGTCATCTGTGGTGATTTAAATGCAACATGCAAGACGCAAGACTTGGCGGCCAAAGGAAACAAAAACAAGTCTCCATCGGAGGAGTGAGGCGCCCTCTGGTAAGAACTTATGGATTCAAGAAAACTCCTTAACATAGATAAGTCAATTAACCGGCCCAACCATATTCCAACTTGGGAAAGAGAGTTCGCTTCGGCTACAATTGACTATATTTTTGCATCATGTGCCATGTTGTCGCTAATAACTTTGTTCGAGGTGATAAAGACTAAATTCAGTGACCACAACCACCTGACAACAACATGGGCATCGCTGACCGCCCAGAAAACACTACAGCAAGTACCGAAATTGAAAGCAACACCCATGGCAATCGACTCGAGTTGAGTGCAAGGAACATCAAAGAACTAACGAGAAACTACAGAACCCTGGCAGACGCCGGTGAAGGGGCTGTGAATACTCTTGTAACCGACTATCAACCACTGCTAACACTATACAAGCCCGCTGGGAAAAAATCCAATCGGCCATCAAACCTGAAAAAACACAACTTTGATAAAACTTTAGTGGAGAAAAGACGTGCACTCCGCAAAATCAAAAGAATGGCGTCAAAATACAAGTCCAAAATCCACAAGAACAAGCTGTACGAAGAAATGAAGAAATATAAGTCTTGGATTAAAGGTTACCAGATAATATTGTACCTACAAGACTCAGAAGCAATGTTGAAGTTGGTGAGTGAGAGTTTTGGTCACTGATAAGATCAACAGAATCCTCAATTGACGATACCCTCTCAAACAGTGTGGGAGAAGCCACTTGGGTGAAGTACTTTAAAACCCTATTCCACTTACCACCTAGCAACACCTCCCTAAAGCAAGACGAAAACACCACACCGTTTGCCGATCTACACGACCGAGACACCATCGAAGACACTATACGCAAACTAAAAACATCAAGAGCCCGGGTCCGGATGGGGGATAACGAACATTGATTTAAAGACTCATCTGGAAGAGGGGGCAACCTTCATCAGCTTGGCCTTTGAAAGGTGTATGGAGTCCAAGACTATACCACCATCTTGGACATCATCGATTGTGGTGCCCATCTTTAAGAAGGGTAGCAAAGAAGACAAGAAATGACTGCCCGATTGCATTACTTGATTTGATCGGGAAGGTCTTCGACTCCCTACTACTATCTAGGTTCCAAACTTGGGCTAAGAATTCAGCCTGTGCTGACCCGTTCCAAGCGAGTTTCAAGAACATCGGCCAACATTATGCTTCTGAGCATCATAAAAGGCAAGATCATGGAAGGGAGCCTAGGGGTTTTCCTCGCATTTATCGACCTGGCTCAAGCGTTTGACCAGGTCGACCGAGAGAAATTATGGGCTAAACTCTCAGCTTGGAACTGCCCGCCAGCCACTCTGGACCCGATAAAAGCTCTCTACTCTGAAACAAAAATGAGAGTGAGACTGAAACAACAAGGCTTGTAATCAGAAGAAATACCAACCACAAGAGGGGTAAAACAAGGCTGACTCTTGCCCCGGCACTTTTCATTTCATCCCTTGGGGACTTCAAAAACACAGAAAAAATTGTGAGGTCATTTCCATCAAAAATTGGCCAAACAACAATATCCCGACTGCTGTACGTGGACAATATGATCCTCTTAGATCACATGGCAAACGACTTGCAGCAACAACTTGATAATCTCTCGAAGTATATTTGATCAAACAATTTGGAAATAAACAAGGGAAAAACAAAAGTTATGTCGCTGGAAAAATCAAGAAAGAGAAAAGAAAATCTAACATGGTACCTCGAGGGCTCGCAAATCAAGAAAGCACTTGAATTCAAGTACCTAGGAGTTACCCTGGACAGTTCAAGACTGGAAAACACAATGCAGCGTGTTCTCTGGGACAAAACAAGGAAACCTATGTCGCAAACTCGAGCTGTGGACAAAAAATGTGTCCGCTTCTCCCTTCTAAGACACATTTTAAATTCTACAGAGCAAAGGTGGTACCATCCTTAACGTATGGGGTCGACGCGATGCCAAACATTCCGAAGACCATATGGCTGCAACTGGAAGGATATTTCTGGAGAACTGTCTTAAACCTGCCAAAGTCAACTCAAATGCCTTCGATCAGACGCAAACTGAGCTTGCACTCGCTAAAAGCAGCATGATGCTCTTCAGGAAATCTTTGATTCTGGACAGCACCTGGATCTACAACCTGATAAATACTGAGACCAAAATAGCCCGTTGCAAAATGCTGAATACTTGGGCAAACAAAAATAAAGGCAAGTTGGCAATGATACAATGCACAGAAGAAGATCTGATCCAAAACCCGCAAAGGGTAAAAAGAAAAATGGAAGAGCTTGATTGGATTTGTACATTAGTAACATCGGCAAAGTACAAACTGACAACCCATCTTCCACCGAATACAAAAAAGTTAAATCAGCCCAGGACTTCATTAAGAAATTTCCAAACAAAACAGTAAGAAACATGTTTCTCGGAGCACGCCTAAATCTTCTGGACACAAATGAAATCCGAGCGATCAGAGACCTCTCAAACTCCAACAAATGCAGACGCTGCAAAAATCAAATGCAGATTTAAACAATACAACATTTACTGTTGTAATGCCCAGAAACACAATCAATCAGAAGAGATTACGTAACACATCTTTGTTCTCTACTTCTTTTGTGCGAGGAAGACACCTGGTGGGCCCGCCTCATAAACGGAGAAAAAACTTCATGGATAATAGCCACAACAGAATTCCTTTTGAATGCACTGGGAAAAATCGCACCTGAAGAGTCTTTCCCACATAGACAGGGAAACTATCAATTTTAAATACTGTCTTCCTGTTTCGTTCCGTCCTGCACTACCTACATTTTAGAGACGCAAAGACTGAAACAATTACTCCTTGTAAAAATCACTAATTGATTCAAACAAGTAATACAAAATAAAAAAATAAAAATATATCATATACGTTGAGTCATAAAAGGGAATTTGAAAAGCAGCAAAAAGACATAAATTATATATGAATCATAATTCACATTAGGCCACAAGACGACACAACCAAGACAACAAAATCAACAACATAGAGAGAAAAAAGGGAAAATGTAGATGTACACAAAATAATTCCAAAGCAGGTTCAATTGTGAAGTATTCATACAATCAGTGCTCTTGTCAGTTTAGCGTTCGTGGTGGTGGGTCATGTGTCCTACTAATCATAATGGAGTCATTACTGGTAAAAGTTTGCAAATCTTTTAAAATTCATGGTGCGCATACGTAGTGTCATGGTGTAATGTGTTCATGCCAAAGGTGCGCATATCCAAGCTGTAGACGGGCTGACATCTGCATATGAGGTCTATTCATTTAGTGTTAGGCGTCTCCCTGGTGGATAGATGTTCAGAATTAGTGACTCGTTTTTGCCATGTATGGCACCAACATCTTCGTGAGGTGAATGTGAGTGTATAGCTAATACTATAATTAAGTGGATGTTAAAGATAAGATTTCAGACCTGCATATCCTGTTGTTCTCGTGAATATAGGCTATGCGTGTTGCCAAGGCTATGCGTGTTGCCATTAAAGTATCCGTAACCTACAGAGAATGCATATGATCAGCAAGACTGTTATGAGCAGTAAAGTTCTTTCTTGTGCTGAAGATATGATTACCTGTAACCTACTGCTCTGCAAGATCTGTCACATTGCGGCTATGATCTGGTTTACAATACCAAAAAATTAATGTTTTTTAGCGGTGCAAGCGCCATTACTCATTACTGAAGCCCGCTGATTAATTGCCATACGGCGTGTGCATAGATAATAGTCATGTGACGACCTAGTGTGTTGTAAACATGAGTACGACCTTGTTCGTGTTGAGGTTGGACATCTTGGCATGGAGTTAATAATTATATTCTCATGTCTAATAATGGCCAATTCACCATATTCTGTGTCAGGTAGATACTCTGCCATTCAGAAACATCTGTTTAAACCCATAGTGTCGTAATATTAGTGTTAGACTCCTATATACTTTGTAACTCGATTCTTAAAATACTAACAAGAACGAGTGAGTAGTCTACTAGGTGCGACCCTGTTGGTGGGATATCTCAATAGAGGCTAGTGTAAGTGCAAAAAATTACAATAAGGCAATGACCTCTGCAGAAGGCTGGATATGTGGTCAGTATAACTCTTTACAGACATTACAAGACGTACTGGATGGGTTAAATACATATGTCATTATCACACATACTATACAGAAGGATAATCAAGGAGTGAAAATGTAATGAAAATCCACTTGCAGTGCAGTCGTGTCAAACTCCACTTACAGTACAGTTGTGTGATATTTTCATAAGTATGTGGATAGTAATTAATGTGTCAGGTGAATATGTTGCAAGGTGTAATGATCATAAAGGACGCTCATGAAGTAAAGAATAGTCATGATAATATTAAATGTTCCCGTAATTACATGGTTGCATGTATTTGCATGGGTTACATGCATATGTTGTTATCACACATAATCTACGGACGGTTAACCAAGGAGTGAAAGTCCAGTCAAACTTAACTTCTATTACAGTAGAGAAAAATCATGATAATAATAAAGGGTCCCGTAATTGCATGATTACATGTAGTTGCATCAGTATAAGGTCAACATAAAGTAGGTCTTATACTCGTATACTTCATGTGCTTGTCTCCTCGTATGTTGCATAAGAAATCGCGACTACACTCTTTGTCCATAATCATACGGTGTATGTTATAAAAAAGCAATTTAGGTCCCATTCTTGGTTCATCCCATTGGGTGCAAGTGCATCCAACCGGCGATCGAATAAGCCTCATGTTGCGACCTTCTTCTTTTCATATCACCCTTGCAGCGTTTTGTGCTCATCACCTCCAGGATGTGAAACCTCATCTGGGCAATGGTGTGACCTTGTTCTTGAAAGTGTCTGGCTATGTCCGAGATTGTATTGTGGTTTCTAATGCAGGATTTGTGTTTGCTCACGCGTATTTTAATTTTACATGCTGTTTCACCAACGTAATAAATACCACATGGACATTTGATGCCATGTATTGCATTTTCAGTTAGGAAAGTAGAACAATTGTTATCTTTTATTTTTTCGGCTGTCCTTGTATGAAAGGCATATGCTCCTTTAATTACATTGCTGCAGTTACTGCAAATGAGGCACAGGAAAGTTCCTGATTTCTTATCTCTCTTAGATTGTCAAGGTTCCTTGCTAGTGTTTACAAGTAGATCTCTTAGGTTTTGGCTCCTCTGGTAGGCGAACACCAGAGGGTGTGGGAAAAGGTCTTTGGTGCGTTCGTCATTCGTTAGAATGTTCCAATTTATTTAGATGCATCACTTTACCTGTTGGCTTTGGGTTGAGTATTTGGACAGGGATTCAGGTTTAATCTTATTCTGCAGAATGTTCTCTTGTGTGTTTGATGTTGTTCTTGTGGCTGCTGCGGTTAGATCCTGTTCAGGATATCCTCTATCTTTCAATTTCTTGCATAGTTTAGAAACTTCTGCTTCACATTCTGCAGGATCACTTACAATCCTCTTGATTCTAAGCATTTGTCCGTATGGTACATTTCTGAGAGTGTTTTCAGCATGAAAACTGAGTAAATTGTTCCTATCTGTTGGTTTCGTATAGACAGTGGTGGATATTTTGCCTTCTTGTACTTTTATTTGTACATCACGAAAATGTACGTCTAGTGTACCTATATCTGCTGCAAATTCAATTCTTTGATCTATTATTTTGATGTAATTGAGAAAGTTATCCAATGTCTCCCTGTTGCAGTGCCAGACTCCAAAAATGTAATCGATGTAGCATACTCAAGTCTTGATATATTTCTGCCGCGCTGGATGTTGCAAAATATGTGTGCTCTCAAACTTATACATAAAGCTCTTTGCATATACTGGTGCATTGGTGGCTCCCAGAGCAGTCCCCCATCTTTGAAGATAGAATTTTCTGTTGGATTCAAAATAGGAATTGAGAGAAATGAAATTTAATAATGTAATGCTAAATTCTTTTGTTGCTCCAATTGCATCTTCTTGTAACAACAGCCCTTCCACGCCTCCTTTCCTTGGTCATGTGGGAAGCTCGTGTATATGGGCTGCTTACATCAATGGTAAATAAAATGTCTTCTTCCATCAGATTAATCTTGTCTAATATCAGTAAGAGGTGGGTACTGTCTTTAATGTAAGTATATGTCTTCTGTATGATTGGTTGAAGAAAGAAATCGTACGTGCCTAATGGTTGTACAATGCCTCCAGTTGCTGCAACAATTGGTTGTTCTGGCGGTTCTTACATGCTTTTATGTATTTTGGGAAGTAAACAAAAGTGCAGTGTCTGTGGATACTGAGTAGATAGAAATGTCTTTGTTGTGTGTTAAATCCATTCCGTTTCTAAAGCAGTTTCCAGTATGTTGTCCAAATCAGCACTGATTTCTGTGATAGGGTCATGTTCTAAGACTGCATAAATTCTTTGGATGTTCAATTGTCGGTCACATTCGGCCACGTAATCACTGGTGTTGAGAATTACCAGTGCCCCGCCTTTGTCTGCTGGACGTATGGTAATGGTTTCATCAGAGTATAGTGTCCTAGCTCCCCTCTATTAAGGTTACTGTTCTTGGGTTTCCGAAGTGTATTTTCTTCAGGTCAGATAGTACAATTTTCTGAAAGATTTCGATAGAAAAATTGATTGGAGGAGTGAATGTACTTTTGGGTTTAAATTCGATGTATTTGTTGTCACTTTCGGTTGGTTTGTCTTGTGATGGCAATTCTGCAAAAAACACTTTTAATTTCAATTCACGAATTCATTTATGCAACTCAACTTTGGTGTTGAATATGCATGTCCCATAAGTATACGGGGTTAAAGAGTGGGTTCTAGAACCTGAACACTCCTGTGCTGAGCTCTGTGTATTTTTAGGATGTTTTCAATTGTTCTTTTACAAGGTCAAAGGGTGGAAGAAGCAAACCCAATGCTTCTTACAGAAAATGTCAGTCCTTTCTGTAGGGTTCTTTGTATGCTGTTAATGTCTTGTTAGATATATTCACGATTAGGTTTGCTGTGTCTGAAACCTCATTAGCGTCCCTTGGGTTCTTCCTCTTCCCACTCCTTGTTCTTTTCCTCTGGGACTTATCCCTAAAAAACATCCCGCGATGTTGGATGCACTTGTTGCTGCTGTTTGGTCATCAGTGTTAGACGTGTTTGCACCTTGACTGTTGGTCAGTGTTGTAGCAGATCTTTTAGTAGAATCTGAGTCTGAACTGCTGTTATCTGTTGATGTGTTGTTGGCTCTTGGCTGCTGGTATTGATTTTTGTCAGCCCAACTATATACTTCGTCGTTTAGGTGGTCATATGTGTCTCTTTTGAATTTCCTGATTTTCCTCCAGGTCAGTTTTGTAGGAATCCAACCGACTGTTGATATCTATTAATATCTCAGAGAATATTTCTGCATTCATCAGACTGGTGATCTCAGTTGTAAGCTTGTTAATCACCCTTTCAAGATGATCAATATTAATGGATAGCTCTTTTATTGTGGGTAATATGAGATCTCATGAACACCCATCTAGAATTTGCATCCCATTTCCTGATAAACTCCTTGTTTTCCTTGCATAATGTGGGTCTTAATGGTATCCTAAGTCCGCAGGGGATACTTTGTGCTCTATAATATCTTCCAAGTGTCACTGCATGTCATTTCCAACTGATAGCTTTCCTGATCACATATTCCAACTGTTTAATCCTTTTCTGTGACTCTGTGTTTTGTGTTACCTAGCCTGTTCTTTGATCAAATTGAGTATTGCATCTGTTTGCTCTGAGGAAAACCACAGTGTAGTAGCTCTTTGTTCTGTTGGGTGATCAATATTGTTGTATGACATTGTGGCGTGCCACCACTCTATTTGGAGCACGGAAGGGGGAACGTAATTGTATAGTGGGTGAGTGGGCTAATTCCCTCACCCACTATACAATTAAGACATTTTATTTGAGATTGATGTAAGCAGCCTACATACGAGCATCCCACATGACCAAGGACAGTAGACAGTGGAATGGCTGTTATTACAAAAAGATGCAATTGGAGCATCAAAATAATTTATCATGATATTATTACATTTCATTCATTTCAGCTCTATGTATAGGTTTGAGAGCACACATATTTTGTAACATCCAGTCTGGCAGAAATATATCTAGACCTGGGTATGCTACATCAATGACATTTTTGGAGTCTGACACGGCAAAAGGGAGAGATTGGATAACTTTCTCAATTGCATCAAAGGATCCAATTTGCAGCAGATATAGGTACCCCAGACATACATTTTCGTGATGTACGAATAAAAGTTCAAGAAGGCAAAATATCCACCACTGTCTACACGAAACCAACAGATAGGAACAATTTAGTTCACAGACTTAGGGGGTAATTCATGGATTATTTGTGCTGAAAAAATGGGATTCGTGCGCCATTCTGCCTGCAAATTCCTGTTTAACAAATGGGGATTTGCGGGCAGAATGGCGCACAAATCCCATTATTTCTGGCGCAAATAATCCATGAATTACCCCCTTCGTTTTCATCCTCAAAACTCTCTCAGAAATGTACCATACGGACAAACGCTTAGAATCTAGAGGATTGTAAGCGAGCCGGCAAAATGTGAAGCAGATGTTTCTAAACTATGTAAGAAATTGAAAGATAGAGGATATCGTGAACAGGATCTAACAGCAGCAGCCACAAGAACAACATGAAACACACGAGAGAACTTGCTGCAGAATAAGACTACATGTGAATCCCCGCCATTGGTACTTGTATTCAGATACTCAACCCAAAGCCAACATGCAAAGAGATGCATCTCCAAAAATTGACAAATACACCAAAGATCTTTTTCCACGCCCTCCGGTGTTACCCTACCAGAGGAGCGAAAACCTGTGAGATCTACTTTTGAATACTAGAAACGAACCTCGACAATCTAAGAGAGATAAGAAATCTGGAACTTTCCAATGCCTCAATTCACGGGATCTGCAGGAATGTAACTAAAGGAGCATACGGCTTTCATCAAAGGACAGGCAATAAAATAAAACGTAGCCATTTTTCTACTTGTCTAACTGAAAATGCAATATATGGTATCAAATAGCCATGCAGTATTTATTATGTTGGTGAAACCGCGCATAAAATTAGAATATGCATGAACGAAAACAAATCACACATTAAAAACCACATTACAACCCTGGCAGTAGTGAGACACTTTAATGAACAAGGTCACACCATTGCCCAGATGAGGTTTCACATCCTGGAGGTCATGAGCACAAAAGGCTGTAAGGGTGATATAAAAAGAAGAACATCGCAACGTGAGGCTTATTGGATCGACCGGTTGGATGCACTTGCACCCAACCGGATTAACGAAAAATAGGACCTAAATTGCTTTTTATAACAGTCACTGCATAAGTGTGGAGAAAGAGTGTAGTCTGGATTTCTTATGCAACATATGAGGAGACAAGCACATGAAGTATATGAGTATAACGTCACCCTATGTTGACCTTATACTGATGCGACTGCATGTGATCATGCAATTACGGGACCCTTTATTATTATCATGATTATTCTTTACATTAGGAGCATCTTGATGATGATTATACCTTGCAACATATTCACCTGACTCAGTAATTATAATGCACTTAGCTATGAGAATATCACACAACACCATTGTACTGGAAATTAAGTTTGACTGGATTTTCACTCCTTGGTAATCCTTCTGTATATTATGGGCCTCATTACGATTTTGGCCGCACCCATGCCGCTATTGGTGGCATGGCTGCCGCCAAAATCGGGTCCGGGTTCCCAGAATGGGGAATTACCAGATCATTCCATGTTCGGAGGGCCCGGTAATTCCTTCCTTCAGGAACCTGGCCCAGACCTTCCCCAATCCCATTTCAGCCCCCATAGGGCTGAATGGGAATGGGGGAGGGAGCAAACAACGGCCCGATTACGAGCGGCCCGTTGTTTGCTCCCTCTTCTCCTCGCGGGACCCGGTAAGCACGCCTGGTTTGACCAGGCATTACTTACCGGGCCCCGCGAGGGGAGCTTGTAATGAGGCGGAACGGGTTTAACGGGTCCGCCTCCTTTAGCGGGTCCCATTAACCCGTTCCGCCTCACTTGTAATGAGGCCCTATGTGTTATAAAGACATATGCATGTAACCCATCCGAATACATGCACATACATGCAACCATGTAATTATGAGACCCTTTATTGTTATCATGACTATTCTTTACATCATGGGCGTCCTTTATGATGATTACACCTTGCAACAAATTTACTGGGCATGTTAATTACTGTTGCATGTCACCCCTTCTGGGGGACATGGTACGTCCCAAGTGTGTGTCATGGTCACATAAGGGGTAACCATGTGACCAAAGAAATAAATAGGATGAGCCGCTTCCGGCTCGTCAGTCGATCCTGAGCTGACTCTGGTATCGTTCTTGCCAAGCATCATGTTGGTGCTACACCACGTGCAGGAGGCCCAAGGACGGGGCCCTGCACGAGGTTCGCGCCCATGCCGGGCAACTCCATCCTCCCTGAATGGTTTGGCCATGTGACCATGGCTGAGGGTGCAACCCCGGCCTGGGTGCCCGCAGGGCCGGGGCTGCTGTGAGCTGGGTGCCCCCCAGCCCATGTGTGTCGCTCTGGTAATCCGGGGCGAGCAGGGTGATCCCTGCTCATGGTTTGCTGCGTGATCGCAGCTCAACTGGTTACTGCCGGGTGATCCCGACAACATTGGTGGCCCACTCCGGTGGTCTGGGAGCAGGCCCCCACAATTACTATCCACCCACTACGAAAATCTGACACGACTGTACTGAAAGTGGAGTTTGACACGACTGCACTGTAAGTTGAGTTTCATTAGATGTTTACTCCTTCGTTATCCTTCTGTATAGTATGTGTGATGATAACATATACATTTAACTCATCCGGTACGCCTTGTAATGTCTGCCAAGAGTTCTACTGACCACACATCCAGCCATCTGCAGAGGTCATTGCCTTATTGTCATTTTTTGCAATTACACTACCCTCTATTGAGACGTCCCACCAACAGGGTCACACCTAGTAAACTACTCACCCGTTCTTATTAGTATTTTAAGAATCGAGTTACAAAGTACATAGGGGTCTAACATTAACAATACGACAATACAGTTTTAAACAGATGTTTCTGAATTTGAGAGTATCTAATTGACACAGAACATGGTGAATTAGCCATTATTAGACATGAGAATACAATTATTAACTCCATGCCAGGATGTCCGACCTCAACACAAACACGGTTGTACTCATGTCTACAACACACTAGGTCATCACATGACTATTATCTACGCACAGACCATATGCAAATCAAGCAACAGGCTCCAGTAATTAGTATTTGCATTTGTGCCGCTTAAAACAGTACTTTTTGGTATCGTACACCAGATAGTAGCTGCACAGTGACAGATCCTGCAGAGCAGTAGGTTAAAGGCAATCAGATCTCCAGCACAAGATAGAACTTTACCGGTCATAACAGCCTTGCTGATTGTATGTATTCTCTGTAGGTTACGGATACCTGAATGGCAACACGGATACCCTATATCCTGAGAGCAACAGGCTATGCAGGTCTAAAGTCTTATATTCATCATCCACTTAATTATAGTATTAGCTATACGCTCACGTTCACCTCACGAAGTTGTTGGTACCATACAGGGCATAAACGAGTCACTCATTCTGAATATCAACCAGGGAGACACCTAACAGTAAATAAATAGACCTCATCGGCATATGATAGCCTGTCTCTAGCTTGGACATACGCACTACCGGCATGAACACATTACACCACAACACTACGTATGCGCACCATGAATATTAAACGATTTGCAGACTTTTACCGGCAAAGGCTCCATTATCATTAGTAGGACACATGACCTACCACCAAGTACGCTAAACTGACAAGAGCACAGATTCTATGTCATGACAGGAGGCATCATATTATGCATTACAATATTTACTTCTGAACCACAGCAGCAAAGAAAAAACTTTTACAAACAAAAAAATTTTAAATAACAGAACTAAATATAGTTCAGTCAATGTAAGGGGAGCTCCCCAATCCAACATGGAGGAAAGGTCATGCCCTGCAGGAGTCCAATGGGCAGGGACCCTCCTCTATATATGTCCTTTGCTTTAATCCCAACTCCTCTTTCTTTGCTGCTGATACCACAGCTAAGTCACTCCTTTTAGTTGTGCCTTGAATGCTAGTCAGTAGTTGTAATAATGATTTATTGTTTATTATATCACATGGTGTGTATTATAGTGTTTTACTTATAATAACGTTTTACCGTTTTTTTCCCCTTTGGGAACTTTTTCATGAGTTCTTTGTTGAAACGTGTTATTGTAGGTGGAGGTCGTATGAGACCGCTGCTTTATTTTCATTACCAGTTTTCTTGCGAATCCACTTCTGGCGGAGTTTTATTACTCTGCAAGCCTATCGCACGCAGGCATATTGGAAGCTTTAGGCTTCAGGCCCGACGCGCATAACTCTCCAGGCTCTACACGCGCGGGTCTGTCGGAAGTCAGACCCGATGCGTGTGGGGCCTTTTGCAAAAAATAAAAATCACGTTTTCAACATGCGCGGGCCTGTGAAGCGTTGGCTTCAGACCCGACGCACATGAGTCTTGGGCGCCTCAGTGCGCCGGTTTGCCCGCCCTCTTCAGGCCCTACATGTGTGGGTCTGTCAAGCTTTCGCTTCAGACCCGACACGTGCAGGCCTTTGCAGCACTGCATATCTACGGCAGTAGTGGAAAGCCCGCAAATCTGGCAACCGCGGTCCAAATGTATATTTATTGAAAAAGAAAAGAACATTTCTAGGTAGCATAATTGCATCGACGCCGGGCGGCCCGCCCTCTCCATGCCCAACACGCGCGGGCCTGTCAGAGGCTTTTGCTTTCAGGCCGTCCCGCGTGTTTTTTTTTCTGATAATACTTTTTAATACAGTGGTTAATATTTTAATTATTTATATATTAGGATACAGTTTACTGTATTTTAGTGTGCCGCCCACCTCTGCCCCACGTGCTTGCCTTCCTAAAGCTCCTTTGCTTCAGGCGTTGCGCGGGTGGGTGTCTGGGAGGGGTTTCCATCAATATGTTATAGATGGTTTGAGCGTGTGCTGCTGCATGTGTTCTGAAGGTTCAAATATCAGCAATTCCATCTCAGCCTTTCATCCTTCTTAGGTCAATTAATGAGTACCAACTCAGGTTGGTTGTTATTGTATGCATATTTGTTGTATACAAAAAAAAAAATAGATGTACTATAGAATAACATATCTTTGCTTTTCTCTTGGGTAATTACGTCACAGTTTATTGGCCTTACTATAGGTGTACCACGCCCTGCTTAGTTTCAGGCTTTACCTGAATTACAGTGCAAGGGTTTTTCCCCTTCGTGTGCTGCTGGGTGTCACACCCTGCTAGGGTGAGCAACTTGGATGTGCGCTTGCGCAGTATGTTTTTTCGTACGTTTCCTCTATTACAGCGAGAATTTGAGATGTATTTGAGGAACATTAACCCTTACCTGCTAGGTTTGTGGTTATAATAAGTGCAATGGTAGAATGTTTTCCTTCTAATAAATGTGAGAGTTAGGGTTTAGCCATTGATACCGCAGTCAGTGTTCATTGGACACTGTTTGGTCATTCATTCTGTTCCTCTCTAGTATCAGCCTTATGGCACCCTTTATGTACATTAGCATATCCAATCATGTTGCAGGACAACTCAGTCCGTCCCTCCTCTTCTCCCCCTACCCCGCCCCATCCCATAGTAAGGGGTCAGGGAAGCGAGTTGAATAATACCGGGAGGCCTTGTCTGTCCCCTTTTTGGATCTGATAGATGTTTCCCACAGTTCCAGTTTTTTCTTCTATTAATAACCCAATGGTCTGGGTTTTGCCTCTGGAAAGGAGCAAGATAAATTTAGATCTCCCATTTTCCTCCACAAAAAGGGGGGTTACATCCTCCTTCATCATTTTTTCTTTATAAGGGTGGCCCTCTTCCACGTATCGACTGCTTCATGGTATCCTTTGGGTCCCAAATAAAGGGGACAGTTGGGTCCCAAATAAAGGGGACAGGCCCCAAAAAGGGGTTAGATAAGGCCTTGAGGATTGTTAAGGCAGGTTATAGAATGTGTTGGGGTTAGTTCACCCAGACTTTGGTACTGGCTTTGCCTGTGGTGGTGCGAGTCCTGCAGAGCTGGACCCTATGAACGGTTTGCCTGCTCGGCATCACTAACGCCTTTATTTCTACAGAATGGTGTCCTTTGCTCATGTCACTTCATCCCAATTGGTCATTAGACAAAGTTGCTTTCGTTAAGATCTTTGCCCCTCAGGGGAATAGAATCTGCTCCTTTGACTGTTTTTCTCCCAGGGCTCTACCCATCCTCGATAAGGCGCATCAAGAGGTACGCACAATTACTCGTCTGCTCGAGGAGCTTGAACACCGTTTTTTGGCTCCTTTGGAAAGGTGGTGCTGGCACGGATCCTGCTAGGCCTAGGGTATCTCCTGTAATGCCTCATGTGCTGGCCAGGGTTTTTCTTGCAGGGCGTTTTAACCTCAAATCCTCGGGGGTTGCAGTAAGTCAAAGAGGGTTAATTTTGAGTATTTCCTCTCTTTGTCAGTTTTCCCGTGCCTCCTTCCCCAATGTTCAGTAAGGTAAGCAGAATATGATAGTGTGGAAGCCAGTGACGGGTTTTGCCCAATAATGAACTTGCAAGTTCTAACATCTATTTGTTACATCTTCAAACTGGAAGGGTTTATTATACTTATTGGTGCCCTCCTCCTGTCAGATTTTATGATAAAGTTAGACCTCAGGGATGAGGGCTAGGTGGTTCCTGTTTTCCTCCTCAGGAGTTTCCTCTTCAGTTCCACTGATGGCTTCACACTTAACAAGGTCCCTCCCTTTTGGTTTGGCCTTTTTCCCATCAGCCCCCTGGTGCTTCACCAGGTTAATGAGTCTTGTCATAACTCACCTCAGTTCCAATGGGGTTTCGAATAATTTTTCTTTGACGACAGTTAGCGGTGTCCCTTTTACAATTATGGGGTTGTTTTTGTTGAATACAAGAGATTAAAGCTCTGCATCGTCGTCCTTCCGTATGATAGATTCTCCTTCGTAAGGAAGTAATCCATCTTCTTCCCTTGAAAGGGAGGCTTTTCCCTCAGATAGCTAACATGGATGCGCAGATGGTCAGTTCCATCTGAGTCATAGTTCCAAACATCTTTGTAAGAATCTGTCTTTCTCACCGTTAGGTTTCTGTTCCCTGAGGTCACATTGGTACTCCTGCAGGGGCTCAGGCTCATGAATGCCTAGAATGGCACAACTCTTTTTCTGTTCACTTTCTGGGTGTCTTTCCGGGGTCAGATACCAGCAAATTGGGCTGAGGGTTCCAGGATAGGAGGTTTTTCACAGGCAGAGGTGATCCACTTTAGTGAAGAAACTGCATGTCAGCAGTCTGGATTTATTAGCAAACTCTCTTGCAGTCAAGGGCTTTCTCTAGGTTCAATGCAAGACATCTCCAGGACAGGAACAACATAATGTTAGAAGGGACTCTCTCTTTGCCAAGATCTTGTACGTTTGGATTCCAATTTGGTGGTTCTCTTTCCCTTGTCCCTTATATGCTAGGCTCCCCAGCTCTGTGGTTAGAATGTAGATCCCAGTGCACTACCTTCAGACTGTTTCCTCCGGGACTGGTTGGTTCCTTGTGGTATGGTTTTCCTCCTTTGCCATGATAGCAAGGGTTTCTGGTTCAGCTGCGCATGCAGTTGACATAGCTAGTGTTGACCTTTGCGGGGTGGTTCCTAGCCCTATAGGAATTTACGGTGAATATTGCTAGTATAGTTCCTCTCCACCCGTGGCCTATCTCTGTCCCGATAAACATTTTTCTCTTCTCTCCCTTTTTTATTAGAACTTTTCATCTCTTCCTGATTCTTCCGAGGGCTTTCACAGGACTATATCTGTATCATCAAGGACTTCGGGGCAGCCTTTAATAGTCAGGGTACCTTTCAGCTTGCAAACACTGGGTTAGTAGGTGTGTGGCTCAAATTTTCAGTTCTGTTTCTCCCTTGCAGTAGAGATAGGTAACTTCTGGTGGAGTTGTTTTGAAAGGGTAACATTACATCTAGATGAATATATTTAACTCCCATTATCGCAACGACACACAGGGCCTCATTACGAGTATGGCGGTAGAGGGTTAACGGCACCGGTAAGGATGCCGGTGCCATTAACCCCCTACCGCCGCATTCCAAGGTCCCTTAGCGGGTCCCACTAAGGCCGGCTGGTTTTACCAGCCGCCCTTAGCGGGAGCCGCCAAGGGCCCAGGGAGCTAATAATGGGCCCACTATTTGCGGGCCCGTTATTAGCTCCTTCCCCATTCCCATTGAGCCCTATGGGGGCTCGAATGGGAATGGGGAATGGATTTCAGAATGGGAACTTACCGGGTCCTCCAAGGTTGGAATGACCAGGTAAGTCCCCATTCCGACTACCCGGACACGGGTTTGGAGGCAGGCATGGTGCTAGTAGCACCATGCCTGCCTCCAAACTCGTAATGAGGCCCACAGTGTCTTAGGGGGGTAAAAAGCAGTTAGGCAGTGCTTGGTGTGCAGGGCCTTCAGGTCCATTGGCATTGGGGTTCCACCTAAGCTAGGTGTTTTTTTTTCTAGGGGACGTATACATCGTATTGGATTAGTGCATTTTGTTTTCTAATGAAGGGTTGTCTGTGCTACAACTGTTTTTCCAAGTTATCTAGGTGGCCAGGTGGTATTTCTCTTTCCTGTTAAAATGTTTTTTCCGATATCAGTCCATTAAATATGGACAGTTTAATGTTCTCCTCGTAATGTATGAGTTCCTCCTTCTATTATCCAGGTTTTTCCAGAACATTTTAATGTATGAATTATTAAGTTTTTTAAAATGTTTAAGTGGAATACCGAGGCTCTTAGCCTCCTAAAACCTCTCAGCTGCTATTCCTGTGGGAACACTATTGCGGGGTCCCTTGCCCCCCCTTTGACCAAATAGATTAAATAACTAATGCAGAAAGAGGGAGTTAATTACTCCTTGGTTCTTCAGTTAAAGGTGCTATGGTGTTCAGGACGTCCTCCTGTGGGGGTGGGGGAGGGCAATTATCGAAGCAGCTGATTAGTCAAGGGAATAATAATTGGAATATTTTTCTTTCATCACAAGTGTATTGATCATGTTGGGGTTAAGGTGATGCAAGGGCTTCAAACTTGCATAATATGAAGCCTCCTGTCATGCCATAGAATGACTAATCCCCCGCACTAACGTGAGAGGGGGTTTAGATTCTATTAAAGACAGGAGGCGAGTATTATCCCATCCTCCCACCCTCTTTTCTGTTTTTTTTATTCCACCCACCCACCTTGTTCTGTTTCATATTGTTTCAGCTTCGGGTGAGAGGTCCTATCCAGAAGAGTTTGTGGTAGTGTCCGGTTGCAGAGAGTTTGAGATCCCTCCAGTTTCTCTGGATCCTTTTTTTCTCTGCGCTTTGCAGTTGGATCGTTGCAGTGGGCATCTTGTGCAAGACAGCTGCAGAAAGAGCAGTTGGGATTAAAGTAAAGGACATATATAAAGGAGGGTCCCTGCCCATTGGTCTCCTGCAGGGCAAGACCTGTGCTCCATGTTGGATTGGGGAGCTCCCCTTACATTGACTGTGAACTGTATTTAGTTCTGTTATTTAAACTTTTCTTGTTTGTAAAAGTTTTTCTTTGCTGCTGTGGTTCAGAAGTAAAGATTGTAATGCATAATACTCACTTCCTGTCTTTAATAGAATCTAAACCCCCTCTCACGTTAGTGCGGGGGATTAGTCATTGTTAGAATACTTCAGAATTGAACCTGCTTTGGAATTATTTTATCTACATCTACATTTTTCTCTCTATGTTTTTGTGTTGTCTTTGTTGGGTCGTCTTGTGGCCTAATGTGAATTATGATTTATACATAATGTATGGGCCTCATTACGAGTATGGAGGTAGCCATGGTGCTATTAGCGCCATCGCTGCCTCCATACCAGGCTCCAATACCGGGTTCCTGCAATGAGGAATTACTGGGTCATTCCGACATTGGAGGACCCGGTAATTCCTCCTTGCAGGAACCCGTCCTCATTCCCATTTGAGCCCCCATAGGGCTCAATGGGAATGGGAAGGGAGGTAATAACGGGCACATTACGAATGGCCCGTTATTAGCTCCCTCTTCCCCTTGCGGGACCCGGAAAGGATGTCTGGTTTCACCAGACGTCTGTTCCGGGTCCCGCAAAGGGAACCTCGTAATAGGCGCTCCCGTAATGAAGGGTGCCGGTCTCATACCGTCACCCTTCATTACGGGAGCGCCACCCTTGTAATGAGGCCCTATGTCTTTTTGCTGCTTTGCTAATGCACCTTTCTGACTCAACCTAATTTTATTTTTGATTATCTTTTGTAACATAATTTTGTTTTGTGGCTTTATGTGAATTATGATTTGTATATGCTGTATGCCTATGCTCTTTTGCAAATCGAACTTTTCCTTGGTTTTGATGACATTTTATTTGATTTTCATGTTTTGCAACTACATTTCCATCAATACTTTTTCTGGTATGGCAACTCACTCTCATCCCTATTATCCTTAGGGCCTCATTACACGGTATGATGTAAAAAATGGCATTTACCGGCATGGCACTATTAACGTGTCCGCCTTGGCAACAGGCCACTAATTGCGTACCATTACGAGTATAGCGCCATGCCGGTAATGACCGTACCGCCATGCCGCTAAAGACCCCAAAAAACCCTTAGCGGCACTGACGAAAGCGCTGATAGCACTTCTGACCTCCTGCACCACGCAAATAGCAGTCACCGCTATTAGCGGTCACCGTTAAATAGCGGAACGGAAATAGCGGCATCGCACAGGAACGGGAAAGAGCATGGCGGCCATCTTTAAAAACACAATCCATTGCCATCCTCTGCCCCCAGGACCTGTTTCCACACCAGTGCCATCCCAAAGCCTCAAGGATCCCCTCACCATGCCAAAGGCCATACAAAAACCACAGACCGCCAGCGTAAAGAGAAATTTACGAATGAGGAACTGATAATGCTGACAGAGACACTTGAAGCAAACTCTGATGTCGTATTTGCCAATGACATGCGGCGGGAGACCCTGATCCAGAAAAAGGCCATCTGGGCAGAGGTCGCTCTGAAAGTCAGTGCGGTGGGCACCACCACCCGCACCATTAGGGAGTGCAGGAAGCGGTGGGATGATCTCCGCCTCCAGGTCCGCAGCATACTGTCTGCGAACCGCAAACTGGCCATGGCCACAGGAGGTGGCGCTGATTCACCAATTAAACTCAAGGAGTGGGAGGAGACCTGTGCCAGCACGATTGGCGTTGAGTCCATCGAGGGAGTCGGGAGCATGGAGCATGGTCTGGCCACAACATCAGATGGAGGTGAGTGTACACATGAAACAATGCACTGTGAATGGTGAGGCACCCCCCAAATGTGAGCCCAGATTCACCTCATGGATGCGGCCACAAACATACATGCACACAACCCTGCCCATTTGAGTGTCACACCCCAACACACACACATGCACGCATCACCACAGACAAGTGCCACACAGACGCATGCATGGATGACCCACTCAACAGGCCCATGACCTGAATGCCCACAAATGAAGTCACAATGCACAGAACAGCATGATGAACTGAATCTGCATGAAGCACGTTGAACCATCACCAATGCCATCCCCCTCTTTGTCCCCCACAGGCTCACATACCGACAGAGAAGAACCTGCCACAGCGACTCAGGCTCCCCCTGCCAAGAAAAAACCCAGGGCACAGGAGACAGGGCACACCCCCACCACATCAAGGGGCATGGGGAGGAGTGAGCACCTGCAGAGGGGCAAACATCGCAAGAGCGCCACTGAACCAATACCGCAATCTACGCCAGCAACAATTGCCACACCCACTGATGTGAACACCCCAACACAGGTTACACCCACGGAGGGCCCACCCTCCGCTGCCACAAGTTCAACTGGTGAGGCAGCTCCCACAGCACTGCTGTCAGATGTGGAGGACCCCAGTGAGTTCACCATGCAAATGCACACCTCCAGCCCCTCTGGAAGCCCAGAAGCAATTACACGGCCAACACCAGGATCCATGGCCAGTCTGGCAAGGAGAACACGGGAGGGTGCTGGAGCCCACCGGTGGCCTCACCTGATGGCCGGGACATAGTGGAAGGTGCAGCAGCCACACCACGAGCTGGCCACAGTGGCCATGGCCTGGCCACCATCAGGCAGCGCCAGTAGGACATTACAGTGCTGGTTGGGCAGCATGTGGAAGAGGCTGCCCGTCTCAGGGGGGAGGTCACGGAGACTGCTAGGCACTCAAGGCTGGTGATGGAAGCCTGTACCAACAGGCTGTGCAAGGAGATTGTCCAACTGAGGCAGGTCCTCACGCGCATAGCGGACGCGATGGACCGTCAGTTTCCACCACCACCACAGGGACAAACAGCCACCTCATCATCTGCGAGTTCAAGGCAGACAAGCCCTCGCCGCCGATCCATGCGCGCCACGAGGTGCACACCCTCGCAACCTCCTAATGGTGGTGGTGGCAATGCGAATTAGGGACAGCAGGGTCTAGCTGGCACGTGTGCAGCAGGACACCAACATTGTGCAAGCCACACATGGGGTTGTTGTGGGGGGCGGGGGGAGAGGGGGTTTTGGGAGTGTTGTGGGGGGAGTGGGAGGGGTGGAAGGGTGTTTTGGGAGTGTTGTGGGGGGAGGTGGGAGGGGGGAAAGGGTGTTTTGGGAATGTTGTGGGGGGTGGGGTGGGGGAAAGTGTGGTGGAATAGTTGGGGACATGCACTTTTTCAACTCATTATACCTTAATACACTGGTGACTAGTTAAAACACAGGCTTGGACTTCGTCATTGTGTATGTGTACTTTATTGGGGACAGGGTCCATTGTGCGTTTCACCACAGACACCAGTGGACTAATACCCATATCCATCCTACAGAGTTGAACCATGTGTCTCAGAATATTTGGTTGATCAGATGCTATCGCACATCGCGTCCCTCCTGAGCATCGCCTCTTGCATGACCAGCATCCCCGTCCCCTCCGTCCTCATCACTATCATCATCCTCATTAGGTGGTTGCATTTTAACCTCAGGGGGCAGTGGCACATTCCGTCTGATACACATATTGTGCAGCATGACACATGCCATGGTGACCTTGGCCACCTTCTCATGGCCATACAGGAGAGCCCCACCCGACCTGCTTATGCACCGGAACCGTGTCTTTAAAAGACCAAATGTCTGCTCAATCACGACGCGGGTACGGGTATGTGCACGATTGTAGTCCTCTTCGTGCCTGTTCTGTGGGTTCCATACAGGGGTAAGGAGCCACCTCTTCAGGGGATAGCCAGCATCGCCTGGATGGGTGGAAGAATGGGGACCTGTTACTGTTCACCTCAAGTGCGGCCTGTACATATCACACTAATCGACTTTGCATTGTGATTGACATCCACGATTCCCATCATGCATGCAGACGATCTGTGTGACTGCAATGTGCAAAGGTGAGCTTGTCCCTGCAAGTGGACATGCCCCATGCATGCCTCCGACAGTCATTGACATGTCCTGGGTGAGGCCAGGTCTTAGGTGTCCCTGGGCCAGGCAAATTTGGTACCACACTGCTAGTGTACTGCCATTCTGACACTGATGTTGCCATGCTGTGAAGCATCACTTCAGTGGTGCTATAGGTGTGTGGTTCAGTGCTATGGCTAGGGGTGATCCCTTTGCATGCATTCAAGGGCGCATTGCTGTATTGATGTTGTTCTGCGCTAATTCTGTATTACAATCTTGACGCCATGCTGCAGATTTGTGTAAAATGTGGTGTGGCATGATGTGCAATGTGGATGTGGATGTGGATGGATGTGTTATATTTGGCAACCTGGATTGTTCTCAATGTTGTGCAGCTTCATATTGCATGTGGGTTCTTCTCAAGTACATGGTGGCCTTCCCTGATGGACATTGGCGTACATCTGTATGTCCATTTCTCCTACGGACGACAGTCAACACCCAGTTGGAGTATGTATCTCTCCCCCCTCCCCCAATCACACTGCCATGTGCTTGCCCTGCTACTCACCAAGTAGCCACGAATGTTGTCCGGCTTGTCGCTCCATGTAGCGTGGTATGGTTGAGTTCCGCAGCACCTTTGAATAATGGGTTGATCCGGCATATCGGGCACAACAATGTGTGATTATCTTGTTTGCGTCACATACCATTTGGACATTGATAGAGTATAATTGCTTTCTGTTTCGGTAGACTACTTCATTGTGATGTGGGACCACCAATTCCACATGGGTACAGTCGATGGCCCCGATGCAACTTGGGATGCCTGCCAGTGAATAGAAGCCAACTTTGGTGTTTGTGATCTCCTGGGCAGTTCATGACAGGGATATGTGTTCACGTGCGTGCTTCAGGAGGGCATCGAGAACCTGGTTCAGCGTGCGTGAGAATATTGGTTGTGAGATGTCATGCATCTGCCCTACTGTATGCTGGTAGGTGCCTGTGGCCAGGAAGTGGAGCACAGTCACCACCTTCAGTAGAGGGGGGATGGCAGTTCTGATGTCTATGAGGCTCACAATGTCGTCATGTATCATGTCCACGATGCTGGTGATGGTATCCCGGTCCAGACGGTACAGGGTGTGTATCTGGTCAGGGGTTAGGTTAAATGGACTGGCTCGGATCCTGGGGATTGGTGGCTACCTCTGTGGTATTACTAGGTGCCCTGGTTGTGCTTGCTGCGCCTGTCCTGCCCCCTCCTCCTCCTCCTCCTGCGTCTCCTCTGTGCTGCCTCTTGTTGTTGGTGCTGCACTGCAATCATGTCCTCCAGCTCATGTAATGCTGCTAGTATTGGAATCATCTTGGTGTAGGAAGGGGTGTGTGAAGGGGTGTGGTGTGCTCCTTTTGTGCAGCCACAGTCTCCATTGCCTCCACCTGTGCTGATTGTGTCCACCTGTGGCAGGTGGGAACACTGCTCAGTTCTCTTAACGGGTGGTTCGCGATGCTGGTATTAGCGCCTTGCTGGTAAGGGGTTTTTGGGGCTTTACCATGCCGCTATTAGCATGTCCGCATGGCTTGTGATGGTGTGCTATTAGCGCCATGTCACTATTTATGGGATGAAGGGTCGCGCGCCCGTGGACTAGGCGCTATTAGTGGCACCGGACTTAGCGCTGCCGCTAATAGCGGTTATCCGGATCATAAGTGGCATGGGTATTTAACGATACCGGTATTCCCTTACCGGTAACGTTAATCCCTTATCGCACAACGTGTAATGAGGCCCTTAGTGTTGGTGCTATTTATGATTACGGATGCACGGGTGAATCATACACCCTGCAAATTAATGTATTCATTTTGGATTGGTTAACCAACATGGCGATGAATTGGTACCGGGTGCACTACTCCGGTTTGATTTACTGTGGGATTTTATTCGATTGATTAATTGTTTTTTTGATATAATGACATCTAGTTAATGGTGTTTTTGATATAATGGCCCTCATTAGGACTCTGGAGCTAAACCATGGTGCTATTAGCACCATGGTCCATGCCGGAGTCCGACATGGAGAAAGAGGGAATTACCACCCGATTCCAAGGTTGGCGGGGCGGTAATTCCCCCTTTCTCCATGGCCCTTCCCCATTCCCATTTTTGCCCCATAGGGCTCAATGGGAATGGGGAAGGCGGCAATTACGGTACCGCAATTTGCGGTACCGTAATTGCCATCAAGGTCCCTTTGCGGGTCCCTACTTTAACAGCTGGTCCAGACCAGCCGTTCAGGTCGGGAGCCACAAAGGGACCTCGTAGTAAGGCGTGAAGGGGTTACCGCGCCACAGCCTTTTACGGCGCCGTTAAACCCTTAACGCCGGGGTCGTAATGACCCCAATGTCTGATTTGACTGATCATTATTGTGACAATCAGATTATTGAGTTATGCCCTGATAAAGGAAGGCATTGAGTCCGAAATGCATTGGCACATCACGCATCTGCATTTATGAACAACAAAATAAATACAGTTTATTACAAAAGTTGAATTGAAGAATTCAGTTTGGGAATAGATTACTATCACAGAAGATGAACAGACAAATTTGAAGTTTTCAACAAAACCACTTAGTGATTTCAGGGAGGGCAGCCCTCGCTGACAGCTAGACAGCCTTGGTCCTTTTTTCACAGTTACATCCATGTACCCAGCATGGAGGCACGAATCTGAGGGTTTGCACCCCACTCACACATTTTCTAAGATTATGGAAAGAATTTGTTAATAAGATTCTTCGAGAGAATTAGAAAAAGGCAGCAGCGCCCACTCACCCACTATACAATTATGCACCCATTCTGATGTCCTTTGTAGTTTGTGCTACATTTTTTAGCGCAGGTGATGAGATGTGCTTGTGCTTTCCATTACGTGCATACAAAAATGCTTTGAGAACATGGCTCCTTCCGCCTTTCTTTAAAACAAGTGGCAGTTTTTGCATAAGCGAACGTTTTTTGCAGGTGTATTTTTACAAAAATCGCAGTTCTTGTGCTTTTTAAAAAAAAAATGCCATTTTCGCAGCATTTTGCGGGATCGCTAAATCGCTATAAGTTGGATGGTCTAATTTATACTCCCAGGTTAGTGACCAGGCTGTGCTAGGAGCAATGTTCAAGGCCACAAGGATTGTGGGGAGTGATGGAGGGTGGGCATACACTGCAATTTCTAAAACCAAGATTTCTGTATTACTTTACATAAACTGGAGCCAACTGCTGTCCAACAAATGTTGGATGGCATCAAGGAAGATGCCCCACAGGGTTTATTAGTTAGGAGAATCCAGATTTTCCACACTAACTTTCAGGAAAGTAATGATCTTATTAAAGAAACAGAGGCAAAGTATTATGCTTACTCTTTACTTCACAAACTCGAGCAGCAAACACAAACAAACTTTCACCACAAACTCAATAAAGAACTACATGTACAGAACACATGTAGTCTTTGCAGTTTGAACTCGAATGCTCTAAGGTATGTCACATGACTTAATGCACACATTGTGATACTAGGGTTCCATCATCTCACAAGTCCTACTTAATTCTTCCTCTTTCTTTTGCTGTCTACTTGCAGCTTCCTGACACGTGATCCGATGCCTTAACTTTGAAAAGAACGGTAAACCTTAATTTAGGAAGCCCACAAATTCTCAGGCTCCCCATAGGGTACAAGTTTCTCATCCAGCCCACACTCATCCGTGAGGCCCTGGCTTCCACACCTGGAACGAGAGACAACAAACACAGACCATACTAAGGTTAATTCTCTGAGTGGGCAATCTCAAAGCTGCTTGCGCCGCAATTCTCTGGCCGCACCTCTAGCGCTTCTGCTGCCGCACTCTTCCGCTTTGCCATGAAGCGCATGCTCTGTCTAGTTCTAAGTGATTGCATGGGTGGGATAATACTTCACCTCCATGTCTTTAATAGAATCATGTCTTTCCTGAACATTAGTATGGAAAATCTGGATTCTATGTCAAGACCGGAGGCCCGTAGTATGCTTGTTCAAAGCTTACTTAACACCAACAAGGCTACCTGGTTGATTTGTTTAAAGTAGAAAGTCTTAAACGTAGACTTGTTCGACCAATCTGTAGTCTTAAGTATGTCCTGCATGTGGGCTCCACTGTCAAAGGCCTTAGAAGCCCTTGCCCCTTGCGTGGAATGTGCCCCCAAAACATGATATATATGTGCATGCCCACTGCATGGCTACTTGACCCACCTCGCCAAGGCGGCTGTGGACACTTCCCAAAAGGGTTTACAAAAAGCAATAAACACCTGACTTTCTCCCAGTGGGTCTGAGATGTGCAGTTTTCACTTCATACGCTTTCAGACTCCTGATCGGACAGAGATAAGGCTGATCCAGGAAGGCAGAGAAGGTGGCCATTTTAATTACCATTTTGGTTCTTCTCCTGATGTGGGACATAGCTCCTTCCAGCGAATAAGACTTGTCTAGAGCGCCAATGTCTGACACTCTTTAACAGGCCAGCAAACATAAAAGATTTGCTAACTTAGCTGAGAACACCTTTCTAGTCAACTCATCATTGTCTGGCTAGCTTAGGAAAAGCCAGAAGACTTCGTCCATGTCCCATAGATGTGAATACTTACGTGCCGGTGTCATGTGGCTCTCACAACCTTTAGCAACCTAGCAATTAGGGCATGCTCACCAATTGCTGCGCCCTGAACCTTCTCATGACCCACTGAAATGGCCGATCTAAGTATATTCACCCTCCTGTAGGGCACAGCCCCTGTAGCCTGCTAAGAAATGTACAATGGGAATTACATCCGCAGACGCGGGATGCACGTTCCTAGCCAGGCACCAGCTGTGCAATTTGCTCCAGGCCGCTCCGCAGGACTTAGTTGATCCAAAGTTGCAGCGGGGCGGTTAATCCCCATTCCTATTGCATCCATTGGACCCAATGTGGGTTTCTCTGCGCTATTAGCGCTGGCACAATTAGCGCCGAAAACGGCCAGAAAGGGGAGATTTTTACCTCCAGCAAAATGCTGGATGTAAAACTTCCACTTTCTGCCTAACTCGAGATTGGGCAGAGCAGTAAATGCGGCGGTAATAGCATTACCGCTGCATTTTACTGCTCAGCCCAACTCATGAGGCCCATTGTCTATGCATGGCGCCATTGTTGCAAGAAGGTGTCTGTAGCCGTTACTTGGTGTTAAGATGAATTTCTTAACTCTGACCTGATGAGCAGAGGTTCAGAAGGCCAGCCTACTTTCTTGGAACAGGGTAACCTTCTGGACAAGCCAGACCAATCAAGGTAGCATTGGCAGCGGTCAAGACTAGTGGGGTAATTACAAGGTTGACGGTAAAGGGTTAACGGCACCGGTAAAGGTGCTGGAGCCGTCAACCCCTTACCGCCCTATTACGAGCCTCTTGTTTAGGTCAACTAAACATTCTGGACATCCAATCAGCATTGCTATGTTGGACACTTGGCCTATGCTCAATGGTGAAGTCAAACCCTTGCAGGCTTATGGACCACCTGAGCAACTTTGGATTCTCTCCCTTCATGTTCATGTGCCATTTTAAGTGCTTCTGTGGAGTTTGCATAGGTCAGTTTGCACATTGAAGTGGGTCCCATAGAGGTCCCATAGAGGTATGGCCTTAGGGCCCACACAACAGAGAAACATTCCTTCTCTACTGTAGACCACCTGAGCTCTGTCCTTAAACTGGCGACTGATGAATCCAATAGGGTGTTCCTTGCCTTTCTCATCTAAATGTGATAGTACAGCACCTATCCCAGTGTCAGAGGCATCTGTCAGCACAATAAAAGGTGTTTTGTAGTCAGGGGCTCTGAGAACAGGGGCCTGGCACAAGGAGTCTTTTAAGCCATTGAAGGCCTTCCCACACTCCTCAGACCAAGAGACCTTCCTGGGTTTCTTTGGAGTTGTGAGAGCAGTCAGAGGGGCAGCTATGGTGCCATAGTCGGCCATAAAGTTTCTGTAATACCCAGTAAGACCCACAAAGGCTCTCACTTGAGTTTGTGTAGTGGGGGTAGGCCAGTCTTGTACTGCTTGTACTTTACTGGGTAGAGGCTGAATCCTTCCTCCCATCTACATCATGCCCAAGGTAGACCAGAAGTCAGGTGAGTAGCCTCTTTGACACCCTCAATTGAGCTGTCTGAAGGACTGCCTTGGAACAGCTCGTGAAGAGGTTCTGATTCCTCCTCTTCTATATCTGATGAGGCCAAGAGCAGTGCAGCAATGTCAACCCTAGGGATGAAAGCCTTCAGTCTGTTCACATGGAGCACTTCTGGAGTCTATCCAGTCCATCCAAGGTCACCTCACCCAGTGGCTCCACTATTGAGTAAGGGCCTGACCATTTATCCTGTAAAGCTCTAGGCCTTATAGGGTTCATGGTCAGGACTTGTTGGCCTGGGGTAAACTTGATAAGTGAAGCTTTCTGGTCATACCAATGTTTCACTAGAGCTTGACCAGCCTTCAACTTATCACTGACCTGAGCCATCAAGAGGGCCATCCTCTTCCTTAGTCCTGCCACCTAGTCCACTACATTGGTAGTGATAGGGGGAGTGGGCATCTCACACCCCTCCTTGACTATAGCCAAGGGCCTCCTAACAGTGTGACCAAAAAGAAGCTCAAAGGGGCTGAAGCCAACCCCTTCTTGGGGTACTTTTCTGTAGGCAAAAAGTAAGCATGGCAGAAGGAGATCCCATTTTCTCCTTTGGGGTTCTTCGAGAGCCCCAATCATGCTTTTGAGGGTTGTAATGAACCTCTCAACTAAGCCATTGGTGTGTGGATGATAGGCTAAGGAAAACCTA
Source organism: Ambystoma mexicanum (assembly GCF_040938575.1). NCBI lineage: Eukaryota > Metazoa > Chordata > Amphibia > Caudata > Ambystomatidae > Ambystoma > Ambystoma mexicanum. Next base: position 235,387,143 of record NC_090926.1, on the reverse strand, counting down.
TAAGTGACCCCACACTCCTTCCATATGCCTTGCATATACTTGGACATACGGTTGCTGCCCCTATCAGACACAACTACTTTATGGAAGCCAACCCTAGTGAATATGCCAAGCAAAGCTTTAGCAACTTGGGAGTTACTGTCTTTAATGGGATGGCCCCAGGATATCCGGTAGCATGGTCCACCAGCACCAAGATAAACCTATTGCCTGAGGATGTCTGAGGGTCCAGGGGACCAACAATGTCAATCCCCACCCTCTCAAATAGTACCCCCTCAACTGGGAGTGGTACCAAAGGAGCCTGGATTGTTGAGCCACTCTTCCCAGATAACTGGCATGTGGCACAACTCCTGCAGTGGCTTTCTACCTGGACCCCCATCTTGGGCCAGTAGAAGTACATGACTAACCGTTGCTTGGTTCTCTTGATGCCAAGGTGACCAGCAAGGGGGACTTCATGTGCCAACTGCAAGAGGAAGGGTTTTACATGAAGGTGGACCACCAACCTCCTATGGTCTCCTTCTGTAGACTCTGTGGGCTCACTGTACAGGAGCCCACCTTCACAATAACTTGTATGCTTCCCAGGAGGTTCACCCTCAAGCTGGGAGCAGGCCTATCTCCTTAGGCCTTCCAAAGATGGGCACTCACATTGGCCCTTACTAAACCCAGCCCTATCTGGACCACCTTCAACCAACAAACTTTGGAGTTCAGGATGGTCATGTGGATTTTGAATTTCAGGCAACACCTCATCCTCGTCAGGTTCAGGTATTTGGCCAACTACCTCCACCTCACTGGTAGGTGAGTTAGGGGGAATGTTTTCTTTCCCTCTCTTGTCTTTCTTGACTCATTCAGCCTTGGGTTTCCCCTTTGGCTTGGGCTGTGCCTTGGTCTTGGCTAAGGCAGCACTGGTCTGTGACCTTGTGAATGGTCTCTCTGCTGTGTCACCACAAGACCTAAGTCTCTGAGATCATTCCCCAGCAGGACCTTTCCTGGGACTTGACTCTGTATAATCACAGGAATCGTGACCGTTATAACATTGATAGTTAGATTTACAGGCATTACTGGGAACTTCAGAGGGGGACCATCAGCTAACTTGGTGGGCATCAGGGGAGCTCTGGCTAGCACCTCCTAGTTTACCAAAGTGGAATCCACCACAGTTCTCTGGCCTCACTATCCCAAAGGGCAGGAGTATCTACTCCATTGATTAGCACACTGTCCTTAAAGTAGTGCTTGGTGTTATCTGGAATGCTAGCATAAGCCTCTGAGACTTTAGGCTCCCAGGAACCCAGGGAATCTAGGACTACCTCAGATTCTATCCCACTGGGGAAAGAGTCTGAGGAGAAGGATGCCCCTGGGATTTCTTCTTCCTCGTGGGAGGGGAAGGCCAGACTCACAGAGTGGACCCCCAAGGTTTTGACCTTACATCTGGGGTCCCCCTTCGAATGATCACTTGCTCCACAAGCCACACATGATCCACTGGGTCTTGGGACATAGGGAGGCTTACTGTAACCAGAGTTCTGTCTGGGAGGATGACTCCCACTACCCTGAACATTCTCTTGGGATGTACCCTTGTTATTCTTTTTGTGGCTCTTTTGGGGGGACATTTTATCAGATCACCCACCCTCTTTATCTTTGTGATTTTCCCCTCCGCCTGCTTACCAATCCTTATGGGAGACTCTGTGTGACACCCACAAATCTGCTGCACTTGCTAGCCTCTTAGGATCTATCTCCTTAGAATCAGCCAAGTGCTGCTTAAGCTCAGGGGAACAAGATGCAAAAATGTGTTCAAGCATGACCAAACATATCATACCCTCATCGGTGGTGACCTTATTGCCTGCAACCCAGCCAGTCAAGTTTTTCAAGGAATCAGTAACATAGGACATCCAAGTGTTACCTTCTTTCTTTCTGTACTCCCTAAATCTCTTTAAGTATTGGGCAGGAGTCCTCCCAAACTTTAAGATGAGAGTTTGCTTCAAATTTGCTAAGTCCTTTCTATCACCCTTAGATATTTCCATAATGGCACTGCAGCCAGAATAGGGGAGTCAACTGAGCAACCAAGCAATCTTGACAGCATCCACAAACTCTTGTACTTCACAAGCATTCTCAAATGCAGTTAACCAGTCCATGATGTCATTGTTTTAATCATACATACTGAGCAGATCTTTAGGAAACCGTGGATGAGAGGAGGACCCAGACCCATTTTCAGATCCCTTAAAGGAGACAGTTGTAGCCTGAATTTTGGCCAGCTCCAACTGGTGATCCCTCTCCTTTTTGTATGTCTGCTTGCTCATATCTCAGCTTTGCCATGTTGAACTCAAGCTCCTTCTGCTTAAACAGTTGCTCTTGCTTCTTGAATTCAAGCATGGCTTCAGCATCAGAGCCAACAGACAAAACCTGGGACTCTTCATCATCTCTTTCTTTGTGGACTTCATGCATGATGGCAGCGACAGTTCTGCTAGAAATGTTAGTGAAATTAGCCCCACCACCACCATTCTCAGTGTCTCTGATTTGGAAGCATTCAAAGTTATATTAGTTATTGCTTCCATGTTCTAAGATAGGTTGTTAGCTTTGCAGTTAAGTTCTTATTAAGGTCACTATGTGTCCTAGGTAAGTGTAACTCGGCTACCTTTACAAGTGCGCAACACTGGGTACCTTCGATCCTATCCCACAGCTGTACACCAATTTGTTAAGATGGATTTCTGAACTCTGACCTGATGGGCAGAGGTTCATAGACCAATCAAGGTAGCATTGGCAGCGGTCAAGACTAGGTCTTACGAGGGGTGAGAATGATCAAAGGCCCACAATGAGACACCGCAGCCCCTTGAAGCAACCCGTTTTGTACTTTAACGCTATTAGTTAGAAGAACTACCTAAAGTATATTTGCACTGTCTGACCCTTTTCTATTACAGGTTGCGGATCTATACTTGCTTAATATTGCTTTAGGATAATAGTTAATGTATATATGTTCACTAGTATAAGGTTGTGTTAGAATTGTTGAATATGACTGACATTTCATCTTGTGGTTGATTTAAAAGGCCTTTAATAAATGTATATGTATTTTTGATATATACACCTGACTGAGAGTAATTTGTAGTGTTGTTTACTGTGTGTGCTCATTGTGGCTCTTCGATCACTCTCACCCCTCTTGGTGATTTATCACCAACTTAAAAATTGCTCCAACTGACGATTCAGCCTGGATGCTAAGAGATCCATCTTGCAAAGACCTGTCAGCTGCATAAGCGTGAGGAATACTAAATTGTTCAACCTCCAGTTGCTGTAGTCCCTGACATACCTGGAGTTCCAGTCTGCCACTTGATTGACTGCCCCGGTGAGATATTCTGCTGTGACACTCAGGCCCTTGTCCAAGCAGAAATGCCAGAAATCCTTGGTCAGCTTGTTGTGACTTACCTTTTCCCTATCTATTCTTCTAATTATGTATTTGATGTCATGAGTGCCTAGATGTGAAATGTTGTGTGAATTTATTTTCTCTTCTGGGTGTTCTCATGACAGTTGGTGAGAGGCTGGCATAGAGAGAGGGTGGCCGGTGGATGTGTCCTTATTTGTCTCTATGTACTTGCAAGCTGAACCTGTAACCTGATGCTATGTTCCTGCAACTGAAGTAAAGAAGTGACTCTAGCATCGCAGACCTCATTCCCCCCAGCCAGTTGATGTTCCACACAGCTGAAACATTGTCCAACTTCAAGAGTATGCAACATTGCACTTTGTCATGCGTGAGACACTTCATAGCAAAGGAGCCCGCTAACAGCACTAGGCAGTTGATGTGGAGCTTGGACACCTCTGGGGACCAGCACCCCCATGCAAGATCCCTCCAGAGGGGGCTCTCCAGCCCCTGCAGCTGGCATCCGACTCGATCACCATATCTGGGGAAGACCCGGTGATGGCCCTCCCATTCAACACTATCATGTGATAGAACCACCAGGACAACTCTGTCCTCGCTTCAAAGGAAGGAACTGGGGTCTTTGAGATTGATCACCAGCCTGACTTTCTGTTTCCTCTTCACTAGGAAGAGGCTGCTTATAAAGTCTAGCGCCCCATGATCGCCTAGACCTATCACTCTTTTCCTTTAAAGCTCTGTGACCTCTTTGTCCATCAACCCTAGCTCCCCTTCTGGCAGGATAAACGTGTTTGGCGGTCTCTCTTGCATGGGTTCTTGAAAAGGCTCTAGCTGAATGCCCAGCACTGTTTCCAGGACCCAGGCATCTGCGGTAATCTCTTGCCACCTTTCCAGATGCACTGCTAGCCTGCTGCCTATCGTAAGAGAAGGAGCACTCGCTCTTGCGCTGCGAGCACACAGAATTGCTCTCACCTCCGTTGGCGACTTGTAGTCTGCTGGCACCTCTGCAGCCTCTGCCTCTTCCCCTCCCTCACAAGGGAAAGAGAGGGTTTGACTTCCTGTCCTTCTGCGTCCACCAGCCACTCCTGCTGTTGGGCCTCTGCTTCCTCCCTGTCTGGGTGAGTGGCCCCTGCCTCTGCCATCCCTGCCAAAAACTCTGGGAGTGAAGACCCTCTTGAAAGATGCTTGTGCCTTATCCAGGGCAACAAACGTGTTGATGAATTTCGCCATTTCGTTCACAAATGTGTCGCCGAAAAGTAAATCTTGCGCTGCGGCTGCATTAGGGTAAATTTTGACCAGGATGGACCTACTAAGTTGTGTAGCAATCATGCAGTTTGCATTGCCACTGAGGCAATGCAAACTGGGCCCACTTTGGGCCCACCTCGCTAACACCAGCGGGTCTATGGCGGTGCTGCTATCTTTGGCACCTTCCGCCATCTGTAGGCTCTTCACCAGACCCACTGAGTCGAGGAGTTTGTGCTGACACGCTCTCCGGGACAGATTTATACCTTTCTTAAGGTCTCTACTGTACTTAGCCATAAACGTGAGCATCCTAGGGTTGACGTCCAGCATCTCCACTACTTTGTCTGGCAGCAAAGGTCTAGGACACTCTGCTTTCAATTTGCTCCTGGTTTCCCTATTCAAAAGCGTATGAAGACGCTTGCTCAGGAAATTTGCTACTTCGAATGGATTGTGTCCTCCCACGTATTCCTCATCTTAGATATATCCTTACCTTCAGCTTTGCTGCTTCAGAAATGTTTTCTCTCTCCACCAGAGGGCGCTCCACTCGAGGCAGCGGCATCGATGTCCCTCGTTGGCATCCGTCGAGTGTCGATGTCATCCGTAGTATAAATGCCTCGAGCACGCCCGTTGGCCTTAGTTCCGTTTTTCCGTTACTTCGCGTCAGTTGTATAAAAACGGTGCTTCAGTTAATTGAATAATGTCGTCTTCCTCCATCAACTCCGAAAACAGGGTTTAAGAAGTGTCTAAAGTGTGGAAGGAAGATGTCGATAACCAACCCTCACTGTATCTGCCTCTGGTGTCGCGTGTCCGATCATCGGATCGACGACTGCGGTTCGTGCCAATCCATTACCCATAAGGCCTTGAAAGAAAGACGAGGTAAACTGGCGGTGGGGGAGGAATCCTCGAAGTTTTCTTCGAGGGGGAGTAAAGATTCAGCTGAATCTTCGGCGAAACGCCATAAAAAATCACGATCGAGGAGTAAGTCAAGGAAGTCCTCTTCTTCTTCGTCTAACAAGGTGAAAAAGAGATCTCCCTCTTCCTCTTCTTCCTCAACTTCAGAGGAAGTTATTATTTGTCCAACTAAACACGACTCCTCTAAAAAGTGGGAAGCATTTAGAGAGTCTATGATGAAAATCTTTGAGAACGCGGCCCAGACCCCCTCAAAAATGTCTGTTGAAGGTCATGCCTCTACTCACAAAAGTGACAGAGGAAGGTCTAAAACTAGAAAGTCCGACAAAAAATTGTCGAGGGTGTCTTCTAGGGACTCGTCCCAGACACCTAAAAAGACAGACTCTAAGAAAAAGACTTTCGATTCGATAAGTCATTAAAGACTTCGACAAAAACATCTTCGAAGCCTCTGTCGAAGGCTATCGAGTATAAAGGGTCGATGGCCCAACAGAAAAAAGGCAGGTTGAGTGTTTTATCAACGACCTCGAAGACTTCTTCGATGGCGTTGAGTGTTTTGAAGATTCCTTCAACAACGTTGACTGCCTCGAAGATTCCTTCGACAACATTTATAATGCTTTCGAAAACATTGAAGAATACCTCGACAACTTCGAAGGTAACGGCTACCACTTTGACGCCATCGACGTTTCTGTCGACGTCGACACCAAATATAGGGTTGAAACATATTCCTGAGAAGGTATTTCACCCTGAAAACAGACGTCACTTTTTCCACACTATGGGCCTCATTACAAGTACACCGGTCAGGAGTTAACGCCAGCGGTAAAACCATACCGGCACCGTTTCCACGTCCGCCCAATCATGACCCGCGGCCCCGGAAATAGCACCTCCTCAAACCGCCACCACGGAATTAATGGTCCCATAAAGTCCACCTGCACGGAAACCCCTCCGTTACTGGCAACACGAAACACTGCGAGCATCACAACTAGCGCGGACATGGAAACACCGCCAGAAAAATGGCGTTAAAACCGTGATCACAGTGGCGGTACCGCCGCCACCGCGAACATGACGTTAAACAGTGCCTGCTGAACAGAATCAGGGCACAGGCGCACCAAATCAGCCCAGCTGGACCCAGCAGCACACTGGGAGCCCACAAAAGGGCCACACCCAGCCCAACACAACACAGAACCATGCAGGCAGCAGCTCTAGTAGCACTTGGACTGGGCCTACTCAACCAACAGGCACCACTGCGCATGACGGCAGTAATGGTGCAGAGGAGGAGGCGGAGGAGGCGCAGGCGCCAACCAGCCAACCCTGCACCTATGGCAGACCCCATTGTGCAGCAACCACTACCCCGCAGGCAGCCTGCAATACCACACATCAGGGCCTCACCCTGGAACCTTACCCCAGGACAGATCCACACACTATACCGGCTGGACCGCCCAACAATCCTGTACATCACTGCCATGATTGAGGACGACATCAGCAGCCACATAGACACCCCCACTGCCACCCCTCCCTCCTGAAGGTTGTGTCTGTGCTGCATTTCCTTGGCACTAGCACCTATCAACACACGGTCGGTGAGCTGCACGGCATATCACAACCCTGTTTCTCGAAAATCCTGGTACAGGTACTAGATGCCCTTTTGTCGGAACACATAGCCCTACCCCGTACCCTCCCCGAGGTCATTGCCACAAAGTTGGCCTTCCATGCCATAGCAGGCAGGCCAAATTGCATAGGTGCACTTGACTGCACCCACATTGAGCTGACAGTACCACGTGCAATTGAGATGGTGTTCCGCAATAGGAAACAGTATCACTCACTGAATGTACAGATGGTATGTGATGCCACGATACTGATTACACACTGCTGCGCACGTTTCCCAGGCTCAACCCATGACTCAATGGTACTGTGGAATTCCACGTTGCCACGGTACATGGAACGCTATGCCGGACAAAGCACATGGCTATTGGATGAGTACAGCTGACAATGCTCGGACCCTGTTGAAGTGTTATGTATGTGTCCAGGCCAATGAGCAATGTGAGTGTGCCGCTGGACCGCACATGCATCACCCCCCTCCCATCTACCAAATAGACAGCGGATACCAAACATCACAAAGGAAGACATGACAGGTCACCACAGTGTGCCTGTACACACCCTGCCACAGCCCATCCTGTCACTGTCCCATACACCTTGTGCCGCTGCAGACACCCACCCTCTTCTATATGCATTCCCTCCAGTCCCTGCGATCCCTCATGTAATCAGGAGGTTGAGAAAGTTCAGGAAAACCATGATCCTAATTGCCCGGATTGGTCCAGGAGAACGTGGTACCCGGACCTTCTCGACATGTCCATCTGCCCTCCAATACGTCTTCCAAAAAAAGAGGATTTTCTCTCGCAAGAGGGAGCTCACGTTCTCCATCCAGAGGTCAACATACTCAACCTTCACACATGGCTTCTAAGAGGTTGAGATACAAGGACTGGGACCTTCCGGATGGTGTTATGGAGGTGTTGCTCTCGGCCAGAAGGCCAGCAACAAAATCTTTGTACCGGTGTCGTTGGAATAAATTCAGTAACTGGGGCAAGGATAAGAATGTGGATCCTTTTGAATGTAACATTCCAATGGTATTATCTTTTCTATTACATTTAGCTAATCTGGGGCTCCAGGTTAAGACAATAAAAGGATATGTAGCAGCGCTATCTATCTTCAAGCGCTCATCAGAAGAAAGATCTTATTTTAAGATACCCTTAATAATACAATTTCTAAAAGGTTTAAACAATGTTTTTCCACCAGTACCTTTTCAAGTTCCTGTGTGGGATTTAAATTTGGTACTTAAATTTCTGACATGTGCACCCTTTGAGCCTTTACATTCTTGTCCGTTAAGGCTTCTTACATTAAAAACTATACTTTTAATTGCATTGACATCAGCCTGCAGAGTAAGTGAGTTGCAGGCACTTTCGAGTGGTCCTCCTCACACCATCTTTCATAAAGATAAAGTTGTCCTTCGAGTTAAACCATCTTTTCTGCCAAAAATAGTTTCAGACTTTCATCTGTCACAGAAAATAATTCTACCTACGTTCTACCCTCCTCCTCACACATGTAAGGAAGAGGAAAGACTGCATAGGTTAGATCCCAGAAGGGCTCTAAGCTTTTACATCTCAAGATTGTCAAATATACGTCAGTGTGATCACTTATTTGTGGGATACACTGGCCGTAAATTGGGACTAGCCGTAACCAAACAAACATAATCAAGATGGATAATTCTAGCCATAACAGAGTGTTATAGGCTAGCTGGAAAAGATCCCCCTGAGGGCTTAAGAGCCCATTCAACTAGGGGCATAGCAACTTCAACAGCACTTAAGAGGGTTGTCCCTGTGCAAGATATTTGTGCAGCAGCCACATGGTCATCCATGCATACTTTCATCAAACATTATGCTTTGGACTCAACTACATCTCAAGGAGGTTTATTTGCCAAATCTGTACTACCTTCGGTACATGACTAAAAGGCATCTGTACTCCCGCCTCCAATACAAAACTGCTTTGGGAGTCTATCTAAGATGAGGAATACATGGGAGGACACAATCCATTCGAAGAACAAGTTACTTACCAACTGTAACGCTCTTTCGATTGGATGTTCCTCCCACGCATTCCTCATCGACCCTCCCATCCTACCCCACAGTACAGTTTACGTGGTTTACACTCTAAATTCTTTAAAGGTTTGGGTCAATAAGAGGCACGCCTTTGTTTATAATACATGGGCTCTGATACGAAAAAACAGAACTGAGGCCAACGGGCGCGCTCGAGGCATTTATACTACGGATGACGTCAACACTCGACGGATGCCGTTGAGGGACATCGACACCGCCGCCTCGAGTGGAGTGCCCTCTGGTGGAGAGAGAAAAAATTTCCGAAGCAGCAAAGCTGAAGGTAAGGATATATCTAAGATGAGGAATACGTGAGAGGAACATCCAATCGAAAGAACGTTACAGTTGGTAAGTAACTTGTTCTTTTGCAGGGGGCTCTAATTCTGAAGAGCTCGGGTGGATCAATAAATCTGGGTTTAAAGCATCATCTGGGGAGCCTTCCCTGCAACTTTTGTCTCTCTTTCTTTGTTCTTGCGGGATGCGCCCTTGCTGCGAGACCCTGGGTTCAAGGAGACATCTGAAACCTCGTCATCGCTGAAATCTCCTGATTCTCTTGCTCTTCCTCCGGGCTGGAGGGTGTGACACCACGTCATCTCTGCCTTCTGACCGATGACTACCGCTCTTTGGCACATGCCACTTGTTCTTTGCGTGCTCTGCTTGTGATGAACCGAGGGTAATTTGAATTCTTTCGGCTGTATGGCTCTTGCACTTACAGGCCGAATCTTCCTCCTGCCACTGCCTCTTCCACTCACGGGACCTGAGCTTGATCGCCCTGGGGCCTTGGGGAAAGGCCACCCAGTCCTGGAAAAAGTCACGTTTTTGTGACAGGGGCCCCAGCCCTGCCCATATTGCTTTCTCCATAAACTTGCCCATTGAGGGCTCCGGTAGGGGATCGGAATGCCCAGCCCTGGGCGACCCGATGCCATCTTGCCTCACAAAGTGCCTCGTTAGCGGATGGTGACAGCTGGCTGAAATCCGTGTGAAAAACCCAGGTTAAATTGTGACCTGAACCCGTATGATATAATATGCAGCAGGTTATCTTGGGCCTGCACCCGTCTAAAATTCTGTGAGGCTGTTACTGACCTTATCTCGGGCCTGAACCCATATGATATACTATGCAGCAGATATTTAGCTATTGTTGCATTCATAGCAGCGCACAAAGCCCTCAGGTATCTAGGCTCTAGTTACAGTAATTGTAAAATGACATTTTACCAACTGCAAGACCGTGCAAAGGGGTACAACATGCTGGCGGATCTTGAACACATAATCTGGCAGAGCCACACCTTATGGTACGTGGGGCTACTGCAGGTGTATAGATATGCATGAACGACAAAATTAGAGTAGGTGCACAGTCTGGTGAAGCCACATGGTATGGGGGCTACATCAGGTATACAGATACGCATGAGAAACAAAATTAGAGTAGGTGCACAATCTGGCAAATCCACGCCTTATGGTACGGGGGCTACATCAGGTATACAGATACACATGAGAGACACAATTATAGTAGGTACACAGTCTGGCAAAGACATGCCTCATGGTAGGGGGCTACATCAGGTACACAGATACGCATGAGAGGCAAAATTACAGTAGGTGCACAATCTGGCAAAGCCACACCTCATTGTACGGGGGCTATATCAGGTATACAGATATGCATGAGAAACAAAATTAGAGTAGGTGCACAATCTGGCAAATCCACACCTCATGATACGGGCGTTACATCAGTTATACAGCTGCTCAAGAAAGACAAAAATTAGACAGGCCCAGCCTACAAGTCCAGATCAGGGCGTTGTAGGACCCAGCAGGCAAAGGTGAACAGTATTATCATGACGAGTATAGTTACACTTACATCACAGGGCAGCTAAGTCAAATTAGGTGCGTATAGACAGATTAAGTTGCAAATACAGCAGGGGGCTTAATAAGGCAGATCCGACAAAATAGGTGTGTCGACGGGCAGCCAAAGCCTTCCCTCATGGTATAAGGGGCCACCTCAAGCGTGCAAACAATCCTGACAAAAACGATGTGTACATGGATTAAGCCAACCTCATTAAAGGTAAGGGAGGTGAAATTGTTACTGTGTAGATACGAGTTAACATGTTGTATGGAGCACAAGGCTGAAAACAGGGAGGTAGTCTGATTGCATTATAGGGAGAGAAAGTCTGGATTAAGTCCTCATGTGAGTACATTTAGTTCCAAAACCACTTGCTAGGTGTAGTGTCCTACCTGATCACGTGTGTGATCAGGTGGTATGGGAGGGCACCAGAAGGCACGGGGAGCGGCGTGGGAGGAATGGGAGGAGCGGGCAAGTTCAGTTCATGTTGGGCAGACAAGGAATAAAGAAGTCATACATGCAGCCCTGTGTCCGCGCCTGTTTGTGAATGAATGGTGCCGTATGGGAGGCTGAGCACAGCATACTGTTGATACACAATATTGGCGACAAAGGGTCACGAAAAGGACCCGCAAGTGTGCGCCCCTTAGGAGGCACGCTGCGCATGCCTGAGGAAGCGTAGTGAGATCGACCATGTGGGATCCAACCAACGAAATAGCGAGCGGCTGGGAGGCGGTGTGGACCGCACAGAAGCGCAAAATTACCTGGAAGGCAGTCAATTGTTGGGAAAGCTGACTGTATCAGAGGTACTGCAGCCCAGAGCAGAACGCTCTGCAATGTGTGCAAGGAGCTCCATACATCATGAGATATAAACCAAGTGGGCCTTGATCCTTCACTGGGCCCGTGAGACTTTTGCTAATTGCTTGAGACACGCTGAGGAGGTGGGGCAGTGCAATCTGGCCTTCACCAGCAAAACTGAAACCCCAAGCTGCCAATTAACTGCACAGTGGAGGGAACAGGAGGCATCTGGGTCCCTAAGTCTTCATCCGGCAGGGACACCTCACTAGACCACCAGTGCATTGTAAAAAACACAACCATGCTGTTTTCACAGCCTGCATAGAACACACAACACCGACGGATTCCCAATCTGAAAAGTTGGCACTGCAGCTACTGCTACAAAGCAAATTCTGCCATTTGGAGACAAACAGTGATCATACTATATCCGGACAAGACGGAATCACAATACCGGCAACACTACCACCCACGCCAAAGGGGGGCCTACCATCTAGACTTCAAGACAACCTGGTCATGCAGTTACCCGGCCATTTTGATATCATGGAGAATAGCACCCTGGGGCCCAAATGGAAAGCTGGGTCAGAGACTTTGATGTATTCATAGGAGCCACAGCCCTGTTACTAGAGAAGAAGCACAGCCCACTGTCAATACTGGCAATAGGGCAGAAAGTGAGGGATATTGTGGACAAACTCCCAGCCGACACCACAGACTCCTAAAGGTCTCAGGGACGCACTCACTGAATATTTTACCCCACACACACACAACAACGTGGACTACGAGCGCCACGTGTTCCACACACTAAACAGAACTAAAGGGAGTCCATGGACGCTTTTGTGATGCGAATACGAGTGCGGAGGAAGCACTGCAACTTCAACAGCTATTCCAATGAAGAAGCCCTAAGATCGCAAATCATTGCAGGATGTGAATCGCTGTGTTCCAGAAAACACCTCCTGCAGAAGCAGCGTTCGCTCAATGAGATCTTGAAGCTGGCCAGATCTGACACCGCTCTTGAGCTTCAGGTGGAAGCCATGGGAAACTCTGAAACCATTTGCAAAATTACCACATTCTTGACACATCAATAGAATAGTGACCCGTTCTGCTACAGATGCGGCTATGAATTTTCGCACGGAGGTGTGTGGCCTGCCCTGGGTCAGCAATGCATGGCATGTGGAGGTGAGAACTGCTTCAAACCGGTGTGCCACATGTCCCAGTCAAGCAAGGAGAGAAGGCACACATGGGGAGACGTCCAGACCGAAATATTGCCTCATGGCACACAAGTACATTAATGCAACCGACAAAATGGAACAGCTGTTTCCCAAATTATTCAAAGGGTTTGGTAAGTTAAGGAATAGAAAAAAAATAAGTCTACTCATAAACCCTGAGGTGCGCACAATAGCCCAACACTTCAGGGGCATCCCCATAAACATAAAAAGGCAGGTGGGGGAAGAACTGCACAAGCTGCTTGAACAAGACATTATGGAGCCGGCAACCAGCCCCACCACTTGGTTCTCACCTATAGTTCCGGTCCCTAAGAAGGGGTCGGATGACAGCAGGATCCGCTTTGACGTGCGCAGGCCTAATGAAGCTATCATGAGGGAGAGACATCAACCCCCAAGAATTACAGACATGATCCACCTGTTGCACGGTGCACAAATCTTCTCCAAGCTGGATCTTAACAAGGGATATCATCAGTTACAGCTGAGTAAAGAGTCCAGATATATAACAACTTTCATCATGCACTTAGGATTGTTCAGATACAAGCGGTTATGTTTTGGAGTATCCTCGGCCGCTGAGATTTTTCAATACAAAATGTATAATGTCATCAAACACATCCCCAACTGTCTGAACTATAGTGATGACATATTAGTGTTTGGAAAAGATCAGGACCAGCACAATAACTCTTTGGCCAGGGTGTGCATGGCTCTGGAAGCATCAAATCTCACACTAAACAAGGAAACGTGTGAATTTTGAAAGGGAACTCTACAATTCTTTGGACATATATTCTCGGTGCAAGGAATGATGCCAAATCCAGAAAAAGTGGCTGCACTCACCAAAGCGGAAAGCCCACAAATGTGTCCGTTCTATGCTCATTTTTAGGACTCGCTAGTTACTGCACGATGTACATACACAACTTTGTGTCTGTGCGCGAACACCTCTGCACGCTCACCAAGAAACAGGTGCCTTTTGTATGGTCCGAAGTATGCCAGGAAGCATTTAAAACCACCCGGCTGCGCATTTCATCTGCTGACAGAATGGCATATTTCAAAACAGCTTGAGACACTGAGATCACAGTTGATGCCAGTCCCGTGGGATTGGGGGCCATCATGGCCCAAGTGGACCCAGAGTCACTGGACAAAAGGCGCATTGTAGCATATGCTAGTAGGAGCCTATCTCACAGGGAACAGGCATTCTCACAGGCCGAGAAAAAAGGGTTGGCGGTTGTGTGGGCCTGTGAGCATTTTCTTTTGTTCTTGTATTGCTATTGGTATAGGTATTGTTTATTTATAAAGCACCTATACACATGCAAGTGCTTTAAAGCGCTCAAGGAGGGTGGGAAACTGGGGGAAAAAAAAGCAGTCGCTCAGAGCACTTGAAATTCTGAGATGATAATAGTCTGCCCAGGCAGAGTATGTGCGTAAAATACCTTTAACAAGTTTGGAATACAGCAAATAGGCCTGACAGCGATTCTGCCGTTTATATTAGTGCCGTTAAGGGTGAAGACAAGGGAGAACAGACAGACTATCTTCAGGCACAGAGCGTACAGATCGTGCAAGTGCAAGACAGTCACAGGGAGGGGGAGGTCCAAGTGCACCCGGTCGGTGGAGACTGGGGTAAGTGCAGAGAGAGCCACTCTCTTGGGTTATTTCTCAAGTGCAGTGAGTGTGGGTGGGATCTAGGGCCCTAAGGCAAGTGCGAGAGAGGACTGGCAGGGGGTGCCAGGGACCTGTGAAACTCTGAGGTACACCAGGCGGTCAGTCAGCAAGCTGTAAGGAAGAGCAGGGAGAGAGGGAAAGAGAAGAGAACTCTGTTAGCAGGGTAGAGGGAGAGAGAAGGAAGGTCTTGCGGAGCTTAAGACAATCAGGCTCAAGCTGGAGGGTGGCTGAGGGCTATTCCAGAGGGAGGCACCTGCTAAGGATAGGGATCTCCCTCCAAGTCTCTGCTTGGAGAACCAGCTCACTCGCAGATGGTTGGAGGTAGATGAGCGGAGGGCTCGTGAGGGACAGTATTTAGGTAGGCAGCATTGCAGGTAGGTAGGTCCCAGACCCCAGAAAGCCTTGTGAATAATGCAGAGGGTCTTAAACTTGATCCTTGCAGCCACGGGAGCCAGTGAATAGATTTCAGTGGCAGAGAGATACGATCCCTGGGCTTGAGGTCAAGGATAAGTCTTGCGGTTCTGTTCTGGATGAGTTGCAGAGGGCCCAGGGCAGAAGAAGCGAGGTTGAGGAAGAGGCTGTTGCACTAGTCCTGTGTACCGAGAGACCCCCGGCCAGCCCATAGAGTCGGGGTTTGCTATGCAGTACTTTAAGACGCGATAGCTGCACCTTGAGATGGATGGGGGTGCAGGTTTTCTTACTCAAACAGCAATCAATAAGGACAACTCAATGGTTTGGCAAAGGGGAGTCCGTTTAATGACAAGTACAAAAAACGGGGAAACATGGAAATCAACAGTGATGTGATAGCCTGCCTCGCTTCAACTCCCAAAAACTTCATACAAACAGTAACATTTATACCCACAACGCGTCATCATTGACGTGTAACACTCGAAAGTTAACATGCAATTCTATTGGTTAGGAAAAGATAACTTTAATATAGGTGCTATATCTGTATATGGTAATGGAGTGTGGGGATTGGATAAACACTATCAGGGGGGCGTCTAAGCCCTTCCTTCTAACATTACTCTAGTAGACGTCACTAAAAGTACAACAGTCCATTGGTACTACTAACTATAGGACCCTAGATTATTTGGTACATTGTAATTGGTTTGCCAACAACCCCATGCATAAATCTCCACTTTAATTAGCAGCACGCAGAATGGTCAACCAGGTGCAGGATGCCCCGAGATTCACCCGGCCTCCCTTCCATCAATCATTACTTTAGTGGCTATGTGTCAATTAGTTGGCTGTGGTCGCCCTCAAAACTGTATCTTCTTGTCAGCAAAAGTTATGATATCTCTGTCTGGACGACAGCCAGGCGTTGGTGTGATACTGTGCCTCTTCTCGCTCGGCTGGTCACGTGCTAGCACGCCATGAATCTGCCTAGTTTTCCTTCTATTTGCGCATTTAATTCTTATTCGGCATGCCACCTGCCTGGGCCTCCTTATCTCGGCCTTCCTGAGATAGGCTGTTCTGTTCTTAAGTTTCGATTCCGTGAAGCTACTGTTCGCTCCTTCTCTTGGTCTGACCTTGGCTTCCCAGGCATCAGTTGCTCTTGCTGAGTTTCGATTCAGCCATCTCTTCTCGTTTTAGCTGGAATACGAATCCTCTCCTGTTTGACCCCTAGTAACCTGAGTTAATTATGCTTTTGTGTAAAGTGGACTCACACTTATATAGTGTGCTTCGTTGAGGTAGATATGTATAGGTGGTGCTTGCCGCAGTCTATCTTCTACTAAGCATAGCAAGCCACACCGTTTTCTTAGCTTCTTGTAGTTCCAAGCATATGTACAGGCGTTAGCTGATTGAATAGCTTCATCCTGCTTACGGCTCAAGTTTCTTTGTATTTTAACATCGTCTCTCCTTCTAAGTTCACAATGTCCTTATTCATGGCATTTCGTCTCTGTGTGTCATCTTTTGGTTTTTGTTTCTTTCATCTGTGAGTCTGTCCGGGCCTTGGTGTCGTCACCATTCGTCTTCAATTAAGGACTTTTGAGTTTCTTTTGGGACAGTGTTTAAGCAATCTTCATTTTGTTTCATTTGCTGGTAGGGTTTTCTTAATGGGTACCTTACTGTCCATGGTTGTCTGGTTATCGGTAATTCAATAGGTATTGTTCTTCTGATAGGTACTGGGCAGAGCCCTACTGTGGCTCTCTGCTGGTTTATTTGCTCATCATATGTCACATATCTCGATGTGAACGTTCCTGGTACTTCAAAATGGGCGACTGGAGTGCAGGCTATATTTGGAACCTCCTCTACACTCCCCCTCTGGTAGATCCATCGACCACTTCCGCTCCCTCTTTTGGATTCATCTTACTTGGTTCTTCTGTATTCATTTCTTCTTCATCTATCTTCTGGGTCTGTACATGATGGTTTGAAGAAGTGTCTCTTTGGAGTCCATATTATCATCACTCCTTTCAGGCTGCGTGCTGTCCTTACATGTTCGTCTTTGTTCCATGTCATCAGCTGACATTGTCCATTTGGGCTAGAATAAATCCATTATCCTTCATAATTTCTGCGTTTCCTGGGATAAAGAAACTTCGTTCCTTGTGGTGCATGTTTGCTAGCCTTCACAAAGTATCTTATTTCTTCATCCGTCAGATCTCTGGGCTTCCATCCTGGTTTGACATGAATCATGATCTTCATCCCTATGGCTTTCTTCACAGTTTTCTGGCATTGCGAGATTATTATCTTGATAACACAAAATCCTAGTAATATCATTACTTGCAGGGCTCCTAGGAACTTGAATGCATCCGCCATCCATTGCGGAACCCATGAAAACAGCGATGCAAACCAGCTGTCATCATCAACTTCGTCGGTTTCATTGATCATCTGGTTCTGTAGGTTTATCAGCATACCTATAGCCTCTGTTAAAGTTCCATTTTCTTCGTCTTGAGAAGGTATAAATGTGCAACATGATTCTCCAATTTTTGCACAAACTCCTCCATCCATAGCTGTGATCATATCAAGTACATATCTGTTCTGGAGAGTCATTAGTCGGATGGTTCTTAACTCTTCCTTGATCGCATTGAATCCTTTTATTGTTGTGTTGATGGTTTGCAGTAACTCCCATTTGGTTATCTGCAACCATTTAGTATTTGCTCCAACATGGAATCTTGGCATGAAGATTGTCGCGAACACTGATGAGGTAAGGCTGAACTGCTTGTGTTCATATGGGATTGCATGAAATGCTTCTTCTGATTTGGCAGAAAAATAATTTTCTCTCTTCACTCGAGTTATCAGTTCCACAGATCTCCTCTTCCTCAGGTGGGCATCTGCTTTCAGGAAACTGTCAATATTCGGGTCACTTTTCGGGATCACTAGTGCTGGAATGTGGACATTCACTATTGTGCATATGCCTCCCCAGTTTTTCAGCAGTCTGATGTATGCTTTGGATCCACATGCCCAATAATGATCCATAATTACTGCAGTCCCATGAGTCATTCCCGGAGATTCAAAAATGTGTCTGCAGTTCTGATTCTTTCCCATATTCCTTGTACCATCATTCCTGAAGCACAATTTCGGGCTTTCTAGTGGCACTATCTGCAAGGGTCCTCCTCTGTCTTCGACCCATGTCAGTAATATTGTACGTTTTGGCCATAGTGGTTTGCACAGTCTCTGTGAGTTTTCTATTGTTTCCTTGCAGGCTCCAAGGACCATCCATGCTCGGCAAATCACTACTCCTTCTTCCCATCCGTCTGGTGAAAGCACTGTTCCCCAAATCTGCATTTGGTCTCTGTTTTTCCAAATTTGAGCCTCTTCTGGAATTTTTCCTTGGACATTCAGTCTCAGGTTTATTTCCCATCTTATTCCTGCTCCTTTAACTTCAGGTTTCACGTACCTGATCACGTGATTCCTAGTATGGGCACTATTTCTCGTCTTAATGTCCTGGACATAATAATTTTCATCGGGATAAGCTGTTTCAGTTGCCCATATAAATGAGGCATCACTTCCCATGAACTGGCCTTTGGTGTTGCACATTGCTATGTGTGAGAGACAGTGTGCTGTCGGGACATCGATTTCTACAGCCACAAAGATCTTGGATTTCCCCATGATGTATGGTAGAAGTGCACAAACAAAGCATTCTCCCTCTGAATTTTCGTCTTCCAACTTCTTTCATGTGCTGGTACTAAATGTTGTTTTCTAGATGTTCTGTGCTGTCCAGGTAGCCGTTTAGTTCATTATTATCTTCATGCATGCGTCTCTTGATTCTTAAGGTTTTCCTGTAGTTTGCTATAACTACATCTCTGAATGCCTCTGTATAGCTTTTTCTTGCTGGAGGGTTCTCAGGTATCCTGATCAATGGTGCAGGCTTCCTCTTTGCGCCATTTGAGTGGACAAGAGTTTGATAGCTCTTTCCTGGTCCTCATACATCTTTTCTCTGCTGCATGCAAATGCCCATGCCAACCAGCCTGACACTGGTCGGGTATATGGCTGTATTGTAGACCTGGTACTTGTCCCTATGTGTGCTGGGTAATACAGTCTCTGTCGTTTTGTTCTTCAGTTCCTCTTGTCATTTCCTCACTCTGGCTTGTATGGGAATAGTAAGTTTACTAACATTTGTGTACTTGCAGAGAGTTTTTCTGAGGCCGCTTCTGTTTTCTTAAGGGTTTCTGATATGACTGCTTCTGTTGGTCTTTCTCTTAACTCTTCTTGTTTTCTCCCACTATCTTCTTTGTGTTTTCTCCCACTATCTTCTTTGAAGGTTTTTATGGTAGGCAGTCTCATCTTCTCTGCTGCTTTCGTTTGTGGTTCTGTGGTCATAGACACTAGGCCCTGTTTCGTGTGCATTCAGTGTGTGTGTGTGCGTGTAGTTGTCAGTGCTTTTTCTTCATTCTTTTTATGCCGACCCTGTCTCCACCTTTCCTGCTCATTTGTTACCATAAATGTGTGTATATCACTATTAATCACGTTCATTTCAAGTTAATTTACTCTACCATCAGATTTTCTAGGGACTGGAATGACTATATAGGGTCTGGGTGCTCTTGTGGGTTTCATGCGTGTATCATCAGGTGGGTGCACTGAAATTGGAACGCTCCGTGCACCAATAAAAAATGCAGTTCTGATCGTTAATGACAGTAAAATAATGATAAATACAATGCATAAGTACATTATGGTTTGATATGTAAGGCGACAGCATTTTCTTCCAGAGAAGGCGGGGTGCCTCTCTGCTTGTGGAAGGATCAGGTTGCTGCTCTGAGCCCCATCTCGATCATTTGCCAAATGTCAATGTTATTATTCCCCCACCCAATATCGCTCTTCGAGTTCTGTGTCAAAGGTGTCGATGCTTCACAAGTGTCCCCCCTCTTGCGAGTGACAATTGTCTCTTAATGCAGGATACAGTTCCTTTGCTAAACTATGGGAAAAATAGATTAAAATAATACTTTTATGAGTCACTTTTACTGTGCATGTTCAAAGTACATGAATTCCCAGTCGACTCCTCGAATCTACTTCAGTCCGGAGGACATATTGGACACTGGTCAGTATGAAGAAATAGGGAAAAAAATGACAATAAATATAACAAATAAAGTTTTTGACTCTGCTCCCTCGATCTGTCCCTCGACGGAAAGTTTCCTCAGAATCTCCTCAGATAATCTCTCTGATGGTTGGTAAGTTCCACTTGGAGTATAATTCCATGCAGGAGCATTCCCATCTGTGCGACATTAGCTGGATCTCTGATGAAGGTGAAGACGTCAACCTCGATAGGTCTCCCCACCAATTCTGGAAAGTCAGTAACTAGGCGAAAAAGGGCATTGTGCGCCAATCTGCTGTCTTCTGGTGACAGGGACATTTGTCCTGTCTTTGCTTGTTTCATGGTTATAAGTTTTTTCCTTGACGTAAACAATGTCTGCAATGTCCGTTTAAGTGGAGTGCGACCAAAATGATTACTTTATTTAAAAGATGGCTTAAATGTTCAGTGTTCGAAGAGTTGGACAGGCTTCGATTATGCGAAAGAACAGTGTGTTGATGAGCTCATCTATTTCCACCTGTGTTGGGAGAATTTGCTTCTTTCTTGCTGTACTTAGGGAGTATGATGAATTGTTCGGCAATGACAGTAAGCAGTTGCCTTATTATTTTTTCATTTTCAGGATCTTGGAGAGAGTCTGTGACACTGGTGAGCCTCCCTACCAGTGACGGGTATGATCTTAACACTAGGTTGAAATAGGTGACCACGTCCTTTGTGATGTCTCTACTGTGGGACACCATAAGTGCTTCCAAACAAAGTCTCGGTTTAGGATGAATCGGGATACTATATCTGTTTCCAATGTAAATATCCTTGGTCAAAATTTGTCACAGTCTTTTTTCTCATCACGGCTTAAGTGTGCCTCAGTTCACAGTTCAAATCAACAAAACATGTTGTGGCTTATACGTGCAATTTTCTTCTTCACCCTGCAACTAGGATGCACAAAGTGTCTGGCAAAATATCATACAGTTCAGATAGTTTTGCATTTCAGACCCTAAAACCTCTCCTGTCGACTGAGCATCACACCTAGCTCTATCTCGGGGTCTGAGGGGAATTATCATTCTTCTTCCTGTGGCTATCTCATGTGGCATAAGATGATGGTCGAAGCCAGGTTGGTTCCAAAGAGCATACAGTGCCAGTGGAAGGCAGTGCAACCATCCCTTCTTTAGAGTAAGCTTTAACTTGGCTATCCTTTCCTTTAACAAGCCGTTGAGCCTCTCACAGATCCCATTACCTTCTGGATGATACGCCGATGAGAACTTGTGCTTTATACCAAGCAGCAAGCTAATCTGCTCAAAGACTGCATTTACAAAGTGAGCCCCATTATCTGATCTCATGTCTTCACACCCCCCCACCTGGGGAATACTTCCCTCACTAAAAATTTGGCCGCACAGATAGAGTTTGGGTGTGTACATGGACCTGCTTCTATCCATCTAGAGAATGTACACACCACAACTATTAAGTGGTGTGCAGTCATAATGTCGACATCAATAATGTCGACAGTCAAAATGTCGACAAATTAATGTCGAAAAACAATAATGTCGACAAACAAAAATGTCGACATTTTTCGATATTTTTTCGAAATTTAAATTAGTGCATGAATAAATAAATAAATAAATATATATATGATGTGGTGAGTATGAGGGGTGGTTGGGGGGGTGTGGGGGGGGTGGCAGGGGGGTGTTGGATGAAGGGGGGGTTGGGGGGGACCCCCCCATAGTAAATACAATTTTTATTTATTTAATTATTAAATAAATAAATAAATAAATAATTGGTATGTGTTGAGTATGAGGGGTGAAAGGGTGGTTGGGGGGTGTGGGGGGGGTGGCAGGGGGGTGTTGGGTGAGGGGGGGTTGGGGGGGACCCCCCCATAGTAAATGATCCTTTTTTAGTTTATTTATTTATTGAATAAATAAATAAATAAATAAATAATTGGTATGTGTTGAGTATGAGGGGTGAAAGGGTGGTTGGGGGGTGTGGGGGGGGGTGGCAGGGGGGTGTTGGGTGAGGGGGGGTTGGGGGGGACCCCCCCCCCATAGTAAATGATCCTTTTTTAGTTTATTTATTTAATAAATAAATAAATAAATAAATAAATGGTATGTGTTGAGTGTGAGGGGTGAAAGGGTGGTTGGGGGGTGTGGGGGGGGGTGGCAGGGGGGTGTTGGGTGAGGTGTTGATAGTTTTAAGGGTTTATAGTCATAATGTCAAAAAAAAATGTCGACATTTTTTTTTCGAAAAAATGACTTTTTACATTATAAGTATAGGATGTCGACATTATTATTTTCGACATTTTTTTTTCGACATTTTTGTCTGTCGACATTTTTTTTTCGACATTATGACTATAAACCCTATTAAGTATCTGTACCCGTTACACACATGAATCATGTTGACATAATCGACATGCAAGTGCTGAAAAGGCCTATTTGGCCTGGGGATGACTCTTCTCAGTACTTTTAATGTGTGCCCAGCGGTGAATTGCTGGCATATTATGCAGTTCACCATAAAAAATGCAACATGCTCAGCTAAATTCGGTATGAACCAGTCTTCCGCGAACGTTGCTGCTAGATTCTCTTTTATCATATGCGCCGGGTAATGTGGCTACAGGCATTACTGGTTTACCAGTGCTGTCTTGTCGCCACAAGCAGTCAGAGGGGTTTAAAGAACACCCTCGACGTTTCCACAGGTTTATCTCATTTTGCGGCACCTCCCCTTGGAGTTCCATTAGCTGCGTTTGCACAAGATTGTTGTAACCTTCAGGTGTGGTTCGTGCAACCATCATTCTTTCATGGGTGGACGCCACTTCCACTTCCATAATCGTCTCACTTTTGGATGCCATACGCTTGGCTTCCGTGTCTGCTGTGTGATTTCCGCGTGAGACAAAATCTGTCCCTTTCGAGAGGGCGGCGCCTTTCACGACCACTATGCCCACTGGGAGGTGTAGTGCCTTAATCAGCCTGTCCATAAGGCTGCGTGCTGCACTGGCGTGCCGTCCGCTCGGAGGTAGCCCCTCCTTTTCCAGTGCGCTAAGCCTGCGTGCACCGTTGACGTCACATATGCAGAGTCACTATACACGGTTACTTCCTGGTCTGCATTATTCTCAATGGCGAGTATCAACGCCAATAATTCTGCAGCTTGTGCTGAATAAAGAGATGGTATTCGAGCACTAAGAAGCACTTGAAACTCTCCATTCACTGTGTGCTTTATCACAGCGACACCTGTGTATCTTTGCCCATCACATTGTTTGATTCTCGAAGACCTGTCAATAAAGACGATCTCTCCTCCTGCCAAGGCATTTGGAAACAGCGATCCAAACCAGCTGTCATCATCAACTTCGTCGGTTTCATTGATCATCTGGTTCTGTAGGTTTATCAGCATACCTATAGCCTCTGTTAAAGTTCCATTTTCTTCGTCGTGAGAAGGTATAAATGTGCAACATGATTCTCCAATTTTTGCACAAACTCCTCCATCCATAGCTGTGATCACATCAAGTACATATCTGTTCTGGAGAGTCATTAGTCGGATGGCTCTTAACTCTTCCTTGATTGCATTGAATCCTTTTATTGTCGTGTTGATGGTTTGCAGTGACTCCCATCTGGTTATCTGCAACCATTTAGTATTTGCTCCAACTTGGAATCTTGGCATGAAGATTGTCGCGAACACTGATGAGGTAAGGCTGAACAGCTTGTGTTCACATGGGATTGCATGAAATGCTTCTTCTGATTTGGCAGAAAAATAATTTTCTCTCTTCACTCGAGTTATCAGTTCCACGGATCTCCTCTTCCTCAGGTGGGCATCTGCTTTCAGGAAACTGTCAATATTCGGGTCACTTTTCGGGATCACTAGTGCTGGAATGTGGACATTCACTATTGTGCATGTGCCTCCCCAGTTTTTCAGCAGTCTGATGTATGCTTTGGATCCACATGCCCAATAATGATCCATAATTACTGCAGTCCCATGAGTCATTCCCGGAGATTCAAAAATGTGTCTGCAGTTCTGATTCTTTCCCATATTCCTTGTACCATCATTCCTGAAGCACAATTTCGGGCTTTCTAGTGGCACTATCTGCAAGGGTTCTCCTCTGTCTTCGACCCATGTCAGTAATATTGTACGTTTTGGCCATAGTGGTTTGCACAGTCTCTGTGAGTTTTCTATTGTTTCCTTGCAGGCTCCAAGGACCATCCATGCTCGGCAAATCACTACTCCTTCTTCCCATCCGTCTGGTGAAAGCACTGTTCCCCAAATCTGCATTTGGTCTCTGTTTTTCCAAATTTGAGCCTCTTCTGGAGTTTTTCCTTGGACATTCAGTCTCAGGTTTATTTCCCATCTTATTCCTGCTCCTTTAACTTCAGGTTTCACGTACCTGATCACGTGTTTACTAGTATGGGCTCTATTTCGCGTCTTAATGTCCTGGACATAATAATTTTCATCGGGATAAGCTGTTTCAGTTGCCCATATCAATGAGGCATCACTTCCCATGAACTGGCCTCTGGTGTTGCACATTGCTATGTGTGAGAGACAGTGTGCTGTCGGGACATCAATTTCTACAGCCACAAAGATCTTGGATTTCCCCATGCTGTACGGTAGAAGTGCACAAACAAAGCATTCTCCCTCTGAATTTCGTCTTCCAACTTCTTTCATGTGCTGGTACCAAATGTTGTTTCCTAGATGTTCTGTGCTGTCCAGGTAGTCGTTTAGTTCATTATTATCTTCATGCATGCTTCTCTTGATTCTTAAGGTTTTCCTGTAGTTTGCTATAACTACATCTCTGAATGCCTCTGTATAGATTTTTCTTGCTGGAGGGTTCTCAGGTATCCTGGTCAATGGTGCAGGCTTCCTCTCTGCGCCATTTGAGTGGACAAGAGTTTGATAGCTCTTTCCTGGTCCTCATACATCTTTTCTCTGCTGCATGCAAATGCCCATGCCAACCAGCCTGATACTGGTCCGGTATATGGCTGTATTGTAGACCTGGTACTTGTCCCTATGTGTGCTGGGTAATACAGTCTCTGTCGTTTTGTTCTTCAGTTCCTCTTGTCGTTTCCTCACTCTGGCTTGTATGGGAATAGTAAGTTTACTAACATTTGTGTACTTGCAGAGAGTTTTTCTGAGGCCGCTTCTGTTTTCTTAAGGGTTTCTGATATGACTGCTTCTGTTGGTCTTTCTCTTAACTCTTCTTGTTTTCTCCCACTATCTTCTGTGAAGGTTTTTATGGTAGGCAGTCTCATCTTCTCTGCTGCTTTCGTTTGTGGTTCTGTGGTCATAGACACTAGGCCCTGTTTCGTGTGCATTCAGTGTGTGTGTGTGTGCGTGTAGTTGTCAGTGCTTTTTCTTCATTCTTTTCATGCCGACCCTGTCTCCACCTTTCCTGCTCATTTGTTACCATAAATGTGTGTATATCACTATTAATCACGTTCATTTCAAGTTCATTTACTCTACCATCAGATTTTCTAGGGACTGGAATGACTATATAGGGTCTGGGTGCTCTTGTGGGTTTCATGCGTGTATCATCAGGTGGGTGCACTGAAATTGGAACGCTCCGTGCACCAATAAAAAATGCAGTTCTGATCATTAATGACAGTAAAATAATGATAAATACAATGCATAAGTACATTATGGTTCGATATGTAAGGCGACAGCATTTTCTTCCAGAGAAGGCGGGGTGCCTCTCTGCTTGTGGAAGGAACAGGTTGCTGCTCTGAGCCCCATCTCGATCATTCGCCAAATGTCAATGTTATTATTCCCCCACCCAATATCGCTCTTCGAGTTCTGTGTCAAAGGTGTCGATGCTTCACAAGTGTCCCCCCCTCTTGCGAGTGACAATTGTCTCTTAATGCAGGATACAGTTCCTTTGCTAAACTATGGGAAAAATAGATTAAAATAATACTTTGATGAGTCACTTTTACTGTGCATGTTCAAAGTACATGAATTCCCAGTCGACTCCTCGAATCTACTTCAGACCGGAGGACATATTGGACACTGGTCAGTATGAAGAAATAGGGAAAAAATGACAACAAATATAACAAATAAAGTTCTTGACTCTGCTCCCTCGATCTGTCCCTCGGCGGAAAGTTTCCTCAGAATCTCCTCAGATAATCTCTCTGATGGTTGGAAAGTTCCACTTGGAGTATGATTCCATGCAGGAGCATTCCCATCTGTGTGACATTAGCTGGATCTCTGATGAAGGTGAAGACGTCAACCTTGATAGGTCTCCCCACCAATTCTGGAAGTCAGTAACTAGGTGAAAAAGGACATTGTGCGCCAATCTGCTGTCTTCTGGTGACAGGGACATTTGTCCTGTCTTTGCTTGTTTCATGGTTATTTGTTTTTTCCTTGATGTAAACAATGTCTGCACTGTCCGTTTGCGTGGAGTGCGACCAAAATGATTACTTTATTTAAAAGATGGCTTAAATGTTCAGTGTTCGCTGGATTTCGAAGGAATGTGAGAGTGTCTGTCGTCCTTCCAATAAGAGTTGGACAGTCTTCGATTATGCGAAAGAACAGTGTGTTGATGAGCTCATCTATTTCCGCCTGTGTTGGGAGAATTTGCTTCTTTCTCGCTGTACTCAGGGAGTATGATGAATTGTTCGGCAATGACAGTAAGCAGTTGCCTTATTATTTTTTCATTTTTCAGGATCTTGGAGAGAGTCTGTGACACTGGTGAGCCTCCCTACCAGTGACGGGTATGATCTTAACACTAGGTTGAAATAGGTGACCACGTCCTTTGTGATGTCTCTACTGTGGGACACCATAAGTGCTTCCAAAAAAAGTCTCGGTTTAGGATGAATCGGGATATTGTATCTGTTTCCAATGTAAATATCCTTGGTCAAAATTTGTCACAGTCTTTTTTCTCATCACGGCTTAAGTGTGCCTCAGTTCAAAGTTCAAATCAACAAAACATGTTGTGGCTTATACGTGCAATTTTCTTCTTCACCCTGCAACTAGGATGCACAAAGTGTCCGTTTTTATGTCGTTATCCCCTTTTTTGCTTAGAGGAAGTGTCCAAGTTAAGCCACAACTTTCATAAAGTTCTTTGACTTTACTTTGCTGGTCATGCGTTCTTCTTCCAGGTCATGGATCTCGTCTGCACGTGCTTTGGTTCTTCCCCGTTGTCTGTAGTATCTTTGCAGTGGGGTGCAGGCAGGGGGGTTCCTCCGATGTATGGCTTGATATTACCCAGGAAGATCCAGGCTCTTCTTCCTTGTAGCTTGACTGCAGATGGAGTAACTTCTTCAACTATGAACGGTCCGTTGAACCTTGGCTCGTCTCACTTTTTCCTTGTATGGTTTCTCACCCAGACGGCATCTCCAGGGAAGACGAGTGGAACATGTAGACCTTGAGCTGAGTCTTGTGTAGTGTCTCCTTCGGTGTTCTGTGCTGCACTGCACCCTTTTCGTCGTCGCTGCAGCTGGTCTGAAATTACAGTAAGGCAAGATATCCTACAGTTCAGATAGTTTTGCATTTCAGACCCTAAAACCTCTCCTGTCGACTGGGCATCACACCTAGCTCTATCTCGGGGTGTGAGGGGAGTTATCATTCTTCTTCCTGTGGCTATCTCATGTGGCATAAGATGATGGTCGAAGCCAGGTTGGTTCCAAAGAGCATACAGTGCCAGTGGAAGGCAGTGCAACCATCCCTTCTTTAGAGTAAGCTTTAACTTGGCTATCCTTTCCTTTAACAAGCCGTTGAGCCTCTCACAGATCCCATTACCTTCTGGATGATACGCCGATGAGAACTTGTGCTTTATACCAAGCAGCAAGCAAATCTGCTCAAAGACTGCATTTACAAAGTGAACCCCATTATCTGATCTCATGACTTCACACCCCCACCCCCACCTGGGGAATACTTCCCTCACTAAAAATGTGGCCGCACAGATAGAGTTTGGGTGTGTACATGGACCTGCTTCTATCAATCTAGAGGATGGACACACCACAACTATTAAGTATCTGTACCCGTTACACACATGAATCATGTTGACGTAATCGACATGCAAGTGCTGAAAAGGCCTATTTGTCCTGGGGATGACTCTTCTCAGTACTTTTAATGTGTGCCCAGTGGTGAATTGCTGGCATATTATGCAGTTCACCATAAAAAATGCAACATGCTCAGCTAAATTCGGTATGAACCAGTCTTCCGCGAACGTTGCTGCTAGATTCTCTCTTGTCATATGCGCCGGGTAATGTGGCTACAGGCATTACTGGTTTACCAGTGCTGTCTTGTCGCCACAAGCAGTCAGAGGGGTTTAAAGAACACCCTCAATGTTTCCACAGGTTTATCTCATTTTGCGGCACCTCCCCTTGGAGTTCCATTAGCTGCGTTTGCCCAAGATCGTTGTAACCTTCAGGTGTGGTTCGTGCAACCATCATTCTTTCATGGGTGCACGCCACTTCCACTTCCATAATCGTCTCACTTTTGGATGCCATACGCTTGGCTTCCGTGTCTGCTGCGTGATTTCCGCGTGAGACAAAATCTGTCCCTTTCGAGTGGGCGGCACCTTTCACAACCACTATGCCCACTGGGAGGTGTAGTGCCTTAATCAGCCTGTCCATAAGGCTGCGTGCTGCACTAGCGTGCCGTCCGCTCGGAGGTAACCCCTCCTTTTCCAGTGCGCTAAGCTTGAGTGCACCGTTGACATCACATATGCGGAGTCACTATACACGGTTACTTCCTGGTCTGCGTTATTCTCAATGGCGAGTATCAACGCCAATAATTCTGCAGCTTGTGCTGAATAAAGAGATGGTATTGGAGCACTAAGAAGTACTTGAAACTCTCCATTCGCTGTGTGCTTTATCACAGCGACACCTGTGTATCTTTGCCCATCACATTGTTCGATTCTCGAAGACCTGTCAATAAAGACGATCTCTCCTCCTGTCAAGGCATTTTCTTTTACCCTGGGAATTTCATCATAGAATTCTTCATAATTCGTGCAGTCATGTATCGGCTCTCCTTCAGTGACCGGCTCTGCTATAAACATAGCTGGGTTCACTATCTTACATCAGACTTTTTTAATCGATGGGTTTAATATGATCACTTCATAGGCAGAAGCTCTCTGAGATGTCAATGTGCCCTTTGGTTTCTCTAGAATGGCAAATACTGAGTGCTAGACGTACAACGTCATGGAGCATCCCATTACAATGGTTGTCGCCTTCTCTATGGCGAACGCTGCGGCAGCTAAACTTTGTTCGCATGGGAAGTGGCCTCTCATTACTGGGTCCAGATTCCCACTGTAATATGCTAGGGGCTTGTACCCCAGTGAGGTTATTTGAGCAAGCACTGCCATCATAACGCTGCCATCTGTGTGTGAAAACAGGTAAAATTCCTCTGTATAATTGGGAATTCTGAGAACTGGAGTTGTACAAATCGCTCTCTTGAGTTCAGCAAACCCTTGGGCCTTCTTTAGGGCCTGAAGTAAAGACTTAATATAAGAGCTGTAATCGAAAACCCATGCCCTAACATAGTTGCACAGGCCTAGAAAGCTTTGCATTTTCTTTATCGTGTGTGGTTTAGCAGTGTTCAATATGGCTTCAGCCCTTCCTGGGGTCACTTTCTTGCCTTCATGTGAGATTAGCGGGCCTAAGTACAGCACTTCCTGTTGACAATATTGTAACGTTTCCTTCTCAACCAGTATAGTCAGTAGCTGAACAGAATCGTGCCTGCATTGCTCTTCTGTGGTGCTGCAGATTAGGATGTCATCCACATACTGCAAGACGATACTTTCTAATGCAATATTGCTTAAATCCATCTGCAGGACTCTGTTGAAAATAGACGGAAACTTACAGTATCCCTGTGGTAGCCTTGTGCTGTTCAGACACATTTGTCTGAACGTGAATGACGTCAGATCTTGTGAGTCACGGTCAAACGGGATTGAGAAAAAGTCATTTCTCAAGTCAATCACCGTGAAATATTCTGCCTCAACGGGTATATTACATAATATTGTAGCCGGGTTCAAGTCTAAAGGGAACTCGGCCTCAACAATATCGTTTATCGGTCTAAGATCTTGAATTAGCCTCCAAGGCTCCCCCCCTTTGATTTCTTGACAGGATAAACTGCCGTATTACATGGTGCTTCTGATGTCACTAAGATGCCCTGGTCCATCATGGCAGAAATTGTCTTAGAAATCCCTTCATCTGCCTCTCTGGACAAGGGATATTGTCGGGCTCTCGGTAAAATTGCTCCTGGTTTTAGTTTAATTTTCACTTCTCCCACCCTCTTCAAGAGGCCTACGTCATAGGGTCCTGTAGTCCACAATCAGACAGGCACTTTAGCTATATCATCAGAAAAATATTCAGGACGTTTTAGCGCCAACATCATTCTCTGAGGCACTTCTCTTTTGATCATCTTTACCCAAAAGGTAAGACTTACTTCCACCATTGTCTCTCCCATTTCTGCTTGTTCTTCAAACAGGTGGTCATCGGTGACGTCAGTCACTCGATATCCTTCTTCGATGGCGATAATCGCGCACCATTGTCTGCCTTCATCATCGTAACCGTAAACCAATACCACTTTCCCTCACACTGCAGCTGTGTGTATCATCAAGGGAAATACTTGTCCCTCCTCCTCATGCCTAGGTATTCTTGGTCTGAATAAAAATTCATCAGGGGTTCTCATGAACCTGTCTGCAAGCCATGACAATCCCGTCATAAGCACTCGCATGCCATATGCGAAGATTTCTGGCTCCAATGGCATGGCCCTCATGGCTATGTGTCCTGAGTATGCTCTAATCATTTCACAATCATTTGAGTAGTGCATTCCTGGAGTGGAGCATACTATGCCCTCCTCCGTGAACGAAATTGTCATGTTCAACTTTGTCATTAAGTCTCGACCCAAAATGTTTACTGGGGTCTGACGTGAATATAATAAATGTACATTCATTTCACACTTTCCTATGGAGACTGGGAGTGTGTCTGTAAAGGGAACTTGACTGTGAGCTCCTGTAAAACTCTGAGTATCTATGGCCTCGCAGGACAAGGAAAACTTGCCTTCACGTATGCATGAGCGCATTGCACCCATGACCACTAGGAAGGAATATTCTTTACCCCCTATTACGACATCCACCCTAGGTTCCCTATGAGGGTCTGGTGTCACTGATAAGATAGAGCACATCAGGGTTCACAGTGAGCTGACCTAGATCATAAATACGTTTGTCCCACTGTGCACTTGTGGATTTTATTTTGCCCATTCCCATTGTTACTTCCCCTTCCAGTGTTCTGGGTCTACCCTGTGCTCATTGTGTGTGACACTTGCAACGGTGCCTGTTGGTTTTGTCTTTGTGGAAAACTGCCCATGCTCTGAGGTTGCACTCCTTGTTGCACTCCTGGCGCTTGTTGCACTGTGTGATTCTGTGCAACGCCCTGTTGTAAAATTGCAGGTGGATTTGCTGTGCCTGCTCCCATTCCTTGGCCGTTCTGCATCATACCTTGACTTCTGCATGTGCGCGCCAAATGCCCTGTCATTCCACACAGCCAACATACTGGCGGTGGTCAGATTATTTGCCCATTTGACACATCTGGTTAACATTTTGCATATTTTGAAAGCCTCCTTGATTATTTTGGAAACCTCCCTGATTGCTCTGCCATCCTCTTCCTCTAAATCCTCTTCCCCGTGGGTAAAACCCTACGTTACCCCGATTATTCTGTTGTGGACTAGCCACCTGCTGCATGCTTTGTTCATCTGCGCTAGTTAGCATGGCTCCTTCAAGAGCATGCTTTGATAATTTCTGTTGCACCAATTTTGGTTCCTCACCATTACGAGTTGCCTCCTTTTTGCGAGTATTTTCCTGCAACAGTCTTACAATAATGTGCGATGGTCAACTGTATTTCAGCTCAAGGCTTTGCCTCAACTCCTACCAATTTCTTGAGTTGTTTCTGCACCGGTTCTGGCAACCCTTGGCACAATATATGGTAAAACACAGGTATTGATTTGGTCCAAGATTCATGCGTTTCAAGCACCCACGCATCCTGGAAAGTCTGTATATAAATTAGCGGATCTTCAGAATCCTTCATTTTTCAAGTCATTATAGCTCCCATATCGGAAGTATCTGGGTAAAGTACTCATAGCGCTTTCCATACTGCTGCTCTGCAATTGTTAAATGGCGCTCCATCATGCGCGGTATTAATTGTGATTAAACCAGGGTAGCCTGCTCGTGCCCACACATCGCCTGCTCTCTCACCAAGTATGGCGATCAGGAGACCTTTGATGTCCCCTATAGCTAACGTGTTTCCTCCTGTCATTTTCTCTAACTCATGTATCCATTTTCCGGCTCCTGATGTCAGCATTGGAAGCTTGTTTTTCAAGTTTTCAGGATCCATGTGTGGCCATGGAATATATTGTGGTCTTACTCCCCCCTTCTCTAGTAGCGGAAATTGGAATGCGCAGCCCTCTTTTTATTCTCTTATAGTTCTCCTGTCTATTGCAGGGGTAATATTCCCGCTTCGCCGTCTACCTGACAATGTCCTTAGTCTGTCTACATAGGGCAGTGAAGACACCCCCCTCCGACCATGAGGTACTCCTTCATGTCGGTCAGACTGCGTGGCTGACTCTGATGCCCTCGGTGCAGACTCGCTAGTGTCTGACCATTGCATCCCTCTTTCCCTTGGGAGTCGTCTTAAGCTCCGTCTCCCTTCCTCGTTTTCCTCACGCTCCTCCCTTTCGCAGTCAGACATTGTTTGTCCCCAATACACGCAACTTCTTGTGTCTTCATTGTTTCTACTGATTTCTAATCTATCCAGGGACAGTTCCCTATTCCCACTACTTCGGGTGACATCCTCAGTGTCCTACAGCTGAGTGCTTTCCAAGCGCTCGTCCTCCCCCTCTCCCTGGGGTATTTGTTCTAGCCCCATTTCATCATATATTTTATTGATTGTTTCCCCGATGCTTCTGATGTCGAAGTCATCTTCAATATTTGCCCTAGACGTGCCTTGTACTGAATCGTACGCAGGAAAGAATTCTTCAATGTCTTCCCAGTCTACAACTGGATCGGGTTTTTTAACTTCCCTCTCCAAATATTCGAGATTGCGTGCTCTCTGTCTTCGCTTACGTTTAATATCTTCATCAAATTCTTTGCGCTTCCTCACCTCTTCTCTGACCCTATCCACTTCCTTTCTCTTTTCATTCCTACGTTCATCTGCCCTTCGTATGTCCTCATCTCTACGTCTCCTTATCCTTTTTTCACGTACCCTTTGCTCTTCTTCTAACCTTTGCTGTTTCTGTCTGTCTTGATCATAGGCTGCTCTGGGGTTGCGATCGAGCTGTTTTTCTTGCTCCTCGCGATATAGCTGTTATCGCCTTAGTCTGTCTTTCCTTCTTATCCTTTTGTCTCTTAACTCCTTCTCTTTCTCCTTTCTCTGTGTCTCATTTAACCTCTCTTTTGGTCTCATGTCATCACTGCCTTTCCCATCGAGTTTCAATAAGATTTATCCTCCCATCCATTTGTCTTTTGCGAATGCTATCTCATCAGTTGTGTCTTCGCTCCCTTTCCATTTCTTCCCTTCTCTCTCCTTGTCGAGAGATGCACTTGTCTGTGCCTGATCCTTCCTTTCGTCATCGCGCCTCCCCTTATCCCTTGGGACTGCGGAGGTAAGATTCTTGGTTCCATGTAATAATGTCGCCACAAAAATCTCGCCATACAAAAATATTGCTGAAAAATGGCGGTTTTTTGTGGCGACATTAATGCATGGAACATGCGGGGGACACCCCCGCAACCAACAAACTTTTTTTTTCTTTTGTTTGTTTTTTTTTGCCCCTGTCCCCATATATATGGTCACCCATATAATATCGCCGCAACCTTTTCCCGGCGATATTATTTACGGCGACCATATATACGGGGATAATATTACTTGATACCAGATTCTTGTCCTTATCCTTCCCTTGATTTTCGTCACTACTATGTGTAGGTGACTCATATGCGGGTTTGTAGTACCCCATGGCTGCCTTAATTTCCCTCAACGGGTATATTCCCTCGTCCTTACTTCCTGCAATTGTCATTTCGGGCAGGGCAGGAGGCGCGGTAGGCGTCTCACCCCCCCTCAGTGCATACATTAAGTATCCAATCTGTTGGCAGCTCTTCCTCTTTTGTCTGTTTGTACATTTTCCACAATTCGGGAACAGCAAGGCGTTTTTCTAGCTTCTTGCCTATGAATGTGGCGTGAAAATATGTCGTCATATGTTGTAAAACGGCTTTAGATAAAGACCCATTTTGTGGCCATGGCATAAACATCTTGTGGGCAGTACCTTTAACCCACTCAGTGCTATACTTCTTTAGCTTGGGTGCGTGTTTTGGCAATTGCTTGCATAAGTGTGCTAATGGAGTTATGTCTTCCATGTTTAAATATGTTCCCTTTCCTCTTATATAACACTTGTTAATGCTTTTGTGTGGTTTAAACACCTTGTGACAATATGAGTGCGCACCAAACACCGCAAGCTCCAATCCAAATTTTCCACTAAAATGTTATATTACCAATTTGCTCAAAAAACATCAATTCATGTGCGATTCTGTCTCAGCTATCAAATCGCGCAAAATTTTTAATCAGTTCTCTTAACAAAAAATTTCACATATGACGTCACAACAAAACATGTAAGACAGACACTTGACAGACTAGACGGACACCAGCTGGACACAGATATCTCTGCCTCTAATCATTACCCCTTCATGGAGGGTAAACAAACCCCTTTCACAATGTCTTTAAACGTTGTGGTAGTCTATTT
The DNA here is from genome assembly GCF_040938575.1 of Ambystoma mexicanum. Lineage (NCBI taxonomy): Eukaryota > Metazoa > Chordata > Amphibia > Caudata > Ambystomatidae > Ambystoma > Ambystoma mexicanum. The sequence continues at coordinate 235,352,357 of NC_090926.1, read as the reverse complement.
GTTCCCCATTATGTGGGACTCCGGGTACACGTCTCTTCTGGCCGCTATATTTAAAGCGCAGGAATAAGGCGAATACTGTCACTTCTCAGGTGTCCGCCCTTGTAACCTCCCTCTTCTCGGGTGTCCACCCCGGTAGCCTCTATTTATTTTATTATTCTCGAGTCATTATCCCCTTATATATACAGCTTTCTCTACTTCTAACTACATTTTGTTTTTTCCTCCTCCCTCCGTGACCTTTTTCCCTTTACTTGTTCTAAGGCATGCACTGTTTGCCAAAGCACTACATTTTTGCTTCACTCACTGTTTGCATGGTTCGTCTCTGGATCCTCGGGATCACGCCTTTGTTACCGCCTTCTTCAGATTTTCGCCCGATCGGCTGCCCGTAGGAATGGGAGGGGATGTGTTGGGAAAAGGGGTCACTTCAGGCCCTGACTGCAGTCTCTTGCTTACGCTACCATTGCCTACGGGGAGCTTCACGGTCTACTCAGCCGAATGGCAAAGGACTCGTGATATTGCCGAAGACCTAGAGTTATGTCGACGGTCAATAGGTGTTTTACTTCAATCAATAATCGATAGTCGATAAACCATCTGATCTTTGCTACCAAGTGTACCGAGAGACCACCGGCCGGCCCACAGAGTCAGGGTTTGCTCTGCAGTACTTTAAGACGAGATAGCTGCACCTTGAGATGGATGGGGGTGCAGGTTTTCTTACTCCAACACCAATCAATAAGGACAACTCAATGGTTTGGCAAAGGGGAGTCCGTTTAATGACAAGTACAAAAAAATGGGGAAACATGGAAATCAACAGTGATGCGATAGCCGGTCTCTCTTCAACTCCCAAAAACTTCATATAAACAGTAACATTTATACCCAAAACGCGTCGTCATTGACGTGTAACACTCGAAAGTTAACATGCAATTCTATTGGTTAGAAAAAGGTAACTTTAATATAGGTGCTATATCTGTATATGGTAACAGAGTGTGGGGATTGGATAAACACTATCATGTGGGCGTTTAAGCCCTTCCTTCTAACATTACTCTAGCAGACGCCACTAAAAGTACGACGTCCCATTGGTTCTACTAACTATAGGACCCTAGATTATTTGGTCCATTGTGATTGGGTTGGCATCAACCCCATGCATAAATCTCCACTTTAATCAGCAGCACGCAGAATGGTCAACCAGGTGCAGGATGCCCTGAGATTCACCCGGCCTCCCTTCCATCAATCATTACTTTAGTGGCTATTTGTTAATTAGTTAGCTGTGGTCAGCCTCAAAACTGTAACTTCTTGTCAGAAAAAGTTATGATATCTCTGTCTGTGCGACAGCCAGGCGTAGGTGTGAAACTGTGCCTCTTCTCGCTCGGCTGGTCACGTGCTAGCACACCGTGAATCTGCCTACTTCTCCTTCTATTTGCTCATTTAATTCTTATTCGGCTTGCCACCTGCCTTGGCCTCCCTATCTTGGCCTTCCTGAGATAGGCTGTTCTGTTCTTAAGTTTTGATTCCGCAAAGCTACTGTTCGCTCCTTCTCTTGGTCTGACCTTGGCTTCCCAGGCACGAGTTGCTCTTGCTGAGTTTCGATTCAGCCATCTCTTCTCGTTTTAGCTGGAATACGAATCCTGTCCTGTTTGACTGCTAGTAACCTGAGTTAATTCTGCTTTTGTGTAAAGTGGACTCGCGCTTATATAGTGTGCTTTGCTGAGGTAGATATGTATAGGTGGCGCTTGCCACGTCTATCTTCTACTAAGCATAGCAAGCCGCACTGTTTTCTTAGCTTCCTGCGGTTCCAAGCATATGTACATGCGTTAGCTGGTTGAATATCTTCATCCTGCTACGGCTTAAGTTTCTTTATATTTCAACATTGTCTCTCCTTCTAAGTTCACAATATCCTTATTCATGCCGTTTCATCTCTGTGTGTCATCTTTTGGTTGTCGTTTCTTTCATCTGTGAGTCTGTCTGGGCCCTCGTGTCGTCACCATTCGTCTTCAATTAAAGCCTTTTGAGATTCTTCCGGGACAGTGTTTAAGCAATCTTCATTTCGTTTCATTTGCTGGTAGGGTTTTCTTAATGGGTACCTTACTGTCCGTCGTTGTCTGGTTATCGGTACTTCAATAGGTATTGTTCGTATGATAGGTACTGGGCAGAGCCCTACTGCGGCTCTCTGCTGGTTTATTTGCTCATGATACGTCACATATCTCGGTGTGAACGTTCCTGGTACTTCAAAATGGGCGACTGGAGTGCAGGCTATATTTGGGACCTCTTCTACACCAGCCTAGAGAGAACCAGGGCTCTGGAGACAGTTAGTCGCTGGAGGAAATTGAGAAAAGGTAGAGTACCTCTAAGGAGGTGTAACCGATAGACTTTTTAGAGATGTCCGAAATGTGAGAGTAGAACTAGAGAGTGGAGTAAAAAATGACCCCAAGGTTTCTTGCCTCACAGGTGGGTGCGGGCGCAGGGCCAAGGGAGGCCGACCAGAGTGAAAGTGGGAAAGTGGGTGTAGGGGTCCCAATGCAAACGATCTCAGTCTTACTGCCATTGAGGCAGAGGTTGTTTGCAGCACACCATGACTGGATGGCAGACAGTCAGATATGAGCGAGGAGGAGGAGGTGGCTGAGGGTAGCCTGAAAGATAGTTGCATGTCATCCGCGTTACACTGGAAGTTAGAGGTGAAAGTGTCAATGGTGTCCAGTTAAAGTACCGAATTCAAAAGGATAGAATGCCAAAGGTGAGAGTCAATTTGACCTAAAACAAAAGGGTCGAATTTTTTTTTTTTTTAATATTAATTTTTTTGGGTTTCCGTTTTGGAAAAAAAAGTGTTTTTTACCACAAAAAAGGGGATTTCCGGGGGGACACCCCCCCAAAAAAATAATAAAAAATAAAAAATAAAAAAAATTCGACCCTTTGGTTTTCGGTCCTTTTGATTCGACCCTTTGGTCATTCAATCCGTTGCATTCGAAACTTTGACCTAGAACCAGTGTCAATCACAGGTGCCAGGCCAGCCATATAGACGTTGAAGAACCGGGGGATAGGTTAGACCCATGGGGAGCACCATGGGAAGCCATTTACCGCTGTGACTGACCACCAAGCTCTACTGTTTATATTTGATAACCCACAGCCAATAAATGCCTCCTAAAATTGCCAGATGCGGCCTCCGACTCCAGTGCTATCAATTTCAAACTGTACACAGGCCTGGCAATTAAGAGAACCTGACGGAGTTTCTATCCCGCCACACGATCACATCAGCAGAAACAAACTCCACAATTGTGGACCAGTACATACACTACATGGTCCAAGTGGCCACGCCACAAGGGGTCGATGTCAGGCAGATTGCGCAGGAGTTGGGAATGATCCAGATCATCCTCTGATGCCTACGGTCTGGAAGATGGAAGCAAGCCAAACAAATGGGGGAAAATACTTCTCCTGAGACACAAAGGGACGTTCAGGGATTACTCCTAGTAAAGGAAGAACTGACGTGGGCTGAAGAAGGCCACTCTAGAAAGGTACCAAAATAGTAATACCTCAGAGTCTGAGGAGGAAGATGATAGAACAGGCACATCAGGCGCATAGGTGTGGCGGTCCGAAAACAAGGGTGCTGGTAAGCTTACTGGCACCCTTGTTTCTGGACTGCCACTCTACGATTCTGCCTGCCGGGGCCGCTGTGCGAGCAGGTCTGACCCTGCCAGGCGCAGCGGCCCCAGTAGGCAGATATGTCACGGAAGCACCGGCACTGTTGCGCTTCCGTCTCCCCACTCCCACAGAGTCCTATGGGACTCTATGGGAATAGGGACTTACGAAATCCAGTGCCTGACTTCCCGCGCCGCCAGGACTTGTAATGGCCCGGTGGCACCGGGAAGTCAGGTGCTGGATTCAGTGTTGCAAGGTTGGCGGCAACCCGCCGGTCATGCCAGTGGGTTACTGCCAACTTTATAATGAGACCCATAGTATTCACCAAGCGACTCCTGAGTCAAAAGATCTGGTTTCCACATCTGGATGGCCAGGTTGAAACTCTGCTCAAAAATTACCCCACATGCACTGTCCTAAATCCCCACACCAGACCTGAGCCTCTACAAATGATTGAGCTTTCCGAGCATGCATGGGAGGTAGTGGCCATCGATTTCTTTGGACCCATTGTGGGAGGCGAACAGAAATGGTCCCCCATTCACTGCCTACGATATCAAGACATTTTCAGAGTACATGGTTTTCAGACATGATATGATATGATATATGATATGATATGATAGATTACTCCGCTGTGGCCTCAAGCCAATGGGACAGTAGAACGCTTCATGGGAAATGTCAAAAGGACCGTCCAGATTGCCCATTTAACTGGACAACCAGTAGAGAAGATACTCTATAAACTCTTGAGAGACTATAGAAATACTCCACATAGCACAAAGGGGAAGACTCCATCAGAAGTCATGTTTGGGTGAAATGTCAGAACGAGACTACCCACATCCCACTGCCTAAGGAAAGATACCTTCAGTGAGGGCCCCAACAAAGGCAAAGACCAGTGGGTGGGAGACCCTGGTGATGGCAAAACGGCAGCGGTGTGTGCTAATCCAAATCACAGGCAGCGACAGTTGTCTCCAGGATTTGTTGGCACCCAATGTCAGGAGGCCACCCCCGGCAAACGGCACCCACCGGCTGCACCTAAATAGGTAAAGCCACAGGGAGCCGCAGAGAGTACGGGGCCCAGCCTAGTTGAAGTGTTTCCAGATCTAGCCCCAAAGTGATCAGTGGGACCAGGGTGGAATCTACGTGAGCACGACCAGGGAGAAACAGACACTGAAGCAAGGCCATTGCACGCATCATAAGAGCCTACTCCCTTTGCCTTGATCACCCATATTCGCAAACACCATGGCAATCATATCTACCCTCACCAGCCTTCCTCCATCATTCACCACCAGGAACCATTGTCTCCAAACCCGCATCAGGAGACCCTTGTCACAAATCAACTTCCGGGGCACCAGTGGTCCAGGGATGAATATCGGTTTCTAAACCATCAATCAACTCCACACCTATAGTACACCAGAAGTGATCCAAACAGATTGGAATACAAGTGAATTATAAAACCTCCTTTTCCAATTTTTGGTAACATGGATGGAACGGCAGGCTTCCTGGAGGTCGACAGCGTGAAGTCGGTTCCAGGGCCCTTCGCAGCCTTTGAGACAGAGTTACTGGCGGAAGACAGCTGCGGGTACCAGGCGGCAGGCAGTTCGGCAAGCAAGGCTGGGGGGACGCCTGCAGGCTGTCCGGCATGGCAGCTCAGGGCCAAGAATCGTTGTCTCTGTGCTAGTTGCTGGATCTGGAATGCTGGTTTCGACGGATCGGATGGCTCTGGTGACTGTGGCATGAAAACAGTCAGCTGTGCAGCAGGATGTGGGTCGAGGACTCGACTGTCTCGAAAATGTCCTTAAAAGATGGTCGCTGGATGATGCTTTTGTGGCACTCCTCCTAGCTTCTTCGCAGGGCTCGTGTCCTTTCAAAGTGGATGGGCCAAAGCTCAGGAGAGTGTTTGCAGGCAATGGCCTTGTCCTTAGTTCAGATACTCTCTGGCAATTCCCACCTAGGAAGCTTGCTGGCAGAACCTAGCAGGGCACGCTGTGTGCTGGCTGGGTACCGGTTCTGGAGCTGCAGGACGGGTCCTCTGAGTCCGGTATCTCCCCTCGTTCTCTGGCAGTGAGGGATTTTGCTTCCCTCTTGGAAATTCTGGCCTTCCTTCACTGGCGGAAGATGTAAGGTAGACTGTACCTTCTGCTCGGGTCCAAATAAGTCCTTCTTCTTACTCATTTCGAAGCCTTCAGATGATATGCTAAGTGAGGGGTTAAGCCCTCTTTTAAAGACAACTGGTCCCCAGTTATTGGTGCAGGCTAATCCCACCTTAATAAACCAGTCCTGGGTCCCCACCAAATATCTTCTGTTATGCATGAGGTCAGGACCAGAGTGCTTTGCTACAGGACAGAAAAGGGGGTGACAACATATACCTAAGTCCCACCCATCTCCCTGTCTTTTGTAGATCAAAGTGTCTCTCTGGTTAACTGAGCCCTCTGTGACTCTTGATTAAAGTGTAGGCTTCCCGTGAAGTATGTGCTGGGAGCCGACTTCCTCTCTCTCCCAAATCACATCCTTTGTCCCTCTGAAAGGGGTCTGCTCTGCAGGGACACCTGCGCTAACTGCTGGACTCAGACAGGCCATTCACTGCTTTTCCTAAAGAGAGGTGGGAACTAGCTTTTGTGTTGTCTCTTCCGGCAACCAAGTCCCTTCAGGCTTGCTTCAATTATCTCTCATTAGTATGCACTGCCACCAGCCGGAGTACAAAAGGAAGGCAGACCCATGGAGCCTTTGATATTTAAATTAGGCTGCCCAAGCTGGAGGAAGGTGTGCCTTCCCCCTCCTTGAGATGCTTTGATGTACCCAGGGCTGTCACATTCCAGCTGAATATGACAGGGGAAGATGACGCCTGTAAGCTGTGTCTTCCCGGAGTGCATGTGACTGTGTTTTGTGCGGGAAGCAGATGGACTGTGTGCGGAATGGCCTCACACAGTCCTTGGAGGTTGATCTCCCATCATTCATTTTCACTTATCAAAAAATCAAAAAGCCCAAGCGGGCGCACTTTCCCCATGCGGATGGTCAAATTGCTCACAACCTTCCACCCCCCAGTCCCCCACCCACAGCCCCCCCCATCCATACCAGAAAAAAGCTCCTCCATATGCGCACATGGCCAACCCTCCACCCACATCGCCCAGCCAAAAGAAAACCTTACCGCCCCCCACCCCGACCAATACCACTCCTCTCAAATGTGCCTTATTTATTTATTTATTTATTCAGATTTGTAGAGCGCACGTCAGCCCGGGGGCATCGTGGCGCTTGTTACAGACAATATCTTAGTTACATAGGATACAGTATTTACATACAAATACAATATTTACAGTAGACATGTACCAATTAACAATGCAGTATATTTACATGGATTCCTGAGAGTTTCCTAATTATTTTGCAAGGAATGAGGTTTTCAGTTTCCTGCGAAAAATAGGGAGTGAGTTTTCCGCTCTAATGTCTGCAGGAAGAGCGTTCCAGGTCTTGGCTGCAATGTAGGGGAAACTTAGACCTCCGGCTTTGGCTTTTTTGATGCGTGGGATGCAGAGTAGGTTGGAGTATTGCGTCCTGGTGGGATGGGAGGAGGATGGTTTGAGGATGGTTTCTGATAGATAGGACGGGGCGGAGAGAGAGAGGCATTTGTGAGTGAGGGTAAGGATTTTGAGAGTGATCCGCTCTTTGACCGGGAGCCATTGGGCTGAGTGCCTGGCATGGGTGATATGCTCTCTTCTTGGGATACTAAGAGCGGCCCGGAGAGCATTGTTCTGCGTGACTTGTAGTCTGTTTAGGTTTTTGGCTGATGTGCCTGCTAGGAGTGCATTGCAGTAGTCCAGTTTGGCTCCAATGGTTGCTCTCGCTATAGAGAGGCAGTTGGGTTTAGAGAGGTAAGGCTTGATGGCGTTTATGAGTTTGGTGGTGTGCGCAGATGGGGAAGTGATTGCACTGACTTGTCTAGTCATGGATAGTGAGGAGTCAAGGTAAACTCTTATGCTCTTTACGGCTGTGGATACGGGTATGATGGAGTTGTCAAAGTTAGCGTACAGTTTGTCAAGTTTGTCTAGGGTGTTCTGTTGACCTAATATCATGATTGCAGTCTTGTCTCCATTGAGGCAAAGGCCATTAACTGCCATCCATGCCTTCATGATGGAGTAGATTTTGTGGAGTGCCTTAGCGTCTTCGTTGTATGATCCTGAAAGGGGTAGAAGTACTTGTGTGTCGTCCGCGTAGTTCGTGTATGTGATGCTGTATGAGTCGAGTTTGTCAAAGAGGGGCTTGGTGAACAAGTTGTAGAGTGTGGGTGCAGTGCATGATCCTTGAGGGACCCCGCAGTGGATTGTCGTGGGAGTGGCGTTGGCAATGTCCGAGAAGACTTTCATGGCTCTTCGCTCTAGGAAGGAGGTGATCCAGAGAGCTGATTCTTTAGAGAAGTTGGCTGCTTGTGTGAGGTGTGAAGTAAGAGTCTTGTGATCAACCAGATCGAAAGCGGCTGAGAGATCTAAAAGGAGCAGAAGAGCAGGCTTGCCTTTGTCCATGATTTGGGTGATCTGACTCTTCAGATCCACCAGGGCTGTTTCTGTGCCATGTCCTTTCCGGAAGCCTGATTGCCTAGTCCCGAGGATGGAGTGGGTTTCCAGGAAGTGTTGGATTTGGCAATGTGCGGCTTTGTACAGTAATTTCAGCAGGAATGGCACCGTGGTTATTGGTCTGTAGTTGTTTGGTTGTAAGGGGTCGAGAGTAGTTTTTTTTTAGGAGAGGCCGGACCCAGGCCTCTATGAGGATAGCTGGGATAATGCCTGTTTTAAAGGACGCATTGATGAATGCCGTAAAGAGCGGCGCAAAGCAGTCTGCGCAGTCTTTGACGGGTTTTGGTGGGCAAATACCGCCTTTACAGGGGGAGGGTTTCAGATTTTTTAGTAGGTTGATAACTTCTGATTCAGTGACGTCTCTGAAGGAGAAGTCAGATATGGTGGGCTTGGACGAGGTGGGTGGGGTGGTGGTAGGTTTAGTTCCTGTCTGTTGAGGAAGTGCTTTGCAGTGGTCTTTGATTTTCTTTTGGAGAAGGTCAATTTTGTGTAGCATGGCAGCTTGAATGCTTGTACACCGCGCTTCATCTTTGATTATTTCATCCGGTATATTTGTGGGGGGAGATGAGCTCATTAAAAATGGCAAAGATCTCTTTAGAGTGTGATTTGGCATTGGAGATTTGTGTGTTGAAAGCGTTGGCTTTGGCATCGGTGATAGCTATCTTGTATTGGTGGGAGATTAAATTGAATTTGTTTTTGGTACTGGTGCAGGGGTCAGATTGCCAGTTTTTTAGTGCTGCTCTTTTTTGGAATCGCATTGAGTGCAGTTCTTCAGTAAACCAAGGGTTGGTGTGTAGAGATTTCGTCTCTTTTTTCCATTCGAGTGGTGCTATTTCGTTGATAGCTTTGGTGATGATATCTTTGTAGATGTCTGCTAGGATATTGGGGTCATTAGCGAATGGGGGAGCTAACTCGGGGTTATTGAGGTATGGGCGCAGGTTATCCTCTATGAGTTTTTTAGAGCTTCTGACTTGTGCAGCGCTAGCAGGGGTCAGAGTTTTGTGGTTTTTGGTGATAGGAATAGAGAACTCGATGCAGTTGTGGTCAGTGCAGGGCAGTGAGGAGTTAGAGGTGATAGTGGAGAGGCAGTTATGGTCTGCAATCCAGTCAAGAATGCGGCCTTTGGCGTGAGTAGGACTTTCTACTTTTTGGGTGAAGCCCAAGTCCTTAAATTCCCTGGTGAGAGTGGCTGCCGATTTGTCCTTAATATCGTTGAATCCGAGATTGAGGTCTCCTAGTAGAAGGGTTTTGGTGGAGCTTTTGATATTATTGCTGAGGATGTGAATGATGTTATCCTGGGAGTCTGGGGTGTTGCCTGGGGGGCGGTATAGTAGGTGAATGTTGATGGTGCTGTTGGGTGACAGTGTGAATTTGGCCGATAAGAGGTCAGAGTTGTTGGTCGAGGGGTGACTACAGGTCAGAGCTGGAGGTTCTCCTTGTAGATGAGGGATACTCCGCCTCCTATCCAATCTGGCCTATCTTGTCTGAGAATGGTGAAGCCGGGTGGTAGTGCAAGTGCAACGGCGGGGCCTGATGCTTCATGTAACCATGTTTCAGTGATGGCTAATAGGTCAATGTTATTGTTGGTTATGAGGTCATGAATATCAGATGTATGAGCTGGGAGTGATCGGACATTGAGGAGGACACATTTGATGTGGGGTGTGAGTGGTTTGTTTGTGAAGGTGCGAGTGGTGGTCGTATCTGATATGTTATGTGAGGTGGTATTGTGGGGTGTGGCAAGGTTAGTGGGTGGTGGACTGTGGGAGAGTGGGTGTCCCATGCGGGGGCAGCGTTTGGAAGAGGTGCGGGAACTCAGTCTATAGTTTCTGTATTCTGTGGGAAGGGGTAGTGTGCTAAGTTCTGTGGTCTGTGTGCGAGCTCTAAGTCTTTCTAGTCTATGCATAATTATGGAACAGGGTGTGCGATGTGGCAGGGTTAGTGTGGTATCCGGGTTAGCGAGATGCTTGGGGTAGGGCAGTGGGCTTAGTGGTGTGGGTATGACGGGATGGATAGGAGTATAGAGTTTGAGAGCAGTGAGTGTTGCGAGGAGAGTGAGCAGTGTGGTGGTGACAACGGTGAGCTTGCAGGACGCTATGGGCATGATTGTATGCTGGGCGGGGCATAGTGTGTGGAGGAGGACACAGTCAGGTTGGGTGGACCTAGCGTGAGGTAGGCAGGAGTGGATAGGTTCAGAGTGGGCTAAAAAGCATCCTAAGATACTAGGAGGTATAAGTGTGGCTAAGGCGCAGCAGGAGGAACCGGCAGGATCGCAGATGAGCGACTATAAGGCACAACACAATTCGAGTGTGGTCTGTGAGCGACCATAAGGCACAACACAATTCAAATGTGGTCTAAAGGCGACCATAAGGCACAACATAATTCAAATGTGGTCTGAGGGCGACCATAAGGCACAACACAATTCAAATGTGGTCTGGGAGCGACCATAAGGCACGACACCGTTCAATGTGGTCTGAAGGCGACCATAGGGCACAACACAATTCAAATGTGGTCTGAAGGCGACCAGAAGGCACAACACAATTCAAATGTGGTCTGAAGGCGACCATAAGGCACAACACAATTCAAATGTGGTCCGAAGGTGACCATAGGGCACAACACAATTCAAATGTGGTCTGAAAGCGACCATAAGGCACAGCACAATTCAAATGTGGTCTGAAGGCGACCATAAGGCACAACACAATTCAAATGTGATCTGATGGCGACCATAGGGTACAACACGAATCAAATGTGGTCTCAAGGCGACCATAAGGCACAACACAATTCAAATGTGGTCTGAGGGCGACCATAAGGCACAACACAATTCAAATGTGGTCTGGGAGCGACCATAAGGCACAACACTGTTCAATGTGGTCTGAAGGCGACCATAGGGCACAACAAAATTCAAATATGGTCTGATGGCGACCATAAGGCACAACACGGATCAAATGTGGTCTGAAGGCGACCATGGGGCACAACACGAACCAAATGTGGTCTGAAGGCGACCATAAGGCACAACACTGAGTAGTTAGGCACTGTGCTGTGGGTGTAAGGTGGACAAGACAGTTGTTATAGTTAAGTTGAGAGCTAACAGCAGCCTAGACATGTGCAAGTTTAGACCCTGGTCATTAGACTAACTAAACGGGTACAGTTATAGAGCAGGCAACAATGGCATGGTCAAATGCAAGTTAAGCAGATACTGGGATTGGCAGATACGACATTAGGCAGGATACATAGCAAGATTTCGTGTGCTTCAAGGGAGCCACGCTATGGGTTAGTGTAGGCGTGCATGCCTGTATGGGTTGGAAAATGACCGCGGCAGGTCTACCTTGCCCACGAGTCAGATCGTAGTTTCCACCGGCATTCTAGAATTAAGTGTGCATACATGTAGGGGCAGGTAATGTGGGTAATGGCTGTGTGGTGTCAGAGCGGGGTCAGAAAGTGAGTGTTTACAGTTAGTACAGTACCTTTTGGACATAGTCCTTGTAGATCACAAGCAGCGTTTCGGGCAGGGGGCAGGGGATCAGGCAAGGACAGGAGGTATGCCTTTGTGCACACCGCCTTCATGCTGATGCCGGATTCGCCTGCCGGCTGGTAATTGGCTGCTTACTAGGTCAGAGCGGCAATGAGGGCGCTGCTAGTAGCCTGTGAGGACCCTGATCATTGAAAGTAGGACTTGGCCATGGCGGGCGGCCATCTTGGAGCGGCAGCCCCAGTGGACAATAAAGGGGTCGCGCTGGTTTCTGGCAGGATGCTGCCGTGAAATGGCACTTTCAGGCGGATTGTGGTAGAGGTCGGGGGTCAGGAATAAAAAGCAGAGTTGACGCGTAATTTCGGCGGGAATGCGCAAGCTTAGAAAATGATCTAGCAAGCCCAGGGGGCCTACCTTGAAATGTGCGGGAAGCTCCTGCTTCGCTCCACGACGGCCCACTGCGCCTGGAGTGGAGGCCAGGCTCCAGTTCCTTCGGTGTCTGTGTGAGAAGTTGTTTGGATGTTCGTGCTCAACTGTAGAAAGAGAGCGGTGCGAGATTGTTTGGATCTGTGGTAGCAGCAGGGTCTAGGGAGCAGGTGATAGGAACGATATTATGACTATGAACCCTCTGCGCCCTGTGGTGAACAGGGGCAAACAGGGCCTTTTCCACGCAGGCCTTCTCTTGCGTGGGCCGGCTTCCGCCTGCTGGCAGGGGTGGTTGTGGGAAAATGTATGCAAGCGTTGCTTGGCAACGGATCACGGCCTCACTATGGTGCCGAGCACGAGATGCGGACGGCCATTATTGAAGCAGGCACGTTTCAAACAAAAGAGATTACAAATGCCGTAGTGAAGATTCTCATTGGGAAGGCACAGGCCTTCCTGCTCTCGATGGGTGTGCAGAAAATACAGGCATTCTGATGGCTGCTCACCTCGTGGAGAAAGGCATCAAAGGCATCAGCTGATTGATGCTCCGGCAGCGCTGAGGGAAGTAGCAGCGTGGCTGCAGATGGAGGGAGCGACTGGATAGGGCTCCTGCCCTCTCCACGATCTGGTCTGCAATGGAGGTTCCGGGGGGGGGGCAAACAGGGCCTTTTCCACGCAGGCCTTCTCTTGCGTGGGCCGGCTTCCACCTGCCGGCGGGGGTGGTTGTGGGAAAATGTATGCAAGCGTTGCTTGGCAACGGATCATGGCCTCACTATGATGATTGTGGGAAAATGTGTCAACGCTAAGTCAGTCCTAGCTGATGCCCCTAAGATCTATGACCTCCTGATCTACAACGACCTTGACTTGCTTGCCATATCTGAAGTATGGCTCCATCCCGCTGCTGGACCTGCATTATCCATTGACATCCCGCCTGGCTATGTCATCCGACGGAACGACAGAATCATCAACAGAAGAGTCGCACTCATCTTCAAAAACACCCTTACCATCAGAACCATCAACTCAAGCCATATCCCTAACTGCGAATCACTCGCAACCAAGCTCTCCATGTCACCAACATGCACCATCAATCTCCACCTCATCTACCGACCCCCTGGCCCCATCGCCTCCTTCGAGGAAGATCTCTTACAAGTTATCAATCCCTCATTAAAGCCGAGCTCCAAACTCCTCATCTTAGGTGACCTCAACCTGGGTCTCATTGACCCCTCTGACACACACGCCAAAAGCATAGCCATGTCTCTCGATCACGCTAGCTTCCTTTCGCGAATCACTGACCCTACCCACATCTATGGCCGCACCCTTGATTGGATTGCTGATCTCAACTGCAACATCTCCTGCCCGACCATCTCGGCCTGCCCATGGTCAGATCACCACGCCATCACCTTTGACATCCTGATCAGCAAACAGCCACCCAATGAAACCTAGAAGCCTTGCCCCACTGCACTAAGAACCTTACCAAGGACCACCTCCCACCACCCCTCTGAGACCTCAAGAGCCCAACCAACAGAACAACCGACCCTGTGGCCCTAGTCAATCTCTACAACGCCATGATTGCTCAAGCAGTTAACATACTCGCCCCGCTCAAACAGCACAAAGCTAAACCTGCTCTAAAGAAAAACTCCTGGTTCCCCCCTGAGCTCCTTGCTTTGTGCACTCTGAAACCTGTTGCAGAAACTACTTGGAGGAAAAACCCTTCATCAGCTAACAAAGACCATTTCACTTCTCCCACCAAAGAGTACAAAAAGGTCATACACAGCACCAAAGCCAACAGCTATAACAAGAGAATAGAAAGTGCTAAATCTAATTCTCTCCAGTCACCCCTCCCACCAGCCTCACAGAAGACGGCAACTTGTGCACCAAGGTACAAGAAGCCCTTACAGGAAAAGTCCTAACACTCCAGAAAATAATCAGCTCCAAGCAACAAGCCATCCGAACCAAGCCACCACCCTCCTCTCACCCTGTGGCACCACACTCTCCATCCTCCACGCCATTTGACTTTCACCCTGTCTCAGAACTGGAAGTAGCCAACATAATCAAAAGCCATAAGCCATCCCGCTGCAAAGGCGACGCCTGCCCGGCTCCCATCATCAAAGACTTTGCAGAGTCACTCACACTGTTCATCACAGCCATAATTAACGCCTCCTTCTCCACAATAACTGTTCCAGCATTCCTAAACGAAGCATGGATCCTCCTGCTACTAAAGAAAGAACGAATTCGACCCCCTTATCCCGTCCCATCATGACAGCTCTTCATCCTAAAGATCCTCAACCGTGCAGCCTACATCCAGGTAAAACAATACCTTGAAGCCAACCACATCCTAGGCACACATCAATCAGGTTTCCACACAAGGCATGGCACAGAAACTACCCTGCACAGTCTGAAAAATCAACTAGATGACATCAAAGACACAGGTAATCCTCCCATGCTCCTTATGTTGGATCTCTCAGCCGTATTTGATCTCATCGACCGTTAGTTTCTCTGCGATCACCTCACCACGACAGCAAACGTCTCTCCTGCAACCACTGACTGGATCAGATACTTCCTAACAGACAGATCCTCTCGGGTCTTCATAGACGATTATGCCACCTTACCCACGCCAGGTACCTGCGGTCCCCCCCAAAGTTCTTACCTTTCCCCGACTCTGTATAACATTTATCCAAAAACGATTTTCGATCAATTGGATGTCCTTGGCATCTCCTACAAGAACTACGCTGATGGCACCCAAATTCAACTCCCTCTCTCAGGCTCTTACCAGCAAGACACTGCTACCATCAACTCAGTCTACAACATCGTCCAAATGGATGGCAACACACATGCTTTGCTTAAATGATGATAAAACCGAGATTCTCATTGGTGGCTCCCCCACCACGCTCTGCAACTTGGATCCGGACTATAAAACCTTCAACATTGATGGCAACCTAATCCCCATCTCACCCGCTACCAAAACTGTGGGTATCTATCTGGTTGCTTCACTCGACCTCTCACGTCAAGTTAACGCCATCTCCTCTTCTGCCGCCCACAAAGCCAAACTGATCAATGCCAGTAAGACTTTCCTCTCCATACCAAATAGCCTCACAATTGCCAGAGGCATCACCAGGATCGAATTGGACTACTGCAATGCCCTCTTTGCTGCAACCTCGGAACGCAGCCTGAAAAAGCTGCAAATCATTCAAAACAACACCCTCCGAGCTGCCCTTGGCTGTACCAAACACGCCCACGTCTCAGAAGCCAGAAAAGATGCCCATTGGCTACCGATCCGAGAGCTAACCAACTTCAAGATCCTCTCCATTGTTCACAAGTGCCTCTCCAAAACTGCACCAGCCTACCTTTCTCAGCGCGTGGAAAAATACACCCCCTCTTGCCCACTAACATCCTCACACGACCACTTGCTCAAAGTGCAGAGCTTCAATCGCCAAACTGCAGGCAGCTCAAGCTTCTCTATCGTCGCCGCCAAGCTGTGGAACAATCTCCCCATGTTCTTGAGGATGGAACCCTCCTATTTGACCTTTAGGAGAAACTTGAAAACTTGGCTTTTTGCCTAAACTCCTCAGAGCCAAGGCACTGTATCACTGCTGAAAGTCTTGAAAGTACGCCTCCTGCCTTCCCTGTTTACCTTTACCTGTACACCGCTTACCCCTTTCCCTAATGTAACCAGCGCCTAGACATCTGAGGGTTCAGTTTGCTGCTACCAATGCAAAAATTAAATAAATAAATACTGTAAAGATCAAGAAGTATGAGAGTGTGATGCTTCTGCTGAAGCAGGTATGAAGCACTATGCTGACACCAGACGAAGGACAAAAGCAGCAAACAACCAAAAAGGAGAGGCAGCTGTTGTAAGACAACCTCACACTCATATGCACACTGCAGTGTTTAGCAGTGCCATACTGACTGTCACCAAGGTCAAAGGCTCTCTGATAAAAGGGGGCAAATAACCAGTAACACATTGCACATTCGAAGGACCCCCTAGAAACTGGAAGGAGTGACATGGAGGGACAAGGCAGAAACAAGTCAGAAGAACCCTATGACGGTGATGGAGAAGAGTCTGAAGGTGAGTTTTTGGAGCCCTCCGGAACATTCCAACCCTGAAAGAATTCTAGAGGCTCCCATCGGATGGCCACAACGAGCCAGAACCATACCAAAGAGGCTGATTGAAGAAATTGAGTAATATTAACTTCATGGTTCAAAAGGGGGGAGGTTGAAGTGTCCTGCCTGATCATGTGTGTGATCAGGTGGTATGGGAGGGCGCCAGAAAGCTTGGGGAGCGTGGTGGGTGGAAGGGGAGGAGCGGGAAAGTTCAGTTCATCTTTGGCAGACAAGGAATAAAGAAGTCATGCATGCAGCCCGATGTCCACGCCTCTTTGTGAATGGATGGAGACATGTGTTAGGCTGAGCACACCATACTGTTGACACATGATACTAGGTTTAAATTCATTCGACCAGGAAGGGGAGGGGCAAGCCTGCAGAACGTCCCGTGCAACCGGTAAAGCCACACTCCGAGAGGCAGGGGACTACTTCGGTTACAGCAGATGAAAACGGTTAAGTACAGTGACGGTAAAGATTAACAGATGATTACAGGGAAGATGGCTTTGGCTCGCTTACTGGAGAATGCAGCAGCATAGAACGCAGCAGTCAATGGGTAGGTGCTAGGTAGTCTTGGGCCTGCACCTTTCTTAAATTCTGTGAGGCTGCTACTGGTGCTTCAGTCACCTGTTATTGGTACGCATTGCACCAGTCTTAAGTTCTTAGCAACACCCTTCTTGGAGCGTTAATCTTTGTGCTCCTAACACTCATGTTATCTTGTGACTTGGGCTGGTTAATGTATGCTAGCGGGCTCGTTAATGTATGCTAGCCGACTCGTCAGCACAGCTCCAGAGCTGCGGTGCTCCAGAGCTGCGGTGCTGCCCATCTGCGAGCAGATGGCACGCTGGCATCTCCTGAGGCTGCTGCGGTGCCGGTGTAACGTCAGTAACGGCGGCGTTCAGAAGCCACTGCACCTGTCACAGTGAATCCAACAATAACCATGGATCCATTGCTGCCCGGTGAGCCACTAAGTGTCCCTAGCGATGGCGACGTTTGGGTAATGGAGCCACGGGAGCACGTAACCGTGTTAAGCACGGATAGTACAGTTCATTGACAATGCACTCATCTTGGAAGGAAGACGACGCAGAGCAGCACAGGTTCGAATCCCGGGTCTGTGCTTAGAAACCTCTTCGGTATTAAGCGCGTTATAAAAAAACAAATATAATGATAATTATATGTCAAGACTCGGAGGCTCTGATTATGTTCAATTCTACCCTTTACTTCTAGAGCAGCCAACAAATAATACTGAATGAGCACCAAACTAACAATGAACTACATACCCCACGATAACATGAGTGAATCTGTAGTTTGTGCTACATAGGTTTGTTTCTCCACGTGATCCTTTCAGGGGTGTGTGTAAAACCCGGAACGCGCCGGAACGGTACCCTAACCTATAAAATGGCAGCAAAAATCACCTGAAAATGATGCAAACACACATGAAGAACATTTTGAAATGAGAAAGGTGCACCAATATGCTGTCATTAACCCATTACTGCCCAAAATCTACATTTTATCACGAAAAAGTACCCGGGACGGGCCGGAACGCTACCCTAATATATAAAACGCCAGCGAAACTCACCTGAAAATGATGCAAGCACACATGAAGAACATTTTGAAATGAGAAAGGTGCACCAATATGCTGTCATTAACCCATTACTGCCCAAAATCTACATTTTATCACGAAAAAGTACCCGGAACGGGCCGGAACGCTACCCTAATATAAAAAACGGCAGCGAAACTCACCTGAAAATGATGCAAGCACACATGAAGAACATTTTGAAATGAGAAAGGTGCACCAATATGCTGTCATTAACCCATTACTGCCCAAAATCTACATTTTATCACGAGAAAGTTCCCGGAACGGGCCGGAACGCTACCCTAATATATAAAACGGCAGCGAAACTCACCTGAAAATGATGCAAACACACATGAAGAACATTTTGAAATGAGAAAGGTGGACCAATATGCTGACATTAACCCATTACTGCCCAAAATCTACATTTTATCACGAAAAAGTACACGGAACGGGCCGGAACGGTACCCTGACCTATAAAATGGCAGCAAAAATCACCTGAAAATGATGCAAACACACATGAAGAACATTTTGAAATGAGAAAGGTGCACCAATATGCTGTCATTAACCCATTACTGCCCAAAATCTACATTTTATCACAAAAAAGTACCCGGAACGGGCCAGAACGCTACCCTAATATATAAAACGGCAGCGAAACTCACCTGAAAATGATGCAAGCACACATGAAGAACATTTTGAAATGAGAAAGGTGCACCAATATGCTGTCATTAACCCATTACTGCCCAAAATCTACATTTTATCACAAAAAAGTACCCGGAACGGGCCGGAACGCTACCCTAATATATAAAACGGTAGCGAAACTCACCTGAAAATGATGCAAGCGCATATGAAGATCATTTTGAAATTTTGAAATGAGAAAGCTATGCCTAAACAGTGACAAAACCGAGCTTCTGCTCGTTGGGTCACCTACCATCCTGGGCAACCTCAACAAGAAATATCGCTCCTTCACCATCGATAATATACCCATCGCTGTGTCCCATACAGTAAAAACTCTGGGTGTCTACCTAGACTCTAATCTCACCATGAATAGACAGGTTAACGCCATTGCTGCCTCTTCAGCATACTACTCAAAACTGCTCAACGCAGTAAGACCCTTCCTAACGACACAGAACTGCCTTACCATCGCTAGAGCCACTATCGGCTCAAGACTGGACTACTGTAATGCTCTCCTCGGAGGCACCTCCAGCAAAAACATCGCCAAACTCCAACTTGTCCAGAACAATGCCCTTAGGGCTGCCACGGGATTCCCAAAAAAGGACCAAATATCAGACCTAAGGAGACAGGTTCACTGGCTTCCTGTCAAACAAAGAATCATCTTTAAAATCCTCTCCATCACTCACAAATGCCTCCATGATCTGGCACCCCCCTACCTCGCCCAGCGCATCGCCTTCCCCACTTCCACAAAGCCATCCAGGCTAGCCTACACCAACTTGATCACCAAGCCCAAAACCTGCAGAGTGCGTGCAGGGGGCTCCAGCTTCCCAGCCATCGCTGCCACCCACTGGAACGCACTACCTTCACACCTTAGGGTAATCGACTCTCACCTAGCTTTCCGCAAGGCCATTAAAACTAGCCTGTTTGTCTAAAAGACAGGCGCCGCATTCCCAACTGTACTCTGTAACCTAGCACATATGTTGTAACCAAGTAACCGCATGTCCTAATGTACACATGACTACGTACACTTTCATGTAAACAGCGCCTCAATGCCTTGGGGCTGTAGTGCGCTTTACAAATGTAAAAAATAAAATAAAAATAAATAAAGAAAGGTGGACCAATATGCTGTCATTAACCCATTACTGCCCAAAATCTACATTTCATCACGAAAAAGTACCCGGAACGGGCCGGAACGCTAACGTAAAATATAAAACGGCAGCAAAACTCACCTCAAAATGATGCAAACACACATGAAGAACATTTTGAAATGAGAAAGGTGCACCAATATGCTGACATTAACCCATTACTGCCCAAAATCTACATTTTATCACGAAAAAGGACACGGAACGGGCCGGAACGTACCCTAACCTATAAAATGGCAGCAAAAATCACCTGAAAATGATGCAAACACACATGAAGAACATTTTGAAATGAGAAAGGTGCACCAATATGCTGTCATTAACGCATTACTGCCCAAAATCTACATTTTATCACGAAAAAGTACCCGGAACGGGCCGGAACGCTACCCTTATATATAAAACGGCAGCAAAACTCACCTGAAAATGATGCAAGCACACATGAAGAACATTTTGAAATGAGAAAGGTGCACCAATATGCTGTCATTAACCCATTACTGCCCAAAATCTACATTTTATCACGAAAAAGTACCCGGAACGGGCCGGAACGCTACCCTAATATATAAAACGGCAGCAAAACTCACCTGAAAATGAAGCAAGCACACATGAAGAACATTTTGAAATGAGAAAGGTGCACCAATATGCTGTCATTAACCCATTACTGCCCAAAATCTACATTTTATCACGAAAAAAAGTACATGGAACGGGCCGGAACGCTACCCTAATATATAAAACGGCAGCAAAACTCACCTGAAAATGATGCAAGCACACATGAAGAACATTTTGAAGTGAGAAAGGTCGACCAATATGCTGTCATTAACCCATTACTGCCCAAAATCTACATTTCATCACGAAAAAGTACCCGGAACGGGCCTGAACGCTAACCTAAAATATAAAGTGGCAGCGAAACTCACCTGAAAATGATGCAAGCACACATGAAGAACATTTTGAAATGAGAAAGGTGCACCAATATGCTGTCATTAACCCATTACTGCCCAAAATCTACATTTTATCACGAAAAAGTACCCGGAACGGGCCGGAACGCTACCCTAATATATAAAACGGCAGCGAAACTCACCTGAAAATGATGCAAGCACACATGAAGAACATTTTGAAATGAGAAAGGTGCACCAATATGCTGTCATTAACCCATTACTGCCCAAAATCTACATTTTATCACGAAAAAGTACCCGGAACGGGCCGGAACGCTACCCTAATATATAAAACGGCAGCGAAACTCACCTGAAAATGATGCAAGCACACATGAAGAACATTTTGAAATGAGAAAGGTGGACCAATATGCTGTCATTAACCGATTACTGCCCAAAATCTACATTTTATCACGAAAAAGTACCCGGAACGGGCCGGAACGCTACCCTAATATATAAAACGGCAGCAAAACTCACCTGAAAATGATGCAAGCACACATGTCGAACATTTTGAAATGAGAAAGGTGGACCAATATGCTGTCATTAACCCATTACTGCCCAAAATCTACATTTTATCACGAAAAAGTACCCGGAACGGGCCGGAACGCTACCCTAAAATATAAAATGGCAGCGAAACTCACCTGAAAATGATGCAAACACACATGGAGAACATTTTGAAATGAGAAAGGTGCACCAATAAGCTGTCATTAACCCATTACTGCCCAAAATCTACATTTTATCACGAAAAAGTACCCGGAACGGGCCGGAACGCTACCCTAATATATAAAACGGCAGAGAAACTCACCTGAAAATGATGCAAGCACACATGAAGAACATTTTGAAATGAGAAAGGTGGACCAATATGCTGACATTAACCCATTACTGCCCAAAATCTACATTTTATCACGAAAAAGTACACAGAACGGGCCGGAACGGTACCCTAACCTATAAAATGGCAGCAAAAATCACCTGAAAATGATGCAAACACACATGAAGAACATTTTGAAATGAGAAAGGTGCACCAATATGCTGTCATTAACCCATCACTGCCCAAAATCTACATTTCATCACGAAAAAGTACCCGGAACGGGCCGGAATGCTAACCTAAAATATAAAGTGGCAGCGAAACTCACCTGAAAATGATGCAAACACACATGAAGAACATTTTGAAATGAGAAAGGTGCACCAATATGCTGACATTAACCCATTACTGCCCAAAATCTACATTTTATCACGAAAAAGTACACGGAACGGGCCGGAACGGTACCCTAACCTATAAAATGGCAGCAAAAATCACCTGAAAATGATGCAAACACACATGAAGAACATTTTGAAATGAGAAAGGTGGACCAATATGCTGTCATTAACCCATTACTGCCCAAAATCTACATTTCATCACGAAAAAGTACCCGGAACGGGCCGGAACGCTACCCTAATATATAAAACGGCAGCGAAACTCACCTGAAAATGATGCAAGCACACATGAAGAACATTTTGAAATGAGAAAGGTGCACCAATATGCTGTCATTAACCCATTACTGCCCAAAATCTACATTCTATCACGAAAAAGTACCCGGAACGGGCCGGAACGCTACCCTAATATATAAAACGGCAGCGAAACTCACCTGAAAATGATGCAAGCACACATGAAGAACATTTTGAAATGAGAAAGGTGCACCAATATGCTGTCATTAACCCATTACTGCCCAAAATCTACATTTTATCACGAAAAAGTACCCGGAACGGGCCGGAACGCTACCCTAATATATAAAACGGCAGCGAAACTCACCTGAAAATGATGCAAGCACACATGTCGAACATTTTGAAATGAGAAAGGTGGACCAATATGCTGTCATTAACCCATTACTGCCCAAAATCTACATTTTATCACGAAAAAGTACCCGGAACGGGCCGGAACGCTACCCTAAAATATAAAATGGCAGCGAAACTCACCTGAAAATGATGCAAACACACATGGAGAACATTTTGAAATGAGAAAGGTGCACCAATATGCTGTCATTAACCCATTACTGCCCAAAATCTACATTTTATCACGAAAAAGTACCCGGAACGGGCCGAAACGCTACCCTAATATATAAAACGGCAGAGAAACTCACCTGAAAATGATGCAAGCACACATGAAGAACATTTTGAAATGAGAAAGGTGCACCAATATGCTGACATTAACCCATTACTGCCCAAAATCTACATTTTATCACGAAAAAGTACACAGAACGGGCCGGAACGGTACCCTAACCTATAAAATGGCAGCAAAAATCACCTGAAAATGATGCAAACACACATGAAGAACATTTTGAAATGAGAAAGGTGCACCAATATGCTGTCATTAACCCATTACTGCCCAAAATCTACATTTTATCACGAAAAAGTACACGGAACGGGCCGGAACGCTACCCTAATATATAAAACGGCAGCGAAACTCACCTGAAAATGATGCAAGCACACATGAAGAACATTTTGAAATGAGAAAGGTGCACCAATATGCTGTCATTAACCCATTACTGCCCAAAATCTACATTTTATCACGAAAAAGTACACGGAACGGGCCGGAACGGTACCCTAACCTATAAAATGGCAGCAAAAATCACCTGAAAATGATGCAAACACACATGAAGAACATTTTGAAATGAGAAAGGTGGACCAATATGCTGTCATTAACCCATTACTGCCCAAAATCTACATTTCATCACGAAAAAGTACCCGGAACGGGCCGGAACGCTACCCTAATATATAAAACGGCAGCGAAACTCACCTGAAAATGATGCAAGCACACATGAAGAACATTTTGAAATGAGAAAGGTGCACCATTATGCTGTCATTAACCCATTACTGCCCAAAATCTACATTTTATCACGAAAAAGTACCCGGAACGGGCCGGAACGCTACCCTAATATATAAAACGGCAGCGAAACTCACCTGAAAATGATGCAAGCACACATGAAGAACATTTTGAAATGAGAAAGGTGCACCAATATGCTGTCATTAACCCATTACTGCCCAAAATCTACATTTTATCACGAAAAAGTACACGGAACGGGCCGGAACGCTACCCTAATATATAAAACGGCAGCGAAACTCACCTGAAAATGATGCAAGCACACATGAAGAACATTTTGAAATGAGAAAGGTGCACCAATATGCTGTCATTAACCCATTACTGCCCAAAATCTACATTTTATCACGAAAAAGTACACGGAACGGGCCGGAACGGTACCCTAACCTATAAAATGGCAGCAAAAATCACCTGAAAATGATGCAAACACACATGAAGAACATTTTGAAATGAGAAAGGTGGACCAATATGCTGTCATTAACCCATTACTGCCCAAAATCTACATTTCATCACGAAAAAGTACCCGGAACGGGCCGGAACGCTACCCTAATATATAAAACGGCAGCGAAACTCACCTGAAAATGATGCAAGCACACATGAAGAACATTTTGAAATGAGAAAGGTGCACCAATATGCTGTCATTAACCCATTACTGCCCAAAATCTACATTTTATCACGAAAAAGTACCCGGAACGGGCCGGAACGCTACCCTAATATATAAAACGGCAGCGAAACTCACCTGAAAATGATGCAAGCACACATGAAGAACATTTTGAAATGAGAAAGGTGCACCAATATGCTGTCATTAACCCATTACTGCCCAAAATCTACATTTTATCACGAAAAAGTACCCGGAACGGGCCGGAACGCTACCCTAATATATAAAACGGCAGCGAAACTCACCTGAAAATGATGCAAGCACACATGAAGAACATTTTGAAATGAGAAAGGTGCACCAATATGCTGTCATTAACCCATTACTGCCCAAAATCTACATTTTATCACGAAAAAGTACCCGGAACGGGCCGGAACGCTACCCTAATATATAAAACGGCAGCGAAACTCACCTGAAAATGATGCAAGCACACATGAAGAACATTTTGAAATGAGAAAGGTGCACCAATATGCTGTCATTAACCCATTACTGCCCAAAATCTACATTTCATCACGAAAAAGTACCCGGAACGGGCCGGAATGCTAACCTAAAATATAAAGTGGCAGCGAAACTCACCTGAAAATGATGCAAACACACATGAAGAACATTTTGAAATGAGAAAGGTGCACCAATATGCTGACATTAACCCATTACTGCCCAAAATCTACATTTTATCACGAAAAAGTACACGGAACGGGCCGGAACGGTACCCTAACCTATAAAATGGCAGCAAAAATCACCTGAAAATGATGCAAACACACATGAAGAACATTTTGAAATGAGAAAGGTGGACCAATATGCTGTCATTAACCCATTACTGCCCAAAATCTACATTTCATCACGAAAAAGTACCCGGAACGGGCCGGAACGCTACCCTAATATATAAAACGGCAGCGAAACTCACCTGAAAATGATGCAAGCACACATGAAGAACATTTTGAAATGAGAAAGGTGCACCAATATGCTGTCATTAACCCATTACTGCCCAAAATCTACATTCTATCACGAAAAAGTACCCGGAACGGGCCGGAACGCTACCCTAATATATAAAACGGCAGCGAAACTCACCTGAAAATGATGCAAGCACACATGAAGAACATTTTGAAATGAGAAAGGTGCACCAATATGCTGTCATTAACCCATTACTGCCCAAAATCTACATTTTATCACGAAAAAGTACCCGGAACGGGCCGGAACGCTACCCTAATATATAAAACGGCAGCGAAACTCACCTGAAAATGATGCAAGCACACATGTCGAACATTTTGAAATGAGAAAGGTGGACCAATATGCTGTCATTAACCCATTACTGCCCAAAATCTACATTTTATCACGAAAAAGTACCCGGAACGGGCCGGAACGCTACCCTAAAATATAAAATGGCAGCGAAACTCACCTGAAAATGATGCAAACACACATGGAGAACATTTTGAAATGAGAAAGGTGCACCAATATGCTGTCATTAACCCATTACTGCCCAAAATCTACATTTTATCACGAAAAAGTACCCGGAACGGGCCGAAACGCTACCCTAATATATAAAACGGCAGAGAAACTCACCTGAAAATGATGCAAGCACACATGAAGAACATTTTGAAATGAGAAAGGTGCACCAATATGCTGACATTAACCCATTACTGCCCAAAATCTACATTTTATCACGAAAAAGTACACAGAACGGGCCGGAACGGTACCCTAACCTATAAAATGGCAGCAAAAATCACCTGAAAATGATGCAAACACACATGAAGAACATTTTGAAATGAGAAAGGTGCACCAATATGCTGTCATTAACCCATTACTGCCCAAAATCTACATTTTATCACGAAAAAGTACACGGAACGGGCCGGAACGCTACCCTAATATATAAAACGGCAGCGAAACTCACCTGAAAATGATGCAAGCACACATGAACAACATTTTGAAATGAGAAAGGTGCACCAATATGCTGTCATTAACCCATTACTGCCCAAAATCTACATTTTATCACGAAAAAGTACACGGAACGGGCCGGAACGGTACCCTAACCTATAAAATGGCAGCAAAAATCACCTGAAAATGATGCAAACACACATGAAGAACATTTTGAAATGAGAAAGGTGGACCAATATGCTGTCATTAACCCATTACTGCCCAAAATCTACATTTCATCACGAAAAAGTACCCGGAACGGGCCGGAACGCTACCCTAATATATAAAACGGCAGCGAAACTCACCTGAAAATGATGCAAGCACACATGAAGAACATTTTGAAATGAGAAAGGTGCACCAATATGCTGTCATTAACCCATTACTGCCCAAAATCTACATTTTATCACGAAAAAGTACCCGGAACGGGCCGGAACGCTACCCTAATATATAAAACGGCAGCGAAACTCACCTGAAAATGATGCAAGCACACATGAAGAACATTTTGAAATGAGAAAGGTGCACCAATATGCTGTCATTAACCCATTACTGCCCAAAATCTACATTTTATCACGAAAAAGTACACGGAACGGGCCGGAACGCTACCCTAATATATAAAACGGCAGCGAAACTCACCTGAAAATGATGCAAGCACACATGAAGAACATTTTGAAATGAGAAAGGTGCACCAATATGCTGTCATTAACCCATTACTGCCCAAAATCTACATTTTATCACGAAAAAGTACACGGAACGGGCCGGAACGGTACCCTAACCTATAAAATGGCAGCAAAAATCACCTGAAAATGATGCAAACACACATGAAGAACATTTTGAAATGAGAAAGGTGGACCAATATGCTGTCATTAACCCATTACTGCCCAAAATCTACATTTCATCACGAAAAAGTACCCGGAACGGGCCGGAACGCTACCCTAATATATAAAACGGCAGCGAAACTCACCTGAAAATGATGCAAGCACACATGAAGAACATTTTGAAATGAGAAAGGTGCACCAATATGCTGTCATTAACCCATTACTGCCCAAAATCTACATTTTATCACGAAAAAGTAC
Organism: Ambystoma mexicanum; assembly: GCF_040938575.1. Classification (NCBI taxonomy): domain Eukaryota; kingdom Metazoa; phylum Chordata; class Amphibia; order Caudata; family Ambystomatidae; genus Ambystoma; species Ambystoma mexicanum. Next base: position 235,325,384 of record NC_090926.1, on the reverse strand, counting down.
CCGGAACGGGCCGGAACGCTACCCTAATATATAAAACGGCAGCGAAACTCACCTGAAAATGATGCAAGCACACATGAAGAACATTTTGAAATGAGAAAGGTGCACCAATATGCTGTCATTAACCCATTACTGCCCAAAATCTACATTTTATCACGAAAAAGTACCCGGAACGGGCCGGAACGCTACCCTAATATATAAAACGGCAGCGAAACTCACCTGAAAATGATGCAAGCACACATGAAGAACATTTTGAAATGAGAAAGGTGGACCAATATGCTGTCATTAACCCATTACTGCCCAAAATCTACATTTTATCACGAAAAAGTACCCGGAACGGGCCGGAACGCTACCCTAATATATAAAACGGCAGCGAAACTCACCTGAAAATGATGCAAGCACACATGTCGAACATTTTGAAATGAGAAAGGTGGACCAATATGCTGTCATTAACCCATTACTGCCCAAAATCTACATTTTATCACGAAAAAGTACCCGGAACGGGCCGGAACGCTACCCTAAAATATAAAATGGCAGCGAAACTCACCTGAAAATGATGCAAACACACATGGAGAACATTTTGAAATGAGAAAGGTGCACCAATATGCTGTCATTAACCCATTACTGCCCAAAATCTACATTTTATCACGAAAAAGTACCCGGAACGGGCCGGAACGCTACCCTAATATATAAAACGGCAGAGAAACTCACCTGAAAATGATGCAAGCACACATGAAGAACATTTTGAAATGAGAAAGGTGGACCAATATGCTGTCATTAACCCATTACTGCCCAAAATCTACATTTTATCACGAAAAAGTACCCGGAACGGGCCGGAACGCTACCCTAAAATATAAAATGGCAGCGAAACTCACCTGAAAATGATGCAAACACACATGGAGAACATTTTGAAATGAGAAAGGTGCACCAATATGCTGTCATTAACCCATTACTGCCCAAAATCTACATTTTATCACGAAAAAGTACCCGGAACGGGCCGGAACGCTACCCTAATATATAAAACGGCAGAGAAACTCACCTGAAAATGATGCAAGCACACATGAAGAACATTTTGAAATGAGAAAGGTGGACCAATATGCTGACATTAACCCATTACTGCCCAAAATCTACATTTTATCACGAAAAAGTACACAGAACGGGCCGGAACAGTACCCTAACCTATAAAATGGCAGCAAAAATCACCTGAAAATGATGCAAACACACATGAAGAACATTTTGAAATGAGAAAGGTGCACCAATATGCTGTCATTAACCCATTACTGCCCAAAATCTACATTTTATCACGAAAAAGTACACGGAACGGGCCGGAACGCTACCCTAATATATAAAACGGCAGCGAAACTCACCTGAAAATGATGCAAGCACACATGAAGAACATTTTGAAATGAGAAAGGTGCACCAATATGCTGTCATTAACCCATTACTGCCCAAAATCTACATTTTATCACGAAAAAGTACACGGAACGGGCCGGAACGGTACCCTAACCTATAAAATGGCAGCAAAAATCACCTGAAAATGATGCAAACACACATGAAGAACATTTTGAAATGAGAAAGGTGGACCAATATGCTGTCATTAACCCATTACTGCCCAAAATCTACATTTCATCACGAAAAAGTACCCGGAACGCGCCGGAACTCTACCCTAATATATAAAACGGCAGCGAAACTCACCTGAAAATGATGCAAGCACACATGAAGAACATTTTGAAATGAGAAAGGTGCACCAATATGCTGTCATTAACCCATTACTGCCCAAAATCTACATTTTATCACGAAAAAGTACCCGGAACGGGCCGGAACGCTACCCTAATATATAAAACGGCAGCGAAACTCACCTGAAAATGATGCAAGCACACATGAAGAACATTTTGAAATGAGAAAGGTGCACCAATATGCTGTCATTAACCCATTACTGCCCAAAATCTACATTTTATCACGAAAAAGTACCCGGAACGGGCCGGAACGCTACCCTAATATATAAAACGGCAGCGAAACTCACCTGAAAATGATGCAAGCACACATGAAGAACATTTTGAAATGAGAAAGGTGGACCAATATGCTGTCATTAACCCATTACTGCCCAAAATCTACATTTTATCACGAAAAAGTACCCGGAACGGGCCGGAACGCTACCCTAATATATAAAACGGCAGCGAAACTCACCTGAAAATGATGCAAGCACACATGTCGAACATTTTGAAATGAGAAAGGTGGACCAATATGCTGTCATTAACCCATTACTGCCCAAAATCTACATTTTATCACGAAAAAGTACCCGGAACGGGCCGGAACGCTACCCTAAAATATAAAATGGCAGCGAAACTCACCTGAAAATGATGCAAACACACATGGAGAACATTTTGAAATGAGAAAGGTGCACCAATATGCTGTCATTAACCCATTACTGCCCAAAATCTACATTTTATCACGAAAAAGTACCCGGAACGGGCCGGAACGCTACCCTAATATATAAAACGGCAGAGAAACTCACCTGAAAATGATGCAAGCACACATGAAGAACATTTTGAAATGAGAAAGGTGGACCAATATGCTGACATTAACCCATTACTGCCCAAAATCTACATTTTATCACGAAAAAGTACACAGAACGGGCCGGAACGGTACCCTAACCTATAAAATGGCAGCAAAAATCACCTGAAAATGATGCAAACACACATGAAGAACATTTTGAAATGAGAAAGGTGCACCAATATGCTGTCATTAACCCATTACTGCCCAAAATCTACATTTTATCACGAAAAAGTACACGGAACGGGCCGGAACGCTACCCTAATATATAAAACGGCAGCGAAACTCACCTGAAAATGATGCAAGCACACATGAAGAACATTTTGAAATGAGAAAGGTTCACCAATATGCTGTCATTAACCCATTACTGCCCAAAATCTACATTTTATCACGAAAAAGTACCCGGAACGGGCCGGAACGCTACCCTAATATATAAAACGGCAGCGAAACTCACCTGAAAATGATGCAAGCACACATGAAGAACATTTTGAAATGAGAAAGGTGCACCAATATGCTGTCATTAACCCATTACTGCCCAAAATCTACATTTTATCACGAAAAAGTACCCGGAACGGGCCGGAACGCTACCCTAATATATAAAATGGCAGCAAAACTCACCTGAAAATGATGCAAGCACACATGAAGAACATTTTGAAATGAGAAAGGTGGACCAATATGCTGTCATTAACCCATTACTGCCCAAAATCTACATTTTATCACGAAAAAGTACCCGGAACGGGCCAGAACGCTACCCTAAAATATAAAATGGCAGCGAAACTCACCTGAAAATGATGCAAACACACATGTCGAACATTTTGAAATGAGAAAGGTGCACCAATATGCTGTCATTAACCCATTACTGCCCAAAATCTACATTTTATCACGAAAAAGTACCCGGAACGGGCCGGAACGCTACCCTAATATATAAAACGGCAGAGAAACTCACCTGAAAATGATGCAAGCACACATGAAGAACATTTTGAAATGAGAAAGGTGGACCAATATGCTGTCATTAACCCATTACTGCCCAAAATCTACATTTTATCACGAAAAAGTACCCGGAACGGGCCGGAACGCTACCCTAATATATAAAACGGCAGAGAAACTCACCTGAAAATGATGCAAGCACACATGAAGAACATTTTGAAATGAGAAAGGTGGACCAATATGCTGTCATTAACCCATTACTGCCCAAAATCTACATTTTATCACGAAAAAGTACCCGGAACAGGCCGGAACGCTACCCTAAAATATAAAATGGCAGCGAAACTCACCTGAAAATGATGCAAACACACATGGAGAACATTTTGAAATGAGAAAGGTGCACCAATATGCTGTCATTAACCCATTACTGCCCAAAATCTACATTTTATCACGAAAAAGTACCCGGAACGGGCCGGAACGCTACCCTAAAATATAAAATGGCAGCGAAACTCACCTGAAAATGGTGCAAACACACATGGAGAACATTTTGAAATGAGAAAGGTGGACCAATATGCTGTCATTAACCCATTACTGCCCAAAATCTACATTTCATCACGAAAAAGTACCCGGAACGGGCCAGAACGCTAACCTAAAATATAAAGTGGCAGCGAAACTCACCTGAAAATGATGCAAACACACATGAAGAACATTTTGAAATGAGAAAGGTGCACCAATATGTTGTCATTAACCCATTACTGCCCAAAATCTACATTTTATCACGAAAAAGTACCCGGAACGGGCCGAAACGCTACTCTAATATATAAAACGGCAGCAAAACTCACCTGAAAATGATGCAAGCACACATGAAGAACATTTTTAAATGAGAAAGGTGCATCAATATGCTGTCATTAACCCATTATTGCCCAAAATCTACATTTTATCACGAAAAAGTACCCGGAACGGGCCGGAACGCTACTCTAATATATAAAACGGCAGCAAAACTCACCTGGAAATGATGCAAGCACACATGAAGAACATTTTGAAATGAGAAAGGTGCATCAATATGCTGTCATTAACCCATTACTGCCCAAAATCTACATTTTATCAAGAAAAAGTACCCGGAACGGGCCGGAACGCTACCCTAATATATAAAACGGCAGCGAAACTCACCTGAAAATGATGCAAGCACACATGGAGAACATTTTGAAATGAGAAAGGTGGACCAATATGCTGTCATTAACCCATTACTGCCCAAAATCTACATTTCATCACGAAAAAGTACCCGGAACGGGCCGGAACGCTAACCTAAAATATAAAGTGGCAGCGAAACTCACCTGAAAATGATGAAACACACATGAAGAACATTTTGAAATGAGAAAGGTGCACCAATATGCTGTCATTAACCCATTACTCACAAACATGGTCTATAGTGATTTGTCTGCCAGTACCTGGATATATGGAGTAGAACTTGTCAGTTAAAGGTATGAGGGTATGCTGTATGGTAGAAGAGCACAGTCTTATCACAGAAGCATTAGCCGATGGCTGTTCAGGCAAGGCTGCCCTGGAGTTCTTCAGGATGAGGGACACGTGATTCGCTCATGGCCCAATCCAGGAGTTGCAGGCGGACCAGGGTGTGCAGGGGTGAAGGTCAGGGAGGGACTGGGAAAGGACCAAACAAGCAAAAAAACACTAAGACGAAATGAAAGTGGAGGGATGGGGGACAGTAAGAGGAAACACAAGAGCAGGGGCACTCACCAGCAGTGTCTGGTAGGGCTGCGCAAGTGGAATCAAGTGGGTGAGGGGAGCACATGCAAAGGAGAAGACTCCCCGCTACCTGTTGGGACAAGTGACTCGCTCAGTATAACTTGGCTAGTGCTGTGGATATGCTTATGTTTATATACATTCCACTGCACAAGTGGAAGGCACAGGCAGAGGAGTGCAACTTTGTGTGACAAGTTTGTAAGATGGGGCATTGGGTATGACTGCAATGAATACCCAAATTCAGCAATGGCACTAAGTACAATTCACCAGTGTCACTTACCACCCTCAGTGTAATAAATCAGCAAAGGCGAGAGACATTAGTACTTGTATGTTAGCATAGATTTTGTAACATTTAACCAAATGTAAATACATGAAATAACATTGTAAATGAGATACTATAACATGGTTTCAAGCTACCAATAAGACATGTATGGATGAGCTCTCTTTCACAATATATGCCATCCCTTTCTTCAAACTCTTGACCAAGCCACCTGAGAGCCTTGGGAGATCATCTCACTTGTAGGATGTCAGTAAAACCTGCCTTCTATTCCTGTTAATCTAGCACACGAGACAAGCAGATTGTGTTCGAGACAAGCAGATTGTGTTGCCTGAACCAGCTGCATCTGGCAAATGTTGTGCTAACAAGTCACATAAAACTTAACATAAAATGTCTTTCAAAGGTTGTCCATAAACTTTGATGCAGTGTCAGTGTCATATTTTAATTGGTCTTTTGGTAGACATCTGTGTGTATTTGAAGAGATTTATTCTGTTTTTTCAAATACATAGTGCTTCCCTAAATGCACTTCGGACATTTGTACAGACCACTAGGGAAATGAGCTAGGTCAAGGCAAGACAAATGATACCAGTCCTGGCATAGTCCCTGGCAGAGTATCATTTTTGATTTTGTTGTTTTTTTACAGAGTTTACCCATGAAACAGAGGAACCAAGTTGCTGTGTAATAGTCATATAATGCTGTAGATAAGAATTCAACAGTGGATGTTGCCTCTTTTGGAGGATTCCTTGAAAAAGGTGTATTAAAATCTTTCTTAATATTCTGCTTAATCTCTTTTTTTGCTCTGCAATATTTTTGTTTCTTCAACTGTGATTTTGGGAGAAAGGATTTTCCACTAATTAATTCCATAGCTATCCACTGCCGCACAGCAGTCATGTCTGCAGGGAATGGTACAAGTGACCCACTACACAATGTATGTGCAAATAAGCAGAGAAATAGTCCACAACTGGATGAATCATGCTGAGCTGTGGTACATCATGAGGAGCATGGATTGTCCACTTAGACCAGTCAATTGTGGAAGCCACCTGCATGTCCATGAATGTTTGTAGTATGTTTATGTACTTTGTGTAGAGGGTTTTATTGGAGTCTAAATATAGAATAATCTTCCACTTCATGAACACCAGCATAAGTACCCAGTGAGTATTTTGCACATTTGTGGGGATGATCCAGATGTCCTTTGCCATAATATCTGATTCGATGCCAAACTCGTGAACACTTGAAGAGTATCCACGAAAGTCAATGGAATGAATTATGAATGGACTGAAAACACTCACACGTACATCACATTCAGTGACATGTTTTAGAGAAGCTCTAGTAAGCAAGAAGCCTTCAATGACTGTGTCAACCAGCCAGTTATCACCTAAGAGAGATTTCATGTCTTCAACATTGATGTAAATATTTTGAACTAGGACACTCTGCATGCATGGATAATCTGGTATTAAGTCCCATGGAAGGGGCACCGTTTTATTTGTTTGTTTAGGTGAGCTTGACCGCTGCGGTACAAGCAGATTGTGTTGCCTGAACCAGCTGCATCTGGCAAATGTTGTGCTAACAAGTCACATAAAACTTAACATAAAATGTCTTTCAAAGGTTGTCCATAAACTTTGATGCAGTGTCAGTGTCATATTTTAATTGGTCTTTTGGTAGACATCTGTGTGTATTTGAAGAGATTTATTCTGTTTTTTCAAATACATAGTGCTTCCCTAAATGCACTTCGGACATTTGTACAGACCACTAGGGAAATGAGCTAGGTCAAGGCAAGACAAATGATACCAGTCCTGGCATAGTCCCTGGCAGAGTATCATTTTTGATTTTGTTGTTTTTTTACAGAGTTTACCCATGAAACAGAGGAACCAAGTTGCTGTGTAATAGTCATATAATGCTGTAGATAAGAATTCAACAGTGGATGTTGCCTCTTTTGGAGGATTCCTTGAAAAAGGTGTATTAAAATCTTTCTTAATATTCTGCTTAATCTCTTTTTTTGCTCTGCAATATTTTTGTTTCTTCAACTGTGATTTTGGGAGAAAGGATTTTCCACTAATTAATTCCATAGCTATCCACTGCCGCACAGCAGTCATGTCTGCAGGGAATGGTACAAGTGACCCACTACACAATGTATGTGCAAATAAGCAGAGAAATAGTCCACAACTGGATGAATCATGCTGAGCTGTGGTACATCATGAGGAGCATGGATTGTCCACTTAGACCAGTCAATTGTGGAAGCCACCTGCATGTCCATGAATGTTTGTAGTATGTTTATGTACTTTGTGTAGAGGGTTTTATTGGAGTCTAAATATAGAATAATCTTCCACTTCATGAACACCAGCATAAGTACCCAGTGAGTATTTTGCACATTTGTGGGGATGATCCAGATGTCCTTTGCCATAATATCTGATTCGATGCCAAACTCGTGAACACTTGAAGAGTATCCACGAAAGTCAATGGAATGAATTATGAATGGACTGAAAACACTCACACGTACATCACATTCAGTGACATGTTTTAGAGAAGCTCTAGTAAGCAAGAAGCCTTCAATGACTGTGTCAACCAGCCAGTTATCACCTAAGAGAGATTTCATGTCTTCAACATTGATGTAAATATTTTGAACTAGGACACTCTGCATGCATGGATAATCTGGTATTAAGTCCCATGGAAGGGGCACCGTTTTATTTGTTTGTTTAGGTGAGCTTGACCGCTGCGGTACAAGCAGATTGTGTTGCCTGAACCAGCTGCATCTGGCAAATGTTGTGCTAACAAGTCACATAAAACTTAACATAAAATGTCTCATACTCGTCTACCAGAAAAGAGGTAAAATGTTCTTTCTTCGGAACATTCTCATATGGGTTCAATTGTTTAGTATGTTTATTTTTTGCTTTCATGTCTTCCTGAGTGTCATCAAATTTAGTTTCACTCATCAGAATAGAATCCATTGCGGCTACAGTCTGCAGCTCATCTTTCTGTCTAATTCTTTTCCTTCCAGATTTGCCTTTTCTGACATTCATCCTGAGCTTTTTCAGAGAATACACTATTCTTTTCTTACTTGAACTCTTACCAATTGACTTCTGTGCAGCCAGAATGTGGTAGCATGTTCGTGAACTGTTGCAAGAGCATGTTTCAACTGGGAATAACTTTACCACATACTTTTTGTCTCGTAATCCGGTAACTATGAAACATCCAGACTGTGCCTGAAGAAATACTCGGTTTTGCTTAACTATCAAGTCTGCTAGGCCTTCCATTTCATTTGATTTGCGCTCATCACCTTTTGATATTTTTACAGGTTCTTCATCATAGTGACCCTTCTTTATAGAGTCCACTATCTTTTCCACAGGTATGTAATCAAATGGGAATTCAATATCACCAGAATTAAGTTTTTTGCCAGCATGCCTGTTTGACAGGTGATAATTCCCCATACCACACTGTCCTCTCAACACTTCCTTTAGATAAAATGTTTGCAAAAAGTAGATTGCCAATACCATTTCATCCATGTGAACCTCTTTGTGCTTAGTCAGTCTTTTCATCACTGCATTCATGCTTTCTGACACATTAGTCGTAACTCCACTGGTTTTCCTATAAATGCCAACTGTTTCCAAGACCCATCTGCCTGCCTTTGTCAAGATGTCTTTGCTCAGGTTTTCCTCAAAATATTTCACAAAAGAAGCACTCCATGTGGCCTTTAGTTTTTCCAACAATGTTAGAAAGTCTTCTTCAGTTTTGCAGTCTAAGAGCTGTAGAATATTATTGGTGTACACTTTTCTGTCTGCTTTTCCTCCTTCATGACCTGAAACCCAGAATTCCACGTCTTTCAGTATGTGGTTCCAACAAACCACATGCTTGCATCTTGGAATAATATTCTCTACAGATTTCACAATAGCAGCTTCTCTGTCTGTTACTATAGTAATGGAACTCTGGTTAATTTGAGGCATACGCTTTGCTACAAAAGAAAAAAATGTTTCATGGACAATCGTTGTGCGTTTATCATGAATCAGTACAAAGGCAGGGATTGCAGGATTTTCCTCAAACAATGAATATTGAAATATTAGTGGAGAGAGGTAAAAATCAAGTTACAATAAGTTCGGGAACCAGAGAGTAATGGCATACAAACCCTTCCAGTGCATAGTGAAGTTCGAAGATGTTATATAAATCATCATGACTGATACTACATTTCTGTTTCCCATACTTAAGTTTATTTTTTATTTGCTCTGTATTTTTCGCCACTGTAACTCTCATGTGGGTAGGGGAAGCATCGCATTCTGCAATTATTTTCTGGTAAATTGAAGTTGGACGTAAATCTTTATTTTAAGCAATTTCTATCAGCACAGATGGCATTGTGAAGACATGAGCTCTTAAGGGGTATTTTCTCATATTTCCATGGGGCATGCATGGCTCAGGTGTTTTGTCTTCACCTAGATAATGGACAATCACTTTTTCAACACTTCCACCAAGAACTTCATAGCCATATCTGTAAAATATAACTTCCTCTCTACCAATTAATCTTTGGAAGTAGGTCTTCCACACCAGAGGACTGGCCCTCGGCAGAGCATGCCTTCCTTTCTGAATCCATTTATACTGATCACATCTCCAATCATCTTTTCTATGCTTTTGTCCTTCATAACTGTATAGGAACACCTGACCATTTTCTGGATTAGTTGCCCGAAGTGTGGAAATATTGCCTTTTAGGTGATGCCTTAAAATGTTGAATACTTCTTGTGGTGAAAGCGCCGTTTGTTTGTTCATATAAACTATGTTGCACATTCTGGAGGATAAAGTAAAAATATGAATTAAATTAAAAATGAACACTGTTTCCCTCACACCCTAAGATCATTACAAATACGCAGGCAGTGGGTTTGTTACTCAAGAAGGGACACAGTGATAAGGGATGATGTCGGGACATAGTGATAAAGGAAGCATGTCTGGACTTAGTGGCCTATTCTGATGGAGGTGTAATTATACTAGAGGTGTAATTCATGGGTGAATTCCCCATTCGGAACGTACACCTGTTTTTTACACCTGTTTCCTATCTTTATAATGGGCCTATTCTGCTAGAGGTGTAATATCCCCATGGGGTTGTTCCACCTCTAGCAGAATAGGTCCCATTATAAAGATAGAAAACTGGTGTAAAAAGCAAATGTACATTCCGAATCAGGAATTCACTCATGAATTACAACCCAGGCAGAATATGGCCCTAAAGGGTCATGGATGTGTTACACCTCTAGCAGAATTGGGCCCTAAATTCCACACTATATCATAAAATGGGTCTCTATGTGCTGATAACCAGTAACCTGTGTGTATCAATGGGGTAAACACCATGGGCCTCATTACGACCTAGGCGGCGGACCATGGTGCTATTAGCACCATGGTCCATGCCGGTGTCCGCCATGGAATTGCGGTACCGTAATTAGCACCAAGGTCCCTTTGCGGGTGCCTACTTTAACTTTGGAAAAACCAGCCGTTAAGGTCGGGTCCCGCAAAGGGACCTCGTAATCAGGCGCTAAGTGTTTAACGGCGCCGCAGCCTTTTATGGCGCTGTTAAACACTTAGCGCCAGGGTCGTAATGAGGCCCCATATCTTCATCAGCCTCACTAGAAGCCCTTCACACTGATTCCTCTAACTTTCCCTAATCTTACTGATTATCCTAAAAGGATGGCAGAATGGGTAGCAGGATGGCAGGATGGGAGGTCTTATGATCAGTAAAGACACGCCATCCACCTCTCTCCCCAATTACTTAATCTAATTTTCTTTTAAGTATGTTTGTATTCAGCTCCTTGCTCCACCTCCTCTTGCATAATTCTCATCTATTGACCTCTTTGAGTCTTCAATCTCTCTTTTCCAATGACTTAGACCTCTTAATCAAATCTCTGACACTGAACACCTGTCAATTCAACCTGCCGTAAACATGACTACAGCCACTGTCTTCACCTTGACTCCTCATACTCTGACCATTTTCTGGTCACCCTCCACAATCAGTCGGCCCAATTTTTCTGAAACTCACTGGACTAAATAACTCCTCATCTGAATAAAGTCAGGCCCTTCCATTAGGTGCTCTTTCCATCTGTTACCAACTCCAGTGAGAAGGCCTTCCCAGATTTTAACCTAGCACTAGTGCCCTCGTTGAGTACCATTATCCCTCTTGCCTGTGCATTGAACCTTGTATTTCCCCAACCATCCAGCATCTCAGAACCTATTGTGAGGAGTAAGAAATGTGAGGCCGACAACTTTGTAAAGAGTTTTCAACTTTAGCATTTTATTAAATAAAAAGGTAGGATAAACGCCACTCTATCCCTACCCTGACAAGGATTTTCCTGCCTAGAATAAACTAAAGAAAATACTCTTACAAAAGGATATCTGTCCCTCACACTTGTATACTCAATAAATCAATAAGGAAATGTATGGCAGTTTAATCCAACAATTATATATAACATAAAACCACATCACAATGTGGCTACTGCCTCTTCTCATAACCTGGGTTAATTCCCCTTCCCCAGGTTTGAGCAAGGATTTGCTCCACAGTTCAAATGAAATCAGGAAATTCTGTTTTGCCACAAAGTTCCAACACAGTTCTTTCGGATTCAAAACTTGATAATAAAAAGTTCAGTTGTATCAACAATGTACGAAAAGAAGTGATAGGTTCCAACTTCTCCTGGAGTAAGAACAGGATTTAAATTCATCTCCTTCAAGTAAACAAGCACTGTCTTTGTCAGGATGATATGCCATTGTGTCGGGAGGATAGCTCTGGGGCAACGTGCTCGCCTTGGTAGCAAGACGACGCGGAGCAACACAGGTTCGATGCCCGGGTCCGCGCTTAGAAATCTCTGGGTATTAAGCATGTTATAAATAAACAATTACAATTGTGGGTGACTTTAATCTTAAGGTCAATGAGGTGGAGAACTTTAAGATTCAAAGCTTTCTGTCCTCTATGAAAGAACTCTCCCTCCCCCAGCAGGTTCATGAACAGACCCATTCCTTAGGTAACACCTTGGACCTGATTTTCTCAGCAGATGCTGAGATCACTCTTTTTGTGGCCTTTCAAATCCTGTGGTCTGATCATTTCTTTGTTCCCTTCCCCTGGGGCATTAAGGGCCCGCCATCTGCTCCACCAGCCAAATTAGTCCAGCGGCGTGGATGGCGCTCAGTATCTAAATCTGATATGACCTCTTTGATACTTGCCCGACTTTCAGGGCTGTCCCCTGTGGACATGAATTCTTTAACTAGTACTCTGACCGCAGTTGCAGGCAGCCTTGCTCAGCTCAAGGCATCTAGGCTATCTTCACGCCCCTCTCAGCAGTGGTTCATGGACAAGCTGCGTGCCCTTCGCCTACAATGCAGGCAGATGGAGCAAAAGTGGAGGCACTCTTATACCCCCAGGAAAAAGTTTGCCTTGTCTCTGGTCACCTCCCAGTATCACCTAGCCATTTCATGTGCCAAACGTGTCTACGTTGCATCTATTTTTGAAACTTCTGTGAATAACCCCAGGGAGTTGTTCAAAGTGGTTCGTAATCTCTCTACTAGCTTACCGGTTCCTCTTCCCTCCTCTCAGGCCCTCTGTAATTCCTTGTTCACATGTTTTATGGATGGAATCATTGCTATTCAATCGAATATTGCTGTTACTCACCTTCCTTCTGAGGCTGATATTTACATGATATGATATTTTATTTGTATTGCGCCAATACACAATTGTTTCAGAGCGCAACGAGGCAAGGGAGGGGAAACAAGGGAGGACAGAACAACGATCTTACTAGGCCCAGTGACATTAAGAACGTGCGAGTGCAGGGGAGAGGGAAGGGGGAAGTGCGAGGGGCAGGAGAAGAGTGGAAAGTGCTGAACACGTGATAGAACAACAGGTAGTGTGCCCAGTAGGTGGTAAGTGCGAAAATAAGGTGTAAACAACGGGTGTATTATAAGTGCTTGAAGGGGACTGTAGGGTAGCAGATACAGACCCAAGTGCAAGGGTTGTCAGGAGGCAGTGCGGGTGTGTGGCTGGGAGGGCAGGGATCTGGGCCCGATATCAGAGGGTAACCAGGTGCCCGGTGCCAAAGCAGACAGTTTAGCAGGGGAGAGGAAGAGCGAAGGCAGAAGCAAAGAGGAAGGTCTTGGGGTGCTTCCGGAACCGGAGATGGTTCTCCTCAAGTTTCAGAGAGGCAGGGAGGCTGTTCCAGATGTATGCCCCAGCAGAAGAAAGGGATCTACCCCCAACTTGTTGCTTGGAGAAGCGACTGATCCTGACGGAGTTGGAGGTGAAGGAGCGAAGAGCTCAAGTAGGAAGGTATTTACAGAGGGAGAGTTCAAGGTATTGCGGAACCAGGCACCAGAAAGCCTCGTGGACAATGCAAAGGGTCTTGAATTTAATCCTTGCAGACGCTGGGAGCCAATGAAGGGATTTCAGGGCTGGAGAGATACGATCGCAGGGCTTGAGGCCAAGGACAAGTCTCACAGTCCTGTTCTGGATGAGCTGCGGAGAGTGGTTGCAGGCAGATTGACAAAGAGGCTGTTGCAATAGTCCAGCCTAGAGAGAACCAGAGCTCTGGAAACAGTGAGCTAATGGGGGAAGGAGAGGCAAAGAAGAATACCTCTGAGGAGGTGCAGTTGGTAGTTAGACTTTTTAGAGACGTCAGAGATGTGTGGAGAAAAGGAAAGCGTGGAGTCGAAGATGACCCAGAGGTTCGTAGCCTCGCAAGTGGGAGCAGGGAGAGGGCCAAGGGAGGCCGGCCAGAGAGTGACAGGAAAGGAAGGTGCAGGTGTGCCGATGAGGAGGATCTCTGTCTTACTGGCATTAAGGAAGAGGTTGTTGGCGGCGCACCACACCTGGATTGCAGACACACAGTCAGAGATGAGAGAGGGAGAAGAGGTGGCAGAGGGGAGCCTGAAAACAAGTTGGTTGTCAACCACATAGCACTGAAAGTTTCAGCAGAGAGCAGAAATGCAGTGGGCTAGCGGTGCCAGGTATTGGTTGAAAAGCCAAGGAGAGAGGTTAGACCCCTGGGGAACGCCACAGATAGAAAGTGAGATAGAGGAAAGGAAGGACCCAATGTAACGCTCACCTGATTCCCACGGAGACGCTGGTCTAGGCAGGAAGGTGTCTGCGACTCGAAAGGTGATGTGCAGGACTCGGTTGGCTTCTGGGGCTGAGCCTCTTCGCACTGTGTGTCGAACTCGAAGGGTGAGATTTCTGCAGATGAGAGAATATGGGGGTTAATGATCTGGGCAGTTGAGTGTCTCTCTCTCTCTCTCTCTCTATTCCCAGCTTCCCCGTAGAATCCCCCAGGTCAACGTGCTCACCTTAGATAGGTGAATGCTGGGCTCTCCATCTGCGTCTGGTGCAGGGTGCCGTTGCCAGTTCCTTCACTGGGGAAAACGTAGGCCTCTTAACATCAGAGGATCGCTACCGCCGTTAACTGCACGAGCGGTGAGTTTCCGGACACCTTTTGTCCTTAAAGTCTTTAGGTGCGAGGGCACTTTTATGTAGATCAGGGTTTGGTATAATGCTTTCTCCTATTTGTTTTGCAGGGCTCTGGAGACAGAAGATGGTGTGAAGGGAGCCGAAGTTGGAGCCAGAGCCTTGGAATGAGAATGAAGCGCTTGGAAATGCGTGAGTAAATGCAAGCGCTCTAACTGTTTCTTTTCTCTTGCAGCTGCGGGTTCGTGCTGAAGAGATGCTGGAAAACGCCAGAGTATTTGCAGGCGTCCTATTATGGCGAGCGCAATGGGCGTAAGTAAATACCTGTCTAATGTCTCTCCTTTTGTCTTTCAGGTCCGGATTGCAGCGTTGGAGACCCAGAGTGCCGGTAAGAAATAGCTATGCCTTTGTTTTCACAGGCGGAGATGCAGCGTGATGAAATGATCGCTGCCGATGGATCAGGTGAGTAATGCGCTTCGTATGAAGGTTGCCGTGCTAACCTGTAGTTTCTTATTTTGCAGGTGCTGCTGAAGACTGGATGCGGGGATGGTAAGTATTGTTCTTGCAGGTTCTGCTGAAGACTGGATGCAGGAATGGTAAGTATTGTTCTTGCAGGTTCTGCTGAAGACTGGATGCAGGAATGGTAAGTATTGTTCTTGCAGGTTCGGGCCCGGATAGAAGAAAAGCTGGAACAGACTCGGTGAGCGTTCTGCTGCAGATGCAGGATAATGCGAAGCACGTTTCATCAATCGGGTGTGGTTTAAATAGCCTTGGAGTGCTGAGGCGTCTTCCTCCACGGCCCCGCCTAGGTAAGAAAAGAGTTCCTGTTCCAGAAGAGTTCCAGTGTTGTATCCAGGGAGTGGAGCTTGCCCCACCCAGGTAAGAAAGTAGTTCCGGCTTACTGAGGATTCCTATGCAGCTGGTAAGTAAGCAGCATGGTCTGCTGCAGGTAAGTCCACCCAAGCATCTTCATATAGATTATGAGCCTGGCGCTTCCAGTGCCGGGACCGATGGCATTGATGAGCCTGGCGCCACCGGCGCCAGGACAAGGTCCAAAACGTCCCAGTGGGGACAGGCTGGTGCCTACGATTAAGGTTAGGGGCCTGCTTCCAAGGACGTTGGGCTGGTCCTGACTCCTTGGAAGCAGTGATCATGACACCCAAGTTGGACCTAGGAGGGTCGGTTGGACAGAAAGGGTGTCAGCCAGGCCAGGGCCTGATCAGTGATACCAAGCTTATCACGGAGGCGATTGAGCAGGATGACATGGTTGACCATGTGAAAGGCAGAAGAAAGATCGAGTAGGATGAGGACAGATGGGATATTAGAATGAAGGGTGGAGAGCAGGTCTTCACGGATGTTCAGGAGAGCACTTTCCATGCTTCTGGCAGCTCAGAAGCCAGACTGATGGTCATGGAGACAACCAACAGAATCGGAGTGAAGATTAAGCTGGGAGATGGCCAGCTTTTCCAGGAGTTTGCCCAGGAAAGGAGTGATAGAGATCGGGTGATAGTTAGCCGGGTAATAGGGGTCGGCTATGGGTTTCTTGAGAAGAGGGTGCACAAGAGAGTGCTTCAGAGGGGAGGGGAAGGCTACAGAGGCGAAGGAGTGGTTGCAGAAGTCGGCCAGAGCAGGAGCAAGGGTGTCGATGTGGTCCTTGATGGTTTTGGATGAACAGGAAATAACCTGTTTTGACGATACTTTCATAGATTGGACTTTCTGGAAATCTCTTCAAGGGAGAACAGAGGAAAAAATGAAAAGAAGGAGGAGAGGCGGCTGCAGGGAGGCCAAAGGTAGCAGAGAGAGAAGCGGGAGGGGGAGGAGAGGACGAGAGGGTGGACAGGATGTCCTGGGTTTTGAGATGAAATGAAAGGCAAAGGCCATGCAGATGGCCTCGGAGGTGACAGGAGAGGTAAAGACTGCAGCAGGGTTGGCCAGCTCCTTGCAGATTTTAAAGAGTACGGCCAAGTTGTTAGATGCCACAAAGATGCAGGCTTGGATGTGGACTCCTTTCTTAGTGCGGACAAGGAGCTGGTATTGCCGTTGTAGCAGGCGCAGGCCAGTTTGTCAGAGGATGCACAAGAAGCCCGCCATTTCCTCTCAGCCACCCTACACTTGCGTTTAAGGGTAACTAGGTCAGAGTCATACCAAGAGTTGCACTTGGTTTTGGGCTTCAAGCGGATGTTCATGACAGGGGCAAGAACATCAAGAGTATCAGAGATAGAAGAGTAGAGCATGGAAAGGGCTGTGTCAGGATGTGAGTCAGCCAGAGGAGGAGGAGGGGGAGAGAAAGTGGAAGTGGAAGCCTCAACTGACACGCTTCATGGGTCGGATGACCGAGAAGGTACATGGCAGTGTTGGAGTTGGCTTGGCCTGATGGGTAGAGAGGGAGAGATGGGAGGAAATGAGAGAGTGATCACTCCAGGAGAGAGGAGTGGTCAGAGGGATAGAGAGGGGGAGGTCTGAAGAGATCAGAGCATCCAGAGTGGGCCCAGCAGAGTGAGTTGGGCCAGAGAGGAGAATAGAAAGAGAGAGAGAGTCACAGAGGTCGCGAAAGCATCCAGATGGATGTTGAAGTCTCCAAGAACGAGGAGTTGAGTAGTTGAGGCCAGGAGGGAGGAAGTGAGGTCCGCCCACTCAGAGAGGAAGGAGGTGATTTGACCAGGTGGCTGATAGATAGTAGCCATGGTAAGTGAGTGGCAAGGAGAGAGAGAAAGCCTCAGACAAGGCATTTGAAAGAGGAGTAGGCCTGCATAGGAATGACAGAGGCAGGAATCCACTCTGGGAAGATCAAGGCTACACCCCCTCCAGAACGGTTGGATCTGGGCACGGAGAGGATCTTACAGTCATCGGGAGGAGAGTGTCAAAGCTTGTGACAATTGTGACAATTGACAATGTGACAATTGTGACAAACCTGTGGTGCTCCATGTCGTCTTGCTTGTAAGGCGAGCACGTTGCCCTTGATCTATCCTCCCGAAATCTTGAGCAATGGTTGTTATATTGGTATTGCCGGGTTTTTAAATACTCTTTTGCTTGGTATTGTTTGTATGTTTTTGTTTGGACTAAAACTTCACCACAGGGATTTTGGCCCTTCCACCAACTCACATGCTTGCTTGCACAGTCACTTTGGTTTAATAAGTAAAACATTTGTTGGTTTTGTACGGTTCAGTATTCAGAATTGTAATCACTGCTTCTCTCACTCACACGCGAGTGAAACTGCCTGCCGTGGATAGTGTCAGAGCGATCCGGAGTCACTTGCAAGCTGTGAACTCACAAGGTAAGTCGCTCAATCTAGCTCCGCTTGGTGTTCGCAGGTCTTCTGTCATTGTGGCTCCTCGCGGTCAGGCAAACAGCCTCGTCTGGTCCACCTCCGCTCACGCCACTCGAAATTGGAGCTTCCTCCACTCGGCAGAGGCTCAGGTGCAACCCAGCCACCTAAAGCCTTTAACGAGGGTACACTTCCCTTGCTACTTCCTCTTCCTGCTGCGCAACCTCTGCACAACAAGCCTTCAATGGGCAAGTGTCCCGTTCTTACGCTTCCCACTGCGCAACCTCTGCAACAGGAATAGCTTGAGGCAAAGACCCTCACAGGACTTGACACCGCTCTTGGCTGCACAATGGTCCTGGCGTCTTCTCTCGTGCCAGCTTCACTTTCCTCTGCAGCCTGCACTGCTTTCTCCTCTCCTGCTGCTCCTGCTGTTCATGTTCTCCCTCTTCCTGCACCTGAGGGGGCTTTTTATGCCTCTCAGTCCCCCTCAGGTGTAGGTCGTTTACACTAATTAGCTGATTGCTCCCACAGCAATATTCCTCTGCATCCCTTTTCCTCGTCCCAGTACTGAAGAATTATGGGACTTGAAGTCCCTGCCAACCAAGTTAGTTTTCCTAACTTCTTCTACCTTACAATAAGCCATTCCAAGATTGGGGGTTCAGAGAAAATTAAACAATGGAGTTTCTCCTTCCTCCTGGCGTGTTCCCACCCCATGTGATCCTCCCGCAGAACACCACCCCCAGGGTTGGGATCAGGAAGCATCTGCCTTCCCCTGGCCACACGAGAAGGGTCCCAGGTCAAGATTCTGGGGGGAATCACTACTGATTCATCATACTATATGGACATCCATCGCTGCTGTAAAATCCTTTCCCAGGTTCTTTTTGTCGCCTACAAGGAATCACTCCCCATACTCTGTTACATCCTGCACTCTGTCACATCACATTGCTACACCAACCTCATCTCTTCTCTCCATTTTTACCGTCACAAACTATCCAGGACCATCAGTTTTTACCCTTCTTCCCCCGACCTCTCTTCATTCTTTCGTCTCTCACTGCAAAAGGCTTACAAATCTGTGATCTAACTAGCCTCCTTTCCCTCCAACCCCTCAGTACCTTCTCTCCACTATCCCCCATTCACTCAGATTTTTTCTACACTTCCCATCCTCTGCTCTGCCAACCCTTCCTGTGCGCCCACAGACCCCTTCATACCCCAGACCTGGAGCCCCAATCAATGCCTGCGGGCCTTCGCCACCATATTTAAATAAATAAATAAACTTTAAATACATAAAATCCCCTCAACCGTCCTACCAATGAAATGCTAGAAAAACATCACAACTGAAAACACGTCACCATCCACACCGTTGACCAAACAGCAGGAATTCCCACAAGGGACCGGCCTCAAACCCCACGGAACGACTGCTGACTACCCATCTCAACCAAACAAAACCACTTTATCACCTAACCAAACCAACACTGAGGCTGCTCGACAGACAAGCAACACTACACCACCGCAAATAGATGGCGCATGAAAATGCACCACCAGTGCCACAACAAGGAGCACCCCAACCACAAGAACAACACATAGGTTGAGACCACCACATTCAAGGTGTGGGAGCGACACCCCCACAAAGGGTACTGGGGTCCCCCCAACACACAATGGCAAAGCACACTTGACCAAATAGCAAAAAAACATGTGAGTGCGGGGTCCACCTCCACAGAAACAAACTAATGAGGTAAACTACACTCAACAACATTTCTCCAGCCACAACCATGAACGCAAATGGCACGGGCACATAATACCTCCCCAAAGTGCTGTGGTGTGCCATGTGCTGGCAGCTAGCAGCCCAGGTGGCTGGCACTACCCTGCCACACAAAACACAAACAAAACTGTCCAACCCCACAAGGTGGTTTGCCAGGCCACCCAGTGAGCACAACACACACCACATACACAAGTAACCCCCAGTAAGTCCATGCCCTATTCTCACGTCCATATTCTGACAGACCTATGGAGGCAAAAGTTAAATCAACATGCAAGAACAAACCAAATTTCAACTTCCTTCAACTAACAGAGGACATGTCTTTACCAAAATACACCAGACACGTCCCAGATCCACCACAATCCACAACGTACCAATGGACAACTTACACCCAAACAGGCTTCACTTCATATAACACTGTTGATCAATATTCACGGTTCAGCATGGACAGCTCCCTGAAAAATGACAAAGCCCTGATCTAGCTTGTGGAAAACTGCCATATATTGACTTCTTGAATCACCCAGGTCAGCCCCACAACCAAGGGAAAAACCCCAGAGCTCTTCCCAGCGAACAGTCAATTCCTGCTTCCCAGAGACGCAGTCAGGATACAGCATAGTTCCACCCACAACATTCCCGGAGCAGCTGTCAAGCTGGAACCTGTGACCCCGACCCCAACACACGTTGGGCCCAACCTCCATCACTGCCAACTTGACTGTTTCAGGTACCAGCTGTTCACTGAGCTGACTGTGCCCACATGGGTCTCCAAACACAGCACCCAGCTGTTCACTATGCTGACAGCACACACACGGCTCTCCTGAAACAACTCCCAGCTCCGGCTCGGATAGCATTCCATGCTGGGCGCCGCACTAGATGTTACCTGCCGCTTTTTCTTTTCAGCAGCATTACCATCAGGACACATCTCCTCCTCTGAGACTCAGTTCAAACCCTTAGAGGCGTGCAGCGGCAAACCGTTGTACAGTGTGTGATGCTGTCCATCCCCTTCAATGGCACATCATTCGACATCCTCAGCCATTAGCCACGTCACAACATCCTCTCTGATTGGCCGCTGAAGCCTCAATGCCATCATTCAAGCCCCAGCCTCCAAACTGCAAGGAGCTCTCAAACACTCTCTCAACATTCCAGAGGCAGGCATTCTACAAGCATTCCACAGCACCCAGGCTCACAACACAGGAACAGGGGAGAAAGCAAGACATAACACATTACACAGAGAAAACAATGAAACAGCTTTCTTCATGATGCACATCTAGGTTTCTCCTAGGAAGAGATGATGTGTCTGATTTCTAAGGGCCCCTTCTTAGGGATTCAAGCTTCCTTGTTTGCATGAAATGTGTTTATAAGCTGCTGAGCCACCTTGAAGACCTTTTATGATCCTTGCTGTGTCACATACGAGGCTGGGCCATGTCCACTTGAAGACCTCTTTCCAACCAAGTAGTGAAAAGGCAGGGTGGTCCTACATTTGTCAAAGTTGCTGCAGCAGAGCTTTTCTATAAGAAATGATCTGGTCAGCATGAAGCAATCCATTGTTGCACTCTTATGCTCAAGGCTTGCAGAGAGAAAAAAAACATAAATCTGACCTGTATCTAAACTCAAGGTGATCAGCACAGACAAGATGAAGCTGCAACATTTAAGTGAAGAAGAAACATGTGAAATGTTACCACTTCCTGAAACAAGGATATGGAAGTGATAAAGGAAAACCTGACTATGAACACAACTAAACAGTTACTGCTCCCTCTAGTGTTCAGTAAGGTGTAGTCACCCTCCAGTAATATTTTGAAATATATAATTTCCCTTCATGTCAATCAAATCAAAAGTGTTACAATTCTACCTTTATGTGACTAGAGTATATTTAGGTAGATGAGGATTTTCTAGTACAATATAGATGTCATCACAAAGTCCCTCTTTGAGTTTACTTATTAGCTGCCTTTTTACTGAATTTTGGGCAGTAATGGGTTAATGAAAGCACATTGTTCAACCTTCCCCATTTCCAAAATGTTCTTCATGTGTGTTTGCATAATTTTCAGGTGAGTTTTGCTGCCGGTTTATATATTAGGGTACCGTTCCGGCCCGTTCCGGGTACTTTTTCGTGTGAAAATGTAGCTTTTGGGCAGCAATGGGTTAATGACAGCACATTGTTCAACCTTCCCCATTTCCAAAATGTTCTTCATGTGTATTTGCATCATTTTCAGGTGAGTTTTGCTGCCATTGTATATGTTAGGGTACCGTTCCGGCCCATTCTGGGTACTTTTTCGTGTGAAAATGTAGATTTTGGGCAGTAATGGGTTAATGACAGCATATTGGAGCACCTTTCTCATTTCAAAATGTACTTCATGTGTGTTTGCATAATTTTCAGGTGATTTTTGCTGCCATTTTATATGTTAGGGTACCGTTCCGGCCCGTTCCGGGTACTTTTTCCTGATAAAATGTAAATTTTGGGCAATAATGGGTTAATGACAGCATATTGGTGCACCTTTCTCATTTCAACATGTTCTTCATGTGTGTTTGCATCATTTTCAGGTGAGTTTTGCTGCCGTTTTATATATTAGGGTAGCGTTCCGGCCCGTTCCGGGTACTTTTTCGTGTTAAAATGTAGATTTTGGGCAGTAATGGGTTAATGACAGCACATTGTTCATCCTTTGCCATTTCAAAATGTTCTTCATGTGTATTTGCATCATTTTCAGGTGAGTTTTGCTGCCGTTTTATATATTAGGGTACCGTTCCGGCCCGTTCCGGGTACTTTTTCATGTGAAAATGTAGATTTTGGGCTGTAATGGGTTAATTACAGCATATTGGTGCACCTTTCTCATTTCAAAATGTTCTTCATGTGTGTTTGCATCATTTTCAGGTGCTTTTGGCTGCCATTTTATATGTAATGGTACCGTTCCGGCCCGTTCCGGTTTTTTTTTGTGTGAAAATGTAGATTTTGGGCAGTAATGGGTTAATGACAACATATTGGTGCACCTTTCTCATTTAAAAATGTTCTTCATGTGTGTTTACATAATTTTCAGGTGATTTTTGCTGCCTTTTTATATGTTAGGGTACCGTTCCGGCCCGTTCCGGGTACTTTTTCGTGTGAAAATGTAGATTTTGGGCAGTAATGGGTTAATGACAGCATATTGGTGCACCTTTCTCATTTCAAAATGTACTTCATGTGTGTTTGCATAATTTTCAGGTGATTTTTGCTGCCATTTTATATGTTAGGGTACCGTTCCGGGTACTTTTTCGTGCTAAAATGTAAATTTTGGGCAATAATGGGTTAATGACAGCATATTGGTGCACCTTTCTCATTTCAACATGTTCTTCATGTGTGTTTACATCATTTTCATGTGAGTTTTGCTGCCGTTTTATATATTAGGGTAGCGTTCCGGCCCGTTACGGGTACTTTTTCGTGTTAAAATGTAGATTTTGGGCAGTAATGGGTTAATGACAGCACATTGTTCATCCTTTGCCATTTCAAAATGTTCTTCATGTGTGTTTGCATCATTTTCAGGTGAGTTTTGCTGCCGTTTTATATATTAGGGTACCGTTCCGGCCCGTTCCGGGTACTTTTTCATGTGAAAATGTAGATTTTGGGCTGTAATGGGTTAATGACAGCATATTGGTGCACCTTTCTCATTTCAAAATGTTCTTCATGTCTGTTTGCATCATTTTGCGGTGATTTTGGCTGCCTTTTTATATGTTAGGGTACCGTTCCGGCCCGTTCCGGGTACTTTTTCGTGATAAAATGTAGATTTTGGGCAGTAATGGGTTAATGACAGCATATTGGTGCACCTTTCTCATTTAAAAATGTTCTTGATGTGTGTTTGCATCATTTTGAGGTGATTTTGGCTGCCTTTTTATATGTTAGGGTACCGTTCCGGCCCGTTCCGGGTACTTTTTCGTGATAAAATGTAGATTTTGGGCAGTAATGGGTTAATGACAGCATATTGGAGCACCTTTCTCATTTTAAAATGTACTTCATGTGTGTTTGCATAATTTTCAGGTGATTTTTGCTGCCATTTTATATGTTAGGGTAGCGTTCCGGCCCGTTGCGGGTACTTTTCCGTGATAAAATGTAGATTTTGGGCAGTAATGGGTTAATGACAGCATATTGGTGCACCTTTCTCATTTCAAAATGTTCTTCATGTGTGTTTGCATCATTTTCAGGTGAGTTTCGCTGCCGTTTTATATATTAGGGTAGCGTTCCGGCCCGTTCCGTGTACTTTTTCGTGATAAAATGTAGATTTTGGGCAGTAATGGGTTAATGACAGCATATTGGTGCACCTTTCTCATTTCAAAATGTTCTTCATGTGTGTTTGCATCATTTTCAGGTGATTTTTGCTGCCATTTTATAGGTTAGGGTACCGTTCCGGCCCGTTCCGGGTACTTTTTCGTGATAAAATGTAAATTTTGGACCATAATGGGTTAATGACAGCATATTGGTGCACCTTTCTAATTTCAACATGTTCTTCATGTGTGTTTGCATCATTTTCAGGTGAGTTTTGCTGCCGTTTTATATATTAGGGTAGCGTTCCGGCCCGTTCCGGGTACTTTTTCGTGTTAAAATGTAGATTTTGGGCAGTAATGGGTTAATGACAGCACATTGTTCATCCTTTGCCATTTCAAAATGTTCTTCATCTGTGTTTGCATCATTTTCAGGTGAGTTTTGCTGCCATTTTATATATTAGGGTACCGTTCCGGCCCGTTCCGGCCTGTTCCGGGTTTTACACCGTTCCTCCTTTCAGTCCAATCACGTTACACAGTCACTCATAAACACTTTCCACTTCCTTCTTTCCTCCTCTTTCTTTGCTGCTCAAGCAGCAGAGCTAAGTGACCTTCATTTTTCTTTAATACATATGAATGTGACTAGAATAGTAATATTGTTGAAATAGAATACTGGTGCTTATCCGCATTAGAGAATGCAACGGGGCAAGAAGCTCTGGCGTTCTAAGCCTCGGTAGGAGGCACTGCCGCACGGACGTTCGCGCCAGGGACCTCTGAGGTTCCGTAGCCATTGCGAACTTCCGTGGGCAGAGAGCTGCGTGCATTTCAGAGGATCAGAGGAATAAACTAGAAATATTTAGTGAGCGGTGAGCTCGTACAACAAATATACGTTCTGTGTAGCAATTACATGGTTCTGCATAGCACGGAAAACAGTTTGGACAACACGCCATCTAGTGGCCACAGGAGAGCACCGCAGCAGCAACTGCAACAGATGCAGGGGGAAATAGATGGGCACAGTCCCAGGAAAAACTGTCATTCTAACAAATAATTGCCCCAGGAGGAGGTGAGGCTTTAAATATAGTATTATATATAGAGCCACCTAGCTACAAAGAAAAGAGTGAAATTGAAGGGGGCATCCCAAGACAACTGCACAAAGACAAGGCACACGGCACAACCACTATTATGAGTAGATACTCAGAGGAAGACTTAGAAGGAGCACACGTAAGTGACATGAGGATGAGTCAGGCAGTGCAAAGAGTATTGAGTGACAGCAGGGCCCCCAGGAGAGAGGAAGGGGGCATTATGGAAGACCTGGTGACTTTCTATCGGGGAATGGCGGAACTGAGAAAATCATGGGGAGGAAGGAGGGAAGAAAACCCGTAGGGTTTGTAGCGGGCAGACCAAACCCAACCCCCTCAACCCCCCAGGTTTGCCACAGAAGAATAAAAGTGGCAAAAGAAAGGCAAGGTCAAGAGCCAGATATGACGATAGTTTAGAGGACACCTCTGACGGCGACTGAATGAGCAGCAAAGAGTCGGACGAGCACAGCTCGCCAGAATCACAAACCTCCTGCTCGAGTGAAGAGCGGGAGCCCAGGGGCAAGAGAGGCAGACCTGAGAATGAAGAGCCTCGGGGCGATGAGTTCGACCCGGATGCCTTGGTTCCCCCGAGGTCATCAGAATGGAACCCCCCAGAGAATATTGCAGCCTACCTGAAAAAGAGACCCAGAGCCCCACTGAGTAAAGAGGCCAGAAGCAAAATGAGGGCGGAATGCCCCAGACCCAGGGTGCCTGACGCGGATGGCAGAGGCTCCCGAAATTGACAAACCAATGTTAACATTCCTGGGGAGATATGGCAGGGATGTCAAGAAGGGCACAGACTGTTCATGTAGATCCTGCCAGGATAAATTACTGGATGTGGTTGGACCGATCATGAGAATATGGCAGCTAGCAGAGGAGGCCAAGCAAAATAAGGAAGCTATCGATCCAGAGATAATTTCCAGCTGGGGCTAGAGGGCAATATGTCTTCCGGGAAATGCAAATAGCTCGATAGCCACAGAGAGAAGAAGATTTATCTTAGTGAAGATGGACTCGAAGCTAGAAGAGCTGGCACCATCAGAAATGGCGGCAGCGGCCAAAGGCAAATTATTCGGGGAGTCTTTCATAAAAGACATGGCGAAGTTTGCCAACACTTACGCCTCTATGGACAAGGCACAGGCCTCCTTCAAGAATTTCTTTCCATAACGCTGGCAGAAGCAAGGGCCGCTCGGCCAGCCGGAACCCTTATCACAGGTCCTCCGGTTATAGACCACATTGGAGAAAGCAGGAAGGCCGACGGGCCAATCCTTTCTTGCCTTCAAGGGGAAGAGGCAGAGGTAGTGGCAGCAGCAGACAGCAACAACAAAATGAGGTGAAAAGAGAAAGCACGCTATCAAAAGAGTTAAAAACGGGGATACTGCAGAGTTACAAAGCTGGGTAGAAATATCCTCAGATGCATGGGTTCTGCAAACGGGTCAGGGTTTTCACATGGAATTCCGGCAAGAACCAATACAAGAATTCCCGCCCAAACAGGTAAGGTTCAGCAGGGAAGACGAAGTACTGCAAGACAGAGAGGTAGAACGGCTAAAAATAAAAAAAGGCGATCAGCCCGGCCAGAGAAGACCAGAAGGGATTTGTAAGCACCTTGTTTCTAGTGAAGGGAAAACACAAAGTTAGGCCAGTGATAAACCACAGAGCACTGACCTCATTCTTGATAATCAGACACTTCATCTTCTGAGGGACATTCTACAGAAAGGAGACTGGCTAGTGAGGGTAGATCTCAGGGACGCTTACCTGACAATACCGATCCACCAGAGTCAGAGGATACTATTACAGTTCCTCTGGAAAGGACAGAAATGGGAATTTACAAGCTTACCATTCGGTCTAGCGTCAGCCCCTTGGTGCTTCACCAAACTGATGAAACTGGTGGTGGAGCACCTCAGGGAACAGCCAATCAGATTAATTATATACCTGGACGATATATGCATAATGTGCCAGGACAAGGGAATGTTAGTGGAACAATTCAGGATAGCGACAGAATTGTTGCAGCGACTAGGATTTATGATAAACTGGGAGAAATCGGAATTAGATCCAACCCAGTCAATGGAATTCTTGGGTTTCATTCTGGAAACAGTGCAAGGCACCCTTAGTTTACCCCTGGAGAAGATGAACTCTATCAAAAGAGAGATAAAGAACATGCTGGCAAAGGAAATGATTTCCCTGAGGGAGATAGCCAGAATGGTAGGCTGACTGTCATCTTCGATTCATGCCATTTTTCCAGGCTCTCTGCATTACAGAGCATTGCAACCGTTGAAGATAGAGCAATTTAGGAAGGGTTTATCCTATGAGCAGAGGGTACCCATTTCTCAGGAAGCGAGAGCGGAGCTAGAATGGTGGTACCACCACATGGAGGCATGGAATGGCAGGGTGATATTTGGCTCCTCCCCAGACCTGGTAATATAGTCGGACGCCAGCCGCTGGGGAGCCAGGTGCGGCGACCAGTCGACCGGGGGGAGATGGTCGAACGAGGAACTGGGCCTCCATATCAACTGTCTCGAACTGTTAGCGGGATCCTTTGAAGTCTGTTGTGGGACTCCCGGAAGGAGCAAGATGAGCCCTCCTGCTCAAGATGGACAACGTCTCAGCAGTCAGGTACATAAACCGACTAGGAGGGACAAGATCCAGGATGCTGGCGGAGATAGCCAAAGACTTTTGGCACTTATGTCTCCACAGAGGAGTCAGCGTAACGGCGGAAAATCTGCTGGGAGAACAGAACTAGATTGCAGACTGGAGCTCGAGACACTTGAGAGACTCTGGCGATTGGCAGCTGGAGGAATCAGTATTCCAGGAGATCATGCATCTGAGAGGTCTGTGTCAGATGGACCTGTTTGCTTTGAGGCTGAACAAGAAGATCTCCAGGTATTTTAGCTGGAGACCAGTTCCCGAAGCGCTAGCGACGGATGCCTTTCTCCAGGTTTGGGGACCAGCGACGGAATACGCATTCCTGCCATTTGCCATGATAACACGAAGTGTGACGCAGGTCAGGAGACAGGGAGCGACAGTGATTTTTGTGACAGCCGACTGGAGGGGTCAACCTTGGCTCTCAGACCTACTGGAAATGTCTTACGACTTTCCAATTCTACTACCACACAGACAGGACATCGTGCTCGGCCCAGCAGGAGAACATCACCCACCGGTTCAAGCGGGGAGCCTGAACCTGATAGCATGGGCGATTTCAGGAGAGCCTGGGCCAAGCCAGGTCTTTCGGGAACAGGTCTAGAATTCATCAGAGAATCCTGGGCCCCGGGGACCAGGAAGACTTACACAGTGGCTTTGCTCAAATGGAGTAATTGGTGCATGGAGAGGGAAGTGCATCCAGTACGAACAGATGTGATTCACGTGGTGATTCTTTTGGCCGGTCCAGCAGCACAAGCCAAGGCATATAGAACTATTAATACTTACAGATCAGCGATATCTGCTGGTAATGAATTGTCAGATCTATGGTCTGATAAATCCAACTCTTCTTGTTAGTCACTGAATACCACTTCCCCCTCCTCCTCACGTGTGTCTTCAGAAGATGAATAGCGCAGGTGTCTTTGTCTCCTTCATTCCTTTCATCTTTTTTGAAGAGATGCAGCCGCCCCCGGATAGAAGCCACTCTGCTGCCTTGATAAAACAAGGTAGGTAGAGGACCCCTTCCCGAGAGCGCCAATAGAGGAAAAGCCAAAGCTAAAATACCTCGGTGGGGATTCCTTATCACGTCCTTCTGAAGAGCAGATGTTGGTTTGCTGTCTTCCAAGGTATGAAGAAGGAGTTCAGGAAGGAGGGTCCAGAGATGATGAGTCTGGCACCCGGCTGATGGTAAGTGTAAGCGGACGTTGGAGAGGTCCGTTACAGGAGGTAAGGATGTGGCACGGAGGTAGATGGCAGCCGAGAAAATAGCACCCGGTAGTGGAGCTACCTCCGGGAAGAAAAGGGGAAAAGCTAGAGGATCAGCGAGGGACGCTGAGGAGAGACACCAGGGCTGGACCCGGAAGGGCGAGGGAGCCGCAGACGCGGAAAAGAAGGTAGCAAAGTGGAGGGGCTGCAAGACAAACAAGGCGGAGGAAAAGGGGAAGAAAGACGACAACAGAAGGCTGAATGACTCCAAGAGTCTAAGAGAAAAGCTAGCGTGTAAACCCAAAAGCACCAAAGCAGAAAGGGTTGCAACGCAACAATGCTTTGTTTGGGAGCATTGTTAAAAGAAACACTAGCAATAGAAGATGGACAAGAAAATAACGTAACTACTAGACCGTAACCCACGTAGACAATCGGACGATATACAAAGAAAAGGGACTAAAGTTAAGTAGAGCCACAAACCAGGAAGAGGACAGGATGGAAAACATAAAAAAGGGACAATATGTAAACAAGCCCGGAAATCAGGAAGAAGACAGTACAGAAGAAGGAACAAACTTGTGGCGATCCTAATAACGGGGGAAACGCCAAGTACTCCAAATTCTCCAAGCAGGCAGGTGCATGACATGAATATGTAGAAGGGAAACCAGTGGGGGAACACCCCTTGATCTGTAAATTGCTGAAGGGAGTTAGATGCATGAGACCACCGACTCCGAAATATTCATGCCCCTGGGACGTAAGAATGGTGTTGAGAATGTTCGAGTCCTGGCCGGACAACGAAAATCTATCCAGGAAAGCGCTTTGGGCGAAACTTACTACGTTATTGTGTTTAATTTCTTGTAAGAGAGTGTAGGAGGTCAGGGCTTTGGAGGTGGACAGAAAGTCCTTTTCGCCCACAGGAGTTATATTTTATATAGAAAAGAGAACGAAGACGGGGATTAGAACCGTGGCGCATATGGCTTTCCAAGAAAGCCCCAGAGTGTGCCCGGTTAGGTGCTTTAAGGCTTATGAGGTCATGGCAGAACAAGTCAGGCCCGTAGGAGAGTCGCAACTGCTAATAGCAGGGAAGAAGCCGTTTAAGGCGGTGGCGTCTGCCACGTTAGCAAGATGGGTGAAATGGTGCATGGGGAAAAGCGGGCATTGACGTGCATCAGTTCGGAGCTCATTCAACTAGAGGGGCAATGGCCTCTACGGCATTGAAGTTGGGAGCAGGCCAAGAGGATATTTTGAAGGCAGCAGACTGGTCAAATGAAACGACTTTTAAGCATTTTTATTTTAGACGAGTAGATCAGATAGCTTTGTTGGTGGTAAGTAAGCTTTAAACGAGCATAATCAGAGCCTCCGAGTCTTGTCATAGATTACAGATTTTCAACACATTTGTTATAGAAAGTCATGAGTCTATTAAAGGCTCGGAGGCGAAGGATTATTCCACCCATTCAATCACTAGAAAAGTGTATGAATGCATTGTGATGATACTGAACATGTCACGTGTTGTTTTTATATGCGATTACCCACCCGTCCAGGAAGAGTCGTTTCATTGATGTTATGAATGTCTTGACAGGGACAGAGGCTAAACCAGCGGCTTCGTGAAGAGTGATCAAGGTGTTCGAAAGAGAGAAGACATCTACCGGTTGGGGCGCAAGTTATCAGTTGTCGATCAGCTGCAGAAAGAGGAGGAAATAAGGAAGTGGAGAGTGTTTATGAGGGACTGTGGAACGTGATTAGACTGAAAGGATCACGTGGAGAAACAAACCTATGAAGCACAAACTACAGATTCACTCATGTTATCTTGGGATATGTAGTTCATTGTTAGTTTGGTGTTCATTCAGTTGTGGCTGCTCGAGAAGTAAAGAGTAGAATTGAGCATAATCCTTTGGCTCCGAGTCTTTAATAAAATCATGACTTTCTATAACGAATGTGATGAAAATCTGTATTATATGCAGTTCCAACACGCATCGCTGCTCCACTTCCCAACTCGCTCGACTGAAACTGCAGCTACATGCTGCCAATGAGCAAAACAACCAGTTCTACGCAGCAAGTCGCGCTCTTGCCTATCTAGCTCCGCTGAGCACTTCCTTGCACCTAACACCTACAACGCCACAGATATACATACATGCCAACCCTCCCGATTTAGGCGGGAGAGTCCCGATTTTTCAGTGAAAAATATTGCTATTTTTCACACTCTCTCACCTAAAATAACCGCAGCCCCAATGCATTCCTATGGGAAAATGCATGTCTCCCGATTTCCTTGGGGAAATCTCCCTCCCAGGTACGTCACAGTGTTGGCATGTATGGATATATGCTGTCACAAGCCAATATGTTAAGGACAGTGTACTTATCTGCTGCTCGAGCAGCAATGAAAGAGGAAGAGTTAGAGATCACTGTAAAGCTCTGGATCATATGCATTCAACTGATACGAGTTGTTAAACTGTAAGATTGCGTCAAACCCCACTCCAGAGTGGTGCACCGACCATGATGCCCTTGGGCAGACATCTGGTCCCAACGCTCCTGAACAGTACACTGGCCCAAGCCTGCCCACATGTAATGCTGGTCCCAACACCCAGGCACGGCAATTGCTCATTGTGTATTTCTCCACGTAGTTCTGTGATAACTTTGATGTTAGTGCTAATGTTTGCACTGTTTACTTCTTGTGATTGTCGGAACAACTTTAAATTGGCTGCATGTTTCACAGTGAAGCTATTTGTACCGGGCCACTTACATGTTTTGCCATTTACTTACAGACCTGTCAACACACACTCAAAGTTTCAGAGTATCACCCACATTTATGAGCGGTCACATGAACACCCTAAAATTAACCTTTCCACCCAACAGGAGGTTTGTAATCCAACTCCAACCCTTGCCCCTGTTAAACTGACAAACTGTGGAGCTCAGCAGCTCCTAACAGCTGAGCACTCTGCAAGAATGCCACGCAACAAGCATGCGTTTCTTATCCCCGTATAAAGTCTCGCTGTGTTTACCTTGGCAAGAGTGTGTCAAGCGTGGAGGAGTTTACAGTCAGCCTAACATGGCCACAGACGATTGGCGTCGAGGCTGGGGTGGGGGAAATAGAAAAGGGACACAGTTCATGACAGGATACAGAGAAGGGCTGTTAAATGTCTGTTTCGTATTAAAAAAATATGTCTTTCATTATAGTTTTTAAAAAACGGCCACTTGCAGTTGTGGTCATCCAAGTGCTAGAGGTTACACAGAAAATAGGCCGAAGGTCCGAAGAGGAGTTCAAAAAGCCAATAGATCTAGCTTGCGATTATATTATTTTACTTTTTATTTAATGAGATTGCATTGCATAAAACGGCACAAACACACACTCAGATTGTAAGTGCCCCACTGCAATTCCTATGCACCTCTTTAGGCAGTCATACAGAAATACTGTGAACTCTGCATTCTTTGTATTAAATTCTTAGTGGAGACAAACAGACGTGAGATGGCGCAGCCACCCTGAAAGGGGAGGCGTTAGGGCGCCCGGCCATAACATGGTGGGGAGGCCAAGGCCCCCCTGCTGTCCTTCACAGGATGTGATACACAAGGGTCACGAAGCTACGATTATCCGGGTGTAGATGGGTGTTGTGATGTATAACATAACATCAGTCAGAGCTTACTGCCACATTTACTAGGCCTAAATGATGTCATAGCTCTCAACCATTTATGTCGCAAAAGCGGGTGAAAACACCCGATTTTACTTTTGGTGGGTGAGAGGCCCATTGAAATGAATGGGCGTGCATGAGGTTTAGCGGGTGAGTCCGCTGTTTACAAGGCGGGTGACACCCGCCAAAAGCGTGTGAGTTGGGAGATATGTGATGTGGCGCAGCGCGTCGCTGTGCAGAAAGAAACACAACTGTTCGTTACGGTGCTCAAACCCGGACTAGCCTCATGATGACAGTTCCAGTCCCTTTATTATTTTTTTAACTTCCTGGTTCCCCGTGTCACGTGATGTGCCACTCTCCGGCACGTCACACCACATTCCTCCACCACTTGGAATGTTTTAACACCCTTAGCAATAACCAATATAAACAGGTGTAGTCTATTCTAGTCTCTCAGGTTTATCTGGGCAGGCTCACCTGCTGGTAGATCCCATCCACCACATAGCCTTGCAGGCGGGACGATGGTTTTGGTCTTTCCCTCAGGTGGTATCGGGGATTGCATCTTTCTGGGTTATTTGCAGGGGAGCTCTCAGGTTGAACTTCCTCTTCTTGCCGACTGGGAGTCTTCGGTTCTCTTAGTGTCTCATAGAGTCCAGGTGTCAATTGGCTTTGCAACCGGTAAGGCGATTTAATTGGTGTCCGGCAGGGCGATCCGGATCCTTCCCTCGCAGTTTCCGGGCTTTCTTCCCATGATTCAGCCGGTACTTTCCTGAAGTCTGAAATATTTCTCGTCACAGTTTCACTTCCTCGAGTGGCCGTGATCATACTATGATTCGCGGCACTGACTGTCCAAGGCTGGTATTCAAAATTGAGGGACATCTTCTTGGGGGTGGCTCGGTTCTTGACAATGACTGTGTCTCCAGGTCTTAGCTCCCGGTGAATGGCTCGTCGAGAAATGCTCTCCTGTCCGTTTCGTTTCACTCTCTTAGCGTCTATGGTTGGAAGATCTGGTCCAGGCGCTACCCATCGGGGTGTATAGTGAGTTCTGCCTGTATAGGTACTCCAAACATGAGCGCTGCAGGGCTGATTCCTGTCGAGGTGTGCAGGGTCTGCCTGTGGGTTCTCAGAAATCGATACACTGCTTTCAGCCACGAATGTCCCTTTTCCTTAGCGATGCGGATAGCTTTTTTAAGTGATCCAATAAATCGTTCTGCGTCACCGTTCGCTTGTGGCCATCCTGGGGTGATCCGTTTATGCCGTACGTTGAGATCTTGAAAGAATTGGCGTAGATCTTGGCTGGTGAATGGTGGCCCATTGTCACTTATGATTTCTGATGGGATCCCATGTATTGCAAATATCTCTCTAATGCAAGAGTCATGTTCTCAGCACCCGTGGACATCACGTGTTCGACTACAGGATATCTGCTGAATTCATCGATTAAGAAAAGTAGGTATCCTTCTCCCACAATGGTGCAAAAATCGATACTGACAGCTTCCCACTGTTTACTGCTTCTTGGGGCGCTGATGATAGGTTCTGGGTTCTCAGCTCTACGGGTGGCTTGGCAGGCTGCGCAGGATCCCACCAGTTCCATCATTCTCTGTTGCATGTTGGTCATCCACATCCTGGATTTCAAATATGCTGTTGTTTTCACAATACCTTGGTGCCCGCTGTGGGCTAGTCTGAGGGCTTGCTCTTCTAACGAGGTAGGTAGTACATTGTGATGGCCCTTAAGTACTATCCCTTTGGGGGCTACAGTAAGTTTGTGACGGATTCCGAAAAGGGAGTGAATTTTGACCTGACCCGCTGCAGTGCGCTAAGCCATGGAGGCAAGGAAGTTCTTCCAATTCCCTGATTGGATGGCGGTTATGGTGTGAGTTTGGATGGTGTCCGTCTCGGTTTCGTTGGCTATCTCTCGCAAAGTCAAAACCAGTGGTCGGGTGCAGGCTTTGATCAGCAAATTGAACTCCGCTTGGGGGGGAGAGTGCGGCAGCCGGGAGCTCCTGATGGGAGCGACGCATTGAACGGGAGATGCCCGTCCTAGACCTCAGTGCCCAGGCGTAACACGGCACTGGCCCCTGGGAGGTCCGCTCGGGGTGTCACGAGCGGCGGTACAGTACCCCTGACTGTGGCCGCAGTCAGAACCCGGGAAGTCCCTTGAGTGAAACGGAAAGCGAGTTGATTACGGGCGGATCGCGAAGAGCCCGCCGCCCTAACATACCGAGGAAACAACAACCCTCTGTGCACTGCCGACTCGGGGATCGGTTGAGCGGCCCACCTGGAGTGTCGGAGAGGGAGAAAACCTCTGCAGCTTAGCGGGCCCTGGCACACTGTAAGCAGGCCCCGAGGGGCGGAGGGCGGCAGCAGATAGATCAGCAAATTGAACACCAAACCCCCCTTGAAGCAGGTGGTCCACGAGAGGAGAAGGTACTCCGAATGTGAGGCACTGAAGGCGAGGCAGAAGACCCGCTGGACACATACCTAAGGCCCGGTGAGTGTCGGAAGCTGGGGACATGGAGCGGCAGTAGTGTGTTCAAAGAGGTGCCAGATCATTATAAGAGGACCCTGGAGCGGGGAATGGGACCACAATAGCCTTTCCGAACATTCAACCCACCGAAGCTCCCCCATACTCCACTGTGCTTAACCACTACGAGCCCCTGCATGCCTCTCACATTGAAAACTCCCGGAATCCAGCATAATCAAGTGGGCGATACCTGAAATATCACCAAGGGATGCCCAAAACAGAGGCAAGAAAGAAAGCACGCAGCATTCAGTCCCATCTGACAACACAGCCGGGGAATCCACCCTCCACTCACATTGTCACGGCTGAAATCCACCCGGCCCGACCCCTAAGTTGATCTCCGAGATGGCAATGTCCAGGGAGGAATTGGAGGGTATGTTGAAGTCGTTTAAACATGACTCACCCAGGAAATCAAAAATCCAAAGACTCCCTGGCTCAGTCACTGGCAGACCTTATGTCCCACCTTGTGGGTTTGGAGTCTAGGGTCAATGACCTTGAAAATGTAACCTGTGTGCAATCCCATGATAATGAAGCCCTGACAGGAAGGGTAAAGGCCATCGAGGAGCACCTTGAGGATATTTGGGCAAAACAGGCCGACTTAGAAAACAGGTCGAGACGGAACAACGTGCATCTTCGGGGGATTACCCAGCAGATAGATGATCGAGAACTGGCAGAATATGTGGAAACTATGTTTAGAACCCTCCTGGCCCTCCCTCCGAATGAAGAGATAAAAGTAGATAGAACCCACCGGGTGTATTCATCAGCTCAAATGAGGAAAAATCTACTCCCAGATGTGCTCACCCGCGTGCACTTTTATCGTCAGAAAGAAGACATCATGGTGGCTGTCAGGGATGCAGACTCCATAACTTTCCAGGACACGAAGATCCAATTCTTTCAGGACCTGGCTCCCTACACTTTGGTGTGCAGACGACGCCTACAGAGGGTAATGTCTTGGTTGAAAGCCCGAAAGATTTGGTACCGTTGGGGGTTCCCCTGCCGGCTGATGTTCGAGCTCCACAATCAACATCATACAATCTCCACAGAGGAAGAAGCTAAAAGCTTGATGGCCGACTCATCCGAGACAACTGACTCTGGTCCCCAACCCCAGGAGGCTAAAGGCTCTATCCTACGCCAGCCAGCAAAAACGGGACGGGGGAGATCCCGACGATGACCACAAACCACAGGAAAGCCACCTCTAGATTCCAGTTCCGAGAAAATAACCGAGGCGCCGGAAGAAAACTCCACTCCAGCATCGACAGAAGGAGAAAGTTGGGCGGTGATCTGAGCGGTCCGAGCGTGAAAGGTATATTCTTTACTGAGGGTGGATTGTCACCTATTTGGAACTCCGATTAATTGCTACGGGGATGCTTCTTCTGTAACCCGGCCCGAGGGGCCAGAGGGGGACCATCACACCTTATGGGAAATCTGTGGGAATTTAGGATAAGCCCCGCTGTTCTTCACCTCTTGTTGAGTTCGAGTTGGGTATTAGAAAATTCTGTTGTTTATAATTGAATTGGGCGGAATGGATGGCGCCCGTCAGACTTCGAATCTGGTTAAATTACCAAAGGAACCGAAAAATGCACAATTTTGGTTGATAGTAGCAGATTTAATTGTTTTTTTCTGTTTTTATCCTACTTACTGTTTTACATTTTCTGTTTATGACCCTACCGGGGAGCCTCGGAAGGGATATTAAGGTTCGACTCACTACAATCCTTTTTCATGCGGGACCGTAATGACTGACCTAATGAAGTTTCCTACCGCTTTGAGGCGAAAACCCGAAAGACCACATTATGGCAGCCCTTAACCACAAATTTATATCACTTAATGTACAAGGCCTGAATTCCCCTCTGAAATGTAAATCTCTCCTCCACAGACTGAAATCCCTAGACGCATCCTTCCTGTTCCTCCAAGAGACCCACTTAAAACCGGAGGATGAACTCCGCTTAAATGATAAGTTATATCCCACTAAATTCTTTGCCTCTAGTGGGCTGAAAAACGACGGGTTGCCATCCTGGTCCGCAAGGGGATTGCATTCAAGACCTTGGGAACAGTCCGAGATGAAGAGGGAAGGTTTCTGCTGGTGAATGCCACTTTAGATGGCCGAAGGGTAACATTGGTCTCTATTTATGCTCCAAACACTAACCAAGACCGATTCTTCATGAAACTCTCGAAAGCCATATTTGGCCACGCAGGATGAGAAGTGATCCTAGGGGGAGACTTTAATGCGGTGATCAACCCTTTGGTCGATAAAACACTGCCCCCAACAACCCATGACAAGAACAACTTTAGGGCTCTTGCCGCATTACTGAAAGACCATTCCCTGATTGAGGTGTGGTGATTCTGTCATTGGAAATGTATTAGAGGTGGACATTCTCCCAGAAGCGCTGGCAGACCACTCCCCGGTCCTACTGTCCAAAACCCCCCTTCAGCCTCTCCCACGTACAAAACCCCCATGGAGACTGAATGAATTTCTATTAGACGATCCAGCGGTGTGCACCCACATCAGAGAAACGATAGAGTTGTACTATGCTGAGAATGATACCGGTGAGGTGAACTGGGCACAATCTGGGACGCTAGACCCAATATCCACGGAAGAAGTCGAATGTGCTATCAAAGCCCTCCCTGTTGGCAAGGCTCCGGGCCCAGAAGGATTCACAAATAAGTTGTACACAACCTTCGCCAAGGAACTCATACCGCGTCTCACGAGATTATTTAACGCTGTATGGGATTCCGGGTTGGTCACTGCATCCATGGCACAATCAAACACTACCCTACTCCTAAAACCGGGGAAAGATCCAGAGGATTGCGCATCCTATGGGCCCATAG
This sequence comes from Ambystoma mexicanum, assembly GCF_040938575.1. Lineage (NCBI taxonomy): Eukaryota > Metazoa > Chordata > Amphibia > Caudata > Ambystomatidae > Ambystoma > Ambystoma mexicanum. Next base: position 235,287,350 of record NC_090926.1, on the reverse strand, counting down.
CCTTGCTTAACACGGATGCCAAGCTGTTTAGTAAAATTATAGCGCAGCGACTGGGGGAAGTGCTACCCACAATAATAGATAGGGACCAGACAGGCTTTATCCACGGCCGGGCAGCCCATGATAATATCCGGAGAGCAATTGACTTAATATCTCTGACCCCCACCCTACCTGGCCCCTTTTCATTGCTCTCCCTAGATGCCCATCGGGCCTTTGATAGCATGTCGTGGGACTACCTGCAATTGGTCCTGGAGGGTTTTGGCCCACAATTCTCTAAGATGGTTTTGTCCAATTTTCAAATTCCCTCCACCAGGGTACGAGTCAATGCACATTGGACACCACAGATAACCCTCGGCAGGGGGACCAGGCAAGGCTGCCCCCGTCGCCATTGGTCTTTGCCTTGGCAATGGAACCATTAGCCCAACACATCCGCCTCCACCCCGAGATCCAGGGGTTCGAAGTAGAAGATCAGAGTCATAAAGTAGCGCTCTATGCAGATGATGTGCTTTGCTTCCTAAAGGAGGCTCAAACCTCGGTCCCCCCGCTTATGAGCCTGCTTGACCGTTTTACGCAGATCTCAGGCATCACAATAAACAAGGCCAAATCAAAGGGCCTGAACTTGTCTGAATCCTCACAGGTTCTAAACGCCCTACAGAACACTTTCACTCTTAGCTGGGGAAATTCCAAAATCACCTACCTATGCGTACACCTAACTCTGACATACTCGGGCCTGGTGAAAGCCAACATTCCTTCACTGATAAAAGACGCGAAGGAATCTCTGCAAAAATGGGCCCTTCTAGAAATATCATGGTTAAAGAGCATAAACGCCATTAAAATGACCTTGCTACCCCAGCTTCTTTACACATTCCAAGCCCTTCCGGCCCAAATGTTACAGCGGGACTTACATGTTTTACAGAAAGAAATATGCCACTTTATTTGGCAGCATAAAACACCCAGAATTCAGCGTAAGATTCATGAGAAGCAGGCAGCTGGGAGGATTGGGGCTCCCCTCCATCTTGAGATACTATAGGCCATACCAAATTGGCCCCATCCTGGGCTGGGATATCCAATCTGACCCCCCGTAAATGGCAGGGTATTGAACAACTTTTTGCAGATGCTCCCCTTTCCCATCTCCCCTTTATACCGCGAGAAGTTCGAGCCTCCCGGATACCTCTTCTCCCAACCACAGGAGCTACACTCCATTGCTGGGACAGACATTACATGCTAAGGGGGATCACCCCGGGATTAGGCCCTCTGCCCCCAATCACCCAGAACCCAGCCTTCACTCCGGGACTCCAACCCCGATCATACTGCAACTGGTCAAAAATGGAGACCTTAAGATTACAAGAGCTCTATGCCGATAACAACCCTTTGACCTTCATTCAATCTAAGGAGAAATTCGGCCTCTCAGAGACAGAGAGATTTAAATACATTCAATTCAGGTACTGGGCCTCTAATCCGGCCATAACGAAGGCTGCCATTAGGACCCCCACAGGCTTAGAGTTAACGGTCTCAGAAGGACAACGATCGCACAGAATGGCGACAAGTTATCGCCTTCTGGAAAATGTACCAGAGGAGGAGAAACTCCCTTACGTGCTAGCATGAGAAAGAGAACTAGGGAAGGAGATACCCCCGGAGTCTTGGCAGAGAATTTGGGACAGGGCACATAAGGCCTCTAGATGCACTACGGTCAGTGAATGCGCACTTAAGATATGTTACCGATGGTACTTCTCTCCACAGAGACTGCATGCAATGAATGTAGAATGCCCTGAGGTGTGTTGGCATGGCTGTGGAGCAAAGGGAGATTTGGGGCACCTGTGGTGGCATTGCCCAGCCATTCAATCCTTTTGGCTGAAGGTCAGGTCCAAGATTAAAGACATTTGTGGAACCCTCCTCCCCATCGACCCACTAGTGCTGCTATTGGGAGACACCCCAGACGACGGGGCCTACCCTCAATCTGGTCCCAGAGCGAGACTAATTACACAACTACTGATGGCAGCCCGCATCATGCGAGCTCGATTTTGGAAAGAGCGGGAGGGCCCTCAGATTGCGTATTGGTGGGTCAAGGTATGGGAACTTCTCGAAGTAGAGAAATTGACGGCTGCAATAGAAAACCAGACAGCTAAATTCCAAAACATCTGGGGTCCTTTCCTGGACCACGTAGCAGAGAAAGAACACATGTTCTTCCAGCCTAGACTGGTCAAATACCTGCTCCAACCCTCATAAGACTTTGCAACATGGAAACACCCACCTACATGAATCTAAAATCGGGAGACGCGGCAGGGCCCCTGAGGGCAAAGCTACGAACCAAGGATAAATATGGTGAGAAGGTTAATTTTTTTTTTTTTTTTAATTTTTTTTTTTTTTTTCTCTTCTTTTCTTTTCTCCTACCTCCTCCTTCCACTTTTTTCTTTTCTAGGAACGCTACAGAACATAAAGCAATACTATACCCCCAAGGGTGATTACAAAATGGATTCACAAGAGAAATTACAAAGTCGTTAAAATGAAATGTTGATGCACTGTTTAAAAGGTTGATCAGAGTTGTAAGATTAATGACAAATGTTGAACTTATGTACTTTTGAAGTTGATTATCTGATTAGGCCTGTGAGTAAATATTTGTTGCATAATAAGAAAGATTCTGAGCATAAAGCTCTATTTTTAGATCTCTGAGAGTTGCGCTGGCAATGGACCCTTTCGAGAAATGGTAAAGATCCCAGATGGAATTGTAGATGCATTTTAACCCATGAACTTTAGAAGTTGAATACTCCTGGGACTAAGTGATATTGCACATTGCTATTGATTTGTATTCCTTTGAATGAATTCAATGTTTATCAATGTTTCAATAAAAAAAAGATTTTGACAAAAAAAGAAAATGTAGCCAAAGAAACTTAGTTCATCTTTTCTGAATTCGCATTTTTCAGCATTCAGGGTCAGTCCGGATTCCTCTAGCCTGTGTAGAACTGCTACAAGGCGCTTGAGGTGTTCACCTTCGTTAGATGCATATACGATAATGTCATCGCTGATATTCATTGTCCCTTCCAGGCTGGTGAGGACTTTCTGAATTTCGTGCTGGGGTACCTCAGCAGCTGATAATATTCTGAAATTTAGCCACTTATAGCATCGTAGTCCGAGGTGGGAAGAGAACATAGTGATGTATCTCGATTCCTTAGCTAATTTAAGTTGATGGTATCCTGACCTGAGGCCAAGCTTGCTGAAGATGGTTGCCCCCGTTAGGTCAACAATGAGTTCATCTATGGTTGGTGTAATGTGGCGTTCTCTTCCGATAGCTGCATTTGGGAGCCGCATGTCAATACAGATTCTTACTGCGTTGGGTGGTTTGGGCTTTTTCCCAACTACCATGGGGGATACCCACAGGGTTGGCCCTGATGTTTTCTCTATGATGCCCTCTGCCTCTAGTTTGTCTAGTTCTTTTTTTACAGCTTCTCTCATGTGGAATGGTACTCGGCGATGGCGTACTGCATTTGGTTCAATGGTGGGGTCAATGTGGAGTTTGATGGATCTGCCCTTTAGTCACCCGATGCCTTGAAATACTCTGTGATGTTGTTTTAGCAACTCGTCAATCTCCCTGCACTGAATGTTGAAAGCAAAATTAATTAATTTCAGTTTCTCTGCGGTTCTACAAATTAGCAGTGTTTTACAGCCAGCATCGACGACATAGACTTGTGCCCGGCACATGGTGCTGTTATGGGCGAAATCAGATTTGAACGATCCTTGCACCGGTAGAGGTTTCTTGCAGCCATATGCATATAGTCTGACCTTCCTTTCTTGGAGTTTGGGCTTTGGGTGGAGTTTGTTAAATGCGGACACTGGCATTACATTGATGGTTGCGCCTGTGTCTTTGACGACTCGCAGTGGTTCTCCGTCCGAGATGACAGTGCAAGACGGCCTCTTCCGTTGTCTGAACCGTTGCAGCTCTACGGCTGAGATGAGGTGTACGCGGTGTACTCGCTTGCTTGTTTTTCTCCATTTGTCATGGTCCTTTCTATCGGGGATGCACTGTCTTCACTGTCTTCGCTTTTACTTGTGTCCGGTGATCTCTGGGAGTGGTCTACTGCTCTAGCCCTTCCTTTCTTTCCTGACTGGCGTGGTGTTCCTCGGGGGCCGAATTTCTTTCGGCTTTCATGTGTTTGCCACGATGTTTGTTCTCGATCGCTTCTGTTCGGTGGGTTTAGGCAGACAGCCGCATAGTGGTTGAGGCGATTGCACTTGCGGCATTTTGACCCCAATGTAGGGCAGGACTCCCCCCTTATGCCACGGACCACCACAACATTTGCATGTCTTGTCTCTCCCTTGTGATGTTTGGGTTTTTGGTAGTGTTTCCTCTTCGCTCACCCTGTTCTCGGTTGTTTTGGTGTCTCGATATTGTAGCAACGTCTTCCATTGGCTTTGGGTTGTCGAGCGGGAGTCTTTGGATTGCCGCTTCAATTACTGCCACTTGGTCTTCTGCTTGTTCGCAGAGGCGCGCCATTTCTAATATTCGGGACAGGCTTATGTTTCTCTCCGACAGGATGGCCCTCCTCAGTTTCTCGGACGAAATTCCATTTATGATTTGAAGACGGATGGCAAACTCTTAGTTAGAGAATTCACAGCCAACCGCCATTTCATGTAGGCATGCATGGCATTTGTCCACTGTCTCATTTTCACGCTGTCTAGCCATGCAGAAATGAAAACGTTCATAGTCTGGATTGAGTTCGGGCTTGAACATGTTGGTGAGGGCGTTCTTTGCAGCATCATAATTGTGTGCATCTCCACGGTCTGGGATTGCGTTGAACAGGCGTAGTGCTGCCGCTCCAATGTTGAGTAGAAGAAATGTGCATTGCTTCTTAACTAAAGTGATCTCTCTTGCATGTAGGTGCATTTCAAATTGTTCTAACCAGATTTCCCACTGAATGGCTGCACCTGTTGTGAATGGGTCAAAAGGTGGCATAAGGGTGGTTAGCGCTGGGTCAGGGTGGTCTGAGTTGGCATTTCTCCCTGCTGATGGGCTCGCCCCAGTGCTAGCAGGGCTTGTCTCACTGCTGGACATAGTTGGTGCTGTGATGTTTCACAAATTGAGTCTATACTTGGATGAAAGACAAGAAGAAGACAAATAGAGGAAAAAAAAATGTGTGGGCCCAGGCTGGCTTGATTTCACTCACCAATATCCAGGTTTGTTCTTTTGGTATGTTTGCAAATGTCTCTTAGCAGTTTCACCTCAGTCTCTTTGGTCAGTGATATTTGGAAGCTTTGTCGACTGTTATGTCTGTGTCTGTGCTTTCCTTGTGCTTTCCAACGTTGTAGTTTGAAAACGTTGATCTGTGCTTTCCTTCTTTCTTGTTAAAAGCTTCAGATCATTGGGGTTGCTGAAATGAAGCTCTGCTTCTTTGTATAGAAATGATCGTGTCACGGAACGTTGGGGGTGCAAAAACGAGGCTCTGTATACGTGCGTGTTAATACGCGGCTTTGCCGTTAGTTAATAGGTCTCTCATCTCGCATTTACTTTTCTTCCAAGATGTTATGGCGTCAATTGCGCGCGGGCTCTCACGATCCTCGTCGCCAGTGTGATGTATAACATAACATCAGTCAGAGCTTACTGCCACATTTACTAGGCCTAAATGATGTGGCGCAGCGCATCGCTGCGCAGAAAGAATCACGAGTGTTCGTTACGGTGCTCAAACCCGGACTAGCCTCATGACGCCAGATCCGGTCCCTTTATTATTTTTTGTAACTTCCTGGTTCCTGGTTCCTGGTTCCCCGTGTCACATGACCAGCCACTCTCCGGCACGTGACACCACAGGTATCAGGACAGGAAGGGGGAAATGGGCTTGGGAAGTCCTCCAATTTGAAGCAGCACACATCACTCTGCTTTGGGGCCCAGACAGCAAGAACATGTCAAATTTCGTACCTCAGAGATTTATTTATCCACTCACTTTTGAACTTTAAAAGTAAGCAAATACAACGCTCTCTGAGATGAGAAAAGTGTAATTAACGTGACTGTGGCAGCAGAAAACGTACAGAGGCAGAGGACAAAAGACTGTCAAGGCAATATCAATAGACCCCCTGTGTTGAAATGTTGAAGTTAAAGGCTTACCCGCTGGCCTCATCTTTTAGATGGCTCACGCCTTCATTAATTAGCGTTAACTATATAGCCTGTGAGTTGCAGAGACATAGATAGCGCAGGGCCTGAGCGGTCTGGAGGGAAAAAGGTAAGAAAGCAAGCATTGGCAATGCCAACAGTTTGGGCTTTTGTATGGGCATGTGAAAGGCACTTGCCAGACACTGATTTAGTGGTATTAACTGGGCATTGATGGTAGTTAATGCAAAATGGTGTGAGTACCTGGGCATCTAATAGCAGTCCCTGGCAAATGGCTAATACTTGTACATAATCCCAAAGTGCCAATGCTTGTTTTTAACAGGTCTTCAGTGAAGGACATGCACAGTGCAAATTAATCGAGTGGCAGAAGGGGCATCCAGATAAGACATTTGTATTACTCCAGAATTGTGTTTACAGCTCCAATTAAGTCATTAACTATCAGAAGACTGATTTGAAAAAACAGTGGCAGGCATTTTGAGTGCACAGTTTGATGGTAAAGCTTGACTAAAGCGAGCATGAGTTCCCATGATGAGCAGTTTTGGGCAGGAACTGGGTGGGACTAGCCATAGGGATTAGCATAGCCATGGGCAGTCAATGGGTGGACAAACAACCAAATACCTTCAAGCTCTGTGCCCCATCTCATATGCCATTTCTCCCTTTCTTTTCTGTAATAGCCCAAACTAAAAAAAGGTTTTGTTTGTGTGCATGCAAGGTTTGTATGCATGTATGTGTGCATGCGTGCAAGGGTGTGTGTAAGGTTCTGTATGTCTACATGGAGGGGATGTCTGGAAGTGCACGCATATGAATGAATGCAGTGCGAATGGTGTACATGGGTGCTAGTGCGCGTGTGAATGACAGTGTAGTGTGAAAGTTCTGGGTGCTCGTGTGAATGGCAGATAATCTATATGGGTGCGGGACTGGTGGGTGCATGTGTATAAATGTGTCTGTGCATCTGTATATATGTGAATCTGTGTGTGTATAGGTGTGTGTGTGTGTATCTGCGTACGTGTGTGTTTGAGGCCTGGGGAGGGGCATTGGAGCATGATCATTTTTTGACATAATGGCATGTTTTACTGTTGTTTATGGGCACAGCAAAGACAACTTGAGTGTTATTATGTGACGGAGGGGTTGGAGCGGGGAAGGGTACAGCAATGGGGCTGGCTGTTAATGGGGTACTCGTATTAAGAGCAAAGCCAATATGTTGAGAATTCTTATATGGGGGAGGCCATGTTTCCTTGCTGTGGCATGGCAATTTATTTACTGGTGTTAAGGTCAAAGACAAATGACAACATAATTGTCCTTATATGGGGGGGCATGACATTTTTACTGGCGTTAAGGGGTAAATACAACACGACGAGTGTTATAATATGGGGGCCGTTTGTTTAATATATATTTATATAGCGTTTTCACCAAAGCGCTGTACAGAGAACATACATACATGCAGTTATCACTGAACTGAGGTTGGTGCTCATTTATCAACCTCGGCAGGGTGAAAGGCTGAGTTGGGCTTGCCAAAATTTGAACCTGTGACCTGCAGATCACACTCAGAACGCAACAACGAGCTCCCAACCTGCTGGCTATTTCACCGGCTAGCCAGCAAAGACATGTGTTTTCTTACTGTGGCGTGGATTTTCTTTACTGACATTAAGGCAAAGCAAACAGGAGTATGTTCTTACATGGGAACACTGGCATATATAGGTGCACCAGAATAGACATGTGTGGGCAAAATCAATATGAAGAGTACTGGGAAGCTTGTCCCACCCACCACTCCCTAACAATGTTTTCGTTGCATGTATGCAACATTTTGTGTTTATGTATTTGTCGCAGATGTCTGTCACACAGAGGATCAAGCAGAGAAAAAGCCTATTTGCAGATGAAATGACCATGAGCAATTAACCTCTTGTTTAGCCTACTACGGCGGGTGCCAGAAAGGTCTGGAAAAAGGTGCTTCCCCCGCCCCCACCCACCGGTTTCAGCTTCCAGCCCTGGCTGGTGAAATGAATGAGATAACCGCACTCCCCACAGTCCAATACCAGGGGCACACAATTCGTCCTGAGCGGAGACTCTGGAACGTTGGGGGAACGAGACCTAGGTTATGGAAAAAGTAAAAAGTGGTACAATGATGAAAAGAAAGCTGATGGGATATGAATGAAGGGGGTGCTGGATGAAAGAAGTGTTGAAGCACGTACGCTGCAGATCGTCTTTGTTGACTTATGTTGTTGAATATTAGTATTGTATAGATAATTAATCAGCTGCGGCCTTGTTTTGCCACAAATAAAATATGCCTGGGCTAGATGTGTTATGGGATTCAGGCACAGATAAACACAAGGCCAGATAGGGGGATGAGCAGTGCCTGACTGACAACTGTAAACGACTTTGTTTGCTTCATATGATCTGTGTAAGCAGAAAAGGGGACAGAGAGCACATCACTATTTGTACCATGTGCTCAGTGCAGCCAGGCATTTGTATCACAGGCTATGGGTATTCTACACAAAGGATAAATAAGTTCCCTAACTTTAGAGTGAGTTATAATTAAAAATAAACGTTTGTTCAGTTTGTTTATTTATTTTATTGATTTGAATTTGTAAAGCGCTCTACAGCCCAAGGGCATAGGGACGCTGTTGCAAGAATATGTCTTAGTTACAGGATTTAGGCTTGGCTCTTGGTTACAGTGAGAGGAGGACAAGCATAATACAGTACAGTTAATCACATACGGAAGTTTGATCCAGAAAACATTCAGCTCATGCTGTTTATACAAACAATAACGTTTTGACAGCTTTCCTAAATGCAGTTCCTATGTGTGGAGGGAGGGAGTTCCAGTTGGATGCTCACCCTAAGGGTCTTGGGGATGGTGATCCTATTTAGGTAGGCCGTTCTGATAAGTCTATCTGAGGAGGGTTTGGTAATCCTTTGTGAGAGGTAAGGGGGAGGGGTGTCATGTAGACATTTGTGGGTCAGAGCAAGGGTATTGAACTTGATGCATTCCCTGACGGAATGCCAGTTGACAAGCTTTCTTGTTGCTGAAATGTGGTCACGTTTGGAGATGCTGGTAGCTTCCCTCAGTGCATTATTTTGGGCCGTCTGAAGTTTTCTAATATTTTTAGAGGAAGTGCCAGCTAGAAGAGCATTGCAATAGTCCAGCCTCGACCCGATAATTGATCTGGCTATGGTAAGGCAGTTTTGTTTGGTTAGGAACGGTCTAGCTGCCGTGATCAGTTTGGAGTGGTAGGCCGCGGCAGATGAGATGGCGTTTACTTGTCTGTTCATTGAGAGGTTTGAGTCAAGATAGACCCCCAAGGTTTTCATTGTCTCTGAGACTATGATGGGTGTGTTATCTTCTGTGAAAGAGTTGTACTTTAGGTCAAGTTTCTTGAGTGTTCCTGGTGAACCTCTGAGCAAAATCTCAGTTTTTTTACAGTTGAGGCGAAGCCAATTTTCAGCCATCCAGGTGTGAATCTCGGAGTAAATGGAATTAAGAGTTTTGCTGTCGGCTTCGTAGTCGCCTGTAAGGGGGATGAGGATCTGCGTGTCATCAGCATAGTTGGTATATGTGATGCCATGCCCGTCCATTAAGTTGAAGAGAGGCCTCATGAGTAGGTTGTACAGGGTAGGTGAGATGCAAGATCCTTGAGGGACTCCACACTTAACCAAATTAGGGTTAGCACATGCTTGATCAGAACAAACTTTCATCACTCTTTCTTGGAGAAATTATGTGACCCAGGCTGTAGCTTCAGGTGAGAAATTAGCAGCAGAGGAGAGGTGGTGGCAGAGAGTGTCATGGTTCACCAGGTCAAATGCTGTGGATAGGTCTAGGAGCAGGAGGAGAGCTGGTTTTCCTGGTCCCTGAGGTCACCAATCTGTTTTTTAAGTCCAGTAGAGTGGTTAAAGCCGGACTGTCTGAGACCCAGCAGGTTGTTGGACTCTAGGAAGTTATGTACCTGCAGGTAAGCTGCCTTGTCCAGAATGTTGAGTGAAAAAAGGGACAGTGGTGATAGGCGGCGATTTGCTGGGATGTTTGGGTCAGGTGTTGGTTTTTTCAGAAGCTGTCGTTGCTGGGATGTTTGGGTCAAGTGTTGGTTTTTTCAGAAGCTGCCGTACCCAAGCTTCTTTAAGGCAGGCAGGGATATGGCCAGAGGTGAAGGAGGCATTAATGAAGGCTGTGATGAATGGGGTGTGGGTTGTAGCACTGTCTTTAATCAGCTAAGCTGGAAAAGTGTCTCCTTTACAGTTAGAAGGTTTGATGGATTTGAGGAGAGCATCCACTTCTAGCTCTTTCATTTCCTTAAAGGAGAAGAGAGGTACATCAGTGGGGGGCTTACTGAGGACGGTTGAGATGTGTTTTCCCAAGGCTTGTTGGTGATCTATGATTTTATTTTGCAGTGAATTCAACTTTTCAAACATGCTTCCTGGACACTGTTACACCACTCCTTGTCTTTAGAAAGGGTAGGCGGGGTGGGCGCTGGCGATTCAAGTTCTCTAAAGATGGCAAATATCTCTTTAGATCCAGACTTGCCGTTTGAGATCCTGGTGTTAAATGAGTTTGATTTTGCCTAAATAATGGCATTTTTGTATTATTTTGATAAGGTTTTGAAAGTTAGTTTACTGGAGTAATTAGGTTTGGCTAGCCAGGATGAGAGAGCAATTATTTTCTTGGCTCGTAGTTCAAGGAGTTTGGGTGAGAACCAGGAGTTAGTGTGTTTGGTACGTTTGGCCTTCCTGGGGGTGAGAGGCGCTATAGTGTCTACTGCTTGGGAGATGGTAGAGACAAAGTTGGCGGCCAAGGTATCTAGGTTTCGTAGAGAAGGGTGGTTGAAATGCTGGAACAAGAAGGTGAGGAAGGAGTCTACTTGCTGAGAAGCCGGGACCTCCTGGCATAGAAGGGTGGGAATGGGGGTAGATGAGTCATGGGTGCCTTGGTAAGTGTAAGTTCAAAGTGGATGGCGTGGTGATCAGACCAAGTAATAGGGGTGATGGAGGTGAGGGAGGGATGGCACTTGTGGTGGCCAGTCCAATTAAGGGTGCAACCTTTTATTAGGGTCGGATTGGTGAATGCTTGTTTAAAGCCTAAGGTAGAGAGGGCTTTGTTGAGTGCGGCTGCGTGTGAGTCAGAGGGATCATTCAGGCCCAGGTTAAGGTCACCCAGGAGGATTGAGTTCGTAGATATTTTTAGGTTGTCAGAAATGGCATGTAAGAGGGATTCCCGAAAGTCTGTAACGGGTCCAGGGGGACAGTACAAAATGTGGAGGGTGATGGTGCAATTGGGTGAAGAGCTAACTTTGACAAGCAGATAGTCGCTGTTACAGCCCAGTTCACCTTAGACCTTTCTGATTGCAATGGCCTCCTTGGCAATGAGGGCTACCCCACCCCCTTTCACAATGGGGCGTTCTTGCCTAAATATGGTGTAACCCTGGTGAGGGCTAGTGCAAGGGCAGGTCCTGATGCTTCATGGAGCCAGGCCTCTGCAAAGACCAGCAGGTCTAAGTTACCTTTCATGATGAGGTCATGAATGTCAAGGGCATGAGCTGGAAGTGATTGTGCATTAATTAGGGCACAGCTGAGGGAATCAGGGTGTGTTGGTGTAGGTAAACTTGCTTGGGCAGCCTTTGGACTCTGATGTACACTGAGCGTACCCATTGGTAAAACAGTAGGTGGAAGCAGAAGTACAGGCAGGTCGTTAAGTTTGGGTGTGGTGCTGTGGGCAACAGGTAGCGTAGTGGCAGTTACACTTGTGGGCATCAAAGTAGCAGACACAACATTATCTTTCATAGGCACAACATTGTGGTCATCAACAAGGGGTATCATGGTGGTGGCAACATAGGGTTGTAGCATTGGTTCAGGTAAGACATAATGAGACAGTAGCATATTTGGAGCAACAGCAGGTGACAAGGTGGCGGTAGCAATATGTGCAACAGGGCATTATGAAGCACTGGAACATTGTGTGCATTAATAGCGGGTAGCGCGAAGGCATTAACACTAGGTAAAAACACGTCATTGTCTCTCGGTGGCGCACTATGTTGTGGGATATTTTGAACCATTCCAATGTGGCCCACTACATCACTTTACTGTAATGGTGAAGGAAACAGCCCAGAATGACCTTGCTGACTCCTGTGCGTGCCAAAAGCTTCAAAACTGCGTTTGTGTCACAACCAGAAAAAGGCTGCACACCCTGCCACACACAGTTCAAGGGGGGAGTGAAAACAGAGTCCTCACTGCAGGAGCATGCCAGTGGGCTCTGCCACAGTCAACATGTTGCAAAGTGAATGAAACAGCATCATTGTGCTGAAAACCCGAAAATGTCTTTTAAAATGAAATTTTCCTAATCTTAAAAAGTGCTGTTTTTGGCGCCAGATCCATTCATTTCTACTGAATCATTGAGATTAAATGGCCCTGCAATACCCAGGATCATCCAGTGTGGCTCAGAGGAACCAGGCCTCATGGGAATGACAGCTCCTATAAAATGTGTCTATGAAAAAGCAACCTACGAACCCTTGTTTTAATTTTCCACGGGGAAAAACGCGACTATTTCTTTGCAACAAGTATCAGGAAATAGCTGTCCAGAGAAAGACTATAAACAAATACTGGATACATTTAGTCATGCTGCAAACAATCCCAGCACTCAAGGGAAGAACTTGTGCTGACTAAAATGTGTATTTGCTGCAGATGTAAACCAGATTTAAAGAAATAAGTTTAATGTGCTTTTTCATGAATGAAGAGCAAAATCGCCTGTTGTGAAAATATATTCTTGTGTAAAGGCTTAAGTCTTTAAGAATGTCAAATGATTTGCTAATGTAAAAATCCACCTATAAACTGTTTTAATTTTATATGTTTAAAGGAAAGATTTAAAAGGTGAAACTTAAAGCTAAATCTAGTCTGAGTTAATCAACTATATATAAAAAAACCTGCTCTGTCAGTTCTTTGACCTGAGAAAGGTTGACACTTCCACTGCTGGCACAGGAAAGGCTAATTGCTGCTGGGAGGCCTTGAATACACATGACAAAGGGAATTCATTAGACATTCATCTTTGCCCCAGGCGAAGACAATAGCAGGCTTGGACAATCACCCTTCCAGGGGAGGGGCAGGAAGCTCCACTCTCCAGGGAGAGACCCCTCATTCAACTTCAAGGACATTTGCTTACAGTTGAAAGAAAGAAAAAAGAACTGACATGTGACTTTTGGGTTTAAAATGCTTATTTTGCCACTGAACTTCAAGACATTTAACTTGGCAGCAAGAATGAGAAAAGATGTGAAAAGTGCATACATATAAATCTGAATGTATGCTATTCATTTGAAAACTTGGTAGAATTTCTTATTGCGTAAGGAACAGAAGTTAGAAAAGAATGACCAATTGGCCAGAAACTATTAATGTTGCAAACATAATATTGTGCACCCATATTCTAGGGGTAATTGCGCATATATGTACAGAATTGGGAAATGTTAAGCCAAACCTTTCATGGTTAAAATTGCCAAAATTCAACAGAAAGACTAAACCAGGTCCCACCGACTTGGGAGTTGTATTGGAAGGAGACCCACGAAATATGTAACTTGTGTATCTGATTTTCTTAGAGGGCATAACTACATAAATGTGTATTTGTGGGCAAGTTAAATTTTGGTCCAAGTGGCTAGGGGAGGTTCTAGTCATTGTAAAAACCATCCCATAAACATGGCATCCTTTTTCTGTCATCCAATCAGTGAAAAGCAGGGCGGAAACTGTGCCTTTGACCAATCATAGCATTGTGGGTGTGGGTAGTAAGTCTGCCACTACCATAAACTTTAGTGATGTCATTTGCCATGATAAATAAGGGAACCTCACAACACACAGACACACTGATTCCTGACTTCCTCCTGATTTCTGCGTGGTGCCCTGTTCCTGAATTCTCCGTCTTTGTTCCTGATTCCAGATTTCTTTGCAAAGCCAAGGCCTCTGCATTGCTTAACTCCTTTTCAGCTAGGCCCAAATCCTGACGCAATCCCAAAACTTAAGGGAAGCATTTGATCCAGTCTGACTTGCTACCACTAAATGCTTGCCTGCTCTAAACTCACCATCCCACTGATCATTGGTCTCCAGTAACCAGTGCAGTCCAGTGCAGTCTCCAGTCCGAGGTGCCAGTCCAGGTGACCAGAACCGCCCAGCTGATCCTATTCCGCCAGATGTGCCCTGCTGTCCTTTGTTAGACCCGATCCGTGTGATGACCAGAACCCTTGACAGTCCAAAATCTTAAATTAAAGTGGACCGTAAGTATTAATAGGAATCATAGTAAACCATAGCAGATCTTGCCTTGCCTTGTCCTATCCCAATCTCTAAACCACCCTATCTTTACCTTAAGATCCAGTAATATTGTCACAACCATTCTTGCAACCCTGTCTGTGATTCCTAGTGTTAACGCTGATTTTCTCTTAATTTTTGTTTGCCTAGACCATTAGCCATTAGTAATTTTGTTTAAATAAAGTAATTCCCATAAAGAAAATGGGGTATCCACCACGTGAAGGTTTACAACGGCCGTGTAACTGTGGAAATTCACGGGTGGCCTTCTCTTTTTATTAGCCATTAAATCTAGTTTAAGTACAATTAATCTGTCATTTTAAAACCGATCTTCTGTTTTTCTCTGCTCTATTTTCCTAAAAACACCTCTCATTCAACATTGCATAACTCCCTCAATTTAATAGCTAGAGACTTCATTTCAACTCTGACTTAAACATAAGACCTGTAGCTACACCCCAACACAAAAACAGCATGTGTATTTCACCCGTTTTTCTTAAAAAAAGTTTAGTAAATTTTAGGTGGGAGTTCGCATTTCTGCAAAGTTTTACATGTGTGATTTTCAATTTCAATTATTTCCAAACTCCCATTCAAAGTGTTTACTGTTGCCCATCCTAAAGTGTATGATTGTTGGCATCTTTCCCATGTTGCTCCCATAGAAATTTGTATTGATTTAAGGACTTTTGCACACTTTTCATTGTTTTGCTCAGCCATTTTCAAATGTCATTTTAAAAGTGTACGATTTCCAAACCATTTTTCTCTCTTGTTTGGGGAGGGAAGGTTGTATTCAAATCCTGTACACTGTTCTTTATTCCTGAATACCTACTGCTCCCTCGCATCTGTGTATAATTGCTTATTTGTGAGTTGAGAATTTTGCAGGGGGAAATCTTAACTCAAGTGCTATCTTTCCAACAAGCCAAACTGTTCTTTTCAGCGTTTTATATTTTGTGTTACTAAAAGTGAATTCAACTGCATTAACTACTTTCTTATTTGTATTGTCACCACATTGGTGATTGCTGCGCCATATATTAAAACATATGTTTGATTTGAATTTTAAATAAATAAATACATATTACCTTTACCAACCAGCCTGATTTCTGGTCCATTGTGACCTGGGGGTGTTTCGAGAAGGGGTGTGATATGAGTGGTATATCACTCAGAATACTGAACCTATAGACATAATAAAATAAGTATTTCATTTGCGCACTGCATACTAGGCTGAGACTAGGGTGTATTGCCAGATTGAAATCCTTAACAATGTACATTAGCAATGGGAATCATAGTGGCGGTAGTAGTAGGTTGCAGTACAGGTCAGACATTGCATTACAAATCTGTGGTATAATCAGAGCATCACACGGTACAGAGTGAGGTAGCATAGGGCTAAGCACTGCTTTGTACTGCACAGGGCAAGGAGGGGCAACCGATCGTGGTACAATGATGTTAGTAGCAGGTTCTGGTACTGGTTTAGACATAACCAAATTAATCAGTGCCATGTCCAGAGCAACAATGGTTGGTGGGGAGGCCGCAGCAGTATGGGGCCACCTTGGGGTGAACCAGTCTGCTTGATTGCGTGGCATAATGTTAGGTCGCGGGCCAACAGCATATGGCTCGGACGGAGCGATGAGGCTAAATCTGGTCAGCCTGTGTGATTGCTTGTACACCTGTGCCTTTCCGGGGTGACACATTGATGTGGCGCAACGAGGCAGAAGATAAGCAAATGGAGGGTCGTGCTACAATGCACTGCGCAATGGGAGTGTTTGTTAATCCTGGTGCCGAGATGTGCAATCCTGAAGTGAGTGGGCATAGGATGAGAGAGGTGGGGGGGCAGTGCGTGCACGCCCTGAGGCGGGTCAATCTAGAGGCAGCGAGGTTGCGTGTAGAAATAATGAGAAAGGGTGCGACTTGAGGAGAATCTATCATTGCACGTTTGAGCCGCTTACCTCGCAGTGCAGCTTATTGGCTTCTCAGGGCAGGTCTTGCAGTCTCGAGCAGCTGAGAGCTGCAGATATTTCTTCCGGCCTTGTCTCTTGGCCTTTGCTCATCGGCTTGCCTGTCGGCCCCGCCCCTCTCCCTTTAAGGCGGGAGGGGAGGAGCAGGCAGGCAAGGCAGGCCAATTGGGAACCTCACCTCCGGCTGAGAGTGCGTCTGGGGCTTCTCTGTGTATTCTCGTTGCTCTGGTGACGCCATCAGCCATTTTGGCCCTGAAAGGTGTTGTAAGACACGTGGCAGCTGATTTCATGGTGGGGAACACTCCGGTGACCCTCGGTGCGGCGACGCTGCAAGGATCAGGTTGCTGGATGGTGACTCTTGCAGCAGAGCTGCATAGAGTTCTTCCAGCCTTGTGTCTTGACCTTTGCTCGTCGGCTTTGCCTGTCGGCCTCCCCTCTCTCCCTTTAAGGTGGGAGGGGAGGAGCAGGCAGGTAAGGCAGGCCAATCGGGAACCTGGACTCCGGCTGAGAGTGCGTCTGGGGCTTCTCTGTGTTTCCTCGTTGCCCTGGCGACGCTGTCAGCCATTTTGGCCTTGGAAGGTGCTGTAAGACACGTGACAGCTGATTTCATGGTGGGGGAACACTCCGGTGTCCCTCGTTGCGGCGATGCTGCAGGGATCAGGTTGCTAGATGGAGACTCTCTCAGCAGAGCTGCAGAGAGTTCTTCCGGCCTTGTCTCTTGGCCTTTGTTAATTTTTAATTGTGGGTCGCAGTATTAAAACTTGTGCAAACAAATCTGACAGTATTAATACATCAAGTTCTATATTCAGGAAACAATGCATAGTTATTGTGGGCTAGACGGCGGGCCTCATTACGGGTCTGGCGGTAACCCTGCCAGTGCTACTGGCGGGTTGCCGCCGGACCCGTAAAAATTTAGCTGTGCCTGACTTCCCAGTGCCACCGGGATATTACATGTCTGGCGGACGGGAAGACAGGCGCCGGTAAATATGTTATTCCCCATTCCCATAGGACTCTTTGGGAGTGGGGACACCGAAGCACCGGCCCCGTTGCTAACAGTGGCAGTGCTTTCGTGATGTATTTGCTTACCGTGACCGCTGTACCCGGCAGGGTCAGACCTGTCGGGCACAGTGGCTCCGGCAGGCAAACACATAGTTTTCCAGTCCGTAAACAAGGGTGCCGGTAAGCTTACCGGCACCATCATTTCCGGACTGCCAAACTTGTCATGAGGCCCAACATGTATCTGCAATTAAATTCAGGCTGCAGTTTTAAAGCACAGTCGGCTTGAATTCATCTGCAGGCTGCATGACATATGCACTGCCAATCAAATTAAATTATCTGCAACCAAGTGGTACCCCAAAGAGCTCCATAAAGCTTAAACCAACAATAAAGACTGACCCACCTCCAGGGGTGGACTGGGAACTAAAAGAGGCCCTGGAAATAACTACTGGGGACCAAAAGAGGCCCTGGAAATAATGTACAAAGTTGCCCCATATGACACATTTTCAGCAAGCCCAATGCTTTTCCTATGAGAAAATGTGGAAATGCCACACAAAAGAGGCCCAGGGTGCAGAGGCCCATCGGGAAATCTCCAGAGTTCCCTATAGGCCAGTTCACCCCTGCCCACCTCGCATGATTGAGGGTTTTACATTGACATTCTCTCAGCCAATCAGAGTGTTCAGAATGCAGTCATTAACTACTGATACCGCTGCATCCCAAGTGTTTTGACTTCAGAAGCAGAATGGGAAACAACAGAAAGTATTCCTTTGCATTCAAGAACAGCAATGCAATTTCCCAGCAAGATTTCTTCGAACAAAAACTAAAATTTAGCACATCAAAGTCAAGTCTAAAACATGGAACAATTTCACTTTCATATATCATGCTAAAACTGTTCCAGTTCAAACCAGTTTACCATTAAAATGCTTACCCCAGAAAGGCAACATTTGTTATGTAAACATTAAATAATAAAATCACCTATTTTATTTATTTATTTATTGGATATTTGTAAGGCACCTATACAACAATAGTGTTTCAAGGTGCAACAAGACAAAAAGGTGGGGGGGACAAGGGAGAAAGATAACAATAACGGTCCTACTAGGCCTTGTGACATTCGGATCGTGCAAGTGCACTAACAAGAAGTGCGAGTGAGGGGTGGGTGCTGGTCTGTGTGAAATACGAAGTGTTAGGGTGGGAATGGAAGTGAAGAGTAAAACAGAGAGAGTGCAGGTGAAAGGGGGTTTTGAGGAGGAGGGGGAAAAGGGCCACGGGAGCTGGGGCTAGCCGAGTGCTAAGGGTCTGCCAGTAGGGCAAGTGCCAGGGAATTGCATGGTGAGCAAGGGGTGAGGGTCCACAAGCTAAGTGCAAGGAGGTGGGTGAACTGGGCGGGGGAGGTGCCTGGTGCCCTGTAAACCTCGGAGGGAACCAAGCAGCCAGTCACTGCGGCAGACAGGGGTGTTAGCAGGATAAGGGGAGAGGGAAGGAAGAACAGAAAAGGAGGATCCTGAGGAGCTTCCGGAACTTAAGGAGATCCGGCTCAAGCCTGAGAGGGGCTGGGAGACCATTCCAGAGGAAGGCTCCTGCGGAGGAGAGAGATCTACCCCCCCACTCTCTGCTTAGAGAAGTATCTGATCTGCAGAGAGTTGGAGCTAGAAGACCGATGGGCTCTAGCAGGAAGGTATTTAGGGAGAGAGATTGGATGTAGTGGGGTCTTGAACTTGATCCTAGTAGCAACCGGGAGCCAGTGGGGAGATTTTAGGGCTGGATAGATGCAGTCCCTGGGCTTGAGGCCAAGGATACATCTTGCAGTCCTATTCTGAATTAGTTGAAGTGGTCGAAGGGAGGATAAAGGAAGATTAAGGAAGGGGCTGTTGCAGTAGTCCAGCCTAGAGAGGACCAGCACTCTGGAAACATTGAGTTTCTGGGGGAAGGTGAGGAAAGGGAGAATGCCTCTGAGGAGGTGCAACTGATAGTTGGCCTTCTTGGCAAGGTCTGCGATGTGAGGAGAGAAGGAGAGAGAGAGGACTCAAAGATGACACCAAGGGTTTTTGCCTCACAAGAGGGTGAGGGGAGAGGACCCATAGAGGGCGGTTAGAGGGTAGGCGGGAAGGAGGGAGCTGGGTCCCAATGAGAAGGATCTCAGTCTTGCTGGCATTAAGATAGAGGTCATTGGCAGTACACCATGGTTGAATAGCAGTCAGACAATTAGGGATGAGAAAGGAGGAAGATGCAGTAGAGGGAAGCTTGAAGGAGAGCTGTGTGTCATCTGCATATCACTGTACGTGAGGAAAGAAGGAGGAGATCAGGTGGGCCAGAGGGGCAAGGTAGATGTTGAAGAGCCACAGCGAGAGGATAGAGCCTTGAGGGACGCCGCAGGTGGTGAGTGTGATAGGGGAGAGAAAAGGGCCCAGTTGAACCTGGGAATGCCGATTAGAGAGGAAAGAGGTCAACTAGTCCAGTGACAGGTGCAGGATGCCAAGTGTGTCGCAAAGCCGATTTGTCAGGGTGACATGGATGACTTTCAAAGTCAAAGGAAAGATCCAGAAGGATAAGAACGGAAGGAGAGTTGGAATCGAGATTTGAGAGCAAGTCTTTGTGGGTGTTCAGTAGAGGAGTTTCCGTGCCTCTGGCAGCTCTGAAGCCAGACTGGTGGGTGTGTAGACAACCAACAGATTTAGTGTGCTGGAGGAGTTGAGAGATGACCAGCTTCTACAGGGGTTTTCCCAGTAATAGGCTAATGGATATAGGGCGATAGATAGCAGAACAGGAGGGGTCGTCAAAGGGCTTTCTAAGAGAGGATGCACAAGGGAGTGCTTGAGGGATAGCGGGAAGAAGCCAGTGGCGAAGGAGTAATTACAGAAATCAGCCAAGGATGGCGCAAAGCAGGGAATGTTGTCCTTGATCATTCTGGAGGAGCAGGGGAGCATCTGCTTGGAGGAGACTTTTATAGAGAGGACTTGTCTAGAAACCTCATCCCGTGGTATGGGTGAGAAAGAGGAGAGAAGATGTGAAGGGGAGAAGGGGGCCAAGGGAAGCCTGAGAACTGGGGAGGGAGCAGGGAGGGGATTAGAGGAGAGTGAAGACAGAATGTCCTGCGTGTTGGTTAAGAAGTGGCAGGCCAGTGAAGCACAGAGGATCAGGGATGGCAGTGGAGAAGTGTAGGCTGCAGTAAGATTGTCGAGTTCCTTGCAGATTTTAAGCAGTTCACCTGCATTGTTAGTGGCCACAGATATGCAGGCTTGGATATGGGCCTCTGCAGGGTGTGGAGAGTCTGTATTGCCTTTGGAGTAGGTCGGCAGGCCAGTCTGTCAAAGGATGTGCCTGATGCCTGCACTTCCGCTCAGCAACTCTGCACTTGCGTTTCAGAGAGACTAGATTGAAGTCATACCCGGTGTTGCACTTGGAGGCAGGCTTCATGTGGATCCTCATGACAGGGGCAAGGGTGTCCATGGTTTTGGTGATAGAGAGGTGAAGATTAGCAAGGGCAGAGTCAGTTTGGGACTCTGAGGCAGGAGTGATAGGGGGAATGAAAGTGGTGGAAAAAGCAGCAATTATGGAGAAGGAGACTGGCAGTGCAGGCTAAGGTTTAGCCAGGGGACCGAAGAGATCCATGTGAGAGGACAGGAGAGCATGGTCAGACCAGGAGAGAGGAGTAATGAGAGGGTTGGAGATGGGAATGCCTGCTGAGATGAGAGCATCCAAGGTATGTCCGGGTGAGTGTGTCAGACCGGAGGGATGAATGGTGAGGGAAAGAAAGTCACAGAGGCTGTGGAAACGTCCAGTGGCCGAATCAGCCAAGGTGAATATTGATGTCTCCGAGGAGGAGAAGCTTGGCGGTGGAGGCAAGAAAAGAAGAGGTGAGATCAGACCACTCAGAGAGGAAGAGGGAGACTGGACCAGGGATCCTGTAGATGGTGGCGAGAGTCAATGAGAGAGTTGGAGAGACACCAAGCCTACAGACGAGGCATTCAAAGGAAGAATAGGTCTGAGTGGGAATGATAGTAGCAGGGACCCATTCAGGGAAGATCAAGGCCACTCCTCCTCAAGATCGGTTAGGTCGGGCTTAGAGAGGAACTTGTAGCCCTCAAGGAGGAGTGTGTCAAAAGCAGTGACAGAGCTGGCAGTGAACCACGTCTCAGTGTGAGCGAGAATGTCAAGGTCAAAGTTTTCAAGAAGGAGACAGATGTCAGAGGAGTGTTTAATGGCAGAACAAGAGTTGAGGGTAGCTAGGTGAAGCTGTTTCCTACCTTTGAAGGTCTTCCGAGGAGGGGAACAGGGATGTGGTACACCCATCAATGGTGGCGAACGGGTCAGAGGGCGATAGGGGGAGGGGAGGCAAGAGAAGGCAAGAAGTTGATGAGCGACGGAAGATGCCTATCAAGAAGGAGGATGTTAGGCTGGGAGCCCTGGGCCAGTGCCATTCTGGTAGACATTAATGATGCACCTAGAGGATTGGAAGTGTGCCAAGAGTACTTATCATCTTGTACCACCATCAATGGGCAAAGAAAAGGGTGTGATGAGTAATGTAAAATGGTGCGCTTGATATCTCACCATAAACCAAACTTAGCACTGACCTGAATCTGAGGCAGCAGTATGGGGATATGATAATCCTTCCGGTCACCCTATTACCCTGCTCCTGTTAAACGTTCAGAGAGAACAGGGCTTCCAGGGAAACCCTCTGGGGTAGAAAACCCTGTGAATCTTCTCTGGGTGGTTTCGGAATCCCTCTGTAGTCAGGACTGCAGAACACAGGAGAATCTTTACTGATGTTGTAACTTCTAGGTCTTTACAGAAGATCAGTGGACAACTGAAGAGGATGAGAGTAGAATGGAAGATTACTAAATGGGTTTTAATAGGAAATCTGTGAACACCTTGTAGCAAGAAATCAGTGCTTAGGAATGGAATAAATACCCAGTCTGGTTTTAACAGAGGCAGATAGAAGACTTGGTGCCAGTAAGCAGAGTGGAACAATGTTAACGTATGTCTAAAAACAGTTTGCAGAAAAAGGCTGTAAGCAAGGTAGCTAGGAAAGAGGTGGTGGAGAGTGGAAGCCCTACCTAACCGTTGCTTAGCAACGTTGATCTGTGACTGCAATCACTGCGGACCGGCTGTGTTTCTTTTGCCATTTCAATCGACTACGCACAGAGCGGGGAAATGTAACAAGATTGGATCTTGTAGTCAGGATCTCTGACGTAGCCCGCTGAGCAACTATGAGGAAAAGACAAGAAGTTAAAGGAAGTCAAGATCGAGGAGGGAAGCTGTTGCTATGGGGATGTTAGCAACGCGTTCCTACCCGCAAGAGCGCAGAAAGCCGATAACGACTGCAATGATCGGGAAGGCTGCAATGAGGGTGAGAGAATTCTAAGAGAGAGAGAGATTCGTAAGTAGCGAACAAGATATTGTCAGGGATAACTTTGGAAACAAAGGACAGAAAGGATCGAACTTACGAGAGTTCGCTAGCAAACGTAGCAACGTCGAATGCTTCGGTCCGAGTAGCCATATGAGCTGTTTCCCTAGCGGGGGTGGAGTCAGAGAACAGTGTGCATCCTGGATGACTGAAACGTTGCCGCAACTGACAGGTGCCATTTTGGGAGTATTCCACAAGGTACAGCCAACCTACTTCCCCTATGCCATAAGGACCAGCTAAATCTGTTCCTCATGACAGAGAGAGGAGAAAGGACTGAGACCATATGGGGAGTGCATAGGTCCGGAGAGGGAACGACAAAGAGGATGTCATTGACATTCTGTCTGGAAGAAGCATTGACGTAGGTGCCAGCAATGGGCAGGCCTGGGTTGGAGACCAGGAGATCATTCTTGAATGCTTTCCTTCCAAGCTTCGAAAGAGAGGTAGGATAGGTGATAGAGTAGCAGTTAGAGCAAATAGGGGAGATAGACAGCACCATGGAGGGAAGAGGCAGAGAGATGGAAGGGGGCAAGAAAGGGAAGGAGAACTGCACAATGCACAATGAACTTGCCAGGTGGCCTAGCAGCAGGAGACGCGCAGACGAATCAGCTGCACAACGTCACATACGTCACTGAAAGGGGTATTTCGCTGCTCCGGCAGCAGAGGAGGGAGGGAGGCGACTCAGTAGGGATACACACTGCTCCGAGCGGGCATAATTTATGGATCATCTCAAAACCCTCCAATCCAGTTTCCAAAAGCACTGGGATGTTCGGGGCCGCAGTGGGCAACCCAAGGATATTCTTCAGAAATGTTGTCTCAGTCACTGCAAGGCACTTGGTCTCCACGTGCCCCCAGGGTTCCGCCCCAAACAATGCTGCCTGACGTGCTTGTGCTCTAAAGGCCTCCAGCGAGACTCGCACTGCCCCATTCCCATGTTCATTGATGAATCTAGTGAGGGCCCCGCTATGTCTAGCCAAGGTGAGGTTGGCCTTCTTAAGCTGCATTTTCCAACTGCATGATGCCATAACTGTCAGTCTAGAAATCTAATTTGAGACCGCAAACGTATTTTGGTGGCCGTGGGCCAACCGTCTCATGCACGATACAACAGAATATAGGTTTTCGAGTGTTCTAATGAACAGCCATTTTGATGTAACAAGAATCGCCATTTTGTTTTCTAACCATTGCTCATTGCTTTCTGTTCCTATTGCTTCGCAGTATATTTTCCGCTTACACTGCTCGACTGTGGAACATTGTTGTCTGTATATGAAAAGGACAAGGCCACAGGGCCGAGAGGATAACAAGAGTTTCACTGAAACACAAACGTAGGCAGCGCCAGGAAGAATGCCCGGCTCCCTCCTTAATGTAGCCTTGAAGCAGAGCCGCAGGGCATTTAATCATTTCATAGCTGCCAGCCAGTCTCGTTATATGGTAGAATATGTTAGAATAATACAGCTAAAGGCTTGAATTATGCTTTTCTAACGGCCCCCCTTTGCTGAGCCCGCTAAGAGCATGTCGGCTCCCAGGACGCGAATAGCACCTGATAGATAGCAATGTCTGGAATGTAACCCCCTCTGCATGTAGCTCGCTTCCAAGAACAGAAGCGCCATGTTCTATTCAATAACCGAAAGATGCCTACGCACTCACAAATTGCAAATTGTTACTAGAATAGATGTTTGAAGGTGTCATAGTGGCCGGAGATGTCCATCGTCACACCAAGTTCAAAGAAACCCAATGAAGAAGGGCGTTAATCATGTCATAGCTGATTGTTTGATATGCATTTTGTATATATGTAACTGATGAACGTAATTCACTCTCTTGCGTCCCACGAGGTCTAGAGATACACGCTGCGGGGCGTCAAGACTGAGTTGGCCAACTGAGACTTTTGCTTTGCAATAAAACCCTAGCTTTGGGAATACAAACTCGTGTCTGGCGTCTCTATCGTGTGTGGTGACTCGCCTTGTTTCCATAGACGTCAGGGTCCCGAGGGGCCCCTTTCAAGATGGCGCCCGAATAGGGACCCTCCCCCACTTGTTCCTTCGCGTAACGTTGTAATTGAGAAAGGCAGAGAACGGCGAGGACGGGACGATTGAGCCGGGATCAAGAGGTGTTAGGGGCACCCTGTAAAAGTGATGAGAGACTCCTTTGCAGATCTGCACACATCTGATCCCTGATCGACGTGCCTGGCTAGAGAACAAGGAGGCGAGGGTCCCGAAACGAGGCGGAAGCCAAGAAACGCAGACACAACGTCCTTTGGTGCGTCAGTATACAGACGACTTTATTTATCAGGTGAGTCATTCCCCGATTCATAGCATCCTGATATTGGTTGAGAGTTGACTTTGCAAAATCAAACGCCCTAGGTAAGGTTGATTAACCAAGGGGAAGGTTGAAACATGCCTGGGGTATTGTCCACCTTAACTGGGTTTTTCCACTGTGGTAGGCAATCTTTGGAAGTTGGCCAAATTGTACCACCTGGGGGAACTCCGGCGTATGAGATGTATGTGAATTATGGAGTGGGTGGGATAATATTCTGTGAGACTTGGCATAGGCAAACCAGAAAGCAACAAGACCACCAGTGGCAGATTAATGGTAGTTTTGAGATGGCGAGGATAGATAACTTGGAACGGGTGTTGATAAGAAAGAAAGCATGCCCTGCGGCATTTGAAACTATTAAAGACTGGAGAAAGGAAGCAATGCTCCGATTTAAAAGCAGAGCAAAGCATGCGCGCAGGCATAAATCAAAAGGTGAGGTAGCGGAAGAAAAAGAAGAGGAGGAGTGGACTGAGAGTCTAAGAAGGGCAGGCAGGCGTGACCAGTTGAATATAGAAAAGATATACCCACAACGAGAATTACACATGACAGATGAATTGATAGAAAATATATTGACTTATACAAAACAAGGCCCAAGATCAGAAGAAAGACCAGATACGTTAGTAACTATTGCCCAGACCCCGCCCGTAGCTCAAGCTCCCCCTCCAGTAGCTGAAGCCCTCCCACAGCCACAGACCGCGCACGTAACACTTCCTACTAGCCAACCAGGCCCACAACAGACACTCGCTGTTCCCATTGTCCCATCCGCACCTCCCGCCTTAGACACAGACTCGGTACCATCCGTTCCTCCCGGGGTTGAAGTTGAAACCGCGGGGGTAAGAGGTGGGACTGACCAACGGCAGTGCACAAGGGTAACCCGCAGCGCAATCAGCAAGGAGAGGAAGGTGGAATTGCAGCAACAGGCAGAGATGTATATAGACGGGAATGATGGGACGGCAACATTGGCTTCGATATATGACTTTCGTAGAAGCAACGAAAGACAGGTAGTGTTGGAATGCATGGTTGAATATTTGGTGGAGAGATGGAAACAGCTAATTGGGAAATTACCACCCCAGCGATTGTTAGATTTGAATGCATTAGCACGCTGTAGGGAGAGGGATGAAGAAGTAAGAGAACATGTGTATAGACTTTTTGAATGAAAGGATGAACTAGATAATGACTATGCCGAAATGTTTACTGCACCTGCCAAAATGTTTACTACACCTACGTACAGGAGTAGGGATATTGGGAGACCTGGGAAGGGGGAAAAGGGGTTGCATAATAAACGGCAGCAGTTACCATCGCCGGGGCAGAAGGAGATGGTGAACGAATTATCGTTGCTAAAACAGGTGGGGGCAGACTTGAAGGAATGTCTAATTAGAACACAGGTATTAATGCAGCAAGTAGTAGGACATAATAGAGGGCGAGGGAACGCACAAGTAAGGAGTAGTTCGAATATGTATGGGGGAACAGTGGGGCCGAATCAGTGTGCATATTGTAAAGAGGAAGGACATTGGCGAGCGCAATGCCCGCATTTACAGAACAGAAATGGGTCCGGTCAAAGGAGACAGCATAGAGGACACCCAGGAGCGAATAGACCAAATAGGAATAGTATGCAGCAGCATCATAATAATGGAGGTAATCAAAACCAAGGCCAAAACCAAAATGCCCCAAACCAGAGTCAGGGACAGCAAAATCAACAATATGGAAATCAGAATGGGGGAAATAGAGGGTGGAAATGTTTTCGATACACAGCCAAACACGTATTACAGTAATAGTAATGATTACACATCGGACGATGTGTTATTTCCCTAATAGGACAGCCCAGGACAGGGGTCGGAACTAGTGTCTATTCCCGTGAATCAGAGAGGACCCTACGTAGAAATGACAGTCGGGAATGAGGAACACCGCTTTCTTGTAGATACAGGAGCACAGAAGTGTTCAATAGACCGTCACTTGGTTCTGAATATACCACTGTCAGGGCAAAAGAATATTTCTGTAGGGTTCGCAGGTACACCAGTCATAAACCCAGTGTCCAAACCAGTCTCAGTTACCATAGGGCCATTCACTGAACATTGTCCTTTCCTTCTAACAGAAAATTGTGGAAGAAATGTGTTGGGATTGAATTTGTTGAAAAAACTTGCTTCTGTTATACATTGCACAGCAGACGGAGTGTTTCTAACGATATGGCCACACAATGCCCCTGTGTCAGAATTCATGTCCGAAGCGTTACCAGGGGAACTAAGTAAAGTACCAACCTGTATATGGGCAATGCATGACAATGATGTGGGATTTTTAAAGACAGAGCCAGTAAAGATTATTTTAAAAGAAGGTGTTACCCTACCGCGAATACCCCAATACAAAATTTCGGTTGAAGGTGAGAAAGGATTGAAGAGTATTGTTAACGATTTGATGAAATCAGGGGTAATAGAGGAAATCACAGGCAGTACATGTAACAGCCCGATCCTTCCGGTTTATAAAAAAGGAGGTAATGAGTTACCATACCGTTTCATAATTGATCTACGCGCATTAAACAAGGTAGTACATCCGCAATTTCCTTTAGTGCCAGACGTCACTACAATATTGACAATGATACCTGTTTCAGCAGAATATTTTAGTGTAATAGATTTGAAGAACGCATTCTTTAGTATTTCAGTCGACAAGGACAGTAGATACTTGTTCGCGTTCATATTAGGAGGACGATCATTTACATTTACACGGATTCCACAAGGTTACACGGAAAGTCCAAGTATTTACAGTAGAGCATTACAAGAGCAGCTAGACATGCTGGAATTACCCGTGGGTTGTGTACCTTTGCAATACATAGACGGTTTATTACTAGCTGCAGACACAGAGGAGATTTGTAAAGAAAACACTGTATTACTACTGTCACACCTAGCGGCACATGGCCATAAAGCTAGTTTGAAGAAATTTCAGTATAATCGAAAAGAGGTCGTTTATTTGGGCTACCTACTTTCGAAAGGAGGGAAAAGACTAACGCCAGAACGCATAGAAAGTATTTCTTGTATGCCTATTCCAAAGACACAAAAAGAAGTCAGAGCCATAATAGGCATGGCTTCATATTGCCGACAATGGATTGGTAATTTTGCGTTGATTGTGAAACCATTAGTGAATTTGACTAGAAAGGATGCGGTTATGCCTTTGCAGTGGGATGAGGAATGTCAGAGAGCATTTGATGGATTGAAAACTGCATTATGCTCGGCTCCAGTTTTGGGTACGCCGAACTATAAGAACGTTTTCAGACTATTTGTGTGTGAAAGTGAAGGATGTGCATTGGCGGTTTTGACACAGGAACAAGGTGGAAGAAATAGGCCGTGCAGCTATTTTTCATCTGCGCTGGACCCTGTAGCGCGCGCACTACCACAATGTTTGCGATCTGTCGCGGCGGCTGCTGCGTCATTGAAACAAACGGAAGGGATGGTTTTGGGGCACACTTTAATTCTGATGGTGCCACATGCCATAGACATTCTATTAAATAGGACACAGACGCAACACCTCACCTCTGCTAGATTGACAAGATATGAGATTATCTTGTTTGCGCCCCATATCCAAATTATGAGGTGTAGCGCTTTGAATCCTGCAGAATTAATGCCATTAACCATAACAGAAATTGGGAAGAATGAATCACCCCACCACGATTGCTTAATGGTCACTGAGGAAGAAACCAAGGGGAGAGTTGATTTAAGTGATATTCCACAGAAAGAGCCGGATGGAGAGTTATTTTGTGACGGCTCATGTTTTAAATTACCAGATGGCACGACAACTGCCGGATACGCTATCACTACCCTAGAGAGTGTTGTAGAAAGTAAAAGAATCCCCAATAATTCAGCACAAGCTGCGGAAATAATAGCAGTAACTAGAGCCTGCGAGATTTCTGAAAATTTGAACGTGAATATATATACTGACAGTCAGTACACGTTTGGAGTGGTTCATAACTTTGGACGACTCTGGGCTGAGAGAGGGTTTCTGACATCACATGGTGCCAGAATTCAACATGGCCTTTTGATTGTACGATTACTGTCTGCACTCACGTTTCCAAAGCACCTTATAATAGTGAAATGCTAGGCACACAAAAAAGTAACATGCAAAATAGGAGAGGGAAACGCGTTTGCAGACAGGATTGCAAAACAAACTGCCACTGATTTAAATACCAAGATGATGACGGTTCAGACAGAGGATGTACCCTGTATGATAGAAGATGGAGTTGCGACTGTCAAAGAAATGCAGGCCGAGGCTACGGCCAATGAAATACAGGGATGGGCAGAGGGATCTGCTGAGTTGGATTTGAGGGTTGTTGGGTGGACAAGGGAACTAGAAACTGGATGTTGCCAAATTCATATGTGACTGCAATGGTCACAATGGCCCACAGTCCTACGCACATCTGTGTGAAGAAAATGATACAGCACCTTTCTACAGTATGGCAGAATGCAAACATAAAAAAGAATGCAGAAAGGTTGGTGCAGAACTGTATCACATGTTTACAACACAATGTAGGAAAGGGAACAGTGACACCAACAGGAAGTGTTGGCCCGCCCTCCATGCCGTTTGAGCTAGTTCATTCTGATTTCATAGAGATGGAAAGGTGCCAAAACTTAAAATACGTCTTGGTGGTAATCTGTGCATTCAGTAAGTGGGTGGAGGCATATCCTTTAAAAGACTGCACAGCGATGAGTACGGCAAAAGTAATGTTGAAGGAGTATTTTTCCAGATTTGGCTTGCCCCGTGTCCTATGGTCCGTTAATGGACCACATTTTGTGGGCGCAGTGGTGTTGCAGATATGTGCAGGTCTCCAGATTGATAACAGATTCCACAGTTCAAGGCATCCGAGTTCTGCCGGTCTTGTGGAGAGGCACAACGGGATACTTAAATCAAAAATTAGCAAGATTTGTGCGGGAAGCAAGTTGAGTTGGGTGGATGCATTACCAATAGCACTATTATGCATGCATACGTCTGTACAGGCTAAAACTGGGCTCTCCCCATACGAGATCATAATGGGAGGCCGGCAAATGTATGATGCGCACCTCAGCCAAAACGACTCAGTGAGATAGAACATCCTGTGCTTAGTACTTATTGTGGCCTTTTAATGCTGAAATTGCATTTGATTCATCAGCAGGTGCAGGAGGCATTACCCGTGCGGTATACCAGTCCGGGGCACACGCTGGAGCCAGGTGACTGGGTGCTGCTAAAAAACTTCGAAAGAAAGTCATCAATCCGGGCGGATGGAAGGAACTCGTGGATCCATACCACCCATGCCAAGAAGATTCCAACTGCACTGAAAGTCTTGCCTGACACCGATGACTGGAAAGAGACAGCGGTCGCAGAGACAAAAGAAACTATTGCCAGGGTGCAGCCACCTGATCTGCCAAAACATGAAGTGAAACTCGAAACAAAGCCTGAGACGATTGCCAAAGCGGGGGAAGGGCAAAGAGTGCCCCAACGTTGCCCAGCAGAATCGACATCACTGCTGACCGACGTGAAATCTGCCTTGCAAACACCAGCAGAAACAAATCGTGTACCCCTGTGGCGCCCACCAGCACTTGCCAGCACGCCAAAGACCGAATCTGCATTATTGACGCGGTGCACACCAGCACCTGCAGAGCGCGGCAGGCTGACTTCAAGCCTGAATCTGAAAGTGCACCGGCACTGTTCACGGATCATACGATACCAGGAGCAAGACGATACAACCTGCGGCCTCGGAAGACAAGGTGATCTGCATTCTTTTTCTTTTGGTGTTTATGTCAACCTCTGGTTCAGCTCATGGACAGAGAAGGAACCAGGGGTGTAGAGGAGAGAAGCGTGAGAATTGTGCAAGTCGGACAATTCAAGACTCACGGCTCCTCGGTGCGATCATAAAATAACATGTGTCCGGAACCAGAGCGGACAAGCTGGGCGCACATGGTACTATGGCAAGTGAAATAATTGATTAACAGTACATGTGTCCGGAACCAGAGCGGACAAGGTGGGCGCGCATGATACTGAGGCGAAAACTAATCAAAGGTCCTCTGAGCAGTATAAAAAGGGACAAGTGATCTTGCATGAAAACGAATAATCGAATCCAGGCAAAAAAAAAAAAAGGACAGGCAAAACTGAACTGGGAGAATTTCATTGAACTTATAGACATCAGAGCAAATGCAAAGAAGAGAGATATCCACAACGAACTGTGATAAGGAAGAAGAAGGACAACGAGAAACATGCCGGGACCGGGTCCAGCCTCCTCCTGCACCAGCACTGCTGAAAATGAGTCAGTTATAAAGACTATGGGCCTCATTACATGGACGGCGGTAAGGGTTAACGGTCACCGTTAATGGTAACGGTGACCGTTAACCCTTACCGCCGTACTACGAGGTCCCTTTGCGGGTTGGAGAATTTAACGCCTGCTTTTTGCAGGCGTTAAAACCCAACCCGCAAAGGGACCTTGGTGCTAATTACGGCACCACAAATTTGCGGTACCGTAATTAGCACCTTCCCCATTCCCATTATGCCCTATGGGGCAAAAATGGGAATGGGGAAGGGAAATGGTGGAAGGGGGAATTACCGCCCCACCAACCTTGGAGTAGGGCGGTAATTCCCCTTTCCGCCAAGGCGGTGCCGGTAATTTACCGGCATGGACCAAGGTGCTAACTGTGTAATGAGGCCCTTTAACTTTGAGAAAAACGCATGGTAAAACAAATTGAATGCTGACACTAACGATAATGATGTGCTTTATGAGTGTGGTAGCACCAATATCAACAGCCCTAATATTATTGTGGGTAGAAACAATACACCCATTAGAAATGTTTTACCAATAATTAATATATCCACTACTGAAAGCCTGGTCCAGGTGATCACTTATACCCTACCCCCAATGGAAGAAAAACGCAGGGAAGGTTTTGGGAATAATACATTATTATTAATCATGAACATGACACATGCAATCCTGGAGAAAACAAACTGCTGGGTATGTGCCCATTTACTACAGCATGCTGGGAAAGGAATAGGGTGGTATGTGCAGCCGTTACCATTAAGTTCTGCATGTAGTACATCTTTAGGTGCAATGTTCTATGGGAAGTGGAATAAGAGTAATACGGGTCAATTAGACAGAACCAACATGAATGAGTTTGAGGAGATAATAATGAAGCCTGTGGGTTGTTCCATTTTCCATAAAACACAAGTAATAACCCCAGAGCCCACGAGGAAAAGCACACGTAAAATAACACGACAAAATAGACGAGATAGATTGTCCCCTCAGAAAAAAACATCTGTAATGACGTTTCGTGTAAGAACAGAAGGGAACAAAGATGCGATTCCCCCATCTTACACAGTGAATTATAGCCCAAGAACTGTCCCGTTTTGCCTGAAAAAGAAAGGATCTTTTTCGGTCGGAACATATACTGATTGTATGAATACGGTGGTACTAAAATGGGAAA
Source organism: Ambystoma mexicanum (assembly GCF_040938575.1). Lineage (NCBI taxonomy): Eukaryota > Metazoa > Chordata > Amphibia > Caudata > Ambystomatidae > Ambystoma > Ambystoma mexicanum. Next base: position 235,254,923 of record NC_090926.1, on the reverse strand, counting down.
TAGGACCAGTATACATAGGTGATCCAGTTTATTTTATATGTGGAGAGAAAGCATAACCTTGGTTGCCCAGAAACTGGGGAGGTACATGTTATCTTGGGCTATTGTTCCCAGGAGTATTCCTCTTGGAAACAGCAGCCATGGCCAAATAATCCAGAACCCTAGTCAAAAGGACTGACGAAGGTGTTTTAATAGCAACTGATGTAGCAAAATCAATCATTCCACTCTTATGGAATGTTTAATGTTGGACAGATAGTGAACTCCTATAATATAAGGCAATTGTCCAGAATCCTAAAGAATACAACAAACACAACAACAGATATATAATTCAACATGACGTTGGAAGAAAGAGGAATCAGGTTAATGACGCTGCAAAATAGAATGGCTCTCGATGTAATCCTGGTTGATCGTGGGGGAATTTGCAAAATAGTGGGATCAGCATGTTGCGTTTATGTTGATGACTATTCCCCCACGATCTTTGAAGCAATAAAGAAAATGCACGTTCTAAGCTCTGAACTCCCCACGGGAGAAGGGAGCTGGGAAATAGGATCTTGGTTTTGGGGAATACTACGATCTTGGGGATGAAAGCTGATCTCGATACTAGTAGTGGTGTTCAGAATATTCCTAACGTGTTGTTGTTGTATACATTGTTTACCCATAGTATGTGCAGAGGTAACTGAGTGATGTAGGGATGTACGGAAGGATGCATGCAAATGATAACAAAGAAAAAACAACCTCATTATCGAACTAGCCCAGACCCAAATGAGATGAGAGTAATGAAAGAGTTGATGGCAATAGATATTAATGATGACAACGATAGCATGCGAGATTCAGACATAAGTACTTCAGATTCATCATCACTAGAGGAGGTTTCAATAAATAGATGAGACGTTTGGCATACGGCCAAAGGAGGGTTTGTCAGTCTAGAAATCTAATTCGAGACCGCAAACATATTTTGGTGGCCGTGGGCCAACTGTCTCATGCACGATACGACAGAATATAGGTTTTCGAGTGTTCTAATGAACAGCCATTTTGATGTAACAAGAATCACCATTTTGTTTTCTAACCATTGCTCATTGCTTTCTGTTCCTATTGCTTCGCAGTATATTTTCCGCTTACACTGCTCGACTGTGGAACATTGTTGTCTGTATATGAAAAGGACAAGGCCACAGGGCCGAGAGGATAACAAGAGTTTCACTGAAACACAAACGTAGGCAGCACCAGGAAGAATGCCCAGCTCCCTCCTTAATGTAGCCTTGAAGCAGAGCCGCAGGGCATTTAATCATTTCACAGCTGCCAGCCAGTCTTGTTATATGGTAGAATATGTTAGAATAATACCGCGAAAGGCTTGAATTATGCTTTTCTAACGGCCCCCCTTTGCTGAGCCCGCTAAGAGCATGTCGGCTCCCAGGAAGCGAATAGCACCTGATAGATAGCAAGGTCCGGAATGTAACCACCTCTGCATGTAGCTCGCTTCCAAGAACAGAAGCGCCATGTTCTATTCAATAACCGAAAGATGCCTACGCACTCACAAATTGCAAATTGTTACTAGAATAGATGATTGAAGGTGTCATAGTGGCCGGAGATGTCCATCGTCACACCAAGTTCAAAGAAACCCAATGAAGAGGGGTGTTAATCATGTCATAGCTGATTGTTTGATATGCATTTTGTATTTGTGTAACTGATGTACGTAATTCGCTCTCTTGCGTCCCACGAGGTCTAGAGATACACGTTGCGGGGCGTCGAGACCAAGTTGCCCAACTGAGACTTTTGCTTTGCAATAAAACCCTAGCTTTGGGAATACAACCTTGTGTCTGGTGTCTCTATCGTGTGTGGTGACTCGCCTTGTTTCCATAGACGTCAGGGTCCCCTAGGGGCCCCTTTCATAACTCTCAGACCTAGATAATCATAGGACTGAACCTGCTCAATTGCACCCTCCTCTACAAAGAGAGATACGGGCTTGTGCTTCTTCTTGGAATTGGCATTGAACATCATAGCCTTGGTGTTTGTGATATTCAAGGCAAGCCCATTCTTCTTTGCAAAAGACACAAAACTCTCCAGTTGTTTGTACACACCAGCCGGCGTGAGAGAGAGGAGAACAGCATCATTGGCAAACAACAATGCAGGAAATTTGTCGCCTACTAGCAAAGGGGCGTCAGTCTGGGTGACCAACAACCTCTTCAAAACTTCATTAATGAAAATGCAGAACAGCCTTGGTGCTAACACACATCACTGGCGGACTCCCTTCTGTGCAGCAATACTACGGGAAGTGCTTCCCTCTTGGCTCCAGTGGACCACCGCAGAGTTCTCTGTATAAAGACTCTGAATTGCTGTAAACAGAGCCACAGGGATCACAAGCTCCTCCAGGTCCTTCCACAAACGTGCCCGTGGGACCGTATCAAAAGCTGTGTGGAGGTCCAGAAACACAGCATAGACACTGACCTTTCTCAGAACAGAATACTTTTCACAGATCAAGCACAGCCGAAGACTTTGGTCTATCTGTTCAGGCCCTCAGAAAATCCTGCCTGGCGATGATCAATTACACCGGAGCTCAATACCCCCTCATCCAAGTTGAATAAAGGTACCCTGGGAAACATCATCCCCCAGCATCCAGCAAGGAAATCGGTCTAAAGTTGACCGGGTCATTGTGCACACCCTTTTAATCAACATTTTTGATTTTGTGATGATAATAGCCAAGGTGTTAAAATCCAAGCTCATCTGCCTAAGTAACCCAAAATATTTTGTACCCGAGCACAGTGGGAGAGTCAAACACTGCATCCGCAAGTTCCACTCCAATATCTGATAAAATAGGTTAAATAATAATGGTGCCAGGGTACAGTCCTGGTGCAACGCGTTAGTTGTTTGGATGATTGGAGATGTATTGTCCCCTTGACTTAATCTTGCTCAAAGTGATGTGCCAGAGTGGAGGTTAATCAAAACAGACTACAGGTTATTGGAGATAGCCCACTTCCTTAGCTTGAGCCACAGCAAGTTTCTTTCGATCTTATCAAAGGCCATCGATAGATTGATGGAAACTGCAAAGATGTCAGGAACTCGCTTTTGCCATACCCTCTGCTGCAAGTGGTTGGTAATAAAACCTGCCGCAGTGGTCCCTACCCCTTTGTGGAAACCAATTTGTTTGGGTTTTAGGATGTCTGTCATAAGTGCCCATGAGGAGAGGTCAGCCAGAACCAGGGAAGCAAAAATGTTTGGCTCAGAGTCTAGGAGAGCTATAGGTCTATAAATGAGAGGACTGTTTGTCACCTTTCTTGGAAATAGGGACAATCGTGGCAGTGTGCCATGAGTCTAGACATTTTTGGTGGGCAAGGGCAGATTTAAAAACTCCATATAAAATGGATGCTCAGATTGGTCTTTAAGACTGCATTGAAGAGCTCACTCAGGCTTGGTGCCCTCGAGCATTTAACCTTTTGTATGATAACGTCAATATCCCCACAATCAAAGTCAAAATCCCATGACCCCTCCCTCCACCCTCTGGATTACACAATGATAGGCTTGGTCTATATAACTGGGAAAAGTGAGTCACACATAGCTCTTCTTGAAGAGTCACCCAGATGATCTCGTTCTCTTGAATAATCTGCCAAAAATTATTATCCGACTTATTCAGAATAGCAGACAAAATACCTTCCCCTGCTCGCTGATGTCTCCTTACTCTTACGTTTTTTTACCTGCTCCTAAAGTTCTTCTTTTCCTCTCTTATACCTAAAGAGCGCTCAGGGGAACTCAGATTTGAGCTTTTAATGTCACCAATGTGCGGTCTCTTCTCATGCTTCTTTAGTTGTTGTTTTTCAGGGATCTAAACACCATTTTAGTAGTGGAACGAAAACCCTTGTTTTTCATGCTTGCTATGCTGTTGTGCAGCAATTTAGCAAATAGGGCATAGAGAGCTGTGACGTCCGTATCTTCACTTCCCATTTTGTTCCATGCCTCCACAAATGGAAACATGGACCTCCCCATGTTTCTATCATTTCATGTTAATCGACTTTTGGAATTAATTACAGCTAAACTCACTACCTGGCCTGTCACTGGGTTCGGCTTCTACGACACGGAATTTATCACAACTTTGAGCAGCCAAAACAGACAAAAAAATCTATCCTAGAGTCTCAGTGGTGCCAGGTGGTACTACCATCCAGTTCACCCATTACGTTCCCATTTAGTGGAACAAGATCCCACTCTCTCAGGAAAATCTCCCACTGCGAACCCAACCCATCGCACCCAGTATATTGGTTGTGTGAGACACTCCTCTAAGGAAATCTGTGTTAAAGTCACCCGCTAACAACAGGTGATTTGACCTTCCGTCGTTCTGGTCATGTATTAAAATGGATTCCAGCCGTTCAATAATCACAGCTTGTTTCACTTCTTTGTAGTTAGCGTATAGGTTAACGATCAAGAACAAACTCAAATCGCATTGTGTAAAAAGTCACACAACCTGGGTACAAGGAGAAAAAGAGAGTAAAGAGTCTATTGAGCCAATAAATTGTTGCTTTGCTGCCACTAACAATCCCCCCCAGGACTACCAAACAGGTTTACCACTGCCTTTTGTTGACATACCACAAAGCCCCCAATAATGGCCTCATCTGTCAGGAAAGAATCCTGTATTAGGATCAACTCAATTTCACCAAGTTTCTTGAGGGCATTGTACTGACAGGTCTCCAGAGTTCCAGCTACCAAGTTAAAAACCCATTCTTTCGAAACTGGCTTCCAGATCGCTGGTCACTTGCAATTCAGGGACCCATACCCAATCATCCCTCCACTTAATACAGCTGGTCAGTAGGAGGTTTTATACTTTGAAGGATGCTACTGCTCCCTGGGCCGTCGCTACACCCAGCACATGTAGTTTTTCTATAGTCAGGTCGATATTGATCCTTTGATTATGGGTGAGTTGTAGCTCATTCAGCCCGCCATTTACTTGATTGAGAACTACAGTTAATGGGCCTCATTACGACCCTGGCGGTAAGGGGTTAACGCCAGCGTTAGCTGCGCCGACCCCTTACCGCCAACTACGAGGTCCCTTAGCAGGTGTTAAAATCCATGGCGCTAAGGGACCATGGAGTTAATTACGCCACCGTAATTTACGGTGGCGTAATTAACGCCTTCCCCACTCCCATTATGCCCTATGGGGCAAAAATGGGAATGGGGAAGGGTAAATGGGGATTGGGGACTTACCGCCCCGCCGACCTCGGAATGGGGCGGTAAGTCCGCCAACCACCATGGCGTAAATGTAGTTTACGCCATGGTGGTAAAGTCACGGCCCAGGCGGTAACTTACCGCCTGGGTCGTAATGAGGCCCATTAGTTAATGTCAATATTGCATCAGGCATTGGGGCACTGGGACGCTACTACATATGAATGAACGTAATGACGTGTGCACGTTAGGTTACCATATAAATTGTGTACTTTAGACGATGGACACGGAAGCAGTTTTACGTGACTTTTATCAAGTGGACAGCTTGTCTGTTAGAGGTTAGATAACGAACTTGGGTATTGAGATTGTGCCTCTGGAACATTTACAGATATTTTACAGTCTTTGACCTTCATGAGCTTGTACTTAGCCGCTTACTTTATCATTTTTTTACAGCCCCGATGCATCCACCTGCTTGATAGAATCACAAGTGGACTTGTACGTTTGTAGATGCATTTGGCATCTTATGAGATTGAGACCGCAGAGGGTCTTACTACTTTACTTCTTCGTTTTCTTGGTGTTTCAGTTGTCTATATTATATATTTTTATGGTGGGATTTTAATTTCCTCTTCTTTTTCTTTCTTCCTTTTGTTTGATCTATGTTATATGTGGTTATTTACACAGGTCTCATTTTGCTTTTATGTTTTGAATCATGTTTGGTGGTGCAGGCCAGGTGAAACATGTTTAGTTACTTTATGCTTTAATTATTTTGTTGATGTTCATTCTAAGTTTCAATGGCACTAACCTATTTCTGTTTTGTCATTTTCTTCCATTCTTTTTTATTTGCTATGTTGCTGTTCCGCCAATATATGTTATTTAAAGATTTTTCCCAGAGGAAGGACCATATGGTCCGAAATGCATTGGCCAATTGGCATCTTCCTGCACATTTGGTTAAAATGATGATGGCGTACGCACCAGATGAGAATTTTTATCTGTTTTAAGGGTAATGGTTTTCATGATGAGTTTGGCTAGTAAAAGCATTTGGCAGTATTAACGAAAGGTTATGTGTGATATCTATTTGGAGCTGATTGCCCAAGTTGACTGATCCAATAAGTCAATTTAGATGCAGGGAAGACCACGGAAAGTCAGAAAAAAATACATTCCGCATTGAAATGGGGGAAGGCACTTGATGCTGAAATAAATAAAACTACTTGTAGTAAAAGTAGCTGTCTGTCTCAAGCCGGGCCATTCCAGGTTAGGGAAGGGAAAGCCTGTGATGTTTTAGGCACCCCTCCCATATTAAAAAAAATAGAAACAGATCTGAACTATATGTTCATAACAGGGTCTGAATAACCCTTTGAAAAGAGATTGAACGTTGTAAGGGAGCGGTAGGGGAAGAGTGGAAAAATGACCACTTGATGGAAAGCTACATTCAGGAAGAAAAAAGTTGCTAAAAATGCATGAGCACCCTATGTGGGAAGGAGACAACTTCTAGTATGTGGAGGAGAAATGCCCTGTATTGCTGACATTCAGAACGTCCCAGGAACGAAATGGAGTAGGGTAATCCAGCCAGAAGAGCAATTTCTGTAGAAAGCACCATGGGAAAAAAAGGTTAGAGCCACGCACCATGGTCCACACCCGGAACTCAGCAGGAGCATGGCCCAGGGAGGTCCTCAACCCGAACTCCTCACGCCGTAGGACTCGGGGGATCAGCAACCATTAGAAGACACACAGCAGGGAAGGCTGGACACCGGCGCATGACTGAACCCTTTGGCTCAGCCAGAGTGGGAAGAAGGATCCAATGAAGGTAGGTCCCTGTAAAAGGCAGGAAAAACATAAAAACTGCGGTGAGTCAGGCTGGGGTGGGTGTTGTATCCTCATGGGAGCGGAGGGGCAAAGGGAAAGAAAAGAAATAGAAGAAGGGTTGCTGGGGAGGTGGGGCACCTCATGTGTTGTGCTGGATAAGGAGGGACAGGGGGGGTAATGGCAGTGAGCGGAGTATGGAACAGGTCGACTAGCGAAGGCACTCTGTGCTCCATAGTCGTGTTTCCTGACAGGGATGGCAGTGTGAGGCAGTACCCAGCAGGCAATGCTTTTGTAAACTCAATCCTAAAGGGTGGTAACATTCCAAGGACTGTCCTTGTTAACAGTATAATTCCATTTATTTGAAGTCACTAAGCTATCACACTGCATCATTAAACTTGCCCTACAACCAGAAAGGAGACAGATTCTTGAGACGGGGCCAAATATTTTTGAAATGAGTCTAGGAGCGCGACTATCATGCCCTGTCGCAATCAAACACATAAGGAAGGAAAGTAGAGGGAAAGTGGAAAAAGCTACCCTATGTCAGAGCACCGCGAGAAGGTTCTCAACCCCTGGTCCACCTTTGAGAAGGTGGGAAATCGATTTAGACGAGAACATTTACTCTTAGTTTAACCAGAGAACATGTTACTGAACCTCACTCTAATGCAGCTGGTTGTCTAAGGAGTATAGTAAGCCTGCATTGTTTCCAGAGGATTCCATGGGACGGGAAACTGCTGAGGCAGCACAGAAGCATGAATGATGAAAACTGAGAAACGTGAAGCCACACTCCCAGTTGGAACGATTACCTGTGGGTTCCCCTCCCCTATGCGATCTAGTCTAGATATTGTTGCCATAAATCCATAGCACTATATTCATGCACATTACATTTATGCAAATGTGCAGAGAGATACACTCAAGCAGAGTGACAGTCCTCGGCTGGGTCTGTTCAACTGAGAACCCCTAAAACATCTAGAGGCTACCCAACCTTTAGCCTGTACCACATCCAAGCAGCAGAACCAGTGAAATAAAGAAATAAATATATTACTGTCCCATTGAAGGACTGTTTGATTCGCCAAGTAGGCAGAGACTGGAGGGTGGGGAGAATCATAACTTAACAATAAAAAATGGGAGGAACTCTCTACATCCTCAAAGGACTAAGAACACAGTTCCTGAAAGAGAACAGCGAAGCACCAGGCTGTGCCGCAGTTACTTTGGGCTGTCTGCCCTGTCAACTTGGTGCAGTGATGGTCTGGGAGCAACTACACCTGCGCTGAAGTTAATGCTGTAACTGAGTGGGGCTCTGCTGCAGGGAATGAGCCAGGGTAGTGGGACAGGCAGTCACCAAACACAGGCGCATCTCAATTGCCCAGTGCACCCCCTTGTCTCCCACAGGACTAGTGCTCGCTTCGCTTTAACAGAGCATTTAATTCTTGGATTTAATTGGTAAAAAAACATGTAATATGGAATGTGCAGCATCGGCGTGCCACCCACCAAGTTGTGACGTAACAAAGTGAAATGTATGACAGCCAGAGTACATCATGCCCCACATGTTCCAGTACTTACAGGGCATGCAGTGCTGCCTGAATTTTCTCAAGTGTGTGTGTGTGTGTGTGTGTGTGTATGTGTGTGTGTGTGTGTATGTGTATATTTATGTGTGGCTGACTGTCTGCGTGTGTGAGTGTTTTCAGTATAAGTGGTCATGTGAATATAATGCATGCATATTTGTATGGCAGGGAGCATAAACTAGCAATGTTGATATCTATTGTGGGCTCTGCTTCATTGATGTGATTTACTGTGACAATACTGGCATACGTAGATTGTGACTGCAGCTTCATGAAAGTGATTTAAATGAGTGACCATTACTGGCATAAATAAATTGTGGCCAAAGCCACATGCAAGTGATTTACAATGACTATTGCTGGCATAGCTAGATTGTGGCTGCAGCTTCATGAAAGTGATTTACAGTGATTTATCACCCTCATCTTACTTGGAAAGCTTTCACTTATTCTCGTGCTCCCTATCCAGTCTTTCCCATCTTGCAATTCATTGGGGTTGTTGGTTTTCCCTGGCCTGACTTGGGGTATTGGACACCTCCATATGGGTTCATGAGCCAGACCCTAAATCTGTCGTCAACGATCCCCTGAGCATTCGTATAGTTAGGATTAACCTTGCCCATGTCCTTTTCCTTTGGGCGGCTGGGATGTCCCAAGGCTCGTTCTGTCCTTGCCACTGGTTTTTCCAGCACTTCTTTACTCTCGTTATTGGGGTGTTTTCTGGGGACCTGAGTGCTTAGGAGTGTTTTGTGGAATATCTCACTGACTACCCTACCCTCATCAAGACAGGTTTCTTCTGTGGAGATTGGTTAAATCCACTTCTAGATCCATTCCTGCTCCATGGCTAAGTAGTCACGACTTACTTGCCAAATTTGAAAGCTTGGAGAAATCAAAGGTATCTTCCACAGAACCTGCTCCCCGTGTCATGGAGCTCAAACCCTTTAAATACTTTCAAGTAGCTGACCAATAATGTGTGTGCTTAAAATATGCCAGTGGGCCTTTTTCTGGAGAAAAACATTATTCAGACTGTCACTTTTCCATTCGTATGCTTAGGAAGACTCTGCTTTACATATGTGCTCTGTAGAAGGAAAAAAGGGTACTTACACTCAGAGCTATGGAAGACTCCACTTTAATGCTGCCTGAGGCAGAAAAAATATACACCATGCGGATTCCATGTTTTTACTCAACGCTTTCCCCTTATAGTTCTCTCTCTTCCCTGAGAGCTTTCCAGGAAATTCTTAATTTTGGCTTTGGCCCTCTTATTTCCCCATTGACTCTGGGACCCACCCTCAGCCCCCTTCTAAATTTGCTTGATTTTAAGCGTTTCCTCGAACCAATTAACTGAACTGTGTTGTGATCTTAAATCACATTCACCAATTCTAATGTTCTCCCCTTACCTCCCACCTTTTGCTTCTGCCTTACTGCCTTAAAATTTAAATAATATAGCTTTGTGCAGCCCATGGAGAGACAAAACCTGCATAGTCAGCCAACCCTCAAAACCCCTCAAAGGTTTCAGTTAAGCCTCTTACCTATCCTTCTTTGTGCATAGAGGTTCTAGGTGTAGTGCTCCGGACCTTCCATTAACATCTCAGATGGGTGTAATTATCCCAAGCCTGATGGCACCAAAATTACCAGGACTGCAAATGAATTCAAATTCAGTAAAAGGAGGTCAGCAGATAGCAGAGAGAGATTTGTTTCTTTACAGCTATAGAGAAAAGGAAAGTGAAACCAGGAGAGTACCCCTCTCCTGAGATATTCGCCCCTGAGCCAAAATTCATTGATGTTTTAATAGGGTTTACACAATGAAAATCCTACATCAGAGAGTAGGATACATTGGGGCTAATTACAGTTTCCTCGGTCTGTAAAAATGGCTGGTTAAATTAGCAGTAATTCCTGCACCAGCATTTTTCCGGACCAGGGAAACACAAGTTTGCCAGTGGGGGCCACGGATCTACCGCCAGGCCTGACCTGCCGGTAGATGACACCCCACTGGCAAAAAATGCCGGAATTACTGGCATCAGTACTACCAGTGCCAGTAATCGAGACAATCCCCTCCATGGAGTCCTATCGGACTCCATGGAATGAGGAGTTACCAGCATTCCTGCCGTCCGTAATACCGGGATATCAGCGGGAATGCAAATTTCCGTTTTGGTGGCATCCCGCCGGAATTACTGGCTGGATACCATGAAACTCGGAATGAGACCCATTAAGTCAATTGCACTTAAACAGTACACTTCCTAGCAAAATATCCCTTGGCCTTTTTGCACTTTGTCAACAGCATCCCATCTCTTGCTTGACAACAATTCCAGTGGTAGATTGCACTGCCATACTTAATCAGTCACTGCATGGTAACTGATGTCCCATGAGACATTGCCTGTGCTTGTCAGGCAAATCGGAGTCTTGCCTTCACATAGGATGTGTCCCTTATCTGTGCTATTCTCCAAAAAGGGTTTGTGTCGGACTGTGTCACAGCCGTGCAGCCTTCTGGTCTTGTACACTTTGTGCCAACCAATTGTGAGTGCTGGCTGGTACATCGCGTTATATCAGTAATCATGTCTGTGGTGCTGTCCTCTTCGGCAAAGCTCGCTCAGTGCTCATAGAAAGCATACAATATTCACTTGGTAGCCACACCTCTAGCCAGAAAGCCAGTACACTGATTCACTATCTATGTACTAAGAGAGCACTTGCAATTGATGTATTCCTGTGCTTTGTATTTAAAAAATGTACAATACCTGTACAGTGATTGTAGAAGGCACTACCCTTCTTTTTTTCAATTTACACATCACTCACATGAGCTATCCTCCCACATATGTGCAACCCCTGCCCGCTTCCTCCTCTCATTTCTAGATAATGCCTACTCTTTTTTTTAAATACAAATAATAATGTATAAAGTAGGTGATAATCTAGCTTTAACACTTCCTAAGCAATAATGACCTGTGTATCAAGCCACCAAATCATAGGGTACACAAAACAAATACCGGAGGGCAGTGTAATGGAGACACAGTCAACATGGCAGGATAAGACACGTGACAACATCCAAACAGCAGGTCATCTTGAGAATCCTTTATTTTTCCGGTTGTATACTAATTGACCTTTTCACAATTGCCCTCGGGAGAATTGACCTAATTTAGAAGGTCGATTAGGAAATATATGCGGGGGAAACCCCCCGCAATTCCCCCACCAAATCCAAAACCCCCTGCAACCCCCCACGCAATCCCCTTGTATTATTTATAATCCAAAACCGACCCAATACATATATAAAATAACTAAAATAATATAAAGGTCAATTGTGCAGAAGGTCAATTGTAAAAGGTCAATTTGGGTAATACCATTTTTACAGTGTCCCGTTGGTAAAAAGAAGATAGATAAACGAATTGTTGAAATAGACCAAATGATACGTATTACGCAAAAAAATGATGTTGGTTGAACACAGTCTTCTCATCTCGACAATTGCAATAAGCTTGAAATCCAGCCTTCTACCCTACAATTTCTTTTAGTTTCCCATAGATTTAATATAGCTTTGCACAAGTGAGGGCCCTACACGCCAAACATGCACAGGCAGTGGTACAGGGGTTGCCAAACCATTTAAAGAAATTGCTTGAGTAAGTGATCAGGGAGTTTTACATTCATTACCCGGAAGATCAAAGGTCTCCCTCCAGAATCCTTCCACCCAGGCATCCTCCCAGAACATATGCCCAAGCGAAGTCTCCCACTATCCTATGGGATCAACATACTTTGGATTTCTGTAAGGATAGTCAGAATAGCATTTCAGGAGGCCAGTGTCCATTCCTACATGTCCTCAGAAATAGTTAATGGCAAATCTGCATGCCATCCTATTCTAGTACAGTTTCCTTCCCAGGAAGCACCAGAGTTTGTATATTGGTGGCAGGGTGCCGATTTCAAATCATCTTGACCTGGCGAAAAGAAACCCCACAGTACATGGTACTATCTAATGTCTTAATCAGATTGCTTGCACTTTAATTTTAAATATTCAGAAATACGAGTTCAGTTAACAGACCATACAACTACAATTTTTAGGATGCCAGCTGAAATCCTGGGTTTCCAATACAATTTCGTATTCTACAAAGTTAATGCAGGGTTACCCCATAGTGATGTCGTTCGTACGATGTAATAGGTAGTTAAAACAATATACACTGCAGATATTTCTTTGTTGCTTATACTACTGTCTGGATTACATTTCCAGGGTGCAATTAATGGTCCATTGTTTTGCACAGGGTTTTTCACAGTCCTCTTCCCATTTAAGAAATTACCTTTCCAAGGTCTTAAACCAGTATCGTGTATCGTGCAGGGTGATTGCTCTTTGGTGGTTGCTCAGTACTGCTTTTTTGCAATACCTGCCATACATTTTGTTTTTTACCCCACTGCCACAATACTCCTAATGTTTTGTAAATCAATTTAACCTCTTGTTCTATTAGTGTTAATAGGAGGGCATTAAGAATGTACAATAATATAGGAAATTGTGATAAAGTCCCATGTCGTAGGCTACAAGATGGGACTGGGCAGATAGCAGTGGTCATTGACTGCCACTGCTATGTGAGAGAGGACCCGGGGGAGATATTTGGAGGATCCCTCAGGTTTCCCAGTCCATCCATATCCATCTTCGTTGGACCCCCTTAGCAGCATAGGGAACCCGTTGACCCTTAGTATGGAAGGTTCCTATGCATGCCATGAATGGTTTAATGTTAGTCTTAACCCGGAGGAAGCTCCCAACCCTTGTCAAAGAGAATCTGCTGCGATAAATACCCCAAATTAATAAAAAAATAACTTTCTGTTAATATTGTAGAAAACAATGCATGTGACAAGCAGCACAGATTTGGTGCTTTGGCCCCAGCGACCTGTGGACCTGTTCCTGTAGGTGTCTTGCAGCACAGAAGCAGGATCAACTGACCATTGAAGACTAAAACAACATGGTACAAAAAGTTTTATTTTACAACATAAATAGGCCAAGAGCTTGGGTTGTGCCAGCTTGTCATCTTAGTCAGGACGCTGAGTTTCTAGGTGGACCCTTCCACCTGCCAGGCATGAGGGACCCTGGCCTGCTCCAGGGAATGTTGTGCCTCAGTAAGGCTTTTCCAGATTTTGCAGGGCCCAGGGAGGTTCTGGAATGAGCCATGAGATATGGGAGATTAACTCTGCTGCAGACAGTGACAGCACCTGGTGGTCAGGTAGCTATTCCTCAGGATACCTTTAGGCCCCTCCTCATCCTCCTGCTCATCTCTATTCTCTTTTGTCTCCTCTATTCTCGTCCTTGATGCACCACAATGATCAGCCTCTCTAAATGCCCCCGTCAGCCCCTCTTTCTTCCCCACTTCTCACCACTTACTTTCCTGATGCCTCTGGTAATATGGCCTTCATGGCTTCTTTCACTGTGCTTCGTTTTCCTTCCTCCACTCACTTCACTTGCTCTGTGCCAGTCGGTTCTTTATTAGATGTTTCAGCTCTTTCAACCTTCTTTACACTTTCTCTATCCTTCGCTCCTTGCTCAGCTATTGCTATAACTTTCCTGTTTTTCCCTTCTTTTTCCTTCTCTGATCTTTCCACTGTCCACCTCATCCTCCTATTCCCCTCTCCAGGTATTTCCATTCACTACATGGCTTTCTATCTCCACTGCTTTTTATCCTGCTCCCTAAATCTTCCCAGTGTCCTCTCAAACTTTCACTTCCTCTGATTAATATCCCCATCTACAGGTGTTTCCACTCACTGCATCCTCCTTTCACGCTGTCCTTCCCTCCTCCTCTCTCTACTGCTGCACCTGCACCTCTCTCCCTTCTCCTGTTCTTGCTCAGCCTTCCTCTCCACTCCTTACTGCCACCACTTTCCTCCCGCCAACACCTATGCGCAGCACTAAATGGAGACTGTATAAATAGCACCACAGACCAGCCTCTGGGGCCATGGAAAGCCGAACAGTGCTCAGTTGTGATGCTGCAGATGCTGAGTTTAGGGATTGGGTATCAATTATAATAAGTCTTTAGCAACATGGATCTCTGCCTAAGCTAGTTCAGTGCCCTGGAGCTATGTTTCTCCCTTGAACAGTTTCCCTGTTAGCTCCTAAACTGGAACATGGAAGAACTTGGTTGTCCTTTGGACTGTAAACTATTGTTGAATATTTGTGGTCTTGATATGTCAGAATGCTGTATTTGCCAATGTCTTTCCAAGTCCCATTGGCTTGGCTTTGCTTTCTTGAAGATGGTACAGATGACAAACACATCTTGATATGGAGTTTCCAGTGCAGGTTTTCTGCATTTCAGACATCTCTTCTTGTAAGGGACACTGCAATTACATCAGACGTTGATGGGATGGAAAGTGTCTGAGTGATACCATGTACCAATCCCTAAAGGTTCTGAGGAATTAATGAACAGAAATAGTAAATCCTTTTTATGTGGGAGATCATAGGTTATAATGGGCATATAGAGGGTGTATGTGGTTGAGTGGCTATCTCTACTAATATCAGCATACAAACCTAACAGAGAGGTGAGATTATGTATGGATTTGAAACACATAAACAAGTACATAGTAGTGGAACAGCATCCCTTACCTAACAGGGGGCGATGTGCTCGACTGGGGAAGGTAGAGTGCTCAGCAAACCTTATTAAGCCTCTGCATACCACACAATTAATTTACCTCCAGAAAAGCACCCTATCATGGCTTTCATATGTCATGAGGGTGTATTTCAATTGAAAAAGATGCCCTTCAGGCCGATATCTGCCTCATTTGTATTTCAGAAGGAAAAATTCAAGTTCTTTCGGTGGAATAAAAATGCACAATGCTTTAAAGATGATATTTTGACAAGTGGTAGAACCCTAAAGGAACATGGCCTGCATTGGAGGGTGTTGTGAAGATATTACAGTCAAAGGGCCTTACCCTTAAAAAAGAAAAATGCTAGTTCAGATAGAACACTTTACCATTTGTTGCTTTTTGGGTTGTTGTTGCATTTAAGGCGATCTGCATCCACCACTTCGAGTCTTACATTGTATGCCTGGAAATTGCCTCTGAACCTACACAGTGCAAGATGTACTAGGCATTATGCCTCTATAATTGGTCATTCCTGTGGTACTAGGACCTTGGATGCTGCTGATGCATGCACTATTAATGAACACACATAGCAGCATCCATTCACTCTATTTCCTCCGACCACACTCATATCAGTGTACCAGCTGTTAGACAGTTCAGGGTGACGAAGTATAGCATATAAACCAAGTTCACTATATGCATAATATGTTTGCCTTCTGCCTTGTCTCTTTGTGCGTGTGGGTACTCCTGTATATCCGTTTATTACTGTGGATGCATTATGTACATTAACAGGGTTGGTAAATTTGGGAAACAGGGATCTAGCAATATATTCTAATATAATTTGAATATTCTCGCCACTTCTATTCAACATCTACCTGTCACAGCTAATCAAAATCATCAAAAGACATAGCCTCACCTGCTACAACTATGCTGACGACACACAAATCTACAATATACAAGACTTACAATAAGACAACGCAACATTAGAGAACTACCTTTGTAAAATATACAACTGGATGAACTTAAACTACCCCAAACGCAACCCAGGCAAAACAGAAATAATGATCATCACAAAAAACAGAGAAGACAATCTCTACATCCCATGGCCAACTGAACTTGGTGAAACCCCAGCCCCATCATCAACTGTAAAAAACCTGGGAGTCCTGATGGACAACAAACTCACTCTAGAGCCACAAGTAAACACCCTAATCAAGAAATCCTTCTTTCTCCTGCGATCGGTTAAAAGGATCCTACCATTTCTCTAATTCTCCAACAAAACAACTGCCGTCATCGCCCTCATCATGTCCAGACTAGACTATGCCAACAGCCTATATCTAGGCTTGCCTGAACGACTTCTAAATAAACTCCAACACATACAAAATACGGCGGCCAGACTGCTCCTTAAACGACCTTGAAGAGAACACATCACACCAGCGCTGAAAATGCTACACTGGCTACCCATCAAACAGCAGATCAAGTTCAAATCAATGTGCATAACCCACAGAGCAATCCACGACCAAGGTGCAGAGTTCATCAGAAGAAAACTAAACGTACATCACACTGCAAGGCCACTCAGATCCAGCAGCGACATCCGCTTGGAACCCAAATCATACAACAAGAGAAAACTCGGTGGATCCTCTTTTCTCACCTCGCCCCAAAAACCTTGAACGAACTACCAAAGAACATACGGAACACAAGAGATCACTTACAATTCAGGAAACTCCTCAAATCATGGCTCTTCAACCCACAACCAGAAAGAATGCTGATCAGGACATACACAGAGGAACTAGGCAGAGAGAAGAGCCTACCCTGACTCCCTAAATCATCAACCCTTATTAAATAAGGATATATGGATATGTATCATATCCACTTATCAATTAAAAAACAAACCTCACCAATCATAACAAGAACACCCACAGATCAATCAGAGGGGAGAGCAATGTATGACCGAGCAATGGCACCTGGCATCTTCGAGGGCACAGGAAGCAATGGACCATAGACAGTAATGCATAGGAAAGAGCGGGAAAGATAATGTTACTCCACTACCTAATCAGGATTATGTCCACCACATGGGTGTACCAAGCTCAATAACTTAGCTGGAGGCCAGCCTCATCCCCCGGCCCTGATACCAGACAGTCAGGAAAGGGAAGAGAAGATTATACCAGCCCATGGATTACCAACAGTAAATAGATAGAAGAAGCTGATTAATGATAATAAAACAGCACTATCGAAATAGGGACAATGTTCGCCGAACCTGGGGTACTATACCAATTAATCAGCTCAAACCAGCCACAGTATCACCACAGAAACTAGACAATTAGTAAACCTAGAGAGAATATACCAACCCAATATGACTGCCTGATACATAAACTAACCTACAGAGATTATGAGACATACAACCCACTAACCAAAACCTCAATTTTCTGCTTACTTAATTCACACAAAACCCACATAACCCCCTCTCTCAAAGCAAACCACACAGACTTCACCACACCGCAACAACAAACAACCAACACATAGATTGCAACAACAGCCGCAAGGACCCGCTTCGACCCTAATTGCACACACAAGCTCAGCGCACAGTGAAAACCGAACTGAAGCTGCCAACAGTACACCACCTCTCACTTTGCTATGCCCTCTTCACCCACTAACCCACCACGCCCACCTTTTGTTTACAGATCCGCCTGAGCGCCTGGTTGGTGACGATGCACTATATAAATACCTTTAACATTAACATAACATTAACAATATTCCAGCTGGAGGGGATGAAGTGTTATCATCTTGGGCATGAGGCTGTATTTCGGGAGCAATACATTAGCTTGTGGTTTTACAGTAAAGTTATAATCCCCTCCTGCCTGCCCCATTGTATATTACCTTTCAATATAAAAATACTCACTAAATAAATTCCCACGCTAACTATGGAAATGGTAAATACAATAGGTACAAAATGCATAGCACACATATATGAATACACACATCTAGACCTAACATCAAAATCATAACGCTTTCTAACATGCATTGAGTGGTTTGAAGGTGCTGGTGCCATTTTCTCATATATTGAGTAATCCGAGGGTGCTGGTTCCATGCTGTCGATGAATCTGAAAGGCAAAATGTATGCACACAAAAGAGAGAGAGAGACACACATATAGAGAAAGAAGGAAAGAGAGAGATATAAAAGGCAAGCGCAAGAGAGCTCCTGGCAATCTAATCTAAGAGTTGGAGCAGCTTTTTTGCGTGTGCATGTGTTTGGAGAGGAGCTTTGAGCTATGGCAGTAGGAAAAGGAAATGAGGTAGCTGCCCAGCGCCAATTATTAAAGTTCTGGTACAGCGTCTGAAGGGGCTTTTCGGGCGTCAGACAGGTGGATCCAGTACTAGAGACCCTTCACTTTGACAGCAAGAGGAGTGGCATAAACCACTTCAAATGGTCCGTTGAACCTTGGGCTGTTTCACCTACGAACAAAGGACTGAACGTAGACAAGTTGTCCCAGCAGAAGCGGTTGAGTGAGCGCGGAATCAGTCATGGAGTCAGCTATGGAGCATGGAACTTCTCCTGATTATGGCTGTGCGATCTGTCAGGGAATGCATTTAATGGCGTGTGTTAGGGTTGTCAAATAGTCTTTAAAGTCGTCGCCTGGAACCACTGCTGCCCCGTACGGATCTGACGCTCTTCTGATGGGAGATATTGGTGGGGTGTGCATGCGACAGCCAGTTACCACCTCATGGGGTGATAGATGATGGCCTTTGCTGGGCTGTGTGTGCTGTAAGGATGCCGTGGTATCAAACAGTAAGACAGACACAAGTGATCACAGTTCAAGGGTGTTCATTGAACTTCAATTGGGTGTGAAAAACACCTATTTAATCCTTAAGATAAAGATGGGAGCAAACTACGACCATCAAATAATAATAATGCAGTCTTAGTCGAGTCTTGTCAAAATAAAAGGGCCTATACTAATAAACCTATTGCCAATCCTTGCTTCAAAATATAAATAGTGTGGGAAACAATGTTATGCAAAATAAAAGTTTTCATGAAATGATATGTCAGGATATTTAAGCCTTAGGCTCCCCTTCCCCACGTTTTCAGCATCGGGCAAGGCAGCGCACTCGAGCTTAGCACACTCTCTGGCTTCTCTAGCACAAGGTTGCAGTTCAAAATCTCAATATCAGGGCCTTCTGTGCCAAAGTCTCTTTGCCATTCAAAGTCTCATATTTCAGAAGGCCTGATGCAACACAACCAACATTAAAGTTCCTTTCCTCTTAGGATTTCACATGTACAACTTCTCATGTGTTTTACTGTTGACCCCGGGTCCCCCTCCACCGGGCTTAAACCCCCTTTAATACAAAACCAAATGTATCTACTTTTCCAAACTTTCTTTACTTCAACTAAATCAAAGACTTTCGACTGTGTGTGGGATTTTGCTCGACCCGTCGCAGGACCACTTCGATTCACAACTATTCGTTCTCTTCTTGATAGAACCTCTTTCTCACTTTCACTTTTGCCACTTATCAGCTGGATACCTTACAGAGACCTTCGATTGAGCACCCACGCGGTGCCGGACCACTCTGTCAAAGGTATTATATCTTGCTTTTAAAGTTCAATCACTCATCAGCATTTTAACTTTCCTTGGATCTCTTATCACACAGGTTTTAACAATGTTTTTTGCAGGACTCACCATACAATGTTGCTGCTTGCAAGCTGGCCTTCAACACAGGCCGTACTTGTATCAATCTCCCCAACTCACCGGCTGTGTTGATTTCATTGACGCTGCTTTATTCTTGGAGCCAAGGACGGTACCACGGCAGCTGCTGCTTCTCCCTGCTTCATTATTGATGCAGGAGGGCCCGGGTATAGCCCAAAACGCCATGCAGGATACTTCAGCCGGGTTTCCTGGTCTTAAGTTTTCTATTCTCAAGGGATCTGGAAAGCAATGGTTCCTTGTCGAAAAGGTGAAGGGAATTTCCCTCCTTGCGATCCCCTTCTGTTTTGCTGTCTTTCTTCTCTCACTTATCTGCTGTCTCAAAACCTTCCCTGTGTGCTTTGCCTCACTCAGAGTGTGCTCTCGTGCTCCGCTGATAAATGCGCCAGGATACCGCCCAACGCTAATAGCCCAATGCAATTGCCACCGGATCCCGAGTTGCGTGGGCAGTAAGTCCCCATTCCCATTGGGTCCTTAGGACACAATGGGACAGTCTGGCCACTATTACCAATCCGCAAATGGGCAGAAATTCACCAGATTTACCTCCAGCTTAAAGCTGGAGGTAAAGCTGGGTGACTTTCCACCCAACTCATAGTTCATAGTTGGATGGCGCAGTAATACAGCAGTAATAGCATTACCGCTGCATTTTTACCACTCCACCCA
This sequence comes from Ambystoma mexicanum, assembly GCF_040938575.1. NCBI lineage: Eukaryota > Metazoa > Chordata > Amphibia > Caudata > Ambystomatidae > Ambystoma > Ambystoma mexicanum. The sequence continues at coordinate 235,234,543 of NC_090926.1, read as the reverse complement.
ACTTTTTCTGAGGCCCTAAGAAAGCAGCTAAAGCATGAATCCCCTTTTGAGAGATATACTTTTGGGAACGCGCATGCCTCACCTTGCCAGCAGCCAAGTGACAGTGAAACTAAATTAAGGCAACAAGGGTCTTTTTGCGATTTCAATTGGAGGAATCTTGTAACCCAAACTGGCTGTCGGGGTCAATAAGAAACCTTTTAAGAATAATTATTGTACATTTCGTTCTCAGTTTATGGAAAACTGGAGCACAAGATGTCAAGAGCCCAGAGATTATGAGAAGAGGCAGTTGTAGATTACATCTGCTCCCAAGAGAGACTAGTGTTGAGAGTCTTGGAATCAATATTGCCATCAAGTTTGAAGTTGGTGGCAGGAGTTTTCTTCCTGGCAGGTGACTACACCAGGAAAGGACTTATAGTGGTTAATCCTGGCAGGAGAGTGGACCAGGAAAGAAGATGATGTTTTGATATCTTTGTGGCAGACAGATGTGTGAAAAGAACTTTTGTTGAATGAAGATAATTCATCACTTTATTATTTTTTGGCAAGCAGTAGCATCACTGAGACAAGTTGCTTTTTTTGCTATCCTAACAAAAGTGTTCTATTACAAGAAGAAGTATTGAAAAAGAGTGCCATGCTATCTTGACAAGAAGTCGTTTCTTTTGAAAAAAGTGTTACATGATAACAGAACCCATGCATTTGGTTTATGGAAACTGTGTTTTGGGGAGAAAGATAGTCATCCTTGCAAGAGGGACATTGTGAAAACATGGATTTTTTTTAACTACCAACCAAGTGTGGTGAAAAGGACATTTGTTGTTTCTCCAAGAAGGACTCTGTGGTTGTAAAATGCTTTTATATTTTCCTTGAACAGAACTTTGTTGAAACAGACCTGTCATCTAAGTATTCCTGAATTGATTCAGGGGAAGGGAATACAACATTGGTTCCAAGGACTGCTTTTAAGAACATTTGAGTTTGAATTACTAAACAGTTTTTTTTAACCCAAAGTTAGCCATAATTTCCGTGTGTAATTTGTATGTATGTATTAGTGTGAGGACCAGAGGTATTTTGCACACTAGGTCAGTTTTCTTTAGTTTTAGTTTGCTAGGTAGGGACCTCTCTGTTAGGCTAGGAACAGTTAGGCGTTTATCAAAAACCCTTTTTACTTTGAAAAAATTGCAAACTTTTGTAGAGAAGGAGCCAAGTACCTCTACCAGAAGTCCCGCCCCCATGCTGCCTATATGTTGGGAACCGGAAATTGCAACATGCACAAAGCCAGTAATTATACCTATACCACAAAGAATTCTCGAGACAAGGTATCCATTGAGAAAACCATACATACATACACAAAGAAATAACAGTCGTCTGGAAGAAGTCCCGGAAGAAGTGTAAAAATTAGCAAGAAAGAGAAGACTGGCGACATCATGCAAAATGAGAATGATGCACCTAGAAGAGATGTCAATGAAGAAAAAATATAAAATCTATAGACTCTGATGATGAAAAATCAAGTAAAAGCAACATTTTGGGATTGAAATGAAGATTGTTTGTGCGAAGAAACACTGAAGAAAATGCAAAGTCATTTTACAATTGTACAGATAGTAGACAAAGTAATCATGAGGCTGGCTACGTAGTAAATAAACTGCAGGCGATGCGCCAATGTATATTCATGGGCATGTATAGAATCTGGATGTTCCGCATGCACTTTAGCAAACCTGAACCCTGTGAATTGAAAGGGCTTGAAGTGTGGCACAGATGAATAAAACAGCTGATGGCGAAGGAGAATTCAAGAAAGGCTGGCTGGCCCAATGTCAAGCGTCGGGGCCGTCGTGTGTCTGACTGTCTGATTCAAGGAGATACATGAACCTGGGAAAGAAGCAAGCTCCTGTTGGAGGTGTAATGGAAAAACACTAGAAATGCCAAGAGTTCTTCATTTAATAGTATTTTATGCAATGAAAGAGCTCAAAACGTGGTCTACAGTCACATGGTCAGATGAAAATAGACTTTGGGTCGAGCTACACCGAAACCAGAAGATAAGGCCATATCTCTACTCCCCTTTATTCTCAGGCACAGAAATCTTCTACAAGGCCAAGTTCAAAGCCTTAATTGAATGGTAGACCGGAGGAGTGAAGATGGATGAGGGCTAATTGGGTGGGGAGGCGCGTCCATGCCGACACCCCTCGCACCTGGGGTACCAGCTTGCGTGCTGCTAGCAAGTGGAATATTCCAGAAGGGCACAAGCGTGCCAACCAATTGTGGAGGGCCATGTAGTACAGAGCCCTATAGTTTGAGAAGCCAATAGGGTGTTGTGTATTAGTCTGACACAGAAGATGATTTGCACTTGGGGAGGGCTTAGTTGTCCACCTGATCTTAGAGACCCAATCATAACCCATGGCTATATAGAACATATACCTAGATGTTCCTTTTAAGCCAATCACAATCCCAGTTAGGTTTTCGTAGTTTGCCACATAGGATGACCTTAGTAGTTAAACATTTTTAGTATAAGAATGCTGTTTGTTCATATTATGTTTGAGATCGTGCTGTGCGACGTCTGTTGATGTCCGTTGTAACTCCCAGTTTTAGATAATTGTTAATAAAACAGTACTGTGTTTTGCCAAATTCTTCAGCCGGTCTGATTTATTGATATATGAGTAAGTTCTGCATCCCCAACCATCTCGATTATTGCTACCTCATCTTAAAGGGCCCTAAGTCACAGGGTTCACGTGGTAGCAGAGGTAGGATGGTTAAAGATCTGTCGACCAAGTAGGTTTTTAAGGGTCTCAGAATATCGGACGTCCTCTGCCATTTATCTGGAGGACCGCAAGACTTCCTGTGGATATCGGTCGACAAAAACTCTTGCAAGAGAATAGGTATAGGTGGGACGCGTCACTCGTTCACGAAATCCCCTCCTGGTTTCCACAATGAGCTGAGCGGACTGAAACTGACGGTGGCTGGTTGAAAGAGGAGATGATCCCGAGGGTCAGAAGATGAAACGCGAATGGTGAGTAGATTGAGAAAGATGGCAAAAAATTAATGAGAAAAAATGGGGGATTGTGATAATATGGAGAAAGTAACGGGGGGTTGGTTGGTTGTTTAAATACAAAACTAGGAGCGTCAAGACGAGGAGCATCAGAGATAAGCCCAGAGTCTTACGTTCAAGGGACGTTTAGTAGAAGTTATTCCAAAATCCAAAGTGGATAAATAGATGACACACAGACAAAGGTCTGTGAAAGGGATACATTTGCACTCCTATCAGAGTATTTTTAGGGGCAGGAATAGCAGCGAGGAGCACTGAGGAAAGGTTTTATGTTGAAAGCCGGCTAGTCTGTCTGTTTGTGTATTTTAAGTATTTTATGTATTAAGAAAAGAGTGAAATGTCAAAGAGCGACAAACGATAGGCTGTGTGAAGTAGAGATTGAGAGTAAAATCTACTTATTTAGTCATTGTCAGCGCTGACCGAGCAGGTAGATTGGAATAAAGTGTGAAGTAGAGGTTTGGAGCCGCAACGGTTCGTGCTCGCTCATATTTATTACTTTTCTGAAATGTATTTTTGTGTAAATTAACGGTAAGTATCGACAGTCAATTGAGACTTGTTGCAATGGAGGATGTCACTCTACTAGTGCATCTGTGTAAGCAACTGCCAAAACACGCACCCAATTCTTAAGCAATACAGTGCAGAATGGGTTAAGGGCACGGCAGATAAAATGTTCATGTCATGGCCACAAGGGGAATCACTGTCAAAGCGGTTTTGCAATACATGACCACATACTTGCACACTGCGTACATGGGAAAGAAGTTGGAAAAAAGGCTTTGGAAGATGTACCAGGAGGAACGGGAATACCCGCCTCCTGAGGACTGGATGCTTAACCAGTGTAAAGAGGAGGGTGTTGAGCCTTCTGCTCCCCCTACCACACCTGAAGTAAATGGCGATAGTACAAAAGATGATGGAGTGTATCCATTAAGGGAATTGAAAGCAGCAACAGGATATAGTTATCCAATACCTGAACTGCCTGCTTACAGCAGTGACGAGAGCCCAGAAAGGACTCCAGAAAAGGAAGTGATCGCTAAGGTCTTATGAGACAAAGAGAAAAGTGAACGGGCAAATCTGACCCTAGTGACAGAATGAGAAATTAAGAGATGAAAAGGAGAAAAAGACTAGGGTGACAAGATAGCACTCGTACAGAACGAATGGTTGGGTGGACAGATATTGCTCAAACTTGATGGGAAGAGTATTGAGGAAGTAAGGCAAGGGGAAGATCAAGATGAACAGGACAAAAAAGACAGGGAACGAGAGAAACAATTGAAAGAAGATGAGTATAAAAGGAAGAGTAGGCAAGAACAAGAGCAGATATATCAAGAAAAGCAGCCAATGAAGGAAGAAAGAGCAGACAGCAAAGAAAATATGACAATAGACTGAGAGCAATCGAAGAGCGAGACAGGCTAGAAAAGAAGAGAGAAGTAGAGGAATAACAGAAATTAAGAGATAAAGGAATGCAAAGACGCAGAGATGAAGAAGTGCGTAGGGCAAATGAAAGAAGAATAGCGAAAAGACAGGAAGAGCAAAGGGTTAGAGAGGAAGCAAAGAAGCAAAGGGAATTTGATGAAGAGGTGGAGCGAAAAAGGAGGCAGCAGGCACGCAATATTGATCGTATTGAGAAAGAGCTGATGGAACCAGGTCCAGTAGTATTATGGGGCGACATAGAGGAGTTTCTCCCATTGCAAGAAGCAATGCCAGGACCATCTAGGGTAAACCTAGAGGAGACTTTTGAGATAGGAAGTGTAAGAGACAGAATCGATAAAGCCTATCAGGAGACGAGGACAAAAAAATGAATCAAGGAGCAAAGGAAAGGAAGATCGATCTATAATTGCCCAGTCACGAGGCAAGGAAGGAAGCCCATTTAGTCTCGAACACAGAGCCTTGTCTTTGGACAGGCAGACGCTAAACAGAGATGAGAAAGATGACACCCAAACTAGTTGGAGAAAAGATGTGTCAAACAAAGACAAAGAAACCTTCCATTGCGTGGAGGGAGCAAGTGCATGCAGTTCTGGGGGATGCTTTCAGACAGACAAGGAAGAAGTTGGATTTAGACCAACCTAGAGACAGGACGCCAGAGCCTATGGCGTACTCAGAGCAACCTAAAGGGCAATCTCATGGTGAGAGAGGGGAATCGCCACCCAATATGAGCAGGTTAAGGTCATTGCCAGGTAGAAGGTGAACAGGAACCATTGTTTCTACTATGGATAGGCAGACAATGGGAGTCGATTGCGATTTTGGGATTTCGCCATTTCCTTTATTGGAAAAAGGAGGGGTCAGACCGCAATATATCCACTGACCCCAGATTGATAAGAATCATTTAAGATGTAAACTTCCCAGCTTAACAGCGGGTGCGGGGAATGGATTTATGAGTTAGAGACAATGACTTGAGGAATCACTCTAGCCATAGGGGACATTAAGGGTCTTCTAGTAGCTATCCTTGGGGAAAGGGCTGATGACATTTGAACGAGAGCAGGATACTCAAGTGGCACGGCACAGAACACAGTGCATGACGGAGCGCCATTTATTAATTGTAGGGCAGCAGTTTGGAAAGAGCTTAGAGAGGGGTTGGGAATGCAGCAAACAGCGAGTATGTCACAAGTGAATAACCAACGTCCAAGGAAATGGGTTCATTCCGAGAGGCAGGGGAACGGGTTTCAGGGGAAGAGGAGGTTTCCGTAATAATCAAGGAGCTTTCCAGAATAACCAAGGTAGGTTTCAGATCGTACAGAATGATAATCAAAACATGCAGGGAGGACAGATTAGAAGACTCCCTCCTGTGTGCTGGACATGTGGAATGATAGGACACATCGCGTGAACATGTGAGAGCCAAGGTTATGTACAGAATGGGAAATTCTCAAGAGGGGTGGACAGCTTATCCTCCCGCATATAGCTCTCAAAATAGGGATGGGTTTGCCCAAGATCAGACAGTGTATCAAGCGCAAGCGCCACAAATGCAACAGGCTTTACACCCACAGCAAGCACCATTGAATCCGCCACAAGGACAGTCACAGCATGCATCTATGCAGATACAGCAGAGTGCAAACACAGGATAGCTATTTACTCATAGAGTGGGGGGTGTCACTGTCACGGTTGGAAGTTCTTTTACAGGCACGGGAATAAGCATGTATCCACAATAGGACAGCTCACACGGTGACTTGATGTGTTCAGTACTATTGCTGACACCAGATCCTCAAGAAGAACCAAGGGTTGATGTTACCATAGGAGGCAAATCCTTTTCATTTTTAGTAGACACTGGGGCAACTCGCTCATGTGTACAACAGGGAGAATTTCCGTTATCAGCAAATGCCTTGAATGCTCAAGGTTTTTCTGGAGCTACAAGTAGAGTTCCTTTTACTGAGAAATTGTCAGACTCTAGAGGAGAATGTGACATGTCTGTTCCATTATTGTATTCAAGACAGACACTGGTTCATATTCTGGTACGAGATTTAATGATGAAGTTGAATATGACAATTTCTTCTACTGACGAAGGTATAGTGTGTTCCACTCCAGGAATACATTATTTAAATGTGGGTGAATTTATCATGGCGTTTACAGGGCAAATAGCTCTGCGAGGAATGCCAATGGAGCCAGAAGTCATTCACTATGGGGTACACATCTTATTAACATGGCTACCCGGTTTAATGGGAAAGATTATCAGGATACCTGATGAATTCCTGTTCAGGTCACAAGTACCTATTGACGAAGAGGGGGGACAGATTATTCCCCTAGAATTACAGGCAGCCATACTTTGAGCGGATTCGGCTATGTTTGAAGGAACCAATGATGAGGGCAGGCCATGGAGAAAGGTAATTGTCATTGGGGAAGGGTACAGATTGACTGACGTCACTGACAAGGATATGTTCAGAGACGGTCCGTCAGATGACGAGGTAGTGTTCGAAATGAGCATCAATTATTGGATCAGGATAGAAAGAAGGGAGATCCCACTGTGAATAGTGATAGTACAACAGCACCCAGCATTTTTTGATGAGGATATGGAAAAGGTGCCAATATCTTTATGGACTACATGTCCCTTTGACGTAGGCCTATTGAAGGGGGTGGGAGAAGCTAATATTAAGCTGAAACCAGGAGCCATTAATGCCTCGAGCAAGGCATTACCCGATGTCCCGGGAGGCAGATGAGGGGGTTTTTAAGAATATATCAGCTATGATGGAACAAGCATTTGAGTGACGTCAGAGTCACCATGCATTACAGTGGTGTACCCTGTGAAATAATTGAAGGGGGGGGTAATGGCATTTAATTCAAGACATGAGATCAATTAACCAGATTGTAGAAGCAGAGTTTCCTGTAGTTTCAAATCCAGCGACGATTCTATGCAGTATTCCCCCAGAGGCACGATATTTCATTGTGATTGACTTGAAAAATGCATTTTTCTCAATCCCGTTGCATAAGGATTCTCAATACCTTACATCATTTATGTTTTGTCAGACTAAAATGACAAGCAAATGTATGCCCCAAGGGTATTGTGAGTCTCCATTGATCTTTAAAAGGGTCCTGCAGATGGACCTAAGCAATATTGATTTGCCAAGTGTTGTACTGCAGTACGTAGAAGACATTTTAGTTTGGAGCACAACGGAAGAAGAGTGTAGACGAGACTCGATTCAGTTGATGACTCTCCTTGCAGACAAAGAATATAAAGCTGACAGGGAGAAATTGCAATATTGTCAGGAAGAGGTGTTGTACATAGGCCAGTTAATTTTGCATGAAGGAAAGAAAGTTACACCTGATAGGGCTGAGGCATTTATGAAAATGCCAAAACCACACACCATAAAACAAATGCAGCAGTTTCTGGGACTGTGCAATTATGTTAGAATATGGGTATCTGATTATAGTTCATACACAAGACCCCTTTTACAGGCTCTGAAGAAAGTACAAGTGAACAAGGATAAAATAGAGTGGACTGAGGAAATGGAGGAAGGGTTTGAGGAATTGAAAAAAGCAATTTGTACAGCTCCAGTTTTATGAATTCCCAATTATTCTGAGGAGTTCTTCCTATTCTCACAGCATATGAGGTGGTCATATCACACCCGGCAATCAAAATAGTCAGGTGTAAAATAGTGAACCCTGCCACATTTGTAGGCGAAACATTGGCAGCAGACGAGCAAGCGCACGATTGCTTGAATTATGAGGAATTCTATGATGAGATCTCGAGGGTGAAGGAGAACGCTCTAGCAGGGGTGGAGATTCTCTCTATTGACAGTTCTTTGAAAATGTATCAAACAGATGGCGAAAGGCATTCAGGTTCAGCTGTGGTAAGGCAAAGAGCTAATGGGGAGTTCAAAGTAGTAACAAGTGCAAGACTACTGTCTCACTTTTCGGCACAGCCTAAGAATTGGTGGCTCACATTGTAGCACTTGAAAAACATGCAGATCAGGAAGTGACAGTGTGCAGTGACTCCGCCTATGTGACATCAACCATGCACGCGGGGTTAGCACATTGGAAGAGGAGAGGCTACCACTGAGCAGACGGCACTCCATTGCAACATGCTGCATTATTGGACAGGCATATTAAGGCACTAGGCTCCCAGCAGCCATCAATCAGTTAAATGCTCAGCACATACTAAGAGGCCTGATTTTATTTCACCCACTAACCAAGCCGCAGACGAAGAGGCAAAAAGTGGTGCATATTCACCTGATATACGAGTTTTGATACTCCCAATTTGAAAGAAAAAATGGTTGCGATTATGATTGTAAATGAAGGGTTTAACCATTTGTCTAGAACGCAGTTAATGGAAGTTCAAGGCTGTACTCCACAGGAAGAGAAGGAACTATGGACACAGAGGGGTTTTCTTTATCCCCTTTTGAAGTATTGAGGTGGCAAGAACACCACTCAAAAGCTGGTGATGCATGTAGCCTTATTAAGGGTGGTGTTAGAACAGCTACACTAGCCTGCGCATGTACCTAGGGAGAGCCTCGGAGCATCTATTGTGGAGGACTGGTTTGTACCGAACCTGTTAGAACACGTTGCTTTTTATGTAGTAAATTGCATCATATGTCAAACGTTTACTGCTGGGCAAACATTGCAAACAATCAGAGGAGTGATTCCTCGACCGAATGGTCCTTTTCAGCATTTACATATAGATTATGTAGATATGCTGCAAGTATGTAATGGACATAGGTATATGATAGTGCCCCTTTTCGAGATGGATTGAAGCTGGTCCATGTTCACAGATTTTAGACCGAGAAGTATTCCCTAGATGAGGAGTATGTGAGGTGCTGAGGTCCCACAATGGTCCTCATTTAGTGAATGAGGTATTCAAGCAGATTAGCCTATTGCTTAGTATTAAACATTTGTTTTCTTCTGCTTATCACCCACAAGCGAACAGTATATGTGAGAGACTCAACGGTCTTCTCAAGGAAAGGATAGCAAAACTGAAATTGACACTGAAGAAGGGGTGGCTGTGGTGCCTGCCCCTTGCATTATCTGCATTACGGAATCAGCCCGGGTCGGACCACCACCTCACGCCCCATTAGTTCAGGCTTGTCCGACCTTTTTGAATGTGGGGCCGAAGCATTAACTTTTTGTCTCCCGGTGGGCCGGTGAGCCAAAAGTCAACACCCTCACCAAAAGCAGTATATTCAAAATCGATGTTGTGTGACCTTTGACACAATAGCATCACAGGCAGTGATAGCCATGCAGTCCCAAAGATAGCTTTTGGTGTCAGGGACAGTGATCAAAGGTTAGTTTCTTGTGATTTCTTCCAGTGTGTATGTGTTGATATTTTTCTGAAATAGTGGGGGCGACCGAGTGTAGCGAGGGAGCTATAACGATCTAGGGAGGGTTTTGGGGGGACCCCCCAAGATTTCTTTTTCAAATATAGGGCTGAAATGGTGCATTTTACAGCAGGAAAAGTGGCCAAAAAGCCATAATTTTACAATCAATTCTGAAGGGGAACATGTACATTCCATGTCACCAACAGCAGACAAGAACATTGTAGAGCACAACAAATTTTAATGATCAATGTGTCCACAGTGTAAGACAGCACTGTCACTAATGTAACACATTGGCATGCTGGTTGTGCCCAAAATATGCCTCTGTAGCAACATGTCTATGCTGGTTGTTCCCAATTTAGACCAGCATTGTCCTGTACAAAGCATGAATGATGCTGCCTGAGCATGTGCTGTGTGCCCAATACATATGCCAACTTACCTCTGTAATACACATTCATTACTTCTTTGTTAATGATTGATGCTGCCTGTGCAGTGTGCCCAATACATATGGCAGCTTATCTCTGTAATACACATTCATTACTTCTGTGGTAATGAAAGAAGCATAATCCCATTCAAAAGATAAAATATGGAAAATTGATCACCCAAAGGTGAACCCAATTGAAGACTACTCCCATCTTAGTCATAGGGCAAAGTAGGAGTTTGTTCAACCCGAGAAAACTTCAAAAAAGGTTTTTCATATTGTACCTATTGTGTACGTGTTATACTTGTGATACCATGCCTCCCCTACACAACACGCCACGCCACATTGTTAGCAATGATTTTGTCATATAAATTAAGTAGAAAGACGCAGCGATGGGAAAAATGTGCCTAGCAATGCAAGCTTTCAATTTTCCATCAAACACCAAACTAAATTAATGGAAACCATTTGAAGCAAACAGAACCAATTCAGATAGCAAGAGATGAATGCTGTTATTCTCGTAGGATGTGCGACAAGAAGAGGAAGGAATAGCAGAACAGGGTCAGAAGACGAGAATCAAAATCCAGCTTTCGGCTGAAAAGAATCTTGTATTGAACAATACACCCTGTGTATCTCAGGATGATTTCAGAGAAAACACCTTTCCACATAGTATGCCTGAAGAGTCATCGGCGTGTGCCAAATATCCTGAAGGAGTACAAAGCATTCCACAGCATAGAGAAGTTAAATGTAATGCTGAAAGCTGAAAGCACACACATTGCAGCAGTGAGCGCTCAACCCACTGAGCTATCATATTGGCTATAGTAAAATGAGCAATTATTCGGTAGTGGATACGATTAAACTGGTAACTGAGATTTAACAGCAGACCAGTTAAGTTCATCTGCAAGTTTGGTGCAAAGTTGGCCGCATGTCAAGCATGCATACATCTACTTTTCAGGGTTCAGAGGTTGGCAACATAGGGAAACCAGCGCACTCACAGGACATCCACGCCCATACAAATTAATAAACTGTGACTGCCTCTGGTGCCCCCGGGGCACCAGAGGCAGTCACAGTCCTCCGCCACAGCCCAGAATTCGGGTCCACGGACCCGACAACATTGAAAAAAATAAATATATAAACCAGGCCATGGCCTGTTACTGCCTCTGGTGCCCCCTCCAAGGGGGCACCAGAGGCAGTAACAGTGCTCCGCCACGGGCCAGAATTCGGGTCCACAGACCTGACACAACATTGAAAAAAATAATAATAAACCAGGCCATGGCCTGTTACTAACTCTGGTGCCTTCTCCCAGGGGGCACCAGAGGCAGTAACAGTGCTCCACCACAGCCCAGAATTCGGGTCCACAGACCCGACACAAAATTGAATAAATAAATATATAAACCAGGCCATGGCCTGTTACTACCTCTGGTGCCCCCTCCTAGGGGGCACTAGAGGCAGTAACAGTGCTCCGCCACGGGCCAGAATTCGGGTCCACAGACCTGACACAACATTGAAAAAAATAATAATAAACCAGGCCATGGCCTGTTACTAACTCTGGTGCCTTCTCCCAGGGGGCACCAGAGGCAGTAACAGTGCTCCACCACGGCCCAGAATTCGGGTCCACAGACCCGACACAAAATTGAATAAATAAATATATAAACCAGGCCATGGCCTGTTACTACCTCTGGTGCCCCCTCCCAGGGGGCAGCAGAGGCAGTAACAGAGCTCCGCCACGGGCCAGAATTCGGGTCCACAGACCTAACACAACATTGTAACGCTCACCTGAATCCCTCGGAGGCGCAGGTCTGGGCTGGGGGTTCTCGGAGTCTTCTAGGGTCACGCGCAGGCCTCGAATGCCACCCTGGAAAGGCCCTTTCCTCACTGAGATCTTGATCTGAAGGGTGAGGTGTCTGCAATTATGAGAGCAAGGGGTTAATATGGATATATAAGCCTGACTGGGTAAGCTGCCTCCCCTTCCTGGTACTCCCAAGTAGTTTGTAGGCTAAATGTGCTCACCTTATGTAGGTGAAAGCGGAGCTCTCCATCCTGCGTCTGTGCAGGGGCGCCGAAGCCAGTTACTTCACTGGTTAATTGTCCAGCCTCTTGGTTGCAGAGGATGAAGATTTGGAGCTAGGCCGTTGTTAGCAGCACGAACGGCGGTTGCTTGAATATGGAGGTCCGGAGAGCGATGGAATGGCGAAGGTATTGCAGGCAAGTAAGTAGAAAATGTCAATTCGAAGTTAAAAGCACTTCTTAATGTCTCTTTTCCTTTTTCAGGTCGCAGAAGCAGCTGAGTAGAAAAATGGATGTCGAGGAATGCACCGCGGAGTGAGAAAGATGAGCGCTGCCCAAAACACGTGCGTATAGATGGAGTTTTGTATTTCTTAATGATGTCCTTTTGTTTTGCAGATGCGAGTAGCAGCGTCGGCGGAGGCGAGAAGAATGCAGCGCAGGTAAGGAAAGTTTCACTGAGGTTTACTAACCAATGTCTTTGCTTCCACAGGGTGCCGGAAAAATGGAAAGCTGCAGCCCGTGGCTTGAGATGCACCGATGGACTGGGTAAGTGCTGCGCTGGTTTTTATCTCGTGCTAACCTGGTGTTCTTTTCCCTTTTCAGATGCTGCTGAAGACGAAGATGGTATTTCGGAAGGTAAGATTGCGGATTTCTCTTCCCCAGATGCAGAAGTTGAAGATTCTCTGGAGCTGACACGGTGAGCGTCCTGCTGCTATTGCAGAATAACGCGAAGCACGTTGCTCTGATCGGGCGTGGTTTAAATAGCTTACTGGAGTGCTTAGGTGTCTCCTTCCACAGCAGCCTCGCCCAGGTAAGAAGTCCCAGCTTCCAGAATAGTTCCAGTATCCAGTCCCAGAGAGTGGTGCTGGCCACACCCAGAAGGTAAAGTAGTTCCAGCCATGGATGGATGAGGATTTCATCCTGCAGGTGAGTGAGCAGCATAGTCTGCAGCAGGTAGGTCAACCCAAGCACCATTCCTTACATCATGAGCCCGGCACGTCCTGTGCTGGGACTGGGTCCCCTTATGAGCCTGGAGCCACTGGCGCAGGACAAGGTCCATAAGGCCCCTATGGGAGCCGATGGGTGCCTGGAAATGAAGTTGCGACCCAGCTTCCAAGGCAGTTGGGCTAAACCTGACTCCTTGGAGGCTGCGGTCATGACAGCACCCCCCTCAAGGCCCCTCCCAAGCTTGTCTTTTCCGGAGGTTTTGGCTTGTTGGGAAAAGCCCGATGACATTTTCGGAATAGACGAGGTGCATGTACATATTCTGAGGGTTCCCAAGATCTCTCCTGGGGTCCATATCCCTTCCAATCAATCAGGTAGTATAGTTTTGATTTGGACATTTTGGAGTCCAAGATGTTTCGAATTTCAAATTCGGATTCTCCGTCAAATTGGATTGGCTCAGGAGGTTTAGTCATACGGGTTCCGGGTTGCACAGGTTTCAGGAGAGAAACATGGAAGACAGGATGTATCTTCATTCGAGTAGGTAATTCTAGTTTGACAGCCACTGGGTTAATCACGGCCGTGATCGAGTAGGGTCCTAAATATCTTGGGTTGAAGGTACGTGCCCCTTTTAAAGATAAATGTTTAGTGGACAGCCAGACTTGATCTCCTTTTTGATATTGAGGAGCCTCTTTTCGATGTTGGTCTGCTCCTTTTTTGTATGATTCTTTAGCTCGTTGAAGATGAGCTGTGGCTTCTTTAAATGCTTGAGTTATCGTCGAATGCAGATGGTCAACGCAGGTGTTCCGAGAGCTTGAGGTGGGTCCAGATTTGAGGTTCGAGGATGACTTCCATACAGCAGGAAAAAAGGGGTTTTTCCCGTCCCAGAATGGATTGAATTATTGTAAGCGTATTCAGCAATCCAAAGGACATCCTTCCAAGTACCCTCTGATTGATGCAACATGCAGCGCAGATATTGTTCTAAAGTTTGGTTAGTTCTCTCAGTCTGCCCGTCGGTTTGAGGGTGATGGCTGGTGGAAAGTCGTACATCAATTTGTGCTAAACGACAACAACTCCGCCAAAAATGGGAAATAAATTGGCTCCCTCGGTCAGAGATTAGTACTGAAGGGAAACCGTGCAACCGGACAATGTTTTCAAGAAATTCTCGGGCTAGAATGGAAGCTGTAGGTAAACCCTTCAGTGGGATAAAATGAGCCATTTTTGAAAAAAGGTCCACGATCACTAGAATTGTGTTGTATCCGGAGCAAGGGGGTAAATCCGTGATAAAATCCATCGAGAGCGTGTGCCAAGGGCCTGGTGGAATGTCTATTGGACGTAGTAATCCTGCTGGTTTTTCCTTCTGACTCTTGTTTTGTGCGCAGATACCACAAGAAGCCACAAACTCTTTAACATCTTTCCTCCAAGATGGCCACCAAAAATGCCTTTTAATTTTCTCTGAGGTTTTGGCAACTCCAGGATGTCCTTCCATTAGAGAATCATGGTAGCAGGTGATGACCTGTTTTGTAAGTCAGCGTAGGGTAAGAATAGTCTTCCTTGGAAATACAATAGGTTCTGATCTATTGTAAAATCCTTTCCTTTCAATTGCCAATTCGATGAATCTTCGGGAGTTATGAGTTGATTGACCCTTGCTTTAATCTCTTCGAGGGATAGTGTGTTGATTGCTCCTAGTATCTTTTGTTCAGGAATTATTGGCACCGGCTCCGGATTAGCTGTAAGTTCGTCTACCCCTATCCGGGAAAGGGCGTCTGCTTTTCCGTTCCTAACGCCTGGTCGATATGTGATTACAAAATCGAATTCTGCAAAGAATAAAGCCCAGCGTAGTTGCCTCGAAGATTGAGCTTTAGCTGACTTCAGGTACTGGAGGTTACGGTGATCCGTGATTACAGTTACTGTGTGCCGGGCTCCCAAAAGATAATGCCGCCAGGCCTTAAAGGCGGACTTAATTGCCAAGAGTTCTTTGTCCGTAATTGTGTAGTTGATCTCAGGAGCCGAAAATTTGCGAGACCAAAAGGCTACAGGGTGTAACTGGTGCGTTTCGTGGTCTCTTTGTGACAGCACCGCCCCCATTGCAAGACTGGAAGCGTCTGTCTCGACGATGTAGGGAAGTTCTGGACGGGGATGCCTTAAGACTGGAGCAGAGATAAATTTGGCTTTTAATTCTTGGAAGGCTTGTTCGGGTTCTGGAGTCCACTCGAACTTTTTATTCTTTTTCAGAAGATCCGTGATAGGTTGGACTACCCGAGAGAATTCAGGAATGAACCTTCGGTAAAAATTAGCGAAGCCCAGCATGCTCTGTACACCTTTCACGGAAGTTGGGGAAGGCCATTTGGTGATAGCATCCACTTTTCTTGAGTCCATGTGAACTCCGTTGGGTGATAAGATGAACCCTAAAAATTCCACTTCCTTTGCGTGAAAGGTGCACTTCTCCAGTTTAGCAAACAAGCGGTGTTGGCGAAGTCTCTGTAAAACCGCTGTGACATGTCTACGATGATCTGTTTCTGAGGCTGAGTATACCAGGATGTCGTCAATATAAACGACTACGCACACATCAATAAGTTCTCTGAGGACATCATTCATGAAAAACTGGAAAGCGGCCGGTGCGTTACATAGTCCGAAGGGCATTACTTGATACTCAAATAATCCATATTTAGTGCGAAAGGCCGTCTTCCATTCGTCGCCCTCCTTAATGCGTACCAAATGGTAAGCTCCTCTGAGGTCTAACTTTGTGTATATGCAGGCGCCTTTTACCTGGTCCAATAATTCAGGAATCAAGGGCAACGGGTATCGGTTTTTGACTGTAATCTGGTTCAGGGCGCGATAATCGATACAAGTTCTTAGGTCACCTTCCTTTTTCGGGACGAAGAACAAAGCTGCGGAAGCCGGGGATTTCGAGGGGCGGATGAATCCGTTAGCCAAGTACTGGTCCAAGAATTGCCTGAGATGGAGGTTTTCTGGTTCAGTGAGGGCATATATTCTACTGCACGGAGGGGTGGACCCAGGTATTAGGTCTATCTGGCAGTCGTATGACCGATGCGGAGGCAGGGTGTTGGCTTGATCTTTCTGAAAGACGTCGCTGAACTCTTGGTATTCCAGAGGTAATCGGGGGTCCTCGGAAGTGATGGCTGCTAGCTTGATTTCGGGCTGAGGATAACAGGTTGAAGCGCATTCTGGAAACCGAATTACCTTGGCCCGCCAGTCTATCTGAGGATTGTGCTTTTCCAACCAAGGCATTCCCAGAATCACCTGAAACTGCGGGGCCTTGATTACATCAAACACGATCTTCTCCCGATGTCCGTCTTGACATAACAACGTTACCTCCATGGTGGTATGAGAAACTGATCCGGAAGCTATTTCAGTACCATCCACTGTAGTGATTACGTCCTTTACCATCTTGGGACGTAGGGGAAGATCCATCCTGATAGCCAAGTCTTGGTCCACATAATTACCGATTGCTCCGCTATCAATGTATACTTTGATAGCATGCATGCGATCTGGTCTATTGGGACTTATGAGGACCATAGGCATTACCAAATGCGAGGTCAAGGAACTGGTTTTAACGCTCGGCAAGCGGACCTCTACGCTTGTCGGGCGAGGTCGTTTCCCGATTCCAGTTTCTCAGCATTTTTATCAGAAACTCCTACGGTCTTCTTGATCGGTTTCACTGAGCAATCACGAAGGAAATGTCCAGAATTCCCACAGTATAGGCACAGCTGTAATTGCCTTCTTCTTTCCCGTTCTTTCTGAGTTAATGGTCCTTTTACTACTCCTATTTGCATTGGTTCCACGGAGTCATTCCCTTTAGCGGAGCTCTGAGGTCTTGAAAGTACCCGGGTTTCAAATCTGGATTGATCGGTCTTCCTGTTCTGTAGCCGATGATCTAATTGGACTACTAGGTCGATATAATCTGAACAGTGTTGCGGCGGATTAACCACCTGTGCTAAAACGTCTTTAAGTTCCCCACGTAGACCTCTGTAGAAGAGCGTGATTCTCTTATCTTCAGGCCACCTGGTCTCAACCACCAGTCTATTAAAGGACGCTATGTAAGCCAGGAGATCCTGATTACCTTGTCTGAGTGACAGGAGTTCATTGTCCAAGGCCTGCCCCTGTGAATGTCTTGCGAACAACTTTTCCATACTAGTCTGAAAGTCTTGAAAGTTATAGAGAAGCGGGTCATCCTGTGTCACGAGAGGAATGGACCAATCTGCAGCACTACTGCTAAGATAGGAAAGTACAAACGCTACCTTGGCTTGGTCCGTTGGAATGCGGCGGGTCTACACAGAAAGTGCAAGCGGCATTGATTGATGAATACTGCATATCGCTTTGGATCACTGGAAAAACGTTCGGGCGGGGCCAAAGGCACATTCCCTGGCAGATTAATTTGCACCGGATTACTTGAGGTTGTAGGAGTGCCGCCCCCTCCATAGGGAGGCAGTGGCGTCTGTCCCGCTTGAGCCTGTAGCAACTGTCTGGCCAGGTCATCCGTCCGTTCCTTGGCAATGATCAACTCCCTTCGTAAAGCGTTTGTTTCTTGGCGAGATGCGTGTACTTCTGCCCTTAGTTCCCCAAGCAATTGAGCCAGTTGATCTGTGTCCGAGGTTTCCATTGCGCCTGGGTGGGAAAATTGCGGTAGGCTTCGTGTTCTGTAACGCTCACCTGAATCCCTCGGAGGCGCAGGTCTGGGCTGGGGGTTCTCGGAGTCTTCTAGGGTCACGCGCAGGCCTCGAATGCCACCCTGGAAAGGCCCTTTCCTCACTGAGATCTTGATCTGAAGGGTGAGGTGTCTGCAATTATGAGAGCAAGGGGTTAATATGGATATATAAGCCTGACTGGGTAAGCTGCCTCCCCTTCCTGGTACTCCCAAGTAGTTTGTAGGCTAAATGTGCTCACCTTATGTAGGTGAAAGCGGAGCTCTCCATCCTGCGTCTGTGCAGGGGCGCCGAAGCCAGTTACTTCACTGGTTAATTGTCCAGCCTCTTGGTTGCAGAGGATGAAGATTTGGAGCTAGGCCGTTGTTAGCAGCACGAACGGCGGTTGCTTGAATATGGAGGTCCGGAGAGCGATGGAATGGCGAAGGTATTGCAGGCAAGTAAGTAGAAAATGTCAATTCGAAGTTAAAAGCACTTCTTAATGTCTCTTTTCCTTTTTCAGGTCGCAGAAGCAGCTGAGTAGAAAAATGGATGTCGAGGAATGCACCGCGGAGTGAGAAAGATGAGCGCTGCCCAAAACACGTGCGTATAGATGGAGTTTTGTATTTCTTAATGATGTCCTTTTGTTTTGCAGATGCGAGTAGCAGCGTCGGCGGAGGAGAGAAGAATGCAGCGCAGGTAAGGAAAGTTTCACGGAGGTTTACTAACCAATGTCTTTGCTTCCACAGGGTGCCGGAAAAATGGAAAGCTGCAGCCCGTGGCTTGAGATGCACCGATGGACTGGGTAAGTGCTGCGCTGGTTTTTATCTCGTGCTAACCTGGTGTTCTTTTCCCTTTTCAGATGCTGCTGAAGACGAAGATGGTATTTCGGAAGGTAAGATTGCGGATTTCTCTTCCCCAGATGCAGAAGTTGAAGATTCTCTGGAGCTGACACGGTGAGCGTCCTGCTGCTATTGCAGAATAACGCGAAGCACGTTGCTCTGATCGGGCGTGGTTTAAATAGCTTACTGGAGTGCTTAGGTGTCTCCTTCCACAGCAGCCTCGCCCAGGTAAGAAGTCCCAGCTTCCAGAATAGTTCCAGTATCCAGTCCCAGGGAGTGGTGCTGGCCACACCCAGAAGGTAAAGTAGTTCCAGCCATGGATGGATGAGGATTTCATCCTGCAGGTGAGTGAGCAGCATGGTCTGCAGCAGGTAGGTCCACCCAAGCACCATTCCTTACATCATGAGCCCGGCACGTCCTGTGCTGGGACTGGGTCCCCTTATGAGCCTGGCGCCACTGGCGCCAGGACAAGGTCCATAAGGCCCCTATGGGAGCCGATGGGTGCCTGGAAATGAAGTTGCGACCCAGCTTCCGAGGCAGTTGGGCTAAACCTGACTCCTTGGAGGCTGCGGTCATGACAAACATTGAAAAAAAAAATAATAAACCAGGCTATGGCCTGTTATTAACTCTGGTGCCCCCTTCCAGGGGGCACCAGAGGCAGTAACAGTGCTCCACCACGGCTCAGAATTCGGGTCCACAGACCCGACACAAAATTGAATAAATAAATAAATAAACCAGGCCATGGCCTGTTACTGCCTCTGGTGCCCTCCAAGGGGGCACCAGAGGCAGTAACAGTGCTCCGCCATGGCCCAGAATTCGGGTCCACAGACCCGACACAACATCGAAAAAATAAATAAATAAACAAGGCCATGGCTTGTTACTGCCCCTGGTGCCCCATTCTAGGGGGCACCACACGCAGTAACAGTGCTCCGCCACAGCCCGGTTTATTTATTTGCTCAATGTTTGTCTGGGTCCGTGGACCCGATTAATTTATTTATTTCTGCAATGCTGGTCGGACCCAGCATTGCAGAAATAAATGAATTAATCGGGTACACGTACCCGACAAAAATCGAGCAAATAAATAAATAAACCTGGTCATGGCCTGTACTGCCTCTGGTATCCCCTTCCAGGGGGCACCAGAGGCAGTAACAGTGCTCGCCACGGCCCGGTTTATTTATTTGCTCGATGTTTGTTGGGTCCGTGGACCCGATTAATTAATTTATTTCCGCAGTGCTGGCCAGACCCAGCATTACAGAAATAAATTAATTAATCCGGTCCACGGACCCGACAAACATCAAGCAAATAAATAAATAAACCAGGCTATGGCCTCGCGGGCCACATGAAATGGCTCGGAGGGCCGCATTGTGGCCCGCGTGCTTTACGTTGGACAACCTTGCATTAGTTAGTTACAGGGAGGCAGATGAGAATGCCTCTGACTCCTCCGTCGAAGAATAGAAGTGATGCCCAGACAACTGCAGGATTGTTAGGAAATTAGCTACACGTGTATTTAACATGTATGACCACTAGTATATCTGTCATTTCAGATCAACTCAAGCAGAAGGGGTGTCGGTCTCAGGACACAGATGAAGACCATACAACAACTGGATCTAAAGAGTTATGTGTTCCTAAACTTTTTGCCAGGGACCATATTCTAATTCAAAACTTTACTAGGAAGTGGCACAAGTTCAGATGTAGTGGTCCTTTTATTGTGGAAGACATTACTCCTTCAACGGTTAAAGTCAAAGGGAGGCAAGCTTGGATTCACTTGGGCGATGTAAGGCTGTATGCTGCTGAGACCGTCACACCTCCACCCCATTCAGAAGCAAGTCAAGAAGAAAAAGTTCAACATGTACAGACACGATCGATGACGAGGAAGAAGGACACAAAGATTATTCAGTAGATAGATGCAAGTGTACATTTGGACTGTGGCTCCTTTCCGAACACTCTTTATAGATATTTTAGCAGGAGTGAGTGGGCAAGTAACTATTCTTGAGCCACAGAAATCTTTATATTGGATATTGGAAAAGTACTGACGCGTTATAGAATGTCAGATCTGGAGTTCATTTTTGTTGACTGGAAGAGGGAGCAGTTCCCAGATTCATTTCTCACCCAGTTTCATTTTGGTCGAGATTAATGGTATTATCTGACATCGATGTCTACAGACTACTTCTCGCTGTCTTCATTGTTATACTCCAAGTTTACCCTGCCTGTCATGATCTCTGCTTCCAAAAGGTCAGGGTTTTCCCAACTCCCTTGGAAGCAGATCCATAACCCAGGTTCCGAGTGCCAACCAGTCCCAATTGGGACCTTTTGGACCCAGTCCTGGCGCCAGTGGCACCAGGCTCATAAATATGCCCGGTCCCAGCGCTGGAAGCGCCGGGCTCAATGCTTGGGTGGACTTACCTGCAGCAGACCATGCTGCTTACTTGCCTGCCAGTTGAGCCTCTGATCCTCTTCTGTTTGGAACTACTTTTCCTGTTGGGTGGGGCAGGAGCCACTCACTAGATTCAGAACACTGGAACTCTTCTGGAAAGCAGGAACTCTTTTCTTACCTAGGCGTGGCTGTGGAAGGAGACACCTAAGCACTACAGGAGGCTATTTAAACCACACCCGATGGATGAATCTTGCTTTGCGTTATGCTGCATCCTCTGCAGCAGAACGCTCATCGTGTCTTCTGCATCTGATCCTGGGCCTAAGGAAAAAGGCTTACCATCCTGAATCCAGTCTTCAGCAACACCTATAAAGACAAGAAAGAACAGGTTAGCATTACGGTCTTCAGTGACAGCTCTTCACTTACCTGGTCCATCGGCTGTCACCAACGCCTCGCACTGCATTCCGGCATCTGAAAGACAAAGGCTTACCTACTCTTCGTGCGCTCCGGAGGTCTTCACACTGCATTCCGGCATCTGAAAGACAAAAGCTTACCAACTCTTCGCACGCTCCGGAGGCCTTCGGCGCTGCATCCCGCATCTGAAAGACAAAACAAGGTGCGTTTAAAGACATTGGGGAACTTTAATACTCACATGCCATTACTCCTTTCCACATCTAACCCAGTGGGTATTCCGGCACCCTGCAGCCGCTCCGAACTTGTACCTGCAAAATAAAAAGACAGTTAGAGCGCATCGTGAAGCAGGCAACAAGCGCTTACTTACGTGCTTCCAGGCGCTTCTATTCATCACACGGGCTCCATCTTCAACTCACTTCAGCCCGTCATCCGCCATCGCCGGAACCCTGCAAAACAAGAGACATCATTACTAAAGACTTTAAAGACATTAGGATTACTCGAAATTTACCGTTCGTGCAGTAAACGACGGACAGCAGTCCTCTGAAGTCAAGAGGCCTGCTCCCCTTATCCAGTGAAGAAACTGGTTACAGCACCCTGCCCCGAGGCAGATGGAGAGCACGGCGTTCACTTAACTAAGGTGAGAGCGTTAACCTTTGGGGGTTCTACAGGAGAAGAGAAAGGGAAGAAGAGAGAGACATTCAATAACCCAGTTCCTTAATCCCATATTTTCTATCTGCAGACATCTTACCCTTCGAGTCAGACATACAGTGCACAGAGGTCCAGCCCAAAGAGCCAGCCATGTGCTACACATCACCTTTGAAGATACGGTATACGCCCAGTCAAGACCGGCGCCTCTACGGGAATCAGGTGAGCGTTACAGAACGCAAAGCCTACCACAAAACTCCCGTCCAGGCGCTATGGAAACCTCGGATACCGACCAGCTAGCCCAGTTACTTGGGGAACTAAGGGCAGAAGTGCATGCAGCCCGTCAGGAAATGAACGCTCTAAGAAGGGAACTGATTATTTCCAAGGAGGGAACAGATGATCTCGCTAGACAATTGCTACAGTCACAAGCCGGACAGACCCCGTTACCCGCATCTGGGGGAAATGTTCCTTCTACATCCTCTATGAATCCAGTGCAGATCAACCTACCTGGGAATGTACCTCTGGCTCCGCCCGAAAGATTTTCTGGTGACCCAAAGAGGTTTGCAGTATTTATCAATCAGTGCCGGTTGCATTTCTTATGCCGGCCAGCAGCCTTTCCAACTGATCAAGCTAAAGTAGCTTTCGTGCTTTCGTACCTTAGTGGCAATGCGGCAGACTGGTCGATCCCTCTAGTAAATGAAGATGATCCGGTCCTCCATGATTTTCAAGCTTTTCAGCTCAGTATGGAAAAACTGTTCGCAAGACATTCACAGGGGCAGGCCTTGGACAATGAGCTTCTTTCGTTGCGACAAGGTAATCAAGACCTTTTGGCTTATATTGCGTCTTTCAACAGACTGATAGTGGAAACTCAATGGCCTGAGAACAAAAGGATTACGCTGTTTTATAGAGGTCTACGTGGAGAGCTCAAAGATGTGTTAGCCCAAGTAGTGAATCCCCCACAAGATTGTTCGGACTATATAGACTTAGTCGTTCAAATAGATCACAGACTGCAGAACAGGAAGGCCGATCGTTCCAAGTTTGATGCTCGAGTATTTTCCAAACCGCCAACTCCTTCCAAAGGAGTAGACTCCGGGGAACCCATGCAAATAGGGGGTCTGAAAGGTCCTCTAACACAAAAGGAGCGGGAAAGGAGAAAACAGTTGCAATTATGCCTCTATTGCGGAAACTCAGGGCACTTTCTTCGAGACTGTCCGGTGAAACCTGCCAAGAAGGCAGTAGGAGCTGCAGTTACCAAAGTTACAAACTCTGAGCAGGGAAACAACCTCGCCCGACAAGAATAGAGGTCCTCTTGCCGAGCGTGAAAACCAGTTCCGTGACCTCGCATTTCGTGATACCTATGGTCCTCATTAGCCCTGATAATCCGGATCGATTACATGCAATTGAAGCTTACGTCGACAGCGGTGCCATCAGCAATTATGTGGATCATGAAATGGTTTTGAGGATGAATCTAACTCTTTGTCCCAAGGCTGTAAAGGACGTCATTACTACGGTGGATGGTACGGAGATAGCCTCCGGGCCAGTAACGCATACCACTCAAGAGGTGACGCTAGTAAGTCAAGATGGACACCATGAGAAGATCGTGTTCGATGTGATCAAGGCCCCTCAGTTTCAGATTATTCTAGGAATACCTTGGTTAGAGAAACACAATCCTCTGATCGATTGGCGAGCAAGAACGGTCCAGTTTCCAGAATGTGTCTCTACTTGTCACCCTCCACCTGGTGTTGCACTGGCAGCAATTTCTTCAGAGACTCCCCAGTTACCTCCCGAATACCTAGAATACCAAGATGTTTTCCGGAAGGATCAGGCTAACTCTCTACCTCCTCATAGGTCTTATGACTGCCAGATAGACCTGATACCTGGATCTACTCCTCCTTGTAGTAGAATTTATGCCCTTACCGAGCCTGAGAACCTTCACCTTCGACAATACCTGGATCAATACCTGGCAAATGGGTTTATTCGTCCTTCCAAGTCCCCTGCTTCTTCAGCTTTGTTCTTCGTTCCAAAAAAGGAAGGAGACCTTAGAACTTGTATAGATTATCGCTCCCTGAACCAGATCACCGTTAAGAATAGATATCCGTTACCTTTGATCCCTGAACTCCTGGACCAAGTCAGAAAAGCATGCATATATACAAAGCTGGATCTTAGAGGAGTTTACCACTTGGTACGAGTAAAAGAGGGCGATGAATGGAAGACGGCCTTCCGCACCAAGTATGGGCTATTTGAATATCAGGTCATGCCCTTCGGACTTTGCAATGCCCCGGCCGCCTTTCAATATTTTATGAACGATGTCCTCAGAGAGCTCATAGATGTGTGTGTTGTTGTTTACATTGACGACATCCTCGTTTATTCTTCATCGGAATCTGAACATCGGAAACACGTGAAAATGGTCCTCGAAAGATTGCGTCAACACAAACTTTTTGCTAAGTTGGAAAAATGTGTTTTCAACGTGACTGAAGTTGAATTCTTGGGATTCATATTATCACCTGGCGGAGTGCGTATGGATTCAAAGAAGGTCGATGCAGTTCCCAAATGGCCATCACCATCCTCCGTAAAAGGTGTGCAAAGCATGTTAGGCTTCGCTAACTTTTACCGCAGGTTTATCCCCGAATTCTCTCGAATAGTCCAGCCCATCACTGCCTTGTTAAAGAAAAACAAACGTTTTGAATGGTCTACCGAGGCGTAACAAGCTTTCCAGGATTTGAAGACTAAATTTATCTCTGCACCAATCTTAAAACCCCCTCGCCCCGAACTCCCCTACATCGTGGAAACTGATGCTTCAAGCCTTGCCATGGGGGCAGTTCTATCACAAAAGGACCCGGTAATCAATCAGTTGCATCCCGTGGCATTTTGGTCCCGCAAATTCTCACCTCCTGAAATCAATTACACGATTACTGACAAGGAACTTCTGGCTATCAAGTCTGCCTTTAAGGCTTGGCGGCATTATCTGCTGGGGGCCCGACACACCGTTACTGTGATTACGGATCACCGAAACCTGCAATATTTGAAAACCGCAAAAGCCCAATCCTCTAGACAACTCCGTTGGGCATTATTCTTTGCGGAGTTTGACTTCATAATTACCTATCGACCTGGTACAAAGAACGGTAAAGCTGATGCCCTTTCTCGGATGGGAGTGGAAGAACACTTGATCAACCCTAAACCTGTACCAATCATTCCCGAACAAAGAATTCTGGGTGTAATCGCCACAGAATCCATAGAGGAAGTTAAGGATAAAGCCAGGCAACTTGTAACTCCAGCAGACATACAGAATTGGCATCTGCAGGGAAAGGACTTTGCAGTAAAGGACAACTTATTGTATTTCCAAGAACGATTATACCTACCCAGCACAGATTTACAGAAAAAAGTAATCTCTTGTTATCACGATTCTTTAATGGAAGGACATCCCGGTATGGCCAAGACCTCAGAAAAGATCAAGCGCTACTTCTGGTGGCCGTCTTGGAAAAAAGATATCAGAGACTTTATAATGTCCTGTGGAGTATGCGCCCAAAACAAGAGTCAAAAGGAAAGACCAGCAGGCCTCTTACGCCCTATTGACATCCCACCTCGCCCTTGGCATACGCTTTCTATGGACTTCATCACCGATCTACCTCCATGCTCCGGATACAATACGATTCTAGTAATCGTGGACTTATTTTCCAAGATGGCGCATTTCATTCCGCTCAAAGGCTTGCCAACAGCAGCAACTCTGGCCCGAGAATTTCTCGAAAACATCGTCCGACTGCACGGTTTTCCTTCGGTTCTAATTTCGGATCGAGGTAGTCAATTTATTTCTCATTTTTGGCGAAGTTGCTGTCGGTCGGCTCAAATTGATGTGAGACTATCGACCAGTCACCACCCTCAGACCGACGGACAAACCGAGAGGACCAATCAAACTCTGGAACAGTATTTACACTGCATGCTGCAACAAACGGAAAAAACTTGGAAAGACATCCTTTGGATAGCCGAATATGCCTACAATAAATCTGTCCATTCGGGAACTGGGAAAACCCCGTTTTTTCTTTTGTACGGCAGTCACCCTCGAACCTCGGAGTTGGATCACCTCCAAGATCTTGAAACACCAGCAGTAGACTACCTGCATTCTACAATCACCCAAGCTTTTAAGGAAGCTGTTTCTCACCTTCAAAGGGGTAAAGAACAATACAAGAAAGGAGCAGATCAACATCGGAAGGAAGCCCCTCAATATCAAGTAGGGGATCAAGTCTGGTTATCCACCAAATATCTACCTCTAAAAGGGCCACGCACATTCAACCCAAGATACCTTGGTCCCTATTCCATCACTACCATAGTAAACCCAGTAGCGGTCAAGTTGGACTTGCCCCCGCACATGAAGATACATCCGGTCTTCCACGTCTCTCTATTAAAACCTGTGCAACCTCAAACCCGACTAACTAAATCTCCAAAACCTATCCTAGTTGATGGAGAACTCGAGTTTGAAGTCAAAAGCATTCTGGACTCCAAGATCTCCAAATCTAAACTATTTTACCTAATTGACTGGAAAGGCTACGGCCCCCAAGAGAGATCCTGGGAACCTGCTGAATATGTCCACGCTCCTCGCCTAATCAAAAGATTTCACCGAACATTTCCTGATAAGCCAAAACCCCCGGAGAAGCCCGGTTTGGGAGGGGCCTTGAGGGGGGGTACTGTCATGATCTCTGCTTCCAAAAGGTCAGGGTTTTCCCAACTCCCTTGGAAGCAGATCCATAACCCAGGTTCCGAGTGCCAACCAGTCCCAATTGGGACCTTTTGGACCCAGTCCTGGCGCCAGTGGCACCAGGCTCATAAATATGCCCGGTCCCAGCGCTGGAAGCGCCGGGCTCATAATGCTTGGGTGGACTTACCTGCATCAGACCATGCTGCTTACTTGCCTGCCAGTTGAGCCTCTGATCCTCTTCTGTTTGGAACTACTTTTCCTGTTGGGTGGGGCAGGAGCCACTCCCTAGATTCAGAACACTGGAACTCTTCTGGAAAGCAGGAACTCTTTTCTTACCTAGGCGTGGCTGTGGAAGGAGACACCTAAGCACTACAGGAGGCTATTTAAACCACACCCGATGGATGAATCTTGCTTTGCGTTATTCTGCATCCTCTGCAGCAGAACGCTCATCGTGTCTTCTGCATCTGATCCTGGGCCTAAGGAAAAAGGCCTACCATCCTGAATCCAGTCTTCAGCAACACCTATAAAGACAAGAAAGAACAGGTTAGCATTACGGTCTTCAGTGACAGCTCTTCACTTACCTGGTCCATCGGCTGTCACCAACGCCTCGCGCTGCATTCCGGCATCTGAAAGACAAAGGCTTACCTACTCTTCGTGCGCTCCGGAGGTCTTCACACTGCATTCCGGCATCTGAAAGACAAAAGCTTACCAACTCTTCGCACGCTCCGGAGGCCTTCAGCGCTGCATCCCGCATCTGAAAGACAAAACAAGGTGCGTTTAAAGACATTGGGAAACTTTAATACTCACGTGCCATTACTCCTTTCCACATCTAACCCAGTGGGTATTCCGGCACCCTGCAGCCGCTCCAAACTTGTACCTGCAAAATAAAAAGACAGTTAGAGCGCATCGTGAAGCAGGCAACAAGCGCTTACTTACGTGCTTCCAGGCGCTTCTATTCATCACACGGGCTCCATCTTCAACTCACTTCAGCCCGTCATCCGCCATCGCCGGAACCCTGCAAAACAAGAGACATCATTACTAAAGACTTTAAAGACATTAGGATTACTCGAAACTTACCGTTCGTGCAGTAAACGACGGACAGCAGTCCTCTGAAGTCAAGAGGCCTGCTCCCCTTATCCAGTGAAGAAACTGGTTACAGCACCCTGCCCCGAGGCAGATGGAGAGCACAGCGTTCACTTACCTAAGGTGAGAGCGTTAACCTTTGGGGGTTCTACAGGAGAAGAGAAAGGGAAGAAGAGAGAGACATTCAATAACCCAGTTCCTTAATCCCATATTTTCTATCTGCAGACATCTTACCCTTCGAGTCAGACATACAGTGCACAGAGGTCCAGCCCAAAGAGCCAGCCGTGTGTTGCACATCACCTTTGAAGATACGGTATACGCCCAGTCAAGACCGGCGCCTCTACGGGAATCAGGTGAGCGTTACACTGCCCTTGTTTGGTGCAGCACTGATGTGCATACTTTTATCCAAGATCCAAGAATGGCCCTGCGATTAGATGATTATTGGTAGCAATAATTGAACAAATCAGTCAGTATAACGAGATTGCCTGATTAAAAAGGTTTTTTCTTTCCTTAAATGTAATTACAGGCATAATATGGTCTATTGAGCATAATGCAATTTCAGAAAGTGAGCAGACTCAACAATGTGTGGAGAGACACCGATCGGGGGGTCTAATGTATTGGTGTATGATCTATGCATGCACAGCATTCATTGTTATTTTTCTGATTCTTTTGGTACATACTATTTACTGTATTGGTCCATAGAAAGCAGCAGCTCCTCTGATTTTACCCACACCAGTGACCTATGCAGAGTTAGACATTGCAAGAAGGCCAAAACCATTTGTGATTGTCACTACACCAATGACACATGTCAAGTCATCACTGATTTCTCTGACAAGTGTTCCTATGATTCCTCCTGTAGGAAGAATGTATACTGACATATTTCATTAGTTGCTTATACGAGCTCAGTTGGAAAGAAAGAGGCCCAAGAGAAGTGCAAGGGAGGACAATTACTAATTGAATGATTATTTAAACAGTACAGCACATTTGGGAAATAACATGTGGTATCAGCACATGAAAGTAGTGGGAAAGAGATCTTCTGAGGAGGATTGCTATGTATGTGCTCTCCTAGATATTCTAGAAGTCCAAGATATTCATAGCTATAGAGATAGACGTACAAACGGCTAATTTCCTGACTCACCTTGCGCTCTGTCATACAAGAGGTAAATTCTGGTCGAACGGCATCCTTGGTATGGGTGACAGTATGGTCAGCACCAGATGAAGATGATTATGTCCAAGATATGAAGACGAGAGGAAGACCACACACAAGGAATCATGTGATAAGATATGAGCAGCCTGGAATGAAAGGAGCAGGAATCAGATGGGAAGCAAATAGAAGACTCAATTATCAAGGAAAGACTGATGAATAAATACAAAGCTGTGAGGAAAGAGTTTGGGGGTGCTTGTGGTCTCGTGCGGAAGGGATGTGAACTAGCAGTTTGTGCTGGACTGCCCCTTTTGGGGTGGGACCAAGCCTGATTTGCATATGGTCTTTCCCCTTCTGTAATGGCTTGGCAGGTGAAGAACGATGGTCTGGAGCAGGGGTCCCCAACCTTTTGTTAGCAATGAGCAACATTTGAGCATCAGATGAAATGGTGAGCAACTTCAGTACTTTGATGTAATTTATCGGATTCAGTCGGTGGTAAAATGATTGGAACTAATCATAACTGTACTAAACTCAATACTGCTGATAGCACTGTTAATTGTCAGTAATTAACAATAATCTCATCCAGGTGTAAGCCTAGTCCAGGCAATTCATAATGGCCTTACACATCATTTGACATTAAATTGGTATAGAAATACAATGTTTAGTAAATAAAGTGGCAAACAGGGCATTTCTAGGTGCTATGCCAGCAAAAATATTCAAAAACATTACAGGATGCAATGAGTGCTTGGAGTTCTCTCCAAGGAAATTTTCAAGCGATTTAATGGCAAATGTGTTTTTTAAGCACGTTTCCACAGTAGCATTTACTCCAAAAAATAAAGCCTTATTTTGGTGCTACCCCACCCAAATCCAAAGGGATTGTCAGGATCTTTAGGGGCAAATTGTACATTATTAGGAGAACAGGATGAGTAACATTGGACAGAATATGGTAGAATGTAAAGATCATTTCAGCCATGCTCTGTGTGAGGGGTTATCCACCCAAGAAATCTAGTGGAAAATAGTGCTTTTTAAAGCACTCAAGGTCTGTCACATTCAAGACAAGTGATTACGAATAAAAAAAAAATTTCTGATGAATTTTGGGTACTCTTTTCCCAAGCAATCCCCTGGGAAGAACAAGTTACTTACTAAACTGTTAACATTCTTTCGACTGATGTTCCTCCACCATATTCCACATCTTTGACATGTAATGTCCACAGCTGTGCACTTCGGAAACGTTTTCGGCAGAGGGCGTCCTGCGTCGATGACGTTGGGTCGATGTCCCTCGAAGGCCTCCTTCGAGGGCAACGTCACTGGATGTTATAAATAGGACGCACAGCGCCTGTAGCCTCAGTTTAAGTTTTTTTCCTCAGAACATGTGGCACCAGTCTCATGCTTGCTTGACTGAACTTAGCCTTGCGGAAACGGAAGCTGAAATCACATAGGAAATTCTCCAGAGGGGTACGCTGGGAGGGCGATGCAGAATACGTTGGAGGAATACCCAGTCGAAAGAACGTTACCAGTTTGGTAAGTAACTTGTTCTTAGAATGGCTTGTGTCCTCCAACGTATTCCACATCTTTAACAGACTCCCAATGCAGTACCAGTAAATGGAGGAGGAAAAAGAATTCAGAGTACCCAATTAGATTGCGGAATAAAGAACCGCCTTCCCAAAGGCCATATCCTGACCATGGATCGTATCCCGTGAATAATGTTTAACAAAGGTGTGGATGGAAGCCCATGTAGCAGCATCACAAATATTCCTAATAGGAACACCCCGCTGGAGGGTGGTGGAAGTAGCCACGCCCCTAGCGGAATGAGCTCTCAACCCTTCACGAGGGTCCTTACCCACCAATCGGTAACACTCTAACGGTAAGGATACTCCACCTGGACAAGGTCTGTTTGGTAACAGCCTGGCCCAATCAGTGTCCAGCATATTCTACAAAGAGTTGATCGTCCACTCTAACCCTGCATGTCCTAGAAATGTAAAAGCTCAGAGCTCTCCTAGGATCCAACCGATGGAGTCGCTCCTCTTCCTTGCCAGGATGAGAAGGGTAGAAAGATGGAATAACCACCTTTTGACTCAAATGATATTCAGAAACTACCTTAGGTAGAAAAGTGTGACGTACTCTCAGTACAACCCTGTCCTTGTGAAACACAGTAAAGGGTGGCTTAGATGAAAGTGTCTGCAATTCACTCACTCTGCGAGCGGAAGTAACCGCAACCAAGAACACTGCCTTGAAGGACAGTAATCTCAAAGGACAAGAGTACAAAGGTTCAAACGGAGCACCCATGAGAAATTTCAAAATCAAATTCAAATCTCAAACCGGCACCTGGAAAGAGGACGGCGGGAATATATTTGTCAGTCCTTTAAGAAACTGAGAAATCAAAAGGAATCTTAAAGTAAGAACATTCTTCTGACGAGCTCTTAAAGGTAGACATCGCCGCCAGGTATCCTTTAATGGTACCCACTTGAAAGCCCCTGTAGGCCAAAAAGTAAGAAAGACAAAACCATAGGAATGGAGCACTGAAAAGGATCAACATTGTGATCTTTGCACCAGTCGCAGAACTTACGCAAATGGCAACGGTACAGGGATTTTCTTGCAGGCCACCTGGCCGAAAGCAACACCTCCATCACATCATCTGGGAGGTCCCAATCCTTATACCTCAACCTTTCAGATACCAAGCGTGAAGGTTGAGAGTCTTGACTTCTGGATGGAGAACCTGACCCCCCCCTTATCCCCCCCACACAAGAGCAGATCCTCTCGGTAGGGAAGACGGCGTGGAGGGCAGATGGACATTTCTAGAAGGTCTGGGTACCACGCTCTCCTGGCCCAATCCGGAGCATGAAAATCATGTGGGAACCGAACCTCCACAACACTTGAGGAATGACGAGGCCTGGAGGAAATGCGTACAGCAGTGGGAATGACCAAACCACCACTAACGCGTCTCCTAAGGCTCCTCTTAGATGAAATTCCCTTGAGCAGAATCTCTCGCACTTCCTGTTGACGCTGGTGGCGAAGAGATCCACTTGCGGGGTTCCTCGAAAGGCGAAGATCTCCTGAAGGACTACCTGAGCCAACTCCCACTCGTGGGAGACCGAGCTCTGCCTGCTCAGAGCATCCGCTGCTGCATTTTCGTCTCCAGCCAGATGAACTGCCGAGATCGAAATCTCCTGCTGGATGGCCCAGAATCAGAGCTGCATTGCCTCTCTGCACAACAGAAGTGACCCTACCCCACCCCTTTTTGTTGAGGTAATTCCTGGGCACTGTGTTGTCTGTCATGATCAGGACACTCTTCCCCCGTACAGAGGGCAGAAAAGCCTTCAGGGCTAGCCTGATGACCCTCAGCTCTAACAGATTGATGTGGAGTCTGGACTCCAATGGAGACCAATGACCACTGGCGGTCAAGTCGTTGGCATGAGCACCCCATCCTGTGAGGGAAGCATCCGTCACTACCGTCAACTCCTGCCATGGTTGCCAAAACTGTTACCCCTTCATCAGGTTCCCTTCGTTGGCCCACCACAAAAGATCATGGGAGACCGAGAGTGGAACCTGAACGCGGTCCGTCATCTTGCCGGAGAACTGTGACCACTGCATCTTGAGAGCCCACTGCATGGATCTCATCCGCAGCCGGGCCTCTGGCACCAGAAAAATGCAGGATGCCATGAGGCAGAGCAACCTTAAGAATTCGAAAGCCGGGAGACTCTGGGCATGTTGAAACGTGTCCACCATCTGCACAATGTGATGAGTCCTTACCTTGGGAGGCGATTACTTCCCCAAGGATGTGTCTAACACAGCCCCAATGTACTGGAGCAGTTGGGAAGGTTTCAGAAGAGACTCCTTGATATTCAGGGAGAAGCCCAGCCTGTGGAGGGTGTGGCAGGTGACACCAAGATGATCCAACGCTAGCTCGAAGCAGGGGCTGAGGTCAATCCGAACAGCAGGACACGAAACTGAATATACAAGTCGCCAGCCGCAAACCTCAGGTACTTCCTGTGCACAGGATTAATCGGCACATGAAAGTAAGCATCCTTGAGGTCCAGAGACATCCACCAATCCTGGAGTTGAAGGGCCTGGAGGACTTGAGAAAGAGTGACCATCTTGAACTTGTCCTTCCGGAGAAGTTTGTTCAACCAACACAAGTACATTATGGGTCCAAAACCCCTGTCTTTCTTCGGGATAAAAAAATAAGGGGAATACCATCCCTTGTTTCTCTCCGCTACAGGCACCAGTTCTATGGCGTCTTTTGCCAGCAGGGACAATATCTCCTGCGCAAGGTGCGGATCCGGAAGCTTCAAAGAGAGTTTCCCCGGGGGATTGTCGCGAGGACTCTGAAGGAAGGGAAGGCAGTAGCCGTGGGCTTTGGTATCCAAAACCCACGCATCTGAAGTAATGGCCTGCCATTCTTTGAGATGCTAAGACAGTCTGCCCCCAACCAGCGAACCATGGGACATGGCCTCATGACTGTTTGGAAGCGGCTGCGGCAGTGCCTGAAGGCAAAGAGGCAGCTGCCTGAGCGGCTTGGCACCACGATTTCCCCAACCACCACAGGTACTTTTTTGCTGGCCCCTTTGACTGGCGGCACCTCTCGTTCTACCAAAGGAGGAGTAGTAACGAAAAAACCTCCCCTCCACTGCTGTCCCCTAGGACATAAAAGCAGAGGTTGATGCACTGCAGCGCTCAAAGATTTAGCCGCAGCTTTTGAGGTCTGCAACCTCTCAAGGCTCTCCTTGCTGCCAAACAAATGTGCGCTATCAAAGGGCATGTTCAGAAGACAGGCCTGAACATCTGCAGCAAAGCCCGACTTCCGCAACCACTGAAATCTGCGTACAACGGTGCTCGCAGCCATGGACCGGCTAACACTGTCGGCCGTATCCAAACCCGACTGAAGGGATTCGCACATGGCATCCCTGCTGTCCTGCACAAGAGCAAGGAACTCATCCCTTTCTTCCCCCCTCAGGAATATGCTCAGCCGCCAAAGAAACACAATTCCACAGAGTGTGTGAAAACCTTGCCAAGGCACCCGTGGTGTTGGCAGATTTCAGGGCCATGCTCCCAGCAGAAAATACCTTCCGGGCATCATGGAGGGTCTGCCGCAATTCTTCCAACTGACTGTCTCCAGAAAAAAGTGGAGCATCATCAAGGTCACCAGGTTCCTCAACCTCAGACCTTTCTTCCTCTTAAATTACACCTCCCCCAAATTGGGGCAGGGGAGTGTACCAGACTGGGAACTAGGGTGCGCGCCTGACCTACTTTTTTCATTTTTTCTACATGAGTTCCGAGGCAGCAGCACCAGGGTTACCATGCCCCACTATGGAGGACCACAATGCTGGTACTCTCCACTCCCCCAATTGTGGGTACGAACTGTGTTTTGGAGGGGTGTTGGTTCCGGGCCACCTGAAATGACTGAACTTTGTTATCACTACATGTACCAGAATCCTTTGAGACTGAAATCAGAAACTAGTTAGCAACACCTGAAAAGGCTACAGCCTCCCTGAAGAATGTTTGATACAGGAAAGTACTAGGAGGAGAAAATCAACAGAAGAATTGGAACTGCAACACATGGGATTCAAACCTGTTATTCTGCATCATGGGATTCAACCCTGTTACTACTGCATGTTGTTGGGATTTAACCCAGTTACTATTTGCATTAAGAATTTTTGACTGGGAACTAGGGTGCGCGCCTGACCTACATTTTTCATTTCCTATACATTTATGGTTGTAGACCTCACTTGTTAAGCGCACTTCCTTGACATGGGGTCAGCCTGCACTTCGCTTGTTCCAATGTGTGGAAGGGTTGACTTAGCAATTCATCGCTCGAGGTTGATGAATTCAGTACATTACATTGGGTAATATCCGTTCTTAAAGAATTTAGAAGCAGGAAGTATCTAGCAAGAAACACTATGCTAAAGTAAAAATAATTACTATGTCACTAAGAAATTATTTTCTGTAACTTAAGTGAAATGGAATTGGTAGCTACACTAAATTCATTCCCCTTGCCAACCCATTAGTTACATGCTAGATAAACAAAGAATCATACAGTGTGAATTTTCCCACTGTGCATTGCAATGCAAGTAGTATGTAACAGGTTTGCAAATTAAGATGCATGGGCCACGCAAACTCAAACTTCACATGTAAAGAAATTGGCATGAGCCAATTGTTTAAGAAGGAATGTTTGAGCATGCATGCCACTTTGTCCAATATGCAGTTCCGGTTGTATAAAGACACAGAAGTTGGCAATTGTCGCCAGAACACAAACATGGGCATTTGGTACGATTATCTTCGCCATTAAATCACTTACGTACTGGAAAGAAGAATCAGAAGATGAAAATGTCTTAACAAAGATTATGCAATTAATGTGAAACATTTTGGACCAAGAAATTGCATTTTGGCAACAGATGAAAATCATGCATGTACAAAACAAGCTTATTGGAACTTCCTTGACAATTGGGCATTCAAGTAACTTCTTTTCTTACTTATTTTCGTACTGTTCAGCAACTAACCCTTTAACTGTCTACCTAAGTGCAGCAGGGGAAGGCTCAGTTGGCGGCAACATTATCTTCGTAGATTGTGTACTTGATCCAGCCAGTGATGCACCTCATAGCGTACCAGAGCTCCAAGTGACATAGTCATTTTAGAGTGCTAAAACAGGGATTGTCTCAATAAGGGAGTTTTTTTTTTAGTCCTAATGACAGATCAATACAGCCTAATTTCTGTGCTTCAGTTCTCTTCAATCACTGGGGTCTGTCTCATCTGAAGCCCCAAGAGATTAATTTATGTAGCCAACCTCTTGCTCTCTGCACCGATATAGGCTGCCCCCACTCAGACCGCTCTACTGATGCCTCCACAACAAATGCTTTAACAATTAACATTATGTCATGTAAATCAAATAGAGCAGACTGATTGGCTAGCCTTCCTGCGCAGTTCTGGCTCAGGTTACACTGCCATTGATGTTTCATCCCTGAATGATGTTCTTCTTAGCCTCCACACAATGGCCCAGAGCAACTGGCGAGCAACATTTTAGGGTCAGGAGAGCAACATGTTGCTCGCGAGCTACACGTTGGGGATCACTGGTCTGGAGGGTTGCGCAGAGCAATGCCAGTGGTTAAGATTCATTCTAAACCTTCCAGCCATCACATCTTTGTTTTTGCTGTAAGGAAAGAGGCCAGATGCAGATCTGGGGAACCGTACTTTCTCCAGATGGCTGGGAAGAAGGCGTAGTCATATGCAGAGCTGTGGCAGTAACTCGTTA
This sequence comes from Ambystoma mexicanum, assembly GCF_040938575.1. Taxonomy (NCBI): domain Eukaryota; kingdom Metazoa; phylum Chordata; class Amphibia; order Caudata; family Ambystomatidae; genus Ambystoma; species Ambystoma mexicanum. The sequence continues at coordinate 235,198,342 of NC_090926.1, read as the reverse complement.
TCACAAGCCAGTTATAGACAGAGTGGAAAAAGGATGCAAACCTCTCTGGCCGAGGTATTGCGAAGTTGCTGACATGGGTCTAAGACAAAGGAGGCCCGTTGCAGAAAGTGCCTTTGGGTAGTGCAGAGTTGTGCTTCAGAAACAATGGCACAAGAAAAGTTGGAAAAAATCAGCAGCATGGTTGAATCTTCGATGTACCAGGAATGAAGGATGGGACAGTGGTGATAATGGATCACTACTGGGCCTGCGGATCCAGAGCTTACATGAAGCTGCCCAGAAATTGGGGAGGACTGTGCTCTATAGTGATTGTCCATGTTCCAGTGTTGGTGATTCCAAAGAGTGACCTGAACATTGTAGAGTTTCCAAAAGCAGATGCTCACCTCAGAAAGAAGAGATCTGTTGAGCTCCTTGATCGAATGAAGAGGGAAAATTATTTCTCAGCCAAATTGATAGAAGCTTTTGATGCTATCCCGTATGAGCACCGATTATTCAGCAAAACTGCTTCAGTTTTTACTATTATCTTTATGCCTGGGATCCAGATGATGGCAAATGCCAAGTGGTTACAGATAACCAGATGTGAGCTCTTGCCGACGATTAACACTACCATAAAAGGATTCAATGCTATCAAGGAAGAGCTGAGAGCCATACGACTGATGACTCTTCAGAACAGATATGTCTTGGATATGATCACAGCTATGGATGGAGGTGTTTGTGCCAAAATCGGAGAATCAGGTTGCACATTCATACCTTCTCACAAGAACGAGAATGGCACCTTGACGGAGGCCATAACAATGCTGACAATATTGCACATCAAGATGGAAGATGAAGTAGGAGACGTTGCGGATGACAGCTGATTTGCATCGATCTTCTCATGGGTTCCACAATGGATGGCGAATATTTTCAAGTTTCTTGGATCCCTGTCGGTGATGATCATGTTTGGATTCTGTGTGATCAGGATAATAATCACACAATGCAAGAAGACTGCAAAGAAAGCATTAGGAATGAAGATCATGATTGATGTTGAATCTGGGTTCAAACTCAAAGAGCTGACAGATGAAGAAATCAGAGACTATGTGAAGGCCAGTATTCATGCACCTGAGGGAACAACGTAACTATACCCGAGTTACCACAAGAAGTATGTGGGGAGATGGATCTACTGCAGTCTGAATGAACAATGCAGTCACATGACCTGGAGTATTGATGAGCATGTGAAATCAGCAGGATGCCTGAAGGGAGTCATAAAGATATGGATACCAAAGAAGCACTATTTCTGGATGTGAAGATTGATGAGAGTGTGGCCGATGAATCGCCCAGAGGGGGAAGTGTAGAGGAGGAGCCAAGTACCTCTACCAGAAGTCCCACCCCCATGTTGCGTATATGTTGGGGCCGCAAATTGTGACATGCGCAAAGCCAATAATGATACCTATACCACAAAAAATTCTCGAGACAAGGTATCCATTGAGAAAAACCCTACATGCATAAACAAAGAAATAACAGTCTTCTAGAAGAAGTCCCTGAAGAAGTGTGAAAATTTACAAGAAAGAGAAGATTGATGACATCATGCAAAATGAGAATGACACACCTAGAAGAGATGCCAATGAAGAAAGAATATAAACTCTATAGAATCTGATGATGAAAAATGAAATAAAAGCAACATTTCGGGATCGAAATGAAGATTGCTTGTGCGAAGAAACACTGAGGAAAATGCAGTCATTTTACTATTGTACAGATGCCGTAACGCAGGTAGATGAAGTAATCATGAGGCTGGCTATGTACTAAATAGTCTGCAGGTGATGCGCCAATGTATATTCATAGGAATATATAGAATCTGGATGTTCCACAATTCACTTAATCAAACTTGAACCCTGTAAATGGAAAGGGCTTGAAGTGTGTTGCAGTTGAATAAAACAGATGATGGCGAAGGAGAATTCAAGAAAGGCTGGCTGGCCCAGTGTCAAGAGTAGGGGCCGCTGTGAGCCTGACTGTCTGATTCAAGGAGATACATGAACGTGGGAAAGAAGCAAGTTCCTGTTTGAGGTGTAATGGAAAAACACTAGAAATGCCAAGAGTTCTTCATTTAATAGTATTTTATGCAATGAAAGAGCTCAAAACGTGGTCTACAGTTACATGGTCAGATGAAAATAGACTTTGGGTCGAGCTACACCAAAACAAGAAAATAAGGCTGTGCCTCTACTCCCCTTTATTCTCAGGAACAGAGAGCTTCTACAAGGCCAAGTTCAAAGCCCTAATTGAACGGCAGACCGCATGAGTGATGCTGGACCAATTGTAGAGGGCCACGTAGTACAGGGCCCTATAGTTTGAGAAGCCAATAGGATGTTGTGTATTAGTCTGACATGGAAGGTGACTTGCACTTGGGATGGGCTTAGTTGTCCACCTAATCTTAGAGACCCAATCATAACCTCCGGCTATATAGAACGTATACCTAGATGTTCCTTTTAAGCCACTCACAATCCCAGTTAGGTTTTCTTAGTTTGCCACGTAGGATGACGTCAGTAGTGACACATTTGTAGTATTAGAATGCTGTTTTTTCATATTATGTTTGAGATCGTGCTGTGCGACGTCCGTTGATGTCCGATCTAACTCCGTTTTAGATATTTGCTTTTTTTCTTTTGTTTTAACAATATATTGTTTTTTATTGTTATTTGCATGTGAACAACCACAACAACCATCAACAAACCTTTCAATGTTATATCGTACATTGACATTTTGCCCGTCGTCTAACTCTACTACTTCTACTATAACCCCCCCAACTCAGCCTGTACATGACCCATCCCGTTATATGCCTGTAATCACTCTGCATCTACCTCCTCCGTTGCGGCCTGTGTGGCCTCTTCCTCCTGTTACATGCAAACAAAGTCACAGTTAACGCAATCAATCGCTGAATGTCCATTCCCAGTTCAGTTTTTTGTTCATTCAGGGCCCTTTCCCATGCTCCAGTTTCTGCAGTGGCCCACTTTTCTAGTCCCCTCCACCAACCCGTCACGCTTGGCTCTCTAGCATCTTTCCACTTCATAGCTATACTGCGTTTGGCTACTATGTACATCAGGTCTTCAATTTCATTTAGTGGTTTATCTTTCAGGTTTCACTTATATCTGCCCAGCATGCAATCTTCCGGAGTCTGAATATCCTGTTCTATACCACCTTGAGATGCCTTGTGTGCTGCCTCCCACTAGAACCTTGCACTATTGAGCATCCCCAAAACATGTGCACTAATCCTGCGTTTATCAACTTGCATCTGAGGGAATCTTGCCTCTTCGCGCCCTTGAAAGTCGCGATAGTGGCAGGCGTAAGGTATGTTCTCTGTATAATGTACAATTGCATAAGCTGTAGTCTGGCATTCCTAGAGACTTTTTTTACGATACAAAATCACCTCCTTTAGATAATTGTTAATAAAACAGTACTGTGTTTTGCCAACTTCCGGAGTCGGTCTGATTATTTATGTATAAGTAAGTTCTGCATCCCCATCCATCTCGAGTACTGCTACATCATTGTAAAGGGCCCTATGTGACAGGGTTCACTTTGAGAAAACATTACCCATATATTCGTCTCGCATTTCTGACCCCTCACATCACACACTTGTAATTGCCTGGTATACTCTCCTGCAAGGACTTCTTGTTATTCACACGAATTTCAGGGACATCATTTCACCAAAATGCCAGGGGTAGCGGAAGTGATATCACACACCCCTTGACCCCCACTTATTACATCACAGGTAGTGATGTCATTTGACCCCACCCTAATTGACATCACAGGAAGTGATGGCAAAGGACCTTCTGATTTTTAAAATGCGTCCAGCACCCGTGTTTCAAGGCTCTCTCATTTCAGCCAGATATAACAACCGAGGCACAGAGGGAGGCATGATTTGTCCACGATCACACATTTGGGGAATGTCATTTTCCATATTCGACGTGGGGTCTCCATGTGAAACATGCATAATACATTATTTGTAAAAGGGTAGTCAAAATCTCTAACACATTCTACAGCTAGTGTGTGAAACATCTATAGATCAATGGACACAGAAGTACGTGTTATCTGTGGCATTGCTGTGTTAAACAAGTAAAAATAAACGCTGACCTGGGGAGGCGTGTGCTGCTGTTTACCCAGGAGAAAAATGCTGCACGAGCAAGCCCTGAAAATTAAGTAATTGGCCAGTATTTAGTATCAACAAAATGCCCTGGTTATAAATGTATCCATGAGTCAGCTATCACTACGATAGAAGAAACCTATTAGACTGGTCTGCGTGCACACAGAGGGAGTGCACCTGATAATGTTATCTTTGCTGGAGTATAATACCTGTGAAAGGTTCTTTCAATATACCCAAGACCCCCCATAGTTTTTATTATCTAAGCGTAATACTGGGTACCAGAGGACTTACGAAACCCCCACCATTTAATGTAATATCATTGCTGCACACATAAATCCATGGCACTACACAGTTATTTTAAATTGAAAACACCCACAAGTTGCTTCTCACCTGGGGACTCACTGTCAGACTTCAAGGCACGCACTGGACACTACCCCTTTGCCAAACCCTGTAGTTCCCTATGGCGTAGTACAACATTTGGAGGCTACCCTGCGAGCCACTCCTTAACAAAGCACAGGGCACGCCAGACCTCGGGCCGGTCCAGACCACCATGTGTGCGTAATATCTGTGATGGTTATGCCCTGCAGGGTCATGCACTACTGCAAGTGAAAGAAGTAAATAACGTAAAATAGAAAGAAGGCGGTGGTGCCTGGTCCACAAATATACCAGACACCAGTGGTGGCTGGGGAGTTGTTTTTTTGGAGGGTGTAAATATTTGCCACAAGTATGTGATCGCGACTGAGCGTAGAGAGGGAACCCGTACTATCGAAAATGGGTTTGAGGGCTCAGGAGGGATTCTTCTCACTCCCCTCAGAAAAGGTTTTGAATAATGGTGCATTACACAGCACACTTTCTGTGAACATTTGGGTAAAATGCCAACAATGTGGGTAAGAGGCCAACCATCGGTTTTGTAGGGTGAAGGGTAAATCATGACTAAAAGTACAATAGATGCAAGTCACCAAAAGTACACAGGGCATTTCCCAATGCATTATCATGCTGGTCCCTGCAACATATGCCAGTATACAACGCTTTCCTGGATGCGGATTAGATCGGATCTTGTATCCTGTATTCAGATAAGTGAACATGCATGCTTTTTATTTGTTCTTTTTATTGTGATTGTGTTGTTTCATATTACCATGTGGATATTTTGTAATTCGATGTTTTCAACAGCTCTCTTGGCATATGCATTCAGGACTTCTTCAATGCTTTGTGTCATTTATTCTCGGTTGTTTTAGGGTGAGGGTGTGGGTTTTATTTATTTATTTATTTTTCTTTTCTTCTTCTTTCTCTCCCCCTTTTTTTTGTTTTTTTTTTGTTGTTGTTATACTTACTGCTATTGTTTCATGGATATGTAATTTTGCTGAAATCTGTTTTGTAATGATAATATGTTAAAATTTAATAAACTGGTTCTAAAAATAAAAAAAAACATTAAAAAATATAACGTTTTTTCATGCTGAATGTGCCCATACATTTCCATGCTGGCTCCACCAACATATCCTAGTATTCCAATATAAGACCATACACATGTTCGCTTTAAGATGTTTTTTCATTGTATCATTACTGGCACTGGGCACAAAACTGGCTCTGCCAATATATGTCAGTACTCCTATGTAAGACCTCCTGTTGGTTGCCATTAAAAGTGACAAGTCACAATATGAAAACCTCTCCAAACTGGTTCCAATGTAAGTCAGTCATACCCATAAGAACACTTATCATGCTTGATTAATCATGGATACTCAGTCAATCAATGTCATGCTACAATAAAAAATATACAGGCCACTACACCAAAACATCAGTCTAGCGACATAACACTACTTCTCATGCTTGCTATTTTTAAAATGCTGAGTAATAAATGTCATGACACAGTAAGAAATGACTCAACTGACTGCACCAAAATGCCAGTCTAGCCAGCTACTGACACACATGAAATTGGCTCTGCCCGAAAATACCAGTAAAACATGCAAGGTCAATAAAGGATGTGGAAAAAATGCTCCAGTGAGCCCCAGTCACCCAGGGCCTTACACACACATATATCCCCTTTCACCCACCGGTCACTCACCCATACATCCACTCTCCTATTCACTTACCTTGGATTCACGACACAGGCACACACCAAACCACATGCAGAACATTCAAACACAGACTTCCATATTCATACTCATTCACCCACCAGTCACTCACACCTTCTCTTAAATCCGCTCATTGCATTCTCTACACAAGCACACACCCACCCACCCAGAACATTCAAAAACACACTGCCACATTCATACTCATTCACCCACCAGTCACTCACTCATACACCTTTTCCTACCTCCACCCATTGCATTCTCTTCACCAGCACACACCCAGACTCCCACCCAGAACCTTCAAAAACACACCATCACATTCATACTCATTCACCTACCAGTCATTCACTCATACACCTTTTCTTACCTTCACCGATTGCATTCTCTACACAGGCACAACCCCACCCACCCAGAACATTCAAAAACACACCATCAGTTTCATACTCATTCACCCACCAGTCACTCACTCATACACCTTTTCCTACCTCCACCCATTGCATTTTCTTCACAGGCACACACCCACCCACCGAGAACATTAAAAAACACACCATCACATTCATACTCATACACCTGCCAGTCACTCACTCACACCTTCATTTACATCCACTCATTGCATTCTCTACACAGGCACACACCCACCCACCCAGAACATTGAAAAACACACATCACATCACTTCTCATTTGCCTACCAGTCACTCACACCTTCTCTTACATCCACTCATTGCATTCTCTCCATAGGCACACACACACACACACCCAGAACATTCAAAAACACAAATCACATCACCTCTCATTCACCCACCAGTCACTCACACCTTCTCTTACATCCACTCATTGCATTCTCTACACGGGCACCCACCCACCCACACACACAGAACATTCAAAAACACACATCACATCACTTTTCATTCACCTATCAGTCACTCCCACCTTCACTTACATCCAATTGTTGCATTCTCTACACAGGCACACACCCACCCACCCAGAACATTCAAAAACACACATCACATCACTTCCCATTCACCCACCAGTCACCCCCACCTTCTCCTACATACAATTGTTGCATTCTCTACACAGGCACACACCCACCCACCCAGAACATTCAAAAACACACATCACATCACTTCTCATTCACCCACCATTTGCATACATACATCTGACACACACTTCACACATGCAAAATACACATAATATTTTATTTTTTAAAATCCTTCTTATCTTTTTCTTGCCGTTTTGGTTTGTCCTACCAGACCACCTTCTGCTCCTCCGTGCAGCTCACAAACAGGAACCAGGAAGCTGAAAGAGCTTCATGGTATGTGTGCTGCGAGGAAGCCGAGGGAGAAGGGGTTGGAGCTGAACGTGGCATGTGAAATGTGCCACATGTCTCGGGCAGGTCCAACCCCTACTGAGCGAACAACAGAAGAAGAGTGTAGACGAGACTCTATTCAGTTGATGATTTTCCTTGCAGACAAAGAATATAAAGTTGATCAGGAGAAATTGTAATATTGTCAGGAAGAGGTGTTGTACATAGGCCAGTTAATTACGCATGAAGGAAAGAAAGTTACATCTGAAAGGGCTGAGGCATTTATGAAAATGACAAAACCACACACCATAAAATAAATGCAGCAGTTTCTGGGACTGTGCAATTATGTTACAAAATGGGTATTTGATTATAGTTCATACACAAGACCCCTTTTACATGCTTTGAAGAAAACACAAGTGAACAAGGATAAAATAGAGTGGACTGAGGAAATGGATGAAGGGTTTGAGGAGTTGAAAAAAGTAATTTGTACAGCTCCAGTTTTAGGAATTCCCAATTATTCTGAGGAGTTCTTCCTATTCTCACACAAGAATTGAACAGTTATGACAGCGTGCTTACACAGAGGACCACACTTGGGTATAAACCTCTGGCATACTATAGTGGAATTCTAGACCCAGTTAGAAGAGGACACTTTCTGTGCAAACAATTGCTGGTTGCAGCCACGTTCGCTATTGAGAAATCTACAAGCAAAGTAATAGGGTGTTCCATGACTTTATTTGTTGAGCATGTATTGTTTGCTGGTTTGGAGAAACCTAAGGGTACACTGACATCTCAGAGAGCTTCAGCATATGAGGTGGTCATATCAAACCCGATAATCAAAATAGTCAGGTGTAAAATAGTGAACCCTGCCACGTTTGTAGCCGAACCGTTGGCAGCAGACGAGCAAGCGCGCGATTGCTCAAATTATGAGGAATTCTATGATGAGATCCCGAGGGTGAAGGAGAACGCTCTAGCAGGGGTGGAGATTCTCTTTATTGCCGGTTCTTCGAAAATGTATCAAACTGATGGAGAAAGGCATTCAGGTTCAGCTGTGGTAAGGCACAGAGCTAATGGGGAGTTCGAAGTAGTAACAAGTGCAAGACTACTGTCTCACTTTTGGCCACAGGCTGCAGAATTGGGGGTGGTCATTGCAGCACTTGAAAAACATGCAGAGCAGGAAGTGACCGTGTACAGTGACTCCGCCTATGTGATATCAACCGTGTATGCAGGGTTAGCACGTTGGAAGAGGAGGGGCTACCTCTGAGCAGATGCACTCCAGTGCAACACGCTGCATTATTGGTCAGGCATATTAAGGCACTACAACTCCCAGTAGCCATCACTCAGTTAAATGCGCAGCACATACTAAGAGAACTGATTTTATTTCACGCAGTAACCAAGCCGCAGACGAAGAGGCAAAAAGGGTTGCATATTCACTTGATATTATGAGTTTTGATACTCCGAATGTGAAAGAAAAAAAATCGTTGCGATTATGATTGTAAATGAAGGGTTTAACCATTTGTCTAGAACGCAGTTAATGGAAGTTCAAGGTTGTGCTCCACAGGAGGAGAAGGAGCTATAGACACGCAGGGGGTTTTCTTTATCCCATTTTGAAGCATTGTGGTGGCAGGACAGCACTCAAAAGCTGGTGATGCCTGTAGCCTTATTAAGGGTTGTGTTAGAACAGCTACACTACCCCGCGCATGTATCTAGGGGGAGGCCCACAGCATCTATTGTGGAGGACTGGTTTGTACCGAACCTATTAGAACACGTTGCATTTTATGTAGTAAATTGCATTGTATGTCAAAAGTTTACTGCTGGGCATACACTGCGAACAATCAGAGGAGTGATTCCTCGACCGACTGGTCCTTTTCAGCATTTACATATAGATTATGTTGATATGCTGCAAGTATGTAATGGATATAGGTATATGATAGTGCCCCTTTTCGAGATGGATTGAAGCTAGTCCATGCTCACAGATTTCAGTCCGAGAGGTTTCCCTAGATGGGTAGTATGTGAAGTGCTGAGGTCCCACAGTGGTCCCCATTTAGTGAATGAGGTATTCGAGCAGATTAGCCTATTGCTTAGTATTAAACATTTGTTTTCTTCTGCTTATCACCCACAAGCAAATAGTATATGTGAGAGGCTCAACGGTTTTCTCAAGGAAAGGATAGCAAAACTGAACTTGACACAGAGGAAGGGGTGGCTGTGGTGCCTGCCCCTTGCATTATATGCATTAAGGAATCAGCCCGGGTCGAACCACCACCTCACGTCCCATTAGTTAGTTACAGGAAGGCAGATGAGAACGCCTCAGACTCCTCCATCAAAGAATAGAAGTGATGCCCAGACAACTTCAGGATTGTTAGGAAATGAGCTGCATGCGTATTTAACAAGTATGACCACTAGTATCTCTGTCATTTCAGATCAACTGAAGCGGAAGCGGTGTCAGTCTCAGGACACAGATGAAGACCATACAACAACTGGATCTAACGAGTTATGTGTTCCTAAACTTTTTGCCGGAGACCATATTCTAATTTGAAGCTTTACTAGGAAGTGGCACAAATCCAGATTTAGTGGTCCTTTTATCGTGGAAGACATTACTCCTTCAGCAGTTAAAGTCCAGGGGAGGCAAGCTTGGATTCACTTGGGCGATGTAAAGCTGTATGCTGGTGAGACCGTCACACCCCCACCCCATTCAGAAGCAAGTCAAGAAGAAAAGTTCAACATTTACAGACTCAATCGATGACAAGGAAGTAGGACACAAAGACTATTGAGTAGATAGATGCAAGTGTACATTTGGACTGTGGCTCCTTTTCGAACACTCTTTATAGATATTTTAGCAGGAGTGGGCAAGCAACTGTTCTTGAGCCATAGAAATCTTTATATTGGATATTGGAAAAGTACTGACGCGTTAGAGAATGCCAGATCTGGAGTTCATTTTTGTTGACTGGAAGAGGGAGCAGTTCACGGATTCATTTCTCACTGAGTTTCATTTCGGTCGAGATTAATGGTATTATCTGACATCGATATCCACAGACTACTTCTTGCTGTCTTCATTTTTATACTCCAAGCTTACCCTGCTCTTGTTGGGTGCAGCACTGTTGTGCATACTTTTATCTAAGATCCAAGAATGGCCCTGCGATTAGATGATTATTGGAAGCAATAATTGAACAAATCAGACAGTATAACGAGATTGCCTAATTAAAAAGGGTTTTTATTTCCTTAAAAGTAATTGCATGCATAATGTGGTCTATTGAGCATGATGCAATTCTAGAAAGTGAGCAGACTCAACAACGTGTGGAGAGACACCGATCGTGAGGTCTAATGTATTGGTGTATGATCTATGCATGCACAGCATTCATTACTATTTTTCTGATTCTTTTGGTACATACTGTTTACTGTATTGGTCCAAAGAAAGCAGCAGTTCCTCTGATTTTACCCACACCAGTGACCTATGCAGAGTTAGACATTGCAAGAAGGCCAAGGACATATGTGATTGTCACTACACCGGTGACACATGTCAAATCACTGATTTCTCTGACAAGTGTTCCTACGATTCCTCCTGTAGGAAAAATGTATACTCACATATTTCATTAGTTTGCTTATACAAGCTCAGTTGGCAAGAAAGAGGCCCAAGAGAACTGCAAGGGAGGACGATTATGAATTGAATGATTATTTAGACAATACAGCACATTTGGGGAATAACATGTGATATCAGCACATGAAAGAAGTGGGAAAGAGGACTTCTGAGGAGGATTGCTGTGCATGTGCTCTCCTACCTTATGCTATGGGAAAGTCCAAGATATTCATAGCTATAGAGATAGACGTCCAAACAGCTAATTGCCTGACTCACCTTGCACTCTCTCATACAAGAGGTCAATTCCGGCATTGGTGAAAGAATGGTCAGCACCAGATGAAGATGATTATGAATACAAGAGGAAGACCACAAACCAGGAATCATGTGATAAGATACGAGCAGTCTGGAATGAAAGGAGCAGGAATCAGATGGGAAGCAAACAGAAGACTCAATTATCAAGGAAAGACTGATGATGAAATACAAAGCTGTAAGGAAAGAGTTTGGGGGTGCTTGTGGTCTCGTGCAGAAGGGATGTGACCTAGCAGTTTGGGCTGGACTGCCCCTTTTGGGGTGGGACCAAGACTGATTTGCATATGGACTTTCCCCTTCTGAAATGGCTTGGCAGGCGAAGAACGATGGTCTGAAGGGTTGCCCAGAGCAATGCCAGTGGTTAAGATTCATTCTAAACCTTCCAGCCATCGCCTCTTTGTTTTTGCTGTAAGGAAAGAGGCCAGATGCAGATCTGGGGAACAGTACTTTCTCCAGATGGCTGGGAAGAAGGCGTAGTCATATGCAGAGCTGTGGCAATAACTGGTTATCACAAGCCGGTTATAGACAGAGTGGAAAAAGGATGCAAACCTCTCTGGCCGAGGATTTGCGAAGTTGCTTTCATGGGTCAAAGACAAAGGAGGCCCGTTACAGATCTGGCTAGTGCAGAGATGTGCTTCAGAAACAATGGCACAAGAAAAGTTGGAGAAAATCAGCAATGTGCTTGAATCTTCGATGTACCAGGAATGAAGGATGGGACAGTGGTGATAATGGATCGCTACTGGGCCTGCGGATCCAGAGCATACATGAAGCTGCCCAGAAATTGGGGAGGACTGTGCTCTATAGTGATTGTCCATGTTCCAGGGTTGGTGATTCCAAAGAGTGACCTGAACATTGGAGAGTTTCCAAAAGCAGATGCTCAACTGAGAAAGAAGAGATCTGTTGTGCTCCTTGATCGAATGAAGAGGGAAAATTATTTCTCAGCCAAATTGATAGAAGCTTTTGATTCTATCGCGTATGAGCACTGATTATTCAGCAAAACTGCTTCAGTTTTTACTATTATCTTTATGCCTGGGATCCAGATGATGGTAAATGCCAAGTGGCTACAGATGTGAGCTCCTGCAGACGAATAACACTACCATACAGGGATTCAATGCTATCAAAGAAGAGCTGAGAGCCATACGACTGATGACTCTTCAGAACAGATATGTCTTGGATATGATCACTGCTATGGATGGAGGTGTTTGCAGCAAAATCGGAGAATCAGGTTGCACAGTCATACCTTCTCACAAGAACGAGAATGGCACCTTGACAGAGGCCATAACAATGCTGACAAAATTGCACATCAAGATGGAAGATGAAGTGGAAGACGTTGCTGTCATGAACCGTCGCCTGCGTCCATTCTGGACTTCGTGGTCCCTGACTCATAGAGGACTGAATGCAGTATTCCTACCAACATAGCCGCCCGATACAGAACGCAGCTTCCCAGTCCTTGCACTCCACGCTCGGCGCACTACTAAACTGACTCGCCCCCGTGGCTCTGCGCATCTCAACGCTACTGCTCGCTGTAGTTGGCCGTGTGATGCCGGAGTTCGCACTGAGCTTTTTCCTGAATCCTGTCCCCCGGTTCCTTGAATCCTCCTCCTTTCCTTCCTTTCCTTAAACTTACCTCCGATCTTCCTGGATTTTCGCCTGTGCTCGAGTCACGGCCTTCCGTGCCTCCGAGCGCAGACATTGTTCCTTCCCGGTTCCGTCCTGGACATCTGAACGTATCCTGGAGTTGAGATATCATTCTCACGCTGGAATCCGAAGACCCGCACACAGGCTTATACAAATCCCAGACCGTGCGAAAGAAACCACCAAAGAAGGTTGCAAGCAAACAGGAAAGACAGGTGAGAAGGGGAGAGACTTGTGACAGATTGAGACGCCAAAAGAACGATACGGATACAGAGATGGAAGCCGTGGTTCAAGACCACATGCAAGGCATGCAGGAACTTACCACAGAAGTTCAAAACCTTAAGGCAGAGAATGCTGCTTTAAAGCAGCTAGTCTTGTCTCGTGATTCTGTGACTAAGGAAAGTGTGTTATTGGGTGGAGTAATGGACAAAAATGATGGTTCTCCAAAGACCCTTTGTGGCTTACTTGATTCATGTCTGGTACATTTCACCTTTAAACCCTACTACTTTTCCACCCCTAGAGCAAAGGTGGGGTTTATGATATCACACCTCACTGTTAACGCCTTGACCTGGGCAACCTCCCAGTTAATTCGGGCGACGCCCTCCTGGATGATTATGATGGGTTCGTGGAAGCCCTAAAAGCCATGTTTGATCGTCCTGAGCAGGTTTACAGCGCCCAAGAACGTCTACTTGATTTTCAACAAGGATCCCAGGATATGCTTTCCTATGTGACTCGTTTCAAAGAACTTGTGAAGGTGTCATGATGCCTACCCCCGGGCATCAGGACCAAGGCCCTCAGCTCCGGGAGCAGGCATCCAGACATTTGTTTAAACCTCAGCAGCCCTGGCTAGGGGCTATCTGGGTTCAGTCCTGGCGCCTTAGGCACTAGGCCCATCATAGAAATCAGTCCTGGCGCCATAGGCTTTACTTACCTGATGCAGACCATGCTGCAAAAGAGTCCAAGCCTACATGAGGCCTGGATGGGACTATTTTGTTACAGGGACTATTTTTTACTCAGGCGTGGCTTTAGGGAACTTCTTACCTGGAACTACTTTGGAGGCTATTTAAACCACACCCGAACAGCAGCACATGCTTCGCGTTATTCTGCATTCAGCAGCGTGACGCTCACTGTGCCTGCAGCCAGCATCCAGTCTTCTGCCACGCCCGCGTGCCTGCAGCCAGAATCCAGTCTTCTGCCACGCCCGCCTCGAATCCGGAGCTCCTAGAATAAATAAGAAGAAAAGGACAAGGTTAGAAAACAAACTTATTTCAAATTCCTCACCTAATTCCGGAACCATTTCATCTCCTCACCTGGAAAGTACATCAGTCCTGCACGCGTCGCTTCACCAGCTCCAGCACGGCGCCATACTCACCAGTTCTACCAGCATCTTTCGATCTGGCACTGTCTCCATCATTTCTTCCCCGTAATCCAGCACCTAGGGGACACAAGAAAAAACAAGGTGAGCCAAGGGAATCAACAAATACAACCTCTTACCACCATAGACTTACCACCGGCGGTATTATTCCATAACTCTCCACATTTTCATATGCCGCATCTGTAAAGAGGGAGAAAAACAACACGTTAACGCATGCAATAGTTACCGGACAGCGTTGGGTAACACAGACTCTTACCTGAATGCCAGCAGCAGCTACGAGACCTTCTTCTCACGAACTCAGTTGCAACTTAAGGAAGGAAGGGGACAAGAGTGAACATCGGGCACATTGAACTCTTTGAACTTGATACTTATCAATCCCGCCAGGGACTTCAGAGTCAATACTTACCGGAACTCTCCCAACGCCTTCAAACCAGTGAAGTAACTGGTATCTACGCGCCCCTGCAAGACACACAGGACGGAGAGCTCATATTTTACGAACATAAGGTGAGGTTACTAAGGGGATATCGGTGGTGATTAGTGGGGGAGAGCGAGAACAGTTGGGAGGCCATCACTAAAACCCGCAGGTGGTTAATCCCTGTCTCCACTTGCAGGAAAATACTTCTTCGGGTCCAGCAGACAAGACTAGGCGGGCCAGTCCAGACAGTCATCTCTGCACTACGCATCACGTTGAAGGAGACCGCAGCTGTCCGGGTCTGATCGACACCCCTGTGGAGTCCAGGTCAGCATAACAGAACGCGAAGCCTCTCTACAAATACCCACCCGGGTGTTATGGAAACCTCGGAAACCGACCAACTGGCCCAATTATTGGGGGAACTTAGGGCAGAAGTACATGCCGCTCGCCAAGAGACTAATGCCCTCAGGAGAGAACTGATTGTCTCAAAGGAGCGCACGGATGATCTGGCTAGGCAACTACTGCAAAACCAAGCTGGGCAAACGCCCCTACCTGGATATGGGGGAAACCCAACCCCCGTTTTATCAAGCAATCCAGTGCAAGTGGTTTTACCAGGAAATATTCCGTTAGCTCCACCCGAACGCTTTGCTGGGGACTCCAAAAGGTTCGCCGTGTTTATGACCCAATGCCGCTTGCACTTTTTATGCAGACCGGGAGCATTTCCAAATGACCAAGCCAAAGTAGCCTTTGTATTGTCATATCTTAGTGGCAGCGCAGCGGATTGGTCCATTCCATTAGTCAACCAGGATGATCCTCTTCTCCGGGATTTTCAGGGTTTTCAAAGGAGCATAGAAAAACTATTCGCCAGACACTCACAGGGTCAAGCCCTGAACAACAAACTTTTATCCTTACGACAAGGTAACCAGGATCTGCTAACCTATATTGCAACCTTCAATAGGTTGGTGGTGGAAACCGGGTGGCCGGAGGAAAAACGAATTACATTGTTTCATCGTGGACTTCGGGGAGAACTCAAAGATGTCTTGGCTCAAGTTATGAACCCACCTCAGGATTGCACAGAATTTATAGACTTAGTAGTCCAGCTAGACCACCGACTTCAGAACCGAAAGACTGATCGAGCTAAATTCGAGAACCGGGTATTGGTTAAACCCAACGTTGCCCCCAAAGGAACAGATGCATCTGAACCTATGCAGATCGGGGGGGTTAAAGGACCCTTAACTCAAAAGGAAAGAGAAAGAAGACGACAGATGCAGTTGTGTCTGTACTGTGGAACCTCAGGACATTTTCTATGGGATTGCCCTACAAAACCACCCAAGAAGGTGGTAGGAGTTGCTGATAAAAGCCACATAGAGCCTGATTCGGGAAACAACCACGCCCGACAAGCGTAGAGGTCCGCTTGCCGAGCTTAAAGAAGGACACTCAGACCTCGCATCTGATCATCCAAATGGTCCTACTTGATCCCAGGCAGCCATCACGTATGCACGCAGTAAGAGCATACATAGATAGCGGGGCCGTAGGAAACTATATGGACCATGAATTGGTGTCAAGGATGAATCTACCTCTTTGCAAAAAGACCACTTCGGATGTCATCACCACAGTTGATGGAACTGAAATTGCCTCGGGGCCTGTAACTCATTCCACTACAGAGATGACACTGTTGAGTCAAGATGGGCATCGAGAGACTATTGTGTTTGATCTAATCAAAGCCCCAAACTTCCAGATAATACTGGGGATGCCATGGTTGGAAACACATAATCCTTGTATAGATGGGCGAGAGAAGAGAATAACCTTCCCGGATTGTGCACACACCTGTTACCCGGAGAAAACCTTGAACAAAGGCCTGGCTACAGTCGTTAACCCAATCGTGCAGTTACCTCAGGAATACCAAGAATTTCAGGATGTTTTTCAAAAAGAACAGGCCAATACATTACCTCCTCACAGATCATACGATTGTCAAATCGACCTCCTACCCGGTGCACAACCCTCATGCAGTAGAATCTACGCCCTCACGGAACCTGAAAATCGTCACCTACGGCAATACTTGGACCAATACCTTGCTAATGGCTTTATTCGTCCTTCCAAGTCTCCTGCATCCTCAGCTTTATTCTTCGTGCCAAAAAAGGAAGGTGACCTTAGAACATGCATAGATTACCGCGCATTAAATCAGATTACGGTAAAAACCCGATACCCATTGCCTCTGATCCCCGAATTACTAGACCAAGTAAAGGATGCTTGTAACTACACTAAGTTAGATCTCCGAGGGGCATATCATCTGGTACGTGTCAAGAAAGGCGATGAATGGAAGACTGCCTTTCGCACCAAGTACGGATTATTCGAATATCAGGTGATGCCCTTCGGGTTGCGCAATGCACCAGCAGCCTTCCAGTATTTAATGAACGATGTCCTTCGTGAACTCATTGACGTCTGTGTCGTCGTATACATAGATGATATTCTAGTGTACTCCTCCTCAGAAGCAGACCATGTTAAGCACGTGCGTGCAGTCCTTGAGAGACTACGCCAGCACAAGTTATATGCAAAATTGGAAAAATGTGTTTTTCATGCTACGGAAGTTGAATTTCTTGGATTTATCCTGACTCCAAAAGGAGTGCGAATTGACTCTCGAAAGGTGGAGGCAATTCTCAAGTGGCCATCACCTAGTTCAGTCAAAGGGGTACAAAGCATGCTCGGATTTGCTAATTTCTACCGCAGATTCATTCCGGACTTCTCCCATTTTGTACACCCCATCACAGCACTTTTGCGAAAAAACAAACGCTTCTTGTGGACCGAAGAGGCTGAAAAGGCCTTCCAAGAGCTGAAAGCAAAATTCACATCAGCACCTGTCTTAAAGCATCCACGCCCTGAGCTTCCATACATAGTAGAAACTGATGCATCCAGTTTAGCCATGGCAGCTGTCCTGTCCCAGAAGGATCCTGAAACCGGTCAACTTCAACCAGTAGCGTTTTGGTCCAGAAAGTTCTCAGCACCTGAGTTAAACTATGCGGTTACCGATAAAGAGCTATTAGCCATCAAATCCGCCTTTAAGGCTTGGCGGCACTATCTTCTTGGTGCCAGTCATACTATTACCGTAATCACTGATCACCGGAACCTGCAGTATTTAAAAACAGCCAAAGCCCAATCATTGCGACAACTTCGATGGGCATTGTTCTTTGCGAATTCGATTTCGTGATCACTTATCGACCAGGCTGCAAAAATGGCAAAGCAGATGCCTTATCCCGAATAGGGATGGGAGAAGCATATGCAAACCCGGAACCGGTGCCAATAATTCCCGAGCAAAGAATTCTTGGCATAACGACTCTACAGACACTAGAAGATATTCATGCAAAAATCCAACAACTCTTCGATCCAGCAACCCTGCAGGACTGGGTAAAGAAAGGCCCGGACTACTCAGTCGTCAATGACCTACCTTACTATCAAGGACAACTATTTCTACCACATAAGGAAATACAAGAACTAGTCATCTCCAATTACCATGACACCCTGATGGAAGGGCACCCAGGTATCGCAAAAACTGAAGCGAAAATTAAGAGACAGTTCTGGTGGCCCACTTGTCGAAAAGATGTAAAGTCATTTGTGATGTCTTGTGGCATTTGCGCCCAAAACAAAAGCCAGAAGAAAAAACCCGCTGGCCTTTTACAACCTTTGGATATTCCACCTACACCATGGCACACCTTGTCTTTAGACTTTATTACAGATCTACCTACATGTAATGGATTTAACACCATCCTAGTTATTGTGGATCTTTTTTCCAAGATGGCCCACTTTATTCCTTTAAAGGGGTTACCTTCTGCTTCGATTCTGGCCAAGGAGTTCCTCGAAAACATTGTTCGATTGCACGGATTCCCTTCCGTATTGGTTTCTGACCGAGGTAGTCAATTTATCTCTCATTTTTGGAAGAAATGTTGTCAACTGGCACACATCGACGTGAGGCTATCAATAAGTCACCATTCCCAGACCGATGGTCAGACGGAAAGGACCAACCAGACCCTTGAACAGTACCTACGCTGCATGCTACACCAGACCGAAAGCAATTGGAAAGATATTTTATGGATTTCCGAGTACGCATACAATAACTCTGTACATTCAGGAACCGGACAAAGCCCTTTTTATACCATATATGGACATCACCCTCGAACCTCAGAACTCGATTCGCCTCAGCACTTAGAAATGCTGCAGTTAGTCATTTGCACTCTACTATTACACAAGCCTTTAAGGAAGCCACAGAACATTTGAAACAAGCAAAAGAGAAATACAAGAAAAATGCTGATCAACATAGAAGTGAAACTCCACAATACCAGATTGGGGATCAAGTTTGGCTGGCTACAAAACATATACCTCTGAAGGGAACTCAGACTTTTAATCCTAGATATTTGGGACCTTACACCATTAAGGCCATTATCAACCCGGTGGCCGTCAAATTGGAATTACCCTCTAATATGCAAATTCATCCTGTCTTTCATGTTTCACTTCTAAAACCAGTTCAACCAGGGACAAGATTAACCAAACCACCTGACCCCATATTGATAGATGGAGAACCTGAATTTGAGGTAAAAAATATCCTGGA
Source organism: Ambystoma mexicanum (assembly GCF_040938575.1). Taxonomy (NCBI): domain Eukaryota; kingdom Metazoa; phylum Chordata; class Amphibia; order Caudata; family Ambystomatidae; genus Ambystoma; species Ambystoma mexicanum. Next base: position 235,178,966 of record NC_090926.1, on the reverse strand, counting down.
CTCCAAGATGATTAAATCAAAACTTTTTTATTTGATCGATTGGAAGTGCTACGGACCACAAGAAAGATCATGGGAACCTAGCGACCACGTTCATGCACCTTCGTTGGTGAAAAGATTCCATCGGAACTTCCCAGACAAACCGGGGCCAGGGGGAAGAACAACTTTAGGAGGGGCCTTGGGGGGGGAGTGCTGTCATGATGCCTACCCCCGGGCATTAGGACCAAAGCCCTCAGCTCCGGGAGCAGGCATCCAGACATTTGTTTAAACCTCAGCAGCCCCGGCTAGGGGCTGTCTGGGTTCAGTCCTGGCGCCTTAGGCGCCAGGCTCATCATAGAAATCAGTCCTGGCGCCATAGGCTCCAGGCTCATAGACTTTACTTACCTGATGCAGACCATGCTGCAAAAGAGTCCAAGCCTACATGAGGCCTGGATGGGACTATTTTGTTACAGTGACTATTTTTTACTCGGGCGTGGCTCTAGGGAACTTCTAACCTGGAACTACTTTGGAGGCTATTTAAACCACACCCGAACAGCAGCACATGCTTTGCGTTATTCTGCATCCAGCAGCGTGACGCTCACCGTGCCTGCAGCCAGTATCCAGTCTTCTGCCACACCCGTGTGCCTGCAGCCAGCATCCAGTCTTCTGCCACGCACGCCTCGAATCCGGAGCTCCTAGAATAAAGTAGAAGAAAAGGACAAGGTTAGAAAATGAACTTATTTCAAATTCCTCACCTAATTCCGGAACCATTTCATCTCCGGACCTGGAAAGTACATCAGTCCTGCACGCGTCGCTTCGCCAGCTCCAGCACGGCGCCATACTCATCAGTTCTCACAGCATCTTTCAATTTGGCACTGTCTCCATAATTTCTTCGCCGTAATCCGGCACCTAGGGGACACAAGAAAAAACAAGGTGAGCCAAGGGAATCAACAAATACAACCTCTTACCACCATAGACTTACCACCGGCGGTATTATTCCATAGCTCTCCACATTTTCATATGCCGCATCTGTAAAGAGGGAGAAAAACAACACGTTAACGCATGCAATAGTTACCGGACAGCGTTGGGTAACACGGACTCTTACCTGAACGCCAGCAGCAGCTACGAGACCTTCTTCTCACAAACTCAGTTGCAACTTAAGGAAGGAAGGGGACAAGAGTGAACATCGGGCACATTGAACTCTTTGAACTTGATACTTACCAATCCCGCCAGGGACTTCAGAGTTAATACTTACCGGAACTCTCCCAACGCCTTCAAACCAGTGAAGTAACTGGTATCTACGTGCCCCTGCAAGACACGCAGGATGGAGAGCTCATCTTTTACGAACATAAGGTGAGGTTACTAAGGGGATATCGGAGGTGATTAGTGGGGGAGAGCGAGAACAGTTGGGAGGCCATCACTAAAACCCACAGGTGGTTAATCCCTGTCTCCACTTGCAGGAAAATACTTCTTCGGGTCCAGGAGACAAGACTAGGCGGGCCAGTCCAGACAGTCATCTCTGCACTATGCATCATATTGAAGGAGACCGCAGCTGTCCGGGTCCGATCGACACCCCTGTGGGGTCCAGGTGAGTGTAACAGAAGGAAGCTGATTGGTCTCAAGAGGCCAGCTTCACCCTCTTTCGAAGAGGCCTGAATGAAGAAATAAAGGACGCGTTAGCCAGGGTAGCTCGCCCAAATTCCTTCCAGGCCCTCTTGGACCTTTCCCTGCAAATTGATTTTCGAATCCAGGAAAGAAAGGCGGAGAAAAAGAAGTCTAAGTCATCATTCCAAAGGGCTGCCATAGGCCATCCTTTCAGTCCAGAGTCTGTAGCTTCTCCGACCTCGGATCCAGAACCCATGCAACTGGGGGCCTTCTGTGGACCCATTACCCCACAAGAAAGGATGCGCCGTATCCACACTGGTCTCTGCATGTATTGCGCCTCCGACAAACATCTTGTGAGAGAGTGCCCTATCTCTCCCCGATCCTAGATGGGGCACAGTTTCTGGAGAGTGGTGACTGCTCCACATCAATTCCTTCCTTGAACTTCCTGGACAAAATAACCTTGTGATTCTACAGGCATTCCTGTCACCTTCCAAGAAAGAATCTTACCCCATCCTGGCACTAGTGGATTGCGGAGCCATGGGCATATTCATAGATCATGATTGGGTCACTACTCATCACATTCCCTGCAAAACACGAGGGACTATGCAACCTGTTGAAGCTATTGATGGGAGACCACTGTCTTCAGGACCCATAACCCTTCAAACCAAGGAGCTTCTTCTTTCTATAAACCACCACCAAGAGAGGATTACATTTTATATAATAAAATCTGCCCATTTTCCAATGGTTCTAGGCATGCCCTGGTTACAGAAGAACAACCCCTATATCAATTGGGCAGCAGGCTCTTTGTTTCTTGGTTCAGAACATTGTATGTCCCACTGTTTGTCCCTAAACACCTTACCAAAGTCCTCTGAAGACTTCCAAGAAACTCAGCAAATACCAGTCACCGTCTCTAATGTCATCCATATTCCCAGGGCCTACCAGGCTTACACAGATGTATTTTCAACAGCCATTGTTCAAGCTCTACCACCCCACAGACCTGAGGATTGTGCCATCGATACTGAACCTTCAGCAGTAATTCCTTTTGGAAGAATGTTTATTTTGTCTGAACCTGAAAAAAGGGCCCTCCGGGAATACCTGGATACCAATTTGGAAAATGTAACTATTCGACCATCCAAGTCCCCTGCGGATGCTTCTCTATTTTTTGTTCCCAAGAAGGATTCCAAGGAGCTTAGGCCATGTCTAGATTACTGTGGCCTTAACCAATGCACTCTCAAGGACCGTTATCCATTGCCTCTCATCTCGGACATCCTGGAAGCAGTCAGAGGTGCAGTCATCTTCACAAAACTAGATCTCAGGGGCGCCTACCATCTTATTCGTATAAAGGAAGGTGACGAATGGAAAACAGCCTTTAGAACACCCTTCGGCTATTTTGAATACCTGGTTATGCCCTTTGGACTTGCTAATGCCCCAGCAGTCTTCCAACGTTTTATGGATCGGGTATTTTCTGATATGTCCCTGTTCGTCATTGTATATCTAGACAACATACTGATCTACTCCAAGGACCAAATAAAACATGAAGAGCACGTAAGGGCAGTCTTGCAACGTCTACGTGAACATAAGCTCCTGGCCAAACCCGAGAAGTGCCTTTTCCATGTATCTACTGTTCACTATCTCGGATTCGTTCTCAGCCCAAAGGGGATTGGAATGGACTCTTCGAAGGTTGATTCCATTCTATCTTGGCCTGTTCCCACTACTGTAAACCCAAATTCAATCCTTCCTGGGGCTTGCTAACTTCTACAGAAAATCCATTCCAGCATTTTCTGAGATCGTGCATCCTATTGTTACATTATTAAAGAAGGACACCCCTTTTCAGTGGACCTCAGCCCAAGATTCGGCATTTCAACGGTTGAAGTCGGAGTTCACACAAGCTCCCATCCTTGCTCAACCCGACACAGATGGACCCTTCATTGTTGAAACTGATGCCTCCAACTACGCCATTACGGCAATCCAGAAACAGGAACTTGGAGACAAGTTAGAACACCCGATCACCTATCTCTCCCGCACCTTGACTCCCAGTGAAACTCATTATTCAGTCCTGGAGAAGGAATTGTTAGCCATCCGTCAGGCCTTCACTGATTGGCATCATCTCCTTCTGGGAGCCAAACACCCGGTACAAGTCCGCACCGACCATCGGAATCTTCAAGTCCTACAATCCCTGGAATGTAGAAACAGTCTTTTTTACCCAATACCATTTCAAATCCATCATTTCCCTGGAACACATAACATTATAGCCAATGCCTTATCCAGATGTCCTGATTATGAACCCCTTGAAGATCGGGCCTTTCCTAAAATGTTTCCCAACACTGTATTTGTTGCTCAAGCAACTACTCTCCTGGAGGATATTCGAGACCAAACTCAGTCCTCTAAACCCTGGAAGGAGTTTAAGAAAAACAATCGGTGGAATCTCAAAAAGAAAGACAGATATCTATTCAAGGATAATCGGTTGGTTATCCCTACTCCTGGACTGAGACAAAAGATCACAAGCCTATGTCATGATACCTTCCATTCAGGATACCGTGGCATCACCAACACCCTTCATCTAATACAAAGACAGTTTTGGTGGCCTAGGATGAAGGACGATATCAAGTTCCATGTCCAGACTTGTGCAGTCTGCAATCAGAACAAACATGATCATAAAAAACCAGCAGGACCCCTGCTCCAACCAGCAATACCAACAAGACCCTGGAAAATCATTGCCACGGATTTTATTGTGGAACTACCGTCTTCTAGAGGCTACACAACCATAATGGTTACCATTGATCTGTTCACACATATGGCTCATTTTACGCCTTTAAATAAGCTACCATCCTCATCCGAACTTGCTGGGATTTTCTTAGAACACATATTCCGGCTTCATGGGCTACCTTCCAAGATCATTTCTGACAGAGGACCCCAGTACATATCCCAGTTCTGGAAACAGTTATGTCGTATACTGGGAATCCAACGCGCCTTGTCTTCGGGTTATCACCCACAGACCAATGGAGCTACTGAACGAGTAAACCAAACCCTGGAACAATATCTTCATTGCTTTGCCACCAAGGTCCAGGATGATTGGTCACTCTTAATACCTGTGGCCGAATTCGCATACAACAATTCGGATTATTCAGCCATCAAAACCAGTCCTTTTTTCTGTAGTCAAGGATTTCATCCTTCAGTCCTGCCGTCCATTCTTCCACACCCTACCCCAGTTCCTGCGGTTGATTCCTGGATTGAAACACTAATCAATGTGCACAAGAAAGCTAAGGAACACCTAGAAAAGGCCCGAAGAGATGATAAACATTATGCTGACTCCAAAAGAAGACCAGGGCCTTCCTATTCAATAGGCAATAAGGTCTGGTTATCCTCAAAACTCCTCGTACATCACCTACGACCAAATAAGTTGGCTCCCAGGTATTACAGACCCCTTTCTATAAAAGAAATCATCAATCCAGTGGCCTTTCGACTCCGACTACCAGAATCATGGGAAAGGATCCATCCAGTCTTCCACACTTCTCTGTTGAAACCATATGTTCAGCCCTCCTGAACTGCTCCAAGATCTACTCCAGTGATTGTCAATGACCAACTCGAATATGAGGTCTCCAGAATTTGTGACTCTAGGTACCGACGTGGCCAACTACAATATTTAGTCGAATGGAAAGGGTATCCTCCTAGTGAGCGCACCTGGGAACCCATGTCAAACATGAATGCCCCCATGCTGATTCAAAGATACCATCTTATCCATCCTGGCAAACCCGGAGGAGCAGGGCTTCAGAGGAGGCATACTGTCATGAACCGTCGCCTGCGTCCATTCTGGACTTCGTGGTCCCTGACTCATAGAGGACTGAATGGAGTATTCCTCCCAACATGGCCACCCGATACAGAACGCAGCTTGCCAGTCCTTGCGCTCCATGCTCAGCGCACTACTAAACTGACACGTCCCCGCGGCTCTGCGCGTCTCAACGCTACCGCTCGCTGTAGTTGGACGTGTGTTGCCGGAGTTTGCTCGGGGCTTTTTCCTGAATCCTGTCCCCTGGTTCCTTGAATCCTCCTCCTTTCCTTCCTTTCCTCAAACTTACCTCTGATCTTCTTGGATTTTCGCCTGCGCTCGAGTCACGGCCTTCCGTGCCTCCAAGCGCGGATATTGTTCCTTCCTGGTTCCGTCCTGGACATCTGAACGTATCCTGGAGTTGAGATATCATTCTCACGCTGGAATCCGAAGACCCGCACATGGGCTTATACAAATCCCGGACCATGCGAAAGAAACCACCAAAGAAGGTTGCAAGCAAACAGGAAAGACAGGTCAGAAGGGGAGAGACTTGTGACAGTTGCGGATGACAGCTGTTTTGCATCGATCTTCTCATGGGTTCCACAATGGATGGCAAATATTTTCCCTTTTCTTGGAGCCCTGTCAGTGATGTTCATATTTGCATTATGTGTGATCAGGATAATAATCACACAATGCAAGAAGAACGGCAAAGAAAGCATTAGGAATGAAGATCATGATTGATGTTGAATCTGGGTTCAAACTCAAAGAGCTGGCATATGAAGAAATCAGAGACTATGTGAGGGCCAGTATTCATGCACCTGAGGGAACGAACTTCCTATACCCGAGGAACCACAAGAAGTATGTGGGGAGATGGATCTACTGCAGTCCGAATGGACAATGCATTCACATGACCTGGAGTATTGATGAGCATGTGAAATCAGCAGGATGCCTGAAGGGAGTCATGAAGATATGGATACCAAAGAAGCACTATTTCAGAAGAGGATGTCTGCATGTGAAGATTGATGAGAGAGTGGCAGATGAATCGCCTAGAGGGGGGAGTGTAGAGGAGGAGCCAAGTACCTCTACCAGAAGTCCCGCCCCCATGTTGCCTATATGTTGGGAAGCGCAAATTGTGACATGCGCAAAGCCAATAATGATACCTATACCACGAAGAATTCTCGAGACATGGTATCCATTGAGAAAAACCCTACATGCATAAACAAAGAAATAACAGTCTTCTGGAAGAAGTCGCGGAAGAAGTGTGAAAATTAACAAGAAAGAGAAGATTGATGACATCATGCAAAATGAGAATGACGCACCTAGAAGAGATGTCAATGAAGAAAGAATATAAACTCTATAGAATCTGATGATGAAAAATCAAGTAAAAGCAAGATTTCGGGATCGAAATGAAGATGTCATGATTCCTGACCCTCATGTCCCCAGCCCTCCAAGATGTCAGGCTGGAGCCAGGCCACGATCACCTACATGGCCCTCAAGGGCCTCTCCATCCCTCCAAAGACCCACTTGGAGTCAGACTTGGCGCTTGTGGCACCAGACTCATTCACTCCCATAGGGATTGGACTTTTAGTGCATTGATGGGGACAAGATGGATGCCACCACATATTTCGGTTCCCAGAACTGCATGTGCAGTCTAGTCTTTTGGGTGTGGTTCAGCCCAGAGACACCTGGGATACTCAGAGACTATTTAAGCCACGCCCAGGCTGAGAAACATGCTTTGTGTTTTCTGCACCTGCAGCGTGACACTCACCGTGTTCGGATCGGTCTCCAGTAGACCTGCATCTTTCTTCTGCCCTCAGCTCCTGCAAGAACACCGTTAGGAACAGCCTTACCTTGCGGCGCTTCTGCCCATCATTCATCGCTCCTTCTGTTCTGCGGGAATCTTCGGCTGTGTCATTCCCATCCCGGCACGCCGCTTCCTAAGGAAAAGGGAAAAGAACAGAAAAAAGGCATTAGTAAGCATTCAGAAAATCTTAGCTTATTTTGAAAGACTGTACGAGCTTCAAACGCTTACCTGAATCCCAGCCGCTCTGGGGGAACTCTGTCTCTGTAACTTCTCATCCATCTGCAAGAGGGAAAATACACTCCAGGTTAGCGTGGAAACATCTAGAGGCGCCGCATACCACGCTACTCACTGTATTTCTTCTTCATAACCGGCATCCAAGCTGAAAACGTTGCAGCACCTAAAAGACACAGAAAAAGAACTCAGTTCAATGCAAATACGAAAGGGTTGCATCGCGCATCGCACTCTCAGTCACCTTCAGCGCTACTCATCTGAGCAGCATGTCGCAATCCCCGGACGCCGGCCATCATCTAAGGAAGGAAAGGAACAAAGTTAGAGAACTGTTCAAAAGACTCATTATACTTACCTGTCAGACTTTTGACAGTGAAGTAACTAGGCAGCAACGAGCCCGCTTCAATCAACGCGCCCCTGTGCTGAAAGCAGGACGAAGAGCACACTTTCCAAGAAAACAAGGTGAGCTGTGGATCAAAGGGAAGGGCTGGACCCCGGAGAAGAAGGGGTTCAAGCACACAGAGACAATAGGGAGTTAAACTCTACCAATCCTGTGTTTCAGGCTGAGTCTCCAGTCGAGTAGACTCCAGGGAAGGGTTTGAGGTCGTAAGAGGTCAGAACAGGCTGAGTGACATCCCCGTGGATAGCAGGTGAGCGTTACAGAACACAAAGCGTCACATCAAAATCCACCTGGGCATCACGGAAACATCAGAAACCGACCAGTTAGCCCACATGTTGGGGCAGCTACGTTCCGAAGTACATGCAGCCAGGCAGGAGACCAACACCCTGAGGAGAGAGCTGATAGTAGCCAAAGAACGCACTGATGATTTAAGCCGGCAACTTCTCCAGTCACAAGCAGGGCATGCACCATTGCCGGGAAGCGTGCCCTCGATGCCAGCACCATCAGCCAATCCCGTTCAGATAACCCTTCCTGGGGCAGTTCCCTTTGCCCCGCCTGACCGATTTACAGGGGATCCCAAGAGGTTTGCAACATTCATGAACCAGTGCCGCCTGCACTTCCTTTGTAGACCAGGGGCCTTTCCGAATGACCAATCACGGGTCACTTTTCTGCTATCCTACCTGAGTGGTAGCGCCACGGACTGGTCTGTACCCTTTGTGGCCCAAGACGATCCTTTGCTGCATGACTTCAGGGGCTTTCAGCAGGAGATGGAAAAGCTGTTTGCCCGTCGTACTCATGGGCAGGCAGTAGACGACAAACTCCTGTCCCTACGCCAAGGGAATCAAGATCTATTAACATACATAGCCACGTTCAATAGACTCGTAGTTGAAGCAGAATGGCCAGTGGAGAAGAGAACCACGTTATTTCATCAGGGGTTGCGGGGTGAGCTCAAGGATGTTCTCGCACAAGTAGTGAACCCCCCGAAAGACTGCTCAGAATTCATTGACCTTGTTGTTCAACTGGATCATAGGTTGCAGGACCGAAGAGCAGATCGAACCAGACCGGACCCTCGCCCTATGTATGTGCGTTCAAAGGATAATATTGCCAGCAAAACGGAAGGTTCAGGAGAACCAATGCAAATTGGGGGGGTCAGATCCACCTTGACTAAAGCGGAAAGGGATAAAAGGAGACAGCAGCAGTTATGTCTCTACTGTGGAAGGTCAGGTCATTTCCTTAAAGAGTGCCCTGTGAAGCCACCGAGGAGGACGGTAGGGGCCACGGACAAGGAAGATACCATCAAGGAATCGGAAAACTCCCCAGCCTGGCAAGTGTAGGGGTCCACTTGTCGAGCGAAGAAAGTGAACTACAGACCTCCCATTGTGCACTATCTGTGGTCTTGATCAATCACCAACAACCATCTCGGATGCACGCAGTAAGAGCGTACATTGACAGTGGAGCCGTTGGGAATTACATCGACCAGGATCTTGTGGCAAAGATGGGGCTTCCGTTACGCCATCTCGGATGCACGCAGTAAGAGCGTACATTGACAGTGGAGCCGTTGGGAATTACATCGACCAGGATCTTGTGGCAAAGATGGGGCTTCCGTTACGCCCTAAATCAACCACCGACACTGTTACCACTGTCGACAGCATGGAAATAGCTTCTGGTCCAGTATCCAAATGCACTGCAGCTTTAACCCTTCTGTGCCAGGATGGACACCAAGAATCTATCGTTTTCGACCTCATTAAGGCACCACAGTTCTGGTTGATTTTGGGAATGCCATGGTTGGTAGCTCACAATCCTTGAATCAATTGGCGAGCAAAAGAATTGGCCTTTCCCGAGACTTGCGCCCACACGTGTTATCGGCAAGAGAAACAACCAATAGACACCAGATCCTCCACGCTTGCGACTGTGGCAATCGGCACCCTACCAAGTGAATACCAGGACTTTCAAGATGTCTTTCAGAAAGAACAGGCTAATACCCTGCCACTGCATAGACTATACGATTGCCAAATCAACCTGTTACCCGGCGCACAAATCCCTTGTGGCCGAATTTACGCACTCACGGAACCAGAAAACCAGCACCTGAAGGCCTATCTTGACCAATACCTGGCCAACGAAGTCTCCAGCAGCCAGTCCTCTATTCTTCGTACCGAAAAATGAGGGGGACTTGAGAATGTGCATCGACTATCGCGCACTGAACCAGATTACCGTAAAAAAAACGCTACCCCCTCCCACTGATCCCTGAATTGCTTGATCAAGTCAAAGATGCCCAAATCTACACAAAACTAGACCTGAGGGGGACATATCACCTTGTTTGTGTAAAACCGGGGGACGAATGGAAAACTGCTTTTCGCACCAAATACGGCTTGTACGAATATCAAGTACTGCCCTTTGGCCTTTGCAACGCGCCTGCAGCATTTCAATACTTCATGAACGATGTCCTACGGGAATTGATTGATGTCTGTGCTCTAGTGTACATCGACAACATTCTAGTATATTCCACATCAAAGCAGGACCACGTTAAACATGTCCGATCCGTATTGGAGAAACTCTGTCAACACCAGCTCTACGCCAAGCTCGAAAAGTGCTCATTCCACATCTCCGAGGTGGAATTACTGGGCTTTATTCTCAGCCCGAATGGAATCCGAATGAATGTACACAAGGTAGATGCTATCCTGAACTGGCCATCCCCAAATTCATTCAAGGGGGTTCAAAGTATGCTGGGTTTTGCAAACTTCTACCGCCGGTTCATCCCAGGATTTTCGCAAATCGTGCATCCCATCACGTCATTGCTAAGGAAAAGCAACAAAAAGTTCCAGTGGACAACAGAAGCTGAGGAAGCTTTCCAGGAACTCAAAACAAGATTCACATTTGCCCCAATCTTATGTCACCCTCGCCCTGATCTCCCATACCTGGTGGAAACAGACTCCTCAAGCATGGCTATGGGAGCCGTCCTCTCACAAAAGGACCCCGAAACGGGGCAGTTACACCCTGTAGCCTTCTGGTCGCGTAAATTCACACCCCCTGAACTCAATTACGCTATCACAGACAAAGAACTCCTGGCCATTAAGTCAGCCTTTAAGGCATGGCGGCTCTACCTCTTGGGCGCCAGACACACAATCACCGTAATAACTGACCACCGGAACCTCAAGTACCTAAAAACGCCAAAGGCCCAATCCTCACGACGACTACATTGGGCTCTTTTTTTTTTGCTGAATATGACTACGTGATCACATTTCGACCAGGGGTGAAAAACGGGAAGGCCGATGCCCTTTCCCGTATGGGGGTGGCAGAGCAAGGGTATCAGACCCCTGACCCAGTAGCAATCATCCCGAGTGACAATCTCCTAGGAATCACAGCAACCATAACTCAGAAAGAATTACATGAAGAAATCCAAAACCTGATGAGTCCGGAGCAATTACAAGCGTGCAGTGCACAAGGAGAACATACATGATAAAAGATCAGTTGACCTACTTCAGGAATGGTTTATTCTTACCAAACCAAGAACTACGAGAACAAGTCATGTCCGGTTATCATGATTCCTTGATTGAGGGCCACCTCGGAATCGCTAAAACCCTAGCCAAGATAAAACAAAATTATTGGTGGCCCACGTGGCGTAAAGACATTATCCAATTCATCCCATCTTGTGGAGTGTCTGCTCAAAACAAGTCATCCAAGCAGAAACCGGCTGGGCTATTACAACCATTGGCAATCACGCCAGCACCCTGGCACACCTTGTCCCTCGATTTTATTACTCACTTACCACCCAGTCAAGGGTTTAACACTATTCTTGTGGTTGTGGACCTATTTTCAAAAATGTCACATTTCATTCCTCTTAAGGGGCTCCCAAATGCTTCCACACTGGCAAAGGTATTTCTTGAAGGCATCGTACAGATCCATGGGTTTCCTTCAGTTTTGGTCTCAGACCGAGGTACTCAATTCGTATCTAACTTCTGGAGAAAATGCTGCTCTATGGCCCAGATCGACATCCGGCTATCCACCAGTCACCATCCACAAACGGATGGTCAAACTGAGAGGAAGAATCAGACGCTCGAGCAGTATCTGCGTTGCATGTTACACCAAGCTGAAGGAAGCTGGTTCGACCTATTATGGATAGTTGAATATGTTTATAATAATTCCCTACACACCAGCACTGGGCAGGCACCCTTTTATACCATGTATGGCAGGCACCCATGTACTTCTGAGTTGGACGTTCCTACAACCCTGGAAATTACAGCAGTCAAAACCTTGCACACGACCATTTCTCAAACCTTTAAAAGGGCAGCTGAACACTTACTTCAAGCTAAGAATCGCCAAAAGAAGTTTGCTGATCAAAACCGAGCAAAGGCCCCCAACTACCAAGTGGGAGACAAAGTCTGGCTGGCGTCTAAACACGTGTCCATTAAAGGAACCCGAACTTTCCATCCAAGATACCTGAGTCCATTCACCGTCACCTCCGTGATAAATCCTGGGGCGGTCAGACTAGCTCTGCCGTCAAACATGCAGATTCATCCTGTGTTCCACGTGTCTCTCCTTAAACCTGTTCAACCTGGGAGGCGGGTAGCAACGCCACCGCAGCCAGTATTAGTCACCGGGGAGCCAGAATTCGAAGTCAACGATATCCAGGATTCAAATTACGTCAGATCCAAATTATACTACTTAGTAGACTGGAAGGGGTATGGTCCACAAGACAGGACATGGGAGCCTTGTGAGTACATCCATACACCTCGCTTGCTTAGACGATTTCATCAAAACCATCCAAACAAACCAGGACCAGACAGAAGAGCCACCTTGAGAGGGGCCTTGGGGGGGAGTGCTGTCATGATTCCTGCCCCTCATGTCCCCAGCCCTCGAAGATGTCAGGCTGGAGCCAGGCCACGATCACCTACATGGCCCTCAAGGGCCTCTCCATCCCTCCAAAGACCCACTTGGAGTCAGACTTGGCGCTTGTGGCACCAGACTCACACACTCCCATACGATAACATTGGGGATTGGACTTGTAGTGCATTGTTGGGGACAAGATGGATGCCCCCACATATTTTGGTTCCCAGAACTGCATGTGCAGTCTAGTCTTTTGGGTGTGGTTCAGCCCAGAGACACCTGGGATACTCAGAGACTATTTAAGCCACGCCTAGGCTGAGAAACATGCTTTGTGTTTTCTGCACCTGCAGCGTGACACTCACCGTGTTCGGATCGGTCTGCAGTAGGCCTGCATCTTTCTTCTGCACTCAGCTCCTGCAAGAAGAAGAACACTGTTAGGAACAGCCTTACCTTGCGGCGCTTCTGCCCATCATTCATCGCTCCTTCTGTTCTGCAGGCATCTTCGGTGGTGTCATTCCCATCCTGGCTTGCCGCTTAAGGGAAAGGGAAAAGAACAGGAAAAAGGCATTAGTAAGCATTCAGCAAACTTCACCTGTTTTTAAAGACTGTACGAGCTTCAAACGCTTACCTGAATCCCAGCCGCTCTGGGGGAACTCTGTCTCCGGAACTTCTCATCCATCTGCAAGAGGGAAAAGACACTCCAGGTTAGCGTGGAAAAATCTAAAGGCGCCGCATACCACGCTTACTCACCGCATTTCTTCTTCATAACCGGCATTCACGCTGAAAACATTGCGGCACCTAAAAGACAGAAAAATAACTCCGTTCAATACAAATACGAAAGGGTCGCATCGCGCATCGCGCTCTCACTCACCTTCAGCTCTACTCATCTCACCAGGACATCGCCATCCCCGGACGCCGGCCATCATCTAAGGAAGGAAAGGAACGAAGTTAGAGAACTGTTCAAAAGACTCATTATACTTACCTGTCAGACTTTTGCCAGTGAATTAACTAGGCAGCAATGAGCCCGCTTCAATCAACGTGCCCCTGCGCTGAAAGCAGGACAGAGAGCACACTTTCCAAGAAAACAAGGTGAGCTGTGGATCAAAGGGAAGGGTGGACCCTGGGTAAGAAGGGGTTCTAGCACACAGAGACAATAGGGAGTTAAACTCTACCAATCCTGTGTTTCAGGACCAGTCTCCAGTCAAGTAGACTCCAGGGAAGGGTTCGAGGTCCTAAGAGGTCAGAACAGGCTGAGTGACGTACCCGTGGATACCAGGTGAGCGTTACAGAAGATTGCTTGTGCGAAGAAACACTGAAGAAAATGCAAAGTCATTTTACAATTGTACAGATGCCGTAACGCAAGTAGATGAAGTAATCATGAGGCTGGCTATTTAGTAAATAGTCTGCAGGTGATGCGCCAATGTATATTCATAGGAATATATAGAATCTGGATGTTCCACAATGCACTTTATCAAACTTGAAACCTGTGAATGGAAAGGGCTTGAAGTGTGCCGCAGTTGAATAAAACAGATGATGGCGAAGGAGAATTCAAGAAAGGCTGGCTGGCCCAGTGTCAAGAGTTGGGGCCGCTGTAAGCCTGACTCTCTGATTCAAGGAGATACATGAACGTGGGAAAGAAGCAACCTCCTGTTTGAGGTGTAATGGAAAAACACTAGAAAGGCCAAGAGTTCTTCATTTAATAGTATTTTATGCAATGAAAGAGCTCAAAACGTGGTCTACAATCACATGATCAGATGAAAATAGACTTTGGGTCGAGATACACCGAAACCAGAAGATTAGGCCGTGCCTCTACTCCCCTTTATTCTCACGCACAGAGAGCTTATACAAGGCCAAGTTCAAAGCCTTAATTGAATGGCAGACCGCAGGAGTGATGATGGATGAGGGCTAATTGGGTGGGGAGGCACGTCTATGCCTGGGGTGCCAGCTTGCGTGCTGCTAGCAAGTGGAATATTCCAGAAGGGCACAAGCATGCCACCAATTGAAGAGGGCCACGTAGTTCAGGGCACTATAGTTTGAGAAGGCAATAGGGTGTTGTGTATTAGTCTGACATAGAAGATGACTTGCACTTGGGATAGGCTTAGTTGTCCACCTGATCCTAGAGACCCAATCATAAACCCCAGCTATATAGAACGTATACCTAGATGTTTTTTTTTAAATAAAATTGTTTATTTGTTTTTAGTCAAGAACAAAACAAGACCTTTACAAATAATTCCTACTTCACACATAAAACAGTTAAAGTTTGCAAATTTACCAATTTAAAGCAACAAAACTACAGAAAATTAAAAGCAAGAACAAACCACAAAACATAAGTAGTAAATATCACAATATCATACTTTAGTATACATTATCATGAGAATTCCTTTCTCTGGGAACAAAATTCATGAAGGAATATCATTCTCATTCCAAATTGCAGCGATTATGTAACTCTTTCTATTTCAGTCTCAATAAACTTTACCAACCTAGTTGTTTTAATTAAAGAAGCATTTGTGGAGCCCCACATACATTTGGTCCAAATCCACTCTCTAGCTGGAATGGTATTTGCTTGTGTAAAAGAGGCCATCATATTGCACGGAACGTTTTCAAAATATGTACAATAAATGAAGAGATGTTTTAAAGTCTCTTGTGCATTATTGCAAAATCGACATGCTTCGTTGCTATAATCTGCAACCTGTTTATACCAATGCTTTTGTCTGACACGTGTGTGCAAAAGGTCAAATCTAAACCGTATAAAGGTCTGACGAACATTGGCACAAGGGCATAGTGATAAATACATCATGCGTGGTAATTGTCGGTGGACAAATTTACAATATTCTGCAATTGAGCCATAGCTTTCCATCTTCGAACAAGTGTTTGCCCAATCGCATTGCAGTATTTTTTTCTTAATCTTCTCTTGAAAGAGCTCAAGATCTTCAACGGGAAGATTAATCTTTTCGAAGACCAATAGCATGCGTTCTTTGAAAAGGGTCATGGAAGGTGGGTTATTATTCATTAACATTCTGTGTAAACCTATGTATAAAGAGTTTCTGGGGGGAAACAACATTTTCGCAAAATTCAGTAAAAGACGCCAGTTATATCTGACGGATAGCGAGTTAAGTCCCAGTTCATGTCTGACAATATCATTGGGCATGGATGAGGGTAGACCTAAGGTATATTTCCAAATCTGTCCTTGCAGTTGATCCAACAGAGGCCCCAAGTCGTATAGAAAGAACTGAACTCCATACAACATTATTGCCTCGACTTGTTTCAAATAAAATTCTAACGGTGGTGTTAACGAGAATTTGCAGATTTTATGTAACAATACCTTCATTTGACATTTTAATGGTATGAGTTTGACTATTAATAATTCTTTCATTTTTTAAAATCAGATATTCTTTGTTAGAATGAGCCCCAAATAAGGTAGATTGATGGCGATAGCAATGGGTGAGGCGTCAATTTTCCATACAAAGTGTCATACTTTTTCTTTGTTGGCAAAAATGATTATGTTGGATTTTTGAGGGTTAACCAGAAGATTATTGATCTTACAGTATTGTATAAAGCTTTCTAGCTTACTTTGGAGTCCAGCCTGTGTACGGTCGAAAATCAATATATCGTCCGCGTACGCAAGCCATGACAAGGAAAGCGCTCCAATTCTAATCGGAAATGATTTAACCCCGTCCCAAATCTCTTAAATATCAGCTAGGTATATATTGAAGAGAATGGCTGCAAGGTTGCAGCCTTGTTTTACTCCTATGAGACATGGGATGGCTTGAGTTAGAGAGCCTGCTCGATCAATTCTTACTTTGAAATTTGTTTGGAAGTGTAGCAGTTCTATAAGAGTAATGAGATATTGAGGAACATTAGATCTGCGTAGTTTTTCCCACAGTTTCCCTCTAATCACACAGTCAAAAGCTCCTCTTAAATCTAAGGATGCAACGAAAATAGGAGTGTTGCCAGGGCTTGTAGCATGGGCAATGATGTTTTCCAAAAGACATGCATTAAGAGGAGTCCCCATCCTTTTACGAAACCCAACTTGGGAGGGATGTAGAACATTGTGGATTTGTGCAAAACTTTCAAGTTCTTGGAGAATCAAGGAGGCAAATTTTTTTGCTGCAACATCGATGATAGCTATCGGTCTATAATTGTTGGGATCAGAAATTACCCCTTTTTTATGGATGGGGATAATAATTGATGTAAGCCAGGAGCAGGGTATTTTTTTAGAACGAAATATTTCCTGAAAAATACTGTAGAAAATAGCAGACCAAAATAAGGTATCGGCCTTAATTAAAAACGGGGGAAGCCCGTCTGGGCCTGCACATTTGGAACTTTTTAGTTTCTGAATTGGCATACATATATCAGTCTTGTCCCATGGGCAGCAGTCAGGAATTAGATGACTTTCAGGAGGTGATTCAAAGGAGGCAAATTCAACAGGCAGGGCAAATTTTGCAAGAAAGAAGGAAGACCAAGTCGCACTATCGATGCTTGACTCAAATTCACGTGTATGTTCTTTCTCTATAGATCTTATCGTTTTCCAGATCTCTTTAGTTTTCCGGGTACATAAAAGGTTAACAATTCTTTGATTTTGTTGTATTTTCTTTAAGAGACGCATCTCCTTTAATGCTTTTTTATAAACCCCCACGATTTTTTTTTCAATTTTAGATATTCAGAATTGACAAGACTCAACCTGGATTTCATTATCTTATGGAGATCAGCATTTTTCTTTCTTTTAATTGAAGCTAAGATAGAGCAAAATGGTCCACCTTCACTCTCACGAGTGTCCCTCTCAATCGTCATCTGAGACATCTTTGCCAAATGTGAAGAGATCATCTTGCTGTTCCAATTTAATATTATAGCATTGTCAGCAGAGTTTCCCCCCTATGATTTTCCAGAGGTCTCTATTCACTAAAGTTGTTAATTTCCTGCAAGTTGCTACCGACCAGTTGATTGAGTGACGAGATCTGTCACATTGAATAAGCGCCAACTGGGAAACGGGCGGACAGCTTGTGAAATACTTTGAAATAGATGATGTAATCATGGCGTGATCCCCCAATACATCTTTACTGGTACTAACTTTAGAAAGCCTACCAGACAAATCCTTAGATGAAAACATGTGATCAATCCATGATTGAGCATTACCCCTTTTCCATGTGAACTTATGTGTGTTACTGCTGACGCTAGTCGGAAAATATTCCAACATTTGAAAAATTGACTCCATAAGTATCCCTTATTTAGAGAAGCCTGAAAATAAGGGGAGTTAGAATTCGTGGAGAAGATGTTGGAGACAAACGAAGCGTTGAAATCACCTCCAATGAAGACTTCATCAAGTGGAGCTTTGCTGAAGGCATCATTAAGGGCCTCCCCTAACAAATCACAAGCCTTTTCAATGGGATACTGACAGGGATTCCAATAAAGTGAAATCAAAAGGAGGTTTTTGTGTAACTTCACATCGAAAGATATGTCGCATATAATAAAAAGGTCAGGTTCGTATACATTGTTGATGGTAAAATTTATCCTGATATCAATCAATATCATCAGTCCCCCTGAGGGTCTCCCTTCTGATCCTTTCTTCGCATGATATGAACACACAACAAAACCATCGATTTCAACACTCTTTAATGCCATGGTTTCCTGAACCAGTAAAATGTTAGGGAAATGGTCTAAATTTGCCGTTTCCCTCCACTTGAGCAAATTACCGATCCCACAACAATTCCATGACATAATAACAAGGTCATGAATTTATGAGGTAGTTATGGAAGAGGTTGTATTCACAACTGTTTTAATCAAAGGTTCCAGCCATTTCAGCCCATTTAAGGCATCAGTAGGGGCAGAAAGCTGTTCCATCATGTTTTTGTTAGGGTTATTTTGACCAAGGCTGGAATCATCGGATTCAGAAATCAATATAGGTGGAGGAGGATGGAATTCCATAAAGCCCATGGCTGTTTTCATATAATCGAATCTAACCATTTCCAGCCCGAGATACAAGAGGTCGCTCTGATGCTCCCAAATCAGCTTTGCGATTATGGGCGATATCATTTTAGATAACATTCTATTGTTATTCTCGTTCGGGAGGTGGATCCACTCGATGTCGTTTGTCACCAAACTTCTTAGAGAAGGAATCTTATAGAGTAAGTTCATTAAGAATGATCGATTGATTCGAACCATGATGTTGATCTTAACGTCACTCCTCCATCCGATGATATTTTTAATTTCGTCTGGTATGTTATGAAATCCCGAGAGAATTTGAGAGGAAGGTTCTGCATTGGGTACCTCAGGAGTGTTGTCAAAGGCACCATCTTCTTCTGGTACTTCAGATGCACCCGCATTCGAAAGCTGAGGAGCAATCGAAGAGGCAGGTGATCCTTGATTGATGTTATCGTTAATTGCTTTTTCTGCTGAACTGTTCTCTTCAACGGGGGTTGATGTGCTTGAAAGCCTTGTGGGTTGATTGTGTTCTCTCGGCTGAACTTGCCTAATTTGTATATCTAGTTGGTTCTCCCCACTTTTCGGAGGTGGTTGCACAGTTGCGACTGTTTTTTCTGTCACTTCAAAGGAGGACGAGTCCTTTGATCTTGATAGTTCATGAATAAGAGGAGTGTTTGTATCAGCTTTCTTGCCTTTGTTTTTTACATTTCTTACGTAACCATCCGTTTTCTTTGTTGAAATCTCCTTAAAGAACGCAGTTACGTGCGATTGTATCTTTTTTTCAAGGATTGTACTTACTTCTGTTTCCACTGAACTTCTTTCTTCATTAAAGTTCGCCCCATTAGGGGATCCCAGATTGAGCTTTTGTTTTCCCATCAAATTAGCCGATGATGGCAGTTTGTTTTCTTGCGATGTTGCAGGCCTCAGTTGCAAAGCAGTTTTACTCTCCTCATTCAATTAATTTAAGTTTAAATTTTGATCAACGGGCACCACAAGCACTGATGGCTCATTAGTTGTGGATTTTGTTGCAATATCATTCGAGAGTTCAGAAGATAGTTCTCGCATTTTTTTCTCACCGCTCAAGGAGATACCCTTATTTTTATGTCTTCTTTTTAACGCTTTAAGGTGATTTTTCTTAGCTCGTCTTGACACAAAATAGACGTTCTCCTTTGTGTGTGTGCACTTCTGCTGTACTTCCTTGAACTTATCTTTTTTGATAAGCTTTATCAAAATCGATGGACTATCAGGAGCAGTTACAATCGAACTTGTATTCCGATCAGGTGCTACATCTACAGGATGCATCTCCATATTTTTATCTTTAGAGATGAGCTGAACCAGACTAGTTTCAATTAGCTTGAGTCTGTCGTGTTGCAATTTTGCTATTTCCAGGTAGTCCATTTTTCCATCATCTGGAGGGACAAGGTTTTCCACTCCAATATTATCTTTACGCTGAAGTATTTGCGCAAACGTCACAGGGATTCCATGCAAAAGAAATGGATCATCTGATGTTTGTGAACCAACATTTTTTGTTTCCACTTGGCCAATAGAGTGTAGTAGATAATTTTTAATGATTGAGGCTGCTCTGATGTGACACTCTGCATGATAGACATGACAGGCTTCTTGCGCCAGCATGTAGCCTTCAATTTTGGCTAATTGCGAGTTATTCTTGTCGAGATCCTTTTTCATTTCCTGCAAAAGGATATGCAAATATTTGTGTCCACGATCGAGCAAGTTTAATATTCTTGTGAATATTGGTAGGTCATTGAACTTCGGCTCGAGTAATTCATCATCAGGGATGTCTTGAGATAAGGGTAGTTCCGGAAAATTTGAGAAGTTAAAGATTGGCACGGACGTGTTCAAAGTTCTCTGTTCCACAGTTGGATTCTGTGTATTTAAAATGTAAACTTCATTCGCAGTAGGCGAACTGGTTACAGGAGTTTGTATGAAGCTTTTAGCTTTTTTTTCCATATTGGGGCTTGAAAGACTGGACTCAGTAACGCTTGCTTTATGAAAGTGTACATGTTCCCTTCGCGGTCCCTGTGTAGAGGCTGGTGTAGATGGCCCAAGAGAGAGCTTTACTCTTTTATCAAGATCAGACATGATGACGGGAGCGAGCATGGAAATGTCAGAAACAGGAAGATATTTGTTATCGTGTATATCAGCAATTATTTTTTGTACATTCGATGTATGCTCATCTACAGCAAATGGGTCATTTGTGATGTCCTCATTCGCCTTTTTTCGAGAGCAAATTTCTTTTGGATCAGATAACCCTATCTGACTTTCTAGGGCCAGCTTCTGCTCAGGGAGATGCCTCGTATCATCAGAATGGATAGACATAGATAAGAATGAGATTTTCCCGTTCAAAGAAGTAGAGGGACTATTATTATTTTTTTTTTGTTTACATTTTTTGGGGATTCTATCGTGGGGAGCGTTTTTGAGGGACACTCCTTCCGCTTTTTACTATTTCTCAATGTTGAATCCATAGTTCAGGTAATATGCAGAATAAACGCCACACAAGATACTTTAGGGTCCCACAAAAGCAATTACCCAAGTCCCCACTCAACAAAACAGATCAATTTACCCAGACCAAAACAAAAAGTTCCTAACAGTAGTTTCAATGGTTATCATGTACAAAACACCATTCAAAAGAAAATGCAACTAGTTACTGAGACGCTCCGCACCAGCTCGCGCACCGTGAACAGCAAACAGTACTTCAATGTACTTCTCAGGTGCGCGCGCGGGTGTGCAGGTGTCATGGTTTTTGAAGCACACAGAACGGCGTCACAGCGTCGAGGGGGCGGAGTCGTGTGCAGAAGGCACACCCTAAAGAAAAACAAGCAAAATAAACAAGGGCGTGTTAGATTGCGTTCATGGGTAGTTTCAAATAAAGAATTCAAATAAGAGGGCGTGTCTACGAGGGCTACGTAAGCGTAACGTAGAGATCAAACAACAACATCGTGCAAATGTCAACAGAGCTCTCAGCTCTATACGTCTGCAAGACAAACACGTCTAAAATATAAACACACGTGCATAAAGCACGGAATGTCAGGACACAGTGTCAATGGTTAATCAATGAATGGTCGTAGTCCACACGATAGACACGTGTAAAAAGAGTCACCTCTGTTTCCTAATTCAAGGTCAGGCAGCTGGAGTAACACAGAAAGACGTCCTCCAGGCTCTCCCAAGATCAGGGTTAAACGTGGACTTCCTTAGCAGAGGCAACACACGGGATAAATTGGAGAACACAGCTTCGACGGCACCCACCCGCAGCAAACAGTACTTCGATGTACTTCTCAGGTGCGCGTGCACAGGGGTCGTGGTTTTTGAAGCACACAGAACGGCGTCACAGCGCCAAGGGGCGGAGTCACGTGCAGAAGGCACACCCTCTGTTTCCTGATTCAAGGTCAGGCAGCTGGAGTAACACAGAAAGACGTCCTAGATGTTCCTTTCAAGCTAATCACAATCCCAGTTAGGTTTTCTTAGTTTGCCACGTAGGATGACATCAGTGCTGACAAAATTTTAGTATAAAAATGCTGTTTTTTCATATTATGTTTGAGATCATGCTGTGCGACGTCCGTTGATGTCCGTTCCAACTCCCTGTTTTAGATAATTGTTTTTTTTCTTTTGTTTTAAAAATATATTTTTTTATTGTTATTTGCATGTGAACAACCACAACAACCATCAACAAACCTTTCAATGTTATATCGTACATTGACATTTTGTCCTTCTTCTAACTTTACTACTTCTACCATAACCCCCCCAACTCAGCCTGCACATGACCCATCCCGTTATATGCCTGTAATCACTCTGCATCTACCTCCTCCGTTGCGCCCTGTGTGGCCTCTTCCTCACTCTTGTATACAAACAAAGTCACAGTTAACACAATCAATCGCTGAATGTCCATTCCCGGTTCAGTTTTTTGTTCATTCAGGGCCCTTTTCCATGCTCCAGTTTCTGCAGTGGCCCACTTTTCTAGTCCCCTCCACCAACCAGTCACGCTTGGCTTTCTAGCATCTTTCCGTTTCATAGCTATACTGCGTTTGGCTACTATGTACATCAGGTCTTCAATTTCATTTAGTGGTTTATCTTTCAGGTTTCACTTATATCTGCCCAGCATGCAAGATTCCGGGGTCTGGATATCCAGTTCTATGCCACCCTGAGATGCCTTGTGTGCCACCCACCCCCAGAACTTTTGCACTATTGAGCATCCCCAAAACATGTGCACTAATCCTGCATTTATCAACTTGCATCTGGGGCAATCTTGCCTCTTCGCGCCCTTGAAAGTCGCGATAGTGGCAGGCGTATGGTATGTTCTCTGTGTAATGTACAATTGAATAAGCTGTAGTCTGGCATTCCTTGGGGCTTTTTTTATGATACAACATCACCTCCTTTAGATAATTGTTAATAAAACAGTACTGTGTTTTGCCAACTTCCGGAAGTTGGTCTGATTATTTATGTATGAGTAAGTTCTGCATCCGCATCCATCTCGAGTACTGCTACCTCGTCTTAAAGGGCCCTAAGTCACAGGGTTCACTTTGAGAAAACGTTACCTATGTATCCGTCTCGCATTTCTGACCCCTTACATCACACACTTGTAATTGCCTGGTATTCTCTCCTGCATGGACTTCTTGTTATTCACGCGAATTTCAGGGACATCATTTCACCAAAATGCCAGGGGTAGGGGAAGTGATATCACACACCCCTTGAGCCCCTCTGATGACATCACAGGTAGTGATGTCATTTGACCCCACCCTAAGTGACATCACAGGAAGTGATGGCAAACAACCCTCTGATTTTTTTAAAATGCGTCTAGCACCCATGTTTCCAGGCTCTCTCATTTCAGCCAGATATAACAACCGAGGCACAGAGGGAGGCATTATTTGTCCAGGACACACATTTGGGGAATGTCATTTTCCAGATTCGACGTGGGGTCTCCATGTAAAACATGCATAATGCAGTATTTGTGACAGGGGAACCAAAATCTCTAACGCATGCTACAGCTAGTGTATGAAACAAAAATAGATCAATGGACACAGAAGTACGTGTTATCTGTGGCATTGCTGTGTTAAACAAGTCAAAATAACACTGACCTGGGGAGGCGTGTGCTGCTGTTTACCCAGGAGAAAAATGCTGCACGAGCAAGGCCTTAAAATTAAGTAATTGGCCAGGATTTAGTATCACCAAAATGCCCTGGTTATAAATGTATCCATGAGTCAGCTATCACTACGATAGAAGAAACCTATAAGACTGGTCTGCATGCACACAGAGGAGTGCACCTGATAATGTTATCTTTGCTGGAGTATAATACCTGTGAAAGGTTCTTTCAATATACCCAAGACCCCCCATAGTTTTTATTATCTAAGCGTAATACTGGGTACCAGAGGACTTACGAAACCCCCACCATGTAATGTAATATCATTGCTGCACACATAAATCCATGGCACTACACAGTTATTTTAAATTGAAAACACCCACAAGTTTCTTCTCACCCGGGGACTCACTGGCAGACTTCAAGGCCCGCAGTGCACACTACCCCTTTGCCAAATCCTGTGGTGCCATATGGCGTAGCACAACATTTGGAGGCTACCCTGCGAGCCACGCTTTGGGGGTCGGGGTGGGGGCCCAAGCTCCTTAACAAAGCACAGGGCATGCCAGACCCCAGGCCGGTCCAGACCGCCATGTGTGCGCAATGTCTGGGATGATTATGCCTCTGCAAGGTCATGCACTACTGCAAGTTGAAAGAAGTAAATAACGTAACATAGAAAGAAGGGGGCGGTGCCTGGTCCACAAATATACCAGACACCAGTGGTGGCTGGGGAGTTGTTTTTTTGGGGGGTGTAAATATTTGCCACAAGTATGTGATTGCGACCGAGCGTAGAGAGAGAACCCGTACTATCGAAAAATGGGTTTGTGGGGTCATGGGGGGTTCTTCTCACACCCCTGAGAACATGTTTTGAATAATGGTGCATTACACAGCACACTTTCTGTGAACATTTGGGTAAAAGGCCAACAATTTGGGTAAGGGGCCAACCAACGGTTTTGTAGGGTGTAGGGTAAATCAGTAAATAAAAGTACAATAGATGCAAGTCACCAAAAGTGCACAGGGCATTTCCCAATGCATTATCATGCTGGTCCCTGCAACCTATGCCAGTATACAACTCTTTTTCATACTGAATGTGCCCATACATTTCCATGCTGGCTCCACCAACATATCCTAGCATTCCAATATAAGACCATACACATGTTGGCTTTAAGTTGTTTTTTCATAGTATCATTACTGCCACTGGGCACAAAACTGGCTCTGCCAATATATGTCAGTACTCCTATGTAAGACCTCCTGTTGGTTTGGCCATGAAAAGTGACATGTCACAATATGAAAATCTCTCCGAACTGGTTCCAATGTAAGCCAGTCAGACCCATAAGAACACTTATCCTGCTTGATTCATCATAGATGCTCAATCAATAAAATGTCATGCTACAGTAAAAAATATACAGGCAGCTACACCAAAACATCAGTCTAGCGACGTAACACTACTTCTCATGCTTGCTATTTTTAAAATGCTGAGTAATAAATGTCATGACACAGTAAGAAATGGCTAGACTGACTGCACCAAAATGCCAGTCTAGCCAGCTACTGACACACCTGACCTTGGCTCTGCCCGAAAATACCAGTAAAACATGCAAGGTCAATAAAGGATGTGGCAAAAATGCTCCAGTGAGCCCCAGTCACCCAGGGCCTTACGCACACATGTATCCCCTTTCACCCACCGGTCACTCACCCATACATCCACTCTCCCATTCACTTACCCTGGATTCACCACAAAGGCACACACCAAACCCCATAGAGAACATTCAAACACACACTACCACATTCATACTCATTCACCCACCAGTCACTCACACCTTCTCTTACATCTGCTCATTGCATTCTCTACACAAGCACACACCCACCCACCCATAACATTCCAAAACACACCGTCACATTCATACTCATTCACCCACCAGTTACTCACCAGTCACTCACTCATACACCTTTTCCTACCTCCACCCATTTCATTCTCTTCACTGGCACACACCCCCACACCCACCCAGAACCTTCAAAAACACACCATCACATTCATACTCATTCACCCACCAGTCATTCACTCATACACCTTTTCTTACCTCCACCCATTGCATTCTCTACACAGGCACAAACCCACCCACCCAGAACATTCAAAAACACACCATCGCATTCATACTCATTCACCCATCAGTCACTCACTCATACACCTTTTCCTACCTCCATCCATTGCATTCTCTTCACAGGCACACACCCACCCACCCAGAACATTCAAAAACACACCATCACATTCATACTCATTCACCTGCCAATCACTCACTCACACCTTCACTTACATCCACTCATTGCATTCTCTACACAGGCACACACCCACCCACCCAGAACATTGAAAAACACACATCACATCACTTCTCATTTGCTCACCAGTCACTCACACCTTCTCTTACATCCACTCATTGCATTCTCTCCATAGGCACGCACACACACCCACCCAGAACATTCAAAAACACAAATCACATCACCTCTCATTCACCCACCAGTCACTCACACCTTCTCTTACATCCACTCATTACATTCTCTACACGGGCACCCACCCACCCACACACACAGAACATTCAAAAACACACATCACATCACTTTTCAGTCACCTATCAGTCACTCCCACCTTCTCTTACATTCAATCGTTGCATTCTCTACACAGTCACACACCCACCCAGAACATTCAAAAACACACATCACATCACTTCTCATTCACCCACCAGTCACCCCCACCTTCTCCTACATCCACTCACTGTAATCTCTACACGGGCACACACCCTCCACCCAGAACATTCAAAAACACACATCACATCACTTCTCATTCACCCACCATTTGCCTCCATACATCTTACACACACTTCACACATGCGAAATACACGTAATATTTTATTTTTTAAAAGCCTTCTTATCTTTTTCTTGCAGCTTTGGTTTGTCCTATCAGACCACCCTCGGCTCCTCCGTGCTGCTCACAAACAGGAATCAGGAAGCTGAAAGAGCTTCCTGGTATGTGTGCTGCGAGGAAGCCGAGGGAGAAGGGGTTGGAGCTGAAAGTGGCATGTGACATGTGCCACATGTCACGGGCAGTTCCAACCCCTACTGAGCACCTCCCCTTCACTTGCGACCCCCAACTTTTTTCGCACCAAAAATACTCCCTTGCGACCCCAACTTCCCCCACCCCCAAATTTGGTTGGTTTTCAACACTCTCCCAGCGTTGGATCTATATTGTATGGGGTAATGTGTCCGATTGACAAAGTATCTTGTTTGGGTATCCTCTATGCTTGCATTCATATAATTGTAAGGGTTTTGCTAGCAATTCAATTACCCCTTTCACAATATTTTCACTTCTCTCTCTCTCTCTCTCTCTCTCTCTCTCTCTCTATGTTACTTTATTTACCTTTGTTTTCATTCAGCGTGGCTGCCGACACACCATGGGGTCCCGCTGTCTTTGGGCAGACTCACCTGCTCTTGTTGACGTTCCTGGATTCTTCTGTGGTCAGCCGGTGAAGGTGCTCTGTCTGTTTCCTTCTCCCGACCGCTTTCTCTTCGTTCTTCTGTCTCTCATAGCTTCCACTTGACACAGCTGCTTCATTCCAGGTTCTGGTAAGTGAAGCTCTGCTTTCGGTCACCTGTGAACATCCAAGAGTTTCTCACCCACTCCTGGCATTCCTACAGCGTGTCTGGCTATCGCAACAGCTTCCTTCTTCGTTGGTGAGCCGCCAGGCTCCACCACGCTGGTCTTAGCCTTTCGCTTTCACGGTCCTCTAGGAGTGGTTTAGATCTCTGCTGCCAGCAATGGTAGCAGCTGCAGACTCTTTTATTCAGCTCTTTAAATTTCCCAGGCACAGTTGTGTGCGAGCAACAACTAGAGTGTTCGCTGGGCTTGTGGCTTCCTTCGCTCTGCATTCCCCGATCCCTCTTCCTTATCCCAGTATTTTGGTAAGTCTTGGAAAAGAAGTCCATTTTTGATGATTGGATTGAAGAACTTGGAAAAGTATTTCCTATGGTTTTAAATGGCAAATCAGTCATGGATGATTGATAGGTGGAACTGGTGAAGGTGGCTTCATATGTTTCACAAGGCAGATCAATGCTGGAAAGTTGAGTAGATGTATTACAGTAGGCCATGAGGGCATTAGACATCGGACGGTTATTGTCAAGGGAAAAAGGGGGATACCATGTCTCACCCAATGAAGCTATGACATCTCCCTGGAGGTTGTCTCCCCCAATGTAATCCTCCCTCGTCAAGATCTATGAAAGTCTTGTCAAAACACCACATTGACTCTCTGGCTCCTGCACTGGCCGACTTCTGCAACCACTCCTTTGCCACTGGAGTCTTCCCTTCCCCCCTGAAGCACACTTCTGTGCACCCTCTTCATAAGAAACCCTCTGCCAACCCGTTTCGCCCGGCTAACTATCGCCCAAACTCCATCACCCCTTTTCTGGGAAAACTCTTGGAAAGGTTGGCCATCTCCCAGCTCAATCTCCACACTGAATCTGTTGGTTGTCTCCATGATCACCAGTCTGGCTTCAGAGCTGCCAGAAGCACGGAACCTGCTCTCCTGAACATCCGTGAAGACCTGCTCTCCAACCTTGATCCCAACACCCCCTGTCTCCTCATCTTACTTGATCTCTCTTCTGCCTTTGACACGGTTAACCATACCATCCTGCTCAACCGTCTCCGCAATAACCCCGGGATCACCGGTCAGGCCCTGGCATGGCTGACTTCTTTCCTCTCTGATTAACCCTCCCAGGTTCAACTTGGGTCCTTCCTCTCCTCCATCTCTATCTCTACCTGTGGTGTTACCCAGGGGTCTAACCTTTCTCCCTGGCTGTTCAACCTATACCTGCCACTTCTTGGCCACTGCATTGTAGCACTCAGCCCCAACTTCCAGTGCTATGCGAATGACACTCAGCTCATTTTCAGGCTGCCCTCAGCCACCTCTTCTCCCTCCCTCATCTCTGACTGTCTGTCTGCCATCCAAGAGTGGTGGGCTGCCAATAATCTCTGCCTTAATGCCAGTAAGACTGAGATTCTCCTCATCGGCACACCCGCGCCCTCCTTTCCTGTCACTCTCTGACCGGCCTCTCTTGGCCCTCCTCCTGCTCCCACCTGTGAGGCAAAAAACCTCAGGGTCATCTTTGACTCCACACTCTCCTTCTCTCCCCACATCTCTGACGTCTCTAAGAAGTCACACTACCAGCTGCACCTTCTCAGAGGTATTCTTCCTTTCCTTTCCTCTCCTTAGCCCAGAAGCTCACTGTCTCCAGAGCTCTGGTTCTCTCTAAGGTTGACTATTGCAACGCGCCTCCTTCTAAATCTGCCTGCTTCTACCCTCCGCCCTCTGCAACTCATCCAAAACAGGACTGCAAGACTTGTCCTTGGGCTCAAGCCCAGGGATCGTATCTCTCCAGGACTGAAATCTCTGCACTGGCTCCCAGTGGCTGCGAGGATTAAGTTCAAAATCCTCTGCACTGTCCATAAGCTTCTGGGGCCTCTATACCTTCAACTCTCTCTTCCTAAAGATCTTCCTTCTCGAGCTCTTCGCTCAACCGCCTCCCACTCCCTCAGGGTCAGTCGCTTCTCCAAGCAACGAGTTGGTGGTAGATCTCTTTCTTCGGCTGGGGCTTCCCTCTGGAACAGCCTCCCTGCCTCCCTGAAACTTGAGGAGAATCATCTCCGGCTCCGGAAGCACCTCAAAACCTTTCTCTTTGCTTTTGCTTTTCCTCCTCCTCTCCCATGCTGACTTCCTGGCTGATACCGAAACTGCACTGGTTACCAGCCCACCCGCTGATCCCGGGCCCAGCCCCCCCCCACCCCTGACAGTTGCTTACCTGCACTGCCTTCCTGGCAATCCTCGCACTTGGGGACTGTTTCTGTACCCCTATAATCCCCCTACCAGCTCTTGACACCCAATGTCTGCACTCACCCTTGCACTTGCCACCTGTTAGCCACATTTGACCTACTGTTATTTATTCTATTATCCCATGTAACGCACTGTACCCCCCCGCCGCACTTTCCCCTCTCTCCCCCTTCCAATACACTTGCACGATCTGAATGACACCTGGCCTAGTAGGATTGTTGTCTGTTTTCCCCTCTGTTCCCCCTCCCTTGCCTCGTTGCACCTTGAAACACTTGTGTATAGGAGCGTTACAAATGCCATATCATATATCCGCCCCCAGTGTCAGGATCAGGTAGCGACTGCCATCCCCTGGCCACATGAGAGGAGGCCCATTCTGGGAAATCAGTGATGACTGCTTCGGACTAGACTGAGACATCGAGTTAGGTTGGAGTCCAAAACTTTTCCATCTGTGTGTAGAGAAGACCATGTGTAGGCATAAAGTGTTGCTCTCAGAGAATACCACATTGCACTGCTCTATTTTGTGTTCTCTACCCAGGTGTTCTCAGCCATGAGTGCATTGCACTGCTATAAATGTGTGTTTTTCCTCCAAGTGCTCTCTAGGAAAAAGTGCATCGCACTCCTCTATATTGTGTTCTATATTTAGTTGTTCTCAGACATCAGTGAACTGCACTACTCTATATTTGTGTTTTGCTTCTTGGTGCACTCAGAGAGAAGCACATTGCTCTCCTCTATATTGTATTCTATATCTGGTGTTCTCAGACAAAAGCTCAATGCACTGCTCTATATTGTGTTCTACCTCCAGTTGTTCTCATAGAACAATGCATTGCACTCCTCTATATTTTGTTCTCTAAGTGTTCTCAGACATCAGTGCATAGCACTCCGCTAAATTGTAATCTGCCCCAAAGTGCTCTCAGAGAAAAGCACATTGCACTTGTCTTTTTGTGCTCTGCTTTTTGGTTTCCTCAGAGATAAGCGCATTACAATCTTTATATAAAGCTGAATGTTTGTATGTGTGTATGTTTGTCCGGCGATACAAATTCACACTGTTGAACCCACATGTACCAAATTTTGCACGGATTCCTCATTTGTCTGGGCCAAGATTGTAGTCTATGTTTGGATGCAAAATATTCACTCCGTAGACACTCTCATTTACTGATGCTTACCCTGACTCAAAACAGTAGGTACTAGAAGGAGGCAACATTTGGAAAAGTGTCTGAAGCAAAATGTTCAATGTGTTAATTATTCCTTTGAAATGTATTACTACTGTATGCAGTTTGAAAGTGTTTATTAAAGCATGTTTAAAGGGAAATTTAAAAAAGAATTACATTTTTGTTTTTTATCACGCCTCTCCGAATATGAGAAATGGCAAGGTTACAGTTTACTTAAGTTCATTCACAAACAGAGAGCACAATCCATCTATCTTTCTTGGACATTTTCTCAAATGTGCTGAGGCCATTGAGTGACTGAAACATGCCGCACAAAAAATGTACATCACATGGAAAAGCTCCGTCTCATGCAAAGTGAAAATCAATATCAAGAGCTTCTGAAACACAACAACAAACAGCAGCATGACTTGCCGACCAGAGGACAAGAGCAACTTTCTCTGGGGCAAATAAGATGTCAATGCAAACTGAAGCAAGACTTGCTAACAAGAGGACAAAAGCAACATCCTCCAGGGTGCTTGAGACACCTCTCGATCAGGACACGGGCAACCCCGGGTACCCCAGCTGGTGTCCTATATTGAGTTATGCTTCTGGTTGTTTTCAGATATAAGTGCATCACACTGTTTGTATATTGCGTCTCTGCCTCTAAGAGCCACCAGACAAACACATTGCACTACTACACTGTATTCTTAATGAAGGTGCTCTCAAAGATATGCGCAAGGCACTGCTCTACATGGTGTCTCTCTATCACTGCATATTCTACAACATAAATGTACTGCACTGCTCCACATTATGCCTCCATCTAGATTTACCAAAACCTAACCACATTCCAACCTTCTGTATTGTGTTCCGGAGGTTTCCCCAATAGGAGCCACCAGATATGCACAGCGCATTGACCATATAACATCCTGCACATAGGTGCCGAAGACAAGTGCCTCCCATTGCTCAATTTGTGCCCCCCTGCTAGGTGTAATACACTGTAGCACACTGATTTCTACTTCTGATTTCTACATCCAAGCAACTGACACAGGGCAATGTGCCACTGTATTGGATTCCCCCACCAGGTGCCCCAGGTGTTAGGCAGAAACCTGTGCAGTTCCCTTAGGGACCACTGCAAAAAGTTTAAGACGACAGGAGTAAGCAGAAACCCAATTGGTAACAGTCTGCACCACCCAGATTTACCTGGTAGCTGTGGCTGAAAAGTTAGGCAGTATATAGAGTATACACAATAGGGCTAAACAATACAGTAGCACAAGCAAACACTGACCAGAGCTTTGGTATAAAAGTATATAATTATTTATTTAAAAACACACTTGTAAAAATACACTGGCACTAATATGTCAAGCAAGTTCAAACACAGTCACTATAAGTATATACACCTCCCTAATTAATTATTCGACAAGTTCAGGTTAAGACACCACTTATTTAGCAAAACAGAGATGAGCGCGTAACCGTAGATGGCACTCCAATAATTTGTTTAAAAAGGGAGAGAAAAGGCAGAATAGGAAAAACACACAGTTCCAACACTTTTAAGAAACCACAGCAAGTCAAGAAAGGCAGGGTCTACTGTAGAGCAAAAGGTTCATAGGCCAGGCCCACTCTTGGAGAGAGCAAGGCGAAATGTGCCCAAGATCACACAGTGGAAATGCACTCAAGGTCTTTGCAGAAAAATCAAAAGAGGTTGGATCAAGTCAGAAAGGTTATGTTAGCAGGTCCGAGGTCACCCCAGGATAGAGAGTCAAGGATTTACGGGACACCTTGGACAGTCTGTTGCAAGGGAGACCAGGCGGGACACAGTACCTGAAATGGTGAGAAAGCTCCAGCGGGGGCAGTTGTTCCTGGCAGCGGCTGCAAGTCGGGGCTTCGTCCAGGGGAAGAGATGATATTCTGTGGAGAAGCCGCCCGCCAAAAAGTGGAACAAAGGGCTCGACTTAGGTTAGAGTTTCAGAGGCAAACACAAACGCCATTTTAAAACCGAGTCCTGGCAAAAAGACCCAGCCGGGGAATAAATATTAAATAAATAACCCAGCGGTATCTTTAACATTTCACCAAAAAGTGGTGCGTTTAAAATGAATGGGAAAATCCTATAGGATATATTCCGGTGGAATATTTTGCGTGGTATCCACTGCCATCAGCCAGAAACTCGACAAGGGGGGACTGGACAGTGCCCCCTTGGAAAACAGACCCAGGGGCAATCGAATTACCCCTACCAGTACTGCCACAATATGATGGTTTGTACTGGTTCTGTTCACAATTTGAGACTAGTAAAGCCAATGGTGACTTTACATGCCCTGGTAGACAGTAGTCAGTCCCAGGGTATGGAGTCTATGTTTGGGGGTCACTATGACACCCCTGTGTTACTGCACCGAGGGTGCTGTGTAACACACATACCAAAAACACATGAAGCCCTATGGAGTAAAAGACCCCATAGCCCATAAAACACATTACATAGTCAAAGGACATTCTCAAATCATGCCTAAGAGTGGGAGAAAAAGAGTCTCACTCTTAGCAGGAGAAAAAAATAAACCCCAAAAATCCAGGAACGCTGCTGGGGGACTCACTAGGTTGGGGAAATTAGCCTTAACAGAGAATTCTCCCTAAAACCAGGTACTGGCACACAGTATTGTTGCAGACAGTCCTATACCTAAGTACTCCAAAGAAATAATTAAAAATGTCTATACCGGTATTTGGTGTGTAGGTTCACAGGCATCCAACATCCCATATATTCCTTAATCAGGAAATCCTGCAGAGGGCTGAGGTTATTCCCGTGTACATTGCTGCAGTTACTACTAAGAAACTGCCACCCTATCCAAAAAGCAGTAGACAGAGTGGCGTATAGGGAACATAAGCAGAATAACATCTAAGCAACCGAACCAGAACTCTCTATCCACAATGCCTTGGTACAAGAAAGACAAATGGACAAACATGGAAAACAGAGCTGCAAGTGATACAAGTCAAATGCTTGGGCAAATGGAATTTTCGGCCAATTTAAAAAAACACTGCAAAACCCCAATCGACATACTCTCAATGAGGAAAGGAGCTTTGCAAGGGGAAGACCAAAAAACATGTACCTTTCAAAGTATAAATACTCCCAACACATAGGGTGATGGCACAAAAAGGGACTGCTTAGGAGAAAAAACCATGGGAATAGACTACGGGACACAGCACTAAATAGAGCTCGCCTAACACACAGAGCCTTACATTAATAAAACACATCAAAAAGTGTGGTAGAAGTAAACATATTAACAAACAAGCATTGCTACCTCAGCACACGCTTCATAAAACGAGTATGGAAAGAACACACCATAGACCACACAGACAATGACACAGGACAGACCAAGCCCCCAGGCAACCTGTTGGACCTCTTCAGCAACGAAACATAGCAGACATCCACGAGCCCAAGCAACACCTGCAATACAGTGACCACAAGCACCCCTACCCCAGAGTCACACCATGAGGCAAAGGCCAATGCAGCATAAAGAGAGAACAAGATAGACCGATCAATGTACGGTCGATGTCAAAGCACAAAACGGAAATCCATGGGTTCCTGAGCAAAGAAGGCACAGCCATATTATTCCTCACAGAAACATGGGCATCAGAGGACTACAAAGTAGTTGTCTACGAAACTCTCCCTTGAATGTGGTTTGTGGGGAACCGAAAAAAAAAAAACATCATCTACTCATCAGTACCATCCACTGACATCAAAGATTGCAAATCCCTTCTCATTAACTTCAAACTGAGCCACCAAATTAACGTATATTTCCTACTCATATACATACCACCCACATGCAATCCCAGTTTCCCAGAGGGAATTGCAGACATGGTCGCCAACCTAGTAGTGGAACATGAGAACATCCACTTACTAGGAGATTTCAACATCTGGTTCGAGAAAGAACAAATAATCGACCAATTCCTTCAGTGCTTACCTGTCAAGGCTCCATCTCAAATAAATGATCACCGGATCCACTCATCTGGCTGGACATATACTAGATTCCTTTTTCTGTGGGCAAGCACTTACAACAAACCCCACTTCCCCAAAATGCGAGTGATCTGGTGCAATCACCACATGTTCCCATTTACAATCAACACCTCAACTTGCACACCAGCTAAACACAGAAACCTAGCAACCACAGCCCAAAGCAAACTGGAATAACCTTAATCTATAGAACCTAGCACAGTTAATGGATACCAAGCCCAATATCATCCAATTGGAACAGATGATGCCTGATACGTTTGCAAATGAACTCCCTTACTGGCTGACGCCCCAAAAACAAGTTACCTCATCACAAACTGGGCTTCTGTATAGTAATATGATAGGCATTTGCTAAGCACTGATGTAAATGTACTTCCAAGCCATCAGATCGCAGCAGCTGGAAAATCAAGTGATTACGTGAGCATATGATGTTAGTACCTGGAAAAAGTCTAAGACCTCAAGCCAAAACTGTTGGCTGTGCCATTGCTGGTTTTATAACAGGACTTCAGTGCATGGAAGGGATATACATCAAGTGGTTGAAGCCACACTTGGTTAAGAGATTTCTTATTACACCAGTAGCCATTTACAAATGCAATACAGCCATTAACCCTCAACAGACTACTTAGAAAAAACACTGGCAGGCAAAAGTTTGACGGTACTGCCTGACAGAGCGACCTTAAAGAGATCTTAGGAGGATTTGTTTTGGGCGGGGATGTGTAGGTATAGGGTCGGAATGGCCGTAGGGATTAGCTTGACCATGGGCAGTCCATCGTTGGGTAAATACCCAAACAACACCCACAAGCTGTGTGTCCCTCCTAAGGTATCATCTCCCTCCTACTTGCACTCCCATGCCCAAACGTAAAAAGGCAAGCTGGTTTATTCCACAACTCAGAATACTCAAGAAAACGAATTGAAAGCTACTACAGAAAGCCATGATTAAACAATACAACCAGGCGGACAAAGCAAAATAACAATAGCAAATTTGTCTATGTAAAGCAGCTGCATTAAAAGCCACAAAATAGGCACTACACTGAAAGAATCAGAACAGGAAGGAAAAGTTCAAAATCACAAAATGAAAACCCTGCCTCATGCAAAATGACCCACATAACTTTTCAGAAGCTCTGCAGCCATTTCGGGAACAAACTCAATAACATTCAAAGGGCCATTGAATTAGATGCCTCAGGCACAATTACCTCCCGATACAGAAAGCCCAACAGCACCAACAGAATTCAGTCATTTCAAACGGATTATCACAGAACTCTTTCTCAAACTAGTAAAAGAGAGTAGTGAGGCCAGATCACCAAATGACCCCTGCCTGCCGGACGTTTTCAAAAATGAAATCCAAAAAGAATAAAGATTACCCCTGCTAACTGCGCAGGGAGTATTAATTCTATTAAAGACTAGGAAACGAGCGTTATGCTTCAACTTCATTTATTAGTACTCTTCAGCAGTTTCAACAAACTATAACAAAAACAACAACATTGAAATGTCCCAAGTGACTTTCCCACTTTTGAACTACAAATCCCATAGTCTCTGTAGTCCTTCATACTCCAGCTCAGCTATGACCACTTCCTGTCCCTGAGCTTCTCCTCTTCTTTTACTGCTCTTCAAGCAGATAAGTAGTGTTTTCTTTACCTCCCCGGTTAGCTATAAGAATAGGATACCATATAGTTCCTGGGTTAAGGAGAGAGTATCTATAAAGAATAGATGAGCAGAGCGTAGTGTTGTGCAGCGCGTTAGGCTGAGCACGAACAGAATAAGCATTCATGCGACGTGTTAGTCTGTAGAAGACAGCGTTTTCCCAAAGATTTGGCATCATTTCATATCGCCGGGACGTACACATAGGACGTGTTTTATTAGGAAGGGAGCTCCAGCGGCTCTTCGCCCCGTGCCTCAGGACCGGCACCTCAGGGGTTTGTCACTATTAGCCACGGAGCTGTTGGACCCTCTTACGAGGCAGGAGCGCTCGGAGCGCAGACCCCCTCCCTTGTGGGGGCGGAGTCCAGCATCCAGGCGCATGCATAACAAACACTCACAGAGGGTTTGGGAGCGGACTCCCTCCCTTGGAGGGGCGGGGTTGAGCACCGAGGCGCGCTCGTAAGGACCAGCGGAGCACTCCGGCCCCCACCCTCGCGGGGGCAGAACAGGTCTCCAGTGTGTGTGTTCGCCGCGTCGCATTTTATCTGCGATGTAGAGACATACACAACGGAGAAACCACGCGCACTCAGAAGCAGAGCTCTGTCAGCTCTTGATCGTTAAAGAGAGAGCCTCTGCACAGAGGATTTAAGCCTCAACACACAGGGACGAGGCAGTGAAGATCCGCGACCAACGGCAGGATCAAATCTCTTCCAGCAGGCAAGAGGCAGCAGCCTCACATTAAAGTGAAGAGGAAGAAAGAAACAGAAGTCACCACAGCCGTAAAGAATTGAAAGAGTCCGGTGCTGCCACATAAAAAAATAATAATGGGACTTAAGGTGGAAAGTGAAAAGACATTTGAGATCTATCTCAATTTAGAGCATATACTAGGAAGGGCGGCAAAGACACCTTTAACAGGTATTAAGGCACACAGCACACTCCTACCATGTCTGAGTTTGAATGGAGCAAGGAGGAGCAGTCGTTAGACTTAGCAGCCAGCTTTAAGGAGGTGCTGGGGAATTCTCTAGTAGATGCAGTAGCTCAAGGGATCCGACCCCTACAAGAGAGACTGGAAACTTTAGAAGCGAATATAGAATCCCCAACGTACTATTTGTAAAAATTATTGTAACGGTCGCTGGAAACTGGAATAGTACCAAAGAGCTACATGTAGAAAAAAATATTCGAACATGTGAAATCGTATGTAGTATTTAGACCATTAAAGGAACAGACAGGGTAATTCATAGAATTTCGCACAAAAGTGGCGCACGCCGCTGACACACAGTGTCCTCGTGCGATACACTGCGCCAGCCGCGTGCGATAAAATACATTTCATCGCACAGCGTATTCATGGATTTTAGCCTCCAAAACCAGCCATGGCGCAGAGTGGCGCAGCGACCCTGCAGCAGCGCCAGTTACGCCCCCAAGAACGCCCTCGTGCAAGGAAAAGCCATCAAAATCCCCAATTCATCGGAAATGTCTGCGCTAACCCTGGACCAGTTCACAGGGCTGCCAAACAGCAAACGCCAAGCAGGGTGTGCGGGAAGTTTCACACACAAATTCAGCAGGGTGCGTGTATTTCAGGGGTGCGCGGGAAGATTCACACGCAAATTCAGCAGGGTACGTGTATTTCAGGGGTGCGCAGGAAGTTCCACATGCGATTTTCCTGGGTACGTGTATTCTTGGGGTGTGCGGGAAGTTTCACACGCAAATTCAGCAGGGTACGTGTATTTCAGGGGTGCGCGGGAAGATTCACACGCGAATTCAACAGGGTACGTGTATTTCAGGGGTGCGCAGGAAGTTCCACATGCGATTTTCCTGGGTACGTGTATTCCTGGGGTGTGCGGGAAGTTTCACAGGCAAATTCAGCAGGGTACGTGTATTTCAGGGGTGCGCGGGAGGTTTCACACGCGATTCCATCAGGGTACATGTATTTCAGGGGTGCGCAGGAAGTTCCACATGCGATTGTCCTGGGTATGTGTATTCCTGGGGTGTGCGGGAAGTTTCACACGTGAATTCAGCAGGGTACGTGTATTTCAGGGGTGCGCAGGAAGTTCCACACGCGATTGTCCTGGGTATGTGTATTCCTGGGGTGTGCGGGAAATTTCACATGCAAATTCAGCAAGGTACGTGTATTTCAGGGGTGCGTGGGAAGTTTCACACGTGATTCCATCAGGGTCCGTGTTTTTCAGGGGTGCGCGGGAAGTTTCACACGCAAATTCAGCAGGGCACGTGTATTTCAGGGGTGCGCGGGAAGTTCCACACGCGAATGTCCTGGGTACGTGTATTCCTTGGGTGTGCGTGAAGTTTCACATGCAAATTCAGCAGGGTACGTGTATTTCAGTGGTGCGCGGGAAGTTTCACACGTGAATTCAGCAGGGTATGTGTATTTCAGGGCTGCGCGGGAAGTTCCACACGCGAATGTCCTGGGTACGTGTATTCCTGGGGTGTGCGGCAAGTTTCACAAGCGAATTCAGCAGGGTACGTGTATTTCAGGGGTGCGCGGGAAGTTCCACACGCGAATGTCCTGGGTATGTGTATTTCGGGGTGCGCGGGAAGTCTCACACGCGAATTCAGCACAGTACGTGTATTTCAGGGGTGCACGGGAAGTTCCACACGCAAATGTCCTGGGTATGTGTATTCCAGGGGTGTGCGGGAAGTTTCACAAGCAAATTCAGCAGGGTACGTGTATTTCAGGGGTGCGCGGGAAGTTCCACACGCGAATGTCCTGGGTACGTGTATTCCTGGGGTGTGCGGGAAGTTTCACAAGCAAATTCAGCAGGGTACGTGTATTTCAGGGGTTCCGGGGAGTACTACATGTGAATTGGCCGTGTGGGTCCTCCCAGTTGTTCGCTCTACAACCTACACGGCCCCTGCAGGCAGCCCACACCACAGGGGACTACCCTGCACCCCTGCTCGTGTCCCGCAGGCAGCCCATCCACCATGGGCATGCCCCCCAGCCAAGCCACATGTCACCTTGCACTACTGATCAACAACGGATGTCTCCGAGCACCCCCACCCCCCAGCATCCAGGGGCACCCTCCACCAGGCCCCCACTCCTGTCTCCCTACACTCCCAACCCCACAGCAGTCATGGGGACACCCTCCACCAGGCCCACACTCATGTCCAACTCATGTCCCCCTGCACCCCCACCCCCCAGCACTGTGGGGCACCTACCAGCAGGCCCCCACTCATGTCCCACTCATGTCCCCCAGCACCCCCACCCCCCAGCAGTGCAGGGCTCCCTCCACCAGGCCCCCACTCCTGTCTCCCTGCACCCCCACCCCCCACCAGTCAGGGGCACCCTCCACCAGGCCCCCACACATGTCTCCCAGCACCCCCACCCCCCAGCAGTCATGGGCACCCTCCACCAGGCCCCCAACCATGTCCCACTCATGTCCCCCAGCACCCCCACCCCCCAGCAGTGCAGGGCACCCTCCACCAGGCCCACATTCCTGTCTCCCTGCACCACCACCCCCCACCAGTCAGGGGCACCCTCCACCAGGCCCCCACACATGTCTCCCAGCACCTCCACCCCCCAGCAGTGCAGGGCACCCTTCACCAGGCCGCCACTCCTGTCTCCCTGCACCCCAACCCCCCACCAGTCAGGGGCACCCTCCACCAGGCCCCCACACATGTCTCCCAGCACCCCCACCCCCCAGCAGTGCAGGGCACCCTCCACCAGGCCCCCACTCCTGTCTCCCTGCACCCCCACCCCCCAGCAGTCATGGGCACCCTCCACCAGGCCCACACTCATGTCCAACTCATGTCCCCCTGCACCCCCACCCCCCAGCAGTCATGGGCACCCTCCACCAGGCCCCCACACATGTCTCCCAGCACCCCCACCCCCCAGCATCCAGGGGCAACCTCCACCAGGCCCACACTCATGTCTCCCAGCACCCCCACCCCCCACCAGTCAGGGGCACCCTCCACCAGGCCCCCACTCCTGTCTCCCTGCACCCCCACCCCCCACTAGTCAGGGGCACCCTCCACCAGGCCCCACTCATGTCCAACTCATGTCCCCCTGCACCCCCACCCCCCAGCAGTCATGGGCACCCTCCACCAGGCCCCCACTCCTGTCTCCCTGCAACCCCACCCCCCAGCAGTCATGGGCACCCTCCACCAGGCCCACACTCATGTCCAACTCATGTCCCCCTGCACCCCCACCCCCCAGCACTGTGGGGCACCTGCCAGCAGGCCCCCACTCATGTACCACTCATGTCCCCCAGCACCCCCACCCCCCCAGCAGTGCAGGGCTCCCTCCACCAGGCCCCCACTCCTGTCTCCCTGCACCCCCACCCCCCACCAGTCAGGGGCACCCTCCACCAGGCCCCCACACATGTCTCCCAGCACCCCCACCCCCCAGCAGTGCAGGGCACCCTCCACCAGGCCCCCACTCCTGTCTCCCTGCACCCCCACCCCCCACCAGTCAGGGGCACCCTCCACCAGGCCCCCACACATGTTTCCCAGCACCCCCACCCCCCAGCAGTGCAGGGCACCCTCCACCAGGCCCCCACTCCTGTCTCCCTGCACCCCCACCCCCCAGCAGTCATGGGCACCCTCCACCAGGCCCACACTCATGTCCAACTCATGTCCCCCTGCACCCCCACCCCCCAGCAGTCATGGGCACCCTCCACCAGGCCCCCACACATGTCTCCCAGCACCCCCACCCCCCAGCATCCAGGGGCAACCTCCACCAGGCCCACACTCATGTCTCCCAGCACCCCCACCCCCCACCAGTCAGGGGCACCCTCCACCAGGCCCCCACTCCTGTCTCCCTGCACCCCCACCCCCCACTAGTCAGGGGCACCCTCCACCAGGCCCCACTCATGTCCAACTCATGTCCCCCTGCACCCCCACCCCCCAGCAGTCATGGGCACCCTCCACCAGGCCCACACTCATGTCCAACTCATGTCCCCCTGCACCCCCACCCCCAGCACTGTGGGGCACCTGCCAGCAGGCCCCCACTCATGTCCCACCCATGTCCCCCAGCACCCCCACCCCCCAGCAGTGCAGGGCACCCTCCACCAGGCCCACACTCATGTCCAACTCATGTCCCCCTGCACCCCCACCCCCAGCACTGTGGGGCACCTGCCAGCAGGCCCCCACTCATGTCCCACTCATGTCCCCCAGCACCCCCACCCCCCAGCAGTGCAGGGCACCCTCCACCAGGCCCCCACTCCTGTCTCCCTGCACCCCCAGCCCCCACCAGTCAGGGGCACCCTCCACCAGGCCCCCACACATGTCTCCCAGCACCCCCACCCCCCAGCAGTGCAGGGCACCCTCCACCAGGCCCGCACTCCTGTCTCCCTGCACCCCCACCCCCCACCAGTCAGGGGCACCCTCCACCAGGCCCCACACATGTCTCCCAGCATCCCCACCCCCCAGTGCAGGGCACCCTCCACCAGGCCCCCACTCCTGTCTTCCTGCACCCCCACCCCCTAGTAGTCATGGGCACCCTCCACCAGGCCCACACTCATGTCTCCCAGCACCCCCACCCCCCAGCATCCAGGTGCACCCTCCACCAGGCCCACACTCATCTCTCCCAGCACCCCCACCCCCCAGCATCCAGGGGCATCCTCCACCAGGCCCCCACTCCTGTCTCCCTGCACCCCACCCCCCACCAGTCAGGGGCACCCTCCACCAGGCCCCACTC
The DNA here is from genome assembly GCF_040938575.1 of Ambystoma mexicanum. Classification (NCBI taxonomy): domain Eukaryota; kingdom Metazoa; phylum Chordata; class Amphibia; order Caudata; family Ambystomatidae; genus Ambystoma; species Ambystoma mexicanum. The sequence continues at coordinate 235,137,061 of NC_090926.1, read as the reverse complement.
AAGTCCAACTCATGTCCCCCTGCACCCCCAGCAGCCATGGGCACCCTCCACCAGGCCCACACTCATGTCCAACTCATGTCCCCCTGCACCGCCACCCCCCAGCACTGTGGGGCACCTGCCAGCAGGCCCCTACTCATGTCCCACTCATGTCCCCCAGCACCCCCACCCCCCAGCAGTCATGGGCACCCTCCACCAGGCCCACACTCATGTCTCCCAGCACCCCCACGCATCCAGGGGCACCCTCCACCAGGCCCCCACTCCTGTCTCCCTGCACCCCCACCCCCCAGCAGTCATGGGCACCCTCCAAAAGGCCCACACTCATGTCTCCCAGCACCCCCACCCCCCAGCATCCAGGGGCACCCTCCACCAGGCCCACACTCATGTCTCCCAGCACCCCCACCCCCCAGCATCCAGGGGCACCCTCCACCAGGCCCCACTCCTGTCTCCCTGCACCCCCCCCCCAGCAGTGCAGGGCACCCTCCACCAGGCCCCACTCATGTCCAACTCATGTCCCCCTGCACCCCCACCCCCCAGCAGTCATGGGCACCCTCCACCAGGCCCACACTCATGTCCAACTCATGTCCCCCTGCACCCCCACCCCCAGCACTGTGGGGCACCTGCCAGCAGGCCCCCACTCATGTCCCACTCATGTCCCCCAGCACCCCCGCCCCCCAGCAGTGCAGGGCACCCTCCACCAGGCCCACACTCATGTCCAACTCATGTCCCCCTGCACCCCCACCCCCAGCACTGTGGGGCACCTGCCAGCAGGCCCCCACTCATGTCCCACTCATGTCCCCCAGCACCCCCACCCCCCGCAGTGCAGGGCACCCTCCACCAGGCCCCCACTCCTGTCTCCCTGCACCCCCACCCCCCACCAGTCAGGGGCACCCTCCATCAGGCCCCCACACATGTCTCCCAGCACCCCCACCCCCCAGCAGTGCAGGGCACCCTCCACCCGGCCCCCACTCCTGTCTCCCTGCACCCCCACCCCCACCAGTCAGGGGCACCCTCCACCAGGCCCACACTCATGTCTCCCAGCACCCCCACCCCCCAGCAGTGCAGGGCACCCTCCACCAGGCCCACACTCATGTCTCCCAGCACCCCCACCCCCCTGCAACCAGGGGCACCCTCCACCAGGCCCCCACTCCTGTCTCCCTGCACCCCCTCCCCCCAGCAGTCATGGGCACCCTCCACCAGGCCCACACAACCATGTCTCCCAGCACCCCCACCCCCCAGCATCCAGGTGCACCCTCCACCAGGCCCACACTCATCTCTCCCAGCACCCCCACCCCCCAGCATCCAGGGGCATCCTCCACCAGGCCCCCACTCCTGTCTCCCTGCACCCCCACCCCCCACCAGTCAGGGGCACCCTCCACCAGGCCCCACTCAAGTCCAACTCATGTCCCCCTGCACCCCCACCCCCCAGCAGTCATGGGCACCCTCCACCAGGCCCACACTCATGTCCAACTCATGTCCCCCTGCACCCCCACCCTCCAGCACTGTGGGGCACCTGCCAGCAGGCCCCCACTCATGTCCCACTCATGTCCCCCAGCACCCCCACCCCCCAGCACTCATGGGCACCCTCTACCAGGCCCACACTCATGTCTCCCAGCACCCCCACCCCCCCGCATCCAGGGGCACCCTCCACCAGGCCCCCACTCCTGTCTCCCTGCACCCCCACCCCCCAGCAGTCATGGGCACCCTCCACCAGGCCCACACTCATGTCTCCCAGCACCCCCACCCTCCAGCATCCAGGGGCACCGTCCACCAGGCCCACACTCATGTCTCCCAGCACCCCCACCCCCCAGCATCCAGGGGCACCCTCCACCAGGCCCCCACTCCTGTCTCCCTGCACCCCCACCCCCCACCAGTCAGGGGCACCCTCCACCAGGCCCCACTCATGTCCAACTCATGTCCCCCTGCACCCCCACCCCCCAGCAGTCATGGGCACCCTCCACCAGGCCCACACTCATGTCCAACTCATGTCCTCCTGCACCCCCACCCCCCAGCACTGTGGGGCACCTGCCAGCAGGCCCCCACTCATGTCCCACTCATGTCCCCCAGCACCCCCACCACCCCAGCAGTGCAGGGCACCCTCCACCAGACCCCCACTCCTGTCTCCCTGCACCCCCACCCCCCACCAGTCAGGGGCACCCTCCACCAGGCCCCCACACATGTCCCCCAGCCAACATGTCATCACAATCTAGATCCCTGGGCCTAATGGGCAGCCATACACCCACCCGAGTATTGCATCCACCCACTTAGAAATGGCAATTACATGATACAACCCCAATGGCTAGTTTGTAAATGAACATATGTCCCTCACATGCACACAATGGGTGTCAGTGAATGTCAAAACCCATATCATGATATGCATGAAACCAGTGAGATGATACTACACATTGAAGTTTGAAGAAAAAATATGTATTAAAAGCAACATAAATTGAATCAAAAATAAACTAATGAAAATGGGAATTAAAAAAAACAAAGCAGCATGTCCGTAAAATAATGTAAAACCACAAATCATAATCCAAAGGAAAGGTGTCCAAAGTCACAGTTCACAAAAGTAAATCCAATGGAAAATTAAAATCGAAAACCATTGCTCCATGGGTAAATCATTAAAAAAAAAATAGAAAATCCAACAGTCAACTATCTACAGATAAACAATCCAGGGTCCATGATCCCAACAGAAGAAATGAAACCTATCTAATAACACTACCTAATAAAAAAAACTATATACAAAAATGTGGCCCATTGTCCAAAAGGTCCAAAAAAATGCAAAACCAAAGGAAACCTAACACTAACTACAGAACTATTTACAAGGGCAGCGGGCCAGTCTGACGGCTCACTTCGGGATGTTCCGGGCCAGGGCATCATCGAACTCCTGCTCAATGTCCCGGAGGCGGTCCTCCTCCATGGCCCCGAGGGTCCGCAGGCCTGTCAACATGTTCACCTCCAACTCCCTGCGGATTGCCTCGAGGCACTCGGCCCGCCTCAGGGCCCTCCGAATGGAGTTCTCTGTCCTGACCATCGTGAGCCGTGCCTCTTCCGCCCGCTGCCGCTCCGCATCTATGGCGTGGCCCAACCGCTGCCACACGGAAGACACTTCCCGTCCTGGGTCCTCCTGCCCTCTGGCCGATGCCTGCCCCTCCGATGTCGAAGGCCCGAGCCATCATGGCTCCCACCTCATTGCTGCTGCTGCTGTGCCTCTGCCCGTGCCCTGGCTCCTGCTGCCTGCATATCCTCCAACGGCTGGGGTGCAGTCGTTGATGTGGCCACCCCTGCTGGACGTCCGACTCCCGACTGTGGCAGAGATGCCTCCTCCACCAGCCTGGCCGCACCGTCAGAGGCAGCTCCACAGGGCACCCAGGTGACTAATGGGTGGGAAGATGGCACAGAGGATGACTGGCGCACAGGGGGTTCAGTTGAGTAGGGGGTCTGAGCAAGCCCCATCAAACGGAGGAACCCTGCCTGGGTGACCTGTCCCAGTAGGCCGACGCGGTCAACAAGCCATTCGAGATGACGTGCAGTCTCCTCATGAAAAGACTGCAGGTCACCTCGCATGGCCCGTTGACGCAACACCACACCAGTCAGGACAGGCTCAACCCGGACCTGGATAGCCACGTCTGCAGGCAGAGGAAGGCCAGTTGTTGTGAGCTCATCCCCTGCCTGAAAACGGGTCTAGACACTAGGCATCCCTGCTGGTGCAATATGATGCAGTGACAGGATCAGGGACAGGATTGCACACAGGCATCACGCGGCGGCCTGTGCTGCCTCCTGTCCCTGGTCCTGCACTGCACCACTAGCACCAGTGGAATCCCCACCTCCAGACCCCATCTCTGTTGCTTGCACGGCCTCCTCCTCCACCAAACCACCCACCAACCTGGATGACTCCGTGCCATCTTCCCCCATTGGGCCCTATGGGGTCCCAGCTGCCCCTTCTGCTGCCGAGGAGTCCAACTCCGACCTCCGCCTCTTGGACCTCCCCCCGGCAGCTGCGGCCTGGGATGCGGCAGCGGACTCCTCACTCCCCGACGAGATCACAACCTGGGAGGGGAGCCGGGCCTTGTGTCTCCGGCTGGCGGTGCGATCCCCGCCGCTGTGCTCCACAGCACCTTCTCCGCCCTCTTCATCAGTCGCTGCAGACAGGGAGAAATAAAACACAGGCATCAGGGCACTGTACAATGGACACATACACACATGACAGTTGTACATGAGTGGCATTGGCAAACCTCAGACATGGCATCACAATCGCCAACACACATGTCATTTCAACTTGCACACATGAGCCATACCACAGCCATATCGCAACTGCCAGCACCATCCATACACATATAACAGCATGAGCAGGCAAAGGTGAGCCAGACATCACATGCAACACAGGGAGTGCACTACACATGCACACACACCACCACACTTGCATGCATGTGTACACCTCTGCCAACTGTCGCAGTGTTCAGATGGGCATCCATGTCACATCTGCCAATCAGGCTTCCACATCCCGCTGTCACATGCATCCATTTGCATCACTGTTGCACCCTTGTCAAATACATACACATGCACATGTACACAGTGCTGATACATGCAGCTGAAAACAACATCCATGTGTGACATCACGAACATGCCTACTTACATACACATTCATCCAAACATGTGTGCCCACACAACTGCATTTGGAATGCAAGCCTACACACACAAGCACCATCCATGTCTCACACATGACAGCCCTTGCATGTGTTAGCCTCACGGCCCTGTACACCCCCACCCATACTCGGCCCCATACAAACACATGTGCAACCTGCACACTACTGGCACATCACCACACGCTCAGCTTACAATCATGATGCATGTACACTTACCGCTCGACTCCAGACGGGTCTGCCTCTCAAGGACCTGGACGTGGAGCGCTGGGGATATGCGTTCCAGGACCCTCATCTGATCGTCCGACAAGTGGCCCCGGCACCCCTTAGCATCCGCTGCCTTCAAGAGGCGACGGGCCTTGTTGAGGGTCCTGGACCTGAAGTCCTCCCAGCTCTTCTTGACATGTTGGAAGTCGCGGACTGCCACCCCTCCACGTTGATGGCAGTCACGATGTCCGTCCAGATCCGAGTCCGTACTTCCTTATCAGCGCGCAAACCTGCGAAGAGGGCATCATACTGCCCCAGGACTTGCTCCACCAGGACACCAACTTCGGTGGCAGTGAAGCTGGTGCCTCTCTGCCTCTCTGGCCGGGGGTTGTCAGTGGTGCCAGATGTTGCAGTGCCCGACATGACAACCCCAGAGGCAGGAGTGGGTAGGCAACTGGGTCCTGGGGCTGGGCTGTGGAGCGATGGAATCCCAGTCGGGAGTCTTCGGTTCCAGCAGGGGCGGTCACAGCAACAGCACCCCTGGCTGATGTGCAGGCAGCAAATGGCAGGGCACGTGGGCAGCAGGCAATCAGGCAGCAGCAGATGGCAGGTGGGAGCGTGCTCGGGGCTCTGGGGGGCAGTAATTCGGCCTTCTGGGCAGGAGCGTGGTCTTCCGTGTGCTTACGCGTGGCCAGCTTGATACAGAGTGATTTGGCACGTGAAAATCCAGCACGTCTGCGGGTAATTCGAGGAAAGGGCCTTAGCGCGTAAGCACGTCAGCACACGTACGCTAATTCATTGGCCCAAAGGCCAACAACGCGGATGCGCATCTGTGACGTACGTGTGCGTACGTTTCCCTGTACACGGGTGCATGTTACACGTCCAATTACTGCATGCCAGAGTGTCAGCACGTGTAATTGGAGGATGGGGCCTTAGCGCGTACATGCGGAAGTGACGCTGGACGTGTGGGCATGTTTAAAAGGTACGTGTAGAACGCCATTTCCTTCTACGTGCTTTTCGTGTAGAGCGAGTGGGTGAAATCTGTACTTCTTGTCGGTTCACACGCAATTTACTTCACGGCGTTCCAAGTCCGTACTCCCTGTTACCTCTGACAGCTTTTTCTCTTTTTGTCTTTTTCCTGGGCTTGTTTCCTCAAACAGCGTTCACTTCTCCTGTTGTCCTGTCTCCTCAGACAGCGTACAATTCTTCTTTTGGCAGGGGTGTTGCCAACGCGCACACGCGCGTATTTTACACGTGATTTTTCCTGGCAGACGGTGAGTCGCGCACGTATTTGACATCTGTACTTGCCGCGTGTGTTGCCTACCCCTTCAGAGGTCAGTCTAGGCTGCGTGTGACACGCATACGTTCATTTTTCTGTTTCTGGGTGCCACAGCGTAGTGCAGGTTTTTTTTTCCACGCACGTGGTCTAGGAGGGGTTGCGTGCACATTATCTCCCTTTTTCGGGGTGCCTGTGCGTTGCATGACCCGTCATCTTCCCCCAGGGGTCACATACAGCCTTGCTAGAGCACTAGGGTACGAATTCCATCTAGTACCCTACCCCTTTCACCCCCAATTGCCCAGGACAATAGTTTACTGCAACTCCCATACGCACAACTACATCAGTGCCATGTTTGGGAGGCGAGCACGCGGTAAGGGTGGCAAAGGTGGGCGAGCCACAAGAGGTGGCCGTGGTGGATACGGTAGGGGACGTGGCCAGGACTTGCAGGGTGCCCCTAGCCCCCCATGTGTGGGTGACCAGTCAGGGACACCCATGCCCCCCCCCCTGGTTGAGGGTAACGTGGCTGACACCATCCCTGCTCAGCCCTTGTTGGACCAGCCCATTGTGGCACCAGACCTGGCACTGGGTGACTCCATGGTTGACTTCCAGGTCAGCAGGTCTAGGCCACGTGTGGCGGTGCACGTTGGTGTCACCAGCCCACGTGGATCAGGGGCAGCTATGTCATCTGCTGCCCCGAGTAGGCAGGGTGGGGAGGCTGCAGGGGCAGCTGCGGCTCCATCCACCCCAGCTCTGAGTGTCCCAGCCAGGACAGTGTCGGTCCTAGTCCATCCTGCTGACGTTCCCCCCGACTACATCACACTTCAGCTAATGCCTGCACCAAGTGCCATGGTGAGTGTTCATTCCCACACTCCTAGTCCACAGTCCACCGGGGCTCCTGCCCCTAGTGTCCAGAGCGGCGTAGGACACTCAGCATCACCACCACCTTCCAAGCGGAAGAGGAAGAGTGCTTGTCCAGTACAGGCTGATGCCCCAGACACGGCTACACAGTCCGGCCCACCAAAGAAGCCCAGCTTCAATCGGGTCAAACTTGATGCACTTGTGGAGTATGTGTCCGCACATGACAGCGAAATGGTGATTACTGCAGGATGCAAGACCACACCTGCACAACGTCAGGCACACTGGCAGACCATTGCGGAACTCATAAGTGCCCTTGGATTCGTGAGGCGCACAGCTAATGATTGCTACAAGCGCTGGAATGACCTTAAGCGCAGGGCAAAGAAAAAGCTGGCCTCAAGTTATGCCGCAACACTTGTGACTGGAGGTGGGTCTCTGGCAGAGGACATAGAAATCACTCCACATGAGTATGTTGCTGGGACCTACGTCACAGAGGAACAGATCCAAGGCGTGGGAGACCTGCCAGATTACGAGGCATTGTCCGGTGAGTGCACATGCATGTGTGTGTCATCCATGTGCATGGCGTGTGTGTGAGTGCTTCTGATTGAGTGCCAGGTGAGGGTGTGTGTGCCTGAGTGGTTTGGGTCACCCATGTGCTTCATCCAATACATTCTGCGCACCAGGATTTGGGTGTTGCAGTATCCCTTCTGGCAACAGTAGAAATACAGCCCAACCTCACGCCAGTTGCCCTTGAATTGCCATCTTGCCACAACATAGTTGCATGTTATTCTGTATTCATTCAGGCTGATTGTCTGCATTTCACCACTTTCACTAGGCATTGCTCAGTCCTATTATCACATGTGTGACATGGCTAGGGTACATGCCATCTGTGTGATGGCATGTGTCATGTATGTGTATTGGACATGACAATCACAGGCCAATGTGTGATGGCACTGCTAGGCAGCATGCAGCAAATTTGTTGGTCTTCCATCTTGGTGTCATCAATGTGTGCCATTTGCCTCCCCTTCATACGCAGTGACAGTGCATGCATGGGAGGGTTGTAGTCATGTGGTTACAAGTGTCAATGAAGTACTGTTTCTGTTGCTTCTCAGCCTGAATTGTGTTCCATGTTGCTAATGCCTGTTCCCATTTCTTTTCTTTCATGTCTTTGCAGGGGATGACGCACTTGATACTGCTGGGGTTGTGGAGATGGTGCAGACCCAGGAGGGGTCTCAGGCCCGACCGAGCACCAGTGAGGGACGTGGTGTGGTGGTGTGTGAGAACCCACACTTGCTGCACGCCGTCATCTCAAGGGGTGTCTCTGAGTGCACCTCCCCCGAGCTGTATTCAGGTGTCGATTCGGATGATGAGACCTATGTGCCGTCGCAGGTAAGTGTTTCTGGGAGGGATTCTGTACTGTCCAACCCACCTGCACCAGGGGTAGAACCCTCAATGGGGATGTCAGTGTTGGTAGGTCAGCCTTTGGTGGTTACGGATGCAGGGTCACACTCCGCTACATCTGATCCTGTTCCTGGGCCAGCAGATCAGAGGGGGAATGCAGTCCTTCAGCCTCAGGCAGTGCCGGCACAGCAAGGCGCAGTTCGCCTTGCCCCAAACAGGTGTGGTCCCCGCCTACGCGGTGGCCATACGCCACCTGGCAATACCGCATGGGAGCAATCCATATACGGTATGGCAAACCAACAGCAAACATCAACTGAGATGATGGCTCAGGCCATGGATAGGGTGGCCACTTCCATTGTCCCCCAAGAAAGGCTAATTGAACAACTACAGCAGGCAACAGAGTCCATTAGCCAGTCACACAGGGAGGACATGTTAGCGTCCAACAGGGACAGGCGGGCGGCACTGGAGACTCTGTGGGAAGCCATTTCCATTGAGTCCCAGGGCCACAGGGAAGCCCTGAGGATGGAACTACGTCAGCTCAGGGCAACTCTGGTTGAGCTTGAGGCTTCAGCTAACACGAGGACAGAACAGCAGCTGAAGCGGCTCACACGTACGCTCTCAGCTGAGATGCAGGCAACTAGGGCGGAGGTCCGGGCATCCCGTGAGTTGTTGCATGGGGACCTCTGCACAATTATCCTCCAGAACCAGACCTTCCACACCCGCATGCTTGCTGCCATGGAGGACCAGACTAGGGCTTTGTGTGGGCTGCCTCCCATAGTGCCACCACCTCCTGATGCAGCTGCAGAGGGTGAGGAGAGCGACAGCAGTGATTCTCCCACAATAGGGTAGCCATGCAGGCCATGAGCCCATGGAGGTGTTTTTTTTCTGCAAGATCCACACAGGTGGGTTTTGGTGTGCACCCTGTCCTCGGACCTCTTGGGTGGCCTCCCCCACCCCCCGGGCCCATTAATGGCTATTTTTGATTTTTCTTTTTTTTTTTTGATTTTTGATTTTTTGGACAGTGTGTTGCCTTGTGTGGCTCCCATGGGCATATGCTGTATTGTGGCTGGGCACATGCAGGCTTGTCCTGAATTTGGGTCAGATGCTTGGGTTTGTGTGACACACGCCCCCCTCCTGCTTCCCGTTTCCATGGGCTTGCAAAGGGTGTGCCCAAGTGACATTGACTTACACGGTGACGTTGGACTCCCATTTGATGTGTGGGCAGTCTGTAGTCAATACTGTGTATACATTCCTAGTGCATATTGTTGTTGTATTGTACACTGCATGGTGTATTGATATGTGCCTCTGCATCCTTCTCATCCTCCTAATTTGCAGGTCCATTTCTAATGTCTTCACAAGGCGATCTACTTTGGAACTGGAGTCCATGTTGTAAGCAGTGCACCTACACTCTTGCGTGGCGCTAACACTGTATAGTTGGAAGTGTTCGAAGTGCTGGCATTATCAGGTAGTGAGGCTACCAATTTTGTAAGTCCTTACTGTCATGTTTACGGTAGGTTGGAGGTTGTGTAGGTGATTGGTATTATTGGTAAGTATTTGCTAATGTGTGTTGTTGGTCCTGCATTACTGTGAGCATTTCATGTGTGGCCAGTTTCCATTAGGGACACTGTAGTTGGTGACACGTGGGTCATGTTGTGAGGATTAATTTGTTTGCTCTCACATTGCATGACATGCCATGGTGTGTTGTGTGGCCGTGACAGGGAGGGGTTGGGTGACATGGCACTGTTCTCATGTTGTATTTTGCAAGTGGGTATTCATTTTTGCTGCATGGAAGTGTGTCTTTTGATGACACTGCATTGGTGGTGTATGTGTAGGTAGGGATGCACACATTGTGACACTTCCAGGTGAACAATCTCAGGCTGCTATGGTTCTGACAGTTGACTGTCCCTTGATTCATCAGAATTGTCAGATTGAGTCATCATTGATTGTCAGATGGTATGTGCCAGGGATGTGTGCACTCCACAGGGGTGTGCTTTCTATGTGAAGTAATTAGCCACCAGCTGCGTAGGGCTGCCTCACCCCGTGCTCTTTCCCCTCCCATGCGCAGCGGGCGTGCATGTGGTTGGGGATGTGGGGGCACCACCATGTCCACAGCCAGGCCCCGGCGTGTTGCAACATTGTGCAGGACACATGCTGCCACTATGATCCTGCACACTACTGGGAGAGTGTATAACAGCTGCCCACCAGAACGGTCAAGGGAGCGAAAGTGTGACTTGAGAACTCCGAATGTGCGCTCCACTATGCACCGTGTTGCAATATGAGCTGTGTTGTATCTTACCTCGGGAGGCGTGATGGGGTTCCAAATTGGCGTCATCATGTGTGTGCTCAGAGGGTAGGCACTGTCCCCTGGGGAGGTGGTAATGGGGATCATTAGTGGGGTATTGGCATTACTCTGTATCTGTCATGCATGCGTGTGCTGTGGCATTTCTTCTCACCAAGCAGCCATGCATCGCCATGCCGCCCAGCTTCCATGTCCCGGTTTAGGGTTGACATCCTGTAAATGAAGCTGTCGTGGGTGGACCCTGGATAGTTGGCATATACTGAGGTGATGATTCCCTTGGCATCACATACTACCTGGACGTTGATGGAATGCCAGTGCTTGCGGTTTCTATAGATGTGCTCAGATGCCCTGGGGGGACATAGAGCCACAGGGTGCAATCAATGGCACCTAGCACTTTGGGGAATTGTGCTACCCTCTAGAAATCCTGGCTGACAGCCTGCCTTTCTGCAGGTGTTCTGGGCAGGTATATGTGCCTGCGGACAGATGGCCGTGCAGTGATGATGGACAACACCTGGTGTAAGCACGGTGACTGCGTGGCCTGTGACACCCCCCCCACTATGGCACTTGTCCGCTGAAATGATCCGGTAGCCAAGAAGTGCAGTACATTGAGGACCTTCTCCAGGGGGCTGAGTGCTTGGGAGCACAGGGTGGGTGATGTGAGGTCATCCTCCCACTCACTGACCAGGTCGAGTATTATGTGTGGTGGAAACCTGTACCTCCCATACACCTGGTCATCAGGCATACCAAATAGGCTGGTTCTGGGTGTGAAGATTCTGGCCCTGACTATCCTTCTCCTCCTCCTGCGGTATCCCAAGGCCACTGCTGCTAGGAATGGTATATTCATCCTGGCGTCTGAGCTTGTTTGTTGTTTGCGCACTCTTTTATGCTGCGTGGGACGTGCGCCTGCTTCATGCTGGCGTACGTGTTTCAGGATTGGACAATTTATTTTTTGGCGCGTTGTAGGCGACCGTGTGAATCTTCCCGCCCACCCCAAGAATACACGTAACACGCTCTCCCAGACCCAGTCACGAGTAAATATTCCCGCCCATCCCTGGAATACACGTACCCCACTCTCACAGGCCCAGTCACGTGTGGAACTTCACGCGCACACCGAAATACACATACCCTGCAAATTTGCGTGTGAAACTTCACGCGCACCCTGAAATACACCTACCCAGGGCAATCGCGTGTGGAACTTCCCGCGAACCCCGTAATACATGTAGCCTGCTGGTAACGCGTGTGGAAGTTCACGTGGACCCATAATACACGTACCCTGATGGTATCACGTGTGAGACTACCCGCGCATCCCTGGAATACACGTACCCAGGCAAATCGCACGGCTGGGGGGTGGGGGTGCTGGGAGACAGGAGTGGGGGGCTGCTGGCAGGTGACCCTGACTACTGGGGGGTGGGGGTGCAGGGAGACAGGAGTGGGACATGAGTGGGGGCCTGCTGGCAGGTGCCCCTGACTGGTGGGGGGTGGAGGTGCAGGGGGACATGAGTTGGACATGAGTGGGGGCCTGGTGGAGGGTGCCCTGCACTGCTGGGGGGTGGGGGTGCAGGGAGACATGAGTGGGACATGAGTGGGGGCCTGCTGGCAGGTGCCCCTGACTGCTGGGGGGTGGGGGTGCAGGGAGACAGGAGTGGGGGCCTGTCCAAACTGCATTTGGAATGCAAGCCTACACACACAAGCACCATCCATGTCTCACACATGACAGCCCTCGCATGTGTTAGCCTCACGGCCCTGTACACCCCCACCCATACTCGGCCCCGTACAAACACATGTGCAACCTGCACACTACTGGCACATCACCACACGCACAGCTTACAATCATGATGCATGTACACTTACCGCTGGACTCCAGACGGGTCTGCCTCTCAAGGACCTGGACGTGGAGCGCTGGGGATATGCGTTCCAGGACCCTCATCTGATCGTCCGACAAGTGGCCCCGGCACCCCTTAGCATCCGCTGCCTTCAAGAGGCGCCGGGCCTTGTTGAGGGTCCTGGACCTGAAGTCCTCCCAGCGCTTCTTGACATGTTGGAAATCGCGGACTGCCACCCCGCGTTGATGGCAGTCACGATGTCCGTCCAGATCCGAGTCCGTCCTTCCTTATCGGCGCGCAAACCTCCGAAGAGGGCATCATACTGCCTCAGGACTTGCTCCAGCAGGACACCAACTTCGGTGGCAGTGAAGCTGGTGCCCCTCTGCCTCTCTGGCCGGGGGTTGTCAGTGGTGCCAGATGTTGCAGTGCCCGACATGACAACCCCAGAGGCAGGAGTGGGTGGGCAACTGGGTCCTGGGGCTGGGCTGTGGAGCGATGGAATCCCAGTCGGGAGTCTTCGGTTCCAGCAGGGGTGGTCACAGCAACAGCACCCCTGGCTGATGAGCAGGCAGCAAATGGCAGGGCACGTGGGCAGCAGGCAATCAGGCAGCAGCAGATGGCAGCGTGCTCGGGGCTCTGGGAGGCAGTAATTCGGCCTTCTGGGCAGGAGCGTGGTCTTCTGTGTGCTTACGCGTGACCAGCTTGATACGGAGTGATTTGGCACGTCAAAATCCAGCACGTCTGCGTGTAATTCGAGGAAAGGGCCTTAGCGCGTAAGCGCGTCAGCACACGTACGCTAATTCATTGGCCCAAAAGCCAACAGCGCGTATGCGCGTCTGTGACGTGCGTGCGCGGGCGTTTCCCTGTACACGGGTGCATGTTACACGTCCAATTACTGCATGTCAGAGTGTCAGCGCGTGTAATTGGAGGATGGGGCCTTAGCGCATACATGCAGAAGTGATGCTGGACGTGTGGGCATGTTTAAAAGGTACGTGTAGAACTCCATTTCCTTGTACGTGCTTTTCGTGTAGAGCGAGTGGGTGAAATCTGTACTTCTTGTCGGTTCACACGCAATTTACTTCACGGCGTTCCAAGTCCGTACTCCCTGTTACCTCTGACAGCTTTTTCTCTTTTTGTCTTTTTCCTGGGCTTGTTTCCTCAAACAGCGTTCACTTCTCCTGTTGTCCTGTCTCCTCAGACAGCGTACAATTCTTCTTTTAGCGGGCGTGTTGCCAACGCGCACATCGATTTTTCCTGGCAGACGGTGAGTCGCGCACGTATTTGACATCTGTGCTTGCCCCGTGTGTTGCCTACCCCTTCAGAGGTCAGTCTAGGCTGCATGTGACACGCATACGTTCATTTTTGTGTTTCTGGGTGCCACAGCGTAGTGCAGGTTTTTTTTTCCACGCACGTGGTCTAGGAGGGGTTGCATGCACATTATCTCCCTTTTTCGGGGTGCCTGTGCGTTGCGTGACCCGTCATCTTCCCCCAGGGGTCACATACAACCTTGCTAGAGCACTAGGGTACGAATTCCATCTAGTACCCTACCCCTTTGACCCCCAATTGCCCAGGACAATAGTTTACTGCAACTCCCATACACACAACTACATCAGTGCCATGGTTGGGAAGCGAGCACGCGGTAAGGGTGGCAAAGGTGGGCGAGCCACAAGGGGTGGCCGTGGTGGATACGGTAGGGGACGTGGCCAGGACTTGCAGGGTGCCCCTAGCCCCCCATGTGTGGGTGACCAGTCAGGGACACCCATGCCCCCCCGGTTGAGGGTAACGTGGCTGACACCATCCCTGCTCAGCCCTTGTTGGACCAGCCCATTGTGGCACCAGACCTGGCACTGGGTGACTCCATGGCTGACTTCCAGGTCAGCAGGTCTAGGCCACGTGTGGCGGTGCACGTTGGTGTCACCAGCCCAGGTGGATCAGGGGCAGCTATGTCATCTGCTGCCCCGAGTAGGCAGAGTGGGGAGGCTGCAGGGGCAGCTGCGGCTCCATCCACCCCATGAGTGTCCCAGCCAGGACAGTTTCGGTCCTAGTCCATCCTGCTGACGTTCCTCCGGACTACATCACACTTCAGCTAATGCCTGCACCAAGTCCCATGGTGAGTGTTCATTCCCACACTCCTAGTCCACAGTCCACCGGGGCTCCTGCCCCTAGTGTCCAGAGCGGCGTAGGACACTCAGTATCACCACCACCTTCCAAGCCGAAGGGGAAGAGTGCTTGTCCAGTACAGGCTGATGCCCCAGACACAGCTACACAGTCCCGCCCACCAAGGAAGCCCAGCTTCAATCGGGTCGAACTTGATGCACTTGTGGAGTATGTGTCCGCACATGACAGCGAAATGGTGATTACTGCAGGATGCAAGACCACACCTGCACAACGTCAGGCACACTGGCAGACCATTGCGGAACTCATAAGTGCCCTTGGATTCGTGAGGCGCACAGCTAATGATTGCTACAAGCGCTGGAATGACCTTAAGCGCAGGGCAAAGAAAAAGCTGGCCTCAAGTTATGCCGCAACTCTTGTGACTGGAGGTGGGTCTCCGGCAGAGGACATAGAACTCACTCCACATGAGTATGTTGCTGGGACCTACATCACAGAGGAACAGATCCAAGGCGTGGGAGACCTGCCAGATTACGAGGCATTGTCCGGTGAGTGCACATGCATGTGTGTGTCATCCATGTGCATGGCGTGTGTGTGAGTGCTTCTGATTGAGTGCCAGGTGAGGGGGTGTGTGCCTGAGTGGTTTGGGTCACCCATGTGCTTCATCCAATACATTCTGCGCACCAGGATTTGGTGTTGCAGTATCCCTTCTGGCAACAGTAGACATTCAGCCCAACCTCACGCCAGTTGCCCTTGAATTGCCATCTTGCCACAACATAGTTGCATGTTATTCTGTGTTCATTCAGGCTGATTGTCTGCATCCCACCACTTTCACTAGGCATTTCTCACTCCTATTGTCACATGTGTGACATGGCTAGGGTACATGCCATCTGTGTGATGGCATGTGTCATGTATGTGTATTGGACATGCCAATCACAGGCCAATGTGTGATGGCACTGCTAGGCAGCATGCAGCAAATTTGTTGGTCTTCCATCTTGGTGTCATCAATGTGTGCCATTTGCCTCCCCTTCATACGCAGTGACAGTGCATGCATGGGAGGGTTGTAGTCATGTGGTACATGTGTCAATGAAGTACTGTTTCTGTTGCTTCTCAGCCTGAATTGTGTTCCATGTTGCTAATGCCTGTTCCCATTTCTTTTCTTTCATGTCTTTGCAGGGGATGACGCACTTGATACTGCTGGGGTTGTGGAGATGGTGCAGACCCAGGAGGGGTCTCAGGCCCGACCGAGCACCAGTGAGGGACATGGTGTGGTGGTGGGTGAGAACCCACACTTGCTGCAGGCCGTCATCTCAAGGGGTGTCTCTGGGTGCACCTCCCCCGAGCTGTATTCAGGTGTCGATTCGGAGGATGAGACCTGTGTGCCGTCGCAGGTAAGTGTTTTTGGGAGGGTTTCTGTATTGTCCAACCCACCTGCACCAGGGGTAGCACCCTCAATGGGGATGTCAGTGTTGGTAGGTCAGCCTTTGGTGTTTACGGATGCAGGGTCACACTCCGCTACATCTGATCCTGTTCCTGGGCCAGCAGATCAGAGGGGGAATGCAGTCCTTCATCCTCAGGCAGTGCCGGCACAGCAAGGCGCAGTTCGCCTTGCCCCAAACAGGTGTGGTCCCCGCCGACGCGGTGGCCGTACGCCACCTGGCAATACCGCATGGGAGCAATCCATATACGGTATGGCAAACCAACAGCAAGTATCAACTGAGATGATGGCTCAGGCCATGGATAGGGTGGCCACTTCCATTGTCCCCCAAGAAAGGCTAATTGAACAACTACAGCAGGCAACAGAGTCCATTAGCCAGTCACACAGGGAGGACATGTTGGCATCCAACAGGGACAGGCGGGCGGCACTGGAGTCTCTGCGGGAAGCCATTTCCATTGAGTCCCAGGGCCACAGGGAAGCCCTGAGGGTGGAACTCCGTCAGCTCAGGGCAACTCTGGTTGAGCTTGAGGCTTCAGCTAACATGAGGACAGAACAGCAGCTGGAGCGGCTCACACGTACGCTCTCAGCTGAGATGCAGGCAACTAGGGTGGAGGTCCGGGCATCCCGTGAGTTGTTGCATGGGGACCTCCGCACAATTATCCTCCAGAACCAGACCTTCCACACCCGCATGCTTGCTGCCATGGAGGATCAGACTAGGGCTTTGCGTGGGCTGCCTCCCATAGTGCCACCACCTCCTGATGCAGCTGCAGAGGGTGAGGAGAGCGACAGCAGCAATTCTCCCACAATAGGGTAGCCATGCAGGCCATGAGCCGATGGAGGTGTTTTTTTTTCTGCAAGATCCACACAGGTGGGTTTTGGTGTGCACCCTGTCCTCGGACCTCCTGGGCCCATTAATGGCTATTTTTTATTTTTATTTTTTTTTTTTTTGATTTTTGATTTTTTGGACAGTGTGTTGCCTTGTGTGGCTCCCATGGGCATACGCTGTATTGTGGCTGGGCACATGCAGGCTTGTCCTGAATTTGGGTCAGATGCTTGGGTTTGTGTGACACACGCCCCTCCTGCTTCCCGTTTCCATGGGCTTGCAAAGGGTGTGCCCAAGTGACATTGACTTACACGGTGACGTTGGACTCCCATTTGATGTGTGGGCAGTCTGTAGTCAATACTGTGTATACATTCCTAGTGCATATTGTTGTTGTATTGTACACTGCAGGGTGTATTGATATGTGCCTCTGCATCCTTCTCATCCTCCTAATTTGCAGGTCCATTTCTCATGTCTTCACAAGGCAATCTACTTTGGAACTGGAGTCCATGTTGTAAGCAGTGCACCTACACTCTTGCGTGGCGCTAACACTGTATAGTTGGAAGTGTTCGAAGTGCTGGCATTATCAGGTAGTGAGGCTACCAATTTTTTAAGTCTGTACTGTCATGTTTACGGTAGGTTGTAGGTTGTGTAGGTGATTGGTATTATTGGTAAGTATTTGCTAATGTGTGTTGTTGGTCCTGCATTACTGTGAGCATTTCATGTGTGGCCAGTTTCCATTAGGGACACTGTAGTTGGTGACACGTGGGTCATGTCGTGGGGATTAATTTGTTTGCTCTCACATTGCATGACATGCCATGGTGTGTTGTGTGGCCGTGACAGGGAGGGGTTGGGTGACATGGCACTGTTCTCATGTTGTATTTTGCAAGTGGGTATTCATTTTTGCTGCATGGAAGTGTGTCTTTTGATGACACTGCATTGGTGGTGTATGTGTAGGTAGGGATGCACACCAGGTGAACAATCTCAGGCTGCTATGGTTCTGACAGTTGACTTTCCCTTGATTCATCAGAATTGTCAGATTGAGTCATCATTGATTGTCAGATGGTATGTGCCAGGGATGTGTGCACTCCACAGGGGTGTGCTTTCTATGTGAAGTAATTAGCCACCAGCTGCTTACGGGCTGCCTCACCCCGTGCCCTTTCCCCTCCCATGCGCAGCGGGGGTGCATGTGGTTGGGGATGTGGGGGCACCACCATGTCCACAGCCAGGCCCCGGCGTGTAGCAACATTGTGCAGGACACATGCTGCCACTATGATCCTGCACACTACTGGGGGAGCGTATAACAGCTGCCCACCAGAACGGTCAAGGGAGCGAAAGTGTGACTTGAGAACTCGGAATGTGCGCTCCACTATGCACCGTGTTGCAATATGGGCTGTGTTGTATCTTACCTCGGGAGGCGTGATGGGGTTCCGAATTGGCGTCATCATGTGTGTGCTCAGAGGGTAGGCACTGTCCCCTGGGGAGGTGGTGATGGGGATCATTAGTGGGGTATTGGCATTACTCTGTATCTGTCATGCATGCGTGTGCTGTGGCATTTCTACTCACCAAGCAGCCATGCATCGCCATGCCGCCCAGCTTCCATGTCCCGGTTTAGGGTTGATATCCTGTAAATGAAGCTGTCGTGGGTGGACCACATACTACCTGGACGTTGATGGAATGCCAGTGCTTGCGGTTTCTATAGATGTGCTCAGATGCCCTGGGGGGACGTAGAGCCACATGGGTGCAATCAATGGCACCTAGCACTTTGGGGAATTGTGCTACCCTGTAGAAATCCAGGCTGACAGCCTGCCTTTCTGCAGGTGTTCTGGGCAGGTATATGTGCCTGCGGACAGATGGCCGTGCAGTGATGATGGCCAACACCTGGTGTAGGCACCGTGACTGCGTGGCCTGTGACACCCCCCCCCCACTATGGCACTAGTCCGCTGAAATGATCCGGTAGCCAAGAAGTGCAGTACATTGAGGACCTTCTCCAGGGGGCTGAGTGCTTGGGAGAACAGGGTGGGTGATGTGAGGTCATCCCCCTACTCACTGACCAGGTCGAGTATTATGTGTGGTGGAAACCTGTACCTCCCATACACCTGGTCATCAGGCATACCAAATAGGCTGGTTCTGGGTGTGAAGATTCTGGCCCTGACTATCCTTCTCCTCCTCCTGCGGTATCCCACGGCCACTGCTGCTAGGAACGGTATACTCATCCTGGTGTCTGAGCTTGTTTGTTGTTTGCGCACTCTTTTATGCTGCGTGGGACGTGCGCCTGCTTCATGCTGGCGTACGGGTTTCAGGATTGGACAATTTATTTTTTGGCGCGTTGTAGGCGACCGTGTGAATCTTCCCGCCCACCCCAAGAATACACGTAACACGCTCTCCCAGGCCCAGTCACGAGTAAATATTCCCGCCCACACCTGGAATAAACGTACCCCACTCTCACAGGCCCAGTCACGTGTGGAACTTCACGCGCACACCGAAATACACGTACCCTGCAAATTTGCGTGTGAAACTTCATGCGCACCCTGAAATACACGTACCCAGGGTAATCGCGTGTGGAACGTCCCGCGAAACCCGTAATACACGTAGCCTGCTGGTATCGCGTGTGGAAGTTCACGTGGACCCATAATACACGTACCCTGATGGTATCACGTGTGAGACTACCCGCGCATCCCTGGAATACACGTACCCAGGCAAATCGCACGGCTGGGGGGTGGGGGTGCTGGGAGACAGGAGTGGGGGCCTGCTGGCAGGTGCCCCTTACTGCTGGGGGGTGGGGGTGCAGGGAGACAGGAGTGGGGGCCTGCTGGCAGGTGCCCCTGACTGCTGGGGGCTGTGGGTGCAGGGAGACATGTGTGGGGGCCTGGTGGAGGGTAAGCTGCACTGCTGGGGGGTGGGGGTGCAGGGAGACAGGAGTGGGGGCCTGCTGGCAGGTGCCCCTGACTGCTGGGGGGTGGGGGTGCAGGGAGACAGGAGTGGGGGCCTGCTGGAAGGTGCCCCTGACTGCTGGGGGGTGGGGGTGCAGGGAGACATGTGTGGGGGCCTGGTGGAGGGTGCCCTGCACTGCTGGGGGGTGGGGGTGCAGGGAGACAGGAGTGGGGGCCTGCTGGCAGGTGCACCTGACTGCTGGGGGGTGGGGTGCAGGGAGACAGGAGTGGGACATGAGTGGGGGCCTGCTGGCAGGTGCCCCTGACTGGTGGGGGGTGGAGGTGCAGGGGGACATGAGTTGGACATGAGTGGGGGCCTGGTGGAGGGTGCCCTGCACTGCTGGGGGGTGGGGGTGCAGGGAGACATGAGTGGGACATGAGCGGGGGCCTGCTGGCAGGTGCCCCTGACTGCTGGGGGGTGGGGGTGCAGGGAGACAGGAGTGGGGCCTGTCCAAACTACATTTGGAATGCAAGGCTACACACACAAGCACCATCCATGTCTCACACATGACAGCCTTCGCATGTGTTAGCCTCACGGCCCTGTACACCCCCACCCAAAACCGGCCCCATACAAACACATGTGCAACCTGCACACTACTGGCACATCACCACACGCACAGCTTACAATCATGATGCATGTACACTTACCGCTCGACTCCAGACGGGTCTGCCTCTCAAGGACCTGGACGTGGAGCGCTGGGGATATGCGTTCCAGGACCCTCATCTGATCGTTCGACAAGTGGCCCCGGCACCCCTTAGCATCCGCTGCCTTCAAGAGGCGCCGGGCCTTGTTGAGGGTCCTGGACCTGAAGTCCTCCCAGCGCTTCTTGACATGTTGGAAGTCACGGACTGCCACCCCCTCCGCGTAGATGGCAGTCATGATGTCCGTCCAGATCCGAGTCCGTCCTTCCTTATCGGCGCGCAAACCTCCGAAGAGGGCATCATACTGCCTCAGGACTTGCTCCACCAGGACACCAACTTCGGTGGCAGTGAAGCTGGTGCCCCTCTGCCTCTCTGGCCGGGGGTTGTCAGTGGTGCCAGATGTTGCAGTGCCCGACATGACAACCCCAGAGGCAGGAGTGGGTGGGCAACTGGGTCCTGGGGCTGGGCTGTGGAGCGATGGAATCCCAGTCGGGAGTCTTCGGTTCCAGCAGGGGTGGTCACAGCAACAGCACCCCTGGCTGATGTGCAGGCAGCAAATGGCAGGGCACGTGGGCAGCAGGCAATCAGGCAGCAGCAGATGGCAGGTGGGGGCGTGCTCGGGGCTCTGGGGGGCAGTAATTCGGCCTTCTGGGCAGGAGCGTGGTCTTCTGTGTGCTTACGCGTGGCCAGCTTGATACGGAGTGATTTGGCACGTGAAAATCCAGCACGTCTGCGTGTAATTCGAGGAAAGGGCCTTAGCGCATAAGCGCGTCTGCAAACGTACGCTAATTCATTGGCCCAAAGGCCAACAGCGCGTATGCGCGTCTGTGACGTGCGTGCGCAGGCGTTTCCCTGTACACGGGTGCATGTTACACGTCCAATTACTGCATGTCAGAGTGTCAGCGCATGTAATTGGAGGATGGGGCCTTAGCGCATACATGCGGAAGTGACGCTGGACGTGTGGGCATGTTTAAAAGGTACGTGTAGAACACCATTTCCTTGTACGTGCTTTTCGTGTAGAGCGAGTGGGTGAAATCTGTACTTCTTGTCGGTTCACACGCAATTTACTTCACGGCGTTCCAAGTCCGTACTCCCTGTTACCTCTGACAGCTTTTTCTCTTTTTGTCTTTTTCCTGGGCTTGTTTCCTCAAACAGTGTTCACTTCTCCTGTTGTCCTGTCTCCTAAGACAGCGTACAATTCTTCTTTTGGCGGGCGTGTTGCCAACGCGCACACCAATTTTTCCTGGCATTTGGTGAGTTGCGCACGTATTTGACATCTGTGCTTGCCCCGTGTGTTGCCTACCCCTTCAGAAGTCAGTCTAGGCTGCGTGTGACACGCATACGTTCATTTTTGTGTTTCTGGGTGCCACAGCGTTGTGCAGGTTTTTTTTTCCACGCACGTGGTCTAGGAGGGGTTGCGTGCACATTATCTCCCTTTTTCGGGGTGCCTGTGCGTTGCGTGACCCGTCATCTTCCCCCAGCGGTCACATACAGCCTTGCTAGAGCACTAGGGTACGAATTCCATCTAGTACCCTACCCCTTTGACCCCCAATTGCCCAGGACAATAGTTTACTGCAACTCCCATACGCACAACTACATCAGTGCCATGGTTGGGAGGCGAGCACGCGGTAAGGGTGGCAAAGGTGGGCGAGCCACAAGAGGTGGCCGTGGTGGATACGGTAGGGGACGTGGCCAGGACTTGCAGGGTGACCCTAGCCCCCCATGTGTGGGTGACCAGTCAGGGACACCCATGCCCCCCCGGTTGAGGGTAACGTGGCTGACACCATCCCTGCTCAGCCCTTGTTGGACCAGCCCATTGTGGGACCAGACCTGGCACTGGGTGACTCCATGGCTGACTTCCAGGTCAGCAGGTCTAGGCCACGTGTGGCGGTGCACGTTGGTGTCACCAGCCCACGTGGATCAGGGGCAGCTATGTCATCTGCTGCCCCGAGTAGGCAGGGTGGGGAGGCTGCAGGGGCAGCTGCGGCTCCATCCACCCCATGAGTGTCCCAGCCAGGACAGTTTCGGTCCTAGTCCATCCTGCTGACGTTCCCCCGGACTACATCACACTTCAGCTAATGCCTGCACCAAGTTCCATGGTGAGTGTTCATTCCCACACTCCTAGTCCACAGTCCACCGGGGCTCCTGCCCCTAGTGTCCAGAGCGGCGTAGGACACTCAGTATCACCACCACCTTCCAAGCGGAAGGGGAAGAGTGCTTGTCCAGTACAGGCTGATGCCCCAGACACAGCTACACAGTCCCGCCCACCAAGGAATCCCAGCTTCAATCGGGTCGAACTTGATGCACTTGTGGAGTATGTGTCCGCACATGACAGCGAAATGGTGATTACTGCAGGATGCAAGACCACACCTGCACAACGTCAGGCACACTGGCAGACCATTGCGGAACTCATAAGTGCCCTTGGATTCGTGAGGCGCACAGCTAATGATTGCTACAAGCGCTGGAATGACCTTAAGCGCAGGGCAAAGAAAAAGCTGGCCTCAAGTCATACCGCAACTCTTGTGACTGGAGGTGGGTCTCCGGCAGAGGACATAGAACTCACTCCACATGAGTATGTTGCTGGGACCTACGTCACAGAGGAACAGATCCAAGGCGTGGGAGACCTGCCAGATTACGAGGCATTGTCCGGTGAGTGCACATGCATGTGTGTGTCATCCATGTGCATGGCGTGTGTGTGAGTGCTTCTGATTGAGTTCCAGGTGAGGGGGTGTGTGCCTGAGTGGTTTAGGTCACCCATGTGCTTCATTCAATACATTCTGCGCACCAGGATTTGGGTGTTGCAGTATCCCTTCTGGCAGCAGTAGACATTCACCCCAATCTCACGCCAGTTGCCCTTGAATTGCCATCTTGCCACATCATAGTTGCATGTTATTCTGTGTTCATTCAGGCTGATTGTCTGCATTCCACCACTTTCACTAGGCATTTCTCAGTCCTATTGTCACATGTGTGACATGGCTAGGGTACATGCCATCTGTGTGATGGCATATGTCATGTATGTGTATTGGACATGCCAATCACAGGCCAATGTGTGATGGCACTGCTAGGCAGCATGCAGCAAATTTGTTGGTCTTCCATCTTGGTGTCATCAATGTGTGCCATTTGCCTCCCCTTCATACGCAGTGACAGTGCATGCATGGGAGGGTTGTAGTCATGTGGTACATGTGTCAATGAAGTACTGTTTCTGTTGCTTCTCAGCCTGAATTGTGTTCCATGTTGCTAATGCCTGTTCCCATTTCTTTTCTTTCATGTCTTTGCAGGGGATGACGCACTTGATACTGCTGGGGTTGTGGAGATGGTGCAGACCTAGGAGGGGTCTCAGGCCCGACCGAGCACCAGTGAGGGACATGGTGTGGTGGTGGGTGAGAACCCACACTTGCTGCCGGCCGTCATCTCAAGGGGTGTCTCTGGGTGCACCTCCCCCGAGCTGTATTCAGGTGTCGATTCGGATGATGAGACCTGTGTGCCGTTGCAGGTAAGTGTTTTTGGGAGGGTTTCTGTATTGTCCAACCCACCTGCACCAGGGGTAGAACCCTCAATGGGGATGTCAGTGTTGGTAGGTCAGCCTTTGGTGGTTACGGATGCAGGGTCACACTCCGCTACATCTGATCCTGTTCCTGGGCCAGCAGATCAGAGGGGGAATGCAGTCCTTCAGCCTCAGGCAGTGCCGGCACAGCAAGGCGCAGTTCGCCTTGCCCCAAACAGGTGTGGTGCCCGCCGACGCGGTGGCCGTACGCCACCTGGCAATACCGCATGGGAGTAATCCATATACGGTATGGCAAACCAACAGCAAGTATCAACTGAGATGATGGCTCAGGCCATGGATAGGGTGGCCACTTCCATTGTCCCCCAAGAAAGGCTAATTGAACAACTACAGCAGGAAACAGAGTCCATTAGCCAGTCACACAGGGAGGACATGTTGGCGTCCAACAGGGACATGCGGGCGGCACTGGAGTCTCTGCGGGAAGCCATTTCCATTGAGTCCCAGGGCCACAGGGAAGCCCTGAGGGTGGAACTCCGTCAGCTCAGGGCAACTCTGGTTGAGCTTGAGGCTTCAGCTAACATGAGGACAGAACAGCAGCTGGAGCGGCTCACACGTACGCTCTCAGCTGAGATGCAGGCAACTAGGGCGGAGGTCCGGACATCCCGTGAGTTGTTGCATGGGGACCTCCGCACAATTATCCTCCAGAACCAGACCTTCCACACCCGCATGCTTGCTGCCATGGAGGATCAGACTAGGGCTTTGCGTGGGCTGCCTCCCATAGTGCCACCACCTCCTGATGCAGCTGCAGAGGGTGAGGAGAGCGACAGCAGGGATTCTCCCACAATAGGGTAGCCGTGCAGGCCATGAGCCCATGGAGGTGTTTTTTTTTCTGCAAGATCCACACAGGTGGGTTTTGGTGTGCACCCTGTCCTCGGACCTCATGGGTGGCCTCCCCCGCCCCCCCCCCCCGGCCCATTAATGGCTATTTTTTATTTTTCTTTTTTTTTTTTTGATTTTTGATTTTTTGGACAGTGTGTTGCCTTGTGTAGCTCCCATGGGCATATGCTGTATTGTGGCTGGGCACATACAGGCTTGTCCTGAATTTGGGTCAGATGCTTGGGTTTGTGTGACACACGCCCCTCCTGCTTCCCGTTTCCATGGGCTTGCAAAGGGTGTGCCCAAGTGACATTGACTTACACAGTGACCTTGGACTCCCATTTGATGTGTGGGCAGTCTGTAGTCAATACTGTGTATACATTCCTAGTGCATATTGTTGTTGTATTGTACACTGCATGGTGTATTGATATGTGCCTCTGCATCCTTCTCAACCTCCTAATTTGCAGGTCCATTTCTCATGTCTTCACAAAGCGGTCTACTTTGGAACTGGAGTCCATGTTGTAAGCAGAGCACCTACACTCTTGCATGGCGCTAACACTGTATAGTTGGAAGTGTTCGAAGTGCTGGCATTATCAGGTAGTGAGGCTACCAATTTTTTAAGTTCGTACTGTCATGTTTACGGTAGGTTGGAGGTTGTGTAGGTGATTGGTATTATTGGTAAGTATTTGCTAATGTGTGTTGTTGGTCCTGCATTACTGTGAGCATTTCATGTGTGGCCAGTTTCCATTAGGGACACTGTAGTTGGTGACACGTGGGTCATGTCGTGGGGATTAATTTGTTTGCTCTCACATTGCATGACATGCCATGGTGTGTTGTGTGGCCGTGACGGGGAGGGGTTGGGTGACATGGCACTGTTCTCATGTTGTATTTTGCAAGTGGGTATTCATTTTTGCTGCATGGAAGTGTGTCTTTTGATGACACTGCATTGGTGGTGTATGTGTAGGTAGGGATGCACACATTGCGACACTTCCAGGTGAACAATCTCAGGCTGCTATGGTTCTGACAGTTGACTGTCCCTTGATTCATCAGAATTGTCAGATTGAGTCATCATTAATTGTCAGATGGTATGTGCCAGGGATGTGTGCACTCCACAGGGGTGTGCTTTCTATGTGAGGTAATTAGCCACCAGCTGCGTACGGGCTGCCTCACCACGTGCCCTTTCCCCTCCCATGCGCAGCGGGCGTGCATGTGGTTGTGGATGTGGGGGCACCACCATGTCCACTGCCAGACCCCGATGTGTTGCAACATTGTGCAGGACACAAGCTGCCACTATGATCCTGCACACTACTGGGGGAGTGTATAATAGCTGCCCACCAGAACAGTCAAGGGAGCGAAAGTGTGACTTGAGCAATCCGAATGTGCGCTCCACTATGCACCGTGTTGCAATATGGGCTGTGTTGTATCTTAGACAAACAGAACCTGTCATCTGCTGACAGGTGGTCCCTAACGGCACTCCAACAGGGGAAAGCAAAACCCCTACAATATTAGATGTAAGTACATTCGCTATAAATAAATATAAATCACACCAAGCATTAGTTGTTCGTGTAAAGTAAATTAATTTATCAAGGTTAATAGACCTTAGGCTTGAACAATATTGCAAATTGGATATGTAACACAAACACAAACTTAATTTCAAACAATTAAATTTTGCACCAACACCCCTTCTTGCTAACTAGCAAGAATTCACATGAAATTGTAATACATTAAGTCAACAACTCCACATTGATTAGGGTTGAATCAAATCAAATGTTAGATCACACTGAGCACATACTTTTCATATGGAA
The DNA here is from genome assembly GCF_040938575.1 of Ambystoma mexicanum. Taxonomy (NCBI): domain Eukaryota; kingdom Metazoa; phylum Chordata; class Amphibia; order Caudata; family Ambystomatidae; genus Ambystoma; species Ambystoma mexicanum. The sequence goes on along the minus strand of NC_090926.1, from coordinate 235,110,429 downwards.
ATTTAAGGAGTTGTAACATTCATCATAGGCATATAGAATGTCAATATCACAATGATACTTCCGGGAATTCTTTGTTACAAACAATTAGATTTCCTATATTGATGTCCCAATGTGTTCCAATTCAGTGGGCAGTGTCCACTTTATTATATACAAAAATGCCAACGCGTTTCGGAAAAAATCCTTCTTCAGGGCGGTTACTGCTGTACATACATTTTCATTCAAATTCAGTCTGAGTTACTGTGAATAAATACAAAAATGTGTAAGGGTGAGTCAAGCTGTACTCTTACTCCTCTCAACAGACAAGCATCTGATCATCCCACTATTCAAGAATAACACAAAACTGACCTTCTGTCAATCACCAAACGGGGGCCACAATGGTGGAGCCAAAGGCTGTACTGGAATATGATAGAATACGGTAGAATGCACTCAAGGCTGAGGACAGGACCTCGCGCGGCCGCCACGGTCAAAAACCAGCTCAGAGTCAATTGATAATCAACTAAAAAGAAATAAAATAGAGAAATCTAATTATCCAGTATATCCCACGCCTGTACGAACTAAACAGAATATCTAAATCCTACAAGGCACCATAATGTGAATAACATCACTTGTAAATATAAAGAATGTCCACATCAAACACTCCCCAATAACACAATCTACTACGCCTCACGTAAACAAGCCATGACTACATGATCGTACATGGACTACACTTCACAGAGTGCACATCACGGGCAAAAAAATATCTCCTGCTGGTCATCGTAACTGTGTTCCTAAAAGCCAAACTTACATTGCATAGTATCAGCGCTGGGCGTCCGGCTGCAAGCGATGTATCGCTGCTGTGAGCCCAATGTTATAAAAGAGTCAACGCAAATGGTGCACATGCGCAAAACGTCACCCTGACGCCATGATGGTAGGGGCAACAATGTGTGTTGTCACGACGACGGCAACGTCAACACACGCTGGGACCACTCCCCGCAGCTGGCAGCTGCAAATAAATCTGCGTGTACCTGAAGCATGTTACGAAAAAGACAGTGCGTTAAAATTCAATACTGTGCTCGTGGAGCGTCGCTGAACAAAGTGAGTGTAGAACGGAGGAGGGACCAAGCGCCAACCTAGGTAGACGCCTGTGTCCCTCCTTACCGTTCAAAAGTACCTGTGTTGTATCTTACCTCGGGAGGCGTGATGGGGTTCCGAATTGGCGTCATCATGTGTGTGCTCAGAGGGTAGGCACTGTCCCCTGGGGAGATGGTGATGGGGATCATTAGTGGGGTATTGGCATTACTCTGTATCTGTCATGCATGCGTGTGCTGTGGCATTTCTACTCACCAAGCAGCCATGCATCGCCATGCCGCCCAGCTTCCATGTCCCGGTTTAGGGTTGACATCCTGTAAATGAAGCTGTCGTGGGTGGACCCTGGATAGTTGGCATATACTGAGGTGATGATTCCCTTGGCATCACATACTACCTGGACGTTGATGGAATGCCAGTGCTTGCGGTTTCTATAGATGTGCTCAGATGCCCTGGGGGTCGTAGAGCCACATGGGTGCAATCAATGGCACCTAGCACTTTGGGGAATTGTGCTACCCTGTTCAAATTCTGGCTGACAGCCTGCCTTTCTGCAGGTGTTCTGGGCAGGTATATGTGCCTGCGGACAGATGGCCGTGCAGTGATGATGGCCAACACCTGGTGTAGGCACCGTGACTGCGTGGCCTGTGACACCCCCCCCCACTATGGCACTTGTCCACTGAAATGATCCGGTAGCCAAGAAGTGCAGTACATTGAGGACCTTCTCCAGGGGGCTGAGTGCTTGGGAGCACAGGGTGGGTGATGTGAGGTCATCCTCCCACTCACTGACCAGGTCGAGTATTATGGGTGGTGGAAACCTGTACCTCCCATACACCTGGTCATCAGGCATACTAAATAGGCTGGTTCTGGGTGTGAAGATTCTGGCCCTGACTATCCTTCTCCTCCTCCTGCGGTATCCCATGGCCACTGCTGCTAGGAACAGTATATTCATCCTGGCGTCTGAGCTTGTTTGTTGTTTGCACACTCTTTTATGCTGCGCGGGACGTGCGCCTGCTTCATGCTGGCGTACGTGTTTCAGGATTGGACAATTTATTTTTTGGCGCGTTGTAGGCGACCGTGTGAATCTTCCCGCCCACCCCAAGAATACGCGTAACACGCTCTCCCAGGCCCAGTCACGAGTAAATATTCCCGCCCACCCCTGGAATACACGTACCCCACTCTCACAGGCCCAGTCACGTGTGGAACTTCACGCGCACACCGAAATACACATACCCTGCAAATTTGCGTGTGAAACTTCACGCGCACCCCGAAATACACGTACCCAGGGCAATCGCGTGTGGAACTTCCCGCGAACCCCGTAATACACGTACCCTGATGGTATCACGTGTGAGACTACCCGCGCACCCCTGGAATACACGTACCCGGCAAATCGCACGGCTGGGGGGTGGGGGTGCTGGGAGACAGGAGTGGGGGCCTGCTGGCAGGTGCCCCTGACTGCTGGGGGGTGGGGGTGCAGGGAGACAGGAGTGGGGGCCTGCTGGCAGGTGCCCCTGACTGCTGGGGGCTGGGGGTGCAGGGAGACATGTGTGGGAGCCTGGTGGAGGGTACCCTGCACTGCTGGGGGGTGGGAGTGCAGGGAGACAGGAGTGGGGGCCTGCTGGCAGGTGCCGCTGACTGCTGGGGGGTGGGGGTGCAGGGAGACAGGAGTGGGGGCCTGCTGGCAGGTGCCCCTGACTGCTGGGGGGTGGGGGTGCAGGGAGACAGGAGTGGGACATGAGTGGGGGCCTGCTGGCAGGTGCCCCTGACTGCTGGGGGGTGGGGGTGCAGGGAGACAGGAGTGGGGGCCTGCTGGAAGGTGCCCCTGACTGCTGGGGGGTGGGGGTGCAGGGAGACATGTGTGGGGGCCTGGTGGAGGGTGCCCTGCACTGCTGGGGGGTGGGGGTGCAGGGAGACAGGAGTGGGGGCCTGCTGGCAGGTGCCCCTGACTGCTGGGGGGTGGGGGTGCAGGGAGACAGGAGTGGGACATGAGTGGGGGCCTGCTGGCAGGTGCCCCTGACTGGTGGGGGGTGGAGGTGCAGGGGGACATGAGTTGGACGTGAGTGGGGGCCTGGTGGAGGGTGCCCTGCACTGCTGGGGGGTGCAGGGAGACATGAGTGGGACATGAGTGGGGGCCTGCTGGCAGGTGCCCCTGACTGCTGGGGGGTGGGGGTGCAGGGAGACAGGAGTGGGGGCCTGCTGGCAGGTGCCCCTGACTGGTGGGGGGTGGGGTGCAGGGAGACAGGAGTGGGGGCCTGGTGAAGGGTGCCCTGCAATGCTGGGGGTGTGGGTGCAGGGAGACATGAGTGGGACATGAGTGGGGGCCTGCTGGCAGGTGCCCCTGACTGCTGGGGGGGTGGGGGTGCTGGGAGACATGTATGGGGGCCTGGTGGAGGGTGCCCTGCACTGTTGGGGGTGGGGGTGCAGGGAGACATGAGTGGGACATGAGTGGGGGACTGCTGGCAGGTGCCCCTGACTGCTGGGGGTTGGGGGTACTGGGAGACATGTGTGGGGGCCTGGTGGAGGGTGCCCTGCACTGCTGGGGGGGGTGCAGGGAGACATGAGTAGGACATGAGTGGGGGCCTGCTGGCAGGTACCCCTGACTGCTGGGGGGTGGGGGTGCAGGGAGACATGAGTGAGGGCCTGCTGGCAGGTGCCCCACAGTGCTGGGGGGTGGGGGTGCAGGGGGACATGTGTTGGACATGAGTGGGAGCCTGGTGGAGGGTGCCCCGCACTGCTGGGGGGTGGGGGTGCAGGGAGACATGTGTGGGGGCCTGGTGGAGGGTGCCCTGCACTGCTGGGGGGTGGGGGTGCACGGAGACATGAGTGGGACATGAGTGGGGGCCTGCTGGCAGGTGCCCTGACTGCTGGGGGTTTGGGTGCTGGGAGACATGTGTGGGGGCCTGGCGGAGGGTGCCCTGCACTGCTGGCGGGTGGGGGTGCAGGGAGACATGAGTGGGACATGAGTGGGGGCCTGCTGGCATGTGCCCCTGACTGCTGGGGGTGGGGGTGCTGGGAGACATGTGTGGGGGCCTGGTGGAGGGTGCCCTGCACTGCTGGGGGGTGGGGGTGCAGGGAGACAGGAGTGGGGGCCTGGTGGAGGGCGCCCTGCACTGCTGGGGGGTGGGGGTGCAGGGAGACATGTGTGGGGGCCTGGTGGAGGGTGCCCTGCACTGCTGGGGGGTGGGGGTGCACGGAGACATGAGTGGGACATGAGTGGGGGCCTGCTGGCAGGTGCCCTGACCGCTGGGGGTGTGGGTGCTGGGAGCATGTGTGGGGGCCTGGTGGAGGGTGCCCTGCACTGCTGGCGGGTGGGGGTGCAGGGAGACATGAGTGGGGGCCTGCTGGCAGGTGCCCCTGACTGCTGGGGGGTGGGGGTGCAGGGAGACATGAGTGGGGGCCTACTGGCAGGTGCCCCACAGTGCTGGGGGGTGGGGCTGCAGGGGGACATGAGTTGGACATGAGTGGGGGCCTGGTGGATGGTGCCCCGCACTGCTGGGGGGTGGGGGTGCTGGGAGACATGAGTGGGGGGCCTGGTGGAGGGTGCCCTGCACTGCTGGGGGGTGGGGGTGCAGGGAGACAGGAGTGGGGGCCTGGTGGAGGGTGCCCTGCACTGCTGGGGGGTGGGGGTGCAGGGAGACATGTGTGGGGGCCTGGTGGATGGTGCACCACCGTGCCGGGGGGTGGGGGTGCAGGTAGACAGGAGTGGGGGCCTTGTGGAGGGTACCCTGCACTGCTGGCGGGTGGGGGTGCTGGGAGACATGTGTGGGGGCCTGGTGGAGGGTGCCCTGCACTGCTGGTGGGTGGGGGTGCTGGGAGACATGTGTGGGGGCCTGGTGGAGGGTGCCCTGCACTGTTGGGGGGTGGGGGTGCAGGGAGACATGAGTGGGACATGAGTGGGGGCCTGCTGGCAGGTGCCCCTGACTGCTGGGGGTGGGGGTGCTGGGAGACATGTGTGGGGGCCTGGTGGAGGGTGCCCTGCACTGCTGGGGTGTGGGGGTGCAGGGAAACAGGAGTGGGGGCCTGCTGGCAGGTGCCCCTGACTGCTGGGGAGTGGGGGTGCAGGGAGACAGGAGTGGGGGCCTGCTGGCAGGTGCCCCTGACAGCTGGGGGGTGGGGGTGCAGGGAGACAGGAGTGGGGGCCTGCTGGCAGGTGCCCCTGACTGTTGGGGGTGGGGGTGCAGGGAGACATGTGTGGAGGCCTGGTGGAGGGTGCCCTGCACTGCTGGGGGGTGGGGGTGCAGGGAGACAGGAGTAGGGGCCTGCTGGCAGGTGCCCCTGACTGGTGAGGGGTGGGGGTGCAGGGAGACAGGAGTGGAGGCCTGGTGGAGGGAGCCCTGCACTGCTGGGGGGTGGGGGTGCAGGGAGACATGAGTGGGGGCCTGCTGGCAGGTGCCCCTGACTGCTGGGGGTGGGGGTGCTGGGAGAGAGGAGTGGGGGCCTGGTGGAGGGTGCCCTGCACTGCTGGGGGGGGGGGTGCAGGGAGACATGAGTGGGACATGAGTGGGGGCCTGCTGGCAGGTGCCCCTGACTGCTGGGGGTGGGGGTGCAGGGAAACAGGAGTGGGGGCCTGCTGGCAGGTGCCCCTGACGGCTGGGGGTGGGGGTGCAGGGAGACAGGAGTGGGGGCCTGCTGGCAGGTGCCCCTGACTGGTGGGGGGTGGGGGTGCAGGGAGACAGGAGTGGGGGCCTGGTGGAGGGTGCCCTGCAATGCTGGGGGGTGGGGGTGCAGGGAGACATGAGTGGGACATGAGTGGGGGCCTGCTGGCAGGTGCCCCTGACTGCTGGGGGGTGGGGGTGCAGGGAGACAGGAGTGGGGGCCTGGTGGAGGGTGCCCTGCACTGCTGGGGGATGAGGTGCAGGGGGACATGAGTGGGGGTCTGGTGGAGGGTGCTCCTGACTGGTGGGGGGTGGGGATGCAGGGGGACATGAGTGGGGGCCTGGTGGAGGGTGCCCCTGGATGCAGGGGGGTGGGGGTGCAGGGGGACATGAGTGGGGGTCTGGTGGAGGGTGCCCCTGACTTGTGGGGGGTGGGGATGCAGGGGGACATGAGTGGGGGCCTGGTGGAGGGTACCCCACAGTGCTGGGGGGTGGGGTTGCAGGGAGACATGAGTGGGGGTCTGGTGGAGGGTGCCCCTGACTGGTGGGGGTGCTGGGAGACATGCGTTGGTGGGTAGTAGTGCAAGGTGACATGTGGGTTGGCTGGGGGGCATGGCCATGGTGGATGGGCTGCCTGCGGGACATGTGCAGGGGTGCAGGGTAGTCCCCTGTGGTGTGGGCCACCTACAGGGGCCATGGAGGGTGTAGAGGGAACAGCTGGGAGGACCCACACGGCCAATTCACGTGTGGGACTCCCCGGCACCCCCCGAAATACACGTAGGCTGCTGGATTCGCGTGTGGCATTTGCAGCGCACCCGGAGTGCACGTACCCTGCTGAAATTGCGTGTGGAACTTCACACGCACACCGAAATACACGTACCCTGCTAATTTGCGTGTGAAACTTCCCCTGCACACCGAAATACACGTACCCTGCTAATTCATGTGGGAAACTTCACGCGCACCCCGGAATACACGTGCCCAGGCCAATCGCGTGTGGAACTTTCCTGCGAACCCCGTAATACACGCACACGCTATTTTTCACAAAGCGGGTGTCCGTGTTTGTCGGTATCCCTTTGCACCTCATTTGTCCTACAGGGCCACTGTATGGACCATTCATCATAGCTGTATATGGGTGCTTTTTGTTAGCGCACATTTTGGCGCACATTTATTTCAGGCGCAGGGATGCTACCGCCTGCTTTCTTGTGGCGTACTTGTTTGGCCCTGTGCGTGTCTTTCACCGTGCGGTGGTTTGCCCTATTTGATTCCATGAATACGAGTTGTAGGCGAGCGTGTGGGCGTTCCGCGCACTTGCCTCCTGTACTTCCCCCGTGACGCCCATATTTTCACGCGTTGTTCCCTATTCCGAGTGTTACGCCCTGTGTTCCGCCTACTTTTGTGATGTGCGACGCGCTATGTGCGATTTCGCAGTGGCCGTGGCGCACGCCGTTGGATGACATGTGCGCCGGCGTGCGCCGGGCACTTTTTCAGCGCACATCCAACTTTTTTCTCGCGCACAGACTTCCATGAATCGATGTGTACTGGTTTCCCTGCGATTTTCGCACTTTTACAGCGAATCGCACGTTTTGGCACCTCTGCGCCGGAATTTTCGGCGCACATTAATTCCATGAATCGGCCTGAGGATGTGTACTTGTAGACTTCTGGGACAACCTAAAAATGAATACTGATATTAAACGTATTTTCAGCCTCTGTCCATTCAACATGTCGGCCCCATCAGCCGCACAGCTTTAATGAAGAGTCTTTAAGAGACTGGCATTCGCAACAGTGCACTGCAATGGGTACATTCCTTCCTCATAGAAAGGTTGTTTCACATCTATCTACGTGCTTTCACCTCAACAACACGAGCCCCGTCTCACAAGGATCATGTTTCACCACTTCTTTTCAACATATAAATGGCCTCTCTCATGAAACTAATTAAAAAGCACGGACTAACATGTTACAGTTATGCAGATGACACACAAACCGTTTTCAACATGACAGAGGATATCGACACATACAACACCCTCACTTTCTGCCTTAGTGAGATAAACGCCAAGATGACCAAAAACAACTTAAAACTAAATCCAAACGAAAGGGAAATCACAGTTGCCCCGCACAACAATAATGGACTGGGTCCGCCGCTTCCCTGGCCCGTAGAAACAGGCATGAGTCCATCAACCTCAACAGTGAAATACAAATCTTGGAAATCTCATGGACAGTGAACTCATACTAGAACCACAAGTAAAAGCCATAGTATGGAAATACTTATATATCCTGCGTTTAATCATATGTATCATGCCATATCTCACCTTTCCCCATAGGACCCTCATCAAAATTTCACTGATATAATTGTCTATGCAAATAGCCTACACCTATAGTGAAACACATTTTCTTTTTGATAAAATAAACTAATAATTAGGAGGGGGGGTCTATTGCAGGAGGGATTGTGGACCGGCCCATATGAACTGCAGCAATAAAAACACCCCACCTCAATGATGTCATGTCCCTTACGTCCCTAGTCTTTTCTTTTAGCAGACTTTTATTAGGTTTTATTTTTTCCCAATTGGCTAACGCCAATGCTGGCTAAAGGATGCATGCGCAGAAACTATGGACCATAAACGTCATCCCCTCTGGGATTACTGGAGTAAGGCCACAGGCCCGAGCCCAGCGAAACTGCCTAGTCTAAACTGGAATAAACAATGGACAGTTGTGATGAAGCCGGAATCATCATGCAGTAGAGGGCCTTCACCGCTGGGCCGATGAGGCAGGACTGCATGGACTCCTTTGAAAGGGATCCCTGCCCTCCATCAGATCAAGCTCCACCGGAAGAACAGTGACAAACGTCAGTTCTATTCATGTACATTGTAGTAAGACTTCTAAAACCTATGAATTGGCCCATTATTTGGCAGGAGGCAGGATAAGTGTGCCAGAAAGCCTAGGCATAGGTTTTCTCTAACCTTCTGAGGTCAGGTCCCATAGGTTTATAAAGGTAACAGGTCTGGAAAGTGGGTCAGGTTAGTTAGATGGGATTCGTAAAAGGTAGAATGCCATGTTCCTTGACTTGCAAGTCAATTAATAAATCTCTGTTTGCCATCAACCGAAATTGAATTGTGAGTCTGGTTTTCTCCAACAGTCCACGACTCAGACCTGTTGCGCAACAAGGTGCACCACCAAGCTTTGGACTGCCTCCTCTTGAACGCCTCATGTGCACAACCGAAAAAAGGTAAGGAGTCCTACTTGAAAAGTCCAAGGGGTGCCCGGGAGGAAGCCAGTCATAAGCAGTGCGCTTTTGTGGGACCCTCACTGCATCTGAGAGTTTTAACAATGGCTAAACAAGATGTTGATTTGTTTCAGGGGTAATTGAATTTGGAATGGCGATTCTGGGGCAGATATCTGGTTTTATTGTTTGTTCTTGCCTGGCTTATATTCACGGTTCTGAGAGTGATATATTTGATATGTCCTGATGGGTCTCATCACGAGTTGGGCAGTAGCCCTTAAATGCCATGGTAACGCTATTACCACTGCATTTAAGGGTTGGCCCAATCAAGAGTTGGGCGGAAAGTTGGAGTATTACCTCCAGCTTTTTGCTGGAGGTAAAACTCTCCACTTTCTGCCCACTTTTGGTGCTATTAGTGCAGCGCTAATTGCGCTGGCGCTGGTTCTAATAGTGCCAAATAAAAACTTTGGGTCCTAAGGACCCAATGGGGGATGGGGATTTACCGCCTTACCACTACTGGTGATCCGGCGTTACCAGCGCCGGACTGAGTAGCGCTAACACTATTTGTGTTTGTATCCCAGCGCAATTACCGCCGGGATACTGCCAACCTTGTGATGAGGCCCTATATAGACTTGGCAAAATACTTACAATTTTAGGATAGGTAGTGCTGGTCTGGTAAGAGCAGGTAGGCTCTCTGGTGTATTTTGGTTTCAGGTTTGGTAAAGATTTGTGGATCCCAAACAATGGGACTCATTCTGAGTCGGTCGGTCTGGTAAAAATTGCTGGTGTTCGCGATTACCAGCACTTTACCGGACTGGCCGACCATGGGTTTGCCAGTGAGGCACCTGGGTTACCTGGAGGTAAGCCAGGTGCCCTGTCAGCAAAATAAGCCATCATTACCGGCAATGCCGGTGCCGGTAATGATGGCAAATCTGATCATGGAGTCTTATGGGACTCCATGAATGGGGTTTTACACCGTCACTCCGGCACCCATAATCCGATGGCAATGCTGCCAGACTGTGTGCCAGAAACACTAACTACATTTGCTGTCAGTGTCAGAATGAGGCCAAATATATGGAATTCTGGTATATTTAGTTAGTGACAGGAAGGGAAAATATAGACCGGAATAAGGAAAACAGGGTAACTTAAAATACAGGGGAATTATTGTCTGAACCAAATAGGGAAGTTGGGGCGAACACAGAGTGAGTGCCCTCTAAACCCTTTCAGGACCACTCAGCGGAGCCTAAATAAAATCCCCCTCTCTTCTCAGGACCACACATGAGTGGAGTCAAAGGGCCTCATTACATGTTATGCAGTAAACCATGGTGCTGTTAGCACCATGGTTGCCGCCGGTACCATACCGGTACCACCATGGAGAAAAGGGGAATTACCACCCCATTCCAAGGTTGGCGGGGGCGGTTATTCCCCCTTTCTCCACGACCCTTCCCCATTCCCATTTTTGCCGCATAGGGCTTAATGTGAACGGGGAAGGAGCTAATTACGGTACCGCAAATTGCAGTACCGTAATTAGCACCAAGGTCCCTTTGCGGGTCCCAACTTTAACGGCTGGTCTACACCAGCCGTTAAGGTCGGGTCCCGCAAAGGGACCTCGTAGTAAGGCGGTAAGGGTTTACCGGTACCAGTGCCCTTACCGGTACCGGTAAACCCTTACCACTTACCGTGTAATGAGGCCCACAGTGTGAGAAGTACAGGGGCGAGTATAACTGAGTGATCAGTACTAAAACGAGGGACAGAAAATTGGCAAGGAACAAAGTAAACAGCTGGAAGCCCCACCATAGGGCACACCTGCACACTATATGTATGCCAAAAACCGAAGTGCCAGTGTGTGTTCCTCAAGGTTTGGCACCTGAGTTGTCAGTAAAAGGATCTTTAATTTGGATAGCTGGCAGCTCTAAAATATGCATTGGAGATGCAGGAGGGAAAAGTAAGCATGAGACAATGGAGGCATATGCAACATGGTTAGAAGAGGCAACAACAAGACAAAATGCATCAAAGCTAAACAGCTTTGAAATTCTAAGGAGTGATTTAGGGGAACAATTAGATTTCTAAGGCGAAAAAGGGGCTTGAAGGCCGCCTACTCTATGCCCCCACATAAATGATGAAAATACAGACAAGAAACAAGATGAGCAATCCACAGAGGACATAATTGATTTCTTCACTAGTGTCCATGCTGTGACACCAGGGGGGCACATGCAGATCCAAATGCCCAATGCCGGGTGTCACATAGGCGCCGATTATGGAGCTGTACCAAATAATCTCACGTGCCCTGGAGTTTCTTGGTGCATCTCCCTTTTATACCCAATGATTGATTTATGGGATAGATTCTACTCTCTTACAAGTGCTGCTTACAATTTCTGGCGGCGGAAGGCGAGAATCCCCATATGCTTATTGTCCTGTTCCTTGGACTCCTGGTGCTTTGCGTAATTTAGCTGGTGAATTCCCTATTATTAGGAGGAACCTCAATGCTCTATTGAAGAAATAGTCACAGTCATTCAGTTTTATAATCCTGCCCGTGCTCATCTGAACCAGCTCATGAGAACAATAATGCCTCTGGAGATTAGACAGACGTTAAAACAACATAATAATTGGCCGTTAGCAGATCTGGGAACGTGGTAGGCCCTTGGGCAAGCCAGAAACAGGTTAATAACTGCCATCCCAGAGATCTGCCCCCGAAAAAAGGACTGGGGGAAATTGGGAATTATTAGCAGAGTAAGGGTGAATCACCAGCAGACTACTAAGATCGATTCGAGATAGTGTTCACACAGCATTCATGTATTACTAAGCCTGTAGAGGTAGCTCAGGAAGTGATAGATAATTTGCTGCCCAGGATATAAGCCCAACTGAAGACCATTTGCATTGGATGGCAGCATAAACAATTATAAGAACTGGTTTCAGTTGCGAATCACTGACTGGCTTGTCAGGAACAAAAGAAAGAGAATACTGAAAACAAATTGATGACATTACAATTGGAAAATATATAAGGGAATCCGCAAGCAACCTCTGTGGTAAGAGCTGGATTTTGAGAAGGAGCTGGGGGTAAAGGTAGGGACAAAGGCAGAGGTGCCCTGCAACAGGGATATCAGGGACAAGAGGGGTATTCAGGACAGCAAGGACTTCAGGGGCACCAGGGACAACAGGGACACTCTGTTGATCTATTGGTGTGGGTCACTGGAAGAATGAATGCCCCCATAGGGTCCAGCGAGGAGTGTGTCCTAATCACCAGGATCAAGGTCCTAACCCAAAACCTGTAATGAGTGCTCCTCTGTTACCAGTAGATCAAGAAATAACATATGTGCAATGTGCAGTGGACATAGAATCTACACCCTGCTTAGTTGATACTGATGCTAGCAGATCTGCTATATGGTCTGAATATTTTCCCAATGTGCCACCATCCAAAGATACAGTGATGGCAGTAGGGATCTCTAACGTTCCAGTAGTAAATCAGATAACAGAACCCCTAACAGTCATACTGGGTCCTATAACTGACAGGCATGCCTTCCTTCTTAGCCCTTCTCCAGTTAATTCATTATGTAGGGACCTGTTGTACAATTTGCTACACACCAGAAGGGGTGTTTTTCGAGTGACCCTAGCCAGAATACTGATGCAGTTTTAGCAGTACACCAAGTACCAGCTGGCCAGGACATCAGGCGGTGGTGAATGGTCAGCTGATTTACAGGATTTGATAGGCTCCATAAAACAGTATCTGAGGTCAGTGCAGGATAATGAGGTTGGGTACAAGTTGATCTTTCCAAGAGTTTTTCCTGCATTCCCCAGTATTCTTTAAAACCAGAACTGATGAAGGTATCACTCCGGTCATTGAGTTCTTTTACAAGCCCATATAACAAGTTGCAGAGGCAGCTCTTGGTTCCCGGGGCGAGGGGGTGGATAATGTGGCACCTGCCAGAGGCTGAGGGGTGCACTGGATACCAGGGGGGAACCAGGAGGATAATGATGGTAAAAAGGCCTACTAGGGACATATGTTTTGCTTTCTTTTTTGTTTCTATACATGTAGACATACAGTATTTGTTTGCTTTTTCCCATAGGGGAAGCCAGTACACCGACCTTGGCTGCCACAGGGCTATATTGAGTACCCTACTCTATTTTCCCAGCAGTTAAAGAAAGATTTAAATGACATCAGGCTTCCAGGTAGGTCAGTGTTGGTATAATACATGGATGATCTGTTTTTCTGGGATCTCCTTTTTACAAGGCTTGCAAGGAGGTGCTGTTGGCTTCTCTGTCTAATAAAGACCAAGGCCACAAGGTCTCAAAAAAGAAATTACATTTGTGTAAAGAAAGAGTACACTATCTGGGTCATGATATTGTAATGAGTCGAGTCATAGCATCCTCCATGAACAAGACTATATACAAAATTCCAAAGCCCCAAATGATCCCACAAATGAGAACTTTTCTTGGCAGGCTGAGCTACTGTAGACAGTGGATTCTGGGTTATGTAGAACTGGTAAAACCTTTACAATTATATAAAAGAGGTAATACAACAGAGCCTTTGCAATTGTCTACAAAGGCTCAACAAAACCAAAAAGGAAATTGATTTAAGCACTGTTTTAGGGTTTACATGGTTATAAGAAAAGGTTCACTTTTTATTGTCATGAGAAAATGGATTATGTCTTGCCATGCTATCACAGAAATAGGTTTTCATCAAAGGTCTATTGCATATTACAGTAAAAAACTTGATCCGGTACCAACCGTGCCGTGGTCTTGGTTGCGGTCAGTAGCAGCAGCAGCAGCAATAAAAGAACAGTAATGTAAAAACATTGTGCTACTGTCTGTATTATTGAAAATAATAACACAGCATATCTGTATCCTGGACCAACAAGTATGAAGTCTTATTATTGAAGTCCTCTAATATCACTTCGACTTGATGCGTAGTGTTGAATCCAGCATTCCGGCTCCCGGGGATGATGAACCACACGAAACAGAACCTCATAACTATGTTGCTGATGCAGATTCTCTTTCAACACCCAAGATGATTTAGGTGACACTCTTTTACACAATGCAGACTTGATTTGCTTCGTCGATGGGCCATGTTATGGTATCAAGAGCAAAATGGTAAATTGGTGGTGGGGTATGCAGTCTGGGCCCAATGGTAAATTGGGGAAAGTGAGAAATGACCCCAGGTTACTTCAGCACAATTGTAGGGCATGTGGCACTCGTTAGAGTATACACACTGGAGCAGCAGAAAACTGGGAACATATACATTGATTCCCGATATGGCTTTGGAGTGGCCCATGATTTTGGACGGTTATGGACGCAGCATATGTTCCTGACTCCGCAGGCATACCCATCAACAATCAGCGATATGTGAAGGAACTTTGAGATGATGTAATGCCCCCCAAACAAACAGCCATAGAATGATTTTGCTGATTCCACTGCCAAGCTACCATCTGTAGGTGATTCCCCGGATGAACATGTACTCCCTATGAGAGTACATGTTCATAATCGAGCCACCTCCTTTTAAGATGCTAGAAGAGCTAGCTCTAATACAGGAACATGTTCCTTCTAGTGAGAACGATTATTGGCATGCAAAGGGTGTAGGCTTCATGAAGACTCCCTTTGGAGATGAACAAGATCATTTAGTGTCCCCAAAGATATTGCTGTCACACTTTGTTAGACTATATCCTGGACAACCACATGTAGGAAAGGGTGGCATGATCTCCACCTTGGGAAGACACTGGTTTACCCAGGAGATTGCGGCTTTAGCTCAAGACCTTTGCAGAAGCTGCATCATATGCCTCCAAAATAATGTGGAGAAAACTGTCCCAGCCATGCTAGGAACACACCCTCAACTCTATGGGCCATTCATAAACCTCCAAGTGGATTTGCTTCAACTGTCCCACTGCAATAACTTTCAATATGTACCGGTCATACTTGATGTCTTCTCTGGTTGGGCTGAGGCTCACCCATGTAGACAAACCAACACCCAAAGATTGTCATCAAGGACTTCATACTAAGGTTTGGCGTCCCAGTCACAATTAACAGCAACCTACTGACACATTTCGTAAATTGAAAAATAAATGTACAGCATAATTACACTGTGTGATGAATCTGAGGATGTCGTCCCTTCCCACCTAGGGTGAGATCCCTCCCATGGGGCCGGGGCGGTGCATCCACAGTACAATAGCCCCCCCGAGGGTGGTGCAGAGACGGAGGATCACATGGGAGAGTAACCCCCCTTTGGGATTAGGGATGACTGTATTCAAAGAATGCAGTATGACCCTGCAGTAGTTCCCCTAAATCCCTCTCTAATGTTCAATCCTTCCCTCCCTTCTTTTGAGAACGTCAATATCTGTTGTAGTCAGGTAAGTGAATTTAATATACATTACAAAGTTTAAACCCTAGAAAATGGAAAGTCTGTTACATCTGACTCTATGACATGTACTGAGAGGAAGAAGATGATCAGGAGTCAAAGAATCATTATGGAGAAACAGAATGAGCATTCTAGCTTCTCTGCGCCTGAAATGAAGAAGCTAATCATGATTCCAAGGATCTTTATCGAAAAGCAGAATGAGTGCTCTGGTTTCCTAATAAACGTGATTGGCCCAAAGCAACTCCCTTTCCCAAAATGGGAGTTTAAATGTCAGACAGCTGAGATGCAGAGGAGAGATGATCATCCAAGGAGGAAACTGGCAAGCCATGACATGGCCAGCAGGATAAGAACTAGCTGAAGAGAAGCTGAGTGCGGAGGGTGAGGAGTGCGCGAGTGAGGTCCCAGAAGCCAGGACTGCTTCCATCTTTGCCGACTGGAACCTTCGGGCATCCTAAGCTACAGCGAAGCGCCCAGCAGTGAGGACGCACCGCCGGGAAGAAGCAGACATCAGGGAAGCCGGAAACTCAGCATCTTCAGCGGTCAACGCACCACCAGAAGCCAAGACATGTGCAGACTTCATATCCACCCAACAACCCTGTACATCTGTACCCCTCCTCTGTGCCCATCTGTATCCTACCCCCGCTGTATATCTGCTCTGTTGTTACCTCTGAAAAGCGCTCCCTTGTGTATCTGTATTGTTGTATACCTCTGTAAAGCGCTCCCTTGTGTATCTGTATTGTTGTATACCTCTGTAAAGCGCTCTGTTGCTTCTCGGAGCTAGGTCCACCCTTAATAAATACAATAATAATAATAATAATAATCTCCACTGTCTGCACCAGTCACAGTCGACAGAGGCAATGGAGCACCAGAATGGCATCATTAAGAATAGGTTGCCCAAACTATGTCAGGAAAGTAGATTGAAGTGGCCTGAGCCCTCCCTTTAGTTTTGCTCACAATTCAAACTACCCCAAACCAAAAAACGGTGCTGAATTCTAACGAGGGTTTCTTTGAAAACTACTAAGATTTTCTGCACCTCCCCTATTGAACTCCATACACTAACATCCATTTTTCAGATGGATGCTTGCTTTAATATGTTAAAACCCAAATTCGCTCCATAGTTACATCCATGCACAGGTGAAGGAGGCACTTCCAAAGATGCCTACTGCAGTCTGCTATTCTCTGGAGGCTGGTGATTTCGTTATGGTGAGATGTTGCCAACGGAATCGGCATTGGCACCAAAGTGACGTGAACCCTTCAAAGTACTTTTTACAACTAATTCTGCTCTTAAGGCTCATGAGATCTACACTTGGGCCCACACAGTGCAGTGTACGTGTGCTGTGGTACCAGAGAAATAAGCACTGTGGGGATTAGTTGCCAACTAACTGTGATCATCTGCTGTTTGTTCACTATGTCAAGCTGTTCCCTTTCTTTAAGATATTTGAAACTGTTCCAATGTGAGACAAGCCTGAATGGAAATGCAATCTGTCGCATGTGGTGACAACTGCAGAGGGTGAATCGTGTTCTGGTATCGCCAGATATATATTGTAACATGGCAGGGGGGATACATGTGACCTCAACAGGAGCTGGGTCTGTAGTATCAATCTTTTCTTAGGAGTCTTGCCTAAACCAGCTCATTGTCAGCTTGGCCAGGTCCAATACCCATGTGAGGCACTCCCTAATTGCCCCTCGGATGAGAGCTAGTCCTGAGATTTAACTGCAAAACAACCATCCTTAACTCCCAGTCTGGTTGTGCAGAATGACACTGAACTTAATGATCAATCTTAAACATCAAGCCTGCTGATAAGAGTGTCACTTTTCATGAGCTGACCCACATTTCCGATCAACTGTGGTATTGTTTCTCTGTTTTACACTTTAGAAGATGGGCACAGGAAATGCAGAGGACCGGTATTGGTCCCGTAATGGATCAGTTGCCACAACTGGGGTGAGGTTACCGGATCAGAGAGTATGGGCCTCATTACAAGTCTGTTGGTCTGGAAAAAACGTTGTTTGCAGCAACAACCTTTACCGCAAACAACAGCCACTGTGTGACCGTTGCCGAAAGCAACACAGTAGGGCATCCCAGAAACACCAGTACGATGGTAGCAAAGCAGCATTATGACTATGGAAACACTGGCACCAAAATGCTGCTACCACCGCGAAAACTGCGCCAGAAACTCTGGCAGCGCAAGGAAGGCGTTAAGCAGGCTCAGGCGTGCATTAACAGCCCACAGGTGTGCCCAATCAGCCAAGCTACACACAATGAGACCTTTGGCTGCTAAAAAGGACCACACACACACACAGCAACACAACCATGCTGCCACTTAATAATAAATACAAATACAAATACTTGCAGCTGCAGCCACGGCCCTGGAGGAACTCTATGCAGGAGTGAATCTACATGCGGAGGATGCTGATATCTGGCAACAGGCTGACAGGCAATAGCTGATAAGGAGAAGGAGGAGGCAAATGGCCATGGCGAGGAACAATGGCCAGCACGCTGTGCCACGTAGGCGACCACCAATACCCTGCACAAGGGCCGCACCCTGAACCCTGACTGACAGCCAAATACATACTTTCTACTGCCTCAACAGGGAGACAATCCTCACATTAGTGGACCTCATCCATGATGACATCCACAGAGCCATCGTAATCCACACAGCCATACCTCCCCCTACTGAAGGTGTTGTCCGTGCTGCATTTCCTGGCAACCAGGACATTTCAGCACACAGTGTGTGAGCTACATGGGATATCACAGCCTGCATTTTCCAAAGTGCTCAGTCAGGTCCTGGATGCCCTCTTCTGTCACGTGTCACAGCACATTGCCCTACCAGCGACGCAGTCACCGGTCAATGCCACGAATATCAGGTTCCTGGTTCTTGCCGGCATGCCCAATGTGTTTGGGGCACTTGACTGCACACATGTAGTAGAGCTAGTGGAAAGCATGACACAGAAGAGGTCTACCGCAACAGGAAGATGTTGCACTCCCTGAATGTGCAGGTGGTATGTGACGCGGATATGATCATCACACATTGCTGTGCAAGGTTTCCAGGATCAAAACATGACTCCCTGGTCCTGCGCAACAACATGTTGCCCGGCTACATGTTGCGTCATACTGGACAGCGGACCTGGCTATTGGGTGAGTGCACTGTCAAGACTGCATGTCTCACAGATACCATGCAAATGCAGTGACCCACCCGCATGCTGAAGTGTCTGCCCACGGCAGGCACGTACAACCTGGGTTTGTTGAGGGACACAACAGCACAAACTGGGCAAGAATGGACAGGCACATGAAATGCACTACAGGGACCACAATGCATATTTCCCAAGGAACAAAGCACAGCCCAACAGCACCATGCCCCACCCACAAGCACCAAAATCCACCTAAATCTACCAGTCCCACACACGTCCTGACCAGCAGAGCCTTTCACCGGCACATGCAAGTTGTCACACATCCAGCAAGTGCACAGCCACAGGCGTATGTGCCAAACATTCACATGCACCATTGACACAACACAATGTCCCCACACTGATGTGTCCATCACTGTGTCCCTTTCCATGCAGGTGACACCGGATAGCCATTACTCCCATGGTCGTTGACCCCGGTGAGGTATCCACAGGACCAGCATGACACAGTCTACAACCATGCACATATATGTGCAAGGACAACTATTGAACAGACCTTTGGCCTGTGGAAGGTCCACTTCCATTGCCTGCACCGCTCTGGAGGTGCCTTGATGTACAGTCCTGTCAAAGTGGGCAACATTTTCTTGGCCTGTACCATGTTACACAACATGCGCATCAGACACAACATTCCCCTGCCCCGGACATGGACATGTCCCCGGCAGACGATGGACATGAGAGTGAAGAGGGAGCACCAGCACACATGCGTCAACACCGTGACAGGGACGACATGGACGGGCGTGCAGCGTACCAGGAACTGATTACCAGTTTTTTCGGAGCACATGGCATCTACACCTGCACGAAACTGCGCACCAATACATGAGTACAAATGGAAAATGTCCAGTCATGATTTTGAATGCTACACTGTATGTATTGAACAAGGAATACAAAAATGAAACGTGTGGCCAACAGAACCCAATCCCAACCCACCCCACGCAAACTCCCATTTACCCCCTATGCAACCAACTACCCATGGAACACCCGCCCCCTCACAAACAAACCCCACACCCAATCACTCCCTGAATGAACGGCAAAGGCACACCACCACCATTAGACCCCCTACACTGTCAGTGTCAGTGTTCCTGTGGCAGACCAGCTCACTTCCTAAGTCTCTTTGTGGCTGCCTTGCCACCCAGTGGTGCTCCTAACTGGCGCCGGGACCTGCGCCTTCAGCTGCTCTGCTGTGAGCTTGTGGACGTGGTGCTGGTTGAGGCTGTGCAGGATGTGTCAATTGCACGCTGGTCCAGGGCCACCTGCACGGATAGATACAGTGACTTGGCCATGGCCGAAATGGCCCCATTCCCCTTGCAGACCCTTTTGGCAAGCAGCACTTCACCAGAGGTTGCCCATCCAAGGGCAAGAGTACAGCACCGCCCGGTGGCCTGCACACTCTCCCTTATAAGCTGTGCATCCGCACGCAGCAAAGCAGTCTCCTCCAGGTGCTGCTGCATGTGCTCCATTTGCTCATGCCATTCCTCCATGTGACGGAGACAGCCGTCCATGTCCCTGAAACTGGGGAAGGGCGGGCGTGGTGGGCTGTGGATGTCTGACAAGCCGAGGCTTGGCCGCTGGTATGGGGTGTGCTCAGAGGTGCCCGCTGTTGAGGCCCCAGCATCCTGTGCTGCATGCTCATCACTGAATACATGTAAGTATGCTGTAGGCTGGTGTGTGGGGGAATGGCTGTCCCCTTGCCGACAACCTTGTGGCATATGGAGCCGTGACAATGGCTGCAGGCTGTTCCTCGACAGCAGCAGCAGGAACAGCGTCGGTGGCCACAGGCTCTTCCTCGTCAACTGCAGCAGGTGCAGCGTCAGTGGCTGCAGGCTGTTCCTCAACAGTTGCAGCAGGAGCAGCGTCAGTGGCTGCAGGCTGTTCCACCACAGTTGCTGCCGGAGTTGGCTCTTGGGCAGGCAGCCTGCTCTCCGAGCCTGTGGCCTGCCTGTGTGGTGCTGCTGTGTCCAGGGTGCAGGTGATGCATAGAGTTGCCCTCCTACCACGTCTGGTGAACCTTGATGTGCTTGGCCCAGTGCCATCGCTGTCAGATGATGTGTCTGAGGGTGGAAGAAAGGCATGACGTTAGACACCTCTGTGGTTTACAATTGCCTTTATACATGCAAATCGGACATCATGTGGTATGGTGTTGTGGGGACATGATGTGGGACATAGCACAATGCATTCATGCATGTGTTGCAGGGGGCGCCAGCGGCAAGTTGGTGGATGTTTGTACATGCAACACAGCTGTAGTTGGCCTTCTGGCGCGCTGATGTAGCATTTGCAGGGGACAGTGCCATGCAGTTGTGGCCAGAACGGGGGAACTATGATGTGAAGGGGGCTGTGTCCAGTGGTGGGGGGACGGAAGGGACAAGGTACATGTTGATGGGTGACATAGGGGCAGGTCCAAGTGGTGGATGGGGGGTTTGGCGTAGGTCAGGCAGGGATATGGATGGCCCATGTCGTTGCCATTGCATGGGAGGGTGGCCGGGTGCAGGTAACACAGAGGGGTGGCTTCTTGTGTGGGTGAGATTGGGGCAGGCATGGGAGATAGGGCATGTTACTTGGTTGGCCTGGGATTGTATATGTTTGGGTGGGGAGGGGGTGCTGTTGCAGGATGGGAGTTGGGAGATGGGGACTGTGGCATTGTGTTGTTGTGGTACAGTGGAGCTGGTAGGGTGGTATGAGGAACTCATTGTGGCAACAGTAAAGACAAACACAAGTGATCACAGTTCATGGGTGTTTGTTAAACTGTATAGGTAGGTTGGAAAAACACCTAATCTAAACCTAAATCTAAGATGGGGGCAAGCTACGACCATCATATAATAATAAGGCAGCCCTAGTGGCGTCTTGTCAAATAAAAGGGCCTATACTAAAAAGAAAAACTATTGCCAATCCTTACAACTAAATACAAAAATAATGTGGGGTAGAGTTCACAAGAAAGAAAGAAGTGCTCAGAAATGATAAGTCAGGATTTCGTAGCCGGGGGACTCCCTTCCCCACGTTTTGAGCACGGGACAAGGCTAGACTCCTGTGCACAGCACACTCACAGGCTTTCCCAGCACGAGACGACAGTTCTGTTTTCATCTATCAGGACCTTTGGTGGTTAAGTCTCTTTTCTACAAAAAAGTCTCTTGCCTCTGAGGACCTGATGTGTTCAAAATAACAAACAAAAGGTTATTTTCCAAATGTGCGTTGGGTGATGACTTTTCACCTCTTGGTCCCCCTGATCCGGGTTCAGATCCACCAAAAAGTTCCTAGTAATACCAGGACCTTCAGTGTTAAGTTTCTTGCTTCAGAGGGCCTGGTATGTTCAAAATTATAAACAAAGGTTCCTTGCTGATTGTACTTGAGTGATGATTCTTCACCCCTGGGTCCCCCTTTTCCAGGCTCAGACCCCTCTCGAATATCAGTCTCCATCTGTCGGGTTCACTCTGGCTTGTATTCAAAAGATTTCTCTGTTGCATACACTTGTCGATGGGGTGCTGACTTTTCACCCCTGGATTACCCTCTTCCGGCTCAGACCATTCTCGAATGTTTGACTCCCTCCGTCGGGTTCACTATGACTTGGTGTCCAAAACAATTTCACTTTTCCCATTCACTGGTCTGAATGTCTTTTTAAACAGTCCACTGTGGACATCCCTCTGTCGGGTTCACTCTTGACAACACACTGTTCATTGGGACTCCAGGCCCCATTCTATCGGCATCCCTCCGTCGGGTTCCCTTCTGGCAACTCTTGCCAGTTTCACAGTACTTTCTCCTTTCTCACTATGTGGGATTCATCCCCCTTAGCTTTTCAATTATGGGCAGGTGAAAGACTTTCAACTGTACAGGGTGGCTTTGTTAGACCCCTGTATGGCTACTTTTACCTTTTTCGTTCTGGCTCTCCTAGGGCCTTCTGGTATTGGTAGTTTCAACAAACGTGGAATTAACCAGAGTCTGTCGAATGAGCACCCACATGGTGCCGGACCCCTCTGCAGCTGGTTTCCCCTTAATGTTAACAGTTCTTTGAACTACTTTTCCTAACTTGCCATTAGCGACTTTCGATCAACACAGTTCGGTTTCTTTTCGGTTCTCCCCTTGACTCAATGGCTGTGATGAACTGCTTGGCGTTTCTTGTCTCTGGAGTCAAGGCTGGTACCATGGTAGTAAGCGTCTCTCCCTGTTCTGATTATCAGTACAGGCGTGCTCCATGTACCGTTGCCATCTGCTGTAACACACGCTGGCTATTGGTCGCGGTTTTATGATTCCTTCTATGGAGGCTTTGCAGGTCTGGGTCGGAAAGGGCAAGGTCGCTTCTCTCCTTATCACCCCTTCGGTTCTCGCCACCTTTCGCCTCCTCTTGAACTGTCGAGCTTGGATAGCTGTCTCGTCGTGCGGTCTACCTTGCTCAGAGTGTGCTCTCGTGCTCCACCTTTTATCCTTGTGGAGAAGGGAAAGGGCTGTCAGGTGTGTGTGATTCTGGTCAACTGCCTGACTTTGCCTGACCCTTGTGTTGGGACATGTCAGGTAAACAGCTCTGGTGTTAGTCCGTTGTCTTTTGTATTGTGTGAAAGTGTCCCACTTCCACTCCCTGAGGACCCCCCCATCCAGGCGATGCTCCCTCTCTGGTCCACCTCCAGGATCTGGATCCAATTGCGATGGCCATGTCCTGGCCACCTGGATAAAAGATCCCTGGGGACTAGTTAGGGAGACATCTTCAGGTTTCTCACAGTGGTCAGGCGGAGGTATGTGTTGGGCTGACCAGTCAACTGAGTTGTTCCATGTGTCCCAGCACAGATGGGGAGTGCTTTTATGGACTGGGAAGGGCCACATTGCACTTGGCCATGTGGGTATGGCAGCTGGGTGTCCCGACTTGGCTAGGCAGGGTCTGTCATGACTGTGAGTGTGTGTTGGGTGCACATTGCTCCTGGACCTGGCATGCCGGGCAGAGGTTGCTCGTGTATGGGTTTGTGTCCATGGGGTCAGTGACTGTGCAGGTACCAGTGTCCAGTGGGCATATGTGTGTGTGTGTGGGCGCTTGTGGTCTCGGTTTGTGTGTACCTGGTCAACAGCCACATGACGTTATTTACTGTATGGGTTTGGTGTGGTGTTGTGCATTTCCATGGGACGCAGAACAGGGCTGGCGGTCTGGATATGAGGGTGCTGATGGCATTGTACCTACACCCTTTCCATGCCGCCACACTTCCGGTAGGCGTTGCAGTGTCCGTTGCTCCCGACTGCTCTGGCCTTCTGGGGGCACCGGCCCCTGCAGGCATGGTATACACAGTGGCACCGCCACCGTTGCTGTCAGTGCCGGTGCTTCTGTGTCCCCATGGCCATTGTTTCCTGAATGACTCAGTGCAAATGGGGACTTATCCATTATTCCTGTGCCTGGCATCCCGGGCCACAGGGATCGCTGCTGTCCCGGTGGCACTGTGGTTTCAGGCTGTGGAACTGTGGTACCTTTTGCTCCCACTTACCAGTGGCAAGAGGGTGTTGCTGCCTGTCAAATGTGTTTATTTTGTCATGGCATTTTCTACTTACCGCCCTCACCAGATGTCCCAGCTCCGACCTCTGGTTCTCCGACACCTTCTATCCCTGCCATGTGCTACACACTGCTGCACTTCTCCTCCCATGGCATGAGTCGTATCGGTTAGGATGTTTCCCAACCTGTGGTCATGCATTGCCTGCGGTGGGCAGAGAGAAAGTTCCTCGCCCACAGGCGGAGGTCAACGCGGTCTGTGCGGGGGGTGGTTACAACCACAGACACCTTTTGGGCGTCTTCCTCCCAGATGGCATTTTCTCGTATTTGGGTGCTGTGGAGGTGGTCGGTTGCAAACAGCTCCCCTGCATGTTTTTACGATGGTGTCCTTGAGCATGTTCAGCTCTGCCTCCATGAAGCGCGGCTTGCGCTGGCGTCTCTCAGGAATTCTTGATGCTATTGCTAGTGGTGGACTTGCACAGTCAGGGGGTGTGGATAGGTAGTGAAACCTGGCAATTATAGGTAGGTGTTTTCCAAAATGGCCCCCAGCAAGTTTCCTGTTCCGGCGATTACTTTATTTCCGGTGCCGCTGCGCCGGGCATGGACATGCCGGAAACGACTGTGAATTACGGCGCAAACGATTTCTGGCCCTTTTCACCGTGATTCCATGGTGCCGGTGGCAACGTTTCCAGTATGCCAGAATGCACGCAGCCGACAGGTTGTAGTTTGCCGGTGGCTCCATTGCTTCGGATGATGGAATCAGTGCCACTGGCACCTAGGAATCACTGCACCTTTACCAGCGTACTCGTAATGAGGCTCTAAGTGCTGATGAAACCAGCAGGACACCATTTGGAGGCTTTGCCAGGCAGGTGTAGTATGGAAACAGGAAAGTGAGTTAAGTATGAATTTAAATGGTACTGTCGACTTATTTTGTTTTCTAATAAAAACTTTGAGTTTCAGGAACCACAGCGGCGTAATTAAGGTGTGCTCCAATGCGTCACAAGTAATATGCCAATAGATTGTTCTCCATGATTCAGTATTTGATTACATATGCCTTTGAGATGACAGAATTTGTCAATCATACTAAAGTTGGTCACTGTAATCATGCTACGATACTGCTAGTCAGATAGATAGATCTAGGTTTTGATGTTATTGTGAATGCTTCACTGGGCACTATAATATATTTAATTCCTTTATCTGCATTTCAGGTCATAGCACAGATTCCCAATTGCACAGTGGAAGATGCAATCATATTTCAACAGCAGTCCAATGAGATATTTAATATATTTACAAGAAGGGGTAAGAGGGAAGTGGTAGATCAGGACTGGACTGCTGCAAATTCAGCCCTTGCAACTTGGGGGCCATTAAATAAATGTTAAATTACCGTTTCGGTTGATTAGAACGTGGAGCAGGGCTTATTACTGGGGCAACACTGACCAATACTGACACAAACATCATTGAACTGCATGATGTGATTGAGACTGTGAGTACAATAATGTACTGAGTCAAATAATTAAAGGGGTCGTATCATGAATGAACATAATGACCGAATTCCAAAAAGAATATATAGCAGCAACACAATTGTCTAAGCCCAGAATATCATACAGGTCCAGCACTTTTCACACCACCATCACAACCACCAAATGACCCGTGAATTACACATGGAACTAATGAACAACAAGAAACGAATCAGCAGAAAAACCCATATGGCAGCCACTCAAAAGCTTTGGACTAGTATACCTTGCAGAAACAAGAATAAAGAAATCATCACCAAGCAAGTTAGTTACAGGACGCAGCCATAAAAGATCCTCACATGACAATCTGATACGGCTCAACAGAGGTCCTACAAGAATTAACAAAAGGTACAAACACTCAACAAGGAACAAACCTGCAATAAAACGCAAACTTCATTAACTCTAATCATCTTTGGACAGCATGATATACAGGCACAACCCATCTAGCATCACCACCAACACAAAAACCTGCACCCACTGAAAAAGAATATCTCACCAGAATAACAAAAGAAACGAGCTAACAACTACAAACCACGCTGAAGGAATACTCAAATGGAACTTTCCCAAAACATCTTTGGACCGGCACAACACTCAAGCATAGCCTTTAAAAACGAAACAAATAAACCAATATTCTTTCAAAAATTGCCCCAAACCCTCTCTCAACAAGCTCTCCATCACCAAAACTCTAAAAACAAACTTTGCTTGAAAACACACAAAGAACATAACGCACTAACAACCTTAGGTTTTATCTACCCTCAATCGCCCCATGCTCAACAAACTCGCCAACACGAACCACTAACAACAACAATCAACCCACGCCAAAGTAGTCACAACCCTACACCTCATGAAAGAACTTGCAAACCAGTCAGATGTTCACAACAACCAGAACCTCTACAGACACTTGAGGTCTCCTATTTGTAAACAAAATGCCTCTCACACACGCTTGTTGCTTCGGGTTCTACATGGACCCATGGTTAAGTACAAAACCTTGTTTTCCCCTGTACTCCCTGTGAGGAGCCAGGAATGGGACGCAGACAGAGAGGACTCATGTTTGGATATAAACTTGTAATTAAAATAATAAAGGATGTTGAAAAATGCCTCACTATCCCTAATATAGGAGGTATTTCCCAATCTCAACCAAAACAAATGGGTCTGTCTTTTGTCAAGATATCCAAAGCAAAATATATGTCCTGTGTACAAAATCCTATTCTGGCCCTCAAACTCTAAAACCAACTCTGAGTTGTGAAGGATATTGTCTCTGGTTCTCAACGTGCACACATGTTCCGATCCAACTCAAAAGGGTAAATCCAATGAAAAAGTTCCAAGTGTACAATGTTCATAGTTCCAGGGAATGGCACTCTTTCCCAATATTCCTTTTAACAAAATGAAAAGTTTGAGCAAAGATGTATCCAAATTCCTCGTAACCCCAAGAGGATAACTCTCTCCTCTTGGTGAGTTCACAGTTCTCTGGGAAATGGTTTCCGTCCCCAGGGTTCTCTTTACATTCAAAACAGTTTAAAATCCTTAGAGCATGTGACTTCCTTGAGATTGTTTTTTCACTGTGTTACAATTTGGGTGCGGGTCCCAGCCTCACAGATCACCTAGTGTACTCTCCTGCAAGGCTCTTTTCCACCTTGACAACTATTCACAATCTCAAGGTCATGGTTCTTGCTTAAGATTTGTCTCTTACTGTACTTTATTATACACACTTGACTTTGCCTGGTATACTCTCCTGCCAGGGCTTGCAAGCAGTTCCTTTCTCTTTTATCCACAAAATGATATTTCCCCAATGTTGACTTATCAACCTTTGTTTAACAAAGTCTGTTTCCATAATTGCTCCTTCTTTCATACACTGGGTCTCTGCCCCTTCCTCAAGAGCATTCACATTTACTTTGTAGTTTACTTTATAATATGGACTCAGCGCTCTGTTTGTGGCATGATTCACAAATATGTTAACCTCTTCAGAGGCTTCCTTTTTCCATTCTCTTATTCTATTTATGAAACGGCACACACTTTCAGGCAACCCGGCAACCCGTACATCTTCCCCGGGCTTACTTGGTGCTTCCAGTGTCTCTCGCGTTTCTCTGCTTCTGTTCCTTCAAACTGCTGGCTTGGTGTGCATCCAGTTAGCTGCTGTGCCTTCGCCATGTCGTTCTTTTCTGTGCATGTTTCCCACTGCCTCATACTCTCTGGCGGTGGGCATCCTGCTCTCTGCTTCCTCTTCGCAGTGTCTGCATTCGCCTTCAAGCTGCTTCCCACAGCATGCTTTCCCTCAGCATTCTGACCGGTGTCAGCAAAGGCCTTGGTCCCGCAGCCTCTGCAGCTCTCTCTCCTTGGTGTCAGCTGTTGCAGATTTAAAATTCCTGGCATGATTGACTACCTTTCAAAGACTAGATTGCTGTGTTGGTTTGCCGGTCTTAGTCATCTTCATTGCACCCTCCCTCCTTGTATGATACTGAGGAAGCTGATGTTGGACCCTATTGGGAGTAATCATCACTGCTCCCTGCCTCTTCCTCATCTCATTTGTTAACATACTGTTCCTTGGGTGATATCGGGGAATACTTAAAGTAGACTTGGCAAGTGGTTGAGGGAGAGTGTTACAATATGCCTAAAAGGGAATGGGGGTATGTGACTTTCTCCAATGATGTGTCATTCCCCTGAGGGTCGCCACCTCCTATATGGTCCTCCCTCATATAGCTGCCCCCAGGGTCAGGATCAGGTAGTGGCTGCCATCCCCTGGCCATGGGGAGAAGCCACCCCCAGGAAAGGAGTGATGACATCATCAGATTCATCCCATCCCCTAAGCACCTCCTTCCCCTGCTTTAATTTCAGATCCTTGTGAGGAATGCCTTGTGAGTAATGCCAATAAGATAACATCACATAGTGGTGCTAAATTAAACACCAAAAAATGAAATGGTGTACTTTTGCTGGGATATATCTACTGACACACAAGCAGTTGCAATTTGATTTGGCAACATGGCAGCTATCAAGTAACATGTGCCTTCCTAAAATAGACTGCTGCAACCAAATTAATTCCAACATCCACAGGCTGCCTTTAGAAGTAAGGGTCCATATTCAAAATACTTTTAACTGTTTAACCATGTTTGTCTGGTGGCCAAGCTTTGGCTAGAGATAAATCTAAAATGATATTGAGGTTTGATATTGTCAGGTATTGTTCTCACAAGGTGACACACAGGGTGGGAGGCTTCCATACAGGGAAGGGATACAAGAGGTTTTAGGATCTGGCTGATTGTAATTTGTTAGAAAAGAATTCCAAAATTAGACACATTGGGCCTCATTACAAGTATGGCAGTAAGACAACAACGGCGCCGGTATTGCTACCGGCACCGTTGCTACCTTACCGCCATACTAGGAGTTCTGACCTGGTGGCTGTACCGGCACCCGCAAGCAGAAAATGATGGTAGCATCCTCCCCATTCCCATTGAGCCCTATTGGGCTCAAATGGGAATGGGCATGTACCGAGCTCGGCACCCGCGAAAGAGCAATTACCGGGTCCGGCTGGGCTGGACTAGCCCGGTAATTGCCCATTCGCGGGTGCCGGACCCGGATGCGAGTTTGGAGGTAGCCTTGCCGGTTACAGTATAGGTTTTCCTTAACCATATCTAATTTCAGGAAAGCAGAACTGCCCAATTCCAAGGTGGTGGAGATACAAAGGGAAGCTAATTGGTTGAGGGCTCTCTCTGATGTAGTATGGAACTATCCAGGGAGTTCTAAATTGCCTTTCATCCTAGAAGAGTCATCAGGCAGGTCACAGTTATTTGAGCGCCAGTTTAAGTGAATAGTAATAGAGTAATTGGTGAAGAGAAGCAGCTGATATAATCGGATCTTCATGGGACAAAGAGCAGAGCATTTGGTGGGATCAATTCAGTTTGTTGTAACTATATATATTTATATAGACTGTGAGTTGCAGAAATATTGGAGGTTCTGGCAAGTATTTTCAACCACAAATGTAAGTGTTGTAATGGTTTTATGACTGTTGACTGTATCAAGGTTCACGTGTTAAGGGGGAACTGACTGTATGGAAATTGTTCATGTTGAAAAAAATCGGGGTTTCTAGAGTGGGGATGCTACAGTATATTCTTTCAGTAGCACATGCCCGATTGACAGTATGTACGGCGCTACAGTAGTTGCACGCATTCAAAAGAGGTAAGCACGTTTCTCTGAAGATTGTGTAGCGTCACATAGAAGAAAGGACCTAAAATAACACATGGTTAGCGTCTCGGCTTCGTTGGGTGTACACAATCCTCATATTTGTCTCGGTTAAATACGACAGCATTGAAGCACAGAGTTCAGAGACCTTACAAGTTGGGAACTCCTTATAACCAACTGAACCCTTATAAAATGTTATATTGTATAAAATTAAAGACAATTTAATGGGCCTCATTACGAGCTTGCCGGTCCAGTAACAACGGTACCGGTAAGCTTGCTGGTACCGTTGTTACCAGACCGGCAAACTACGAGTTCTGCTCACGGGTGCCTTCCCGCCCGCCAGGTCTGACCTGGCGGACGTACCAGCACCCGCGAGCAGACCTCAACGGATGCCCCGGCACCATTAATAAGTGGTGCCGGTGCATGTAACGCTCACCTGGTATCCACGGGGACGTCACTCAGCCTGTTCTGACCTCTTACGACCTCGAACCCTTCCCGGGAGGTTATTCGACTGGAGACTGGGCCTGAAACACAGGATTGGTAGAGTTTAACTCCCTATTGTCTCTGTGTGCTTGAACCCCTTCTTCCCCGGGGTCCAACCCTTTCCTTTGATCCACAGTTCACCTTGTTTTCTTGGATAGTGTGCTCTCCATCCTGCCTTCAGCGCAGGGACGCATTGATTGATGCAGGCTCGTTGTTGTCTAGTTACTTTACTGTCAAGAGTCCGACAGGTAAGTATAATGAGTCTTTTGAACAGTTCTCTACTTTTGTTTCTTTCCTTCCTTAGATGATGGCCGGTGTCCGGGGATGGCGGCGTGCTGCTGAGATGAGTAGCGCTGAAGGTGAGTGAGAGCGCGATACATGATGCACCCCTTTTGTATTTGCATTGAACTGAGTTCTTTTTCTGTATCTTTTAGGTGCTGTGACTTTTTCAGCGTGGATGCCGGTTATGAAGAACAAATAAGGTGGGTAAGCGCGGTATGCGGCGCCTCTAGATCTTTCCACGCTAACCTGGAGTGTCTTTTCCCTCTTGCAGATGGATGAGAAGTTCCAGAGACAGAGTTCCCCCAGAGTGGCTGGGATTCAGGTAAGCGTTTGAAGCTCGTACAGTATTTAAAAATAAGCGAAGATTTTGCAGAATGCTTACTAATGCCTTTTTTCTGTTCTTTTCCGTTTTCCTTAGGAAGCGGCGTGCCGGGATGGGAATGACACTGCCGAAGATGCCCGCAGAACAGAAGGCGATGACTGATGGGCAGAAGCCCCGCAAGGTAAGGCTGTTCCTAACGGTGTTCTTGTAGGAGCTGAGCGCAGAAGAAAGATGCAGGCCTACTGGAGACCGATCCGAACACGGTGAGTGTCCCGCTGCAGGTGCAGAAAACGCAAAGCATGTTTCTCAGCCTGGGTGTGGCTTAAATAGTCTCTGGGTATCCCAGGTGCCTGTGGGCTGAACCACACCCAAAAGACTAGACCGCACATGCAGTTCTGGGAACCTAAATATGTGGGGGCATCCATCTTGTCCCCATCAATGCACTACAAGTCCAATCCCCAATGTTATCCTATGGGAGTGAGTGAGTCTGGTGCCACAAGCGCCAAGTCCGACTCCAAGTGGGTCTTTGGAGGGATGGAGAGGCCCTTGAAGGTCATGTAGGTGATCGTGGCCTGGCTCCAGCTTGACATCTTGGAGGGCTGGGGACATGAGGGGCAGGAATCATGACAGTGCGTCCCACCTCCCCATTCCCATTGAGTCCATTGGGATTCAAATGGGAATGGGGAATAATAAATACCGGCACCCGACAATGAGCAATTACGGGGTCTGCCAGGGCTGGAATGCCCCAGTAATTGCCCATTGCCGGGTGCCAGTAAATTCATGACTCCGATGGCAGCTGTGTCGGTATTTACCGACATGGAATGTGTTATTTCAAGTCAGTTTGAGGATAACCAATCCAAGCAAGCTCTTGAAAAATATTTTGTAACTATTCCCCAAAAGTCTTAAAGTCACTTTGAATAACTTCTACAATTGAACAATACACTAGATAATCAGCCTTTAGGCAGTTTGCTTAGGCTTCCAGGTATTAACATATTAGTGGGGGCACTAAACTAGGGAAAAACACATCTAGCAGCAGAATGATACTCAATATGATATGTCTGTGTTTTATTTTGTAGTCTGAACAGAATCCAGAATTGAAAGAGGAGAGAGATGGGTCATCCAGAAGCTGTCCCGTTTGTTGTTTTATCCACTTCTCCTTTCTCCTGGGAAATGTGAGGAGTGTAGCTGGAAATAAGACAGCTGCACCCAGCACATTTATAGGGGGGTCTATGTGGTCCAGCAACCTCTGCAGGATTATTAACTGGGACTTGATATCTATAGTGGAGCACAGTAAAAATTACCCAATTTGATTTAATGTATTTATTTTTTATTTGCACTTGGTTTGAAAAGAACCTTTTGCAAAATATACACAAATATATATAGGTAAGTACAGAGTATGAATTAAAATAAAAAAGGAAAAAAACATTTGAGACAAAAAATGGAAAAAAACAAAAATATCTATACATCTAATATGTCAGTTCAAAAGTTCAAAATAGCAATACTCATAGAAGGAAAGCACCAATAACAATCACATTCCATGTGGATTCTGATGACATATCTTTAAAAGTGTCGGCAAATTTCCCCAAAAATAAATACATTTTGAATCAAGAGCAGGACAGAACATAAGCAAATGTTCCAAGGTTGCCAATGAAGACTCATTGGAGCAGAATCTACAAGACAGTATGATTATGTAGTCCTATCATCTAATTACTGTAATTTCATTAGTTGGATATAAATTGAGTCTGAAACTAAAACAATGAAATTGCCTTCTTTGTTGGGATATTTGACGAGGTAAGCTGGAATATTTTCCAACAGTTTTTCATCTCCACAGACATTTCCAATCAATTTATGATTCAGATTAGAAGATTTAGTTAGAATCTAATCAAATTGTTTCACTTATTTCTTAACTTCAAGAGGATTTCTCTAAAATCGGTTTCTAACCAATCTAACCTCACAAGTAGATTGTGTGCCAGCTTCATCAAATTGTTTGAAACAGGACATAATTGTTTGTTTATAAGATCTGTTATCATAGAAAGAATTGACATAGGAGGAGGATCTAGTACTTTGCTAGACAGTAGGAGTAATGTCCAATCCACTAATGATTGCAGCTAGTTCAGAGACAGCTCGGTATGAATGACAGAGGTGGGTACACCCTTTGGTAAGTTAAGAGCTCATCGCCAAAGGTAACTTTCCACCTTGTTCAAGACCACATGGGCAGAATAAGTTTCCACTGTGTATGTTAAATAGAGTACAGCCATGGCCTTATATAACCTTATGAGTGGAAGGATCGGAAACCAACCAAATGTATTGTTCATTTTCTTCATTTGAGATGCCAAGGCCAGAGATTTATCCAGCAATTCAGTTTACCTGGAGAGTATTGAAGTTTGAGCTTGTATCAGGACCCCCCAGGTATTTCCAATTTGCAACAATATCCAACCTGGCATTATCTATATACCATTTATATTCGAGCTTCTTTATGCTGGATCTGTTATATATTAAAACTTTGGTCTTAGATTAATTGATTTCAAGATCCAGACTCCCCATCTTTGGGACAGGGTGTTCAGCAATCTTTGTAAACCAATGAGGGTTTGACCAATTAGTATAATGTCGTCAGCATAGACCATGTGCCGGATTTCCGTAGACCCCATTTTTGGGGGAAAGGAATCGCAACCTTCAAGGACACTATCTAAGTTTGATCTATATGTTAAAAAGTGGGGGGACATTAAACACCCTTGCCGGAGAACTCGAAAGGAAGGATTTGAATCTGAGAGTTTTCCACTCATGTCCAGACAAATCTGGACCACGGTGTCTAATTCAGTATACTAATAATGAGAGAGGGGCATCCCATCAAAAAAAGCTTTGCCCAAAGGTGTTCTCTATTGACGCAATCAAAAGCTTGAGTCCAATCAACAAAAGCCAAGTAAAGAGGCAGCTGAGTCTTGAAGGAGTGCTGTTGCAGCAGAGAAAGAATCAACATTGTTTGCAATTGTATCCAAGCCTTTTCTAAAACCAGATTCAAATGGCTTTTATTTATTTATTCATATTTGTAAAGCATGCAACAGCCTGAGGGCATCGTGGCGCTTGTTACAGTGAGTTAAAAAAACATAGTTACATATAAAAACTTACAGGCATTTGTATATTTTGTACAATTTGCTGGTGCCAGTGAGGGGGTGGGAAGGGAGGGAAAGGTTAGTTAAAGAGGACAGTTTTGAGGTTTTTGCGAAAGGCAGTGAGAGAAGTTTCTGCTAGGCATGGGAAGCCAATCCCCCCTGCTTTGGCCCTATTGATGCGTGTTACGATGAGTTTGTTAATGTAGCATGTTCTGGTGGGCCTAGTTGAGGTGACTCTGGCTATTGTGTCTAAAAGGTAGGATGGAGCTGTACAGTTAATGCATTTGTGTGAGGTTGTGAGAATTTTAAAAGTGATACAGTCTTTGACAGGAGGCCAATGAACATTCTTTCTTGCTTGTGAGATGTGGTTTCTTTTTGGAGTGCTGAGGGCTGCTCTAAGTGAGTTATTTTGGGTGATTTGAAGTCTGTTTATGTTTTTTATGGAGTTGCCAGCTAGGAGCGCATTGCAGTAGTCTAACTTGGCCCCTATGGTGGCTCATGCTATAGAGAGACAGTTGTCCTTGGTTAAGAAACGTTTTATGGCATTGATGAGATTAGTGCTAAGGGCGGAGGCGGAAGCAATAGCACTGACTTGCTTGTTCATGGACAGTGTAGCATCAATGTGTACCCCTAACGTCTTGACAGAGGATAGGACTGGGATGATGCAGTTGTCAATGTTGAAGTTGGAATAGAGACAGTCAAGCTTAGCTAAGGTGGACTTTTGGCCAAGAATAAGAATCTCAGTCTTGTCCCGTTAAGGCATAAGCCGTTTGTGGCCATCCAGGCTTCGATGGTAGAGTAGATTTATCTTAAGGCTCTAATGTCTAGGTGATAAGAGCCTGTTAGAGGAAGGTGCACCAGGGTATCATCAGCATAGTTTGTGCATGCGATCCCAAGTGCATCCAGTTTATCAAAAAGGGGCTTCGTAAAGAGATTGTATAGTGTATGGGGCAGTACATGATCCCCGTGGGACACCACAGTGAATGATGGTGGGAGGTGCACTAGCTATGTTTGAGAAGACTTTCATTGCTCTTCAATCCAAGCATGAAGTAACCCATGATGCTTCTTGGTCAGAAAAGTGTGCTGCGTGTGGTGAGTGTTTTATGATCTACAAGATCGAACGCCGCAGAGAGGTCTAGGAGGAGGAGGAGGGCGGGCTTGCCTTTATCCAGGATTTGAGTGATTTTACTTTTTAAGTCTAACAGGGCGGTTTCAGTTCCATGCCCTTTGCGAAACCCAGATTGTCTTTTTTCTAGGATGGAGTTGGTTTCAATGTAGTGTTGTATCTGATTGTGTGCGGCCTTGTCTAATATTTTGAGAAAAAATGGGACGGTTGTTATCGGCCGGTAGTTATTGGGCTGAGATGGGTCAAGTGTTGTTTTTTTTAAAAAGAGGACGCACCCACGCCTCTTTGAGACTGTCGGGGAACAATGCCTGTTCTGAAAGAGGAGTTGATGAACGCGGTCAGGAGTGGAGCAAGTAGTTCGGCACACTCCTTGATGATATTGGGCGGGCATACATCACCCTTACATTGCGATGGTTTAAGGTGTTTAAGGATATCTTTGACTTCTGTTTCAGAGATGTCTTTAAATGTGAATTTGAGAGAGTTAGTAGTTTTATGATTGGGCAGAGTCTGTATTGGCTGGTTATGATTGAGTAGGGCATTGTAGTGGTCTAGGATTGTGTTTTGTAAGAGGTCTATTTTTTTTAGCATAGCAGCTTGTATGCTAGTGCACCATGCTTCATCTTTAATGATCTCGTCAGTGCACGTAGAAGGAGCTGTGAGTTTGTTAAAGATGGTGAAGAGTTCTTTTGAGTGAGAGTTAGCACCGGATATTAGGCGATTATACGCTTCAGATTTAGCTGTGACATGGTGTCTTTGTACTTTTTGGCAGTTATTTAGAAGTGTTCTTTGGTGGTGTCACAGGGATTGGCCTGCCATTTTTTGAGTGCCTGGCGTTTGTTGTTACGTAGTGTTTGGAGCTCTTCTGTGAACCATGAGTTAGAGTGGAATGACTTTTTTTCCTTCTTATTTTCTAGAGGGGCAATGGAGTTGACTGCGTGAGTAAGGGTATTCTTAAATAGATCCGCTAGGATTTTTGGGTCTTGCGAAAAAGGAGGTGCTAGGCATGGGAGGTCAAGAAAGGGTCAGAGGTTACCTGCAGTTAGCTTTTTTACACTTCTTGCTTGGGTAGCGGGTGCATGGGTGGTAGTTTTAGTGCTTGGGGCTGAATTGAATACAGTTATGGTACGTCCATGGATATACAGTGTTAGAGGTGATGGTGAACTCACAGTTGTGATCGGCCACCCAGTCCAGAGTGCGACCTTTGGTGTGGGTAGGTGTCATAATTTTCTGGGAGAAACCTAGATCAGTGAGGTCCTTGGTGAAGGAAGTAGCGGCTTTATTATTAGGGTCATTGAATCCTAGGTTGAGGTCACCTAGGAGTAGGGTTTTGGTGGTCTTTTTAATGTAAGTGTGTGACGTGACCTTGGAAGTCTGCAGGGAGTCCCGGGGGCCTGTAAATGACATGGAGATTCATGGTGTTGTTAGGGGAGGGTGACATATTAGCCGAAAGGATGTCTGCATTGCCTTCCCATAGGTGAGGAATGGGCCTAAGAGATAAGGTATCTTTGAAGATCAAAGCTACCCCTCCTCTGTTTTGGAAGATCTGTCCTGTCTGAGGATAAAGTAGCCTGTGGGTAGTGCAAGGGTGATGGTCGTTCCCGATGCCTCATGTAACCATGTTTCAGTGATGGCTAAAATGTCTAGGTCCTGGCTTAAAATGAGGTCATTGACTTCAAGGGCATGGGCAGTAAGAGAGCAGACATTTAGCAAGGCGCATTTGTATTACAGTGCAAGGATGTTTTTATTTGGCCATGACTGCTTAGCTACTTTAGATGTAGAAATATGCGGTTTGGTAGAGTAGAGAGTGGGTGTTAAGTTGCGTGGCAGAGTAGGAATGGACTTGGGCGTGTGCAAGCAATGATAATGAGTGTTGTGTCTATCAGGGGTGCAAGTGCCTAGCCTGAGGTTTCTGCATGTTGTAGGTGTGGGGAGCGCTGTGAGGTGTATGGGCAGGGTGTGTGTTCTAAGTCCGAGGGATCTAGAGTGGTGATTGGGTGCGTTCGTGAGGGCCTGCCTGGTGTAAGGCGTAGGGTGGTCTGGACTGAGAATGTTAGTCATAGTTTGGCTGTGGGGGTCTGGACAGCTGAGTGGATACATCATGGCATATAGCAGGATGATGTGTATGCAGAAAGATGAGCCTGCTGTGATAAGGTAGGGGAGCATGGTACACATATTGAGAAAGAGATATATGGTACAGTTAGGAGATATAGTGTACAGTGAACAATTATACTTTTTCAGGCATGCTGTGCTAATGACACTTAGGCTAATTCAATTACGTTTAAATGAGCTACTAGGGATGTTCCATACATGAATGGTAGTAGCAGAATCTTTTTCAGAGCAGATATAGTAGGGACAATTATTGCATAACACGTAAAGCTGAGAAGAGTAGAACGTTTTCACAACAGAACATAAATAAGAAGTTAGGCTATTTCAAAACATACGTATAAGTGAAAATGTAGGTTATTTCGAAATACAAGTTATTAAGGAACATTTTGCAGAAAACCACGTTTTGCTGGAGCCAATAGGCTAGTACTTTTAGATTAATTGAGAACCAGTTTGCATGACGATAGTCGGGCTGTTTCAGTACGCGTATAGCTAAATAGTTTGATAGGAGATGCAGTGTAGAAAGTATGGTCTGATAAGAGCAGAATTTAAAAGCATTTTAAATGAAGGAATTTTAGTTAGATAATATGGTCTATTGCGATATATGGAGTCAATTTATATGTTATTACAAACTTTACACATGAGCATAGGCTAATGCGGTATTCAATATAATGACTGTAAGTGGCAGGTGGCGCCGCAAAGGGCTGCACAGCTAAAGAGCCTTAGTATGTGTCATTTTTTGGAATCGTAGGATAATGCTTTCGGTAGAACGGCAGATAGACAGTCAGAAAAATGCTCCTTTTACATCAATTCCAGCGTGTCTCGCAGCGCGGATTGTTTTTGAAGCAGTCTTAGGGTAGCCGGTGGACCCGAACGTGGATCCAAGGGTTGGTTAGGGGCGCGAACGAGTCTTAGCGTCCTTGATGCTATTTCTGTAATGGGAAATATCTGCTTCAGTGTGAGTGGGCTAGTTCCCATTACACGAATGGACCTTTCTGCCTCTGCAGGTTAGAGGGCCGTTTTTCTAATGGGAAATAGCTGCTTCAGTGTGAGTGGCTAAGTTCCCATTAGGTAAGAGGGCCTTTCTGCCTCTACAGGTTAGAGGGCCGTTTCTCTAAAAGGAAATAGCTGCTTCAGTGTGAGTGGGCTAGTTCCCATTAGACAAGATGCCCTTTCTGCCTCTCCAGGTCAGAGGGCCGTTTCTCTAATGGGAAATAGCTGCTTTAGTGTGGGTGGGCTAGTTCCCATTAGATGAGATGCCCTTTCTGCCTCTCCAGGTCAGAGGGCCGTTTCTCTAATGGGAAATAGCTGCGTCAGTGTGAGTGGGCTAGTTCCCATTAGACAAAAGGACCTTTCTGCCTCTCCAGGTCAGAGGGACGTTTCTCTAATGGGAAATAGCTGCTTCAGTGTTAGTGGGCTAGTTCCCATTAGACAAGGGGACCTGTTCTGCCTCTCCAGGTCGGAGGGCCATTTCACTAATGGGAAATAACTGCTTCAGTGTGAGTGGGCTACTTCCCATTAGACGAGGGGACCTTTCTGCCTCTCTAGGTCAGAGGGCTGTTTCTCTAATGGAAAACAGCTGCTTCAGTGTGAGTGGGCTACTTCCCATTAGACAAGGGGACTTTTTTGCCTCTCCAGGTCGAAGGGCCGTTTCTCTAATGGAAAATACCTGCTTCAGTGTGAATGTGCTAGTTCCCATTAGACAAGGCAACCTTTTTGCCTCTCCAGGTCGAAGGGCCGTTTCTCTAATGGGAAATAGCTGCTTCACTGTGAGTAGGCTTGTTTCCATTAGACAAGAGGACCTTTCTGCCTCTCCAGTTCGGAGGGCCGTTTCTCTAATTGGAAATAGCTACTTCAGTGGGAGTTTGCTAGTTCCCATTAGACGAGGTGACCGTTCTGCCTCTCCAGGTCAGAGGGCCATTTATCTAATGGGAAATAGCTGCTTCAGTGTGATTGGGCTAGATCCCATTAGAAGAGGGGATCTTTCTGCCTCTCCTGGTCGGAGGGCAGTTTCTCTAATGGGAAGTACCTGCTTCAGTGTGGGTGGGCTAGTTCCCATTAGACGAAAAGACCTTTCTGCCTCTCCAGGTCAGAGGGCCGTTTCTCTAATGGGAAATAACTGCTTCAGTGTGAGTGGGCTAGTTCCCATTAGACAAGGGGACCTTTCTGCCTCTCCAGGTCGAAGGGCCGTTTCTCTAATGGAAAATAGCTGCTTCAGTGTGAGTGGGCTAGTTCCCTTTAGAGGAGGGGACCTTTCTGCCTCTCCTGGTCAGAGGGCCATTTCTCTAATGGAAATAGCTGCTCCAGTGTGAGTGGGCTAGTTCCCATTAGACGAGAGGACCTTTCTGCCTCTCCAGATCGGAGGGCCGTTTCTCTAATGGGAAATAGTTGCTTCACTGTGAGTGGGCTAGTACCCATTAGCCAGGGGGACCTTTTTGCCTCTGCAGGTCGGGGGGCCGTTTCTCTAATGGGAAATAGCTGCTTCAGTGTGAGTGGGCTAGTTACCATTAGACGAGGGGATCTTTCTGACTCTCCAGATCGGAGGGCAGATTCTCTAATGGGAAATAGTTGCTTCAGTGTGGGTGGGCTAGTTCCCATTAGACAAAAGGACCTTTCTGCCTCTCCAGGTCGGTGGGGCGTTTCTCTAATGGGAAATAGCGGCTTCAGTGTGAGTGGGCTAATTCCCATTATACAAAGGGACCTTTCTGCTTCTCCAGGTCGGAGGGCCGTTTCTCTAATGAGAAATAGCTGCTTCAGTGTGAGTAAGCTAGTTTCCATTAGACAAGAGGACCTTTCTGCCTCTCCAGTTCGGAGGGCCGTTTCTCTAATGAGAAATAGCTGCTTCAGTGTGAGTGGAATAGTTTCCATTAGACGAAAAGGACCTTTCTGCTTCTCCAGGTTGGAGTGCCGTTTCTCTAATGGGAAATAGATGCTTCAGTGTGAATGGGCTAGTTCCCATTAGACAAGGGGATCTTTTTGCCTCTCTAGGTCGGAAGGCCATTTCTCTAATGGGAAATAGCTACTTCAGTGTGAGCGGGCTAGTTCCCATTAGACAAGGGGACCTTTCTGCCTCTCGAGGTCGGAGTGCCATTTCTCTAATGGGAAATAGCTGCTTCGGTGTGAGTAGGCTCGTTCCGACTAGACGGAAGGACCTTTCTGCCTCTCCAGGTCGGAGTGCCGTTTCTTTAATGGGGAATAGCTGCTTCAGTGTGAGTGGGCTAGTTCCCATTAGACGAGAGAACCTTTCTGCCTCTCAAGATCGGAGTGCCGTTTCTCTAATGGGAAATAGCTGCTTCAGTGTGAGTGGGCTAGTTCCCTTTAGACAAGGGGACCTTTCTGCCACTCCAGGTCAGAGGGCCGTTTCTCTAATGGGAAATAGCTGCTTCAGTGTGAGTGGGCTAGTTCAAATTAGACAAAAGGACCTTTCTGCCTTTCCAGGTTAGAGGGCCGTTTCTCTAATGGGAAATAGCTGCTTAAATGTGAGTGGGCTAGTTCCCATTATACGAGGGGACCTTTCTGCCTCTCCAGGTCAGAGGGCCATTTCTCTAATGAGGAATCGCTGCTTCAGTGTGAGTAGGCTAGTTGCCAAAAGACGGAAGGACCTTTCTGCTTCTCCAGGTCGGAGGGCGATTTCTCTAATGGGAAATAGCTGCTTCAGTGTGAGTGGGATAGTTCCCATTGTAGGAGGGGACCTTTTTGCCTCTCCAGGTCAGGGCCGTTACTCTAATGGGACATAGCTGCTTCAGTGTGAGTGGGCTAGTTCCCATTAGAAGAGAGGACCTTTCTGCATCTCCTGGTCAGAGGGCAGTTTCTCTAATGGGAAATAGCTACTTCACTGTGAGTAGGCTTGTTCCTATTAGACGAGAGGACCTTTCTGCCTCTCCAGTTCGAAGGGCCGTTTCTCTAATGGGAAATAGCTACTTCAGTGTGCGTTTGCTAGTTCGCATTAGACGAGGGGACCTTTCTGCCTCTCCAGGTCAGAGGGCCATTCTCTAATGGGAAATAGCTGCTTCAGAGTGAGTGGGATAGTTCCCATTAGACGAAAAGGATCTTTCTGCCTCTTCAGGTCGGAGGGCCATCTCTCTAATGGGAAATAGCTGCTTCAGTGTGAGTAGGCTCATTCCGAAAAGACAGAAGAAGCTTTCGCCTCTCCCGGTTGGAGTGCCGTTCCTCTAATGGGAAATAGCTGCTTCAGTGTGAGTGGGCTAGTTCCCATTAGACGAAAAGGATCTTTCTGCCTCTCCAGGTCGGAGTGCCGTTTCTCTAATGGGAAATAGCTGCTTCAGTGTGAGTGGGCTAGTTCCCATTAGACGTGGGGACCTTTCCGCCTCTCCAGGTCGGAGGGCCGTTTCTCTAATGGGTAATAGCTACTTCAGTGTGAGTGGGCTAGATCCCATTAGACGAGGAGACCTTTCTGTCTCTCCAGGTCGGAGGGCCATTTCTCTAACAGGCAATAGCTGCTTCAGTGTGAGTAGGCTCATTCCACTAGACAAAAGGACCTTTCGTGTCTCCAGGTCGGAGTGCCGTTCCTCTAATGGGATATAGCTGCTTCAGTGTGAGTGTGCTAATTCCCATTAGACAAGGGGACCTTTCTGCTTCTCCAGGTCAGAGGGCAGTTTCTCTAATGGGGAATAGCTGCTTCAGTGTGAGTGGGCACGTTCCCATTAGACGAGAGAACCCTTCTGCCTCTCCAGATCGGAGGGCCATTTCTCTAATGGGAAATAACTGCTTCGCTGTGAGTGGGCTAGTTCCCATTGGACGGGGTGACCTTTCTGCCTCTCTAGGTCGGAGGGCCGTTTCTCTAATGGGAAACAGCTGCTTCAGTGTGAGTGGGCTACTTCCCATTAGACGAGGGGACTTTTTTGCCTCTCCAGGTCGAAGGGCCGTTTCTCTAATGGAAAATACCTGCTTCAGTGTGAATGTGCTAGTTCGCATTAGACGAGGGGACCTTTTTGCCTCTCCCGATCGGAGGGCCGTTTCTCTAATGGGAAGTAGTTGCTTCAGTGTGGGTGGGCTAGTTCCCATTAGACGAATAGACCTTTCTGCCTCTCCAGGTCGGAGGGCCGTTTCTCTAGTGGAAAATAACTGCTTCAGTGTGAGTGGGCTAGTTCCCATTGGACAAGGGGACCTTTCTGCCTCTCCAGGTCTGAGGGCCGTTTCTCTAATGGGAAATACCTGCTTCAGTGTGAGTGGGCTAGTTCCCATTAGAGGAGGGGAACTTTCTGCCTCTCCAGGTCAGAGGGCCATTTCTCTAATGGGGAATAGCTGCTTCAGTGTCAGTGGGCTAGTTCCCATTAGACGAAAGGACATTTCTGCCTCTCCCGATCGGAGGGCCGTTTCTCTAATGGGAAGTAGGTGCTTCAGTGTGGGTGGGCTAGTTCCCATTAGACGAAAAGACCTTTATGCCTCTCCAGGTCGGAGGGACGTTTCTGTAATGGGAAATAGCTGCTTCAGTGTGAGTGGGCTAGTTCCCATATACGAGGGGACCCTTCTGCCTCTCTCTAGGTCGGTGGGCCGTTTCTCTAATGAGAAATAGCTGCTTCAGTGTGAGTAGGCTAGTTCCCATTGGTCAAGGGGACCTTTCTGCCTCTCCAGGTTGGAGGGCCGTTTCTCTAATGGGAAATAGCTGCTTCAGTGTGAGTGGGCTAGTTCCCATTAGACGAGGGGACCTTTCTGCCTTTCCAGGTCGGAAGGCCGTTTCTCTAATGGGAAATAGCTGCTTCAGTGTGAGTAGGCTAGCTCCCAATAGACGAAGGACCTTTCTGCCTCTCCAGGTCGGAGGGCCGTTTCTCTAATGGGAAATAACTGCTTCAGTGTGAGTGGGCTAGTTCCCATTGGACAAGGGGACCTTTCTGCC
Organism: Ambystoma mexicanum; assembly: GCF_040938575.1. Lineage (NCBI taxonomy): Eukaryota > Metazoa > Chordata > Amphibia > Caudata > Ambystomatidae > Ambystoma > Ambystoma mexicanum. Next base: position 235,067,610 of record NC_090926.1, on the reverse strand, counting down.
TCTCCAGGTCAGAGGGCCGTTTCTCTAATGGGAAATAGTTGCTTCAGTGTGAGTGGTCTAGTTCCGATTAGAGGAGGGGATCTTTCTGCCTCTCCAGCTCGGAGGGCCAAATCTTTAATGGGAAATAACTGCTTCAGTGTGAGTGGGCTAGTTCCCTTTAGACAAGAGGACATTTCTGCCTCTCCCGATCGGAGGGCCGTTTCTCTAATGGGAAGTAGCTGCTTCAGTGTGGGTGGGCTAGTTCCCATTAGACGAAAAGACCTTTCTGCCTCTCCAGGTCGAGAGGGACGTTTCTCTAATGGGAAATAGCTGCTTCAGTGTGAGTGGGCTAGTTCCCATATACGAGGGGACCCTTCTGCCTCTCTCTAGGTCGGAGGGCCGTTTCTCTAATGAGAAATAGCTGCTTCAGTGTGAGTAGGCTAGTTCCCATTGGTCAAGGAGACCTTTCTGCCTCTCTAGGTTGGAGGGCCGTTTCTCTAATGGGAAATAGCTGCTTCAGTGTGAGTGGGCTAGTTCCCATTGGACAAGGGGACTTTTCTGCCTCTCCAGGTCTGAGGGCCGTTTCTCTAATGGGAAATAGCTGCTTCAGAGTGAGTGGGCTAGTTCCCATTAGATGAAAAGGACCTTTCTGCCTCTCCAGGTCGAAGGGCCGTTTCTCTAATGGAAAATAGCTGCTTCAGTGTGAGTGGTCTAGTTCCCATTAGAGGAGGGGAGATTATTGCCTCTCCAGGTCAGAGGGCCATTTCTCTAATGGAGAATAGCTGGTTCAGTGTGAGTGGGCTAGTTCCCATGAGACGAGAGGACCTTTCTGCCTCTCCAAATCGGAGGGCCGTTTCTCTAATGGGAAATATCTGCTTCAGTGTGAGTAGGCGTGTTTCCATTAGACAAGAGGACCTTTCTGCCTCTCCAGTTCGGAGGGCTGTTTCTCTAATTGGAAATAGCTACTTTAGTGGGAGTTTGCTAGTTCCCATTAGACGAGGTGACCTTTCTGCCTCTCCAGATCAGACGGCCATTTCTCTAAAAATAGCTGCTTCAGTGTGATTGGGCTAGATCCCATTAGAAGAGGGGATCTTTCTGCCTCTCCTGGTCGGAGGGCAGTTTCTCTAATGGGAAGTACCTGCTTCAGTGTGGGTGGGCTAGTTCCCATTAGACGAAAAGACCTTTCTGCCTCTCCAGATCAGAGGGCTGTTTCTCTAATGGGAAATAACTGCTTCAGTGTGAGTGGGCTAGTTCCCATTAGAGGAGGGGACCTTTCTGCCTCTCCAGGTCGAAGGGCTGTTTCTCTAATGGAAAAAAGATTCTTCAGTGTGAGTGGGCTAGTTCCCTTTAGAGGAGGGCACCTTTCTGCCTCTCCTGGTCAGAGGGCCATTTCTCTAATGGAAATAGCTGCTTCAGTGTGAGTGGGCTAGTTCCCATTAGACGAGAGGACCTTTCTGCCTCTCCAGATCGGAGGGCCGTTTCTCTAATGGGAAATAGTTGCTTCACTGTGAGTGGGCTAGTTCCCATTAGACAGGGGGACCTTTTTGCCTCTCCAGGTCGGGGGGCCGTTTCTCTAATGGGAAATAGCTGCTTCAGTGTGAGTGGGCTAGTTACCATTAGACGAGGGGATCTTTCTGACTCTCCAGATCGGAGGGCAGATTCTCTAATGGGAAATAGCTGCTTCAGTGTGGGTGGGCCAGTTCCCATTAGACAAAAGGACCTTTCTGCCTCTCCAGGTCGGAGGGCCGTTTCTCTAATGGGAAATAGCTGCTTCAGTGTGAGTGGGCTAGTTCCCATTATACAAAGGGAACTTTCTGCTTCTCCAGGTCGGAGGGCCGTTTCTCTAATGAGAAATAGCTGCTTCAGTGTGAGTAAGCTAGTTTCCATTAGACGAGAGGACCTTTCTGCCTCTCCAGTTCGGAGGGCCGTTTCTCTAACGGGAAATAGCTGCTTCAGTGTGAGTGGAATAGTTTCCATTAGACGAAAAGGACCTTTCTGCTTCTCCAGGTTGGAGTGTCGTTTCTCTAATGGGAAATAGCTGCTTCAGTGTGAAGGGGCTAGTTCCCATTAGACAAGGGGATCTTTTTGCCTCTCCAGGTCGGAAGGCCATTTCTCTAATGGGAAATATCTACTTCAGTGTGAGTGGGCTAGTTCCCATTAGACGAGGGGACCTTTCTGCCTCTCGAGGTCGGAGTGCCATTTCTCTAATGGGAAATAGCTGCTTCGGTGTGAGTAGGCTCGTTCACCACTAGACGGAAGGACCTTTCTGCCTCTCCAGGTCGAAGTGCCGTTTCTCTAATGGGAAATAGCTGCTTCAGTGTGAGTGGGCTAGTTCAAATTAGACAAAAGGGCCTTTCTGCCTTTCCAGGTTGGAGGGCCGTTTCTCTAATGGGAAATAGCTGCTTCAGTGTGAGTGGGCTAGTTTCCATTATACGAGGGGACCTTTCTGCCTCTCCAGGTCAGAGGGCCATTTCTCTAATGAGGAATCGCTGCTTCAGTGTGAGTAGGCTAGTTGCCAAAAGACGGAAGGACCTTTCTGCCTCTCCAGGTCGGAGGGCGAATCTCTAATGGGAAATAGCTGCTTCAGAGTGAGTGGGATGGTTCCCATTAGACGAAAAGGATCTTTCTGCCTCTTCAGGTCAGAGGGCCATCTTTCTAATGGGAAATAGCTGCTTCAGTGTGAGTAGGCTCATTCCCAAAAGACGGAAGAAGCTTTCACCTCTCCCGGTTGGAGTGCCGTTCTTCTTATGGGAAATAGCTGCTTCAGTGTGAGTGGGCTAGTTCCCATTAGACGTGGGGACCTTTCCGCCTCTCCAGGTCGGAGGGCCGTTTCTCTAATGGGTAATAGCTACTTCAGTGTGAGTGGGCTAGATCCCATTAGACGAGGGGACCTTTCTGTCTCTCCAGGTCGGAGGGCCATTTCTCTAACAGGAAATAGCTGCTTCAGTGTGAGTAGGCTCATTCCAATAGACAAAAGGACCTTTTGCGTCTCCAGGTCGGAGTGCCGTTCCTATAATGGGATTTAGCTGCTTCAGTGTGAGTGTGCTAGTTCCCATTAGACAAGGGGACCTTTCTGCTTCTCCAGGTCAGAGGGCAGTTTCTCTAATGGGGAATAGCTGCTTCAGTGTGAGTGGGCATGTTCCCATTAGACGAGAGAACCTTTCTGCCTCTCCAGATCGAAGGGCCGTTTCTCTAATGGGAAATAACTGCTTCGCTGAGAGTGGGCTAGTTCCCATTGGACGGGGTGACCTTTCTGCCTCTCTAGGTCGGAGGGCCGTTTCTCTAATGGGAAACAGCTGCTTCAGTGTGAATATGCTAGTTCGCATTAGACGAGGAGACCTTTTTGCCTCTCCCGAACAGAGGGCCGTTTCTCTAATGGGAAGTAGCTGCTTCAGTGTGGGTGGGCTAGTTCCCATTAGACGAAAATACCTTTCTGCCTCTCCAGGTCAGAGGGCCGTTTCTCTAGTGGAAAATAACTGCTTCAGTGTGAGTGGGCTAGTTCCCATTGGACAAGGGGACCTTTCTGCCTCTCCAGGTCTGAGGGCCGTTTCTCTAATGGGAAATACCTGCTTCAATGTGATTGGGCTAGTTCCCATTGGACAAAAAGGACCTTTCTGCCCCTCCAGGTCGAAGGGCCGTTTCTCTAATGGAAAATAGTTGCTTCAGTGTGAGTGGTCTAGTTCCCATTAGAGGAGGGGAACTTTCTGCCTCTCCAGGTCAGAGGGCCATTTCTCTAATGGGGAACAGCTGGTTCAGTGTGAGTGGGCTAGTTCCCTTTAGACAAGAGGACATTTCTGCCTCTCCCGATCGGAGGGCCGTTTCTCTAATGGGAAGTAGCTGCTTCAGTGTGGGTGGGCTAGTTCCCATTAGACGAAAATACCTTTCTGCCTCTCCAGGTCGAGAGGGATGTTTCTCTAATGGGAAATAGCTGCTTCAGTTTGATTGGGCTAGTTCCCATATACGAGGGGACCCTTCTGCCTCTCTCTAGGTCGGAGGGCCGTTTCTCTAATGAGAAATAGCTGGTTCAGTGTGAGTAGGCTAGTTCCCATTGGTCAAGGAGAAGTTTCTGCCTCTCCAGGTTGGAGAGCAGTTTCTCTAATGGGAAATAGCTGCTTCAGTGTGAGTGGGCTAGTTCCCATTGGACAAGGGGACCTTTCTGCCTCTCCAGGTCGGAGGGCCATTTCTCTAATGGGAAATAGCTGCTTCAGAGTGAGTGGGCTAGTTCCCATTAGATGAAAAGGACCTTTCTGCCTCTCCAGGTCGAAGGGCAGTTTCTCTAATGGAAAATAGCTGCTTCAGTGTGAGTGGTCTTGTTCCCATTAGACGAGGGGACCTTTCTGCTTCTCCAGGTCAGAGGGCAGTTTCTCTAATGGGGAATAGCTGCTTCAGTGGGAGTGGGCATGTTCCCATTAGACGAGAGAACCTTTCTGCCTCTCGAGATCGGAGGGGCGTTTCTCTAATGGTAAATAACTGCTTCGCTGTGAGTGTGCTAGTTCCCATTGGACGGATTGACCTTTCTGCCTCTCTAGGTCGGAGGGCCGTTTCTCTAATGGAAAATACCTGCTTCAGTGTGGGTGGTCTAGTTCCCATTAGATGAAAGGACCTTTCTGCCTTTCCACGTTGGAGGGCCGTTTCTCTACTGGGAAATAGCTGCTTCAGTGTGACTGGGCTAGTTCCCACTAGACGAGGGGACCTTTCTGCCTTTCCAGATCGGAAGGCCTTTTCTCTAATAGGAAATAGCTGCTTCAGTGTGAGTAGGCTAGCTCCCAATAGACGGAAGGACCTTTCTGCCTCTCCAGGTCAGAAGGCCGTTTCTCTAATGGGAAATAACTGCTTCAGTGTGAGTGGGCTAGTTCCCATTTGACGAAAAGGACCTTTCTGCCTCTCCAGGTAGAAGGGCCGTTTCTCTAATGGAGAATAGTTGCTTCAGTGTGAGTGGTCTAGTTCCCATTAGAGGAGGGGAACTTTCTGCCTCTCCAGGTCAGAGGGCCATTTCTCTAATGGGGAATAGCTGGTTCAGTGTGAGCAGGCTAGTTCCCTTTAGACAAGAGGACATTTCTGCCTCTCCCGTTAGGAGGGCCGTTTCTATAATGGGAAATAGCTGCTTCATTGTGAGTGGGCTAGTTCCCATATACGAGGGGACCCTTCTGCCTCTCTCTAGGTCAGAGGGCCGTTTCTCTAATGAGAAATAGCTGCTTCAGTGTGAGTAGGCTAGTTCCCATTGGTCAAGGAGACCTTTCTGCCTCTCCAGGTTGCAGGGCCGTTTCTCTAATGGGAAATAGCTGCTTCAGTGTGAGTGGGCTAGTTCCCATTGGACAAGGGGACATTTCTGCCTCTCCAGGTCAGAGGGCCGTTTCTCTAATGGGAAATAGATGCTTCAGAGTGATTGAACTAGTTCCCATTAGATGAAATGGACCCTTCTGCCTCTCCAGGTCGAAGGGCCGTTTCTCTAATGGAAAATAGCTGCTTCAGTGTGAGTGGTCTAGTTCCCATTAGAGGAGGGGAGATTATTGCCTCTCCAGGTCAGAGGGCCATTTCTCTAATGGGCAATAGCTGGTTTAGTGTCAGTGGGCTAGTTCCCATTAGACGAGATGACCTTTCTGCCTCTCCAGGTCGGAAGGCCGTTTCTCTAATAGGAAATAGCTGCTTCAGTTGAGTGGGCACGTTCCCATTAGATGAGAGAACCTTTCTGCCTCTCCAGATCGGAGGGTCATTTCTCTAATGGGAAATAACTGCTTCGCTGTGAGTGGGCTGGTTCCCATTGGACAGGGTGACCTTTCTGCCTCTCTAGGTCGGAGAGACGTTTCTCTAATGGGAAACAGCTGCTTCAGTGTGAGTGGGCTACTTCCCATTAGACGAGGGGACTTTTTTGCCTCTCCAGGTCTAAGAGCCGTTTCTCTAATGGAAAATGCCTGCTTCAGTGTGAGTGGGCTAGTTCCCATTAGACAAGGGGACCTTTCTGCCTTTCCAGGTCGGAAGGCCGTTTCTATAATGGGAAATAGCTGCTTTAGTGTGAGTAGGCTAGCTCCCAATAGACGGAAGGACTTTTCTGCCTCTCCAGGTCGGAGGGCCGTTTCTCTAATGGGAAATAACTGCTTCAGTGTGAGTGGGCTAGTTCCCATTGGACAAGGGGACCTTTCTGCCTCTAAAGGTCGGAGGGCCGTTTCTCTAATGGGAAATACCTGCTTCAGTGTGAGTGGGCTAATTCCCATTAGACGAAAAGGACCTTTCTGCCTCTCCAGGTCGAAGGGCCATTTCTCTAATGGAAAATAGTTGTTTCAGTGTGAGTGCTCTAGTTCCCATTAGAGGAGGGGATCTTTCTGCCTCTCCAGGTCACAGGGCCATTTCTCTAATGGAAAATAGCTGCTTCAGTGTGAGTGGTCTAGTTCCCATTAGAGGAGGGGAGATTATTGCCTCTCCAGGTCAGAGGGCCATTTCTCTAATGGGCAATAGCTGGTTTAGTGTCAGTGGGCTAGTTCCCATTAGACGAGATGACCTTTCTGCCTCTCCAGGTCGGAAGGCCGTTTCTCTAATAGGAAATAGCTGCTTCAGTTGAGTGGGCACGTTCCCATTAGATGAGAGAACCTTTCTGCCTCTCCAGATCGGAGGGTCATTTCTCTAATGGGAAATAACTGCTTCGCTGTGAGTGGGCTGGTTCCCATTGGACAGGGTGACCTTTCTGCCTCTCTAGGTCGGAGAGACGTTTCTCTAATGGGAAACAGCTGCTTCAGTGTGAGTGGGCTACTTCCCATTAGACGAGGGGACTTTTTTGCCTCTCCAGGTCTAAGAGCCGTTTCTCTAATGGAAAATGCCTGCTTCAGTGTGAGTGGGCTAGTTCCCATTAGACAAGGGGACCTTTCTGCCTTTCCAGGTCGGAAGGCCGTTTCTATAATGGGAAATAGCTGCTTCAGTGTGAGTAGGCTAGCTCCCAATAGACGGAAGGACTTTTCTGCCTCTCCAGGTCGGAGGGCCGTTTCTCTAATGGGAAATAACTGCTTCAGTGTGAGTGGGCTAGTTCCCATTGGACAAGGGGACCTTTCTGCCTCTCCAGGTCGGAGGGCCGTTTCTCTAATGGGAAATACCTGCTTCAGTGTGAGTGGGCTAATTCCCATTAGACGAAAAGGACCTTTCTGCCTCTCCAGGTCGAAGGGCCATTTCTCTAATGGAAAATAGTTGTTTCAGTGTGAGTGCTCTAGTTCCCATTAGAGGAGGGGAACTTTCTGCCTCTCCAGGTCACAGGGCCATTTCTCTAATGGGGAATAGCTGGTTCAGTGTGAGTGGGCTAGTTCCCATTAAACAAAAGGACATTTCTGCCTCTCCAGATCGGAAGGCCGTTTCTCTAATAGGAAGTAGCTGCTTCAGTGTGGGTGGGCTAGTTCCCATTAGACGAAAGGACATTTCTGCCTCTCCAGATCGGAGGGACGTTTCTCTAATGGGAAATAGCTGCTTCTGTGTGAGTGGGCTAGTTCCCATATACGAGGGGACCCTTATGCCTCTCTCTAGGTCGGTGGGCCGTTTCTCTAATGATAAATAGCTGCTTCAGTGTGAGTAGGCTCGTTCCCATTGGTCAAGGGGACATTTCTGCCTCTCCACGTTGGAGGGCCGTTTCTCTAATGGGAAATAGCTGCTTCAGTGTGAGTGGGCTAGTTTCCATTGGACAAGGGGACCTTTCTGCCTCTCCAGGTCGGAGGGCCGTTTCTCTAATGGGAAATAGCTGCTTCAGAGTGAGTGGGCTAGTTCCCATTAGATGAAAAGGACCTTTCTGCCTCTCCAGGTCGAAGGGACGTTTCTGTAATGGAAAATAGCTGCTTCAGTGTGAGTGGTCTAGTTCCTATTAGAGGAGGGGAGATTATTGCCTCTCCAGGTCAGAGGGCCATTTCTCTAATGGGGAATAGCTGGTTCAGTGTGAGTGGGCACGTTCCCATTAGACGAGAGGACCTTTCTGCCTCTCCTGATCAGAGGGCCTTTTCTCGATTGGGAAATAGCTGCTTCAGTGTGAGTAGGCTAGCTTCCATTAGACGAGAGGACCTTTCTGCCTCTCCAGTTCGGAGGGCCGTTTCTCTAATTGGAAATAGCTACTTCAGTGGGAGTTTGCTAGTTCCCATTAAACGAGGTGACCTTTCTGCCTCTCCAGGTCAGAGGGCCATTTCTCTAATGGGAAATAGCTACTTCAGTGTGAGTGGGCTAGTTCCCATTAGAAGAGGGCATCTTTCTGCCTCTCCTGGTCAGAGGGCAGTTTCTCTAATGGGAAGAAGCTGCTTCAGTGTGGGTGGGCTAGTTCCCATATACGAGGGGACCCTTCTGCCTCTCCAGGTCGGAGGGCCATTTCTCCAATGAAAAATAGCTGCTTCAGTGTGAGTAGGCTTTTTCCATTAGACAAGAGGACCTTTCTGCCTCTCCAGTGCTGAGGACCGTTCCACTAATGGGAAATAACTACTTCAGTGTGAGTTTGCTAGTTCCCATTAGACAAGGGGACCTTTCTGCTTCTGTAGGTCAGAGGGCCATTTCTCTAATGGGAAATAGCTGATTCAGTGTGAGTGGGCTAGTTCCCATTAGACGAGGCGACCTTTCTATCTTTTCAGGTCGTAGGGCTGTTTCTCTAACCGGAAACAGCTGCTTCAGTGTGAATGGGCACGTTCCCATTAGACGAGGGGACCTTTCTGCCTCTCCAGGTCGGAAGGTTGTTTCTCTAATGGGAAATAGCTGCTTCAGTGTGAGTGGGCTAGTTCACATTAGACGAAAGGACCTTTCTGCCTCTACATGTCAGAAGGCCGTTTCTCCAATGGGAAATAGTTGCTTCAGTGTGAGTGGGCTAGTTCCCATTAGACAAAAGGACCTTTCTGCCTCTCCAGGTCGGAGGGCCATTTCTCTGATGGAAAATAGCTGCTTCAGTGTGAGTGGGCTAGTTCCCATAAGACGAGGGGACATTTCTGCCTCTCCAGGTCAGAGTGACGTTTCTATAATGGGAAATAGCTGCTTCAGTTTCAGTGGTCTAGTTCCCATGAGACGAGAGGACCTTTCTGCCTCTCCAGGTCAGAGTGACGTTTCTATAATGGGAAATAGCTGCTTCAGTTTCAGTGGTCTAGTTCCCATGAGACGAGAGGACCTTTCTGCCTCTCCAGGTCAGAGGGCCGTTTCTCTGATGGGAAATTGTTGCTTCAGTGTGAGTAGACTAGCTCCCAATAGACGGAAGGACCTTTCTGCCTCTCCAGGTCGGAGGGCCGTTTCTCTAATGGGAAATACCTGCTTCAGTGTGAGTGGGCTAGTTCCCATTAGACGAAAAGGACCTTTCTGCCTCTCCAGGTCGAAGGGCCGTTTCTCTAATGGAAAATGGTTGCTTCAGTGTGAGTGGGCTAGTTCCCATTAGACAAAAGGACCTTTCTGCCTCTCCAGGTCGGAGGGCCATTTCTCTGATGGAAAATAGCTGCTTCAGTGTGAGTGGGCTAGTTCCCATAAGACAAGGGGACATTTCTGCCTCTCCAGGTCAGAGTGACGTTTCTATAATGGGAAATAGCTGCTTCAGTGTCAGTGGTCTAGTTCCCATGAGACGAGAGGACCTTTCTGCCTCTCCAGGTCAGAGGACCGTTCCTCTAAAGGGAAATAGCTGCTTTAGTGTGGGTGGGCTAGTTCCCATTAGACAAGTGGACCTTTCTGTCTCTCCAGGCCAGAGGGCAGTTTCTCTAATGGGAAATAGCTGCTTCAGTGTGAGTGGGCTAGTTCTCATTGGTCAAGGGGACCTTTCTGCCTCTCCAGGTTGGAGGGCTGTTTCTCTAATGGCAAATAGCTGCTTCAGTGTGAGTGGGCGAGTTTCCATTGGACAAGGGGACCTTTTTGCCTCTCCTGGTCAAAGGGCCGTTTCTCTAATGGGAAATAGCTGCTTCAGTGTGGGTGGGCTAGTTCCCATTAGATGAAAGGACCTTTCTGCCTTTCCACGTTGGAGGGCTGTTTCTCTAATGGGAAATAGCTGCTTCAGTGTGAGTGGGCTAGTTCCCATTAGACGAGCGGACCTTTCTTCCTTTCCAGGTCGGAAGGCCGTTTCTCTGATGGGAAATAGCTGCTTCAGTGTGAGTAGGCTAGCTCCCAATAGACGGAAGGACCTTTCTGCCTCTCCAGGTCGGACAGCCGTTTCTCTAATGGGAAATACCTGCTTCAGTGTGAGTGGGCTCGTTCCCATTAGAGGAAAAGGACCTTTCTGCCTCTCCAGGTCGAAGGGCCGTTTCTCTAATGGAAAATAGTTGCTTCAGTGTGAGTGGTCTAGTTCCCATTAGAGGAGGGGAACTTTCTGCCTCTCCAGGTCAGAGGGCCATTTCTCTAATGGGGAATAGCTGGTTCAGTGTGAGTGCGCTAGTTCCCTTTAGACTAGAGGACATTTCTGCCTCTCCCGATCGGAGGGCCGTTTCTCTAATGGGAAGTAGCTGCTTCAGTGTGGGTGGGCTAGTTCCCATTAGATGAAAAGACCTTTCCGCCTCTCCAGGTCGAGATTGACGTTTCTCTAATGGGAAATAGCTGCTTCAGTGTGAGTGGGCTAGTTCCCATATACGAGGGGACCCTTTTGCCTCTCTCTAGGTCGGAGGGCCATTTCTCTAATGAGAAATAGCTGGTTCAGTGTGAGTAGGCTAGTTCCCATTGGTCAAGGAGACCTTTCTGCCTCTCCAGGTTGGAGAGCTGTTTCTCTAATGGGAAATAGCTGCTTCAGTGTGAGTGGGCTAGTTCCCATTGGACAAGGGGATCTTTCTGCCTCTCCAGGTCGGAGGGCCGTTTCTCTAATGGGAAATAGCTGCTTCAGAGTGAGTGGGCTAGTTCCCATTAGATGAAAAGGACCTTTCTGCCTCTCCAGGTCGAAGGGCCGTTTCTCTAATGGAAAATAGCTGATTCAGTGTGAGTGGTCTAGTTCCCATTAGAGGAGGGGAGATTATTGCCTCTCCAGGTCAGAGGGCCATTTCTCTAATGGGGAATAGCTGGTTCAGTGTGAGTGGGCTAGTTCCCATTAGACGAGAGGACCTTTCTGCCTCTCCCGATCGGGGGGCTGTTTCTCTAATGGGAAATAGCTGCTTCAGTGTGAGTAGGCTAGTTTCCATTAGACGAGAGGACCTTTCTGCCTCTCCAGATCGTAGGGCCGTTTCTCTAATTGGAAATAGCTACTTCAGTGGGAGTTTGCTAGTTCCCATTAGACGAGGTGACCTTTCTGCCTCTCCAGGTCAGAGGGCCATTTCTCTAATGGGAAATAGCTGCTTCAGTGTGAGTGGGCTAGATCCCATTAGAAGAGGGGATCTTTCTGCCTCTCCTGGTCGGAGGGCAGTTTCTCTAATGGGGAGTAGCTGCTTCAGTCTGGGTGGGCTAGTTCCCATTAGACGAAAAGACCTTTCTGCCTCCCCAGGTCGGAAGGCCGTTTCTCTAATGGGAAATAGCTGCTTCAGTGGAGAGGGCACGTTCCCATTAGACGAGAGAACCTTTCTGCCTCTCCAGATCGGAGGGCCGTTTCTCTAATGGGAAATAACTGCTTCGCTGTGAGTGGGCTAGTTCCCATTGGACGGGGTGACCTTTCTGCCTCTCTAGGTCGGTGGGCCGTTTCTCTAATGGGAAACAGCTGCTTCAGTGTGAGTGGGCTACTTCCCATTAGACAAGGGGACTTTTCTGCCTCTCCAGGTCGAAGGGCCGTTTCTCTAATGGAAAATAGTTGCTTCAGTGTGAGTGGTCTAGTTCCCATTAGAGGAGGGGAACTTTCTGCCTCTCCAGGTCAGAGGGCCATTTCTCTAATGGGGAATAGCTGGTTCAGTGTGAGTGCGCTAGTTCCCTTTAGACTAGAGGACATTTCTGCCTCTCCCGATCGGAGGGCCGTTTCTCTAATGGGAAGTAGCTGCTTCAGTGTGGGTGGGCTAGTTCCCATTAGATGAAAAGAGCTTTCTGCCTCTCCAGGTCGAGATTGACGTTTCTCTAATGGGAAATAGCTGCTTCAGTGTGAGTGGGCTAGTTCCCATATACGAGGGGACCCTTTTGCCTCTCTCTAGGTCGGAGGGCCGTTTCTCTAATGAGAAATAGCTGGTTCAGTGTGAGTAGGCTAGTTCCCATTGGTCAAGGAGACCTTTCTGCCTCTCCAGGTTGGAGAGCCGTTTCTCTAATGGGAAATAGCTGCTTCAGTGTGAGTGGGCTAGTTCCCATTGGACAAGGGGATCTTTCTGTCTCTCCAGGTCGGAGGGCCGTTTCTCTAATGGGAAATAGCTGCTTCAGAGTGAGTGGGCTAGTTCCCATTAGATGAAAAGGACCTTTCTGCCTCTCCAGGTCCAAGGGCCGTTTCTCTAATGGAAAATAGCTGATTCAGTGTGAGTGGTCTAGTTCCCATTAGAGGAGGGGAGATTATTGCCTCTCCAGGTCAGAGGGCCATTTCTCTAATGGGGAATAGCTGGTTCAGTGTGAGTGGGCTAGTTCCCATTAGACGAGAGGACCTTTCTGCCTCTCCCGATCGGGGGGCTGTTTCTCTAATGGGAAATAGCTGCTTCAGTGTGAGTAGGCTAGTTTCCATTAGACGAGAGGACCTTTCTGCCTCTCCAGATCGTAGGGCCGTTTCTCTAATTGGAAATAGCTACTTCAGTGGGAGTATGCTAGTTCCCATTAGACGAGGTGACCTTTCTGCCTCTCCAGGTCAGAGGGCCATTTCTCTAATGGGAAATAGCTGCTTCAGTGTGAGTGGGCTAGATCCCATTAGAAGAGGGGATCTTTCTGCCTCTCCTGGTCGGAGGGCAGTTTCTCTAATGGGGAGTAGCTGCTTCAGTCTGGGTGGGCTAGTTCCCATTAGACGAAAAGACCTTTCTGCCTCCCCAGGTCGGAAGGCCGTTTCTCTAATGGGAAATAGCTGCTTCAGTGGAGAGGGCACGTTCCCATTAGACGAGAGAACCTTTCTGCCTCTCCAGATTGGAGGGCCGTTTCTCTAATGGGAAATAACTGCTTCGCTGTGAGTGGGCTAGTTCCCATTGGACGGGGTGACCTTTCTGCCTCTCTAGGTCGGAGGGCCGTTTCTCTAATGGGAAACAGCTGCTTCAGTGTGAGTGGGCTACTTCCCATTAGACAAGGGGACTTTTTTGCCTCTCCAGGTCGAAGGGCCGTTTCTCTAATGGAAAAAACATACTTCAGTGTGAGTGGGCTCGTTCCCATTAGACGAGGGGACCTTTCTGCCTTTCCAGGTCGGAAGGCCGTTTCTATAATGGGAAATAGCTGCTTCAGTGTGAGTAGACTAGCTCCCAATAGGCGGAAGGACCTTTCTGCCTCTCCAGTTTGGAGGGCTGTTTCTCTAATTGGAAATAGCTACTTCAGTGGGAGTTTGCTAGTTCCCATTAGACGAGGTGACCTTTCTGCCTCTCCAGATCAGAGGGCCATTTCTCTAATGGAAAATAGCTGCTTCAGTGTTATTGGGCTAGATCCCATTAGAAGAGGGGATCTTTCTGCCTCTCCTGGTCGGAGGGCAGTTTCTCTAATGGGAAGTACCTGCTTCAGTGTGGGTGGGCTAGTTCCCATTAGACGAAAAGACCTTTCTGCCTCTCCAGGTCAGAGGGCTGTTTCTCTAATGGGAAATAACTGCTTCAGTGTGAGTGGGCAAGTTCCCATTAGACGTGGGACCTTTCTGCCTCTCCAGGTCGAAGGGCTGTTTCTCTAATGGAAAATAGCTTCTTCAGTGTGAGTGGGCTAGTTCCCTTTAGAGGAGGGGACCTTTCTGCCTCTCCTGGTCAGAGGGCCATTTCTCTAATGGAAATAGCTGCTTCAGTGTGAGTGGGCTAGTTCCCATTAGACGAGAGGACCTTTCTGCCTCTCCAGATCGGAGGGCCGTTTCTCTAATGGGAAATAGTTGCTTCACTGTGAGTGGGCTAGTTCCCATTAGACAGGGGGACCTTTTTGCCTCTCCAGGTCGGGGGGCCGTTTCTCTAATGGGAAATAGCTGCTTCAGTGTGAGTGGGCTAGTTACCATTAGACGAGGGGATCTTTCTGACTCTCCAGATCAGCGGGCAGATTCTCTAATGGGAAATAGCTGCTTCAGTGTGGGTGGGCCAGTTCCCATTAGACAAAAGGACCTTTCTGCCTCTCCAGGTCGGAGGGCCGTTTCTCTAATGGGAAATAGCTGCTTCAGTGTGAGTGGGCTAGTTCCCATTATACAAAGGGAACTTTCTGCTTCTCCAGGTCGGAGGGCAGTTTCTCTAATGAGAAATAGCTGCTTCAGTGTGAGTAAGCTAGTTTCCATTAGACGAGAGGACCTTTCTGCCTCTCCAGTTCGGAGGGCCGTTTCTCTAACGGGAAATAGCTGCTTCAGTGTGAGTGGAATAGTTTCCATTAGACGAAAAGGACCTTTCTGCTTCTCCAGGTTGGAGTGCCGTTTCTCTAATGGGAAATAGCTGCTTCAGTGTGAAGGGGCTAGTTCCCATTAGACAAGGGGATCTTTTTGCCTCTCCAGGTCGGAAGGCCATTTCTCTAATGGGAAATATCTACTTCAGTGTGAGTGGGCTAGTTCCCATTAGACGAGGGGACCTTTCTGCCTCTCGAGGTCGGAGTGCCATTTCTCTAATGGGAAATAGCTGCTTCGGTGTGAGTAGGCTCGTTCCCACTAGACGGAAGGACCTTTCTGCCTCTCCAGGTCGGAGTGCCGTTTCTCTAATGGGGAATAGCTGCTTCAGTGTGAGTGGGCTAGTTCCCTTTAGACGAGGGGACCTTTCTGCCACTCCAGGTCAGAGGGCCGTTTCTCTAATGGGAAATAGCTGCTTCAGTGTGAGTGGGCTAGTTCAAATTAGACAAAAGGGCCTTTCTGCCTTTCCAGGTTGGAGGGCCGTTTCTCTAATGGGAAATAGCTGCTTCAGTGTGAGTGGGCTAGTTCCCATTATACGAGGGGACCTTTCTGCCTCTCCAGGTCAGAGGGCCATTTCTCTAATGAGGAATCGCTGCTTCAGTGTGAGTAGGCTAGTTGCCAAAAGACGGAAGGACCTTTCTGCCTCTCCAGGTCGGAGGGCGATTCTCTAATGGGAAATAGCTGCTTCAGAGTGAGTGGGATTGTTCCCATTAGACGAAATGGATCTTTCTGCCTCTTCAGGTCAGAGGGCCATCTCTCTAATGGGAAATAGCTGCTTCAGTGTGAGTAGGCTCATTCCCAAAAGACGGAAGAAGCTTTCGCCTCTCCCGGTTGGAGTGCCGTTCTTCTAATGGGAAATAGCTGCTTCAGTGTGAGTGGGCTAGTTCCCATTAGACGTGGGGACCTTTCCGCCTCTCCAGGTCGGAGGGCCGTTTCTCTAATGGGTAATAGCTACTTCAGTGTGAGTGGGCTAGATCCCATTAGACGAGGGGACCTTTTTGTCTCTCCAGGTCGGAGGGCCATTTCTCTAACAGGAAATAGCTGCTTCAGTGTGAGTAGGCTCATTCCAATAGACAAAAGGACCTTTCGCGTCTCCAGGTCGGAGTGCCGTTCCTATAATGGGATTTAGCTGCTTCAGTGTGAGTGTGCTAGTTCCCATTAGACAAGGGGACCTTTCTGCTTCTCCAGGTCAGAGGGCAGTTTCTCTAATGGGGAACAGCTGCTTCAGTGTGAGTGGGCACGTTCCCATTAGATGAGAGAACCTTTCTGCCTCTCCAGATCGGAGGGCCGTTTCTCTAATGGGAAATAACTGCTTTGCTGAGAGTGGGCTAGTTCCCATTGGACGGGGTGACCTTTCTGCCTCTCTAGGTCGGAGGGCCGTTTCTCTAATGGGAAACAGCTGCTTCAGTGTGAGTGGGCTACTTCCCATTAGACGAGGGGACTTTTTTGCCTCTCCCGGTCGAAGGGCCGTTTCTCTAATGGAAAATACCTGCTTCAGTGTGAATGTGCTAGTTCGCATTAGACGAGGAGACCTTTTTGCCTCTCCCGAACAGAGGGCCGTTTCTCTAATGGGAAGTAGCTGCTTCAGTGTGGGTGGGCTAGTTCCCATTAGACGAAAATACCTTTCTGCCTCTCCAGGTCAGAGGGCCGTTTCTCTAGTGGAAAATAACTGCTTCAGTGTGAGTGGGCTAGTTCCCATTGGACAAGGGGACCTTTCTGCTGCCTCTCCAGGTCTGAGGGCCGTTTCTCTAATGGGAAATACCTGCTTCAGTGTGAGTGGGCTAGTTCCCATTGGACGAAAAGGACCTTTCTGCCCCTCCAGGTCGAAGGGCCGTTTGTCTAATGGAAAATAGTTGCTTCAGTGTGAGTGGTCTAGTTCCCATTAGAGGAGGGGAACTTTCTGCCTCTCCAGGTCAGAGGGCCATTTCTCTAATGGGGAACAGCTGGTTCAGTGTGAGTGGGCTAGTTCCCTTTAGACAAGAGGACATTTCTGCCTCTCCCGATCGGAGGGCCGTTTCTCTAATGGGAAGTAGCTGCTTCAGTGTGGGTGGGCTAGTTCCCATTAGACGAAAATACCTTTCTGCCTCTCCAGGTCGAGAGGGACGTTTCTCTAATGGGAAATAGCTGCTTCAGTTTGATTGGGCTAGTTCCCATATACGAGGGGACCCTTCTGCCTCTCTCTAGGTCGGAGGGCCGTTTCTCTAATGAGAAATAGCTGGTTCAGTGTGAGTAGGCTAATTCCCATTGGTCAAGGAGAAGTTTCTGCCTCTCCAGGTTGGAGAGCAGTTTCTCTAATGGGAAATAGCTGCTTCAGTGTGAGTGGGCTAGTTCCCATTGGACAAGGGGACCTTTCTGCCTCTCCAGGTCGGAGGGCCATTTCTCGAATGGGAAATAGCTGCTTCAGAGTGAGTGGGCTAGTTCCCATTAGATGAAAAGGACCTTTCAGCCTCTCCAGGTCGAAGGGCAGTTTCTCTAATGGAAAATAGCTGCTTCAGTGTGAGTGGTCTTGTTCCCATTAGACGAGGGGACCTTTCTGCTTCTCCAGGTCAGAGGGCAGTTTCTCTAATGGGGAATAGCTGCTTCAGTGGGAGTGGGCATGTTCCCATTAGACGAGAGAACCTTTCTGCCTCTCGAGATCGGAGGGCCGTTTCTCTAATGGTAAATAACTGCTTCGCTGTGAGTGTGCTAGTTCCCATTGGACGGATTGACCTTTCTGCCTCTCTAGGTCGGAGGGCCGTTTCTCTAATGGAAAATACCTGCTTCAGTGTGGGTGGTCTAGTTCCCATTAGATGAAAGGACCTTTCTGCCTTTCCACGTTGGAGGGCCGTTTCTCTACTGGGAAATAGCTGCTTCAGTGTGACTGGGCTAGTTCCCACTGGACGAGGGGACCTTTCTGCCTTACCAGATCGGAAGGCCTTTTCTCTAATAGGAAATAGCTGCTTCAGTGTGAGTAGGCTAGCTCCCAATAGACGGAAGGACCTTTCTGCCTCTCCAGGTCAAAAGGCCGTTTCTCTAATGGGAAATAACTGCTTCAGTGTGAGTGGGCTAGTTCCCATTTGACGAAAAGGACCTTTCTGCCTCTCCAGGTAGAAGGGCCGTTTCTCTAATGGAGAATAGTTGCTTCAGTGTGAGTGGTCTAGTTCCCATTAGAGGAGGGGAACTTTCTGCCTCTCCAGGTCAGAGGGCCATTTCTCTAATGGTGAATAGCTGGTTCAGTGTGAGCAGGCTAGTTCCCTTTAGACAAGAGGACATTTCTGCCTGTCCCGTTAGGAGGGCCGTTTCTATAATGGGAAATAGCTGCTTCATTGTGAGTGGGCTAGTTCCCATATACGAGGGGACCCTTCTGCCTCTCTCTAGGTCAGAGGGCCGTTTCTCTAATGAGAAATAGCTGCTTCAGTGTGAGTAGGCTAGTTCCCATTGGTCAAGGAGACCTTTCTGCCTCTCCAGGTTGGAGGGCCGTTTCTCTAATGGGAAATAGCTGCTTCAGTGTGAGTGGGCTAGTTCCCATTGGACAAGGGGACCTTTCTGCCTCTCCAGGTCAGAGGGCCGTTTCTCTAATGGGAAATAGCTGCTTCAGAGTGATTGAGCTAGTTCCCATTAGATGAAATGGACCCTTCTGCCTCTCCAGGTCGAAGGGCCGTTTCTCTAATGGAAAATAGCTGCTTCAGTGTGAGTGGTCTAGTTCCCATTAGAGGAGGGGAGATTATTGCCTCTCCAGGTCAGAGGGCCATTTCTCTAATGGGCAATAGCTGGTTCAGTGTCAGTGGGCTAGTTCCCATTAGACGAGATGACCTTTCTGCCTCTCCAGGTCGGAAGGCCGTTTCTCTAATAGGAAATAGCTGCTTCAGTTGAGTGGGCACGTTCCCATTAGATGAGAGAACCTTTCTGCCTCTCCAGATCGGAGGGTCATTTCTCTAATGGGAAATAACTGCTTCAGTGTGAGTGGGCTACTTCCCATTAGACGAGGGGACGTTTTTGCCTCTCCAGGTCTAAGAGCCGTTTCTCTAATGGAAAATGCCTGCTTCAGTGTGAGTGGGCTAGTTCCCATTAGACAAAGGGACCTTTCTGCCTTTCCAGGTCGGAAGGCCGTTTCTATAATGGGAAATAGCTGCTTCAGTGTGAGTAGGCTAGCTCCCAATAGACGGAAGGACTTTTCTGCCTCTCCAGGTCGGAGGGCCGTTTCTCTAATGGGAAATAACTGCTTCAGTGTGAGTGGGCTAGTTCCCATTGGACAAGGGGACCTTTCTGCCTCTCCAGGTCGGAGGGCCGTTTCTCTAATGGGAAATACCTGCTTCAGTGTGAGTGGGCTAATTCCCATTAGACGAAAAGGAACTTTCTGCCTCTCCAGGTCGAAGGGCCATTTCTCTAATGGAAAATAGTTGCTTCAGTGTGAGTGCTCTAGTTCCCATTAGAGGAGGGGAACTTTCTGCCTCTCCAGGTCACAGGGCCATTTCTCTAATGGGGAATAGCTGGTTCAGTGTGAGTGGGCTAGTTCCCATTAAACAAAAGGACATTTCTGCCTCTCCAGATCGGAAGGCCGTTTCTCTAATAGGAAGTAGCTGCTTCAGTGTGGGTGGGCTAGTTCCCATTAGACGAAAAGACCTTTCTGCCTCTGCAGGTCGGAGGGACGTTTCTCTAATGGGAAATAGCTGCTTCTGTGTGAGTGGGCTAGTTCCCATATACGAGGGGACCCTTCTGCCTCTCTCTAGGTCGGTGGGCCGTTTCTCTAATGATAAATAGCTGCTTCAGTGTGAGTAGGCTCGTTCCCATTGGTCAAGGGGACATTTCTGCCTCTCCACGTTGGAGGGCCGTTTCTCTAATGGGAAATAGCTGCTTCAGTGTGAGTGGGCTAGTTTCCATTGGACAAGGGGACCTGTTCTGCCTCTCCAGGTCGGAGGGCCGTTTCTCTAATGGGAAATAGCTGCTTCAGAGTGAGTGGGCTAGTTCCCATTAGATGAAAAGGACCTTTCTGCCTCTCCAGGTCGAAGGGCCGTTTCTGTAATGGAAAATAGCTGCTTCAGTGTGAGTGGTCTAGTTCCTATTAGAGGAGGGGAGATTATTGCCTCTCCAGGTCAGAGGGCCATTTCTCTAATGGGGAATAGCTGGTTCAGTGTGAGTGGGCACGTTCCCATTAGACGAGAGGACCTTTCTGCCTCTCCCGATCAGAGGGCCTTTTCTCGATTGGGAAATAGCTGCTTCAGTGTGAGTAGGCTAGCTTCCATTAGACGAGAGGACCTTTCTGCCTCTCCAGTTCGGAGGGCCGTTTCTCTAATTGGAAATAGCTACTTCAGTGGGAGTTTGCTAGTTCCCATTAAACGAGGTGACCTTTCTGCCTCTCCAGGTCAGAGGGCCATTTCTCTAATGGGAAATAGCTACTTCAGTGTGAGTGGGCTAGTTCCCATTAGAAGAGGGCATCTTTCTGCCTCTCCTGGTCAGAGGGCAGTTTCTCTAATGGGAAGAAGCTGCTTCAGTGTTGTTTGGGCTAGTTCCCATATACGAGGGGACCCTTCTACCTCTCCAGGTCGGAGGGCCATTTCTCCAATGAAAAATAGCTGCTTCAGTGTGAGTAGGCTAGTTTCCATTAGACAAGAGGACCTTTCTGCCTCTCCAGCGCTGAGGACCGTTCCACTAATGGGAAATAACTACTTCAGTGTGAGTTTGCTAGTTCCCATTAGACAAGGGGACCTTTCTGCTTCTGCAGGTCAGAGGGCCATTTCTCTAATGGGAAATAGCTGCTTCAGTGTGAGTGGGCTAATTCCCATTAGACGAAAAGGAACTTTCTGCCTCTCCAGGTCGAAGGGCCATTTCTCTAATGGAAAATAGTTGCTTCAGTGTGAGTGCTCTAGTTCCCATTAGAGGAGGGGAACTTTCTGCCTCTCCAGGTCACAGGGCCATTTCTCTAATGGGGAATAGCTGGTTCAGTGTGAGTGGGCTAGTTCCCATTAAACAAAAGGACATTTCTGCCTCTCCAGATCGGAAGGCCGTTTCTCTAATAGGAAGTAGCTGCTTCAGTGTGGGTGGGCTAGTTCCCATTAGACGAAAAGACCTTTCTGCCTCTGCAGGTCGGAGGGACGTTTCTCTAATGGGAAATAGCTGCTTCTGTGTGAGTGGGCTAGTTCCCATATACGAGGGGACCCTTCTGCCTCTCTCTAGGTCGGTGGGCCGTTTCTCTAATGATAAATAGCTGCTTCAGTGTGAGTAGGCTCGTTCCCATTGGTCAAGGGGACATTTCTGCCTCTCCACGTTGGAGGGCCGTTTCTCTAATGGGAAATAGCTGCTTCAGTGTGAGTGGGCTAGTTTCCATTGGACAAGGGGACCTGTTCTGCCTCTCCAGGTCGGAGGGCCGTTTCTCTAATGGGAAATAGCTGCTTCAGAGTGAGTGGGCTAGTTCCCATTAGATGAAAAGGACCTTTCTGCCTCTCCAGGTCGAAGGGCCGTTTCTGTAATGGAAAATAGCTGCTTCAGTGTGAGTGGTCTAGTTCCTATTAGAGGAGGGGAGATTATTGCCTCTCCAGGTCAGAGGGCCATTTCTCTAATGGGGAATAGCTGGTTCAGTGTGAGTGGGCACGTTCCCATTAGACGAGAGGACCTTTCTGCCTCTCCCGATCAGAGGGCCTTTTCTCGATTGGGAAATAGCTGCTTCAGTGTGAGTAGGCTAGCTTCCATTAGACGAGAGGACCTTTCTGCCTCTCCAGTTCGGAGGGCCGTTTCTCTAATTGGAAATAGCTACTTCAGTGGGAGTTTGCTAGTTCCCATTAAACGAGGTGACCTTTCTGCCTCTCCAGGTCAGAGGGCCATTTCTCTAATGGGAAATAGCTACTTCAGTGTGAGTGGGCTAGTTCCCATTAGAAGAGGGCATCTTTCTGCCTCTCCTGGTCAGAGGGCAGTTTCTCTAATGGGAAGAAGCTGCTTCAGTGTGGGTGGGCTAGTTCCCATATACGAGGGGACCCTTCTGCCTCTCCAGGTCGGAGGGCCATTTCTCCAATGAAAAATAGCTGCTTCAGTGTGAGTAGGCTAGTTTCCATTAGACAAGAGGACCTTTCTGCCTCTCCAGCGCTGAGGACCGTTCCACTAATGGGAAATAACTACTTCAGTGTGAGTTTGCTAGTTCCCATTAGACAAGGGGACCTTTCTGCTTCTGCAGGTCAGAGGGCCATTTCTCTAATGGGAAATAGCTGATTCAGTGTGAGTGGGCTAGTTCCCATTAGACGAGGCGACCTTTCTATCTTTTCAGGTCGTAGGGCTGTTTCTCTAACCGGAAACAGCTGCTTCAGTGTGAATGGGCACGTTCCCATTAGACGAGGGGACCTTTCTGCCTCTCCAGGTCGGAAGGTTGTTTCTCTAATGGGAAATAGCTGCTTCAGTGTGAGTGGGCTAGTTCACATTAGACGAAAGGACCTTTCTGCCTCTACAGGTCGGAAGGCCTTTTCTCCAATGGGAAATAGTTGCTTCAGTGTGAGTGGGCTAGTTCCCATTAGACAAAAGGACCTTTCTGCCTCTCCAGGTCGGAGGGCCATTTCTCTGATGGAAAATAGCTGCTTCAGTGTGAGTGGGCTAGTTCCCATAAGACGAGGGGACATTTCTGCCTCTCCAGGTCAGAGTGACGTTTCTATAATGGGAAATAGCTGCTTCAGTTTCAGTGGTCTAGTTCCCATGAGACGAGAGGACCTTTCTGCCTCTCCAGGTCAGAGTGACGTTTCTATAATGGGAAATAGCTGCTTCAGTGTGAGTGGGCTAGTTCCCATTGGTCAAGGGGACCTTTCTGCCTCTCCAGGTTGGAGGGCCGTTTCTCTAATGGGAAATAGCTGCTTCAGTGTGAGTGGGCTAGTTTCCATTGGACAAGGGGACCTTTTGCCTCTCCTAGTCAGAGGGCCGTTTCTCTAATGGGAAATAGCTGCTTCAGTGTGGGTGGGCTAGTTCCCATTAGATGAAAGGACCTTTCTGCCTTTCCACGTTGGAGGGCCGTTTCTCTAATGGGAAATAGCTGCTTCAGTGTGAGTGGGCTAGTTCCCATTAGATGAGCGGACCTTTCTGCCTTTCCAGGTCGGAAGGCCGTTTCTCTGATGGGAAATAGCTGCTTCAGTGTGAGTAGACTAGCTCCCAATAGACGGAAGGACCTTTCTGCCTCTCCAGGTCGGAGGGCCGTTTATCTAATGGGAAATACCTGCTTCAGTGTGAGTGGGCTAGTTCCCATTAGACGAAAAGGACCTTTCTGCCTCTCCAGGTCGAAGGGCCGTTTCTCTAATGGAAAATAGTTGCTTCAGTGTGAGTGGGCTAGTTCCCTTTAGACAAAAGGACCTTTCTGCCTCTCCAGGTCAGAGGGCCATTTCTCTGATGGAAAATAGCTGCTTCAGTGTGAGTGGGCTAGTTCCCATAAAACAAGGGGACATTTCTGCCTCTCCAGGTCAGAGTGACGTTTCTATGATGGGAAATAGCTGCTTCAGTGTCAGTGGTCTAGTTCCCATGAGACGAGAGGACCTTTCTGCCTCTCCAGGTCAGAGGACCGTTCCTCTAAAGGGAAATAGCTGCTTTAGTGTGGGTGGGCTAGTTCCCATTAGACAAGTGGACCTTTCTGTCTCTCCAGGCCAGAGGGCAGTTTCTCTAATGGGAAATAGCTGCTTCAGTGTGAGTGGGCTAGTTCCCATTGGTCAAGGGGACCTTTCTGCCTCTCCAGGTTGGAGGGCTGTTTCTCTAATGGCAAATAGCTGCTTCAGTGTGAGTGGGCGAGTTTCCATTGGACAAGGGGACCTTTTTGCCTCTCCTGGTCAAAGGGCCGTTTCTCTAATGGGAAATAGCTGCTTCAGTGTGGGTGGGCTAGTTCCCATTAGATGAAAGGACCTTTCTGCCTTTCCACGTTGGAGGGCTGTTTCTCTAATGGGAAATAGCTGCTTCAGTGTGAGTGGGCTAGTTCCCATTAGACGAGCGGACCTTTCTTCCTTTCCAGGTCGGAAGGCCGTTTCTCTGATGGGAAATAGCTGCTTCAGTGTGAGTAGGCTAGCTCCCAAAAGACGGAAGGACCTTTCTGCCTCTCCAGGTCGGACAGCCGTTTCTCTAATGGGAAATACCTGCTTCAGTGTGAGTGGGCTCGTTCCCATTAGAGGAAAAGGACCTTTCTGCCTCTCCAGGTCGAAGGGCCGTTTCTCTAATGGAAAATAGTTGCTTCAGTGTGAGTGGTCTAGTTCCCATTAGAGGAGGGGAACTTTCTGCCTCTCCAGGTCAGAGAGCCATTTCTCTAATGGGGAATAGCTGGTTCAGTGTGAGTGCGCTAGTTCCCTTTAGACTAGAGGACATTTCTGCCTCTCCCGATCGGAGGGCCGTTTCTCTAATGGGAAGTAGCTGCTTCAGTGTGGGTGGGCTAGTTCCCATATACGAGGGGACCCTTTTGCCTCTCTCTAGGTCGGAGGGCCGTTTCTCTAATGAGAAATAGCTGGTTCAGTGTGAGTAGGCTAGTTCCCATTGGTCAAGGAGACCTTTCTGCCTCTCCAGGTTGGAGAGCCATTTCTCTAATGGGAAATAGCTGCTTCAGTGTGAGTGGGCTAGTTCCCATTGGACAAGGGGATCTTTCTGCCTCTCCAGGTCGGAGGGCCGTTTCTCTAATGGGAAATAGCTGCTTCAGAGTGAGTGGGCTAGTTCCCATTAGATGAAAAGGACCTTTCTGCCTCTCCAGGTCGAAGGGCCGTTTCTCTAATGGAAAATAGCTGATTCAGTGTGAGTGGTCTAGTTCCCATTAGAGGAGGGGAGATTATTGCCTCTCCAGGTCAGAGGGCCATTTCTCTAATGGGGAATAGCTGGTTCAGTGTGAGTGGGCTAGTTCCCATTAGACGAGAGGACCTTTCTGCCTCTCCCGATCGGGGGGCTGTTTCTCTAATGGGAAATAGCTGCTTCAGTGTGAGTAGGCTAGTTTCCATTAGACGAGAGGACCTTTCTGCCTCTCCAGATCGTAGGGCCGTTTCTCTAATTGGAAATAGCTACTTCAGTGGGAGTTTGCTAGTTCCCATTAGACGAGGTGACCTTTCTGCCTCTCCAGGTCAGAGGGCCATTTCTCTAATGGGAAATAGCTGCTTCAGTGTGAGTGGGCTAGATCCCATTAGAAGAGGGGATCTTTCTGCCTCTCCTGGTCGGAGGGCAGTTTCTCTAATGGGGAGTAGCTGCTTCAGTCTGGGTGGGCTAGTTCCCATTAGACGAAAAGACCTTTCTGCCTCCCCAGGTCGGAAGGCCGTTTCTCTAATGGGAAATAGCTGCTTCAGTGGAGAGGGCACGTTCCCATTAGACGAGAGAACCTTTCTGCCTCTCCAGATCGGAGGGCCGTTTCTCTAATGGGAAATAACTGCTTCGCTGTGAGTGGGCTAGTTCCCATTGGACGGGGTGACCTTTCTGCCTCTCTAGGTCGGAGGGCCGTTTCTCTAATGGGAAACAGCTGCTTCATTGTGAGTGGGCTACTTCCCATTAGACAAGGGGACTTTTTTGCCTCTCCAGGTCGAAGTGCCGTTTCTCTAATGGAAAAAACATACTTCAGTGTGAGTGGGCTCGTTCCCATTAGACGAGGGGACCTTTCTGCCTTTCCAGGTCGGAAGGCCGTTTCTATAATGGGAAATAGCTGCTTCAGTGTGAATAGACTAGCTCCCAATAGACGGAAGGACCTTTCTGCCTCTCCAGTTTGGAGGGCTGTTTCTCTAATTGGAAATAGCTACTTCAGTGGGAGTTTGCTAGTTCCCATTAGACGAGGTGACCTTTCTGCCTCTCCAGATCAGAGGGCCATTTCTCTAATGGAAAATAGCTGCTTCAGTGTTATTGGGCTAGATCCCATTAGAAGAGGGGATCTTTCTGCCTCTCCTGGTCGGAGGGCAGTTCCTCTAATGGGAAGTACCTGCTTCAGTGTGGGTGGGCTAGTTCCCATTAGACGAAAAGACCTTTCTGCCTCTCCAGGTCAGAGGGCTGTTTCTCTAATGGGAAATAACTGCTTCAGTGTGAGTGGGCAAGTTCCCATTAGACGTGGGACCTTTCTGCCTCTCCAGGTCGAAGGGCTGTTTCTCTAATGGAAAATAGCTTCTTCAGTGTGAGTGGGCTAGTTCCCTTTAGAGGAGGGGACCTTTCTGCCTCTCCTGGTCAGAGGGCCATTTCTCTAATGGAAATAGCTGCTTCAGTGTGAGTGGGCTAGTTCCCATTAGACGAGAGGACCTTTCTGCCTCTCCAGATCGGAGGGCCGTTTCTCTAATGGGAAATAGTTGCTTCACTGTGAGTGGGCTAGTTCCCATTAGACAGGGGGACCTTTTTGCCTCTCCAGGTCGGGGGGCCGTTTCTCTAATGGGAAATAGCTGCTTCAGTGTGAGTGGGCTAGTTACCATTAGACGAGGGGATCTTTCTGACTCTCCAGATCAGAGGGCAGATTCTCTAATGGTAAATAGCTGCTTCAGTGTGGGTGGGCCAGTTCCCATTAGACAAAAGGACCTTTCTGCCTCTCCAGGTCGGAGGGCCGTTTCTCTAATGGGAAATAGCTGCTTCAGTGTGAGTGGGCTAGTTCCCATTATACAAAGGGAACTTTCTGCTTCTCCAGGTCGGAGGGCAGTTTCTCTAATGAGAAATAGCTGCTTCAGTGTGAGTAAGCTAGTTTCCATTAGACGAGAGGACCTTTCTGCCTCTCCAGTTCGGAGGGCAGGTTCTCTAACGGGAAATAGCTGCTTCAGTGTGAGTGGAATAGTTTCCATTAGACGAAAAGGACCTTTCTGCTTCTCCAGGTTGGAGTGCCGTTTCTCTAATGGGAAATAGCTGCTTCAGTGTGAAGGGGCTAGTTCCCATTAGACAAGGGGATCTTTTTGCCTCTCCAGGTCGGAAGGCCATTTCTCTAATGGGAAATATCTACTTCAGTGTGAGTGGGCTAGTTCCCATTAGACGAGGGGACCTTTCTGCCTCTCGAGGTCGGAGTGCCATTTCTCTAATGGGAAATAGCTGCTTCGGTGTGAGTAGGCTCCTTCCCACTAGACGGAAGGACCTTTCTGCCTCTCCAGGTCGGAGTGCCGTTTCTCTAATGGGGAATAGCTGCTTCAGTGTGAGTGGGCTAGTTCCCTTTAGACGAGGGGACCTTTCTGCCACTCCAGGTCAGAGGGACGTTTCTCTAATGGGAAATAGCTGCTTCAGTGTGAGTGGGCTAGTTCAAATTAGACAAAAGGGCCTTTCTGCCTTTCCAGGTTGGAGGGCCGTTTCTCTAATGGGAAATAGCTGCTTCAGTGTGAGTGGGCTAGTTCCCATTATACGAGGGGACCTTTCTGCCTCTCCAGGTCAGAGGGCCATTTCTCTAATGAGGAATCGCTGCTTCAGTGTGAGTAGGCTAGTTGCCAAAAGACGGAAGGACCTTTCTGCCTCTCCAGGTCGGAGGGCGATTCTCTAATGGGAAATAGCTGCTTCAGAGTGAGTGGGATGGTTCCCATTAGACGAAAAGGATCTTTCTGCCTCTTCAGGTCAGAGGGCCATCTCTCTAATGGGAAATAGCTGCTTCAGTGTGAGTAGGCTCATTCCCAAAAGACGGAAGAAGCTTTCGCCTCTCCCGGTTGGAGTGCCGTTCTTCTAATGGGAAATAGCTGCTTCAGTGTGAGTGGGCTAGTTCCCATTAGACGTGGGGACCTTTCCGCCTCTCCAGGTCGGAGGGCCGTTTCTCTAATGGGTAATAGCTACTTCAGTGTGAGTGGGCTAGATCCCATTAGACGAGGGGACCTTTCTGTCTCTCCAGGTCGGAGGGCCATTTCTCTAACCGGAAATAGCTTCTTCAGTGTGAGTAGGCTCATTCCAATAGACAAAAGGACCTTTCGCGTCTCCAGGTCGGAGTGCCGTTCCTATAATGGGATTTAGCTGCTTCAGTGTGAGTGTGCTAGTTCCCATTAGACAAGGGGACCTTTCTGCTTCTCCAGGTCAGAGGGCAGTTTCTCTAATGGGGAACAGCTGCTTCAGTGTGAGTGGGCACGTTCCCATTAGACGAGAGAACCTTTCTGCCTCTCCAGATCGGAGGGCCGTTTCTCTAATGGGAAATAACTACTTTGCTGAGAGTGGGCTAGTTCCCATTGGACGGGGTGACCTTTCTGCCTCTCTAGGTCGGAGGGCCGTTTCTCTAATGGGAAACAGCTGCTTCAGTGTGAGTGGGCTACTTCCCATTAGACGAGGGGACTTTTTTGCCTCTCCCGGTCGAAGGGCCGGTTCTCTAATGGAAAATACCTGCTTCAGTGTGAATGTGCTAGTTCGCATTAGACGAGGAGACCTTTTTGCCTCTCCCGAACAGAGGGCTGTTTCTCTAATGGGAAGTAGCTGCTTCAGTGTGGGTGGGCTAGTTCCCATTAGACGAAAATACCTTTCTGCCTCTCCAGGTCAGAGGGCCGTTTCTCTAGTGGAAAATAACTGCTTCAGTGTGAGTGGGCTAGTTCCCATTGGACAAGGGGACCTTTCTGCCTCTCCAGGTCTGAGGGCCGTTTCTCTAATGGGAAATACCTGCTTCAGTGTGAGTGGGCTAGTTCCCATTGGACGAAAAGGACCTTTCTGCCCCTCCAGGTCGAAGGGCCGTTTCTCTAATGGAAAATAGTTGCTTCAGTGTGAGTGGTCTAGTTCCCATTAGAGGAGGGGAACTTTCTGCCTCTCCAGGTCAGAGGGCCATTTCTCTAATGGGGAACAGCTGGTTCAGTGTGAGTGGGCTAGTTCCCTTTAGACAAGAGGACATTTCTGCCTCTCCCGATCGGAGGGCCGTTTCTCTAATGGGAAGTAGCTGCTTCAGTGTGGGTGGGCTAGTTCCCATTAGACGAAAATACCTTTCTGCCTCTCCAGGTCGAGAGGGACGTTTCTCTAATGGGAAATAGCTGCTTCAGTTTGATTGGGCTAGTTCCCATATATGAGGGGACCCTTCTGCCTCTCTCTAGGTCGGAGGGCCGTTTCTCTAATGAGAAATAGCTGGTTCAGTGTGAGTAGGCTAGTTCCCATTGGTCAAGGAGAAGTTTCTGCCTCTCCAGGTTGGAGAGCAGTTTCTCTAATGGGAAATAGCTGCTTCAGTGTGAGTGGGCTAGTTCCCATTGGACAAGGGGACCTTTCTGCCTCTCCAGGTCGGAGGGCCATTTCTCTAATGGGAAATAGCTGCTTCAGAGTGAGTGGGCTAGTTCCCATTAGATGAAAAGGACCTTTCTGCCTCTCCAGGTCGAAGGGCAGTTTCTCAATTGGAAAATAGCTGCTTCAGTGTGAGTGGTCTAGTTCTCATTAGACGAGGGGACCTTGCTGCTTCTCCAGGTCAGAGGGCAGTTTCTCTAATGGGGAATAGCTGCTTCAGTGTGAGAGGGCATGTTCCCATTAGACGAGAGAACCTTTCTGCCTCTCGAAATCGGAGGGCCGTTTCTCTAATGGTAAATAACTGCTTCGCTGTGAGTGTGCTAGTTCCCATTGGACGGATTGACCTTTCTGCCTCTCTAGGTCGGAGGGCCGTTTCTCTAATGGAAAATACCTGCTTCAGTGTGGGTGGTCTAGTTCCCATTAGATGAAAGGACCTTTCTGCCTTTCCACGTTGGAGGGCCGTTTCTCTACTGGGAAATAGCTGCTTCAGTGTGACTGGGCTAGTTCCCATTAGACGAGGGGACCTTTCTGCCTTTCCAGATCGGAAGGCCTTTTCTCTAATAGGAAATAGCTGCTTCAGTGTGAGTAGGCTAGCTCCCCATAGACGGAAGGACCTTTCTGCCTCTCCAGGTCGGAAGGCCGTTTCTCTAATGGGAAATAACTGCTTCAGTGTGAGTGGGCTAGTTCCCATTTGACGAAAAGGACCTTTCTGCCTCTCCAGGTAGAAGGGCCGTTTCTCTAATGGAGAATAGTTGCTTCAGTGTGAGTGGTCTAGTTCCCATTAGAGGAGGGGAACTTTCTGCCTCACCAGGTCAAAGGGCCATTTCTCTAATGGGGAATAGCTGGTTCAGTGTGAGCAGGCTAGTTCCCTTTAGACAAGAGGACATTTCTGCCTCTCCCGTTAGGAGGGCCGTTTCTCTAATGGAAAATAGCTGCTTCAGTGTGAGTGGTCTAGTTCCCATTAGAGGAGGGGAGATTATTGCCTCTCCAGGTCAGAGGGCCATTTCTCTAATGGGCAATAGCTGGTTCAGTGTCATTCGGCTAGTTCCCATTAGACGAGATGACCTTTCTGCCTCTCCAGGTCGGAAGGCCGTTTCTCTAATAGGAAATAGCTGCTTCAGTTGAGTGGGCACGTTCCCATTAGATGAGAGAACCTTTCTGCCTCTCCAGATCGGAGGGTCATTTCTCTAATGGGAAATAACTGCTTCGCTGTGAGTGGGCTAGTTCCCATTGGACGGGGTGACCTTTCTGCCTCTCTAGGTCGGAGGGACGCTTCTCTAATGGGAAACAGCTGCTTCAGTGTGAGTGGGCTACTTCCCATTAGACGAGGGGACTTTTTTGCCTCTCCAGGTCTAAGAGCCGTTTCTCTAATGGAAAATGCCTGCTTCAGTGTGAGTGGGCTAATTCCCATTAGACAAGGGGACCTTTCTGCCTTTCCAGGTCGGAAGGCCGTTTCTATAATGGGAAATAGCTGCTTCAGTGTGAGTAGGCTAGCTCCCAATAGACGGAAGGACTTTTCTGCCTCTCCAGGTCGGAGGGCCGTTTCTCAAATGGGAAATAACTGCTTCAGTGTGAGTGGGCTAGTTCCCATTGGACAAGGGGACCTTTCTGCCTCTCCAGGTCGGAGGGCCGTTTCTCTAATGGGAAATACCTGCTTCAGTGTGAGTGGGCTAATTCCCATTAGACGAAAAGGACCTTTCTGCCTTTCCAGGTCGAAGGGCCATTTCTCTAATGGAAAATAGTTGCTTCAGTGTGAGTGCTCTAGTTCCCATTAGAGGAGGGGAACTTTCTGCCTCTCCAGGTCACAGGGCCATTTCTCTAATGGGGAATAGCTGGTTCAGTGTAAGTGGGCTAGTTCCCATTAAACAAAAGGACATTTCTGCCTCTCCAGATCGGAAGGCCGTTTCTCTAATAGGAAGTAGCTGCTTCAGTGTGGGTGGGCTAGTTCCCATTAGACGAAAAGACCTTTCTGCCTCTGCAGGTCGGAGGGACGTTTCTCTAATGGGAAATAGCTGCTTCTGTGTGAGTGGGCTAGTTCCCATATACGAGGGGACCCTTCTGCCTCTCTCTAGGTCGGTGGGCCGTTTCTCTAATGAGAAATAGCTGCTTCAGTGTGAGTAGGCTCGTTCCCATTGGTCAAGGGGACATTTCTGCCTCTCCAGGTTGGAGGGCCGTTTCTCTAATGGGAAATAGCTGCTTCAGTGTGAGTGGGCTAGTTTCCATTGGACAAGGGGACCTTTCTGCCTCTCCAGGTCGGAGGGCCGTTTCTCTAATGGGAAATAGCTGCTTCAGAGTGAGTGGGCTAGTTCCCATTAGATGAAAAGGACCTTTCTGCCTCTCCAGGTCGAAGGGCCGTTTCTGTAATGGAAAATTGCTGCTTCAGTGTGAGTGGTCTAGTTCCTATTAGAGGAGGGGATATTATTGCCTCTCCAGGTCAGAGGGCCATTTCTCTAATGGGGAATAGCTGGTTCAGTGTGAGTGGGCACGTTCCCATTAGACGAGAGGACCTTTCTGCCTCTCCCGATCAGAGGGCCTTTTCTCGATTGGGAAATAGCTGCTTCAGTGTGAGTAGGCTAGCTTCCATTAGACGAGAGGACCTTTCTGCCTCTCCAGTTCGGAGGGCCGTTTCTCTAATTGGAAATAGCTACTTCAGTGGGAGTTTGCTAGTTCCCATTAAACGAGGTGACCTTTCGGCCTCTACAGGTCAGAGGGCCATTTCTCTAATGGGAAATAGCTACTTCAGTGTGAGTGGGTTAGATCCCATTAGAAGAGGGCATCTTTCTGCCTCTCCTGATCAGAGGGCAGTTTCTCTAATGGGAAGAAGCTGCTTCAGTGTGGGTGGGCTAGTTCCCATATACGAGGGGACCCTTCTGCCTCTCCAGGTCGGAGGGCCATTTCTCTAATGAAAAATAGCTGCTTCAGTGTGAGTAGGCTAGTTTCCATTAGACAAGAGGACCTTTCTGCCTCTCCAGTGCTGAGGACCGTTCCTCTAATGGGAAATAACTACTTCAGTGTGAGTTTGCTAGTTCTCATTAGACAAGGGGACCTTTCTGCTTCTGCAGGTCAGAGGGCCATTTCTCTAATGGGAAATAGCTGATTCAGTGTGAGTGGGCTAGTTCCCATTAGACGAGGCGACCTTTCTATCTTTTCAGGTCGTAGGGCTGTTTCTCTAACCGGAAACAGCTGCTTCAGTGTGAATGGGCACGTTCCCATTAGACGAGGGGACCTTTCTGCCTCTCGAGGTCGGAAGGTTGTTTCTCTAATGGGAAATAGCTGCTTCAGTGTGAGTGGGCTAGTTCACATTAGACCAAAGGACCTTTCTGCCTCTACAGGTCGGAAGGCCATTTCGCCAATGGGAAATAGTTGCTTCAGTGTGAGTGGGCTAGTTCCCATTAGACAAAAGGACCTTTCTGCCTCTCCAGGTCGGAGGGCCATTTCTCTGATGGAAAATAGCTGCTTCAGTGTGAGTGGGCTAGTTCCCATAAGACGAGGGGACATTTCTGCCTCTCCAGGTCAGAGTGACGTTTCTATAATGGGAAATAGCTGCTTCAGTGTCAGTGGCCTAGTTCCCATGAGACGAGAGGACCTTTCTGCCTCTCCAGGTCAGAGGACCGTTCCTCTAAAGGGAAATAGCTGCTTTAGTGTGGGTGGGCTAGTTCCCATTAGACAAGTGGACCTTTCTGCCTCTCCAGGCCAGAGGGCAGTTTCTCTAATGGGAAATAGCTGCTTCAGTGTGAGTGGGCTAGTTCCCATTGGTCAAGGGGACCTTTCTGCCTCTCCAGGTTGGAGGGCCGTTTCTCTAATGGGAAATAGCTGCTTCAGTGTGAGTGGGCTAGTTTCCATTGGACAAGGGGACCTTTTGCCTCTCCTAGTCAGAGGGCCGTTTCTCTAATGGGAAATAGCTGCTTCAGTGTGGGTGGGCTAGTTCCCATTAGATGAAAGGACCTTTCTGCCTTTCCACGTTGGAGGGCCGTTTCTCTAATGGGAAATAGCTGCTTCAGTGTGAGTGGGCTAGTTCCCATTAGATGAGCGGACCTTTCTGCCTTTCCAGGTCGGAAGGCCGTTTCTCTGATGGGAAATAGCTGCTTCAGTGTGAGTAGACTAGCTCCCAATAGACGGAAGGACCTTTCTGCCTCTCCAGGTCGGAGGGCCGTTTCTCTAATGGGAAATACCTGCTTCAGTGTGAGTGGGCTAGTTCCCATTAGACGAAAAGGACCTTTCTGCCTCTCCAGGTTGAAGGGCCGTTTCTCTAATGGAAAATAGTTGCTTCAGTGTGAGTGGGATAGTTCCCATTAGACAAAAGGACCTTTCTGCCTCTCCAGGTCGGAGGGCCATTTCTCTGATGGAAAATAGCTGCTTCAGTGTGAGTGGGCTAGTTCCCATAAGACGAGGGGACATTTCTGCCTCTCCAGGTCAGAGTGACGTTTCTATAATGGGAAATAGCTGCTTCAGTGTCAGTGGTCTAGTTCCCATGAGACGAGAGGACCTTTCTGCCTCTCCAGGTCAGAGGACCGTTCCTCTAAAGGGAAATAGCTGCTTTAGTGTGGGTGGGCTAGTTCCCATTAGACAAGTGGACCTTTCTGTCTCTCCAGGCCAGAGGGCAGTTTCTCTAATGGGAAATAGCTGCTTCAGTGTGAGTGGGCTAGTTCCCATTGGTCAGGGGGACCTTTCTGCCTCTCCAGGTTGGAGGGCCGTTTCTCTAATGGCAAATAGCTGCTTCAGTGTGAGTGGGCTAGTTTCCATTGGACAAGGGGACCTTTTTGCCTCTCCTGGTCAGAGGGCCGTTTCTCTAATGGGAAATAGCTGCTTCAGTGTGGGTGGGCTAGTTCCCATTAGATGAAAGGACCTTTCTGCCTTTCCACGTCGGAGCGCTGTTTCTCTAATGGGAAATAGCTGCTTCAGTGTGAGTGGGCTAGTTCCCATTAGACGAGCGGACCTTTCTTCCTTTCCAGGTCGGAAGGCCGTTTCTCTGATGGGAAATAGCTGCTTCAGTGTGAGTAGGCTAGCTCCCAATAGACGCAAGGACCTTTCTGCCTCTCCAGGTCGGACGGCCGTTTCTCTAATGGGAAATACCTGCTTCAGTGTGAGTGGGCTCGTTCCCATTAGACAGGGGGACCTTTTTGCCTCTCCAGGTCGAAGGGCCATTTCTCTAATGGAAAATAGTAGCTTCAGTGTGAGTGGTCTAGTTCCCATTAGAGGAGGGGAACTTTCTGCCTCTCCAGGTCAGAGGGCCATTTCTCTAATGGGAAGTAGCTGGTTCAGTGTGAGTGCGCTAGTTCCCTTTAGACAAGAGGACATTTCTGCCTCTCCCGATCGGAGGGCCGTTTCTCTAATGGGAAGTAGCTGCTTCAGTGTGGGTGGGCTAGTTCCCATTAGATGAAAAGACCTTTCTGCCTCTCCAGGTAGAGATTGACGTTTCTCTAATGGGAAATAGCTGCTTCAGTGTGAGTGGGCTAGTTCCCATATACGAGGGGACCCTTTTGCCTCTCTCTAGGTCGGAGGGCCGTTTCTCTAATGAGAAATAGCTGGTTCAGGGTGAGTAGGCTAGTTCCCATTGGTCAAGGAGACCTTTCTGCCTCTCCAGGTTGGAGAGCCGTTTCTCTAATGGGAAATAGCTGCTTCAGTGTGAGTGGGCTAGTTCCCATTGGACAAGGGGATCTTTCTGCCTCTCCAGGTCGGAGGGCCGTTTCTCTAATGGGAAATAGCTGCTTCAGAGTGAGTGGGCTAGTTCCCATTAGATGAAAAGGACCTTTCTGCCTCTCCAGGTCGAAGGGCCGTTTCTCTAATGGAAAATAGCTGATTCAGTGTGAGTGGTCTAGTTCCCATTAGAGGAGGGGAGATTATTGCCTCTCCAGGTCAGAGGGCCATTTCTCTAATGGGGAATAGCTGGTTCAGTGTGAGTGGGCTAGTTCCCTTTAGACTAGAGGACCTTTCTGCCTCTCCCGATCGGAGGGCTGTTTCTCTAATGGGAAATAGCTGCTTCAGTGTGAGTAGGCTAGTTTCCATTAGACGAGAGGACCTTTCTGCCTCTCCAGTTCGTAGGGCCCTTTCTCTAATTGGAAATAGCTACTTCAGTGGGAGTTTGCTAGTTCCCATTAGACAAGGTGACCTTTCTGCCTCTCCAGGTCAGAGGGCCATTTCTCTAATGGGAAATAGCTGCTTCAGTGTGAGTGGGCTAGATCCCATTAGAAGAGGGGATCTTTCTGCCTCTCCTGGTCGGAGGGCAGTTTCTCTAATGGGGAGTAGCTGCTTCAGTCTGGGTGGGCTAGTTCCCATTAGACGAAAAGACCTTTCTGCCTCTCCAGGTCGGAAGGCCGTTTCTCTAATGGGAAATAGCTGCTTCAGTGGAGAGGGCACGTTCCCATTAGACGAGAGAACCTTTCTGCCTCTCCAGATCGGAGGGCCGTTTCTCTAATGGGAAATAACTGCTTCGCTGTGAGTGGGCTAGTTCCCATTGGACGGGGTGACCTTTCTGCCTCTCTAGGTCGGAGGGCCGTTTCTCTAATGGAAAAAACATGCTTCAGTGTGAGTGGGCTCGTTCCCATTAGACGAGGGGACCTTTCTGCCTTTCCAGGTCGGAAGGCTGTTTCTATAATGGGAAATAGCTGCTTCAGTGTGAGTAGACTAGCTCCCAATAGACGGAAGGACCTTTCTGCCTCTCCAGGTCGGAGGGCCGTTTCTCTAATGAGAAATAACAGCTTCAGTGTGAGTGGGCCCGTTCCCATTAGACGAGGGGACCTTTCTGCCTTTCCAGGTCGGAAGGCCGTTTCTATAATGGGAAATAGCTGCTTCAGTGTGAGTAGACTAGCTCCCAATAGATGGAAGGACCTTTCTGCCTCTCCAGGTCAGAGGGCCATTTCTCTAATGCGAAATAGCTGCTTCAGTGTGAGTGGGCTAGATCCCATTAGAAGAGGGGATCTTTCTGCCTCTCCTGGTCGGAGGGCAGTTTCTCTAATGGGGAGTAGCTGCTTCAGTCTGGGTGGGCTAGTTCCCATTAGACGAAAAGACCTTTCTGCCTCTCCAGGTCGGAAGGCCGTTTCTCTAATGGGAAATAGCTGCTTCAGTGGAGAGGGCACGTTCCCATTAGACGAGAGAACCTTTCTGCCTCTCCAGATCGGAGGGCCGTTTCTCTAATGGGAAATAACTGCTTCGCTGTGAGTGGGCTAGTTCCCATTGGACGGGGTGACCTTTCTGCCTCTCTAGGTCGGAGGGCCGTTTCTCTAATGGAAAAAACATGCTTCAGTGTGAGTGGGCTCGTTCCCATTAGACGAGGGGACCTTTCTGCCTTTCCAGGTCGGAAGGCCGTTTCTATAATGGGAAATAGCTGCTTCAGTGTGAGTAGACTAGCTCCCAATAGACGGAAGGACCTTTCTGCCTCTCCAGGTCAGAGGGCCGTTTCTCTAATGAGAAATAACAGCTTCAGTGTGAGTGGGCCCGTTCCCATTAGACGAGGGGACCTTTCTGCCTTTCCAGGTCGGAAGGCCGTTTCTATAATGGGAAATAGCTGCTTCAGTGTGAGTAGACTAGCTCCCAATAGACGGAAGGACCTTTCTGCCTCTCCAGGTCAGAGGGCCATTTCTCTAATGGGAAATAGCTGCTTCAGTGTGAGTGGGCTATATCCCATTAGAAGAGGGGATCTTTCTGCCTCTCCAGGTCAGAAGGCCGTTTCCCTAATGGGAAATAGCTGCTTCAGTGGAGTGGGCTAGTTTCCATTAGACAAGAGGACCTTTCTGCCTCTCCAGTGCTGAGGGCCGTTTCTCTAATGGGAAATAGCTACTTCAGTGTGTGTTTGCTAGTTCCCATTAGACGAGGGGACCTTTCTGCTTCTCCAGGTCAGTGGGCCATTTCTCTAATGGGAAATAGCTGATTCAGTGTGAGTGGGCTTGTTCCCATTAGACAAGGGGACCTTTCTATCTTTTCAGGTCGTAGGGCTGTTTCTCTAACCGGAAACAGCTGCTTCAGTGTGAATGGGCACGTTCCCATTAGACGAGGAGACCTTTCTGCCTCTCTAGGTCAGAGGGCCGTTTCTCTAATGGGAAACAGCTGCTTCAGTGTGAGTGGGCTACCTCCCATTAGACGAGGGGACTTTTTTGCCTCTCCAGGTCGAAGGGCCGTTTCTCTAATGGAAAATACATGCTTCAGTGTGAGTGGGCTTGTTCCCATTAGACAAGGGGACCTTTCTGCCTTTCCAGGTCGGAAGGCCGTTTCTATAATGGGAAATAGCTGCTTCAGTGTGAGTAGACTAGCTCCCAATAGACGGAAGGACCTTTCTGCCTCTCCAGGTCGGAGGGCCGTTTCTCTAATGGGAAATAACTGCTTCAGTGTGAGTGGGCTAGTTCCCATTGGAAAAGGGGACCTTTCTGCCTCTCCAGGTCGGAGGGCCGTTTCTCTGATGGGAAATAACTGCTTCAGTGTGAGTGGGCTAGTTCCCTTTAGACGAAAAGGACCTTTCTGCCTCTCCAGGTCGAAGGGCCATTTCTCTAATGGAAAATAGTTGCTTCAGTGTGAGTGGGCTAGTTCCCATTGGTCAAGGGGACCTTTCTGCCTCTCCAGGTCAGAGGGCCATTTCTCTAATGGGGAATAGCTAGTTCAGTGTGAGTGGGCTAGTTCCCATTATACGAAAGGACATTTCTGCCTCTCCCGATCGGAGGGCCGACTCTCTAATGGGAAGTAGCTGCTTCAGTGTGGGTGGGCTAGTTCCCATTAGACGAAAAGACCTTTCTGCCTCTCCAGGTCAGAGGGACGTTTCTCTAATGGGAAATAGCTGCTTCAGTGTGAGTGGGCTAGTTCCCATATACGAGGGGACCCTTCTGCCTCTCTCTAGGTCTGTGGGCCGTTTCTCTAATGAGAAATAGCTGTTTCAGTGTGAGTAGGCTAGTTCCCATTGGTCAAGGGGACCTTTCTGCCTCTCCAGGTTGGAGGGCCGTTTCTCTAATGGGAAATAGCTGCTTCAGTGTGAGTGGGCTAGTTTCCATTGGACAAGGGGACCTTTCTGCCTCTCCAGGTCGGAGGGCCGTTTCTCTAATGGGAAATAGCTGCTTCAGAGTGAGTGGGCTAGTTCCCATTAGATGAAAAGGACCTTTCTGCCTCTCCAGGTCGAAGGGCCGTTTCTGTAATGGAAAATAGCTGCTTCAGTGTGAGTGGTCGAGTTACCATTAGAGGAGGGGAGATTATTGCCTCTCCAGGTCAGAGGGACATTTCTCTAATGGGGAATAGCTGGTTCAGTGTGAATGGGCTAGTTCCCATTAGACGAGAGAACCTTTCTGCCTCTCCCGATCGGAGGGCCTTTTCTCTAATGGGAAATAGCTGCTTCAGTGTGAGTAGGCTAGTTTCCATTAGACGAGAGGACCTTTCTGCCTCTCCACTTCGGAGGGCTGTTTCTCTAATTGGAAATAGCTACTTCAGTGGGAGTTTGCTAGTTCCCATTAGACGAGGTGACCTTTCTGCCTCTCCAGGTCAGAGGGCAGTTTCTCTAATGGGAAGTAGCTACTTCAGTGTGGGTGGGCTAATTCCCATTAGACGAAAAGACCTTTCTGCCTCTCCAAGTCAGAAGGCTGTTTCCCTAATGGGAAATAGCTGCTTCAGTGGAGTGGGCTAGTTCCCATATACGAGGGGACCCTTCTGCCTCTCCAGGTCGGAGGGCCGTTTCTCTGATGAGAAATAGCTGCTTCAGTGTGAGTAGGCTAGTTTCGATTAGACAAGAGGACCTTTCTGCTCTCCAGTGCTGAGGGCCGTTTCTCTAATGGGAAATAGCTACTTCAGTGTGAGTTTGCTAGTTCCCATTAGACGAGGGGACCTTTCTGCTTCTCCAGGTCAGAGGGCCATTTCTCTAATGGGAAATAGCTGATTCAGTGTGAGTGGGCTTGTTCCCATTAGACGAAGGGACCTTTCTATCTTTTCAGGTCGTAGGGCTGTTTCTCGAACCGGAAACAGCTGCTTCAGTGTGAATGGGCACGTTCCCATTAGACGAGGGGACCTTTCTGCCTCTCCAGGTCGGAAGGTTGTTTCTCTAATGGGAAATAGCTGCTTCAATGTGAGTGGGCTAGTTCCATTAGACGAAAGGACCTTTCTGCCTCTACAGGTCGGAAGGCCGTTTTTCCAATGGGAAATAGGTGCTTCAGTGTGAGTGGGCTAGTTCCCATTAAACAAAATGACCTTTCTGCCTCTCCAGGTCAGAGGGCCATTTCTCTGATGGAAAATAGCTGCTTCAGTGTGAGTGGGCTAGTTCCCATAACACAAGGGGACATTTCTGCCTCTCCAGGTCAGAGTGACGTTTCTATAATGGGAAATAGCTGCTTCAGTGTCAGTGGTCTAGTTTCCATGAGACGAGAGGATCTTTTTGCCTCTCCAGGTCAGAGGACCGTTCCTCTAAAGGGAAATAGCTGCTTTAGTGTGGGTGGGCTAGTTCCCATTAGACAAGGTGTCCTTTCTGCCTCTCCAGGCTAGAGGGCAGTTTCTCTAATGGGAAATAGCTGCTTAAGTGTGAGTGGGCTACTTCCCATTAGATGAAAGGACCTCTCTGCCCTTCCACGTCGGAGACTCGTTTCTCTAATGAGAAATAGCTGCTTCAGTGTGAGTAAGCTAGTTTCCATTAGACAAGAGGACCTTTCTGCCTCTCCAGTGCTGAGGGCCGTTTCTCTAATGGGAAATAGCTACTTCAGTGTGAGTTTGCTAGTTCCCATTAGACGAGGGACCTTTCCACTTCTCCAGGTCAGAGTGCCATTTCTCTAATGGGAAATAGCTGATTCAGTGTGAGTGGGCTAGTTCCCATTAGACGAGGGGACCTTTCTATCTTTCCAGGTCGTAGGGCCGTTTCTCTAACCGGAAACAGCTGCTTCAGTGTGAATGGGCACGTTCCCATTAGATGAGGGGACTTTTCTGCCTCTCCAGGTCGGAAGGCTGTTTCTCTAACGGGAAATAGGTGTTTCAGTGTGAGTGGGCTAGTTCCCATTAGACGAAAGGACCTTTCTGCCTCTAAAGGTCGGCGGGCCATTTCTCTGATGGAAAATAGCTGCTTCAGTGTGAGTGGGCTAGTTCCCATTAGATGAGGGGACATTTCTGCCTCTCCAGGTCGGAGTGACGTTTCTATAATGGGAAATAGCTGCTTCAGTGTGAGTGGGCTAGTTCCCTTTAGACGAAAAGGACCTTTCTGCCTCTCCAGGTCGAAGGGCCATTTCTCTAATGGAAAATAGTTGCTTCAGTGTGAGTGGTCTAGTTCCCATTAGAGGAGGGGAACCTTCTGCCTCTCCAGGTCAGAGGGCCATTTCTCTAATGGGGAATAGCTAGTTCAGTGTGAGTGGGCTAGTTCCCATTATACGAAAGGACATTTCTGCCTCTCCCGATCAGAGGGCCGACTCTCTAATGGGAAGTAGCTGCTTCAGTGTGGGTGGGCTAGTTCCCATTAGACGAAAAGACCTTTCTGCCTCTCCAGGTCGGAGGGACGTTTCTCTAATGGGAAATAGCTGCTTCAGTGTGAGTGGGCTAGTTCCCATATACGAGGGGACCCTTCTGCCTCTCTCTAGGTCGGTGGGCCGTTTCTCTAATGAGAAATAGCTGTTTCAGTGTGGGTAGGCTAGTTCCCATTGGTCAAGGGGACCTTTCTGCCTCTCCAGGTTTGAGGGCCGTTTCTCTAATGGGAAATAGCTGCTTCAGTGTGAGTGGGCTAGTTTCCATTGGACAAGGGGACCTTTCTGCCTCTCCAGGTCGGAGGGCCGTTTCTCTAATGGGAAATAGCTGCTTCAGAGTGAGTGGGCTAGTTCCCATTAGATGAAAAGGACCTTTCTGCCTCTCCAGGTCGAAGGGCCGTTTCTGTAATGGAAAATAGCTGCTTCAGTGTGAGTGGTCGAGTTACCATTAGAGGAGTGGAGATTATTGCCTCTCCAGGTCAGAGGGACATTTCTCTAATGGGGAATAGCTGGTTCAGTGTGAATGGGCTAGTTCCCATTAGACGAGAGAACCTTTCTGCATCTCCCGATCGGAGGGCCTTTTCTCTAATGGGAAATAGCTGCTTCAGTGTGAGTAGGCTAGTTTCCATTAGACGAGAGGACCTTTCTGCCTCTCCACTTCGGAGGGTTGTTTCTCTAATTGGAAATAGCTACTTCAGTGGGAGTTTGCTAGTTCCCATTAGACGAGGTGACCTTTCTGCCTCTCCAGGTCAGAGGGCCATTTCTCTAATGGGAAATAGCTGCTTCAGTGTGAGTGGGCTAGATCCCATTAGAAGAGGGGATCTTTCAGCCTCTCCTGGTCGGAGGGCAGTTTCGCTAATGGGAAGTAGCTGCTTCAGTGTGGGTGGGCTAATTCCCATTAGACGAAAAGACCTTTCTGCCTCTCCAGGTCAGAAGGCTGTTTCCCTAATGGGAAATAGCTTCTTCAGTGGAGTGGGCTAGTTCCCATATACGAGGGGACCTTTCTGCTTCTCCAGGTCA
The DNA here is from genome assembly GCF_040938575.1 of Ambystoma mexicanum. NCBI lineage: Eukaryota > Metazoa > Chordata > Amphibia > Caudata > Ambystomatidae > Ambystoma > Ambystoma mexicanum. The sequence continues at coordinate 235,026,804 of NC_090926.1, read as the reverse complement.
GAGGGCCATTTCTCTAATGGGAAATAGCTGATTCAGTGTGAGTGGGCTTGTTCCCATTAGACGAAGGGACCTTTCTATCTTTTCAGGTCGTAGGGCTGTTTCTCTAACCGGAAACAGCTGCTTCAGTGTGAATGGGCACGTTCCCATTAGACGAGGGGACCTTTCTGCCTCTCCAGGTCGGAAGGTTGTTTCTCTAATGGGAAATAGCTGCTTCAGTGTGAGTGGGCTAGTTCCATTAGACGAAAGGACCTTTCTGCCTCTACAGGTCGGAAGGCCGTTTTTCCAATGGGAAATAGGTGCTTCAGTGTGAGTGGGCTAGTTCCCATTAAACAAAATGATCTTTCTGCCTCTCCAGGTCAGAGGGCCATTTCTCTGATGGAAAATAGCTGCTTCAGGGTGAGTGGGCTAGTTCCCATAACACAAGGGGACATTTCTGCCTCTCCAGGTCAGAATGACGTTTCTATAATGGGAAATAGCTGCTTCAGTGTCAGTGGTCTAGTTTCCATGAGACGAGAGGATCTTTCTGCCTCTCCAGGTCAGAGGACCGTTCCTCTAAAGGGAAATAGCTGCTTTAGTGTGGGTGGGCTAGTTCCCATTAGACAAGGTGTCCTTTCTGCCTCTCCAGGCTACAAGGCAGTTTCTCTAATGGGAAATAGCTGCTTCAGTGTGAGTGGGCTAGTTCCCATTAGATGAAAGGACCTCTCTGCCTTTCCACGTCGGAGACTCGTTTCTCTAATGAGAAATAGCTGCTTCAGTGTGAGTAAGCTAGTTTCCATTAGACAAGAGGACCTTTCTGCCTCTCCAGTGCTGAGGGCCGTTTCTCCAATGGGAAATAGCTACTTCAGTGTGAATGGGCACGTTCCCATTAAATGAGGGGACATTTCTGCCTCTCCAGGTCGGAAGGCTGTTTCTCTAACGGGAAATAGGTGTTTCAGTGTGAGTGGGCTAGTTCCCATTAGACGAAAGGACCTTTCTGCCTCTAAAGGTGGGCGGGCCATTTCTCTGATGGAAAATAGCTGCTTCAGTGTGAGTGGGCTAGTTCCCATTAGATGAGGGGACATTTCTACCTCTCCAGGTCGGAGTGACGTTTCTATAATGGGAAATAGCTGCTTCAGAGTGAGTGGTCTAGTTCCTATGAGACGAGAGGGCCTTTCTGCCTCTCCAGGTCGGAGGGCCGTTTCTCTAATGGGAAATACCTGCTTCAGTGTGAGTGGGCTAGTTCCCTTTAGACGAAAAAGACCTTGCTGCCTCTCCAGGTCGAAGGGCCATTTCTCTAATGGAAAATAGTTGCTTCAGTGTGAGTGGTCTAGTTCCCATTAGAGGAGGGGAACTTTCTGCCTCTCCAGGTCAGAGGGCCATTTCTCTAATGGGGAATAGCTGGTTCAGTGTTAGTGGGCTAGTTCCCATTAGACAAAAGGACATTTCTGCCTCTCCCGATCGGAGGGACGACTCTCAAATGGGAAGTAGCTGCTTCAGTGTGGGTGGGCTACTTCCCATATACGAGGGGACCCTTCTGCCTCTCTCTAGGTCGGTGGGCTATTTCTCTAATGAGAAATAGCTGTTTCAGTGTGAGTAGGCTAGTTCCCATTGGTCAAGGGGACCTTTCTGCCTCTCCTGGTTGGAGGGCCGTTTCTCTAATGGGAAATAGCTGCTTCAGTGTGAGTGGGCTAGTTCCCATTAGACAAGGGGACCTTTCTGCCTCTCCAGGCCAGAGGGCCGTTTCTCTAATGGGAAATAGCTGCTTCAGAGTGAGTGGGCTAGTTCCCATTAGATGAAAAGGACCTTTCTGCCTCTCCAGGTCGAAGGGCCGTTTCTGTAATGGAAAATAGCTGCTTCAGTGTTAGTGGGCTAGATCCCATTAGAAGAGGGGATCTTTCTGCCTCTCCTGGTCGGAGGGCAGTTTCTCTAATGGGAAGTAGCTGCTCCAGTGTGGGTGGGCTAATTCCCATTAGACGAAAAGACCTTTCTGCCTCTCCAGGTCAGAAGGCCGTTTCCCTAATGGGAAATAGCTGCTTCAGTGGAGTGCGCTAGTTCCCATATACGAGGGGACCCTTCTGCCTCTCCAGGTCAGAGGGCCTTTTCTCTGTTGAGAAAAAGCTGCTTTAGTGTGAGTAGGCTAGTTTCCATTAGACAAGAGGACCTTTCTGCCTCTCCAGTGCTGAGGGCCGTTTCTCCAATGGGAAATAGCTACTTCAGTGTGAGTTTGCTAGTTCCCATTAGACGAGGGGACCTTTCTGCTTCTCCAGGTCAGAGGGCCATTTCTCTAATGGGAAATAGCTGATTCAGTGTGAGTGGGCTTGTTCCCATTAGACGAGGGGACCTTTCTATCTTTTCAGGTCGTAGGGCTGTTTCTCTAACCGGAAACAGCTGCTTCAGTGTGAATGGGCACGTTCCCATTAGACGAGGGGACCTTTCTGCCTTTCCAGGTCGGAAGGTTGTTTCTCTAATGGGAAATAGCTGCTTCAGTGTGAGTGGGCTAGGTCCATTAGACGAAAGGACCTTTCTGCCTCTACAGGTCGGAAGGCTGTTTCTCTAATGGGAAATAGCTGCTTCAGTGTGAGTGGGCTAGTTCCCATAACACAAGAGGACATTTCTGCCTCTCCAGGTCAGAGTGACATCTCTATAATGGGAAATAGCTGCTTCAGTGTCAGTGGTCTAGTTTCCATGAGACGAGAGGATCTTTCTGCCTCTCCAGGTCAGAGGATCGTTCCTCTAAAGGGAAATAGCTGCTTTAGTGTGAGTGGGCTAGTTCCCATTAGACAAGGGGTCCTTTCTACCTCTCCAGGCCAGAGGGCAGTTTCTCTAATGGGAAATAGCTGCTTCAGTGTGAGTGGGCTAGTTGCCATTAGACAAAAGGATCTTTCTGCCTCTCCAGGTCAGAGGGCCGTTTCTCTAATGGGAAATTGCTGCTTCAGTGTGAGTGGGCTAGTTCCCATTAGATGAAAGGACCTCTCTGCCTTTCCACGTCGGAGGTTCGTTTCTCTAATGAGAAATAGCTGCTTCAGTGTGAGTAAGCTAGTTTCCATTAGACAAGAGGACCTTTCTGCCTCTCCAGTGCTGAGGGCCGTTTCTCTAATGGGAAATAGCTACTTCAGTGTGAGTTTGTTAGTTCCCATTAGACGAGGGACCTTTCTGCTTCTCCAGGTCAGAGGGCCATTTCTCTAATGGGAAATTGCTGATTCAGTGTGAGTGGGCTAGTTCCCATTAGACGAGGGGACCTTTCTATCTTTCCAGGTCGTAGGGCGTTTCTCTAACCGGAAACAGCTGCTTCAGTGTGAATGGGCACGTTGCCATTAGATGAGGGGACCTTTCTGCCTCTACAGGCCGGAAGGCCGTTTCTCCAATGGGAAAAAGGTGTTTCAGTGTGAGTGGGCTAGTTCCCATTAGACGAAAGGACCTTTCTGCCTCTACAGGTCGGAGAGCCATTTCTCTGATGGAAAATAGCTGCTTCAGTGTGAGTGGGCTAGTTCCCATTAGATGAGGGGACATTTCTGCCTCTCCAGGTCGGAGTGACATTTCTCTAACGGGAAATAGCTGCTTCAGTGTGAGTGGGCTAGTTCCCATTAGACGAAAGGACCTTTCTGCCTCTACAGGCCAGAAGGCCGTTTCTCCAATGCGAAATAGGTGTTTCAGTGTGAGTGGGCTAGTTCCCATTAGACGAAAGGACCTTTCTGCCTCTACAGGTCGGAGAGCCATTTCTCTGATGGAAAATAGCTGCTTCAGTGTGAGTGGGCTAGTTCCCATTAGATGAGGGGACATTTCTGCCTCTCCAGGTCGGAGTGACGTTTCTATAATGGGAAATAGCTGCTTCAGTGTGAGTGGTCTAGTTCCTATGAGACGAGAGGACCTTTCTGCCTCTCCAGGTCAAAGGGCCGTTGCTCTAAAGGGAAATAGCTGCTTTAGTGTGGGTGGGCTATTTCCCATTAGACAAGGGGACCTTTCTGCCTCTCCGGGCCAGAGGGCAGTTTCTCTAATGGGAAATAGCTGCTTCAGTGTGAGTGGGCTAGATCCGATTAGACAAAAGGATCTTTCTGCCTCTCCAGGTCAGAGGGCCGTTTCTCTAATGAGAAATTGCTGCTTCAGTGTGAGTGGGCTAGTTCCCATTAGATGAAAGGAACTCTCTGCCTCTCCACGTCGGAGGTTTGTTTCTCTAATGGGAAATATCTGCTTCAGTGTGAGTGAGCTAGTTCCCATTAGACGAGGGGACCTTTCTATCTTTCCAGGTCGTAGGGCCGTTTCTCTAACCAGAAACAGCTGCTTCAGTGTGAGTGGGCACATTCCCATTAGACGAGGGGACCTTTCTGCCTCTCCAGTTCGGAGGGGTGTTCTCTAACGGGAAAGAGCTGCTTCAGTGTGAGTGGGCTAGTTCCCATTAGACAAAAGGACCTTTCTGCCTCTACAGGTCGGAAGGCCGTTTCTCCAATGGAAAATAGGTGCTTCAGTGTGAGTGGGCTAGTTCCCATTAGACAAAAGGACCTTTCTGCCTCTCCAGGTCGGAGGGCCATTTCTCTGATGCGAAATAGCTGCTTCAGTGTGAGTGGGCTAGTTCCCATTAAACGAGGGGACATTTCTGCCTCTCCAGGCCAGAGGGCAGTTTCTCTAATGGGAAATAGCTGCTTCAGTGTGAGTGGGCTAGTTGCCATTAGACAAAAGGATCTTTCTGCCTCTCCAGGTCAGAGGGCCGTTTCTCTAATGGGAAATTGCTGCTTCAGTGTGAGTGGGCTAGTTGCCATTAGACAAAAGGATCTTTCTGCCTCTCCAGGTCAGAGGGCCGTTTCTCTAATGGGAAATTGCTGCTTCAGTGTGAGTGGGCTAGTTCCCATTAGATGAAAGGACCTCTCTGCCTTTCCACGTCGGAGGTTCGTTTCTCTAATGAGAAATAGCTGCTTCAGTGTGAGTAAGCTAGTTTCCATTAGACAAGAGGACCTTTCTGCCTCTCCAGTGCTGAGGGCCGTTTCTCTAATGGGAAATAGCTACTTCAGTGTGAGTTTGTTAGTTCCCATTAGACGAGGGACCTTTCTGCTTCTCCAGGTCAGAGGGCCATTTCTCTAATGGGAAATTGCTGATTCAGTGTGAGTGGGCTAGTTCCCATTAGACGAGGGGACCTTTCTATCTTTCCAGGTCGTAGGGCGTTTCTCTAACCGGAAACAGCTGCTTCAGTGTGAATGGGCACGTTGCCATTAGATGAGGGGACCTTTCTGCCTCTACAGGCCGGAAGGCCGTTTCTCCAATGGGAAAAAGGTGTTTCAGTGTGAGTGGGCTAGTTCCCATTAGACGAAAGGACCTTTCTGCCTCTACAGGTCGGAGAGCCATTTCTCTGATGGAAAATAGCTGCTTCAGTGTGAGTGGGCTAGTTCCCATTAGATGAGGGGACATTTCTGCCTCTCCAGGTCGGAGTGACATTTCTCTAACGGGAAATAGCTGCTTCAGTGTGAGTGGGCTAGTTCCCATTAGACGAAAGGACCTTTCTGCCTCTACAGGCCAGAAGGCCGTTTCTCCAATGCGAAATAGGTGTTTCAGTGTGAGTGGGCTAGTTCCCATTAGACGAAAGGACCTTTCTGCCTCTACAGGTCGGAGAGCCATTTCTCTGATGGAAAATAGCTGCTTCAGTGTGAGTGGGCTAGTTCCCATTAGATGAGGGGACATTTCTGCCTCTCCAGGTCGGAGTGACGTTTCTATAATGGGAAATAGCTGCTTCAGTGTGAGTGGTCTAGTTCCTATGAGACGAGAGGACCTTTCTGCCTCTCCAGGTCAAAGGGCCGTTGCTCTAAAGGGAAATAGCTGCTTTAGTGTGGGTGGGCTATTTCCCATTAGACAAGGGGACCTTTCTGCCTCTCCGGGCCAGAGGGCAGTTTCTCTAATGGGAAATAGCTGCTTCAGTGTGAGTGGGCTAGATCCGATTAGACAAAAGGATCTTTCTGCCTCTCCAGGTCAGAGGGCCGTTTCTCTAATGAGAAATTGCTGCTTCAGTGTGAGTGGGCTAGTTCCCATTAGATGAAAGGAACTCTCTGCCTCTCCACGTCGGAGGTTTGTTTCTCTAATGGGAAATATCTGCTTCAGTGTGAGTGAGCTAGTTCCCATTAGACGAGGGGACCTTTCTATCTTTCCAGGTCGTAGGGCCGTTTCTCTAACCAGAAACAGCTGCTTCAGTGTGAGTGGGCACATTCCCATTAGACGAGGGGACCTTTCTGCCTCTCCAGTTCGGAGGGGTGTTCTCTAACGGGAAAGAGCTGCTTCAGTGTGAGTGGGCTAGTTCCCATTAGACAAAAGGACCTTTCTGCCTCTACAGGTCGGAAGGCCGTTTCTCCAATGGAAAATAGGTGCTTCAGTGTGAGTGGGCTAGTTCCCATTAGACAAAAGGACCTTTCTGCCTCTCCAGGTCGGAGGGCCATTTCTCTGATGCGAAATAGCTGCTTCAGTGTGAGTGGGCTAGTTCCCATTAAACGAGGGGACATTTCTGCCTCTCCAGGCCAGAGGGCAGTTTCTCTAATGGGAAATAGCTGCTTCAGTGTGAGTGGGCTAGTTGCCATTAGACAAAAGGATCTTTCTGCCTCTCCAGGTCAGAGGGCCGTTTCTCTAATGGGAAATTGCTGCTTCAGTGTGAGTGGGCTAGTTGCCATTAGACAAAAGGATCTTTCTGCCTCTCCAGGTCAGAGGGCCGTTTCTCTAATGGGAAATTGCTGCTTCAGTGTGAGTGGGCTAGTTCCCATTAGATGAAAGGACCTCTCTGCCTTTCCACGTCGGAGGTTCGTTTCTCTAATGAGAAATAGCTGATTCAGTGTGAGTAAGCTAGTTTCCATTAGAGGAGAGGACCTTTCTGCCTCTCCAGTGCTGAGGGCCGTTTCTCTAATGGGAAAAAGCTACTTCAGTGTGAGTTTGTTAGTTCCCATTAGACGAGGGACCTTTCTGCTTCTCCAGGTCAGAGGGCCATTTCTCTAATGGGAAATAGCTGATTCAGTGTGAGTGGGCTAGTTCCCATTAGACGAGGGGACCTTTCTATCTTTCCAGGTTGTAGGGCCGTTTCTCTAACCGGAAACAGCTGCTTAAGTGTGAATGGGCACGTTGCCATTAGATGAGGGGACCTTTCTGCCTCTCCAGGTCGGAAGGCTGTTTCTCTAACGGAAAATAGCTGCTTCAGTGTGAGTGGGCTAGTTCCCATTAGACGAAAGGACCTTTCTGCCTCTACAGGCCGGAAGGCCGTTTCTCCAATGGGAAATAGGTGTTTCAGTGTGAGTGGGCTAGTTCCCATTAGACGAAAGGACCTTTCTGCCTCTACAGGTCAGAGAGCCATTTCTCTGATGAAAAATAGCTGCTTCAGTGTGAGTGGGTTAGTTCCCATTAGATGAGGGGACATTTCTGCCTCTCCAGGTCGGAGTGACGTTTCTATAATGGGAAATAGCTGCTTCAGTGTGAGTGGTCTAGTTCCTATGAGACGAGAGGACCTTTCTGCCTCTCCAGGTCAGAGGGCCGTTGCTCTAAAGGGAAATAGCTGCTTTAGTGTGGGTGGGCTAGTTCCCATTAGACAAGGGGACCTTTCTGCCTCTCCAGGCCAGAGGGCAGTTTCTCTAATGGGAAATAGCTGCTTCAGTGTGAGTGGGCTAGTTCCCATTAGACAAAAGGATCTTTCTGCCTCTCCAGGTCAGAGGGCCGTTTCTCTAATGGGAAATTGCTGCTTCAGTGTGAGTGGGCTAGTCCCCATTAGATGAAAAGACCTCTCTGCCTCTCCACGTCGGAGGTTCGTTTCTCTAATGGGAAATATCTGCTTCAGTGTGAGTGAGCTAGTTCCCATTAGACGAGGGGACCTTTCTATCTTTCCAGGTCGTAGGGCCGTTTCTCTAACCAGAAACAGCTGCTTCAGTGTGAGTGGGCACGTTCCCATTAGACGAGGGGAACTTTCTGCCTCTCCAGGTCGGAGGGGTGTTCTCTAACGGGAAAGAGCTGCTTCAGTGTGAGTGGGCTAGTTCCCATTAGACGAAAGGACCTTTCTGCTTCTACAGGTCGGAAGGCCGTTTCTCCGATGGGAAATAGGTGCTTCAGTGTGAGTGGGCTAGTTCCCATTAGACAAAAGGACCTTTCTGCCTCTCCAGGTCGGAGAGCCATTTCTCTGATGGGAAATAGCTGCTTCAGTGTGAGTGGGCTAGTTCCCATTAGACGAGGGGACATTTCTGCGTCTCCAGGTCGGAGGGACGTTTCTATAATGGGAAATAGCTGCTTCAGTGTGAGTGGTCTAGTTCCCATGAGACGAGAGGACCTTTCTGCCTCTCCAGGTTGGAGGGCCGTTCCTCTAAAGGGAAATAGCTGCTTCAGTGTGGGTGGGCTAGTTCCCATTAGACAAGGGGACCTTTCTGCCTCTCCAGGCCAGAGGACAGTTTCTCTAATGGGAAATAGCTGCTTCAGTGTGAGTGGGCTAGTTCCCATTAGACGAGAGGACCTTTCTGTCTCTGCAGGTTAGAGGGCCGTTTCTCTAATGGGAAATAGCTGCTTCAGTGTGAGTGGGCTAGTTCCCATTAGACGAGAGGACCTTTCTGCCTCTGCAGGTTAGAGGGCCGTTTCTCTAATGGGAAATAGCTGCTTCAGTGTGAGTGGGCTAGTTTCCATTAGACGAGAGGACCTTACTGTCTCTGCAGTTTAGAGGGCCGTTTCTCTAAAGGGAAATAGCTGCTTCAGTGTGAGTGGGCTAGTTCCCATTAGACAAGGGGATATTTCTGCCTCGCCAGGTCGGAGTGACGTTTCTATAATGGGAAATAGCTGCTTCAGTGTGAGTGGTCTACTTCCTATGAGACGAGAGGACGTTTCTGGCTCTCCAGGTCAGAGGGCCGCTTCACTAATGGGAAATAGCTGCTTCAGTGTTAGTGGGCTAGTTCCCATTAGACAAGAGGACCTGTTCTGCCTCTCCAGGTCAGAGGGCCGTTTCACTAATGGGAAATAGCTGCTTCAGTGTGAATAGGCTAGCTCCCAATAGACGGAAGGACCTTTCTGCCTCTCCAGGTCAGAGGGCCGTTTCTCGAATGAGAAATAACTGCTTCAGTGTGAGTGGGCTAGTTCCCATTAGACGAGGGGACCATTTTGCCTCTCCAGGTCGAAGGGCCGTTTCTCTAATGGAAAATAGCTGCTTCAGTGTGAGTGGGCTAGTTCCCATTAGAGAGGGGACGTTTCTGCCTCTCATGGTCAGAGGGCCATTTCTCTAATGGGAATAGCTGCTTCAGTGTGTGTGGGCTAGTTCCCATTAGACGAGAGGACCTTTCTGCCTCCCCAGATCGGAGGGCCGTTTCTCTAATGGGAAATAGTTGATTCACTGTGAGTGGGCTAGTTCCCATTAGACAGGGGGAACTTTCTGCCTCTCCAGGTCGGGGGCCGTTTCTCTAATGGGAAATAGCTGCTTCAGTGTGAGTGGGCTAATTACCATTAGACAAGGAGATCTTTCTGACTCTCCAGATCGGAGGGCAGATTCTCTAATGGGAAATAGCTGCTTCAGTGTGGGTGGGCTAGTTCCCATTAGACAAAAGGACCTTTCTGCCTCTCCAGGTCGGACGGCCGTTTCTCTAATGGGAAATAGGTGCTTCAGTGTGAGTGGGCTAGTTCACATTACACAAAGGGACCTTTCTGCTTCTGCAGGTCGGAGGGCCGTTTCTCTAATGAGAAATAGCTGATTCAGTGTGAGTAGGCTAGTTTCCATTAGACGAGAGGACCTTTCTGCCTCTCCAGTTTGGAGGGCCGTTTCTCTAATGGGAAATAGCTGCTTCAGTGTGAGTGGAATAGTTTCCATTAGACGAAAAGGACCTTTCTACTTCTCCAGGTTGGAGTGCCGGTTCTCTAATGGGAAATAGTTGCTTCAGTGTGAGTGGGCTAGTTCCCATTAGACAGGGGGAACTTTCTGCCTCTCCAGGTCGGGCCCGTTTCTCTAATGGGAAATAGCTGCTTCAGTGTGAGTGGGCTAGTTACCATTAGACAAGGGGATCTTTCTGACACTCCAGATCGGAGGGCAGATTCTCTCATGGGAAATAGCTGCTTCAGTGTGGGTGGGCTAGTTCCCATTAGACAAAAGGACCTTTCTGCCTCTCCAGGTCGGAGGGCCGTTTCTCTAATGGGAAATAGCTGCTTCAGTGTGAGTGGGCTAGTTCCCATTATACAAAGGGACCTTTCTGCTTCTCCAGGTCAGAGGGCCGTTTCTCTAATGAGAAATAGCTGCTTTGTTGTGAGTAGGCTAGTTTCTATTAGACAAGATGACCTTTCTGCCTCTCCAGTTCGGAGGGCCATTTCTCTAATGGGATATAGCTGCTTCAGTGTGAGTCGGCTAGTTCCCATTAGACGAGGGGACATTTCTGTCTCTCCAGGTCGGAGTGACGTTTCTATAATGGGAAATAGCTGCTTCAGTGTGAGTGGTCTAGTTCCCATGAGACAAGAGGACCTTTCTGCTTCTCCAGGTCAGAGGGCCGTTCCTCTAAAGGGAAATAGCTGCTTTAGTGTGGGTGGGCTACTTCCCATTAGACAAGGGGACCTTTCTGAATCTCCAGGCCAGAGGGCAGTTTCTCTAATGGGAAATAGCTGCTTCAGTGTGAGTGGGCTAGTTCCCATTAGACAAAAGGATCTTTCTGCCTCTCCAGGTCAGAGGGCATTTCTCTAATGGGAAATTGTTGTTTCAGTGTGAGTGGGCTAGCTCCCATTAGACGAGGGGACCTTTCTGCCTCTCCAGGTCGGAAGGCCATTTCTCTGATGGGAAATATCTGCTTCAGTGTGAGTGGGCTAGTTCCCATTAGACGAGGGGACATTTCTGCGTCTCCAGGTCGGAGGGACGTTTCTATAATGGGAAATAGCTGCTTCAGTGTGAGTGGGCTAGTTCCCATTAGACAAGAGGACCTTTCTGCCACTGCAGGTTAGAGGGCCGTTTCTCTAATGGGAAATAGCTGCTTTAGTGTGAATGGGCTAGCTCCCATTAGACGAGGGGACCTTTCTGCCTCTCCAGGTCGAAGGGCCGTTTCACTAATGGAAAATAGCAGCTTCAGTGTGAGTGGGCTAGTTCCCATTAGAGGAGGGGACGTTTCTGCCTCTCATGGTCAGAGGGCCATTTCTCTAATGGGAATAGCTGCTTCAGTGTGAGTGGGCTAGTTCCCATTAGACGAGAGGACCTTTCTGCCTCTCCAGGTCGGGGGCCGTTTCTCTAATGGGAAATAGCTGCTTCAGTGTGAGTGGGCTAGTTACCATTAGACGAGGGGATCTTTCTGACTCTCCAGATCGCAGGGCAGATTCTCTAATGGGAAATAGCTGCTTCAGTGTGGTTGGGCTAGTTCCCATTAGATGAAAGGACCTCTCTGCCTCTCCAGGTCGGAGGGCTGTTTCTCTAACGGGAAATAGCTGCTTCGGTGTGAGTGGGCTAGTTCTCATTAGACGAAAGGACCTTTCTGCCTCTACAGGTCGGAAGGCCGTTTCTCTAATGGGAAATAGGTGCTTCAGTGTGAGTGGGCTAGTTCACATTACACAAAGGGACCTTTCTGCTTCTGCAGGTCGGAGGGCCGTTTCTCTAATGAGAAATAGCTGATTCAGTGTGAGTAGGCTAGTTTCCATTAGACGAGAGGACCTTTCTGCCTCTCCAGTTTGGAGGGCCGTTTCTCTAATGGGAAATAGCTGCTTCAGTGTGAGTGGAATAGTTTCCATTAGACGAAAAGGACCTTTCTACTTCTCCAGGTTGGAGTGCCGGTTCTCTAATGGGAAATAGTTGCTTCAGTGTGAGTGGGCTAGTTCCCATTAGACAGGGGGAACTTTCTGCCTCTCCAGGTCGGGCCCGTTTCTCTAATGGGAAATAGCTGCTTCAGTGTGAGTGGGCTAGTTACCATTAGACAAGGGGATCTTTCTGACACTCCAGATCGGAGGGCAGATTCTCTCATGGGAAATAGCTGCTTCAGTGTGGGTGGGCTAGTTCCCATTAGACAAAAGGACCTTTCTGCCTCTCCAGGTCGGAGGGCCGTTTCTCTAATGGGAAATAGCTGCTTCAGTGTGAGTGGGCTAGTTCCCATTATACAAAGGGACCTTTCTGCTTCTCCAGGTCAGAGGGCCGTTTCTCTAATGAGAAATAGCTGCTTTGTTGTGAGTAGGCTAGTTTCTATTAGACAAGATGACCTTTCTGCCTCTCCAGTTCGGAGGGCCATTTCTCTAATGGGATATAGCTGCTTCAGTGTGAGTCGGCTAGTTCCCATTAGACGAGGGGACATTTCTGTCTCTCCAGGTCGGAGTGACGTTTCTATAATGGGAAATAGCTGCTTCAGTGTGAGTGGTCTAGTTCCCATGAGACAAGAGGACCTTTCTGCTTCTCCAGGTCAGAGGGCCGTTCCTCTAAAGGGAAATAGCTGCTTTAGTGTGGGTGGGCTACTTCCCATTAGACAAGGGGACCTTTCTGAATCTCCAGGCCAGAGGGCAGTTTCTCTAATGGGAAATAGCTGCTTCAGTGTGAGTGGGCTAGTTCCCATTAGACAAAAGGATCTTTCTGCCTCTCCAGGTCAGAGGGCATTTCTCTAATGGGAAATTGTTGTTTCAGTGTGAGTGGGCTAGCTCCCATTAGACGAGGGGACCTTTCTGCCTCTCCAGGTCGGAAGGCCATTTCTCTGATGGGAAATATCTGCTTCAGTGTGAGTGGGCTAGTTCCCATTAGACGAGGGGACATTTCTGCGTCTCCAGGTCGGAGGGACGTTTCTATAATGGGAAATAGCTGCTTCAGTGTGAGTGGGCTAGTTCCCATTAGACAAGAGGACCTTTCTGCCACTGCAGGTTAGAGGGCCGTTTCTCTAATGGGAAATAGCTGCTTTAGTGTGAATGGGCTAGCTCCCATTAGACGAGGGGACCTTTCTGCCTCTCCAGGTCGAAGGGCCGTTTCACTAATGGAAAATAGCAGCTTCAGTGTGAGTGGGCTAGTTCCCATTAGAGGAGGGGACGTTTCTGCCTCTCATGGTCAGAGGGCCATTTCTCTAATGGGAATAGCTGCTTCAGTGTGAGTGGGCTAGTTCCCATTAGACGAGAGGACCTTTCTGCCTCTCCAGGTCGGGGGCCGTTTCTCTAATGGGAAATAGCTGCTTCAGTGTGAGTGGGCTAGTTACCATTAGACGAGGGGATCTTTCTGACTCTCCAGATCGCAGGGCAGATTCTCTAATGGGAAATAGCTGCTTCAGTGTGGTTGGGCTAGTTCCCATTAGATGAAAGGACCTCTCTGCCTCTCCAGGTCGGAGGGCTGTTTCTCTAACGGGAAATAGCTGCTTCGGTGTGAGTGGGCTAGTTCTCATTAGACGAAAGGACCTTTCTGCCTCTACAGGTCGGAAGGCCGTTTCTCCACTGGGAAATAGGTGCTTCAGTGTGAGTGGGCTAGTTCCCATTAGACAAAAGGACCTTTCTGCCTCTCCAGGTCGTAGGGCCATTTCTCTGATGGGAAATAGCTGCTTCAGTGTGAGTGGGCTAGTTCCCATTAGACAAAAGGACCCTTCTGCCTTTCCACGTCGGAGGGCCATTTCTCTGATGGGAAATAGCTGCTTCAGTGTGAGTGGGCTAGTTCCCATTAGACGAGGGGACATTTCTGCCTCTCCAGGCCGGAGGGACGTTTCTGTAATGGGAAATAGCAGCTTCAGTGTGAGTGGTCTAGTTCCCATGAGACAAGAGGACCTTTCTGCCTCTCCAGGTCGGAGGGCCGTTCCCCTAAAGGGAAATAGCTGCTTCAGTGTGGGTGGGCTAGTTCCCATTAGACAAGGGGACCTTTCTGCCTCTCCAGGCCAGAGGGCCGTTCCCCTAAAGGGAAATAGCTGCTTCAGTGTGAGTGGGCTAGTTCCCATTAGACAAGAGGACCTTTCTGTCTCTGCAGGTTAGAGGGCCGTTTCTCTAATGGGAAATAGCTGCTTCAGTGTGAGTGGGCTAGTTCCCATTAGACAAGAGGACCTTGCTGCCTCTGCAGGTTAGAGGGCCGTTTCTCTAATGGGAAATAGCTGCTTCAGTGTGAGTGGGCTAGCTCCCATTAGACGAGGGGACCTTTCTGCCTCTCCAGGTCGAAGGGCCGTTTCTCTAATGGAAAATAGCTGCTTCAGTGTGAGTGGGCTAGTTCCCATTAGAGGAGGGGACGTTTCCGCCTCTCATGGTCAGAGGGCCATTTCTCTTTTGGGAATAGCTGCTTCAGTGGGAGTGGGCTAGTTCCCATTAGACGAGAGCACTTTTCTGCCTCTCCAGATTGGAGGGCCGTTTCTCTAATGGGAAATACTTGCTTCACTGTGAGTGGGCTAGTTCCCATTAGACACGGGGACCTTTCTGCCTCTCCAGGTCAGGGGCTGATTCTCTAAGGGGAAATAGCTGCTTCAGTGTGAGTGGGCTAGTTACCATTAGACGAAAGGACCTTTCTGCCTCTACAGGCCGGAAGGCCGTTTCTCCAATGGGAAATAGGTGCTTCAGTGTGAGTGGGCTAGTTCCCATTAGACAAAAGGACCTTTCTGCCTCTCCAGGTCGTAGGGCCATTTCTCTGATGGAAAATAGCTGCTTCAGTGTGGGTGGGCTAGTTCCCATTAGACGAGGGGACATGTCTGCCTCTCCTTGTCGGAGTGACGTTTCTATAATGGGAAATAGCTGCTTCAGTGTGAGTGGTCTAGTTCCTATGAGACGAGAGGACCTTTCTGCCTCTCCAGGTCAGAGGGCCGTTCCTCTAAAGGGAAATAGCTGCTTTAGTGTGGGTGGGCTAGTTCACATTAGACAAGGGGACCTTTCTGCCTCTCCAGGCCAGAGGACAGTTTCTCTAATGGGAAATAGCTGCTTCAGTGTGAGTGGGCTAGTTCCCATTAGACAAAAGGATCTTTCTGCCTCTCCAGGTCAGAGGGCCGTTTCTCTAAAGGGAAATTGCTGCTTCAGTGTGAGTGGGCTAGTTCCCATTAGATTAAAGGACCTCTCTGCCTCTCCACATCGGAGGATCGTTTCTCTAATGGGAAATAGCTGCTTCAGTGTGAGTGGGCTAGTTACCATTAGACGAGGGGATCTTTCTGACTCTCCAGATCGCAGGGCAGATTCTCTAATGGGAAATAGCTGCTTCAGTGTGGTTGGGCTAGCTCCCATTAGACAAAAGGACCTTTCTGCCTCTCCAGGTCGGAGGGCTGTTTCTCTAACGGGAAATAGCTGCTTCGGTGTGAGTGGGCTAGTTCCCATTAGACGAAAGGACCTTTCTGCCTCTACAGGCCGGAAGGCCGGTTCTCCAATGGGAAATAGGTGCTTCAGTGTGAGTGGGCTAGTTCCCATTAGACAAAAGGACCTTTCTGCCTCTCCAGGTCGGAGGGCCATTTCTCTGATGGGAAATATCTGATTCAGTGTGAGTGGGCTAGTTCCCATTAGACGAGGGGACATTTCTGCATCTCCAGGTCGGAGGGACGTTTCTATAATGGGAAATAGCTGCTTCATTGTGAGTGGGCTAGTTCCCATTAGACAAGAGGACCTTTCTGCCTCTGCAGGTTAGAGGGCCGTTTCTCTAATGGGAAATAGCTGCTTTAGTGTGAGTGGGCTAGCTCCCATTAGACGAGGGGACCTTTCTGCCTCTCCAGGTCGAAGGGCCGCTTCTCTAATGGAAAATAGCTGCTTCAGTGTGAGTGGGCTAGTTCCCATTGGAGGAGGGGACGTTTCTGCCTCTCATGGTCAGAGGGCCATTTCTCTAATGGGAATAGCTGCTTCAGTGTGAGTGGGCTAGTTCCCATTAGACGAGAGGACCTTTCTGCCTCTCCAGGTCGGGGGCCGTTTCTCTAATGGGAAATAGCTGCTTCAGTGTGAGTGGGCTAGTTACCATTAGACGAGGGGATCTTTCTGACTCTCCAGATCGCAGGGCAGATTCTCTAATGGGAAATAGCTGCTTCAGTGTGGTTGGGCTAGTTCCCATTAGATGAAAGGACCTCTCTGCCTCTCCAGGTCGGAGGGCTGTTTCTCTAACGGGAAATAGGTGCTTCAGTGTGAGTGGGCTAGTTCCCATTAGACAAAAGGACCTTTCTGCCTCTCCAGGTCGGAGGGCCATTTCTCTGATGGGAAATAGCTGCTTCAGTGTGAGTGGGCTAGTTCCCATTAGACAAGAGGACCTTTCTGCCTCTCCAGGTCGGGGGCCGTTTCTCTAATGGGAAATAGCTGCTTCAGTGTGAGTGGGCTAGTTACCATTAGACGAGGGGATCTTTCTGACTCTCCAGATTGCAGGGCAGATTCTCTAATGGGAAATAGCTGCTTCAGTGTTGTTGGGCTAGTTCCCATTAGACGAAAGGACCTTTCTGCCTCTACAGGTCGGAAGGCCGTTTCTCCAATGGGAAATAGGTGCTTCAGTGTGAGTGGGCTAGTTCCCATTAGACAAAAGGACCTTTCTGCCTCTCCAGGTCGGAGGGCCATTTCTCTGATGGGAAATAGCTGCTTCAGTGTGAGTGGGCTAGTTCCCATTAGACAAAAGGACCCTTCTGCCTTTCCACGTCGGAGGGACATTTCTCTGATGGGAAATAGCTGCTTCAGTGTGAGTGGGCTAGTTCCCATTAGACGAGGGGACATTTCTGCCTCTCCAGGCCGGAGGGACGTTTCTGTAATGGGAAATAGCAGCTTCAGTGTGAGTGGTCTAGTTCCCATGAGACGAGAGGACCTTTCTGCCTCTCCAGGTCGGAGGGCCGTTCCCCTAAAGGGAAATAGCTGCTTCAGTGTGGGTGGGCTAGTTCCCATTAGACAAGGGGACCTTTCTGCCTCTCCAGGCCAGAGGGCCGTTCCCCTAAAGGGAAATAGCTGCTTCAGTGTGGGTGGGCTAGTTCCCATTAGACAAGAGGACCTTTCTGTCTCTGCAGGTTAGAGGGCCGTTTCTCTAATGGGAAATAGCTGCTTCAGTGTGAGTGGGATAGTTCCCATTGGAGGAGGGGACGTTTCTGCCTCTCATGGTCAGAGGGCCATTTCTCTAATGGGAATAGCTGCTTCAGTGTGAGTGGGCTAGCTCCCATTAGACAAAAGAACCTTTCTGCCTCTCCAGGTCGGAGGGCTGTTTCTCTAACGGGAAATAGCTGCTTCGGTGTGAGTGGGCTAGTTCCCATTAGACGAAAGGACCTTTCTGCCTCTACAGGCCGGAAGGCCGTTTCTCCAATGGGAAATAGGTGCTTCAGTGTGAGTGGGCTAGTTCCCATTAGACAAAAGGACCTTTCTGCCTCTCCAGGTCGTAGGGCCATTTCTCTGATGGAAAATAGCTGCTTCAGTGTGGGTGGGCTAGTTCCCATTAGACGAGGGGACATGTCTGCCTCTCCTTGTCGGAGTGACGTTTCTTTAATGGGAAATAGCTGCTTCAGTGTGAGTGGTCTAGTTCCTATGAGACGAGAGGACCTTTCTGCCTCTCCAGGTCAGAGGGCCGTTCCTCTAAAGGGAAATAGCTGCTTTAGTGTGGGTGGGCTAGTTCCCATTAGACAAGGGGACCTTTCTGCCTCTCCAGGCCAGAGGACAGTTTCTCTAATGGGAAATAGCTGCTTCAGTGTGAGTGGGCTAGTTCCCATTAGACAAAAGGATCTTTCTGCCTCTCCAGGTCAGAGGGCCGTTTCTCTAATGGGAAATTGCTGCTTCAGTGTGAGTGGGCTAGTTCCTATTAGATTAAAGGACCTCTCTGCCTCTCCACATCGGAGGATCGTTTCTCTAATGGGAAATAGCTGCTTCAGTGTGAGTGGGCTAGTTCCCATTAGACGAGGGGATCTTTCTGTCTCTGCAGGTTAGAGGGCCGTTTCTCTAATGGGAAATAGCTGCTTCAGTGTGAGTGGGCTAGTTACCATTAGACGAGGGGATCTTTCTGACTCTCCAGATCGCAGGGCAGATTCTCTAATGGGAAATAGCTGCTTCAGTGTGGTTGGGCTAGCTCCCATTAGACAAAAGGACCTTTCTGCCTCTCCAGGTCGGAGGGCTGTTTCTCTAACGGGAAATAGCTGCTTCGGTGTGAGTGGGCTAGTTCCCATTAGACGAAAGGACCTTTCTGCCTCTACAGGCCGGAAGGCCGGTTCTCCAATGGGAAATAGGTGCTTCAGTGTGAGTGGGCTAGTTCCCATTAGACAAAAGGACCTTTCTGCCTCTCCAGGTCGGAGGGCCATTTCTCTGATGGGAAATATCTGATTCAGTGTGAGTGGGCTAGTTCCCATTAGACGAGGGGACATTTCTGCAGCTCCAGGTCGGAGGGACGTTTCTATAATGGGAAATAGCTGCTTCAGTGTGAGTGGGCTAGTTCCCATTAGACAAGAGGACCTTTCTGCCTCTGCAGGTTAGAGGGCCGTTTCTCTAATGGGAAATAGCTGCTTTAGTGTGAGTGGGCTAGCTCCCATTAGACGAGGGGACCTTTCTGCCTCTCCAGGTCGAAGGGCCGTTTCTCTAATGGAAAATAGCTGCTTCAGTGTGAGTGGGCTAGTTCCCATTGGAGGAGGGGACGTTTCTGCCTCTCATGGTCAGAGGGCCATTTCTCTAATGGGGATAGCTGCTTCAGTGTGAGTGGGCTAGTTCCCATTAGACGAGAGGACCTTTCTGCCTCTCCAGGTCGGGGGCTGTTTCTCTAATGGGAAATAGCTGCTTCAGTGTGAGTGGGCTAGTTACCATTAGACGAGGGGATCTTTCTGACTCTCCAGATCGCAGGGCAGATTCTCTAATGGGAAATAGCTGCTTCAGTGTGGTTGGGCTAGTTCCCATTAGATGAAAGGACCTCTCTGCCTCTCCAGGTCGGAGGGCTGTTTCTCTAACGGGAAATAGGTGCTTCAGTGTGAGTGGGCTAGTTCCCATTAGACAAAAGGACCTTTCTGCCTCTCCAGGTCGGAGGGCCATTTCTCTGACGGGAAATAGCTGCTTCAGTGTGAGTGGGCTAGTTCCCATTAGACGAGAGGACCTTTCTGCCTCTCCAGGTCGGGGGCCGTTTCTCTAATGGGAAATAGCTGCTTCAGTGTGAGTGGGCTAGTTACCATTAGACGAGGGGATCTTTCTGACTCTCCAGATTGCAGGGCAGATTCTCTAATGGGAAATAGCTGCTTCAGTGTTGTTGGGCTAGTTCCCATTAGACGAAAGGACCTTTCTGCCTCTACAGGTCGGAAGGCCGTTTCTCCAATGGGAAATAGGTGCTTCAGTGTGAGTGGGCTAGTTCCCATTAGACAAAAGGACCTTTCTGCCTCTCCAGGTCGGAGGGCCATTTCTCTGATGGGAAATAGCTGCTTCAGTGTGAGTGGGCTAGTTCCCATTAGACAAAAGGACCCTTCTGCCTTTCCACGTCGGAGGGACATTTCTCTGATGGGAAATAGCTGCTTCAGTGTGAGTGGGCTAGTTCCCATTAGACGAGGGGACATTTCTGCCTCTCCAGGCCGGAGGGACGTTTCTGTAATGGGAAATAGCAGATTCAGTGTGAGTGGTCTAGTTCCCATGAGACGAGAGGACCTTTCTGCCTCTCCAGGTCGGAGGGCCGTTCCCCTAAAGGGAAATAGCTGCTTCATGTGGGTGGGCTAGTTCCCATTAGACAAGGGGACCTTTCTGCCTCTCCAGGCCAGAGGGCCGTTCCCCTAAAGGGAAATAGCTGCTTCAGTGTGAGTGGGCTAGTTCCCATTAGACAAGAGGACCTTTCTGTCTCTGCAGGTTAGAGGGCCGTTTCTCTAATGGGAAGTAGCTGCTTCAGTGTGAGTGGGCTAGTTCCAATTAGACAAGAGGACCTTGCTGCCTCTGCAGTTTAGAGGGCCGTTTCTCTAATGGGAAATAGCTGCTTCAGTGTGAGTAGGCTAGCTCCCATTAGACGAGGGGACCTTTCTGCCTCTCCAGGTCGAAGGGCCGTTTCTCTAATGGAAAATAGCTGCTTCAGTGTGAGTGGGCTAGTTCCCATTAGAGGAGGGGACGTTTCCGCCTCTCATGGTCAGAGGGCCATTTCTCTTTTGGGAATAGCTGCTTCAGTGTGAGTGGGCTAGTTCCCATTAGACGAGAGCACTTTTCTGCCTCTCCAGATCGGAGGGCCGTTTCTCTAATGGGAAATACTTGCTTCACTGTGAGTGGGCTAGTTCCCATTAGACAGGGGGACCTTTCTGCCTCTCCAGGTCGGGGGCTGATTCTCTAAGGGGAAATAGCTGCTTCAGTGTGAGTGGGCTAGTTACCATTAGACGAGGGGATCTTTCTGACTCTCCAGATCGCAGGGCAGATTCTCTAATGGGAAATAGCTGCTTCAGTGTGGTTGGGCTAGCTCCCATTAGACAAAAGGACCTTTCTGCCTCTCCAGGTCGGAGGGCTGTTTCTCTAACGGGAAATAGCTTCTTCGGTGTGAGTGGGCTAGTTCCCATTAGACGAAAGTACCTTTCTGCCTCTACAGGCCGGAAGGCCGTTTCTCCAGTGGGAAATAGGTGCTTCAGTGTGAGTGGGCTAGTTCCCATTAGACAAAAGGACCTTTCTGCCTCTCCAGGTCATAGGGCCATTTCTCTGATGGAAAATAGCTGCTTCAGTGTGGGTGGGCTAGTTCCCATTAGACGAGGGGACATTTCTGCCTCTCCTTGTCGGAGTGACGTTTCTATAATGGGAAATAGCTGCTTCAGTGTGAGTGGTCTAGTTCCTATGAGACGAGAGGACCTTTCTGCCTCTCCAGGTCAGAGGGCCGTTCCTCTAAAGGGAAATAGCTGCTTTAGTGTGGGTGGGCTAGTTCCCATTAGACAAGGGGACCTTTCTGCCTCTCCAGGCCAGAGGACAGTTTCTCTAATGGGAAATAGCTGCTTCAGTGTGAGTGGGCTAGTTCCCATTAGACAAAAGGATCTTTCTGCCTTTACAGGTCGGAAAGCCGTTTCTCCAATGGGAAATAGGTGCTTCAGTGTGAGTGGGCTAGTTCCCATTAGACAAAAGGACCTTTCTGCCTCTCCAGGTCGGAGGGCCATTTCTCTGATGGGAAATATCTGCTTCAGTGTGAGTGGGCTAGTTCCCATTAGACGAGGGGACATTTCTGCGACTCCAGGTCGGAGGGACGTTTCTATAATGGGAAATAGCTGCTTCAGTGTGAGTGGTCTAGTTCCCATGAGACAAGAGGACCTTTCTGCCTCCCCAGGTCGAAGGGCCGTTCCTCTAAAGGGAAATAGCTGCTTCATTGTGAGTGGGCTAGTTCCCATTAGACGAGAGGATCTTTCTGTCTCTGCAGGTTAGAGGGCCGTTTCTCTAATGGGAAATAGCTGCTTCAGTGTGAGTGGGCTAGTTCCCATTAGACGAGAGGATCTTTCTGTCTCTGCAGGTTAGAGGGCAGTTTCTCTAATGGGAAATAGCTGCTTCAGTGTGAGTGGGCTAGTTCCCATTAGACGAGAGGACCTTTCTGCCTCTCCAGGCCAGAGGGCAGTTTGTCTAATGGGAAATAGCTGCTTCAGTGTGAGTGGGCTAGTTCCCATTAGACGAGAGGATCTTTCTGTCTCTGCAGGCGAGAGGGCCGTTTCTCTAATGGGAAATAGCTGCTTCAGTGTGAGTGGGCTAGTTCCCATTAGACAAGAGGACCTTTCTGCCTCTGCAGGTTAGAGGGCCGTTTCTCTAATGGGAAATAGCTGCTTCAGTGTGAGTGGGCTAGTTCCCATGAGACAAGAGGACCTTTCTGCCTCTCCAGGTCAGAGGGCCGTTCCTCCAAAGGGAAATAGTTGCTTTAGTGTGGGTGGGCTAGTTTCCATTAGACAGGGGGACCTTTCTGCCTCTCCAGGCCAGAGGGCAGTTTCTCTAATGGGAAATAGCTGCTTCAGTGTGAGTGGGCTAGTTCCCATTAGACAAAATGATCTTTCTGCCTCTCTAGGTCAGAGGGCCGTTTCTCTAATGGGAAATTGCTGCTTCAGTGTGAGTGGGCTAGTTCCCATTAGATGAAAGGACCTCTCTGCCTCTCCACGTCGGAGGTTCGTTTCTCTAATGGGAAATAGCTGCTTCAGTGTGAGTGGGCTAGTTCCCATTAGACGAGGGGACCTTTCTATCTTTCCAGGTCGTAGGGCCGTTTCTCTAACCGGAAACAGCTGCTCCAGTGTGAGTGGGCATGTTCCCATTACACAAGGGGACCTTTCTGCCTCTCCAGGTCAGAGGGGTGTTCTCTAACGGGAAACAGCTGCTTCAGTGTGAGTGGTCTTTTTCCCATTAGACGAACGGACCTTTCTACCTCTACAGGTCGGAAGGCCGTTTCTCCAATGGGAAATAGGTGCTTCAGTGTGAGTGGGCTAGTTCCCATTAGACAAAAGGACCTTTCTGCCTCTCCTGGTCGGAGGGCCATTTCTCTGATGGGAAATAGCTGCTTCAGTGTGAGTGGGCTAGTTCCCATTAGAAGAGGGGACATTTCTGAGTCTCCAGGTCGGAGGGACGTTTCTATAATGGGAAATAGCTGCTTCAGTGTGAGTGGTCTAGTTCCCATGAGACGAGAGGACCTTTCTGCCTCTCCAGGTCAGAGGGTCGTTCCTCTAAAGGAAAATAGCTGCTTCAGTGTGGGTGGGCTAGTTCCCATTAGACAAGGGGACATTTCTGCTTCTCCAGGCCAGAGGGCAGTTTCTCTAATGGGAAATAGCTGCTTCAGTGTAAGTGGGCTAATGCCCATTAGACGAGAGGCCCTTTCTGCCTCTTCAGGTCAGAGGGCCGTTTCTCTAATGGGAAATAGCTGCGTCAATGTGAGTGCGCTAGTTCCCATTAGACAAAAGGACCTTTCTGCCTCTCCAGGTCAGAGGGACGTTTCTCTAATGGGAAATAGCTGCTTCAGTGTGAGTGGGCTAGTTCCCATTAGACAAAAGGATTGTTCTGCCTCTCCAGGTCAGAGGGCCGTTTCTCTAATGGGAAATTGCTGCTTCAGTGTGAGTGGGCTAGTTCCCATTAGACGAGGGGACCTTTCTATCTTTCCAGGTCGTAGGGCCGTTTCTCTAACCTGAAACAGCTGCTTCAGTGTGAGTGGGCACGTTCCCATTAGACGAGGGGACCTTTCTCCCTCTCCAGGTCGGAGGGGTGTTCTCTAACGGAAACAGCTGCTTCAGTGTGAGTGGGCTAGTTCGCATTAGACGAAAGGACCTTTCTGCCTCTACAGGTAGGAAGGCCGTTTCTCCAATGGGAAATAGGTGCTTCAGTGTCAGTGGGCTAGTTCCCATTAGACAAAAAGACCTTTCTGCCTCTCCAGGCCAGAGGGCAGTTTCTATAATGGGAAATAGCTGCTTCATTGTGAGTGGTCTAGTTCCCATGAGACGAGAGGACCTTTCTGCCTCTCCAGGTCGGAGGGCCGTTTCTCCAATGGGAAATAGGTGCTTCAGTGGGAGTGGGCTAGTTCCCATTAGACAAAAGGACCTTTCTGCCTCTCCAGGTCGGAGGGCCATTTCTCTGATGGGAAATAGCTGGTTCAGTGTGAGTGGGCTAGTTCCCATTAGAAGAGGGGACATTTCTGAGTCTCCAGGTCGGAGGGACGTTTCTATAATGGGAAATAGCTGCTTCAGTGTGAGTGGTCTAGTTCCCATGAGACGAGAGGACGTTTCTGCCTCTCATGGTCAGAGGGCCATTTCTCTAATGGGAATAGCTGCTTCAGTGTGTGTGGGCTAGTTCCCATTAGACGAGAGGACCTTTCTGCCTCCCCAGATCGGAGGGCCGTTTCTCTAATGGGAAATAGTTGATTCACTGTGAGTGGGCTAGTTCCCATTAGACAGGGGGACCTTTCTGCCTCTCCAGGTCGGGGGCCGTTTCTCTAATGGGAAATAGCTGCTTCAGTGTGAGTGGGCTAATTACCATTAGACAAGGAGATCTTTCTGACTCTCCAGATCGGAGGGCAGATTCTCTAATGGGAAATAGCTGCTTCAGTGTGGGTGGGCTAGTTTCCATTAGACGAGAGGACCTTTCTGCCTCTCCAGTTTGGAGGGCCGTTTCTCTAATGGGAAATAGCTGCTTCAGTGTGAGTGGAATAGTTTCCATTAGACGAAAAGGACCTTTCTACTTCTCCAGGTTGGAGTGCCGGTTCTCTAATGGGAAATAGCTGCTTCAGTGTGAGTGGGCTAGTTCCCATTAGACAGGGGGAACTTTCTGCCTCTCCAGGTCGGGCCCGTTTCTCTAATGGGAAATAGCTGCTTCAGTGTGAGTGGGCTAGTTACCATTAGACAAGGGGATCTTTCTGACTCTCCAGATCGGAGGGCAGATTCTCTCATGGGAAATAGCTGCTTCAGTGTGGGTGGGCTAGTTCCCATTAGACAAAAGGACCTTTCTGCCTCTCCAGGTCAGAGGGCCGTTTCTCTAATGGGAAATAGCTGCTTCAGTGTGAGTGGGCTAGTTCCCATTATACAAAGGGACCTTTCTGCTTCTCCAGGTCAGAGGGCCGTTTCTCTAATGAGAAATAGCTGCTTTGGTGTGAGTAGGCTAGTTTCCATTAGACGAGATGACCTTTCTGCCTCTCCAGTCGGAGGGCCATTTCTCTAATGGGATATAGCTGCTTCAGTGTGAGTCGGCTAGTTCCCATTAGACGAGGGGACATTTCTGTCTCTCCAGGTCGGAGTGACGTTTCTATAATGGGAAATAGCTGCTTCAGTGTGAGTGGTCTAGTTCCCATGAGACAAGAGGACCTTTCTGCTTCTCCAGGTCAGAGGGCCGTTCCTCTAAAGGGAAATAGCTGCTTTAGTGTGGGTGGGCTAGTTCCCATTAGACAAGGGGACCTTTCTGAATCTCCAGGCCAGAGGGCAGTTTCTCTAATGGGAAATAGCTGCTTCAGTGTGAGTGGGCTAGTTCCCATTAGACAAAAGGATCTTTCTGCCTCTCCAGGTCAGAGGGCCGTTTCTCTAATGGGAAATTGCTGTTTCAGTGTGAGTGGGTTAGTTCCCATTAGATGAAAGGACCTCTCTGCCTTTCCATGTCGGAGGTTCGTTTCTCTAATGGGAAATATCTGCTTCAGTGTGAGTGGGCTTGTTCCCATTAGACGAGGGGACCTTTCTATCTTTCCAGGTCGTAGGGCCATTTCTCTAACCGGAAACAGCTGCTTCAGTGTGAGTCTGCACGTTCCCATTAGACGAGGGGACCTTTCTGCCTCCCCAGGTCTATGGGGTGTTCTCTAATGGGAAACAGCTGCGTCAGTGTGAGTGGGCTAGTTCCCATTAGACGAAAGGACCTTTCTGCCTCTACAGGTCAGAAGGCCGTTTCTCCAATGGGAAATAGGTGCTTCAGTGTGAGTGGGCTAGTTCCCATTAGACAAGGGGACATTTCTGCCTCTCCAGGTCGGAGGGACGTTTCTATAATGGGAAATAGCTGCTTCAGTGTGAGTGGTCTAGTTCCCATGAGACGAGAGGACCTTTCTGCCTTTGCAGGTCGGAGGGCCGTTCCTCTAAAGGGAAATAGCTGCTTCAGTGTGGGTGGGCTAGTTCCCATTAGACAAGGGGACCTTTCTGCCTCTCCAGGCCAGAGGGCAGTTTCTCTAATAGGAAATAGCTGCTTCAGTGTGAGTGGGCTAGTTCCCATTAGACGAGAGGACCTTTCTGTCTCTGCAGGTTAGAGGGCCGTTTCTCTAATGGGAAATAGCTGCTTCAGTGTGAGTGGGCTAGTTCCCATTAGACAAGAGGACCTTTCTGCCTCTGCAGGTTAGAGGGCCGTTTCTCTAATGGGAAATAGCTGCTTTAGTGTGAGTGGGCTAGCTCCCATTAGACGAGGGGACCTTTCTGCCCCTCCAGGTCGAAGGGCCGTTTCTCTAATGGAAAATAGCTGCTTCAGTGTGAGTGGGCTAGTTCCCATTAGAGGAGGGGACGTTTCTGCCTCTCATGGTCAGAGGGCCATTTCTGTAATGGGAATAGCTGCTTCAGTGTAAGTGGGCTAATGCCCATTAGACGAGAGGACCTTTCTGTCTCTGCAGGTTAGAGGGCCGTTTCTCTAATGGGAAATAGCTGCTTCAGTGTGAGTGGGCTAGTTCCCATTAGACAAGAGGACCTCTCTGCCTCTGCAGGTTAGAGGGCCGTTTCTCTAATGGGAAATAGCTGCTTCAGTGTGAGTGGGCTAGCTCCCATTAGACGAGAGGCCCTTTCTGCCTCTTCAGGTCAGAGGGCCGTTTCTCTAATGGGAAATAGCTGCGTCAGTGTGATGGGCTAGTTCCCATTAGACAAAAGGACCTTTCTGCCTCTCCAGGTCAGAGGGACGTTTCTCTAATGGGAAATAGCTGCTTCAGTGTGAGTGGGCTAGTTCCCATTAGACAAAAGGATCGTTCTGCCTCTCCAGGTCAGAGGGCCGTTTCTCTAATGGGAAATTGCTGCTTCAGTGTGAGTGGGCTAGTTCCCATTAGATGAAAGGACCTCTCTGCTTCTCCACGTCGGAGGTTCGTTTCTCTAATGGGAAATAGCTGCTTCAGTGTGAGTGGGCTAGTTCCCATTAGACGAGGGGACCTTTCTATCTTTCCAGGTCGTAGGGCCGTTTCTCTAACCTGAAACAGCTGCTTCAGTGTGAGTGGGCACGTTCCCATTAGACGAGGGGACCTTTCTCCCTCTCCAGGTCGGAGGGGTGTTCTCTAACGGAAACAGCTGCTTCAGTGTGAGTGGGCTAGTTCGCATTAGACAAAAGGACGTTTCTGCCTCTACAGGTAAGAAGGCCGTTTCTCCAATGGGAAATAGGTGCTTCAGTGTCAGTGGGTTAGTTCCCATTAGACAAAAAGACCTTTCTGCCTCTCCAGGCCAGAGGGCAGTTTCTATAATGGGAAATAGCTTCTTCATTGTGAGTGGTCTAGTTCCCATGAGACGAGAGGACCCTTCTGCCTCTCCAGGTCGGAGGGCCGTTTCTCCAATGGGAAATAGGTGCTTCAGTGTGAGTGGGCTAGTTCCCATTAGACAAAAGGACCTTTCTGCCTCTCCAGGTCGGAGGGCCGTTTCTCCAATGGGAAATAGGTGCTTCAGTGTGAGTGGGCTAGTTCCCATTAGACAAAAGGACCTTTCTGCCTCTCCAGGTCGGAGGGCCATTTCTCTGATGGGAAATAGCTGCTTCAGTGTGAGTGGGCTAGTTCCCATTAGAAGAGGGGACATTTCTGAGTCTCCAGGTCGGAGGGACGTTTCTATAATGGGAAATAGCTGCTTCAGTGTGAGTGGTCTAGTTCCCATGAGACGAGAGGACGTTTCTGCCTCTCATGGTCAGAGGGCCATTTCTCTAATGGGAATAGCTGCTTCAGTGTGTGTGGGCTAGTTCCCATTAGACGAGAGGACCTTTCTGCCTCCCCAGATCGGAGGGCCGTTTCTCTAATGGGAAATAGTTGATTCACTGTGAGTGGGCTAGTTCCCATTAGACAGGGGGACCTTTCTGCCTCTCCAGGTCGGGGGCCGTTTCTCTAATGGGAAATAGCTGCTTCAGTGTGAGTGGGCTAATTACCATTAGACAAGGAGATCTTTCTGACTCTCCAGATCGGAGGGCAGATTCTCTAATGGGAAATAGCTGCTTCAGTGTGGGTGGGCTAGTTTCCATTAGACGAGAGGACCTTTCTGCCTCTCCAGTTTGGAGGGCCGTTTCTCTAATGGGAAATAGCTGCTTCAGTGTGAGTGGAATAGTTTCCATTAGACGAAAAGGACCTTTCTACTTCTCCAGGTTGGAATGCCGGTTCTCTAATGGGAAATAGCTGCTTCAGTGTGAGTGGGCTAGTTCCCATTAGACAGGGGGAACTTTCTGCCTCTCCAGGTCGGGCCCGTTTCTCTAATGGGAAATAGCTGCTTCAGTGTGAGTGGGCTAGTTACCATTAGACAAGGGGATCTTTCTGCCTCTCCAGATCGGAGGGCAGATTCTCTCATGGGAAATAGCTGCTTCAGTGTGGGTGGGCTAGTTCCCATTAGACAAAAGGACCTTTCTGTCTCTCCAGGTCGGAGGGCCGTTTCTCTAATGGGAAATAGCTGCTTCAGTGTGAGTGGGCTAGTTCCCATTATACAAAGGGACCTTTCTGCTTCTCCAGGTCAGAGGGCCGTTTCTCTAATGAGAAATAGCTGCTTTGGTGTGAGTAGGCTAGTTTCCATTAGACGAGATGACCTTTCTGCCTCTCCAGTTCGGAGGGCCATTTCTCTAATGGGATATAGCTGCTTCAGTGTGAGTCGGCTAGTTCCCATTAGACGAGGGGACATTTCTGTCTCTCCAGGTCGGAGTGACGTTTCTATAATGGGAAATAGCTGCTTCAGTGTGAGTGGTCTAGTTCCCATGAGACAAGAGGACCTTTCTGCTTCTCCAGGTCAGAGGGCCGTTCCTCTAAAGGGAAATAGCAGCTTTAGTGTGGGTGGGCTAGTTCCCATTAGATGAAAGCACCTCTCTGCCTTTCCATGTCGGAGGTTCGTTTCTCTAATGGGAAATATCTGCTTCAGTGTGAGTGGGCTTGTTCCCATTAGACAAGGGGACCTTTCTATCTTTCCAGGTCGTAGGGCCATTTCTCTAACCGGAAACAGCTGCTTCAGTGTGAGTCTGCACGTTCCCATTAGACGAGGGGACCTTTCTGCCTCTCCAGGTCTGAGGGGTGTTCTCTAATGGGAAACAGCTGCGTCAGTGTGAGTGGGCTAGTTCCCATTAGACGAAAGGACCTTTCTGCCTCTACAGGTCGGAAGGCCGTTTCTCCAATGGGAAATAGGTGCTTCAGTGTGAGTGGGCTAGTTCCCATTAGACAAGGGGACATTTCTGCCTCTCCAGGTCGGAGGGACGTTTCTATAATGGGAAATAGCTGCTTCAGTGTGAGTGGTCTAGTTCCCATGAGACGAGAGGACCTTTCTGCCTTTCCAGGTCGGAGGGCCGTTCCTCTAAAGGGAAATAGCTGCTTCAGTGTGGGTGGGCTAGTTCCCATTAGACAAGGGGACCTTTCTGCCTCTCCAGGCCAGAGGGCAGTTTCTCTAATGGGAAATAGCTGCTTCAGTGTGAGTGGGCTAGTTCCCATTAGACGAGAGGACCTTTCTGTCTCTGCAGGTTAGAGGGCCGTTTCTCTAATGGGAAATAGCTGCTTCAGTGTGAGTGGGCTAGTTCCCATTAGACAAGAGGACCTTTCTGCCTCTGCAGGTTAGAGGGCCGTTTCTCTAATGGGAAATAGCTGCTTTAGTGTGAGTGGGCTAGCTCCCATTAGACGAGGGGACCTTTCTGCCCCCCCAGGTCGAAGGGCCGTTTCTCTAATGGAAAATAGCTGCTTCAGTGTGAGTGGGCTAGTTCCCATTAGAGGAGGGGACGTTTCTGCCTCTCATGGTCAGAGGGCCATTTCTCTAATGGGAATAGCTGCTTCAGTGTGAGTGGGCTAGTTCCCATTAGACGAGAGGACCTTTCTGCCTCTCCAGGTCGGGGGCCGTTTCTCTAATGGGAAATAGCTGCTTCAGTGTGAGTGGGCTAGTTACCATTAGACGAGGGGATCTTTCTGACTCTCCAGATCGCAGGGCAGATTCTCTAATGGGAAATAGCTGCTTCAGTGTGGTTGGGCTAGTTCCCATTAGATGAAAGGACCTCTCTGCCTCTCCAGGTCGGAGGGCTGTTTCTCTAACGGGAAATAGCTGCTTCGGTGTGAGTGGGCTAGTTCGAAAGGACCTTTCTGCCTCTACAGGTCGGAAGGCCGTTTCTCCAATGGGAAATAGGTGATTCAGTGTGAGTGGGCTAGTTCCCATTAGACAAAAGGACCTATCTGCCTCTCCAGGTCGGAGGGCCATTTCTCTGATGGGAAATAGCTGCTTCAGTGTGAGTGGGCTAGTTCCCATTAGACAAAAGGACCCTTCTGCCTTTCCACGTCGGAGGGCCATTTCTCTGATGGGAAATAGCTGCTTCAGTGTGAGTGGGCTAGTTCCCATTAGACGAGGGGACATTTCTGCCTCTCCAGGCCGGAGGGACGTTTCTGTAATGGGAAATAGCAGCTTCAGTGTGAGTGGTCTAGTTCCCATGAGACGAGAGGACTTTTCTACCTCTCCAGGTCGGAGGGCCGTTCCCCTAAAGGGAAATAGCTGCTTCAGTGTGGGTGGGCTAGTTCCCATTAGACAAGGGGAACTTTCTGCCTCTCCAGGCCAGAGGGCCGTTCCCCTAAAGGGAAATAGCTGCTTCAGTGTGAGTGGGCTAGTTCCCATTAGACAAGAGGACCTTTCTGTCTCTGCAGGTTAGAGGGCCGTTTCTCTAATGGGAAATAGCTGCTTCAGTGTGAGTGGGCTAGTTCCCATTAGACAAGAGGACCTTGCTGCCTCTGCAGGTTAGAGGGCCGTTTCTCTAATGGGAAATAGCTGCTTCAGTGTGAGTGGGCTAGCTCCCATTAGACGAGGGGACCTTTCTGCCTCTCCAGGTCGAAGGGCCGTTTCTCTAATGGAAAATAGCTGCTTCAGTGTGAGTGGGCTAGTTCCCATTAGAGGAGGGGACGTTTCCGCCTCTCATGGTCAGAGGGCCATTTCTCTTTTGGGAATAGCTGCTTCAGTGTGAGTGGGCTAGTTCCCATTAGACAAGAGGACTTTTCTGCCTCTCCAGATCGGAGGGCCGTTTCTCTAATGGGAAATACTTGCTTCACTGTGAGTGGGCTAGTTCCCATTAGACAGGGGGACCTTTCTGCCTCTCCAGGTCGGGGGCTGATTCTCTAAGGGGAAATAGCTGCTTCAGTGTGAGTGGGCTAGTTACCATTAGATGAGGGGATCTTTCTGACTCTCCAGATCGCAGGGCAGATTCTCTAATGGGAAACAGCTGCTTCAGTGTGGTTGGGCTAGCTCTCATTAGACAAAAGGACCTTTCTGCCTCTACAGGCCGGAAGGCCGTTTCTCCAATGGGAAATAGGTGCTTCAGTGTGAGTGGGCTAGTTCCCATTAGACAAAAGGACCTTTCTGCCTCTCCAGGTCGTAGGGCCATTTCTCTGATGGAAAATAGCTGCTTCAGTGTGGGTGGGCTAGTTCCCATTAGACGAGGGGACATGTCTGCCTCTCCTTGTCGGAGTGACGTTTCTATAATGGGAAATAGCTGCTTCAGTGTGAGTGGTCTAGTTCCTATGAGACGAGAGGACCTTTCTGCCTCTCCAGGTCAGAGGGCCGTTCCTCCAAAGGGAAATAGCTGCTTTAGTGTGGGTGGGCTAGTTCCCATGAGACAAAAGGATCTTTCTGCCTCTCCAGGTCAGAGGGCCGTTTCTCTAATGGGAAATTGCTGCTTCAGTGTGAGTGGGCTAGTTCCCATTAGATGAAAGGACCTCTCTGCCTCTCCACATCGGAGGATCGTTTCTCTAATGGGAAATAGCTGCTTCAGTGTGAGTGGGCTAGTTCCCATTAGACGAGGGGATCTTTCTGTCTCTGCAGGTTAGAGGGCCGTTTCTCTAATGGGAAATAGCTGCTTCAGTGTGAGTGGGCTAGTTACCATTAGACGAGGGGATCTTTCTGACTCTCCAGATAGCAGGGCAGATTCTCTAATGGGAAATAGCTGCTTCAGTGTGGTTGGGCCAGCTCTCATTAGACAAAAGGACCTTTCTCCCTCTCCAGGTCGGAGGGCTGTTTCTCTAACGGGAAATAGCTGCTTCGGTGTGAGTGGGCTAGTTCCCATTAGACGAAAGGACCTTTCTGCCTCTACAGGCCGGAAGGCCGGTTCTCCAATGGGAAATAGGTGCTTCAGTGTGGTTGGGCTAGTTCCCATTAGATGAAAGGACCTCTCTGCCTCTCCAGGTCGGAGGGCTGTTTCTCTAACGGGAAATAGCTGCTTCGGTGTGAGTGGGGTAGTTCCCATTAGACGAAAGGACCTTTCTGCCTCTACAGGTCGGAAGGCCGTTTCTCCAATGGGAAATAGGTGCTTCAGTGTGAGTGGGCTAGTTCCCATTAGACAAAAGGACCTTTCTGCCTCTCCAGGTCGGAGGGCCATTTCTCTGATGGGAAATAGCTGCTTCAGTGTGAGTGGGCTAGTTCCCATTAGACAAAAGGACCCTTCTGCCTTTCCACGTCGGAGGGCCATTTCTCTGATGGGAAATAGCTGCTTCAGTGTGAGTGGGCTAGTTCCCATTAGACGAGGGGACATTTCTGCCTCTCCAGGCCGGAGGGACGTTTCTGTAATGGGAAATAGCAGCTTCAGTGTGAGTGGTCTAGTTCCCATGAGACGAGAGGACCTTTCTACCTCTCCAGGTCGGAGGGACGTTCCCCTAAAGGGAAATAGCTGCTTCAGTGTGGGTGGGCTAGTTCCCATTAGACAAGGCGACCTTTCTGCCTCTCCAGGCCAGAGGGCCGTTCCCCTAAAGGGAAATAGCTGCTTCAGTGTGAGTGGGCTAGTTCCCATTAGACAAGAGGACCTTTCTGTCTCTGCAGGTTAGAGGGCCGTTTCTCTAATGGGAAATAGCTGCTTCAGTGTGAGTGGGCTAGTTCCCATTAGACAAGAGGACCTTGCTGCCTCTGCAGGTTAGAGGGCCGTTTCTCTAATGGGAAATAGCTGCTTCAGTGTGAGTGGGCTAGCTCCCATTAGACGAGGGGACCTTTCTGCCTCTCCAGGTCGAAGGGCCGTTTCTCTAATGGAAAATAGCTGCTTCAGTGTGAGTGGGCTAGTTCCCATTAGAGGAGGGGACGTTTCCGCCTCTCATGGTCAGAGGGCCATTTCTCTTTTGGGAATAGCTGCTTCAGTGTGAGTGGGCTAGTTCCCATTAGACAAGAGGACTTTTCTGCCTCTCCAGATCGGAGGGCCGTTTCTCTAATGGGAAATACTTGCTTCACTGTGAGTGGGCTAGTTCCCATTAGACAGGGGGACCTTTCTGCCTCTCCAGGTCGGGGGCTGATTCTCTAAGGGGAAATAGCTGCTTCAGTGTGAGTGGGCTAGTTACCATTAGATGAGGGGATCTTTCTGACTCTCCAGATCGCAGGGCAGATTCTCTAATGGGAAATAGCTGCTTCAGTGTGGTTGGGCTAGCTCTCATTAGACAAAAGGACCTTTCTGCCTCTACAGGCCGGAAGGCCGTTTCTCCAATGGGAAATAGGTGCTTCAGTGTGGGTGGGCTAGTTCCCATTAGACGAGGGGACATGTCTGCCTCTCCTTGTCGGAGTGACGTTTCTATAATGGGAAATAGCTGCTTCAGTGTGAGTGGTCTAGTTCCTATGAGACGAGAGGACCTTTCTGCCTCTCCAGGTCAGAGGGCCGTTCCTCCAAAGGGAAATAGCTGCTTTAGTGTGGGTGGGCTAGTTCCCATGAGACAAAAGGATCTTTCTGCCTCTCCAGGTCAGAGGGCCGTTTCTCTAATGGGAAATTGCTGCTTCAGTGTGAGTGGGCTAGTTCCCATTAGATGAAAGGACCTCTCTGCCTCTCCACATCGGAGGATCGTTTCTCTAATGGGAAATAGCTGCTTCAGTGTGAGTGGGCTAGTTCCCATTAGACGAGGGGATCTTTCTGTCTCTGCAGGTTAGAGGGCCGTTTCTCTAATGGGAAATAGCTGCTTCAGTGTGAGTGGGCTAGTTACCATTAGACGAGGGGATCTTTCTGACTCTCCAGATAGCAGGGCAGATTCTCTAATGGGAAATAGCTGCTTCAGTGTGGTTGGGCTAGCTCTCATTAGACAAAAGGACCTTTCTCCCTCTCCAGGTCGGAGGGCTGTTTCTCTAACGGGAAATAGCTGCTTCGGTGTGAGTGGGCTAGTTCCCATTAGACGAAAGGACCTTTCTGCCTCTACAGGCCGGAAGGCCGGTTCTCCAATGGGAAATAGGTGCTTCAGTGTGGTTGGGCTAGTTCCCATTAGATGAAAGGACCTCTCTGCCTCTCCAGGTCGGAGGGCTGTTTCTCTAACGGGAAATAGCTGCTTCGGTGTGAGTGGGCTAGTTCCCATTAGACGAAAGGACCTTTCTGCCTCTACAGGTCGGAAGGCCGTTTCTCCAATGGGAAATAGGTGCTTCAGTGTGAGTGGGCTAGTTCCCATTAGACAAAAGGACCTTTCTGCCTCTCCAGGTCGGAGGGCCATTTCTCTGATGGGAAATAGCTGCTTCAGTGTGAGTGGGCTAGTTCCCATTAGACAAAAGGACCCTTCTGCCTTTCCACGTCGGAGGGCCATTTCTCTGATGGGAAATAGCTGCTTCAGTGTGAGTGGGCTAGTTCCCATTAGACGAGGGGACATTTCTGCCTCTCCAGGCCGGAGGGACGTTTCTGTAATGGGAAATAGCAGCTTCAGTGTGAGTGGTCTAGTTCCCATGAGACGAGAGGACCTTTCTACCTCTCCAGGTCGGAGGGCCGTTCCCCTAAAGGGAAATAGCTGCTTCAGTGTGGGTGGGCTAGTTCCCATTAGACAAGGGGACCTTTCTGCCTCTCCAGGCCAGAGGGCCGTTCCCCTAAAGGGAAATAGCTGCTTCAGTGTGAGTGGGCTAGTTCCCATTAGACAAGAGGACCTTTCTGTCTCTGCAGGTTAGAGGGCCGTTTCTCTAATGGGAAATAGCTGCTTCAGTGTGAGTGGGCTAGTTCCCATTAGACAAGAGGACCTTGCTGCCTCTGCAGGTTAGAGGGCCGTTTCTCTAATGGGAAATAGCTGCTTCAGTGTGAGTGGGCTAGCTCCCATTAGACGAGGGGACCTTTCTGCCTCTCCAGGTCGAAGGGCCGTTTCTCTAATGGAAAATAGCTGCTTCAGTGTGAGTGGGCTAGTTCCCATTAGAGGAGGGGACGTTTCCGCCTCTCATGGTCAGAGGGCCATTTCTCTTTTGGGAATAGCTGCTTCAGTGTGAGTGGGCTAGTTCCCATTAGACAAGAGGACTTTTCTGCCTCTCCAGATCGGAGGGCCGTTTCTCTAATGGGAAATACTTGCTTCAATGTGAGTGGGCTAGTTCCCATTAGACAGGGGGACCTTTCTGCCTCTCCAGGTCGGGGGCTGATTCTCTAAGGGGAAATAGCTGCTTCAGTGTGAGTGGGCTAGTTACCATTAGATGAGGGGATCTTTCTGACTCTCCAGATCGCAGGGCAGATTCTCTAATGGGAAATAGCTGCTTCAGTGTGGTTGGGCTAGCTCTCATTAGACAAAAGGACCTTTCTGCCTCTACAGGCCGGAAGGCCGTTTCTCCAATGGGAAATAGGTGCTTCAGTGTGAGTGGGCTAGTTCCCATTAGACAAAAGGACCTTTCTGCCTCTCCAGGTCGTAGGGCCATTTCTCTGATGGAAAATAGCTGCTTCATTGTGGGTGGCCTAGTTCCCATTAGACGAGGGGACATGTCTGCCTCTCCTTGTCGGAGTGACGTTTCTATAATGGGAAATAGCTGCTTCAGTGTGAGTGGTCTAGTTCCTATGAGACGAGAGGACCTTTCTGCCTCTCCAGGTCAGAGGGCCGTTCCTCTAAAGGGAAATAGCTGCTTTAGTGTGGGTGGGCTAGTTCCCATTAGACAAAAGGATCTTTCTGCCTCTCCAGGTCAGAGGGCCGTTTCTCTAATGGGAAATTGCTGCTTCAGTGTGAGTGGGCTAGTTCCCATTAGACAAAAGGACCTTTCTGCCTCTCCAGGTCGGAGGGCCATTTCTCTGATGGGAAATATCTGCTTCAGTGTGAGTGGGCTAGTTCCCATTAGACGAGGGGACATTTCTGCGACTCCAGGTCGGAGGGACGTTTCTATAATGGGAAATAGCTGCTTCAGTGTGAGTGGTCTAGTTCCCATGAGACAAGAGGACCTTTCTGCCTCCCCAGGTCGAAGGGCCGTTCCTCTAAAGGGAAATAGCTGCTTCATTGTGAGTGGGCTAGTTCCCATTAGACGAGAGGATCTTTCTGTCTCTGCAGGTTAGAGGGCCGTTTCTCTAATGGGAAATAGCTGCTTCAGTGTGAGTGGGCTAGTTCCCATTAGACGAGAGGATCTTTCTGTCTCTGCAGGTTAGAGGGCAGTTTCTCTAATGGGAAATAGCTGCTTCAGTGTGAGTGGGCTAGTTCCCATTAGACGAGAGGACCTTTCTGCCTCTCCAGGCCAGAGGGCAGTTTGTCTAATGGGAAATAGCTGCTTCAGTGTGAGTGGGCTAGTTCCCATTAGACGAGAGGATCTTTCTGTCTCTGCAGGCGAGAGGGCCGTTTCTCTAATGGGAAATAGCTGCTTCAGTGTGAGTGGGCTAGTTCCCATTAGACAAGAGGACCTTTCTGCCTCTGCAGGTTAGAGGGCCGTTTCTCTAATGGGAAATAGCTGCTTCAGTGTGAGTGGGCTAGTTCCCATGAGACAAGAGGACCTTTCTGCCTCTCCAGGTCAGAGGGCCGTTCCTCCAAAGGGAAATAGTTGCTTTAGTGTGGGTGGGCTAGTTTCCATTAGACAGGGGGACCTTTCTGCCTCTCCAGGCCAGAGGGCAGTTTCTCTAATGGGAAATAGCTGCTTCAGTGTGAGTGGGCTAGTTCCCATTAGACAAAATGATCTTTCTGCCTCTCTAGGTCAGAGGGCCGTTTCTCTAATGGGAAATTGCTGCTTCAGTGTGAGTGGGCTAGTTCCCATTAGATGAAAGGACCTCTCTGCCTCTCCACGTCGGAGGTTCGTTTCTCTAATGGGAAATAGCTGCTTCAGTGTGAGTGGGCTAGTTCCCATTAGACGAGGGGACCTTTCTATCTTTCCAGGTCGTAGGGCCGTTTCTCTAACCGGAAACAGCTGCTCCAGTGTGAGTGGGCATGTTCCCATTACACAAGGGGACCTTTCTGCCTCTCCAGGTCAGAGGGGTGTTCTCTAACGGGAAACAGCTGCTTCAGTGTGAGTGGTCTTTTTCCCATTAGACGAACGGACCTTTCTACCTCTACAGGTCGGAAGGCCGTTTCTCCAATGGGAAATAGGTGCTTCAGTGTGAGTGGGCTAGTTCCCATTAGACAAAAGGACCTTTCTGCCTCTCCTGGTCGGAGGGCCATTTCTCTGATGGGAAATAGCTGCTTCAGTGTGAGTGGGCTAGTTCCCATTAGAAGAGGGGACATTTCTGAGTCTCCAGGTCGGAGGGACGTTTCTATAATGGGAAATAGCTGCTTCAGTGTGAGTGGTCTAGTTCCCATGAGACGAGAGGACCTTTCTGCCTCTCCAGGTCAGAGGGTCGTTCCTCTAAAGGAAAATAGCTGCTTCAGTGTGGGTGGGCTAGTTCCCATTAGACAAGGGGACATTTCTGCTTCTCCAGGCCAGAGGGCAGTTTCTCTAATGGGAAATTGCTGCTTCAGTGTGAGTGGGCTAGTTCCCATTAGACGAGGGGACCTTTCTATCTTTCCAGGTCGTAGGGCCGTTTCTCTAACCTGAAACAGCTGCTTCAGTGTGAGTGGGCACGTTCCCATTAGACGAGGGGACCTTTCTCCCTCTCCAGGTCGGAGGGGTGTTCTCTAACGGAAACAGCTGCTTCAGTGTGAGTGGGCTAGTTCGCATTAGACGAAAGGACCTTTCTGCCTC
The DNA here is from genome assembly GCF_040938575.1 of Ambystoma mexicanum. NCBI lineage: Eukaryota > Metazoa > Chordata > Amphibia > Caudata > Ambystomatidae > Ambystoma > Ambystoma mexicanum. Next base: position 234,989,620 of record NC_090926.1, on the reverse strand, counting down.
TACAGGTAGGAAGGCCGTTTCTCCAATGGGAAATAGGTGCTTCAGTGTCAGTGGGCTAGTTCCCATTAGACAAAAAGACCTTTCTGCCTCTCCAGGTCAGAGGGACGTTTCTCTAATGGGAAATAGCTGCGTCAATGTGAGTGCGCTAGTTCCCATTAGACAAAAGGACCTTTCTGCCTCTCCAGGTCAGAGGGACGTTTCTCTAATGGGAAATAGCTGCTTCAGTGTGAGTGGGCTAGTTCCCATTAGACAAAAGGATTGTTCTGCCTCTCCAGGTCAGAGGGCCGTTTCTCTAATGGGAAATTGCTGCTTCAGTGTGAGTGGGCTAGTTCCCATTAGACGAGGGGACCTTTCTATCTTTCCAGGTCGTAGGGCCGTTTCTCTAACCTGAAACAGCTGCTTCAGTGTGAGTGGGCACGTTCCCATTAGACGAGGGGACCTTTCTCCCTCTCCAGGTCGGAGGGGTGTTCTCTAACGGAAACAGCTGCTTCAGTGTGAGTGGGCTAGTTCGCATTAGACGAAAGGACCTTTCTGCCTCTACAGGTAGGAAGGCCGTTTCTCCAATGGGAAATAGGTGCTTCAGTGTCAGTGGGCTAGTTCCCATTAGACAAAAAGACCTTTCTGCCTCTCCAGGCCAGAGGGCAGTTTCTATAATGGGAAATAGCTGCTTCATTGTGAGTGGTCTAGTTCCCATGAGACGAGAGGACCTTTCTGCCTCTCCAGGTCGGAGGGCCGTTTCTCCAATGGGAAATAGGTGCTTCAGTGGGAGTGGGCTAGTTCCCATTAGACAAAAGGACCTTTCTGCCTCTCCAGGTCGGAGGGCCATTTCTCTGATGGGAAATAGCTGGTTCAGTGTGAGTGGGCTAGTTCCCATTAGAAGAGGGGACATTTCTGAGTCTCCAGGTCGGAGGGACGTTTCTATAATGGGAAATAGCTGCTTCAGTGTGAGTGGTCTAGTTCCCATGAGACGAGAGGACGTTTCTGCCTCTCATGGTCAGAGGGCCATTTCTCTAATGGGAATAGCTGCTTCAGTGTGTGTGGGCTAGTTCCCATTAGACGAGAGGACCTTTCTGCCTCCCCAGATCGGAGGGCCGTTTCTCTAATGGGAAATAGTTGATTCACTGTGAGTGGGCTAGTTCCCATTAGACAGGGGGACCTTTCTGCCTCTCCAGGTCGGGGGCCGTTTCTCTAATGGGAAATAGCTGCTTCAGTGTGAGTGGGCTAATTACCATTAGACAAGGAGATCTTTCTGACTCTCCAGATCGGAGGGCAGATTCTCTAATGGGAAATAGCTGCTTCAGTGTGGGTGGGCTAGTTTCCATTAGACGAGAGGACCTTTCTGCCTCTCCAGTTTGGAGGGCCGTTTCTCTAATGGGAAATAGCTGCTTCAGTGTGAGTGGAATAGTTTCCATTAGACGAAAAGGACCTTTCTACTTCTCCAGGTTGGAGTGCCGGTTCTCTAATGGGAAATAGCTGCTTCAGTGTGAGTGGGCTAGTTCCCATTAGACAGGGGGAACTTTCTGCCTCTCCAGGTCGGGCCCGTTTCTCTAATGGGAAATAGCTGCTTCAGTGTGAGTGGGCTAGTTACCATTAGACAAGGGGATCTTTCTGACTCTCCAGATCGGAGGGCAGATTCTCTCATGGGAAATAGCTGCTTCAGTGTGGGTGGGCTAGTTCCCATTAGACAAAAGGACCTTTCTGCCTCTCCAGGTCGGAGGGCCGTTTCTCTAATGGGAAATAGCTGCTTCAGTGTGAGTGGGCTAGTTCCCATTATACAAAGGGACCTTTCTGCTTCTCCAGGTCAGAGGGCCGTTTCTCTAATGAGAAATAGCTGCTTTGGTGTGAGTAGGCTAGTTTCCATTAGACGAGATGACCTTTCTGCCTCTCCAGTCGGAGGGCCATTTCTCTAATGGGATATAGCTGCTTCAGTGTGAGTCGGCTAGTTCCCATTAGACGAGGGGACATTTCTGTCTCTCCAGGTCGGAGTGACGTTTCTATAATGGGAAATAGCTGCTTCAGTGTGAGTGGTCTAGTTCCCATGAGACAAGAGGACCTTTCTGCTTCTCCAGGTCAGAGGGCCGTTCCTCTAAAGGGAAATAGCTGCTTTAGTGTGGGTGGGCTAGTTCCCATTAGACAAGGGGACCTTTCTGAATCTCCAGGCCAGAGGGCAGTTTCTCTAATGGGAAATAGCTGCTTCAGTGTGAGTGGGCTAGTTCCCATTAGACAAAAGGATCTTTCTGCCTCTCCAGGTCAGAGGGCCGTTTCTCTAATGGGAAATTGCTGTTTCAGTGTGAGTGGGTTAGTTCCCATTAGATGAAAGGACCTCTCTGCCTTTCCATGTCGGAGGTTCGTTTCTCTAATGGGAAATATCTGCTTCAGTGTGAGTGGGCTTGTTCCCATTAGACGAGGGGACCTTTCTATCTTTCCAGGTCGTAGGGCCATTTCTCTAACCGGAAACAGCTGCTTCAGTGTGAGTCTGCACGTTCCCATTAGACGAGGGGACCTTTCTGCCTCCCCAGGTCTATGGGGTGTTCTCTAATGGGAAACAGCTGCGTCAGTGTGAGTGGGCTAGTTCCCATTAGACGAAAGGACCTTTCTGCCTCTACAGGTCAGAAGGCCGTTTCTCCAATGGGAAATAGGTGCTTCAGTGTGAGTGGGCTAGTTCCCATTAGACAAGGGGACATTTCTGCCTCTCCAGGTCGGAGGGACGTTTCTATAATGGGAAATAGCTGCTTCAGTGTGAGTGGTCTAGTTCCCATGAGACGAGAGGACCTTTCTGCCTTTGCAGGTCGGAGGGCCGTTCCTCTAAAGGGAAATAGCTGCTTCAGTGTGGGTGGGCTAGTTCCCATTAGACAAGGGGACCTTTCTGCCTCTCCAGGCCAGAGGGCAGTTTCTCTAATAGGAAATAGCTGCTTCAGTGTGAGTGGGCTAGTTCCCATTAGACGAGAGGACCTTTCTGTCTCTGCAGGTTAGAGGGCCGTTTCTCTAATGGGAAATAGCTGCTTCAGTGTGAGTGGGCTAGTTCCCATTAGACAAGAGGACCTTTCTGCCTCTGCAGGTTAGAGGGCCGTTTCTCTAATGGGAAATAGCTGCTTTAGTGTGAGTGGGCTAGCTCCCATTAGACGAGGGGACCTTTCTGCCCCTCCAGGTCGAAGGGCCGTTTCTCTAATGGAAAATAGCTGCTTCAGTGTGAGTGGGCTAGTTCCCATTAGAGGAGGGGACGTTTCTGCCTCTCATGGTCAGAGGGCCATTTCTGTAATGGGAATAGCTGCTTCAGTGTAAGTGGGCTAATGCCCATTAGACGAGAGGACCTTTCTGTCTCTGCAGGTTAGAGGGCCGTTTCTCTAATGGGAAATAGCTGCTTCAGTGTGAGTGGGCTAGTTCCCATTAGACAAGAGGACCTCTCTGCCTCTGCAGGTTAGAGGGCCGTTTCTCTAATGGGAAATAGCTGCTTCAGTGTGAGTGGGCTAGCTCCCATTAGACGAGAGGCCCTTTCTGCCTCTTCAGGTCAGAGGGCCGTTTCTCTAATGGGAAATAGCTGCGTCAGTGTGATGGGCTAGTTCCCATTAGACAAAAGGACCTTTCTGCCTCTCCAGGTCAGAGGGACGTTTCTCTAATGGGAAATAGCTGCTTCAGTGTGAGTGGGCTAGTTCCCATTAGACAAAAGGATCGTTCTGCCTCTCCAGGTCAGAGGGCCGTTTCTCTAATGGGAAATTGCTGCTTCAGTGTGAGTGGGCTAGTTCCCATTAGATGAAAGGACCTCTCTGCTTCTCCACGTCGGAGGTTCGTTTCTCTAATGGGAAATAGCTGCTTCAGTGTGAGTGGGCTAGTTCCCATTAGACGAGGGGACCTTTCTATCTTTCCAGGTCGTAGGGCCGTTTCTCTAACCTGAAACAGCTGCTTCAGTGTGAGTGGGCACGTTCCCATTAGACGAGGGGACCTTTCTCCCTCTCCAGGTCGGAGGGGTGTTCTCTAACGGAAACAGCTGCTTCAGTGTGAGTGGGCTAGTTCGCATTAGACAAAAGGACGTTTCTGCCTCTACAGGTAAGAAGGCCGTTTCTCCAATGGGAAATAGGTGCTTCAGTGTCAGTGGGTTAGTTCCCATTAGACAAAAAGACCTTTCTGCCTCTCCAGGCCAGAGGGCAGTTTCTATAATGGGAAATAGCTTCTTCATTGTGAGTGGTCTAGTTCCCATGAGACGAGAGGACCCTTCTGCCTCTCCAGGTCGGAGGGCCGTTTCTCCAATGGGAAATAGGTGCTTCAGTGTGAGTGGGCTAGTTCCCATTAGACAAAAGGACCTTTCTGCCTCTCCAGGTCGGAGGGCCGTTTCTCCAATGGGAAATAGGTGCTTCAGTGTGAGTGGGCTAGTTCCCATTAGACAAAAGGACCTTTCTGCCTCTCCAGGTCGGAGGGCCATTTCTCTGATGGGAAATAGCTGCTTCAGTGTGAGTGGGCTAGTTCCCATTAGAAGAGGGGACATTTCTGAGTCTCCAGGTCGGAGGGACGTTTCTATAATGGGAAATAGCTGCTTCAGTGTGAGTGGTCTAGTTCCCATGAGACGAGAGGACGTTTCTGCCTCTCATGGTCAGAGGGCCATTTCTCTAATGGGAATAGCTGCTTCAGTGTGTGTGGGCTAGTTCCCATTAGACGAGAGGACCTTTCTGCCTCCCCAGATCGGAGGGCCGTTTCTCTAATGGGAAATAGTTGATTCACTGTGAGTGGGCTAGTTCCCATTAGACAGGGGGACCTTTCTGCCTCTCCAGGTCGGGGGCCGTTTCTCTAATGGGAAATAGCTGCTTCAGTGTGAGTGGGCTAATTACCATTAGACAAGGAGATCTTTCTGACTCTCCAGATCGGAGGGCAGATTCTCTAATGGGAAATAGCTGCTTCAGTGTGGGTGGGCTAGTTTCCATTAGACGAGAGGACCTTTCTGCCTCTCCAGTTTGGAGGGCCGTTTCTCTAATGGGAAATAGCTGCTTCAGTGTGAGTGGAATAGTTTCCATTAGACGAAAAGGACCTTTCTACTTCTCCAGGTTGGAATGCCGGTTCTCTAATGGGAAATAGCTGCTTCAGTGTGAGTGGGCTAGTTCCCATTAGACAGGGGGAACTTTCTGCCTCTCCAGGTCGGGCCCGTTTCTCTAATGGGAAATAGCTGCTTCAGTGTGAGTGGGCTAGTTACCATTAGACAAGGGGATCTTTCTGCCTCTCCAGATCGGAGGGCAGATTCTCTCATGGGAAATAGCTGCTTCAGTGTGGGTGGGCTAGTTCCCATTAGACAAAAGGACCTTTCTGTCTCTCCAGGTCGGAGGGCCGTTTCTCTAATGGGAAATAGCTGCTTCAGTGTGAGTGGGCTAGTTCCCATTATACAAAGGGACCTTTCTGCTTCTCCAGGTCAGAGGGCCGTTTCTCTAATGAGAAATAGCTGCTTTGGTGTGAGTAGGCTAGTTTCCATTAGACGAGATGACCTTTCTGCCTCTCCAGTTCGGAGGGCCATTTCTCTAATGGGATATAGCTGCTTCAGTGTGAGTCGGCTAGTTCCCATTAGACGAGGGGACATTTCTGTCTCTCCAGGTCGGAGTGACGTTTCTATAATGGGAAATAGCTGCTTCAGTGTGAGTGGTCTAGTTCCCATGAGACAAGAGGACCTTTCTGCTTCTCCAGGTCAGAGGGCCGTTCCTCTAAAGGGAAATAGCAGCTTTAGTGTGGGTGGGCTAGTTCCCATTAGATGAAAGCACCTCTCTGCCTTTCCATGTCGGAGGTTCGTTTCTCTAATGGGAAATATCTGCTTCAGTGTGAGTGGGCTTGTTCCCATTAGACAAGGGGACCTTTCTATCTTTCCAGGTCGTAGGGCCATTTCTCTAACCGGAAACAGCTGCTTCAGTGTGAGTCTGCACGTTCCCATTAGACGAGGGGACCTTTCTGCCTCTCCAGGTCTGAGGGGTGTTCTCTAATGGGAAACAGCTGCGTCAGTGTGAGTGGGCTAGTTCCCATTAGACGAAAGGACCTTTCTGCCTCTACAGGTCGGAAGGCCGTTTCTCCAATGGGAAATAGGTGCTTCAGTGTGAGTGGGCTAGTTCCCATTAGACAAGGGGACATTTCTGCCTCTCCAGGTCGGAGGGACGTTTCTATAATGGGAAATAGCTGCTTCAGTGTGAGTGGTCTAGTTCCCATGAGACGAGAGGACCTTTCTGCCTTTCCAGGTCGGAGGGCCGTTCCTCTAAAGGGAAATAGCTGCTTCAGTGTGGGTGGGCTAGTTCCCATTAGACAAGGGGACCTTTCTGCCTCTCCAGGCCAGAGGGCAGTTTCTCTAATGGGAAATAGCTGCTTCAGTGTGAGTGGGCTAGTTCCCATTAGACGAGAGGACCTTTCTGTCTCTGCAGGTTAGAGGGCCGTTTCTCTAATGGGAAATAGCTGCTTCAGTGTGAGTGGGCTAGTTCCCATTAGACAAGAGGACCTTTCTGCCTCTGCAGGTTAGAGGGCCGTTTCTCTAATGGGAAATAGCTGCTTTAGTGTGAGTGGGCTAGCTCCCATTAGACGAGGGGACCTTTCTGCCCCCCCAGGTCGAAGGGCCGTTTCTCTAATGGAAAATAGCTGCTTCAGTGTGAGTGGGCTAGTTCCCATTAGAGGAGGGGACGTTTCTGCCTCTCATGGTCAGAGGGCCATTTCTCTAATGGGAATAGCTGCTTCAGTGTGAGTGGGCTAGTTCCCATTAGACGAGAGGACCTTTCTGCCTCTCCAGGTCGGGGGCCGTTTCTCTAATGGGAAATAGCTGCTTCAGTGTGAGTGGGCTAGTTACCATTAGACGAGGGGATCTTTCTGACTCTCCAGATAGCAGGGCAGATTCTCTAATGGGAAATAGCTGCTTCAGTGTGGTTGGGCTAGTTCCCATTAGATGAAAGGACCTCTCTGCCTCTCCAGGTCGGAGGGCTGTTTCTCTAACGGGAAATAGCTGCTTCGGTGTGAGTGGGCTAGTTCGAAAGGACCTTTCTGCCTCTACAGGTCGGAAGGCCGTTTCTCCAATGGGAAATAGGTGATTCAGTGTGAGTGGGCTAGTTCCCATTAGACAAAAGGACCTATCTGCCTCTCCAGGTCGGAGGGCCATTTCTCTGATGGGAAATAGCTGCTTCAGTGTGAGTGGGCTAGTTCCCATTAGACAAAAGGACCCTTCTGCCTTTCCACGTCGGAGGGCCATTTCTCTGATGGGAAATAGCTGCTTCAGTGTGAGTGGGCTAGTTCCCATTAGACGAGGGGACATTTCTGCCTCTCCAGGCCGGAGGGACGTTTCTGTAATGGGAAATAGCAGCTTCAGTGTGAGTGGTCTAGTTCCCATGAGACGAGAGGACTTTTCTACCTCTCCAGGTCGGAGGGCCGTTCCCCTAAAGGGAAATAGCTGCTTCAGTGTGGGTGGGCTAGTTCCCATTAGACAAGGGGAACTTTCTGCCTCTCCAGGCCAGAGGGCCGTTCCCCTAAAGGGAAATAGCTGCTTCAGTGTGAGTGGGCTAGTTCCCATTAGACAAGAGGACCTTTCTGTCTCTGCAGGTTAGAGGGCCGTTTCTCTAATGGGAAATAGCTGCTTCAGTGTGAGTGGGCTAGTTCCCATTAGACAAGAGGACCTTGCTGCCTCTGCAGGTTAGAGGGCCGTTTCTCTAATGGGAAATAGCTGCTTCAGTGTGAGTGGGCTAGCTCCCATTAGACGAGGGGACCTTTCTGCCTCTCCAGGTCGAAGGGCCGTTTCTCTAATGGAAAATAGCTGCTTCAGTGTGAGTGGGCTAGTTCCCATTAGAGGAGGGGACGTTTCCGCCTCTCATGGTCAGAGGGCCATTTCTCTTTTGGGAATAGCTGCTTCAGTGTGAGTGGGCTAGTTCCCATTAGACAAGAGGACTTTTCTGCCTCTCCAGATCGGAGGGCCGTTTCTCTAATGGGAAATACTTGCTTCACTGTGAGTGGGCTAGTTCCCATTAGACAGGGGGACCTTTCTGCCTCTCCAGGTCGGGGGCTGATTCTCTAAGGGGAAATAGCTGCTTCAGTGTGAGTGGGCTAGTTACCATTAGATGAGGGGATCTTTCTGACTCTCCAGATCGCAGGGCAGATTCTCTAATGGGAAACAGCTGCTTCAGTGTGGTTGGGCTAGCTCTCATTAGACAAAAGGACCTTTCTGCCTCTACAGGCCGGAAGGCCGTTTCTCCAATGGGAAATAGGTGCTTCAGTGTGAGTGGGCTAGTTCCCATTAGACAAAAGGACCTTTCTGCCTCTCCAGGTCGTAGGGCCATTTCTCTGATGGAAAATAGCTGCTTCAGTGTGGGTGGGCTAGTTCCCATTAGACGAGGGGACATGTCTGCCTCTCCTTGTCGGAGTGACGTTTCTATAATGGGAAATAGCTGCTTCAGTGTGAGTGGTCTAGTTCCTATGAGACGAGAGGACCTTTCTGCCTCTCCAGGTCAGAGGGCCGTTCCTCCAAAGGGAAATAGCTGCTTTAGTGTGGGTGGGCTAGTTCCCATGAGACAAAAGGATCTTTCTGCCTCTCCAGGTCAGAGGGCCGTTTCTCTAATGGGAAATTGCTGCTTCAGTGTGAGTGGGCTAGTTCCCATTAGATGAAAGGACCTCTCTGCCTCTCCACATCGGAGGATCGTTTCTCTAATGGGAAATAGCTGCTTCAGTGTGAGTGGGCTAGTTCCCATTAGACGAGGGGATCTTTCTGTCTCTGCAGGTTAGAGGGCCGTTTCTCTAATGGGAAATAGCTGCTTCAGTGTGAGTGGGCTAGTTACCATTAGACGAGGGGATCTTTCTGACTCTCCAGATAGCAGGGCAGATTCTCTAATGGGAAATAGCTGCTTCAGTGTGGTTGGGCTAGCTCTCATTAGACAAAAGGACCTTTCTCCCTCTCCAGGTCGGAGGGCTGTTTCTCTAACGGGAAATAGCTGCTTCGGTGTGAGTGGGCTAGTTCCCATTAGACGAAAGGACCTTTCTGCCTCTACAGGCCGGAAGGCCGGTTCTCCAATGGGAAATAGGTGCTTCAGTGTGGTTGGGCTAGTTCCCATTAGATGAAAGGACCTCTCTGCCTCTCCAGGTCGGAGGGCTGTTTCTCTAACGGGAAATAGCTGCTTCGGTGTGAGTGGGCTAGTTCCCATTAGACGAAAGGACCTTTCTGCCTCTACAGGTCGGAAGGCCGTTTCTCCAATGGGAAATAGGTGCTTCAGTGTGAGTGGGCTAGTTCCCATTAGACAAAAGGACCTTTCTGCCTCTCCAGGTCGGAGGGCCATTTCTCTGATGGGAAATAGCTGCTTCAGTGTGAGTGGGCTAGTTCCCATTAGACAAAAGGACCCTTCTGCCTTTCCACGTCGGAGGGCCATTTCTCTGATGGGAAATAGCTGCTTCAGTGTGAGTGGGCTAGTTCCCATTAGACGAGGGGACATTTCTGCCTCTCCAGGCCGGAGGGACGTTTCTGTAATGGGAAATAGCAGCTTCAGTGTGAGTGGTCTAGTTCCCATGAGACGAGAGGACCTTTCTACCTCTCCAGGTCGGAGGGACGTTCCCCTAAAGGGAAATAGCTGCTTCAGTGTGGGTGGGCTAGTTCCCATTAGACAAGGCGACCTTTCTGCCTCTCCAGGCCAGAGGGCCGTTCCCCTAAAGGGAAATAGCTGCTTCAGTGTGAGTGGGCTAGTTCCCATTAGACAAGAGGACCTTTCTGTCTCTGCAGGTTAGAGGGCCGTTTCTCTAATGGGAAATAGCTGCTTCAGTGTGAGTGGGCTAGTTCCCATTAGACAAGAGGACCTTGCTGCCTCTGCAGGTTAGAGGGCCGTTTCTCTAATGGGAAATAGCTGCTTCAGTGTGAGTGGGCTAGCTCCCATTAGACGAGGGGACCTTTCTGCCTCTCCAGGTCGAAGGGCCGTTTCTCTAATGGAAAATAGCTGCTTCAGTGTGAGTGGGCTAGTTCCCATTAGAGGAGGGGACGTTTCCGCCTCTCATGGTCAGAGGGCCATTTCTCTTTTGGGAATAGCTGCTTCAGTGTGAGTGGGCTAGTTCCCATTAGACAAGAGGACTTTTCTGCCTCTCCAGATCGGAGGGCCGTTTCTCTAATGGGAAATACTTGCTTCACTGTGAGTGGGCTAGTTCCCATTAGACAGGGGGACCTTTCTGCCTCTCCAGGTCGGGGGCTGATTCTCTAAGGGGAAATAGCTGCTTCAGTGTGAGTGGGCTAGTTACCATTAGATGAGGGGATCTTTCTGACTCTCCAGATCGCAGGGCAGATTCTCTAATGGGAAATAGCTGCTTCAGTGTGGTTGGGCTAGCTCTCATTAGACAAAAGGACCTTTCTGCCTCTACAGGCCGGAAGGCCGTTTCTCCAATGGGAAATAGGTGCTTCAGTGTGGGTGGGCTAGTTCCCATTAGACGAGGGGACATGTCTGCCTCTCCTTGTCGGAGTGACGTTTCTATAATGGGAAATAGCTGCTTCAGTGTGAGTGGTCTAGTTCCTATGAGACGAGAGGACCTTTCTGCCTCTCCAGGTCAGAGGGCCGTTCCTCCAAAGGGAAATAGCTGCTTTAGTGTGGGTGGGCTAGTTCCCATGAGACAAAAGGATCTTTCTGCCTCTCCAGGTCAGAGGGCCGTTTCTCTAATGGGAAATTGCTGCTTCAGTGTGAGTGGGCTAGTTCCCATTAGATGAAAGGACCTCTCTGCCTCTCCACATCGGAGGATCGTTTCTCTAATGGGAAATAGCTGCTTCAGTGTGAGTGGGCTAGTTCCCATTAGACGAGGGGATCTTTCTGTCTCTGCAGGTTAGAGGGCCGTTTCTCTAATGGGAAATAGCTGCTTCAGTGTGAGTGGGCTAGTTACCATTAGACGAGGGGATCTTTCTGACTCTCCAGATAGCAGGGCAGATTCTCTAATGGGAAATAGCTGCTTCAGTGTGGTTGGGCTAGCTCTCATTAGACAAAAGGACCTTTCTCCCTCTCCAGGTCGGAGGGCTGTTTCTCTAACGGGAAATAGCTGCTTCGGTGTGAGTGGGCTAGTTCCCATTAGACGAAAGGACCTTTCTGCCTCTACAGGCCGGAAGGCCGGTTCTCCAATGGGAAATAGGTGCTTCAGTGTGGTTGGGCTAGTTCCCATTAGATGAAAGGACCTCTCTGCCTCTCCAGGTCGGAGGGCTGTTTCTCTAACGGGAAATAGCTGCTTCGGTGTGAGTGGGCTAGTTCCCATTAGACGAAAGGACCTTTCTGCCTCTACAGGTCGGAAGGCCGTTTCTCCAATGGGAAATAGGTGCTTCAGTGTGAGTGGGCTAGTTCCCATTAGACAAAAGGACCTTTCTGCCTCTCCAGGTCGGAGGGCCATTTCTCTGATGGGAAATAGCTGCTTCAGTGTGAGTGGGCTAGTTCCCATTAGACAAAAGGACCCTTCTGCCTTTCCACGTCGGAGGGCCATTTCTCTGATGGGAAATAGCTGCTTCAGTGTGAGTGGGCTAGTTCCCATTAGACGAGGGGACATTTCTGCCTCTCCAGGCCGGAGGGACGTTTCTGTAATGGGAAATAGCAGCTTCAGTGTGAGTGGTCTAGTTCCCATGAGACGAGAGGACCTTTCTACCTCTCCAGGTCGGAGGGCCGTTCCCCTAAAGGGAAATAGCTGCTTCAGTGTGGGTGGGCTAGTTCCCATTAGACAAGGGGACCTTTCTGCCTCTCCAGGCCAGAGGGCCGTTCCCCTAAAGGGAAATAGCTGCTTCAGTGTGAGTGGGCTAGTTCCCATTAGACAAGAGGACCTTTCTGTCTCTGCAGGTTAGAGGGCCGTTTCTCTAATGGGAAATAGCTGCTTCAGTGTGAGTGGGCTAGTTCCCATTAGACAAGAGGACCTTGCTGCCTCTGCAGGTTAGAGGGCCGTTTCTCTAATGGGAAATAGCTGCTTCAGTGTGAGTGGGCTAGCTCCCATTAGACGAGGGGACCTTTCTGCCTCTCCAGGTCGAAGGGCCGTTTCTCTAATGGAAAATAGCTGCTTCAGTGTGAGTGGGCTAGTTCCCATTAGAGGAGGGGACGTTTCCGCCTCTCATGGTCAGAGGGCCATTTCTCTTTTGGGAATAGCTGCTTCAGTGTGAGTGGGCTAGTTCCCATTAGACAAGAGGACTTTTCTGCCTCTCCAGATCGGAGGGCCGTTTCTTTAATGGGAAATACTTGCTTCACTGTGAGTGGGCTTGTTCCCATTAGACAGGGGGACCTTTCTGCCTCTCCAGGTCGGGGGCTGATTCTCTAAGGGGAAATAGCTGCTTCAGTGTGAGTGGGCTAGTTACCATTAGATGAGGGGATCTTTCTGACTCTCCAGATCGCAGGGCAGATTCTCTAATGGGAAATAGCTGCTTCAGTGTGGTTGGGCTAGCTCTCATTAGACAAAAGGACCTTTCTGCCTCTACAGGCCGGAAGGCCGTTTCTCCAATGGGAAATAGGTGCTTCAGTGTGAGTGGGCTAGTTCCCATTAGACAAAAGGACCTTTCTGCCTCTCCAGGTCGTAGGGCCATTTCTCTGATGGAAAATAGCTGCTTCATTGTGGGTGGCCTAGTTCCCATTAGACGAGGGGACATGTCTGCCTCTCCTTGTCGGAGTGACGTTTCTATAATGGGAAATAGCTGCTTCAGTGTGAGTGGTCTAGTTCCTATGAGACGAGAGGACCTTTCTGCCTCTCCAGGTCAGAGGGCCGTTCCTCTAAAGGGAAATAGCTGCTTTAGTGTGGGTGGGCTAGTTCCCATTAGACAAAAGGATCTTTCTGCCTCTCCAGGTCAGAGGGCCGTTTCTCTAATGGGAAATTGCTGCTTCAGTGTGAGTGGGCTAGTTCCCATTAGATGAAAGGACCTCTCTGCCTCTCCACATCGGAGGATCGTTTCTCTAATGGGAAATAGCTGCTTCAGTGTGAGTGGGCTAGTTCCCATTAGACGAGGGGATCTTTCTGTCTCTGCAGGTTAGAGGGCCGTTTCTCTAATGGGAAATAGCTGCTTCAGTGTGAGTGGGCTAGTTACCATTAGACGAGGGGATCTTTCTGACTCTCCAGATAGCAGGGCAGATTCTCTAATCTGAAATAGCTGCTTCAGTGTGGTTGGGCTAGCTCTCATTAGACAAAAGGACCTTTCTGCCTCTCCAGGTCGGAGGGCTGTTTCTCTAACGGGAAATAGCTGCTTCGGTGTGAGTGGGCTAGTTCCCATTAGACGAAAGGACCTTTCTGCCTCTACAGGCCGGAAGGCCGGTTCTCCAATGGGAAATAGGTGCTTCAGTGTGAGTGGGCTAGTTCCCATTAGACAAAAGGACCTTTCTGCCTCTCCAGGTCGGAGGGCCATTTCTCTGATGGGAAATATCTGCTTCAGTGTGAGTGGGCTAGTTCCCATTAGACAAGAGGACCTTTCTGCCTCTGCAGGTTAGAGGGCCGTTTCTCTAATGGGAAATAGCTGCTTTAGTGTGAGTGGGCTAGCTCCCATTAGACGAGGGGACCTTTCTGCCTCTCCAGGTCGAAGGGCCGTTTCTCTAATGGAAAATAGCTGCTTCAGTGTGAGTGGGCTAGTTACCATTAGACGAGGGGATCTTTCTGACTCTCCAGATCGCAGGGCAGATTCTCTAATGGGAAATAGCTGCTTCAGTGTGGTTGGGATAGTTCCCATTAGATGAAAGGACCTCTCTGCCTCTCCAGGTCGGAGGGCTGTTTCTCTAACGGGAAATAGCTGCTTCGGTGTGAGTGGGCTAGTTCCCATTAGACGAAAGGACCTTTCTGCCTCTACAGGTCGGAAGGCCGTTTCTCCAATGGGAAATAGGTGCTTCAGTGTGAGTGGGCTAGTTCCCATTAGACAAAAGGACCTTTCTGCCTCTCCAGGTCGGAGGGCCATTTCTCTGATGGGAAATAGCTGCTTCAGTGTGAGTGGGCTAGTTCCCATTAGACAAAAGGACCCTTCTGCCTTTCCACGTCGGAGGGCCATTTCTCTGATGGGAAATAGCTGCTTCAGTGTGAGTGGGCTAGTTCCCATTAGACGAGGGGACATTTCTGCCTCTCCAGGCCGGAGGGACGTTTCTGTAATGGGAAATAGCAGCTTCAGTGTGAGTGGTCGAGTTCCCATGAGAGGAGAGGACCTTTCTGCCTCTCCAGGTCAGAGGGCCGTTCCCCTAAAGGGAAATAGCTGCTTCAGTGTGGGTGGGCTAGTTCCCATTAGACAACGGGACCTTTCTGCCTCTCCAGGCCAGAGGGCCGTTCCCCTAAAGGGAAATAGCTGCTTCAGTGTGAGTGGGCTAGTTCCCATTAGACAAGAGGACCTTTCTGTCTCTGCAGGTTAGAGGGCCGTTTCTCTAATGGGAAATAGCTGCTTCAGTGTGAGTGGGCTAGTTCCCATTAGACAAGAGGACCTTGCTGCCTCTGCAGGTTAGAGGGCTGTTTCTCTAATGGGAAATAGCTGCTTCAGTGTGAGTGGGCTAGCTCCCATTAGACGAGGGGACCTTTCTGCCTCTCCAGGTCGAAGGGCCGTTTCTCTAATGGAAAATAGCTGCTTCAGTGTGAGTGGGCTAGTTCCCATTAGAGGAGGGGACGTTTCCGCCTCTCATGGTCAGAGGGCCATTTCTCTTTTGGGAATAGCTGCTTCAGTGTGAGTGGGCTAGTTCCCATTAGACGAGAGCACTTTTCTGCCTCTCCAGATCGGAGGGCCGTTTCTCTAATGGGAAATACTTGCTTCACTGTGAGTGGGCTAGTTCCCATTAGACAGGGGGACCTTTCTGCCTCTCCAGGTCGGGGGCTGATTCTCTAAGGGGAAATAGCTGCTTCAGTGTGAGTGGGCTAGTTACCATTAGACTAGGGGATCTTTCTGACTCTCCAGATCGCAGGGCAGATTCTCTAATGGGAAATAGCTGCTTCAGTGTGGTTGGGCTAGCTCCCATTAGACAAAAAGACCTTTCTGCCTCTCCAGGTCGGAGGGCTGTTTCTCTAACGGGAAATAGCTGCTTCGGTGTGAGTGGGCTAGTTCCCATTAGACGAAAGGACCTTTCTGCCTCTACAGGCCGGAAGGCCGTTTCTCCAATGGGAAATAGGTGCTTCAGTGTGAGTGGGCTAGTTCCCATTAGACAAAAGGACCTTTCTGCCTCTCCAGGTCGTAGGGCCATTTCTCTGATGGAAAATAGCTGCTTCAGTGTGGGTGGGCTAGTTCCCATTAGACGAGGGGACATGTCTGCCTCTCCTTGTCGGAGTGACGTTTCTATAATGGGAAATAGCTGCTTCAGTGTGAGTGGTCTAGTTCCTATGAGACGAGAGGACCTTTCTGCCTCTCCAGGTCAGAGGGCCGTTCCTCTAAAGGGAAATAGCTGCTTTAGTGTGGGTGGGCTAGTTCCCATTGGACAAGGGGACCTTTCTGCCTCTCCAGGCCAGAGGACAGTTTCTCTAATGGGAAATAGCTGCTTCAGTGTGAGTGGGCTAGTTCCCATTAGACAAAAGGATCTTTCTGCCTCTCCACGTCAGAGGGCCGTTTCTCTAATGGGAAATTGCTGCTTCAGTGTGAGTGGGCTAGTTCCCATTAGATGAAAGGACCTCTCTGCCTCTCCACATCGGAGGATCGTTTCTCTAATGGGAAATAGCTGCTTCAGTGTGAGTGGGCTAGTTCCCATTAGATGACGGGACCTTTCTATCTTTCCAGGTCGTAGGGCCGTTTCTCTAACCGGAAACAGCTGCTTCAGTGTGAGTGGGTACGTTCCCATTAGACGAGGGAACCTTTCTGCCTCTCCAGGTTGGAGGGGTGTTCTCTAACGGGAAACAGCTTCTTCAGTGTGAGTGAGCTAGTTCCCATTAGACGAAAGGACCTTTCTGCCTTTACGGGTCGGAAAGCCGTTTCTCCAATGGGAAATAGGTGCTTCAGTGTGAGTGGGCTAGTTCCCATTAGACAAGAGGACCTTTCTGCCTCTGCAGGTTAGAGGGCCGTTTCTCTAATGGAAATAGCTGCTTCAGTGTGAGTGGGCTAGTTCCCATGAGACGAGAGGACCTTTCTGTGTCTGCAGGTTAGATGGCCGTTTCTCTAAAGGGAAATAGCTGATTCAGTGTGAGTGGGCTAGTTCCCATTAGACGAGGGGACATTTCTGCCTCTCCAGGTCGGAGTGACGTTTCTATAATGGGAAATAGCTGCTTCAGTGTGAGTGGTCTAGTTCCTATGAGACAAGAGGACCTTTCTGCCTCTCCAGGTCAGAGGGCCGTTCCTCCAAAGGGAAATAGCTGCTTTAGTGTGGGTGGGCTAGTTCCCATTAGACAGGGGGACCTTTCTGCCTCTCCAGGCCAGAGGGCAGTTTCTCTAATGGGAAATAGCTGCTTCAGTGTGAGTGGGCTAGTTCCCATTAGACGAGGGGACATTTCTGCCTCTCCAGGTCGGAGTGACGTTTCTCTAATGGGAAATAGCTGCTTCAGTGTGGAGTGGGCTAGCTCCCATTAGACGAGGGGACCTTTCTGCCTCTCCAGGTCGAAGGGCCGTTTCTCTAATGGAAAATAGCTGCTTCAGTGTGAGTGGGCTAGTTCCCATTAGAGGAGGGGACGTTTCCGCCTCTCATGGTCAGAGGGCCATTTCTCTTTTGGGAATAGCTGCTTCAGTGTGAGTGGGCTAGTTCCCATTAGACAAGAGGACTTTTCTGCCTCTCCAGATCGGAGGGCCGTTTCTCTAATGGGAAATACTTGCTTCACTGTGAGTGGGCTAGTTCCCATTAGACAGGGGGACCTTTCTGCCTCTCCAGGTCGGGGGCTGATTCTCTAAGGGGAAATAGCTGCTTCAGTGTGAGTGGGCTAGTTACCATTAGATGAGGGGATCTTTCTGACTCTCCAGATCGCAGGGCAGATTCTCTAATGGGAAATAGCTGCTTCAGTGTGGTTGGGCTAGCTCTCATTAGACAAAAGGACCTTTCTGCCTCTACAGGCCGGAAGGCCGTTTCTCCAATGGGAAATAGGTGCTTCAGTGTGGGTGGGCTAGTTCCCATTAGACGAGGGGACATGTCTGCCTCTCCTTGTCGGAGTGACGTTTCTATAATGGGAAATAGCTGCTTCAGTGTGAGTGGTCTAGTTCCTATGAGACGAGAGGACCTTTCTGCCTCTCCAGGTCAGAGGGCCGTTCCTCCAAAGGGAAATAGCTGCTTTAGTGTGGGTGGGCTAGTTCCCATGAGACAAAAGGATCTTTCTGCCTCTCCAGGTCAGAGGGCCGTTTCTCTAATGGGAAATTGCTGCTTCAGTGTGAGTGGGCTAGTTCCCATTAGATGAAAGGACCTCTCTGCCTCTCCACATCGGAGGATCGTTTCTCTAATGGGAAATAGCTGCTTCAGTGTGCGTGGGCTAGTTCCCATTAGACGAGGGGATCTTTCTGTCTCTGCAGGTTAGAGGGCCGTTTCTCTAATGGGAAATAGCTGCTTCAGTGTGAGTGGGCTAGTTACCATTAGACGAGGGGATCTTTCTGACTCTCCAGATAGCAGGGCAGATTCTCTAATGGGAAATAGCTGCTTCAGTGTGGTTGGGCTAGCTCTCATTAGACAAAAGGACCTTTCTCCCTCTCCAGGTCGGAGGGCTGTTTCTCTAACGGGAAATAGCTGCTTCGGTGTGAGTGGGCTAGTTCCCATTAGACGAAAGGACCTTTCTGCCTCTACAGGCCGGAAGGCCGGTTCTCCAATGGGAAATAGGTGCTTCAGTGTGGTTGGGCTAGTTCCCATTAGATGAAAGGACCTCTCTGCCTCTCCAGGTCGGAGGGCTGTTTCTCTAACGGGAAATAGCTGCTTCGGTGTGAGTGGGCTAGTTCCCATTAGACGAAAGGACCTTTCTGCCTCTACAGGTCGGAAGGCCGTTTCTCCAATGGGAAATAGGTGCTTCAGTGTGAGTGGGCTAGTTCCCATTAGACAAAAGGACCTTTCTGCCTCTCCAGGTCGGAGGGCCATTTCTCTGATGGGAAATAGCTGCTTCAGTGTGAGTGGGCTAGTTCCCATTAGACAAAAGGACCCTTCTGCCTTTCCACGTCGGAGGGCCATTTCTCTGATGGGAAATAGCTGCTTCAGTGTGAGTGGGCTAGTTCCCATTAGACGAGGGGACATTTCTGCCTCTCCAGGCCGGAGGGACGTTTCTGTAATGGGAAATAGCAGCTTCAGTGTGAGTGGTCTAGTTCCCATGAGACGAGAGGACCTTTCTACCTCTCCAGGTCGGAGGGCCGTTCCCCTAAAGGGAAATAGCTGCTTCAGTGTGGGTGGGCTAGTTCCCATTAGACAAGGGGACCTTTCTGCCTCTCCAGGCCAGAGGGCCGTTCCCCTAAAGGGAAATAGCTGCTTCAGTGTGAGTGGGCTAGTTCCCATTAGACAAGAGGACCTTTCTGTCTCTGCAGGTTAGAGGGCCGTTTCTCTAATGGGAAATAGCTGCTTCAGTGTGAGTGGGCTAGTTCCCATTAGACAAGAGGACCTTGCTGCCTCTGCAGGTTAGAGGGCCGTTTCTCTAATGGGAAATAGCTGCTTCAGTGTGAGTGGGCTAGCTCCCATTAGACGAGGGGACCTTTCTGCCTCTCCAGGTCGAAGGGCCATTTCTCTAATGGAAAATAGCTGCTTCAGTGTGAGTGGGCTAGTTCCCATTAGAGGAGGGGACGTTTCCGCCTCTCATGGTCAGAGGGCCATTTCTCTTTTGGGAATAGCTGCTTCAGTGTGAGTGGGCTAGTTCCCATTAGACAAGAGGACTTTTCTGCCTCTCCAGATCGGAGGGCCGTTTCTCTAATGGGAAATACTTGCTTCACTGTGAGTGGGCTAGTTCCCATTAGACAGGGGGACCTTTCTGCCTCTCCAGGTCGGGGGCTGATTCTCTAAGGGGAAATAGCTGCTTCAGTGTGAGTGGGCTAGTTACCATTAGATGAGGGGATCTTTCTGACTCTCCAGATCGCAGGGCAGATTCTCTAATGGGAAATAGCTGCTTCAGTGTGGTTGGGCTAGCTCTCATTAGACAAAAGGACCTTTCTGCCTCTACAGGCCGGAAGGCCGTTTCTCCAATGGGAAATAGGTGCTTCAGTGTGAGTGGGCTAGTTCCCATTTGACAAAAGGAACTTTCTGCCTCTCCAGGTCGTAGGGCCATTTCTCTGATGGAAAATAGCTGCTTCATTGTGGGTGGCCTAGTTCCCATTAGACGAGGGGACATGTCTGCCTCTCCTTGTCGGAGTGACGTTTCTATAATGGGAAATAGCTGCTTCAGTGTGAGTGGTCTAGTTCCTATGAGACGAGAGGACCTTTCTGCCTCTCCAGGTCAGAGGGCCGTTCCTCTAAAGGGAAATAGCTGCTTTAGTGTGGGTGGGCTAGTTCCCATTAGACAAAAGGATCTTTCTGCCTCTCCAGGTCAGAGGGCCGTTTCTCTAATGGGAAATTGCTGCTTCAGTGTGAGTGGGCTAGTTCCCATTAGATGAAAGGACCTCTCTGCCTCTCCACATCGGAGGATCGTTTCTCTAATGGGAAATAGCTGCTTCAGTGTGAGTGGGCTAGTTCCCATTAGACGAGGGGATCTTTCTGTCTCTGCAGGTTAGAGGGCCGTTTCTCTAATGGGAAATAGCTGCTTCAGTGTGAGTGGGCTAGTTACCATTAGACGAGGGGATCTTTCTGACTCTCCAGATAGCAGGGCAGATTCTCTAATCTGAAATAGCTGCTTCAGTGTGGTTGGGCTAGCTCTCATTAGACAAAAGGACCTTTCTGCCTCTCCAGGTCGGAGGGCTGTTTCTCTAACGGGAAATAGCTGCTTCGGTGTGAGTGGGCTAGTTCCCATTAGACGAAAGGACCTTTCTGCCTCTACAGGCCGGAAGGCCGGTTCTCCAATGGGAAATAGGTGCTTCAGTGTGAGTGGGCTAGTTCCCATTAGACAAAAGGACCTTTCTGCCTCTCCAGGTCGGAGGGCCATTTCTCTGATGGGAAATATCTGCTTCAGTGTGAGTGGGCTAGTTCCCATTAGACAAGAGGACCTTTCTGCCTCTGCAGGTTAGAGGGCCGTTTCTCTAATGGGAAATAGCTGCTTTAGTGTGAGTGGGCTAGCTCCCATTAGACGAGGGGACCTTTCTGCCTCTCCAGGTCGAAGGGCCGTTTCTCTAATGGAAAATAGCTGCTTCAGTGTGAGTGGGCTAGTTCCCATTAGAGGAGGGGACGTTTCTGCCTCTCATGGTCAGAGGGCCATTTCTCTAATGGGAATAGCTGCTTCAGTGTGAGTGGGCTAGTTCCCATTAGACGAGAGGACCTTTCTGCCTCTCCAGGTCGGGGGCCGTTTCTCTAATGGGAAATAGCTGCTTCAGTGTGAGTGGGCTAGTTACCATTAGACGAGGGGATCTTTCTGACTCTCCAGATCGCAGGGCAGATTCTCTAATGGGAAATAGCTGCTTCAGTGTGGTTGGGATAGTTCCCATTAGATGAAAGGACCTCTCTGCCTCTCCAGGTCGGAGGGCTGTTTCTCTAACGGGAAATAGCTGCTTCGGTGTGAGTGGGCTAGTTCCCATTAGACGAAAGGACCTTTCTGCCTCTACAGGTCGGAAGGCCGTTTCTCCAATGGGAAATAGGTGCTTCAGTGTGAGTGGGCTAGTTCCCATTAGACAAAAGGACCTTTCTGCCTCTCCAGGTCGGAGGGCCATTTCTCTGATGGGAAATAGCTGCTTCAGTGTGAGTGGGCTAGTTCCCATTAGACAAAAGGACCCTTCTGCCTTTCCACGTCGGAGGGCCATTTCTCTGATGGGAAATAGCTGCTTCAGTGTGAGTGGGCTAGTTCCCATTAGACGAGGGGACATTTCTGCCTCTCCAGGCCGGAGGGACGTTTCTGTAATGGGAAATAGCAGCTTCAGTGTGAGTGGTCGAGTTCCCATGAGAGGAGAGGACCTTTCTGCCTCTCCAGGTCGGAGGGCCGTTCCCCTAAAGGGAAATAGCTGCTTCAGTGTGGGTGGGCTAGTTCCCATTAGACAACGGGACCTTTCTGCCTCTCCAGGCCAGAGGGCCGTTCCCCTAAAGGGAAATAGCTGCTTCAGTGTGAGTGGGCTAGTTCCCATTAGACAAGAGGACCTTTCTGTCTCTGCAGGTTAGAGGGCCGTTTCTCTAATGGGAAATAGCTGCTTCAGTGTGAGTGGGCTAGTTCCCATTAGACAAGAGGACCTTGCTGCCTCTGCAGGTTAGAGGGCTGTTTCTCTAATGGGAAATAGCTGCTTCAGTGTGAGTGGGCTAGCTCCCATTAGACGAGGGGACCTTTCTGCCTCTCCAGGTCGAAGGGCTGTTTCTCTAATGGAAAATAGCTGCTTCAGTGTGAGTGGGCTAGTTCCCATTAGAGGAGGGGACGTTTCCGCCTCTCATGGTCAGAGGGCCATTTCTCTTTTGGGAATAGCTGCTTCAGTGTGAGTGGGCTAGTTCCCATTAGACGAGAGCACTTTTCTGCCTCTCCAGATCGGAGGGCCGTTTCTCTAATGGGAAATACTTGCTTCACTGTGAGTGGGCTAGTTCCCATTAGACAGGGGGACCTTTCTGCCTCTCCAGGTCGGGGGCTGATTCTCTAAGGGGAAATAGCTGCTTCAGTGTGAGTGGGCTAGTTACCATTAGACTAGGGGATCTTTCTGACTCTCCAGATCGCAGGGCAGATTCTCTAATGGGAAATAGCTGCTTCAGTGTGGTTGGGCTAGCTCCCATTAGACAAAAAGACCTTTCTGCCTCTCCAGGTCGGAGGGCTGTTTCTCTAACGGGAAATAGCTGCTTCGGTGTGAGTGGGCTAGTTCCCATTAGACGAAAGGACCTTTCTGCCTCTACAGGCCGGAAGGCCGTTTCTCCAATGGGAAATAGGTGCTTCAGTGTGAGTGGGCTAGTTCCCATTAGACAAAAGGACCTTTCTGCCTCTCCAGGTCGTAGGGCCATTTCTCTGATGGAAAATAGCTGCTTCAGTGTGGGTGGGCTAGTTCCCATTAGACGAGGGGACATGTCTGCCTCTCCTTGTCGGAGTGACGTTTCTATAATGGGAAATAGCTGCTTCAGTGTGAGTGGTCTAGTTCCTATGAGACGAGAGGACCTTTCTGCCTCTCCAGGTCAGAGGGCCGTTCCTCTAAAGGGAAATAGCTGCTTTAGTGTGGGTGGGCTAGTTCCCATTGGACAAGGGGACCTTTCTGCCTCTCCAGGCCAGAGGACAGTTTCTCTAATGGGAAATAGCTGCTTCAGTGTGAGTGGGCTAGTTCCCATTAGACAAAAGGATCTTTCTGCCTCTCCACGTCAGAGGGCCGTTTCTCTAATGGGAAATTGCTGCTTCAGTGTGAGTGGGCTAGTTCCCATTAGATGAAAGGACCTCTCTGCCTCTCCACATCGGAGGATCGTTTCTCTAATGGGAAATAGCTGCTTCAGTGTGAGTGGGCTAGTTCCCATTAGATGACGGGACCTTTCTATCTTTCCAGGTCGTAGGGCCGTTTCTCTAACCGGAAACAGCTGCTTCAGTGTGAGTGGGTACGTTCCCATTAGACGAGGGAACCTTTCTGCCTCTCCAGGTTGGAGGGGTGTTCTCTAACGGGAAACAGCTTCTTCAGTGTGAGTGAGCTAGTTCCCATTAGACGAAAGGACCTTTCTGCCTTTACGGGTCGGAAAGCCGTTTCTCCAATGGGAAATAGGTGCTTCAGTGTGAGTGGGCTAGTTCCCATTAGACAAGAGGACCTTTCTGCCTCTGCAGGTTAGAGGGCCGTTTCTCTAATGGAAATAGCTGCTTCAGTGTGAGTGGGCTAGTTCCCATGAGACGAGAGGACCTTTCTGTGTCTGCAGGTTAGATGGCCGTTTCTCTAAAGGGAAATAGCTGATTCAGTGTGAGTGGGCTAGTTCCCATTAGACGAGGGGACATTTCTGCCTCTCCAGGTCGGAGTGACGTTTCTATAATGGGAAATAGCTGCTTCAGTGTGAGTGGTCTAGTTCCTATGAGACAAGAGGACCTTTCTGCCTCTCCAGGTCAGAGGGCCGTTCCTCCAAAGGGAAATAGCTGCTTTAGTGTGGGTGGGCTAGTTCCCATTAGACAGGGGGACCTTTCTGCCTCTCCAGGCCAGAGGGCAGTTTCTCTAATGGGAAATAGCTGCTTCAGTGTGAGTGGGCTAGTTCCCATTAGACGAGGGGACATTTCTGCCTCTCCAGGTCGGAGTGACGTTTCTCTAATGGGAAATAGCTGCTTCAGTGTGGAGTGGGCTAGCTCCCATTAGACGAGGGGACCTTTCTGCCTCTCCAGGTCGAAGGGCCGTTTCTCTAATGGAAAATAGCTGCTTCAGTGTGAGTGGGCTAGTTCCCATTAGAGGAGGGGACGTTTCCGCCTCTCATGGTCAGAGGGCCATTTCTCTTTTGGGAATAGCTGCTTCAGTGTGAGTGGGCTAGTTCCCATTAGACAAGAGGACTTTTCTGCCTCTCCAGATCGGAGGGCCGTTTCTCTAATGGGAAATACTTGCTTCACTGTGAGTGGGCTAGTTCCCATTAGACAGGGGGACCTTTCTGCCTCTCCAGGTCGGGGGCTGATTCTCTAAGGGGAAATAGCTGCTTCAGTGTGAGTGGGCTAGTTACCATTAGATGAGGGGATCTTTCTGACTCTCCAGATCGCAGGGCAGATTCTCTAATGGGAAATAGCTGCTTCAGTGTGGTTGGGCTAGCTCTCATTAGACAAAAGGACCTTTCTGCCTCTACAGGCCGGAAGGCCGTTTCTCCAATGGGAAATAGGTGCTTCAGTGTGGGTGGGCTAGTTCCCATTAGACGAGGGGACATGTCTGCCTCTCCTTGTCGGAGTGACGTTTCTATAATGGGAAATAGCTGCTTCAGTGTGAGTGGTCTAGTTCCTATGAGACGAGAGGACCTTTCTGCCTCTCCAGGTCAGAGGGCCGTTCCTCCAAAGGGAAATAGCTGCTTTAGTGTGGGTGGGCTAGTTCCCATGAGACAAAAGGATCTTTCTGCCTCTCCAGGTCAGAGGGCCGTTTCTCTAATGGGAAATTGCTGCTTCAGTGTGAGTGGGCTAGTTCCCATTAGATGAAAGGACCTCTCTGCCTCTCCACATCGGAGGATCGTTTCTCTAATGGGAAATAGCTGCTTCAGTGTGCGTGGGCTAGTTCCCATTAGACGAGGGGATCTTTCTGTCTCTGCAGGTTAGAGGGCCGTTTCTCTAATGGGAAATAGCTGCTTCAGTGTGAGTGGGCTAGTTACCATTAGACGAGGGGATCTTTCTGACTCTCCAGATAGCAGGGCAGATTCTCTAATGGGAAATAGCTGCTTCAGTGTGGTTGGGCTAGCTCTCATTAGACAAAAGGACCTTTCTCCCTCTCCAGGTCGGAGGGCTGTTTCTCTAACGGGAAATAGCTGCTTCGGTGTGAGTGGGCTAGTTCCCATTAGACGAAAGGACCTTTCTGCCTCTACAGGCCGGAAGGCCGGTTCTCCAATGGGAAATAGGTGCTTCAGTGTGGTTGGGCTAGTTCCCATTAGATGAAAGGACCTCTCTGCCTCTCCAGGTCGGAGGGCTGTTTCTCTAACGGGAAATAGCTGCTTCGGTGTGAGTGGGCTAGTTCCCATTAGACGAAAGGACCTTTCTGCCTCTACAGGTCGGAAGGCCGTTTCTCCAATGGGAAATAGGTGCTTCAGTGTGAGTGGGCTAGTTCCCATTAGACAAAAGGACCTTTCTGCCTCTCCAGGTCGGAGGGCCATTTCTCTGATGGGAAATAGCTGCTTCAGTGTGAGTGGGCTAGTTCCCATTAGACAAAAGGACCCTTCTGCCTTTCCACGTCGGAGGGCCATTTCTCTGATGGGAAATAGCTGCTTCAGTGTGAGTGGGCTAGTTCCCATTAGACGAGGGGACATTTCTGCCTCTCCAGGCCGGAGGGACGTTTCTGTAATGGGAAATAGCAGCTTCAGTGTGAGTGGTCTAGTTCCCATGAGACGAGAGGACCTTTCTACCTCTCCAGGTCGGAGGGCCGTTCCCCTAAAGGGAAATAGCTGCTTCAGTGTGGGTGGGCTAGTTCCCATTAGACAAGGGGACCTTTCTGCCTCTCCAGGCCAGAGGGCCGTTCCCCTAAAGGGAAATAGCTGCTTCAGTGTGAGTGGGCTAGTTCCCATTAGACAAGAGGACCTTTCTGTCTCTGCAGGTTAGAGGGCCGTTTCTCTAATGGGAAATAGCTGCTTCAGTGTGAGTGGGCTAGTTCCCATTAGACAAGAGGACCTTGCTGCCTCTGCAGGTTAGAGGGCCGTTTCTCTAATGGGAAATAGCTGCTTCAGTGTGAGTGGGCTAGCTCCCATTAGACGAGGGGACCTTTCTGCCTCTCCAGGTCGAAGGGCCGTTTCTCTAATGGAAAATAGCTGCTTCAGTGTGAGTGGGCTAGTTCCCATTAGAGGAGGGGACGTTTCCGCCTCTCATGGTCAGAGGGCCATTTCTCTTTTGGGAATAGCTGCTTCAGTGTGAGTGGGCTAGTTCCCATTAGACAAGAGGACTTTTCTGCCTCTCCAGATCGGAGGGCCGTTTCTCTAATGGGAAATACTTGCTTCACTGTGAGTGGGCTAGTTCCCATTAGACAGGGGGACCTTTCTGCCTCTCCAGGTCGGGGGCTGATTCTCTAAGGGGAAATAGCTGCTTCAGTGTGAGTGGGCTAGTTACCATTAGATGAGGGGATCTTTCTGACTCTCCAGATCGCAGGGCAGATTCTCTAATGGGAAATAGCTGCTTCAGTGTGGTTGGGCTAGCTCTCATTAGACAAAAGGACCTTTCTGCCTCTACAGGCCGGAAGGCCGTTTCTCCAATGGGAAATAGGTGCTTCAGTGTGAGTGGGCTAGTTCCCATTTGACAAAAGGAACTTTCTGCCTCTCCAGGTCGTAGGGCCATTTCTCTGATGGAAAATAGCTGCTTCATTGTGGGTGGCCTAGTTCCCATTAGACGAGGGGACATGTCTGCCTCTCCTTGTCGGAGTGACGTTTCTATAATGGGAAATAGCTGCTTCAGTGTGAGTGGTCTAGTTCCTATGAGACGAGAGGACCTTTCTGCCTCTCCAGGTCAGAGGGCCGTTCCTCTAAAGGGAAATAGCTGCTTTAGTGTGGGTGGGCTAGTTCCCATTAGACAAAAGGATCTTTCTGCCTCTCCAGGTCAGAGGGCCGTTTCTCTAATGGGAAATTGCTGCTTCAGTGTGAGTGGGCTAGTTCCCATTAGATGAAAGGACCTCTCTGCCTCTCCACATCGGAGGATCGTTTCTCTAATGGGAAATAGCTGCTTCAGTGTGAGTGGGCTAGTTCCCATTAGACGAGGGGATCTTTCTGTCTCTGCAGGTTAGAGGGCCGTTTCTCTAATGGGAAATAGCTGCTTCAGTGTGAGTGGGCTAGTTACCATTAGACGAGGGGATCTTTCTGACTCTCCAGATAGCAGGGCAGATTCTCTAATCTGAAATAGCTGCTTCAGTGTGGTTGGGCTAGCTCTCATTAGACAAAAGGACCTTTCTGCCTCTCCAGGTCGGAGGGCTGTTTCTCTAACGGGAAATAGCTGCTTCGGTGTGAGTGGGCTAGTTCCCATTAGACGAAAGGACCTTTCTGCCTCTACAGGCCGGAAGGCCGGTTCTCCAATGGGAAATAGGTGCTTCAGTGTGAGTGGGCTAGTTCCCATTAGACAAAAGGACCTTTCTGCCTCTCCAGGTCGGAGGGCCATTTCTCTGATGGGAAATATCTGCTTCAGTGTGAGTGGGCTAGTTCCCATTAGACAAGAGGACCTTTCTGCCTCTGCAGGTTAGAGGGCCGTTTCTCTAATGGGAAATAGCTGCTTTAGTGTGAGTGGGCTAGCTCCCATTAGACGAGGGGACCTTTCTGCCTCTCCAGGTCGAAGGGCCGTTTCTCTAATGGAAAATAGCTGCTTCAGTGTGAGTGGGCTAGTTCCCATTAGAGGAGGGGACGTTTCTGCCTCTCATGGTCAGAGGGCCATTTCTCTAATGGGAATAGCTGCTTCAGTGTGAGTGGGCTAGTTCCCATTAGACGAGAGGACCTTTCTGCCTCTCCAGGTCGGGGGCCGTTTCTCTAATGGGAAATAGCTGCTTCAGTGTGAGTGGGCTAGTTACCATTAGACGAGGGGATCTTTCTGACTCTCCAGATCGCAGGGCAGATTCTCTAATGGGAAATAGCTGCTTCAGTGTGGTTGGGATAGTTCCCATTAGATGAAAGGACCTCTCTGCCTCTCCAGGTCGGAGGGCTGTTTCTCTAACGGGAAATAGCTGCTTCGGTGTGAGTGGGCTAGTTCCCATTAGACGAAAGGACCTTTCTGCCTCTACAGGTCGGAAGGCCGTTTCTCCAATGGGAAATAGGTGCTTCAGTGTGAGTGGGCTAGTTCCCATTAGACAAAAGGACCTTTCTGCCTCTCCAGGTCGGAGGGCCATTTCTCTGATGGGAAATAGCTGCTTCAGTGTGAGTGGGCTAGTTCCCATTAGACAAAAGGACCCTTCTGCCTTTCCACGTCGGAGGGCCATTTCTCTGATGGGAAATAGCTGCTTCAGTGTGAGTGGGCTAGTTCCCATTAGACGAGGGGACATTTCTGCCTCTCCAGGCCGGAGGGACGTTTCTGTAATGGGAAATAGCAGCTTCAGTGTGAGTGGTCGAGTTCCCATGAGAGGAGAGGACCTTTCTGCCTCTCCAGGTCGGAGGGCCGTTCCCCTAAAGGGAAATAGCTGCTTCAGTGTGGGTGGGCTAGTTCCCATTAGACAACGGGACCTTTCTGCCTCTCCAGGCCAGAGGGCCGTTCCCCTAAAGGGAAATAGCTGCTTCAGTGTGAGTGGGCTAGTTCCCATTAGACAAGAGGACCTTTCTGTCTCTGCAGGTTAGAGGGCCGTTTCTCTAATGGGAAATAGCTGCTTCAGTGTGAGTGGGCTAGTTCCCATTAGACAAGAGGACCTTGCTGCCTCTGCAGGTTAGAGGGCTGTTTCTCTAATGGGAAATAGCTGCTTCAGTGTGAGTGGGCTAGCTCCCATTAGACGAGGGGACCTTTCTGCCTCTCCAGGTCGAAGGGCTGTTTCTCTAATGGAAAATAGCTGCTTCAGTGTGAGTGGGCTAGTTCCCATTAGAGGAGGGGACGTTTCCGCCTCTCATGGTCAGAGGGCCATTTCTCTTTTGGGAATAGCTGCTTCAGTGTGAGTGGGCTAGTTCCCATTAGACGAGAGCACTTTTCTGCCTCTCCAGATCGGAGGGCCGTTTCTCTAATGGGAAATACTTGCTTCACTGTGAGTGGGCTAGTTCCCATTAGACAGGGGGACCTTTCTGCCTCTCCAGGTCGGGGGCTGATTCTCTAAGGGGAAATAGCTGCTTCAGTGTGAGTGGGCTAGTTACCATTAGACTAGGGGATCTTTCTGACTCTCCAGATCGCAGGGCAGATTCTCTAATGGGAAATAGCTGCTTCAGTGTGGTTGGGCTAGCTCCCATTAGACAAAAAGACCTTTCTGCCTCTCCAGGTCGGAGGGCTGTTTCTCTAACGGGAAATAGCTGCTTCGGTGTGAGTGGGCTAGTTCCCATTAGACGAAAGGACCTTTCTGCCTCTACAGGCCGGAAGGCCGTTTCTCCAATGGGAAATAGGTGCTTCAGTGTGAGTGGGCTAGTTCCCATTAGACAAAAGGACCTTTCTGCCTCTCCAGGTCGTAGGGCCATTTCTCTGATGGAAAATAGCTGCTTCAGTGTGGGTGGGCTAGTTCCCATTAGACGAGGGGACATGTCTGCCTCTCCTTGTCGGAGTGACGTTTCTATAATGGGAAATAGCTGCTTCAGTGTGAGTGGTCTAGTTCCTATGAGACGAGAGGACCTTTCTGCCTCTCCAGGTCAGAGGGCCGTTCCTCTAAAGGGAAATAGCTGCTTTAGTGTGGGTGGGCTAGTTCCCATTGGACAAGGGGACCTTTCTGCCTCTCCAGGCCAGAGGACAGTTTCTCTAATGGGAAATAGCTGCTTCAGTGTGAGTGGGCTAGTTCCCATTAGACAAAAGGATCTTTCTGCCTCTCCACGTCAGAGGGCCGTTTCTCTAATGGGAAATTGCTGCTTCAGTGTGAGTGGGCTAGTTCCCATTAGATGAAAGGACCTCTCTGCCTCTCCACATCGGAGGATCGTTTCTCTAATGGGAAATAGCTGCTTCAGTGTGAGTGGGCTAGTTCCCATTAGATGACGGGACCTTTCTATCTTTCCAGGTCGTAGGGCCGTTTCTCTAACCGGAAACAGCTGCTTCAGTGTGAGTGGGTACGTTCCCATTAGACGAGGGAACCTTTCTGCCTCTCCAGGTTGGAGGGGTGTTCTCTAACGGGAAACAGCTTCTTCAGTGTGAGTGAGCTAGTTCCCATTAGACGAAAGGACCTTTCTGCCTTTACGGGTCGGAAAGCCGTTTCTCCAATGGGAAATAGGTGCTTCAGTGTGAGTGGGCTAGTTCCCATTAGACAAGAGGACCTTTCTGCCTCTGCAGGTTAGAGGGCCGTTTCTCTAATGGAAATAGCTGCTTCAGTGTGAGTGGGCTAGTTCCCATGAGACGAGAGGACCTTTCTGTGTCTGCAGGTTAGATGGCCGTTTCTCTAAAGGGAAATAGCTGATTCAGTGTGAGTGGGCTAGTTCCCATTAGACGAGGGGACATTTCTGCCTCTCCAGGTCGGAGTGACGTTTCTATAATGGGAAATAGCTGCTTCAGTGTGAGTGGTCTAGTTCCTATGAGACAAGAGGACCTTTCTGCCTCTCCAGGTCAGAGGGCCGTTCCTCCAAAGGGAAATAGCTGCTTTAGTGTGGGTGGGCTAGTTCCCATTAGACAGGGGGACCTTTCTGCCTCTCCAGGCCAGAGGGCAGTTTCTCTAATGGGAAATAGCTGCTTCAGTGTGAGTGGGCTAGTTCCCATTAGACAAAAGGATCTTTCTGCCTCTCTAGGTCAGAGGGCCGTTTCCCTAATGGGAAATTGCTGCTTCAGTGTGAGTGGGCTAGTTCCCATTAGATGAAAGGACCTCTCTGCCTCTCCACGTCGGAGGTTCGTTTCTCTAATGGGAAATAGCTGCTTCAGTGTGAGTGGGCTAGTTCCCATTAGACGAGGGGATCTTTCTGTCTCTGCAGGTTAGAGGGCCGTTTCTCTAATGGGAAATAGCTGCTTCAGTGTGAGTGGGCTAGTTCCCATTAGACAAGAGGACCTTTCTGCCTCTGCAGGTTAGAGGGCCGTTTCTCTAATGGGAAATAGCTGCTTTAGTGTGAGTGGGCTAGCTCCCATTAGACGAGGGGACCTTTCTGCCTCTCCAGGTCGGAGGGCTGTTTCTCTAACGGGAAATAGCTGCTTCGGTGTGAGTGGGCTAGTTCCCATTAGACGAAAGGACCTTTCTGCCTCTACAGGCCGGAAGGCCGTTTCTCTAATGGGAAATAGCTGCTTCAGTGTGAGTGGGCTAGTTACCATTAGACGAGGGGATCTTTCTGACTCTCCAGATAGCAGGGCAGCTTCTCTAATGGGAAATAGCTGCTTCAGTGTGGTTGGGCTAGCTCTCATTAGACAAAAGGACCTTTCTGCCTCTCCAGGTCGGAGGGCTGTTTCTCTAACGGGAAATAGCTGCTTCGGTGTGAGTGGGCTAGTTCCCATTAGACGAAAGGACCTTTCTGCCTCTACAGGCCGGAAGGCCGGTTCTCCAATGGGAAATAGGTGCTTCAGTGTGAGTGGGCTAGTTCCCATTAGACAAAAGGACCTTTCTGCCTCTCCAGGTCGGAGGGCCATTTCTCTGATGGGAAATATCTGCTTCAGTGTGAGTGGGCTAGTTCCCATTAGACAAGGGGACATTTCTGCGTCTCCAGGTCGGAGGGACGTTTCTATAATGGGAAATAGCTGCTTCAGTGTGAGTGGGCTAGTTCCCATTAGACAAGAGGACCTTTCTGCCTCTGCAGGTTAGAGGGCCGTTTCTCTAATGGGAAATAGCTGCTTTAGTGTGAGTGGGCTAGCTCCCATTAGACGAGGGGACCTTTCTGCCTCTCCAGGTCGAAGGGCCGTTTCTCTAATGGAAAATAGCTGCTTCAGTGTGAGTGGGCTAGTTCCCATTAGAGGAGGGGACGTTTCTGCCTCTCATGGTCAGAGGGCCATTTCTCTAATGGGAATAGCTGCTTCAGTGTGAGTGGGCTAGTTCCCATTAGACGAGAGGACCTTTCTGCCTCTCCAGGTCGGGGGCCGTTTCTCTAATGGGAAATAGCTGCTTCAGTGTGAGTGGGCTAGTTACCATTAGACGAGGGGATCTTTCTGACTCTCCAGATCGCAGGGCAGATTCTCTAATGGGAAATAGCTGCTTCAGTGTGGTTGGGCTAGTTCCCATTAGATGAAAGGACCTCTCTGCCTCTCCAGGTCGGAGGGCTGTTTCTCTAACGGGAAATAGCTGCTTCGGTGTGAGTGGGCTAGTTCCCATTAGACGAAAGGACCTTTCTGCCTCTACAGGTCGGAAGGCCGTTTCTCCAATGGGAAATAGGTGCTTCAGTGTGAGTGGGCTAGTTCCCATTAGACAAAAGGACCTTTCTGCCTCTCCAGGTCGGAGGGCCATTTCTCTGATGGGAAATAGCTGCTTCAGTGTGAGTGGGCTAGTTCCCATTAGACAAAAGGACCCTTCTGCCTTTCCACGTCGGAGGGCCATTTCTCTGATGGGAAATAGCTGCTTCAGTGTGAGTGGGCTAGTTCCCATTAGACGAGGGGACATTTCTGCCTCTCCAGGCCGGAGGGACGTTTCTGTAATGGGAAATAGCAGCTTCAGTGTGAGTGGTCGAGTTCCCATGAGAGGAGAGGACCTTTCTGCCTCTCCAGGTCGGAGGGCCGTTCCCCTAAAGGGAAATAGCTGCTTCAGTGTGGGTGGGCTAGTTCCCATTAGACAAGGGGACCTTTCTGCCTCTCCAGGCCAGAGGGCCGTTCCCCTAAAGGGAAATAGCTGCTTCAGTGTGAGTGGGCTAGTTCCCATTAGACAAGAGGACCTTTCTGTCTCTGTAGGTTAGAGGGCCGTTTCTCTAATGGGAAATAGCTGCTTCAGTGTGAGTGGGCTAGTTCCCATTAGACAAGAGGACCTTGCTGCCTCTGCAGGTTAGAGGGCTGTTTCTCTAATGGGAAATAGCTGCTTCAGTGTGAGTGGGCTAGCTCCCATTAGACGAGGGGACCTTTCTGCCTCTCCAGGTCGAAGGGCCGTTTCTCTAATGGAAAATAGCTGCTTCAGTGTGAGTGGGCTAGTTCCCATTAGAGGAGGGGACGTTTCCGCCTCTCATGGTCAGAGGGCCATTTCTCTTTTGGGAATAGCTGCTTCAGTGTGAGTGGGCTAGTTCCCATTAGACGAGAGCACTTTTCTGCCTCTCCAGATCGGAGGGCCGTTTCTCTAATGGGAAATACTTGCTTCACTGTGAGTGGGCTAGTTCCCATTAGACAGGGGGACCTTTCTGCCTCTCCAGGTCGGGGGCTGATTCTCTAAGGGGAAATAGCTGCTTCAGTGTGAGTGGGCTAGTTACCATTAGACGAGGGGATCTTTCTGACTCTCCAGATCGCAGGGCAGATTCTCTAATGGGAAATAGCTGCTTCAGTGTGGTTGGGCTAGCTCCCATTAGACAAAAAGACCTTTCTGCCTCTCCAGGTCGGAGGGCTGTTTCTCTAACGGGAAATAGCTGCTTCGGTGTGAGTGGGCTAGTTCCCATTAGACGAAAGGACCTTTCTGCCTCTACAGGCCGGAAGGCCGTTTCTCCAATGGGAAATAGGTGCTTCAGTGTGAGTGGGCTAGTTCCCATTAGACAAAAGGACCTTTCTGCCTCTCCAGGTCGTAGGGCCATTTCTCTGATGGAAAATAGCTGCTTCAGTGTGGGTGGGCTAGTTCCCATTAGACGAGGGGACATGTCTGCCTCTCCTTGTCGGAGTGACGTTTCTATAATGGGAAATAGCTGCTTCAGTGTGAGTGGTCTAGTTCCTATGAGACGAGAGGACCTCTCTGCCTCTCCAGGTCAGAGGGCCGTTCCTCTAAAGGGAAATAGCTGCTTTAGTGTGGGTGGGCTAGTTCCCATTAGACAAGGGGACCTTTCTGCCTCTCCAGGCCAGAGGACAGTTTCTCTAATGGGAAATAGCTGCTTCAGTGTGAGTGGGCTAGTTCCCATTAGACAAAAGGATCTTTCTGCCTCTCCACGTCAGAGGGCCGTTTCTATAATGGGAAATTGCTGCTTCAGTGTGAGTGGGCTAGTTCCCATTAGATGAAAGGACCTCTCTGCCTCTCCACATCGGAGGATCGTTTCTCTAATGGGAAATAGCTGCTTCAGTGTGAGTGGGCTAGATCCCATTAGACGAGGGGACCTTTCTATCTTTCCAGGTCGTAGGGCCGTTTCTCTAACCGGAAACAGCTGCTTCAGTGTGAGTGGGTACGTTCCCATTAGACGAGGGAACCTTTCTGCCTCTCCAGGTTGGAGGGGTGTTCTCTAACGGGAAACAGCTTCTTCAGTGTGAGTGAGCTAGTTCCCATTAGACGAAAGGACCTTTCTGCCTTTACGGGTCGGAAAGCCGTTTCTCCAATGGGA
This sequence comes from Ambystoma mexicanum, assembly GCF_040938575.1. NCBI lineage: Eukaryota > Metazoa > Chordata > Amphibia > Caudata > Ambystomatidae > Ambystoma > Ambystoma mexicanum. Next base: position 234,956,168 of record NC_090926.1, on the reverse strand, counting down.
AATAGGTGCTTCAGTGTGAGTGGGCTAGTTCCCATTAGACAAGAGGACCTTTCTGCCTCTGCAGGTTAGAGGGCCGTTTCTCTAATGGGAAATAGCTGCTTCAGTGTGAGTGGGCTAGTTCCCATGAGACGAGAGGACCTTTCTGTGTCTGCAGGTTAGATGGCCGTTTCTCTAAAGGGAAATAGCTGATTCAGTGTGAGTGGGCTAGTTCCCATTAGACGAGGGGACATTTCTGCCTCTCCAGGTCGGAGTGACGTTTCTATAATGGGAAATAGCTGCTTCAGTGTGAGTGGTCTAGTTCCTAGGAGACAAGAGGACCTTTCTGCCTCTCCAGGTCAGAGGGCCGTTCCTCCAAAGGGAAATAGCTGCTTTAGTGTGGGTGGGCTAGTTCCCATTAGACAGGGGGACCTTTCTGCCTCTCCAGGCCAGAGGGCAGTTTCTCTAATGGGAAATAGCTGCTTCAGTGTGAGTGGGCTAGTTCCCATTAGACAAAAGGATCTTTCTGCCTCTCTAGGTCAGAGGGCCGTTTCCCTAATGGGAAATTGCTGCTTCAGTGTGAGTGGGCTAGTTCCCATTAGATGAAAGGACCTCTCTGCCTCTCCACGTCGGAGGTTCGTTTCTCTAATGGGAAATAGCTGCTTCAGTGTGAGTGGGCTAGTTCCCATTAGACGAGGGGATCTTTCTGTCTCTGCAGGTTAGAGGGCCGTTTCTCTAATGGGAAATAGCTGCTTCAGTGTGAGTGGGCTAGTTACCATTAGACGAGGGGATCTTTCTGACTCTCCAGATAGCAGGGCAGCTTCTCTAATGGGAAATAGCTGCTTCAGTGTGGTTGGGCTAGCTCTCATTAGACAAAAGGACCTTTCTGCCTCTCCAGGTCGGAGGGCTGTTTCTCTAACGGGAAATAGCTGCTTCGGTGTGAGTGGGCTAGTTCCCATTAGACGAAAGGACCTTTCTGCCTCTACAGGCCGGAAGGCCGGTTCTCCAATGGGAAATAGGTGCTTCAGTGTGAGTGGGCTAGTTCCCATGAGACGAGAGGACCTTTCTGTGTCTGCAGGTTAGATGGCCATTTCTCTAAAGGGAAATAGCTGATTCAGTGTGAGTGGGCTAGTTCCCATTAGACGAGGGGACATTTCTGCCTCTCCAGGTCGGAGTGACGTTTCTATAATGGGAAATAGCTGCTTCAGTGTGAGTGGTCTAGTTCCTATGAGACAAGAGGACCTTTCTGCCTCTCCAGGTCAGAGGGCCGTTCCTCCAAAGGGAAATAGCTGCTTTAGTGTGGGTGGGCTAGTTCCCATTAGACAGGGGGACCTTTCTGCCTCTCCACGTCGGAGGTTCGTTTCTCTAATGGGAAATAGCTGCTTCAGTGTGAGTGGGCTAGTTCCCATTAGACGAGGGGACCTTTCTATCTTTCCAGGTCGTAGGGCCGTTTCTCTAACCGGAAACAGCTGCTCCAGTGTGAGTGGGCACGTTCCCATTAGACAAGGGGACCTTTCTGCCTCTCCAGGTCAGAGGGGTGTTCTCTAACGGGAAACAGCTGCTTCAGTGTGAGTGGGCTTTTTCGCATTAGACGAACGGACCTTTCTACCTCTACAGGTCGGAAGGCCGTTTCTCCAATGGGAAATAGGTGCTTCAGTGTGAGTGGGCTAGTTCCCATTAGACAAAAGGACCTTTCTGCCTCTCCAGGTCGGAGGGCCATTTCTCTGATGGGAAATAGCTGCTTCAGTGTGAGTGGGCTAGTTCCCATTAGAAGAGGGGACATTTCTGAGTCTCCAGGTCGGAGGGAGGTTTCTATAATGGGAAATAGCTGCTTCAGTGTGAGTGGTCTAGTTCCCATGAGACGAGAGGACCTTTCTGCCTCTCCAGGTCAGAGGGTCGTTCCTCTAAAGGAAAATAGCTGCTTCAGTGTGGGTGGGCTAGTTCCCATTAGACAAGGGGACTTTTCTGCTTCTCCAGGCCAGAGGGCAGTTTCTCTAATGGGAAGTAGCTGCTTCAGTGTAAGTGGGCTAATGCCCATTAGACGAGAGGACCTTTCTGTCTCTGCAGGTTAGAGGGCCGTTTCTCTAATGGGAAATAGCTGCTTCAGTGTGAGTGGGCTAGTTCCCATTAGACAAGAGGACCTCTCTGCCTCTGCAGGTTAGAGGGTCGTTTCTCTAATGGGAAATAGCTGCTTCAGTGTGAGTGGGCTAGCTCCCATTAGACGAGAGGCCCTTTCTGCCTCTTCAGGTCAAAGGGCCGTTTGTCTAATGGGAAATAGCTGCGTCAGTGTGAGTGGGCTAGTTCCCATTAGACAAAAGGACCTTTCTGCCTCTCCAGGTCAGAGGGACGTGTCTCTAATGGGAAATAGCTGCTTCAGTGTGAGTGGGCTAGTTCCCATTAGACAAAAGGATCGTTCTGCCTCTCCAGGTCAGAGGGCCGTTTCTCTAATGGGAAATTTCTGCTTCAGTGTGAGTGGGCTAGTTCCCATATACGAGGGGACATTTCTGTCTCTCCAGGTCAGAGTGACGTTTCTATAATGGGAAATAGCTGCTTCAGTGTGAGTGGGCTAGTTCCCATTAGACGAGGGGACCTTTCTATCTTTCCAGGTCGTAGGGCCGTTTCTCTAACCGGAAACAGCTGCTTCAGTGTGAGTGGGTAGGTTCCCATTAGACGAGGGAACCTTTCTGCCTCTCCAGGTTGGAGGGGTGTTCTCTAACGGGAAACAGCTTCTTCAGTGTGAGTGAGCTAGTTCCCATTAGACGAAAGGACCTTTCTGCCTTTACGGGTCGGAAAGCCGTTTCTCCAATGGGAAATAGGTGCTTCAGTGTGAGTGGGCTAGTTCCCATTAGACAAGAGGACCTTTCTGCCTCTGCAGGTTAGAGGGCCGTTTCTCTAATGGGAAATAGCTGCTTCAGTGTGAGTGGGCTAGTTCCCATGAGACGAGAGGACCTTTCTGTGTCTGCAGGTTAGATGGCCGTTTCTCTAAAGGGAAATAGCTGATTCAGTGTGAGTGGGCTAGTTCCCATTAGACGAGGGGACATTTCTGCCTCTCCAGGTCGGAGTGACGTTTCTATAATGGGAAATAGCTGCTTCAGTGTGAGTGGTCTAGTTCCTATGAGACAAGAGGACCTTTCTGCCTCTCCAGGTCAGAGGGCCGTTCCTCCAAAGGGAAATAGCTGCTTTAGTGTGGGTGGGCTAGTTCCCATTAGACAGGGGGACCTTTCTGCCTCTCCAGGCCAGAGGGCAGTTTCTCTAATGGGAAATAGCTGCTTCAGTGTGAGTGGGCTAGTTCCCATTAGACAAAAGGATCTTTCTGCCTCTCTAGGTCAGAGGGCCGTTTCTCTAATGGGAAATTGCTGCTTCAGTGTGAGTGGGCTAGTTCCCATTAGATGAAAGGACCTCTCTGCCTCTCCACGTCGGAGGTTCGTTTCTCTATTGGGAAATAGCTGCTTCAGTGTGAGTGGGCTAGTTCCCATTAGACGAGGGGACCTTTCTATCTTTCCAGGTCGTAGGGCCGTTTCTCTAACCGGAAACAGCTGCTCCAGTGTGAGTGGGCACGTTCCCATTAGACAAGGGGACCTTTCTGCCTCTCCAGGTCAGAGGGGTGTTCTCTAACGGGAAACAGCTGCTTCAGTGTGAGTGGGCTTTTTCCCATTAGACGAACGGACCTTTCTACCTCTACAGGTCGGAAGGCCGTTTCTCCAATGGGAAATAGGTGCTTCAGTGTGAGTGGGCTAGTTCCCATTAGACAAAAGGACCTTTCTGCCTCTCCAGGTCGGAGGGCCATTTCTCTGATGGGAAATAGCTGCTTCAGTGTGAGTGGGCTAGTTCCCATTAGAAGAGGGGACATTTCTGAGTCTCCAGGTCGGAGGGACGTTTCTATAATGGGAAATAGCTGCTTCAGTGTGAGTGGTCTAGTTCCCATGAGACGAGAGGACCTTTCTGCCTCTCCAGGTCAGAGGGTCGTTCCTCTAAAGGAAAATAGCTGCTTCAGTGTGGGTGGGCTAGTTCCCATTAGACAAGGGGACTTTTCTGCTTCTCCAGGCCAGAGGGCAGTTTCTCTAATGGGAAATAGCTGCTTCAGTGTAAGTGGGCTAATGCCCATTAGACGAGAGGACCTTTCTGTCTCTGCAGGTTAGAGGGCCGTTTCTCTAATGGGAAATAGCTGCTTCAGTGTGAGTGGGCTAGTTCCCATTAGACAAGAGGACCTCTCTGCCTCTGCAGGTTAGAGGGTCGTTTCTCTAATGGGAAATAGCTGCTTCAGTGTGAGTGGGCTAGCTCCCATTAGACGAGAGGCCCTTTCTGCCTCTTCAGGTCAGAGGGCCGTTTCTCTAATGGGAAATAGCTGCGTCAGTGTGAATGGGCTAGTTCCCATTAGACAAAAGGACCTTTCTGCCTCTCCAGGTCAGAGGGACGTGTCTCTAATGGGAAATAGCTGCTTCAGTGTGAGTGGGCTAGTTCCCATTAGACAAAAGGACCGTTCTGCCTCTCCAGGTCAGAGGGCCGTTTCTCTAATGGGAAATTGCTGCTTCAGTGTGAGTGGGCTAGTTCCCATTAGATGAAAGGACCTCTCTGCTTCTCCACGTCGGAGGTTCGTTTCTCTAATGGGAAATAGCTGCTTCAGTGTGAGTGGGCTAGTTCCCATTAGACGAGGGGACCTTTCTATCTTTCCAGGTCGTAGGGCCGTTTCTCTAACCTGAAACAGCTGCTTCAGTGTGAGTGGGCACGTTCCCATTAGACGAGGGGACCTTTCTCCCTCTCCAGGTCGGAGGGGTGTTCTCTAATGGAAACAGCTGCTTCAGTGTGAGTGGGCTAGTTCGCATTAGACGAAAGGACCTTTCTGCCTCTACAGGTAGGAAGGCCGTTTCTCCAATGGGAAATAGGTGCTTCAGTGTCAGTGGGCTAGTTCCCATTAGACAAAAAGACCTTTCTGCCTCTCCAGGCCAGAGGGCAGTTTCTATAATGGGAAATAGCTGCTTCATTGTGAGTGGTCTAGTTCCCATGAGACGAGAGGACCTTTCTGCCTCTCCAGGTCGGAGGGCCGTTCCTCTAAAGGGAAATAGCTGCTTCAGTGTGGGTGGGCTAGTTCCCATTAGACAAGGGGACCTTTCTGCCTCTCCAGGCCAGAGGGCAGGTTCTCTAATGCGAAGTAGCTGCTTCAGTGTGAGTGGGCTAGTTCTCATTAGACGAGAGGACCTTTCTGTCTCTGCAGGTTAGAGGGCCGTTTCTCTAATGGGAAATAGCTGCTTCAGTGTGAGAGGTCTAGTTCCCATTAGACAAGAGGACCTTTCTGCCTCTCCAGGTCAGAGGGCCATTTCTCTAATGGGAAATAGCTGCGTCAGTGTGAGTAGGCTAGTTCCTATTAGACAAAAGGACCTTTCTGCCTCTCCAGGTCAGAGGGACGTTTCTCTAATGGGAAATAGCTGCTTCAGTGTTAGTGGGCTAGTTCCCATTAGAAAGAGGACCTGTTATGCCTCTCCAGGTCGGAGGGCCGTTTCACTAATGGTAAATAACTGCTTCAGTGTGAATAGGCTAGCTCCCAATAGACGGAAGGACCTTTCTGCCTCTCCAGGTCAGAGGGCCGTTTCTCGAATGGGAAATAACTGCTTCAGTGTGAGTGGGCTAGTTCCCATTAGAGGAGGGGACGTTTCTGCCTCTCATGGTCAGAAGGCCGTTTCTCTAATGGGAATAGCTGCTTCAGTGTGAGTGGGCTAGATCCCATTAGACGAGAGGACCTTTCTGCCTCTCCAGATCGGAGGGCCGTTTCTCTAATGGGAAAGAGTTGCTTCACTGTAAGTGGGCTCGTTCCCATTAGACAGGGGGACCTTTCTGCCTCTCCAGGTCGGGGGCCGTTTCTCTAATGGGAAATAGCTGCTTCAGTGTGGGTGGGCTAGTTCCCATTAGACAAAAGGATCTTTCTGCCTCTCCACGTCAGAGGGCCGTTTCTCTAATGGGAAATAGCTGCTTCAGTGTGAGTGGGCTAGTTCCCATGAGACGAGAGGACCTTTCTGTGTCTGCAGGTTAGATGGCCATTTCTCTAAAGGGAAATAGCTGATTCAGTGTGAGTGGGCTAGTTCCCATTAGACGAGGGGACATTTCTGCCTCTCCAGGTCGGAGTGACGTTTCTATAATGGGAAATAGCTGCTTCAGTATGAGTGGTCTAGTTCCTATGAGACAAGAGGACCTTTCTGCCTCTCCAGGTCAGAGGGCCGTTCCTCCAAAGGGAAATAGCTGCTTTAGTGTGGGTGGGCTAGTTCCCATTAGACAGGGGGACCTTTCTGCCTCTCCACGTCGGAGGTTCGTTTCTCTAATGGGAAATAGCTGCTTCAGTGTGAGTGGGCTAGTTCCCATTAGACGAGGGGACCTTTCTATCTTTCCAGGTCGTAGGGCCGTTTCTCTAACCGGAAACAGCTGCTCCAGTGTGAGTGGGCACGTTCCCATTAGACAAGGGGACCTTTCTGCCTCTCCAGGTCAGAGGGGTGTTCTCTAACGGGAAACAGCTGCTTCAGTGTGAGTGGGCTTTTTCGCATTAGACGAACGGACCTTTCTACCTCTACAGGTCGGAAGGCCGTTTCTCCAATGGGAAATAGGTGCTTCAGTGTGAGTGGGCTAGTTCCCATTAGACAAAAGGACCTTTCTGCCTCTCCAGGTCGGAGGGCCATTTCTCTGATGGGAAATAGCTGCTTCAGTGTGAGTGGGCTAGTTCCCATTAGAAGAGGGGACATTTCTGAGTCTCCAGGTCGGAGGGAGGTTTCTATAATGGGAAATAGCTGCTTCAGTGTGAGTGGTCTAGTTCCCATGAGACGAGAGGACCTTTCTGCCTCTCCAGGTCAGAGGGTCGTTCCTCTAAAGGAAAATAGCTGCTTCAGTGTGGGTGGGCTAGTTCCCATTAGACAAGGGGACTTTTCTGCTTCTCCAGGCCAGAGGGCAGTTTCTCTAATGGGAAGTAGCTGCTTCAGTGTAAGTGGGCTAATGCCCATTAGACGAGAGGACCTTTCTGTCTCTGCAGGTTAGAGGGCCGTTTCTCTAATGGGAAATAGCTGCTTCAGTGTGAGTGGGCTAGTTCCCATTAGACAAGAGGACCTCTCTGCCTCTGCAGGTTAGAGGGTCGTTTCTCTAATGGGAAATAGCTGCTTCACTGTGAGTGGGCTAGCTCCCATTAGACGAGAGGCCCTTTCTGCCTCTTCAGGTCAAAGGGCCGTTTCTCTAATGGGAAATAGCTGCGTCAGTGTGAGTGGGCTAGTTCCCATTAGACAAAAGGACCTTTCTGCCTCTCCAGGTCAGAGGGACGTGTCTCTAATGGGAAATAGCTGCTTCAGTGTGAGTGGGCTAGTTCCCATTAGACAAAAGGATCGTTCTGCCTCTCCAGGTCAGAGGGCCGTTTCTCTAATGGGAAATTTCTGCTTCAGTGTGAGTGGGCTAGTTCCCATATACGAGGGGACATTTCTGTCTCTCCAGGTCAGAGTGACGTTTCTATAATGGGAAATAGCTGCTTCAGTGTGAGTGGGCTAGTTCCCATTAGACGAGGGGACCTTTCTATCTTTCCAGGTCGTAGGGCCGTTTCTCTAACCGGAAACAGCTGCTTCAGTGTGAGTGGGTAGGTTCCCATTAGACGAGGGAACCTTTCTGCCTCTCCAGGTTGGAGGGGTGTTCTCTAACGGGAAACAGCTTCTTCAGTGTGAGTGAGCTAGTTCCCATTAGACGAAAGGACCTTTCTGCCTTTACGGGTCGGAAAGCCGTTTCTCCAATGGGAAATAGGTGCTTCAGTGTGAGTGGGCTAGTTCCCATTAGACAAGAGGACCTTTCTGCCTCTGCAGGTTAGAGGGCCGTTTCTCTAATGGGAAATAGCTGCTTCAGTGTGAGTGGGCTAGTTCCCATGAGACGAGAGGACCTTTCTGTGTCTGCAGGTTAGATGGCCGTTTCTCTAAAGGGAGATAGCTGATTCAGTGTGAGTGGGCTAGTTCCCATTAGACAAGGGGACATTTCTGCCTCTCCAGGTCGGAGTGACGTTTCTATAATGGGAAATAGCTGCTTCAGTGTGAGTGGTCTAGTTCCTATGAGACAAGAGGACCTTTCTGCCTCTCCAGGTCAGAGGGCCGTTCCTCCAAAGGGAAATAGCTGCTTTAGTGTGGGTGGGCTAGTTCCCATTAGACAGGGGGACCTTTCTGCCTCTCCAGGCCAGAGGGCAGTTTCTCTAATGGGAAATAGCTGCTTCAGTGTGAGTGGGCTAGTTCCCATTAGACAAAAGGATCTTTCTGCCTCTCTAGGTCAGAGGGCCGTTTCTCTAATGGGAAATTGCTGCTTCAGTGTGAGTGGGCTAGTTCCCATTAGATGAAAGGACCTCTCTGCCTCTCCACGTCGGAGGTTCGTTTCTCTATTGGGAAATAGCTGCTTCAGTGTGAGTGGGCTAGTTCCCATTAGACGAGGGGACCTTTCTATCTTTCCAGGTCGTAGGGCCGTTTCTCTAACCGGAAACAGCTGCTCCAGTGTGAGTGGGCACGTTCCCATTAGACAAGGGGACCTTTCTGCCTCTCCAGGTCAGAGGGGTGTTCTCTAACGGGAAACAGCTGCTTCAGTGTGAGTGGGCTTTTTCCCATTAGACGAACGGACCTTTCTACCTCTACAGGTCGGAAGGCCGTTTCTCCAATGGGAAATAGGTGCTTCAGTGTGAGTGGGCTAGTTCCCATTAGACAAAAGGACCTTTCTGCCTCTCCAGGACGGAGGGCCATTTCTCTGATGGGAAATAGCTGCTTCAGTGTGAGTGGGCTAGTTCCCATTAGAAGAGGGGACATTTCTGAGTCTCCAGGTCGGAGGGACGTTTCTATAATGGGAAATAGCTGCTTCAGTGTGAGTGGTCTAGTTCCCATGAGACGAGAGGACCTTTCTGCCTCTCCAGGTCAGAGGGTCGTTCCTCTAAAGGAAAATAGCTGCTTCAGTGTGGGTGGGCTAGTTCCCATTAGACAAGGGGACTTTTCTGCTTCTCCAGGCCAGAGGGCAGTTTCTCTAATGGGAAATAGCTGCTTCAGTGTAAGTGGGCTAATGCCCATTAGACGAGAGGACCTTTCTGTCTCTGCAGGTTAGAGGGCCGTTTCTCTAATGGGAAATAGCTGCTTCAGTGTGAGTGGGCTAGTTCCCATTAGACAAGAGGACCTCTCTGCCTCTGCAGGTTAGAGGGTCGTTTCTCTAATGGGAAATAGCTGCTTCAGTGTGAGTGGGCTAGCTCCCATTAGACGAGAGGCCCTTTCTGCCTCTTCAGGTCAGAGGGCCGTTTCTCTAATGGGAAATAGCTGCGTCAGTGTGAATGGGCTAGTTCCCATTAGACAAAAGGACCTTTCTGCCTCTCCAGGTCAGAGGGACGTGTCTCTAATGGGAAATAGCTGCTTCAGTGTGAGTGGGCTAGTTCCCATTAGACAAAAGGACCGTTCTGCCTCTCCAGGTCAGAGGGCCGTTTCTCTAATGGGAAATTGCTGCTTCAGTGTGAGTGGGCTAGTTCCCATTAGATGAAAGGACCTCTCTGCTTCTCCACGTCGGAGGTTCGTTTCTCTAATGGGAAATAGCTGCTTCAGTGTGAGTGGGCTAGTTCCCATTAGACGAGGGGACCTTTCTATCTTTCCAGGTCGTAGGGCCGTTTCTCTAACCTGAAACAGCTGCTTCAGTGTGAGTGGGCACGTTCCCATTAGACGAGGGGACCTTTCTCCCTCTCCAGGTCGGAGGGGTGTTCTCTAATGGAAACAGCTGCTTCAGTGTGAGTGGGCTAGTTCGCATTAGACGAAAGGACCTTTCTGCCTCTACAGGTAGGAAGGCCGTTTCTCCAATGGGAAATAGGTGCTTCAGTGTCAGTGGGCTAGTTCCCATTAGACAAAAAGACCTTTCTGCCTCTCCAGGCCAGAGGGCAGTTTCTATAATGGGAAATAGCTGCTTCATTGTGAGTGGTCTAGTTCCCATGAGACGAGAGGACCTTTCTGCCTCTCCAGGTCGGAGGGCCGTTCCTCTAAAGGGAAATAGCTGCTTCAGTGTGGGTGGGCTAGTTCCCATTAGACAAGGGGACCTTTCTGCCTCTCCAGGCCAGAGGGCAGGTTCTCTAATGGGAAGTAGCTGCTTCAGTGTGAGTGGGCTAGTTCTCATTAGACGAGAGGACCTTTCTGTCTCTGCAGGTTAGAGGGCCGTTTCTCTAATGGGAAATAGCTGCTTCAGTGTGAGAGGGCTAGTTCCCATTAGACAAGAGGACCTTTCTGCCTCTCCAGGTCAGAGGGCCATTTCTCTAATGGGAAATAGCTGCGTCAGTGTGAGTAGGCTAGTTCCTATTAGACAAAAGGACCTTTCTGCCTCTCCAGGTCAGAGGGACGTTTCTCTAATGGGAAATAGCTGCTTCAGTGTTAGTGGGCTAGTTCCCATTAGAAAGAGGACCTGTTCTGCCTCTCCAGGTCGGAGGGCCGTTTCACTAATGGTAAATAACTGCTTCAGTGTGAATAGGCTAGCTCCCAATAGACGGAAGGACCTTTCTGCCTCTCCAGGTCAGAGGGCCGTTTCTCGAATGGGAAATAACTGCTTCAGTGTGAGTGGGCTAGTTCCCATTAGAGGAGGGGACGTTTCTGCCTCTCATGGTCAGAAGGCTGTTTCTCTAATGGGAATAGCTGCTTCAGTGTGAGTGGGCTAGATCCCATTAGACGAGAGGACCTTTCTGCCTCTCCAGATCGGAGGGCCGTTTCTCTAATGGGAAAGAGTTGCTTCACTGTAAGTGGGCTCGTTCCCATTAGACAGGGGGACCTTTCTGCCTCTCCAGGTCGGGGGCCGTTTCTCTAATGGGAAATAGCTGCTTCAGTGTGGGTGGGCTAGTTCCCATTAGACAAAAGGATATTTCTGCCTCTCCACGTCAGAGGGCCGTTTCTCTAATGGGAAATTGCTGCTTCAGTGTGAGTGGGCTAGTTCCCATTAGATGAAAGGACCTCTCTGCCTCTCCACATCGGAGGATCGTTTCTCTAATGGGAAATAGCTGCTTCAGTGTGAGTGGGCTAGTTCCCATTAGACGAGGGGACCTTTCTATCTTTCCAGGTCGTAGGGCCGTTTCTCTAACCGGAAACAGCTGCTTCAGTGTGAGTGGGTACGTTCCCATTAGACGAGGGAACCTTTCTGCCTCTCCAGGTTGGAGGGGTGTTCTCTAACGGGAAACAGCTTCTTCAGTGTGAGTGAGCTAGTTCCCATTAGACGAAAGGACCTTTCTGCCTTTACGGGTCGGAAAGCCGTTTCTCCAATGGGAAATAGGTGCTTCAGTGTGAGTGGGCTAGTTCCCATTAGACAAGAGGACCTTTCTGCCTCTGCAGGTTAGAGGGCCGTTTCTCTAATGGGAAATAGCTGCTTCAGTGTGAGTGGGCTAGTTCCCATGAGACGAGAGGACCTTTCTGTGTCTGCAGGTTAGATGGCCGTTTCTCTAAAGGGAAATAGCTGATTCAGTGTGAGTGGGCTAGTTCCCATTAGACGAGGGGACATTTCTGCCTCTCCAGGTCGGAGTGACGTTTCTATAATGGGAAATAGCTGCTTCAGTGTGAGTGGTCTAGTTCCTATGAGACAAGAGGACCTTTCTGCCTCTCCAGGTCAGAGGGCCGTTCCTCCAAAGGGAAATAGCTGCTTTAGTGTGGGTGGGCTAGTTCCCATTAGACAGGGGGACCTTTCTGCCTCTCCAGGCCAGAGGGCAGTTTCTCTAATGGGAAATAGCTGCTTCAGTGTGAGTGGGCTAGTTCCCATTAGACAAAAGGATCTTTCTGCCTCTCTAGGTCAGAGGGCCGTTTCCCTAATGGGAAATTGCTGCTTCAGTGTGAGTGGGCTAGTTCCCATTAGATGAAAGGACCTCTCTGCCTCTCCACGTTGGAGGTTCGTTTCTCTAATGGGAAATAGCTGCTTCAGTGTGAGTGGGCTAGTTCCCATTAGACGAGGGGATCTTTCTGTCTCTGCAGGTTAGAGGGCCGTTTCTCTAATGGGAAATAGCTGCTTCAGTGTGAGTGGGCTAGTTACCATTAGACGAGGGGATCTTTCTGACTCTCCAGATCGCAGGGCAGATTCTCTAATGGGAAATAGCTGCTTCAGTGTGGTTGGGCTAGCTCCCATTAGACAAAAAGACCTTTCTGCCTCTCCAGGTCGGAGGGCTGTTTCTCTAACGGGAAATAGCTGCTTCGGTGTGAGTGGGCTAGTTCCCATTAGACGAAAGGACCTTTCTGCCTCTACAGGCCGGAAGGCCGTTTCTCCAATGGGAAATAGGTGCTTCAGTGTGAGTGGGCTAGTTCCCATTAGACAAAAGGACCTTTCTGCCTCTCCAGGTCGTAGGGCCATTTCTCTGATGGAAATTAGCTGCTTCAGTGTGGGTGGGCTAGTTCCCATTAGACGAGGGGACATGTCTGCCTCTCCTTGTCGGAGTGACGTTTCTATAATGGGAAATAGCTGCTTCAGTGTGAGTGGTCTAGTTCCTATGAGACGAGAGGACCTCTCTGCCTCTCCAGGTCAGAGGGCCGTTCCTCTAAAGGGAAATAGCTGCTTTAGTGTGGGTGGGCTAGTTCCCATTAGACAAGGGGACCTTTCTGCCTCTCCAGGCCAGAGGACAGTTTCTCTAATGGGAAATAGCTGCTTCAGTGTGAGTGGGCTAGTTCCCATTAGACAAAAGGATCTTTCTGCCTCTCCACGTCAGAGGGCCGTTTCTATAATGGGAAATTGCTGCTTCAGTGTGAGTGGGCTAGTTCCCATTAGATGAAAGGACCTCTCTGCCTCTCCACATCGGAGGATCGTTTCTCTAATGGGAAATAGCTGCTTCAGTGTGAGTGGGCTAGTTCCCATTAGACGAGGGGACCTTTCTATCTTTCCAGGTCGTAGGGCCGTTTCTCTAACCGGAAACAGCTGCTTCAGTGTGAGTGGGTACGTTCCCATTAGACGAGGGAACCTTTCTGCCTCTCCAGGTTGGAGGGGTGTTCTCTAACGGGAAACAGCTTCTTCAGTGTGAGTGAGCTAGTTCCCATTAGACGAAAGGACCTTTCTGCCTTTACGGATCGGAAAGCCGTTTCTCCAATGGGAAATAGGTGCTTCAGTGTGAGTGGGCTAGTTCCCATTAGACAAGAGGACCTTTCTGCCTCTGCAGGTTAGAGGGCCGTTTCTCTAATGGGAAATAGCTGCTTCAGTGTGAGTGGGCTAGTTCCCATGAGACGAGAGGACCTTTCTGTGTCTGCAGGTTAGATGGCCGTTTCTCTAAAGGGAAATAGCTGATTCAGTGTGAGTGGGCTAGTTCCCATTAGACGAGGGGACATTTCTGCCTCTCCAGGTCGGAGTGACGTTTCTATAATGGGAAATAGCTGCTTCAGTGTGAGTGGTCTAGTTCCTATGAGACAAGAGGACCTTTCTGCCTCTCCAGGTCAGAGGGCCGTTCCTCCAAAGGGAAATAGCTGCTTTAGTGTGGGTGGGCTAGTTCCCATTAGACAGGGGGACCTTTCTGCCTCTCCACGTCGGAGGTTCGTTTCTCTAATGGGAAATAGCTGCTTCAGTGTGAGTGGGCTAGTTCCCATTAGACGAGGGGACCTTTCTATCTTTCCAGGTCGTAGGGCCGTTTCTCTAACCGGAAACAGCTGCTCCAGTGTGAGTGGGCACGTTCCCATTAGACAAGGGGACCTTTCTGCCTCTCCAGGTCAGAGGGGTGTTCTCTAACGGGAAACAGCTGCTTCAGTGTGAGTGGGCTTTTTCGCATTAGACGAACTGACCTTTCTACCTCTACAGGTCGGAAGGCCGTTTCTCCAATGGGAAATAGGTGCTTCAGTGTGAGTGGGCTAGTTCCCATTAGACAAAAGGACCTTTCTGCCTCTCCAGGTCGGAGGGCCATTTCTCTGATGGGAAATAGCTGCTTCAGTGTGAGTGGGCTAGTTCCCATTAGAAGAGGGGACATTTCTGAGTCTCCAGGTCGGAGGGAAGTTTCTATAATGGGAAATAGCTGCTTCAGTGTGAGTGGTCTAGTTCCCATGAGACGAGAGGACCTTTCTGCCTCTCCAGGTCAGAGGGTCGTTCCTCTAAAGGAAAATAGCTGCTTCAGTGTGGGTGGGCTAGTTCCCATTAGACAAGGGGACTTTTCTGCTTCTCCAGGCCAGAGGGCAGTTTCTCTAATGGGAAGTAGCTGCTTCAGTGTAAGTGGGCTAATGCCCATTAGACGAGAGGACCTTTCTGTCTCTGCAGGTTAGAGGGCCGTTTCTCTAATGGGAAATAGCTGCTTCAGTGTGAGTGGGCTAGTTCCCATTAGACAAGAGGACCTCTCTGCCTCTGCAGGTGAGAGGGTCGTTTCTCTAATGGGAAATAGCTGCTTCAGTGTGAGTGGGCTAGCTCCCATTAGACGAGAGGCCCTTTCTGCCTCTTCAGGTCAGAGGGCCGTTTCTCTAATGGGAAATAGCTGCGTCAGTGTGAGTGGGCTAGTTCCCATTAGACAAAAGGACCTTTCTGCCTCTCCAGGTCAGAGGGACGTGTCTCTAATGGGAAATAGCTGCTTCAGTGTGAGTGGGCTAGTTCCCATTAGACAAAAGGATCGTTCTGCCTCTCCAGGTCAGAGGGCCGTTTCTCTAATGGGAAATTGCTGCTTCAGTGTGAGTGGGCTAGTTCCCATATACGAGGGGACATTTCTGTCTCTCCAGGTCAGAGTGACGTTTCTATAATGGGAAATAGCTGCTTCAGTGTGAGTGGGCTAGTTCCCATTAGACGAGGGGACCTTTCTATCTTTCCAGGTCGTAGGGCCGTTTCTCTAACCGGAAACAGCTGCTTCAGTGTGAGTGGGTAGGTTCCCATTAGACGAGGGAACCTTGTTGCCTCTCCAGGTTGGAGGGGTGTTCTCTAACGGGAAACAGCTTCTTCAGTGTGAGTGAGCTAGTTCCCATTAGACGAAAGGACCTTTCTGCCTTTACGGGTCGGAAAGCCGTTTCTCCAATGGGAAATAGGTGCTTCAGTGTGAGTGGGCTAGTTCCCATTAGACAAGAGGACCTTTCTGCCTCTGCAGGTTAGAGGGCCGTTTCTCTAATGGGAAATAGCTGCTTCAGTGTGAGTGGGCTAGTTCCCATTAGACAAGGGGAACTTTCTATCTTTCCAGGTCGTAGGGCCGTTTCTCTAACCGGAAACAGCTGCTTCAGTGTGAGTGGGTAGGTTCCCATTAGACGAGGGAACCTTTCTGCCTCTCCAGGTTGGAGGGGTGTTCTCTAACGGAAACAGCTGCTTCAGTGTGAGTGGGCTAGTTCGCATTAGACGAAAGGACCTTTCTGCCTCTACAGGTAGGAAGGCCGTTTCTCCAATGGGAAATAGGTGCTTCAGTGTCAGTGGGCTAGTTCCCATTAGACAAAAAGACCTTTCTGCCTCTCCAGGCCAGAGGGCAGTTTCTATAATGGGAAATAGCTGCTTCATTGTGAGTGGTCTAGTTTCCATGAGACGAGAGGACCTTTCTGCCTCTCCAGGTCGGAGGGCCGTTCCTCTAAAGGGAAATAGCTGCTTCAGTGTGGGTGGGCTAGTTCCCATTAGACAAGGGGACCTTTCTGCGTCTCCAGGCCAGAGGGCAGCTTCTCTAATGGGAAGTAGCTGCTTCAGTGTGAGTGGGCTAGTTCTCATTAGACGAGAGGACCTTTCTGTCTCTGCAGGTTAGAGGGCCGTTTCTCTAATGGGAAATAGCTGCTTCAGTGTGAGAGGGCTAGTTCCCATTAGACAAGAGGACCTTTCTGCCTCTCCAGGTCAGAGGGCCATTTCTCTAATGGGAAATAGCTGCGTCAGTGTGAGTAGGCTAGTTCCTATTAGACAAAAGGACCTTTCTGCCTCTCCAGGTCAGAGGGACGTTTCTCTAATGGGAAATAGCTGCTTCAGTGTTAGTGGGCTAGTTCCCATTAGAAAGAGGACCTGTTCTGCCTCTCCAGGTCGGAGGGCCGTTTCACTAATGGTAAATAACTGCTTCAGTGTGAATAGGCTAGCTCCCAATAGACGGAAGGACCTTTCTGCCTCTCCAGGTCAGAGGGCCGTTTCTCGAATGGGAAATAACTGCTTCAGTGTGAGTGGGCTAGTTCCCATCAGAGGAGGGGACGTTTCTGCCTCTCATGGTCAGAAGGCCGTTTCTCTAATGGGAATAGCTGCTTCAGTGTGAGTGGGCTAGATCCCATTAGACGAGAGGACCTTTCTGCCTCTCCAGATCGGAGGGCCGTTTCTCTAATGGGAAAGAGTTGCTTCACTGTAAGTGGGCTCGTTCCCATTAGACAGGGGGACCTTTCTGCCTCTCCAGGTCGGGGGCCGTTTCTCTAATGGGAAATAGCTGCTTCAGTGTGGGTGGGCTAGTTCCCATTAGACAAAAGGATCTTTCTGCCTCTCCACGTCAGAGGGCCGTTTCTCTAATGGGAAATTGCTGCTTCAGTGTGAGTGGGCTAGTTCCCATTAGATGAAAGGACCTCTCTGCCTCTCCACATCGGAGGATCGTTTCTCTAATGGGAAATAGCTGCTTCAGTGTGAGTGGGCTAGTTCCCATTAGACGAGGGGACCTTTCTATCTTTCCAGGTCGTAGGGTCGTTTCTCTAACCGGAAACAGCTGCTTCAGTGTGAGTGGGTACATTCCCATTAGACGAGGGAACCTTTCTGCCTCTCCAGGTTGGAGGGGTGTTCTCTAACGGGAAACAGCTTCTTCAGTGTGAGTGAGCTAGTTCCCATTAGACGAAAGGACCTTTCTGCCTTTACGGGTCGGAAAGCCGTTTCTCCAATGGGAAATAGGTGCTTCAGTGTGAGTGGGCTAGTTCCCATTAGACAAGAGGACCTTTCTGCCTCTGCAGGTTAGAGGGCCGTTTCTCTAATGGGAAATAGCTGCTTCAGTGTGAGTGGGCTAGTTCCCATGAGACGAGAGGACCTTTCTGTGTCTGCAGGTTAGATGGCCGTTTCTCTAAAGGGAAATAGCTGATTCAGTGTGAGTGGGCTAGTTCCCATTAGACGAGGGGACATTTCTGCCTCTCCAGGTCGGAGTGACGTTTCTATAATGGGAAATAGCTGCTTCAGTGTGAGTGGTCTAGTTCCTATGAGACAAGAGGACCTTTCTGCCTCTCCAGGTCAGAGGGCCGTTCCTCCAAAGGGAAATAGCTGCTTTAGTGTGGGTGGGCTAGTTCCCATTAGACAGGGGGACCTTTCTGCCTCTCCAGGCCAGAGGGCAGTTTCTCTAATGGGAAATAGCTGCTTCAGTGTGAGTGGGCTAGTTCCCATTAGACAAAAGGATCTTTCTGCCTCTCTAGGTCAGAGGGCCGTTTCCCTAATGGGAAATTGCTGCTTCAGTGTGAGTGGGCTAGTTCCCATTAGATGAAAGGACCTCTCTGCCTCTCCACGTCGGAGGTTCGTTTCTCTAATGGGAAATAGCTGCTTCAGTGTGAGTGGGCTAGTTCCCATTAGACGAGGGGATCTTTCTGTCTCTGCAGGTTAGAGGGCCGTTTCTCTAATGGGAAATAGCTGCTTCAGTGTGAGTGGGCTAGTTACCATTAGACGAGGGGATCTTTCTGACTCTCCAGATAGCAGGGCAGCTTCTCTAATGGGAAATAGCTGCTTCAGTGTGGTTGGGCTAGCTCTCATTAGACAAAAGGACCTTTCTGCCTCTCCAGGTCGGAGGGCTGTTTCTCTAACGGGAAATAGCTGCTTCGGTGTGAGTGGGCTAGTTCCCATTAGACGAAAGGACCTTTCTGCCTCTACAGGCCGGAAGGCCGGTTCTCCAATGGGAAATAGGTGCTTCAGTGTGAGTGGGCTAGTTCCCATTAGACAAAAGGACCTTTCTGCCTCTCCAGGTCGGAGGGCCATTTCTCTGATGGGAAATATCTGCTTCAGTGTGAGTGGGCTAGTTCCCATTAGACGAGGGGACATTTCTGCGTCTCCAGGTCGGAGGGACGTTTCTATAATGGGAAATAGCTGCTTCAGTGTGAGTGGGCTAGTTCCCATTAGACAAGAGGACCTTTCTGCCTCTGCAGGTTAGAGGGCCGTTTCTCTAATGGGAAATAGCTGCTTTAGTGTGAGTGGGCTAGCTCCCATTAGACGAGGGGACCTTTCTGCCTCTCCAGGTCGAAGGGCCGTTTCTCTAATGGAAAATAGCTGCTTCAGTGTGAGTGGGCTAGTTCCCATTAGAGGAGGGGACGTTTCTGCCTCTCATGGTCAGAGGGCCATTTCTCTAATGGGAATAGCTGCTTCAGTGTGAGTGGGCTAGTTCCCATTAGACGAGAGGACCTTTCTGCCTCTCCAGGTCGGGGGCCGTTTCTCTAATGGGAAATAGCTGCTTCAGTGTGAGTGGGCTAGTTACCATTAGACGAGGGGATCTTTCTGACTCTCCAGATCGCAGGGCAGATTCTCTAATGGGAAATAGCTGCTTCAGTGTGGTTGGGCTAGTTCCCATTAGATGAAAGGACCTCTCTGCCTCTCCAGGTCGGAGGGCTGTTTCTCTAACGGGAAATAGCTGCTTCGGTGTGAGTGGGCTAGTTCCCATTAGACGAAAGGACCTTTCTGCCTCTACAGGTCGGAAGGCCGTTTCTCCAATGGGAAATAGGTGCTTCAGTGTGAGTGGGCTAGTTCCCATTAGACAAAAGGACCTTTCTGCCTCTCCAGGTCAGAGGGCCATTTCTCTGATGGGAAATAGCTGCTTCAGTGTGAGTGGGCTAGTTCCCATTAGACAAAAGGACCCTTCTGCCTTTCCACGTCGGAGGGCCATTTCTCTGATGGGAAATAGCTGCTTCAGTGTGAGTGGGCTAGTTCCCATTAGACGAGGGGACATTTCTGCCTCTCCAGGCCGGAGGGACGTTTCTGTAATGGGAAATAGCAGCTTCAGTGTGAGTGGTCGAGTTCCCATGAGAGGAGAGGACCTTTCTGCCTCTCCAGGTCGGAGGGCCGTTCCCCTAAAGGGAAATAGCTGCTTCAGTGTGGGTGGGCTAGTTCCCATTAGACAAGGGGACCTTTCTGCCTCTCCAGGCCAGAGGGCCGTTCCCCTAAAGGGAAATAGCTGCTTCAGTGTGAGTGGGCTAGTTCCCATTAGACAAGAGGACCTTTCTGTCTCTGTAGGTTAGAGGGCCGTTTCTCTAATGGGAAATAGCTGCTTCAGTGTGAGTGGGCTAGTTCCCATTAGACAAGAGGACCTTGCTGCCTCTGCAGGTTAGAGGGCTGTTTCTCTAATGGGAAATAGCTGCTTCAGTGTGAGTGGGCTAGCTCCCATTAGACGAGGGGACCTTTCTGCCTCTCCAGGTCGAAGGGCCGTTTCTCTAATGGAAAATAGCTGCTTCAGTGTGAGTGGGCTAGTTCCCATTAGAGGAGGGGACGTTTCCGCCTCTCATGGTCAGAGGGCCATTTCTCTTTTGGGAATAGCTGCTTCAGTGTGAGTGGGCTAGTTCCCATTAGACGAGAGCACTTTTCTGCCTCTCCAGATCGGAGGGCCGTTTCTCTAATGGGAAATACTTGCTTCACTGTGAGTGGGCTAGTTCCCATTAGACAGGGGGACCTTTCTGCCTCTCCAGGTCGGGGGCTGATTCTCTAAGGGGAAATAGCTGCTTCAGTGTGAGTGGGCTAGTTACCATTAGACGAGGGGATCTTTCTGACTCTCCAGATCGCAGGGCAGATTCTCTAATGGGAAATAGCTGCTTCAGTGTGGTTGGGCTAGCTCCCATTAGACAAAAAGACCTTTCTGCCTCTCCAGGTCGGAGGGCTGTTTCTCTAACGGGAAATAGCTGCTTCGGTGTGAGTGGGCTAGTTCCCATTAGACGAAAGGACCTTTCTGCCTCTACAGGCCGGAAGGCCGTTTCTCCAATGGGAAATAGGTGCTTCAGTGTGAGTGGGCTAGTTCCCATTAGACAAAAGGACCTTTCTGCCTCTCCAGGTCGTAGGGCCATTTCTCTGATGGAAATTAGCTGCTTCAGTGTGGGTGGGCTAGTTCCCATTAGACGAGGGGACATGTCTGCCTCTCCTTGTCGGAGTGACGTTTCTATAATGGGAAATAGCTGCTTCAGTGTGAGTGGTCTAGTTCCTATGAGACGAGAGGACCTCTCTGCCTCTCCAGGTCAGAGGGCCGTTCCTCTAAAGGGAAATAGCTGCTTTAGTGTGGGTGGGCTAGTTCCCATTAGACAAGGGGACCTTTCTGCCTCTCCAGGCCAGAGGACAGTTTCTCTAATGGGAAATAGCTGCTTCAGTGTGAGTGGGCTAGTTCCCATTAGACAAAAGGATCTTTCTGCCTCTCCACGTCAGAGGGCCGTTTCTATAATGGGAAATTGCTGCTTCAGTGTGAGTGGGCTAGTTCCCATTAGATGAAAGGACCTCTCTGCCTCTCCACATCGGAGGATCGTTTCTCTAATGGGAAATAGCTGCTTCAGTGTGAGTGGGCTAGTTCCCATTAGACGAGGGGACCTTTCTATCTTTCCAGGTCGTAGGGCCGTTTCTCTAACCGGAAACAGCTGCTTCAGTGTGAGTGGGTACGTTCCCATTAGACGAGGGAACCTTTCTGCCTCTCCAGGTTGGAGGGGTGTTCTCTAACGGGAAACAGCTTCTTCAGTGTGAGTGAGCTAGTTCCCATTAGACGAAAGGACCTTTCTGCCTTTACGGATCGGAAAGCCGTTTCTCCAATGGGAAATAGGTGCTTCAGTGTGAGTGGGCTAGTTCCCATTAGACAAGAGGACCTTTCTGCCTCTGCAGGTTAGAGGGCCGTTTCTCTAATGGGAAATAGCTGCTTCAGTGTGAGTGGGCTAGTTCCCATGAGACGAGAGGACCTTTCTGTGTCTGCAGGTTAGATGGCCGTTTCTCTAAAGGGAAATAGCTGATTCAGTGTGAGTGGGCTAGTTCCCATTAGACGAGGGGACATTTCTGCCTCTCCAGGTCGGAGTGACGTTTCTATAATGGGAAATAGCTGCTTCAGTGTGAGTGGTCTAGTTCCTATGAGACAAGAGGACCTTTCTGCCTCTCCAGGTCAGAGGGCCGTTCCTCCAAAGGGAAATAGCTGCTTTAGTGTGGGTGGGCTAGTTCCCATTAGACAGGGGGACCTTTCTGCCTCTCCACGTCGGAGGTTCGTTTCTCTAATGGGAAATAGCTGCTTCAGTGTGAGTGGGCTAGTTCCCATTAGACGAGGGGACCTTTCTATCTTTCCAGGTCGTAGGGCCGTTTCTCTAGCCGGAAACAGCTGCTCCAGTGTGAGTGGGCACGTTCCCATTAGACAAGGGGACCTTTCTGCCTCTCCAGGTCAGAGGGGTGTTCTCTAACGGGAAACAGCTGCTTCAGTGTGAGTGGGCTTTTTCGCATTAGACGAACTGACCTTTCTACCTCTACAGGTCGGAAGGCCGTTTCTCCAATGGGAAATAGGTGCTTCAGTGTGAGTGGGCTAGTTCCCATTAGACAAAAGGACCTTTCTGCCTCTCCAGGTCAGAGGGCCATTTCTCTGATGGGAAATAGCTGCTTCAGTGTGAGTGGGCTAGTTCCCATTAGAAGAGGGGACATTTCTGAGTCTCCAGGTCGGAGGGAAGTTTCTATAATGGGAAATAGCTGCTTCAGTGTGAGTGGTCTAGTTCCCATGAGACGAGAGGACCTTTCTGCCTCTCCAGGTCAGAGGGTCGTTCCTCTAAAGGAAAATAGCTGCTTCAGTGTGGGTGGGCTAGTTCCCATTAGACAAGGGGACTTTTCTGCTTCTCCAGGCCAGAGGGCAGTTTCTCTAATGGGAAGTAGCTGCTTCAGTGTAAGTGGGCTAATGCCCATTAGACGAGAGGACCTTTCTGTCTCTGCAGGTTAGAGGGCCGTTTCTCTAATGGGAAATAGCTGCTTCAGTGTGAGTGGGCTAGTTCCCATTAGACAAGAGGACCTCTCTGCCTCTGCAGGTTAGAGGGTCGTTTCTCTAATGGGAAATAGCTGCTTCAGTGTGAGTGGGCTAGCTCCCATTAGACGAGAGGCCCTTTCTGCCTCTTCAGGTCAGAGGGCCGTTTCTCTAATGGGAAATAGCTGCGTCAGTGTGAGTGGGCTAGTTCCCATTAGACAAAAGGACCTTTCTGCCTCTCCAGGTCAGAGGGACGTGTCTCTAATGGGAAATAGCTGCTTCAGTGTGAGTGGGCTAGTTCCCATTAGACAAAAGGATCGTTCTGCCTCTCCAGGTCAGAGGGCCGTTTCTCTAATGGGAAATTGCTGCTTCAGTGTGAGTGGGCACGTTCCCATTAGACAAGGGGACCTTTCTGCCTCTCCAGGTCAGAGGGGTGTTCTCTAACGGGAAACAGCTGCTTCAGTGTGAGTGGGCTTTTTCGCATTAGACGAACTGACCTTTCTACCTCTACAGGTCGGAAGGCCGTTTCTCCAATGGGAAATAGGTGCTTCAGTGTGAGTGGGCTAGTTCCCATTAGACAAAAGGACCTTTCTGCCTCTCCAGGTCGGAGGGCCATTTCTCTGATGGGAAATAGCTGCTTCAGTGTGAGTGGGCTAGTTCCCATTAGAAGAGGGGACATTTCTGAGTCTCCAGGTCGGAGGGAAGTTTCTATAATGGGAAATAGCTGCTTCAGTGTGAGTGGTCTAGTTCCCATGAGACGAGAGGACCTTTCTGCCTCTCCAGGTCAGAGGGTCGTTCCTCTAAAGGAAAATAGCTGCTTCAGTGTGGGTGGGCTAGTTCCCATTAGACAAGGGGACTTTTCTGCTTCTCCAGGCCAGAGGGCAGTTTCTCTAATGGGAAGTAGCTGCTTCAGTGTAAGTGGGCTAATGCCCATTAGACGAGAGGACCTTTCTGTCTCTGCAGGTTAGAGGGCCGTTTCTCTAATGGGAAATAGCTGCTTCAGTGTGAGTGGGCTAGTTCCCATTAGACAAGAGGACCTCTCTGCCTCTGCAGGTTAGAGGGTCGTTTCTCTAATGGGAAATAGCTGCTTCAGTGTGAGTGGGCTAGCTCCCATTAGACGAGAGGCCCTTTCTGCCTCTTCAGGTCAGAGGGCCGTTTCTCTAATGGGAAATAGCTGCGTCAGTGTGAGTGGGCTAGTTCCCATTAGACAAAAGGACCTTTCTGCCTCTCCAGGTCAGAGGGACGTGTCTCTAATGGGAAATAGCTGCTTCAGTGTGAGTGGGCTAGTTCCCATTAGACAAAAGGATCGTTCTGCCTCTCCAGGTCAGAGGGCCGTTTCTCTAATGGGAAATTGCTGCTTCAGTGTGAGTGGGCTAGTTCCCATATACGAGGGGACATTTCTGTCTCTCCATGTCAGAGTGACGTTTCTATAATGGGAAATAGCTGCTTCAGTGTGAGTGGGCTAGTTCCCATTAGACGAGGGGACCTTTCTATCTTTCCAGGTCGTAGGGCCGTTTCTCTAACCGGAAACAGCTGCTTCAGTGTGAGTGGGTAGGTTCCCATTAGACGAGGGAACCTTTCTGCCTCTCCAGGTTGGAGGGGTGTTCTCTAACGGGAAACAGCTTCTTCAGTGTGAGTGAGCTAGTTCCCATTAGACGAAAGGACCTTTCTGCCTTTACGGATCGGAAAGCCGTTTCTCCAATGGGAAATAGGTGCTTCAGTGTGAGTGGGCTAGTTCCCATTAGACAAGAGGACCTTTCTGCCTCTGCAGGTTAGAGGGCCGTTTCTCTAATGGGAAATAGCTGCTTCAGTGTGAGTGGGCTAGTTCCCATTAGACGAGGGGACCTTTCTATCTTTCCAGGTCGTAGGGCCGTTTCTCTAACCGGAAACAGCTGCTTCAGTGTGAGTGGGTAGGTTCCCATTAGACGAGGGAACCTTTCTGCCTCTCCAGGTTGGAGGGGTGTTCTCTAACGGAAACAGCTGCTTCAGTGTGAGTGGGCTAGTTCGCATTAGACGAAAGGACCTTTCTGCCTCTACAGGTAGGAAGGCCGTTTCTCCAATGGGAAATAGGTACTTCAGTGTCAGTGGGCTAGTTCCCATTAGACAAAAAGACCTTTCTGCCTCTCCAGGCCAGAGGGCAGTTTCTATAATGGGAAATAGCTGCTTCATTGTGAGTGGTCTAGTTCCCATGAGACGAGAGGACCTTTCTGCCTCTCCAGGTCGGAGGGCCGTTCCTCTAAAGGGAAATAGCTGCTTCAGTGTGGGTGGGCTAGTTCCCATTAGACAAGGGGACCTTTCTGCGTCTCCAGGCCAGAGGGCAGGTTCTCTAATGGGAAGTAGCTGCTTCAGTGTGAGTGGGCTAGTTCTCATTAGACGAGAGGACCTTTCTGTCTCTGCAGGTTAGAGGGCCGTTTCTCTAATGGGAAATAGCTGCTTCAGTGTGAGAGGGCTAGTTCCCATTAGACAAGAGGACCTTTCTGCCTCTCCAGGTCAGAGGGCCATTTCTCTAATGGGAAATAGCTGCGTCAGTGTGAGTAGGCTAGTTCCTATTAGACAAAAGGACCTTTCTGCCTCTCCAGGTCAGAGGGACGTTTCTCTAATGGGAAATAGCTGCTTCAGTGTTAGTGGGCTAGTTCCCATTAGAAAGAGGACCTGTTCTGCCTCTCCAGGTCGGAGGGCCGTTTCACTAATGGTAAATAACTGCTTCAGTGTGAATAGGCTAGCTCCCAATAGACGGAAGGACCTTTCTGCCTCTCCAGGTCAGAGGGCCGTTTCTCGAATGGGAAATAACTGCTTCAGTGTGAGTGGGCTAGTTCCCATTAGAGGAGGGGACGTTTCTGCCTCTCATGGTCAGAAGGCCGTTTCTCTAATGGGAATAGCTGCTTCAGTGTGAGTGGGCTAGATCCCATTAGACGAGAGGACCTTTCTGCCTCTCCAGATCGGAGGGCCGTTTCTCTAATGGGAAAGAGTTGCTTCACTGTAAGTGGGCTCGTTCCCATTAGACAGGGGGACCTTTCTGCCTCTCCAGGTCGGGGGCCGTTTCTCTAATGGGAAATAGCTGCTTCAGTGTGGGTGGGCTAGTTCCCATTAGACAAAAGGATCTTTCTGCCTCTCCACGTCAGAGGGCCGTTTCTCTAATGGGAAATTGCTGCTTCAGTGTGAGTGGGCTAGTTCCCATTAGATGAAAGGACCTCTCTGCCTCTCCACATCAGAGGATCGTTTCTCTAATGGGAAATAGCTGCTTCAGTGTGAGTGGGCTAGTTCCCATTAGACGAGGGGACCTTTCTATCTTTCCAGGTCGTAGGGCCGTTTCTCTAACCGGAAACAGCTGCTTCAGTGTGAGTGGGTACGTTCCCATTAGACGAGGGAACCTTTCTGCCTCTCCAGGTTGGAGGGGTGTTCTCTAACGGGAAACAGCTTCTTCAGTGTGAGTGAGCTAGTTCCCATTAGACGAAAGGACCTTTCTGCCTTTACGGGTCGGAAAGCCGTTTCTCCAATGGGAAATAGGTGCTTCAGTGTGAGTGGGCTAGTTCCCATTAGACAAGAGGACCTTTCTGCCTCTGCAGGTTAGAGGGCCGTTTCTCTAATGGGAAATAGCTGCTTCAGTGTGAGTGGGCTAGTTCCCATGAGACGAGAGGACCTTTCTGTGTCTGCAGGTTAGATGGCCGTTTCTCTAAAGGGAAATAGCTGATTCAGTGTGAGTGGGCTAGTTCCCATTAGACGAGGGGACATTTCTGCCTCTCCAGGTCGGAGTGACGTTTCTATAATGGGAAATAGCTGCTTCAGTGTGAGTGGTCTAGTTCCTATGAGACAAGAGGACCTTTCTGCCTCTCCAGGTCAGAGGGCCGTTCCTCCAAAGGGAAATAGCTGCTTTAGTGTGGGTGGGCTAGTTCCCATTAGACAGGGGGACCTTTCTGCCTCTCCAGGCCAGAGGGCAGTTTCTCTAATGGGAAATAGCTGCTTCAGTGTGAGTGGGCTAGTTCCCATTAGACAAAAGGATCTTTCTGCCTCTCTAGGTCAGAGGGCCGTTTCCCTAATGGGAAATTGCTGCTTCAGTGTGAGTGGGCTAGTTCCCATTAGATGAAAGGACCTCTCTGCCTCTCCACGTCGGAGGTTCGTTTCTCTAATGGGAAATAGCTGCTTCAGTGTGAGTGGGCTAGTTCCCATTAGACGAGGGGATCTTTCTGTCTCTGCAGGTTAGAGGGCCGTTTCTCTAATGGGAAATAGCTGCTTCAGTGTGAGTGGGCTAGTTACCATTAGACGAGGGGATCTTTCTGACTCTCCAGATAGCAGGGCAGCTTCTCTAATGGGAAATAACTGCTTCAGTGTGGTTGGGCTAGCTCTCATTAGACAAAAGGACCTTTCTGCCTCTCCAGGTCGGAGGGCTGTTTCTCTAACGGGAAATAGCTGCTTCGGTGTGAGTGGGCTAGTTCCCATTAGACGAAAGGACCTTTCTGCCTCTACAGGCCGGAAGGCCGGTTCTCCAATGGGAAATAGGTGCTTCAGTGTGAGTGGGCTAGTTCCCATTAGACAAAAGGACCTTTCTGCCTCTCCAGGTCGGAGGGCCATTTCTCTGATGGGAAATATCTGCTTCAGTGTGAGTGGGCTAGTTCCCATTAGACGAGGGGACATTTCTGCGTCTCCAGGTCGGAGGGACGTTTCTATAATGGGAAATAGCTGCTTCAGTGTGAGTGGGCTAGTTCCCATTAGACAAGAGGACCTTTCTGCCTCTGCAGGTTAGAGGGCCGTTTCTCTAATGGGAAATAGCTGCTTTAGTGTGAGTGGGCTAGCTCCCATTAGACGAGGGGACCTTTCTGCCTCTCCAGGTCGAAGGGCCGTTTCTCTAATGGAAAATAGCTGCTTCAGTGTGAGTGGGCTAGTTCCCATTAGAGGAGGGGACGTTTCTGCCTCTCATGGTCAGAGGGCCATTTCTCTAATGGGAATAGCTGCTTCAGTGTGAGTGGGCTAGTTCCCATTAGACGAGAGGACCTTTCTGCCTCTCCAGGTCGGGGGCCGTTTCTCTAATGGGAAATAGCTGCTTCAGTGTGAGTGGGCTAGTTACCATTAGACGAGGGGATCTTTCTGACTCTCCAGATCGCAGGGCAGATTCTCTAATGGGAAATAGCTGCTTCAGTGTGGTTGGGCTAGTTCCCATTAGATGAAAGGACCTCTCTGCCTCTCCAGGTCGGAGGGCTGTTTCTCTAACGGGAAATAGCTGCTTCGGTGTGAGTGGGCTAGTTCCCATTAGACGAAAGGACCTTTCTGCCTCTACAGGTCGGAAGGCCGTTTCTCCAATGGGAAATAGGTGCTTCAGTGTGAGTGGGCTAGTTCCCATTAGACAAAAGGACCTTTCTGCCTCTCCAGGTCAGAGGGCCATTTCTCTGATGGGAAATAGCTGCTTCAGTGTGAGTGGGCTAGTTCCCATTAGACAAAAGGACCCTTCTGCCTTTCCACGTCGGAGGGCCATTTCTCTGATGGGAAATAGCTGCTTCAGTGTGAGTGGGCTAGTTCCCATTAGACGAGGGGACATTTCTGCCTCTCCAGGCCGGAGGGACGTTTCTGTAATGGGAAATAGCAGCTTCAGTGTGAGTGGTCGAGTTCCCATGAGAGGAGAGGACCTTTCTGCCTCTCCAGGTCGGAGGGCCGTTCCCCTAAAGGGAAATAGCTGCTTCAGTGTGGGTGGGCTAGTTCCCATTAGACAAGGGGACCTTTCTGCCTCTCCAGGCCAGAGGGCCGTTCCCCTATAGGGAAATAGCTGCTTCAGTGTGAGTGGGTTAGTTCCCATTAGATGAAAGGACCTCTCTGCCTTTCCACGTCGGAGGTTTGTTTCTCTAATGGGAAATAGCTGCTTCAGTGTGAGTGGTCTAGTTCCTATGAGACGAGAGGTCCTTTCTGCCTCTCCAGGTCAGAGGGCCGTTGCTCTAAAGGGAAATAGCTGCTTTAGTGTGGGTGGGCTAGTTCCCATTAGACAAGGGGACCTTTCTGCCTCTCCAGGCCAGAGGGCAGTTTCTCTAATGGGAAATAGCTGCTTCAGTGTGAGTGGGCTAGTTCCCATTAGACAAAAGGATCTTTCTGCCTCTCCAAGTCAGAGGGCCATTTCTCTAATGGGAAATTGCTGCTTCAGTGTGAGTGGGCTAGTTCCCATTAGATGAAAGGAACTCTCTGCCTCTCCACGTCGGAGGTTTGTTTCTCTAATGGGAAATATCTGCTTCAGTGTGAGTGAGCTAGTTCCCATTAGACGAGGGGACCTTTCTATCTTTCCAGGTCGTAGGGCCGTTTCTCTAACCAGAAACAGCTGCTTCAGTGTGAGTGGGCACGTTCCCATTAGACGAGGGGACCTTTCTGCCTCTCCATGTCGGAGTGGTGTTCTCTAACGGGAAAGAGCTGCTTCAGTGTGAGTGGGCTAGTTCCCATTAGACGAAAGGACCTTTCTGCCTCTACAGGTCGGAAGGCCGTTTCTCCAATGGGAAATAGGTGCTTCAGTGCGAGTGGGCTAGTTCCCATTAGACAAAAGGACCTTTCTGCCTCTCCAGGTCGGAGGGCCATTTCTCTGATGGGAAATAGCTGCTTCAGTGTGAGTGGGCTAGTTCCCATTAGACGAGGGGACATTTCTGCGTCTCCAGGTCGGAGGGACGTTTCTATAATGCGAAATAGCTGCTTCAGTGTGAGTGGTCTAGTTCCCATGAGACAAGAGGACCTTTCTGCCTCTCCAGGTCGGAGGGCCGTTCCTCTAAAGGGAAATAGCTGCTTCAGTGTGAGTGGGCTAGTTCCCATTAGACGAGGGGACATTTCTGCCTCTCCAGGCCGGAGGGACGTTTCTGTAATGGGAAATAGCAGCTTCAGTGTGAGTGGTCGAGTTCCCATGAGAGGAGAGGACCTTTCTGCCTCTCCAGGTCGGAGGGCCGTTCCCCTAAAGGGAAATAGCTGCTTCAGTGTGGGTGGGCTAGTTCCCATTAGACAAGGGGACCTTTCTGCCTCTCCAGGCCAGAGGGCCGTTCCCCTAAAGGGAAATAGCTGCTTCAGTGTGAGTGGGCTAGTTCCCATTAGACAAGAGGACCTTTCTGTCTCTGCAGGTTAGAGGACCGTTTCTCTAATGGGAAATAGCTGCTTCAGTGTGAGTGGGCTAGTTCCCATTAGACAAGAGGACCTTGCTGCCTCTGCAGGTTAGAGGGCTGTTTCTCTAATGGGAAATAGCTGCTTCAGTGTGAGTGGGCTAGCTCCCATTAGACGAGGGGACCTTTCTGCCTCTCCAGGTCGAAGGGCCGTTTCTCTAATGGAAAATAGCTGCTTCAGTGTGAGTGGGCTAGTTCCCATTAGAGGAGGGGACGTTTCCGCCTCTCATGGTCAGAGGGCCATTTCTCTTTTGGGAATAGCTGCTTCAGTGTGAGTGGGCTAGTTCCCATTAGACGAGAGCACTTTTCTGCCTCTCCAGATCGGAGGGCCGTTTCTCTAATCGGAAATACTTGCTTCACTGTGAGTGGGCTAGTTCCCATTAGACAGGGGGACCTTTCTGCCTCTCCAGGTCGGGGGCTGATTCGCTAAGGGGAAATAGCTGCTTCAGTGTGAGTGGGCTAGTTACCATTAGACGAGGGGATCTTTCTGACTCTCCAGATCGCAGGGCAGATTCTCTAATGGGAAATAGCTGCTTCAGTGTGGTTGGGCTAGCTCCCATTAGACAAAAAGACCTTTCTGCCTCTCCAGGTCGGAGGGCTGTTTCTCTAACGGGAAATAGCTGCTTCGGTGTGAGTGGGCTAGTTCCCATTAGACGAAAGGACCTTTCTGCCTCTACAGGCCGGAAGGCCGTTTCTCCAATGGGAAATAGGTGCTTCAGTGTGAGTGGGCTAGTTCCCATTAGACAAAAGGACCTTTCTGCCTCTCCAGGTCGTAGGGCCATTTCTCTGATGGAAAATAGCTGCTTCAGTGTGGGTGGGCTAGTTCCCATTAGACGAGGGGACATGTCTGCCTCTCCTTGTCGGAGTGACGTTTCTATAATGGGAAATAGCTGCTTCAGTGTGAGTGGTCTAGTTCCTATGAGACGAGAGGACCTCTCTGCCTCTCCAGGTCAGAGGGCCGTTCCTCTAAAGGGAAATAGCTGCTTTAGTGTGGGTGGGCTAGTTCCCATTAGACAAGGGGACCTTTCTGCCTCTCCAGGCCAGAGGACAGTTTCTCTAATGGGAAATAGCTGCTTCAGTGTGAGTGGGCTAGTTCCCATTAGACAAAAGGATCTTTCTGCCTCTCCACGTCAGAGGGCCGTTTCTATAATGGGAAATTGCTGCTTCAGTGTGAGTGGGCTAGTTCCCATTAGATGAAAGGACCTCTCTGCCTCTCCACATCGGAGGATCGTTTCTCTAATGGGAAATAGCTGCTTCAGTGTGAGTGGGCTAGTTCCCATTAGACGAGGGGACCTTTCTATCTTTCCAGGTCGTAGGGCCGTTTCTCTAACCGGAAACAGCTGCTTCAGTGTGAGTGGGTACGTTCCCATTAGACGAGGGAACCTTTCTGCCTCTCCAGGTTGGAGGGGTGTTCTCTAACGGGAAACAGCTTCTTCAGTGTGAGTGAGCTAGTTCCCATTAGACGAAAGGACCTTTCTGCCTTTACGGGTCGGAAAGCCGTTTCTCCAATGGGAAATAGGTGCTTCAGTGTGAGTGGGCTAGTTCCCATTAGACAAGAGGACCTTTCTGCCTCTGCAGGTTAGAGGGCCGTTTCTCTAATGGGAAATAGCTGCTTCAGTGTGAGTGGGCTAGTTCCCATGAGACGAGAGGACCTTTCTGTGTCTGCAGGTTAGATGGCCGTTTCTCTAAAGGGAAATAGCTGATTCAGTGTGAGTGGGCTAGTTCCCATTAGACGAGGGGACATTTCTGCCTCTCCAGGTCGGAGTGACGTTTCTATAATGGGAAATAGCTGCTTCAGTGTGAGTGGTCTAGTTCCTATGAGACAAGAGGACCTTTCTGCCTCTCCAGGTCAGAGGGCCGTTCCTCCAAAGGGAAATAGCTGCTTTAGTGTGGGTGGGCTAGTTCCCATTAGACAGGGGGACCTTTCTGCCTCTCCACGTCGGAGGTTCGTTTCTCTAATGGGAAATAGCTGCTTCAGTGTGAGTGGGCTAGTTCCCATTAGACGAGGGGACCTTTCTATCTTTCCAGGTCGTAGGGCCGTTTCTCTAACCGGAAACAGCTGCTCCAGTGTGAGTGGGCACGTTCCCATTAGACAAGGGGACCTTTCTGCCTCTCCAGGTCAGAGGGGTGTTCTCTAACGGGAAACAGCTGCTTCAGTGTGAGTGGGCTTTTTCGCATTAGACGAACGGACCTTTCTACCTCTACAGGTCGGAAGGCCGTTTCTCCAATGGGAAATAGGTGCTTCAGTGTGAGTGGGCTAGTTCCCATTAGACAAAAGGACCTTTCTGCCTCTCCAGGTCGGAGGGCCATTTCTCTGATGGGAAATAGCTGCTTCAGTGTGAGTGGGCTAGTTCCCATTAGAAGAGGGGACATTTCTGAGTCTCCAGGTCGGAGGGAAGTTTCTATAATGGGAAATAGCTGCTTCAGTGTGAGTGGTCTAGTTCCCATGAGACGAGAGGACCTTTCTGCCTCTCCAGGTCAGAGGGTCGTTCCTCTAAAGGAAAATAGCTGCTTCAGTGTGGGTGGGCTAGTTCCCATTAGACAAGGGGACTTTTCTGCTTCTCCAGGCCA
Source organism: Ambystoma mexicanum (assembly GCF_040938575.1). NCBI lineage: Eukaryota > Metazoa > Chordata > Amphibia > Caudata > Ambystomatidae > Ambystoma > Ambystoma mexicanum. The sequence goes on along the minus strand of NC_090926.1, from coordinate 234,924,737 downwards.
GAGGGCAGTTTCTCTAATGGGAAGTAGCTGCTTCAGTGTAAGTGGGCTAATGCCCATTAGACGAGAGGACCTTTCTGTCTCTGCAGGTTAGAGGGCCGTTTCTCTAATGGGAAATAGCTGCTTCAGTGTGAGTGGGCTAGTTCCCATTAGACAAGAGGACCTCTCTGCCTCTGCAGGTTAGAGGGTCGTTTCTCTAATGGGAAATAGCTGCTTCAGTGTGAGTGGGCTAGCTCCCATTAGACGAGAGGCCCTTTCTGCCTCTTCAGGTCAGAGGGCCGTTTCTCTAATGGGAAATAGCTGCGTCAGTGTGAGTGGGCTAGTTCCCATTAGACAAAAGGACCTTTCTGCCTCTCCAGGTCAGAGGGACGTGTCTCTAATGGGAAATAGCTGCTTCAGTGTGAGTGGGCTAGTTCCCATTAGACAAAAGGATCGTTCTGCCTCTCCAGGTCAGAGGGCCGTTTCTCTAATGGGAAATTGCTGCTTCAGTGTGAGTGGGCTAGTTCCCATATACGAGGGGACATTTCTGTCTCTCCAGGTCAGAGTGACGTTTCTATAATGGGAAATAGCTGCTTCAGTGTGAGTGGGCTAGTTCCCATTAGACGAGGGGACCTTTCTATCTTTCCAGGTCGTAGGGCCGTTTCTCTAACCGGAAACAGCTGCTTCAGTGTGAGTGGGTAGGTTCCCATTAGACGAGGGAACCTTTCTGCCTCTCCAGGTTGGAGGGGTGTTCTCTAACGGGAAACAGCTTCTTCAGTGTGAGTGAGCTAGTTCCCATTAGACGAAAGGACCTTTCTGCCTTTACGGGTCGGAAAGCCGTTTCTCCAATGGGAAATAGGTGCTTCAGTGTGAGTGGGCTAGTTCCCATTAGACGAGGGGACATTTCTGCCTCTCCAGGTCGGAGTGACGTTTCTATAATGGGAAATAGCTGCTTCAGTGTGAGTGGTCTAGTTCCTATGAGACAAGAGGACCTTTCTGCCTCTCCAGGTCAGAGGGCCGTTCCTCCAAAGGGAAATAGCTGCTTTAGTGTGGGTGGGCTAGTTCCCATTAGACAGGGGGACCTTTCTGCCTCTCCAGGCCATTGGGCAGTTTCTCTAATGGGAAATAGCTGCTTCAGTGTGAGTGGGCTAGTTCCCATTAGACAAAAGGATCTTTCTGCCTCTCTAGGTCAGAGGGCCGTTTCTCTAATGGGAAATTGCTGCTTCAGTGTGAGTGGGCTAGTTCCCATTAGATGAAAGGACCTCTCTGCCTCTCCACGTCGGAGGTTCGTTTCTCTAATGGGAAATAGCTGCTTCAGTGTGAGTGGGCTAGTTCCCATTAGACGAGGGGACCTTTCTACCTCTACAGGTCGGAAGGCCGTTTCTCCAATGGGAAATAGGTGCTTCAGTGTGAGTGGGCTAGTTCCCATTAGACAAAAGGACCTTTCTGCCTCTCCAGGTCGGAGGGCCATTTCTCTGATGGGAAATAGCTGCTTCAGTGTGAGTGGGCTAGTTCCCATTAGAAGAGGGGACATTTCTGAGTCTCCAGGTCGGAGGGACGTTTCTATAATGGGAAATAGCTGCTTCAGTGTGAGTGGTCTAGTTCCCATGAGACGAGAGGACCTTTCTGCCTCTCCAGGTCAGAGGGTCGTTCCTCTAAAGGAAAATAGCTGCTTCAGTGTGGGTGGGCTAGTTCCCATTAGACAAGGGGACTTTTCTGCTTCTCCAGGCCAGAGGGCAGTTTCTCTAATGGGAAATAGCTGCTTCAGTGTAAGTGGGCTAATGCCCATTAGACGAGAGGACCTTTCTGTCTCTGCAGGTTAGAGGGCCGTTTCTCTAATGGGAAATAGCTGCTTCAGTGTGAGTGGGCTAGTTCCCATTAGACAAGAGGACCTCTCTGCCTCTGCAGGTTAGAGGGTCGTTTCTCTAATGGGAAATAGCTGCTTCAGTGTGAGTGGGCTAGCTCCCATTAGACGAGAGGCCCTTTCTGCCTCTTCAGGTCAGAGGGCCGTTTCTCTAATGGGAAATAGCTGCGTCAGTGTGAATGGGCTAGTTCCCATTAGACAAAAGGACCTTTCTGCCTCTCCAGGTCAGAGGGATGTGTCTCTAATGGGAAATAGCTGCTTCAGTGTGAGTGGGCTAGTTCCCATTAGACAAAAGGACCGTTCTGCCTCTCCAGGTCAGAGGGCCGTTTCTCTAATGGGAAATTGCTGCTTCAGTGTGAGTGGGCTAGTTCCCATTAGATGAAAGGACCTCTCTGCTTCTCCACGTCGGAGGTTCGTTTCTCTAATGGGAAATAGCTGCTTCAGTGTGAGTGGGCTAGTTCCCATTAGACGAGGGGACCTTTCTATCTTTCCAGGTCGTAGGGCCGTTTCTCTAACCTGAAACAGCTGCTTCAGTGTGAGTGGGCACGTTCCCATTAGACGAGGGGACCTTTCTCCCTCTCCAGGTCGGAGGGGTGTTCTCTAACGGAAACAGCTGCTTCAGTGTGAGTGGGCTAGTTCGCATTAGACGAAAGGACCTTTCTGCCTCTACAGGTAGGAAGGCCGTTTCTCCAATGGGAAATAGGTGCTTCAGTGTCAGTGGGCTAGTTCCCATTAGACAAAAAGACCTTTCTGCGTCTCCAGGCAAGAGGGCAGTTTCTATAATGGGAAAAAGCTGCTTCATTGTGAGTGGTCTAGTTCCCATGAGACGAGAGCACCTTTCTGCCTCTCCAGGTCGGAGGGCCGTTCCTCTAAAGGGAAATAGCTGCTTCAGTGTGGGTGGGCTAGTTCCCATTAGACAAGGGGACCTTTCTGCCTCTCCAGGCCAGAGGGCAGGTTCTCTAATGGGAAGTAGCTGCTTCAGTGTGAGTGGGCTAGTTCTCATTAGACGAGAGGACCTTTCTGTCTCTGCAGGTTAGAGGGCCGTTTCTCTAATGGGAAATAGCTGCTTCAGTGTGAGAGGGCTAGTTCCCATTAGACAAGAGGACCTTTCTGCCTCTCCAGGTCAGAGGGCCATTTCTCTAATGGGAAATAGCTGCGTCAGTGTGAGTAGGCTAGTTCCTATTAGACAAAAGGACCTTTCTGCCTCTCCAGGTCAGAGGGACGTTTCTCTAATGGGAAATAGCTGCTTCAGTGTTAGTGGGCTAGTTCCCATTAGAAAGAGGACCTGTTCTGCCTCTCCAGGTCGGAGGGCCGTTTCACTAATGGTAAATAACTGCTTCAGTGTGAATAGGCTAGCTCCCAATAGACGGAAGGACCTTTCTGCCTCTCCAGGTCAGAGGGCCGTTTCTCGAATGGGAAATAACTGCTTCAGTGTGAGTGGGCTAGTTCCCATTAGAGGAGGGGACGTTTCTGCCTCTCATGGTCAGAAGGCCGTTTCTCTAATGGGAATAGCTGCTTCAGTGTGAGTGGGCTAGATCCCATTAGACGAGAGGACCTTTCTGCCTCTCCAGATCGGAGGGCCGTTTCTCTAATGGGAAAGAGTTGCTTCACTGTAAGTGGGCTCGTTCCCATTAGACAGGGGGACCTTTCTGCCTCTCCAGGTCGGGGGCCGTTTCTCTAATGGGAAATAGCTGCTTCAGTGTGGGTGGGCTAGTTCCCATTAGACAAAAGGACCGTTCTGCCTCTCCAGGTCGGAGGGCCGTTTATCTAATGGGAAATAGCTGCTTCAGTGTGAGTGGGCTAGTTCCCATTATACAAAGGGACCTTTCTGCTTCTGCAGGTCGGAGGGCCATTTCTCTAATGAGAAATAGCTGATTCAGTGTGAATAGGCTACTTTCCATTAGACGCGAGGACCTTTCTGCCTCTCCAGTTTGGAGGGCCGTTTCTCTAATGGGAAATAGCTGCTTCAGTGTGAGTGGAATAGTTTTCATTAGATGAAAAGGACCTTTTTACTTCTCCAGGTTGGAGTGCCGGTTCTCTAATGGGAAATAGCTGCTTCAGTGTGAGTGGCCTAGTTCCCATATACGAGGGGACATTTCTGTCTCTCCAGGTCAGAGTGACGTTTCTATAATGGGAAATAGCTGCTTCAGTGTGAGTGGTCTAGTTCCCATGAGACGAGATGACCTTTCTGCCTCTCCAGGTCGGAGGGCCGTTCCTCTAAAGGGAAATAGCTGCTTTAGGGTGGGTGGGCTAGTTCCCATTAGACAAGGGGACCTTTCTGCCTCTCCAGGCCAGAGGGCAGTTTCTGTAATGGGAAATAGCTGCTTCAGTGTGAGTGGGTTAGTTCCCATTAGATGAAAGGACCTCTCTGCCTTTCCACGTCGGAGGTTTGTTTCTCTAATGGGAAATAGCTGCTTCAGTGTGAGTGGTCTAGTTCCTATGAGACGAGAGGTCCTTTCTGCCTCTCCAGGTCAGAGGGCCGTTGCTCTAAAGGGAAATAGCTGCTTTAGTGTGGGTGGGCTAGTTCCCATTAGACAAGGGGACCTTTCTGCCTCTCCAGGCCAGAGGGCAGTTTCTCTAATGGGAAATAGCTGCTTCAGTGTGAGTGGGCTAGTTCCCATTAGACAAAAGGATCTTTCTGCCTCTCCAGGTCAGAGGGCCATTTCTCTAATGGGAAATTGCTGCTTCAGTGTGAGTGGGCTAGTTCCCATTAGATGAAAGGAACTCTCTGCCTCTCCACGTCGGAGGTTTGTTTCTCTAATGGGAAATATCTGCTTCAGTGTGAGTGAGCTAGTTCCCATTAGACGAGGGGACCTTTCTATCTTTCCAGGTCGTAGGGCCGTTTCTCTAACCAGAAACAGCTGCTTCAGTGTGAGTGGGCACGTTCCCATTAGACGAGGGGACCTTTCTGCCTCTCCATGTCGGAGTGGTGTTCTCTAACGGGAAAGAGCTGCTTCAGTGTGAGTGGGCTAGTTCCCATTAGACGAAAGGACCTTTCTGCCTCTACAGGTCGGAAGGCCGTTTCTCCAATGGGAAATAGGTGCTTCAGTGTGAGTGGGCTAGTTCCCATTAGACAAGAGGACCTTTCTGCCTCTGCAGGTTAGAGGGCCGTTTCTCTAATGGGAAATAGCTGCTTCAGTGTGAGTGGGCTAGTTCCCATGAGACGAGAGGACCTTTCTGTGTCTGCAGGTTAGATGGCCGTTTCTCTAAAGGGAAATAGCTGATTCAGTGTGAGTGGGCTAGTTCCCATTAGACGAGGGGACATTTCTGCCTCTCCAGGTCGGAGTGACGTTTCTATAATGGGAAATAGCTGCTTCAGTGTGAGTGGTCTAGTTCCTATGAGACAAGAGGACCTTTCTGCCTCTCCAGGTCAGAGGGCCGTTCCTCCAAAGGGAAATAGCTGCTTTAGTGTGGGTGGGCTAGTTCCCATTAGACAGGGGGACCTTTCTGCCTCTCCACGTCGGAGGTTCGTTTCTCTAATGGGAAATAGCTGCTTCAGTGTGAGTGGGCTAGTTCCCATTAGACGAGGGGACCTTTCTATCTTTCCAGGTCGTAGGGCCGTTTCTCTAACCGGAAACAGCTGCTCCAGTGTGAGTGGGCACGTTCCCATTAGACAAGGGGACCTTTCTGCCTCTCCAGGTCAGAGGGGTGTTCTCTAACGGGAAACAGCTGCTTCAGTGTGAGTGGGCTTTTTCGCATTAGACGAACGGACCTTTCTACCTCTACAGGTCGGAAGGCCGTTTCTCCAATGGGAAATAGGTGCTTCAGTGTGAGTGGGCTAGTTCCCATTAGACAAAAGGACCTTTCTGCCTCTCCAGGTCGGAGGGCCATTTCTCTGATGGGAAATAGCTGCTTCAGTGTGAGTGGGCTAGTTCCCATTAGAAGAGGGGACATTTCTGAGTCTCCAGGTCGGAGGGAAGTTTCTATAATGGGAAATAGCTGCTTCAGTGTGAGTGGTCTAGTTCCCATGAGACGAGAGGACCTTTCTGCCTCTCCAGGTCAGAGGGTCGTTCCTCTAAAGGAAAATAGCTGCTTCAGTGTGGGTGGGCTAGTTCCCATTAGACAAGGGGACTTTTCTGCTTCTCCAGGCCAGAGGGCAGTTTCTCTAATGGGAAGTAGCTGCTTCAGTGTAAGTGGGCTAATGCCCATTAGACGAGAGGACCTTTCTGTCTCTGCAGGTTAGAGGGCCGTTTCTCTAATGGGAAATAGCTGCTTCAGTGTGAGTGGGCTAGTTCCCATTAGACAAGAGGACCTCTCTGCCTCTGCAGGTTAGAGGGTCGTTTCTCTAATGGGAAATAGCTGCTTCAGTGTGAGTGGGCTAGCTCCCATTAGACGAGAGGCCCTTTCTGCCTCTTCAGGTCAGAGGGCCGTTTCTCTAATGGGAAATAGCTGCGTCAGTGTGAGTGGGCTAGTTCCCATTAGACAAAAGGACCTTTCTGCCTCTCCAGGTCAGAGGGACGTGTCTCTAATGGGAAATAGCTGCTTCAGTGTGAGTGGGCTAGTTCCCATTAGACAAAAGGATCGTTCTGCCTCTCCAGGTCAGAGGGCCGTTTCTCTAATGGGAAATTGCTGCTTCAGTGTGAGTGGGCTAGTTCCCATATACGAGGGGACATTTCTGTCTCTCCAGGTCAGAGTGACGTTTCTATAATGGGAAATAGCTGCTTCAGTGTGAGTGGGCTAGTTCCCATTAGACGAGGGGACCTTTCTATCTTTCCAGGTCGTAGGGCCGTTTCTCTAACCGGAAACAGCTGCTTCAGTGTGAGTGGGTAGGTTCCCATTAGACGAGGGAACCTTTCTGCCTCTCCAGGTTGGAGGGGTGTTCTCTAACGGGAAACAGCTTCTTCAGTGTGAGTGAGCTAGTTCCCATTAGACGAAAGGACCTTTCTGCCTTTACGGGTCGGAAAGCCGTTTCTCCAATGGGAAATAGGTGCTTCAGTGTGAGTGGGCTAGTTCCCATTAGACGAGGGGACATTTCTGCCTCTCCAGGTCGGAGTGACGTTTCTATAATGGGAAATAGCTGCTTCAGTGTGAGTGGTCTAGTTCCTATGAGACAAGAGGACCTTTCTGCCTCTCCAGGTCAGAGGGCCGTTCCTCCAAAGGGAAATAGCTGCTTTAGTGTGGGTGGGCTAGTTCCCATTAGACAGGGGGACCTTTCTGCCTCTCCAGGCCATTGGGCAGTTTCTCTAATGGGAAATAGCTGCTTCAGTGTGAGTGGGCTAGTTCCCATTAGACAAAAGGATCTTTCTGCCTCTCTAGGTCAGAGGGCCGTTTCTCTAATGGGAAATTGCTGCTTCAGTGTGAGTGGGCTAGTTCCCATTAGATGAAAGGACCTCTCTGCCTCTCCACGTCGGAGGTTCGTTTCTCTAATGGGAAATAGCTGCTTCAGTGTGAGTGGGCTAGTTCCCATTAGACGAGGGGACCTTTCTACCTCTACAGGTCGGAAGGCCGTTTCTCCAATGGGAAATAGGTGCTTCAGTGTGAGTGGGCTAGTTCCCATTAGACAAAAGGACCTTTCTGCCTCTCCAGGTCGGAGGGCCATTTCTCTGATGGGAAATAGCTGCTTCAGTGTGAGTGGGCTAGTTCCCATTAGAAGAGGGGACATTTCTGAGTCTCCAGGTCGGAGGGACGTTTCTATAATGGGAAATAGCTGCTTCAGTGTGAGTGGTCTAGTTCCCATGAGACGAGAGGACCTTTCTGCCTCTCCAGGTCAGAGGGTCGTTCCTCTAAAGGAAAATAGCTGCTTCAGTGTGGGTGGGCTAGTTCCCATTAGACAAGGGGACTTTTCTGCTTCTCCAGGCCAGAGGGCAGTTTCTCTAATGGGAAATAGCTGCTTCAGTGTAAGTGGGCTAATGCCCATTAGACGAGAGGACCTTTCTGTCTCTGCAGGTTAGAGGGCCGTTTCTCTAATGGGAAATAGCTGCTTCAGTGTGAGTGGGCTAGTTCCCATTAGACAAGAGGACCTCTCTGCCTCTGCAGGTTAGAGGGTCGTTTCTCTAATGGGAAATAGCTGCTTCAGTGTGAGTGGGCTAGCTCCCATTAGACGAGAGGCCCTTTCTGCCTCTTCAGGTCAGAGGGCCGTTTCTCTAATGGGAAATAGCTGCGTCAGTGTGAATGGGCTAGTTCCCATTAGACAAAAGGACCTTTCTGCCTCTCCAGGTCAGAGGGATGTGTCTCTAATGGGAAATAGCTGCTTCAGTGTGAGTGGGCTAGTTCCCATTAGACAAAAGGACCGTTCTGCCTCTCCAGGTCAGAGGGCCGTTTCTCTAATGGGAAATTGCTGCTTCAGTGTGAGTGGGCTAGTTCCCATTAGATGAAAGGACCTCTCTGCTTCTCCACGTCGGAGGTTCGTTTCTCTAATGGGAAATAGCTGCTTCAGTGTGAGTGGGCTAGTTCCCATTAGACGAGGGGACCTTTCTATCTTTCCAGGTCGTAGGGCCGTTTCTCTAACCTGAAACAGCTGCTTCAGTGTGAGTGGGCACGTTCCCATTAGACGAGGGGACCTTTCTCCCTCTCCAGGTCGGAGGGGTGTTCTCTAACGGAAACAGCTGCTTCAGTGTGAGTGGGCTAGTTCGCATTAGACGAAAGGACCTTTCTGCCTCTACAGGTAGGAAGGCCGTTTCTCCAATGGGAAATAGGTGCTTCAGTGTCAGTGGGCTAGTTCCCATTAGACAAAAAGACCTTTCTGCGTCTCCAGGCAAGAGGGCAGTTTCTATAATGGGAAAAAGCTGCTTCATTGTGAGTGGTCTAGTTCCCATGAGACGAGAGGACCTTTCTGCCTCTCCAGGTCGGAGGGCCGTTCCTCTAAAGGGAAATAGCTGCTTCAGTGTGGGTGGGCTAGTTCCCATTAGACAAGGGGACCTTTCTGCCTCTCCAGGCCAGAGGGCAGGTTCTCTAATGGGAAGTAGCTGCTTCAGTGTGAGTGGGCTAGTTCTCATTAGACGAGAGGACCTTTCTGTCTCTGCAGGTTAGAGGGCCGTTTCTCTAATGGGAAATAGCTGCTTCAGTGTGAGAGGGCTAGTTCCCATTAGACAAGAGGACCTTTCTGCCTCTCCAGGTCAGAGGGCCATTTCTCTAATGGGAAATAGCTGCGTCAGTGTGAGTAGGCTAGTTCCTATTAGACAAAAGGACCTTTCTGCCTCTCCAGGTCAGAGGGACGTTTCTCTAATGGGAAATAGCTGCTTCAGTGTTAGTGGGCTAGTTCCCATTAGAAAGAGGACCTGTTCTGCCTCTCCAGGTCGGAGGGCCGTTTCACTAATGGTAAATAACTGCTTCAGTGTGAATAGGCTAGCTCCCAATAGACGGAAGGACCTTTCTGCCTCTCCAGGTCAGAGGGCCGTTTCTCGAATGGGAAATAACTGCTTCAGTGTGAGTGGGCTAGTTCCCATTAGAGGAGGGGACGTTTCTGCCTCTCATGGTCAGAAGGCCGTTTCTCTAATGGGAATAGCTGCTTCAGTGTGAGTGGGCTAGATCCCATTAGACGAGAGGACCTTTCTGCCTCTCCAGATCGGAGGGCCGTTTCTCTAATGGGAAAGAGTTGCTTCACTGTAAGTGGGCTCGTTCCCATTAGACAGGGGGACCTTTCTGCCTCTCCAGGTCGGGGGCCGTTTCTCTAATGGGAAATAGCTGCTTCAGTGTGGGTGGGCTAGTTCCCATTAGACAAAAGGACCGTTCTGCCTCTCCAGGTCGGAGGGCCGTTTATCTAATGGGAAATAGCTGCTTCAGTGTGAGTGGGCTAGTTCCCATTATACAAAGGGACCTTTCTGCTTCTGCAGGTCGGAGGGCCATTTCTCTAATGAGAAATAGCTGATTCAGTGTGAATAGGCTACTTTCCATTAGACGCGAGGACCTTTCTGCCTCTCCAGTTTGGAGGGCCGTTTCTCTAATGGGAAATAGCTGCTTCAGTGTGAGTGGAATAGTTTTCATTAGATGAAAAGGACCTTTTTACTTCTCCAGGTTGGAGTGCCGGTTCTCTAATGGGAAATAGCTGCTTCAGTGTGAGTGGCCTAGTTCCCATATACGAGGGGACATTTCTGTCTCTCCAGGTCAGAGTGACGTTTCTATAATGGGAAATAGCTGCTTCAGTGTGAGTGGTCTAGTTCCCATGAGACGAGATGACCTTTCTGCCTCTCCAGGTCGGAGGGCCGTTCCTCTAAAGGGAAATAGCTGCTTTAGGGTGGGTGGGCTAGTTCCCATTAGACAAGGGGACCTTTCTGCCTCTCCAGGCCAGAGGGCAGTTTCTGTAATGGGAAATAGCTGCTTCAGTGTGAGTGGGTTAGTTCCCATTAGATGAAAGGACCTCTCTGCCTTTCCACGTCGGAGGTTTGTTTCTCTAATGGGAAATAGCTGCTTCAGTGTGAGTGGTCTAGTTCCTATGAGACGAGAGGTCCTTTCTGCCTCTCCAGGTCAGAGGGCCGTTGCTCTAAAGGGAAATAGCTGCTTTAGTGTGGGTGGGCTAGTTCCCATTAGACAAGGGGACCTTTCTGCCTCTCCAGGCCAGAGGGCAGTTTCTCTAATGGGAAATAGCTGCTTCAGTGTGAGTGGGCTAGTTCCCATTAGACAAAAGGATCTTTCTGCCTCTCCAGGTCAGAGGGCCATTTCTCTAATGGGAAATTGCTGCTTCAGTGTGAGTGGGCTAGTTCCCATTAGATGAAAGGAACTCTCTGCCTCTCCACGTCGGAGGTTTGTTTCTCTAATGGGAAATATCTGCTTCAGTGTGAGTGAGCTAGTTCCCATTAGACGAGGGGACCTTTCTATCTTTCCAGGTCGTAGGGCCGTTTCTCTAACCAGAAACAGCTGCTTCAGTGTGAGTGGGCACGTTCCCATTAGACGAGGGGACCTTTCTGCCTCTCCATGTCGGAGTGGTGTTCTCTAACGGGAAAGAGCTGCTTCAGTGTGAGTGGGCTAGTTCCCATTAGACGAAAGGACCTTTCTGCCTCTACAGGTCGGAAGGCCGTTTCTCCAATGGGAAATAGGTGCTTCAGTGCGAGTGGGCTAGTTCCCATTAGACAAAAGGACCTTTCTGCCTCTCCAGGTCGGAGGGCCATTTCTCTGATGGGAAATAGCTGCTTCAGTGTGAGTGGGCTAGTTCCCATTAGACGAGGGGACATTTCTGCGTCTCCAGGTCGGAGGGACGTTTCTATAATGCGAAATAGCTGCTTCAGTGTGAGTGGTCTAGTTCCCATGAGACAAGAGGACCTTTCTGCCTCTCCAGGTCGGAGGGCCGTTCCTCTAAAGGGAAATAGCTGCTTCAGTGTGAGTGGGCTAGTTCCCATTAGACAAGGGGACATTTCTGCCTCTCCAGGCCGGAGGGACGTTTCTGTAATGGGAAATAGCAGCTTCAGTGTGAGTGGTCGAGTTCCCATGAGAGGAGAGGACCTTTCTGCCTCTCCAGGTCGGAGGGCCGTTCCCCTAAAGGGAAATAGCTGCTTCAGTGTGGGTGGGCTAGTTCCCATTAGACAAGGGGACCTTTCTGCCTCTCCAGGCCAGAGGGCCGTTCCCCTAAAGGGAAATAGCTGCTTCAGTGTGAGTGGGCTAGTTCCCATTAGACAAGAGGACCTTTCTGTCTCTGCAGGTTAGAGGGCCGTTTCTCTAATGGGAAATAGCTGCTTCAGTGTGAGTGGGCTAGTTCCCATTAGACAAGAGGACCTTGCTGCCTCTGCAGGTTAGAGGGCTGTTTCTCTAATGGGAAATAGCTGCTTCAGTGTGAGTGGGCTAGCTCCCATTAGACGAGGGGACCTTTCTGCCTCTCCAGGTCGAAGGGCCGTTTCTCTTATGGAAAATAGCTGCTTCAGTGTGAGTGGGCTAGTTCCCATTAGAGGAGGGGACGTTTCCGCCTCTCATGGTCAGAGGGCCATTTCTCTTTTGGGAATAGCTGCTTCAGTGTGAGTGGGCTAGTTCCCATTAGACGAGAGCACTTTTCTGCCTCTCCAGATCGGAGGGCCGTTTCTCTAATGGGAAATACTTGCTTCACTGTGAGTGGGCTAGTTCCCATTAGACAGGGGGACCTTTCTGCCTCTCCAGGTCGGGGGCTGATTCTCTAAGGGGAAATAGCTGCTTCAGTGTGAGTGGGCTAGTTACCATTAGACGAGGGGATCTTTCTGACTCTCCAGATCGCAGGGCAGATTCTCTAATGGGAAATAGCTGCTTCAGTGTGGTTGGGCTAGCTCCCATTAGACAAAAAGACCTTTCTGCCTCTCCAGGTCGGAGGTCTGTTTCTCTAACGGGAAATAGCTGCTTCGGTGTGTGTGGGCTAGTTCCCATTAGACGAAAGGACCTTTCTGCCTCTACAGGTCGTAGGGCCATTTCTCTGATGGAAAATAGCTGCTTCAGTGTGGGTGGGCTAGTTCCCATTAGACGAGGGGACATGTCTGCCTCTCCTTGTCGGAGTGACGTTTCTATAATGGGAAATAGCTGCTTCAGTGTGAGTGGTCTAGTTCCTATGAGACGAGAGGACCTTTCTGCCTCTCCAGGTCAGAGGGCCGTTCCTCTAAAGGGAAATAGCTGCTTTAGTGTGGGTGGGCTAGTTCCCATTAGACAAGGGGACCTTTCTGCCTCTCCAGGCCAGAGGACAGTTTCTCTAATGGGAAATAGCTGCTTCAGTGTGAGTGGGCTAGTTCCCATTAGACAAAAGGATCTTTCTGCCTCTCCACGTCAGAGGGCCGTTTCTCTAATGGGAAATTGCTGCTTCAGTGTGAGTGGGCTAGTTCCCATTAGATGAAAGGACCTCTCTGCCTCTCCACATCGGAGGATCGTTTCTCTAATGGGAAATAGCTGCTTCAGTGTGAGTGGGCTAGTTCCCATTAGACGAGGGGACCTTTCTATCTTTCCAGGTCGTAGGGCCGTTTCTCTAACCGGAAACAGCTGCTTCAGTGTGAGTGGGTACGTTCCCATTAGACGAGGGAACCTTTCTGCCTCTCCAGGTTGGAGGGGTGTTCTCTAACGGGAAACAGCTTCTTCAGTGTGAGTGAGCTAGTTCCCATTAGACGAAAGGACCTTTCTGCCTTTACGGGTCGGAAAGCCGTTTCTCCAATGGGAAATAGGTGCTTCAGTGTGAGTGGGCTAGTTCCCATTAGACAAGAGGACCTTTCTGCCTCTGCAGGTTAGAGGGCCGTTTCTCTAATGGGAAATAGCTGCTTCAGTGTGAGTGGGCTAGTTCCCATGAGACGAGAGGACCTTTCTGTGTCTGCAGGTTAGATGGCCGTTTCTCTAAAGGGAAATAGCTGATTCAGTGTGAGTGGGCTAGTTCCCATTAGACGAGGGGACATTTCTGCCTCTCCAGGTCGGAGTGACGTTTCTATAATGGGAAATAGCTGCTTCAGTGTGAGTGGTCTAGTTCCTATGAGACAAGAGGACCTTTCTGCCTCTCCAGGTCAGAGGGCCGTTCCTCCAAAGGGAAATAGCTGCTTTAGTGTGGGTGGGCTAGTTCCCATTAGACAGGGGGACCTTTCTGCCTCTCCAGGCCAGAGGGCAGTTTCTCTAATGGGAAATAGCTGCTTCAGTGTGAGTGGGCTAGTTCCCATTAGACAAAAGGATCTTTCTGCCTCTCTAGGTCAGAGGGCCGTTTCTCTAATGGGAAATTGCTGCTTCAGTGTGAGTGCGCTAGTTCCCATTAGATGAAAGGACCTCTCTGCCTCTCCACGTCGGAGGTTCGTTTCTCTAATGGGAAATAGCTGCTTCAGTGTGAGTGTTCTAGTTCCTATGAAACGAGAGGACCTTTCTGCCTCTCCAGGTCAGAGGGCCGTTCCTCTAAAGGGAAATAGCTGCTTTAGTGTGGGTGGGCTAGTTCCCATTAGACAAGGGGACCTTTCTGCCTCTCCAGGCCAGAGGACAGTTTCTCTAATGGGAAATAGCTGTTTCAGTGTGAGTGGGCTAGTTCCCATTAGACAAAAGGATCTTTCTGCCTCTCCACGTCAGAGGGCCGTTTCTCTAATGGGAAATTGCTGCTTCAGTGTGAGTGGGCTAGTTCCCATTAGATGAAAGGACCTCTCTGCCTCTCCACATCGGAGGATTGTTTCTCTAATGGGAAATAGCTGCTTCAGTGTGAGTGGGCTAGTTCCCATTAGACGAGGGGACCTTTCTATCTTTCCAGGTCGTAGGGCCGTTTCTCTAACCGGAAACAGCTGCTTCAGTGTGAGTGGGTACGTTCCCATTAGACGAGGGAACCTTTCTGCCTCTCCAGGTTGGAGGGGTGTTCTCTAACGGGAAACAGCTTCTTCAGTGTGAGTGAGCTAGTTCCCATTAGACGAAAGGACCTTTCTGCCTTTACGGGTCGGAAAGCCGTTTCTCCAATGGGAAATAGGTGCTTCAGTGTGAGTGGGCTAGTTCCCATTAGACAAGAGGACCTTTCTGCCTCTGCAGGTTAGAGGGCCGTTTCTCTAATGGGAAATAGCTGCTTCAGTGTGAGTGGGCTAGTTCCCATGAGACGAGAGGACCTTTCTGTGTCTGCAGGTTAGATGGCCATTTCTCTAAAGGGAAATAGCTGATTCAGTGTGAGTGGGCTAGTTCCCATTAGACGAGGGGACATTTCTGCCTCTCCAGGTCGGAGTGACGTTTCTATAATGGGAAATAGCTGCTTCAGTGTGAGTGGTCTAGTTCCTATGAGACAAGAGGACCTTTCTGCCTCTCCAGGTCAGAGGGCCGTTCCTCCAAAGGGAAATAGCTGCTTTAGTGTGGGTGGGCTAGTTCCCATTAGACAGGGGGACCTTTCTGCCTCTCCAGGCCAGAGGGCAGTTTCTCTAATGGGAAATAGCTGCTTCAGTGTGAGTGGGCTAGTTCCCATTAGACAAAAGGATCTTTCTGCCTCTCTAGGTCAGAGGGCCGTTTCTCTAATGGGAAATTGCTGCTTCAGTGTGAGTGGGCTAGTTCCCATTAGATGAAAGGACCTCTCTGCCTCTCCACGTCGGAGGTTCGTTTCTCTAATGGGAAATAGCTGCTTCAGTGTGAGTGGGCTAGTTCCCATTAGACGAGGGGATCTTTCTGTCTCTGCAGGTTAGAGGGCCGTTTCTCTAATGGGAAATAGCTGCTTCAGTGTGAGTGGGCTAGTTACCATTAGACGAGGGGATCTTTCTGACTCTCCAGATAGCAGGGCAGATTCTCTAATGGGAAATAGCTGCTTCAGTGTGGTTGGGCTAGCTCTCATTAGACAAAAGGACCTTTCTGCCTCTCCAGGTCGGAGGGCTGTTTCTCTAACGGGAAATAGCTGCTTCGGTGTGAGTGGGCTAGTTCCCATTAGACGAAAGGACCTTTCTGCCTCTACAGGCCGGAAGGCCGGTTCTCCAATGGGAAATAGGTGCTTCAGTGTGAGTGGGCTAGTTCCCATTAGACAAAAGGACCTTTCTGCCTCTCCAGGTCGGAGGGCCATTTCTCTGATGGGAAATATCTGCTTCAGTGTGAGTGGGCTAGTTCCCATTAGACGAGGGGACATTTCTGCGTCTCCAGGTCGGAGGGACGTTTCTATAATGGGAAATAGCTGCTTCAGTGTGAGTGGGCTAGTTCCCATTAGACAAGAGGACCTTTCTGCCTCTGCAGGTTAGAGGGCCGTTTCTCTAATGGGAAATAGCTGCTTTAGTGTGAGTGGGCTAGCTCCCATTAGACGAGGGGACCTTTCTGCCTCTCCAGGTCGAAGGGCCGTTTCTCTAATGGAAAATAGCTGCTTCAGTGTGAGTGGGCTAGTTCCCATTAGAGGAGGGGACGTTTCTGCCTCTCATGGTCAGAGGGCCATTTCTCTAATGGGAATAGCTGCTTCAGTGTGAGTGGGCTAGTTCCCATTAGACGAGAGGACCTTTCTGCCTCTCCAGGTCGGGGGCCGTTTCTCTAATGGGAAATAGCTGCTTCAGTGTGAGTGGGCTAGTTACCATTAGACGAGGGGATCTTTCTGACTCTCCAGATCGCAGGGCAGATTCTCTAATGGGAAATAGCTGCTTCAGTGTGGTTGGGCTAGTTCTCATTAGATGAAAGGACCTCTCTGCCTCTCCAGGTCGGAGGGCTGTTTCTCTAACGGGAAATAGCTGCTTCGGTGTGAGTGGGCTAGTTCCCATTAGACGAAAGGACCTTTCTGCCTCTACAGGTCGGAAGGCCGTTTCTCCAATGGGAAATAGGTGCTTCAGTGTGAGTGGGCTAGTTCCCATTAGACAAAAGGACCTTTCTGCCTCTCCAGGTCGGAGGGCCATTTCTCTGATGGGAAATAGCTGCTTCAGTGTGAGTGGGCTAGTTCCCATTAGACAAAAGGACCCTTCTGCCTTTCCACGTCGGAGGGCCATTTCTCTGATGGGAAATAGCTGCTTCAGTGTGAGTGGGCTAGTTCCCATTAGACGAGGGGACATTTCTGCCTCTCCAGGCCGGAGGGACGTTTCTGTAATGGGAAATAGCAGCTTCAGTGTGAGTGGTCGAGTTCCCATGAGAGGAGAGGACCTTTCTGCCTCTCCAGGTCGGAGGGCCGTTCCCCTAAAGGGAAATAGCTGCTTCAGTGTGGGTGGGCTAGTTCCCATTAGACAAGGGGACCTTTCTGCCTCTCCAGGCCAGAGGGCCGTTCCCCTAAAGGGAAATAGCTGCTTCAGTGTGAGTGGGCTAGTTCCCATTAGACAAGAGGACCTTTCTGTCTCTGTAGGTTAGAGGGCCGTTTCTCTAATGGGAAATAGCTGCTTCAGTGTGAGTGGGCTAGTTCCCATTAGACAAGAGGACCTTGCTGCCTCTGCAGGTTAGAGGGCTGTTTCTCTAATGGGAAATAGCTGTTTCAGTGTGAGTGGGCTAGCTCCCATTAGACGAGGGGACCTTTCTGCCTCTCCAGGTCGAAGGGCCGTTTCTCTAATGGAAAATAGCTGCTTCAGTGTGAGTGGGCTAGTTCCCATTAGAGGAGGGGACGTTTCGGCCTCTCATGGTCAGAGGGCCATTTCTCTTTTGGGAATAGCTGCTTCAGTGTGAGTGGGCTAGTTCCCATTAGACGAGAGCACTTTTCTGCCTCTCCAGATCGGAGGGCCGTTTCTCTAATGGGAAATACTTGCTTCACTGTGAGTGGGCTAGTTCCCATTAGACAGGGGGACCTTTCTGCCTCTCCAGGACGGGGACTGATTCTCTAAGGGGAAATAGCTGCTTCAGTGTGAGTGGGCTAGTTACCATTAGACGAGGGGATCTTTCTGACTCTCCAGATCGCAGGGCAGATTCTCTAATGGGAAATAGCTGCTTCAGTGTGGTTGGGCTAGCTCCCATTAGACAAAAAGACCTTTCTGCCTCTCCAGGTCGGAGGGCTGTTTCTCTAACGGGAAATAGCTGCTTCGGTGTGAGTGGGCTAGTTCCCATTAGACGAAAGGACCTTTCTGCCTCTACAGGCCGGAAGGCCGTTTCTCCAATGGGAAATAGGTGCTTCAGTGTGAGTGGGCTAGTTCCCATTAGACAAAAGGACCTTTCTGCCTCTCCAGGTCGTAGGGCCATTTCTCTGATGGAAAATAGCTGCTTCAGTGTGGGTGGGCTAGTTCCCATTAGACGAGGGGACATGTCTGCCTCTCCTTGTCGGAGTGACGTTTCTATAATGGGAAATAGCTGCTTCAGTGTGAGTGGTCTAGTTCCTATGAGACGAGAGGACCTTTCTGCCTCTCCAGGTCAGAGGGCCGTTCCTCTAAAGGGAAATAGCTGCTTTAGTGTGGGTGGGCTAGTTCCCATTAGACAAGGGGACCTTTCTGCCTCTCCAGGCCAGAGGACAGTTTCTCTAATGGGAAATAGCTGCTTCAGTGTGAGTGGGCTAGTTCCCATTAGACAAAAGGATCTTTCTGCCTCTCCACGTCAGAGGGCCGTTTCTATAATGGGAAATTGCTGCTTCAGTGTGAGTGGGCTAGTTCCCATTAGATGAAAGGACCTCTCTGCCTCTCCACATCGGAGGATCGTTTCTCTAATGGGAAATAGCTGCTTCAGTGTGAGTGGGCTAGTTCCCATTAGACGAGGGGACCTTTCTATCTTTCCAGGTCGTAGGGCCGTTTCTCTAACCGGAAACAGCTGCTTCAGTGTGAGTGGGTACGTTCCCATTAGACGAGGGAACCTTTCTGCCTCTCCAGGTTGGAGGGGTGTTCTCTAACGGGAAACAGCTTCTTCAGTGTGAGTGAGCTAGTTCCCATTAGACGAAAGGACCTTTCTGCCTTTACGGGTCGGAAAGCCGTTTCTCCAATGGGAAATAGGTGCTTCAGTGTGAGTGGGCTAGTTCCCATTAGACAAGAGGACCTTTCTGCCTCTGCAGGTTAGAGGGCCGTTTCTCTAATGGGAAATAGCTGCTTCAGTGTGAGTGGGCTAGTTCCCATGAGACGAGAGGACCTTTCTGTGTCTGCAGGTTAGATGGCCGTTTCTCTAAAGGGAAATAGCTCATTCAGTGTGAGTGGGCTAGTTCCCATTAGACGAGGGGACATTTCTGCCTCTCCAGGTCGGAGTGACGTTTCTATAATGGGAAATAGCTGCTTCAGTGTGAGTGGGCTAGCTCCCATTAGACGAGAGGCCCTTTCTGCCTCTCCAGGTCAGAGGGCCGTTCCTCCAAAGGGAAATAGCTGCTTTAGTGTGGGTGGGCTAGTTCCCATTAGACAGGGGGACCTTTCTGCCTCTCCACGTCGGAGGTTCGTTTCTCTAATGGGAAATAGCTGCTTCAGTGTGAGTGGGCTAGTTCCCATTAGACGAGGGGACCTTTCTATCTTTCCAGGTCGTAGGGCCGTTTCTCTAACCGGAAACAGCTGCTCCAGTGTGAGTGGGCACGTTCCCATTAGACAAGGGGACCTTTCTGCCTCTCCAGGTCAGAGGGGTGTTCTCTAACGGGAAACAGCTGCTTCAGTGTGAGTGGGCTTTTTCGCATTAGACGAAGGGACCTTTCTACCTCTACAGGTCGGAAGGCCGTTTCTCCAATGGGAAATAGGTGCTTCAGTGTGAGTGGGCTAGTTCCCATTAGACAAAAGGACCTTTCTGCCTCTCCAGGTCGGAGGGCCATTTCTCTGATGGGAAATAGCTGCTTCAGTGTGAGTGGGCTAGTTCCCATTAGAAGAGGGGACATTTCTGAGTCTCCAGGTCGGAGGGACGTTTCTATAATGGGAAATAGCTGCTTCAGTGTGAGTGGTCTAGTTCCCATGAGACGAGAGGACCTTTCTGCCTCTCCAGGTCAGAGGGTCGTTCCTCTAAAGGAAAATAGCTGCTTCAGTGTGGGTGGGCTAGTTCCCATTAGACAAGGGGACTTTTCTGCTTCTCCAGGCCAGAGGGCAGTTTCTCTAATGGGAAATAGCTGCTTCAGTGTAAGTGGGCTAATGCCCATTAGACGAGAGGACCTTTCTGTCTCTGAAGGGTAGAGGGTCGTTTCTCTAATGGGAAATAGCTGCTTCAGTGTGAGTGGGCTAGCTCCCATTAGACGAGAGGCCCTTTCTGCCTCTTCAGGTCAGAGGGCCGTTTCTCTAATGGGAAATAGCTGCGTCAGTGTGAGTGGGCTAGTTCCCATTAGACAAAAGGACCTTTCTGCCTCTCCAGCTCAGAGGGACGTGTCTCTAATGGGAAATAGCTGCTTCAGTGTGAGTGGGCTAGTTCCCATTAGACAAAAGGATCGTTCTGCCTCTCCAGGTCAGAGGGCCGTTTCTCTAATGGGAAATTGCTGCTTCAGTGTGAGTGGGCTAGTTCCCATATACGAGGGGACATTTCTGTCTCTCCAGGTCAGAGTGACGTTTCTATAATGGGAAATAGCTGCTTCAGTGTGAGTGGGCTAGTTCCCATTAGACGAGGGGACCTTTCTATCTTTCCAGGTCGTAGGGCCGTTTCTCTAACCGGAAACAGCTGCTTCAGTGTGAGTGGGTAGGTTCCCATTAGACGAGGGAACCTTTCTGCCTCTCCAGGTTGGAGGGGTGTTCTCTAACGGGAAACAGCTTCTTCAGTGTGAGTGAGCTAGTTCCCATTAGACGAAAGGACCTTTCTGCCTTTACGGGTCGGAAAGCCGTTTCTCCAATGGGAAATAGGTGCTTCAGTGTGAGTGGGCTAGTTCCCATTAGACAAGAGGACCTTTCTGCCTCTGCAGGTTAGAGGGCCGTTTCTCTAATGGGAAATAGCTGCTTCAGTGTGAGTGGGCTAGTTCCCATGAGACGAGAGGACCTTTCTGTGTCTGCAGGTTAGATGGCCGTTTCTCTAAAGGGAAATAGCTGATTCAGTGTGAGTGGGCTAGTTCCCATTAGACGAGGGGACATTTCTGCCTCTCCAGGTCGGAGTGACGTTTCTATAATGGGAAATAGCTGCTTCAGTGTGAGTGGTCTAGTTCCTATGAGACAAGAGGACCTTTCTGCCTCTCCAGGTCAGAGGGCCGTTCCTCCAAAGGGAAATAGCTGCTTTAGTGTGGGTGGGCTAGTTCCCATTAGACAGGGGGACCTTTCTGCCTCTCCAGGCCAGAGGGCAGTTTCTCTAATGGGAAATAGCTGCTTCAGTGTGAGTGGGCTAGTTCCCATTAGACAAAAGGATCTTTCTGCCTCTCTAGGTCAGAGGGCCGTTTCTCTAATGGGAAATTGCTGCTTCAGTGTGAGTGGGCTAGTTCCCATTAGATGAAAGGACCTCTCTGCCTCTCCACGTCGGAGGTTCGTTTCTCTAATGGGAAATAGCTGCTTCAGTGTGAGTG
Source organism: Ambystoma mexicanum (assembly GCF_040938575.1). Classification (NCBI taxonomy): domain Eukaryota; kingdom Metazoa; phylum Chordata; class Amphibia; order Caudata; family Ambystomatidae; genus Ambystoma; species Ambystoma mexicanum. The sequence goes on along the minus strand of NC_090926.1, from coordinate 234,904,290 downwards.
GGCTAGTTCCCATTAGACGAGGGGACCTTTCTATCTTTCCAGGTCGTAGGGCCGTTTCTCTAACCGGAAACAGCTGCTCCAGTGTGAGTGGGCACGTTCCCATTAGACAAGGGGACCTTTCTGCCTCTCCAGGTCAGAGGGGTGTTCTCTAACGGGAAACAGCTGCTTCAGTGTGAGTCGGCTTTTTCCCATTAGACGAACGGACCTTTCTACCTCTACAGGTCGGAAGGCCGTTTCTCCAATGGGAAATAGGTGCTTCAGTGTGAGTGGGCTAGTTCCCATTAGACAAAAGGACCTTTCTGCCTCTCCAGGTCGGAGGGCCATTTCTCTGATGGGAAATAGCTGCTTCAGTGTGAGTGGGCTAGTTCCCATTAGAAGAGGGGACATTTCTGAGTCTCCAGGTCGGAGGGACGTTTCTATAATGGGAAATAGCTGCTTCAGTGTGAGTGGTCTAGTTCCCATGAGACGAGAGGACCTTTCTGCCTCTCCAGGTCAGAGGGTCGTTCCTCTAAAGGAAAATAGCTGCTTCAGTGTGGGTGGGCTAGTTCCCATTAGACAAGGGGACTTTTCTGCTTCTCCAGGCCAGAGGGCAGTTTCTCTAATGGGAAATAGCTGCTTCAGTGTAAGTGGGCTAATGCCCATTAGACGAGAGGACCTTTCTGTCTCTGCAGGTTAGAGGGCCGTTTCTCTAATGGGAAATAGCTGCTTCAGTGTGAGTGGGCTAGTTCCCATTAGACAAGAGGACCTCTCTGCCTCTGCAGGTTAGAGGGTCGTTTCTCTAATGGGAAATAGCTGCTTCAGTGTGAGTGGGCTAGCTCCCATTAGACGAGAGGCCCTTTCTGCCTCTTCAGGTCAGAGGGCCGTTTCTCTAATGGAAAATAGCTGCGTCAGTGTGAATGGGCTAGTTCCCATTAGACAAAAGGACCTTTCTGCCTCTCCAGGTCAGAGGGACGTGTCTCTAATGGGAAATAGCTGCTTCAGTGTGAGTGGGCTAGTTCCCATTAGACAAAAGGACCGTTCTGCCTCTCCAGGTCAGAGGGCCGTTTCTCTAATGGGAAATTGCTGCTTCAGTGTGAGTGGGCTAGTTCCCATTAGATGAAAGGACCTCTCTGCTTCTCCACGTCGGAGGTTCGTTTCTCTAATGGGAAATAGCTGCTTCAGTGTGAGTGGGCTAGTTCCCATTAGACGAGGGGACCTTTCTCCCTCTCCAGGTCGGAGGGGTGTTCTCTAACGGAAACAGCTTCTTCAGTGTGAGTGAGCTAGTTCCCATTAGACGAAAGGACCTTTCTGCCTTTACGGGTCGGAAAGCCGTTTCTCCAATGGGAAATAGGTGCTTCAGTGTGAGTGGGCTAGTTCCCATTAGACAAGAGGACCTTTCTGCCTCTGCAGGTTAGAGGGCCGTTTCTCTAATGGGAAATAGCTGCTTCAGTGTGAGTGGGCTAGTTCCCATGAGACGAGAGGACCTTTCTGTGTCTGCAGGTTAGATGGCCGTTTCTCTAAAGGGAAATAGCTGATTCAGTGTGAGTGGGCTAGTTCCCATTAGACGAGTGGACATTTCTGCCTCTCCAGGTCGGAGTGACGTTTCTATAATGGGAAATAGCTGCTTCAGTGTGAGTGGTCTAGTTCCTATGAGACAAGAGGACCTTTCTGCCTCTCCAGGTCAGAGGGCCGTTCCTCCAAAGGGAAATAGCTGCTTTAGTGTGGGTGGGCTAGTTCCCATTAGACAGGGGGACCTTTCTGCCTCTCCACGTCGGAGGTTCGTTTCTCTTATGGGAAATAGCTGCTTCAGTGTGAGTGGGCTAGTTCCCATTAGACGAGGGGACCTTTCTATCTTTCCAGGTCGTAGGGCCGTTTCTCTCACCGGAAACAGCTGCTCCAGTGTGAGTGGGCACGTTCCCATTAGACAAGGGGACCTTTCTGCCTCTCCAGGTCAGAGGGGTGTTCTCTAACGGGAAACAGCTGCTTCAGTGTGAGTGGGCTTTTTCGCATTAGACGAAGGGACCTTTCTACCTCTACAGGTCGGAAGGCCGTTTCTCCAATGGGAAATAGGTGCTTCAGTGTGAGTGGGCTAGTTCCCATTAGACAAAAGGACCTTTCTGCCTCTCCAGGTCGGAGGGCCATTTCTCTGATGGGAAATAGCTGCTTCAGTGTGAGTGGGCTAGTTCCCATTAGAAGAGGGGACATTTCTGAGTCTCCAGGTCGGAGGGACGTTTCTATAATGGGAAATAGCTGCTTCAGTGTGAGTGGTCTAGTTCCCATGAGACGAGAGGACCTTTCTGCCTCTCCAGGTCAGAGGGTCGTTCCTCTAAAGGAAAATAGCTGCTTCAGTGTGGGTGGGCTAGTTCCCATTAGACAAGGGGACTTTTCTGCTTCTCCAGGCCAGAGGGCAGTTTCTCTAATGGGAAATAGCTGCTTCAGTGTAAGTGGGCTAATGCCCATTAGACGAGAGGACCTTTCTGTCTCTGCAGGTTAGAGGGTCGTTTCTCTAATGGGAAATAGCTGCTTCAGTGTGAGTGGGCTAGCTCCCATTAGACGAGAGGCCCTTTCTGCCTCTTCAGGTCAGAGGGCCGTTTCTCTAATGGGAAATAGCTGCGTCAGTGTGAGTGGGCTAGTTCCCATTAGACAAAAGGACCTTTCTGCCTCTCCAGCTCAGAGGGACGTGTCTCTAATGGGAAATAGCTGCTTCAGTGTGAGTGGGCTAGTTCCCATTAGACAAAAGGATCGTTCTGCCTCTCCAGGTCAGAGGGCCGTTTCTCTAATGGGAAATTGCTGCTTCAGTGTGAGTGGGCTAGTTCCCATATACGAGGGGACATTTCTGTCTCTCCAGGTCAGAGTGACGTTTCTATAATGGGAAATAGCTGCTTCAGTGTGAGTGGGCTAGTTCCCATTAGACGAGGGGACCTTTCTATCTTTCCAGGTCGTAGGGCCGTTTCTCTAACCGGAAACAGCTGCTTCAGTGTGAGTGGGTAGGTTCCCATTAGACGAGGGAACCTTTCTGCCTCTCCAGGTTGGAGGGGTGTTCTCTAACGGGAAACAGCTTCTTCAGTGTGAGTGAGCTAGTTCCCATTAGACGAAAGGACCTTTCTGCCTTTACGGGTCGGAAAGCCGTTTCTCCAATGGGAAATAGGTGCTTCAGTGTGAGTGGGCTAGTTCCCATTAGACAAGAGGACCTTTCTGCCTCTGCAGGTTAGAGGGCCGTTTCTCTAATGGGAAATAGCTGCTTCAGTGTGAGTGGGCTAGTTCCCATGAGACGAGAGGACCTTTCTGTGTCTGCAGGTTAGATGGCCGTTTCTCTAAAGGGAAATAGCTGATTCAGTGTGAGTGGGCTAGTTCCCATTAGACGAGGGGACATTTCTGCCTCTCCAGGTCGGAGTGACGTTTCTATAATGGGAAATAGCTGCTTCAGTGTGAGTGGTCTAGTTCCTATGAGACAAGAGGACCTTTCTGCCTCTCCAGGTCAGAGGGCCGTTCCTCCAAAGGGAAATAGCTGCTTTAGTGTGGGTGGGCTAGTTCCCATTAGACAGGGGGACCTTTCTGCCTCTCCAGGCCAGAGGGCAGTTTCTCTAATGGGAAATAGCTGCTTCAGTGTGAGTGGGCTAGTTCCCATTAGACAAAAGGATCTTTCTGCCTCTCTAGGTCAGAGGGCCGTTTCTCTAATGGGAAATTGCTGCTTCAGTGTGAGTGGGCTAGTTCCCATTAGATGAAAGGACCTCTCTGCGTCTCCACGTCGGAGGTTCGTTTCTCTAATGGGAAATAGCTGCTTCAGTGTGAGTGGGCTAGTTCCCATTAGACGAGGGGACCTTTCTATCTTTCCAGGTCGTAGGGCCGTTTCTCTAACCGGAAACAGCTGCTCCAGTGTGAGTGGGCACGTTCCCATTAGACAAGGGGACCTTTCTGCCTCTCCAGGTCAGAGGGGTGTTCTCTAACGGGAAACAGCTGCTTCAGTGTGAGTCGGCTTTTTCCCATTAGACGAACGGACCTTTCTACCTCTACAGGTCGGAAGGCCGTTTCTCCAATGGGAAATAGGTGCTTCAGTGTGAGTGGGCTAGTTCCCATTAGACAAAAGGACCTTTCTGCCTCTCCAGGTCGGAGGGCCATTTCTCTGATGGGAAATAGCTGCTTCAGTGTGAGTGGGCTAGTTCCCATTAGAAGAGGGGACATTTCTGAGTCTCCAGGTCGGAGGGACGTTTCTATAATGGGAAATAGCTGCTTCAATGTGAGTGGTCTAGTTCCCATGAGACGAGAGGACCTTTCTGCCTCTCCAGGTCAGAGGGTCGTTCCTCTAAAGGAAAATAGCTGCTTCAGTGTGGGTGGGCTAGTTCCCATTAGACAAGGGGACTTTTCTGCTTCTCCAGGCCAGAGGGCAGTTTCTCTAATGGGAAATAGCTGCTTCAGTGTAAGTGGGCTAATGCCCATTAGACGAGAGGACCTTTCTGTCTCTGCAGGTTAGAGGGCCGTTTCTCTAATGGGAAATAGCTGCTTCAGTGTGAGTGGGCTAGTTCCCATTAGACAAGAGGACCTCTCTGCCTCTGCAGGTTAGAGGGTCGTTTCTCTAATGGGAAATAGCTGCTTCAGTGTGAGTGGGCTAGCTCCCATTAGACGAGAGGCCCTTTCTGCCTCTTCAGGTCAGAGGGCCGTTTCTCTAATGGAAAATAGCTGCGTCAGTGTGAATGGGCTAGTTCCCATTAGACAAAAGGACCTTTCTGCCTCTCCAGGTCAGAGGGACGTGTCTCTAATGGGAAATAGCTGCTTCAGTGTGAGTGGGCTAGTTCCCATTAGACAAAAGGACCGTTCTGCCTCTCCAGGTCAGAGGGCCGTTTCTCTAATGGGAAATTGCTGCTTCAGTGTGAGTGGGCTAGTTCCCATTAGATGAAAGGACCTCTCTGCTTCTCCACGTCAGAGGTTCGTTTCTCTAATGGGAAATAGCTGCTTCAGTGTGAGTGGGCTAGTTCCCATTAGACGAGGGGACCTTTCTCCCTCTCCAGGTCGGAGGGGTGTTCTCTAAAAGAAACAGCTGCTTCAGTGTGAGTGGGCTAGTTCGCATTAGACGAAAGGACCTTTCTGCCTCTACAGGTAGGAAGGCCGTTTCTCCAATGGGAAATAGGTGCTTCAGTGTCAGTGGGCTAGTTCCCATTAGACAAAAAGACCTTTCTGCCTCTCCAGGCCAGAGGGCAGTTTCTATAATGGGAAATAGCTGCTTCATTGTGAGTGGTCTAGTTCCCATGAGACGAGAGGACCTTTCTGCCTCTCCAGGTCGGAGGGCCGTTCCTCTAAAGGGAAATAGCTGCTTCAGTGTGGGTGGGCTAGTTCCCATTAGACAAGGGGACCTTTCTGCCTCTCCAGGCCAGAGGGCAGGTTCTCTAATGGGAAGTAGCTGCTTCAGTGTGAGTGGGCTAGTTCTCATTAGACGAGAGGACCTTTCTGTCTCTGCAGGTTAGAGGGCCGTTTCTCTAATGGGAAATAGCTGCTTCAGTGTGAGAGGGCTAGTTCCCATTAGACAAGAGGACCTTTCTGCCTCTGCAGGTTAGAGTGCCGTTTCTCTAATGGGAAATAGCTGCTTCAGTGGGAGTGGGCTAGCTCCCATTAGACGAGAGGCCCTTTCTGCCTCTCCAGGTCAGAGGGCCATTTCTCTAATGGGAAATAGCTGCGTCAGTGTGAGTAGGCTAGTTCCTATTAGACAAAAGGACCTTTCTGCCTCTCCAGGTCAGATGGACGTTTCTCTAATGGGAAATAGCTGCTTCAGTGTTAGTGGGCTAGTTCCCATTAGAAAGAGGACCTGTTCTGCCTCTCCAGGTCGGAGGGCCGTTTCACTAATGGTAAATAACTGCTTCAGTGTGAATAGGCTAGCTCCCAATAGACGGAAGGACCTTTCTGCCTCTCCAGGTCAGAGGGCCGTTTCTCGAATGGGAAATAACTGCTTCAGTGTGAGTGGGCTAGTTCCCATTAGAGGAGGGGACGTTTCTGCCTCTCATGGTCAGAAGGCCGTTTCTCTAATGGGAATAGCTGCTTCAGTGTGAGGGGCTAGATCCCATTAGACGAGAGGACCTTTCTGCCTCTCCAGATCGGAGGGCCGTTTCTCTAATGGGAAAGAGTTGCTTCACTGTAAGTGGGCTAGTTCCCATTAGACAGGGGGACCTTTCTGCCTCTCCAGGTCGGAGGCCGTTTCTCTAATGGGAAATAGCTGCTTCAGTGTGGGTGGGTTAGTTCCCATTAGACAAAAGGACCTTTCTGCCTCTCCAGGTCGGAGGGCCGTTTATCTAATGGGAAATAGCTGCTTCAGTGTGAGTGGGCTAGTTCCCATTATACAAAGGGACCTTTCTGCTTCTGCAGGTCGGAGGGCCATTTCTCTAATGAGAAATAGCTGATTCAGTGTGAATAGGCTACTTTCCATTAGACGCGAGGACCTTTCTGCCTCTCCACTTTGGAGGGCCGTTTCTCTAATGGGAAATAGCTGCTTCAGTGTGAGTGGAATAGTTTTCATTAGATGAAAAGGACCTTTTTACTTCTCCAGGTTGGAGTGCCGGTTCTCTAATGGGAAATAGCTGCTTCAGTGTGAGTGGCCTAGTTCCCATATACGAGGGGACATTTCTGTCTCTCCAGGTCAGAGTGACGTTTCTATAATGGGAAATAGCTGCTTCAGTGTGAGTGGTCTAGTTCCCATGAGACGAGAGGACCTTTCTGCCTCTCCAGGTCGGAGGGCCGTTCCTCTAAAGGGAAATAGCTGCTTTAGTGTGGGTGGGCTAGTTCCCATTAGACAAGGGGACCTTTCTGCCTCTCCAGGCCAGAGGGCAGTTTCTGTAATGGGAAATAGCTGCTTCAGTGTGAGTGGGTTAGTTCCCATTAGAAGAAAGGACCTCTCTGCCTTTCCACGTCGGAGGTTTGTTTCTCTAATGGGAAATAGCTGCTTCAGTGTGAGTGGTCTAGTTCCTATGAGACGAGAGGTCCTTTCTGCCTCTCCAGGTCAGAGGGCCGTTGCTCTAAAGGGAAATAGCTGCTTTAATGTGGGTGGGCTAGTTCCCATTAGACAAGGGGACTTTTCTGCCTCTCCAGGCCAGAGGGCAGTTTCTCTAATGGGAAATAGCTGCTTCAGTGTGAGTGGGCTAGTTCCCATTAGACAAAAGGATCTTTCTGCCTCTCCAGGTCAGAGGGCCATTTCTCTAATGGGAAATTGCTGCTTCAGTGTGAGTGGGCTAGTTCCCATTAGAAGAGGGGACATTTCTGCGTCTCCAGGTCGGAGGGACGTTTCTATAATGCGAAATAGCTGCTTCAGTGTGAGTGGTCTAGTTCCCATGAGACAAGAGGACCTTTCTGCCTCTCCAGGTCGGAGGGCCGTTCCTCTAAAGGGAAATAGCTGCTTCAGTGTGAGTGGGCTAGTTCCCATTAGACGAGGGGACATTTCTGCCTCTCCAGGCCGGAGGGACGTTTCTGTAATGGGAAATAGCAGCTTCAGTGTGAGTGGTCGAGTTCCCATGAGAGGAGAGGACCTTTCTGCCTCTCCAGGTCGGAGGGCCGTTCCCCTAAAGGGAAATAGCTGCTTCAGTGTGGGTGGGCTAGTTCCCATTAGACAAGGGGACCTTTCTGCCTCTCCAGGCCAGAGGGCCGTTCCCCTAAAGGGAAATAGCTGCTTCAGTGTGAGTGGGCTAGTTCCCATTAGACAAGAGGACCTTTCTGTCTCTGCAGGTTAGAGGGCCGTTTCTCTAATGGGAAATAGCTGCTTCAGTGTGAGTGGGCTAGTTCCCATTAGACAAGAGGACCTTGCTGCCTCTGCAGGTTAGAGGGCTGTTTCTCTAATGGGAAATAGCTGCTTCAGTGTGAGTGGGCTAGCTCCCATTAGACGAGGGGACCTTTCTGCCTCTCCAGGTCGAAGGGCCGTTTCTCTAATGGAAAATAGCTGCTTCAGTGTGAGTGGGCTAGTTCCCATTAGAGGAGGGGACGTTTCCGCCTCTCATGGTCAGAGGGCCATTTCTCTTTTGGGAATAGCTGCTTCAGTGTGAGTGGGCTAGTTCCCATTAGACGAGAGCACTTTTCTGCCTCTCCAGATCGGAGGGCCGTTTCTCTAATGGGAAATACTTGCTTCACTGTGAGTGGGCTAGTTCCCATTAGACAGGGGGACCTTTCTGCCTCTCCAGGTCGGGGGCTGATTCTCTAAGGGGAAATAGCTGCTTCAGTGTGAGTGGGCTAGTTACCATTAGACGAGGGGATCTTTCTGACTCTCCAGATCGCAGGGCAGATTCTCTAATGGGAAATAGCTGCTTCAGTGTGGTTGGGCTAGCTCCCATTAGACAAAAAGACCTTTCTGCCTCTCCAGGTCGGAGGGCTGTTTCTCTAACGGGAAATAGCTGCTTCGGTGTGTGTGGGCTAGTTCCCATTAGACGAAAGGACCTTTCTGCCTCTACAGGTCGTAGGGCCATTTCTCTGATGGAAAATAGCTGCTTCAGTGTGGGTGGGCTAGTTCCCATTAGACGAGGGGACATGTCTGCCTCTCCTTGTCGGAGTGACGTTTCTATAATGGGAAATAGCTGCTTCAGTGTGAGTGGTCTAGTTCCTATGAGACGAGAGGACCTTTCTGCCTCTCCAGGTCAGAGGGCCGTTCCTCTAAAGGGAAATAGCTGCTTTAGTGTGGGTGGGCTAGTTCCCATTAGACAAGGGGACCTTTCTGCCTCTCCAGGCCAGAGGACAGTTTCTCTAATGGGAAATAGCTGCTTCAGTGTGAGTGGGCTAGTTCCCATTAGACAAAAGGATCTTTCTGCCTCTCCACGTCAGAGGGCCGTTTCTCTAATGGGAAATTGCTGCTTCAGTGTGAGTGGGCTAGTTCCCATTAGATGAAAGGACCTCTCTGCCTCTCCACATCGGAGGATCGTTTCTCTAATGGGAAATAGCTGCTTGAGTGTGAGTGGGCTAGTTCCCATTAGACGAGGGGACCTTTCTATCTTTCCAGGTCGTAGGGCCGTTTCTCTAACCGGAAACAGCTGCTTCAGTGTGAGTGGGTACGTTCCCATTAGACGAGGGAACCTTTCTGCCTCTCCAGGTTGGAGGGGTGTTCTCTAACGGGAAACAGCTTCTTCAGTGTGAGTGAGCTAGTTCCCATTAGACGAAAGGACCTATCTGCCTTTACGGGTCGGAAAGCCGTTTCTCCAATGGGAAATAGGTGCTTCAGTGTGAGTGGGCTAGTTCCCATTAGACAAGAGGACCTTTCTGCCTCTGCAGGTTAGAGGGCCGTTTCTCTAATGGGAAATAGCTGCTTCAGTGTGAGTGGGCTAGTTCCCATGAGACGAGAGGACCTTTCTGTGTCTGCAGGTTAGATGGCCGTTTCTCTAAAGGGAAATAGCTGATTCAGTGTGAGTGGGCTAGTTCCCATTAGACGAGGGGACATTTCTGCCTCTCCAGGTCGGAGTGACGTTTCTATAATGGGAAATAGCTGCTTCAGTGTGAGTGGTCTAGTTCCTATGAGACAAGAGGACCTTTCTGCCTCTCCAGGTCAGAGGGCCGTTCCTCCAAAGGGAAATAGCTGCTTTAGTGTGGGTGGGCTAGTTCCCATTAGACAGGGGGACCTTTCTGCCTCTCCAGGCCAGAGGGCAGTTTCTCTAATGGGAAATAGCTGCTTCAGTGTGAGTGGGCTAGTTCCCATTAGACAAAAGGATCTTTCTGCCTCTCTAGGTCAGAGGGCCGTTTCTCTAATGGGAAATTGCTGCTTCAGTGTGAGTGGGCTAGTTCCCATTAGATGAAAGGACCTCTCTGCCTCTCCACGTCGGAGGTTCGTTTCTCTAATGGGAAATAGCTGCTTCAGTGTGAGTGGTCTAGTTCCTATGAGACGAGAGGACCTTTCTGCCTCTCCAGGTCAGAGGGCCGTTCCTCTAAAGGGAAATAGCTGCTTTAGTGTGGGTGGGCTAGTTCCCATTAGACAAGGGGACCTTTCTGCCTCTCCAGGCCAGAGGACAGTTTCTCTAATGGGAAATAGCTGCTTCAGTGTGAGTGGGCTAGTTCCCATTAGACAAAAGGATCTTTCTGCCTCTCCACGTCAGAGGGCCGTTTCTCTAATGGGAAATTGCTGCTTCAGTGTGAGTGGGCTAGTTCCCATTAGATGAAAGGACCTCTCTGCCTCTCCACATCGGAGGATCGTTTCTCTAATGGGAAATAGCTGCTTCAGTGTGAGTGGGCTAGTTCCCATTAGACGAGGGGACCTTTCTATCTTTCCAGGTCGTAGGGCCGTTTCTCTAACCGGAAACAGCTGCTTCAGTGTGAGTGGGTACGTTCCCATTAGAAGAGGGAACCTTTCTGCCTCTCCAGGTTGGAGGGGTGTTCTCTAATGGGAAACAGCTTCTTCAGTGTGAGTGAGCTAGTTCCCATTAGACGAAAGGACCTTTCTGCCTTTACGGGTCGGAAAGCCGTTTCTCCAATGGGAAATAGGTGCTTCAGTGTGAGTGGGCTAGTTCCCATTAGACAAGAGGACCTTTCTGCCTCTGCAGGTTAGAGGGCCGTTTCTCTAATGGGAAATAGCTGCTTCAGTGTGAGTGGGCTAGTTCCCATGAGACGAGAGGACCTTTCTGTGTCTGCAGGTTAGATGGCCGTTTCTCTAAAGGGAAATAGCTGATTCAGTGTGAGTGGGCTAGTTCCCATTAGACGAGGGGACATTTTTGCCTCTCCAGGTCGGAGTGACGTTTCTATAATGGGAAATAGCTGCTTCAGTGTGAGTGGTCTAGTTCCTATGAGACAAGAGGACCTTTCTGCCTCTCCAGGTCAGAGGGCCGTTCCTCCAAAGGGAAATAGCTGCTTTAGTGTGGGTGGGCTAGTTCCCATTAGACAGGGGGACCTTTCTGCCTCTCCAGGCCAGAGGGCAGTTTCTCTAATGGGAAATAGCTGCTTCAGTGTGAGTGGGCTAGTTCCCATTAGACAAAAGGATCTTTCTGCCTCTCTAGGTCAGAGGGCCGTTTCTCTAATGGGAAATTGCTGCTTCAGTGTGAGTGGGCTAGTTCCCATTAGATGAAAGGACCTCTCTGCCTCTCCACGTCGGAGGTTCGTTTCTCTAATGGGAAATAGCTGCTTCAGTGTGAGTGGGCTAGTTCCCATTAGACGAGGGGATCTTTCTGTCTCTGCAGGTTAGAGGGCCGTTTCTCTAATGGGAAATAGCTGCTTCAGTGTGAGTGGGCTAGTTACCATTAGACGAGGGGATCTTTCTGACTCTCCAGATAGCAGGGCAGATTCTCTAATGGGAAATAGCTGCTTCAGTGTGGTTGGGCTAGCTCTCATTAGACAAAAGGACCTTTCTGCCTCTCCAGGTCGGAGGGCTGTTTCTCTAACGGGAAATAGCTGCTTCGGTGTGAGTGGGCTAGTTCCCATTAGACGAAAGGACCTTTCTGCCTCTACAGGCCGGAAGGCCGGTTCTCCAATGGGAAATAGGTGCTTCAGTGTGAGTGGGCTAGTTCCCATTAGACAAAAGGACCTTTCTGCCTCTCCAGGTCGGAGGGCCATTTCTCTGATGGGAAATATCTGCTTCAGTGTGAGTGGGCTAGTTCCCATTAGACGAGGGGACATTTCTGCGTCTCCAGGTCGGAGGGACGTTTCTATAATGGGAAATAGCTGCTTCAGTGTGAGTGGGCTAGTTCCCATTAGACAAGAGGACCTTTCTGCCTCTGCAGGTTAGAGGGCCGTTTCTCTAATGGGAAATAGCTGCTTTAGTGTGAGTGGGCTAGCTCCCATTAGACGAGGGGACCTTTCTGCCTCTCCAGGTCGAAGGGCCGTTTCTCTAATGGAAAATGGCTGCTTCAGTGTGAGTGGGCTAGTTCCCATTAGAGAAGGGGACGTTTCTGCCTCTCCAGGTCAGAGGGCCATTTCTCTAATGGGAATAGCTGCTTCAGTGTGAGTGGGCTAGTTCCCATTAGACGAGAGGACCTTTCTGCCTCTCCAGGTCGGGGGCCGTTTCTCTAATGGGAAATAGCTGCTTCAGTGTGAGTGGGCTAGTTACCATTAGACGAGGGGATCTTTCTGACTCTCCAGATCGCAGGGCAGATTCTCTAATGGGAAATAGCTGCTTCAGTGTGGTTGGGCTAGTTCCCATTAGATGAAAGGACCTCTCTGCCTCTCCAGGTCGGAGGGCTGTTTCTCTAACGGGAAATAGCTGCTTCGGTGTGAGTGGGCTAGTTCCCATTAGACGAAAGGACCTTTCTGCCTCTACAGGTCGGAAGGCCGTTTCTCCAATGGGAAATAGGTGCTTCAGTGTGAGTGGGCTAGTTCCCATTAGACAAAAGGACCTTTCTGCCTCTCCAGGTCGGAGGGCCATTTCTCTGATGGGAAATAGCTGCTTCAGTGTGAGTGGGCTAGTTCCCATTAGACAAAAGGACCCTTCTGCCTTTCCACGTCGGAGGGCCATTTCTCTGATGGGAAATAGCTGCTTCAGTGTGAGTGGGCTAGTTCCCATTAGACGAGGGGACATTTCTGCCTCTCCAGGCCGGAGGGACGTTTCTGTAATGGGAAATAGCAGCTTCAGTGTGAGTGGTCGAGTTCCCATGAGAGGAGAGGACCTTTCTGCCTCTCCAGGTCGGAGGGCCGTTCCCCTAAAGGGAAATAGCTGCTTCAGTGTGGGTGGGCTAGTTCCCATTAGACAAGGGGACCTTTCTGCCTCTCCAGGCCAGAGGGCCGTTCCCCTAAAGGGAAATAGCTGCTTCAGTGTGAGTGGGCTAGTTCCCATTAGACAAGAGGACCTTTCTGTCTCTGTAGGTTAGAGGGCCGTTTCTCTAATGGGAAATAGCTGCTTCAGTGTGAGTGGGCTAGTTCCCATTAGACAAGAGGACCTATCTGCCTCTGCAGGTTAGAGGGCTGTTTCTCTAATGGGAAATAGCTGCTTCAGTGTGAGTGGGCTAGCTCCCATTAGACGAGGGGACCTTTCTGCCTCTCCAGGTCGAAGGGCCGTTTCTCTAATGGAAAATAGCTGCTTCAGTGTGAGTGGGCTAGTTCCCATTAGAGGAGGGGACGTTTCCGCCTCTCATGGTCAAAGGGCCATTTCTCTTTTGGGAATAGCTGCTTCAGTGTGAGTGGGCTAGTTCCCATTAGACGAGAGCACTTTTCTGCCTCTCCAGATCGGAGGGCCGTTTCTCTAATGGGAAATACTTGCTTCACTGTGAGTGGGCTAGTTCCCATTAGACAGGGGGACCTTTCTGCCTCTCCAGGTCGGGGGCTGATTCTCTAAGGGGAAATAGCTGCTTCAGTGTGAGTGGGCTAGTTACCATTAGACGAGGGGATCTTTCTGACTCTCCAGATCGCAGGGCAGATTCTCTAATGGGAAATAGCTGCTTCAGTGTGGTTGGGCTAGCTCCCATTAGACAAAAAGACCTTTCTGCCTCTCCAGGTCGGAGGGCTGTTTCTCTAACGGGAAATAGCTGCTTCGGTGTGAGTGGGCTAGTTCCCATTAGACGAAAGGACCTTTCTGCCTCTACAGGCCGGAAGGCCGTTTCTCCAATGGGAAATAGGTGCTTCAGTGTGAGTGGGCTAGTTCCCATTAGACAAAAGGACCTTTCTGCCTCTCCAGGTCGTAGGGCCATTTCTCTGATGGAAAATAGCTGCTTCAGTGTGGGTGGGCTAGTTCCCATTAGACGAGGGGACATGTCTGCCTCTCCTTGTCGGAGTGACGTTTCTATAATGGGAAATAGCTGCTTCAGTGTGAGTGGTCTAGTTCCTATGAGACGAGAGGACCTTTCTGCCTCTCCAGGTCAGAGGGCCGTTCCTCTAAAGGGAAATAGCTGCTTTAGTGTGGGTGGGCTAGTTCCCATTAGACAAGGGGACCTTTCTGCCTCTCCAGGCCAGAGGACAGTTTCTCTAATGGGAAATAGCTGCTTCAGTGTGAGTGGGCTAGTTCCCATTAGACAAAAGGATCTTTCTGCCTCTCCACGTCAGAGGGCCGTTTCTATAATGGGAAATTGCTGCTTCAGTGTGAGTGGGCTAGTTCCCATTAGATGAAAGGACCTCTCTGCCTCTCCACATCGGAGGATCGTTTCTCTAATGGGAAATAGCTGCTTCAGTGTGAGTGGGCTAGTTCCCATTAGACGAGGGGACCTTTCTATCTTTCCAGGTCGTAGGGCCGTTTCTCTAACCGGAAACAGCTGCTTCAGTGTGAGTGGGTACGTTCCCATTAGACGAGGGAACCTTTCTGCCTCTCCAGGTTGGAGGGGTGTTCTCTAACGGGAAACAGCTTCTTCAGTGTGAGTGAGCTAGTTCCCATTAGACGAAAGGACCTTTCTGCCTCTGCAGGTTAGAGGGCCGTTTCTCTAATGGGAAATAGCTGCTTCAGTGTGAGTGGGCTAGTTCCCATGAGACGAGAGGACCTTTCTGTGTCTGCAGGTTAGATGGCCGTTTCTCTAAAGGGAAATAGCTGATTCAGTGTGAGTGGGCTAGTTCCCATTAGACGAGGGGACATTTCTGCCTCTCCAGGTCGGAGTGACGTTTCTATAATGGGAAATAGCTGCTTCAGTGTGAGTGGTCTAGTTCCTATGAGACAAGAGGACCTTTCTGCCTCTCCAGGTCAGAGGGCCGTTCCTCCAAAGGGAAATAGCTGCTTTAGTGTGGGTGGGCTAGTTCCCATTAGACAGGGGGACCTTTCTGCCTCTCCACGTCGGAGGTTCGTTTCTCTAATGGGAAATAGCTGCTTCAGTGTGAGTGGGCTAGTTCCCATTAGACGAGGGGACCTTTCTATCTTTCCAGGTCGTAGGGCCGTTTCTCTAACCGGAAACAGCTGCTCCAGTGTGAGTGGGCACGTTCCCATTAGACAAGGGGACCTTTCTGCCTCTCCAGGTCAGAGGGGTGTTCTCTAACGGGAAACAGCTGCTTCAGTGTGAGTGGGCTTTTTCGCATTAGACGAACGGACCTTTCTACCTCTACAGGTCGGAAGGCCGTTTCTCCAATGGGAAATAGGTGCTTCAGTGTGAGTGGGCTAGTTCCCATTAGACAAAAGGACCTTTCTGCCTCTCCAGGTCGGAGGGCCATTTCTCTGATGGGAAATAGCTGCTTCAGTGTGAGTGGGCTAGTTCCCATTAGAAGAGGGGACATTTCTGAGTCTCCAGGTCGGAGGGACGTTTCTATAATGGGAAATAGCTGCTTCAGTGTGAGTGGTCTAGTTCCCATGAGACGAGAGGACCTTTCTGCCTCTCCAGGTCAGAGGGTCGTTCCTCTAAAGGAAAATAGCTGCTTCAGTGTGGGTGGGCTAGTTCCCATTAGACAAGGGGACTTTTCTGCTTCTCCAGGCCAGAGGGCAGTTTCTCTAATGGGAAATAGCTGCTTCAGTGTAAGTGGGCTAATGCCCATTAGACGAAAGGACCTTTCTGTCTCTGCAGGTTAGAGGGTCGTTTCTCTAATGGGAAATAGCTGCTTCAGTGTGAGTGGGCTAGCTCCCATTAGACGAGAGGCCCTTTCTGCCTCTTCAGGTCAGAGGGCCGTTTCTCTAATGGGAAATAGCTGCGTCAGTGTGAGTGGGCTAGTTCCCATTAGACAAAAGGACCTTTCTGCCTCTCCAGCTCAGAGGGACGTGTCTCTAATGGGAAATAGCTGCTTCAGTGTGAGTGGGCTAGTTCCCATTAGACAAAAGGATCGTTCTGCCTCTCCAGGTCAGAGGGCCGTTTCTCTAATGGGAAATTGCTGCTTCAGTGTGAGTGGGCTAGTTCCCATATACGAGGGGACATTTCTGTCTCTCCAGGTCAGAGTGACGTTTCTATAATGGGAAATAGCTGCTTCAGTGTGAGTGGGCTAGTTCCCATTAGACGAGGGGACCTTTCTATCTTTCCAGGTCGTAGGGCCGTTTCTCTAACCGGAAACAGCTGCTTCAGTGTGAGTGGGTAGGTTCCCATTAGACGAGGGAACCTTTCTGCCTCTCCAGGTTGGAGGGGTGTTCTCTAACGGGAAACAGCTTCTTCAGTGTGAGTGAGCTAGTTCCCATTAGACGAAAGGACCTTTCTGCCTTTACGGGTCGGAAAGCCGTTTCTCCAATGGGAAATAGGTGCTTCAGTGTGAGTGGGCTAGTTCCCATTAGACAAGAGGACCTTTCTGCCTCTGCAGGTTAGAGGGCCGTTTCTCTAATGGGAAATAGCTGCTTCAGTGTGAGTGGGCTAGTTCCCATGAGACGAGAGGACCTTTCTGTGTCTGCAGGTTAGATGGCCGTTTCTCTAAAGGGAAATAGCTGATTCAGTGTGAGTGGGCTAGTTCCCATTAGACGAGGGGACATTTCTGCCTCTCCAGGTCGGAGTGACGTTTCTATAATGGGAAATAGCTGCTTCAGTGTGAGTGGTCTAGTTCCTATGAGACAAGAGGACCTTTCTGCCTCTCCAGGTCAGAGGGCCGTTCCTCCAAAGGGAAATAGCTGCTTTAGTGTGGGTGGGCTAGTTCCCATTAGACAGGGGGACCTTTCTGCCTCTCCAGGCCAGAGGGCAGTTTCTCTAATGGGAAATAGCTGCTTCAGTGTGAGTGGGCTAGTTCCCATTAGACAAAAGGATCTTTCTGCCTCTCTAGGTCAGAGGGCCGTTTCTCTAATGGGAAATTGCTGCTTCAGTGTGAGTGGGCTAGTTCCCATTAGATGAAAGGACCTCTCTGCCTCTCCACGTCGGAGGTTCGTTTCTCTAATGGGAAATAGCTGCTTCAGTGTGAGTGGGCTAGTTCCCATTAGACGAGGGGACCTTTCTATCTTTCCAGGTCGTAGGGCCGTTTCTCTAACCGGAAACAGCTGCTCCAGTGTGAGTGGGCACGTTCCCATTAGACAAGGGGACCTTTCTGCCTCTCCAGGTCAGAGGGGTGTTCTCTAACGGGAAACAGCTGCTTCAGTGTGAGTCGGCTTTTTCCCATTAGACGAACGGACCTTTCTACCTCTACAGGTCGGAAGGCCGTTTCTCCAATGGGAAATAGGTGCTTCAGTGTGAGTGGGCTAGTTCCCATTAGACAAAAGGACCTTTCTGCCTCTCCAGGTCGGAGGGCCATTTCTCTGATGGGAAATAGCTGCTTCAGTGTGAGTGGGCTAGTTCCCATTAGAAGAGGGGACATTTCTGAGTCTCCAGGTCGGAGGGACGTTTCTATAATGGTAAATAGCTGCTTCAGTGTGAGTGGTCTAGTTCCCATGAGACGAGAGGACCTTTCTGCCTCTCCAGGTCAGAGGGTCGTTCCTCTAAAGGAAAATAGCTGCTTCAGTGTGGGTGGGCTAGTTCCCATTAGACAAGGGGACTTTTCTGCTTCTCCAGGCCAGAGGGCAGTTTCTCTAATGGGAAATAGCTGCTTCAGTGTAAGTGGGCTAATGCCCATTAGACGAGAGGACCTTTCTGTCTCTGCAGGTTAGAGGGCCGTTTCTCTAATGGGAAATAGCTGCTTCAGTGTGAGTGGGCTAGTTCCCATTAGACAAGAGGACCTCTCTGCCTCTGCAGGTTAGAGGGTCGTTTCTCTAATGGGAAATAGCTGCTTCAGTGTGAGTGGGCTAGCTCCCATTAGACGAGAGGCCCTTTCTGCCTCTTCAGGTCAGAGGGCCGTTTCTCTAATGGGAAATAGCTGCGTCAGTGTGAATGGGCTAGTTCCCATTAGACAAAAGGACCTTTCTGCCTCTCCAGGTCAGAGGGACGTGTCTCTAATGGGAAATAGCTGCTTCAGTGTGAGTGGGCTAGTTCCCATTAGACAAAAGGACCGTTCTGCCTCTCCAGGTCAGAGGGCCGTTTCTCTAATGGGAAATTGCTGCTTCAGTGTGAGTGGGCTAGTTCCCATTAGATGAAAGGACCTCTCTGCTTCTCCACATCGGAGGTTCGTTTCTCTAATGGGAAATAGCTGCTTCAGTGTGAGTGGGCTAGTTCCCATTAGACGAGGGGACCTTTCTCCCTCTCCAGGTCGGAGGGGTGTTCTCTAACGGAAACAGCTGCTTCAGTGTGAGTGGGCTAGTTCGCATTAGACGAAAGGACCTTTCTGCCTCTACAGGTAGGAAGGCCGTTTCTCCAATGGGAAATAGGTGCTTCAGTGTCAGTGGGCTAGTTCCCATTAGACAAAAAGACCTTTCTGCCTCTCCAGGCCAGAGGGCAGTTTCTATAATGGGAAATAGCTGCTTCATTGTGAGTGGTCTAGTTCCCATGAGACGAGAGGACCTTTCTGCCTCTCCAGGTCGGAGGGCCGTTCCTCTAAAGGGAAATAGCTGCTTCAGTGTGGGTGGGCTAGTTCCCATTAGACAAGGGGACCTTTCTGCCTCTCCAGGCCAGAGGGCAGGTTCTCTAATGGGAAGTAGCTGCTTCAGTGTGAGTGGGCTAGTTCTCATTAGACGAGAGGACCTTTCTGTCTCTGCAGGTTAGAGGGCCGTTTCTCTAATGGGAAATAGCTGCTTCAGTGTGAGAGGGCTAGTTCCCATTAGACAAGAGGACCTTTCTGCCTCTGCAGGTTAGAGTGCCGTTTCTCTAATGGGAAATAGCTGCTTCAGTGGGAGTGGGCTAGCTCCCATTAGACGAGAGGCCCTTTCTGCCTCTCCAGGTCAGAGGGCCATTTCTCTAATGGGAAATAGCTGCGTCAGTGTGAGTAGGCTAGTTCCTATTAGACAAAAGGACCTTTCTGCCTCTCCAGGTCAGATGGACGTTTCTCTAATGGGAAATAGCTGCTTCAGTGTTAGTGGGCTAGTTCCCATTAGAAAGAGGACCTGTTCTGCCTCTCCAGGTCGGAGGGCCGTTTCACTAATGGTAAATAACTGCTTCAGTGTGAATAGGCTAGCTCCCAATAGACGGAAGGACCTTTCTGCCTCTCCAGGTCAGAGGGCCGTTTCTCGAATGGGAAATAACTGCTTCAGTGTGAGTGGGCTAGTTCCCATTAGAGGAGGGGACGTTTCTGCCTCTCATGGTCAGAAGGCCGTTTCTCTAATGGGAATAGCTGCTTCAGTGTGAGGGGCTAGATCCCATTAGACGAGAGGACCTTTCTGCCTCTCCAGATCGGAGGGCCGTTTCTCTAATGGGAAAGAGTTGCTTCACTGTAAGTGGGCTAGTTCCCATTAGACAGGGGGACCTTTCTGCCTCTCCAGGTCGGGGGCCGTTTCTCTAATGGGAAATAGCTGCTTCAGTGTGGGTGGGTTAGTTCCCATTAGACAAAAGGACCTTTCTGCCTCTCCAGGTCGGAGGGCCGTTTATCTAATGGGAAATAGCTGCTTCAGTCTGAGTGGGCTAGTTCCCATTATACAAAGGGACCTTTCTGCTTCTGCAGGTCGGAGGGCCATTTCTCTAATGAGAAATAGCTGATTCAGTGTGAATAGGCTACTTTCCATTAGACGCGAGGACCTTTCTGCCTCTCCACTTTGGAGGGCCGTTTCTCTAATGGGAAATAGCTGCTTCAGTGTGAGTGGAATAGTTTTCATTAGATGAAAAGGACCTTTTTACTTCTCCAGGTTGGAGTGCCGGTTCTCTAATGGGAAATAGCTGCTTCAGTGTGAGTGGCCTAGTTCCCATATACGAGGGGACATTTCTGTCTCTCCAGGTCAGAGTGACGTTTCTATAATGGGAAATAGCTGCTTCAGTGTGAGTGGTCTAGTTCCCATGAGACGAGAGGACCTTTCTGCCTCTCCAGGTCGGAGGGCCGTTCATCTAAAGGGAAATAGCTGCTTTGGTGTGGGTGGGCTAGTTCCCATTAGACAAGGGGACCTTTCTGCCTCTCCAGGCCAGAGGGCAGTTTCTGTAATGGGAAATAGCTGCTTCAGTGTGAGTGGGTTAGTTCCCATTAGAAGAAAGGACCTCTCTGCCTTTCCACGTCGGAGGTTTGTTTCTCTAATGGGAAATAGCTGCTTCAGTGTGAGTGGTCTAGTTCCTATGAGACGAGAGGTCCTTTCTGCCTCTCCAGGTCAGAGGGCCGTTGCTCTAAAGTGAAATAGCTGCTTTAATGTGGGTGGGCTAGTTCCCATTAGACAAGGGGACCTTTCTGCCTCTCCAGGCCAGAGGGCAGTTTCTCTAATGGGAAATAGCTGCTTCAGTGTGAGTGGGCTAGTTCCCATTAGACAAAAGGATCTTTCTGCCTCTCCAGGTCAGAGGGCCATTTCTCTAATGGGAAATTGCTGCTTCAGTGTGAGTGGGCTAGTTCCCATTAGATGAAAGGAACTCTCTGCCTCTCCACGTCGGAGGTTTGTTTCTCTAATGGGAAATATCTGCTTCAGTGTGAGTGAGCTAGTTCCCATTAGACGAGGGGACCTTTCTATCTTTCCAGGTCGTAGGGCCGTTTCTCTAACCAGAAACAGCTGCTTCAGTGTGAGTGGGCACGTTCCCATTAGACGAGGGGACCTTTCTGCCTCTCCATGTCGGAGGGGTGTTCTCTAACGGGAAAGAGCTGCTTCAGTGTGAGTGGGCTAGTTCCCATTAGACGAAAGGACCTTTCTGCCTCTACAGGTCGGAAGGCCGTTTCTCCAATGGGAAATAGGTGCTTCAGTGCGAGTGGGCTAGTTCCCATTAGACAAAAGGACCTTTCTGCCTCTCCAGGTCGGAGGGCCATTTCTCTGATGGGAAATAGCTGCTTCAGTGTGAGTGGGCTAGTTCCCATTAGACGAGGGGACATTTCTGCGTCTCCAGGTCGGAGGGACGTTTCTATAATGCGAAATAGCTGCTTCAGTGTGAGTGGTCTAGTTCCCATGAGACAAGAGGACCTTTCTGCCTCTCCAGGTCGGAGGGCCGTTCCTCTAAAGGGAAATAGCTGCTTCAGTGTGGGTGGGCTAGTTCCCATTAGACAAGGGGACCTTTCTGCCTCTCCAGGCCATAGGGCAGTTTCTCTAATGAGAAATAGCTGCTTCAGTGTGAGTGGGCTAGTTCCCATTATACGAGAGGATCTTTCTGTCTCTGCAGGTTAGAGGGCCGTTTCTCTAATGGGAAATAGCTGCTTCAGTGTGAGTGGGCTAGTTCCCATTAGACGAGACGATCTTTCTGTCTCTGCAGGTTAGAGGGCAGTTTCTCTAATGGGAAATAGCTGCTTCAGTTTGAGTGGGCTAGTTCCCATTAGACGAGAGGATCTTTCTGCATGTCCAGGCCAGAGGGCAGTTTGTCTAATGGGAAATAGCTGCTTCAGTGTGAGTGGGCTAGTTCCCATTAGACGAGAGGATCTTTCTGTCTCTGCAGGCTAGAGGGCCGTTTCTCTAATGGGAAATAGCTGCTTCAGTGTGAGTGGGCTAGTTCCCATTAGACAAGAGGACCTTTCTGCCTCTGCAGTTTAGAGGGCCGTTTCTCTAATGGGAAATAGCTGCTTCAGTGTGAGTGGGCTAGTTCCCATTAGACGAGAGGACCTTTCTGTGTCTGCAGGTTAGAGGGCCGTTTCTCTAAAGGGAAATAGCTGCTTCAGTGTGAGTGGGCTAGTTCCCATTAGACAAGGGGACATTTCTGCCTCTCCAGGTCGGAGTGACGTTTCTATAATGGGAAATAGCTGCTTCAGTGTGAGTGGTCTAGTTCCTATGAGACGAGAGGACCTTTCTGTGTCTGCAGGTTAGAGGGCCGTTTCTCTAAAGGGAAATAGCTGCTTCAGTGTGAGTGGGCTAGTTCCCATTAGACAGGGGGACCTTTCTGCCTCTCCAGGCCAGAGGGCAGTTTCTCTAATGGGAAATAGCTGCTTCAGTGTGAGTGGGCTAGTTCCCATTAGACAAAAGGATCTTTCTGCCTCTCTAGGTCAGAGGGCCGTTTCTCTAATGGGAAATTGCTGCTTCAGTGTGAGTGGGCTAGTTCCCATTAGATGAAAGGACCTCTCTGCCTCTCCACGTCGGAGGTTCGTTTCTCTAATGGGAAATAGCTGCTTCAGTGTGAGTGAGCTAGTTCCCATTAGACGAGGGGACCTTTCTATCTTTCCAGGTCGTAGGGCCGTTTCTCTAACCGGAAACAGCTGCTTCAGTGTGAGTGGGCACGTTCCCATTCGACAAGGGGACCTTTCTGCCTCTCCAGGTCAGAGGGGTGTTCTCTAACGGGAAACAGCTGCTTCAGTGTGAGTGGGCTTTTTCCCATTAGACGAACGGACCTTTCTACCTCTACAGGTCGGAAGGCCGTTTCTCCAATGGGAAATAGGTGCTTCAGTGTGAGTGGGCTAGTTCCCTTTAGACAAAAGCACCTTTCTGCCTCTCCAGGTGGGAGGGCCATTTCTCTGATGGGAAATAGCTGCTTCAGTGTGAGTGGGCTAGTTCCCATTAGAAGAGGGGACATTTCTGAGTCTCCAGGTCGGAGGGACGTTTCTATAATGGGAAATAGCTGCTTCAGTGTGAGTGGTCTAGTTCCCATGAGACGAGAGGACCTTTCTGCCTCTCCAGGTCGGAGGGCCGTTCCTCTAAAGGGAAATAGCTGCTTCAGTGTGGGTGGGCTAGTTCCCATTAGACAAGGGGACTTTTCTGCTTCTCCAGGCCAGAGGGCAGTTTCTCTATGGGAAATAGCTGCTTCAGTGTAAGTGGGTTAATTCCCATTAGACGAGAGGACCTTTCTGTCTCTGCAGGTTAGAGGGCCGTTTCTCTAATGGGAAATAGCTGCTTCAGTGTGAGTGGGCTAGTTCCCATTAGACAAGAGGACCTCTCTGCCTCTGCAGGTTAGAGGGCCGTTTCTCTAATGGGAAATAGCTGCTTCAGTGCGAGTGGGCTAGCTCCCATTAGACGAGAGGCCCTTTCTGCCTCTTCAGGTCAGAGGGCCGTTTCTCTAATGGGAAATAGCTGCATCAGTGTGAGTGGGCTAGTTCCCATTAGACAAAAGGACCTTTCTGCCTCTCCAGGTAAGAGGGACGTTTCTCTAATGGGAAATAGCTGCTTCAGTGTGAGTGGGCTAGTTCCCATTAGACAAAAGGATCGTTCTGCCTCTCCAGGTCAGAGGGCCGTTTCTCTAATGGGAAATTGCTGCTTCAGTGTGAGTGGGCTAGTTCCCATTAGATGAAAGGACCTCTCTGCTTCTCCACGTCGGAGGTTAGTTTCTCTAATGGGAAATAGCTGCTTCAGTGTGAGTGGGCTAGATCCCATTAGACGAGGGGACCTTTCTATCTTTCCAGGTCGTAGGGCCGTTTCTCTAACCTGAAACAGCTGCTTCAGTGTGAGTGGGCACGTTCCCATTAGACGAGGGGACCTTTCTCCCTCTCCAGGTCGGAGGGGTGTTCTCTAACAGAAACAGCTGCTTCAGTGTGAGTGGGCTAGTTCGCATTAGACGAAAGGACCTTTCTGCCTGTACAGGTAGGAAGGCCGTTTCTCCAATGGGAAATAGGTGCTTCAGTGTCAGTGGGCTAGTTCCCATTAGACAAAAGGACCTTTCTGCCTCTCCAGGCCAGAGGGCAGTTTCTATAATGGGAAATAGCTGCTTCATTGTGAGTGGTCTAGTTCCCATGAGACGAGAGGACCTTTCTGCCTCTTCAGGTCGGAGGGCCGTTCCTCTAAAGGGAAATAGCTGCTTCAATTGTGGGTGGGCTAGTTCCCATTAGACAAGGGGACCTTTCTGCCTCTCCAGGCCAGAGGGCAGGTTCTCTAATGGGAAGTAGCTGCTTCAGTGTGAGTGGGCTAGTTCCCATTAGACGAGAGGACCTTTCTGTCTCTGCAGGTTAGAGGGCCGTTTCTCTATTGGGAAATAGCTGCTTCAGTGTGAGAGGGCTAGTTCCCATTAGACAAGAGGACCTTTCTGCCTCTGCAGGTTAGAGTGCCGTTTCTCTAATGGGAAATAGCTGCTTCAGTGGGAGTGGGCTAGCTCCCATTAGACGAGAGGCCCTTTCTGCCTCTCCAGGTCAGAGTGCCATTTCTCTAATGGGAAATAGCTGCGTCAGTGTGAGTAGGCTAGTTCCTATTAGACAAAAGGACCTTTCTGCCTCTCCAGGTCAGAGGGACGTTTCTCTAATGGGAAATAGCTACTTCAGTGTTAGTGGGCTAGTTCCCATTAGACAAGAGGACCTGTTCTGCCTCTCCAGGTCGGAGGGCCGTTTCACTAATGGTAAATAGCTGTTTCAGTGTGAATAGGCTAGCTCCCAATAGACGGAAGGACCTTTCTGCCTCTCCAGGTCAGAGGGCCGTTTCTCGAATGGGAAATAACTGCTTCAGTGTGAGTGGGCTAGTTCCCATAAAACGAGGGGACCATTTTGCCTCTCCAGATCGAAGGGGCGTTTCTCTAATGGAAAAAAGCTGCTTCAGTGTGAGTGGGCTAGTTCCCATTAGAGGAGGGGACGTTTCTGCCTCTCATGGTCAGAAGGCCATTTCTCTAATGGGAATAGCTGCTTCAGTGTGAGTGGGCTAGATCCCATTAGACGAGAGGACCTTTCTGCCTCTCCAGATCGGAGGGCCGTTTCTCTAATGGGAAATAGTTGCTTCACTGTGAGTGGGCTAGTTCCCATTAGACAGGGGGACCTTTCTGCCTCTCCAGGTCGGGGGCCGTTTCTCTAATGGGAAATTGCTGCTTCAGTGTGGGTGGGCTAGTTCCCATTAGACAAAAGGACCTTTCTGCCTCTCCAGGTCGGAGGGCCGTTTCTCTAATGGGAAATAGCTGCTTCAGTGTGAGTGGGCTAGTTCCCATTATACAAATGGACCTTTCTGCTTCTGCAGGTCGGAGGGTCATTTCTCTAATGAGAAATAGCTGATTCAGTGTGAGTAGGCTACTTTCCATTAGACGCGAGGACCTTTCTGCCTCTCCAGTTTGGAGGGCCGTTTCTCTAATGGGAAATAGCTGCTTCAGTGTGAGTGGAATAGTTTCCATTAGATGAAAAGGACCTTTTTACTTCTCCAGGTTGGAGTGCCGGTTCTCTAATGGGAAATAGCTGCTTCAGTGTGAGTGGGCTAGTTCCCATATACGAGGGGACATTTCTGTCTCTCCAGGTCAGAGTGATGTTTCTATAATGGGAAATAGCTGCTTCAGTGTGAGTGGTCTAGTTCCCATGAGACGAGAGGACCTTTCTGCCTCTCCAGGTCAGAGGGCCCTTCCTCTAAAGGGAAATAGCTGCTTTAGTGTGGGTGGGCTAGTTCCCATTAGACAAGGGGACCTTTCTGCCTCTCCAGGCCAGAGGGCAGTTTCTCTAATGGGAAATAGCTGCTTCAGTTTGAGTGGGTTAGTTCCCATTAGATGAAAGGACCTCTCTGCCTTTCCACGTCGGAGGTTTGTTTCTCTAATTGGAAATAGCTGCTTCAGTGTGCGTGGTCTAGTTCCCATGAGACGAGAGGACCTTTCTGCATCTCCAGGTCAGAGGGCCGTTGCTCTAAAGGGAAATAGCTGCTTTAGTGTGGGTGGGCTAGTTCCCATTAGACAAGGGGACCTTTCTGCCTCTCCAGGCCAGAGGGCAGTTTCTCTAATGGGAAATAGCTGCTTCAGTGTGAGTGGGCTAGTTCCCATTAGACAAAAGGATCTTTCTGCCTCTCCAGGTCAGAGGGCCGTTTCTCTAATGGGAAATTGCTGCTTCAGTGTGAGTGGGCTAGTTCCCATTAGATGAAAGGAACTCTCTGCCTCTCCACGTCGGAGGTTTGTTTCTCTAATGGGAAATATCTGCTTCAGTGTGAGTGAGCTAGTTCCCATTAGACGAGGGGACCTTTCTATCTTTCCAGGTCGTAGGGCCGTTTCTCTAACCAGAAGCAGCTGCTTCAGTGTGAGTGGGCATGTTCCAATTAGACGAGGGGACCTTTCTGCCTCTCCATGTCGGAGGGGTGTTCTCTAACGGGAAAGAGCTGCTTCAGTGTGAGTGGGCTAGTTCCCATTAGACGAAAGGACCTTTCTGCCTCTACAGGTCGGAAGGCCGTTTCTCCAATGGGAAATAGGTGCTTCAGTGTGAGTGGTCTAGTTCCCATTAGACAAAAGGACCTTTCTGCCTCTACAGGTCGGAAGGCCGTTCCTCTAAAGGGAAATAGCTGCTTTAGTGTGAGTGGGCTAGTTCCCATTAGACAAGGGGTCCTTTCTGCCTCTCCAGGCCAGAGGGCAGTTTCTCTAATGAGAAATAGCTGCTTCAGTGTGAGTGGGCTAGTTGCCATTAGACAAAAGGATCTTTCTGCCTCTCCAGGTCAGAGGGCCATTTCTCTAATGGGAAATTGCTGCTTCAGTGTGAGTGGCTAGTTCCCATTAGATGAAAGGACCTCTCTGCCTTTCCACGTCGGAGGTTCGTTTCTCTAATGAGAAATAGCTGCTTCAGTGTGAGTAAGCTAGTTTCCATTAGACGAGAGGACCTTTCTGCCTCTCCAGTGCTGAGGGCCGTTTCTCTAATGGGAAATAGCTACTTCAGTGTGAGTTTGTTAGTTCCCATTAGACGAGGGACCTTTCTGCTTCTCCAGGTCAGAGGGCCATTTCTCTAATGGGAAATAGCTGATTCAGTGTGAGTGGGCTAGTTCCCATTAGACGAGGGGACCTTTCTATCTTTCCAGGTTGTAGGGCCGTTTCTCTAATGGGAAACAGCTGCTTCAGTGTGAATGGGCACGTTGCCATTAGATGAGGGGACCTTTCTGCCTCTCCAGGTCGGAAGGCTGTTTCTCTAATGGAAAATAGCTGCTTCAGTGTGAGTGGGCTAGTTCCCATTAGACGAAAGGACCTTTCTGAATCTACAGGCCGGAAGGCCGTTTCTCCAATGGGAAATAGGTGTTTCAGAGTGAGTGGGCTAGTTCCCATTAGACGAAAGGACCTTTCTGCATCTACAGGTCGGAGAGCCATTTCTCTGATGAAAAATAGCTGCTTCAGTGTGAGTGGTCTAGTTCCTATGAGACGAGAGGACCTTTCTGCCTCTCCAGGTCAGAGGGCCGTTGCTCTAAAGGGAAATAGCTGCTTTAGTGTGGGTGGGCTAGTTCCCATTAGACAAGGGGACCTTTCTGCCTCTCCAGGCCAGAGGGCAGTTTCTCTAATGGGAAATAGCTGCTTCGGTGTGAGTGGGCTAGTTCCCATTAGACAAAAGGATCTTTCTGCCTCTCCAGGTCAGTGTCACGCTCACCTGATTCCCACGGAGGGGCAGGTCTGGCTTCGAGTGCTGATGCTGAAGCGCAGGACTCTGAAGATGGACTGGAAGGGCCCCTCTACTCTGGTCTTTTCTGGCTCGCAGGAATATTCCCCTGTGCGTGAAAAGGGAGTATTACCTACTGATGGAATAATGCTCAAGCCTCCCACTCCCTTCCAGCCCTCCACGATACCCTTCCAGGATTCTCCATGAAGTCTCACCTTAGGGTCTGGAAGGATGAGTTCTCCATCCTGCTTCTGATGCAGGGGCGCGTTGAAACCCAGTTACTTCACTGGATTGAGGTTTGATGGGAGTTCAAAATAAGCTTGACTATTCAGGTGAGGTGCTGTAAGAGTTCTGTTGCAAGTTCAAAAGTTCAAGCTTAATAATAATGTTCATTGTCTTATTGCAGCAAGCGCTAATGCTTCTGTCTTTTTTCCCCTTAGGGGTCGGGGTTCGGAATGCCGGAGATATGGCGCCGACCCGAAGTTAAAGGTGCAGTTCCAGTAAATGACAGGTAAGTTCTGGATGAGCGTTCAGGTAATGTCTTTGCATTTGCTCATTCAATCTCCTTGTCTTTTTTCCCCATAGGGGCCGGGGTCCGGAATGCCAGGAAGCGGCAGGACCCGAAATGAAATGGGAATAACCCAACAGGTAAGTCTTAGAAGGAAACTGAGCCTTTCCAATTCCCTTCCTTCTCTCACCTTGTTTTCTTGTCTTTTTCTCTCTAGGCTCTGAGAAGTGGGTGCGGATCCGGATGATCGCTGCTGAAGATGGAGGCGCCCAGGAAAGGTGAGTGAAATGCAGCGCTGCAGCGATCGAAGCGAAATGCTTTTAAAATGATGTCTTCCCTTTCAGGATCGTCGGTGTGATGTCTCCGTGATGCAGCTTTAGCTGGTAAGGTCTTCTTTCTCCCCAATTCTCTCTTATCTCCCTTTGCAGGCGACCCAGGATGCTGACAGGCGTGGCTGAAGTCCAGATGCAGGAGGTGACACGGTGAGCGTCCAGCTGCGAGGAGCAGAACAACGCGAAGCGTGAGTTGCTGATCGGACGTGGTTTAAATAGCTTTGGAAGAAGTTCCAGGTATGTATCCTTCCACCGATCAGGTATGTATCCTTCCCCGACCACACCCAGGTGGAAAGTAGTCCCACAGGTAAAGTAGTTCCATTCAGGCCTCAAGATGGCCTGGATGTAGCAGCATGGTCTGCATCAGGTAAGTGCACATTAAAACACTTGAACACATGTCTAGCTTTATGAGCCTGGCGCCTAAGGCGCCAGGACAGGGGTCTAACATGAGGCTGGCGCCTAAGGCGCCAGGACTGTGTCCAAAGGGCACCAGCTTGGGCCCGCTGGCACTTCCGTGGGGGGAATGATGCCTGCCTCTGGGGTTGCTGGGTTGGACCTGGCTCCTTGGAGGTAGGCATCATGACAGTACCCCCCCTCAAGGCCCCTCCCAAGGTTGTTCCCTCCGGGGGTTTTGGCTTGTTCGGAAATCTCCGGTGGAACCTTTGTATTAATCGAGGTACGTGAACATGGTTACTAGGCTCCCACGATCTCTCCTGAGGTCCATATCCCTTCCAGTCAACAAGATAGAAGAGTTTTGACTTTAACACCTTGGAGTCTAAAATGTCTTTAACTTCGAATTCTAATTCCCCTTCAATTTGAACTGGGTCTGGAGGCTTGGACAGTCGGGTCCCTGGTTGTACTGGCTTCAAAAGTGATGCATGAAAAACTGGATGAATACGCATGTTAGACGGTAAATCCAGTTTAAAGGCCACGGGATTGATTATAGCCTTGATGGGATAAGGTCCTATGAATTTGGGATTGAAGGTTCGCGGGCCCTTGAGGGGTAAATGTTTCGTTGCTAGCCATACCTGGTCTCCTACTTGGTAAGGAGGAGTTTTACTTCGGTGCAAATCAGCGTTTTCTTTATACTTTTTCTTGGCGTGCTGTAAATGAGTTGCAGCTTCTTTGAAGGCTCGGGTTATTGTGGAATGCAGATGATTTACTGCGGGCATTTCCAGGGTTAGAGGTGGGTCTAGGTCAGAGGTCCGAGGATGGTGTCCATACAAAGTATAAAAAGGAGTTTGTCCGGTTCCAGAATGCACTGAATTGTTGTATGCATATTCTGCGATCCAAAGGATGTCTTTCCAATTTGACTCGGATTGGTGTAACATGCACCGAAGATATTGCTCGAGAGTCTGATTGGTTCTCTCGGTTTGTCCGTCGGTCTGGGGGTGGTGGCTGGTGGATAACCGCACATCTATTTGTGCTATTTGGCAACACTTCTTCCAAAAATGGGAGATAAATTGACTTCCACGATCCGAGACTAATATGGAAGGGAAACCATGTATGCGAACTATATTCTCCAGAAATTCCTTGGCCAAGGTGGAAGCTGAAGGCAAGCCTTTTAAAGGGATAAAGTGGGCCATTTTGGAGAATAGATCCACAATTACAAGGATAGTGTTGTAACCAGCACAAGGAGGCAGGTCAGTTATAAAGTCCATTGACAAGGTGTGCCATGGTGCCGGTGGAATATCCAAGAGTTGAAGTAGGCCGGATGGCCTTTTCTTTTGACCCTTGTTTTGGGCGCAGATTCCGCAAGACAATACAAAAGACTTTATGTCTTTTCTCCAAGAAGGCCACCAGAAGTGGCGTTTGATTTTTTCCTCCGTTTTAGCGATACCAGGGTATCCTTCCATTAATGATTCATGATGATGGGCAATAACAAGTTCTTGCAATTCTTTACTTGGCAGAAACAACCGCTCCTGGAAGTAGGGTAAATCATCCTTAACGGTGTAATGAGGAACCTTTTGACTCCATTCCAGTAAGGCTGAAGAGTCTAGAAGTTGTTTTACTTGCGTTTGGATGTCCTCAATAGTTTTCAATGAAGTTAGGCCTAAGATTCTTTGTTCAGGTATGATTGGCACAGGTTCTAAACTCGAATTGGGTTCTTCCATGCCAATCCGGGATAAGGCGTCCGCTTTACCATTCTTGCAGCCAGGGCGATAGGTAATTACAAAATCAAATTCCGCAAAGAATAGAGCCCATCGGAGTTGTCGTGAAGATTGAGCTTTGGCCGTCTTTAAATACTGTAAATTTCTGTGGTCCGTAATTACCGTGATGGTGTGTCTTGCCCCGAGAAGGTAGTGACGCCAAGCCTTGAAAGCAGATTTAATAGCCAGTAACTCTTTGTCGGTAATTGCGTAGTTGATTTCAGGAGGAGAAAATTTCCTGGACCAAAAGGCCACAGGGTGTAGTTGGTTAGTTTCTGGGTCTCTTTGCGACAGGACAGCTCCCATGGCTGAACTGGATGCGTCGGTTTCCACAATGTAAGGGAGATCTGGGTGCGGGTGCTTCAATACAGGTGCAGAGGTGAATTTGGTTTTCAGGTCCTGAAAGGCTTGTTCGGCCTCAAGAGTCCATTCAAAGCGTTTGTTTTTCTTTAGGAGAGCTGTGATGGGTTGGACTGTTCGGGAAAATTGGGGGATGAATCTTCGATAGAAATTGGCGAAGCCGAGCATGCTCTGAACTCCCTTCACCGAGCTAGGAGATGGCCATTTGAGGATGGCGTCCACCTTTCGCGAGTCCATTCGGACTCCTTGAGGTGTCAGGATGAATCCGAGAAACTCAACTTCTGTGGTATGAAAAACGCATTTTTCGAGCTTTGCAAATAGTCTGTGCTGGCGCAATTTCTCAAGAACTGCCCTAACATGTTTTCTGTGATCGGATTCTGAAGAAGAGTACACCAGGATGTCGTCAATATAAACAATGACACAGACATCGATAAGTTCCCGAAGAACATCATTCATAAAGCACTGAAAGGCGGCAGGTGCATTGCACAAACCGAAGGGCATCACCTGATATTCGAAGAGCCCAAATTTGGTGCGGAATGTAGTCTTCCATTCGTCGCCTTCTTTTATACGCACCAGGTAATAAGCTCCTCGGAGATCTAACTTGGTGTACACACAAGCGTCTTTCACCTGGTCGATAAGCTCAGGGATCAGGGGCAGAGGATAACGATTCTTAATCGTTATTTGATTTAGGGCGCGATAGTCTATACATGTTCTAAGGTCGCCCTCTTTTTTCGGCACGAAGAACAGAGCTGAGGAGACAGGAGACTTGGACGGGCGAGTAAAACCATTGGCTAGGTACTGATCTAAATACTGACGCAGATGCAGGTTCTCAGGTTCCGTAAGAGCATAAATCCTACTACAAGGTAGTTGAGCATTGGGTACCAGATCGATTTGGCAATCATAAGACCGATGGGGAGGTAACGTGTTAGCCTGTTCCTTCTGAAAAACGTCTTGGAATTCTTGGTATTCTGACGGTAGCTGTACAGGGGTGGAAGTTGCTGAGGCTAGACCCATAACTGGATTTCTTGGATAACAAGTTGGTTCACAATCAGGAAAACGTATCTTCTTTGCTCGCCAGTCAATTCTGGGATTATGTGTTTCTAGCCAAGGAATTCCAAGGATTACTTGAAATTGTGGGGCCTTGATCACATCAAACACAATTGCTTCCCGATGTCCATCCTGACCCACCAGTGTCACTTCAACAGTGGAATGCGTTACAGGCCCTGAGGCTATTTCGGTTCCATCTACTGTAGTAATGACATCTTGGGTTACTTTCGGGCAGAGAGGGAGCTTAATCCCAGAAGCCAATTCACGGTCTATGTAATTTCCAATAGCTCCACTGTCGATGTACGCTTTTATAGCATGCAACTGCTGAGGCTGTTTTGGGTCCACGAGCACCATTGGCATGACAAAATGCGAGGTCAAAGAGTTTGTTTTCAAGCTCGGCAAGCAGACCCCTACGCTTGTCGGGCTAGGTCGTTTCCCGAATCAGGTGTCAATAAATCGTTATCAGTGGCTCCAACCACCTTCTTAGGTGGTTTAACCGGACAATTTCGAAGAAAGTGACCGGAAGTCCCGCAGTACAGACAAAGTTGCATTTGCCGCCTTCTCTCTCGTTCCTTCTGCGTTAATGGTCCTTTAACACCGCCGATTTGCATAGGTTCGGATATGTCGGGACTCTTGGAGTTAGCGTGGGTTTTGATCGGTACTCGGGTTTCGTACTTGAACCGATCTGCTTTTCTATTTTGAAGTCTGTGATCAAGTTGAACCACCAAGTCTATGTAGTCTGCGCAGACCTGGGGTAGATTTACAATCTGAGCTAGAACATCCTTAAGCTCTCCGCGCAGGCCTCGATGAAACAAAGTGATCCTTTTGTTTTCTGGCCATCCAGTTTCCACAACCAGTCTATTAAAGGTGGCAACGTAGGACAGGAGATCCTGATTACCTTGTCTTAAGGATAGCAGTTAGTTATCAAGGGCCTGTCCTTGAGAGTGTCGAGCAAACAATCTTTCCATGCTGGCCTGGAAGCCCTGAAAATCCTGGAGAATGGGATCATCCTGATTTACCAATGGAATAGACCAATCGGCAGCACTGCCACTGAGGTAAGATAGTATAAAGGCTACCTTGGTCTGGTCGTTAGGGAAGGCCCCGGGTCTGCATAGAAAGTGTAAACGACATTGGTTCATAAAGACGGCATATTTCTTGGGATCCCCCGCAAAACGTTCAGGCGGGGCCAAAGGCATGTGTCCAGGTAGATTGATTTGAACCGGGTTATTCAAACCCATTGATGTGGAAGTACCTCCGGAATTAGGTAAAGGAGTGTGCCCTGCCTGGGCCTGCAATAACCTTTTGGCCAGGTCATCTGTTCTTTCCTTTGATAGGATCAGTTCTCTTTTGAGAGCGTTAGTCTCCTGGCGGGCTGAGTGCACTTCTGCCCGTAATTCCCCCAAAAGCTGGGCCAGCTGATCTGTCTCGGAAGTCTCCATAGCGCCTGGGTGGGAAATTGTGGGTAGGCTTCGCGTTCTGTCACGCTCACCTGATTCCCATGGAGGCGCAGGTCTGGCTTCGAGTGCTGATGCTTCTTCAGTGGTGAAGCGCAGGACTCTGAAGATGGACTGGAAGGGCCCCTCTACTCTGGTCTTTTCTGGCTCGCAGGAATATTCCCCTGTGCGTGAAAAGGGAGTATTACCTACTGATGGAATAATGCTCAAGCCTCCCACTCCCTTCCAGCCCTCCACGATACCCTTCCACGATTCCCCGTGAAGTCTCACCTTAGGGTCTGGAAGGATGAGTTCTCCATCCTGCTTCTGATGCAGGGGCGCGTTGAAACCCAGTTACTTCACTGGATTGAGGTTTGATGGGAGTTCAAAATAAGCTTGACTATTCAGGTAAGGTGCTGTAAGAGTTATGTTGCAAGTTCAAAAGTTCAAGCTTAATAATAATGTTCATTGTCTTATTGCAGCAAGCGCTAATGCTTCTGTCTTTTTTCCCCTTAGGGGCCGGGGTTCGGAATGCCGGAGATATGGCGCCGACCCGAAGTGAAACGTGCAGTTCCAGTAAATGACAGGTAAGATCTGGATGAGCGTTCAGGTAATGTCTTTGCATTCGCTCATTCAATGTCCTGGGACCGCATTAGGACCCAGGCGGTAAGGGGTTTACGGCGGCGTAAACGGCGCCGACCCTTACCGCCTGATTCCGAGGTCCCTTAGCGCCATGGAGGATTTAACACCTGCTTTTAGCAGGTGTTAAAATCCATGGCGCTAAGGGACCTTGTTGTTAATTACGCCACCGTAATTTACGGTGGCGTAATTAACGCCTTCCCCACTCCCATTATGCCCTATGGGGCAAAAATGGGAATGGGGAAGGGTAAATGGGGATTGGGGACTTACCGCCCCGCCAACCTCGGAATGGGGCGGTAAGTCCTCCAACCACCATGGCGTAAACATAGTTTACGCCATGGTGGTAAAGGTACGACCCAGGCGGTAACTTACCGCCTGGGTCGTAATGAGGCCCCTTGTCTTTTTTCCCCATAGGGGCCAGGGTCCGGAATGCCAGGAAGCGGCAGGACCCGAAATGAAATGGGAATAACCCAACAGGTAAGTCTTAGAAGGAAACTGAGCCTTTCCTATTCCCTTCCTTCTCTCACCTTGTTTTCTTGTCTTTTTCTCTCTAGGCTCTGAGAAGTGGGTGCGGATCCGGATGATCGCTGCTGAAGATGGAGGCGTCCAGGAAAGGTGAGTGAAATGCAGCGCTGCAGCGATCGAAGCGAAATGCTTTTAAAATGATGTCTTCCCTTTCAGGATCGTCGGTGTGATGTCTCCGTGATGCAGCTTTAGCTGGTAAGGTCTTCTTTCTCCCCAATTCTCTCTTATCTCCCTTTGCAGGCGACCCAGGATGCTGACAGGCGTGGCTGAAGTCCAGATGCAGGAGCTGACACGGTGAGCGTCCAGCTGCGAGGAGCAGAACAACGCGAAGCGTGAGTTGCTGATCGGGCGTGGTTTAAATAGCTTTGGAAGAAGTTCCAGGTATGTATCCTTCCACCGATCAGGTATGTATCCTTCCCCGACCACACCCAGGTGGAAAGTAGTCCCACAGGTAAAGTAGTTCCATTCAGGCCTCAAGAGGGCCTGGATGTAGCAGCATGGTCTGCATCAGGTAAGTGCACATTAAAACACTTGAACACATGTCTAGCTTTATGAGCCTGGCGCCTAAGGCGCCAGGACAGGGGTCTAACATGAGCCTGGCGCCAAAGGCGCCAGGACTGTGTCCAAAGGGCACCAGCTTGGGCCCGCTGGCACTTCCGTGGGGGGAATGATGCCTGCCTCTGGGGTTGCTGGGTCGGACTTGGCTCCTTGGAGGTAGGCATCATGACAGTCAGAGGGCCGTTTCTCTAATGGGAAATTGCTGCTTCAGTGTGAGTGGGCTAGTTCCCATTAGATGAAAGGACCTCTCTGCCTCTCCACGTCGGAGGTTTGTTTCTCTAATGGGAAATATCTGCTTCAGTGTGAGTGAGCTAGTTCCCATTAGACGAGGGGACCTTTCTATCTTTCCAGGTCGTAGGGCCGTTTCTCTAACCAGAAACAGCTGCTTCAGTGTGAGTGGGCACGTTCCCATTAGACGAGGGGACCTTTCTGCCTCTCCAGGTCGGAGGGGTGTTCTCTAACGGGAAAGAGCTGCTTCAGTGTGAGTGGGCTAGTTCCCATTAGACGAAAGGACCTTTCTGCTTCTACAGGTCGGAAGGCCGTTTCTCCGATGGGAAATAGGTGCTTCAGTGTGAGTGGGCTAGTTCCCATTAGACAAAAGGACCTTTCTGCCTCTCCAGGTCGGAGGGCCATTTCTCTGATGGGAAATAGCTGCTTCAGTGTGAGTGGGCTAGTTCCCATTAGACGAGGGGACATTTCTGCGTCTCCAGGTCAGAGGGACGTTTCTATAATGGGAAATAACTGCTTCAGTGTGAGTGGTCTAGTTCCCATGAGACCAGAGGACCTTTCTGCCTCTCCAGGTCGGAGGGCCGTTCCTCTAAAGGGAAATAGCTGCTTCAGTGTGGGTGGGCTAGTTCCCATTAGACAAGGGGACCTTTCTGCCTCTCCAGGCCAGAGGGCAGTTTCTCTAATGGGAAATAGCTGCTTCAGTGTGAGTGGGCTGGTTCCCATTAGACGAGAGGACCTTTCTGTCTCTGCAGGTTAGAGGGCCGTTTCTCTAATCGGAAATAGCTGCTTCAGTGTGAGTGGGCTAGTTCCCATTGGACGAGAGGACCTTTCTGCCTCTGCAGGTTAGAGGGCCGTTTCTCTAATGGGAAACAGCTGCTTCATTGTGAGTGGGCTAGTTTCCATTAGACGAGAGGACCTTTCTGTCTCTGCAGTTTAGAGGGCCGTTTCTCTAAAGGGAAATAGCTGCTTCAGTGTGAGTGGGCTAGTTCCCATTAGACGAGGGGATATTTCTGCCTCTCCAGGTCGGAGTGACGTTTCTATAATGGGAAATAGCTGCTTCAGTGTGAGTGGTCTACTTCCTATGAGACGAGAGGACCTTTCTGGCTCTCCAGGTCGGAGGGCCGTTTCACTAATGGGAAATAGCTGCTTC
This sequence comes from Ambystoma mexicanum, assembly GCF_040938575.1. Taxonomy (NCBI): domain Eukaryota; kingdom Metazoa; phylum Chordata; class Amphibia; order Caudata; family Ambystomatidae; genus Ambystoma; species Ambystoma mexicanum. The sequence continues at coordinate 234,868,510 of NC_090926.1, read as the reverse complement.
AGTGTTAGAGGGCTAGTACCCATTAGACAAGAGGACCTGTTCTGCCTCTCCAGGTCAGAGGACCGTTTCACTAATGGGAAATAGCTGCTTCAGTGTGAATAGGCTAGCTCCCAATAGACGGAAGGACCTTTCTGCCTCTCCAGGTCAGAGGGCCGTTTCTCGAATGAGAAATAACTGCTTCAGTGTGAGTGGGCTAGTTCCCATTAGACGAGGGGACCATTTTGCCTCTCCAGGTCGAAGGGCCGTTTCTCTAATGGAAAATAGCTGCTTCAGTGTGAGTGGGCTAGTTCCCATTAGAGGAGGGGACGTTTCTGCCTCTCATGGTCAGAGGGCCATTTCTCGAATGAGAAATAACTGCTTCAGTGTGTGTGGGCTAGTTCCCATTAGACGAGAGGACCTTTCTGCCTCCCCAGATCGGAGGGCTGTTTCTCTAATGGGAAATAGTTGATTCACTGTGAGTGGGCTAGTTACCATTAGACGAGGAGATCTTTCTGACTCTCCAGATCGGAGGGCAGATTCTCTAATGGGAAATAGCTGCTTCAGTGTGGGTGGGCTAGTTCCCATTAGACAAAAGGACCTTTCTGCCTCTCCAGGTCGGAGGGCCGTTTCTCTAATGGGAAATAGCTGCTTCAGTGTGAGTGGGCTAGTTCACATTACACAAAGGGACCTTTCTGCTTCTGCAGATCGGAGGGCCGTTTCTCTAATGAGAAATAGCTGATTCAGTGTGAGTAGGCTAGTTTCCATTAGACGAGAGGACCTTTCTGCCTCTCCAGTTTGGAGGGCCTTTTCTCTAATGGGAAATAGCTGCTTCAGTGTGAGTGGAATAGTTTCCATTAGACGAAAAGGACCTTTCTACTTCTCCAGGTTGGAGTGCCGGTTCTCTAATGGGAAATAGCTGCTTCAGTGTGAGTGGGCTAGTTCCCATTAGACAGGGGGAACTTTCTGCCTCTCCAGGTCGGGCCCGTTTCTCTAATGGGAAATAGCTGCTTCAGTGTGAGTGGGCTAGTTACCATTAGACAAGGGGATGTTTCTGACTCTCCAGATCGGAGGGCAGATTCTCTCATGGGAAATAGCTGCTTCAGTGTGGGTGGGCTAGTTCCCATTAGACAAAAGGACCTTTCTGCCTCTCCAGGTCAGAGGGCCGTTTCTCTAATGGGAAATAGCTGCTTCAGTGTGAGTGGGCTAGTTCCCATTATACAAAGGGACCTTTCTGCTTCTCCAGGTCAGAGGGCCGTTTCTCTAATGAGAAATAGCTGCTTCGGTGTGAGTAGGCTAGTTTCCATTAGACGAGATGACCTTTCTGCCTCTCCAGTTCGGAGGGCCATTTCTCTAATGGGATATAGCTGCTTCAGTGTGAGTCGGCTAGTTCCCATTAGACGAGGGGACATTTCTGTCTCTCCAGGTCGGAGTGACGTTTCTATAATGGGAAATAGCTGCTTCAGTGTGAGTGGTCTAGTTCCCATGAGACAAGAGGACCTTTCTGCTTCTCCAGGTCAGAGGGCCGTTCCTCTAAAGGGAAATAGCTGCTTTAGTGTGGGTGGGCTAGTTCCCATTAGACAAGGGGACCTTTCTGAATCTCCAGGCCAGAGGGCAGTTTCTCTAATGGGAAATAGCTGCTTCAGTGTGAGTGGGCTAGTTCCCATTAGACAAAAGGATCTTTCTGCCTCTCCAGGTCAGAGGGCCGTTTCTCTAATGGGAAATAGCTGCTTCAGTGTGAGTGGGCTTGTACCCATTAGACGAGGGGACCTTTCTATCTTTCCAGGTCATAGGGCCATTTCTCTATCCGGAAACAGCTGCTTCAGTGTGAGTCTGCACGTTCCCATTAGACGAGGGGACCTTTCTGCCTCTCCAGGTCAGAGGGGTGTTCTCTAATGGGAAACAGCTGCGTCAGTGTGAGTGGGCTAGTTCCCATTAGACGAAAGGACCTTTCTGCCTCTACAGGTCGGAAGGCCGTTTCTCCAATGGGAAATAGGTGCTTCAGTGTGAGTGGGCTAGTTCCCATTAGACAAAAGGACCCTTCTGCCTCTCCAGGTCGGAGGGCCATTTCTCTGGTGGGAAATAGCTGCTTCAGTGTGAGTGGGCTAGTTCCCATTAGACGAGGGACATTTCTGCCTCTCCAGGTCGGAGGGACGTTTCTATAATGGGAAATAGCTGCTTCAGTGTGAGTGGTCTAGTTCCCATGAGACGAGAGGACTTTTCTGCCTCTCCAGGTCGGAGGGCCCTTCCTCTAAAGGGAAATAGCTGCTTCAGTGTGGGTGGGCTAGTTCCCATTAGACAAGGGGACCTTTCTGCCTCTCCAGGCCAGAGGGCAGTTTCTCTAATGGGAAATAGCTGCTTCAGTGTGAGTGGGCTAGTTCCCATTAGACGAGAGGACCTTTCTGTCTCTGCAGGTTAGAGGGCCGTTTCTCTAATGGGAAATAGCTGCTTCAGTGTGAGTGGGCTAGTTCCCATTAGACAAGAGGACCTTTCTGCCTCTGCAGGTTAGAGGGCTGTTTCTCTAATGGGAAATAGCTCTTTTAGTGTGAGTGGGCTAGCTCCCATTAGACGAGGGGACCTTTCTGCCTCTCCAGGTCGAAGGGCCATTTCTCTAATGGAAAATAGCTGCTTCAGTGTGAGTGGGCTAGTTCCCATTAGAGGAGGGGACGTTTCTGCCTCTCATGGTCAGAGGGCCATTTCTCTAATGGGAATAGCTGCTTCAGTGTGAGTGGGCTAGTTCCCATTAGACGAGAGGACCTTTCTGCCTCTCCAGGTCGGGGGCCGTTTCTCTAATGGGAAATAGCTGCTTCAGTGTGAGTGGGCTAGTTACCATTAGACGAGGGGATCTTTCTGACTCTCCAGATCGCAGGGCTGATTCTCTAATGGGAAATAGCTGCTTCAGTGTGGTTGGGCTAGTTCCCATTAGACAAAAGGACCTTTCTGCCTCTCCAGGTCGGAGGGCTGTTTCTCTAACGGGAAATAGCTGCTTCGGTGTGAGTGGGCTAGTTCCCATTAGACGAAAGGACCTTTCTGCCTCTACAGGCCGGAAGGCCGTTTCTCCAATGGGAAATAGGTGCTTCAGTGTGAGCGGGCTAGTTCCCATTAGACAAAAGGACCTTTCTGCCTCTCCAGGTCGTAGGGCCATTTCTCTGATGGAAAATAGCTGCTTCAGTGTGGTTGGGCTAGTTCCCATTAGACGAGGAGACATGTCTGCCTCTCCAGGTCGGAGTGACGTTGCTATAATGGGAAATAGCTGCTTCAGTGTGAGTGGTCTAGTTCCTATGTTACGAGAGGACCTTTCTGCCTCTCCAGGTCAGAGGGCCGTTCCTCTAAAGGGAAAGAGCTGCTTTAGTGTGGGTGGGCTAGTTCCCATTAGACAAGGGGACCTTTCTGCCTCTCCAGGTCAGAGGGCAGTTTCTCTAATGGGAAATAGCTGCTTCAGTGTGAGTGGGCTAGTTCCCATTAGACAAAAGGATATTTCTGCCTCTCCAGGTCAGAAGGCCATTTCTCTAATGGGAAATTGCTGCTTCAGTGTGAGTGGGCTAGTTCCCATTAGATGAAAGGACCTCTCTGCCTCTCCACGTCAGAGGATCGTTTCTCTAATGGGAAATAGCTGCTTCAGTGTGAGTGGGCTAGTTCCCATTAGACAAGGGGACACTTCTATCTTTCCAGGTCGTAGGGCCGTTTCTCTAACCGGAAACAGCTGCTTCAGTGTGAGTGGGTACGTTCCCATTAGACGAGGGGACCTTTCTGCCTCTCCAGGTTGGAGGGGTGTTCTCTAACGGGAAACAGCTGCTTCAGTGTGAGTGGGCTAGTTCCCATTAGACAAAAGGACCTTTCTGCCTTTACAGGTCGGAAGGCCGTTTCTCCAATGGGAAATAGGTGCTTCAGTGTGAGTGGGTTAGTTCCCATTAGACAAAAGGACCTTTCTGCCTCTCCAGGTCGGAGGGCCCTTCCTCTAAAGGGAAATAGCTGCTTCAGTGTGGGTGGGCTAGTTCCCATTAGACAAGGGAACCTTTCTGCCTCTCCAGGCCAGAGGGCAGTTTCCCTAATGGCAAATAGCTGCTTCAGTGTGAGTGGGCTAGTTCCCATTAGACGAGAGGACCTTTATGTCTCTGCAGGTTAGAGGGCCGTTTCTCTAATGGGAAATAGCTGCTTTAGTGTGAGTGGGCTAGTTCCCATTAGACAAGAGGACCTTTCTGCCTCTGCAGGTTAGAGGGCCGTTTCACTTATGGGAAATAGCTACTTCAGTGTGAGTGGGCTAGTTTCCATTAGATGAGAGGACCTTTCTGTCTCTGCAGTTTAGAGGGCCGTTTCTCTAAAGGGAAATAGCTGCTTCAGTGTGAGTGGGCTAGTTCCCATTAGACAAGGGGATATTTCTGCCTCTCCAGGTCGGAGTGATGTTTCTATAATGGGAAATAGCTGCTTCAGTGTGAGTGGTCTACTTCCTATGAGATGAGAGGACCTTTCTGGCTCTCCAGGTCGGAGGGCCGTTTCACTAATGGGAAATAGCTGCTTCAGTGTTAGAGGGCTAGTTCCCATTAGACAAGAGGACCTGTTCTGCCTCTCCAGGTCAGAGGGCCGTTTCACTAATGGGAAATAGCTGCTTCAGTGTGAATAGGCTAGCTCCCAATAGACGGAAGGACCTTTCTGCCTCTCCAGGTCAGAGGGCCGTTTCTCGAATGAGAAATAACTGCTTCAGTGTGAGTGGGCTAGTTCCCATTAGACGAGGGGACCATTTTGCCTCTCCAGGTCGAAGGGCCATTTCTCTAATGGAAAATGGCTGCTTCAGTGTGAGTGGGCTAGTTCCCATTAGAGGAGGGGACGTTTCTGCCTATCATGGTCAGAGGGCCATTTCTCTAATGGGAATAGCTGCTTCAGTGTGTGTGGGCTAGTTCCCATTAGACGAGAGGACCTTTCTGCCTCCCCAGATCGGAGGGCCATTTCTCCAATGGGAAATAGTTGATTCACTGTGAGTGGGCTAGTTCCTATTAGACAGGGGGGCCTTTCTGCCTATCCAGGTCGGGGGCCGTTTCTCTAATGGGAAATAGCTGCTTCAGTGTGAGTGGGCTAGTTACCATTAGACGAGGAGATCTTTCTGACTATCCAGATCGGAGGGCAGATTCTCTAATGGGAAATAGCTGCTTCAGTGTGGGTGGGCTAGTTCCCATTAGACAAAAGGACCTTTCTGCCTCTCTAGGTCGGAGGGCCATTTCTCTAATGGGAAATAGCTGCTTCAGTGTGAGTGGGCTAGTTCACATTACACAAAGGGACCTTTCTGCTTCTGCAGGTCGGAGGGCCGTTTCTCTAATGAGAAATAGCTGATTCAGTGTGAGTAGGCTAGTTTCCATTAGACGAGAGGACCTTTCTGCCTCTTCAGTTTGGAGGGCCGTTTCTCTAATGGGAAATAGCTGCTTCAGTGTGAGTGGAATAGTTTCCATTAGACGAAAAGGACCTTTCTACTTCTCCAGGTTGGAGTGCCGGTTCTCTAATGGGAAATAGCTGCTTCAGTGTGAGTGGGCTACTTCCCATTAGACAGGGGGAACTTTCTGCCTCTCCAGGTCGGGCCCGTTTCTCTAATGGGAAATAGCTGCTTCAGTGTGAGTGGGCTAGTTACCATTAGACAAGGGGATTTTTCTGACTCTCCAGATCGGAGGGCAGATTCTCTCATGGGAAATAGCTGCTTCAGTGTGGGTGGACTAGTTCCCATTAGACAAAAGGACCTTTCTGCCTCTCCAGGTCGGAGGGCCGTTTCTCTAATGGGAAATAGCTGCTTCAGTGTGAGTGGGCTAGTTCCCATTATACAAAGGGACCTTTCTGCTTCTCCAGGTCAGAGGGCCGTTTCTCTAATGAGAAATAGCTGCTTCGGTGTGAGTAGGCTAGTTTCCATTAGACGAGATGACCTTTCTGCCTCTCCAGTTCGGAGGGCCATTTCTCTAATGGGATATAGCTGCTTCAGTGTGAGTCGGCTAGTTCCCATTAGACGAGGGGACATTTCTGTCTCTCCAGGTCGGAGTGACGTTTCTATAATGGGAAATAGCTGCTTCAGTGTGAGTGGTCTAGTTCCCATGAGACAAGAGGACCTTTCTGCTTCTCCAGGTCAGAGGGCCGTTCCTCTAAAGGGAAATAGCTGCTTTAGTGTGGGTGGGCTAGTTCCCATTAGACAAGGGGACCTTTCTGAATCTCCAGGCCAGAGGGCAGTTTCTCTAATGGGAAATAGCTGCTTCAGTGTGAGTGGGCTAGTTCCCATTAGACAAAAGGATCTTTCTGCCTCTCCAGGTCAGAGGGCCGTTTCTCTAATGGGAAATTGCTGTTTCAGTGTGAGTGGGTTAGTTCCCATTAGATGAAAGGACCTCTCTGCCTTTCCATGTCGGAGGTTCGTTTCTCTAATGGGAAATAGCTGCTTCAGTGTGAGTGGGCTTGTTCCCATTAGACGAGGGGACCTTTCTATCTTTCCAGGTCGTAGGGCCATTTCTCTAACCGGAAACAGCTGCTTCAGTGTGAGTCTGCACGTTCTCATTAGACGAGGGGACCTTTCTGCCTCTCCAGGTCGGATGGGTGTTCTCTAATGGGAAACAGCTGCGTCAGTGTGAGTGGGCTAGTTCCCATTAGACGAAAGGACCTTTCTGCCTCTACAGGTCGGAAGGGCGTTTCTCCAATGGGAAATAGGTGCTTCAATGTGAGTGGGCTAGTTCCCATTAGACAAGAGGACCTTTCTGCCTCTGCAGGTTAGAGGGCTTTTTCTCTAATGGGAAATAGCTGTTTTAGTGTGAGTGGGCTAGCTCCCATTATACGAGGGGACCTTTCTGCCTCTCCAGGTCGAAGGGCCGTTTCTCTAATGGAAAATAGCTGCTTCAGTGTGAGTGGGCTAGTTCCCATTAGAGGAGGGGACGTTTCTGCCTCTCATGGTCAGAGGGCCATTTCTCTAATGGGAATAGCTGCTTCAGTGTGAGTGGGCTAGTTCCCATTAGACGAGAGGACCTTTCTGCCTCTCCAGGTGGGGGGCCGTTTCTCTAATGGGAAATAGCTGCTTCAGTGTGAGTGGGCTAGTTACCATTAGACGAGGGGATCTTTCTGACTCTCCAGATCGCAGGGCAGATTCTCTAATGGGAAATAGCTGCTTCAGTGTGGTTGGGGTAGTTCCCATTAGATAAAAGGACCTTTCTGCCTCTCCAGGTCAGAGGGCTGTTTCTCTAACGGGAAATAGCTGCTTCGGTGTGAGTGGGCTAGTTCCCATCAGACGAAAGGACCTTTCTGCCTCTACAGGCCGGAAGGCCGTTTCTCCAATGGGAAATAGGTGCTTCAGTGTGAGTGGGCTAGTTCCCATTAGACAAAAGGACCTTTCTGCCTCTCCAGGTGGTAGGGCCATTTCTCTGATGGAAAATAGCTGCTTCAGTGTGGTTGGGCTAGTTCCCATTAGACGAGGGGACATGTCTGCCTCTCCAGGTCGGAGTGACATTTCTATAATGGGAAATAGCTGCTTCAGTTTGAGTGGTCTAGTTCCTATGTTACGAGAGGACCTTTCTGCCTCTCCAGGTCAGAGGGCCGTTCCTCTAAAGGGAAATAGCTGCTTTAGTGTGGGTGGGCTAGTTCCCATTAGACAAGGGGACCTTTCTGCCTCTCCAGGCCAGAGGGCAGTTTCTCTAATGGGAAATAGCTGCTTCAGTGTGAGTGGGCTAGTTCCCATTAGACAAAAGGATATTTCTGCCTCTCCAGGTCAGAGGGCCGTTTCTCTAATGGGAAATTGATGCTTCAGTGTGAGTGGGCTAGTTCCCATTAGATGAAAGGACCTCTCTGCCTCTCCACATCGGAGGATCGTTTCTCTAATGGGAAATAGCTGCTTCAGTGTGAGTGGGCTAGTTCCCATTAGACGAGGGGACCTTTCCATCTTTCCAGGTCGTAGGGCCGTTTCTCTAACCGGAAACAGCTGCTTCAGTGTGAGTGGGTACGTTCCCATTAGACGAGGGGACCTTTCTGCCTCTCCAGGTTGGAGGGGTGTTCTCTAACGGGAAACAGCTGCTTCAGTGTGAGAGGGCTAGTTCCCATTAGACGAAAGGACCTTTCTGCCTTTACAGGTCGGAAGACCGTTTCTCCAATGGGAAATAGGTGCTTCAGTGTGAGTGGGCTAGTTCCCAATAGACAAAAGGACCTTTCTGCCTCTCCAGGTCGGAGGGCCATTTCTCTGATGGGAAATAGCTGCTTCAGTGTGAGTGGGCTAGTTCCCATTAGACAAAAGGACCCTTCTGCCTTTCCAGGTCGGAGGGCCATTTCTCTGATGGGAAATAGCTGCTTCAGTGTGAGTGGGCTAGTTCCCATTAGACGAGGGGACATTTCTGCCTCTCCAGGCCGGAGGGACGTTTCTATAATGGGAAATAGCAGCTTCAGTGTGAGTGGTCTAGTTCCCATGAGACGAGAGGACCTTTCTGCCTCTCCAGGTCGGAGGGACGTTCCTCTAATGGGAAATAGCTGCTTCAGTGTGAGTGGGCTAGTTCCCATTAGACGAGATGACCTTTCTGTCTCTGCAGGTTAGAGGGCCGTTTCTCTAATGGAAAATAGCTGCTTCAGTGTGAGTGGGCTAGTTCCCATTAGACAAGAGGACCTTGCTGCCTCTGCAGGTTAGAGGGCCGTTTCTCTAATGGGAAATAGCTGCTTCAGCGTGAGTGGGCTAGTTCCCATTAGACGAGGGGACATTTCTGCCTCTCCAGGCCGGAGGGACGTTTCTATAATGGGAAATAGCAGCTTCAGTGTGGGTGGGCTAGTTCCCATTAGACAAGGGGACCTTTCTGCCTCTCCAGGCCAGAGGGCAGTTTCTCTAATGGGAAAAAGCTGCTTCAGTGTGAGTGGGCTAGTTCCCATTAGACGAGCGGACCTTTCTGTCTCTGCAGGTTAGAGGGCCGTTTCTCTAATGGGAAATAGCTGCTTCAGTGTGAGTGGGCTAGTTCGCATTAGACAAGAGGACCATGCTGCCTCTGCAGGTTAGAGGGCCGTTTCTCTAATGGGAAATAGCTGCTTCAGTGTGAGTGGGCTAGCTCCCATTAGACGAGGGGACCTTTCTGCCTCTCCAGGTCGAAGGGCCGTTTCTCTAATGGAAAATAGCTGCTTCAGTGTGAGTGGGCTAGTTCCCATTAGAGGAGGGGACGTTTCTGCCTCTCATGGTCAGAGGGCCATTTCTCTTTTGGGAATAGCTGCTTAAGTGTGAGTGGGCTAGTTCCCATTAGACGAGAGGACCTTTCTGCCTCTCCAGATAGGAGGGCCGTTTCTCTAATGGGAAATAGTTGCTTCACTGTGAGTGGGCTAGTTCCCATTAAACATGGGGGACCTTTCTGCCTCTCCAGGTCGGGGACCGTTTCTCTAATGGGAAATAGCTGCTTCAGTGTGAGTGGGCTAGTTACCATTAGACGAGGGGATCTTTCTGACTCTCCAGATCGCAGGGCAGATTCTCTAATGGGAAATAGCTGCTTCAGTGTGGTTGGGCTAGTTCCCATTAGACAAAAGGACCTTTCTGGCCCTCTCCAAGTCGGAGGGCTGTTTCTCTAAGGGGAAATAGCTGCTTCGGTGTGAGTGGGCTAGTTCCCTTTAGACGAAAGGACCTTTCTGCCTCTACAGGCCAGAAGGCCGTTTCTCCAATGGGAAATAGGTGCTTCAGTGTGAGTGGGCTAGTTCCCATTAGACAAAAGGACCTTTCTGCCTCTCCAGGTCGTAGGGCCATTTCTCTGATGGAAAATAGCTGCTTCAGTGTGGGTGGGCTAGTTCCCATTAGACGAGGGGACATGTCTGCCTCTCCAGGTCGGAGTGTCGTTTCTATAATGGGAAATAGCTGCTTCAATGTGAGTGGTCCAGTTCCTATGAGACGAGAGGACCTTTCTGCCTCTCCAGGTCAGATGGCCGTTCCTCTAAAGGGAAATAGCTGCTTTAGTGTGGGTGGGCTAGTTCCCATTAGACAAGGGGACCTTTCTGCCTCTCCAGGCCAGAGGACAGTTTCTCTAATGGGAAATAGCCGCTTCAGTGTGAGTGGGCTAGTTCCCATTAGACAAAAGGATCTTTCTGCCTCTCCAGGTCCGAGGGCCGTTTCTCTAATGGGAAATTGCTGCTTCAGTGTGAGTGGGCTAGTTCCCATTAGATGAAAGGACCTCTCTGCCTCTCCACGTCGGAGGATCGTTTCTCTAATGGGAAATAGCTGCTTCAGTGTGAGTGGGCTAGTTCCCATTAGACGAGGGGACCTTTCTATCTTTCCAGGTCGTAGGGCCGTTTCTCTAACCGAAAACAGCTGCTTCAGTATGAGTGGGTACGTTCCCATTAGACGAGGGGACCTTTCTGCCTCTCCAGGTTGGAGGGGTGTTCTCTAACGGGAAACAGCTGCTTCAGTGTGAGTGGGCTAGTTCCCATTAGACAAAAGGACCTTTCTGCCTTTACAGGTCGGAAGGCCGTTTCTCCAATGGGAAATAGGTGCTTCAGTGTGAGTGGGCTAGTTCCCATTAGACAAAAGGACCTTTCTGCCTCTCCAGGTCGGAGGGCCATTTCTCTGATGGGAAATAGCTGCTTCAGTGTGAGTGGGCTAGTTCCCATTAGACGAGGGGACATTTCTGCGTCTCCAGGTTGGAGGGACGTTTCTCTAATGGGAAATAGCTGCTTCAGTGTGAGTGGTCTAGTTCCCATGAGACAAGAGGACCATTCTGCCTCTCCAGGTCGGAGGGCCGTTCCTCTAAAGGGAAATACCTGCTTCAGTGTGGGTGGGCTAGTTCCCATTAGACAAGGGGACCTTTCTGCCTCTCCAGGCCATAGGGCAGTTTCTCTAATGAGAAATAGCTGTTTCTGTGTTAGTGGGCTAGTTCCCATTAGACGAGAGGATCTTTCTGTCTCTGCAGGTTAGAGGGCCGTTTCTCTAATGGGAAATAGCTGCTTCAGTGTGAGTGGGCTAGTTCCCATTAGACGAGAGGATCTTTCTGTCTCTGCAGGTTAGAGGGCAGTTTCTCTAATGGGAAATAGCTGCTTCAGTGTGAGTGGGCTAGTTCCCATTAGACGAGAGGACCTTTCTGCCTCTCCAGGCCAGAGGGCAGTTTGTCTAATGGGAAATAGCTGCTTCAGTGTGAGTGGGTTAGTTCCCATTAGACGAGAGGATCTTTCTGTCTCTGCAGGCTAGAGGGCCGTTTTTCTAATGGGAAATAGCTGCTTCAGTGTGAGTGGGCTAGTTCCCATTAGACGAGAGGACCTTTCTGCCTCTCCAGGCCAGAGGGCAGTTTGTCTAATGGGAAATAGCTGCTTCAGTGTGAGTGGGCTAGTTCCCATTTGACGAGAGGACCTTTCTGCCTCTCCAGGCCAGAGGGCAGTTTGTCTAATGGGAAATAGCTGCTTCAGTGTGAGTGGGTTAGTTCCCATTAGACGAGAGGATCTTTCTGTCTCTGCAGGCTAGAGAGCCGTTTCTCTAATGGGAAATAGCTGCTTCAGTGTAAGTGGGCTAGTTCCCATTAGACGAGGGGACATTTCTGCCTCTCCAGGTCGGAGTGACGTTTCTATAATGGGAAATAGCTGCTTCAGTGTGAGTGGTCTAGTTCCTATGAGACAAGAGGACCTTTCTGCCTCTCCAGGTCAGAGGGCCGTTCCTCCAAAGGGAAATAGCTGCTTTAGTGTGGGTGGGCTAGTTCCCATTAGACAGAGGGACCTTTCTGCCTCTCCAGGCCAGAGGGCAGTTTCTCTAATGGGAAATAGCTGCTTCAGTGTGAGTGGGCTAGTTACCATTAGACAAAAGGACCTTGCTGCCTCTCCAGGTCAGATGGCCGTTCCTCTAAAGGGAAATAGCTGCTTTAGTGTGGGTGGGCTAGTTCCCATTAGAGGAGGGGACGTTTCTGCCTCTCATGGTCAGAAGGCCATTTCTCTAATGGGAATAGCTGCTTCAGTGTGAGTGGGCTAGTTCCCATTAGACGAGAGGACCTTTCTGCCTCTCCAGGTCGGGGGCCGTTTCTCTAATGGGAAATAGCTGCTTCAGTGTGAGTGGGCTAGTTCCCATTAGATGAAAGGACCTCTCTGCCTCTCCACGTCGGAGGATCGGTTCTCTAATGGGAAATAGCTGCTTCAGTGTGAGTGGGCTAGTTCCCATTAGACGAGGGGACCTTTCTATCTTTCCAGTTCGTAGGGCCGTTTCTCTAACCGGAAACAGCTGCTTCAGTGTGAGTGGGTACGTTCCCATTAGAGGAGGGGACCTTTCTGCCTCTCCAGGTTGGAGGGGTGTTCTCTAACGGGAAACAGCTGCTTCAGTGTGAGTGGGCTAGTTCCCATTAGACGAAAGGACCTTTCTGCCTTTACAGGTCGGAAGGCCGTTTCTCCAATGGGAAATAGGTGCTTCAGTGTGAGTGGGCTAGTTCCCATTAGACAAAAGGACCTTTCTGCCTCTCAAGGTCGGAGGGCCATTTCTCTGATGGGAAATAGCTGCTTCAGTGTGGGTGGGCTAGTTCCCATTAGACAAGGGGACCTTTCTGCCTCTCCAGGCCAGAGTGCAGGTTCTCTAATGGGAAGTAGCTGCTTCAGTGTGAGTGGGCTAGTTCCCATTAGACGAGAGGACCTTTCTGTCTCTGCAGGTTAGAGGGCCGTTTCTCTAATGGGAACTATCTAAGTCAGTGTGACAGGGCTAGTTCCCATTAGACAAGAGAACCTTTCTGCCTCTGCAGGTTAGAGTGCCGTTTCTCTAATGGGAAATAGCTGCTTCAGTGGGAGTGGGCTAGCTCCCATTAGACGAGAGGCCCTTTCTGCCTCTCCAGGTCAGAGGGCCATTTCTCTAATGGGAAATAGCTGCGTCAGTGTGAGTGGGCTAGTTCCTATTAGACAAAAGGACCTTTCTGCCTCTCCAGGTCAGAGGGACGTTTCTCTAATGGGAAATAGCTGCTTCAGTGTTAGTGGGCTAGTTCCCATTAGACAAGAGGACCTTTCTGCCTCTCCAGGTCAGAGGGTCGTTTCTCGAATGGGAAATAACTGCTTCAGTGTGAGTGGGCTAGTTCCCATAAGACGAGGGGACCATTTTGTCTCTCCAGGTCGAAGGGCCGTTTCTCTAATGGAAAATAGCTGCTTCAGTGTGAGTGGGCTAGTTCCCATTAGAGGAGGGGACGTTTCTGCCTCTCATGGTCAGAAGGCCATTTCTCTAATGGGAATAGCTGCTTCAGTGTGAGTGGGCTAGTTCCCATTAGACGAGAGGACCTTTCTGCCTCTCCAGGTCGGGGGCCGTTTCTCTAATGGGAAATAGCTGCTTCAGTGTGAGTGGGCTAGTTCCCATTATACAAAGTGACCTTTCTGCTTCTGCAGGTCGGAGGGCCATTTCTCTAATGAGAAATAGCTGATTCAGTGTGAGTAGGCTAGTTTCCATTAGATGAGAGGACCTTTCTGCCTCTCCAGTTTGGAGGGCCATTTCTCTAATGGGAAATAGCTGCTTCAGTGTGAGTGGAATAGTTTCCATTAGATGAAAAGGACCTTTTTACTTCTCCAGGTTGGAGTGCCGGTTCTCTAATGGGAAATAGCTGCTTCAGTGTGAGTGGGCTAGTTCCCATATACGAGGGGACATTTCTGTCTCTCCAGGTCAGAGTGACGTTTCTATAATGGGAAATAGCTGCTTCAGTGTGAGTGGTCTAGTTCCCATGAGACGAGAGGACCTTTCTGCCTCTCCAGGTCAGAGGGCCGTTCCTCTAAAGGGAAATAGCTGCTTTAGTGTGGGTGGGCTAGTTCCCATTAGACAAGGGGACCTTTCTGCCTCTCCAGGCCAGAGGGCAGTTTCTCTAATGGGAAATAGCTGCTTCAGTGTGAGTGGGTTAGTTCCCATTAGATGAAAGGACCTCTCTGCCTTTCCACGTCGGAGGTTTGTTTCTCTAATGGGAAATAGCTGCTTCAGTGTGAGTAAGCTAGTTTCTATTAGACGAGAGGACCTTTCTGCCTCTCCAGTGCTGAGGGCCGTTTCTCTAATGGGAAATAGCTACTTCAGTGTGAGTTTGTTAGTTCCCATTAGACGAGGGACCTTTCTGCTTCTCCAGGTCAGAGGGCCATTTCTCTAATGGGAAATAGCTGATTCAGTGTGAGTGGGCTAGTTCCCATATCACGAGGGGACCTTTCTATCTTTCCAGGTTGTAGGGCCGTTTCTCTAACCGGAAACAGCTGCTTCAGTGTGAATGGGCATGTTGCCATTAGATGAGGGGACCTTTCTGCCTCTCCAGGTCGGAAGGCTGTTTCTCTAATGGAAAATAGCTGCTTCAGTGTGAGTGGGCTAGTTCCCATTAGACGAAAGGACCTTTCTGCCTCTACAGGCCGGAAGGCCGTTTCTCCAATGGGAAATAGGTGTTTCAGTGTGAGTGGGCTAGTTCCCATTAGACAAAAGGACCTTTCTGCCTCTACAGGTCGGAGAGCCATTTCTCTGATGGAAAATAGCTGCTTCAGTGTGAGTGGGCTAGTTCCCATTAGATGAGGGGACATTTCTGCCTCTCCAGGTCGGAGTGACGTTTCTATAATGGGAAATAGCGGCTTCAGTGTGAGTGGTCTAGTTCCTATGAGACGAGAGGACCTTTCTGCCTCTCCAGGTCAGAGGGCCGTTGCTCTAAAGGGAAATAGCTGCTTTAGTGTGGGTGGGCTAGTTCCCATTAGACAAGGGGACCTTTCTGCCTCTCCAGGCCAGAGGGCAGTTTCTCTAATGGGAAATAGCTGCTTCAGTGTGAGTGGGCTAGTTCCCATTAGACAAAAGGATCTTTCTGCCTCTCCAGGTCAGTGTCACGCTCACCTGATTCCCACGGAGGTGCAGGTCTCGCTTCGAGTGCTGATGCTTCTTCAGTGGTGAAGCGCAGGACTCTGAAGATGGACTGGGAGGGCCCCTCTACTCTGGTCTTTTCTGGCTCGCAGGAATATTCCCCTGTGCGTGAAAAGGGAGTATTACCTACTGATGGAATAATGCTCAAGCCTCCCACTCCCTTCCAGCCCTCCACGATACCCTTCCACGATTCCCCGTGAAGTCTCATCTTAGGGTCTGGAAGGATGAGTTCTCCATCCTGCTTCTGATGCAGGAGCGCATTGAAACCCAGTTACTTCACTGGATTGAGGTTTGATGGGAGCTCAAAATAAGCTTGACTATTCAGGTGAGGTGCTGTAAGAGTTCTGTTGCAAGTTCAAAAGTTCAAGCTTAATAATAATGTTCATTGTCTTATTGCAGCAAGCGCTAATGCTTCTGTCTTTTTTCCCCTTTAGGGGCCGGGGTTCGGAATGCCGGAGATATGGCGCCGACCCAAAGTGAAACGTGCAGTTCCAGTAAATGACAGGTAAGTTCTGGATGAGCGTTCAGGTAATGTCTTTGCATTCGCTCATTCAATGTCCTTGTCTTTTTTCTCCATAGGGGCCGGGGTCCGGAATGCCAGGAAGCGGCAGGACCCGAAATGAAATGGGAATAACCCAACAGGTAAGTCTTAGAAGGAAACTGAGCCTTTCCTATTCCCTTCCTTCTCTCACCTTGTTTTCTTGTCTTTTTCTCTCTAGGCTCTGAGAAGTGGGTGCGGATCCGGATGATCGCTGCTGAAGATGGAGGCGCCCAGGAAAGGTGAGTGAAATGCAGCGCTGCAGCGATCAAAGCGAAATGCTTTTAAAATGATGTCTTCCCTTTCAGGATCGTCGGTGTGATGTCTCCGTGATGCAGCTTTTGCTGCTACGGTCTTCTTTCTCTCTCCAATTCCCTCTTATCTCCCTTTGCAGGCGACCCAGGATGCTGACAGGCGTGGCTGAAGTCCAGATGCAGGAGCTGACACGGTGAGCGTCCAGCTGCGAGGAGCAGAACAACGCGAAGCGTGAGTTGCTGATCGGGCGTGGTTTAAATAGCTTTGGAAGAAGTTCCAGGTATGTATCCTTCCACCGATCAGGTATGTATCCTTCCCCGACCACACCCAGGTGGAAAGTAGACCCACAGGTAAAGTAGTTCCATTCATGCCTCAAGAGGGCCTGGATGTAGCAGCATGGTCTGCATCAGGTAAGTGCACATTAAAACACTTGAACACATGTCTAGCTTTATGAGCCTGGCGCCTAAGGCGCCAGGACAGGGGTCTAACATGAGCCTGGCGCCTAAGGCGCCAGGACTGTGTCCAAAGGGCACCAGCTTGGGCCCCCTGGCACTTCCGTGGGGGGAATGATGCCTGCCTCTGGGGTTGCTGGGTCGGACCTGGCTCCTTGGAGGTAGGCATCATGACAGTACCCCCCCTCTAGTCCCCTCCCAAGGTTGTTCCCTCCGGGGGTTTTGCCTTGTTCAGAAATCTCCGGTGGAACCTTTGTATTAATCGAGGTGCGTGAACATGGTTACTAGGCTCCCACGATCTCTCCTGAGGTCCATATCCCTTCCAGTCAACAAGATAGAAGAGTTTTGAATTTAACACCTTGGAGTCTAAAATGTCTTTAACTTCGAATTCTAATTCCCCTTCAATTTGAACTGGGTCTGGAGGCTTGGACAGTCGGGTCCCCGGTTGTACTGCCTTCAAAAGTGATGCATGAAAAACTGGATGAATACGCATGCTAGACGGTAAATCCAGTTTAAAGGCCACGGGATTGATTATAGCCTTGATGGGATAAGGTCCTATGAATCTGGGATTGAAGGTTCGCGGGCCCTTGAGGGGTAAATGTTTCGTTGCTAGCCATACCTGGTCTCCTACTTGGTAAGGAGGAGTTTTACTTCGGTGCAAATCAGCGTTTTCTTTATACTTTTTCTTGGCTTGCTGTAAATGAGTTGCAGCTTCTTTGAAGGCTCGGGTTATTCTGGAATGCAGATGATTTACTGCGGGCATTTCCAGGGTCAGAGGTGGGTCTAGGTCAGAGGTCTGAGGATGGTTACCATACAAAGTATAAAAAGGAGTTTGTCCGGTTCCAGAATGCACTGAATTGTTGTATGCATATTCTGCGATCCAAAGAATGTCTTTCCAATTTGACTCGGATTGGTGTAACATGCACCAAAGATATTGCTCGAGAGTCTGATTGGTTCTCTCGGTTTGTCCGTCGGTCTGGGGGTGGTGGCTGGTGGATAACCGCACATCTATTTGTGCTATTTGGCAACACTTCTTCCAAAAATGGGAGATAAATTGACTTCCACGATCCGAGACTAATATGGAAGGGAAACCATGTATGCAAACTATATTCTCCAGAAATTCCTTGGCCAAGGTGGAAGCTGAAGGCAAGCCTTTTAAAGGGGTACCTCGCTGCCGTACACTGGAACACCCTCCCTAGCTCCCTGCGCTCTGAACCCTCACTGACCGCCTTTCGGAAAACCCTGAAAACGACCCTGTTCATCTAACAATTACATGGCCTAGCCCTCATAATTGTATTGTATGATGTATTATGTGATATATCTGATCACAGGTCACTGCCTTACTGTAACCCAAGGCACTACCTGCTCACATTGTAACTAAGTCTTCCTTGCAAGTAACAGTGCCACAATGCCCCTGGGCTGCCTGCGCGCTATATAAATTTAATAAATAAATAAATAAATAAATAAAGTGGGCCATTTTGGAGAATAGATCCACAATTACAAGGATAGTGTTGTAACCAGCACAAGGAGGCAGGTCAGTTATAAAGTCCATTGACAAGGTGTGCCATGGTGCCGGCGGAATATCCAAGGGTTGAAGTAGGCCGGCTAGCTTTTTCTTTTGACCCTTGTTTTGGGCGCAGATTCCGCAAGACAATACAAAAGACTTTATGTCTTTTCTCCAAGAAGGCCACCAGAAGTGGCGTTTGATTTTTTCCTCCGTTTTAGCGATACCAGGGTATCCTTCCATTAATGATTCATGATGATGGGCAATAACAAGTTCTTGCAATTCTTTACTTGGCAGAAACAACCGCTCCTGGAAGTAGGGTAAATCATCCTTAACGGTGTAATGAGGACCCTTTTGACTCCATTCCAGTAAGGCTGAAGAGTCTAGAAGTTGTTTTACTTGCGTTTGGATGTCCTCAATAGTTTTCAATGAAGTTAGGCCTAAGATTCTTTGTTCAGGTATGATTGGCACAGGTTCTAAACTCGAATTGGGTTCTTCCATGCCAATCCGGGATAAGGCGTCCGCTTTACCATTCTTGCAGCCAGGGCGATAGGTAATTACAAAATCAAATTCCGCAAAGAATAGAGCCCATCGGAGTTTTCGTGAAGATTGAGCTTTGGCCGTCTTTAAATACTGTAAATTTCTGTGGTCCGTAATTACGGTGATGGTGTGTCTTGCCCCGAGAAGGTAGTGACGCCAAGCCTTGAAAGCAGATTTAATAGCCAGTAACTCTTTGTCGGTATTTGCGTAGTTGATTTCAGGAGGAGAAAATTTCCTGGACCAAAAGGCCACAGGGTGTAGTTGGTTAGTTTCTGGGTCTCTTTGTGACAGGACAGCTCCCATGGCCGAACTGGATGCGTCGGTTTCCACAATGTAAGGGAGATCTGGGTGCGGGTGCTTCAATACAGGTGCAGAGGTGAATTTGGTTTTCAGGTCCTGAAAGGCTTGTTCGGCCTCAAGAGTCCATTCAAAGCGTTTGTTTTTCTTTAGGAGAGCTGTGATGGGTTGGACTGTTCGGGAAAATTGGGGGATGAATCTTCGATAGAAATTGGCGAAGCCGAGCATGCTCTGAACTCCCTTCACCGAGCTAGGAGATGGCCATTTGAGGATGGCGTCCACCTTTCGCGAGTCCATTCGGACTCCTTGAGGTGTCAGGATGAATCCGAGAAACTCAACTTCTGTGGTATGAAAAACGCATTTTTCGAGCTTTGCAAATAGTCTGTGCTGGCGCAATTTCTCAAGAACTGCCCTAACATGTTTTCTGTGATCGGATTCTGAAGAAGAGTACACCAGGATGTCGTCAATATAAACAATGACACAGACATCGATAAGTTCCCGAAGAACATCATTCATAAAGTACTGAAAGGCGGCAGGTGCATTGCACAAACCGAAGGGCATCACCTGATATTCGAAGAGCCCAAATTTGGTGCGGAATGTAGTCTTCCATTCGTCGCCTTCTTTTATACGCACCAGGTGATAAGCTCCTCGGAGATCTAACTTGGTGTACACACAAGCGTCTTTCACCTGGTCGATAAGCTCAGGGATCAGGGGCAGAGGATAACGATTCTTAATCGTTATTTGATTTAGGGCGCGATAGTCTATACATGTTCTAAGGTCGCCCTCTTTTTTCGGCACGAAGAACAGAGCTGAGGAGACAGGAGACTTGGACGGGCGAGTAAAACCATTGGCTAGGTACTGATCTAAATACTGACGCAGATGCAGGTTCTCAGGTTCCGTAAGAGCATAAATCCTACTACAAGGTAGTTGAGCATTGGGTACCAGATCGATTTGGCAATCATAAGACCGATGGGGAGGTAACGTGTTAGCCTGTTCCTTCTGAAAAACGTCTTGGAATTCTTGGTATTCTGACGGTAGCTGTACAGGGGTGGAAGTTGCTGAGGCTAGACCCATAACTGGATTTCTTGGATAACAAGTTGGTTCACAATCAGGAAAACGTATCTTCTTTGCTCGCCAGTCAATTCTGGGATTATGTGTTTCTAGCCAAGGAATTCCAAGGATTACTTGAAATTGTGGGGCCTTGATCACATCAAACACAATTGCTTCCCGATGTCCATCCTGACCCACCAGTGTCACTTCAACAGTGGAATGCGTTACAGGCCCTGAGGCTATTTCGGTTCCATCTACTGTAGTAATGACATCTTGGGTTACTTTCGGGCAGAGAGGGAGCTTAATCCTAGAAGCCAATTCACGGTCTATGTAATTTCCAATAGCTCCACTGTCGATGTACGCTTTTATAGCATGCAACTGCTGAGGCTGTTTTGGGTCCACGAGCACCATTGGCATGACAAAATGCGAGGTCAAAGAGTTTGTTTTCAAGCTCGGCAAGCAGACCCCTACGCTTGTCGGGCTAGGTCGTTTCCCGAATCAGGTGTCAATAAATCGTTATCAGTGGCTCCAACCACCTTCTTAGGTGGTTTAACCGGACAATTTCGAAGAAAGTGACCGGAAGTCCCGCAGTACAGACAAAGTTGCATTTGCCGCCTTCTCTCTCGTTCCTTCTGCGTTAATGGTCCTCTAACACCGCTGATTTGCATAGGTTCGGATACGTCGGGACTCTTGGAGTTAGCGTGGGTTTTGATCGGTACTCGGGTTTCGTACTTGAACCGATCTGCTTTTCTATTTTGAAGTCTGTGATCAAGTTGAACCACCAAGTCTATGTAGTCTGCGCAGACCTGGGGTGGATTTACAATCTGAGCTAGAACATCCTTAAGCTCTCCGCGCAGGCCTCGATGAAACAAAGTGATCCTTTTGTTTTCTGGGCATCCAGTTTCCACAACCAGTCTATTAAAGGTGGCAACGTAGGACAGGAGATCCTGATTACCTTGTCGTAAGGATAGCAGTTCGTTATCAAGGGCTTGTCCTTAAAAGTGTCGAGCAAACAATCTTTCCATGCTGGCCTGGAAGCCCTGAAAATCCTGGAGAATGGGATCATCCTGATTTACCAATGGAATAGACCAATCGGCAGCACTGCCACTGAGGTAAGATAGTATAAAGGCTACCTTGGTCTGGTCGTTAGGGAAGGCCCCGGGTCTACATAGAAAGTGTAAACGACATTGGTTCATAAAGACGGCATATTTCTTGGGATCCCCCGCAAAACGTTCAGGCGGGGCCAAAGGCATGTGTCCAGGTAGATTGATTTGAACCGGGTTATTCAAACCCATTGATGTGGAAGTACCTCCGGAATTAGGTAAAGGAGTGTGCCCTGCCTGGGCCTTCAATAACCTTTTGGCCAGGTCATCTGTTCTTTCCTTTGATAGGATCAGTTCTCTTTTGAGAGCGTTAGTCTCCTGGCGGGCTGAGTGCACTTCTGCCCGTAATTCCCCCAAAAGCTGGGCCAGCTGATCTGTCTCGGAAGTCTCCATAGCGCCCGGGTGGGAAATTGTGGGTAGGCTTCGCGTTCTGTCACGCTCACCTGATTCCCACGGAGGCGCAGGTCTGGCTTCGAGTGCTGATGCTTCTTCAGTGGTGAAGCGCAGGACTCTGAAGATGGACTGGAAGGGCCCCTCTACTCTGGTCTTTTCTGGCTCGCAGGAATATTCCCCTGTGCGTGAAAAGGGAGTATTACCTACTGATGGAATAATGCTCAAGCCTCCCACTCCCTTCCAGCCCTCCACGATACCCTTCCACGATTCCCCGTGAAGTCTCACCTTAGGGTCTGGAAGGATGAGTTCTCCATCCTGCTTCTGATGCAGGGGCGCGTTGAAACCCAGTTACTTCACTGGATTGAGGTTTGATGGGAGTTCAAAATAAGCTTGACTATTCAGGTGAGGTGCTGTAAGAGTTATGTTGCAAGTTCAAAAGTTCAAGCTTAATAATAATGTTCATTGTCTTATTGTAGCAAGCGCTAATGCTTCTGTCTTTTTTCCCCTTAGGGGCCGGGGTTCGGAATGCCGGAGATATGGCGCCGACCCGAAGGGAAACGTGCAGTTCCAGTAAATGACAGGTAAGTTCTGGATGAGCGTTCAGGTAATGTCTTTGCATTCGCTCATTCAATGTCCTTGTCTTTTTTCCCCATAGGGGCCGGGGTCCGGAATGCCAGGAAGCGGCAGGACCCGAAATGAAATGGGAATAACCCAACAGGTAAGTCTTAGAAGGAAACTGAGCCTTTCCTATTCCCTTCCTTCTCTCACCTTGTTTTCTTGTCTTTTTCTCTCTAGGCTCTGAGAAGTGGGTGCGGATCCGGATGATCGCTGCTGAAGTTGGAGGCGTCCAAGAAAGGTGAGTGAAATGCAGCGCTGCAGCGATCGAAGCGAAATGCTTTTAAAATGATGTCTTCCCTTTCAGGATCGTCGGTGTGATGTCTCTGTGATGCAGCTTTAGCTGGTAAGGTCTTCTTTCTCCCCAATTCTCTCTTATCTCCCTTTGCAGGCGACCCAGGATGCTGACAGGCGTGGCTGAAGTCCAGATGCAGGAGCTGACACGGTGAGCGTCCAGCTGCGAGGAGCAGAACAACGCGAAGCGTGAGTTGCTGATCGGGCGTGGTTTAAATAGCTTTGGAAGAAGTTCCAGGTATGTATCCTTCCACCGATCAGGTATGTATCCTTCCCCGACCACACCCAGGTGGAAAGTAGTCCCACAGGTAAAGTAGTTCCATTCAGGCCTCAAGAGGGCCTGGATGTAGCAGCATGGTCTGCATCAGGTAAGTGCACATTAAAACACTTGAACACATGTCTAGCTTTATGAGCCTGGCGCCTAAGGCGCCAGGACAGGGGTCTAACATGAGCCTGGCGCCAAAGGCGCCAGGACTGTGTCCAAAGGGCACCAGCTTGGGCCCGCTGGCACTTCCGTGGGGGGAATGATGCCTGCCTCTGGGGTTGCTGGGTCGGACCTGGCTCCTTGGAGGTAGGCATCATGACAGTCAAAGGGCCGTTTCTCTAATGGGAAATTGCTGCTTCAGTGTGAGTGGGCTAGTTCCCATTAGATGAAAGGACCTCTCTGCCTGTCCACGTCGGAGGTTCGTTTCTCTAATGGGAAATATCTGCTTCAGTGTGAGTGAGCTAGTTCCCATTAGACGAGGGGACCTTTCTATCTTTCCAGGTCGCAGGGCCGTTTCTCTAACCAGAAACAGCTGCTTCAGTGTGAGTGGGCACGTTCCCATTAGACGAGGGGACCTTTCTGCCTCTCCAGGTCGGAGGGGTGTTCTCTAACGGGAAAGAGCTGCTTCAGTGTGAGTGGGCTAGTTCCTATTAGACGAAAGAACCTTTCTGATTCTACAGGTCGGAAGGCCGTTTCTCCGATGGGAAATAGGTGCTTCAGTGTGAGTGGGCTAGTTCCCATTAGACAAAAGGACCTTTCTGCCTCTCCAGGTCGGAGGGCCATTTCTCTGATGGGAAATAGCTGCTTCAGTGTGAGTGGGCTAGTTCCCATTAGACAAGAGGACCTTTCTGCCTCTCCAGGTCGGGGGCCGTTTCTCTAATGGGAAATAGCTGCTTCATTGATAGTGGGCTAGTTCCCATTAGAGGAGGGGGCGTTTCTGCCTCTCATGGTCAGAGGGCCATTTCTCTAATGGGAATAGCTGCTTCAGTGTGAGTGGGCTAGTTCCCATTAGACGAGAGGACCTTTCTGCCTCTCCAGGTCGGGGGCCGTTTCTCTAATGGGAAATAGCTGCTTCAGTGTGAGTGGGCTAGTTACCATTAGACGAGGGGATCTATCTGACTCTCCAGATCGCAGGGCAGATTCTCTAATGGGAAATAGCTGCTTCAGTGTGGTTGGGCTAGTTCCCATTAGACAAAAGGACCTTTCTGCCTCTCCAGGTCGGAGGGCTGTTTCTCTAACGGGAAATAGCTGCTTCGGTGTGAGTGGGCTAGTTCCCATTAGACGAAAGGACCTTTCTGCCTCTACAGGCCGGAAGGCCGTTTCTCCAATGGGAAATAGGTGCTTCAGTGTGGTTGGGCTAGTTCCCATTAGACGAGGGGACATGTCTGCCTCTCCAGGTCGGAGTGACGTTTCTATAATGGGAAATAGCTGCTTCAGTGTGAGTGGTCTAGTTCCTATGAGACGAGAGGACCTTTCTGCCTCTCCAGGTCAGAGGGCCGTTCCTCTAAAGGGAAATAGCTGCTTTAGTGTGGGTGGGCTAGTTCCCATTAGACAAGGGGACCTTTCTGCCTCTCCAGGCCAGAGGGCAGTTTCTCTAATGGGAAATAGCTGCTTCAGTGTGAGTGGGCTAGTTCCCATTAGACAAAAGGATATTTCTGCCTCTCCAGGTCAGATGGCCGTTTCTCTAATGGGAAATTGCTGCTTCAGTGTGAGTGGGCTAGTTCCCATTAGATGAAAGGACCTCTCTGCCTCTCCACGTCGGAGGATCGCTTCTCTAATGGGAAATAGCTGCTTCAGTGTGAGTGGGCTAGTTCCCATTAGACGAGGGGACCTTTCTATCTTTCCAGGTCGTAGGGCCGTTTCTCTAACCGGAAACAGCTGCTTCAGTGTGAGTGGGTACGTTCCATTTAGACGAGGGGACCTTTCTGCCTCTCCAGGTTGGAGGGGTGTTCTCTAACGGGAAACAGCTGCTTCAGTGTGAGTGGGCTAGTTCCCATTAGACGAAAGGACCTTTCTGCCTTTACAGGTCGGAAGGCCGTTTCTCCAATGGGAAATAGGTGCTTCAGTGTGAGTGGGCTAGTTCCCATTAGACAAAAGGACCTTTCTGCCTCTCCAGGTCAGAGGGCCATTTCTCTGATGGGAAATAGCTGCTTCAGTGTGAGTGGGCTAGTTCCCATTAGACGAGGGGACCATTTTGCCTCTCCAGGTCGAAGGGCCGTTTCTCTAATGGAAAATAGCTGCTTTAGTGTGAGTGGGCTAGTTCCCATTAGAGGAGGGGACGTTTCTGCCTCTCATGGTCAGAGGGCCATTTCTCTAATGGGAATAGCTGCTTCAGTGTGTGTGGGCTAGTTCCCATTAGATGAGAGGACCTTTCTGCCTCCCCAGATCGGAGGGCCGTTTCTCTAATGGGTAATAGTTGATTCACTGTGAGTGGGCTAGTTCCCATGAGACAGGGGGACCTTTCTGCCTCTCCAGGTCGGGGGCCGTTTCTCTAATGGGAAATAGCTGCTTCAGTGTGAGTGGGCTAGTTACCATTAGACGAGGAGATCTTTCTGACTCTCCAGATCGGAGGGCAGATTCTCTAATGGGAAATAGCTGCTTCAGTGTGGGTGGGCTAGTTCCCATTAGACAAAAGGACCTTTCTGCCTCTCCAGGTCGGAGGGCCGTTTCTCTAATGGGAAATAGCTGCTTCAGTGTGAGTGGGCTAGTTCACATTACACAAAGGGACCTTTCTGCTTCTGCAGGTCGGAGGGCCGTTTCTCTAATGAGAAATAGCTGATTCAGTGTGAGTAGGCTAGTTTCCATTAGACGAGAGGACCTTTCTGCCTCTCCAGTTTGGAGGGCCGTTTCTCTAATGGGAAATAGCTGCTTCAGTGTGAGTGGAATAGTTTCCATTAGACGAAAAGGACCTTTCTACTTCTCCAGGTTGGAGTGCCGGTTCTCTAATGGGAAATAGCTGCTTCAGTGTGAGTGGGCTAGTTCCCATTAGACAGGGGGAACTTTCTGCCTCTCCAGGTCGGGCCCGTTTCTCTAATGGGAAATAGCTGCTTCAGTGTGAGTGGGCTAGTTACCATTAGACAAGGGGATCTTTCTGACTCTCCAGATCGGAGGGCAGATTCTCTCATGGGAAATAGCTGCTTCAGTGTGGGTGGGCTAGCTCCCATTAGACAAAAGGACCTTTCTGCCTCTCCAGGTCGGAGGGCCGTTTCTCTAATGGGAAATAGCTGCTTCAGTGTGAGTGGGCTAGTTCCCATTATACAAAGGGACCTTTCTGCTTCTCCAGGTCAGAGGGCCGTTTCTCTAATGAGAAATAGCTGCTTCGGTGTGAGTTGGCTAGTTTCCATTAGACGAGATGACCTTTCTGCCTCTCCAGTTCGGAGGGCCATTTCTCTAATGGGATATAGCTGCTTCAGTGTGAGTCGGCTAGTTCCCATTAGACGAGGGGACATTTCTGTCTCTCCAGGTCGGAGTGACGTTTCTATAATGGGAAATAGCTTCTTCAGTGTGAGTGGTCTAGTTCCCATGAGACAAGAGGACCTTTCTGCTTCTCCAGGTCAGAGGGCCGTTCCTCTAAAGGGAAATAGCTGCTTTAGTGTGGGTGGGCTAGTTCCCATTAGACAAGGGGAACTTTCTGCCTCTCCAGGTCGGGCCCGTTTCTCTAATGGGAAATAGCTGCTTCAGTGTGAGTGGGCTAGTTACCATTAGACAAGGGGATCTTTCTGACTCTCCAGATCGGAGGGCAGATTCTCTCATGGGAAATAGCTGCTTCAGTGTGGGTGGGCTAGCTCCCATTAGACAAAAGGACCTTTCTGCCTCTCCAGGTCGGAGGGCCGTTTCTCTAATGGGAAATAGCTGTTTCAGTGTGAGTGGGCTAGTTCCCATTATACAAAGGGACCTTTCTGCTTCTCCAGGTCAGAGGGCCGTTTCTCTAATGAGAAATAGCTGCTTCGGTGTGAGTTGGCTAGTTTCCATTAGACGAGATGACCTTTCTGCCTCTCCAGTTCGGAGGGCCATTTCTCTAATGGGATATAGCTGCTTCAGTGTGAGTCGGCTAGTTCCCATTAGACGAGGGGACATTTCTGTCTCTCCAGGTCGGAGTGACGTTTCTATAATGGGAAATAGCTTCTTCAGTGTGAGTGGTCTAGTTCCCATGAGACAAGAGGACCTTTCTGCTTCTCCAGGTCAGAGGGCCGTTCCTCTAAAGGGAAATAGCTGCTTTAGTGTGGGTGGGCTAGTTCCCATTAGACAAGGGGACCTTTCTGAATCTCCAGGCCAGAGGGCAGTTTCTCTAATGGGAAATAGCTGCTTCAGTGTGAGTGGGCTAGTTCCCATTAGACAAAAGGATCTTTCTGCCTCTCCAGGTCAGAGGGCCGTTTCTCTAATGGGAAATTGCTGTTTCAGTGTGAGTGGGTTAGTTCCCATTAGATGAAAGGACCTCTCTGCCTTTCCATGTCGGAGGTTCGTTTCTCTAATGGGAAATAGCTGCTTCAGTGTGAGTGTGCTTGTTCCCATTAGACGAGGGGACCTTTCTATCTTTCCAGGTCGTAGGGCCATTTCTCTAAACGGAAGCAGCTGCTTCAGTGTGAGTCTGCACGTTCCCTTTAGACGAGGGGACCTTTCTGCCTCTCCAGGTCGGAGGGGTGTTCTCTAATGGGAAACAGCTGCGTCAGTGTGAGTGGGCTAGTTCCCATTAGACGAAAGGACCTTTCTGCCTCTCCAGGTCGGAGGGCCATTTCTCTGATGGGAAATAGCTGCTTCAGTGTGAGTGGGCTAGTTCCCATTAGACGAGGGACATTTCTGCCTCTCCAGGTCGGAGGGACGTTTCTATAATGGGAAATAGCTGCTTCAGTGTGAGTGGTCTAGTTCCCATGAGACAAGAGGACCTTTCTGCCTCTTCAGGTCGGAGGGTCGTTCCTCTAAAGGGAAATAGCTGCTTCAGTGTGGGTGGGCTAGTTCCCATTAGACAAGGGGACCTTTCTGCCTCTCCAGGCCAGAGGGCAGTTTCTCTAATGGGAAATAGCTGCTTCAGTGTGAGTGGGCTAGTTCCCATTAGACGAGAGGACCTTTCTGTCTCTGCAGGTTAGAGGGCTGTTTCTCTAATGGGAAATAGCTGCTTCAGTGTGAGTGGGCTAGTTCCCATTAGACAAGAGGACCTTTCTGCCTCTGCAGGTTAGAGGGCCGTTTCTCTAATGGGAAATAGCTGTTTTAGTGTGAGTGGGCTAGCTCCCATTAGACGATGGGACCTTTCTGCCTCTCCAGGTCGAAGGGCCGTTTCTCTAATGGAAAATAGCTGCTTCAGTGATAGTGGGCTAGTTCCCATTAGAGGAGGGGACGTTTCTGCCTCTCATGGTCAGAGGGCCATTTCTCTAATGGGAATAGCTGCTTCAGTGTGAGTGGGCTAGTTCCCATTAGACGAGAGGACCTTTCTGCCTCACCAGGTCGGGGGCCGTTTCTCTAATGGGAAATAGCTGCTTCAGTGTGAGTGGGCTAGTTACCATTAGACGAGGGGATCTTTCTGACTCTCCAGATCGCAGAGCAGATTCTCTAATGGGAAATAGCTGCTTCAGTGTGGTTGGGCTAGTTCCCATTAGACGAAAGGACCTATCTGCCTCTACAGGCCGGAAGGGCGTTTCTCCAATGGGAAATAGGTGCTTCAGTGTGGTTGGGCTAGTTCCCATTAGACGAGGGGACATGTCTCCCTCTCCAGGTCGTAGGGCCATTTCTCTGATGGAAAATAGCTGCTTCACTGTGGTTGGGCTAGTTCCCATTAGACGAGGGGACATGTCTGCCTCTCCAGGTCGGAGTGACGTTTCTATAATGGGAAATAGCTGCTTCAGTTTGAGTGGTCTAGTTCCTATGTTACGAGAGGACCTTTCTGCCTCTCCAGGTCAGAGGGCCGTTCCTCTAAAGGGAAATAGCTGCTTTAGTGTGGGTGGGCTAGTTCCCATTAGACAAGGGGACCTTTCTGCCTCTCCAGGCCAGAGGGCAGTTTCTCTAATGGGAAATAGCTGCTTCAGTGTGAGTGGGCTAGTTCCCATTAGACAAAAGGATATTTCTGCCTCTCCAGGTCAGAGGGCCGTTTCTCTAATGGGAAATTGCTGCTTCAGTGTGAGTGGGCTAGTTCCCATTAGATGAAAGGACCTCTCTGCCTCTCCACGTCGGAGGTTCGTTTCTCTAATGGGAAATATCTGCTTCAGTGTGAGTGAGCTAGTTCCCATTAGACGAGGGGACCTTTCTATCTTTCCAGGTCGTAGGGCCGTTTCTCTAACCAGAAACAGCTGCTTCAGTGTGAGTGGGCACGTTCCCATTAGACGAGGGGACCTTTCTGCCTCTCCAGGTCGGAGGGGTGTTCTCTAACGGGAAAGAGCTGCTTCAGTGTGAGTGGGCTAGTTCCTATTAGACGAAAGAACCTTTCTGCTTCTATAGGTCGGAAGGCCGTTTCTCCGATGGGAAATAGGTGCTTCAGTGTGAGTGGGCTAGTTCCCATTAGACAAAAGGACCTTTCTGCCTCTCCAGGTCGGAGGGCCATTTCTCTGATGGGAAATAGCTGCTTCAGTGTGAGTGGGCTAGGTCCCATTAGACGAGAGGACCTTTCTGCCTCTCCAGGTCGGGGGCCGTTTCTCCAATGGGAAATAGCTGCTTCAGTGATAGTGGGCTAGTTCCCATTAGAGGAGGGGACGTTTCTGCCTCTCATGGTCAGAGGGCCATTTCTCTAATGGGAATAGCTGCTTCAGTGTGAGTGGGCTAGTTCCCATTAGACGAGAGGACCTTTCTGCCTCTCCAGGTCGGGGGCCGTTTCTCTAATGGGAAATAGCCGCTTCAGTGTGAGTGGGCTAGTTACCATTAGACGAGGGGATCTTTCTGACTCTCCAGATCGCAGGGCAGATTCTCTAATGGGAAATAGCTGCTTCAGTGTGGTTGGGCTAGTTCCCATTAGACAAAAGGACCTTTCTGCCTCTCCAGGTCGGAGGGCTGTTTCTCTAACGGGAAATAGCTGCTTCGGTGTGAGTGGGCTAGTTCCCATTAGACGAAAGGACCTTTCTGCCTCTACAGGCCGGAAGGCCGTTTCTCCAATGGGAAATAGGTGCTTCAGTGTGGTTGGGCTAGTTCCCATTAGACGAGGGGACATGTCTGCCTCTCCAGGTCGGAGTGACGTTTCTATAATGGGAAATAGCTGCTTCAGTGTGAGTGGTCTAGTTCCTATGAGACGAGAGGACCTTTCTGCCTCTCCAGGTCAGAGGGCCGTTCCTCTAAAGGGAAATAGCTGCTTTAGTGTGGGTGGGCTAGTTCCCATTAGACAAGGGGACCTTTCTGCCTCTCCAGGCCAGAGGGCAGTTTCTCTAATGGGAAATAGCTGCTTCAGTGTGAGTGGGCTAGTTCCCATTAGACAAAAGGATATTTCTGCCTCTCCAGGTCAGAGGGCTGTTTCTCTAATGGGAAATTGCTGCTTCAGTGTGAGTGGGCTAGTTCCCATTAGATGAAAGGACCTCTCTGCCTCTCCACGTCGGAGGATCGTTTCTCTAATGGGAAATAGCTGCTTCAGTGTGAGTGGGCTAGTTCCCATTAGACGAGGGGACCTTTCTATCTTTCCAGGTCGTAGCGCCGTTTCTCTAACCGGAAACAGCTGCTTCAGTGTGAGTGGCTACGTTCCCATTAGACGAGGGGACCTTTCTGCCTCTCCAGGTTGGAGGGGTGTTCTCTAACGGGAAACAGCTGCTTCAGTGTGAGTGGGCTAGTTCCCATTAGACGAAAGGACCTTTCTGCCTTTACAGGTCGGAAGGCCGTTTCTCCAATGGGAAATAGGTACTTCAGTGTGAGTGGGCTAGTTCCCATTAGACAAAAGGACCTTTCTGCCTCTCCAGGTCAGAGGGCCATTTCTCTGATGGGAAATAGCTGCTTCAGTGTGAGTGGGCTAGTTCCCATTAGACAAAAGGACCCTTCTGCCTTTCCAGGTCGGAGGGCCATTTCTCTGATGGGAAATAGCTGCTTCAGTGTGAGTGGGCTAGTTCCCATTAGACGAGGGGACATTTCTGCCTCTCCAGGCCGGAGGGACGTTTCTATAATGGGAAATAGCAGCTTCAGTGTGAGTGGTCTAGTTCCCATGAGACGAGAGGACCTTTCTGCCTCTCCAGGTCAGAGGGCCGTTCCTCTAATGGGAAATAGCTGCTTCAGTGTGAGTGGGCTAGTTCCCATTAGACGAGAGGACCTTTCTGTCTCTGCAGGTTGGAGGGCTGTTTCTCTAATGGGAAATAGCTGCTTCAGTGTGAGTGGGCTAGATTCCATTAGACGAGAGGACCTTTCTGTCTCTGCAGTTTAGAGGGCCGTTTCTCTAAAGGGAAATAGCTGCTTCATTGTGAGTGGGCTAGGTCCCATTAGACGAGGCGATATTTCTGCCTCTCCAGGTCGGAGTTACGTTTCTATAATGGGAAATAGCTGCTTCAGTGTGAGTGGTCTACTTCCTATGAGACGAGAGGACCTTTCTGGCTCTCCAGGTCAGAGGGCCGTTTCACTAATGGGAAATAGCTGCTTCAGTGTTAGAGGGCCAGTTCCCATTAGACAAGAGGACCTGTTCTGCCTCTCCAGGTCAGAGGGCCGTTTCACTAATGGGAAATAGCTGCTTCAGTGTGAATAGGCTAGCTCCCAACAGACGGAAGGACCTTTCTGCCTCTCCAGGTCAGAGGGCCGTTTCTCGAATGAGAAATAACTGCTTCAGTGTGAGTGGGCTAGTTCCCATTAGACGAGGGGACCATTTTGCCTCTCCAGGTCGAAGGGCCGTTTCTCTAATGGAAAATAGCTGCTTCAGTGTGAGTGGGCTAGTTCCCATTAGAGGAGGGGACGTTTCTGCCTCTCATGGTCAGAGGGCCATTTCTCTAATGGGAATAGCTGCTTCAGTGTGTGTGGGCTAGTTCCCATTAGACGAGAGGACCTTTCTGCCTCCCCAGATCGGAGGGCCGTTTCTCTAATGGGTAATAGGTGATTCACTGTGAGTGGGCTAGTTCCCATGAGACAGGGGGACCTTTCTGCCTCTCCAGGTCGGGGGCCGTTTCTCTAATGGGAAATAGCTGCTTCAGTGTGAGTGGGCTAGTTACCATTAGACGAGGAGATCTTTCTGACTCTCCAGATCGGAGGGCAGATTCTCTAATGGGAAATAGCTGCTTCAGTGTGGGTGGGCTAGTTCCCATTAGACAAAAGGACCTTTCTGCCTCTCCAGTTCGGAGGGCCGTTTCTCTAATGGGAAATAGCTGCTTCAGTGTGAGTGGGCTAGTTCACATTACACAAAGGGACCTTTCTGCTTCTGCAGGTCGGAGGGCCGTTTCTCTAATGAGAAATAGCTGATTCAGTGTGAGTAGGCTAGTTTCCATTAGACGAGAGGACCTTTCTGCCTCTCCAGTTTGGAGGGCCGTTTCTCTAATGGGAAATAGCTGCTTCAGTGTGAGTGGAATAGTTTCCATTAGACGAAAAGGACCTTTCTACTTCTCCAGGTTGGAGTGCCGGTTCTCTAATGGGAAATAGCTGCTTCAGTGTGAGTGGGCTAGTTCCCATTAGACAGGGGGAACTTTCTGCCTCTCCAGGTCGGGCCCGTTTCTCTAATGGGAAATAGCTGCTTCAGTGTGAGTGGGCTAGTTACCATTAGACAAGGGGATCTTTCTGACTCTCCAGATCGGAGGGCAGATTCTCTCATGGGAAATAGCTGCTTCAGTGTGGGTGGGCTAGTTCCCATTAGACAAAAGGACCTTTCTGCCTCTCCAGGTCAGAGGGCCGTTTCTCTAATGGGAAATAGCTGCTTCAGTGTGAGTGGGCTAGTTCCCATTATACAAAGGGACCTTTCTGCTTCTCCAGGTCAGAGGGCCGTTTCTCTAATGAGAAATAGCTGCTTCGGTGTGAGTAGGCTAGTTTCCATTAGACGAGATGACCTTTCTGCCTCTCCAGTTCGGAGGGCCATTTCTCTAATGAGATATAGCTGCTTCAGTGTGAGTCGGCTAGTTCCCATTAGACGAGGGGACATTTCTGTCTCTCCAGGTCGGAGTGACGTTTCTATAATGGGAAATAGCTTCTTCAGTGTGAGTGGTCTAGTTCCCATGAGACAAGAGGACCTTTCTGCTTCTCCAGGTCAGAGGGCCGTTCCTCTAAAGGGAAATAGCTGCTTTAGTGTGGGTGGGCTAGTTCCCATTAGACAAGGGGACCTTTCTGAATCTCCAGGCCAGAGGGCAGTTTCTCTAATGGGAAATTGCTGTTTCAGTGTGAGTGGGTTAGTTCCCATTAGATGAAAGGACCTCTCTGCCTTTCCATGTCGGAGATTCGTTTCTCTAATGGGAAATAGCTGCTTCAGTGTGAGTGGGCTTGTTCCCATTAGACGAGGGGACCTTTCTATCTTTCCAGGTCGTAGGGCCATTTCTCTAACCGGAAACAGCTGCTTCAGTGTGAGTCTGAACGTTCCCTTTAGACGAGGGGACCTTTCTGCCTCTCCAGGTCGGAGGGGTGTTCTCTAATGGGAAACAGCTGCGTCAGTGTGAGTGGGCTAGTTCCCATTAGACGAAAGGACCTTTCTGCCTCTACAGGTCGGAAGGCCGTTTCTCCAATGGGAAATAGGTGCTTCAGTGTGAGTGGGCTAGTTCCCATTAGACAAAAGGACCCTTCTGCCTCTCCAGGTCGGAGGGCCATTTCTCTGATGGGAAATAGCTGCTTCAGTGTGAGTGGGCTAGTTCCCATTAGACGAGGGACATTTCTGCCTCTCCAGGTCGGAGGGACGTTTCTATAATGGGAAATAGCTGCTTCAGTGTGAGTGGTCTAGTTCCCATGAGACAAGAGGACCTTTCTGCCTCTCCAGGTCGGAGGGCCGTTCCTCTAAAGGGAAATAGCTGCTTCAGTGTGGGTGGGCTAGTTCCCATTAGACAAGGGGACCTTTCTGCCTCTCCAGGCCAGAGGGCAGTTTCTCTAATGGGAAATAGCTGCTTCAGTGTGAGTGGGCTAGTTCCCATTAGACGAGAGGACCTTTCTGTCTCTGCAGGTTAGAGGGCTGTTTCTCTAATGGGAAATAGCTGCTTCAGTGTGAGTGGGCTAGTTCCCATTAGACAAGAGGACCTTTCTGCCTCTGCAGGTTAGAGGGCCGTTTCTCTAATGGGAAATAGCTGTTTTAGTGTGAGTGGGCTAGCTCCCATTAGACGATGGGACCTTTCTGCCTCTCCAGGTCGAAGGGCCGTTTCTCTAATGGAAAATAGCTGCTTCAGTGATAGTGGGCTAGTTACCATTAGAGGAGGGGACGTTTCTGCCTCTCATGGTCAGAGGGCCATTTCTCTAATGGGAATAGCTGCTTCAGTGTGAGTGGGCTAGTTCCCATTAGACGAGAGGACCTTTCTGCCTCACCAGGTCGGGGGCTGTTTCTCTAATGGGAAATAGCTGCTTCAGTGTGAGTGGGCTAGTTACCATTAGACGAGGGGATCTTTCTGACTCTCCAGATCGCAGGGCAGATTCTCTAATGGGAAATAGCTGCTTCAGTGTGGTTGGGCTAGTTCCCATTAGACAAAAGGACCTTTCTGCCTCTCCAGGTCGGAGGGCTGTTTCTCTAACGGGAAATAGCTGCTTCGGTGTGAGTGGGCTAGTTCCCATTAGACGAAAGGACCTTTCTGCCTCTACAGGCCGGAAGGCCGTTTCTCCAATGGGAAATAGGTGCTTCAGTGTGGTTGGGCTAGTTCCCATTAGACGAGGGGACATGTCTGCCTCTCCAGGTCGGAGTGACGTTTCTATAATGGGAAATAGCTGCTTCAGTGTGAGTGGTCTAGTTCCTATGAGACGAGAGGACCTTTCTGCCTCTCCAGGTCAGAGGGCCGTTCCTCTAAAGGGAAATAGCTGCTTTAGTGTGGGTGGGCTAGTTCCCATTAGACAAGGGGACCTTTCTGCCTCTCCAGACCAGAGGGCAGTTTCTCTAATGGGAAATAGCTGCTTCAGTGTGAGTGGGCTAGTTCCCATTAGACAAAAGGATATTGCTGCCTCTAGAGGTCAGAGGGCCGTTTCTCTAATGGGAAATTGCTGCTTCAGTGTGAGTGGGCTAGTTCCCATTAGATGAAAGGACCTCTCTGCCTCTCCACGTCGGAGGATCGTTTTTCTAATGGGAAATAGTTGCTTCAGTGTGAGTGGGCTAGTTCCCATTAGACAAGGGGACCTTTCTATCTTTCCAGGTCGTAGGGCTGTTTCTCTAACCGGAAACAGCTGCTTCAGTGTGAGTGGGTACGTTCCCATTAGACAAGGGGACCTTTCTGCCTCTCCAGGTTGGAGGGGTGTTCTCTAACGGGAAACAGCTGCTTCAGTGTGAGTGGGCTAGTTCCCATTAGACTAAAGGACCTTTCTGCCTTTACAGGTTGAAAGGCCGTTTCTCCAATGGGAAATAGGTGCTTCAGTGTGAGTGGGCTAGTTCCCATTAGACAAAAGGACCTTTCTGCCTCTCCAGGTCAGAGGGCCATTTCTCTGATGGGAAATAGCTGCTTCAGTGTGAGTGGGCTAGTTCCCATTAGACAAAAGGACCCTTCTGCCTTTCCAGGTCGGAGGGCCATTTCTCTGATAGGAAATAGCTGCTTCAGTGTGAGTGGGCTAGTTCCCATTAGACGAGGGGACATTTCTGCTTCTCCAGGCCGGAGGGACGTTTCTATAATGGGAAATAGCAGCTTCAGTGTGAGTGGTCTAGTTCCCATGAGACGAGAGGACCTTTCTGCCTCTCCAGGTCGGAGGGCCGTTCCTCTAATGGGAAATAGCTGCTTCAGTGTGAGTGGGCTATTTCCCATTAGACGAGAGGACCTTTCTGTCTCTGCAGGTTAGAGGGCCGTTTCTCTAATGGGAAATAGCTGCTTCAGTGTGAGTGGGCTAGTTCCCATTAAACAAGAGGACCTTGCTGCCTCTGCAGGTTAGAGGGCCGTTTCTCTAATGGGAAATAGCTGCTTCAGTGTGAGTGGGCTAGTTCCCATTAGACGAGGGGACATTTCTGCCTCTCCAGGCCGGAGGGATGTTTCTATAATGGGAAATAGCAGCTTCAGTGTGGGTGGGCTAATTCACATTAGACAAGGGGACCTTTCTGCCTCTCCAGGCCAGAGGGCCGTTTCTCTAATGGGAAATAGCTGCTTCAGTGTGAGTGGGCTAGCTCCCATTAGACAAGAGGACCTTGCTGCCTCTGCAGGTTAGAGGGCCGTTTCTCTAATGGGAAATAGCTGCTTCAGTGTGAGTGGGCTAGCTCCTATTAGACGAGGGGACCTTTCTGCCTCTCCAGGTCGAAGGGCCGTTTCTCTAATGGAAAATAGCTGCTTCAGTGTGAGTGGGCTAGTTCCCATTAGAGGAGGGGACGTTTCTGCCCCTCATGGTCAGAGGGCCATTTCTCTTTTGGGAATAGCTGCTTCAGTGTGAGTGGGCTAGTTCCCATTAGACGAGAGGACCTTTCTACCTCTCCAGATCGGAGGGCCGTTTCTCTAATGGGAAATAGTTGCTTCACTGTGAGTGGGCTAGTTCCCATTAGACAGGGGGACCTTTCTGCCTCTCCAGGTCGGGGGTCGTTTCTCTAATGGGAAATAGCTGCTTCAGTGTGAGTGGGCTAGTTACCATTAGACGAGGGGATCTTTCTGACTCTCCAGATCGCAGGGCAGATTCTCTAATGGGAAATAGCTGCTTCAGTGTGGTTTGGCTAGTTCCCATTAGACAAAAGGACCTTTCTGCCTCTCCAGGTCGGAGGGCTGTTTCTCTAAGGGGAAATAGCTGCTTCGGTGTGAGTGGGCTAGTTCCCATTAGACGAAAGGACCTTTCTGCCTCTACAGGCCGGAAGGCCGTTCCTCCAATGGGAAATAGGTGCTTCAGTGTGAGTGGGCTAGTTCCCATTAGACAAAAGGACCTTTCTGCCTCTCCAGGTCATAGGGCCATTTCTCTGATGGAAAATAGCTGCTTCAGTGTGGGTGGGCTAGTTCCCATTAGACGAGGGGAAATGTCTGCCTCTCCAGGTCGGAGTGACGTTTCTATAATGGGAAATAGCTGCTTCAGTGTGAGTGGTCTAGTTCCTATGAGACGAGAGGACCTTTCTGCCTCTCCAGGTCAAATGGCCGTTCCTCTAAAGGGAAATAGCTGCTTTAGTGTGGGTGGGCTAGTTCCCATTAGACAAGGGGACCTTTCTGCCTTTCCAGGCCAGAGGACAGTTTCTCTAATGGGAAATAGCTGCTTCAGTGTGAGTGGGCTAGTTCCCATTAGACAAAAGGATCTTTCTGCCTCTCCAGATCCGAGGGCCGTTTCTCTAATGGGAAATTGCTGCTTCAGTGTGAGTGGGCTAGTTCCCATTAGATGAAAGGACCTCTCTGCCTCTCCACGTCGGAGGATCGTTTCTCTAATCGGAAATAGCTGCTTCAGTGTGAGTGGGCTAGTTCCCATTAGACGAGGGGACCTTTCTATCTTTCCAGGTCGTAGGACCGTTTCTCTAACCGGAAACAGCTGCTTCAGTGTGAGTGGGTACGTTCCCATTAGACGAGGGGACCTTTCTGCCTCTCCAGGTTGGAGGGGTGTTCTCTAACGGGAAACAGCTGCTTCAGTGTGAGTGGGCTAGTTCCCATTAGACGAAAGGACCTTTCTGCCTTTACAGGTCGGAAGGCCGTTTCTCCAAAGGGAAATAGGTGCTTCAGTGTGAGTGGGCTAGTTCCCATTAGACAAAAGGACCTTTCTGCCTCTCCAGGTCGGAAGGCCATTTCTCTGATGGGAAATAACTGCTTCAGTGTGAGTGGGCTAGTTCCCATTAGACGAGGGGACATTTCTGCGTCTCCAGGTCGGAGGGACGTTTCTATAATGGGAAATAGCTGCTTCAGTGTGAGTGGTCTAGTTCCCATGAGACAAGAGGACCTTTCTGCCTCTCCAGGTCGGAGGGCCGTTCCTCTAAAGGGAAATAGCTGCTTCAGTGTGGGTGGGCTAGTTCCCATTAGACGAGTGGATCTTTCTGTCTCTGCAGGTTAGAGGGCCGTTTCTCTAATGGAAAATAGCTGCTTCAGTGTGAGTGGGCTAGTTCCCATTAGACGAGAGGATCTTTCTGTCTCTGCAGGTCAGAGGGCAGTTTCTCTAATGGGAAATAGCTGCTTCAGTGTGAGTGGGCTAGTTCCCATTAGACGACAGGACCTTTCTGCCTCTCCAGGCCAGAGGGCAGTTTGTCTAATGGGAAATAGCTGCTTCAGTGTGAGTGGGCTAGTTCCCATTAGACGAGAGGACCTTTCGGTCTCTGCAGCCTAGAGGGCCGTTTCTCTAATGGGAAATAGCTGCTTCAGTGTGAGTGGGCTAGTTCCCATTAGACAAGAGGACCTTTCTTCCTCTGCAGGTTAGAGGGCCGTTTCTCTAATGGGAAATAGCTGCTTCATTGTAAGTGGGCTAGTTCCCATTAGACGAGAGGACCTTTCTGTGTCTGCAGGTTAGAGGGCCGTTTCTCTAATGGGAAATAGCTCCTTCAGTGTGAGTGGGCTAGTTCCCATTAGACGAGGGGACATTTCTGCCTCTCCAGGTCGGAGTGACGTTTCTATAATGGGAAATAGCTGCTTCAGTGTGAGTGGTCTAGTTCCTATGAGACAAGAGGACCTTTCTGCCTCTCCAGGTCAGAGGGCCGTTCCTCCAAAGGGAAATTGCTGCTTTAGTGTGGGTGGGCTAGTTCCCATTAGACAGGGGGACCTTTCTGCCTCTCCAGGCCAGAGGGCAGTTTCTCTAATGGGAAATAGCTGCTTCAGTGTGAGTGGGCTAGTTACCATTAGACAAAAGGACCTTTCTGCCTCTCCAGGTCAGATGGCCGTTCCTCTAAAGGGAAATAGCTGCTTTAGTGTGGGTGGGCTAGTTCCCATTAGACAAGGGGACCTTTCTGCCTCTCCAGGCCAGAGGACAGTTTCTCTAATGGGAAATAGCTGCTTCAGTGTGAGTGGGCTAGTTCCCATTAGACAAAAGGATCTTTCTGCCTCTCCAGGTCCGAGGGCCGTTTCTCTAATGGGAAATTGCTTCTTCAGTGTGAGCGGGCAAGTTCCCATTAGATGAAAGGACCTCTCTGCCTCTCCACGTTGGAGGATCGCTTCTCTAATGGGAAATAACTGTTTCAGTGTGAGTGGGCTAGTTCTCATTAGACGAGGGGACCTTTCTATCTTTCCAGGTCGTAGGGCCGTTTCTCTAACCGGAAACAGCTGCTTCAGTGTGAGTGGGTACGTTCCCATTAGACGAGGGGACCTTTCTGCCTCTCCAGGTTGGAGGGGTGTTCTCTAACGGGAAACAGCTGCTTCAGTGTGAGTGGGCTAGTTCCCATTAGACGAAAGGACCTTTCCGCCTTTACAGGTCGGAAGGCCGTTTCTCCAATGGGAAATAGGTGCTTCAGTGTGAGCGGGCAAGTTCCCATTAGATGAAAGGACCTCTCTGCCTCTCCACGTCGGAGGATCGCTTCTCTAATGGGAAATAACTGTTTCAGTGTGAGTGGGCTAGTTCCCATTAGACGAGGGGACCTTTCTATCTTTCCAGGTCGTAGGGCCGTTTCTCTAGCCGGAAACAGCTGCTTCAGTGTGAGTGGGTACGTTCCCATTAGACGAGGGGACCTTTCTGCCTCTCCAGGTCAGAGGGCCATTTCTCTGATGGGAAATAGCTGCATCAGTGTGAGTGGGCTAGTTCCCATTAGACAAGGGGACATTTCTGCGTCTCCAGGTCGGAGGGACGTTTCTATAATGGGAAATAGCTGCTTCAGTGTGAGTGGTCTAGTTCCCATGAGACAAGAGGACCTTTCTGCCTCTCCAGGTCGGAGGGCCGTTCCTCTGAAGGGAAATAGATGCTTCAGTGTGGGTGGGCTAGTTCCCATTAGACAAGGGGACCTTTCTGCCTCTCCAGGCCATAGGGCAGTTTCTCTAATGAGAAATAGCTGTTTCAGTGTGAGTGGGCTAGTTCCCATTAGACAAGAGGATCTTTCTGTCTCTGCAGTTTAGAGGGCCGTTTCTCTAATGGGAAATAGCTGCTTCAGTGTGAGTGGGCTAGTTCCCATTAGACGAGAGGATCTTTCTGTCTCTGCAGGTAAGAGGGCAGTTTCTCTAATGGGAAATAGCTGCTTCAGTGTGAGTGGGCTAGTTCCCATTAGACGAGAGGACCTTTCTGCCTCTCCAGGCCAGAGGGCAGTTTGTCTAATGGGAAATAGCTGCTTCAGTGTGAGTGGGCTAGTTCCCATTAGACAAGAGGATCTTTCTGCCTCTGCAGGTTAGAGGGCCGTTTCTCTAATGGGAAATAGCTGCTTCAATGTGAGTGGGCTAGTTCCCATTAGACGAGAGGACCTTTCTGTGTCTGCAGGTTAGAGGGCCGTTTCTCTAATGGGAAATAGCTGCTTCAGTGTGAGTGGGCTAGTTCCCATTAGACGAGGGGTCATTTCTGCCTCTCCAGGTCGGAGTGACGTTTCTATAATGGGAAATAGCTGCTTCAGTGTGAGTGGTCTAGTTCCTATGAGACAAGAGGACCTTTCTGCCTCTCCAGGTCAGAGGGCCGTTCCTCCAAAGGGAAATAGCTGCTTTAGTGTGGGTGGGCTAGTTCCCATAAGACAGGGGGACCTTTCTGCCTCTCCAGGCCAGAGGGCAGTTTCTCTAATGGGAAATAGCTGCTTCAGTGTGAGTGGGCTAGTTACCATTAGACAAAAGGACCTTTCTGCCTCTCCAGGTCAGATGGTCGTTCCTCTAAAGGGAAATAGCTGCTTTAGTGTGGGAGGGCTAGTTCCCATTAGACAAGGGGACCTTTCTGCCTCTCCAGGCCAGAGGACAGTTTCTCTAATAGGAAATAGCTGCTTCAGTGTGAGTGGGCTAGTTCCCATTAGACAAAAGGATCTTTCTGCCTCTCCAGGTCCGAGGGCCGTTTCTCTAATGGGAAATTGTTGCTTCAGTGTGAGCGGGCTAGTTCCCATTAGATGAAAGGACCTCTCTGCCTCTCCACGTCGGAGGATCGCTTCTCTAATGGGAAATAACTGCTTCAGTGTGAGTGGGCTAGTTCCATTAGACGAGGGGACCTTTCTATCTTTCCAGGTCGTAGGGCCGTTTCTCTAACCGGAAACAGCTGCTTCAGTTTGAGTGGGTACGTTCCCATTAGACGAGGGGACCTTTCTGCCTCTCCAGGTTGGAGGGGTGTTCTCTAACGGGAAACAGCTGCTTCAGTGTGAGTGGGCGAGTTCCCATTAGACGAAAGAACCTTTCTGCCTTTACAGGTCGGAAGGCCGTTTCTACAATGGGAAATAGCTGCATCAGTGTGAGTGGGCTAGTTCCCATTAGACGAGGGGACATTTCTGCGTCTCCAGGTCGGAGGGACGTTTCTATAATGGGAAATAGCTGCTTCAGTGTGAGTGGTCTAGTTCCCATGAGACAAGAGGACCTTTCTGCCTCTCCAGGTCGGAGGGCCGTTCCTCTAAAGGGAAATAGCTGCTTCAGTGTGGGTGGGCTAGTTCCCATTAGACAAGGGGACCTTTCTGCCTCTCCAGGCCATAGGGCCGTTCCTCTAAAGGGAAATAGCTGTTTCAGTGTGAGTGGGCTAGTTCCCATTAGACGAGAGGATCTTTCTGCCTCTCCAGGCCATAGGGCAGTTTCTCTAATGAGAAATAGCTGTTTCAGTGTGAGTGGGCTAGTTCCCATTAGACAAGAGGATCTTTCTGTCTCTGCTGGTTAGAGGGCCGTTTCTCTAATGGGAAATAGCTGCTTCAGTGTGAGTGGGCTAGTTCCCATTAGACGAGAGGATCTTTCTGTCTCTGCAGGCTAGAGGGCCGTTTCTCTAATGGGAAATAGCTGCTTCAGTGTGAGTGGGCTAGTTCCCATTAGACAAGACGACTTTTCTGCCTCTGCAGGTTAGAGGGCCGTTTCTCTAATGGGAAATAGCTGCTTCAGTGTGAGTGGGCTAGTTCCCATTAGACGAGTGGACCTTTCTGTGTCTGCAGGTTAGAGGGCCATTTCTCTAATGGGAAATAGCTGCTTCAGTGTGAGTGGGCTAGTTCCCATTAGACGAGGGGACATTTCTGCCTCTCCAGGTCGGAGTGACGTTTCTATAATGGGAAATAGCTGCTTCAGTGTGAGTGGTCTAGTTCCTATGAGACAAGAGGACCTTTCTGCCTCTCCAGGTCAGAGGGCCGTTCCTCCAAAGGGAAATAGCTGCTTTAGTGTGGGTGGGCTAGTTCCCATTAGACAGGGGGACCTTTCTGCTTCTCCAGGCCAGAGGGCAGTTTCTCTAATGGGAAATTCCTGCTTCAGTGTGAGTGGGCTAGTTCCCATTAGATGAAAGGACCTCTCTGCCTCTCCACGTCGGAGGTTCGTTTCTCTAATGGGAAATAGCTGCTTCAGTGTGAGTGGGCACGTTCCCATTAGACGAGGGGACCTTTCTATATTCCAGGTCGTAGGGCCGTTTCTCTAACCGGAAACAGCTGCTTCAGTGTGAGTGGGCTTTTTCCCATTAGACGAACGGACCTTTCTACCTCTACAGGTCGGAAGGCCGTTTCTCCAATGGGAAATAGGTGCTTCAGCGTGAGTGTGCTAGTTCCCATTAGACAAAAAGACCTTTCTGCCTCTCCAGGTCAGAGGGACGTTTCTATAATGGGAAATAGCTGCTTCAGTGTGAGTGGTCTAGTTCCCATGAGACGAGAGGACCTTTCTGCCTCTCCAGGTCAGAGGGCCGTTCCTCTAAAGGGAAATAGCTGCTTCAGTGTGGGTGGGCTAGTTCCCATTAGACAAGGGGACTTTTCTGCTTCTCCAGGCCAGAGGGCAGTTTCTCTAATAGGAAATAGCTGCTTCAGTGTAAGTGGGCTAATACCCATTAGACGAGAGGACCTTTCTGTCTCTGCAGGTTAGAGGGCCGTTTCTCTAATGGGAAATAGCTGCTTCAGTGTCAGTGGGCTAGTTCCCATTAGACAAGAGGACCTATCTGCCTCTGCAGGTTAGAGGGCCGTTTCTCTAATGGGAAATAGCTGCTTCAGTGTGAGTGGGCTAGCTCCCATTAGACGAGAGGCCCTTTCTGCCTCTCCAGGTCAGAGGGCCGTTTCTCTAATGGGAAATAGCTGCGTCAGTGTGAGTGGGCTTGTTCCCATTAGACAAAAGGACCTTTCTGCCTCTCCAGGTCAGAGGGACGTTTCTCTAATGGGAAATAGCTGCTTCAGTGTGAGTGGGCTAGTTCCCATTAGACAAAAGGATCGTTCTGCCTCTCCAGGTCAGAGGGCCGTTTCTCTAATGGGAAATTGCTGCTTCAGTGTGAGTGGGCTAGTTCCCATTAGATGAAAGGACCTCTCTGCCTCTCCACGTCGGAGGTTCGTTTCTCTAATGGGAAATAGCTGCTTCAGTGTGAGTGGGCTAGTTCCCATTAGACGAGGGGACCTTTCTATATTCCAGGTC
This sequence comes from Ambystoma mexicanum, assembly GCF_040938575.1. Classification (NCBI taxonomy): domain Eukaryota; kingdom Metazoa; phylum Chordata; class Amphibia; order Caudata; family Ambystomatidae; genus Ambystoma; species Ambystoma mexicanum. The sequence continues at coordinate 234,826,095 of NC_090926.1, read as the reverse complement.
GTAAGGCCGTTTCTCTAACCGGAAACAGCTGCTTCAGTGTGAGTGGGCACGTTCCCATTAGACGAGGGGACCTTTCTGCCTCTTCAGGTCAGAGGGGTGTTCTCTAACGGGAAACAGCTGCTTCAGTGTGAGTGGGCTTTTTCCCATTAGACGAACGGACCTTTCTACCTCTACAGGTCGGAAGGCCGTTTCTCCAATGGGAAATAGGTGCTTCAGTGTGAGTGGGCTAGTTCCCATTAGACAAAAGGGCCTTTCTGCCTCTCCAGGTCGGAGGGCCATTTCTCTGATGGGAAATAGCTGCTTCAGTGTGAGTGGGCTAGTTCCCATTAGAAGAGGGGACATTTCTGAGTCTCCAGGTCGGAGGGACGTTTCTATAATGGGAAATAGCTGCTTCAGTGTGAGTGGTCTAGTTCCCATGAGACGAGAGGACCTTTCTGCCTCTCCAGGTCGGAGGGCCGTTCCTCTAAAGGGAAATAGCTGCTTCAGTGTGGGTGGGCTAGTTCCCATTAGACAAGGGGACTTTTCTGCTTCTCCAGGCCAGAGGGCAGTTTCTCTAATGGGAAATAGCTGCTTCAGTGTAAGTGGGCTAATTCCCATTAGACAAGAGGACCTTTCTATCTTTACAGGTCGTAGGGCCGTTTCTCTAACCTGAAACAGCTGCTTCAGTGTGAGTGGGCACGTTCCCATTAGACGAGGGGACCTTTCTCCCTCTCCAGGTCGGAGGGGTGTTCTCTAACGGAAACAGCTGCTTCAGTGTGAGTGGGCTAGTTCGCATTAGACAAAAGGACCGTTCTGCCTCTACAGGTCGGAAGGCCGTTTCTCCAATGGGAAATAGGTGCTTCAGTGTCAGTGGGCTAGTTCCCATTAGACAAAAGGACCTTTCTGCCTCTCCAGGCCAGAGGGCAGTTTCTATAATGGGAAATAGCTGCTTCATTGTGAGTGGTCTAGTTCCCATTAGACGAGAGGACCTTTCTGCCTCTGCAGGTTAGAGTGCCGTTTCTCTAATGGGAAATAGCTGCTTCAGTGGGAGTGGGCTAGCTCCCATTAGACGAGAGGCCCTTTCTGCCTCTCCAGGTCAGAGGGCCGTTCCTCCAAAGGGAAATAGCTGCTTTAGTGTGGGTGGGCTAGTTCCCATTAGACAGGGGGACCTTTCTGCCTCTCCAGGCCAGAGGGCAGTTTCTCTAATGGGAAATAGCTGCTTCAGTGTGAGTGGGCTAGTTACCATTAGACAAAAGGACCTTTCTGCCTCGCCAGGTCAGATGGCCGTTCCTCTAAAGGGAAATAGCTGCTTTAGTGTGGGTGGGCTAGTTCCCATTAGACAAGGGGACCTTTCTGCCTCTCCAGGCAAGAGGACAGTTTCTCTAATGGGAAATATCTGCTTCAGTGTGAGTGGGCTAGTTCCCATTAGACAAAAGGATCTTTCTGCCTCTCCAGGTCCGAGGGCCGTTTCTCTAATGGGAAATTGCTGCTTCAGTGTGAGCGGGCAAGTTCCCATTAGATGAAAGGACCTCTCTGCCTCTCCACGTCGGAGGATCGCTTCTCTAATGGGAAATAACTGTTTCAGTGTGAGTGGGCTAGTTCCCATTAGACGAGGGGACCTTTCTATCTTTCCGGGTCGTAGGGCCGTTTCTCTAACCGGAAACAGCTGCTTCAGTGTGAGTGGGTACGTTCCCATTAGACGAGGGGACCTTTCTGCCACTCCAGGTTGGAGGGGTGTTCTCTAACGGGAAACAGCTGCTTCAGTGTGAGTGGGCTAGTTCCCATTAGATGAAAGGACCTTTCCGCCTTTACAGGTCGGAAGGCCGTTTCTCCAATGGGAAATAGGTGCTTCAGTGTGAGCGGGCAAGTTCCCATTAGATGAAAGGACCTCTCTGCCTCTCCACGTCGGAGGATCGCTTCTCTAATGGGAAATAACTGTTTCAGTGTGAGTGGGCTAGTTCCCATTAGACGAGGGGACCTTTCTATCTTTCCAGGTCGTAGGGCCGTTTCTCTAGCCGGAAACAGCTGCTTCAGTGTGAGTGGGTACGTTCCCATTAGACGAGGGGACCTTTCTGCCTCTCCAGGTCAGAGGGCCATTTCTCTGATGGGAAATAGCTGCATCAGTGTGAGTGGGCTAGTTCCCATTAGACAAGGGGACATTTCTGCGTCTCCAGGTCGGAGGGACGTTTCTATAATGGGAAATAGCTGCTTCAGTGTGAGTGGTCTAGTTCCCATGAGACAAGAGGACCTTTCTGCCTCTCCAGGTCGGAGGGCCGTTCCTCTGAAGGGAAATACATGCTTCAGTGTGGGTGGGCTAGTTCCCATTAGACAAGGGGACCTTTCTGCCTCTCCAGGCCATAGGGCAGTTTCTCTAATGAGAAATAGCTGTTTCAGTGTGAGTGGGCTAGTTCCCATTAGACAAGAGGATCTTTCTGTCTCTGCAGGTTAGAGGGCCGTTTCTCTAATGGGAAATAGCTGCTTCAGTGTGAGTGGGCTAGTTCCCATTAGACGAGAGGATCTTTCTGTCTCTGCAGGTAAGAGGGCAGTTTCTCTAATGGGAAATAGCTGCTTCAGTGTGAGTGGGCTAGTTCCCATTAGACGAGAGGACCTTTCTGCCTCTCCAGGCCAGAGGGCAGTTTGTCTAATGGGAAATAGCTGCTTCAGTGTGAGTGGGCTAGTTCCCATTAGACGAGAGGATCTTTCTGCCTCTGCAGGTTAGAGGGCCGTTTCTCTAATGGGAAATAGCTGCTTCAGTGTGAGTGGGCTAGTTCCCATTAGACGAGAGGACCTTTCTGTGTCTGCAGGTTAGAGGGCCGTTTCTCTAATGGGAAATAGCTGCTTCAGTGTGAGTGGGCTAGTTCCCATTAGACGAGGGGACATTTCTGCCTCTCCAGGTCGGAGTGACGTTTCTATAATGGGAAATAGCTGCTTCAGTGTGAGTGGTCTAGTTCCTATGAGACAAGAGGACCTTTCTGCCTCTCCAGGTCAGAGGGCCGTTCCTCCAAAGGGAAATAGCTGCTTTAGTGTGGGTGGGCTAGTTCCCATAAGACAGGGGGACCTTTCTGCCTCTCCAGGCCAGAGGGCAGTTTCTCTAATGGGAAATAGCTGCTTCAGTGTGAGTGGGCTAGTTACCATTAGACAAAAGGACCTTTCTGCCTCTCCAGGTCAGATGGTCGTTCCTCTAAAGGGAAACAGCTGCTTTAGTGTGGGAGGGCTAGTTCCCATTAGACAAGGGGACCTTTCTGCCTCTCCAGGCCAGAGGACAGTTTCTCTAATAGGAAATAGCTGCTTCAGTGTGAGTGGGCTAGTTCCCATTAGACAAAAGGATCTTTCTGCCTCTCCAGGTCCGAGGGCCGTTTCTCTAATCTAATGGGAAATTGCTGCTTCAGTGTGAGCGGGCTAGTTCCCATTAGATGAAAGGACCTCTCTGCCTCTCCACGTCGGAGGATCGCTTCTCTAATGGGAAATAACTGCTTCAGTGTGAGTGGGCTAGTTCCATTAGACGAGGGGACCTTTCTATCTTTCCAGGTCGTAGGGCCGTTTCTCTAACCGGAAACAGCTGCTTCAGTTTGAGTGGGTACGTTCCCATTAGACGAGGGGACCTTTCTGCCTCTCCAGGTTGGAGGGGTGTTCTCTAACGGGAAACAGCTGCTTCAGTGTGAGTGGGCTAGTTCCCATTAGACGAAAGAACCTTTCTGCCTTTACAGGTCGGAAGGCCGTTTCTCCAATGGGAAATAGCTGCATCAGTGTGAGTGGGCTAGTTCCCATTAGACGAGGGACATTTCTGCGTCTCCAGGTCGGAGGGACGTTTCTATAATGGGAAATAGCTGCTTCAGTGTGAGTGGTCTAGTTCCCATGAGACAAGAGGACCTTTCTGCCTCTCCAGGTCGGAGGGCCGTTCCTCTAAAGGGAAATAGCTGCTTCAGTGTGGGTGGGCTAGTTCCCATTAGACAAGGGGACCTTTCTGCCTCTCCAGGCCATAGGGCAGTTTCTCTAATGAGAAATAGCTGTTTCAGTGTGAGTGGGCTAGTTCCCATTAGACGAGAGGATCTTTCTGCCTCTCCAGGCCATAGGGCAGTTTCTCTAATGAGAAATAGCTGTTTCAGTGTGAGTGGGCTAGTTCCCATTAGACAAGAGGATCTTTCTGTCTCTGCTGGTTAGAGGGCCGTTTCTCTAATGGGAAATAGCTGCTTCAGTGTGAGTGGGCTAGTTCCCATTAGACGAGAGGATCTTTCTGTCTCTGCAGGCTAGAGGGCCGTTTCTCTAATGGGAAATAGCTGCTTCAGTGTGAGTGGGCTAGTTCCCATTAGACAAGACGACCTTTCTGCCTCTGCAGGTTAGAGGGCCGTTTCTCTAATGGGAAATAGCTGCTTCAGTGTGAGTGGGCTAGTTCCCATTAGACGAGTGGACCTTTCTGTGTCTGCAGGTTAGAGGGCCGTTTCTCTAATGGGAAATAGCTGCTTCAGTGTGAGTGGGCTAGTTCCCATTAGACGAGGGGACATTTCTGCCTCTCCAGGTCGGAGTGACGTTTCTATAATGGGAAATAGCTGCTTCAGTGTGAGTGGTCTAGTTCCTATGAGACAAGAGGACCTTTCTGCCTCTCCAGGTCAGAGGGCCGTTCCTCCAAAGGGAAATAGCTGCTTTAGTGTGGGTGGGCTAGTTCCCATTAGACAGGGGGACCTTTCTGCTTCTCCAGGCCAGAGGGCAGTTTCTCTAATGGGAAATAGCTGCTTCAGTGTGAGTGGGCTAGTTACCATTAGACAAAAGGACCTTTCTGCCTCTCTAGGTCAGAGGGCCGTTTCTCTAATGGGAAATTCCTGCTTCAGTGTGAGTGGGCTAGTTCCCATTAGATGAAAGGACCTCTCTGCCTCTCCACGTCGGAGGTTCGTTTCTCTAATGGGAAATAGCTGCTTCAGTGTGAGTGGGCACGTTCCCATTAGACAAGGGGACCTTTCTATATTCCAGGTCGTAGGGCCGTTTCTCTAACCGGAAACAGCTGCTTCAGTGTGAGTGGGCTTTTTCCCATTAGATGAACGGACCTTTCTACCTCTACAGGTCGGAAGGCCGTTTCTCCAATGGGAAATAGGTGCTTCAGCGTGAGTGTGCTAGTTCCCATTAGACAAAAAGACCTTTCTGCCTCTCCAGGTCAGAGGGACGTTTCTATAATGGGAAATAGCTGCTTCAGTGTGAGTGGTCTAGTTCCCATGAGACGAGAGGACCTTTCTGCCTCTCCAGGTCAGAGGGCCGTTCCTCTAAAGGGAAATAGCTCCTTCAGTGTGGGTGGGCTAGTTCCCATTAGACAAGGGGACTTTTCTGCTTCTCCAGGCCAGAGGGCAGTTTCTCTAATAGGAAATAGCTGCTTCAGTGTAAGTGGGCTAATACCCATTAGACGAGAGGACCTTTCTGTCTCTGCAGGTTAGAGGGCCGTTTCTCTAATGGGAAATAGCTGCTTCAGTGTCAGTGGGCTAGTTCCCATTAGACAAGAGGACCTCTCTGCCTCTGCAGGTTAGAGGGCCGTTTCTCTAATGGGAAATAGCTGCTTCAGTGTGAGTGGGCTAGCTCCCATTAGACGAGAGGCCCTTTCTGCCTCTCCAGGTCAGAGGGCCATTTCTCTAATGGGAAATAGCTCCGTCAGTGTGAGTGGGCTTGTTCCCATTAGACAAAAGGACCTTTCTGCCTCTCCAGGTCAGAGGGACGTTTCTCTAATGGGAAATAGCTGCTTCAGTGTGAGTGGGCTAGTTCCCATTAGACAAAAGGATCGTTCTGCCTCTCCAGGTCAGAGGGCCGTTTCTCTAATGGGAAATTGCTGCTTCAGTGTGAGTGGGCTAGTTCCCATTAGATGAAAGGACCTCTCTGCCTCTCCACGTCGGAGGTTCGTTTCTCTAATGGGAAATAGCTGCTTCAGTGTGAGTGGGCTAGTTCCCATTAGACGAGGGGACCTTTCTATATTCCAGGTCGTAAGGCCGTTTCTCTAACCGGAAACAGCTGCTTCAGTGTGAGTGGGCACGTTCCCATTAGACGAGGGGACCTTTCTGCCTCTTCAGGTCAGAGGGGTGTTCTCTAACGGGAAACAGCTGCTTCAGTGTGAGTGGGCTTTTTCCCATTAGACGAACTGACCTTTCTACCTCTACAGGTCGGAAGGCCGTTTCTCCAATGGGAAATAGGTGCTTCAGTGTGAGTGGGCTAGTTCCCATTAGACAAAAGGGCCTTTCTGCCTCTCCAGGTCGGAGGGCCATTTCTCTGATGGGAAATAGCTGCTTCAGTGTGAGTGGGCTAGTTCCCATTAGAAGAGGGGACATTTCTGAGTCTCCAGGTCGGAGGGACGTTTCTATAATGGGAAATAGCTGCTTCAGTGTGAGTGGTCTAGTTCCCATGAGACGAGAGGACCTTTCTGCCTCTCCAGGTCGGAGGGCCGTTCCTCTAAAGGGAAATAGCTGCTTCAGTGTGGGTGGGCTAGTTCCCATTAGACAAGGGGACTTTTCTGCTTCTCCAGGCCAGAGGGCAGTTTCTCTAATGGGAAATAGCTGCTTCAGTGTAAGTGGGCTAATTCCCATTAGACGAGAGGACCTTTCTATCTTTACAGGTCGTAGGGCCGTTTCTCTAACCTGAAACAGCTGCTTCAGTGTGAGTGGGCACGTTCCCATTAGACGAGGGGACCTTTCTCCCTCTCCAGGTCGGAGGGGTGTTCTCTAACGGAAACAGCTGCTTCAGTGTGAGTGGGCTAGTTCGCATTAGACAAAAGGACCTTTCTGCCTCTACAGGTCGGAGGGCAGTTTCTATAATGGGAAATAGCTGCTTCATTGTGAGTGGTCTAGTTCCCATGAGACGAGAGGACCTTTCTGCCTCTGCAGGTTAGAGTGCCGTTTCTCTAATGGGAAATAGCTGCCTCAGTGGGAGTGGGCTAGCTCCCATTAGACGAGAGGCCCTTTCTGCCTCTCCAGGTCAGAGGGCCATTTCTCTAATGGAAAATAGCTGCGTCAGTGTGAGTGGGCTAGTTCCTATTAGACAAAAGGACCTTTCTGCCTCTCCAGGTCAGAGGGACGTTTCTCTAATGGGAAATAGCTGCTTCAGTGTTAGTGGGCTAGTTCCCATTAGACAAGAGGACCTGTTCTGCCTCTCCAGGTCGGAGGGCCGTTTCACTAATGGGAAATAGCTGCTTCAGTGTGAATAGGCTAGCTCCCAATAGACGGAAGGACCTTTCTGCCTCTCCAGGTCAGAGGGCCGTTTCTCGAATGGGAAATAACTGCTTCAGTGTGAGTGGGCTAGTTCCCATAAGACGAGGGGACCATTTTGCCTCTCCAGGTCGAAGGGCCGTTTCTCTAATAGAAAATAGCTGCTTCAGTGTGAGTGGGCTAGTTCCCATTAGAGGAGGGGACGTTTCTGCCTCTCATGGTCAGAAGGCCATTTCTCTAAGGGGAATAGCTGCTTCAGTGTGAGTGGGCTAGTTCCCATTAGACGAGAGGACCTTTCTGCCTCTCCAGATCGGAGGGCCGTTTCTCTAATGGGAAATAGTTGCTTCACTGTGAGTGGGCTAGTTCCCATTAGACAGGGGGACCTTTCTGCCTCTCCAGGTCGGGGGCCGTTTCTCTAATGGGAAATAGCTGCTTCAGTGTGGGTGGGCTAGTTCCCATTAGACAAAAGGACCTTTCTGCCTCTCCAGGTCGGAGGGCCGTTTCTCTAATGGGAAATAGCTGCTTCAGTGTGAGTGGGCTAGTTCCCATTATACAAAGGGACCTTTCTGCTTCTGCAGGTCGGAGGGCCATTTCTCTAATGAGAAATAGCTGATTCAGTGTGAGTAGGCTAGTTTCCATTAGACGAGAGGACTTTTCTGCCTCTCCAGTTTGGAGGGCCGTTTCTCTAATTGGAAAGAGCTGCTTCAGTGTGAGTGGAATAGTTTCCATTAGATGAAAAGGACATTTTTACTTCTCCAGGTTGGAGTGCCGGTTCTCTAATGGGAAATAGCTGCTTCAGTGTGAGTGGGCTAGTTCCCATATACGAGGGGACATTTCTGTCTCTCCAGGTCAGAGTGACGTTTCTATAATGGGAAATAGCTGCTTCAGTGTGAGTGGTCTAGTTCCCATGAGACGAGAGGACCTTTCTGCCTCTCCAGGTCAGAGGGCCGTTCCTCTAAAGGGAAATAGCTGCTTTAGTGTGGGTGGGTGGGCTAGTTCCCATTAGACAAGGGGACCTTTCTGCCTCTCCAGGCCAGAGGGCAGTTTCTCTAATGGGAAATAGGGGCTTCAGTGTGAGTGGGTTAGTGCCCATTAGATGAAAGGACCTCTCTGCCTTTCCACGTCGGAGGTTTGTTTCTCAATTGGGAAATAGCTGCTTCAGTGTGAGTGGGCTTGTTCCCATTAGACGAGGGGACCTTTCTATCTTTCCAGGTCGTAGGGCCATTTCTCTTACCGGAAACAGCTGCTTCAGTGTGAGTGGGCATGTTCCCATTAGACGAGGGGACCTTTCTGCCTCTCCAGGTCGGAGGGTGTTCTCTAACGGGAAACAGCTGCGTCAGTGTGAGTGGGCTAGTTCCCATTAGACGAAAGGACCTTTCTGCCTCTACAGGTCGTAAGGCCGTTTCTCCAATGGGAAATAGGTGTTTCAGTGTGAGTGGGTTAGTTCCCATTAGACAAAAGGACCCTTCTGCCTCTCCAGGTCGGAGGGCCATTTCTCTGATGGGAAATAGCTGCTTCAGTGTGAGTAGGCTAGTTCCCATTAGACGAGGGGACATTTCTGCCTCTCCAGGTCGGAGGGACGTTTCTATAATGGGAAATAGCTGCTTCAGTGTGAGTGGGCTAGTTCCCATTAGACGAGAGGACCTTTCTGTGTCTGCAGGTTAGAGGGCCGTTTCTCTAATGGGAAATAGCTGCTTCAGTGTGAGTGGGATAGTTCCCATTAGACGAGGGGACATTTCTGCCTCTCCAGGTCGGAGTGACGTTTCTATAATGGGAAATAGCTGCTTCAGTGTGAGTGGTCTAGTTCCTATGAGACAAGAGGACCTTTCTGCCTCTCCAGGTCAGAGGGCCGTTCCTCCAAAGGGAAATAGCTGCTTTAGTGTGGGTGGGCTAGTTCCCATTAGACAGGGGGACCTTTCTGCCTCTCCAGGCCAGAGGGCAGTTTCTCTAATGGGAAATAGCTGCTTCAGTGTGAGTGGGCTAGTTACCATTAGACAAAAGGCCCTTTCTGCCTCTCCAGGTCAGATGGCCGTTCCTCTAAAGGGAAATAGCTGCTTTAGTGTGGGTGGGCTAGTTCCCATTAGACAAGGGGACCTGTCTGCCTCTCCAGGCCAGAGGACAGTTTCTCTAATGGGAAATAGCTGCTTCAGTGTGAGTGGGCTAGTTCCCATTAGACAAAAGGATCTTTCTGCCTCTCCAGGTCCAAGGGCCGTTTCTCTAATGGGAAATTGCTGCTTCAGTGTGAGCGGGCAAGTTCCCATTAGACGAGGGGACCTTTCTGCCTCTCCAGGTTGGAGGGGTGTTCTCTAACGGGAAACAGCTGCTTCAGTGTGAGTGGGCTAGTTCCCATTAGACGAAAGGACCTTTCTGCCTTTACAGGTCGGAAGGCCGTTTCTCCAATGGGAAATAAGTGCTTCAGTGTGAGTGGGCTAGTTCCCATTAGACAAAAGGACCTTTCTGCCTCTCCAGGTCGGAGGGCCATTTCTCTGATGGGAAATAGCTGCATCAGTGTGAGTGGGCTAGTTCCCGTTAGACAAGGGGACATTTCTGCGTCTCCAGGTCGGAGGGACGTTTCTATAATGGGAAATAGCTGCTTCAGTGTGAGTGGTCTAGTTCCCATGAGACAAGAGGACCTTTCTGCCTCTCCAGGTCGGAGGGCCGTTCCTCTAAAGGGAAATAGCTGCTTCAGTGTGGGTGGGCTAGTTCCCATTAGACAAGGGGACCTTTCTGCCTCTCCAGGCCATAGGGCAGTTTCTCTAATGAGAAATAGCTGTTTCAGTGTGAGTGGGCTAGTCGAGAGGATCTTTCTGTCTCTGCAGGTTAGAGGGCCGTTTCTCTAATGGGAAATAGCTGCTTCAGTCTGAGTGGGCTAGTTCCCATTAGACAAGAGGATCTTTCTGTCTCTGCAGGTAAGAGGGCAGTTTCTCTAATGGGAAATAGCTGCTTCAGTGTGAGTGGGCTAGTTCCCATTAGACGAGAGCACCTTTCTGCCTCTCCAGGCCAGAGGGCAGTTTGTCTAATGGGAAATAGCTGCTTCAGTGTGAGTGGGCTAGTTCCCATTAGACGAGAGGATCTTTCGGTCTCTGCAGGCTAGAGGGCCGTTTCTCTAATGGGAAATAGCTGCTTCAGTGTGAGTGGGCTAGTTCCCATTAGACAAGAGGACCTTTCTGCCTCTGCAGGTTAGAGGGCCGTTTCTCTAATGGGAAATAACTGCTTCAGTGTGAGTGGGCTAGTTCCCATTAGACGAGAGGACCTTTCTGTGTCTGCAGGTTAGAGGGCCGTTTCTCTAATGGGAAATAGCTGCTTCAGTGTGAGTGGGCTAGTTCCCATTAGACGAGGGGACATTTCTGCCTCTCCAGGTCGGAGTGACGTTTCTATAATGGGAAATAGCTGCTTCAGTGTGAGTGGTCTAGTTCCTATGAGACAAGAGGACCTTTCTGCCCCTCCAGGTCAGAGGGCCGTTCCTCCAAAGGGAAATAGCTGCGTTAGTGTGGGTGGGCTAGTTCCCATTAGACAGGGGGACCTTTCTGCCTCTCCAGGCCAGAGGGCAGTTTCTCTAATGGGAAATAGCTGCTTCAGTGTGAGTGGGCTAGTTACCATTAGACAAAAGGACCTTTCTGCCTCTCCATGTCAGATGGCCGTTCCTCTAAAGGGAAATAGCTGCTTTAGTGTGGGTGGGCTAGTCCCCATTAGACAAGGGGACCTTTCTGCCTCTCCAGGCCAGAGGACAGTTTCTCTAATAGGAAATAGCTGCTTCAGTGTGAGTGGGCTAGTTCCCATTAGACAAAAGGATCTTTCTGCCTCTCCAGGTCCGAGGGCCGTTTCTCTAATGGGAAATTGCTGCTTCAGTGTGAGCGGGCTAGTTCCCATTAGATGAAAGGACGTCTCTGCCTCTCCACGTCGGAGGATCGCTTCTCTAATGGGAAATAACTGCTTCAGTGTGAGTGGGCTAGTTCCCATTAGACGAGGGGACCTTTCTATCTTTCCAGGTCGTAGGGCCGTTTCTCTAACCGGAAACAGCTGCTTCAGTTTGAGTGGGTACGTTCCCATTAGACGAGGGGACCTTTCTGCCTCTCCAGGTTGGAGGGGTGTTCTCTAACGGGAAACAGCTGCTTTAGTGTGAGTGGGCTAGTTCCCATTAGACGAAAGGACCTTTCTGCCTTTACAGGTCGGAAGGCCCTTTCTCCAATGGGAAATAGGTGCTTCAGTGTGAGTGGGCTAGTTCCCATTAGACAAAAGGACCTTTCTGCCTCTCCAGGTCGGAGGGCCATTTCTCTGATGGGAAATAGCTGCACCAGTGTGAGTGGGCTAGTTCCCATTAGACAAGGGGACATTTCTGTGTCTCCAGGTCGGAGGGACGTTTCTATAATGGGAAATAGCTGCTTCAGTGTGAGTGGTCTAGTTCCGATGAGACAAGAGGACCTTTCTGCCTCTCCAGGTCGGAGGGCCGTTCCTCTAAAGGGAAATAGCTGCTTCAGTGTGGGTGTGCTAGTTCCCATTAGACAAGGGGACCTTTCTGCCTCTCCAGGCCATAGGGCAGTTTCTCTAATGAGAAATAGCTGTTTCAGTGTGAGTGGGCTAGTTCCCATTAGACGGGAGGATCTTTCTGTCTCTGCTGGTTAGATGGCCGTTTCTCTAATGGGAAATAGCTGCTTCAGTGTGAGTGGGCTAGTTCCCATTAGACGAGAGGATCTTTCTGTCTCTGCAGGCTAGAGGGCCGTTTCTCTAATGGGAAATAGCTGCTTCAGTGTGAGTGGGCAAGTTCCCATTAGACAAGACGACCTTTCTGCCTCTGCAGGTTAGAGGGCCGTTTCTCTAATGGGAAATAGCTGCTTCAGTGTGAGTGGGCTAGTTCCCATTAGACGAGTGGACCTTTCTGTGTCTGCAGGTTAGAGGGCCGTTTCTCTAATGGGAAATAGCTGCTTCAGTGTGAGTGGGCTAGTTCCCATTAGACGAGGGGACATTTCTGCCTCTCCAGGTCGGAGTGACGTTTATATAATCCGAAATAGCTGCTTCAGTGTGAGTGGTCTAGTTCCTATGAGACAAGAGGACCTTTCTGCCTCTCCAGGTCAGAGGGCCGTTCCTCCAAAGGGAAATAGCTGCTTTAGTGTGGGTGGGCTAGTTCCCATTAGACAGGGGGAGCTTTCTGCCTCTCCAGGCCAGAGGGCAGTTTCTCTAATGGGAAATAGCTGCTTCAGTGTGAGTGGGCTAGTTACCATTAGACAAAAGGATCTTTCTGCCTCTCTAGGTCAGAGGGCCGTTTCTCTAATGGGAAATTCCTGCTTCAGTGTGAGTGGGCTAGTTCCCATTAGATGAAAGGACCTCTCTGCCTCTCCACGTCGGAGGTTCGTTTCTCTAATGGGAAATAGCTGCTTCAGTGTGAGTGGGCTAGTTCCCATTAGACGAGGGGACCTTTCTATATTCCAGGTCGTAGAGCCGTTTCTCTAACCGGAAACAGCTGCTTCAGTGTGAGTGGGCACGTTCCCATTAGACGAGGGGACCTTTCTGCCTCTCCAGGTCAGAGGGGTGTTCTCTAACGGGAAACAGCTACTTCAGTGTGAATGGGCTTTTTCCCATTAGACGAACGGACCTTTCTACCTCTACAGGTCGGAAGGCCGTTTCTCCAATGGGAAATAGGTGCTTCAGCGTGAGTGTGCTAGTTCCCATTAGACAAAAGGACCTTTCTGCCTCTCCAGGTCGGGGGGGCGTTTCTATAATTCGAAATAGCTGCTTCAGTGTGAGTGGTCTAGTTCCCATGAGACAAGAGGACCTTTCTGCCTCTCCAGGTCGGAGGGCCGTTCCTCTAAAGGGAAATAGCTGCTTCAGTGTGGGTGGGCTAGTTCCCATTAGACAAGGGGACTTTTCTGCTTCTCCGGGCCAGAGGGCAGTTTCTCTAATGGGAAATAGCTGCTTCAGTGTAAGTGGGCTAATTCCCATTAGACGAGAGGACCTTTCTGTCTCTGCAGGTTAGAGGGCCGTTTCTCTAATGGGAAATAGCTGCGTCAGTGTGAGTGGGCTTGTTCCCATTAGACAAAAGGACCTTTCTGCCTCTCCAGGTCAGAGGGACGTTTCTCTAATGGGAAATAGCTGCTTCAGTGTGAGTGGGCTAGTTCCCATTAGACAAAAGGATCGTTCTGCCTCTCCAGGTCAGAGAGCCGTTTCTCTAATGGGAAATTGCTGCTTCAGTGTGAGTGGGCTAGTTCCCATTAGACGAGGGGACATTTCTATATTCCAGGTCGCAGGGCCGTTTCTCTAACCGGAAACAGCTGCTTCAGTGTGAGTGGGCACGTTCCCATTAGACGAGGGGACCTTTCTGCCTCTTCAGGTCAGAGGGGTGTTCTCTAACGGGAAACAGCTGCTTCAGGGTGAGTGGGCTTTTTCCCATTAGACGAACGGACCTTTCTACCTCTACAGGTCGGAAGGCCGTTTCTCCAATGGGAAATAGGTGCTTCAGTGTGAGTGGGCTAGTTCCCATTAGACAAAAGGACCTTTCTGCCTCTCCAGGTCGGAGGGCCATTTCTCTGATGGGAAATAGCTGCTTCAGTGTGAGTGGGCTAGTTCCCATTAGACGAGTGGACCTTTCTGTGTCTGCAGGTTAGAGGGCCGTTTCTCTAATGGGAAATAGCTGCTTCAGTGTGAGTGGGCTAGTTCCCATTAGACAAGATGACCTTTCTGCCTCTGCAGGTTAGAGGGCCGTTTCTCTAATGGGAAATAGCTGCTTCAGTGTGAGTGGGCTAGTTCCCATTAGACGAGTGGACCTTTCTGTGTCTGCAGGTTAGAGGGCCATTTCTCTAATGGGAAATAGCTGCTTCAGTGTGAGTGGGCTAGTTCCCATTAGACGAGGGGACATTTCTGCCTCTCCAGGTCGGAGTGACGTTTCTATAATGGGAAATAGCTGCTTCAGTGTGAGTGGTCTAGTTCCTATGAGACAAGAGGACCTTTCTGCCTCTCCAGGTCAGAGGGCCGTTCCTCCAAAGGGAAATAGCTGCTTTAGTGTGGGTGGGCTAGTTCCCATTAGACAGGGGGACCTTTCTGCTTCTCCAGGCCAGAGGGCAGTTTCTCTAATGGGAAATAGCTGCTTCAGTGTGAGTGGGCTAGTTACCATTAGACAAAAGGATCTTTCTGCCTCTCTAGGTCAGAGGGCCGTTTCTCTAATGGGAAATTCCTGCTTCAGTGTGAGTGGGCTAGTTCCCATTAGATGAAAGGGCCTCTCTGCCTCTCCACGTCGGAGGTTCGTTTCTCTAATGGGAAATAGCTGCTTCAGTGTGAGTGGGCTAGTTCCCATTAGACGAGGGGACCTTTCTATCTTTCCAGGTCGTAGGGCCGTTTCTCTAACGGGAAACAGCTGCTTTAGTGTGAGTGGGCTAGTTCCCATTAGACGAAAGGACCTTTCTGCCTTTACAGGTCGGAAGGCCGTTTCTCCAATGGGAAATAGGTGCTTCAGTGTGAGTGGGCTAGTTCCCATTAGACAAAAGGACCTTTCTGCCTCTCCAGGTCGGAGGGCCATTTCTCTGATGGGAAATAGCTGCACCAGTGTGAGTGGGCTAGTTCCCATTAGACAAGGGGACATTTCTGTGTCTCCAGGTCCGAGGGACGTTTCTATAATGGGAAATAGCTGCTTCAGTGTGAGTGGTCTAGTTCCCATGAGACAAGAGGACCTTTCTGCCTCTCCAGGTCGGAGGGCCGTTCCTCTAAAGGGAAATAGCTGCTTCAGTGTGGGTGTGCTAGTTCCCATTAGACAAGGGGACCTTTCTGCCTCTCCAGGCCATAGGGCAGTTTCTCTAATGAGAAATAGCTGTTTCAGTGTGAGTGGGCTAGTTCCCATTAGACGGGAGGATCTTTCTGTCTCTGCTGGTTAGATGGCCGTTTCTCTAATGGGAAATAGCTGCTTCAGTGTGAGTGGGCTAGTTCCCATTAGACGAGAGGATCTTTCTGTCTCTGCAGGCTAGAGGGCCGTTTCTCTAATGGGAAATAGCTGCTTCAGTGTGAGTGGGCTAGTTCCCATTAGACAAGACGACCTTTCTGCCTCTGCAGGTTAGAGGGCCGTTTCTCTAATGGGAAATAGCTGCTTCAGTGTGAGTGGGCTAGTTCCCATTAGACGAGTGGACCTTTCTGTGTCTGCAGGTTAGAGGGCCGTTTCTCTAATGGGAAATAGCTGCTTCAGTGTGAGTGGGCTAGTTCCAATTAGACGAGGGGACATTTCTGCCTCTCCAGGTCGGAGTGACGTTTATATAATCCGAAATAGCTGCTTCAGTGTGAGTGGTCTAGTTCCTATGAGACAAGAGGACCTTTCTGCCTCTCCAGGTCAGAGGGCCGTTCCTCCAAAGGGAAATAGCTGCTTTAGTGTGGGTGGGCTAGTTCCCATTAGACAGGGGGAGCTTTCTGCCTCTCCAGGCCAGAGGGCAGTTTCTCTAATGGGAAATTCCTGCTTCAGTGTGAGTGGGCTAGTTCCCATTAGATGAAAGGACCTCTCTGCCTCTCCACGTCGGAGGTTCGTTTCTCTAATGGGAAATAGCTGCTTCAGTGTGAGTGGGCTAGTTCCCATTAGACGAGGGGACCTTTCTATATTCCAGGTCGTAGGGCCGTTTCTCTAACCGGAAACAGCTGCTTCAGTGTGAGTGGGCACGTTCCCATTAGACGAGGGGACCTTTCTGCCTCTCCAGGTCAGAGGGGTGTTCTCTAACGGGAAACAGCTACTTCAGTGTGAATGGGCTTTTTCCCATTAGACGAACGGACCTTTCTACCTCTACAGGTCGGAAGGCCGTTTCTCCAATGGGAAATAGGTGCTTCAGCGTGAGTGTGCTAGTTCCCATTAGACAAAAGGACCTTTCTGCCTCTCCAGGTCGGGGGGGCGTTTCTATAATGGGAAATAGCTGCTTCAGTGTGAGTGGTCTAGTTCCCATGAGACAAGAGGACCTTTCTGCCTCTCCAGGTCGGAGGGCCGTTCCTCTAAAGGGAAATAGCTGCTTCAGTGTGGGTGGGCTAGTTCCCATTAGACAAGGGGACTTTTCTGCTTCTCCGGGCCAGAGGGCAGTTTCTCTAATGGGAAATAGCTGCTTCAGTGTAAGTGGGCTAATTCCCATTAGACGAGAGGACCTTTCTGTCTCTGCAGGTTAGAGGGCCGTTTCTCTAATGGGAAATAGCTGCGTCAGTGTGAGTGGGCTTGTTCCCATTAGACAAAAGGACCTTTCTGCCTCTCCAGGTCAGAGGGACGTTTCTCTAATGGGAAATAGCTGCTTCAGTGTGAGTGGGCTAGTTCCCATTAGACAAAAGGATCGTTCTGCCTCTCCAGGTCAGAGAGCTGTTTCTCTAATGGGAAATTGCTGCTTCAGTGTGAGTGGGCTAGTTCCCATTAGACGAGGGGACATTTCTATATTCCAGGTCGTAGGGCCGTTTCTCTAACCGGAAACAGCTGCTTCAGTGTGAGTGGGCACGTTCCCATTAGACGAGGGGACCTTTCTGCCTCTTCAGGTCAGAGGGGTGTTCTCTAACGGGAAACAGCTGCTTCAGGGTGAGTGGGCTTTTTCCCATTAGACGAACGGACCTTTCTACCTCTACAGGTCGGAAGGCCGTTTCTCCAATGGGAAATAGGTGCTTCAGTGTGAGTGGGCTAGTTCCCATTAGACAAAAGGACCTTTCTGCCTCTCCAGGTCGGAGGGCCATTTCTCTGATGGGAAATAACTGCTTCAGTGTGAGTGGGCTAGTTCCCATTAGACGAGTGGACCTTTCTGTGTCTGCAGGTTAGAGGGCCGTTTCTCTAATGGGAAATAGCTGCTTCAGTGTGAGTGGGCTAGTTCCCATTAGACAAGATGACCTTTCTGCCTCTGCAGGTTAGAGGGCCGTTTCTCTAATGGGAAATAGCTGCTTCAGTGTGAGTGGGCTAGTTCCCATTAGACGAGTGGACCTTTCTGTGTCTGCAGGTTAGAGGGCCATTTCTCTAATGGGAAATAGCTGCTTCAGTGTGAGTGGGCTAGTTCCCATTAGACGAGGGGACATTTCTGCCTCTCCAGGTCGGAGTGACGTTTCTATAATGGGAAATAGCTGCTTCAGTGTGAGTGGTCTAGTTCCTATGAGACAAGAGGACCTTTCTGCCTCTCCAGGTCAGAGGGCCGTTCCTCCAAAGGGAAATAGCTGCTTTAGTGTGGGTGGGCTAGTTCCCATTAGACAGGGGGACCTTTCTGCTTCTCCAGGCCAGAGGGCAGTTTCTCTAATGGGAAATAGCTGCTTCAGTGTGAGTGGGCTAGTTACCATTAGACAAAAGGATCTTTCTGCCTCTCTAGGTCAGAGGGCCGTTTCTCTAATGGGAAATTCCTGCTTCAGTGTGAGTGGGCTAGTTCCCATTAGATGAAAGGACCTCTCTGCCTCTCCACGTCGGAGGTTCGTTTCTCTAATGGGAAATAGCTGCTTCAGTGTGAGTGGGCTAGTTCCCATTAGACGAGGGGACCTTTCTATATTCCAGGTCGTAGGGCCGTTTCTCTAACCGGAAACAGCTGCTTCAGTGTGAGTGGGCTTTTTCCCATTAGACGAACGGACCTTTCTACCTCTACAGGTCGGAAGGCCGTTTCTCCAATGGGAAATAGGTGCTTCAGTGTGAGTGGGCTAGTTCCCATTAGACAAAAGGACCTTTCTGCCTCTCCAGGTCGGAGGGCCATTTCTCTGATGGGAAATAGCTGCTTCAGTGTGAGTGGGCTAGTTCCCATTAGACGAGTGGACCTTTCTGTGTCTGCAGGTTAGAGGGCCGTTTCTCTAATGGGAAATAGCTGCTTCAGTGTGAGTGGGCTAGTTCCCATTAGATGAAAGGACCTCTCTGCCTCTCCACGTCGGAGGTTCGTTTCTCTAATGGGAAATAGCTGCTTCAGTGTGAGTGGGCTAGTTCCCATTAGACGAGGGGACCTTTCTATATTCCAGGTCGTAGGGCCGTTTCTCTAACCGGAAACAGCTGCTTCAGTGTGAGTGGGCACGTTCCCATTAGACGAGGGGACCTTTCTGCCTCTCCAGGTCAGAGGGGTGTTCTCTAACGGGAAACAGCTACTTCAGTGTGAATGGGCTTTTTCCCATTAGACGAACGGACCTTTCTACCTCTACAGGTCGGAAGGCCGTTTCTCCAATGGGAAATAGGTGCTTCAGCGTGAGTGTGCTAGTTCCCATTAGACAAAAGGACCTTTCTGCCTCTCCAGGTCGGGGGGGCGTTTCTATAATGGGAAATAGCTGCTTCAGTGTGAGTGGTCTAGTTCCCATGAGACAAGAGGACCTTTCTGCCTCTCCAGGTCGGAGGGCCGTTCCTCTAAAGGGAAATAGCTGCTTCAGTGTGGGTGGGCTAGTTCCCATTAGACAAGGGGACTTTTCTGCTTCTCCGGGCCAGAGGGCAGTTTCTCTAATGGGAAATAGCTGCTTCAGTGTAAGTGGGCTAATTCCCATTAGACGAGAGGACCTTTCTGTCTCTGCAGGTTAGAGGGCCGTTTCTCTAATGGGAAATAGCTGCGTCAGTGTGAGTGGGCTTGTTCCCATTAGACAAAAGGACCTTTCTGCCTCTCCAGGTCAGAGGGACGTTTCTCTAATGGGAAATAGCTGCTTCAGTGTGAGTGGGCTAGTTCCCATTAGACAAAAGGATCGTTCTGCCTCTCCAGGTCAGAGAGCTGTTTCTCTAATGGGAAATTGCTGCTTCAGTGTGAGTGGGCTAGTTCCCATTAGACGAGGGGACATTTCTATATTCCAGGTCGTAGGGCCGTTTCTCTAACCGGAAACAGCTGCTTCAGTGTGAGTGGGCACGTTCCCATTAGACGAGGGGACCTTTCTGCCTCTTCAGGTCAGAGGGGTGTTCTCTAACGGGAAACAGCTGCTTCAGGGTGAGTGGGCTTTTTCCCATTAGACGAACGGACCTTTCTACCTCTACAGGTCGGAAGGCCGTTTCTCCAATGGGAAATAGGTGCTTCAGTGTGAGTGGGCTAGTTCCCATTAGACAAAAGGACCTTTCTGCCTCTCCAGGTCGGAGGGCCATTTCTCTGATGGGAAATAACTGCTTCAGTGTGAGTGGGCTAGTTCCCATTAGACGAGTGGACCTTTCTGTGTCTGCAGGTTAGAGGGCCGTTTCTCTAATGGGAAATAGCTGCTTCAGTGTGAGTGGGCTAGTTCCCATTAGACAAGATGACCTTTCTGCCTCTGCAGGTTAGAGGGCCGTTTCTCTAATGGGAAATAGCTGCTTCAGTGTGAGTGGGCTAGTTCCCATTAGACGAGTGGACCTTTCTGTGTCTGCAGGTTAGAGGGCCATTTCTCTAATGGGAAATAGCTGCTTCAGTGTGAGTGGGCTAGTTCCCATTAGACGAGGGGACATTTCTGCCTCTCCAGGTCGGAGTGACGTTTCTATAATGGGAAATAGCTGCTTCAGTGTGAGTGGTCTAGTTCCTATGAGACAAGAGGACCTTTCTGCCTCTCCAGGTCAGAGGGCCGTTCCTCCAAAGGGAAATAGCTGCTTTAGTGTGGGTGGGCTAGTTCCCATTAGACAGGGGGACCTTTCTGCTTCTCCAGGCCAGAGGGCAGTTTCTCTAATGGGAAATAGCTGCTTCAGTGTGAGTGGGCTAGTTACCATTAGACAAAAGGATCTTTCTGCCTCTCTAGGTCAGAGGGCCGTTTCTCTAATGGGAAATTCCTGCTTCAGTGTGAGTGGGCTAGTTCCCATTAGATGAAAGGACCTCTCTGCCTCTCCACGTCGGAGGTTCGTTTCTCTAATGGGAAATAGCTGCTTCAGTGTGAGTGGGCTAGTTACCATTAGACGAGGGGACCTTTCTATATTCCAGGTCGTAGGGCCGTTTCTCTAACCGGAAACAGCTGCTTCAGTGTGAGTGGGCTTTTTCCCATTAGACGAACGGACCTTTCTACCTCTACAGGTCGGAAGGCCGTTTCTCCAATGGGAAATAGGTGCTTCAGTGTGAGTGGGCTAGTTCCCATTAGACAAAAGGACCTTTCTGCCTCTCCAGGTCGGAGGGCCATTTCTCTGATGGGAAATAGCTGCTTCAGTGTGAGTGGGCTAGTTCCCATTAGACGAGTGGACCTTTCTGTGTCTGCAGGTTAGAGGGCCGTTTCTCTAATGGGAAATAGCTGCTTCAGTGTGAGTGGGCTAGTTCCCATTAGATGAAAGGACCTCTCTGCCTCTCCACGTCGGAGGTTCGTTTCTCTAATGGGAAATAGCTGCTTCAGTGTGAGTGGGCTAGTTCCCATTAGACGAGGGGACCTTTCTATATTCCAGGTCGTAGGGCCGTTTCTCTAACCGGAAACAGCTGCTTCAGTGTGAGTGGGCACGTTCCCATTAGACGAGGGGACCTTTCTGCCTCTCCAGGTCAGAGGGGTGTTCTCTAACGGGAAACAGCTACTTCAGTGTGAATGGGCTTTTTCCCATTAGACGAACGGACCTTTCTACCTCTACAGGTCGGAAGGCCGTTTCTCCAATGGGAAATAGGTGCTTCAGCGTGAGTGTGCTAGTTCCCATTAGACAAAAGGACCTTTCTGCCTCTCCAGGTCGGGGGGGCGTTTCTATAATGGGAAATAGCTGCTTCAGTGTGAGTGGTCTAGTTCCCATGAGACAAGAGGACCTTTCTGCCTCTCCAGGTCGGAGGGCCGTTCCTCTAAAGGGAAATAGCTGCTTCAGTGTGGGTGGGCTAGTTCCCATTAGACAAGGGGACTTTTCTGCTTCTCCGGGCCAGAGGGCAGTTTCTCTAATGGGAAATAGCTGCTTCAGTGTAAGTGGGCTAATTCCCATTAGACGAGAGGACCTTTCTGTCTCTGCAGGTTAGAGGGCCGTTTCTCTAATGGGAAATAGCTGCGTCAGTGTGAGTGGGCTTGTTCCCATTAGACAAAAGGACCTTTCTGCCTCTCCAGGTCAGAGGGACGTTTCTCTAATGGGAAATAGCTGCTTCAGTGTGAGTGGGCTAGTTCCCATTAGACAAAAGGATCGTTCTGCCTCTCCAGGTCAGAGAGCTGTTTCTCTAATGGGAAATTGCTGCTTCAGTGTGAGTGGGCTAGTTCCCATTAGACGAGGGGACATTTCTATATTCCAGGTCGTAGGGCCGTTTCTCTAACCGGAAACAGCTGCTTCAGTGTGAGTGGGCACGTTCCCATTAGACGAGGGGACCTTTCTGCCTCTTCAGGTCAGAGGGGTGTTCTCTAACGGGAAACAGCTGCTTCAGGGTGAGTGGGCTTTTTCCCATTAGACGAACGGACCTTTCTACCTCTACAGGTCGGAAGGCCGTTTCTCCAATGGGAAATAGGTGCTTCAGTGTGAGTGGGCTAGTTCCCATTAGACAAAAGGACCTTTCTGCCTCTCCAGGTCGGAGGGCCATTTCTCTGATGGGAAATAACTGCTTCAGTGTGAGTGGGCTAGTTCCCATTAGACGAGTGGACCTTTCTGTGTCTGCAGGTTAGAGGGCCGTTTCTCTAATGGGAAATAGCTGCTTCAGTGTGAGTGGGCTAGTTCCCATTAGACAAGATGACCTTTCTGCCTCTGCAGGTTAGAGGGCCGTTTCTCTAATGGGAAATAGCTGCTTCAGTGTGAGTGGGCTAGTTCCCATTAGACGAGTGGACCTTTCTGTGTCTGCAGGTTAGAGGGCCATTTCTCTAATGGGAAATAGCTGCTTCAGTGTGAGTGGGCTAGTTCCCATTAGACGAGGGGACATTTCTGCCTCTCCAGGTCGGAGTGACGTTTCTATAATGGGAAATAGCTGCTTCAGTGTGAGTGGTCTAGTTCCTATGAGACAAGAGGACCTTTCTGCCTCTCCAGGTCAGAGGGCCATTCCTCCAAAGGGAAATAGCTGCTTTAGTGTGGGTGGGCTAGTTCCCATTAGACAGGGGGACCTTTCTGCTTCTCCAGGCCAGAGGGCAGTTTCTCTAATGGGAAATAGCTGCTTCAGTGTGAGTGGGCTAGTTACCATTAGACAAAAGGATCTTTCTGCCTCTCTAGGTCAGAGGGCCGTTTCTCTAATGGGAAATTCCTGCTTCAGTGTGAGTGGGCTAGTTCCCATTAGATGAAAGGACCTCTCTGCCTCTCCACGTCGGAGGTTCGTTTCTCTAATGGGAAATAGCTGCTTCAGTGTGAGTGGGCTAGTTACCATTAGACGAGGGGACCTTTCTATATTCCAGGTCGTAGGGCCGTTTCTCTAACCGGAAACAGCTGCTTCAGTGTGAGTGGGCTTTTTCCCATTAGACGAACGGACCTTTCTACCTCTACAGGTCGGAAGGCCGTTTCTCCAATGGGAAATAGGTGCTTCAGTGTGAGTGGGCTAGTTCCCATTAGACAAAAGGACCTTTCTGCCTCTCCAGGTCGGAGGGCCATTTCTCTGATGGGAAATAGCTGCTTCAGTGAGAGTGGGCTAGTTCCCATTAGACGAGTGGACCTTTCTGTGTCTGCAGGTTAGAGGGCCGTTTCTCTAATGGGAAATAGCTGCTTCAGTGTGAGTGGGCTAGTTCCCATTAGACAAGATGACCTTTCTGCCTCTGCAGGTTAGAGGGCCGTTTCTCTAATGGGAAATAGCTGATTCAGTGTGAGTGGGCTAGTTCCCATTAGACGAGTGGACCTTTCTGTGTCTGCAGGTTAGAGGGCCATTTCTCGAATGGGAAATAGCTGCTTCAGTGTGAGTGGGCTAGTTCCCATTAGACGAGGGGACATTTCTGCCTCTCCAGGTCGGAGTGACGTTTCTATAATGGGAAATAGCTGCTTCAGTGTGAGTGGTCTAGTTCCTATGAGACAAGAGGACCTTTCTGCCTCTCCAGGTCAGAGGGCCGTTCCTCCAAAGGGAAATAGCTGCTTTAGTGTGGGTGGGCTAGTTCCCATTAGACAGGGGGACCTTTCTGCTTCTCCAGGCCAGAGGGCAGTTTCTCTAATGGGAAATAGCTGCTTCAGTGTGAGTGGGCTAGTTACCATTAGACAAAAGGATCTTTCTGCCTCTCTAGGTCAGAGGGCCGTTTCTCTAATGGGAAATTCCTGCTTCAGTGTGAGTGGGCTAGTTCCCATTAGATGAAAGGACCTCTCTGCCTCTCCACGTCGGAGGTTCGTTTCTCTAATGGGAAATAGCTGCTTCAGTGTGAGTGGGCTAGTTCCCATTAGACGAGGGGACCTTTCTATATTCCAGGTTGTAGGGCTGTTTCTCTAACCGGAAACAGCTGCTTCAGTGTGAGTGGGCTTTTTCCCATTAGACGAACGGACCTTTCTACCTCTACAGGTCGGAAGGCCGTTTCTCCAATGGGAAATAGGTGCTTCAGCGTGAGTGTGCTAGTTCCCATTAGACAAAAAGACCTTTCTGCCTCTCCAGGTCAGAGGGATGTTTCTATAATGGGAAATAGCTGCTTCAGTGTGAGTGGTCTAGTTCCCATGAGACGAGAGGACCTTTCTGCCTCTCCAGGTCGGAGGGCCGTTCCTCTAAAGGGAAATAGCTGCTTCAGTGTGGGTGGGCTAGTTCCCATTAGACAAGGGGACTTTTCTGCTTCTCCAGGCCAGAGGGCAGTTTCTCTAATGGGAAATAGCTGCTTCAGTGTAAGTGGGCTAATTCCCATTAGACGAGAGGACCTTTCTGTGTCTGCAGGTTAGAGGGCCGTTTCTCTAATGGGAAATAGCTGCTTCAGTGTGAGTGGGCTAGTTCCCATTAGACGAGGGGACATTTCTGCCTCTCCAGGTCGGAGTGACGTTTCTATAATGGGAAATAGCTGCTTCAGTGTGAGTGGTCTAGTTCCTATGAGACAAGAGGACCTTTCTGCCTCTCCAGGTCAGAGGGCCGTTCCTCCAAAGGGAAATAGCTGCTTTAGTGTGGGTGGGCTAGTTCCCATTAGACAGGGGGACCTTTCTGCTTCTCCAGGCCAGAGGGCAGTTTCTCTAATGGGAAATAGCTGCTTCAGTGTGAGTGGGCTAGTTACCATTAGACAAAAGGACCTTTCTGCCTCTCTAGGTCAGAGGGCCGTTTCTCTAATGGGAAATTCCTGCTTCAGTGTGAGTGGGCTAGTTCCCATTAGATGAAAGGACCTCTCTGCCTCTCCACGTCGGAGGTTCGTTTCTCTAATGGGAAATAGCTGCTTCAGTGTGAGTGGGCACGTTCCCATTAGACGAGGGGACCTTTCTATATTCCAGGTCGTAGGGCCGTTTCTCTAACCGGAAACAGCTGCTTCAGTGTGAGTGGGCTTTTTCCCATTAGACGAACGGACCTTTCTACCTCTACAGGTCGGAAGGCCGTTTCTCCAATGGGAAATAGGTGCTTCAGCGTGAGTGTGCTAGTTCCCATTAGACAAAAAGACCTTTCTGCCTCTCCAGGTCAGAGGGACGTTTCTATAATGGGAAATAGCTGCTTCAGTGTGAGTGGTCTAGTTCCCATGAGACGAGAGGACCTTTCTGCCTCTCCAGGTCAGAGGGCCGTTCCTCTAAAGGGAAATAGCTCCTTCAGTGTGGGTGGGCTAGTTCCCATTAGACAAGGGGACTTTTCTGCTTCTCCAGGCCAGAGGGCAGTTTCTCTAATAGGAAATAGCTGCTTCAGTGTAAGTGGGCTAATACCCATTAGACGAGAGGACCTTTCTGTCTCTGCAGGTTAGAGGGCCGTTTCTCTAATGGGAAATAGCTGCTTCAGTGTCAGTGGGCTAGTTCCCATTAGACAAGAGGACCTCTCTGCCTCTGCAGGTTAGAGGGCCGTTTCTCTAATGGGAAATAGCTGCTTCAGTGTGAGTGGGCTAGCTCCCATTAGACGAGAGGCCCTTTCTGCCTCTCCAGGTCAGAGGGCCATTTCTCTAATGGGAAATAGCTGCGTCAGTGTGAGTGGGCTTGTTCCCATTAGACAAAAGGACCTTTCTGCCTCTCCAGGTCAGAGGGACGTTTCTCTAATGGGAAATAGCTGCTTCAGTGTGAGTGGGCTAGTTCCCATTAGACAAAAGGATCGTTCTGCCTCTCCAGGTCAGAGGGCCGTTTCTCTAATGGGAAATTGCTGCTTCAGTGTGAGTGGGCTAGTTCCCATTAGATGAAAGGACCTCTCTGCCTCTCCACGTCGGAGGTTCGTTTCTCTAATGGGAAATAGCTGCTTCAGTGTGAGTGGGCTAGTTCCCATTAGACGAGGGGACCTTTCTATATTCCAGGTCGTAAGGCCGTTTCTCTAACCGGAAACAGCTGCTTCAGTGTGAGTGGGCACGTTCCCATTAGACGAGGGGACCTTTCTGCCTCTCCAGGTCAGAGGGGTGTTCTCTAACGGGAAACAGCTGCTTCAGTGTGAGTGGGCTTTTTCCCATTAGACGAACTGACCTTTCTACCTCTACAGGTCGGAAGGCCGTTTCTCCAATGGGAAATAGGTGCTTCAGTGTGAGTGGGCTAGTTCCCATTAGACAAAAGGGCCTTTCTGCCTCTCCAGGTCGGAGGGCCATTTCTCTGATGGGAAATAGCTGCTTCAGTGTGAGTGGGCTAGTTCCCATTAGAAGAGGGGACATTTCTGAGTCTCCAGGTCGGAGGGACGTTTCTATAATGGGAAATAGCTGCTTCAGTGTGAGTGGTCTAGTTCCCATGAGACGAGAGGACCTTTCTGCCTCTCCAGGTCGGAGGGCCGTTCCTCTAAAGGGAAATAGCTGCTTCAGTGTGGGTGGGCTAGTTCCCATTAGACAAGGGGACTTTTCTGCTTCTCCAGGCCAGAGGGCAGTTTCTCTAATGGGAAATAGCTGCTTCAGTGTAAGTGGGCTAATTCCCATTAGACGAGAGGACCTTTCTATCTTTACAGGTCGTAGGGCCGTTTCTCTAACCTGAAACAGCTGCTTCAGTGTGAGTGGGCACGTTCCCATTAGACGAGGGGACCTTTCTCCCTCTCCAGGTCGGAGGGGTGTTCTCTAACGGAAACAGCTGCTTCAGTGTGAGTGGGCTAGTTTGCATTAGACAAAAGGACCTTTCTGCCTCTACAGGTCGGAAGGCCGTTTCTCCAATGGGAAATAGGTGCTTCAGTGTCAGTGGGCTAGTTCCCATTAGACAAAAGGACCTTTCTGCCTCTCCAGGCCAGAGGGCAGTTTCTATAATGGGAAATAGCTGCTTCATTGTGAGTGGTCTAGTTCCCATGAGACGAGAGGACCTTTCTGCCTCTGCAGGTTAGAGTGCCGTTTCTCTAATGGGAAATAGCTGCTTCAGTGGGAGTGGGCTAGCTCCCATTAGACGAGAGGCCCTTTCTGCCTCTCCAGGTCAGAGGGCCATTTCTCTAATGGGAAATAGCTGCGTCAGTGTGAGTGGGCTAGTTCCTATTAGACAAAAGGACCTTTCTGCCTCTCCAGGTCAGAGGGACGTTTCTCTAATGGGAAATAGCTGCTTCAGTGTTAGTGGGCTAGTTCCCATTAGACAAGAGGACCTGTTCTGCCTCTCCAGGTCGGAGGGCCGTTTCACTAATGGGAAATAGCTGCTTCAGTGTGAATAGGCTAGCTCCCAATAGACGGAAGGACCTTTCTGCCTCTCCAGGTCAGAGGGCCGTTTCTCGAATGGGAAATAACTGCTTCAGTGTGAGTGGGCTAGTTCCCATAAGACGAGGGGACCATTTTGCCTCTCCAGGTCGAAGGGCCGTTTCTCTAATAGAAAATAGCTGCTTCAGTGTGAGTGGGCTAGTTCCCATTAGAGGAGGGGACGTTTCTGCCTCTCATGGTCAGAAGGCCATTTCTCTAATGGGAATAGCTGCTTCAGTGTGAGTGGGCTAGTTCCCATTAGACGAGAGGACCTTTCTGCCTCTCCAGATCGGAGGGCCGTTTCTCTAATGGGAAATAGTTGCTTCACTGTGAGTGGGCTAGTTCCCATTAGACAGGGGGACCTTTCTGCCTCTCCAGGTCGGGGGCCGTTTCTCTAATGGGAAATAGCTGCTTCAGTGTGGGTGGGCTAGTTCCCATTAGACAAAAGGACCTTTCTGCCTCTCCAGGTCGGAGGGCCGTTTCTCTAATGGGAAATAGCTGCTTCAGTGTGAGTGGGCTAGTTCCCATTATACAAAGGGACCTTTCTGCTTCTGCAGGTCGGAGGGCCATTTCTCTAATGAGAAATAGCTGATTCAGTGTGAGTAGGCTAGTTTCCATTAGACGAGAGGACTTTTCTGCCTCTCCAGTTTGGAGGGCCGTTTCTCTAATTGGAAAGAGCTGCTTCAGTGTGAGTGGAATAGTTTCCATTAGATGAAAAGGACATTTTTACTTCTCCAGGTTGGAGTGCCGGTTCTCTAATGGGAAATAGCTGCTTCAGTGTGAGTGGGCTAGTTCCCATATACGAGGGGACATTTCTGTCTCTCCAGGTCAGAGTGACGTTTCTATAATGGGAAATAGCTGCTTCAGTGTGAGTGGTCTAGTTCCCATGAGACGAGAGGACCTTTCTGCCTCTCCAGGTCAGAGGGCCGTTCCTCTAAAGGGAAATAGCTGCTTTAGTGTGGGTGGGTGGGCTAGTTCCCATTAGACAAGGGGACCTTTCTGCCTCTCCAGGCCAGAGGGCAGTTTCTCTAATGGGAAATAGGGGCTTCAGTGTGAGTGGGTTAGTGCCCATTAGATGAAAGGACCTCTCTGCCTTTCCACGTCGGAGGTTTGTTTCTCAATTGGGAAATAGCTGCTTCAGTGTGAGTGGGCTTGTTCCCATTAGACGAGGGGACCTTTCTATCTTTCCAGGTCGTAGGGCCATTTCTCTTACCGGAAACAGCTGCTTCAGTGTGAGTGGGCATGTTCCCATTAGACGAGGGGACCTTTCTGCCTCTCCAGGTCGGAGGGTGTTCTCTAACGGGAAACAGCTGCGTCAGTGTGAGTGGGCTAGTTCCCATTAGACGAAAGGACCTTTCTGCCTCTACAGGTCGTAAGGCCGTTTCTCCAATGGGAAATAGGTGTTTCAGTGTGAGTGGGCTAGTTCCCATTAGACAAAAGGACCCTTCTGCCTCTCCAGGTCGGAGGGCCATTTCTCTGATGGGAAATAGCTGCTTCAGTGTGAGTAGGCTAGTTCCCATTAGACGAGGGGACATTTCTGCCTCTCCAGGTCGGAGGGACGTTTCTATAATGGGAAATAGCTGCTTCAGTGTGAGTGGGCTAGTTCCAATTAGACAAGAGGACCTTTCTGTGTCTGCAGGTTAGAGGGCCGTTTCTCTAATGGGAAATAGCTGCTTCAGTGTGAGTGGGCTAGTTCCCATTAGACGAGGGGACATTTCTGCCTCTCCAGGTCTGAGTGACGTTTCTATAATGGGAAATAGCTGCTTCAGTGTGAGTGGTCTAGTTCCTATGAGACAAGAGGACCTTTCTGCCTCTCCAGGTCAGAGGGCCGTTCCTCCAAAGGGAAATAGCTGCTTTAGTGTGGGTGGGCTAGTTCCCATTAGACAGGGGGACCTTTCTGCCTCTCCAGGCCAGAGGGCAGTTTCTCTAATGGGAAATAGCTGCTTCAGTGTGAGTGGGCTAGTTACCATTAGACAAAAGGCCCTTTCTGCCTCTCCAGGTCAGATGGCCGTTCCTCTAAAGGGAAATAGCTGCTTTAGTGTGGGTGGGCTAGTTCCCATTAGACAAGGGGACCTGTCTGCCTCTCCAGGCCAGAGGACAGTTTCTCTAATGGGAAATAGCTGCTTCAGTGTGAGTGGGCTAGTTCCCATTAGACAAAAGGATCTTTCTGCCTCTCCAGGTCCAAGGGCCGTTTCTCTAATGGGAAATTGCTGCTTCAGTGTGAGCGGGCAAGTTCCCATTAGACGAGGGGACCTTTCTGCCTCTCCAGGTTGGAGGGGTGTTCTCTAACGGGAAACAGCTGCTTCAGTGTGAGTGGGCTAGTTCCCATTAGACGAAAGGACCTTTCTGCCTTTACAGGTCGGAAGGCCGTTTCTCCAATGGGAAATAAGTGCTTCAGTGTGAGTGGGCTAGTTCCCATTAGACAAAAGGACCTTTCTGCCTCTCCAGGTCGGAGGGCCATTTCTCTGATGGGAAATAGCTGCTTCAGTGTGAGTGGGCTAGTTCCCATTAGACAAGGGGACATTTCTGCGCCTCCAGGTCGGAGGGACGTTTCTATAATGGGAAATAGCTGCTTCAGTGTGAGTGGTCTAGTTCCCATGAGACAAGAGGACCTTTCTGCCTCTCCAGGTCGGAGGGCCGTTCCTCTAAAGGGAAATAGCTGCTTCAGTGTGGGTGGGCTAGTTCCCATTAGACAAGGGGACCTTTCTGCCTCTCCAGGCCATAGGGCAGTTTCTCTAATGAGAAATAGCTGTTTCAGTGTGAGTGGGCTAGTCGAGAGGATCTTTCTGTCTCTGCAGGTTAGAGGGCCGTTTCTCTAATGGGAAATAGCTGCTTCAGTCTGAGTGGGCTAGTTCCCATTAGACGAGAGGATCTTTCTGTCTCTGCAGGTAAGAGGGCAGTTTCTCTAATGGGAAATAGCTGCTTCAGTGTGAGTGGGCTAGTTCCCATTAGACGAGAGGACCTTTCTGCCTCTCCAGGCCAGAGGGCAGTTTGTCTAATGGGAAATAGCTGCTTCAGTGTGAGTGGGCTAGTTCCCATTAGACGAGAGGATCTTTCGGTCTCTGCAGGCTAGAGGGCCGTTTCTCTAATGGGAAATAGCTGCTTCAGTGTGAGTGGGCTAGTTCCCATTAGACAAGAGGACCTTTCTGCCTCTGCAGGTTAGAGGGCCGTTTCTCTAATGGGAAATAGCTGCTTCAGTGTGAGTGGGCTAGTTCCCATTAGACGAGAGGACCTTTCTGTGTCTGCAGGTTAGAGGGCCGTTTCTCTAATGGGAAATAGCTGCTTCAGTGTGAGTGGGCTAGTTCCCATTAGACGAGGGGACATTTCTGCCTCTCCAGGTCGGAGTGACGTTTCTATAATGGGAAATAGCTGCTTCAGTGTGAGTGGTCTAGTTCCTATGAGACAAGAGGACCTTTCTGCCCCTCCAGGTCAGAGGGCCGTTCCTCCAAAGGGAAATAGCTGCGTTAGTGTGGGTGGGCTAGTTCCCATTAGACAGGGGGACCTTTCTGCCTCTCCAGGCCAGAGGGCAGTTTCTCTAATGGGAAATAGCTGCTTCAGTGTGAGTGGGCTAGTTACCATTAGACAAAAGGACCTTTCTGCCTCTCCAGGTCAGATGGCCGTTCCTCTAAAGGGAAATAGCTGCTTTAGTGTGGGTGGGCTAGTCCCCATTAGACAAGGGGACCTTTCTGCCTCTCCAGGCCAGAGGACAGTTTCTGTAATAGGAAATAGCTGCTTCAGTGTGAGTGGGCTAGTTCCCATTAGACAAAAGGATCTTTCTGCCTCTCCAGGTCCGAGGGCCGTTTCTCTAATGGGAAATTGCTGCTTCAGTGTGAGCGGGCTAGTTCCCATTAGATGAAAGGACGTCTCTGCCTCTCCACGTCGGAGGATCGCTTCTCTAATGCGAAATAACTGCTTCAGTGTGAGTGGGCTAGTTCCCATTAGACGAGGGGACCTTTCTATCTTTCCAGGTCGTAGGGCCGTTTCTCTAACCGGAAACAGCTGCTTCAGTTTGAGTGGGTACGTTCCCATTAGACGAGGGGACCTTTCTGCCTCTCCAGGTTGGAGGGGTGTTCTCTAACGGGAAACAGCTGCTTTAGTGTGAGTGGGCTAGTTCCCATTAGACGAAAGGACCTTTCTGCCTTTACAGGTCGGAAGGCCGTTTCTCCAATGGGAAATAGGTGCTTCAGTGTGAGTGGGCTAGTTCCCATTAGACAAAAGGACCTTTCTGCCTCTCCAGGTCGGAGGGCCATTTCTCTGATGGGAAATAGCTGCACCAGTGTGAGTGGGCTAGTTCCCATTAGACAAGGGGACATTTCTGTGTCTCCAGGTCGGAGGGACGTTTCTATAATGGGAAATAGCTGCTTCAGTGTGAGTGGTCTAGTTCCCATGAGACAAGAGGACCTTTCTGCCTCTCCAGGTCGGAGGGCCGTTCCTCTAAAGGGAAATAGCTGCTTCAGTGTGGGTGTGCTAGTTCCCATTAGACAAGGGGACCTTTCTGCCTCTCCAGGCCATAGGGCAGTTTCTCTAATGAGAAATAGCTGTTTCAGTGTGAGTGGGCTAGTTCCCATTAGACGGGAGGATCTTTCTGTCTCTGCTGGTTAGATGGCCGTTTCTCTAATGGGAAATAGCTGCTTCAGTGTGAGTGGGCTAGTTCCCATTAGACGAGAGGATCTTTCTGTCTCTGCAGGCTAGAGGGCCGTTTCTCTAATGGGAAATAGCTGCTTCAGTGTGAGTGGGCTAGTTCCCATTAGACAAGACGACCTTTCTGCCTCTGCAGGTTAGAGGGCCGTTTCTCTAATGGGAAATAGCTGCTTCAGTGTGAGTGGGCTAGTTCCCATTAGACGAGTGGACCTTTCTGTGTCTGCAGGTTAGAGGGCCGTTTCTCTAATGGGAAATAGCTGCTTCAGTGTGAGTGGGCTAGTTCCCATTAGACGAGGGGACATTTCTGCCTCTCCAGGTCGGAGTGACGTTTATATAATCCGAAATAGCTGCTTCAGTGTGAGTGGTCTAGTTCCTATGAGACAAGAGGACCTTTCTGCCTCTCCAGGTCAGAGGGCCGTTCCTCCAAAGGGAAATAGCTGCTTTAGTGTGGGTGGGCTAGTTCCCATTAGACAGGGGGAGCTTTCTGCCTCTCCAGGCCAGAGGGCAGTTTCTCTAATGGGAAATAGCTGCTTCAGTGTGAGTGGGCTAGTTACCATTAGACAAAAGGATCTTTCTGCCTCTCTAGGTCAGAGGGCCGTTTCTCTAATGGGAAATTCCTGCTTCAGTGTGAGTGGGCTAGTTCCCATTAGATGAAAGGACCTCTCTGCCTCTCCACGTCGGAGGTTCGTTTCTCTAATGGGAAATAGCTGCTTCAGTGTGAGTGGGCTAGTTCCCATTAGACGAGGGGACCTTTCTATATTCCAGGTCGTAGGGCCGTTTCTCTAACCGGAAACAGCTGCTTCAGTGTGAGTGGGCACGTTCCCATTAGACGAGGGGACCTTTCTGCCTCTCCAGGTCAGAGGGGTGTTCTCTAACGGGAAACAGCTACTTCAGTGTGAATGGGCTTTTTCCCATTAGACGAACGGACCTTTCTACCTCTACAGGTCGGAAGGCCGTTTCTCCAATGGGAAATAGGTGCTTCAGCGTGAGTGTGCTAGTTCCCATTAGACAAAAGGACCTTTCTGCCTCTCCAGGTCGGGGGGACATTTCTATAATGGGAAATAGCTGCTTCAGTGTGAGTGGTCTAGTTCCCATGAGACAAGAGGACCTTTCTGCCTCTCCAGGTCGGAGGGCCGTTCCTCTAAAGGGAAATAGCTGCTTCAGTGTGGGTGGGCTAGTTCCCATTAGACAAGGGGACTTTTCTGCTTCTCCGGGCCAGAGGGCAGTTTCTCTAATGGGAAATAGCTGCTTCAGTGTAAGTGGGCTAATTCCCATTAGACGAGAGGACCTTTCTGTCTCTGCAGGTTAGAGGGCCGTTTCTCTAATGGGAAATAGCTGCGTCAGTGTGAGTGGGCTTGTTCCCATTAGACAAAAGGACCTTTCTGCCTCTCCAGGTCAGAGGGACGTTTCTCTAATGGGAAATAGCTGCTTCAGTGTGAGTGGGCTAGTTCCCATTAGACAAAAGGATCGTTCTGCCTCTCCAGGTCAGAGAGCCGTTTCTCTAATGGGAAATTGCTGCTTCAGTGTGAGTGGGCTAGTTCCCATTAGACGAGGGGACATTTCTATATTCCAGGTCGTAGGGCCGTTTCTCTAACCGGAAACAGCTGCTTCAGTGTGAGTGGGCACGTTCCCATTAGACCAGGGGACCTTTCTGCCTCTTCAGGTCAGAGGGGTGTTCTCTAACGGGAAACAGCTGCTTCAGGGTGAGTGGGCTTTTTCCCATTAGACGAACGGACCTTTCTACCTCTACAGGTCGGAAGGCCGTTTCTCCAATGGGAAATAGGTGCTTCAGTGTGAGTGGGCTAGTTCCCATTAGACAAAAGGACCTTTCTGCCTCTCCAGGTCGGAGGGCCATTTCTCTGATGGGAAATAGCTGCTTCAGTGTGAGTGGGCTAGTTCCCATTAGACGAGTGGACCTTTCTGTGTCTGCAGGTTAGAGGGCCGTTTCTCTAATGGGAAATAGCTGCTTCAGTGTGAGTGGGCTAGTTCCCATTAGACAAGATGACCTTTCTGCCTCTGCAGGTTAGAGGGCCGTTTCTCTAATGGGAAATAGCTGCTTCAGTGTGAGTGGGCTAGTTCCCATTAGACGAGTGGACCTTTCTGTGTCTGCAGGTTAGAGGGCCATTTCTCTAATGGGAAATAGCTGCTTCAGTGTGAGTGGGCTAGTTCCCATTAGACGAGGGGACATTTCTGCCTCTCCAGGTCGGAGTGACGTTTCTATAATGGGAAATAGCTGCTTCAGTGTGAATGGTCTAGTTCCTATGAGACAAGAGGACCTTTCTGCCTCTCCAGGTCAGAGGGCCGTTCCTCCAAAGGGAAATAGCTGCTTTAGTGTGGGTGGGCTAGTTCCCATTAGACAGGGGGACCTTTCTGCTTCTCCAGGCCAGAGGGCAGTTTCTCTAATGGGAAATAGCTGCTTCAGTGTGAGTGGGCTAGTTACCATTAGACAAAAGGATCTTTCTGCCTCTCTAGGTCAGAGGGCCGTTTCTCTAATGGGAAATTCCTGCTTCAGTGTGAGTGGGCTAGTTCCCATTAGATGAAAGGACCTCTCTGCCTCTCCACGTCGGAAGGCCGTTTCTCCAATGGGAAATAGGTGCTTCAGCGTGAGTGTGCTAGTTCCCATTAGACAAAACGACCTTTCTGCCTCTCCAGGTCAGAGGGATGTTTCTATAATGGGAAATAGCTGCTTCAGTGTGAGTGGTCTAGTTCCCATGAGACGAGAGGACCTTTCTGCCTCTCCAGGTCGGAGGGCCGTTCCTCTAAAGGGAAATAGCTGCTTCAGTGTGGGTGGGCTAGTTCCCATTAGACAAGGGGACTTTTCTGCTTCTCCAGGCCAGAGGGCAGTTTCTCTAATGGGAAATAGCTGCTTCAGTGTAAGTGGGCTAATTCCCATTAGACGAGAGGACCTTTCTGTCTCTGCAGGTTAGAGGGCCGTTTCTCTAATGGGAAATAGCTGCTTCAGTGTCAGTGGGCTAGTTCCCATTAGACAAGAGGACCTCTCTGCCTCTGCAGGTTAGAGGGCCGTTTCTCTAATGGGAAATAGCTGCTTCAGTGTGAGTGGGCTAGCTCCCATTAGACGAGAGGCCCTTTCTGCCTCTCCAGGTCAGAGGGCCGTTTCTCTAATGGGAAATAGCTGCGTCAGTGTGAGTGGGCTTGTTCCCATTAGACAAAAGGACCTTTCTGCCTCTCCAGGTCAGAGGGACGTTTCTCTAATGGGAAATAGCTGCTTCAGTGTGAGTGGGCTAGTTCCCATTAGACAAAAAGATCGTTCTGCCTCTCCAGGTCAGAGGGCCGTTTCTCTAATGGGAAATTGCTGCTTCAGTGTGAGTGGGCTAGTTCCCATTAGATGAAAGGACCTCTCTGCCTCTCCACGTCGGAGGTTCGTTTCTCTAATGGGAAATAGCTGCTTCAGTGTGAGTGGGCTAGTTCCCATTAGACGAGGGGACCTTTCTATATTCCAGGTCGTAAGGCCGTTTCTCTAACCGGAAACAGCTGCTTCAGTGTGAGTGGGCACGTTCCCATTAGACGAGGGGACCTTTCTGCCTCTTCAGGTCAGAGGGGTGTTCTCTAACGGGAAACAGCTGCTTCAGTGTGAGTGGGCTTTTTCCCATTAGACGAACGGACCTTTCTACCTCTACAGGTCGGAAGGCCGTTTCTCCAATGGGAAATAGGTGCTTCAGTGTGAGTGGGCTAGTTCCCATTAGACAAAAGGACCTTTCTGCCTCTCCAGGTCGGAGGGCCATTTCTCTGATGGGAAATAGCTGCTTCAGTGTGAGTGGGCTAGTTCCCATTAGAAGAGGGGACATTTCTGAGTCTCCAGGTCGGAGGGACGTTTCTATAATGGGAAATAGCTGCTTCAGTGTGAGTGGTCTAGTTCCCATGAGAGGAGAGGACCTTTCTGCCTCTCCAGGTCAGAGGGCCGTTCCTCTAAAGGGAAATAGCTGCTTCAGTGTAAGTGGGCTAATTCCCATTAGACGAGAGGACCTTTCTATCTTTACAGGTCGTAGGGCCGTTTCTCTAACCTGAAACAGCTGCTTCAGTGTGAGTGGGCACGTTCCCATTAGACGAGGGGACCTTTCTCCCTCTCCAGGTCGGAGGGGTGTTCTCTAACGGAAACAGCTGCTTCAGTGTGAGTGGGCTAGTTCGCATTAGACAAAAGGACCTTTCTGCCTCTACAGGTCGGAAGGCCGTTTCTCCAATGGGAAATAGGTGCTTCAGTGTCAGTGGGCTAGTTCCCATTAGACAAAAGGACCTTTCTGCCTCTCCAGGCCAGAGGGCAGTTTCTATAATGGGAAATAGCTGCTTCATTGTGAGTGGTCTAGTTCCCATGAGACGAGAGGACCTTTCTGCCTCTGCAGGTTAGAGTGCTGTTTCTCTAATGGGAAATAGCTGCTTCAGTGGGAGTGGGCTAGCTCCCATTAGACGAGAGGCCCTTTCTGCCTCTCCAGGTCAGAGGGCCATTTCTCTAATGGGAAATAGCTGCGTCAGTGTGAGTGGGCTAGTTCCTATTAGACAAAAGGACCTTTCTGCCTCTCCAGGTCAGGGGCACGTTTCTCTAATGGGAAATAGCTGCTTCAGTGTTTGTGGGCTAGTTCCCATTAGACAAGAGGACCTGTTCTGCCTCTCCAGGTCGGAGGGCCGTTTCACTAATGGGAAATAGCTGCTTCAGTGTGAATAGGGTAGCTCCCAATAGACGGAAGGACCTTTCTGCCTCTCCAGGTCAGAGGGCCGTTTCTCTAATGGGAAATTCCTGCTTCAGTGTGAGTGGGCTAGTTCCCATTAGATGAAAGGACCTCTCTGCCTCTCCACGTCGGAGGTTCGTTTCTCTAATGGGAAATAGCTGCTTCAGTGTGAGTGGGCTAGTTCCCATTAGACGAGGGGACCTTTCTATATTCCAGGTCGTAGGGCCGTTTCTCTAACCGGAAACAGCTGCTTCAGTGTGAGTGGGCTTTTTCCCATTAGACGAACGGACCTTTCTACCTCTACA
Source organism: Ambystoma mexicanum (assembly GCF_040938575.1). Classification (NCBI taxonomy): domain Eukaryota; kingdom Metazoa; phylum Chordata; class Amphibia; order Caudata; family Ambystomatidae; genus Ambystoma; species Ambystoma mexicanum. The sequence continues at coordinate 234,789,891 of NC_090926.1, read as the reverse complement.
GGTCGGAAGGCCGTTTCTCCAATGGGAAATAGGTGCTTCAGTGTGAGTGGGCTAGTTCCCATTAGACAAAAGGACCTTTCTGCCTCTCCAGGTCGGAGGGCCATTTCTCTGATGGGAAATAGCTGCTTCAGTGTGAGTGGGCTAGTTCCCATTAGACGAGTGGACCTTTCTGTGTCTGCAGGTTAGAGGGCCGTTTCTCTAATGGGAAATAGCTGCTTCAGTGTGAGTGGGCTAGTTCCCATTAGACAAGATGACCTTTCTGCCTCTGCAGGTTAGAGGGCCGTTTCTCTAATGGGAAATAGCTGATTCAGTGTGAGTGGGCTAGTTCCCATTAGACGAGTGGACCTTTCTGTGTCTGCAGGTTAGAGGGCCATTTCTCTAATGGGAAATAGCTGCTTCAGTGTGAGTGGGCTAGTTCCCATTAGACGAGGGGACATTTCTGCCTCTCCAGGTCGGAGTGACGTTTCTATAATGGGAAATAGCTGCTTCAGTGTGAGTGGTCTAGTTCCTATGAGACAAGAGGACCTTTCTGCCTCTCCAGGTCAGAGGGCCGTTCCTCCAAAGGGAAATAGCTGCTTTAGTGTGGGTGGGCTAGTTCCCATTAGACAGGGGGACCTTTCTGCTTCTCCAGGCCAGAGGGCAGTTTCTCTAATGGGAAATAGCTGCTTCAGTGTGAGTGGGCTAGTTACCATTAGACAAAAGGATCTTTCTGCCTCTCTAGGTCAGAGGGCCGTTTCTCTAATGGGAAATTCCTGCTTCAGTGTGAGTGGGCTAGTTCCCATTAGATGAAAGGACCTCTCTGCCTCTCCACGTCGGAGGTTCGTTTCTCTAATGGGAAATAGCTGCTTCAGTGTGAGTGGGCTAGTTCCCATTAGACGAGGGGACCTTTCTATATTCCAGGTCGTAGGGCTGTTTCTCTAACCGGAAACAGCTGCTTCAGTGTGAGTGGGCTTTTTCCCATTAGACGAACGGACCTTTCTACCTCTACAGGTCGGAAGGCCGTTTCTCCAATGGGAAATAGGTGCTTCAGCGTGAGTGTGCTAGTTCCCATTAGACAAAAAGACCTTTCTGCCTCTCCAGGTCAGAGGGATGTTTCTATAATGGGAAATAGCTGCTTCAGTGTGAGTGGTCTAGTTCCCATGAGACGAGAGGACCTTTCTGCCTCTCCAGGTCGGAGGGCCGTTCCTCTAAAGGGAAATAGCTGCTTCAGTGTGGGTGGGCTAGTTCCCATTAGACAAGGGGACTTTTCTGCTTCTCCAGGCCAGAGGGCAGTTTCTCTAATGGGAAATAGCTGCTTCAGTGTAAGTGGGCTAATTCCCATTAGACGAGAGGACCTTTCTGTGTCTGCAGGTTAGAGGACCGTTTCTCTAATGGGAAATAGCTGCTTCAGTGTGAGTGGGCTAGTTCCCATTAGACGAGGGGACATTTCTGCCTCTCCAGGTCGGAGTGACGTTTCTATAATGGGAAATAGCTGCTTCAGTGTGAGTGGTCTAGTTCCTATGAGACAAGAGGACCTTTCTGCCTCTCCAGGTCAGAGGGCCGTTCCTCCAAAGGGAAATAGCTGCTTTAGTGTGGGTGGGCTAGTTCCCATTAGACAGGGGGACCTTTCTGCTTCTCCAGGCCAGAGGGCAGTTTCTCTAATGGGAAATAGCTGCTTCAGTGTGAGTGGGCTAGTTACCATTAGACAAAAGGACCTTTCTGCCTCTCTAGGTCAGAGGGCCGTTTCTCTAATGGGAAATTCCTGCTTCAGTGTGAGTGGGCTAGTTCCCATTAGATGAAAGGACCTCTCTGCCTCTCCACGTCGGAGGTTCGTTTCTCTAATGGGAAATAGCTGCTTCAGTGTGAGTGGGCACGTTCCCATTAGACGAGGGGACCTTTCTATATTCCAGGTCGTAGGGCCGTTTCTCTAACCGGAAACAGCTGCTTCAGTGTGAGTGGGCTTTTTCCCATTAGACGAACGGACCTTTCTACCTCTACAGGTCGGAAGGCCGTTTCTCCAATGGGAAATAGGTGCTTCAGCGTGAGTGTGCTAGTTCCCATTAGACAAAAAGACCTTTCTGCCTCTCCAGGTCAGAGGGACGTTTCTATAATGGGAAATAGCTGCTTCAGTGTGAGTGGTCTAGTTCCCATGAGACGAGAGGACCTTTCTGCCTCTCCAGGTCAGAGGGCCGTTCCTCTAAAGGGAAATAGCTCCTTCAGTGTGGGTGGGCTAGTTCCCATTAGACAAGGGGACTTTTCTGCTTCTCCAGGCCAGAGGGCAGTTTCTCTAATAGGAAATAGCTGCTTCAGTGTAAGTGGGCTAATACCCATTAGACGAGAGGACCTTTCTGTCTCTGCAGGTTAGAGGGCCGTTTCTCTAATGGGAAATAGCTGCTTCAGTGTCAGTGGGCTAGTTCCCATTAGACAAGAGGACCTCTCTGCCTCTGCAGGTTAGAGGGCCGTTTCTCTAATGGGAAATAGCTGCTTCAGTGTGAGTGGGCTAGCTCCCATTAGAAGAGAGGCCCTTTCTGCCTCTCCAGGTAAGAGGGCAGTTTCTCTAATGGGAAATAGCTGCTTCAGTGTGAGTGGGCTAGTTCCCATTAGACGAGAGGACCTTTCTGCCTCTCCAGGCCAGAGGGCAGTTTGTCTAATGGGAAATAGCTGCTTCAGTGTGAGTGGGCTAGTTCCCATTAGACGAGAGGATCTTTCGGTCTCTGCAGGCTAGAGGGCCGTTTCTCTAATGGGAAATAGCTGCTTCAGTGTGAGTGGGCTAGTTCCCATTAGACAAGAGGACCTTTCTGCCTCTGCAGGTTAGAGGGCCGTTTCTCTAATGGGAAATAACTGCTTCAGTGTGAGTGGGCTAGTTCCCATTAGACGAGAGGACCTTTCTGTGTCTGCAGGTTAGAGGGCCGTTTCTCTAATGGGAAATAGCTGCTTCAGTGTGAGTGGGCTAGTTCCCATTAGACGAGGGGACATTTCTGCCTCTCCAGGTCGGAGTGACGTTTCTATAATGGGAAATAGCTGCTTCAGTGTGAGTGGTCTAGTTCCTATGAGACAAGAGGACCTTTCTGCCCCTCCAGGTCAGAGGGCCGTTCCTCCAAAGGGAAATAGCTGCGTTAGTGTGGGTGGGCTAGTTCCCATTAGACAGGGGGACCTTTCTGCCTCTCCAGGCCAGAGGGCAGTTTCTCTAATGGGAAATAGCTGCTTCAGTGTGAGTGGGCTAGTTACCATTAGACAAAAGGACCTTTCTGCCTCTCCATGTCAGATGGCCGTTCCTCTAAAGGGAAATAGCTGCTTTAGTGTGGGTGGGCTAGTCCCCATTAGACAAGGGGACCTTTCTGCCTCTCCAGGCCAGAGGACAGTTTCTCTAATAGGAAATAGCTGCTTCAGTGTGAGTGGGCTAGTTCCCATTAGACAAAAGGATCTTTCTGCCTCTCCAGGTCCGAGGGCCGTTTCTCTAATGGGAAATTGCTGCTTCAGTGTGAGCGGGCTAGTTCCCATTAGATGAAAGGACGTCTCTGCCTCTCCACGTCGGAGGATCGCTTCTCTAATGGGAAATAACTGCTTCAGTGTGAGTGGGCTAGTTCCCATTAGACGAGGGGACCTTTCTATCTTTCCAGGTCGTAGGGCCGTTTCTCTAACCGGAAACAGCTGCTTCAGTTTGAGTGGGTACGTTCCCATTAGACGAGGGGACCTTTCTGCCTCTCCAGGTTGGAGGGGTGTTCTCTAACGGGAAACAGCTGCTTTAGTGTGAGTGGGCTAGTTCCCATTAGACGAAAGGACCTTTCTGCCTTTACAGGTCGGAAGGCCCTTTCTCCAATGGGAAATAGGTGCTTCAGTGTGAGTGGGCTAGTTCCCATTAGACAAAAGGACCTTTCTGCCTCTCCAGGTCGGAGGGCCATTTCTCTGATGGGAAATAGCTGCACCAGTGTGAGTGGGCTAGTTCCCATTAGACAAGGGGACATTTCTGTGTCTCCAGGTCGGAGGGACGTTTCTATAATGGGAAATAGCTGCTTCAGTGTGAGTGGTCTAGTTCCGATGAGACAAGAGGACCTTTCTGCCTCTCCAGGTCGGAGGGCCGTTCCTCTAAAGGGAAATAGCTGCTTCAGTGTGGGTGTGCTAGTTCCCATTAGACAAGGGGACCTTTCTGCCTCTCCAGGCCATAGGGCAGTTTCTCTAATGAGAAATAGCTGTTTCAGTGTGAGTGGGCTAGTTCCCATTAGACGGGAGGATCTTTCTGTCTCTGCTGGTTAGATGGCCGTTTCTCTAATGGGAAATAGCTGCTTCAGTGTGAGTGGGCTAGTTCCCATTAGACGAGAGGATCTTTCTGTCTCTGCAGGCTAGAGGGCCGTTTCTCTAATGGGAAATAGCTGCTTCAGTGTGAGTGGGCTAGTTCCCATTAGACAAGACGACCTTTCTGCCTCTGCAGGTTAGAGGGCCGTTTCTCTAATGGGAAATAGCTGCTTCAGTGTGAGTGGGCTAGTTCCCATTAGACGAGTGGACCTTTCTGTGTCTGCAGGTTAGAGGGCCGTTTCTCTAATGGGAAATAGCTGCTTCAGTGTGAGTGGGCTAGTTCCCATTAGACGAGGGGACATTTCTGCCTCTCCAGGTCGGAGTGACGTTTATATAATCCGAAATAGCTGCTTCAGTGTGAGTGGTCTAGTTCCTATGAGACAAGAGGACCTTTCTGCCTCTCCAGGTCAGAGGGCCGTTCCTCCAAAGGGAAATAGCTGCTTTAGTGTGGGTGGGCTAGTTCCCATTAGACAGGGGGAGCTTTCTGCCTCTCCAGGCCAGAGGGCAGTTTCTCTAATGGGAAATAGCTGCTTCAGTGTGAGTGGGCTAGTTACCATTAGACAAAAGGATCTTTCTGCCTCTCTAGGTCAGAGGGCCGTTTCTCTAATGGGAAATTCCTGCTTCAGTGTGAGTGGGCTAGTTCCCATTAGATGAAAGGACCTCTCTGCCTCTCCACGTCGGAGGTTCGTTTCTCTAATGGGAAATAGCTGCTTCAGTGTGAGTGGGCTAGTTCCCATTAGACGAGGGGACCTTTCTATATTCCAGGTCGTAGAGCCGTTTCTCTAACCGGAAACAGCTGCTTCAGTGTGAGTGGGCACGTTCCCATTAGACGAGGGGACCTTTCTGCCTCTCCAGGTCAGAGGGGTGTTCTCTAACGGGAAACAGCTACTTCAGTGTGAATGGGCTTTTTCCCATTAGACGAACGGACCTTTCTACCTCTACAGGTCGGAAGGCCGTTTCTCCAATGGGAAATAGGTGCTTCAGCGTGAGTGTGCTAGTTCCCATTAGACAAAAGGACCTTTCTGCCTCTCCAGGTCGGGGGGGCGTTTCTATAATTCGAAATAGCTGCTTCAGTGTGAGTGGTCTAGTTCCCATGAGACAAGAGGACCTTTCTGCCTCTCCAGGTCGGAGGGCCGTTCCTCTAAAGGGAAATAGCTGCTTCAGTGTGGGTGGGCTAGTTCCCATTAGACAAGGGGACTTTTCTGCTTCTCCGGGCCAGAGGGCAGTTTCTCTAATGGGAAATAGCTGCTTCAGTGTAAGTGGGCTAATTCCCATTAGACGAGAGGACCTTTCTGTCTCTGCAGGTTAGAGGGCCGTTTCTCTAATGGGAAATAGCTGCATCAGTGTGAGTGGGCTTGTTCCCATTAGACAAAAGGACCTTTCTGCCTCTCCAGGTCAGAGGGACGTTTCTCTAATGGGAAATAGCTGCTTCAGTGTGAGTGGGCTAGTTCCCATTAGACAAAAGGATCGTTCTGCCTCTCCAGGTCAGAGAGCCGTTTCTCTAATGGGAAATTGCTGCTTCAGTGTGAGTGGGCTAGTTCCCATTAGACGAGGGGACATTTCTATATTCCAGGTCGCAGGGCCGTTTCTCTAACCGGAAACAGCTGCTTCAGTGTGAGTGGGCACGTTCCCATTAGACGAGGGGACCTTTCTGCCTCTTCAGGTCAGAGGGGTGTTCTCTAACGGGAAACAGCTGCTTCAGGGTGAGTGGGCTTTTTCCCATTAGACGAACGGACCTTTCTACCTCTACAGGTCGGAAGGCCGTTTCTCCAATGGGAAATAGGTGCTTCAGTGTGAGTGGGCTAGTTCCCATTAGACAAAAGGACCTTTCTGCCTCTCCAGGTCGGAGGGCCATTTCTCTGATGGGAAATAGCTGCTTCAGTGTGAGTGGGCTAGTTCCCATTAGACGAGTGGACCTTTCTGTGTCTGCAGGTTAGAGGGCCGTTTCTCTAATGGGAAATAGCTGCTTCAGTGTGAGTGGGCTAGTTCCCATTAGACAAGATGACCTTTCTGCCTCTGCAGGTTAGAGGGCCGTTTCTCTAATGGGAAATAGCTGCTTCAGTGTGAGTGGGCTAGTTCCCATTAGACGAGTGGACCTTTCTGTGTCTGCAGGTTAGAGGGCCATTTCTCTAATGGGAAATAGCTGCTTCAGTGTGAGTGGGCTAGTTCCCATTAGACGAGGGGACATTTCTGCCTCTCCAGGTCGGAGTGACGTTTCTATAATGGGAAATAGCTGCTTCAGTGTGAGTGGTCTAGTTCCTATGAGACAAGAGGACCTTTCTGCCTCTCCAGGTCAGAGGGCCGTTCCTCCAAAGGGAAATAGCTGCTTTAGTGTGGGTGGGCTAGTTCCCATTAGACAGGGGGACCTTTCTGCTTCTCCAGGCCAGAGGGCAGTTTCTCTAATGGGAAATAGCTGCTTCAGTGTGAGTGGGCTAGTTACCATTAGACAAAAGGATCTTTCTGCCTCTCTAGGTCAGAGGGCCGTTTCTCTAATGGGAAATTCCTGCTTCAGTGTGAGTGGGCTAGTTCCCATTAGATGAAAGGGCCTCTCTGCCTCTCCACGTCGGAGGTTCGTTTCTCTAATGGGAAATAGCTGCTTCAGTGTGAGTGGGCTAGTTCCCATTAGACGAGGGGACCTTTCTATCTTTCCAGGTCGTAGGGCCGTTTCTCTAACGGGAAACAGCTGCTTTAGTGTGAGTGGGCTAGTTCCCATTAGACGAAAGGACCTTTCTGCCTTTACAGGTCGGAAGGCCGTTTCTCCAATGGGAAATAGGTGCTTCAGTGTGAGTGGGCTAGTTCCCATTAGACAAAAGGACCTTTCTGCCTCTCCAGGTCGGAGGGCCATTTCTCTGATGGGAAATAGCTGCACCAGTGTGAGTGGGCTAGTTCCCATTAGACAAGGGGACATTTCTGTGTCTCCAGGTCGGAGGGACGTTTCTATAATGGGAAATAGCTGCTTCAGTGTGAGTGGTCTAGTTCCCATGAGACAAGAGGACCTTTCTGCCTCTCCAGGTCGGAGGGCCGTTCCTCTAAAGGGAAATAGCTGCTTCAGTGTGGGTGTGCTAGTTCCCATTAGACAAGGGGACCTTTCTGCCTCTCCAGGCCATAGGGCAGTTTCTCTAATGAGAAATAGCTGTTTCAGTGTGAGTGGGCTAGTTCCCATTAGACGGGAGGATCTTTCTGTCTCTGCTGGTTAGATGGCCGTTTCTCTAATGGGAAATAGCTGCTTCAGTGTGAGTGGGCTAGTTCCCATTAGACGAGAGGATCTTTCTGTCTCTGCAGGCTAGAGGGCCGTTTCTCTAATGGGAAATAGCTGCTTCAGTGTGAGTGGGCTAGTTCCCATTAGACAAGACGACCTTTCTGCCTCTGCAGGTTAGAGGGCCGTTTCTCTAATGGGAAATAGCTGCTTCAGTGTGAGTGGGCTAGTTCCCATTAGACGAGTGGACCTTTCTGTGTCTGCAGGTTAGAGGGCCGTTTCTCTAATGGGAAATAGCTGCTTCAGTGTGAGTGGGCTAGTTCCAATTAGACGAGGGGACATTTCTGCCTCTCCAGGTCGGAGTGACGTTTATATAATCCGAAATAGCTGCTTCAGTGTGAGTGGTCTAGTTCCTATGAGACAAGAGGACCTTTCTGCCTCTCCAGGTCAGAGGGCCGTTCCTCCAAAGGGAAATAGCTGCTTTAGTGTGGGTGGGCTAGTTCCCATTAGACAGGGGGAGCTTTCTGCCTCTCCAGGCCAGAGGGCAGTTTCTCTAATGGGAAATTCCTGCTTCAGTGTGAGTGGGCTAGTTCCCATTAGATGAAAGGACCTCTCTGCCTCTCCACGTCGGAGGTTCGTTTCTCTAATGGGAAATAGCTGCTTCAGTGTGAGTGGGCTAGTTCCCATTAGACGAGGGGACCTTTCTATATTCCAGGTCGTAGGGCCGTTTCTCTAACCGGAAACAGCTGCTTCAGTGTGAGTGGGCACGTTCCCATTAGACGAGGGGACCTTTCTGCCTCTCCAGGTCAGAGGGGTGTTCTCTAACGGGAAACAGCTACTTCAGTGTGAATGGGCTTTTTCCCATTAGACGAACGGACCTTTCTACCTCTACAGGTCGGAAGGCCGTTTCTCCAATGGGAAATAGGTGCTTCAGCGTGAGTGTGCTAGTTCCCATTAGACAAAAGGACCTTTCTGCCTCTCCAGGTCGGGGGGGCGTTTCTATAATGGGAAATAGCTGCTTCAGTGTGAGTGGTCTAGTTCCCATGAGACAAGAGGACCTTTCTGCCTCTCCAGGTCGGAGGGCCGTTCCTCTAAAGGGAAATAGCTGCTTCAGTGTGGGTGGGCTAGTTCCCATTAGACAAGGGGACTTTTCTGCTTCTCCGGGCCAGAGGGCAGTTTCTCTAATGGGAAATAGCTGCTTCAGTGTAAGTGGGCTAATTCCCATTAGACGAGAGGACCTTTCTGTCTCTGCAGGTTAGAGGGCCGTTTCTCTAATGGGAAATAGCTGCGTCAGTGTGAGTGGGCTTGTTCCCATTAGACAAAAGGACCTTTCTGCCTCTCCAGGTCAGAGGGACGTTTCTCTAATGGGAAATAGCTGCTTCAGTGTGAGTGGGCTAGTTCCCATTAGACAAAAGGATCGTTCTGCCTCTCCAGGTCAGAGAGCTGTTTCTCTAATGGGAAATTGCTGCTTCAGTGTGAGTGGGCTAGTTCCCATTAGACGAGGGGACATTTCTATATTCCAGGTCGTAGGGCCGTTTCTCTAACCGGAAACAGCTGCTTCAGTGTGAGTGGGCACGTTCCCATTAGACGAGGGGACCTTTCTGCCTCTTCAGGTCAGAGGGGTGTTCTCTAACGGGAAACAGCTGCTTCAGGGTGAGTGGGCTTTTTCCCATTAGACGAACGGACCTTTCTACCTCTACAGGTCGGAAGGCCGTTTCTCCAATGGGAAATAGGTGCTTCAGTGTGAGTGGGCTAGTTCCCATTAGACAAAAGGACCTTTCTGCCTCTCCAGGTCGGAGGGCCATTTCTCTGATGGGAAATAACTGCTTCAGTGTGAGTGGGCTAGTTCCCATTAGACGAGTGGACCTTTCTGTGTCTGCAGGTTAGAGGGCCGTTTCTCTAATGGGAAATAGCTGCTTCAGTGTGAGTGGGCTAGTTCCCATTAGACAAGATGACCTTTCTGCCTCTGCAGGTTAGAGGGCCGTTTCTCTAATGGGAAATAGCTGCTTCAGTGTGAGTGGGCTAGTTCCCATTAGACGAGTGGACCTTTCTGTGTCTGCAGGTTAGAGGGCCATTTCTCTAATGGGAAATAGCTGCTTCAGTGTGAGTGGGCTAGTTCCCATTAGACGAGGGGACATTTCTGCCTCTCCAGGTCGGAGTGACGTTTCTATAATGGGAAATAGCTGCTTCAGTGTGAGTGGTCTAGTTCCTATGAGACAAGAGGACCTTTCTGCCTCTCCAGGTCAGAGGGCCGTTCCTCCAAAGGGAAATAGCTGCTTTAGTGTGGGTGGGCTAGTTCCCATTAGACAGGGGGACCTTTCTGCTTCTCCAGGCCAGAGGGCAGTTTCTCTAATGGGAAATAGCTGCTTCAGTGTGAGTGGGCTAGTTACCATTAGACAAAAGGATCTTTCTGCCTCTCTAGGTCAGAGGGCCGTTTCTCTAATGGGAAATTCCTGCTTCAGTGTGAGTGGGCTAGTTCCCATTAGATGAAAGGACCTCTCTGCCTCTCCACGTCGGAGGTTCGTTTCTCTAATGGGAAATAGCTGCTTCAGTGTGAGTGGGCTAGTTCCCATTAGACGAGGGGACCTTTCTATATTCCAGGTCGTAGGGCCGTTTCTCTAACCGGAAACAGCTGCTTCAGTGTGAGTGGGCTTTTTCCCATTAGACGAACGGACCTTTCTACCTCTACAGGTCGGAAGGCCGTTTCTCCAATGGGAAATAGGTGCTTCAGTGTGAGTGGGCTAGTTCCCATTAGACAAAAGGACCTTTCTGCCTCTCCAGGTCGGAGGGCCATTTCTCTGATGGGAAATAGCTGCTTCAGTGTGAGTGGGCTAGTTCCCATTAGACGAGTGGACCTTTCTGTGTCTGCAGGTTAGAGGGCCGTTTCTCTAATGGGAAATAGCTGCTTCAGTGTGAGTGGGCTAGTTCCCATTAGATGAAAGGACCTCTCTGCCTCTCCACGTCGGAGGTTCGTTTCTCTAATGGGAAATAGCTGCTTCAGTGTGAGTGGGCTAGTTCCCATTAGACGAGGGGACCTTTCTATATTCCAGGTCGTAGGGCCGTTTCTCTAACCGGAAACAGCTGCTTCAGTGTGAGTGGGCACGTTCCCATTAGACGAGGGGACCTTTCTGCCTCTCCAGGTCAGAGGGGTGTTCTCTAACGGGAAACAGCTACTTCAGTGTGAATGGGCTTTTTCCCATTAGACGAACGGACCTTTCTACCTCTACAGGTCGGAAGGCCGTTTCTCCAATGGGAAATAGGTGCTTCAGCGTGAGTGTGCTAGTTCCCATTAGACAAAAGGACCTTTCTGCCTCTCCAGGTCGGGGGGGCGTTTCTATAATGGGAAATAGCTGCTTCAGTGTGAGTGGTCTAGTTCCCATGAGACAAGAGGACCTTTCTGCCTCTCCAGGTCGGAGGGCCGTTCCTCTAAAGGGAAATAGCTGCTTCAGTGTGGGTGGGCTAGTTCCCATTAGACAAGGGGACTTTTCTGCTTCTCCGGGCCAGAGGGCAGTTTCTCTAATGGGAAATAGCTGCTTCAGTGTAAGTGGGCTAATTCCCATTAGACGAGAGGACCTTTCTGTCTCTGCAGGTTAGAGGGCCGTTTCTCTAATGGGAAATAGCTGCGTCAGTGTGAGTGGGCTTGTTCCCATTAGACAAAAGGACCTTTCTGCCTCTCCAGGTCAGAGGGACGTTTCTCTAATGGGAAATAGCTGCTTCAGTGTGAGTGGGCTAGTTCCCATTAGACAAAAGGATCGTTCTGCCTCTCCAGGTCAGAGAGCTGTTTCTCTAATGGGAAATTGCTGCTTCAGTGTGAGTGGGCTAGTTCCCATTAGACGAGGGGACATTTCTATATTCCAGGTCGTAGGGCCGTTTCTCTAACCGGAAACAGCTGCTTCAGTGTGAGTGGGCACGTTCCCATTAGACGAGGGGACCTTTCTGCCTCTTCAGGTCAGAGGGGTGTTCTCTAACGGGAAACAGCTGCTTCAGGGTGAGTGGGCTTTTTCCCATTAGACGAACGGACCTTTCTACCTCTACAGGTCGGAAGGCCGTTTCTCCAATGGGAAATAGGTGCTTCAGTGTGAGTGGGCTAGTTCCCATTAGACAAAAGGACCTTTCTGCCTCTCCAGGTCGGAGGGCCATTTCTCTGATGGGAAATAACTGCTTCAGTGTGAGTGGGCTAGTTCCCATTAGACGAGTGGACCTTTCTGTGTCTGCAGGTTAGAGGGCCGTTTCTCTAATGGGAAATAGCTGCTTCAGTGTGAGTGGGCTAGTTCCCATTAGACAAGATGACCTTTCTGCCTCTGCAGGTTAGAGGGCCGTTTCTCTAATGGGAAATAGCTGCTTCAGTGTGAGTGGGCTAGTTCCCATTAGACGAGTGGACCTTTCTGTGTCTGCAGGTTAGAGGGCCATTTCTCTAATGGGAAATAGCTGCTTCAGTGTGAGTGGGCTAGTTCCCATTAGACGAGGGGACATTTCTGCCTCTCCAGGTCGGAGTGACGTTTCTATAATGGGAAATAGCTGCTTCAGTGTGAGTGGTCTAGTTCCTATGAGACAAGAGGACCTTTCTGCCTCTCCAGGTCAGAGGGCCGTTCCTCCAAAGGGAAATAGCTGCTTTAGTGTGGGTGGGCTAGTTCCCATTAGACAGGGGGACCTTTCTGCTTCTCCAGGCCAGAGGGCAGTTTCTCTAATGGGAAATAGCTGCTTCAGTGTGAGTGGGCTAGTTACCATTAGACAAAAGGATCTTTCTGCCTCTCTAGGTCAGAGGGCCGTTTCTCTAATGGGAAATTCCTGCTTCAGTGTGAGTGGGCTAGTTCCCATTAGATGAAAGGACCTCTCTGCCTCTCCACGTCGGAGGTTCGTTTCTCTAATGGGAAATAGCTGCTTCAGTGTGAGTGGGCTAGTTACCATTAGACGAGGGGACCTTTCTATATTCCAGGTCGTAGGGCCGTTTCTCTAACCGGAAACAGCTGCTTCAGTGTGAGTGGGCTTTTTCCCATTAGACGAACGGACCTTTCTACCTCTACAGGTCGGAAGGCCGTTTCTCCAATGGGAAATAGGTGCTTCAGTGTGAGTGGGCTAGTTCCCATTAGACAAAAGGACCTTTCTGCCTCTCCAGGTCGGAGGGCCATTTCTCTGATGGGAAATAGCTGCTTCAGTGAGAGTGGGCTAGTTCCCATTAGACGAGTGGACCTTTCTGTGTCTGCAGGTTAGAGGGCCGTTTCTCTAATGGGAAATAGCTGCTTCAGTGTGAGTGGGCTAGTTCCCATTAGACAAGATGACCTTTCTGCCTCTGCAGGTTAGAGGGCCGTTTCTCTAATGGGAAATAGCTGATTCAGTGTGAGTGGGCTAGTTCCCATTAGACGAGTGGACCTTTCTGTGTCTGCAGGTTAGAGGGCCATTTCTCGAATGGGAAATAGCTGCTTCAGTGTGAGTGGGCTAGTTCCCATTAGACGAGGGGACATTTCTGCCTCTCCAGGTCGGAGTGACGTTTCTATAATGGGAAATAGCTGCTTCAGTGTGAGTGGTCTAGTTCCTATGAGACAAGAGGACCTTTCTGCCTCTCCAGGTCAGAGGGCCGTTCCTCCAAAGGGAAATAGCTGCTTTAGTGTGGGTGGGCTAGTTCCCATTAGACAGGGGGACCTTTCTGCTTCTCCAGGCCAGAGGGCAGTTTCTCTAATGGGAAATAGCTGCTTCAGTGTGAGTGGGCTAGTTACCATTAGACAAAAGGATCTTTCTGCCTCTCTAGGTCAGAGGGCCGTTTCTCTAATGGGAAATTCCTGCTTCAGTGTGAGTGGGCTAGTTCCCATTAGATGAAAGGACCTCTCTGCCTCTCCACGTCGGAGGTTCGTTTCTCTAATGGGAAATAGCTGCTTCAGTGTGAGTGGGCTAGTTCCCATTAGACGAGGGGACCTTTCTATATTCCAGGTTGTAGGGCTGTTTCTCTAACCGGAAACAGCTGCTTCAGTGTGAGTGGGCTTTTTCCCATTAGACGAACGGACCTTTCTACCTCTACAGGTCGGAAGGCCGTTTCTCCAATGGGAAATAGGTGCTTCAGCGTGAGTGTGCTAGTTCCCATTAGACAAAAAGACCTTTCTGCCTCTCCAGGTCAGAGGGATGTTTCTATAATGGGAAATAGCTGCTTCAGTGTGAGTGGTCTAGTTCCCATGAGACGAGAGGACCTTTCTGCCTCTCCAGGTCGGAGGGCCGTTCCTCTAAAGGGAAATAGCTGCTTCAGTGTGGGTGGGCTAGTTCCCATTAGACAAGGGGACTTTTCTGCTTCTCCAGGCCAGAGGGCAGTTTCTCTAATGGGAAATAGCTGCTTCAGTGTAAGTGGGCTAATTCCCATTAGACGAGAGGACCTTTCTGTGTCTGCAGGTTAGAGGGCCGTTTCTCTAATGGGAAATAGCTGCTTCAGTGTGAGTGGGCTAGTTCCCATTAGACGAGGGGACATTTCTGCCTCTCCAGGTCGGAGTGACGTTTCTATAATGGGAAATAGCTGCTTCAGTGTGAGTGGTCTAGTTCCTATGAGACAAGAGGACCTTTCTGCCTCTCCAGGTCAGAGGGCCGTTCCTCCAAAGGGAAATAGCTGCTTTAGTGTGGGTGGGCTAGTTCCCATTAGACAGGGGGACCTTTCTGCTTCTCCAGGCCAGAGGGCAGTTTCTCTAATGGGAAATAGCTGCTTCAGTGTGAGTGGGCTAGTTACCATTAGACAAAAGGACCTTTCTGCCTCTCTAGGTCAGAGGGCCGTTTCTCTAATGGGAAATTCCTGCTTCAGTGTGAGTGGGCTAGTTCCCATTAGATGAAAGGACCTCTCTGCCTCTCCACGTCGGAGGTTCGTTTCTCTAATGGGAAATAGCTGCTTCAGTGTGAGTGGGCACGTTCCCATTAGACGAGGGGACCTTTCTATATTCCAGGTCGTAGGGCCGTTTCTCTAACCGGAAACAGCTGCTTCAGTGTGAGTGGGCTTTTTCCCATTAGACGAACGGACCTTTCTACCTCTACAGGTCGGAAGGCCGTTTCTCCAATGGGAAATAGGTGCTTCAGCGTGAGTGTGCTAGTTCCCATTAGACAAAAAGACCTTTCTGCCTCTCCAGGTCAGAGGGACGTTTCTATAATGGGAAATAGCTGCTTCAGTGTGAGTGGTCTAGTTCCCATGAGACGAGAGGACCTTTCTGCCTCTCCAGGTCAGAGGGCCGTTCCTCTAAAGGGAAATAGCTCCTTCAGTGTGGGTGGGCTAGTTCCCATTAGACAAGGGGACTTTTCTGCTTCTCCAGGCCAGAGGGCAGTTTCTCTAATAGGAAATAGCTGCTTCAGTGTAAGTGGGCTAATACCCATTAGACGAGAGGACCTTTCTGTCTCTGCAGGTTAGAGGGCCGTTTCTCTAATGGGAAATAGCTGCTTCAGTGTCAGTGGGCTAGTTCCCATTAGACAAGAGGACCTCTCTGCCTCTGCAGGTTAGAGGGCCGTTTCTCTAATGGGAAATAGCTGCTTCAGTGTGAGTGGGCTAGCTCCCATTAGACGAGAGGCCCTTTCTGCCTCTCCAGGTCAGAGGGCCATTTCTCTAATGGGAAATAGCTGCGTCAGTGTGAGTGGGCTTGTTCCCATTAGACAAAAGGACCTTTCTGCCTCTCCAGGTCAGAGGGACGTTTCTCTAATGGGAAATAGCTGCTTCAGTGTGAGTGGGCTAGTTCCCATTAGACAAAAGGATCGTTCTGCCTCTCCAGGTCAGAGGGCCGTTTCTCTAATGGGAAATTGCTGCTTCAGTGTGAGTGGGCTAGTTCCCATTAGATGAAAGGACCTCTCTGCCTCTCCACGTCGGAGGTTCGTTTCTCTAATGGGAAATAGCTGCTTCAGTGTGAGTGGGCTAGTTCCCATTAGACGAGGGGACCTTTCTATATTCCAGGTCGTAAGGCCGTTTCTCTAACCGGAAACAGCTGCTTCAGTGTGAGTGGGCACGTTCCCATTAGACGAGGGGACCTTTCTGCCTCTCCAGGTCAGAGGGGTGTTCTCTAACGGGAAACAGCTGCTTCAGTGTGAGTGGGCTTTTTCCCATTAGACGAACTGACCTTTCTACCTCTACAGGTCGGAAGGCCGTTTCTCCAATGGGAAATAGGTGCTTCAGTGTGAGTGGGCTAGTTCCCATTAGACAAAAGGGCCTTTCTGCCTCTCCAGGTCGGAGGGCCATTTCTCTGATGGGAAATAGCTGCTTCAGTGTGAGTGGGCTAGTTCCCATTAGAAGAGGGGACATTTCTGAGTCTCCAGGTCGGAGGGACGTTTCTATAATGGGAAATAGCTGCTTCAGTGTGAGTGGTCTAGTTCCCATGAGACGAGAGGACCTTTCTGCCTCTCCAGGTCGGAGGGCCGTTCCTCTAAAGGGAAATAGCTGCTTCAGTGTGGGTGGGCTAGTTCCCATTAGACAAGGGGACTTTTCTGCTTCTCCAGGCCAGAGGGCAGTTTCTCTAATGGGAAATAGCTGCTTCAGTGTAAGTGGGCTAATTCCCATTAGACGAGAGGACCTTTCTATCTTTACAGGTCGTAGGGCCGTTTCTCTAACCTGAAACAGCTGCTTCAGTGTGAGTGGGCACGTTCCCATTAGACGAGGGGACCTTTCTCCCTCTCCAGGTCGGAGGGGTGTTCTCTAACGGAAACAGCTGCTTCAGTGTGAGTGGGCTAGTTTGCATTAGACAAAAGGACCTTTCTGCCTCTACAGGTCGGAAGGCCGTTTCTCCAATGGGAAATAGGTGCTTCAGTGTCAGTGGGCTAGTTCCCATTAGACAAAAGGACCTTTCTGCCTCTCCAGGCCAGAGGGCAGTTTCTATAATGGGAAATAGCTGCTTCATTGTGAGTGGTCTAGTTCCCATGAGACGAGAGGACCTTTCTGCCTCTGCAGGTTAGAGTGCCGTTTCTCTAATGGGAAATAGCTGCTTCAGTGGGAGTGGGCTAGCTCCCATTAGACGAGAGGCCCTTTCTGCCTCTCCAGGTCAGAGGGCCATTTCTCTAATGGGAAATAGCTGCGTCAGTGTGAGTGGGCTAGTTCCTATTAGACAAAAGGACCTTTCTGCCTCTCCAGGTCAGAGGGACGTTTCTCTAATGGGAAATAGCTGCTTCAGTGTTAGTGGGCTAGTTCCCATTAGACAAGAGGACCTGTTCTGCCTCTCCAGGTCGGAGGGCCGTTTCACTAATGGGAAATAGCTGCTTCAGTGTGAATAGGCTAGCTCCCAATAGACGGAAGGACCTTTCTGCCTCTCCAGGTCAGAGGGCCGTTTCTCGAATGGGAAATAACTGCTTCAGTGTGAGTGGGCTAGTTCCCATAAGACGAGGGGACCATTTTGCCTCTCCAGGTCGAAGGGCCGTTTCTCTAATAGAAAATAGCTGCTTCAGTGTGAGTGGGCTAGTTCCCATTAGAGGAGGGGACGTTTCTGCCTCTCATGGTCAGAAGGCCATTTCTCTAATGGGAATAGCTGCTTCAGTGTGAGTGGGCTAGTTCCCATTAGACGAGAGGACCTTTCTGCCTCTCCAGATCGGAGGGCCGTTTCTCTAATGGGAAATAGTTGCTTCACTGTGAGTGGGCTAGTTCCCATTAGACAGGGGGACCTTTCTGCCTCTCCAGGTCGGGGGCCGTTTCTCTAATGGGAAATAGCTGCTTCAGTGTGGGTGGGCTAGTTCCCATTAGACAAAAGGACCTTTCTGCCTCTCCAGGTCGGAGGGCCGTTTCTCTAATGGGAAATAGCTGCTTCAGTGTGAGTGGGCTAGTTCCCATTATACAAAGGGACCTTTCTGCTTCTGCAGGTCGGAGGGCCATTTCTCTAATGAGAAATAGCTGATTCAGTGTGAGTAGGCTAGTTTCCATTAGACGAGAGGACTTTTCTGCCTCTCCAGTTTGGAGGGCCGTTTCTCTAATTGGAAAGAGCTGCTTCAGTGTGAGTGGAATAGTTTCCATTAGATGAAAAGGACATTTTTACTTCTCCAGGTTGGAGTGCCGGTTCTCTAATGGGAAATAGCTGCTTCAGTGTGAGTGGGCTAGTTCCCATATACGAGGGGACATTTCTGTCTCTCCAGGTCAGAGTGACGTTTCTATAATGGGAAATAGCTGCTTCAGTGTGAGTGGTCTAGTTCCCATGAGACGAGAGGACCTTTCTGCCTCTCCAGGTCAGAGGGCCGTTCCTCTAAAGGGAAATAGCTGCTTTAGTGTGGGTGGGTGGGCTAGTTCCCATTAGACAAGGGGACCTTTCTGCCTCTCCAGGCCAGAGGGCAGTTTCTCTAATGGGAAATAGGGGCTTCAGTGTGAGTGGGTTAGTGCCCATTAGATGAAAGGACCTCTCTGCCTTTCCACGTCGGAGGTTTGTTTCTCAATTGGGAAATAGCTGCTTCAGTGTGAGTGGGCTTGTTCCCATTAGACGAGGGGACCTTTCTATCTTTCCAGGTCGTAGGGCCATTTCTCTTACCGGAAACAGCTGCTTCAGTGTGAGTGGGCATGTTCCCATTAGACGAGGGGACCTTTCTGCCTCTCCAGGTCGGAGGGTGTTCTCTAACGGGAAACAGCTGCGTCAGTGTGAGTGGGCTAGTTCCCATTAGACGAAAGGACCTTTCTGCCTCTACAGGTCGTAAGGCCGTTTCTCCAATGGGAAATAGGTGTTTCAGTGTGAGTGGGCTAGTTCCCATTAGACAAAAGGACCCTTCTGCCTCTCCAGGTCGGAGGGCCATTTCTCTGATGGGAAATAGCTGCTTCAGTGTGAGTAGGCTAGTTCCCATTAGACGAGGGGACATTTCTGCCTCTCCAGGTCGGAGGGACGTTTCTATAATGGGAAATAGCTGCTTCAGTGTGAGTGGGCTAGTTCCAATTAGACAAGAGGACCTTTCTGTGTCTGCAGGTTAGAGGGCCGTTTCTCTAATGGGAAATAGCTGCTTCAGTGTGAGTGGGCTAGTTCCCATTAGACGAGGGGACATTTCTGCCTCTCCAGGTCTGAGTGACGTTTCTATAATGGGAAATAGCTGCTTCAGTGTGAGTGGTCTAGTTCCTATGAGACAAGAGGACCTTTCTGCCTCTCCAGGTCAGAGGGCCGTTCCTCCAAAGGGAAATAGCTGCTTTAGTGTGGGTGGGCTAGTTCCCATTAGACAGGGGGACCTTTCTGCCTCTCCAGGCCAGAGGGCAGTTTCTCTAATGGGAAATAGCTGCTTCAGTGTGAGTGGGCTAGTTACCATTAGACAAAAGGCCCTTTCTGCCTCTCCAGGTCAGATGGCCGTTCCTCTAAAGGGAAATAGCTGCTTTAGTGTGGGTGGGCTAGTTCCCATTAGACAAGGGGACCTGTCTGCCTCTCCAGGCCAGAGGACAGTTTCTCTAATGGGAAATAGCTGCTTCAGTGTGAGTGGGCTAGTTCCCATTAGACAAAAGGATCTTTCTGCCTCTCCAGGTCCAAGGGCCGTTTCTCTAATGGGAAATTGCTGCTTCAGTGTGAGCGGGCAAGTTCCCATTAGACGAGGGGACCTTTCTGCCTCTCCAGGTTGGAGGGGTGTTCTCTAACGGGAAACAGCTGCTTCAGTGTGAGTGGGCTAGTTCCCATTAGACGAAAGGACCTTTCTGCCTTTACAGGTCGGAAGGCCGTTTCTCCAATGGGAAATAAGTGCTTCAGTGTGAGTGGGCTAGTTCCCATTAGACAAAAGGACCTTTCTGCCTCTCCAGGTCGGAGGGCCATTTCTCTGATGGGAAATAGCTGCTTCAGTGTGAGTGGGCTAGTTCCCATTAGACAAGGGGACATTTCTGCGCCTCCAGGTCGGAGGGACGTTTCTATAATGGGAAATAGCTGCTTCAGTGTGAGTGGTCTAGTTCCCATGAGACAAGAGGACCTTTCTGCCTCTCCAGGTCGGAGGGCCGTTCCTCTAAAGGGAAATAGCTGCTTCAGTGTGGGTGGGCTAGTTCCCATTAGACAAGGGGACCTTTCTGCCTCTCCAGGCCATAGGGCAGTTTCTCTAATGAGAAATAGCTGTTTCAGTGTGAGTGGGCTAGTCGAGAGGATCTTTCTGTCTCTGCAGGTTAGAGGGCCGTTTCTCTAATGAGAAATAGCTGCTTCAGTCTGAGTGGGCTAGTTCCCATTAGACGAGAGGATCTTTCTGTCTCTGCAGGTAAGAGGGCAGTTTCTCTAATGGGAAATAGCTGCTTCAGTGTGAGTGGGCTAGTTCCCATTAGACGAGAGGACCTTTCTGCCTCTCCAGGCCAGAGGGCAGTTTGTCTAATGGGAAATAGCTGCTTCAGTGTGAGTGGGCTAGTTCCCATTAGACGAGAGGATCTTTCGGTCTCTGCAGGCTAGAGGGCCGTTTCTCTAATGGGAAATAGCTGCTTCAGTGTGAGTGGGCTAGTTCCCATTAGACAAGAGGACCTTTCTGCCTCTGCAGGTTAGAGGGCCGTTTCTCTAATGGGAAATAGCTGCTTCAGTGTGAGTGGGCTAGTTCCCATTAGACGAGAGGACCTTTCTGTGTCTGCAGGTTAGAGGGCCGTTTCTCTAATGGGAAATAGCTGCTTCAGTGTGAGTGGGCTAGTTCCCATTAGACGAGGGGACATTTCTGCCTCTCCAGGTCGGAGTGACGTTTCTATAATGGGAAATAGCTGCTTCAGTGTGAGTGGTCTAGTTCCTATGAGACAAGAGGACCTTTCTGCCCCTCCAGGTCAGAGGGCCGTTCCTCCAAAGGGAAATAGCTGCGTTAGTGTGGGTGGGCTAGTTCCCATTAGACAGGGGGACCTTTCTGCCTCTCCAGGCCAGAGGGCAGTTTCTCTAATGGGAAATAGCTGCTTCAGTGTGAGTGGGCTAGTTACCATTAGACAAAAGGACCTTTCTGCCTCTCCAGGTCAGATGGCCGTTCCTCTAAAGGGAAATAGCTGCTTTAGTGTGGGTGGGCTAGTCCCCATTAGACAAGGGGACCTTTCTGCCTCTCCAGGCCAGAGGACAGTTTCTGTAATAGGAAATAGCTGCTTCAGTGTGAGTGGGCTAGTTCCCATTAGACAAAAGGATCTTTCTGCCTCTCCAGGTCCGAGGGCCGTTTCTCTAATGGGAAATTGCTGCTTCAGTGTGAGCGGGCTAGTTCCCATTAGATGAAAGGACGTCTCTGCCTCTCCACGTCGGAGGATCGCTTCTCTAATGCGAAATAACTGCTTCAGTGTGAGTGGGCTAGTTCCCATTAGACGAGGGGACCTTTCTATCTTTCCAGGTCGTAGGGCCGTTTCTCTAACCGGAAACAGCTGCTTCAGTTTGAGTGGGTACGTTCCCATTAGACGAGGGGACCTTTCTGCCTCTCCAGGTTGGAGGGGTGTTCTCTAACGGGAAACAGCTGCTTTAGTGTGAGTGGGCTAGTTCCCATTAGACGAAAGGACCTTTCTGCCTTTACAGGTCGGAAGGCCGTTTCTCCAATGGGAAATAGGTGCTTCAGTGTGAGTGGGCTAGTTCCCATTAGACAAAAGGACCTTTCTGCCTCTCCAGGTCGGAGGGCCATTTCTCTGATGGGAAATAGCTGCACCAGTGTGAGTGGGCTAGTTCCCATTAGACAAGGGGACATTTCTGTGTCTCCAGGTCGGAGGGACGTTTCTATAATGGGAAATAGCTGCTTCAGTGTGAGTGGTCTAGTTCCCATGAGACAAGAGGACCTTTCTGCCTCTCCAGGTCGGAGGGCCGTTCCTCTAAAGGGAAATAGCTGCTTCAGTGTGGGTGTGCTAGTTCCCATTAGACAAGGGGACCTTTCTGCCTCTCCAGGCCATAGGGCAGTTTCTCTAATGAGAAATAGCTGTTTCAGTGTGAGTGGGCTAGTTCCCATTAGACGGGAGGATCTTTCTGTCTCTGCTGGTTAGATGGCCGTTTCTCTAATGGGAAATAGCTGCTTCAGTGTGAGTGGGCTAGTTCCCATTAGACGAGAGGATCTTTCTGTCTCTGCAGGCTAGAGGGCCGTTTCTCTAATGGGAAATAGCTGCTTCAGTGTGAGTGGGCTAGTTCCCATTAGACAAGACGACCTTTCTGCCTCTGCAGGTTAGAGGGCCGTTTCTCTAATGGGAAATAGCTGCTTCAGTGTGAGTGGGCTAGTTCCCATTAGACGAGTGGACCTTTCTGTGTCTGCAGGTTAGAGGGCCGTTTCTCTAATGGGAAATAGCTGCTTCAGTGTGAGTGGGCTAGTTCCCATTAGACGAGGGGACATTTCTGCCTCTCCAGGTCGGAGTGACGTTTATATAATCCGAAATAGCTGCTTCAGTGTGAGTGGTCTAGTTCCTATGAGACAAGAGGACCTTTCTGCCTCTCCAGGTCAGAGGGCCGTTCCTCCAAAGGGAAATAGCTGCTTTAGTGTGGGTGGGCTAGTTCCCATTAGACAGGGGGAGCTTTCTGCCTCTCCAGGCCAGAGGGCAGTTTCTCTAATGGGAAATAGCTGCTTCAGTGTGAGTGGGCTAGTTACCATTAGACAAAAGGATCTTTCTGCCTCTCTAGGTCAGAGGGCCGTTTCTCTAATGGGAAATTCCTGCTTCAGTGTGAGTGGGCTAGTTCCCATTAGATGAAAGGACCTCTCTGCCTCTCCACGTCGGAGGTTCGTTTCTCTAATGGGAAATAGCTGCTTCAGTGTGAGTGGGCTAGTTCCCATTAGACGAGGGGACCTTTCTATATTCCAGGTCGTAGGGCCGTTTCTCTAACCGGAAACAGCTGCTTCAGTGTGAGTGGGCACGTTCCCATTAGACGAGGGGACCTTTCTGCCTCTCCAGGTCAGAGGGGTGTTCTCTAACGGGAAACAGCTACTTCAGTGTGAATGGGCTTTTTCCCATTAGACGAACGGACCTTTCTACCTCTACAGGTCGGAAGGCCGTTTCTCCAATGGGAAATAGGTGCTTCAGCGTGAGTGTGCTAGTTCCCATTAGACAAAAGGACCTTTCTGCCTCTCCAGGTCGGGGGGACATTTCTATAATGGGAAATAGCTGCTTCAGTGTGAGTGGTCTAGTTCCCATGAGACAAGAGGACCTTTCTGCCTCTCCAGGTCGGAGGGCCGTTCCTCTAAAGGGAAATAGCTGCTTCAGTGTGGGTGGGCTAGTTCCCATTAGACAAGGGGACTTTTCTGCTTCTCCGGGCCAGAGGGCAGTTTCTCTAATGGGAAATAGCTGCTTCAGTGTAAGTGGGCTAATTCCCATTAGACGAGAGGACCTTTCTGTCTCTGCAGGTTAGAGGGCCGTTTCTCTAATGGGAAATAGCTGCGTCAGTGTGAGTGGGCTTGTTCCCATTAGACAAAAGGACCTTTCTGCCTCTCCAGGTCAGAGGGACGTTTCTCTAATGGGAAATAGCTGCTTCAGTGTGAGTGGGCTAGTTCCCATTAGACAAAAGGATCGTTCTGCCTCTCCAGGTCAGAGAGCCGTTTCTCTAATGGGAAATTGCTGCTTCAGTGTGAGTGGGCTAGTTCCCATTAGACGAGGGGACATTTCTATATTCCAGGTCGTAGGGCCGTTTCTCTAACCGGAAACAGCTGCTTCAGTGTGAGTGGGCACGTTCCCATTAGACCAGGGGACCTTTCTGCCTCTTCAGGTCAGAGGGGTGTTCTCTAACGGGAAACAGCTGCTTCAGGGTGAGTGGGCTTTTTCCCATTAGACGAACGGACCTTTCTACCTCTACAGGTCGGAAGGCCGTTTCTCCAATGGGAAATAGGTGCTTCAGTGTGAGTGGGCTAGTTCCCATTAGACAAAAGGACCTTTCTGCCTCTCCAGGTCGGAGGGCCATTTCTCTGATGGGAAATAGCTGCTTCAGTGTGAGTGGGCTAGTTCCCATTAGACGAGTGGACCTTTCTGTGTCTGCAGGTTAGAGGGCCGTTTCTCTAATGGGAAATAGCTGCTTCAGTGTGAGTGGGCTAGTTCCCATTAGACAAGATGACCTTTCTGCCTCTGCAGGTTAGAGGGCCGTTTCTCTAATGGGAAATAGCTGCTTCAGTGTGAGTGGGCTAGTTCCCATTAGACGAGTGGACCTTTCTGTGTCTGCAGGTTAGAGGGCCATTTCTCTAATGGGAAATAGCTGCTTCAGTGTGAGTGGGCTAGTTCCCATTAGACGAGGGGACATTTCTGCCTCTCCAGGTCGGAGTGACGTTTCTATAATGGGAAATAGCTGCTTCAGTGTGAATGGTCTAGTTCCTATGAGACAAGAGGACCTTTCTGCCTCTCCAGGTCAGAGGGCCGTTCCTCCAAAGGGAAATAGCTGCTTTAGTGTGGGTGGGCTAGTTCCCATTAGACAGGGGGACCTTTCTGCTTCTCCAGGCCAGAGGGCAGTTTCTCTAATGGGAAATAGCTGCTTCAGTGTGAGTGGGCTAGTTACCATTAGACAAAAGGATCTTTCTGCCTCTCTAGGTCAGAGGGCCGTTTCTCTAATGGGAAATTCCTGCTTCAGTGTGAGTGGGCTAGTTCCCATTAGATGAAAGGACCTCTCTGCCTCTCCACGTCGGAAGGCCGTTTCTCCAATGGGAAATAGGTGCTTCAGCGTGAGTGTGCTAGTTCCCATTAGACAAAACGACCTTTCTGCCTCTCCAGGTCAGAGGGATGTTTCTATAATGGGAAATAGCTGCTTCAGTGTGAGTGGTCTAGTTCCCATGAGACGAGAGGACCTTTCTGCCTCTCCAGGTCGGAGGGCCGTTCCTCTAAAGGGAAATAGCTGCTTCAGTGTGGGTGGGCTAGTTCCCATTAGACAAGGGGACTTTTCTGCTTCTCCAGGCCAGAGGGCAGTTTCTCTAATGGGAAATAGCTGCTTCAGTGTAAGTGGGCTAATTCCCATTAGACGAGAGGACCTTTCTGTCTCTGCAGGTTAGAGGGCCGTTTCTCTAATGGGAAATAGCTGCTTCAGTGTCAGTGGGCTAGTTCCCATTAGACAAGAGGACCTCTCTGCCTCTGCAGGTTAGAGGGCCGTTTCTCTAATGGGAAATAGCTGCTTCAGTGTGAGTGGGCTAGCTCCCATTAGACGAGAGGCCCTTTCTGCCTCTCCAGGTCAGAGGGCCGTTTCTCTAATGGGAAATAGCTGCGTCAGTGTGAGTGGGCTTGTTCCCATTAGACAAAAGGACCTTTCTGCCTCTCCAGGTCAGAGGGACGTTTCTCTAATGGGAAATAGCTGCTTCAGTGTGAGTGGGCTAGTTCCCATTAGACAAAAAGATCGTTCTGCCTCTCCAGGTCAGAGGGCCGTTTCTCTAATGGGAAATTGCTGCTTCAGTGTGAGTGGGCTAGTTCCCATTAGATGAAAGGACCTCTCTGCCTCTCCACGTCGGAGGTTCGTTTCTCTAATGGGAAATAGCTGCTTCAGTGTGAGTGGGCTAGTTCCCATTAGACGAGGGGACCTTTCTATATTCCAGGTCGTAAGGCCGTTTCTCTAACCGGAAACAGCTGCTTCAGTGTGAGTGGGCACGTTCCCATTAGACGAGGGGACCTTTCTGCCTCTTCAGGTCAGAGGGGTGTTCTCTAACGGGAAACAGCTGCTTCAGTGTGAGTGGGCTTTTTCCCATTAGACGAACGGACCTTTCTACCTCTACAGGTCGGAAGGCCGTTTCTCCAATGGGAAATAGGTGCTTCAGTGTGAGTGGGCTAGTTCCCATTAGACAAAAGGACCTTTCTGCCTCTCCAGGTCGGAGGGCCATTTCTCTGATGGGAAATAGCTGCTTCAGTGTGAGTGGGCTAGTTCCCATTAGAAGAGGGGACATTTCTGAGTCTCCAGGTCGGAGGGACGTTTCTATAATGGGAAATAGCTGCTTCAGTGTGAGTGGTCTAGTTCCCATGAGAGGAGAGGACCTTTCTGCCTCTCCAGGTCAGAGGGCCGTTCCTCTAAAGGGAAATAGCTGCTTCAGTGTAAGTGGGCTAATTCCCATTAGACGAGAGGACCTTTCTATCTTTACAGGTCGTAGGGCCGTTTCTCTAACCTGAAACAGCTGCTTCAGTGTGAGTGGGCACGTTCCCATTAGACGAGGGGACCTTTCTCCCTCTCCAGGTCGGAGGGGTGTTCTCTAACGGAAACAGCTGCTTCAGTGTGAGTGGGCTAGTTCGCATTAGACAAAAGGACCTTTCTGCCTCTACAGGTCGGAAGGCCGTTTCTCCAATGGGAAATAGGTGCTTCAGTGTCAGTGGGCTAGTTCCCATTAGACAAAAGGACCTTTCTGCCTCTCCAGGCCAGAGGGCAGTTTCTATAATGGGAAATAGCTGCTTCATTGTGAGTGGTCTAGTTCCCATGAGACGAGAGGACCTTTCTGCCTCTGCAGGTTAGAGTGCTGTTTCTCTAATGGGAAATAGCTGCTTCAGTGGGAGTGGGCTAGCTCCCATTAGACGAGAGGCCCTTTCTGCCTCTCCAGGTCAGAGGGCCATTTCTCTAATGGGAAATAGCTGCGTCAGTGTGAGTGGGCTAGTTCCTATTAGACAAAAGGACCTTTCTGCCTCTCCAGGTCAGGGGCACGTTTCTCTAATGGGAAATAGCTGCTTCAGTGTTTGTGGGCTAGTTCCCATTAGACAAGAGGACCTGTTCTGCCTCTCCAGGTCGGAGGGCCGTTTCACTAATGGGAAATAGCTGCTTCAGTGTGAATAGGGTAGCTCCCAATAGACGGAAGGACCTTTCTGCCTCTCCAGGTCAGAGGGCCGTTTCTCTAATGGGAAATTCCTGCTTCAGTGTGAGTGGGCTAGTTCCCATTAGATGAAAGGACCTCTCTGCCTCTCCACGTCGGAGGTTCGTTTCTCTAATGGGAAATAGCTGCTTCAGTGTGAGTGGGCTAGTTCCCATTAGACGAGGGGACCTTTCTATATTCCAGGTCGTAGGGCCGTTTCTCTAACCGGAAACAGCTGCTTCAGTGTGAGTGGGCTTTTTCCCATTAGACGAACGGACCTTTCTACCTCTACAGGTCGGAAGGCCGTTTCTCCAATGGGAAATAGGTGCTTCAGTGTGAGTGGGCTAGTTCCCATTAGACAAAAGGACCTTTCTGCCTCTCCAGGTCGGAGGGCCATTTCTCTGATGGGAAATAGCTGCTTCAGTGTGAGTGGGCTAGTTCCCATTAGACGAGTGGACCTTTCTGTGTCTGCAGGTTAGAGGGCCGTTTCTCTAATGGGAAATAGCTGCTTCAGTGTGAGTGGGCTAGTTCCCATTAGACAAGATGACCTTTCTGCCTCTGCAGGTTAGAGGGCCGTTTCTCTAATGGGAAATAGCTGATTCAGTGTGAGTGGGCTAGTTCCCATTAGACGAGTGGACCTTTCTGTGTCTGCAGGTTAGAGGGCCATTTCTCTAATGGGAAATAGCTGCTTCAGTGTGAGTGGGCTAGTTCCCATTAGACGAGGGGACATTTCTGCCTCTCCAGGTCGGAGTGACGTTTCTATAATGGGAAATAGCTGCTTCAGTGTGAGTGGTCTAGTTCCTATGAGACAAGAGGACCTTTCTGCCTCTCCAGGTCAGAGGGCCGTTCCTCCAAAGGGAAATAGCTGCTTTAGTGTGGGTGGGCTAGTTCCCATTAGACAGGGGGACCTTTCTGCTTCTCCAGGCCAGAGGGCAGTTTCTCTAATGGGAAATAGCTGCTTCAGTGTGAGTGGGCTAGTTACCATTAGACAAAAGGATCTTTCTGCCTCTCTAGGTCAGAGGGCCGTTTCTCTAATGGGAAATTCCTGCTTCAGTGTGAGTGGGCTAGTTCCCATTAGATGAAAGGACCTCTCTGCCTCTCCACGTCGGAGGTTCGTTTCTCTAATGGGAAATAGCTGCTTCAGTGTGAGTGGGCTAGTTCCCATTAGACGAGGGGACCTTTCTATATTCCAGGTCGTAGGGCTGTTTCTCTAACCGGAAACAGCTGCTTCAGTGTGAGTGGGCTTTTTCCCATTAGACGAACGGACCTTTCTACCTCTACAGGTCGGAAGGCCGTTTCTCCAATGGGAAATAGGTGCTTCAGCGTGAGTGTGCTAGTTCCCATTAGACAAAAAGACCTTTCTGCCTCTCCAGGTCAGAGGGATGTTTCTATAATGGGAAATAGCTGCTTCAGTGTGAGTGGTCTAGTTCCCATGAGACGAGAGGACCTTTCTGCCTCTCCAGGTCGGAGGGCCGTTCCTCTAAAGGGAAATAGCTGCTTCAGTGTGGGTGGGCTAGTTCCCATTAGACAAGGGGACTTTTCTGCTTCTCCAGGCCAGAGGGCAGTTTCTCTAATGGGAAATAGCTGCTTCAGTGTAAGTGGGCTAATTCCCATTAGACGAGAGGACCTTTCTGTGTCTGCAGGTTAGAGGACCGTTTCTCTAATGGGAAATAGCTGCTTCAGTGTGAGTGGGCTAGTTCCCATTAGACGAGGGGACATTTCTGCCTCTCCAGGTCGGAGTGACGTTTCTATAATGGGAAATAGCTGCTTCAGTGTGAGTGGTCTAGTTCCTATGAGACAAGAGGACCTTTCTGCCTCTCCAGGTCAGAGGGCCGTTCCTCCAAAGGGAAATAGCTGCTTTAGTGTGGGTGGGCTAGTTCCCATTAGACAGGGGGACCTTTCTGCTTCTCCAGGCCAGAGGGCAGTTTCTCTAATGGGAAATAGCTGCTTCAGTGTGAGTGGGCTAGTTACCATTAGACAAAAGGACCTTTCTGCCTCTCTAGGTCAGAGGGCCGTTTCTCTAATGGGAAATTCCTGCTTCAGTGTGAGTGGGCTAGTTCCCATTAGATGAAAGGACCTCTCTGCCTCTCCACGTCGGAGGTTCGTTTCTCTAATGGGAAATAGCTGCTTCAGTGTGAGTGGGCACGTTCCCATTAGACGAGGGGACCTTTCTATATTCCAGGTCGTAGGGCCGTTTCTCTAACCGGAAACAGCTGCTTCAGTGTGAGTGGGCTTTTTCCCATTAGACGAACGGACCTTTCTACCTCTACAGGTCGGAAGGCCGTTTCTCCAATGGGAAATAGGTGCTTCAGCGTGAGTGTGCTAGTTCCCATTAGACAAAAAGACCTTTCTGCCTCTCCAGGTCAGAGGGACGTTTCTATAATGGGAAATAGCTGCTTCAGTGTGAGTGGTCTAGTTCCCATGAGACGAGAGGACCTTTCTGCCTCTCCAGGTCAGAGGGCCGTTCCTCTAAAGGGAAATAGCTCCTTCAGTGTGGGTGGGCTAGTTCCCATTAGACAAGGGGACTTTTCTGCTTCTCCAGGCCAGAGGGCAGTTTCTCTAATAGGAAATAGCTGCTTCAGTGTAAGTGGGCTAATACCCATTAGACGAGAGGACCTTTCTGTCTCTGCAGGTTAGAGGGCCGTTTCTCTAATGGGAAATAGCTGCTTCAGTGTCAGTGGGCTAGTTCCCATTAGACAAGAGGACCTCTCTGCCTCTGCAGGTTAGAGGGCCGTTTCTCTAATGGGAAATAGCTGCTTCAGTGTGAGTGGGCTAGCTCCCATTAGAAGAGAGGCCCTTTCTGCCTCTCCAGGTCAGAGGGCCATTTCTCTAATGGGAAATAGCTGCGTCAGTGTGAGTGGGCTTGTTCCCATTAGACAAAAGGACCTTTCTGCCTCTCCAGGTCAGAGGGACGTTTCTCTAATGGGAAATAGCTGCTTCAGTGTGAGTGGGCTAGTTCCCATTAGACAAAAGGATCGTTCTGCCTCTCCAGGTCAGAGGGCCGTTTCTCTAATGGGAAATTGCTGCTTCAGTGTGAGTGGGCTAGTTCCCATTAGATGAAAGGACCTCTCTGCCTCTCCACGTCGGAGGTTCGTTTCTCTAATGGGAAATAGCTGCTTCAGTGTGAGTGGGCTAGTTCCCATTAGACGAGGGGACCTTTCTATATTCCAGGTCGTAAGGCCGTTTCTCTAACCGGAAACAGCTGCTTCAGTGTGAGTGGGCACGTTCCCATTAGACGAGGGGACCTTTCTGCCTCTCCAGGTCAGAGGGGTGTTCTCTAACGGGAAACAGCTGCTTCAGTGTGAGTGGGCTTTTTCCCATTAGACGAACTGACCTTTCTACCTCTACAGGTCGGAAGGCCGTTTCTCCAATGGGAAATAGGTGCTTCAGTGTGAGTGGGCTAGTTCCCATTAGACAAAAGGGCCTTTCTGCCTCTCCAGGTCGGAGGGCCATTTCTCTGATGGGAAATAGCTGCTTCAGTGTGAGTGGGCTAGTTCCCATTAGAAGAGGGGACATTTCTGAGTCTCCAGGTCGGAGGGACGTTTCTATAATGGGAAATAGCTGCTTCAGTGTGAGTGGTCTAGTTCCCATGAGACGAGAGGACCTTTCTGCCTCTCCAGGTCGGAAGGCCGTTCCTCTAAAGGGAAATAGCTGCTTCAGTGTGGGTGGGCTAGTTCCCATTAGACAAGGGGACTTTTCTGCTTCTCCAGGCCAGAGGGCAGTTTCTCTAATGGGAAATAGCTGCTTCAGTGTAAGTGGGCTAATTCCCATTAGACGAGAGGACCTTTCTATCTTTACAGGTCGTAGGGCCGTTTCTCTAACCTGAAACAGCTGCTTCAGTGTGAGTGGGCACGTTCCCATTAGACGAGGGGACCTTTCTCCCTCTCCAGGTCGGAGGGGTGTTCTCTAACGGAAACAGCTGCTTCAGTGTGAGTGGGCTAGTTCGCATTAGACAAAAGGACCTTTCTGCCTCTACAGGTCGGAAGGCCGTTTCTCCAATGGGAAATAGGTGCTTCAGTGTCAGTGGGCTAGTTCCCATTAGACAAAAGGACCTTTCTGCCTCTCCAGGCCAGAGGGCAGTTTCTATAATGGGAAATAGCTGCTTCATTGTGAGTGGTCTAGTTCCCATGAGACGAGAGGACCTTTCTGCCTCTGCAGGTTAGAGTGCCGTTTCTCTAATGGGAAATAGCTGCTTCAGTGGGAGTGGGCTAGCTCCCATTAGACGAGAGGCCCTTTCTGCCTCTCCAGGTCAGAGGGCCATTTCTCTAATGGGAAATAGCTGCGTCAGTGTGAGTGGGCTAGTTCCTATTAGACAAAAGGACCTTTCTGCCTCTCCAGGTCAGAGGGACGTTTCTCTAATGGGAAATAGCTGCTTCAGTGTTAGTGGGCTAGTTCCCATTAGACAAGAGGACCTGTTCTGCCTCTCCAGGTCGGAGGGCCGTTTCACTAATGGGAAATAGCTGCTTCAGTGTGAATAGGCTAGCTCCCAATAGACGGAAGGACCTTTCTGCCTCTCCAGGTCAGAGGGCCGTTTCTCGAATGGGAAATAACTGCTTCAGTGTGAGTGGGCTAGTTCCCATAAGACGAGGGGACCATTTTGCCTCTCCAGGTCGAAGGGCCG
Source organism: Ambystoma mexicanum (assembly GCF_040938575.1). Taxonomy (NCBI): domain Eukaryota; kingdom Metazoa; phylum Chordata; class Amphibia; order Caudata; family Ambystomatidae; genus Ambystoma; species Ambystoma mexicanum. The sequence continues at coordinate 234,759,235 of NC_090926.1, read as the reverse complement.
TTTCTCTAATAGAAAATAGCTGCTTCAGTGTGAGTGGGCTAGTTCCCATTAGAGGAGGGGACGTTTCTGCCTCTCATGGTCAGAAGGCCATTTCTCTAATGGGAATAGCTGCTTCAGTGTGAGTGGGCTAGTTCCCATTAGACGAGAGGACCTTTCTGCCTCTCCAGATCGGAGGGCCGTTTCTCTAATGGGAAATAGTTGCTTCACTGTGAGTGGGCTAGTTCCCATTAGACAGGGGGACCTTTCTGCCTCTCCAGGTCGGGGGCCGTTTCTCTAATGGGAAATAGCTGCTTCAGTGTGGGTGGGCTAGTTCCCATTAGACAAAAGGACCTTTCTGCCTCTCCAGGTCGGAGGGCCGTTTCTCTAATGGGAAATAGCTGCTTCAGTGTGAGTGGGCTAGTTCCCATTATACAAAGGGACCTTTCTGCTTCTGCAGGTCGGAGGGCCATTTCTCTAATGAGAAATAGCTGATTCAGTGTGAGTAGGCTAGTTTCCATTAGACGAGAGGACTTTTCTGCCTCTCCAGTTTGGAGGGCCGTTTCTCTAATTGGAAAGAGCTGCTTCAGTGTGAGTGGAATAGTTTCCATTAGATGAAAAGGACATTTTTACTTCTCCAGGTTGGAGTGCCGGTTCTCTAATGGGAAATAGCTGCTTCAGTGTGAGTGGGCTAGTTCCCATATACGAGGGGACATTTCTGTCTCTCCAGGTCAGAGTGACGTTTCTATAATGGGAAATAGCTGCTTCAGTGTGAGTGGTCTAGTTCCCATGAGACGAGAGGACCTTTCTGCCTCTCCAGGTCAGAGGGCCGTTCCTCTAAAGGGAAATAGCTGCTTTAGTGTGGGTGGGTGGGCTAGTTCCCATTAGACAAGGGGACCTTTCTGCCTCTCCAGGCCAGAGGGCAGTTTCTCTAATGGGAAATAGGGGCTTCAGTGTGAGTGGGTTAGTGCCCATTAGATGAAAGGACCTCTCTGCCTTTCCACGTCGGAGGTTTGTTTCTCAATTGGGAAATAGCTGCTTCAGTGTGAGTGGGCTTGTTCCCATTAGACGAGGGGACCTTTCTATCTTTCCAGGTCGTAGGGCCATTTCTCTTACCGGAAACAGCTGCTTCAGTGTGAGTGGGCATGTTCCCATTAGACGAGGGGACCTTTCTGCCTCTCCAGGTCCGAGGGTGTTCTCTAACGGGAAACAGCTGCGTCAGTGTGAGTGGGCTAGTTCCCATTAGACGAAAGGACCTTTCTGCCTCTACAGGTCGTAAGGCCGTTTCTCCAATGGGAAATAGGTGTTTCAGTGTGAGTGGGCTAGTTCCCATTAGACAAAAGGACCCTTCTGCCTCTCCAGGTCGGAGGGCCATTTCTCTGATGGGAAATAGCTGCTTCAGTGTGAGTAGGCTAGTTCCCATTAGACGAGGGGACATTTCTGCCTCTCCAGGTCGGAGGGACGTTTCTATAATGGGAAATAGCTGCTTCAGTGTGAGTGGGCTAGTTCCAATTAGACAAGAGGACCTTTCTGTGTCTGCAGGTTAGAGGGCCGTTTCTCTAATGGGAAATAGCTGCTTCAGTGTGAGTGGGCTAGTTCCCATTAGACGAGGGGACATTTCTGCCTCTCCAGGTCTGAGTGACGTTTCTATAATGGGAAATAGCTGCTTCAGTGTGAGTGGTCTAGTTCCTATGAGACAAGAGGACCTTTCTGCCTCTCCAGGTCAGAGGGCCGTTCCTCCAAAGGGAAATAGCTGCTTTAGTGTGGGTGGGCTAGTTCCCATTAGACAGGGGGACCTTTCTGCCTCTCCAGGCCAGAGGGCAGTTTCTCTAATGGGAAATAGCTGCTTCAGTGTGAGTGGGCTAGTTACCATTAGACAAAAGGCCCTTTCTGCCTCTCCAGGTCAGATGGCCGTTCCTCTAAAGGGAAATAGCTGCTTTAGTGTGGGTGGGCTAGTTCCCATTAGACAAGGGGACCTGTCTGCCTCTCCAGGCCAGAGGACAGTTTCTCTAATGGGAAATAGCTGCTTCAGTGTGAGTGGGCTAGTTCCCATTAGACAAAAGGATCTTTCTGCCTCTCCAGGTCCAAGGGCCGTTTCTCTAATGGGAAATTGCTGCTTCAGTGTGAGCGGGCAAGTTCCCATTAGACGAGGGGACCTTTCTGCCTCTCCAGGTTGGAGGGGTGTTCTCTAACGGGAAACAGCTGCTTCAGTGTGAGTGGGCTAGTTCCCATTAGACGAAAGGACCTTTCTGCCTTTACAGGTCGGAAGGCCGTTTCTCCAATGGGAAATAAGTGCTTCAGTGTGAGTGGGCTAGTTCCCATTAGACAAAAGGACCTTTCTGCCTCTCCAGGTCGGAGGGCCATTTCTCTGATGGGAAATAGCTGCTTCAGTGTGAGTGGGCTAGTTCCCATTAGACAAGGGGACATTTCTGCGCCTCCAGGTCGGAGGGACGTTTCTATAATGGGAAATAGCTGCTTCAGTGTGAGTGGTCTAGTTCCCATGAGACAAGAGGACCTTTCTGCCTCTCCAGGTCGGAGGGCCGTTCCTCTAAAGGGAAATAGCTGCTTCAGTGTGGGTGGGCTAGTTCCCATTAGACAAGGGGACCTTTCTGCCTCTCCAGGCCATAGGGCAGTTTCTCTAATGAGAAATAGCTGTTTCAGTGTGAGTGGGCTAGTCGAGAGGATCTTTCTGTCTCTGCAGGTTAGAGGGCCGTTTCTCTAATGAGAAATAGCTGCTTCAGTCTGAGTGGGCTAGTTCCCATTAGACGAGAGGATCTTTCTGTCTCTGCAGGTAAGAGGGCAGTTTCTCTAATGGGAAATAGCTGCTTCAGTGTGAGTGGGCTAGTTCCCATTAGACGAGAGGACCTTTCTGCCTCTCCAGGCCAGAGGGCAGTTTGTCTAATGGGAAATAGCTGCTTCAGTGTGAGTGGGCTAGTTCCCATTAGACGAGAGGATCTTTCGGTCTCTGCAGGCTAGAGGGCCGTTTCTCTAATGGGAAATAGCTGCTTCAGTGTGAGTGGGCTAGTTCCCATTAGACAAGAGGACCTTTCTGCCTCTGCAGGTTAGAGGGCCGTTTCTCTAATGGGAAATAGCTGCTTCAGTGTGAGTGGGCTAGTTCCCATTAGACGAGAGGACCTTTCTGTGTCTGCAGGTTAGAGGGCCGTTTCTCTAATGGGAAATAGCTGCTTCAGTGTGAGTGGGCTAGTTCCCATTAGACGAGGGGACATTTCTGCCTCTCCAGGTCGGAGTGACGTTTCTATAATGGGAAATAGCTGCTTCAGTGTGAGTGGTCTAGTTCCTATGAGACAAGAGGACCTTTCTGCCCCTCCAGGTCAGAGGGCCGTTCCTCCAAAGGGAAATAGCTGCGTTAGTGTGGGTGGGCTAGTTCCCATTAGACAGGGGGACCTTTCTGCCTCTCCAGGCCAGAGGGCAGTTTCTCTAATGGGAAATAGCTGCTTCAGTGTGAGTGGGCTAGTTACCATTAGACAAAAGGACCTTTCTGCCTCTCCAGGTCAGATGGCCGTTCCTCTAAAGGGAAATAGCTGCTTTAGTGTGGGTGGGCTAGTCCCCATTAGACAAGGGGACCTTTCTGCCTCTCCAGGCCAGAGGACAGTTTCTGTAATAGGAAATAGCTGCTTCAGTGTGAGTGGGCTAGTTCCCATTAGACAAAAGGATCTTTCTGCCTCTCCAGGTCCGAGGGCCGTTTCTCTAATGGGAAATTGCTGCTTCAGTGTGAGCGGGCTAGTTCCCATTAGATGAAAGGACGTCTCTGCCTCTCCACGTCGGAGGATCGCTTCTCTAATGGGAAATAACTGCTTCAGTGTGAGTGGGCTAGTTCCCATTAGACGAGGGGACCTTTCTATCTTTCCAGGTCGTAGGGCCGTTTCTCTAACCGGAAACAGCTGCTTCAGTTTGAGTGGGTACGTTCCCATTAGACGAGGGGACCTTTCTGCCTCTCCAGGTTGGAGGGGTGTTCTCTAACGGGAAACAGCTGCTTTAGTGTGAGTGGGCTAGTTCCCATTAGACGAAAGGACCTTTCTGCCTTTACAGGTCGGAAGGCCGTTTCTCCAATGGGAAATAGGTGCTTCAGTGTGAGTGGGCTAGTTCCCATTAGACAAAAGGACCTTTCTGCCTCTCCAGGTCGGAGGGCCATTTCTCTGATGGGAAATAGCTGCACCAGTGTGAGTGGGCTAGTTCCCATTAGACAAGGGGACATTTCTGTGTCTCCAGGTCGGAGGGACGTTTCTATAATGGGAAATAGCTGCTTCAGTGTGAGTGGTCTAGTTCCCATGAGACAAGAGGACCTTTCTGCCTCTCCAGGTCGGAGGGCCGTTCCTCTAAAGGGAAATAGCTGCTTCAGTGTGGGTGTGCTAGTTCCCATTAGACAAGGGGACCTTTCTGCCTCTCCAGGCCATAGGGCAGTTTCTCTAATGAGAAATAGCTGTTTCAGTGTGAGTGGGCTAGTTCCCATTAGACGGGAGGATCTTTCTGTCTCTGCTGGTTAGATGGCCGTTTCTCTAATGGGAAATAGCTGCTTCAGTGTGAGTGGGCTAGTTCCCATTAGACGAGAGGATCTTTCTGTCTCTGCAGGCTAGAGGGCCGTTTCTCTAATGGGAAATAGCTGCTTCAGTGTGAGTGGGCTAGTTCCCATTAGACAAGACGACCTTTCTGCCTCTGCAGGTTAGAGGGCCGTTTCTCTAATGGGAAATAGCTGCTTCAGTGTGAGTGGGCTAGTTCCCATTAGACGAGTGGACCTTTCTGTGTCTGCAGGTTAGAGGGCCGTTTCTCTAATGGGAAATAGCTGCTTCAGTGTGAGTGGGCTAGTTCCCATTAGACGAGGGGACATTTCTGCCTCTCCAGGTCGGAGTGACGTTTATATAATCCGAAATAGCTGCTTCAGTGTGAGTGGTCTAGTTCCTATGAGACAAGAGGACCTTTCTGCCTCTCCAGGTCAGAGGGCCGTTCCTCCAAAGGGAAATAGCTGCTTTATTGTGGGTGGGCTAGTTCCCATTAGACAGGGGGAGCTTTCTGCCTCTCCAGGCCAGAGGGCAGTTTCTCTAATGGGAAATAGCTGCTTCAGTGTGAGTGGGCTAGTTACCATTAGACAAAAGGATCTTTCTGCCTCTCTAGGTCAGAGGGCCGTTTCTCTAATGGGAAATTCCTGCTTCAGTGTGAGTGGGCTAGTTCCCATTAGACGAGGGGACCTTTCTATATTCCAGGTCGTAGGGCCGTTTCTCTAACCGGAAACAGCTGCTTCAGTGTGAGTGGGCACGTTCCCATTAGACGAGGGGACCTTTCTGCCTCTCCAGGTCAGAGGGGTGTTCTCTAACGGGAAACAGCTACTTCAGTGTGAATGGGCTTTTTCCCATTAGACGAACGGACCTTTCTACCTCTACAGGTCGGAAGGCCGTTTCTCCAATGGGAAATAGGTGCTTCAGCGTGAGTGTGCTAGTTCCCATTAGACAAAAGGACCTTTCTGCCTCTCCAGGTCGGGGGGACATTTCTATAATGGGAAATAGCTGCTTCAGTGTGAGTGGTCTAGTTCCCATGAGACAAGAGGACCTTTCTGCCTCTCCAGGTCGGAGGGCCGTTCCTCTAAAGGGAAATAGCTGCTTCAGTGTGGGTGGGCTAGTTCCCATTAGACAAGGGGACTTTTCTGCTTCTCCGGGCCAGAGGGCAGTTTCTCTAATGGGAAATAGCTGCTTCAGTGTAAGTGGGCTAATTCCCATTAGACGAGAGGACCTTTCTGTCTCTGCAGGTTAGAGGGCCGTTTCTCTAATGGGAAATAGCTGCGTCAGTGTGAGTGGGCTTGTTCCCATTAGACAAAAGGACCTTTCTGCCTCTCCAGGTCAGAGGGACGTTTCTCTAATGGGAAATAGCTGCTTCAGTGTGAGTGGGCTAGTTCCCATTAGACAAAAGGATCGTTCTGCCTCTCCAGGTCAGAGAGCCGTTTCTCTAATGGGAAATTGCTGCTTCAGTGTGAGTGGGCTAGTTCCCATTAGACGAGGGGACATTTCTATATTCCAGGTCGTAGGGCCGTTTCTCTAACCGGAAACAGCTGCTTCAGTGTGAGTGGGCACGTTCCCATTAGACCAGGGGACCTTTCTGCCTCTTCAGGTCAGAGGGGTGTTCTCTAACGGGAAACAGCTGCTTCAGGGTGAGTGGGCTTTTTCCCATTATACGAACGGACCTTTCTACCTCTACAGGTCGGAAGGCCGTTTCTCCAATGGGAAATAGGTGCTTCAGTGTGAGTGGGCTAGTTCCCATTAGACAAAAGGACCTTTCTGCCTCTCCAGGTCGGAGGGCCATTTCTCTGATGGGAAATAGCTGCTTCAGTGTGAGTGGGCTAGTTCCCATTAGACGAGTGGACCTTTCTGTGTCTGCAGGTTAGAGGGCCGTTTCTCTAATGGGAAATAGCTGCTTCAGTGTGAGTGGGCTAGTTCCCATTAGACGAGGGGACATTTCTGCCTCTCCAGGTCGGAGTGACGTTTCTATAATGGGAAATAGCTGCTTCAGTGTGAATGGTCTAGTTCCTATGAGACAAGAGGACCTTTCTGCCTCTCCAGGTCAGAGGGCCGTTCCTCCAAAGGGAAATAGCTGCTTTAGTGTGGGTGGGCTAGTTCCCATTAGACAGGGGGACCTTTCTGCTTCTCCAGGCCAGAGGGCAGTTTCTCTAATGGGAAATAGCTGCTTCAGTGTGAGTGGGCTAGTTACCATTAGACAAAAGGATCTTTCTGCCTCTCTAGGTCAGAGGGCCGTTTCTCTAATGGGAAATTCCTGCTTCAGTGTGAGTGGGCTAGTTCCCATTAGATGAAAGGACCTCTCTGCCTCTCCACGTCGGAGGTTCGTTTCTCTAATGGGAAATAGCTGCTTCAGTGTGAGTGGGCTAGTTCCCATTAGACGAGGGGACCTTTCTATATTCCAGGTCGTAGGGCCGTTTCTCTAACCGGAAACAGCTGCTTCAGTGTGAGTGGGCTTTTTCCCATTAGACGAACGGACCTTTCTACCTCTACAGGTCGGAAGGCTGTTTCTCCAATGGGAAATAGGTGCTTCAGTGTGAGTGGGCTAGTTCCCATTAGACAAAAGGACCTTTCTGCCTCTCCAGGTCGGAGGGCCATTTCTCTGATGGGAAATAGCTGCTTCAGTGTGAGTGGGCTAGTTCCCATTAGACGAGTGGACCTTTCTGTGTCTGCAGGTTAGAGGGCCGTTTCTCTAATGGGAAATAGCTGCTTCAGTGTGAGTGGGCTAGTTCCCATTAGACAAGATGACCTTTCTGCCTCTGCAGGTTAGAGGGCCGTTTCTCTAATGGTAAATAGCTGATTCAGTGTGAGTGGGCTAGTTCCCATTAGACAAGTGGACCTTTCTGTGTCTGCAGGTTAGAGGGCCATTTCTCTAATGGGAAATAGCTGCTTCAGTGTGAGTGGGCTAGTTCCCATTAGACGAGGGGACATTTCTGCCTCTCCAGGTCGGAGTGACGTTTCTATAATGGGAAATAGCTGCTTCAGTGTGAGTGGTCTAGTTCCTATGAGACAAGAGGACCTTTCTGCCTCTCCAGGTCAGAGGGCCGTTCCTCCAAAGGGAAATAGCTGCTTTAGTGTGGGTGGGCTAGTTCCCATTAGACAGGGGGACCTTTCTGCTTCTCCAGGCCAGAGGGCAGTTTCTCTAATGGGAAATAGCTGCTTCAGTGCGAGTGGGCTAGTTACCATTAGACAAAAGGATCTTTCTGCCTCTCTAGGTCAGAGGGCCGTTTCTCTAATGGGAAATTCCTGCTTCAGTGTGAGTGGGCTAGTTCCCATTAGATGAAAGGACCTCTCTGCCTCTCCACGTCGGAGGTTCGTTTTTCTAATGGGAAATAGCTGCTTCAGTGTGAGTGGGCTAGTTCCCATTAGACGAGGGGACCTTTCTATATTCCAGGTCGTAGGGCTGTTTCTCTAACCGGAAACAGCTGCTTCAGTGTGAGTGGGCTTTTTCCCATTAGACGAACGGACCTTTCTACCTCTACAGGTCGGAAGGCCGTTTCTCCAATGGGAAATAGGTGCTTCAGCGTGAGTGTGCTAGTTCCCATTAGACAAAACGACCTTTCTGCCTCTCCAGGTCAGAGGGATGTTTCTATAATGGGAAATAGCTGCTTCAGTGTGAGTGGTCTAGTTCCCATGAGACGAGAGGACCTTTCTGCCTCTCCAGGTCGGAGGGCCGTTCCTCTAAAGGGAAATAGCTGCTTCAGTGTGGGTGGGCTAGTTCCCATTAGACAAGGGGACTTTTCTGCTTCTCCAGGCCAGAGGGCAGTTTCTCTAATGGGAAATAGCTGCTTCAGTGTAAGTGGGCTAATTCCCATTAGACGAGAGGACCTTTCTGTCTCTGCAGGTTAGAGGGCCGTTTCTCTAATGGGAAATAGCTGCTTCAGTGTCAGTGGGCTAGTTCCCATTAGACAAGAGGACCTCTCTGCCTCTGCAGGTTAGAGGGCCGTTTCTCTAATGGGAAATAGCTGCTTCAGTGTGAGTGGGCTAGCTCCCATTAGACGAGAGGCCCTTTCTGCCTCTCCAGGTCAGAGGGCCGTTTCTCTAATGGGAAATAGCTGCGTCAGTGTGAGTGGGCTTGTTCCCATTAGACAAAAGGACCTTTCTGCCTCTCCAGGTCAGAGGGACGTTTCTCTAATGGGAAATAGCTGCTTCAGTGTGAGTGGGCTAGTTCCCATTAGACAAAAAGATCGTTCTGCCTCTCCAGGTCAGAGGGCCGTTTCTCTAATGGGAAATTGCTGCTTCAGTGTGAGTGGGCTAGTTCCCATTAGATGAAAGGACCTCTCTGCCTCTCCACGTCGGAGGTTCGTTTCTCTAATGGGAAATAGCTGCTTCAGTGTGAGTGGGCTAGTTCCCATTAGACGAGGGGACCTTTCTATATTCCAGGTCGTAAGGCCGTTTCTCTAACCGGAAACAGCTGCTTCAGTGTGAGTGGGCACGTTCCCATTAGACGAGGGGACCTTTCTGCCTCTTCAGGTCAGAGGGGTGTTCTCTAACGGGAAACAGCTGCTTCAGTGTGAGTGGGCTTTTTCCCATTAGACGAACGGACCTTTCTACCTCTACAGGTCGGAAGGCCGTTTCTCCACTGGGAAATAGGTGCTTCAGTGTGAGTGGGCTAGTTCCCATTAGACAAAAGGACCTTTCTGCCTCTCCAGGTCGGAGGGCCATTTCTCTGATGGGAAATAGCTGCTTCAGTGTGAGTGGGCTAGTTCCCATTAGAAGAGGGGACATTTCTGAGTCTCCAGGTCGGAGGGACGTTTCTATAATGGGAAATAGCTGCTTCAGTGTGAGTGGTCTAGTTCCCATGAGAGGAGAGGACCTTTCTGCCTCTCCAGGTCAGAGGGCCGTTCCTCTAAAGGGAAATAGCTGCTTCAGTGTAAGTGGGCTAATTCCCATTAGACGAGAGGACCTTTCTATCTTTACAGGTCGTAGGGCCGTTTCTCTAACCTGAAACAGCTGCTTCAGTGTGAGTGGGCACGTTCCCATTAGACGAGGGGACCTTTCTCCCTCTCCAGGTCGGAGGGGTGTTCTCTAACGGAAACAGCTGCTTCAGTGTGAGTGGGCTAGTTCGCATTAGACAAAAGGACCTTTCTGCCTCTACAGGTCGGAAGGCCGTTTCTCCAATGGGAAATAGGTGCTTCAGTGTCAGTGGGCTAGTTCCCATTAGACAAAAGGACCTTTCTGCCTCTCCAGGCCAGAGGGCAGTTTCTATAATGGGAAATAGCTGCTTCATTGTGAGTGGTCTAGTTCCCATGAGACGAGAGGACCTTTCTGCCTCTGCAGGTTAGAGTGCTGTTTCTCTAATGGGAAATAGCTGCTTCAGTGGGAGTGGGCTAGCTCCCATTAGACGAGAGGCCCTTTCTGCCTCTCCAGGTCAGAGGGCCATTTCTCTAATGGGAAATAGCTGCGTCAGTGTGAGTGGGCTAGTTCCTATTAGACAAAAGGACCTTTCTGCCTCTCCAGGTCAGGGGGACGTTTCTCTAATGGGAAATAGCTGCTTCAGTGTTTGTGGGCTAGTTCCCATTAGACAAGAGGACCTGTTCTGCCTCTCCAGGTCGGAGGGCCGTTTCACTAATGGGAAATAGCTGCTTCAGTGTGAATAGGGTAGCTCCCAATAGACGGAAGGACCTTTCTGCCTCTCCAGGTCAGAGGGCCGTTTCTCGAATGGGAAATAACTGCTTCAGTGTGAGTGGGCTAGTTCCTATAAGACGAGGGGACCATTTTGCCTCTCCAGGTCGAAGGGCCGTTTCTCTAATAGAAAATAGCTGCTTCAGTGTGAGTGGGCTAGTTCCCATTAGAGGAGGGGACGTTTCTGCCTCTCATGGTCAGAAGGCCATTTCTCTAATGGGAATAGCTGCTTCAGTGTGAGTGGGCTAGTTCCCATTAGACGAGAGGACCTTTCTGCCTCTCCAGATCGGAGGGCCGTTTCTCTAATGGGAAATAGTTGCTTCACTGTGAGTGGGCTAGTTCCCATTAGACAGGGGGACCTTTCTGCCTCTCAAGGTCGGGGGCCGTTTCTCTAATGGGAAATAGCTGCTTCAGTGTGGGTGGGCTAGTTCCCATTAGACAAAAGGACCTTTCTGCCTCTCCAGGTCGGAGGGCCGTTTCTCTAATGGGAAATAGCTGCTTCAGTGTGAGTGGGCTAGTTCCCATTATACAAAGGGACCTTTCTGCTTCTGCAGGTCGGAGGGCCATTTCTCTAATGAGAAATAGCTGATTCAGTGTGAGTAGGCTAGTTTCCATTAGACAAGAGGACTTTTCTGCCTCTCCAGTTTGGAGGGCCGTTTCTCTAATTGGAAATAGCTGCTTCAGTGTGAGTGGAATAGTTTCCATTAGATGAAAAGGACATTTTTACTTCTCCAGGTTGGAGTGCCGGTTCTCTAATGGGAAATAGCTGCTTCAGTGTGAGTGGGCTAGTTCCCATATACGAGGGGACATTTCTGTCTCTCCAGGTCAGAGTGACGTTTCTATAATGGGAAATAGCTGCTTCAGTGTGAGTGGTCTAGTTCCCATGAGACGAGAGGACCTTTCTGCCTCTCCAGGTCAGAGGGCCGTTCCTCTAAAGGGAAATAGCTGCTTTAGTGTGGGTGGGCTAGTTCCCATTAGACAAGGGGACCTTTCTGCCTCTCCAGGCCAGAGGGCAGTTTCTCTAATGGGAAATAGGGGCTTCAGTGTGAGTGGGTTAGTTCCCATTAGATGAAAGGACCTCTCTGCCTTTCCACGTCAGAGGTTTGTTTCTCTAATGGGAAATAGCTGCTTCAGTGTGAGTGGGCTTGTTCCTATTAGACGAGGGGACCTTTCTATCTTTCCAGGTCGTAGGGCCATTTCTCTTACCGGAAACAGCTGCTTCAGTGTGAGTGGGCACGTTCCCATTAGACGAGGGGACCTTTCTGCCTCTCCAGGTCGGAGGGTGTTCTCTAACGGGAAACAGCTGCGTCAGTGTGAGTGGGCTAGTTCCCATTAGACGAAAGGACCTTTCTGCTTCTACAGGTCGTAAGGCCGTTTCTCCAATGGGAAATAGGTGTTTCAGTGTGAGTGGGCTAGTTCCCATTAGACAAAAGGACCCTTCTGCCTCTCCAGGTCGGAGGGCCATTTCTCTGATGGGAAATAGCTGCTTCAGTGTGAGTAGGCTAGTTCCCATTAGACGAGGGGACATTTCTGCCTCTCCAGGTCGGAGGGACGTTTCTATAATGGGAAATAGCTGCTTCAGTGTGAGTGGGCTAGTTCCCATTAGACGAGAGGACCTTTCTGTGTCTGCAGGTTAGAGGGCCGTTTCTCTAATGGGAAATAGCTGCTTCAGTGTGAGTGGGCTAGTTCCCATTAGACGAGGGGACATTTCTACCTCTCCAGGTCGGAGTGACGTTTCTATAATGGGAAATAGCTGCTTCAGTGTGAGTGGTCTAGTTCCTATGAGACAAGAGGACCTTTCTGCCTCTCCAGGTCAGAGGGCCATTCCTCCAAAGGGAAATAGCTGCTTTAGTGTGGGTGGGCTAGTTCCCATTAGACAGGGGGACCTTTCTGCCTCTCCAGGCCAGAGGGCAGTTTCTCTAATGGGAAATAGCTGCTCAGTGTGAGTGGGCTAGTTACCATTAGACAAAAGGCCCTTTCTGCCTCTCCAGGTCAGATGGCCGTTCCTCTAAAGGGGAATAGCTGCTTTAGTGTGGGTGGGCTAGTGCCCATTAGACAAGGGGACCTTTCTGCCTCTACAGGCCAGAGGACAGTTTCTCTAATGGGAAATAGCTGCTTCAGTGTGAGTGGGCTAGTTCCCATTAGACAAAAGGATATTTCTGCCTCTCCAGGTCCGAGGGCCGTTTCTCTAATGGGAAATTGCTGCTTCAGTGTGAGCGGGCAAGTTCCCATTAGACGAGGGGACCTTTCTGCCTCTCCAGGTTGGAGGGGTGTTCTCTAACGGGAAACAGCTGCTTCAGTATGAGTGGGCTACTTCCCATTAGACGAAAGGACCTTTCTGCCTTTACAGGTCAGAAGGCCGTTTCTCCAATGGGAAATAAGTGCTTCAGTGTGAGTGGGCTAGTTCCCATTAGACAAAAGGACCTTTCTGCCTCTCCAGGTCGGAGGGCCATTTCTCTGATGGGAAATAGCTGCATCAGTGTGAGTGGTCTAGTTCCCATTAGACAAGGGGACATTTCTGCGTCTCCAGATCGGAGGGACGTTTCTATAATGGGAAATAGCTGCTTCAGTGTGAGTGGTCTAGTTCCCATGAGACAAGAGGATCTTTCTGCCTCTCCAGGTCGGAGGGCCGTTCCTCTAAAGGGAAATAGCTGCTTCAGTGTGGGTGGGCTAGTTCCCATTAGACAAGGGGACCTTTCTGCCTCTCCAGGCCATAGGGCAGTTTCTCTAATGAGAAATAGCTGTTTCAGTGTGAGTGGGCCAGTCGAGAGGATCTTTCTGTCTCTGCAGGTTAGAGGGCCGTTTCTCTAATGGGAAATAGCTGCTTCAGTGTGAGTGGGCTAGTTCCCATTAGACGAGAGGATCTTTCTGTCTCTGCAGGTAAGAGGGCAGTTTCTCTAATGGGAAATAGCTGCTTCAGTGTGAGTGGGCTAGTTCCCATTAGACGAGAGGACCTTTCTGCCTCTCCAGGCCAGAGGGCAGTTTGTCTAATGGGAAATAGCTGCTTCAGTGTGAGTGGGCTAGTTCCCATTAGACGAGAGGATCTTTCGGTCTCTGCAGGCTAGAGGGCCGTTTCTCTAATGGGAAATAGCTGCTTCAGTGTGAGTGGGCTAGTTCCCATTAGACAAGAGGACCTTTCTGCCTCTGCAGGTTAGAGGGCCGTTTCTCTAATGGGAAATAGCTGCTTCAGTGTGAGTGGGCTAGTTCCCATTATACGAGAGGACCTTTCTGTGTCTGCAGGTTAGAGGGCCGTTTCTCTATGGGAAATAGCTGCCTCAGTGTGAGTGGGCTAGTTCCCATTAGACAAGGGGACATTCCTGCCTCTCCAGGTCGGAGTGACGTTTCTATAATGGGAAATAGCTGCTTCAGTGTGAGTGGTCTAGTTCCTATGAGACAAGAGGACCTTTCTGCCTCTCCAGGTCAGAGGGCCGTTCCTCCAAAGGGAAATAGCTGCTTTAGTGTGGGTGGGCTAGTTCCCATTAGACAGGGGGACCTTTCTGCTTCTCCAGGCCAGAGGGCAGTTTCTCTAATGGGAAATAGCTGCTTCAGTGTGAGTGGGCTAGTTACCATTAGACAAAAGGATCTTTCTGCCTCTCTAGGTCAGAGGGCCGTTTCTCTAATGGGAAATTCCTGCTTCAGTGTGAGTGGGCTAGTTCCCATTAGATGAAAGGACCTCTCTGCCTCTCCACGTCGGAGGTTCGTTTTTCTAATGGGAAATAGCTGCTTCAGTGTGAGTGGGCTAGTTCCCATTAGACGAGGGGACCTTTCTATATTCCAGGTCGTAGGGCTGTTTCTCTAACCGGAAACAGCTGCTTCAGTGTGAGTGGGCTTTTTCCCATTAGACGAACGGACCTTTCTACCTCTACAGGTCGGAAGGCCGTTTCTCCAATGGGAAATAGGTGCTTCAGCGTGAGTGTGCTAGTTCCCATTAGACAAAAAGACCTTTCTGCCTCTCCAGGTCAGAGGGATGTTTCTATAATGGGAAATAGCTGCTTCAGTGTGAGTGGTCTAGTTCCCATGAGACGAGAGGACCTTTCTGCCTCTCCAGGTCGGAGGGCCGTTCCTCTAAAGGGAAATAGCTGCTTCAGTGTGGGTGGGCTAGTTCCCATTAGACAAGGGGACTTTTCTGCTTCTCCAGGCCAGAGGGCAGTTTCTCTAATGGGAAATAGCTGCTTCAGTGTAAGTGGGCTAATTCCCATTAGACGAGAGGACCTTTCTGTCTCTGCAGGTTAGAGGGCCGTTTCTCTAATGGGAAATAGCTGCTTCAGTGTCAGTGGGCTAGTTCCCATTAGACAAGAGGACCTCTCTGCCTCTGCAGGTTAGAGGGCCGTTTCTCTAATGGGAAATAGCTGCTTCAGTGTGAGTGGGCTAGCTCCCATTAGACGAGAGGCCCTTTCTGCCTCTCCAGGTCAGAGGGCCGTTTCTCTAATGGGAAATAGCTGCGTCAGTGTGAGTGGGCTTGTTCCCATTAGACAAAAGGACCTTTCTGCCTCTCCAGGTCAGAGGGACGTTTCTCTAATGGGAAATAGCTGCTTCAGTGTGAGTGGGCTAGTTCCCATTAGACAAAAAGATCGTTCTGCCTCTCCAGGTCAGAGGGCCGTTTCTCTAATGGGAAATTGCTGCTTCAGTGTGAGTGGGCTAGTTCCCATTAGATGAAAGGACCTCTCTGCCTCTCCACGTCGGAGGTTCGTTTCTCTAATGGGAAATAGCTGCTTCAGTGTGAGTGGGCTAGTTCCCATTAGACGAGGGGACCTTTCTATATTCCAGGTCGTAAGGCCGTTTCTCTAACCGGAAACAGCTGCTTCAGTGTGAGTGGGCACGTTCCCATTAGACGAGGGGACCTTTCTGCCTCTTCAGGTCAGAGGGGTGTTCTCTAACGGGAAACAGCTGCTTCAGTGTGAGTGGGCTTTTTCCCATTAGACGAACGGACCTTTCTACCTCTACAGGTCGGAAGGCCGTTTCTCCAATGGGAAATAGGTGCTTCAGTGTGAGTGGGCTAGTTCCCATTAGACAAAAGGACCTTTCTGCCTCTCCAGGTCGGAGGGCCATTTCTCTGATGGGAAATAGCTGCTTCAGTGTGAGTGGGCTAGTTCCCATTAGAAGAGGGGACATTTCTGAGTCTCCAGGTCGGAGGGACGTTTCTATAATGGGAAATAGCTGCTTCAGTGTGAGTGGTCTAGTTCCCATGAGAGGAGAGGACCTTTCTGCCTCTCCAGGTCAGAGGGCCGTTCCTCTAAAGGGAAATAGCTGCTTCAGTGTAAGTGGGCTAATTCCCATTAGACAAGAGGACCTTTCTATCTTTACAGGTCGTAGGGCCGTTTCTCTAACCTGAAACAGCTGCTTCAGTGTGAGTGGGCACGTTCCCATTAGACGAGGGGACCTTTCTCCCTCTCCAGGTCGGAGGGGTGTTCTCTAACGGAAACAGCTGCTTCAGTGTGAGTGGGCTAGTTCGCATTAGACAAAAGGACCTTTCTGCCTCTACAGGTCGGAAGGCCGTTTCTCCAATGGGAAATAGGTGCTTCAGTGTCAGTGGGCTAGTTCCCATTAGACAAAAGGACCTTTCTGCCTCTCCAGGCCAGAGGGCAGTTTCTATAATGGGAAATAGCTGCTTCATTGTGAGTGGTCTAGTTCCCATGAGACGAGAGGACCTTTCTGCCTCTGCAGGTTAGAGTGCTGTTTCTCTAATGGGAAATAGCTGCTTCAGTGGGAGTGGGCTAGCTCCCATTAGACGAGAGGCCCTTTCTGCCTCTCCAGGTCAGAGGGCCATTTCTCTAATGGGAAATAGCTGCGTCAGTGTGAGTGGGCTAGTTCCTATTAGACAAAAGGACCTTTCTGCCTCTCCAGGTCAGGGGGACGTTTCTCTAATGGGAAATAGCTGCTTCAGTGTTTGTGGGCTAGTTCCCATTAGACAAGAGGACCTGTTCTGCCTCTCCAGGTCGGAGGGCCGTTTCACTAATGGGAAATAGCTGCTTCAGTGTGAATAGGGTAGCTCCCAATAGACGGAAGGACCTTTCTGCCTCTCCAGGTCAGAGGGCCGTTTCTCTAATGGGAAATTCCTGCTTCAGTGTGAGTGGGCTAGTTCCCATTAGATGAAAGGACCTCTCTGCCTCTCCACGTCGGAGGTTCGTTTCTCTAATGGGAAATAGCTGCTTCAGTGTGAGTGGGCTAGTTCCCATTAGACGAGGGGACCTTTCTATATTCCAGGTCGTAGGGCCGTTTCTCTAACCGGAAACAGCTGCTTCAGTGTGAGTGGGCTTTTTCCCATTAGACGAACGGACCTTTCTACCTCTACAGGTCGGAAGGCCGTTTCTCCAATGGGAAATAGGTGCTTCAGTGTGAGTGGGCTAGTTCCCATTAGACAAAAGGACCTTTCTGCCTCTCCAGGTCGGAGGGCCATTTCTCTGATGGGAAATAGCTGCTTCAGTGTGAGTGGGCTAGTTCCCATTAGACGAGTGGACCTTTCTGTGTCTGCAGGTTAGAGGGCCGTTTCTCTAATGGGAAATAGCTGCTTCAGTGTGAGTGGGCTAGTTCCCATTAGACAAGATGACCTTTCTGCCTCTGCAGGTTAGAGGGCCGTTTCTCTAATGGGAAATAGCTGATTCAGTGTGAGTGGGCTAGTTCCCATTAGACGAGTGGACCTTTCTGTGTCTGCAGGTTAGAGGGCCATTTCTCTAATGGGAAATAGCTGCTTCAGTGTGAGTGGGCTAGTTCCCATTAGACGAGGGGACATTTCTGCCTCTCCAGGTCGGAGTGACGTTTCTATAATGGGAAATAGCTGCTTCAGTGTGAGTGGTCTAGTTCCTATGAGACAAGAGGACCTTTCTGCCTCTCCAGGTCAGAGGGCCGTTCCTCCAAAGGGAAATAGCTGCTTTAGTGTGGGTGGGCTAGTTCCCATTAGACAGGGGGACCTTTCTGCTTCTCCAGGCCAGAGGGCAGTTTCTCTAATGGGAAATAGCTGCTTCAGTGTGAGTGGGCTAGTTACCATTAGACAAAAGGATCTTTCTGCCTCTCTAGGTCAGAGGGCCGTTTCTCTAATGGGAAATTCCTGCTTCAGTGTGAGTGGGCTAGTTCCCATTAGATGAAAGGACCTCTCTGCCTCTCCACGTCGGAGGTTCGTTTCTCTAATGGGAAATAGCTGCTTCAGTGTGAGTGGGCTAGTTCCCATTAGACGAGGGGACCTTTCTATATTCCAGGTCGTAGGGCTGTTTCTCTAACCGGAAACAGCTGCTTCAGTGTGAGTGGGCTTTTTCCCATTAGACGAACGGACCTTTCTACCTCTACAGGTCGGAAGGCCGTTTCTCCAATGGGAAATAGGTGCTTCAGCGTGAGTGTGCTAGTTCCCATTAGACAAAAAGACCTTTCTGCCTCTCCAGGTCAGAGGGATGTTTCTATAATGGGAAATAGCTGCTTCAGTGTGAGTGGTCTAGTTCCCATGAGACGAGAGGACCTTTCTGCCTCTCCAGGTCGGAGGGCCGTTCCTCTAAAGGGAAATAGCTGCTTCAGTGTGGGTGGGCTAGTTCCCATTAGACAAGGGGACTTTTCTGCTTCTCCAGGCCAGAGGGCAGTTTCTCTAATGGGAAATAGCTGCTTCAGTGTAAGTGGGCTAATTCCCATTAGACGAGAGGACCTTTCTGTGTCTGCAGGTTAGAGGACCGTTTCTCTAATGGGAAATAGCTGCTTCAGTGTGAGTGGGCTAGTTCCCATTAGACGAGGGGACATTTCTGCCTCTCCAGGTCGGAGTGACGTTTCTATAATGGGAAATAGCTGCTTCAGTGTGAGTGGTCTAGTTCCTATGAGACAAGAGGACCTTTCTGCCTCTCCAGGTCAGAGGGCCGTTCCTCCAAAGGGAAATAGCTGCTTTAGTGTGGGTGGGCTAGTTCCCATTAGACAGGGGGACCTTTCTGCTTCTCCAGGCCAGAGGGCAGTTTCTCTAATGGGAAATAGCTGCTTCAGTGTGAGTGGGCTAGTTACCATTAGACAAAAGGACCTTTCTGCCTCTCTAGGTCAGAGGGCCGTTTCTCTAATGGGAAATTCCTGCTTCAGTGTGAGTGGGCTAGTTCCCATTAGATGAAAGGACCTCTCTGCCTCTCCACGTCGGAGGTTCGTTTCTCTAATGGGAAATAGCTGCTTCAGTGTGAGTGGGCACGTTCCCATTAGACGAGGGGACCTTTCTATATTCCAGGTCGTAGGGCCGTTTCTCTAACCGGAAACAGCTGCTTCAGTGTGAGTGGGCTTTTTCCCATTAGACGAACGGACCTTTCTACCTCTACAGGTCGGAAGGCCGTTTCTCCAATGGGAAATAGGTGCTTCAGCGTGAGTGTGCTAGTTCCCATTAGACAAAAAGACCTTTCTGCCTCTCCAGGTCAGAGGGACGTTTCTATAATGGGAAATAGCTGCTTCAGTGTGAGTGGTCTAGTTCCCATGAGACGAGAGGACCTTTCTGCCTCTCCAGGTCAGAGGGCCGTTCCTCTAAAGGGAAATAGCTCCTTCAGTGTGGGTGGGCTAGTTCCCATTAGACAAGGGGACTTTTCTGCTTCTCCAGGCCAGAGGGCAGTTTCTCTAATAGGAAATAGCTGCTTCAGTGTAAGTGGGCTAATACCCATTAGACGAGAGGACCTTTCTGTCTCTGCAGGTTAGAGGGCCGTTTCTCTAATGGGAAATAGCTGCTTCAGTGTCAGTGGGCTAGTTCCCATTAGACAAGAGGACCTCTCTGCCTCTGCAGGTTAGAGGGCCGTTTCTCTAATGGGAAATAGCTGCTTCAGTGTGAGTGGGCTAGCTCCCATTAGAAGAGAGGCCCTTTCTGCCTCTCCAGGTCAGAGGGCCATTTCTCTAATGGGAAATAGCTGCGTCAGTGTGAGTGGGCTTGTTCCCATTAGACAAAAGGACCTTTCTGCCTCTCCAGGTCAGAGGGACGTTTCTCTAATGGGAAATAGCTGCTTCAGTGTGAGTGGGCTAGTTCCCATTAGACAAAAGGATCGTTCTGCCTCTCCAGGTCAGAGGGCCGTTTCTCTAATGGGAAATTGCTGCTTCAGTGTGAGTGGGCTAGTTCCCATTAGATGAAAGGACCTCTCTGCCTCTCCACGTCGGAGGTTCGTTTCTCTAATGGGAAATAGCTGCTTCAGTGTGAGTGGGCTAGTTCCCATTAGACGAGGGGACCTTTCTATATTCCAGGTCGTAAGGCTGTTTCTCTAACCGGAAACAGCTGCTTCAGTGTGAGTGGGCACGTTCCCATTAGACGAGGGGACCTTTCTGCCTCTCCAGGTCAGAGGGGTGTTCTCTAACGGGAAACAGCTGCTTCAGTGTGAGTGGGCTTTTTCCCATTAGACGAACTGACCTTTCTACCTCTACAGGTCGGAAGGCCGTTTCTCCAATGGGAAATAGGTGCTTCAGTGTGAGTGGGCTAGTTCCCATTAGACAAAAGGGCCTTTCTGCTTCTCCAGGTCGGAGGGCCATTTCTCTGATGGGAAATAGCTGCTT
The DNA here is from genome assembly GCF_040938575.1 of Ambystoma mexicanum. NCBI lineage: Eukaryota > Metazoa > Chordata > Amphibia > Caudata > Ambystomatidae > Ambystoma > Ambystoma mexicanum. The sequence continues at coordinate 234,739,637 of NC_090926.1, read as the reverse complement.
CAGTGTGAGTGGGCTAGTTCCCATTAGAAGAGGGGACATTTCTGAGTCTCCAGGTCGGAGGGACGTTTCTATAATGGGAAATAGCTGCTTCAGTGTGAGTGGTCTAGTTCCCATGAGACGAGAGGACCTTTCTGCCTCTCCAGGTCGGAGGGCCGTTCCTCTAAAGGGAAATAGCTGCTTCAGTGTGGGTGGGCTAGTTCCCATTAGACAAGGGGACTTTTCTGCTTCTCCAGGCCAGAGGGCAGTTTCTCTAATGGGAAATAGCTGCTTCAGTGTAAGTGGGCTAATTCCCATTAGACGAGAGGACCTTTCTATCTTTACAGGTCGTAGGGCCGTTTCTCTAACCTGAAACAGCTGCTTCAGTGTGAGTGGGCACGTTCCCATTAGACGAGGGGACCTTTCTCCCTCTCCAGGTCGGAGGGGTGTTCTCTAACGGAAACAGCTGCTTCAGTGTGAGTGGGCTAGTTCGCATTAGACAAAAGGACCTTTCTGCCTCTACAGGTCGGAAGGCCGTTTCTCCAATGGGAAATAGGTGCTTCAGTGTCAGTGGGCTAGTTCCCATTAGACAAAAGGACCTTTCTGCCTCTCCAGGCCAGAGGGCAGTTTCTATAATGGGAAATAGCTGCTTCATTGTGAGTGGTCTAGTTCCCATGAGACGAGAGGACCTTTCTGCCTCTGCAGGTTAGAGTGCCGTTTCTCTAATGGGAAATAGCTGCTTCAGTGGGAGTGGGCTAGCTCCCATTAGACGAGAGGCCCTTTCTGCCTCTCCAGGTCAGAGGGCCATTTCTCTAATGGGAAATAGCTGCGTCAGTGTGAGTGGGCTAGTTCCTATTAGACAAAAGGACCTTTCTGCCTCTCCAGGTCAGAGGGACGTTTCTCTAATGGGAAATAGCTGCTTCAGTGTTAGTGGGCTAGTTCCCATTAGACAAGAGGACCTGTTCTGCCTCTCCAGGTCGGAGGGCCGTTTCACTAATGGGAAATAGCTGCTTCAGTGTGAATAGGCTAGCTCCCAATAGACGGAAGGACCTTTCTGCCTCTCCAGGTCAGAGGGCCGTTTCTCGAATGGGAAATAACTGCTTCAGTGTGAGTGGGCTAGTTCCCATAAGACGAGGGGACCATTTTGCCTCTCCAGGTCGAAGGGCCGTTTCTCTAATAGAAAATAGCTGCTTCAGTGTGAGTGGGCTAGTTCCCATTAGAGGAGGGGACGTTTCTGCCTCTCATGGTCAGAAGGCCATTTCTCTAATGGGAATAGCTGCTTCAGTGTGAGTGGGCTAGTTCCCATTAGACGAGAGGACCTTTCTGCCTCTCCAGATCGGAGGGCCGTTTCTCTAATGGGAAATAGTTGCTTCACTGTGAGTGGGCTAGTTCCCATTAGACAGGGGGACCTTTCTGCCTCTCCAGGTCGGGGGCCGTTTCTCTAATGGGAAATAGCTGCTTCAGTGTGGGTGGGCTAGTTCCCATTAGACAAAAGGACCTTTCTGCCTCTCCAGGTCGGAGGGCCGTTTCTCTAATGGGAAATAGCTGCTTCAGTGTGAGTGGGCTAGTTCCCATTATACAAAGGGACCTTTCTGCTTCTGCAGGTCGGAGGGCCATTTCTCTAATGAGAAATAGCTGATTCAGTGTGAGTAGGCTAGTTTCCATTAGACGAGAGGACTTTTCTGCCTCTCCAGTTTGGAGGGCCGTTTCTCTAATTGGAAAGAGCTGCTTCAGTGTGAGTGGAATAGTTTCCATTAGATGAAAAGGACATTTTTACTTCTCCAGGTTGGAGTGCCGGTTCTCTAATGGGAAATAGCTGCTTCAGTGTGAGTGGGCTAGTTCCCATATACGAGGGGACATTTCTGTCTCTCCAGGTCAGAGTGACGTTTCTATAATGGGAAATAGCTGCTTCAGTGTGAGTGGTCTAGTTCCCATGAGACGAGAGGACCTTTCTGCCTCTCCAGGTCAGAGGGCCGTTCCTCTAAAGGGAAATAGCTGCTTTAGTGTGGGTGGGTGGGCTAGTTCCCATTAGACAAGGGGACCTTTCTGCCTCTCCAGGCCAGAGGGCAGTTTCTCTAATGGGAAATAGGGGCTTCAGTGTGAGTGGGTTAGTGCCCATTAGATGAAAGGACCTCTCTGCCTTTCCACGTCGGAGGTTTGTTTCTCAATTGGGAAATAGCTGCTTCAGTGTGAGTGGGCTTGTTCCCATTAGACGAGGGGACCTTTCTATCTTTCCAGGTCGTAGGGCCATTTCTCTTACCGGAAACAGCTGCTTCAGTGTGAGTGGGCATGTTCCCATTAGACGAGGGGACCTTTCTGCCTCTCCAGGCCCGAGGGTGTTCTCTAACGGGAAACAGCTGCGTCAGTGTGAGTGGGCTAGTTCCCATTAGACGAAAGGACCTTTCTGCCTCTACAGGTCGTAAGGCCGTTTCTCCAATGGGAAATAGGTGTTTCAGTGTGAGTGGGCTAGTTCCCATTAGACAAAAGGATCCTTCTGCCTCTCCAGGTCGGAGGGCCATTTCTCTGATAGGAAATAGCTGCTTCAGTGTGAGTAGGCTAGTTCCCATTAGACGAGGGGACATTTCTGCCTCTCCAGGTCGGAGGGACGTTTCTATAATGGGAAATAGCTGCTTCAGTGTGAGTGGGCTAGTTCCAATTAGACAAGAGGACCTTTCTGTGTCTGCAGGTTAGAGGGCCGTTTCTCTAATGGGAAATAGCTGCTTCAGTGTGAGTGGGCTAGTTCCCATTAGACGAGGGGACATTTCTGCCTCTCCAGGTCTGAGTGACGTTTCTATAATGGGAAATAGCTGCTTCAGTGTGAGTGGTCTAGTTCCTATGAGACAAGAGGACCTTTCTGTCTCTCCAGGTCAGAGGGCCGTTCCTCCAAAGGGAAATAGCTGCTTTAGTGTGGGTGGGCTAGTTCCCATTAGACAGGGGGACCTTTCTGCCTCTCCAGGCCAGAGGGCAGTTTCTCTAATGGGAAATAGCTGCTTCAGTGTGAGTGGGCTAGTTACCATTAGACAAAAGGCCCTTTCTGCCTCTCCAGGTCAGATGGCCGTTCCTCTAAAGGGAAATAGCTGCTTTAGTGTGGGTGGGCTAGTTCCCATTAGACAAGGGGACCTGTCTGCCTCTCCAGGCCAGAGGACAGTTTCTCTAATGGGAAATAGCTGCTTCAGTGTGAGTGGGCTAGTTCCCATTAGACAAAAGGATCTTTCTGCCTCTCCAGGTCCAAGGGCCGTTTCTCTAATGGGAAATTGCTGCTTCAGTGTGAGCGGGCAAGTTCCCATTAGACGAGGGGACCTTTCTGCCTCTCCAGGTTGGAGGGGTGTTCTCTAACGGGAAACAGCTGCTTCAGTGTGAGTGGGCTAGTTCCCATTAGACGAAAGGACCTTTCTGCCTTTACAGGTCGGAAGGCCGTTTCTCCAATGGGAAATAAGTGCTTCAGTGTGAGTGGGCTAGTTCCCATTAGACAAAAGGACCTTTCTGCCTCTCCAGGTCGGAGGGCCATTTCTCTGATGGGAAATAGCTGCTTCAGTGTGAGTGGGCTAGTTCCCATTAGACAAGGGGACATTTCTGCGCCTCCAGGTCGGAGGGACGTTTCTATAATGGGAAATAGCTGCTTCAGTGTGAGTGGTCTAGTTCCCATGAGACAAGAGGACCTTTCTGCCTCTCCAGGTCGGAGGGCCGTTCCTCTAAAGGGAAATAGCTGCTTCAGTGTGGGTGGGCTAGTTCCCATTAGACAAGGGGACCTTTCTGCCTCTCCAGGCCATAGGGCAGTTTCTCTAATGAGAAATAGCTGTTTCAGTGTGAGTGGGCTAGTCGAGAGGATCTTTCTGTCTCTGCAGGTTAGAGGGCCGTTTCTCTAATGGGAAATAGCTGCTTCAGTCTGAGTGGGCTAGTTCCCATTAGACGAGAGGATCTTTCTGTCTCTGCAGGTAAGAGGGCAGTTTCTCTAATGGGAAATAGCTGCTTCAGTGTGAGTGGGCTAGTTCCCATTAGACGAGAGGACCTTTCTGCCTCTCCAGGCCAGAGGGCAGTTTGTCTAATGGGAAATAGCTGCTTCAGTGTGAGTGGGCTAGTTCCCATTAGACGAGAGGATCTTTCGGTCTCTGCAGGCTAGAGGGCCGTTTCTCTAATGGGAAATAGCTGCTTCAGTGTGAGTGGGCTAGTTCCCATTAGACAAGAGGACCTTTCTGCCTCTGCAGGTTAGAGGGCCGTTTCTCTAATGGGAAATAGCTGCTTCAGTGTGAGTGGGCTAGTTCCCATTAGACGAGAGGACCTTTCTGTGTCTGCAGGTTAGAGGGCCGTTTCTCTAATGGGAAATAGCTGCTTCAGTGTGAGTGGGCTAGTTCCCATTAGACGAGGGGACATTTCTGCCTCTCCAGGTCGGAGTGACGTTTCTATAATGGGAAATAGCTGCTTCAGTGTGAGTGGTCTAGTTCCTATGAGACAAGAGGACCTTTCTGCCCCTCCAGGTCAGAGGGCCGTTCCTCCAAAGGGAAATAGCTGCGTTAGTGTGGGTGGGCTAGTTCCCATTAGACAGGGGGACCTTTCTGCCTCTCCAGGCCAGAGGGCAGTTTCTCTAATGGGAAATAGCTGCTTCAGTGTGAGTGGGCTAGTTACCATTAGACAAAAGGACCTTTCTGCCTCTCCAGGTCAGATGGCCGTTCCTCTAAAGGGAAATAGCTGCTTTAGTGTGGGTGGGCTAGTCCCCATTAGACAAGGGGACCTTTCTGCCTCTCCAGGCCAGAGGACAGTTTCTGTAATAGGAAATAGCTGCTTCAGTGTGAGTGGGCTAGTTCCCATTAGACAAAAGGATCTTTCTGCCACTCCAGGTCCGAGGGCCGTTTCTCTAATGGGAAATTGCTGCTTCAGTGTGAGCGGGCTAGTTCCCATTAGATGAAAGGACGTCTCTGCCTCTCCACGTCGGAGGATCGCTTCTCTAATGGGAAATAACTGCTTCAGTGTGAGTGGGCTAGTTCCCATTAGACGAGGGGACCTTTCTATCTTTCCAGGTCGTAGGGCCGTTTCTCTAACCGGAAACAGCTGCTTCAGTTTGAGTGGGTACGTTCCCATTAGACGAGGGGACCTTTCTGCCTCTCCAGGTTGGAGGGGTGTTCTCTAACGGGAAACAGCTGCTTTAGTGTGAGTGGGCTAGTTCCCATTAGACGAAAGGACCTTTCTGCCTTTACAGGTCGGAAGGCCGTTTCTCCAATGGGAAATAGGTGCTTCAGTGTGAGTGGGCTAGTTCCCATTAGACAAAAGGACCTTTCTGCCTCTCCAGGTCGGAGGGCCATTTCTCTGATGGGAAATAGCTGCACCAGTGTGAGTGGGCTAGTTCCCATTAGACAAGGGGACATTTCTGTGTCTCCAGGTCGGAGGGACGTTTCTATAATGGGAAATAGCTGCTTCAGTGTGAGTGGTCTAGTTCCCATGAGACAAGAGGACCTTTCTGCCTCTCCAGGTCGGAGGGCCGTTCCTCTAAAGGGAAATAGCTGCTTCAGTGTGGGTGTGCTAGTTCCCATTAGACAAGGGGACCTTTCTGCCTCTCCAGGCCATAGGGCAGTTTCTCTAATGAGAAATAGCTGTTTCAGTGTGAGTGGGCTAGTTCCCATTAGACGGGAGGATCTTTCTGTCTCTGCTGGTTAGATGGCCGTTTCTCTAATGGGAAATAGCTGCTTCAGTGTGAGTGGGCTAGTTCCCATTAGACGAGAGGATCTTTCTGTCTCTGCAGGCTAGAGGGCCGTTTCTCTAATGGGAAATAGCTGCTTCAGTGTGAGTGGGCTAGTTCCCATTAGACAAGACGACCTTTCTGCCTCTGCAGGTTAGAGGGCCGTTTCTCTAATGGGAAATAGCTGCTTCAGTGTGAGTGGGCTAGTTCCCATTAGACGAGTGGACCTTTCTGTGTCTGCAGGTTAGAGGGCCGTTTCTCTAATGGGAAATAGCTGCTTCAGTGTGAGTGGGCTAGTTCCCATTAGACGAGGGGACATTTCTGCCTCTCCAGGTCGGAGTGACGTTTATATAATCCGAAATAGCTGCTTCAGTGTGAGTGGTCTAGTTCCTATGAGACAAGAGGACCTTTCTGCCTCTCCAGGTCAGAGGGCCGTTCCTCCAAAGGGAAATAGCTGCTTTAGTGTGGGTGGGCTAGTTCCCATTAGACAGGGGGAGCTTTCTGCCTCTCCAGGCCAGAGGGCAGTTTCTCTAATGGGAAATAGCTGCTTCAGTGTGAGTGGGCTAGTTACCATTAGACAAAAGGATCTTTCTGCCTCTCTAGGTCAGAGGGCCGTTTCTCTAATGGGAAATTCCTGCTTCAGTGTGAGTGGGCTAGTTCCCATTAGATGAAAGGACCTCTCTGCCTCTCCACGTCGGAGGTTCGTTTCTCTAATGGGAAATAGCTGCTTCAGTGTGAGTGGGCTAGTTCCCATTAGACGAGGGGACCTTTCTATATTCCAGGTCGTAGGGCCGTTTCTCTAACCGGAAACAGCTGCTTCAGTGTGAGTGGGCACGTTCCCATTAGACGAGGGGACCTTTCTGCCTCTCCAGGTCAGAGGGGTGTTCTCTAACGGGAAACAGCTACTTCAGTGTGAATGGGCTTTTTCCCATTAGACGAACGGACCTTTCTACCTCTACAGGTCGGAAGGCCGTTTCTCCAATGGGAAATAGGTGCTTCAGCGTGAGTGTGCTAGTTCCCATTAGACAAAAGGACCTTTCTGCCTCTCCAGGTCGGGGGGACATTTCTATAATGGGAAATAGCTGCTTCAGTGTGAGTGGTCTAGTTCCCATGAGACAAGAGGACCTTTCTGCCTCTCCAGGTCGGAGGGCCGTTCCTCTAAAGGGAAATAGCTGCTTCAGTGTGGGTGGGCTAGTTCCCATTAGACAAGGGGACTTTTCTGCTTCTCCGGGCCAGAGGGCAGTTTCTCTAATGGGAAATAGCTGCTTCAGTGTAAGTGGGCTAATTCCCATTAGACGAGAGGACCTTTCTGTCTCTGCAGGTTAGAGGGCCGTTTCTCTAATGGGAAATAGCTGCGTCAGTGTGAGTGGGCTTGTTCCCATTAGACAAAAGGACCTTTCTGCCTCTCCAGGTCAGAGGGACGTTTCTCTAATGGGAAATAGCTGCTTCAGTGTGAGTGGGCTAGTTCCCATTAGACAAAAGGATCGTTCTGCCTCTCCAGGTCAGAGAGCCGTTTCTCTAATGGGAAATTGCTGCTTCAGTGTGAGTGGGCTAGTTCCCATTAGACGAGGGGACATTTCTATATTCCAGGTCGTAGGGCCGTTTCTCTAACCGGAAACAGCTGCTTCAGTGTGAGTGGGCACGTTCCCATTAGACCAGGGGACCTTTCTGCCTCTTCAGGTCAGAGGGGTGTTCTCTAACGGGAAACAGCTGCTTCAGGGTGAGTGGGCTTTTTCCCATTATACGAACGGACCTTTCTACCTCTACAGGTCGGAAGGCCGTTTCTCCAATGGGAAATAGGTGCTTCAGTGTGAGTGGGCTAGTTCCCATTAGACAAAAGGACCTTTCTGCCTCTCCAGGTCGGAGGGCCATTTCTCTGATGGGAAATAGCTGCTTCAGTGTGAGTGGGCTAGTTCCCATTAGACGAGTGGACCTTTCTGTGTCTGCAGGTTAGAGGGCCGTTTCTCTAATGGGAAATAGCTGCTTCAGTGTGAGTGGGCTAGTTCCCATTAGACAAGATGATCTTTCTGCCTCTGCAGGTTAGAGGGCCGTTTCTCTAATGGGAAATAGCTGCTTCAGTGTGAGTGGGCTAGTTCCCATTAGACGAGTGGACCTTTCTGTGTCTGCAGGTTAGAGGGCCATTTCTCTAATGGGAAATAGCTGCTTCAGTGTGAGTGGGCTAGTTCCCATTAGACGAGGGGACATTTCTGCCTCTCCAGGTCGGAGTGACGTTTCTATAATGGGAAATAGCTGCTTCAGTGTGAATGGTCTAGTTCCTATGAGACAAGAGGACCTTTCTGCCTCTCCAGGTCAGAGGGCCGTTCCTCCAAAGGGAAATAGCTGCTTTAGTGTGGGTGGGCTAGTTCCCATTAGACAGGGGGACCTTTCTGCTTCTCCAGGCCAGAGGGCAGTTTCTCTAATGGGAAATAGCTGCTTCAGTGTGAGTGGGCTAGTTACCATTAGACAAAAGGATCTTTCTGCCTCTCTAGGTCAGAGGGCCGTTTCTCTAATGGGAAATTCCTGCTTCAGTGTGAGTGGGCTAGTTCCCATTAGATGAAAGGACCTCTCTGCCTCTCCACGTCGGAGGTTCGTTTCTCTAATGGGAAATAGCTGCTTCAGTGTGAGTGGGCTAGTTCCCATTAGACGAGGGGACCTTTCTATATTCCAGGTCGTAGGGCCGTTTCTCTAACCGGAAACAGCTGCTTCAGTGTGAGTGGGCTTTTTCCCATTAGACGAACGGACCTTTCTACCTCTACAGGTCGGAAGGCCGTTTCTCCAATGGGAAATAGGTGCTTCAGTGTGAGTGGGCTAGTTCCCATTAGACAAAAGGACCTTTCTGCCTCTCCAGGTCGGAGGGCCATTTCTCTGATGGGAAATAGCTGCTTCAGTGTGAGTGGGCTAGTTCCCATTAGACGAGTGGACCTTTCTGTGTCTGCAGGTTAGAGGGCCGTTTCTCTAATGGGAAATAGCTGCTTCAGTGTGAGTGGGCTAGTTCCCATTAGACAAGATGACCTTTCTGCCTCTGCAGGTTAGAGGGCCGTTTCTCTAATGGGAAATAGCTGATTCAGTGTGAGTGGGCTAGTTCCCATTAGACAAGTGGACCTTTCTGTGTCTGCAGGTTAGAGGGCCATTTCTCTAATGGGAAATAGCTGCTTCAGTGTGAGTGGGCTAGTTCCCATTAGACGAGGGGACATTTCTGCCTCTCCAGGTCGGAGTGACGTTTCTATAATGGGAAATAGCTGCTTCAGTGTGAGTGGTCTAGTTCCTATGAGACAAGAGGACCTTTCTGCCTCTCCAGGTCAGAGGGCCGTTCCTCCAAAGGGAAATAGCTGCTTTAGTGTGGGTGGGCTAGTTCCCATTAGACAGGGGGACCTTTCTGCTTCTCCAGGCCAGAGGGCAGTTTCTCTAATGGGAAATAGCTGCTTCAGTGTGAGTGGGCTAGTTACCATTAGACAAAAGGATCTTTCTGCCTCTCTAGGTCAGAGGGCCGTTTCTCTAATGGGAAATTCCTGCTTCAGTGTGAGTGGGCTAGTTCCCATTAGATGAAAGGACCTCTCTGCCTCTCCACGTCGGAGGTTCGTTTTTCTAATGGGAAATAGCTGCTTCAGTGTGAGTGGGCTAGTTCCCATTAGACGAGGGGACCTTTCTATATTCCAGGTCGTAGGGCTGTTTCTCTAACCGGAAACAGCTGCTTCAGTGTGAGTGGGCTTTTTCCCATTAGACGAACGGACCTTTCTACCTCTACAGGTCGGAAGGCCGTTTCTCCAATGGGAAATAGGTGCTTCAGCGTGAGTGTGCTAGTTCCCATTAGACAAAACGACCTTTCTGCCTCTCCAGGTCAGAGGGATGTTTCTATAATGGGAAATAGCTGCTTCAGTGTGAGTGGTCTAGTTCCCATGAGACGAGAGGACCTTTCTGCCTCTCCAGGTCGGAGGGCCGTTCTTCTAAAGGGAAATAGCTGCTTCAGTGTGGGTGGGCTAGTTCCCATTAGACAACGGGACTTTTCTGCTTCTCCAGGCCAGAGGGCAGTTTCTCTAATGGGAAATAGCTGCTTCAGTGTAAGTGGGCTAATTCCCATTAGACGAGAGGACCTTTCTGTCTCTGCAGGTTAGAGGGCCGTTTCTCTAATGGGAAATAGCTGCTTCAGTGTCAGTGGGCTAGTTCCCATTAGACAAGAGGACCTCTCTGCCTCTGCAGGTTAGAGGGCCGTTTCTCTAATGGGAAATAGCTGCTTCAGTGTGAGTGGGCTAGCTCCCATTAGACGAGAGGCCCTTTCTGCCTCTCCAGGTCAGAGGGCCGTTTCTCTAATGGGAAATAGCTGCGTCAGTGTGAGTGGGCTTGTTCCCATTAGACAAAAGGACCTTTCTGCCTCTCCAGGTCAGAGGGACGTTTCTCTAATGGGAAATAGCTGCTTCAGTGTGAGTGGGCTAGTTCCCATTAGACAAAAAGATCGTTCTGCCTCTCCAGGTCAGAGGGCCGTTTCTCTAATGGGAAATTGCTGCTTCAGTGTGAGTGGGCTAGTTCCCATTAGATGAAAGGACCTCTCTGCCTCTCCACGTCGGAGGTTCGTTTCTCTAATGGGAAATAGCTGCTTCAGTGTGAGTGGGCTAGTTCCCATTAGACGAGGGGACCTTTCTATATTCCAGGTCGTAAGGCCGTTTCTCTAACCGGAAACAGCTGCTTCAGTGTGAGTGGGCACGTTCCCATTAGACGAGGGGACCTTTCTGCCTCTTCAGGTCAGAGGGGTGTTCTCTAACGGGAAACAGCTGCTTCAGTGTGAGTGGGCTTTTTCCCATTAGACGAACGGACCTTTCTACCTCTACAGGTCGGAAGGCCGTTTCTCCACTGGGAAATAGGTGCTTCAGTGTGAGTGGGCTAGTTCCCATTAGACAAAAGGACCTTTCTGCCTCTCCAGGTCGGAGGGCCATTTCTCTGATGGGAAATAGCTGCTTCAGTGTGAGTGGGCTAGTTCCCATTAGAAGAGGGGACATTTCTGAGTCTCCAGGTCGGAGGGACGTTTCTATAATGGGAAATAGCTGCTTCAGTGTGAGTGGTCTAGTTCCCATGAGAGGAGAGGACCTTTCTGCCTCTCCAGGTCAGAGGGCCGTTCCTCTAAAGGGAAATAGCTGCTTTAGTGTAAGTGGGCTAATTCCCATTAGACGAGAGGACCTTTCTATCTTTACAGGTCGTAGGGCCGTTTCTCTAACCTGAAACAGCTGCTTCAGTGTGAGTGGGCACGTTCCCATTAGACGAGGGGACCTTTCTCCCTCTCCAGGTCGGAGGGGTGTTCTCTAACGGAAACAGCTGCTTCAGTGTGAGTGGGCTAGTTCGCATTAGACAAAAGGACCTTTCTGCCTCTACAGGTCGGAAGGCCGTTTCTCCAATGGGAAATAGGTGCTTCAGTGTCAGTGGGCTAGTTCCCATTAGACAAAAGGACCTTTCTGCCTCTCCAGGCCAGAGGGCAGTTTCTATAATGGGAAATAGCTGCTTCATTGTGAGTGGTCTAGTTCCCATGAGACGAGAGGACCTTTCTGCCTCTGCAGGTTAGAGTGCTGTTTCTCTAATGGGAAATAGCTGCTTCAGTGGGAGTGGGCTAGCTCCCATTAGACGAGAGGCCCTTTCTGCCTCTCCAGGTCAGAGGGCCATTTCTCTAATGGGAAATAGCTGCGTCAGTGTGAGTGGGCTAGTTCCTATTAGACAAAAGGACCTTTCTGCCTCTCCAGGTCAGGGGGACGTTTCTCTAATGGGAAATAGCTGCTTCAGTGTTTGTGGGCTAGTTCCCATTAGACAAGAGGACCTGTTCTGCCTCTCCAGGTCGGAGGGCCGTTTCACTAATGGGAAATAGCTGCTTCAGTGTGAATAGGGTAGCTCCCAATAGACGGAAGGACCTTTCTGCCTCTCCAGGTCAGAGGGCCGTTTCTCGAATGGGAAATAACTGCTTCAGTGTGAGTGGGCTAGTTCCTATAAGACGAGGGGACCATTTTGCCTCTCCAGGTCGAAGGGCCGTTTCTCTAATAGAAAATAGCTGCTTCAGTGTGAGTGGGCTAGTTCCCATTAGAGGAGGGGACGTTTCTGCCTCTCATGGTCAGAAGGCCATTTCTCTAATGGGAATAGCTGCTTCAGTGTGAGTGGGCTAGTTCCCATTAGACGAGAGGACCTTTCTGCCTCTCCAGATCGGAGGGCCGTTTCTCTAATGGGAAATAGTTGCTTCACTGTGAGTGGGCTAGTTCCCATTAGACAGGGGGACCTTTCTGCCTCTCAAGGTCGGGGGCCGTTTCTCTAATGGGAAATAGCTGCTTCAGTGTGGGTGGGCTAGTTCCCATTAGACAAAAGGACCTTTCTGCCTCTCCAGGTCGGAGGGCCGTTTCTCTAATGGGAAATAGCTGCTTCAGTGTGAGTGGGCTAGTTCCCATTATACAAAGGGACCTTTCTGCTTCTGCAGGTCGGAGGGCCATTTCTCTAATGAGAAATAGCTGATTCAGTGTGAGTAGGCTAGTTTCCATTAGACAAGAGGACTTTTCTGCCTCTCCAGTTTGGAGGGCCGTTTCTCTAATTGGAAATAGCTGCTTCAGTGTGAGTGGAATAGTTTCCATTAGATGAAAAGGACATTTTTACTTCTCCAGGTTGGAGTGCCGGTTCTCTAATGGGAAATAGCTGCTTCAGTGTGAGTGGGCTAGTTCCCATATACGAGGGGACATTTCTGTCTCTCCAGGTCAGAGTGACGTTTCTATAATGGGAAATAGCTGCTTCAGTGTGAGTGGTCTAGTTCCCATGAGACGAGAGGACCTTTCTGCCTCTCCAGGTCAGAGGGCCGTTCCTCTAAAGGGAAATAGCTGCTTTAGTGTGGGTGGGCTAGTTCCCATTAGACAAGGGGACCTTTCTGCCTCTCCAGGCCAGAGGGCAGTTTCTCTAATGGGAAATAGGGGCTTCAGTGTGAGTGGGTTAGTTCCCATTAGATGAAAGGACCTCTCTGCCTTTCCACGTCAGAGGTTTGTTTCTCTAATGGGAAATAGCTGCTTCAGTGTGAGTGGGCTTGTTCCTATTAGACGAGGGGACCTTTCTATCTTTCCAGGTCGTAGGGCCATTTCTCTTACCGGAAACAGCTGCTTCAGTGTGAGTGGGCACGTTCCCATTAGACGAGGGGACATTTCTGCCTCTCCAGGTCGGAGGGACGTTTCTATAATGGGAAATAGCTGCTTCAGTGTGAGTGGGCTAGTTCCCATTAGACGAGAGGACCTTTCTGTGTCTGCAGGTTAGAGGGCCGTTTCTCTAATGGGAAATAGCTGCTTCAGTGTGAGTGGGCTAGTTCCCATTAGACGAGGGGACATTTCTACCTCTCCAGGTCGGAGTGACGTTTCTATAATGGGAAATAGCTGCTTCAGTGTGAGTGGTCTAGTTCCTATGAGACAAGAGGACCTTTCTGCCTCTCCAGGTCAGAGGGCCATTCCTCCAAAGGGAAATAGCTGCTTTAGTGTGGGTGGGCTAGTTCCCATTAGACAGGGGGACCTTTCTGCCTCTCCAGGCCAGAGGGCAGTTTCTCTAATGGGAAATAGCTGCTCAGTGTGAGTGGGCTAGTTACCATTAGACAAAAGGCCATTTCTGCCTCTCCAGGTCAGATGGCCGTTCCTCTAAAGGGGAATAGCTGCTTTAGTGTGGGTGGGCTAGTTCCCATTAGACAAGGGGACCTTTCTGCCTCTCCAGGCCAGAGGACAGTTTCTCTAATGGGAAATAGCTGCTTCAGTGTGAGTGGGCTAGTTCCCATTAGACAAAAGGATCTTTCTGCCTCTCCAGGTCCGAGGGCCGTTTCTCTAATGGGAAATTGCTGCTTCAGTGTGAGCGGGCAAGTTCCCATTAGACGAGGGGACCTTTCTGCCTCTCCAGGTTGGAGGGGTGTTCTCTAACGGGAAACAGCTGCTTCAGTATGAGTGGGCTAGTTCCCATTAGACGAAAGGACCTTTCTGCCTTTACAGGTCAGAAGGCCGTTTCTCCAATGGGAAATAAGTGCTTCAGTGTGAGTGGGCTAGTTCCCATTAGACAAAAGGACCTTTCTGCCTCTCCAGGTCGGAGGGCCATTTCTCTGATGGGAAATAGCTGCATCAGTGTGAGTGGTCTAGTTCCCATTAGACAAGGGGACATTTCTGCGTCTCCAGATCGGAGGGACGTTTCTATAATGGGAAATAGCTGCTTCAGTGTGAGTGGTCTAGTTCCCATGAGACAAGAGGATCTTTCTGCCTCTCCAGGTCGGAGGGCCGTTCCTCTAAAGGGAAATAGCTGCTTCAGTGTGGGTGGGCTAGTTCCCATTAGACAAGGGGACCTTTCTGCCTCTCCAGGCCATAGGGCAGTTTCTCTAATGAGAAATAGCTGTTTCAGTGTGAGTGGGCCAGTCGAGAGGATCTTTCTGTCTCTGCAGGTTAGAGGGCCGTTTCTCTAATGGGAAATAGCTGCTTCAGTGTGAGTGGGCTAGTTCCCATTAGACGAGAGGATCTTTCTGTCTCTGCAGGTAAGAGGGCAGTTTCTCTAATGGGAAATAGCTGCTTCAGTGTGAGTGGGCTAGTTCCCATTAGACGAGAGGACCTTTCTGCCTCTCCAGGCCAGAGGGCAGTTTGTCTAATGGGAAATAGCTGCTTCAGTGTGAGTGGGCTAGTTCCCATTAGACGAGAGGATCTTTCGGTCTCTGCAGGCTAGAGGGCCGTTTCTCTAATGGGAAATAGCTGCTTCAGTGTGAGTGGGCTAGTTCCCATTAGACAAGAGGACCTTTCTGCCTCTGCAGGTTAGAGGGCCGTTTCTCTAATGGGAAATAGCTGCTTCAGTGTGAGTGGGCTAGTTCCCATTATACGAGAGGACCTTTCTGTGTCTGCAGGTTAGAGGGCCGTTTCTCTATGGGAAATAGCTGCCTCAGTGTGAGTGGGCTAGTTCCCATTAGACAAGGGGACATTCCTGCCTCTCCAGGTCGGAGTGACGTTTCTATAATGGGAAATAGCTGCTTCAGTGTGAGTGGTCTAGTTCCTATGAGACAAGAGGACCTTTCTGCCTCTCCAGGTCAGAGGGCCGTTCCTCCAAAGGGAAATAGCTGCTTTAGTGTGGGTGGGCTAGTTCCCATTAGACAGGGGGACCTTTCTGCTTCTCCAGGCCAGAGGGCAGTTTCTCTAATGGGAAATAGCTGCTTCAGTGTGAGTGGGCTAGTTACCATTAGACAAAAGGATCTTTCTGCCTCTCTAGGTCAGAGGGCCGTTTCTCTAATGGGAAATTCCTGCTTCAGTGTGAGTGGGCTAGTTCCCATTAGATGAAAGGACCTCTCTGCCTCTCCACGTCGGAGGTTCGTTTTTCTAATGGGAAATAGCTGCTTCAGTGTGAGTGGGCTAGTTCCCATTAGACGAGGGGACCTTTCTATATTCCAGGTCGTAGGGCTGTTTCTCTAACCGGAAACAGCTGCTTCAGTGTGAGTGGGCTTTTTCCCATTAGACGAACGGACCTTTCTACCTCTACAGGTCGGAAGGCCGTTTCTCCAATGGGAAATAGGTGCTTCAGCGTGAGTGTGCTAGTTCCCATTAGACAAAAAGACCTTTCTGCCTCTCCAGGTCAGAGGGATGTTTCTATAATGGGAAATAGCTGCTTCAGTGTGAGTGGTCTAGTTCCCATGAGACGAGAGGACCTTTCTGCCTCTCCAGGTCGGAGGGCCGTTCCTCTAAAGGGAAATAGCTGCTTCAGTGTGGGTGGGCTAGTTCCCATTAGACAAGGGGACTTTTCTGCTTCTCCAGGCCAGAGGGCAGTTTCTCTAATGGGAAATAGCTGCTTCAGTGTAAGTGGGCTAATTCCCATTAGACGAGAGGACCTTTCTGTCTCTGCAGGTTAGAGGGCCGTTTCTCTAATGGGAAATAGCTGCTTCAGTGTCAGTGGGCTAGTTCCCATTAGACAAGAGGACCTCTCTGCCTCTGCAGGTTAGAGGGCCGTTTCTCTAATGGGAAATAGCTGCTTCAGTGTGAGTGGGCTAGCTCCCATTAGACGAGAGGCCCTTTCTGCCTCTCCAGGTCAGAGGGCCGTTTCTCTAATGGGAAATAGCTGCGTCAGTGTGAGTGGGCTTGTTCCCATTAGACAAAAGGACCTTTCTGCCTCTCCAGGTCAGAGGGACGTTTCTCTAATGGGAAATAGCTGCTTCAGTGTGAGTGGGCTAGTTCCCATTAGACAAAAAGATTGTTCTGCCTCTCCAGGTCAGAGGGCCGTTTCTCTAATGGGAAATTGCTGCTTCAGTGTGAGTGGGCTAGTTCCCATTAGATGAAAGGACCTCTCTGCCTCTCCACGTCGGAGGTTCGTTTCTCTAATGGGAAATAGCTGCTTCAGTGTGAGTGGGCTAGTTCCCATTAGACGAGGGGACCTTTCTATATTCCAGGTCGTAAGGCCGTTTCTCTAACCGGAAACAGCTGCTTCAGTGTGAGTGGGCACGTTCCCATTAGACGAGGGGACCTTTCTGCCTCTTCAGGTCAGAGGGGTGTTCTCTAACGGGAAACAGCTGCTTCAGTGTGAGTGGGCTTTTTCCCATTAGACGAACGGACCTTTCTACCTCTACAGGTCGGAAGGCCGTTTCTCCAATGGGAAATAGGTGCTTCAGTGTGAGTGGGCTAGTTCCCATTAGACAAAAGGACCTTTCTGCCTCTCCAGGTCGGAGGGCCATTTCTCTGATGGGAAATAGCTGCTTCAGTTTGAGTGGGCTAGTTCCCATTAGAAGAGGGGACATTTCTGAGTCTCCAGGTCGGAGGGACGTTTCTATAATGGGAAATAGCTGCTTCAGTGTGAGTGGTCTAGTTCCCATGAGAGGAGAGGACCTTTCTGCCTCTCCAGGTCAGAGGGCCGTTCCTCTAAAGGGAAATAGCTGCTTCAGTGTAAGTGGGCTAATTCCCATTAGACGAGAGGACCTTTCTATCTTTACAGGTCGTAGGGCCGTTTCTCTAACCTGAAACAGCTGCTTCAGTGTGAGTGGGCACGTTCCCATTAGACGAGGGGACCTTTCTCCCTCTCCAGGTCGGAGGGGTGTTCTCTAACGGAAACAGCTGCTTCAGTGTGAGTGGGCTAGTTCGCATTAGACAAAAGGACCTTTCTGCCTCTACAGGTCGGAAGGCCGTTTCTCCAATGGGAAATAGGTGCTTCAGTGTCAGTGGGCTAGTTCCCATTAGACAAAAGGACCTTTCTGCCTCTCCAGGCCAGAGGGCAGTTTCTATAATGGGAAATAGCTGCTTCATTGTGAGTGGTCTAGTTCCCATGAGACGAGAGGACCTTTCTGCCTCTGCAGGTTAGAGTGCTGTTTCTCTAATGGGAAATAGCTGCTTCAGTGGGAGTGGGCTAGCTCCCATTAGACGAGAGGCCCTTTCTGCCTCTCCAGGTCAGAGGGCCATTTCTCTAATGGGAAATAGCTGCGTCAGTGTGAGTGGGCTAGTTCCTATTAGACAAAAGGACCTTTCTGCCTCTCCAGGTCAGGGGGACGTTTCTCTAATGGGAAATAGCTGCTTCAGTGTTTGTGGGCTAGTTCCCATTAGACAAGAGGACCTGTTCTGCCTCTCCAGGTCGGAGGGCCGTTTCACTAATGGGAAATAGCTGCTTCAGTGTGAATAGGGTAGCTCCCAATAGACGGAAGGACCTTTCTGCCTCTCCAGGTCAGAGGGCCGTTTCTCGAATGGGAAATAACTGCTTCAGTGTGAGTGGGCTAGTTCCTATAAGACGAGGGGACCATTTTGCCTCTCCAGGTCGAAGGGCCGTTTCTCTAATAGAAAATAGCTGCTTCAGTGTGAGTGGGCTAGTTCCCATTAGAGGAGGGGACGTTTCTGCCTCTCATGGTCAGAAGGCCATTTCTCTAATGGGAATAGCTGCTTCAGTGTGAGTGGGCTAGTTCCCATTAGACGAGAGGACCTTTCTGCCTCTCCAGATCGGAGGGCCGTTTCTCTAATGGGAAATAGTTGCTTCACTGTGAGTGGGCTAGTTCCCATTAGACAGGGGGACCTTTCTGCCTCTCAAGGTCGGGGGCCGTTTCTCTAATGGGAAATAGCTGCTTCAGTGTGGGTGGGCTAGTTCCCATTAGACAAAAGGACCTTTCTGCCTCTCCAGGTCGGAGGGCCGTTTCTCTAATGGGAAATAGCTGCTTCAGTGTGAGTGGGCTAGTTCCCATTATACAAAGGGACCTTTCTGCTTCTGCAGGTCGGAGGGCCATTTCTCTAATGAGAAATAGCTGATTCAGTGTGAGTAGGCTAGTTTCCATTAGACGAGAGGACTTTTCTGCCTCTCCAGTTTGGAGGGCCGTTTCTCTAATTGGAAATAGCTGCTTCAGTGTGAGTGGAATAGTTTCCATTAGATGAAAAGGACATTTTTACTTCTCCAGGTTGGAGTGCCGGTTCTCTAATGGGAAATAGCTGCTTCAGTGTGAGTGGGCTAGTTCCCATATACGAGGGGACATTTCTGTCTCTCCAGGTCAGAGTGACGTTTCTATAATGGGAAATAGCTGCTTCAGTGTGAGTGGTCTAGTTCCCATGAGACGAGAGGACCTTTCTGCCTCTCCAGGTCAGAGGGCCGTTCCTCTAAAGGGAAATAGCTGCTTTAGTGTGGGTGGGCTAGTTCCCATTAGACAAGGGGACCTTTCTGCCTCTCCAGGCCAGAGGGCAGTTTCTCTAATGGGAAATAGGGGCTTCAGTGTGAGTGGGTTAGTTCCCATTAGATGAAAGGACCTCTCTGCCTTTCCACGTCAGAGGTTTGTTTCTCTAATGGGAAATAGCTGCTTCAGTGTGAGTGGGCTTGTTCCTATTAGACGAGGGGACCTTTCTATCTTTCCAGGTCGTAGGGCCATTTCTCTTACCGGAAACAGCTGCTTCAGTGTGAGTGGGCACGTTCCCATTAGACGAGGGGACCTTTCTGCCTCTCCAGGTCAGAGGGTGTTCTCTAACGGGAAACAGCTGCGTCAGTGTGAGTGGGCTAGTTCCCATTAGACGAAAGGACCTTTCTGCTTCTACAGGTCGTAAGGCCGTTTCTCCAATGGGAAATAGGTGTTTCAGTGTGAGTGGGCTAGTTCCCATTAGACAAAAGGACCCTTCTGCCTCTCCAGGTCGGAGGGCCATTTCTCTGATGGGAAATAGCTGCTTCAGTGTGAGTAGGCTAGTTCCCATTAGACGAGGGGACATTTCTGCCTCTCCAGGTCGGAGGGACGTTTCTATAATGGGAAATAGCTGCTTCAGTGTGAGTGGGCTAGTTCCCATTAGACGAGAGGACCTTTCTGTGTCTGCAGGTTAGAGGGCCGTTTCTCTAATGGGAAATAGCTGCTTCAGTGTGAGTGGGCTAGTTCCCATTAGACGAGGGGACATTTCTACCTCTCCAGGTCGGAGTGACGTTTCTATAATGGGAAATAGCTGCTTCAGTGTGAGTGGTCTAGTTCCTATGAGACAAGAGGACCTTTCTGCCTCTCCAGGTCAGAGGGCCATTCCTCCAAAGGGAAATAGCTGCTTTAGTGTGGGTGGGCTAGTTCCCATTAGACAGGGGGACCTTTCTGCCTCTCCAGGCCAGAGGGCAGTTTCTCTAATGGGAAATAGCTGCTCAGTGTGAGTGGGCTAGTTACCATTAGACAAAAGGCCCTTTCTGCCTCTCCAGGTCAGATGGCCGTTCCTCTAAAGGGAAATAGCTGCTTTAGTGTGGGTGGGCTAGTTCCCATTAGACAAGGGGACCTTTCTGCCTCTCCAGGCCAGAGGACAGTTTCTCTAATGGGAAATAGCTGCTTCAGTGTGAGTGGGCTAGTTCCCATTAGACAAAAGGATCTTTCTGCCTCTCCAGGTCCGAGGGCCGTTTCTCTAATGGGAAATTGCTGCTTCAGTGTGAGCGGGCAAGTTCCCATTAGACGAGGGGACCTTTCTGCCTCTCCAGGTTGGAGGGGTGTTCTCTAACGGGAAACAGCTGCTTCAGTATGAGTGGGCTAGTTCCCATTAGACGAAAGGACCTTTCTGCCTTTACAGGTCAGAAGGCCGTTTCTCCAATGGGAAATAAGTGCTTCAGTGTGAGTGGGCTAGTTCCCATTAGACAAAAGGACCTTTCTGCCTCTCCAGGTCGGAGGGCCATTTCTCTGATGGGAAATAGCTGCATCAGTGTGAGTGGGCTAGTTCCCATTAGACAAGGGGACATTTCTGCGTCTCCAGATCGGAGGGACGTTTCTATAATGGGAAATAGCTGCTTCAGTGTGAGTGGTCTAGTTCCCATGAGACAAGAGGATCTTTCTGCCTCTCCAGGTCGGAGGGCCGTTCCTCTAAAGGGAAATAGCTGCTTCAGTGTGGGTGGGCTAGTTCCCATTAGACAAGGGGACCTTTCTGCCTCTCCAGGCCATAGGGCAGTTTCTCTAATGAGAAATAGCTGTTTCAGTGTGAGTGGGCCAGTCGAGAGGATCTTTCTGTCTCTGCAGGTTAGAGGGCCGTTTCTCTAATGGGAAATAGCTGCTTCAGTGTGAGTGGGCTAGTTCCCATTAGACGAGAGGATCTTTCTGTCTCTGCAGGTAAGAGGACAGTTTCTCTAATGGGAAATAGCTGCTTCAGTGTGAGTGGGCTAGTTCCCATTAGACGAGAGGACCTTTCTGCCTCTCCAGGCCAGAGGGCAGTTTGTCTAATGGGAAATAGCTGCTTCAGTGTGAGTGGGCTAGTTCCCATTAGACGAGAGGATCTTTCGGTCTCTGCAGGCTAGAGGGCCGTTTCTCTAATGGGAAATAGCTGCTTCAGTGTGAGTGGGCTAGTTCCCATTAGACAAGAGGACCTTTCTGCCTCTGCAGGTTAGAGGGCCGTTTCTCTAATGGGAAATAGCTGCTTCAGTGTGAGTGGGCTAGTTCCCATTATACGAGAGGACCTTTCTGTGTCTGCAGGTTAGAGGGCCGTTTCTCTATGGGAAATAGCTGCTTCAGTGTGAGTGGGCTAGTTCCCATTAGACAAGGGGACATTCCTGCCTCTCCAGGTCGGAGTGACGTTTCTATAATGGGAAATAGCTGCTTCAGTGTGAGTGGTCTAGTTCCTATGAGACAAGAGGACCTTTCTGCCTCTCCAGGTCAGAGGGCCGTTCCTCCAAAGGGAAATAGCTGCTTTAGTGTGGGTGGGCTAGTTCCCATTAGACAGGGGGACCTTTCTGCCTCTCCAGGCCAGAGGGCAGTTTCTCTAATGGGAAATAGCTGCTTCAGTGTGAGTGGGCTAGTTACCATTAGACAAAAGGACCTTTCTGCCTCTCCAGGTCAGATGGCCGTTCCTCTAAAGGGAAATAGCTGCTTTAGTGTGGGTGGGCTAGTCTCCATTAGACAAGGGGACCTTTCTGCCTCTCCAGGCCAGAGGACAGTTTCTCTAATAGGAAATAGCTGCTTCAGTGTGAGTGGGCTAGTTCCCATTAGACAAAAGGATCTTTCTGCCTCTCCAGGTCCGAGGGCCGTTTCTCTAATGGGAAATTGCTGCTTCAGTGTGAGCGGGCTAGTTCCCATTAGATGAAAGGACCTCTCTGCCTCTCCACGTCGGAGGATCGCTTCTCTAATGGGAAATAACTGCTTCAGTGTGAGTGGGCTAGTTCCCATTAGACGAGGGGACCTTTCTATCTTTCCAGGTCGTAGGGCCGTTTCTCTAACCGGAAACAGCTGCTTCAGTTTGAGTGGGTACGTTCTCATTAGACGAGGGGACCTTTCTGCCTCTCCAGGTTGGAGGGGTGTTCTCTAACGGGAAACAGCTGCTTCAGTGTAAGTGGGCTAGTTACCATTAGATGAAAGGACCTTTCTGCCTTTACAGGTCGGAAGGCCGTTTCTCCAATGGGAAATAGGTGCTTCAGTGTGAGTGGGATAGTTCCCATTAGACAAAAGGACCTTTCTGCCTCTCCAGGTCGGAGGGCCATTTCTCTGATGGGAAATAGCTGCACCAGTGTGAGTGGGCTAGTTCCCATTAGACGAGGGGACATTTCTGCGTCTCCAGGTCGGAGGGACGTTTCTATAATGGGAAATAGCTGCTTCAGTGTGAGTGGTCTAGTTCCCATGGGACAAGAGGACCTTTCTGCCTCTCCAGGCCATAGGGCAGTTTCTCTAATGAGAAATAGCTGTTTCAGTGTGAGTGGGCTAGTTCCCATTAGACGAGAGGATCTTTCTGTCTCTGCTGGTTAGAGGGCCGTTTCTCTAATGGGAAATAGCTGCTTCAGTGTGAGTGGGCTAGTTCCCATTAGACGAGAGGATCTTTCTGTCTCTACAGGCTAGAGGGACGTTTCTCTAATGGGAAATAGCTGCTTCAGTGTGAGTGGGCTAGTTCTCATTAGACAAGACGACCTTTCTGCCTCTGCAGGTTAGAGGGCCGTTTCTCTAATGGGAAATAGCTGCTTCAGTGTGAGTGGGCTAGTTCCCATTAGACGAGTGGACCTTTCTGTGTCTGCAGGTTAGAGGGCCGTTTCTCTAATGGGAAATAGCTGCTTCAGTGTGAGTGGGCTAGTTCCCATTAGACGAGGGGACATTTCTGCCTCTCCAGGTCGGAGTGACGTTTCTATAATCCGAAATAGCTGCTTCAGTGTGAGTGGTCTAGTTCCTATGAGACAAGAGGACCTTTCTGCCTCTCCAGGTCAGAGGGCCGTTCCTCTAAAGGGAAATAGCTGCTTTAGTGTGGGTGGGCTAGTTCCCATTAGACAGGGGGACCTTTCTGCCTCTCCAGGCCAGAGGGCAGTTTATCTAATGGGAAATAGCTGCTTCAGTGTGAGTGGGCTAGTTACCATTAGACAAAAGGATCTTTCTGCCTCTCTAGGTCAGAGGGCCGTTTCTCTAATGGGAAATTCCTGCTTCAGTGTGAGTGGGCTAGTTCCCATTAGATGAAAGGACCTCTCTGCCTCTCCACGTCGGAGGTTCGTTTCTCTAATGGTAAATAGCTGCTTCAGTGTGAGTGGGCTAGTTCCCATTAGACAAGGGGACCTTTCTATATTCCAGGTCGTAGGGCCGTTTCTCTAACCGGAAACAGCTGCTTCAGTGTGAGTGGGCACGTTCCCATTAGACAAGGGGACCTTTCTGCCTCTCCAGGTCAGAGGGGTGTTCTCTAACGGGAAACAGCTACTTCAGTGTGAATGGGCTTTTTCCCATTAGACGAACTGACCTTTCTACCTCTACAGGTCGGAAGGCCGTTTCTCCAATGGGAAATAGGTGCTTCAGCGTGAGTGTGCTAGTTCCCATTAGACAAAAGGACCTTTCTGCCTCTCCAGGTCGGAGGGACATTTCTATAATGGGAAATAGCTGCTTCAGTGTGAGTGGTCTAGTTCCCATGAGACAAGATGACCTTTCTGCCTCTCCAGGTCGGAGGGCCGTTCCTCTAAAGGGAAATAGCTGCTTCAGTGTGGGTGGGCTAGTTCCCATTAGACAAGGGGACTTTTCTGCTTCTCCGGGCCAGAGGGCAGTTTCTCTAATGGGAAATAGCTGCTTCAGTGTAAGTGGGCTAATTCCCATTGGACGAGAGGACCTTTCTGACTCTGCAGGTTAGAGGGCCGTTTCTCTAATGGGAAATAGCTGCTTCAGTGTCAGTGGGCTAGTTCCCATTAGACAAGAGGACCTCTCTGCCTCTGCAGGTTAGAGGGCCGTTTCTCTAATGGGAAATAGTTGCTTCAGTGTGAGTGGGCTAGCTCCCATTAGACGAGAGGCCCTTTCTGCCTCTCCAGGTCAGAGGGCCGTTTCTCTAATGGGAAATAGCTGCGTCAGTGTGAGTGGGCTTGTTCCCATTAGACAAAAGGACCTTTCTGCCTCTCCAGGTCAGAGGGACGTTTCTCTAATGGGAAATAGCTGCTTCAGTGTGAGTGGGCTAGTTCCCATTAGGCAAAAGGATCGTTCTGCCTCTCCAGGTCAGAGAGCCGTTTCTCTAATGGGAAATTGCTGCTTCAGTGTGAGTGGGCTAGTTCCCATTAGACGAGGGGACCTTTCTATATTCCAGGTCGCAGGGCCGTTTCTCTAACCGGAAACAGCTGCTTCAGTGTGAGTGGGCACGTTCCCATTAGACGAGGGGACCTTTCTGCCTCTTCAGGTCAGAGGGGTGTTCTCTAACGGGAAACAGCTGCTTCAGTGTGAGTGGGCTTTTTCCCATTAGACGAACGGACCTTTCTACCTCTACAGGTCGGAAGGCCGTTTCTCCAATGGGAAATAGGTGCTTCAGTGTGAGTGGGCTAGTTCCCATTAGACAAAAGGACCTTTCTGCCTCTCCAGGTCGGAGGGCCATTTCTCTGATGGGAAATAGCTGCTTCAGTGTGAGTGGGCTAGTTCCCATTAGAAGAGGGGGCATTTCTGAGTCTCCAGGTCGGAGGGACGTTTCTATAATGGGAAATAGCTGCTTCAGTGTGAGTGGTCTAGTTCCCATGAGACGAGAGGACCTTTCAGCCTCTCCAGGTCGGAGGGCCGTTCCTCTAAAGGGAAATAGCTGCTTCAGTGTGGGTGGGCTAGTTCCCATTAGACAAGGGGACTTTTCTGCTTCTCCAGGCCAGAGGGCAGTTTCTCTAATGGGAAATAGCTGCTTCAGTGTAAGTGGGCTAATTCCCATTAGACGAGAGGACCTTTCTATCTTTCCAGGTCGTAGGGCCGTTTCTCTAACCTGAAACAGCTGCTTCAGTGTGAGTGGGCACGTTCCCATTAGACGAGGGGACCTTTCTCCCTCTCCAGGTCGGAGGGGTGTTCTCTAACGGAAACAGCTGCTTCAGTGTGAGTGGGCTAGTTCGCATTAGACAAAAGGACCTTTCTGCCTCTACAGGTCGGAAGGCCGTTTCTCCAATGGGAAATAGGTGCTTCAGTGTCAGTGGGCTAGTTCCCATTAGACAAAAGGACCTTTCTGCCTCTCCAGGCCAGAGGGCAGTTTCTATAATGGGAAATAGCTGCTTCATTGTGAGTGGTCTAGTTCCCATGAGACGAGAGGACCTTTCTGCCTCTGCAGGTTAGAGTGCCGTTTCTCTAATGGGAAATAGCTGCTTCAGTGGGAGTGGGCTAGCTCCCATTAGACGAGAGGCCCTTTCTGCCTCTCCAGGTCAGAGGGCCATTTCTCTAATGGGAAATAGCTGCGTCAGTGTGAGTGGGCTAGTTCCTATTAGACAAAAGGACCTTTCTGCCTCTCCAGGTCAGAGGGACGTTTCTCTAATGGGAAATACCTGCTTCAGTGTTAGTGGGCTAGTTCCCATTAGACAAGAGGACCTGTTCTGCCTCTCCAGGTCGGAGGGCCGTTTCACTAATGGTAAATAGCTGCTTCAGTGTGAATAGGCTAGCTCCCAATAGACGGAAGGACCTTTCTGCCTCTCCAGGTCAGAGGGCCGTTTCTCGAATGGGAAATAACTGCTTCAGTGTGAGTGGGCTAGTTCCCATAAGACGAGGGGACCATTTTGCCTCTCCAGGTCGAAGGGCCGTTTCTCTAACAGAAAATAGCTGCTTCAGTGTGAGTGGGCTAGTTCCCATTAGACGAGAGGACCTTTCTGCCTCTCCAGATAGGAGGGCCGTTTCTCTAATGGGAAATAGGTGCTTCACTGTGAGTGGGCTAGTTCCCATTAGACAGGGGGACCTTTCTGCCTCTCCAGGTCGGGGGCCGTTTCTCTAATGGGAAATAGCTGATTCAGTGTGGGTGGGCTAGTTCCCATTAGACAAGGAGACCTTTCTGCCTCTCCAGGCGAGAGGGCAGTTTCTCTAATGGGAAATAGCTGCTTCAGTGTGAGTGGGCTAGTTCCCATTAGACGAGAGGATCATTCTGTCTCTGCAGGTTAGAGGGCCGTTTCTCTAATGGGAAATAGCTGCTTCAGTGTGAGTGGGCCAGTTCCCATTAGACAAGAGGACCTTTCTGTCTCTGCAGGTTAGAGGGCCGTTTCTCTAAAGGGAAATAGCTGCTTCAGTGTGAGTGGGCTAGTTCCCATTAGACGAGGCACATTTCTGCCTCTCCAGGTCGAAGTGACGTTTCTATAATGGGAAATAGCTGCTTCAGTGTGAGTGGTCTAGTTCCTATGAGACGAGAGGACCTTTCTGCCTCTCAAGGTCAGAGGGCCGTTCTTCTAAAGGGAAATAGCTGCTTTAGTGTGGGTGGGTAGTTCCCATTAGACAAGGGGACCTTTCTGCCTCTCCAGGCCAGAGGGCTGTTTCTCTAATGGGAAATTGCTGCTTCAGTGTGAGTGGGCTAGTTCCCATTAGATGAAAGGACCTCTCTGCCTCTCCACGTCGGAGGTTCGTTTCTCGAATGGGAAATAGCTGCTTCAGTGTGAAAGGGGTTGGTTCCCATTAGACGAGGGGACCTTTCTATCTTTCCAGGTCGTAGGGCCGTTTCTCTAACCGTAAACAGCTGCTTCAGTGTGAGTGGGCACGTTCCCATTAGACGAGGGGACCTTTCTGCCTCTCCAGGTCAGAGGGGTGTTCTCTAACGGGAAACAGCTGCTTCAGTGTGAGTGGGCTAGTTCCCATTAGACGAAAGGACCTTTCTGCCTTTACAGATCGGACTGCCGTTTATCCAAAGGGAAATATATGCTTCAGTGTGAGTGGGCTAGTTCCCATTAGACAAAAGGACCTTTCTGCCTCTCCAGGTCGGAGGGCCATTTCTCTGATGGGAAATAGCTGCTTCAGTGTCAGTGGGCTAGTTCCCATTACACGAGAGGACCTTTCTGCCTCTCTAGGTCGGAGGGCCGTTCCTCTAAAGGGCAATAGCTGCTTCAATGTGGGTGGGCTAGTTCCCATTAGACAAGGGGACTTTTCTGCTTCTCCAGGCCAGAGGACAGTTTCTCTAATGGGAAATAGCTGCTTCAGTGTGAGTGGGCTAGTTCCCATTAGACGAGAGGACCTTTCTGTCTCTGCAGTTTAGAGGGCCGTTTCTCTAATGGGAAATAGCTGCTTCAGTGTGAGTGGGCTAGCTCCCATTAGACGAGAGGCCCTTTCTGCCTCTCCAGGTCAGAGGGCCGTTTCTCTAATGGGAAATAGCTGCGTCAGTGTGAGTGGGCTAGTTCCCATTAGACAAAAGGACCTTTCTCCCTCTCCAGGTCAGATGGCCATTTCTCTAATGGGAATAGCTGCTTCAGTGTGAGTGGGCTAGTTCCCATTAGACGAGAGGACCTTTCTGCCTCTCCAGATCGGAGGGCCGTTTCTCTAATGGGAAATAGTTGCTTCACTGTGAGTGGGCTAGTTCCCATTAGACAGGGGGACCTTTCTGCCTCTCCAAGTCGGGAGCCGTATCTCTAATGGGAAATAGCTGCTTCAGTGTGAGTGGGCTAGTTACCATTAGACGAGGGGATCTTTCTGACTCTCCAGATCGGAGGGCAGATTCTCTAATGGGAAATAGCTGCTTCAGTGTGGGTGGGCTAGTTCGCATTAGACAAAAGGACCTTTCCGTCTCTCCAGGTCGGAGGGCCGTTTCTCTAATGGGAAATAGCTGCTTCAGTGTGAGTGGGCTAGTTCCCATTATACAAAGGGACCTTTCTGCTTCTGCAGGTCGGAGGGCCGTTTCTCTAATGAGAAATAGCTGATTCAGTGTGAGTAGGCTAGTTTCCATTAGACGAGAGGACCTTTCTGCCTCTCCAGTTCGGAGGGCCGTTTCTCTAATGGGAAATAGCTGCTTCAGTGTGAGTGGAATAGTTTCCATTAGACGAAAAGGACCTTTCTACTTCTCCAGGTTGGAGTGCCGGTTCTCTAATGAGAAATAACTGCTTCAGTGTGAGTGGGCTAGTTCCCATTAGACAGGGGGAACTTTCTGCTTCTCCAGGTCGGGGGCCGTTTCTCTAATGGGAAATGGCTGCTTCACTGTGAGTGGGCTAGTTACCATTAGACGAGGGGATCTTCCTGACTCTCCAGATTGGAGGGCAGATTCTCTAATGGGAAATAGCTGCTTCAGTGTGGGTGGGCTAGTTCCGATTAGACAAAAGGACCTTTCTGCCTCTCCAGGTTGGAGGGCCGTTTCTCTAATGAGAAATAGCTGCTTCAGTGTGAGTAGGCTAGTTTCCATTAGACGAGAGGACCTTTCTACCTCTCCAGTTCGGAGGGCCATTTCTCTAATGGGAAATAGCTGCTTCAGTGTGAGTGGGCTAGTTCCCATGAGGCGAGAGGACCTTTCTGCCTCTCCAGGTCAGAGGGCCGTTCCTCTAAAGGGAAATAGCTGCTTTAGTGTGGGTGGGCTAGTTCCCATTAGACAAGGGGACCTTTCTGCCTCTCCAGGCCAGAGGGCAGTTTCTCCAATGGGAAATAGCTGCTTCAGTGTGAGTGGGCTAGTTCCCATTAGACAAAAGGATCTTTCTGCCTCTCCAGGTCAGAGGGCCGTTTTTCTAATGGGAAATTGCTGTTTCAGTGTGAGTGGGTTACTTCCCATTAGATGAAAGGACCTCTCTGCCTTTCCACGTTGGAGGTTTGCTTCTCTAATGGGAAACAGCTGCTTCAGTGTGAGTGGGCTTGTTCCCATTAGACGAGGGGACCTTTCTGCCTCTCCAGGTTGGAGGGGTGTTCTCTAACGGCGAAACAGCTGCGTCAGTGTGAGTGGGCTAGTTCCCATTAGATGAAAGGACCTTTCTGCCTCTACAGGTCGGAAGGCCGTTTCTCCAATGGGAAATAGGTGCTTCAGTGTGAGTGGGCTAGTTCCCATTAGACAAAAGAACCTTTCTGCCTCTCCAGGTCGGAGGGCCATTTCTCCGAAGGGAAATAGCTGCTTCAGTGTGAGTGGGCTAGTTCCCATTAGACGAGGGGACATTTCTGCCTCTCCAGGTCGGAGGGACGTTTCTATAATGGGAAATAGCTACTTCAGTGTAAGTGGTCTAGTTCCCATGAGACGAGAGGACTTTCCTGCCTCTCCAGGTCGGAGGGCCGTTCCTCTAAAGGGAAATAGCTGCTTCAGTGTGGGTGGGCTAGTTCCCATTAGACAAGGGGACCTTTCTGCCTCTCCAGGCCAGAGGGCAGTTTCTCTAATGGGAAATAGCTGCTTCAGTGTGAGTGGGCTAGTTCCCATTAGACGAGAGAACCTTTCTCTCTCTGCAGGTTAGATGGCCGTTTCTCTAATGGGAAATAGCTGCTTCAGTGTGAGTGGGCTAGTTCCCATTAGACAAGAGGACCTTTCTGCCTCTGCAGGTTAGAGGGCCGTTTCTCTAATGGGAAATAGCTGCTTCAGTGTGAGTGGGCTAGTTCCCATTAGACAAAAGAACCTTTCTGCCTCTCCAGGTCAGAGGGACGTTTCTCTAATGGGAAATAGCTGCGTCAGTGTGAGTGGGCTAGTTCCCATTAGACAAAAGGACCTTTTTGCATCTCCAGGTCAGAGGGATGTTTCTCTAATGGGAAATAGCTGCTTCAGTGTTAGTTGGCTAGTTCCCATTAGACAAGAGGACCTGTTCTGCCTCTCCAGGTCGGAGGGCCGTTTCACTAATGGGAAATAGCTGCTTCAGTGGGAATAGGCTAGCTTCCAATAGACGGAAGGACCTTTCTGCCTCTCCATGTCGAAGGGCCGTTTCTCTAATGGAAAATAGCTGCTTCAGTGTGAGTGGGCTAGTTCCCATTAGAGGAGGGGACGTTTCTGCCTCTCATGGTCAGAGGGTCATTTCTCTAATGGGAATAGCTGCTTCAGTGTGAGTGGGCTAGTTCCTATTAGACAAGGGGACCTATCCGCCTCTCCAGGTCGGAGGGCCGTTTCTCTAATGGGAAATAGCTACTTCAGTGTGAGTGGGCTAGTTCTCATTAGACGAGGGGACCTTTCTGCCTCTCCAGGTCGCAGTGCCATTTCTCTGATGGGAAATAGCTGCTTCGGTGTGAGTAGGCTTGTTCCCACTAGACAGAACCTCTCCAGATCGGAGGGCCATTTCTCTTATGGGGAATAGCTGCTTCAGTGTGAGTGGGCTAGTTCCCATTAGACGAGGGAATCTTTCTGATTCTCCAGGTCAGAGGGCCGTTTCTCTAATGGGAAACAGCTACTTCAGTATTAGTAGTCTAGTTCCCATTAGACGAGGGGACCTTTCTGCCTCTCCAGGGCGGAGGGCCGTTTCTCTGATGGGAAATAGCTGCTTCAGTGTGAGTGGGCTAGTTCCCATTAGACGAGGGAATCTTTCTGATTCTCCAGGTCAGAGGGCCGTTTCTCTAATGGGAAATAGCTACTTCAGTGTGAGTGGTCTAGTTCCCATTAGACGAGGGGACCTTTCTGATTCTCCAGGTCGGAGGGCCGTTTCTCTAATGGGAAATAGCTGCTTCAGTGTGAGTGGTCTAGTTCCCATGAGACGAGAGGACCTTTCTGCCTCTCCAGGTCAGAGGGCCGTTCCTCTAAAGGGAAATAGCTGCTTCAGTGTGGGTGGGCTAGTTCCCATTAGACAAGGGGACCTTTCTGCCTCTCCAGGCCAGAGGGCAGTTTCTGTAATGGGAAATAGCTGCTTCAGTGTGAGTGGGCTAGTTCCCATTAGACGAGAGAACCTTTCTGTCTCTGCAGGTTAGAGGGCCGTTTCTGTAATGGGAAATAGCTACTTCAGTGTGAGTGGTCTAATTCCCATTAGACGAGGGGACCTTTCTGCCTATGCAGGTTAGAGGGCCGTTTCTCTAATGGGAAATAGCTGCTTCAGTGTTAGTGGGCTAGTTCCCATTAGACAAGAGGACCTGTTCTGCCTCTCCAGGTCGGAGGGCCGTTTCACTAATGGGAAATAGCTGCTTCAGTGTGAATAGGCTAGCTCCCAATAGAGGGAAGGACCTTTCTGCCTCTCCAGGTCAGAGGGCCGTTTCTCGAATGGGAAATAACTGCTTCAGTGTGAGTGGGCTAGTTCCCATTAGAGGAGGGGACGTTTCTGCCTCTCATGGTCAGAAGGCCATTTCTCTAATGGGAATAGCTGCTTCAGTGTGAGTGGGCTAGTTCCCATTAGACGAGAGGACCTTTCTGCCTCTCCAGATCGGAGGGCCGTTTCTCTAATGGGAAATAGTTGCTTCACTGTGAGTGGGCTAGTTCCCATTAGACAGGGGGACCTTTCTGCCTCTCCAGGTCGGGGGCCGTTTCTCTAATGGGAAATAGCTGCTTCAGTGTGGGTGGGCTAGTTCCCATTAGACAAAAGGACCTTTCTGCCTCTCCAGGTCGGAGGGCCGTTTCTCTAATGGGAAATAGCTGCTTCAGTGTGAGTGGGCTAGTTCCCATTATACAAAGGGACCTTTCTGCTTCTGCAGGTCGGAGGGCCATTTCTCTAATGAGAAATAGCTGATTCAGTGTGAGTAGGCTAGTTTCCATTAGACGAGAGGACCTTTCTGCCTCTCCAGTTTGGAGGGCCGTTTCTCTAAATGGAAATAGCTGCTTCAGTGTGAGTGGAATAGTTTCCATTAGATGAAAAGGACATTTTTACTTTTCCAGGTTGGAGTGCCGGTTCTCAAATGGGAAATAGCTGCTTCAGTGTGAGTGGGCTAGTTCCCATTAGACAAGGGGACTTTTCTGCTTCTCCAGGCCAGAGGGCAGTTTCTCTAATAGGAAATAGCTGCTTTAGTGTGGGTGGGCTAGTTCCCATTAGACAAGGGGACCTTTCGCCTCTCCAGGCCAAAGGGCAGTTTCTCTAATGGGAAATAGCTGCTTCAGTGTGAGTGGTCTAGTTCCCATGAGACGAGAGGACCTTTCTGCCTCTCCAGGTCAGAGGGCCGTTCCTCTAAAGGGAAATAGCTGCTTTAGTGTGGGTGGGCTAGTTCCCATTAGACAAGGGGACCTTTCTGCCTCTCCAGGCCAAAGGGCAGTTTCTCTAATGGGAAATAGGGGCTTCAGTGTGAGTGGGTAAGTTCCCATTAGATGAAAGGACCTCTCTGCCTTTCCACGTCGGAGGTTTGTTTCTCTAATGGGAAATAGCTGCTTCAGTGTGAGTGGGCTTGTTCCCATTAGACGAGGGGACCTTTCTATCTTTCCAGGTCGTAGGGCCATTTCTCTTACCGGAAACAGCTGCTTCAGTGTGAGTGGGCACGTTCCCATTAGACGAGGGGACCTTTCTGCCTCTCCAGGTCGGAGGGTGTTCTCTAACGGGAAACAGCTGCGTCAGTGTGAGTGGGCTAGTTCCCTTTAGACGAAAGGACCTTTCTGCCTCTACAGGTAGTAAGGCCGTTTCTCCAATGGGAAATAGGTGTTTCAGTGTGAGTGGGCTAGTTCCCATTAGACAAAAGGACCCTTCTGCCTCTCCAGGTCGGAGGGCCATTTCTCTGATGGGAAATAGCTGCTTCAGTGTGAGTAGGCTAGTTCCCATTAGACGAGGGGACATTTCTGCCTCTCCAGGTCGGAGGGACGTTTCTATAATGGGAAATAGCTGCTTCAGTGTGAGTGGTCTAGTTCCCATGAGACGAGAGGACCTTTCTGCCTCTCCAGGTCGGAGGGCCGTTCCTCTAAAGGGAAATAGCTGCTTCAGTGTGGGTGGGCTAGTTCCCATTAGACAAGGGGGCCTTTCTGCCGCTCCAGGCCAGAGGGCAGTTTCTCTAATGGGAAATAGCTGCTTCAGTGTGAGTGGGCTAGTTCCCATTAGACGAGAGGACCTTTCTGTCTCTGCAGGTTAGAGGGTCGTTTCTCTAATGGGAAATATCTGCTCCAGTGTGAGTGGGCTAGCTCCCATTAGACGAGAGGCCCTTTCTGCCTCTCCAGGTCAGAGGGCCGTTTCTCTAATGGGAAATAGCTTCGTCAGTGTGAGTGGGCTAGTTCCCATTAGACAAAAGGACCTTTCTGCCTCTCCAGGCGAGAGGGCAGTTTCTCTAATGGGAAATAGCTGCTTCAGTGTGAGTGGGCTAGTTCCCATTAGACGAGAGGATCATTCTGTCTCTGCAGGTTAGAGGGCCGTTTCTCTAATGGGAAATAGCTGCTTCAGTGTCAGTGGGCCAGTTCCCATTAGACAAGAGGACCTTTCTGTCTCTGCAGGTTAGAGGGCCGTTTCTCTAAAGGGAAATAGCTGCTTCAGTATGAGTGGGCTAGTTCCCATTAGACGAGGCACATTTCTGCCTCTCCAGGTCGAAGTGACGTTTCTATAATGGGAAATAGCTGCTTCAGTGTGAGTGGTCTAGTTCCTATGAGACGAGAGGACCTTTCTGCCTCTCAAGGTCAGAGGGCCGTTCTTCTAAAGGGAAATAGCTGCTTTAGTGTGGGTGGGTAGTTCCCATTAGACAAGGGGACCTTTCTGCCTCTCCAGGCCAGAGGGCAGTTTCTCTAATGGGAAATAGCTGCTTCAGTGTGAGTGGGCTAGTTCCCATTAGACAAAAGGATCTTTCTGCCTCTCCAGGTCAGAGGGCTGTTTCTGTAATGGGAAATTGCTGCTTCAGTGTGAGTGGGCTAGTTCCCATTAGATGAAACGACCTCTCTGCCTCTCCACATCGGAGGTTCGTTTCTCGAATGAGAAATAGCTGCTTCAGTGTGAAAGGGGTTGGTTCCCATTAGACGAGGGGACCTTTCTATCTTTCCAGGTCGTAGGGCCGTTTCTCTAACAGTAAACAGCTGCTTCAGTGTGAGTGGGCACGTTTTATTAGACGAGGGGACCTTTCTGCCTCTCCAGGTCGGAGGGGTGTTCTCTAACGGGAAACAGCTGCTTCAGTGTGAGTGGGCTAGTTCCCATTAGACGAAAGGACCTTTCTGCCTCTACAGATCGGACTGCCGTTTATCCAAAGGGAAATATATGCTTCAGTGTGAGTGGGCTAGTTCCCATTAGACAAAAGGACCTTTCTGCCTCTCCAGGTCGGAGGGCCATTTCTCTGATGGGAAATAGCTGCTTCAGTGTCAGTGGGCTAGTTCCCATTAGACAAGGGGACTTTTCTGCTTCTCCAGGCCAGAGGACAGTTTCTCTAATGGGAAATAGCTGCTTCAGTGTGAGTGGGCTAGTTCCCATTAGACGAGAGGACCTTTCTGTCTCTGCAGTTTAGAGGGCCGTTTCTCTAATGGGAAATAGCTGCTTCAGTGTGAGTGGGCTAGCTCCCATTAGACGAGAGGCCCTTTCTGCCTCTCCAGGTCAGAGTGCCGTTTCTCTAATGGGAAATAGCTGCGTCAGTGTGAGTGTGCTAGTTCCCATTAGACAAAAGGACCATTCTGCCTCTCCAGGTCAGATGGCCATTTCTCGAATGGGAAATAACTGCTTCAGTGTGAGTGGGCTAGTTCCCATTAGACGAGGGGACCTTTTTGCCTATCCAGGTCGAAGGGCCGTTTCTCTAATGGAAAATAGCTGCATCAGTGTGAGTGGGCTAGTTCCCATTAGAGGAGGGGACGTTTCTGCCTCTATTGGTCAGATGGCCATTTCTCTAATGGGAATAGCTGCTTCAGTGTGAGTGGGCTAGTTCCCATTAGACGAGAGGACCTTTCTGCCTCTCCAGATCGGAGGGCCGTTTCTCTAATGGGAAATAGTTGCTTCACTGTGAGTGGGCTAGTTCCCATTAGACAGGGGGACCTTCCTGCCTCTCCAAGTCGGGAGCGGTTTCTCTAATGGGAAATAGCTGCTTCAGTGTGAGTGGGCTAGTTACCATTAGACGAGGGGATCTTTCTGACTCTCCAGATCGGAGGGCAGATTCTCTAATGGGAAATAGCTGCTTCAGTGTGGGTGGGCTAGTTCCCATTAGACAAAAGGACCTTTCTGTCTCTCCAGGTCGGAGGGCCGTTTCTCCAATGGGAAATAGCTGCTTCAGTGTGAGTGGGCTAGTTCCCATTATACAAAGGGACCTTTCTGCTTCTGCAGGTCGGAGGGCCGTTTCTCTAATGAGAAATAGCTGATTCAGTGTGAGTAGGCTAGTTTCCAGTAGACGAGAGGACCTTTCTGCCTCTCCAGTTCAGAGGGCCGTTTCTCTAATGGGAAAAAGCTGCATCAGTGTGAGTGGAATAGTTTCCATTAGACGAAAAGGACCTTTCTACTTCTCCAGGTTGGAGTGCCGGTTCTCTAATGGGAAATAACTGCTTCAGTGTGAGTGGGCTAGTTCCCATTAGACAGGGGGAACTTTCTGCTTCTCCAGGTCGGGGGCTGTTTCTCTAATGGGAAATAGCTGCTTCAGTGTGGGTGGGCTAGTTCCGATTAGACAAAAGGACCTTTCTGCCTCTCCAGGTCGGAGGGCCGTTTCTCTATTGGGAAATAGCTGCTTCAGTGTGAGTGGGCTAGTTCCCATTACACAAAGGGACCTTTCTGCTTCTCCAGGTCAGAGGGCCGTTTCTCTAATGAGAAATAGCTGCTTCAGTGTGAGTAGGCTAGTTTCCATTAGACGAGAGGACCTTTCTGCCTCTCCAGTTCGGAGGGCCATTTCTCTAATGGGAAATCGCTGCTTCAGTGTAAGTGGGCTAGTTCCCATGAGGCGAGAGGACCTTTCTGCCTCTCCAGGTCAGAGGGCCGTTCCTCTAAAGGGAAATAGCTGCTTTAGTGTGGGTGGGCTAGTTCCCATTAGACAAGGGGACCATTCTGCCTCTCCAGGCCAGAGGGCAGTTTCTCCAATGGGAAATAGCTCCTTCAGTGTGAGTGGGCTAGTTCCCATTAGACAAAAGGATCTTTCTGCCTCTCCAGGTCAGAGGGCCGTTTCTCTAATGGGAAATTGCTGTTTCAGTGTGAGTGGGTTACTTCCCATTAGATGAAAGGACCTCTCTGCCTTTCCACGTTGGAGGTTCGCGTCTCTAATGGGAAACAGCTGCTTCAGTGTGAGTGGGCTTGTTCCCATTAGACGAGGGGACCTTTCTGCCTCTCCAGGTCGGAGGGGTGTTCTCTAACGGCGAAACAGATGCGTCAGTGTGAGTGGGCTAGTTCCCATTAGATGAAAGGACCTTTCTGCCTCTACAGGTCGGAAGGCCATTTCTCCAATGGGAAATAGGTGCTTCAGTGTGAGTGGGCTAGTTCCCATTAGACAAAAGAACCTTTCTGCCTCTACAGGTCGGAGGGCCATTTCTCTGAAGGGAAATAGCTGCTTCAGTGTGAGTGGGCAAGTTCCCATTAGACGAAGGGACATTTCTGCCTCTCCAGGTCGGAGGGACGTTTCTATAATGGGAAATAGCTGCTTCAGTGTGAGTGGTCTAGTTCCCATGAGACGAGAGGACCTTTCTGCCTCTCCAGGTCGGAGGGCTGTTCCTCTAAAGGGAAATAGCTGCTTCAGTGTGGGTGGGCTAGTTCCCATTAGACAAGGGGACCTTTCTGCCTCTCCAGGCCAGAGGGCAGTTTCTCTAATGGGAAATAGCTGGTTCAGTGTGAGTGGGCTAGTTCCCATTAGACGAGAGAACCTTTCTCTCTCTGCAGGTTAGAGGGCCGTTTCTCTAATGGGAAATAGCTGCTTCAGTGTGAGTGGGCTAGTTCCCATTAGACAAGAGGACCTTTCTGCCTCTGCAGGTTAGAGGGCCGTTTCTCTAATGGGAAATAGCTGCTTCAGTGTGAGTGGGCTAGCTCCCATTAGACGAGAGGCCCTTTCTGCCTCTCCAGGTCAGAGGGCCATTTCTCCAATGGGAAATAGCTTCGTCAGTGTGAGTGGGCTAGTTCCCATTAGACAAAAGAACCTTTCTGCCTCTCCAGGTCAGAGGGACGTTTCTCTAATGGGAAATAGCTGTGTCAGTGTGAGTGGGCTAGTTCCCATTAGACAAAAGGACCTTTCTGCATCTCCAGGTCAGAGGGATGTTTCTCTAATGGGAAATAGCTGCTTCAGTGTTAGTTGGCTAGTTCCCATTAGACAATAGGACCTGTTCTGCCTCTCCAGGTCGGAGGGCCGTTTCACTAATGGGAAATAGCTGCTTCAGTTGGAATAGGCTAGCTTCCAATAGACGGAAGGACCTTTCTGCCTCTCCATGTCGAAGGGCCGTTTCTCTAATGGAAAATAGCTGCTTCAGTGTGAGTGGGCTAGTTCCCATTAGAGGAGGGGACGTTTCTGCCTCTCATGGTCAGAGGGTCATTTCTCTAATGGGAATAGCTGCTTCAGTGTGAGTGGGCTAGTTCCTATTAGACAAGGGGACCTATCCGCCTCTCCAGGTCGGAGGGCCGTTTCTCTAATGGGAAATAGCTACTTCAGTGTGAGTGGGCTAGTTCCCATTAGACGAGGGGACCTTTCTGCCTCTCCAGGTCGCAGTGCCATTTCTCTGATGGGAAATAGCTGCTTCGGTGTGAGTAGGCTTTTTCCCACTAGACAGAACCTCTCCAGATCGGAGTGCCATTTCTCTAATGGGGAATAGCTGCTTCAGTGTGAGTGGGCTAGTTCCCATTAGACGAGGGAATCTTTCTGATTCTCCAGGTCAGAGGGCCGTTTCTCTAATGGGAAACAGCTACTTCAGTGTTAGTGGTCTAGTTCCCATTAGACGAGGGGACCTTTCTGCCTCTCCAGGTCGGAGGGCCGTTTCTCTAATGGGAAATAGCTGCTTCAGTGTGAGTGGGCTAGTTCCCATTAGACGAGGGAATCTTTCTGATTCTCCAGGTCAGAGGGCCGTTTCTCTAATGGGAAATAGCTACTTCAGTGTGAGTGGTCTAGTTCCCATTAGACGAGGGGACCTTTCTGATTCTCCAGGTCGGAGGGCCGTTTCTCTAATGGGAAAAAGCTGCTTCAGTGTGAGTGGTCTAGTTCCCATGAGACGAGAGGACCTTTCTGCCTGTCCAGGTCGGAGGGCCGTTCCTCTAAAGGAAAATAGCTGCTTCAGTGTGGGTGGGCTAGTTCCCATTAGACAAGGGGACCTTTCTGCCTCTCCAAGCCAGAGGGCAGTTTCTGTAATGGGAAATAGCTGCTTCAGTGTGAGTGGGCTAGTTCCCATTAGACGAGAGAACCTTTCTGTCTCTGCAGGTTAGAGGGCCGTTTCTGTAATGGGAAATAGCTACTTCAGTGTGAGTGGTCTAGTTCCCATTAGACGAGGGGACCTTTCTGCCTATGCAGGTTAGAGGGCCGTTTCTCTAATGGGAAATAGCTGCTTCAGTGTGAGTGGTCTAGTTCCCATTAGACGAGGGAATCTTTCTGATTCTCCAGGTCAGAGGGCCGTTTCTCTAATGGGAAATAGCTACTTCAGTGTGAGTGGTCTAGTTCCCATTAGACGAGGGGATCTTTCTGATTCTCCAGGTCGGAGGGCCGTTTCTCTAATGGGAAATAGCTGCTTCAGTGTGAGTGGTCTAGTTCCCATGAGACGAGAGGACCTTTCTGCCTCTCCAGGTCGGAGGGCCGTTCCTCTAAAGGGAAATAGCTGCTTCAGTGTGGGTGGGCTAGTTCTCATTAGACAAGGGGACCTTTCTGCCTCTCCAGGCCAGAGGGCAGTTTCTCTAATGGGAAATAGCTGCTTCAGTGTGTGTGGACTAGTTCCCATTAGACGAGAGAACCTTTCTGTCTCTGCAGGTTAGAGGGCCGTTTCTCTAATGGGAAATAGCTGCTTCAGTGTGAGTGGGCTAGCTCCCATTAGACGAGAGGCCCTTTCTGCCTCTCCAGGTCAGAGGGCCATTTCTCTAATGGGAAATAGCTGCGTCAGTGTGAGTGGGCTAGTTCCCATTAGACAAAAAGACCTTTCTGCAGCTCCAGGTCAGAGGGATGTTTGTCTAATGGGAAATAGCTGCTTCAGTGTTAGTTGGCTAGTTCCCATTAGACAAGAGGACCTGTTCTGCCTCTCCAGGTCGGAGGGCCGTTTCACTAATGGGAAATAGCCGCTTCAGTGTGAATAGGCTAACTTCCAATAGACGGAAGGACCTTTCTGCCTCTCCATGTCGGAGGGCCGTTTCTCTAATGGAAAATAGCTGCTTCAGTGTGAGTGGGCTAGTTCCCATTAGAGGAGGGGACATTTCTGCCTCTCATGGTCAGAGGGCCATTTCTCTAATGGGGATAGCTGCTTCAGTGTGAGTGGGCTAGTTCCTATTAGACAAGGGGACCTTTCTGCCTCTCCAGGTCGGAGGGCCGTTTCTCTAATGGGAAATAGCTATTTCAGTGTGAGTGGGCTAGTTCCCATTAGACGAGGGGACCTTTCTGCCTCTCCAGGTCGCAGTGCCATTTCTCTGATGGGAAATAGCTGCTTCGGTGTGAGTAGGCTTGTTCCCACTAGACAGAACCTCTCCAGGTCGGAGTGCCGTTTCTCTAATGGGGAATAGCTGCTTCAGTGTGAGTGGGCTAGTTCCCATTAGATGAGGGAATCTTTCTGATTCTCCAGGTCAGAGGGCCGTTTCTCTAATGGGAAATAGCTACTTCAGTGTGAGTGGTCTAGTTCCCATTAGACGAGGGGACCTTTCTGCCTCTCCAGGTCGGAGAGCTGTTTCTCTAAAGGGAATTAGCTGCTTCAGTGTGAGTGGGCTAGTTCCCATTAGACGAGGGAATCTTTCTGATTCTCCAGGTCAGAGGGCCGTTTCTCTAATATGAAATAGCTACTTCAGTGTGAGTGGTCTAGTTCCCATTAGACGAGGGGACCTTTCTGATTCTCCAGGTCGGAGGGCCGTTTCTCTAATGGGAAATAGCTGCTTCATTGTGAGTGGGCTAGTTCAAATTAGACAAAAGGACCTTTCTGCCTTTCCAGTTTGGAGGGCCATTTCTCTAATGGGAAATAGCTGCTTCAGTGTGAGCGGGCTAGTTCCCATTATACGAGGGGACCTTTATGATTCTCCAGGTCGGAGGGCCATTTCCCTAATGAGGAATCGCTGCTTCAGTGTGAGTAGGCTAGTTGCCAAAAGACGGAAGGACCTTTCTGCCTCTCCAGGTCGGAGGGCCATTTCTCTAATGGGAAATAGCTGCTTCAGTGCGAGTGGGCTAGTTCCCATTAGACGAGGGGACCTTTCTACCTCTCCAGGTTGAAGGGCCGTTTCTCTAATGGGAAATAGCTGCTTCAGTGTGCGTGGGCTAGTTCCCATTAGACAAGAGGACCTTTTTGCCTCTCCAGGTCAGAGGCCGTTTCTCTAATGGGACATAGCTGCTTCAGTGTGAGTGGGCTAGTTCCCATTAGACGAGAGGACCTTTCTGCCTCTACAGGTCGGGGGGACGTTTCTCTAATGGGAAATAGCTGCTTCAGTGTGCGTGGGCTAGTTCCCATTAGACAAGAGGACCTTTCTGCCTCTGCAGGTTAGAGGGCCGTTTCTCTAATGGGAAATAGCTGCTTCAGTGTGAGTGGGCTAGCTCCCATTAGACGAGATGCCCTTTCTGCCTCTCCAGGTCAGAACGCCATTTCTCTAATGGGAAATAGCTTTGTCAGTGTGAGTGGGCTAGTTCCCATTAGACAAAAGAACCTTTCTGCCTCTCCAGGTCAGAGGGACGTTTCTCTAATGGGAAATAGCTGTGTCAGTGTGAGTGGGCTAGTTCCCATTAGACGAGAGGACCTTTCTGCCTCTACAGGTCGGGGGGACGTTTCTCTAATGGCAAATAGCTGCTTCAGTGTGTGTGGGCTAGTTCCTATTAGACGAGGGGATCTTCCTGCCTCTCCTGGTCGGAGGGCCGTTTCTCTAATGGGAAATAGCTGCTTCAGTGTGGGTCGGCTAGTTCCCATTAGACGAAAGGATCTTTCTTCCTCTCCAGGTCGGAGGGGCGTTTCTCTAATGGGAAATAGCTGCTTCAGTTCCCATTATTCGAGGTGAACTTTCTGCCTCTCCAGGTCGGAGGGCCGTTTCTCTAATAAGAAATAGTTGCTTCAGTGTGAGTAGGCTTGTTCCTATTAGACGAGAGCACCTTTCTGCCTCTCCAGTTCGGAGGGCCGTTTCTCTAATGGGAAATAGCTACTTCAGTGTGAGTTTGCTAGTTCCAATTAGACGAGGGGGCCTTTCTGCCTCTCAAGGTCAGAGGGCCATTCTCTAATGGGAAATAGCTGCTTCAGCGTGAGTGGGATAGTTCCCATTAGACGAAAAGGATCTTTCTGCCTCTCCAGGTCGGAGGGCCATTTCTCTAACAGGAAATAGCTGCTTCAGTGTGAGTAGGTTCATTCCAATAGACAGAAGGACCTTTCGCGTCTCCAGGTCAGAGTGCCGTTCCTCTAATGGGAAATAGCTGCTTCAGTGTGAGTGGGCTAGTTCCCATTAGACGAGGGGAGCTTTCTGCCTTTCCAGGTCGGAAGGCCGTTTCTCTAATGGGAAATAGCTGCTTCAGTGTGAGTGGTCTAGTTCCCATTAGAGATGGGGAGATTATTGCCTCTCCAGGTCAGAGGGCCGTTTCTCTAATTGGAAATAGCTACTTCAGAGTGAGTTTGCTAGTTACCATTAGACGAGGGGACCTTTCTGCCTCTCCAGGTCAGAGGGCCATTTCTCTAATGGGAAATAGCTTCTTCAGTGTGAGTGGGCTAGATCCCATTAGAAGAGGGGATCTTTCTGCCTCTCCTGGTCGGAGAGCCGTTTCTCTAATGGGAAAAAGCTGCTTCAGTGTGAGTGGGCTAGTTCCCATTAGACGAGGGAATCTTTCTGATTCTCCAGGTCAGAGGGCCGTTTCTCTAATGGGAAATAGCTACTTCAGTGTGAGTGGTCTAGTTCCCATTAAACGAGGGTACCTTTCTGCCTCTCCAGGTCGGAGGGCCGTTTCTCTAATGGGAAATAGCTGCTTCAGTGTGAGTGGGCTAGTTCCCATTAGACGAGGGAATCTTTCTGATTCTCCAGGTCAGAGGGCCGTTTCTCTAATGGGAAATAGCTACTTCAGTGTGAGTGGTCTAGTTCCCATTAGACGAGGGGACCTTTCTGCCTCTCCAGGTCGCAGTGCCATTTCTCTGATGGGAAATAGCTGCTTCGGTGTGAGTAGGCTTGTTCCCACTAGACAGAACCTCTCCAGGTCGGAGTGCCGTTTCTCTAATGGGGAATAGCTGCTTCAGTGTGAGTGGGCTAGTTCCCATTAGACGAGGGAATCTTTCTGATTCTCCAGGTCAGAGGGCCGTTTCTCTAATGGGAAATAGCTACTTCAGTGTGAGTGGTCTAGTTCCCATTAGACGAGGGGACCTTTCTGCCTCTCCAGGTCGGAGAGCCGTTTCTCTAAAGGGAATTAGCTGCTTCAGTGTGAGTGGGCTAGTTCCCATTAGACGAGGGAATCTTTCTGATTCTCCAGGTCAGAGGGCCGTTTCTCTAATATGAAATAGCTACTTCAGTGTGAGTGGTCTAGTTCCCATTAGACGAGGGGACCTCTCTGATTCTCCAGGTCGGAGGGCCGTTTCTCTAATGGGAAATAGCTGCTTCATTGTGAGTGGGCTAGTTCAAATTAGACAAAAGGACCTTTCTGCCTTTCCAGTTTGGAGGGCCATTTCTCTAATGGGAAATAGCTGCTTCAGTGTGAGCGGGCTAGTTCCCATTATACGAGGGGACCTTTCTGATTCTCCAGGTCGGAGGGCCATTTCCCTAATGAGGAATCGCTGCTTCAGTGTGAGTAGGCTAGTTGCCAAAAGACTGAAGGACCTTTCTGCCTCTCCAGGTCGGAGGGCCATTTCTCTAATGGGAAATAGCTGCTTCAGTGCGAGTGGGCTGGTTCCCATTAGACGAGGGGACCTTTCTACCTCTCCAGGTTGAAGGGCCGTTTCTCTAATGGAAAATAGCTGCTTCAGTGTGAGTGGGCTAGTTCCCATTAGAGGAGGGGACCTTTTTGCCTCTCCAGGTCAGAGGCCGTTTCTCTAATGGGACATAGCTGCTTCAGTGTGAGTGGGCTAGTTCCCATTAGACGAGAGGACCTTTCTGCCTCTACAGGTCGGGGGGACGTTTCTCTAATGGGAAATAGCTGCTTCAGTGTGCGTGGGCTAGTTCCCATTAGACAAGAGGACCTTTCTGCCTCTGCAGGTTAGAGGGCCGTTTCTCTAATGGGAAATAGCTGCTTCAGTGTGAGTGGGCTAGCTCCCATTAGACGAGATGCCCTTTCTGCCTCTCCAGGTCAGAACGCCATTTCTCTAATGTGAAATAGCTTTGTCAGTGTGAGTGGGCTAGTTCCCATTAGACAAAAGAACCTTTCTGCCTCTCCAGGTCAGAGGGACGTTTCTCTAATGGGAAATAGCTGTGTCAGTGTGAGTGGGCTAGTTCCCATTAGACGAGAGGACCTTTCTGCCTCTACAGGTCGGGGGGACGTTTCTCTAATGGCAAATAGCTGCTTCAGTGTGTGTGGGCTAGTTCC
The DNA here is from genome assembly GCF_040938575.1 of Ambystoma mexicanum. NCBI lineage: Eukaryota > Metazoa > Chordata > Amphibia > Caudata > Ambystomatidae > Ambystoma > Ambystoma mexicanum. The sequence goes on along the minus strand of NC_090926.1, from coordinate 234,697,095 downwards.
TATTAGACGAGGGGACCTTCCTGCCTCTCCTGGTCGGAGGGCCGTTTCTCTAATGGGAAATAGCTGCTTCAGTGTGGGTCGGCTAGTTCCCATTAGACGAAAGGATCTTTCTTCCTCTCCAGGTCGGAGGGGCGTTTCTCTAATGGGAAATAGCTGCTTCAGTTCCCATTATTCGAGGTGAACTTTCTGCCTCTCCAGGTCGGAGGGCCGTTTCTCTAATAAGAAATAGTTGCTTCAGTGTGAGTAGGCTTGTTCCTATTAGACGAGAGCACCTTTCTGCCTCTCCAGTTCGGAGGGCCGTTTCTCTAATGGGAAATAGCTACTTCAGTGTGAGTTTGCTAGTTCCAATTAGACGAGGGGGCCTTTCTGCCTCTCAAGGTCAGAGGGCCATTCTCTAATGGGAAATAGCTGCTTCAGCGTGAGTGGGATAGTTCCCATTAGACGAAAAGGATCTTTCTGCCTCTCCAGGTCGGAGGGCCATTTCTCTAACAGGAAATAGCTGCTTCAGTGTGAGTAGGTTCATTCCAATAGACAGAAGGACCTTTCGCGTCTCCAGGTCAGAGTGCCGTTCCTCTAATGGGAAATAGCTGCTTCAGTGTGAGTGGGCTAGTTCCCATTAGACGAGGGGAGCTTTCTGCCTTTCCAGGTCGGAAGGCCGTTTCTCTAATGGGAAATAGCTGCTTCAGTGTGAGTGGTCTAGTTCCCATTAGAGATGGGGAGATTATTGCCTCTCCAGGTCAGAGGGCCGTTTCTCTAATTGGAAATAGCTACTTCAGAGTGAGTTTTCTAGTTACCATTAGACGAGGGGACCTTTCTGCCTCTCCAGGTCAGAGGGCCATTTCTCTAATGGGAAATAGCTTCTTCAGTGTGAGTGGGCTAGATCCCATTAGAAGAGGGGATCTTTCTGCCTCTCCTGGTCGGAGAGCCGTTTCTCTAATGGGAAAAAGCTGCTTCAGTGTGAGTGGGCTAGTTCCCATTAGACGAGGGAATCTTTCTGATTCTCCAGGTCAGAGGGCCGTTTCTCTAATGGGAAATAGCTACTTCAGTGTGAGTGGTCTAGTTCCCATTAAACAAGGGTACCTTTCTGCCTCTCCAGGTCGGAGGGCCGTTTCTCTAATGGGAAATAGCTGCTTCAGTGTGAGTGGGCTAGTTCCCATTAGACGAGGGAATCTTTCTGATTCTCCAGGTCAGAGGGCCGTTTCTCTAATGGGAAATAGCTACTTCAGTGTGAGTGGTCTAGTTCCCATTAGACGAGGGGACGTTTCTGATTCTCCAGGTCGGAGGGCCGTTTCTCCAATGGGAAATAGCTGCTTCAGTGTGAGTGGTCTAGTTCCCATGAGACGAGAGGACCTTTCTGCCTCTACAGGTCGGAGGGCCATTCCTCTAAAGGGAAATAGCTACTTCAGTGTGGGTGGGCTAGTTCCCATTAGACAAGGGGACCTTTCTGCCTCTCCAGGCCAGAGGGCAGTTTCTCTATTGGGAAATAGCTGCTTCAGTGTGAGTGGGCTAGTTCCCATTAGACGAGAGAACCTTTCTGTCTCTGCAGGTTAGAGGGTCGTTTCTCTAATGGGAAATAGCTGCTTCAGTGTGAGTGGGCTAGTTCCCATCAGACAAGAGGACCTTTCTGCCTCTGCAGGTTAGAGGGCCGTTTCTCTAATGGGAAATAGCTGCTTCAGTGTGAGTGGGCTAGCTCCCATTAGACGAGAGGCCCTTTCTGCCTCTCCAGGTCAGAGGGCCATTTCTCTAATGGGAAATAGCTTTGTCAGTGTGAGTGGGCTAGTTCCCATTAGACAAAAGAACCTTTCTGCCTCTCCAGGTCAGAGGGACGTTTCTCTAATGGGAAATAGCTGCGTCAGTGTGAGTGGGCTAGTTCCAATTAGACGAGGGGGCCTTTCTGCCTCTCAAGGTCAGAGGGCCATTCTCTAATGGGAAATAGCTGCTTCAGCGTGAGTGGGATAGTTCCCATTAGACGAAAAGGATCTTTCTGCCTCTCCAGGTCGGAGGGCCATTTCTCTAACAGGAAATAGCTGCTTCAGTGTGAGTAGGTTCATTCCAATAGACAGAAGGACCTTTCGCGTCTCCAGGTCAGAGTGCCGTTCCTCTAATGGGAAATAGCTGCTTCAGTGTGAGTAGGCTAGTTCCCATTAGACGAGGGGAGCTTTCTGCCTTTCCAGGTCGGAAGGCCGTTTCTCTAATGGGAAATAGCTGCTTTAGTGTGAGTGGTCTAGTTCCCATTAGAGATGGGGAGAGTATTGCCTCTCCAGGTCAGAGGGCCGTTTCTCTAATTGGAAACAGCTACTTCAGAGTGAGTTTGCTAGTTACCATTAGACGAGGGGACCTTTCTGCCTCTCCAGGTCGGAGGGCCATTTCTCTAACAGGAAATAGCTGCTTCAGTGTGAGTAGGTTCATTCCAATAGACAGAAGGACCTTTCGCGTCTCCAGGTCAGAGTGCCGTTCCTCTAATGGGAAATAGCTGCTTCAGTGTGAGTGGGCTAGTTCCCATTACACGAGGGGAGCTTTCTGCCTTTCCAGGTCGGAAGGCCGTTTCTCTAATGGGAAATAGCTGCTTCAGTGTGAGTGGTCTAGTTCCCATTAGAGATGGGGAGATTATTGCCTCTCCAGGTCAGAGGGCCGTTTCTCTAATTGGAAATAGCTACTTCAGAGTGAGTTTGCTAGTTACCATTAGACGAGGGGACCTTTCTGCCTCTCCAGGTCAGAGGGCCATTTCTCTAATGGGAAATAGCTTCTTCAGTGTGAGTGGGCTAGATCCCATTAGAAGAAGGGATCTTTCTGCCTCTCCTGGTCGGAGAGCCGTTTCTCTAATGGGAAAAAGTTGCTTCAGTGTGAGTGGGCTAGTTCCCATTAGACGAGGGAATCTTTCTGATTCTCCAGGTCAGAGGGCCGTTTCTCTAATGGGAAATAGCTACTTCAGTGTGAGTGGTCTAGTTCCCATTAAACGAGGGTACCTTTCTGCCTCTCCAGGTCGGAGGGCCTTTTCTCTAATGGGAAATAGCTGCTTCAGTGTGAGTGGGCTAGTTCCCATTAGACGAGAGAACCTTTCTGTCTCTGCAGGTTAGAGGGACGTTTCTCTAATGGGAAATAGCTGCTTCAGTGTGAGTGGGCTAGCTCCCAGTAGACGAGAGGACCTTTCTGCCTCTGCAGGTTAGAGGGCCGTTTCTCTAATGGGAAATAGCTGCTTCAGTGTGAGTGGGCTAGCTCCCAGTAGACGAGAGGCCCTTTCTGCCTCTCCAGGTCAGAGGGCCATTTCTCTAATGGGAAAAAGCTGCTTCAGTGTGAGTGGGCTAGTTCCCATTAGACGAGGGAATCTTTCTGATTCTCCAGGTCAGAGGGCCGTTTCTCTAATGGGAAATAGCTACTTCAGTGTGAGTGGTCTAGTTCCCATTAAACAAGGGTACCTTTCTGCCTCTCCAGGTCGGAGGGCCTTTTCTCTAATGGGAAATAGCTGCTTCAGTGTGAGTGGGCTAGTTCCCATTAGACGAGGGAATCTTTCTGATTCTCCAGGTCAGAGGGCCGTTTCTCTAATGGGAAATAGCTACTTCAGTGTGAGTGGTCTAGTTCCCATTAGACGAGGGGACGTTTCTGATTCTCCAGGTCGGAGGGCCGTTTCTCCAATGGGAAATAGCTGCTTCAGTGTGAGTGGTCTAGTTCCCATGAGACGAGAGGCCCTTTCTGCCTCTACAGGTCGGAGGGCCATTCCTCTAAAGGGAAATAGCTGCTTCAGCGTGAGTGGGATAGTTCCCATTAGACGAAAAGGATCTTTCTGCCTCTCCAGGTCGGAGGGCCATTTCTCTAACAGGAAATAGCTGCTTCAGTGTGAGTAGGTTCATTCCAATAGACAGAAGGACCTTTCGCGTCTCCAGGTCAGAGTGCCGTTCCTCTAATGGGAAATAGCTGCTTCAGTGTGAGTGGGCTAGTTCCCATTAGACGAGGGGAGCTTTCTGCCTTTCCAGGTCGGAAGGCCGTTTCTCTAATGGGAAATAGCTGCTTCAGTGTGAGTGGTCTAGTTCCCATTAGAGATGGGGAGATTATTGCCTCTCCAGGTCAGAGGGCCGTTTCTCTAATTGGAAATAGCTACTTCAGAGTGAGTTTGCTAGTTACCATTAGACGAGGGGACCTTTCTGCCTCTCCAGGTCAGAGGGCCATTTCTCTAATGGGAAATAGCTTCTTCAGTGTGAGTGGGCTAGATCCCATTAGAAGAGGGGATCTTTCTGCCTCTCCTGGTCGGAGAGCCGTTTCTCTAATGGGAAAAAGCTGCTTCAGTGTGAGTGGGCTAGTTCCCATTAGACGAGGGAATCTTTCTGATTCTCCAGGTCAGAGGGCCGTTTCTCTAATGGGAAATAGCTACTTCAGTGTGAGTGGTCTAGTTCCCATTAAACGAGGGTACCTTTCTGCCTCTCCAGGTCGGAGGGCCGTTTCTCTAATGGGAAATAGCTGCTTCAGTGTGAGTGGGCTAGTTCCCATTAGACGAGGGAATCTTTCTGATTCTCCAGGTCAGAGGGCCGTTTCTCTAATGGGAAATAGCTACTTCAGTGTGAGTGGTCTAGTTCCCATTAGACGAGGGGACGTTTCTGATTCTCCAGGTCGGAGGGCCGTTTCTCCAATGGGAAATAGCTGCTTTAGTGTGAGTGGTCTAGTTCCCATGAGACGAGAGGACCTTTCTGCCTCTACAGGTCGGAGGGCCATTCCTCTAAAGGGAAATAGCTGCTTCAGTGTGGGTGGGCTAGTTCCCATTAGACAAGGGGACCTTTCTGCCTCTCCAGGCCAGAGGGCAGTTTCTCTAATGGGAAATAGCTGCTTCAGTGTGAGTGGGCTAGTTCCCATTAGACGAGAGAACCTTTCTGTCTCTGCAGGTTAGAGGGTCGTTTCTCTAATGGGAAATAGCTGCTTCAGTGTGAGTGGGCTAGTTCCCATTAGACAAGAGGACCTTTCTGCCTCTGCAGGTTAGAGGGCCGTTTCTCTAATGGGAAATAGCTGCTTCAGTGTGAGTGGGCTAGCTCCCATTAGACGAGAGGCCCTTTCTGCCTCTCCAGGTCAGAGGGCCATTTCTCTAATGGGAAATAGCTTTGTCAGTGTGAGTGGGCTAGTTCCCATTAGACAAAAGAACCTTTCTGCCTCTCCAGGTCAGAGGGACGTTTCTCTAATGGGAAATAGCTGCGTCAGTGTGAGTGGGCTAGTTCCAATTAGACGAGGGGGCCTTTCTGCCTCTCAAGGTCAGAGGGCCATTCTCTAATGGGAAATAGCTGCTTCAGCGTGAGTGGGATAGTTCCCATTAGACGAAAAGGATCTTTCTGCCTCTCCAGGTCGGAGGGCCATTTCTCTAACAGGAAATAGCTGCTTCAGTGTGAGTAGGTTCATTCCAATAGACAGAAGGACCTTTCGCGTCTCCAGGTCAGAGTGCCGTTCCTCTAATGGGAAATAGCTGCTTCAGTGTGAGTAGGCTAGTTCCCATTAGACGAGGGGAGCTTTCTGCCTTTCCAGGTCGGAAGGCCGTTTCTCTAATGGGAAATAGCTGCTTTAGTGTGAGTGGTCTAGTTCCCATTAGAGATGGGGAGAGTATTGCCTCTCCAGGTCAGAGGGCCGTTTCTCTAATTGGAAACAGCTACTTCAGAGTGAGTTTGCTAGTTACCATTAGACGAGGGGACCTTTCTGCCTCTCCAGGTCGGAGGGCCATTTCTCTAACAGGAAATAGCTGCTTCAGTGTGAGTAGGTTCATTCCAATAGACAGAAGGACCTTTCGCGTCTCCAGGTCAGAGTGCCGTTCCTCTAATGGGAAATAGCTGCTTCAGTGTGAGTGGGCTAGTTCCCATTACACGAGGGGAGCTTTCTGCCTTTCCAGGTCGGAAGGCCGTTTCTCTAATGGGAAATAGCTGCTTCAGTGTGAGTGGTCTAGTTCCCATTAGAGATGGGGAGATTATTGCCTCTCCAGGTCAGAGGGCCGTTTCTCTAATTGGAAATAGCTACTTCAGAGTGAGTTTGCTAGTTACCATTAGACGAGGGGACCTTTCTGCCTCTCCAGGTCAGAGGGCCATTTCTCTAATGGGAAATAGCTTCTTCAGTGTGAGTGGGCTAGATCCCATTAGAAGAAGGGATCTTTCTGCCTCTCCTGGTCGGAGAGCCGTTTCTCTAATGGGAAAAAGTTGCTTCAGTGTGAGTGGGCTAGTTCCCATTAGACGAGGGAATCTTTCTGATTCTCCAGGTCAGAGGGCCGTTTCTCTAATGGGAAATAGCTACTTCAGTGTGAGTGGTCTAGTTCCCATTAAACGAGGGTACCTTTCTGCCTCTCCAGGTCGGAGGGCCTTTTCTCTAATGGGAAATAGCTGCTTCAGTGTGAGTGGGCTAGTTCCCATTAGACGAGAGAACCTTTCTGTCTCTGCAGGTTAGAGGGTCGTTTCTCTAATGGGAAATAGCTGCTTCAGTGTGAGTGGACTAGTTCCCATTAGACAAGAGGACCTTTCTGCCTCTGCAGGTTAGAGGGCCGTTTCTCTAATGGGAAATAGCTGCTTCAGTGTGAGTGGGCTAGCTCCCATTAGACGAGAGGCCCTTTCTGCCTCTCCAGGTCAGAGGGCCATTTTTCTAATGGGAAAAAGCTGCTTCAGTGTGAGTGGGCTAGTTCCCATTAGACGAGGGAATCTTTCTGATTCTCCAGGTCAGAGGGCCGTTTCTCTAATGGGAAATAGCTACTTCAGTGTGAGTGGTCTAGTTCCCATTAAACGAGGGTACCTTTCTGCCTCTCCAGGTCGGAGGGCCTTTTCTCTAATGGGAAATAGCTGCTTCAGTGTGAGTGGGCTAGTTCCCATTAGACGAGGGAATCTTTCTGATTCTCCAGGTCAGAGGGCCGTTTCTCTAATGGGAAATAGCTACTTCAGTGTGAGTGGTCTAGTTCCCATTAGACGAGGGGACGTTTCTGATTCTCCAGGTCGGAGGGCCGTTTCTCCAATGGGAAATAGCTGCTTCAGTGTGAGTGGTCTAGTTCCCATGAGACGAGAGGCCCTTTCTGCCTCTACAGGTCGGAGGGCCATTCCTCTAAAGGGAAATAGCTGCTTCAGTGTGGGTGGGCTAGTTCCCATTAGACAAGGGGACCTTTCTGCCTCTCCAGGCCAGAGGGCAGTTTCTCTAATGGGAAATAGCTGCTTCAGTGTGAGTGGGCTAGTTCCCATTAGACAAGAGGACCATTCTGCCTCTGCAGGTTAGAGGGCCGTTTCTCTAATGGGAAATAGCTGCTTCAGTGTGAGTGGGCTAGCTCCCATTAGACGAGAGGCCCTTTCTGCCTCTCCAGGTCAGAGGGCCATTTCTCTAATGGGAAATAGCTTTGTCAGTGTGAGTGGGCTAGTTCCCATTAGACAAAAGAACCTTTCTGCCTCTCCAGGTCAGAGGGACGTTTCTCTAATGGGAAATAGCTGCGTCAGTGTGAGTGGGCTAGTTCCAATTAGACGAGGGGGCCTTTCTGCCTCTCAAGGTCAGAGGGCCATTCTCTAATGGGAAATAGCTGCTTCAGCGTGAGTGGGATAGTTCCCATTAGACGAAAAGGATCTTTCTGCCTCTCCAGGTCGGAGGGCCATTTCTCTAACAGGAAATAGCTGCTTCAGTGTGAGTAGGTTCATTCCAATAGACAGAAGGACCTTTCGCGTCTCCAGGTCAGAGTGCCGTTCCTCTAATGGGAAATAGCTGCTTCAGTGTGAGTAGGCTAGTTCCCATTAGACGAGGGGAGCTTTCTGCCTTTCCAGGTCGGAAGGCCGTTTCTCTAATGGGAAATAGCTGCTTTAGTGTGAGTGGTCTAGTTCCCATTAGAGATGGGGAGATTATTGCCTCTCCAGGTCAGAGGGCCGTTTCTCTAATTGGAAATAGCTACTTCAGAGTGAGTTTGCTAGTTACCATTAGACGAGGGGAACTTTCTGCCTCTCCAGGTCAGAGGGCCATTTCTCTAATGGGAAATAGCTTCTTGAGTGTGAGTGGGCTAGATCCCATTAGAAGAGGGGATCTTTCTGATTCTCCAGGTCAGAGGGCCGTTTCTCTAATGGGAAATAGCTACTTCAGTGTGAGTGGTCTAGTTCCCATTAGACGAGGGTACCTTTCTGCCTCTCCAGGTCGGAGGGCCGTTTCTCTAATGGGAAATAGCTGCTTCAGTGTGAGTGGGCTAGTTCCCATTAGACGAGGGAATCTTTCTGATTCTCCAGGTCAGAGGGCCGTTTCTCTAATGGGAAATAGCTACTTCAGTGTGAGTGGTCTAGTTCCCATTAGACGAGGGGACCTTTCTGATTCTCCAGGTCGGAGGGCCGTTTCTCCAATGGGAAATAGCTGCTTCAGTGTGAGTGGTCTAGTTCCCATGAGACGAGAGGACCTTTCTGCCTCTACAGGTCGGAGGGTCATTCCTCTAAAGGGAAATAGCTGCTTCAGTGTGGGTGGGCTAGTTCCCATTAGACAAGGGGACCTTTCTGCCTCTCCAGGCCAGAGGGCAGTTTCTCTAATGGGGAATAGCTGCTTCAGTGTGAGTGGGCTAGTTCCCATTAGACGAGAGAACTTTTCTGTCTCTGCAGGTTAGAGGGTCGTTTCTCTTATGGGAAATAGCTGCTTCAGTGTGAGTGGGCTAGTTCCCATTAGACAAGAGGACCTTTCTGCCTCTGCAGGTTAGAGGGCCGTTTCTCTAATGGGAAATAGCTGCTTCAGTGTGAGTGGGCTAGCTCCCATTAGACGAGAGGCCCTTTCTGCCTCTCCAGGTCAGAGGGCCATTTCTCTAATGGGAAATAGCTTTGTCAGTGTGAGTGGGCTAGTTCCCATTAGACAAAAGAACCTTTCTGCCTCTCCAGGTCAGAGGGACGTTTCTCTAATGGGAAATAGCTGCGTCAGTGTGAGTGGGCTAGTTCCCATTAGACAAAAGGACCTTTCTGCATCTCCAGGTCAGAGGGATGTTTCTCTAATGGGAAATAGCTGCTTCAGTGTTAGTTGGCTAGTTCCCATTAGACAAGAGGACCTGTTCTGCCTCTCCAGGTCGGAGGGCCGTTTCACTAATGGGAAATAGCTGCTTCAGTGTGAATAGGCTAGATTCCAATAGACGGAAGGACCTTTCTGCCTCTCCATGTCGGAGGGCCATTTCTCTAATGGAAAATAGCTGCTTCAGTGTGAGTGGGCTAGTTCCCATTAAAGGAGGGGACGTTCCTGCCTCTCATGATCAGAGGGCCATCTCTCTAATGGGAATAGCTGCTCCAGTGTGAGTGGGCTAGTTCCTATTAGACAAGGGGACCTTTCTGCCTCTCCAGGTCGGAGGGCCGTTTCTCTAATGGGAAATAGCTACTTCAGTGTGAGTGGGCTAGTTCCCATTAGACGAGGGGACCTTTCTGCCTCTCCACGTCGCAGTTCCATTTCTCTGATGGGAAATAGCTGCTTCGGTGTGAGTAGGCTTGTTCCCACTAGACAGAACCTCTCCAGGTCGGAGTGCCGTTTCTCTAATGGGGAATAGCTGCTTCAGTGTGAGTGGGCTAGTTCCCATTAGACGAGGGAATCTTTCTGATTCTCCAGGTCAGAGGGCCGTTTCTCTAATGGGAAATAGCTGCTTCAGTGTGAGTGGGCTAGTTCCCATTAGAAGAGGGAATCTTTCTGATTCTCCAGGTCAGAGGGCCGTTTCTCTAATGAGAAATAGCTACTTCAGTGTGAGTGGTCTAGTTCCCATTAGACAAGGGGACCTTTCTGATTCTCCAGGTCGGAGGGCAGTTTCTCTAATGGGAAATAGCTGCTTCAGTGTGAGTGGGCTAGTTCAAATTAGACAAAAGGACCTTTCTGCCTTTCCTGGTCAGAGGGCCGTTTCTCTAATGGGAAATAGCGGCTTCAGTGTGGGTCGGCTGGTTCCCATTAGATGAAAGGACCTTTCTGCCTTTCCACGTTGGAGGGCCGTTTCTCTAATGGGAAATAGCTGCTTCAGTGTGAGTGGGCTAGTTCCCATTAGACGAGGGGAGCTTTCTGCCTTTCCAGGTCGGAAGGCCATTTCTCTAATGGGAAATACCTGCTTCAGTGTGAGTGGGCTAGTTCCCATTAGACAAAAAGACATTTCTGCCTCTCCAGGTCAGAGGGCCATTTCTCTAATAGGGGAATAGCTGGTTCAGTGTGAGTCGGCTAGTTCCCATTAGACGAGAGGACATTTCTGCCTCTCCCGATCGGAGGGCCGTTTCTCTAATGGGAAGTAGCTGCTTCAGTGCGGGTGTCCTAGTACCCATTAGACAAAAATACCTTTCTGCCTCTCCAGGTCAGAGGGACGTTTCTCTAATGGGAAATAGCTGCTTCAGTGTGAGTGGGCTAGTTCCCATGTACGAGGGGACCCTTCTGCCTCTCTCTAGGTTGGAGGGCCATTTCTCTAATGAGAAATAGCTGCTTCAGTGTGAGTAGGCTAGTTCCCATTGGTCAAGGGGACCTTTCTGCCTCTCCACGTTGGAGGGCTGTTTCTCTAATGGGAAATAGCTGCTTCAGTGTGAGTGGGCTAGTTCCCATTGGACAAGGGGACCTTTCTGCCTCTCCAGGTCGGAGGCCCATTTCTCTAATGGGAAATAGCTGCTTCAGAGTGAGTGGGCTAGTTCCCATTAGTCGAAAAGGACCTTTCTGCCTCTCCAGGTGGAAGGGCCGTTTCTCTAATGGAAAATAGCTGCTTCAGTGTGAGTGGTCTAGTTCCCATTAGAGGAGGGGAGATTATTGCCTCTCCAGGTCAGAGGGCTGTTTCTCTAATTGGAAATAGCTACTTCAGAGTGAGTTTGCTAGTTACCATTAGACGAGGGGACCTTTCTGCCTCTCCAGGTCAGAGGGCCATTTCTCTAATGGGAAATAGCTTCTTCAGTGTGAGTGGGCTAGATCCCATTAGAAGAGGGGATCTTTCTGCCTCTCCTGGTTGGAGAGCAGTTTCTCTAATGGGAAGTAGCTGCTTCAGTGTGGGTGGGCTAGTTCCCATTAGACAAAAGGACCTTTCTGCCTCTCCAGGTCGGAGGGCCGTTTTTCTAATGGGAAATAGCTGCTTCAGTGTGAGTGGGCTATTTCCCATTATACAAAGGGACCTTTCTGCTTCTCCAGGTCAGAGTGCCGTTTCTCTAATGAGAAATAGCTGCTTCAGTGTGAGTGGGCTAGTTCCCATTAGACGAGGGGACATTTCTGCCTCTCCAGGTCGGAGTGACGTTTCTATAATGGGAAATAGCTGCTTCAGTGTGAGTGGTCTAGTTCCCATGAGACGAGAGGACCTTTCTGCCTCTCCAGGTCAGAGGGTCGTTCCTCTAAAGGGAAATAGCTGCTTTAGCGTGGGTGGGCTAGTTCTCATAAGACAAAAGGATCTTTCTGCCTCTCCAGGTCAGAGGGCCGTTTCTCTAATGGGAAATTGCTGTTTCAGTGTGAGTGGGTTAGTTCCCATTAGATGAAAGGACCTCTCTGCCTTTCCACGTCGGAGGTTCGTTTCTCTAATGGGAAATAGCTGCTTCAGTGTGAGTGGGCTTGTTCCCATTAGACGAGGGGACCTTTCTATCTTTCCAGGTCGTAGGGCCGTTTCTCTAACCGGAAACAGCTGCTTCAGTGTGAGTGGGCAGGTTCCCATTAGACGAGGGGACCTTTCTGCCTCTCCAGGTCAGAGGGACATTTCTCTAATGGGAAATAGCTTCTTCAGTGTGAGTGGGCTAGATCCCAGTAGAAGAGGGGATCTTTCTGCCTCTCCTGGTCGGAGAGCCGTTTCTCTAATGGGAAATAGCTGCTTCAGTGTGAGTGGGCTAGTTCCCATTAGACGAGGGAATCTTTCTGATTCTCCAGGTCAGAGGGCCGTTTCTCTGATGGGAAATAGCTACTTCAGTGTGAGTGGGCTAGTTCCTATTAGACGAGGGAATCTTTCTGATTCTCCAGGTCAGAGGGCTGTTTCTCTAATGGGAAATAGCTACTTCAGTGTGAGTGGTCTAGTTCCCATTAGACGAGGGGACCTTTCTGATTCTCCAGGTCGGAGGGCCAATGGGAAATAGCTGCTTCAGTGTGAGTGGTCTAGTTCCCATGAGACGAGAGGACCTTTCTGCCTCTACAGGTCGGAGGGCCATTCCTCTAAAGGGAAATAGCTGCTTCAGTGTGGGTGGGCTAGTTCCCATTAGACAAGGGGACCTTTCTGCCTCTCCAGGCCAGAGGGCAGTTTCTCTAATGGGAAATAGCTGCTTCAGTGTGAGTGGGCTAGTTCCCATTAGACGAGAGAACCTTTCTGTCTCTGCAGGTTAGAGGGTCGTTTCTCTAATGGGAAATAGCTGCTTCAGTGTGAGTGGGCTAGTTCCCATTAGACAAGAGGACCTTTCTGCCTCTGCAGGTTAGAGGGCCGTTTCTCTAATGGGAAATAGCTGCTTCAGTGTGAGTGGTCTAGCTCCCATTAGACGAGAGGCCCTTTCTGCCTCTCCAGGTCAGAGGGCCATTTCTCTAATGGGAAATAGCTTTGTCAGTGTGAGTGGGCTAGTTCCCATTAGACAAAAGAACCTTTCTGCCTCTCCAGGTCAGAGGGACATTTCTCTAATGGGAAATAGCTGCGTCAGTGTGAGTGGGCTAGTTCCCATTAGACAAAAGGACCTTTCTGCATCTCCAGGTCAGAGGGATGTTTCTCTAATGGGAAATAGCAGCTTCAGTGTTAGTTGGCTAGTTCCCATTAGACAAGAGGACCTGTTCTGCCTCTCCAGGTCGGAGGGCCGTTTCACCAATGGGAAATAGCTGCTTCAGTGTGAATAGGCTAGCTTCCAATAGACGGAAGGACCTTTCTGCCTCTCCATGTCGGAGGGCCATTTCTCTAATGGAAAATAGCTGCTTCAGTGTGAGTGGGCTAGTTCCCATTAGAGGAGGGGACGTTTCTGCCTCTCATGATCAGAGGGCCATCTCTCTAATGGGAATAGCTGCTTCAGTGTGAGTGGGCTAGTTCCTATTAGACAAGGGGACCTTTCTGCCCCTCCAGGTCGGAGGGCCGTTTCTCTAATGGGAAATAGCTACTTCAGTGTGAGTGGGCTAGTTCCCATTAAACGAGGGGACCTTTCTGCCTCTCCACGTCGCAGTGCCATTTCTCTGATGGGAAATAGCTGCTTCGGTGTGAGTAGGCTTGTTCCCACTAGACAGAACCTCTCCAGGTCGGAGTGCCGTTTCTCTAATGGGGAATAGCTGCTTCAGTGTGAGTGGGCTAGTTCCCATTAGACGAGGGAATCTTTCTGATTCTCAAGGTCAGAGGGCCGTTTCTCTAATGGGAAATAGCTACTTCAGTGTGAGTGGTCTAGTTCCCATTAGACGAGTGGACCTTTCTGACTCTCCAGGTCGGAGGGCCGTTTCTCTAATGGGAAATAGCTGCTTCAGTGTGAGTGGGCTAGTTCCCATTAGAAGAGGGAATCTTTCTGATTCTCCAGGTCAGAGGGCCGTTTCTCTAATGGGAAATAGCTACTTCAGTGTGAGTGGTCTAGTTCCCATTAGACAAGGGGACCTTTCTGATTCTCCAGGTCGGAGGGCAGTTTCTCTAATGGGAAATAGCTGCTTCAGTGTGAGTGGGCTAGTTCAAATTAGACAAAAGGACCTTTCTGCCTTTCCTGGTCAGAGGGCCGTTTCGCTAATGGGAAATAGCTGCTTCAGTGTGGGTCGGCTGGTTCCCATTAGATGAAAGGACCTTTCTGCCTTTCCACGTTGGAGGGCCGTTTCTCTAATGGGAAATAGCTGCTTCAGTGTGAGTGGGCTAGTTCCCATTAGACGAGAGGACATTTCTGCCTCTCCCGATCGGAGGGCTGTTTCTCTAATGGGAAGTAGCTGCTTCAGTGCGGGTGGGCTAGTTCCCATTAGACAAAAAGACCTTTCTGCCTCTCCAGGTCAGAGGCACGTTTCTCTAATGGGAAATAGCTGCTTCAGTGTGAGTGGGCTAGTTCCCATATACGAGGGGACCCTTCTGCCTCTCTCTAGGTTGGAGGGCCATTTCTCTAATGAGAAATAGCTGCTTCAGTGTGAGTAGGCTAGTTCCCATTGGTCAAGGGGACCTTTCTGCCTCTCCAGGTTGGAGGGCCGTTTCTCTAATGGGAAATAGCTGCTTCAGTGTGAGTGGGCTAGTTCCCATTGGACAAGGGGACCTTTCTGCCTCTCCAGGTCGGAGGCCCATTTCTCTAATGGGAAATAGCTGCTTCAGAGTGAGTGGGCTAGTTCCCATTAGTCGAAAAGGACCTTTCTGCCTCTCCAGGTGGAAGGGCCGTTTCTCTAATGGAAAATAGCTGCTTCAGTGTGAGTGGTCTAGTTCCCATTAGAGGAGGGGAGATTATTGCCTCTCCAGGTCAGAGGGCTGTTTCTCTAATTGTAAATAGCTACTTCAGAGTGAGTTTGCTAGTTACCATTAGACGAGGGGACCTTTCTGCCTCTCCAGGTCAGAGGGCCATTTCTCTAATGGGAAATAGCTTCTTCAGTGTGAGTGGGCTAGATCCCATTAGAAGAGGGGATCTTTCTGCCTCTCCTGGTTGGAGAGCAGTTTCTCTAATGGGAAGTAGCTGCTTCAGTGTGGGTGGGCTAGTTCCCATTAGACAAAAGGACCTTTCTGCCTCTCCAGGTCGGAGGGCCGTTTCTCTAATGGGAAATAGCTGCTTCAGTGTGAGTGGGCTATTTCCCATTATACAAAGGGACCTTTCTGCTTCTCCAGGTCAGAGTGCCGTTTCTCTAATGAAAAATAGCTGCTTCAGTGTGAGTGGGCTAGTTCCCATTAGACGAGGGGACATTTCTGCCTCTCGAGGTCGGAGTGACGTTTCTATAATGGGAAATAGCTGCTTCAGTGTGAGTGGTCTAGTTCCCATGAGACGAGAGGACCTTTCTGCCTCTCCAGGTCAGAGGGTTGTTCCTCTAAAGGGAAATAGCTGCTTTAGTGTGGGTGGGCTAGTTCCCATTAGACAAGGGGACCTTTCTGCCTCTCCAGGCCAGAGGGCAGTTTCTCTAATGGGAAATAGCTGCTTCAGTGTGAGTGGGCTAGTTCTCATTAGACAAAAGGATCTTTCTGCCCCTCCAGGTCAGAGGGCCGTTTCTCTAATGGGAAATTGCTGTTTCAGTGTGAGTGGGTTAGTTCCCATTAGATGAAAGGACCTCTCTGCCTTTCCACGTCAGAGGTTCGTTTCTCTAATGGGAAATAGCTGCTTCAGTGTGAGTGGGCTTGTTCCCATTAGACGAGGGGACCTTTCTATCTTTCCAGGTCGTAGGGCCGTTTCTCTAACCGGAAACAGCTGCTTCAGTGTGAGTGGGCAGGTTCCCATTAGACGAGGGGACCTTTCTGCCTCTCCAGGTCGGAGGGGTGTTCTCTAATGGGAAACAGCTGCGTCAGTGTGAGTGGGCTAGTTCCCATTAGACGAAAGGACCTTTCTGCCTCTACAGGTCGGAAGGCCGTTTCTCGAATGGGAAATAGGTGCTTCAGTGTGAGTGGGCTAGATCCCATTAGACAAAAGGACCTTTCTGCCTCTCCAGGTCAGAGGGCCATTTCTCTGATCGGAAATAGCTGCTTCAGTGTGAGTGGGCTAGTTCCCATTAGACGAGGGGACATTTCTGCCTCTCCAGGTCGGAGGGACGTTTCTATAATGGGAAATAGCTGCTTCAGTGTGGGTGGGCTAGTTCCCATTAGACAAGGGGACCTTTCTGCCTCTCCAAGCCAGAGGGCAGATTCTCTAATGGGAAATAGCTACTTCACTGTGAGTGGGCTAGTTCCTATTAGACAAGGGGACCTTTCTGCCTCTCCAGGTCGGAGGGCCGTTTCTCTGATGGGAAATAGCTACTTCAGTGTGAGTGGGCTAGTTCCCATTAGACGAGGGGACCTTTCTGCCTCTCCAGGTCGCAGTGCCATTTCTCTGATGGGAAATAGCTGCTTCGGTGTGAGTAGGCTTGTTCCCACTAGACAGAACCTCTCCAGGTAGGAGTGCCGTTTCTCTAATGGGGAATAGCTGCTTCAGTGTGAGTGGGCTAGTTCCCATTAGACGAGGGAATCTTTCTGATTCTCCAGGTCAGAGGGCCGTTTATGTAATGGGAAATAGCTACTTCAGTGTGAGTGGTCTAGTTCCCATGAGACGAGAGGACCTTTCTGCCTCTACAGGTCGGAGGGCCGTTCCTCTAAAGGGAAATAGCTGCTTCAGTGTGGGTGGGCTAGTTCCCATTAGACAAGGGGACCTTTCTGCCTCTCCAGGCCAGAGGGCAGTTTCTCTAATGGGAAATAGCTGCTTCAGTGTGAGTGGGCTAGTTCCCATCAGACGAGAGAACCTTTCTGTCTCTGCAGGTTAGAGGGCCGTTTCTCTAATGGGAAATAGCTGCTTCAGTGTGAGTGGGCTAGTTCCCATTAGACAAGAGGACCTTTCTGCCTCTGTAGGTTAGAGGGCCGTTTCTCTAATGGGAAATAGCTGCTTCAGTGTGAGTGGGCTAGCTCCCATTAGACGAGAGGCCCTTTCTGCCTCTCCAGGTCAGAGGGCCATTTCTCTAATGGGAAATAGCTTTGTCAGTGTGAGTGGGCTAGTTCCCATTAGACAAAAGAACCTTTCTGCCTCTCCAGGTCAGAGGGACGTTTCTCTAATGGGAAATAGCTGCGTCAGTGTGAGTGGGCTAGTTCCCATTAGACAAAAGGACCTTTCTGTATCTCCAGGTCAGAGGGATGTTTCTCTAATGGGAAATAGCTGCTTCAGTGTTAGTTGGCTAGTTCCCATTAGACAAGAGGACCTGTTCTGCCTCTCCAGGTCGGAGGGCCGTTTCACTAATGGGAAATAGCTGCTTCAGTGTGAATAGGATAGCTTCCTAATGGGAAGGACCTTTCTGCCTCACCATGTCGGAGGGCCGTTTCTCTAATGGAAAATAGCTGCTTCAGTGTGAGTGGGCTAGTTCCCATTAGAGGAGGGGACGTTTATGCCTCTCATGATCAGAGGGCCATCTCTCTAATGGGAATAGCTGCTTCAGTGTGAGTTGGCTAGTTCCTATTAGACAAGGGGAC
Source organism: Ambystoma mexicanum (assembly GCF_040938575.1). NCBI lineage: Eukaryota > Metazoa > Chordata > Amphibia > Caudata > Ambystomatidae > Ambystoma > Ambystoma mexicanum. The sequence continues at coordinate 234,680,135 of NC_090926.1, read as the reverse complement.
CTTTCTGCCTCTCCAGGTCGGAGGGCCGTTTCTCTAATGGGAAATAGCTACTTCAGTGTGAGTGGGCTAGTTCCCATTAGACAAGGGGACCCTTCTGCCTCTCCAGGTCGCAGTGCCATTTCTCTGATGGGAAATAGCTGCTTCGGTGTGAGTAGGCTTGTTCCCACTAGACAGAACCTCTCCAGGTCGGAGTGCCGTTTCTCTAATGGGGAATAGCTGCTTCAGTGTGAGTGGGCTAGTTCCCATTAGACGAGGGAATCTTTCTGATTCTCCAGGTCAGAGGGCCGTTTCTCTAATGGGAAATAGCTACTTCAGTGTGAGTGGTCTAGTTCCCATTAGACGAGGGGACCTTTCTGCCTCTCCAGGTCGGAGGCCGTTTCTCTAATGGGAAATAGCTGCTTCAGTGTGGTGGGCTAGTTCCCATTAGACGAGGGAATCTTTCTGATTCTCCAGGTCAGAGGGCCGTTTCTCTAATGGGAAATAGCTACTTCAGTGTGAGTGGTCTAGTTCCCATTAGACGAGGGGACCTTTCTGATTCTCCAGGTCAGAGGGCCGTTTCTCTAATGGGAAATAGCTACTTCAGTGTGAGTGGTCTAGTTCCCATTAGACGAGGGGACCTTTCTGATTCTCCAGGTCGGAGGGCCGTTTCTCTAATGGGAAATAGCTGCTTCAGTGTGAGTGGGCTAGTTCAAATTAGACAAAAGGACCTTTCTGCCTTTCCAGGTTGGAGGGCCGTTTCTCTAATGGGAAATAGCTGCTTCAGTGTGAGCGGGCTAGTTCCCATTATACGAGGGGACCTTTCTGCCTCTAAAGGTCGGAGGGCCATTTCCCTAATGAGGAATCGCTGCTTCAGTGTGAGTAGGCTAGTTGCCAAAAGACGGAAGGACCTTTCTGCCTCTCCAGGTCGGAGGGCCATTTCTCTAATGGGAAATAGCTGCTTCAGTGTGAGTGGGATAGTTCCCATGAGACGAGGGGACCTTTCTGCCTCTCCAGGTTGAAGGGCCGTTTCTCTAATGGAAAATAGCTGCTTCAGTGTGAGTGGGCTAGTTCCCATAAGAGGAGGGGACCTTTTTGCCTCTACAGGTCGGGGGGACGTTTCTCTAATGGGAAATAGCTGCTTCAGTGTGAGTGGGCTAGTTCCCATTAGACAAGAGGACCTTTCTGCCTCTGCAGGTTAGAGGGCTGTTTCTCTAATGGGAAATAGCTGCTTCAGTGTGAGTGGGCTAGCTCCCATTAGACGAGAGGACCTTTCTGCCTCTACAGGTCGGGGGGACGTTTCTCTAATGGGAAATAGCTTTGTCAGTGTGAGTGGGCTAGTTCCCATTAGACAAAAGAACCTTTCTGCCTCTCCAGGTCAGAGGGACGTTTCTCTAATGGGAAATAGCTGTGTCAGTGTGAGTGGGCTAGTTCCCATTAGACAAAAGGACCTTTCTGCATCTCCAGGTCAGAGGGATGTTTCTCTAATGGGAAATAGCTGCTTCAGTGTTAGTTGGCTAGTTCCCATTAGACAAGAGGACCTGTTCTGCCTCTCCAGGTCGGAGGGCCGTTTCACTAATGGGAAATAGCTGCTTCAGTGTGAATAGGCTAGCTTCCAATAGACGGAAGGACCTTTCTGCCTCTCCATGTCGGAGGGCCGTTTCTCTAATGGAAAATAGCTGCTTCAGTGTGAGTGGGCTAGTTCCCATTAGAGGAGGGGACGTTTCTGCCTCTCATGTTCAGAGGGCCATTTCTCTGATGGGAAATAGCTGCTTCGGTGTGAGTGGGCTTGTTCCCACTAGACAGAACCTCTCCAGGTCGGAGTGCCGTTTCTCTAATGGGGAATAGCTGCTTCAGTGTGAGTGGGCTAGTTCCCATTAGACGAGGGAATCTTTCTGATTCTCCAGGTCAGAGGGCCGTTTCTCTAATGGGAAATAGCTACTTCAGTGTGAGTGGTCTAGTTCCCATTAGACGAGGGGACCTTTCTGCCTCTCCAGGTCGGAGGCCGTTTCTCTAATGGGAAATAGCTGCTTCAGTGTGGTGGGCTAGTTCCCATTAGACGAGGGAATCTTTCTGATTCTCCAGGTCAGAGGGCCGTTTCTCTAATGGGAAATAGCTACTTCAGTGTGAGTGGTCTAGTTCCCATTAGACGAGGGGACCTTTCTGATTCTCCAGGTCAGAGGGCCGTTTCTCTAATGGGAAATAGCTACTTCAGTGTGAGTGGTCTAGTTCCCATTAGACGAGGGGACCTTTCTGATTCTCCAGGTCGGAGGGCCGTTTCTCTAATGGGAAATAGCTGCTTCAGTGTGAGTGGGCTAGTTCAAATTAGACAAAAGGACCTTTCTGCCTTTCCAGGTTGGAGGGCCGTTTCTCTAATGGGAAATAGCTGCTTCAGTGTGAGCGGGCTAGTTCCCATTATACGCGGGGACCTTTCTGCCTCTAAAGGTCGGAGGGCCATTTCCCTAATGAGGAATCGCTGCTTCAGTGTGAGTAGGCTAGTTGCCAAAAGACGGAAGGACCTTTCTGCCTCTCCAGGTCGGAGGGCCATTTCTCTAATGGGAAATAGCTGCTTCAGTGTGAGTGGGATAGTTCCCATGAGACGAGGGGACCTTTCTGCCTCTCCAGGTTGAAGGGCCGTTTCTCTAATGGAAAATAGCTGCTTCAGTGTGAGTGGGCTAGTTCCCATAAGAGGAGGGGACCTTTTTGCCTCTACAGGTCGGGGGGACGTTTCTCTAATGGGAAATAGCTGCTTCAGTGTGAGTGGGCTAGTTCCCATTAGACAAGAGGACCTTTCTGCCTCTGCAGGTTAGAGGGCTGTTTCTCTAATGGGAAATAGCTGCTTCAGTGTGAGTGGGCTAGCTCCCATTAGACGAGAGGACCTTTCTGCCTCTACAGGTCGGGGGGACGTTTCTCTAATGGGAAATAGCTTCGTCAGTGTGAGTGGGCTAGTTCCCATTAGACAAAAGAACCTTTCTGCCTCTCCAGGTCAGAGGGACGTTTCTCTAATGGGAAATAGCTGCGTCAGTGTGAGTGGGCTAGTTCCCATTAGACAAAAGGACCTTTCTGCATCTCCAGGTCAGAGGGATGTTTCTCTAATGGGAAATAGCTGCTTCAGTGTTAGTTGGCTAGTTCCCATTAGACAAGAGGACCTGTTCTGCCTCTCCAGGTCGGAGGGCCGTTTCACTAATGGGAAATAGCTGCTTCAGTGTGAATAGGCTAGCTTCCAATAGACGGAAGGACCTTTCTGCCTCTCCATGTCGGAGGGCCGTTTCTCTAATGGAAAATAGCTGCTTCAGTGTGAGTGGGCTAGTTCCCATTAGAGGAGGGGACGTTTCTGCCTCTCATGTTCAGAGGGCCATTTCTCTGATGGGAAATAGCTGCTTCGGTGTGAGTAGGCTTGTTCCCACTAGACAGAACCTCTCCAGGTCAGAGTGCCGTTTCTCTAATGGGGAATAGCTGCTTCTGTCTCTCAAGGTCGGAGGGCCGTTTCTCTAATGGGAAATAGCTGCTTTGGTGTGAGTGGGCTAGTTCCCATTAGACGAGGGAATCTTTCTGATTCTCCAGGTCAGAGGGCCGTTTCTCTAATGGGAAATAGCTACTTCAGTGTGAGTGGTCTAGTTCCCATTAGACGAGGGGACCTTTCTGATTCTCCAGGTTGGAGGGCCGTTTCTCTAATGGGAAATAGCTTCTTCAGTGTGAGTGGGCTAGTTCAAATTAGACAAAAGGACCTTTCTGCCTTTCCAGGTTGGAGGGCCGTTTCTCTAATGGGAAATAGCTGCTTCAGTGTGAGTGGGCTAGTTCCCATTATACGAGGTGACCTTTCTGCCGCTCGAGGTCGGAGGGCTATTTCCCTAATGAGGAATCATTGCTTCAGTGTGAGTAGGCTAGTTGCCAAAAGACGGGGGGACCTTTCTGCCTCTCCAGGTTGAAGGGCCGTTTCTCTAATGGAAAATAGCTGCTTCAGTGTGAGTGGGCTAGTTCCCATTAGAGGAGGGGACCTTTTTGCCTTTCCAGGTCAAAGGCCGTTTCTCTAATGGGACATAGCTGCTTCAGTGTGAGTGGGCTAGTTCCCATTAGACGAGAGGACCTTTCTGCCTCTACTGGTCGGGGGGACGTTTCTCTAATGGGAAATAGCTGCTTCAGTGTGTGTGGGCTAGTTCCCATTAGATGAGGGGATCTTCCTGCCTCTCCTGGTCGGAGGGCTGTTTCTCTAATGGGAAATAGCTGCTTCAGTGTGGGTGGGCTAGTTCCCATTAGACGAAAGGACCTTTCTTCCTCTCCAGGTCGGAGGGGCGTTTCTCTAATGGGAAATAGCTGCTTCAGTGTGAGTGGGCTAGTTCCCATTATACGAGGGGAACTTTCTGCCTCTCCAGTTTGGAGGGCCGTTTCTCTAATAAGAAATAGCTGCTTCAGTGTGAGTAGGCTTGTTCCTATTAGACGAGAGCACCTTTCTGCCTCTCCAGTTCGGAGGGCCGTTACTCTAATGGGAAATAGCTACTTCAGTGTGAGTTTGCTAGTTCCCATTAGACGAAAAGGATCTTTCTGCCTCTCCAGGTCGGAGGGCCATTTCTCTAACAGGAAATAGCTGCTTCAGTGTGAGTAGGTTCATTCCAATAGACAGAAGCACCTTTGGCGTCTCCAGGTCAGAGTGCCGTTCCTCTAATGGGAAATAGCTGCTTCAGTGTGAGTGGGCTACTTCCCATTAGACGAGGGAATCTTTCTGATTCTCCAGGTCAGAGGGCCGTTTCTCTAATGGGAAATAGCTACTTCAGTGTGAGTGGTCTAGTTCCCATTGGACGAGGGGACCTTTCTGCCTCTCCAGGTCGGAGGGCCGTTTCTCTAATGGGAAATAGCTGCTTCAGTGTGAGTGGGCTAGTTCCCATTAGACGAGGGAATCTTTCTGATTCTCCAGGTCAGAGGGCCGTTTCTTTAATGGGAAATAGCTACTTCAGTGTGAGTGGTCTAGTTCCCATTAGACGAGGGGACCTTTCTGATTCTCCAGGTCGGAGGGCCGTTTCTCTAATGGGAAATAGCTGCTTCAGTGTGACTGGGCTAGTTCAAATTAGACAAAAGGACATTTCTGCCTTTCCAGGTTGGAGGGCCGTTTCTCTAATGGGAAATAGCTGCTTCAGTGTGAGCGGGCTAGTTCCCATTATACGAGGGGACCTTTCTGCCTCTAAAGGTCGGAGGGCCATTTCCCTAATGAGGAATCGCTGCTTCAGTGTGAGTAGGCTAGTTGCCAAAAGACGAAAGGACCTTTCTGCCTCTCCAGGTCGGAGGGCCATTTCTCTAATGAGGAATCATTGCTTCAGTGTGAGTAGGCTAGTTCCCATTAGACGAGGGGACCTTTCTGCCTCTCCAGGTTGAAGGGCCGTTTCTCTAATGGAAAATAGCTGCTTCAGTGTGAGTGGGCTAGTTCCCATTAGAGGAGGGGACCTTTTTGCCTCTCCAGGTCAAAGGCCGTTTCTCTAATGGGACATAGCTGCTTCAGTGTGAGTGGGCTAGTTCCCATTAGACGAGAGGACCTTTCTGCCTCTACTGGTCGGGGGGACGTTTCTCTAATGGGAAATAGCTGCTTCAGTGTGTGTGGGCTAGTTCCCATTAGACGAGGGGATCTTCCTGCCTCTCCTGGTCGGAGGGCTGTTTCTCTAATGGGAAATAGCTGCTTCAGTGTGGGTGGGCTAGTTCCCATTAGACGAAAGGACCTTTCTTCCTCTCCAGGTCGGAGGGGCGTTTCTCTAATGGGAAATAGCTGCTTCAGTGTGAGTGGGCTAGTTCCCATTATACGAGGGGAACTTTCTGCCTCTCCAGTTTGGAGGGCCGTTTCTCTAATAAGAAATAGCTGCTTCAGTGTGAGTAGGCTTGTTCCTATTAGACGAGAGCACCTTTCTGCCTCTCCAGTTCGGAGGGCCGTTTCTCTAATGGGAAATAGCTACTTCAGTGTGAGTTTGCTAGTTCCCATTAGACGAAAAGGATCTTTCTGCCTCTCCAGGTCGGAGGGCCATTTCTCTAACAGGAAATAGCTGCTTCAGTGTGAGTAGGTTCATTCCAATAGACAGAAGCACCTTTGGCGTCTCCAGGTCAGAGTGCCGTTCCTCTAATGGGAAATAGCTGCTTCAGTGTGAGTGGGCTACTTCCCATTAGACGAGGGAATCTTTCTGATTCTCCAGGTCAGAGGGCCGTTTCTTTAATGGGAAATAGCTACTTCAGTGTGAGTGGTCTAGTTCCCATTAGACGAGGGGACCTTTCTGCCTATAAAGGTCGGAGGGCCATTTCCCTAATGAGGAATCGCTGCTTCAGTGTGAGTAGGCTAGTTGCCAAAAGACGAAAGGACCTTTCTGCCTCTCCAGGTCGGAGGGCCATTTCTCTAATGGGAAATAGCTGCTTCAGTGTGAGTGGGCTAGTTCCCATTAGACGAGGGGACCTTTCTGCCTCTCCAGGTTGAAGGGCCGTTTCTCTAATGGAAAATAGCTGCTTCAGTGTGAGTGGGCTAGTTCCCATTAGACGAGAGGACCTTTCTGCCTCTACAGGTCGGGGGGACGTTTCTCTAATGGGAAATAGCTGCTTCAGTGTGAGTGGGCTAGTTCCCATTAGACAAGAGGACCTTTCTGCCTCTGCAGGTTAGAGGGCCGTTTCTCTAATGGGAAATAGCTGCTTCAGTGTGAGTGGGCTAGCTCCCATTAGACGAGAGGCCCTTTCTGCCTCTCCAGGTCAGAGGGCCATTTCTCTTATAGGAAATAGCTTCGTCAGTGTGAGTGGGCTAGTTCCCATTAGACAAAAGAACCTTTCTGCCTCTCCAGGTCAGAGGGACGTTTCTCTAATGGGAAATACTTGCGTCAGTGTGAGTGGGCTAGTTCCCATTAGACAAAAGGACCTTTCTTCATCTCCAGGTCAGAGGGATGTTTCTCTAATGGGAAATAGCTGCTTCAGTGTTAGTTGGCTAGTTCCCATTAGACAAGAGGACCTGTTCTGCCTCTCCATGTCGGAGGGCCGTTTCACTAATGGGAAATAGCTGCTTCAGTGTGAATAGGCTAGCTTCCAATAGACGGAAGGACCTTTCTGCCTCTCCATGTCGGAGGGCCGTTTCTCTAATGGAAAATAGCTGCTTCAGTGTGAGTGGGCTAGTTCCCATTAGAGGAGGGGACATTTCTGCCTCTCCAGGTCGCAGTGCCATTTCTCTGATGGGAAATAGCTGCTTCGGTGTGAGTAGGCTTGTTCCCACTAGACAGAACCTCTCCAGGTCGGAGTGCCGTTTCTCTAATGGGGAATACCTGCTTCAGTGTGAATGGGCTAGTTCCTATTAGACAAGGGGACCTTTCTGCCTCTCCAGGTCGGAGGGCCGTTTCTCTAATGGGAAATAGCTACTTCAGTGTGAGTGGGCTAGTTCCCATTAGACGAGGGGACATTTCTGCCTCTCCAGGTCGCAGTGCCATTTCTCTGATGGGAAATAGCTGCTTCGGTGTGAGTAGGCTTGTTCCCACTAGACAGAACTTCTCCAGGTCGGAGTGCAGTTTCTCTAATGGGGAATACCTGCTTCAGTGTGAATGGGCTAGTTCCCATTAGACGAGGGAATATTTCTGATTCTTCAGGTCAGAGGGCTGTTTCTCTAATGGGAAATAGCTACTTCAGTGTGAGTGGTCTAGTTCCCATTAGACGAGGGGACCTTTCTGCCTCTCCAGGTCAGAGGGCCGTTTCTCTAATGGGAAATAGCTGCTTTGGTGTGAGTGGGCTAGTTCCCATTAGACGAGGGAATCTTTCTGATTCTCCAGGTCAGAGGGCCGTTTCTCTAATGGGAAATAGCTGCTTCAGTGTGAGTGGGCTAGTTCAAATTAGACAAAAGGACCTTTCTGCCTTTCCAGGTTGGAGGGCTGTTTCTCTAATGGGAAATAGCTGCTTCAGTGTTAGCGGGCTAGTTCCCATTATACGAGGGGACATTTCTGCCGCTCCAGGTCAGAGGGCTATTTCCCTAATGAGGAATCACTGCTTCAGTGTGAGTAGGCTAGTTGCCAAAAGACGGAAGGACCTTTCTGCCTCTCCAGGTCGGAGGGCCATTTCTCTAATGGGAAATAGCTGCTTCAGTGTGAGTGGGCTAGTTCCCATTAGACGAGGGGACCTTTCTGGCTCTCCAGGTTGAAGGGCCGTTTCTCTAATGGAAAATAGCTGCTTCAGTGTGAGTGGGCTAGTTCCCATTAGAGGAGGGGACCTTTTTGCCTCTCCAGGTCAGAGGCCGTTTCTCTAATGGGACATAGCTGCTTCAGTGTGAGTGGGCTAGTTCCCATTAGACGAGAGGACCTTTCTGCCTCTATAGGTCGGGGGGACGTTTCTCTAATGGGAAATAGCTGCTTCAGTGTGTGTGGGCTAGTTCCCATTAGACGAGGGGATCTTCCTGCCTCTCCTGGTCGGAGGGCCGTTTCTCTAATGAGAAATAGCTGCTTCAGTGTGAGTAGGCGTGTTCCTATTAGACGAGAGCACCTTTCTGCCTCTCCAGTTTGAAGGGCCGTTTCTCTAATGGGAAATAGCTACTTCAGTGTGAGTTTGCTAGTTCCAATTAGACAAGGGGGCCTTTCTGCCTCTCAAGGTCAGAGGGCCATTCTCTAATGGGAAATAACTGCTTCAGCGTGAGTGGGATAGTTCCCATTAGACGAAAAAGGAACTTTCTGACTCTCCAGGGCGGAGGGCCGTTTCTCTAATAAGAAATAGCTGCTTCAGTGTGAGTAGTCTTGTTCCTATTAGACGAGAGCACCTTTCTGCCTCTCCAGTTTGGAGGGCTGTTTCTCTAATGGGAAATAGCTACTTCAGTGTGAGTTTGCTAGTTCCAATTAGACAAGGGGGCCTTTCTGCCTCTCAAGGTCAGAGGGCCATTCTCTAATGGGAAATAACTGCTTCAGCGTGAGTGGGATAGTTCCCATTAGACGAAAAGGAACTTTCTGCCTCTCCAGTTCGGAGGGCCGTTTCTCTAATGGGAAATAGCTACTTCAGTGTGAGTTTGCTAGTTCCAATTAGACGAGGGGGCCTTTCTGCCTCTCAAGGTCAGAGGGCAATTCTCTAATGGGAAAAAGCTGCTTCAGCGTGAGTGGGATAGTTCCCATTAGACGAAAAGGATCTTTCTGCCTCTCCAGGTCGGAGGGCCATTTCTCTAACAGGAAATAGCTGCTTCAGTGTGAGTAGGTTCATTCCAATAGACAGAAGGACCTTTCGCGTCTCCAGGTCAGAGTGCCGTTCCTCTAATGGGAAATAGCTGCTTCAGTGTGAGTGGGCTACTTCCCATTAGACGAGGGGACCTTTTTGCCTCTCAAGGTCAGAGGGCAATTCTCTAATGGGAAATACCTGCTTCAGTGTGAGTGGGCTAGTTCCCATTAGACGAAAAGGAGCTTTCTGCCTCTCCAGGTCGGAGGGCCGTTTCTCTAATGGGAAATAGCTGCTTCAGTGTGAGTGGGCTAGTTCCCATTAGACGAGGGGAGCTTTCTGCCTTTCCAGGTCGGAAGGCCGTTTCTCTAATGGGAAATACCTGCTTCAGTGTGAGTGGGCTAGTTCCCATTAGACGAGGGGAGCTTTCTGCCTTTCCAGGTCGGAAGGCCGTTTCTCTAATGGGAAATACCTGCTTCAGTGTGAGTGGGCTAGTTCCCATTAGACGAAAAGGAGCTTTCTGCCTCTCCAGGTCGAAGGGCCGTTTCTCTAATGGAAAATAGTTGCTTCAGTGTGAGTGGTCTAGTTCCCATTAGAGGAGGGGAGATTATTCCCTCTCCAGGTCAGAGGGCCATTTCTCTTATAGGGGAATAGCTGGTTCAGTGTGAGTGGGCTAGTTCCCATTAGACGAGAGGACATTTCTGCCTCTCCCGATCGGAGGGCCGTTTCTCTAATGGGAAGTAGCTGCTTCAGTGCGGGTGGGCTAGTTCCCATTAGGCAAAAAGACCTTTCTGCCTCTCCAGGTCAGAGGGACGTTTCTCTAATGGGAAATAGCTGCTTCAGTGTGAGTGGGCTAGTTCCCATATACGAGGGGACCCTTCTGCCTCTATCTAGGTCGGAGGGCCGTTTCTTTAATGGGAAATAGCTGCTTCAGTGTGAGTAGGCTAGTTCCCTTTGGTCAAGGGGACCTTTCTGCCTCTCCAGGTTGGAGGGCCGTTTCTCTAATGGGAAATAGCTGCTTCAGTGTGAGTGGGCTAGTTCCTATTGGACAAGGGGACCTTTCTGCCTCTCCAGGTCGGAGGCCCATTTCTTTAATGGGAAATAGCTGCTTCAGAGTGAGTGGGCTAGTTCCCATTAGTCGAAAAAGGACCTTTCTGCCTCTCCAGGTGGAAGGGCCGTTTCTCTAATGGAAAATAGCTGCTTCAGTGTGAGTGGTCTAGTTCCCATTAGAGGAGGGGAGATTATTGCCTCTCCAGGTCAGAGGGCCGTTTCTCTAATTGAAAATAGCTACTTCAGAGTGAGTTTGCTAGTTCCCATTAGACGAGGGGACCTTTCTGCCTCTCCAGGTCAGAGGGCCATTTCTCTAATGGGAAATAGCTGCTTCAGTGTGAGTGGACTAGATCCCATTAGAAGAGGGGATCTTTCTGCCTCTCCTGGTCGGAGAGCAGTTTCTCTAATGGGAAGTAGCTGCTTCAGTGTGGGTGGGCTAGTTCCCATTAGACAAAAGGACCTTTCTGCCTCTCCAGGTCGGAGGGCCGTTTCTCTAATGGGAAATAGCTGCTTCAGTGTGAGTGGGCTATTTCCCATTATACAAAGGGACCTTTCTGCTTCTCCAGGTCAGAGGGCCGTTTCTCTAATGAGAAATAGCTGCTTCAGTGTGAGTAGGCTAGTTTCCATTAGACGAGAGGACCTTTCTGCCTCTCCAGTTCGAAGGGCCATTTCTCTAATGGGAAATAGCTGCTTCAGTGTGAGTGGGCTAGTTCCCATTAGACAAGGGGACCTTTCTGCCTCTCCAGGCCAGAGGGCAGTTTCTCTAATGGGAAATAGCTGCTTCAATGTGAGTGGGCTAGTTCTCATTAGACAAAAGGATCTTTCTGCCTCTCCAGGTCAGAGGGCCGTTTCTCTAATGGGAAATTGCTGTTTCAGTGTGAGTGGGTTAGTTCCCATTAGATGAAAGGACCTCTCTGCATTTCCATGTCGGAGGTTCGTTTCTCTAATGGGAAATAGCTGCTTCAGTGTGAGTGGGCTTGTTCCCATTAGATGAGGGGACCTTTCTATCTTTCCAGGTCGTGGGGCCGTTTCTCTAACCGGAAACAGCTGCTTCAGTGTGAGTGGGCAGGTTCCCATTAGACGAGGGGACCTTTCTGCCTCTCCAGGTCGGAGGGGTGTTCTCTAATGGGAAACAGCTGCGTCAGTGTGAGTGAGCTAGTTCCCATTAGACGAAAGGACCTTTCTGCCTCTACAGGTCGGAAGGCCGTTTCTCCAATGGGAAATAGGTGCTTCAGTGTGAGTGGGCTAGATCCCATTAGACAAAAGGACCTTTCTGCCTCTCCAGGTCGGAGGGCCATTTCTCTGATGGGAAATAGCTGCTTCAGTGTGAGTGGGCTAGTTCCCATTAGACGAGGGGACATTTCTGCCTCTCCAGGTCGGAGGGACGTTTCTATAATGGGAAATAGCTGCTTCAGTGTGGGTGGTCTAATTCCCATGAGACGAGAGAACCTTTCTGCCTCTCCAGGTCGGAGGGCCGTTCCTCTAAAGGGAAATAGCTGCTTCAGAGTGGGTGGGCTAGTTCCCATTAGACAAGGGGACCTTTCTGCCTCTCCAAGCCAGAGGGCAGATTCTCTAATAGGAAATAGCTACTTCACTGTGAGTGGTCTAGTTCCCATTAGAGGAGGGGAGATTATTCCCTCTCCAGGTCAGAGGGCCATTTCTCTTATAGGGGAATAGCTGGTTCAGTGTGAGTGGGCTAGTTCCCATTAGACGAGAGGACATTTCTGCCTCTCCCGATCGGAGGGCCGTTTCTCTAATGGGAAGTAGCTGCTTCAGTGCGGGTGGGCTAGTTCCCATTAGGCAAAAAGACCTTTCTGCCTCTCCAGGTCAGAGGGACGTTTCTCTAATGGGAAATAGCTGCTTCAGTGTGAGTGGGCTAGTTCCCATATACGAGGGGACCCTTCTGCCTCTATCTAGGTCGGAGGGCCGTTTCTTTAATGGGAAATAGCTGCTTCAGTGTGAGTAGGCTAGTTCCCTTTGGTCAAGGGGACCTTTCTGCCTCTCCAGGTTGGAGGGTCGTTTCTCTAATGGGAAATAGCTGCTTCAGTGTGAGTGGGCTACTTCCTATTGGACAAGGGGACCTTTCTGCCTCTCCAGGTCGGAGGCCCATTTCTTTAATGGGAAATAGCTGCTTCAGAGTGAGTGGGCTAGTTCCCATTAGTCAAAAAGGACCTTTCTGCCTCTCCAGGTGGAAGGGCCGTTTCTCTAATGGAAAATAGCTGCTTCAGTGTGAGTGGTCTAGTTCCCATTAGAGGAGGGGAGATTATTGCCTCTCCAGGTCAGAGGGCCGTTTCTCTAATTGGAAATAGCTACTTCAGAGTGAGTTTGCTAGTTCCCATTAGACGAGGGGACGTTTCTGCCTCTCCAGGTCAGAGGGCCATTTCTCTAATGGGAAATATCTGCTTCAGTGTGAGGTGGCTAGATCCCATTAGAAGAGGGGATCTTTCTGCCTCTCCTGGTCGGAGAGCAGTTTCTCTAATGGGAAGTAGCTGCTTCAGTGTGGGTGGGCTAGTTCCCATTAGACAAAAGGACCTTTCTGCCTCTCCAGGTCGGAGGGCCGTTTCTCTAATGGGAAATAGCTGCTTCAGTGTGAGTGGGCTATTTCCCATTATACAAAGGGACCTTTCTGCTTCTCCAGGTCAGAGGGCCGTTTCTCTAATGAGAAATAGCTGCTTCAGTGTGAGTAGGCTAGTTTCCATTAGACGAGAGGACCTTTCTGCCTCTCCAGTTCGAAGGGCCATTTCTCTAATGGGAAATAGCTGCTTCAGTGTGAGTGGGCTAGTTCCCATTAGACAAGGGGACCTTTCTGCCTCTCCAGGCCAGAGGTCAGTTTCTCTAATGGGAAATAGCTGCTTCAGTGTGAGTGGGCTAGTTCTCATTAGACAAAAGGATCTTTCTGCCTCTCCAGGTCAGAGGGCCGTTTCTCTAATGGGAAATTGCTGTTTCAGTGTGAGTGGGTTAGTTCCCATTAGATGAAAGGACCTCTCTGCATTTCCATGTCGGAGGTTCGTTTCTCTAATGGGAAATAGCTGCTTCAGTGTGAGTGGGCTTGTTCCCATTAGATGAGGGGACCTTTCTATCTTTCCAGGTCGTGGGGCCGTTTCTCTAACCGGAAACAGCTGCTTCAGTGTGAGTGGGCAGGTTCCCATTAGACGAGAGGACCTTTCTGCCTCTCCAGGTCGGAGGGGTGTTCTCTAATGGGAAACAGCTGCGTCAGTGTGAGTGAGCTAGTTCCCATTAGACGAAAGGACCTTTCTGCCTCTACAGGTCGGAAGGCCGTTTCTCCAATGGGAAATAGGTGCTTCAGTGTGAGTGGGCTAGATCCCATTAGACAAAAGGACCTTTCTGCCTCTCCAGGTCGGAGGGCCATTTCTCTGATGGGAAATAGCTGCTTCAGTGTGAGTGGGCTAGTTCCCATTAGACGAGGGGACATTTCTGCCTCTCCAGGTCGGAGGGACGTTTCTATAATGGGAAATAGCTGCTTCAGTGTGGGTGGTCTAATTCCCATGAGACGAGAGAACCTTTCTGCCTCTACAGGTCGGAGGGCCGTTCCTCTAAAGGGAAATAGCTGCTTCAGTGTGGGTGGGCTAGTTCCCATTAGACAAGGGGACCTTTCTGCCTCTCCAAGCCAGAGGGCAGATTCTCTAATGGGAAACAGCTGCGTCAGTGTGAGTGAGCTAGTTCCCATTAGACGAAAGGACCTTTCTGCCTCTACAGGTCGGAAGGCCGTTTCTCCAATGGGAAATAGGTGCTTCAGTGTGAGTGGGCTAGATCCCATTAGACAAAAGGACCTATCTGCCTCTCCAGGTCGGAGGGCCATTTCTCTGATGGGAAATAGCTGCTTCAGTGTGGGTGGTCTAATTCCCATGAGACGAGAGAACCTTTCTGCCTCTCCAGGTCGGAGGGCCGTTCCTCTAAAGGGAAATAGCTACTTCACTGTGAGTGGGCTAGTTCCCATTAGACGAGAGGACCTTTCTGTCTTTGCAGATTAGTGGCCGTTTCTCTAATGGGAAATAGCTGCTTCAGTGTGAGTGGGCTAGTTCCCATTAGACAAGAGGACCTTTCTGCCTCTGCAGGTTAGGGGGCCGTTTCTCTAATGGGAAATAGCTACTTCAGTGTGAGTGGGCTAGCTCCCATTAGACGAGAGGCCCTTTCTGCCTCTCCAGGTCAGAGGGCCGTTTCTCTGATGGGAAATAGCTTTGTCAGTGTGAGTGGGCTAGTTCCCATTAGACAAACGGACCTTTCTGCCTCTCCAGGTCAGAGGGACGTTTCTCTAAAGGGAAATAGCTGCGTCAGTGTGAGTGGGCTAGTTCCCATTAGACAAAAGGACCTTTCTGCCTCTCCAGGTCAGAGATATGTTTCTCTAATGGGAAATAGCTGCTTCAGTGTTAGTGGGCTAGTTCCCATTAGACGGAAGGACCTTTCTGCCTCTCCATGTCGGAGGGCCGTTTCTCGAATGGGAAATAACTGCTTCAGTGTGAGTGGGCTAGTTCCCATTAGACGAGGGGACCTTTCTGCCTCTCCAGGTCAGAGGGCCATTTCTCTAATAGGAAATAGCTGCTTCAGTGTGAGTGGGCTAGTTCCCATTAGAGGAGGGGACGTTTCTGCCTCTCATGATTAGAGGACCATTTCTCTAATGGGAATAGCTGCTTCAGTGTGAGTGGGCTAGTTCCCATTAGACAAGAGGACCAATCTGCCTCTCCAGATCGGAGGGCCGTTACTCTAATGGGAAATAGTTGCTTCACTGTGAGTGGGCTAGTTCCCATTAGACAGGGGGACCTTTCTGCCTCTCCAGGTCGGGGGCCGTTTCTCTAATGGGAAATAGCTGCTTCAGTGTGAGTGGGCTACTTCCTATTAGACAAGGGGACCTTTCTGCCTCTCCAGGCCAGAGGGCAGTTTCTCTAATGGGAAATAGCTGCTTCTGTGTGAGTGGGCTAGTTCCCATTAGACGAGAGAACCTTTCTGTCTCTGCAGGTTAGAGGGCCGTTTCTCTAATGGGAAATAGCTGCTTCAGTGTGAGTGGGCTAGTTCCCATTAGACAAGAGGACCTTTCTGCCTCGGCAGGTTAGAGGGCCGTTTCTCTAATGGGAAATAGCTGCTTCAGTGTGAGTGGGCTAGCTACCATTAGACGAGAGGCCCTTTCTGTCTCTCCAGATCAGAGGGCCATTTCTCCAATGGGAAATAGCTTCGTCAGTGTGAGTGAGCTAGTTCCCATTAGACAAAAGAAACTTTCTGCCTCTCCAGGTCGGAGGGGTGTTCTCTAAAGGGAAACAGCTGCATCAGTGTGAGTGGGCTAGTTCCCATTAGATGAAAGGACCTTTCTGCCTCTACAGGTCGGAAGGCCGTGTCTCCAATGGGAAATAGGTGCTTCAGTGTGAGTGGGCTAGTTCCCATTAGACAAAAGAACCTTTCTGTCTCTCCAGGTCGTAGGGCCGTTTCTCTAACCGGAAACAGCTGCTTCAGTGTGAGTGGGCACGTTCCCATTAGACAAGGGGACCTTTCTGCCTCTCCAGGTCGGAGGGGTGTTCTCTAACGGGAAACAGCTGCGTCAGTGTGAGTGGGCTAGTTCCCATTAGATGAAAGGACCTTTCTGCCTCTACAGGTCGGAAGGCCGTTTCTCCAATGGGAAATAGGTGCTTCAGTGTGAGTGGGCTAGTTCCCATTAGACAAAAGAACCTTTCTGCCTCTCCAGGTCGGAGGGCCATTTCTCTGAAGGGAAACAGCTGCTTCAGTGTGAGTGGCCTCTTTCCCATTAGACGAGGGGACATTTCTGCCTCTCCAGGTCGGAGGGACGTTTCTATAATGGGAAATAGCTGCTTCAGTGTGAGTGGTCTAGTTCCCATGAGACGAGAGGACCTTTCTGCCTCTCCAGGTCGGAGGGCCGTTCCTCTAAAGGGAAATAGCTGCTTCAGTGTGGGTGGGCTAGTTCCCATTAGACAAGGGGACCTTTCTGCCTCTCCAGGCCAGAGGGCAGTTTCTCTAATGGGAAAAAGCTGCTTCAGTTCCCATTAGACGAGAGAACCTTTCTGTCTCTGCAGGTTAGAGGGCCGTTTCTCAAATGGGAAATAGCTGCTTCAGTGTGAGTGGGCTATTTCCCATTAGACAAGAGGACCTTTCTGCCTCTGCAGGTTAGAGGGCCGTTTCTCTAATGGGAAATAGCTGCTTCAGTGTGAGTGGGCTAGCTCCCATTAGACGAGAGGCCCTTTCTGCCTCTCCAGATCAGAGGGCCATTTCTCCAATGGGAAATAGCTTTGTCAGTGTGAGTGGGCTAGTTCCCATTAGACAAAAGAACCTTTCTGCCTCTCCAGGTCAGAGGGACGTTTCTCTAATGGGAAATAGCTGCATCAGTGTGAGTGGGCTAGTTCCCATTAGACAAAAGGACCTTTCTGCATCTCCAGGTCAGAGGGATGTTTCTCTAATGGGAAATAGCTGCTTCAGTGTTAGTTGGCTAGTTCCCATTAGACAAGAGTACCTGTTCTGCCTCTCCAGGTCGGAGGTCCGTTTCACTAATGGGAAATAGCTGCTTCAGTGGGAATAGGCTAGCTTCCAATAGACGGAATGACATTTCTGCCTCTCCATGTCGGAGGGCCATTTCTCTAATGGAAAATAGCTGCTTCAGTGTGAGTGGGCTAGTTCTCATTAGAGGAGGGGACCGTTCTGCCTCTCCAGGTCGGAGGGCCGTTTCTCTAATGGGAAATAGCTACTTCAGTGTGAGTGGGCTAGTTCCCATTAGACGAGGGGACCTTTCTGCCTCTACAGGTCGCAGTGCCATTTCTCTGATGGGAAATAGCTGCTTCGGTGTGAGTAGGCTTGTTCCCACTAGACAGAACCTATCCAGGTCGGAGTGCTGTTTCTCTAATGGGGAATAGCTGCTTCAGTGTGAGTGGGCTAGTTCCCATTAGCCGAGGGAATCTTTCTGATTCTCCAGGTCAGAGGGCTGTTTCTCTAATGGGAAATAGCTACTTCAGTGTGAGTGGTCTAGTTCCCATTAGACGAGGGGACCTTTCTGCCTCTCCAGGTTGGAGGGCCGTTTCTCTAATGGGAAATAGCTGCTTCAGTGTGAGTGGGCTAGTTCCCATTAGACGAGGGAATCATTCTGATTCTCCAGGTCAGAGGGCCGTTTCTCTAATGGGAAATAGCTACTTCAGTGTGAGTGGGCTAGTTCCCATTAGACAAAAGGACCTTTCTGCATCTCCAGGTCAGAGGGATGTTTCTCTAATGGGAAATAGCTGCTTCAGTGTTAGTTGGCTAGTTCCCATTAGACAAGAGGACCTGTTCTGCCTCTCGAGGTCGGAGGTCCGTTTCACTATTGGGAAATAGCTGCTTCAGTGGGAATAGGCTAGCTTCCAATAGACGGAAGGACCTTTCAGCCTCTCCATGTCGGAGGGCCGTTTCTCTAATGGAAAATAGCTGCTTCAGTGTGAGTGGGCTAGTTCTCATTAGAGGAGGGGACCTTTCTGCCTCTCCAGGTCGGAGGGCCGTTTCTCTAATGGGAAATAGCTACTTCAGTGTGAGTGGGCTAGTTCCCATTAGACGAGGGGACCCTTCTGCCTCTCCAGGTAGCAGTGCCATTTCTCTGATGGGAAATAGCTGCTTCGGTGTGAGTAGGCTTGTTCCCACTAGACAGAACCTCTCCAGGTCGGAGTGCCGTTTCTCTAATGGGGAATAGCTGCTTCAGTGTGAGTGGGCTAGTTCCCATTAGCCGAGGGAATCTTTCTGATTCTCCAGGTCAGAGGGCCGTTTCTCTAATGGGAAATAGCTACTTCAGTGTGAGTGGTCTAGTTCCCATTAGACGAGGGGACCTTTCTGCCTCTCCAGGTTGGAGGGCCGTTTCTCTAATGGGAAATAGCTGCTTCAGTGTGAGTGGGCTAGTTCCCATTAGACGAGGGAATCATTCTGATTCTCCAGGTCAGAGGGCCGTTTCTCTAATGGGAAATAGCTACTTCAGTGTGAGTGGTCTAGTTCCCATTAGACGAGGGGACCTTTCTGATTCTCCAGGTCGGAGGGCCGTTTCTCTAATGGGAAATAGCTGCTTCAGTGTGAGTGGTCTAGTTCCCATGAGACGAGAGGACCTTTCTGCCTCTCCAGGTCGGAGGGCCGTTCCTTTAAAGGGAAATAGCTGCTTCAGTGTGGGTGGGCTAGTTCCCATTAGACAAGGGGACCTTTTTACCTCTCCAGGCCAGAGGGCAGTTTCTCTAATGGGAAATAGCTGCTTCAGTGTGAGTGGGCTAGTTCCCATTAGACAAGAGGACCTTTCTGCCTCTGCAGGTTAGAGGGCCGATTCTCTAATGGGAAATAGCTGCTTCAGTGTGAGTGGGCTAGCTCCCATTAGACGAGAGGCCCTTTCTGCCTCTCCAGGTCAGAGGGCCATTTCTCTAATGGGAAATAGCTTTGTCAGTGTGAGTGGGCTAGTTCCCATTAGACAAAAGAACCTTTCTGCCTCTCCAGGTCAGAGGGACGTTTCTCTAATGGGAAATAGCTGCGTCAGTGTGAGTGGGCTAGTTCCCATTCGACAAAAGGACCTTTCTGCATCTCCAGGTCAGAGGGATGTTTCTCTAATGGGAAATAGCTGCTTCAGTGTTAGTTGGGTAGTTCCCATTAGACAAGAGGACCTGTTCTGCCTCTCCAGGTCGGAGGGCCGTTTCACTAATGGGAAATAGCTGCTTCAGTGTGAATAAGCTAGCTTCCAATAGACGGAAGGACCTTTCTGCCTCTCCATGTCGGAGGGCCGTTTCTCTAATGGAAAATAGCTGCTTCAGTGTGAGTGGGTTAGTTCCCATTAGAGGAGGGGACGTTTCTGCCTCTCAAGGTCAGAGGGCCATTTCTCTAATGGGAATAGCTGCTTCAGTGTGAGTGGGCTAGTTCCTATTAGACAAGGGGACCTTTCTGCCTCTCCAGGTCGGAGGGCCGTTTCTCTAATGGGAAATAGCTACTTCAGTGTGAGTGGGCTAGTTCCCATTAGACGAGGGGACCTTTCTGCCTCTCCAGGTCGCAGTGCCATTTCTATGATGGGAAATAGCTGCTTCGGTGTGAGTAGGCTTGTTCCCACTAGACGAGGAAATCTTTCTGATTCTCCAGGTCAGAGGGCCGTTTCTCTAATGGGAAATAGCTACTTCAGTGTGAGTGGTCTAGTTCCCATTAGACGAGGGGACCTTTCTGATCCTCCAGGTCGGAGGGCCATTTCTCTAATGGGAAATAGCTACTTCAGTGTGAGTGGGCTAGTTCAAATTAGAAAAAAGGACCTTTCTGCCTTTCCAGGTTGGAGGGCCGTTTCTCTAATGGGAAAAAGCTGCTTCAGTGTGAGCGGGCTAGTTCCCATTATACGAGGGGACCTTTCTGATTCTCCAGGTCAGAGGGCCGTTTCTCTAATGGGAAATAGCTACTTCTGTGTGAGTGGTCTAGTTCCCATTAGACGAGGTGACCTTTCTGCCTCTCCAGGTCGGAGGGCCGTTTCTCTAATGGGAAATAGCTACTTCAGTGTGAGTGGTCTAGTTCCCATTAGACGAGGGGACCTTTCTGATTCTCCAGGTCAGAGGGCCATTTCTCTAATGGGAAATAGCTGCTTCAGTGTGAGTGGGCTAGTTCAAATTAGACAAAAGGACCTTTCTGCCTTTCCAGGTTGGAGGGCCGTTTCTCTAATGGGAAATAGCTGCTTCAGTGTGAGCGGGCTAGTTCCCATTATACGAGGGGACCTTTCTGCCTCTCCAGGTCGGAGGGCCATTTCCCTAATGAGGAATCGCTGCTTCAGTGTGAGTAGGGTAGTTGCCAAAAGACGGAAGGACCTTTCTGCCTCTCCAGTCGGAGGGCCATTTCTCTAATGGGAAATAGCTGCTTCAGTTTGAGTGGGCTAGTTCCCATTAGACTAGGGGACCTTTCTGCCTCTCCAGGTTGAAGGGCCGTTTCCCTAATGGGAAATAGCTGCTTCAGTGTGAGTGGGCTAGTTCCCATTAGAGGAGGGGACTTTTTGCCTCTCCAGGTCACAGGCTGTTTCTCTAATGGGACATAGCTGCTTCAGTGTGAGTGGGCTAGTTCCCATTAGACGAGAGGACCTTTCTGTCTCTACAGGTCGGGGGGACGTTTCTCTAATGGGAAATTGCTGCTTCAGTGTGAGTGGGCTAGTTCCCATTAGACAAGAGGACCTTTCTGCCTCTGCAGGTTAGAGGGCCGTTTCTCTAATGGGAAATAGCTGCTTCAGTGTGAGTGGGCTAGCTCCCATCAGACGAGAGGCCCTTTCTGCCTCTCCAGGTCAGAGGGACGTTTCTCTAATGGGAAATAGCTGCGTCAGTGTGAGTGGGCTAGTTCCCATTAGACAAAAGGTCCTTTCTGCATCTCCAGGTCAGAGGGATGTTTCTCTAATGGGAAATAGCTAATTCAGTGTTAGTTGGCTAGTTCCCATTAGACAAGAGGACCTGTTCTGCCTCTCCAGGTCGGAGGGCCGTTTCACTAATGGGAAATAGCTACTTCAGTGTGAATAGGCTAGCTTCCAATAGACGGAAGGACCTTTCTGCCTCTCCATGTCGGAGGGCCGTTTCTCTAATGGAAAATAGCTGCTTCAGTGTGAGTGGGCTAGTTCCCATTAGACGAGGGGACCTTTCTGCCTCTCCAGGTTGCAGTGCCATTTCTCTGATGGGAAATAGCTGCTTCGGTGTGAGTAGGCTTGTTCCCACTAGACAGAACCTCTCCATGTCGGAGTGCCGTTTCTCTAATGGGGAATAGCTGCTTCAGTGTGAGTGGGATAGTTCCCATTAGACGAGGGAATCTTTCTGATTCTCCAGGTCAGAGGGCCGTTTCTCTAATGGGAAATAGCTACTTCAGTGTGAGTGGTCTAGTTCCCATTAGACGAGGGGACCTTTCTGCCTCTCCAGGTCGGAGGGCCGTTTCTCTAATGGGAAATAGCTGCTTCAGTGTGAGTGGGCTAGTTCCCATTAGACGAGGGAATCTTTCTGATTCTCCAGGTCAGAGGGCCGTTTCTCTAATGGGAAATAGCTACTTCAGTGTGAGTGGTCTAGTTCCCATTAGACGAGGGGACCTTTCTGATTCTCCAGGTCGGAGGGCCGTTTCTCTAATGGGAAATAGCTGCTTCAGTGTGAGTGGGATAGTTCAAATTAGACAAAAGGACCTTTCTGTCTTTCCAGGTTGGAGGGCCGTTTCTCTAATGGGAAATAGCTGCTTCAGTGTGAGTGGGCTAGTTCCCATTAGACGAGGGAATCTTTCTGATTCTCCAGGTCAGAGGGCCGTTTCTCTAATGGGAAATAGCTGCTTCAGTGTGAGTGGGCTAGTTCCCATTAGACGAGGGGACCTTTCTGCCTCTCCACGTTGAAGGGCCGTTTCTCTAATGGAAAATAGCTGCTTCAGTGTGAGTGGGCTAGTTCCCATTAGAGGAGGGGACGTTTCTGCCTCTCAAGGTCAGAGGGCCATTTCTCTAATGGGAATAGCTGCTTCAGTGTGAGTGGGCTAGTTCCTATTAGACAAGGGGACCTTTCTGCCTCTCCAGGTCGGAGGGCCGTTTCTCTAATGGGAAATAGCTACTTCAGTGAGAGTGGGCTAGTTCCCATTAGACGAGGGGACCTTTCTGCCTCTCCAGGTCGCAGTGCCATTTCTCTGATGGGAAATAGCTGCTTCGGTGTGAGTAGGCTTGTTCCCACTAGACGAGGGAATCTTTCTGATTCTCCAGGTCAGAGGGCCGTTTCTCTAATGGGAAATAGCTACTTCAGTGTGAGTGGTCTAGTTCCCATTAGACGAGGGGACCTTTCTGATTATCCAGGTCGGAGGGCCATTTCTCTAATGCGAAATAGCTGCTTCAGTGTGAGTGGGCTAGTTCAAATTAGCAAAAAAGGACCTTTCTGCCTTTCCAGGTTGGAGGGCCGTTTCTCTAATGGGAAAAAGCTGCTTCAGTGTGAGCGGGCTAGTTCTCATTATACGAGGGGACCTTTCTGATTCTCCAGGTCAGAGGGCCGTTTCTCTAATGGGAAATAGCTACTTCAGTGTGAGTGGTCTAGTCCCATTAGACGAGGGGACCTTTCTGCCTCTCCAGGTCAGAGGGCCGTTTCTCTAATGGGAAATAGCTGCTTCAGTGTGAGTGGGCTAGTTCCCATTAGACGAGGGAATCTTTCTGATTCTCAAGGTCAGAGGGCCGTTTCTCTAATGGGAAATAGCTACTTCAGTGTGAGTGGTCTAGTTCCCATTAGAAGAGGGGACCTTTCTGATTCTCCAGGTCGGAGGGCCATTTCTCTAATGGGAAATAGCTGCTTCAGTGTGAGTGGGCTAGTTCAAATTAGACAAAAGGACCTTTCTGCCTTTCCAGGTTGGAGGGCCGTTTCTCTAATGGGAAATAGCTGCTTCAGTGTGAGCGGGCTAGTTCCCATTATACGAGGGGACCTTTCTGCCTCTCCAGGTCGGAGGGCCATTTCCCTAATGAGGAATCGCTGCTTCAGTGTGAGTAGGCTAGTTGCCAAAAGACGGAAGGACCTTTCTGCCTCTCCAGGTCGGAGGGCCATTTCTCTAATGGGAAATAGCTGCTTCAGTGTGAGTGGGCTAGTTCCCATTAGACAAGGGGACCTTTCTGCCTCTCCAGGTTGAAGGGCCGTTTCTCTAATGGAAAATAGCTGCTTCAGTGTGAGTGGGCTAGTTCCCATTAGAGGAGGGGACCTTTTTGCCTCTCCAGGTCAGAGGCTGTTTCTCTAATGGGACATAGCTGCTTCAGTGTGAGTGGGCTAGTTCCCATTAGACGAGAGGACCTTTCTGCCTCTACAGGTCGGGGGGACGTTTCTCTAATGGGAAATAGCTGCTTCAGTGTGAGTGGGCTAGTTCCCATTAGACAAGAGGACCTTTCTGCCTCTGCAGGTTAGAGGGCCGTTTCTCTAATGGGAAATAGCTGCTTCAGTGTGAGTGGGCTAGCTCCCATCAGACGAGAGGCCCTTTCTGCCTCTCCAGGTCAGAGGGACGTTTCTCTAATGGGAAATAGCTGCGTCAGTGTGAGTGGGCTAGTTCCCATTAGACAAAAGGACCTTTCTGCATCTCCAGGTCAGAGGGATGTTTCTCTAATGGGAAATAGCTGATTCAGTGTTAGTTGGCTAGTTCCCATTAGACAAGAGGACCTGTTCTGCCTCTCCAGGTCGGAGGGCCGTTTCACTAATGGGAAATAGCTGCTTCAGTGTGAATAGGCTAGCTTCCAATAGACGGAAGGACCTTTCTGCCTCTCCATGTCGGAGGGCCGTTTCTCTAATGGAAAATAGCTGCTTCAGTGTGAGTGGGCTAGTTCCCATTAGAGGAGGGGACGTTTCTGCCTCTCATGGTCAGAGGGCCATTTCTATAATGGGAATAGCTGCTTCAGTTGAGTGGGCTAGTTCCTATTAGACAAGGGGACCTTTCTGCCTCTCCAGGTCGGAGGGCTGTTTCTCTAATGGGAAATAGCTACTTCAGTGTGAGTGGGCTAGTTCCCATTAGACGAGGGGACCTTTCTGCCTCTCCAGGTCGCAGTGCCATTTCTCTGATGGGAAATAGCTGATTCGGTGTGAGTAGGCTTGTTCCCACTAGACAGAACCTCTCCAGGTCAGAGTGCTGTTTCTCTAATGGGGAATAGCTGCTTCAGTGTGAGTGGTCTAGTTCCCATTAGACGAGGGGACCTTTCTGCCTCTCCAGGTCGGAGGGCCGTTTCTCTAATGGGAAATAGCTGCTTCAGTGTGAGTGGGCTAGTTCCCATTAGACGAGGGAATCTTTCTGATTCTCCAGGTCAGAGGGCCTTTTCTCTAATGGGAAATAGCTACTTCAGGGTGAGTGGTCTAGTTCCCATTAGACGAGGGGACCTTTCTGATTCTCCAGGTCGGAGGGCCGTTTCTCTAATGGGAAATAGCTGCTTCAGTGTGAGTGGGCTAGTTCAAATTAGACAAAAGGACCTTTCTGCCTTTCCAGGTTGGAGGGCCGTTTCTCTAATGGGAAATAGCTGCTTCAGTGTGAGCGGGCTAGTTCCCATTATACGAGAGGACCTTTCTGCCGCTCCAGGTCGGAGGGCCATTTCCCTAATGAGGAATCGCTGCTTCAGTGTGAGTAGGCTAGTTGCCAAAAGACGGAAGGACCTTTCTGCCTCTCCAGGTCGGAGGGACGTTTCTGTAATGGGAAATAGCTGCTTCAGTGTGAGTGGGCTAGTTCCCATATACGAGGGGACCTTTCTGCCTCTCCAGGTTGAAGGGCCGTTTCTCTAATGGAAAATAGCTGCTTCAGTGTGAGTGGGCTAGTTCCCATTAGAGGAGGGGACCTTTTTGCCTCTCCAGGTCAGAGGCCGTTTCTCTAATGGGACATAGCTGCTTCAGTGTGAGTGGGCTAGTTCCCATTAGATGAGAGGACCTTTCTGCCTCTACAGGTCGGGGGGACGTTTCTCTAATGGGAAACAGCTGCTTCAGTGTGTGTGGGCTAGTTCCCATTAGACGAGGGGATCTTCCTGCCTCTCCTGGTCGGAGGGCCGTTTCTCTAATGTGAAATAGCTGCTTTAGTGTGGGTGGGCTAGTTCCCATTAGACGAAAGGACCTTTCTTCCTCTCCAGGTCGGAGGGGCGTTTCTCCAATGGGAAATAGCTGCTTCAGTGTGAGTGGGCTAGTTCCCATTATACGAGGGGAACTTTCTGCCTCTCCAGTTTGGAGGGCCGTTTCTCTAATGGGAAATAGCTACTTCAGTGTGAGTTTGCTAGTTCCAATTAGACGAGGGGGCCTTTCTGCCTCTCAAGGTCAGAGGGCCATTCTCTAATGGGAAATAGCTGCTTCAGCGTGAGTGGGATAGTTCCCATTAGACGAAAAGGAACTTTCTTCATCACCAGGTCAGAGGGACGTTTCTCTAATGGGAAATAGCTGCTTCAGTGTGAGTGGGCTAGTTCCCATATACGAGGGGACCCTTCTGCCTCTCTCTAGGTCGGAGGGCCGTTTCTCTAATGAGAAATAGCTGCTTCAGTGTGAGTAGGCTAGTTCCCATTGGTCAAGGGGACCTTTCTGCCTCTCCAGGTTGGAGGGCCGTTTCTCTAATGGGAATTAGCTGCTTCAGTGTGAGTGGGCTAGTTCCCATTGGACAAGGGGACCTTTCTGCCTCTCCAGGTCGGAGGCCCATTTCTCTAATGGGAAATAGCTGCTTCAGAGTGAGTGGGCTAGTTCCCATTAGTCGAAAAGGACCTTTCTGCCTCTCCAGGTGGAAGGACCGTTTCTCTAATGGAAAATAGCTGCTTCAGTGTGAGTGGTCTAGTTCCCATTAGAGGAGGGGAGATTATTGCCTCTCCAGGTCAGAGGGCCGTTTCTCTAATTGGAAATAGCTACTTCAGAGTGAGTTTGCTAGTTCCCATTAGACGAGGGGACCTTTCTGCCTCTCCAGGTCAGAGGGACATTTCTCTAATGGGAAATAGCTGCTTCAGTGTGAGTGGGCTAGATCCCATTAGAAGAGGGGATCTTTCTGCCTCTCCTGGTCGGAGAGCAGTTTCTCTAATGGGAAGTAGCTGCTTCAGTGTGGGTGGGCTAGTTCCCATTAGACAAAAGGACCTTTCTGCCTCTCCAGGTCGGAGGGCCGTTTCTCTAATGGGAAATAGCTGCTTCAGTGTGAGTGGGCTATTTCCCATTATACAAAGGGACCTTTCTGCTTCTCCAGGTCAGAGGGCCGTTTCTCTAATGAGAAATAGCTGCTTCAGTTTGAGTAGGCTAGTTTTCATTAGACGAGAGGACCTTTCTGCCTCTCCAGTTCGAAGGGCCATTTCTCTAATGGGAAATAGCTGCTTCAGTGTGAGTGGGCTAGTTCCCATTAGATGAGGGGACATTTCTGCCTCTCCATGTCGGAGTGACGTTTCTATAATGGGAAATAGCTGCTTCAGTGTGAGTGGTCTAGTTCCCATGAGACGAGAGGACCTTTCTGCCTCTCCAGGTCAGAGGGTCGTTCCTCTAAAGGAAAATAGCTGCTTTAGTGTGGGTGGGCTAGTTCCCATTAGACAAAAGGATCTTTCTGCCTCTCCCGGTCAGAGGGCCGTTTCTCTAATGGGAAATTGCTGCTTCAGTGTGAGTGGGTTAGTTCACATTAGATGAAAGGACCTCTCTGCCTTTCCACGTCAGAGGTTCGTTTCTCTAATGGGAAATAGCTGCTTCAGTGTGAGTGGGCTTGTTCCCATTAGACGAGGGGACCTTTCTATCTTTCCAGGTCCTATGGCCGTTTCTCTAACCGGAAACAGCTGCTTCAGTGTGAGTGGGCAGGTTCCCATTAGACGAGGGGACCTTTCTGCCTCTCCTGGTCGGAGGGGTGTTCTCTAATGGGAAACAGCTGCGTCAGTGTGAGTGGGCTAGTTCCGATTAGACGAAAGGATCTTTCTGCCTCTACAGGTCGGAAGGCCGTTTCTCCAATGGGAAATAGGTGCTTCAGTGTGAGTGGGCTAGATTCCATTAGACAAAAGGAACTTTCTGCCTCTCCAGGTCGGAGGGCCATTTCTCTAATGGAAAATAGCTGCTTCAGTGTGAGTGGGCTAGTTCCCATTAGAGGAGGGGACGTTTCTGCCTCTCATGGTCAGAGGGCCATTTCTCTAATGGGAATCGCTGCTTCAGTGTGAGTGGGCTAGTTCCTATTAGACGAGGGGACCTTTCTATCTTTCCAGGTCGTATGGCCGTTTCTCTAACCGGAAACAGCTGCTTCAGTGTGAGTGGGCAGGTTCCCATTAGACGAGGGGACCTTTCTGCCTCTCCTGGTCGGAGGGGTGTTCTCTAATGGGAAACAGCTGCGTCAGTGTGAGTGGGCTAGTTCCCATTAGACGAAAGGATCTTTCTGCCTCTACAGGTCGGAAGGCCGTTTCTCCAATGGTAAATAGGTGCTTCAGTGTGAGTGGGCTAGATCCCATTAGACAAAAGGACCTTTCTGCCTCTCCAGGTCGGAGGGCCATTTCTATGATGGGAAATAGCTGCTTCAGTGTGAGTGGGCTAGTTCCCATTAGAAGAGGGGACATTTCTGCCTCTCCAGGTCAGAGGGACGTTTCTATAATGGGAAATAGCTGCTTCAGTGTGGGTGGTCAAATTCCCATGAGACGAGAGAACCTTTCTGCCTCTCCAGGTCGGAGGGCCGTTCCTCTAAAGGGAAATAGCTGCTTCAGTGTGGGTGGGCTAGTTCCCATTAGACAAGGGGACCTTTCTGCCTCTCCAAACCAGAGGGCAGATTCTCTAATGGGAAATAGCTACTTCACTGTGAGTGGGCAAGTTCCCATTAGACGAGAGGACCTTTCTGTCTCTGCAGGTTAGAGGCCGTTTCTCTAATGGGAAATAGCTGCTTCAGTGTGAGTGGGCTAGTTCCCATTAGACAAGAGGACCTTTCTGCCTCTGCAGGTTAGAGGGCCATTTCTCTAATGGGAAATAGCTGCTTCAGTGTGAGTGGGCTAGCTCCCATTAGACGAGAGGCCCTTTCTGCCTCTCCAGGTCAGAGGGCCATTTCTCTGATGGGAAATAGCTTTGTCAGTGTGAGTGGGCTAGTTCCCATTAGACAAACGGACCTTTCTGCCTCTCCAGGTCAGAGGGACGTTTCCCTAATGGGAAATAGCTGCGTCAGTGTGAGTGGGCTAGTTCCCATTAGACAAAAGGACCTTTGTGCCTCTCCAGGTCAGAGGGATGTTTTTCTAATGGGAAATAGCTGCTTCAGTGTTAGTGGGCTAGTTCCCATTAGACAAGAGGACCTGTTCTGCCTCTCCAGGTCGGAGGGCCGTTTCACTAATGGGAAATAGCTGCTTCAGTGTGAATAGGCTCGCTCCCAATAGACGGAAGGACCTTTCTGCCTCTCCATGTCGGAGCGCCGTTTCTCGAATGGGAAATAACTGCTTCAGTGTGAGTGGGCTAGTTCCCATTAGACGAGGGGACCTTTCTGCCTCTCCAGGTCAAAGGGCCATTTCTCTAATGGAAAATAGCTGCTTCAGTGTGAGTGGGCTAGTTCCCATTAGAGGAGGGGACGTTTCTGCCTCTCATGGTCAGAGGGCCATTTCTCTAATGGGAATAGCTGCTTCAGTGTGAGTGGGCTAGTTCCTATTAGACAAGGGGACCTTTCTGCCTCTCCAGGTCGGAGGGCCGTTTCTTTAATGGGAAATAGCTACTTCAGTGTGAGTGGGCTAGTTCCCATTAGGCGAGGGGACCTTTCTGCCTCTCCAGGTCGCAGTGCCATTTCTCTGATGGGAAATAGCTGCTTCGATGTGAGTAGGCTTGTTCCCACTAGGCGAGGGAATCTTTCTGATTCTCCAGGTCAGAGGGCCGTTTCTCTAATGGGAAATAGCTACTTCAGTGTGAGTGGTCTAGTTCCCATTAGACGAGGGGACCTTTCTGCCTCTCCAGGTCGGAGGGCCGTTTCTCTAATGGGAAATAGCTACTTCAGTGTGAGTGGGCTAGTTCCCATTAGGCGAGGGGACCTTTCTGCCTCTCCAGGTCGCAGTGCCATTTCTCTGATGGGAAATAGCTGCTTCGATGTGAGTAGGCTTGTTCCCACTAGACGAGGGAATCTTTCTGATTCTCCAGGTCAGAGGGCCGTTTCTCTAATGGGAAATAGCTACTTCAGTGTGAGTGGTCTAGTTCCCATTAGACGAGGGGACCTTTCTGATTCTCCAGGTCGGAGGGCCATTTCTCTAATGGGAAATAGCTGCTTCAGTGTGAGTGGGCTAGTTCAAATTAGACAAAAGGACCTTTCTGCCTTTCCAGGTTGGAGGGCCGTTTCTCTAATGGGAAAAAGCTGCTTCAGTGTGAGCGGGCTAGTTCCCATTATACGAGGGGACCTTTCTGATTCTCCAGGTCAGAGGGCCGTTTCTCTAATGGGAAATAGCTACTTCAGTGTGAGTGGTCTAGTTCCCATTAGACGAGGGGACCTTTCTGATTCTCCAGGTCGGAGGGCCATTTCTCTAATGGGAAATAGCTGCTTCAGTGTGAGTGGGCTAGTTCAAATTAGACAAAAGGACCTTTCTGCCTTTCCAGGTTGGAGGGTGGTTTCTCTAATGGGAAAAAGCTGCTTCAGTGTGAGCGGGCTAGTTCCCATTATACGAGGGGACCTTTCTGATTCTCCAGGTCAGAGGGCCGTTTCTCTAATGGGAAATAGCTACTTCAGTGTGAGTGGTCTAGTTCCCATTAGACGAGGGGACCTTTCTGCCTCTCCAGGTCGGAGGGCCGTTTCTCTAATGGGAAATAGCTACTTCAGTGTGAGTGGTCTAGTTCCCATTAGACGAGGGGACCTTTCTGATTCTCCAGGTCGGAGGGCCATTTCTCTAATGGGAAATAGCTGCGTCAGTGTGAGTGGGCTAGTTCCCATTAGACAAAAGGACCTTTCTGCCTCTCCAGGTCAGAGGGATGTTTCTCTAATGGGAAATAGCTGCTTCAGTGTTAGTGGGCTAGTTCCCATTAGACAAGAGGACCTGTTCTGCCTCTCCAGGTCGGAGGGCCGTTTCACTAATGGGAAATAGCTACTTCAGTGTGAGTGGTCTAGTTCCCATTAGACGAGGGGACCTTTCTGATTCTCCAGGTCGGAGGGCCATTTCTCTAATGGGAAATAGCTGCTTCAGTGTGAGTGGGCTAGTTCAAATTAGACAAAAGGACCTTTCTGCCTTTCCAGGTTGGAGGGCCGTTTCTCTAATGGGAAAAAGCTGCTTCAGTGTGAGCGGGCTAGTTCCCATTATACGAGGGGACCTTTCTGATTCTCCAGGTCAGAGGGCCGTTTCTCTAATGGGAAATAGCTACTTCAGTGTGAGTGGTCTAGTTCCCATTAGACGAGGGGACCTTTCTGCCTCTCCAGGTCGGAGGGCCGTTTCTCTAATGGGAAATAGCTACTTCAGTGTGAGTGGTCTAGTTCCCATTAGACGAGGGGACCTTTCTGATTCTCCAGGTCGGAGGGCCATTTCTCTAATGGGAAATAGCTGCGTCAGTGTGAGTGGGCTAGTTCCCATTAGACAAAAGGACCTTTCTGCCTCTCCAGGTCAGAGGGATGTTTCTCTAATGGGAAATAGCTGCTTCAGTGTTAGTGGGCTAGTTCCCATTAGACAAGAGGACCTGTTCTGCCTCTCCAGGTCGGAGGGCCGTTTCACTAATGGGAAATAGCTACTTCAGTGTGAGTAGGCTAGTTCCCATTAGACAAAAGGACCTTTCTGCCTCTCCAGGTCAGAGGGATGTTTCTCTAATGGGAAATAGCTGCTTCAGTGTTGGTGGGCTAGTTCCAATTGGACGAGGGGACATTTTCTGCCTCTCCAGGTCCGAGGGCCATTTCTCTAATGGGAAATAGCTCTTTGAGTTTGAGTGGGCAAGTTTGCATTAGACGAATGGACGTTTCTGCTTCTGCAGGTCGGAGGGCCGTTTCTCTAATGAGAAATAGCTGCTTCAGTGTGAGTGGGCCACTTCCCATTAGACAAGAGGATCTTCCTGCATCTCCAGGTCAGAGGGCCGTTTCTCTAATGGGAAGTAGCTGCTTCAGTGTGAACGGGCCACTTCCCATTAGACAAGGGGATCTTCCTACCTCTCCAGGTCAGAGGGCCATTTCTCTAATGCAAAATAGCTGCTTCAGTCTGAGTTGGCTAGATCCCATTAGACGAGGGGACCTTTCAACGTCCCCCAATCGGAGGGCCGTTTCTCTACTGAGAAATAGCTGCTTCAGTGTGAGTAGGCTAGATCCACATTAGAAGAGAGGACCTTTCTGCCTCTCCAGGTCGGAGGGCCGTTTCTCTAATGGGAAATAGCTACTTCACTGTGAGTGGGCTAGTTCCCATTGGACGAGTGGACCTTTCTGCCTCTCTTGGTCAGAGTGCCATTTCTCTAATGGGAAAAAGCTTCTTCAGTGTGAGTAGGCTCGTTCCCAACAGACGGAAGGACCTTTCTGCCTCTCCAGGTCGGAGTGCGGTTTCTCTAAAGGGAAATAACTGCTTCAGTGTGAGTGGGCTAATTCCCATTAGATGAGGGGACCTTTCTGCCTCTCCAGGTCCAAGGGATGTTTCTTTCATGGAAAATAGCTGCTTCAATGTGAGTGGGCTAGTTCCCATTAGACGAGGGGACCTTTTTGCTTCCCAATGTCAGAGGGCAGTTTCTCTAATGGGGAATAGTTGCTTCAGTGGGAGTGGGCTAGTTCCCATTAGACGAGGGGACCTTTCAACCTCTCCTGGTCGGAGGGCCGTTTTTCGAATGAGAAATAGCTGCTTCAGTGTGAGTAGGCTAGGTCCCATTAGACGAGAGGAAGTTTCTGCCTCTCTAGTTCGGAGGGCCATTTCTGTATTGGGAAGTAGCTGCTTCACTGTGAGTAGGCTCGTTCCCAATAGATGGATGGACCTTTCTGCCTCTCCAAGCTGGAGTGCCATTTCTCTAATGGGAAGTATCAGCTTCAGTGTGAGTGCGCTAATTCCCATTAGACGAGGGGACCTGTCTGCCTCTCCAGGTCCAAGCGCTGTTTCTTTAATGGAAACTAGCTGCTTCAGTGTGAGTGGGCTAGATCCCATTAGACAAGGGGACCTTTCTGTTTCCCCAGGTCAGAGGGCAGTTTCTCTAATGGGGAATAGTTGCTTCAGTGTGAGTGGGCTAGTTCGCATTGGACGAGAGAACCTTTCTGCCTCTACAGATCAGAGGGCCGTTTCTCTAATGGGAAATAGCTGCTTCAGTGTGAGTGGGCTAGGTCCCATTAGACGAGAGAACCTTTCTGCCTCTCCCGGTCAGAGGGCCGTTTCTTTAATGGGAAATAGCTGCTTCAGTGTTGGTGGGCTAGTTCCAACTGGACGAGGGGACATTTTCTGCCTCTCCAGGTCGGAGGGCCATTTCTCTAATGGGAAATAGCTCTTTGAGTTTGAGTGGGCAATTTCCCATTAGACGAAAGGACGTTTCTGCTTCTGCAGGTCGGAAGGCCGTTTATCTAATGGCAAATAGCTGCTTCAGTGTGAGTGGGCCACTTCCCATTAGACAAGAGAATCTTCCTGCATCTCCAGGTCAGAGGGCCGTTTCATTAATGGGAAGTAGCTGCTTCAGTGTGAGCGGGCCACTTCCCATTAGACAAGAGGATCTTCCTACCTCTCCAGGTCAGAGGCCATTTCTCTAATGCAAAATAGCTGCTTCAGTGTGAGTGGGCTAGATCCCATTAGACGAGGGGACGTTTCAACCTCCCCCAGTCGGAGGGCCATTTCTCTAATGAGAAATAGCTGCTTTATTGTGAGTAGGCTAGATCCCATTAGAAGAGAGGACCTTTCTGCCTCTCCAGGTCGGAGGGCCGTTTCTCTAATGGGAAATAGCTACTTCAGTGTGAGTGGGCTAGTTCCCATTAGACGAGTGGACCTTTCTGCCTCTCTTGGTCAGAGTGCCATTTCTCTAATGGGAAAAAGCTTCTTCAGTGTGAGTAGGCTCGTTCCCAACAGACGGAAGGACCTTTCTGCCTCTCCAGGTCGGAGTGCGGTTTCTCTAATGGGAAATAACTGCTTCAGTGTGAGTGGGCTAATTCCCATTAGACGAGGGGATCTTTCTGCCTCTCCAGGTTCAAGGGATTTTTCTTTCATGGAAAATAGCTGCTTCAATGTGAGTGGGCTAGTTCCCATTAGACGAGGGGACCTTTCTGCTTCCCAATGTCAGAGGGCAGTTTCTCTAATGAGGAATAGTTGCTTCAGTGTGAGTGGGCTAGTTCCCATTAGACGAGGGGACCTTTCAACCTTTCCTGGTCGGAGGGCCGTTTCTCGAATGAGAAATAGCTGCTTCAGTGTGAGTAGGCTAGTTCCCATTAGACGAGAGGACCTTTCTGATTCTCCAGGTCAGAGGGCCATTTCTCTAATGGGAAATAGCTGCTTCAGTGTGAGTGGGCTAGTTCAAATTAGACAAAAGGACCTTTCTGCCTTTCCAGGTTGGAGGGCCGTTTCTCTAATGGGAAATAGCTGCTTCAGTGTGAGAGGGCTAGTTCCCATTAGACGAGGGGACCTTTCTGCCTCTCCAGGTCGGAGGGCCGTTTCTCTAATGGGAAATAGCTACTTCAGTGTGAGTGGTCTAGTTCCCATTAGACGAGGGGACCTTTCTGATTCTCCAGGTCAGAGGGCCATTTCTCTAATGGGAAATAGCTGCTTCAGTGTGAGTGGGCTAGTTCAAATTAGACAAAAGGACCTTTCTGCCTTTCCAGGTTGGAGGGCCGTTTCTCTAATGGGAAATAGCTGCTTCAGTGTGAGCGGGCTAGTTCCCATTATACGAGGGGACCTTTCTGCCTCTCCAGGTCGGAGGGCCATTTCCCTAATGAGGAATCGCTGCTTCAGTGTGAGTAGGGTAGTTGCCAAAAGACGGAAGGACCTTTCTGCCTCTCCAGTCGGAGGGCCATTTCTCTAATGGGAAATAGCTGCTTCAGTGTGAGTGGGCTAGTTCCCATTAGACTAGGGGACCTTTCTGCCTCTCCAGGTTGAAGGGCCGATTCCCTAATGGGAAATAGCTGCTTCAGTGTGAGTGGGCTAGTTCCCATTAGAGGAGGGGACTTTTTGCCTCTCCAGGTCACAGGCTGTTTCTCTAATGGGACATAGCTGCTTCAGTGTGAGTGGGCTAGTTCCCATTAGACGAGAGGACCTTTCTGCCTCTACAGGTCGGGGGGACGTTTCTCTAATGGGAAATTGCTGCTTCAGTGTGAGTGGGCTAGTTCCCATTAGACAAGAGGACCTTTCTGCCTCTGCAGGTTAGAGGGCCGTTTCTCTAATGGGAAATAGCTGCTTCAGTGTGAGTGGGCTAGCTCTCATCAGACGAGAGGCCCTTTCTGCCTCTCCAGGTCAGAGGGACGTTTCTCTAATGGGAAATAGCTGCGTCAGTGTGAGTGGGCTAGTTCCCATTAGACAAAAGGTCCTTTCTGCATCTCCAGGTCAGAGGGATGTTTCTCTAATGGGAAATAGCTGATTCAGTGTTAGTTGGCTAATTCCCATTAGACAAGAGGACCTGTTCTGCCTCTCCAGGTCGGAGGGCCGTTTCACTAATGGGAAATAGCTGCTTCAGTGTGAATAGGCTAGCTTCCAATAGACGGAAGGACCTTTCTGCCTCTCCATGTCGGAGGGCCGTTTCTCTAATGGAAAATAGCTGCTTCAGTGTGAGTGGGCCACTTCCCATTAGACAAGAGAATCTTCCTGCATCTCCAGGTCAGAGGGCCGTTTCATTAATGGGAAGTAGCTGCTTCAGTGTGAGCGGGCCACTTCCCATTAGACAAGAGGATCTTCCTACCTCTCCAGGTCAGAGGCCATTTCTCTAATGCAAAATAGCTGCTTCAGTGTGAGTGGGCTAGATCCCATTAGACGAGGGGACGTTTCAACCTCCCCCAGTCGGAGGGCCATTTCTCTAATGAGAAATAGCTGCTTTATTGTGAGTAGGCTAGATCCCATTAGAAGAGAGGACCTTTCTGCCTCTCCAGGTCGGAGGGCCGTTTCTCTAATGGGAAATAGCTACTTCAGTGTGAGTGGGCTAGTTCCCATTAGACGAGTGGACCTTTCTGCCTCTCTTGGTCAGAGTGCCATTTCTCTAATGGGAAAAAGCTTCTTCAGTGTGAGTAGGCTCGTTCCCAACAGACGGAAGGACCTTTCTGCCTCTCCAGGTCGGAGTGCGGTTTCTCTAATGGGAAATAACTGCTTCAGTGTGAGTGGGCTAATTCCCATTAGACGAGGGGATCTTTCTGCCTCTCCAGGTTCAAGGGATTTTTCTTTCATGGAAAATAGCTGCTTCAATGTGAGTGGGCTAGTTCCCATTAGACGAGGGGACCTTTCTGCTTCCCAATGTCAGAGGGCAGTTTCTCTAATGAGGAATAGTTGCTTCAGTGTGAGTGGGCTAGTTCCCATTAGACGAGGGGACCTTTCAACCTTTCCTGGTCGGAGGGCCGTTTCTCGAATGAGAAATAGCTGCTTCAGTGTGAGTAGGCTAGTTCCCATTAGACGAGAGGACCTTTCTGATTCTCCAGGTCAGAGGGCCATTTCTCTAATGGGAAATAGCTGCTTCAGTGTGAGTGGGCTAGTTCAAATTAGACAAAAGGACCTTTCTGCCTTTCCAGGTTGGAGGGCCGTTTCTCTAATGGGAAATAGCTGCTTCAGTGTGAGAGGGCTAGTTCCCATTAGACGAGGGGACCTTTCTGCCTCTCCAGGTCGGAGGGCCGTTTCTCTAATGGGAAATAGCTACTTCAGTGTGAGTGGTCTAGTTCCCATTAGACGAGGGGACCTTTCTGATTCTCCAGGTCAGAGGGCCATTTCTCTAATGGGAAATAGCTGCTTCAGTGTGAGTGGGCTAGTTCAAATTAGACAAAAGGACCTTTCTGCCTTTCCAGGTTGGAGGGCCGTTTCTCTAATGGGAAATAGCTGCTTCAGTGTGAGCGGGCTAGTTCCCATTATACGAGGGGACCTTTCTGCCTCTCCAGGTCGGAGGGCCATTTCCCTAATGAGGAATCGCTGCTTCAGTGTGAGTAGGGTAGTTGCCAAAAGACGGAAGGACCTTTCTGCCTCTCCAGTCGGAGGGCCATTTCTCTAATGGGAAATAGCTGCTTCAGTGTGAGTGGGCTAGTTCCCATTAGACTAGGGGACCTTTCTGCCTCTCCAGGTTGAAGGGCCGATTCCCTAATGGGAAATAGCTGCTTCAGTGTGAGTGGGCTAGTTCCCATTAGAGGAGGGGACTTTTTGCCTCTCCAGGTCACAGGCTGTTTCTCTAATGGGACATAGCTGCTTCAGTGTGAGTGGGCTAGTTCCCATTAGACGAGAGGACCTTTCTGCCTCTACAGGTCGGGGGGACGTTTCTCTAATGGGAAATTGCTGCTTCAGTGTGAGTGGGCTAGTTCCCATTAGACAAGAGGACCTTTCTGCCTCTGCAGGTTAGAGGGCCGTTTCTCTAATGGGAAATAGCTGCTTCAGTGTGAGTGGGCTAGCTCTCATCAGACGAGAGGCCCTTTCTGCCTCTCCAGGTCAGAGGGACGTTTCTCTAATGGGAAATAGCTGCGTCAGTGTGAGTGGGCTAGTTCCCATTAGACAAAAGGTCCTTTCTGCATCTCCAGGTCAGAGGGATGTTTCTCTAATGGGAAATAGCTGATTCAGTGTTAGTTGGCTAATTCCCATTAGACAAGAGGACCTGTTCTGCCTCTCCAGGTCGGAGGGCCGTTTCACTAATGGGAAATAGCTGCTTCAGTGTGAATAGGCTAGCTTCCAATAGACGGAAGGACCTTTCTGCCTCTCCATGTCGGAGGGCCGTTTCTCTAATGGAAAATAGCTGCTTCAGTGTGAGTGGGCTAGTTCCCATTAGACGAGGGGACCTTTCTGCCTCTCCAGGTTGCAGTGCCATTTCTCTGATGGGAAATAGTTGCTTCGGTGTGAGTAGGCTTGTTCCCACTAGACAGAACCTCTCCAGGTCGGAGTGCCGTTTCTCTAATGGGGAATAGCTGCTTCAGTGTGAGTGGGATAGTTCCCATTAGACGAGGGAATCTTTCTGATTCTCCAGGTCAGAGGGCCGTTTCTCTAATGGGAAATAGCTACTTCAGTGTGAGTGGTCTAGTTCCCATTAGACGAGGGGACCTTTCTGCCTCTCCAGGTCGGAGGGCCGTTTCTCTAATGGGAAATAGCTGCTTCATTGTGAGTGGGCTAGTTCCCATTAGACGAGGGAATCTTTCTGATTCTCCAGGTCAGAGGGCCGTTTCTCTAATGGGAAATAGCTACTTCAGTGTGAGTGGTCTAGTTCCCATTAGACGAGGGGACCTTTCTGATTCTCCAGGTCGGAGGGCCGTTTCTCTAATGGGAAATAGCTGCTTCAGTGTGAGTGGGATAGTTCAAATTAGACAAAATGACCTTTCTGTCTTTCCAGGTTGGAGGGCCGTTTCTCTAATGGGAAATAGCTGCTTCAGTGTGAGCGGGCTAGTTCCCATTATACGAGGGGACCTTTCTGCCGCTCCAGGTCGGAGGGCCGTTTCTCTAATGGGAAATAGCTGCTTCAGTGTGAGCGGGCTAGTTCCCATTATACGAGGGGACCTTTCTGCCACTCCAGGTCGGAGGGCCGTTTCTCTAATGGGAAATAGCTACTTCAGTGTGAGTGGTCTAGTTCCCATTAGACGAGGGGACCTTTCTGCCTCTCCAGGTCGGAGGGCCGTTTCTCTAATGGGAAATAGCTGCTTCAGTGTGAGTGGGCTAGTTCCCATTAGACGAGGGAATCTTTCTGATTCTCCAGGTCAGAGGGCCGTTTCTCTAATGGGAAATAGCTGCTTCAGTGTGAGTGGGCTAGTTCCCATTAGACGAGGGGACCTTTCTGCCTCTCCAGGTTGAAGGGCCGTTTCTCTAATGGAAAATAGCTGCTTCAGTGTGAGTGGGCTAGTTCCCATTAGAGGAGGGGACGTTTCTGCCTCTCAAGGTCAGAGGGCCATTTCTCTAATGGGAATAGCTGCTTCAGTGTGAGTGGGCTAGTTCCTATTAGACAAGGGGACCTTTCTGCCTCTCCAGGTCGGAGGGCCGTTTCTCTAATGGGAAATAGCTACTTCAGTGAGAGTGGGCTAGTTCCCATTAGACGAGGGGACCTTTCTGCCTCTCCAGGTCGCAGTGCCATTTCTCTGATGGGAAATAGCTGCTTCGGTGTGAGTAGGCTTGTTCCGACTAGACGAGGGAATCTTTCTGATTCTCCAGGTCAGAGGGCCGTTTCTCTAATGGGAAATAGCTACTTCAGTGTGAGTGGTCTAGTTCCCATTAGACGAGGGGACCTTTCTGATTATCCAGGTCGGAGGGCCATTTCTCTAATGCGAAATAGCTGCTTCAGTGTGAGTGGGCTAGTTCAAATTAGCAAAAAAGGACCTTTCTGCCTTTCCAGGTTGGAGGGCCGTTTCTCTAATGGGAAAAAGCTGCTTCAGTGTGAGCGGGCTAGTTCTCATTATACGAGGGGACCTTTCTGATTCTCCAGGTCAGAGGGCCGTTTCTCTAATGGGAAATAGCTACTTCAGTGTGAGTGGTCTAGTCCCATTAGACGAGGGGACCTTTCTGCCTCTCCAGGTCAGAGGGCCGTTTCTCTAATGGGAAATAGCTGCTTCAGTGTGAGTGGGCTAGTTCCCATTAGACGAGGGAATCTTTCTGATTCTCAAGGTCAGAGGGCCGTTTCTCTAATGGGAAATAGCTACTTCAGTGTGAGTGGTCTAGTTCCCATTAGAAGAGGGGACCTTTCTGATTCTCCAGGTCGGAGGGCCATTTCTCTAATGGGAAATAGCTGCTTCAGTGTGAGTGGGCTAGTTCAAATTAGACAAAAGGACCTTTCTGCCTTTCCAGGTTGGAGGGCCGTTTCTCTAATGGGAAATAGCTGCTTCAGTGTGAGCGGGCTAGTTCCCATTATACGAGGGGACCTTTCTGCCTCTCCAGGTCGGAGGGCCATTTCCCTAATGAGGAATCGCTGCTTCAGTGTGAGTAGGCTAGTTGCCAAAAGACGGAAGGACCTTTCTGCCTCTCCAGGTCGGAGGGCCATTTCTCTAATGGGAAATAGCTGCTTCAGTGTGAGTGGGCTAGTTCCCATTAGACAAGGGGACCTTTCTGCCTCTCCAGGTTGAAGGGCCGTTTCTCTAATGGAAAATAGCTGCTTCAGTGTGAGTGGGCTAGTTCCCATTAGAGGAGGGGACCTTTTTGCCTCTCCAGGTCAGAGGCTGTTTCTCTAATGGGACATAGCTGCTTCAGTGTGAGTGGGCTAGTTCCCATTAGACGAGAGGACCTTTCTGCCTCTACAGGTCGGGGGGACGTTTCTCTAATGGGAAATAGCTGCTTCAGTGTGAGTGGGCTAGTTCCCATTAGACAAGAGGACCTTTCTGCCTCTGCAGGTTAGAGGGCCGTTTCTCTAATGGGAAATAGCTGCTTCAGTGTGAGTGGGCTAGCTCCCATCAGACGAGAGGCCCTTTCTGCCTCTCCAGGTCAGAGGGACGTTTCTCTAATGGGAAATAGCTGCGTCAGTGTGAGTGGGCTAGTTCCCATTAGACAAAAGGACCTTTCTGCATCTCCAGGTCAGAGGGATGTTTCTCTAATGGGAAATAGCTGATTCAGTGTTAGTTGGCTAGTTCCCATTAGACAAGAGGACCTGTTCTGCCTCTCCAGGTCGGAGGGCCGTTTCACTAATGGGAAATAGCTGCTTCAGTGTGAATAGGCTAGCTTCCAATAGACGGAAGGACCTTTCTGCCTCTCCATGTCGGAGGGCCGTTTCTCTAATGGAAAATAGCTGCTTCAGTGTGAGTGGGCTAGTTCCCATTAGAGGAGAGGACGTTTCTGCCTCTCATGGTCAGAGGGCCATTTCTATAATGGGAATAGCTGCTTCAGTTGAGTGGGCTAGTTCCTATTAGACAAGGGGACCTTTCTGCCTCTCCAGGTCGGAGGGCCGTTTCTCTAATGGGAAATAGCTACTTCAGTGTGAGTGGGCTAGTTCCCATTAGACGAGGGGACCTTTCTGCCTCTCCAGGTCGCAGTGCCATTTCTCTGATGGGAAATAGCTGATTCGGTGTGAGTAGGCTTGTTCCCACTAGACAGAACCTCTCCAGGTCAGAGTGCCGTTTCTCTAATGGGGAATAGCTGCTTCAGTGTGAGTGGTCTAGTTCCCATTAGACGAGGGGACCTTTCTGCCTCTCCAGGTCGGAGGGCCGTTTCTCTAATGGGAAATAGCTGCTTCAGTGTGAGTGGGCTAGTTCCCATTAGACGAGGGAATCTTTCTGATTCTCCAGGTCAGAGGGCCGTTTCTCTAATGGGAAATAGCTACTTCAGGGTGAGTGGTCTAGTTCCCATTAGACGAGGGGACCTTTCTGATTCTCCAGGTCGGAGGGCCGTTTCTCTAATGGGAAATAGCTGCTTCAGTGTGAGTGGGCTAGTTCAAATTAGACAAAAGGACCTTTCTGCCTTTCCAGGTTGGAGGGCCGTTTCTCTAATGGGAAATAGCTGCTTCAGTGTGAGCGGGCTAGTTCCCATTATACGAGAGGACCTTTCTGCCGCTCCAGGTCGGAGGGCCATTTCCCTAATGAGGAATCGCTGCTTCAGTGTGAGTAGGCTAGTTGCCAAAAGACGGAAGGACCTTTCTGCCTCTCCAGGTCGGAGGGACGTTTCTGTAATGGGAAATAGCTGCTTCAGTGTGAGTGGGCTAGTTCCCATATACGAGGGGACCTTTCTGCCTCTCCAGGTTGAAGGGCCGTTTCTCTAATGGAAAATAGCTGCTTTAGTGTGAGTGGGCTAGTTCCCATTAGAGGAGGGGACCTTTTTGCCTCTCCAGGTCAGAGGCCGTTTCTCTAATGGGACATAGCTGCTTCAGTGTGAGTGGGCTAGTTCCCATTAGATGAGAGGACCTTTCTGCCTCTACAGGTCGGGGGGACGTTTCTCTAATGGGAAACAGCTGCTTCAGTGTGTGTGGGCTAGTTCCCATTAGACGAGGGGATCTTCCTGCCTCTCCTGGTCGGAGGGCCGTTTCTCTAATGTGAAATAGCTGCTTTAGTGTGGGTGGGCTAGTTCCCATTAGACGAAAGGACCTTTCTTCCTCTCCAGGTCGGAGGGGCGTTTCTCCAATGGGAAATAGCTGCTTCAGTGTGAGTGGGCTAGTTCCCATTATACGAGGGGAACTTTCTGCCTCTCCAGTTTGGAGGGCCGTTTCTCTGATGGGAAATAGCTACTTCAGTGTGAGTTTGCTAGTTCCAATTAGACGAGGGGGCCTTTCTGCCTCTCAAGGTCAGAGGGCCATTCTCTAATGGGAAATAGCTGCTTCAGCGTGAGTGGGATAGTTCCCATTAGACGAAAAGGAACTTTCTTCATCACCAGGTCAGAGGGACGTTTCTCTAATGGGAAATAGCTGCTTCAGTGTGAGTGGGCTA
The DNA here is from genome assembly GCF_040938575.1 of Ambystoma mexicanum. Classification (NCBI taxonomy): domain Eukaryota; kingdom Metazoa; phylum Chordata; class Amphibia; order Caudata; family Ambystomatidae; genus Ambystoma; species Ambystoma mexicanum. The sequence continues at coordinate 234,639,221 of NC_090926.1, read as the reverse complement.
GTTCCCATATACGAGGGGACCCTTCTGCCTCTCTCTAGGTCGGAGGGCCGTTTCTCTAATGAGAAATAGCTGCTTCAGTGTGAGTAGGCTAGTTCCCATTGGACAAGGGGACCTTTCTGCCTCTCCAGGTCGGAGGCCCATTTCTCTAATGGGAAATAGCTGCTTCAGAGTGAGTGGGCTAGTTCCCATTAGTCGAAAAGGACCTTTCTGCCTCTCCAGGTGGAAGGACCGTTTCTCTAATGGAAAATAGCTGCTTCAGTGTGAGTGGTCTAGTTCCCATTAGAGGAGGGGAGATTATTGCCTCTCCAGGTCAGAGGGCCGTTTCTCTAATTGGAAATAGCTACTTCAGAGTGAGTTTGCTAGTTCCCATTAGACGAGGGGACCTTTCTGCCTCTCCAGGTCAGAGGGACATTTCTCTAATGGGAAATAGCTGCTTCAGTGTGAGTGGGCTAGATCCCATTAGAAGAGGGGATCTTTCTGCCTCTCCTGGTCGGAGAGCAGTTTCTCTAATGGGAAGTAGCTGCTTCAGTGTGGGTGGGCTAGTTCCCATTAGACAAAAGGACCTTTCTGCCTCTCCAGGTCGGAGGGCCGTTTCTCTAATGGGAAATAGCTGCTTCAGTGTGAGTGGGCTATTTCCCATTATACAAAGGGACCTTTCTGCTTCTCCAGGTCAGAGGGCCGTTTCTCTAATGAGAAATAGCTGCTTCAGTTTGAGTAGGCTAGTTTTCATTAGACGAGAGGACCTTTCTGCCTCTCCAGTTCGAAGGGCCATTTCTCTAATGGGAAATAGCTGCTTCAGTGTGAGTGGGCTAGTTCCCATTAGACGAGGGGACATTTCTGCCTCTCCAGGTCGGAGTGACGTTTCTATAATGGGAAATAGCTGCTTCAGTGTGAGTGGTCTAGTTCCCATGAGACGAGAGGACCTTTCTGCCTCTCCAGGTCAGAGGGTCGTTCCTCTAAAGGAAAATAGCTGCTTTAGTGTGGGTGGGCTAGTTCCCATTAGACAAAAGGATCTTTCTGCCTCTCCAGGTCAGAGGGCCGTTTCTCTAATGGGAAATTGCTGCTTCAGTGTGAGTGGGTTAGTTCACATTAGATGAAAGGACCTCTCTGCCTTTCCACGTCAGAGGTTCGTTTCTCTAATGGGAAATAGCTGCTTCAGTGTGAGTGGGCTTGTTCCCATTAGACGAGGGGACCTTTCTATCTTTCCAGGTCCTATGGCCGTTTCTCTAACCGGAAACAGCTGCTTCAGTGTGAGTGGGCAGGTTCCCATTAGACGAGGGGACCTTTCTGCCTCTCCTGGTCGGAGGGGTGTTCTCTAATGGGAAACAGCTGCGTCAGTGTGAGTGGGCTAGTTCCGATTAGACAAAAGGATCTTTCTGCCTCTACAGGTCGGAAGGCCGTTTCTCCAATGGGAAATAGGTGCTTCAGTGTGAGTGGGCTAGATTCCATTAGACAAAAGGACCTTTCTGCCTCTCCAGGTCGGAGGGCCATTTCTCTAATGGAAAATAGCTGCTTCAGTGTGAGTGGGCTAGTTCCCATTAGAGGAGGGGACGTTTCTGCCTCTCATGGTCAGAGGGCCATTTCTCTAATGGGAATCGCTGCTTCAGTGTGAGTGGGCTAGTTCCTATTAGACGAGGGGACCTTTCTATCTTTCCAGGTCGTATGGCCGTTTCTCTAACCGGAAACAGCTGCTTCAGTGTGAGTGGGCAGGTTCCCATTAGACGAGGGGACCTTTCTGCCTCTCCTGGTCGGAGGGGTGTTCTCTAATGGGAAACAGCTGCGTCAGTGTGAGTGGGCTAGTTCCCATTAGACGAAAGGATCTTTCTGCCTCTACAGGTCGGAAGGCCGTTTCTCCAATGGTAAATAGGTGCTTCAGTGTGAGTGGGCTAGATCCCATTAGACAAAAGGACCTTTCTGCCTCTCCAGGTCGGAGGGCCATTTCTATGATGGGAAATAGCTGCTTCAGTGTGAGTGGGCTAGTTCCCATTAGAAGAGGGGACATTTCTGCCTCTCCAGGTCAGAGGGACGTTTCTATAATGGGAAATAGCTGCTTCAGTGTGGGTGGTCAAATTCCCATGAGACGAGAGAACCTTTCTGCCTCTCCAGGTCGGAGGGCCGTTCCTCTAAAGGGAAATAGCTGCTTCAGTGTGGGTGGGCTAGTTCCCATTAGACAAGGGGACCTTTCTGCCTCTCCAAACCAGAGGGCAGATTCTCTAATGGGAAATAGCTACTTCACTGTGAGTGGGCAAGTTCCCATTAGACGAGAGGACCTTTCTGTCTCTGCAGGTTAGAGGCCGTTTCTCTAATGGGAAATAGCTGCTTCAGTGTGAGTGGGCTAGTTCCCATTAGACAAGAGGACCTTTCTGCCTCTGCAGGTTAGAGGGCCATTTCTCTAATGGGAAATAGCTGCTTCAGTGTGAGTGGGCTAGCTCCCATTAGACGAGAGGCCCTTTCTGCCTCTCCAGGTCAGAGGGCCATTTCTCTGATGGGAAATAGCTTTGTCAGTGTGAGTGGGCTAGTTCCCATTAGACAAACGGACCTTTCTGCCTCTCCAGGTCAGAGGGACGTTTCTCTAATGGGAAATAGCTGCGTCAGTGTGAGTGGGCTAGTTCCCATTAGACAAAAGGACCTTTGTGCCTCTCCAGGTCAGAGGGATGTTTTTCTAATGGGAAATAGCTGCTTCAGTGTTAGTGGGCTAGTTCCCATTAGACAAAAGGACCTTTGTGCCTCTCCAGGTCAGAGGGATGTTTTTCTAATGGGAAATAACTGCTTCAGTGTGAGTGGGCTAGTTCCCATTAGACGAGGGGACCTTTCTGCCTCTCCAGGTCAAAGGGCCATTTCTCTAATGGAAAATAGCTGCTTCAGTGTGAGTGGGCTAGTTCCCATTAGAGGAGGGGACGTTTCTGCCTCTCATGGTCAGAGGGCCATTTCTCTAATGGGAATAGCTGCTTCAGTGTGAGTGGGCTAGTTCCTATTAGACAAGGGGACCTTTCTGCCTCTCCAGGTCGGAGGGCCGTTTCTTTAATGGGAAATAGCTACTTCAGTGTGAGTGGGCTAGTTCCCATTAGGCGAGGGGACCTTTCTGCCTCTCCAGTTCGCAGTGCCATTTCTCTGATGGGAAATAGCTGCTTCGATGTGAGTAGGCTTGTTCCCACTAGACGAGGGAATCTTTCTGATTCTCCAGGTCAGAGGGCCGTTTCTCTAATGGGAAATAGCTACTTCAGTGTGAGTGGTCTAGTTCCCATTAGACGAGGGGACCTTTCTGCCTCTCCAGGTCGGAGGGCCGTTTCTCTAATGGGAAATAGCTACTTCAGTGTGAGTGGGCTAGTTCCCATTAGGCGAGGGGACATTTCTGCCTCTCCAGGTCGCAGTGCCATTTCTCTGATGGGAAATAGCTGCTTCGATGTGAGTAGGCTTGTTCCCACTAGACGAGGGAATCTTTCTGATTCTCCAGGTCAGAGGGCCGTTTCTCTAATGGGAAATAGCTACTTCAGTGTGAGTGGTCTAGTTCCCATTAGACGAGGGGACCTTTCTGATTCTCCAGGTCGGAGGGCCATTTCTCTAATGGGAAATAGCTGCTTCAGTGTGAGTGGGCTAGTTCAAATTAGACAAAAGGAACTTTCTGCCTTTCCAGGTTGGAGGGCCGTTTCTCTAATGGGAAAAAGCTGCTTCAGTGTGAGCGGGCTAGTTCCCATTATACGAGGGGACCTTTCTGATTCTCCAGGTCAGAGGGCCGTTTCTCTAATGGGAAATAGCTACTTCAGTGTGAGTGGTCTAGTTCCCATTAGACGAGGGGACCTTTCTGATTCTCCAGGTCGGAGGGCCATTTCTCTAATGGGAAATAGCTGCTTCAGTGTGAGTGGGCTAGTTCAAATTAGACAAAAGGACCTTTGTGCCTTTCCAGGTTGGAGGGCCGTTTCTCTAATGGGAAAAAGCTGCTTCAGTGTGAGCGGGCTAGTTCCCATTATACGAGAGCACCTTTCTGCCTCTCCAGGTCCAATGGCTGTTTCTTTAATGGAAAATAGCTGCTTCAGTGTAAGTGGGCTAGTTCCCATTAAACGAGAGGACCTTTCTGCTTCGCCAGGTCAGAGGGCAGTTTCTCTAATGGGAAATAGCTGCTTCACTGTGAGTAGGCTCGTTCCCAATAGACGGAAGGACCTTTCTGCCTCTCAAGGTTGGAGTGCCGTTTCTCTAATGGGAAATATCTGCTTCAGTGGGAGTGGGCTAGTTCCCATTAGACGAGGGGACCTTTCTGCCTCTCCAGGTCCAAGGACTCTTTCTTTAATGGAAAATAGCTGCTTCAGTGTAAGTGGACTAGTTACTATTAGACGAGAGAACCTTTCTGCCTCTCCAGATCGGAGGGCCATTTCTCTAATGGGAAATAGCTGCTTCACTGTGAGTGGGCTAGTTCCCATTAGACAGGGGTACCTTTCTGCCTCTCTAGTTCAGAGTGCCGTTTCTCTAATGGCAAACAGCTGCTTCAGTGTGAGTGGGCTAGTTCCTATTAGACGATGGGACCTTTTAGCCTCTCCTAGTCGGAGGACAGTTTATCTAATGGGAAATAGCTGCTTCAGTGTGGGTGGGCTAGTTCCCATTAGATGAAAGGACCTTTCTGCCTTTCCACGTCGGAGGTTCGTTTCTCTAATGGGAAATAGCTGCTTCAGTGTGAGTGGGCTTGTTCCCATTAGACGAGGGGACCTTTCTATCTTTCCAGGTCCTATGGCCGTTTCTCTAACCGGAAACAGCTGCTTCAGTGTGAGTGGGCAGGTTCCCATTAGACGAGGGGACCTTTCTGCCTCTCCTGGTCGGAGGGGTGTTCTCTAATGGGAAACAGCTGCGTCAGTGTGAGTGGGCTAGTTCCGATTAGACAAAAGGATCTTTCTGCCTCTACAGGTCGGAAGGCCGTTTCTCCAATGGGAAATAGGTGCTTCAGTGTGAGTGGGCTAGATTCCATTAGACAAAAGGACCTTTCTGCCTCTCCAGGTCGGAGGGCCATTTCTCTAATGGAAAATAGCTGCTTCAGTGTGAGTGGGCTAGTTCCCATTAGAGGAGGGGACGTTTCTGCCTCTCATGGTCAGAGGGCCATTTCTCTAATGGGAATCGCTGCTTCAGTGTGAGTGGGCTAGTTCCTATTAGACGAGGGGACCTTTCTATCTTTCCAGGTCGTATGGCCGTTTCTCTAACCGGAAACAGCTGCTTCAGTGTGAGTGGGCAGGTTCCCATTAGACGAGGGGACCATTCTGCCTCTCCTGGTCGGAGGGGTGTTCTCTAATGGGAAACAGCTGCGTCAGTGTGAGTGGGCTAGTTCCCATTAGACGAAAGGATCTTTCTGCCTCTACAGGTCGGAAGGCCGTTTCTCCAATGGTAAATAGGTGCTTCAGTGTGAGTGGGCTAGATCCCATTAGACAAAAGGACCTTTCTGCCTCTCCAGGTCGGAGGGCCATTTCTATGATGGGAAATAGCTGCTTCAGTGTGAGTGGGCTAGTTCCCATTAGAAGAGGGGACATTTCTGCCTCTCCAGGTCAGAGGGACGTTTCTATAATGGGAAATAGCTGCTTCAGTGTGGGTGGTCAAATTCCCATGAGACGAGAGAACCTTTCTGCCTCTCCAGGTCGGAGGGCCGTTCCTCTAAAGGGAAATAGCTGCTTCAGTGTGGGTGGGCTAGTTCCCATTAGACAAGGGGACCTTTCTGCCTCTCCAAACCAGAGGGCAGATTCTCTAATGGGAAATAGCTACTTCACTGTGAGTGGGCAAGTTCCCATTAGACGAGAGGACCTTTCTGTCTCTGCAGGTTAGAGGCCGTTTCTCTAATGGGAAATAGCTGCTTCAGTGTGAGTGGGCTAGTTCCCATTAGACAAGAGGACCTTTCTGCCTCTGCAGGTTAGAGGGCCATTTCTCTAATGGGAAATAGCTGCTTCAGTGTGAGTGGGCTAGCTCCCATTAGACGAGAGGCCCTTTCTGCCTCTCCAGGTCAGAGGGCCATTTCTCTGATGGGAAATAGCTTTGTCAGTGTGAGTGGGCTAGTTCCCATTAGACAAACGGACCTTTCTGCCTCTCCAGGTCAGAGGGACGTTTCTCTAATGGGAAATAGCTGCGTCAGTGTGAGTGGGCTAGTTCCCATTAGACAAAAGGACCTTTGTGCCTCTCCAGGTCAGAGGGATGTTTTTCTAATGGGAAATAGCTGCTTCAGTGTTAGTGGGCTAGTTCCCATTAGACAAAAGGACCTTTGTGCCTCTCCAGGTCAGAGGGATGTTTTTCTAATGGGAAATAACTGCTTCAGTGTGAGTGGGCTAGTTCCCATTAGACGAGGGGACCTTTCTGCCTCTCCAGGTCAAAGGGCCATTTCTCTAATGGAAAATAGCTGCTTCAGTGTGAGTGGGCTAGTTCCCATTAGAGGAGGGGACGTTTCTGCCTCTCATGGTCAGAGGGCCATTTCTCTAATGGGAATAGCTGCTTCAGTGTGAGTGGGCTAGTTCCTATTAGACAAGGGGACCTTTCTGCCTCTCCAGGTCGGAGGGCCGTTTCTTTAATGGGAAATAGCTACTTCAGTGTGAGTGGGCTAGTTCCCATTAGGCGAGGGGACCTTTCTGCCTCTCCAGGTCGCAGTGCCATTTCTCTGATGGGAAATAGCTGCTTCGATGTGAGTAGGCTTGTTCCCACTAGACGAGGGAATCTTTCTGATTCTCCAGGTCAGAGGGCCGTTTCTCTAATGGGAAATAGCTACTTCAGTGTGAGTGGTCTAGTTCCCATTAGACGAGGGGACCTTTCTGCCTCTCCAGGTCGGAGGGCCGTTTCTCTAATGGGAAATAGCTACTTCAGTGTGAGTGGGCTAGTTCCCATTAGGCGAGGGGACATTTCTGCCTCTCCAGGTCGCAGTGCCATTTCTCTGATGGGAAATAGCTGCTTCGATGTGAGTAGGCTTGTTCCCACTAGACGAGGGAATCTTTCTGATTCTCCAGGTCAGAGGGCCGTTTCTCTAATGGGAAATAGCTACTTCAGTGTGAGTGGTCTAGTTCCCATTAGACGAGGGGACCTTTCTGATTCTCCAGGTCGGAGGGCCATTTCTCTAATGGGAAATAGCTGCTTCAGTGTGAGTGGGCTAGTTCAAATTAGACAAAAGGACCTTTCTGCCTTTCCAGGTTGGAGGGCCGTTTCTCTAATGGGAAAAAGCTGCTTCAGTGTGAGCGGGCTAGTTCCCATTATACGAGGGGACCTTTCTGATTCTCCAGGTCAGAGGGCCGTTTCTCTAATGGGAAATAGCTACTTCAGTGTGAGTGGTCTAGTTCCCATTAGACGAGGGGACCTTTCTGATTCTCCAGGTCGGAGGGCCATTTCTCTAATGGGAAATAGCTGCTTCAGTGTGAGTGGGCTAGTTCAAATTAGACAAAAGGACCTTTCTGCCTTTCCAGGTTGGAGGGCCGTTTCTCTAATGGGAAAAAGCTGCTTCAGTGTGAGCGGGCTAGTTCCCATTATACGAGGGGACCTTTCTGATTCTCCAGGTCAGAGGGCCGTTTCTCTAATGGGAAATAGCTACTTCAGTGTGAGTGGTCTAGTTCCCATTAGACGAGGGGACCTTTCTGCCTCTCCAGGTCGGAGGGCCGTTTCTCTAATGGAAAATAGCTACTTCAGTGTTAGTGGTCTAGTTCCCATTAGACGAGGGGACCTTTCTGATTCTCCAGGTCGGAGGGCCATTTCTCTAATGGGAAATAGCTGCGTCAGTGTGAGTGGGCTAGTTCCCATTAGACAAAAGGACCTTTCTGCCTCTCCAGGTCAGAGGGATGTTTCTCTAATGGGAAATAGCTGCTTCAGTGTTAGTGGGCTAGTTCCCATTAGACAAGAGGACCTGTTCTGCCTCTCCAGGTCGGAGGGCCGTTTCACTAATGGGAAATAGCTACTTCAGTGTGAGTAGGCTAGTTCCCATTAGACAAAAGGACCTTTCTGCCTCTCCAGGTCAGAGGGATGTTTCTCTAATGGGAAATAGTTGCTTCAGTGTTGGTGGGCTAGTTCCAATTGGACGAGGGGACATTTTCTGCCTCTCCAGGTCCGAGGGCCATTTCTCTAATGGGAAATAGCTCTTTGAGTTTGAGTGGGCAAGTTCCCATTAGACGAAAGGACGTTTCTGCTTCTGCAGGTCGGAGGGCCGTTTCTCTAATGAGAAATAGCTGCTTCAGTGTGAGTGGGCCACTTCCCATTAGACAAGAGGATCTTCCTGCATCTCCAGGTCAGAGGGCCGTTTCTCTAATGGGAAGTAGCTGCTTCAGTGTGAACGGGCCACTTCCCATTAGACAAGGGGATCTTCCTACCTCTCCAGGTCAGAGGGCCATTTCTCTAATGCAAAATAGCTGCTTCAGTCTGAGTTGGCTAGATCCCATTAGACGAGGGGACCTTTCAACGTCCCCCAATCGGAGGGCCGTTTCTCTACTGAGAAATAGCTGCTTCAGTGTGAGTAGGCTAGATCCACATTAGAAGAGAGGACCTTTCTGCCTCTCCAGGTCGGAGGTCCGTTTCTCTAATGGGAAATAGCTACTTCAGTGTGAGTTTGCTAGTTCCCATTAGACGAGGGGACCTTTCTGCCTCGCCAAGTCGGAGGGCCGTTTCTCTAATGGGAAAGAGCTACTTCACTGTGAGTGGGCTAGTTCCCATTGGACGAGTGGACCTTTCTGCCTCTCTTGGTCAGAGTGCCATTTCTCTAATGGGAAAAAGCTTCTTCAGTGTGAGTAGGCTCGTTCCCAACAGACGGAAGGACCTTTCTGCCTCTCCAGGTCGGAGTGCGGTTTCTCTAAAGGGAAATAACTGCTTCAGTGTGAGTGGGCTAATTCCCATTAGATGAGGGGACCGTTCTGCCTCTCCAGGTCCAAGGGATGTTTCTTTCATGGAAAATAGCTGCTTCAATGTGAGTGGGCTAGTTCCCATTAGACGAGGGGACCTTTTTGCTTCCCAATGTCAGAGGGCAGTTTCTCTACTGGGGAATAGTTGCTTCAGTGGGAGTGGGCTAGTTCCCATTAGACGAGGGGACCTTTCAACCTCTCCTGGTCGGAGGGCCGTTTCTCGAATGAGAAATAGCTGCTTCAGTGTGAGTAGGCTAGGTCCCATTAGACGAGAGGAAGTTTCTGCCTCTCTAGTTCGGAGGGCCATTTCTGTATTGGGAAATAGCTGCTTCACTGTGAGTAGGCTCGTTCCCAATAGATGGATGGACCTTTCTGCCTCTCCAAGCTGGAGTGCCATTTCTCTAATGGGAAGTATCAGCTTCAGTGTGAGTGCGCTAATTCCCATTAGACGAGGGGACCTGTCTGCCTCTCCAGGTCCAAGCGCTGTTTCTTTAATGGAAACTAGCTGCTTCAGTGTGAGTGGGCTAGATCCCATTAGACAAGGGGACCTTTCTGTTTCCCCAGGTCAGAGGGCAGTTTCTCTAATGGGGAATAGTTGCTTCAGTGTGAGTGGGCTACTTCGCATTGGACGAGAGAACCTTTCTGCCTCTACAGATCAGAGGGCCGTTTCTCTAATGGGAAATAGCTGCTTCAGTGTGAGTGGGCTAGGTCCCATTAGACGAGAGAACCTTTCTGCCTCTCCCGGTCAGAGGGCCGTTTCTTTAATGGGAAATAGCTGCTTCAGTGTTGGTGGGCTAGTTCCAACTGGACGAGGGGACATTTTCTGCCTCTCCAGGTCGGAGGGCCATTTCTCTAATGGGAAATAGCTCTTTGAGTTTGAGTGGGCAATTTCCCATTAGACGAAAGGACGTTTCTGCTTCTGCAGGTCGGAAGGCCGTTTATCTAATGACAAATAGCTGCTTCAGTGTGAGTGGGCCACTTCCCATTAGACAAGAGAATCTTCCTGCATCTCCAGGTCAGAGGGCCGTTTCATTAATGGGAAGTAGCTGCTTCAGTGTGAGCGGGCCACTTCCCATTAGACAAGAGGATCTTCCTACCTCTCCAGGTCAGAGGCCATTTCTCTAATGCAAAATAGCTGCTTCAGTGTGAGTGAGCTAGATCCCATTAGACGAGGGGACCTTTCAACCTCCCCCAGTCGGAGGGCCATTTCTCTAATGAGAAATAGCTGCTTTATTGTGAGTAGGCTAGATCCCATTAGAAGAGAGGACCTTTCTGCCTCTCCAGGTCGGAGGGCCGTTTCTCTAATGGGAAATAGCTACTTCAGTGTGAGTGGGCTAGTTCCCATTAGACGAGTGGACCTTTCTGCCTCTCTTGGTCAGAGTGCCATTTCTCTAATGGGAAAAAGCTTCTTCAGTGTGAGTAGGCTCGTTCCCAACAGACGGAAGGACCTTTCTGCCTCTCCAGGTCGGAGTGCGGTTTCTCTAATGGGAAATAACTGCTTCAGTGTGAGTGGGCTAATTCCCATTAGACGAGGGGATCTTTCTGCCTCTCCAGGTTCAAGGGATTTTTCTTTCATGGAAAATAGCTGCTTCAATGTGAGTGGGCTAGTTCCCATTAGACGAGGGGACCTTTCTGCTTCCCAATGTCAGAGGGCAGTTTCTCTAATGAGGAATAGTTGCTTCAGTGTGAGTGGGCTAGTTCCCATTAGACGAGGGGACCTTTCAACCTTTCCTGGTCGGAGGGCCGTTTCTCGAATGAGAAATAGCTGCTTCAGTGTGAGTAGGCTAGTTCCCATTAGACGAGAGGACGTTTCTGCCTCTCCAGGTCGGAGGGCCGTTTCGCTAATGGAAAATAGCTACTTCAGTGTGAGCTTGCTAGTTCCCTTTAGACAAGGGGACCTTTCTGCCTCTCCAGGTCAGAGGGCCATTTCTCTAATGGGAAATAGCTGCTTCAGTGTGAGTGGGGTAGTTCCCACTAGACGAAAAGGACCTTTCTGCCTCTCTAGGTCAGAGTGCCATTTCTCTAATGGGAAATAGCTGATTCAGTGTGAGTGGGCTACTTCCCATTAGACAAGGGGACCTTTCTGCCTCTCCAGGTCGGAGGGCCGTTTCTCTAATGGGAAATAGCTACTTCAGTGTGAATGGGCTAGTTCCCATTAGACGAGTGGACCTTTCTGCTTCTATTGGTCGTAGGGCCATTTCTCTAATGGGAAAAAGCTTCTTCAGTGTGAGTAGGCTCGTTCCCAATAGACGGAAGGACCTTTCTGCCTGTCCAGGTCGGAGTGCCGTTTCTCTAATGGGAAAAAGATTCTTCAGTGTGAGTAGGCTCGTTCCCTATAGATGGAAGGACCTTTCTGCCTCTCCAGGTCGGAGTGCGGTTTCTCTAATGGGAAATAGCTGCTTCAGTGTGAGTGGGCTAGTTCCCATTAGACGAGAGCACCTTTCTGCCTCTCCAGGTCCAATGGCTGTTTCTTTAATGGAAAATAGCTGCTTCAGTGTAAGTGGGCTAGTTCCCATTAAACGAGAGGACCTTTCTGCTTCGCCAGGTCAGAGGGCAGTTTCTCTAATGGGAAATAGCTGCTTCACTGTGAGTAGGCTCGTTCCCAATAGACGGAAGGACCTTTCTGCCTCTCAAGGTTGGAGTGCCGTTTCTCTAATGGGAAATATCTGCTTCAGTGGGAGTGGGCTAGTTCCCATTAGACGAGGGGACCTTTCTGCCTCTCCAGGTCCAAGGACTCTTTCTTTAATGGAAAATAGCTGCTTCAGTGTGAGTGGACTAGTTACTATTAGACGAGAGAACCTTTCTGCCTCTCCAGATCGGAGGGCCATTTCTCTAATGGGAAATAGCTGCTTCACTGTGAGTGGGCTAGTTCCCATTAGACAGGGGTACCTTTCTGCCTCTCTAGTTCAGAGTGCCGTTTCTCTAATGGCAAACAGCTGCTTCAGTGTGAGTGGGCTAGTTCCTATTAGACGATGGGACCTTTTTGCCTCTCCTGGTCGGAGGACAGTTTATCTAATGGGAAATAGCTGCTTCAGTGTGGGTGGGCTAGTTCCCATTAGATGAAAGGACCTTTCTGCCTTTCCACGTCGGAGGTTCGTTTCTCTAATGGGAAATAGCTGCTTCAGTGTGAGTGGGATAGTTCCCATTAGAGAGGGGGCCTTTATGACTCTCCAGGTCGGAGGGCCATTTCTCTAATGGGAAATAGCTGCTTCAGTGTGAGTGGGCTAGCTCCCATTAGACGAGAGGCCCTTTCTGCCTCTCCAGGTCAGAGGGCCATTTCTCTGATGGGAAATAGCTTTGTCAGTGTGAGTGGGCTAGTTCCCATTAGACAAACGGACCTTTCTGCCTCTCCAGGTCAGAGGGACGTTTCTCTAATGGGAAATAGCTGCGTCAGTGTGAGTGGGCTAGTTCCCATTAGACAAAAGGACCTTTGTGCCTCTCCAGGTCAGAGGGATGTTTTTCTAATGGGAAATAGCTGCTTCAGTGTTAGTGGGCTAGTTCCCATTAGACAAGAGGACCTGTTCTGCCTCTCCAGGTCGGAGGGCCGTTTCACTAATGGGAAATAGCTGCTTCAGTGTGAATGGGCTCGCTCCCAATAGACGGAAGGACCTTTCTGCCTCTCCATGTCGGAGCGCCGTTTCTCGAATGGGAAATAACTGCTTCAGTGTGAGTGGGCTAGTTCCCATTAGACGAGGGGACCTTTCTGCCTCTCCAGGTCAAAGGGCAATTTCTCTAATGGAAAATAGCTGCTTCAGTGTGAGTGGGCTAGTTCCCATTAGAGGAGGGGACGTTTCTGCCTCTCATGGTCAGAGGGCCATTTCTCTAATGGGAATAGCTGCTTCAGTGTGAGTGGGCTAGTTCCTATTAGACAAGGGGACCTTTCTGCCTCTCCAGGTCGGAGGGCCGTTTCTTTAATGGGAAATAGCTACTTCAGTGTGAGTGGGCTAGTTCCCATTAGGCGAGGGGACCTTTCTGCCTCTCCAGGTCGCAGTGCCATTTCTCTGATGGGAAATAGCTGCTTCGATGTGAGTAGGCTTGTTCCCACTAGACGAGGGAATCTTTCTGATTCTCCAGGTCAGAGGGCCGTTTCTCTAATGGGAAATAGCTACTTCAGTGTGAGTGGTCTAGTTCCCATTAGACGAGGGGACCTTTCTGCCTCTCCAGGTCGGAGGGCCGTTTCTCTAATGGGAAATAGCTACTTCAGTGTGAGTGGGCTAGTTCCCATTAGGCGAGGGGACCTTTCTGCCTCTCCAGGTCGCAGTGCCATTTCTCTGATGGGAAATAGCTGCTTCGATGTGAGTAGGCTTGTTCCCACTAGACGATGGAATCTTTCTGATTCTCCAGGTCAGAGGGCCGTTTCTCTAATGGGAAATAGCTACTTCAGTGTGAGTGGTCTAGTTCCCATTAGACGAGGGGACCTTTCTGATTCTCCAGGTCGGAGGGCCATTTCTCTAATGGGAAATAGCTGCTTCAGTGTGAGTGGGCTAGTTCAAATTAGACAAAAGGACCTTTCTGCCTTTCCAGGTTGGAGGGCCGTTTCTCTAATGGGAAAAAGCTGCTTCAGTGTGAGCGGGCTAGTTCCCATTATACGAGGGGACCTTTCTGATTCTCCAGGTCAGAGGGGCGTTTCTCTAATGGGAAATAGCTACTTCAGTGTGAGTGGTCTAGTTCCCATTAGACGAGGGGACCTTTCTGATTCTCCAGGTCGGAGGGCCATTTCTCTAATGGGAAATAGCTGCTTCAGTGTGAGTGGGCTAGTTCAAATTAGACAAAAGGACCTTTCTGCCTTTCCAGGTTGGAGGGCCGTTTCTCTAATGGGAAAAAGCTGCTTCAGTGTGAGCGGGCTAGTTCCCATTATACGAGGGGACCTTTCTGATTCTCCAGGTCAGAGGGCCGTTTCTCTAATGGGAAATAGCTACTTCAGTGTGAGTGGTCTAGTTCCCATTAGACGAGGGGACCTTTCTGCCTCTCCAGGTCGGAGGGCCGTTTCTCTAATGGGAAATAGCTACTTCAGTGTGAGTGGTCTAGTTCCCATTAGACGAGGGGACCTTTCTGATTCTCCAGGTCGGAGGGCCATTTCTCTAATGGGAAATAGCTGCGTCAGTGTGAGTGGGCTAGTTCCCATTAGACAAAAGGACCTTTCTGCCTCTCCAGGTCAGAGGGATGTTTCTCTAATGGGAAATAGCTGCTTCAGTGTTAGTGGGCTAGTTCCCATTAGACAAGAGGACCTGTTCTGCCTCTCCAGGTCGGAGGGCCGTTTCACTAATGGGAAATAGCTACTTCAGTGTGAGTAGGCTAGTTCCCATTAGACAAAAGGACCTTTCTGCCTCTCCAGGTCAGAGGGATGTTTCTCTAATGGGAAATAGTTGCTTCAGTGTTGGTGGGCTAGTTCCAATTGGACGAGGGGACATTTTCTGCCTCTCCAGGTCGGAGGGCCATTTCTCTAATGGGAAATAGCTCTTTGAGTTTGAGTGGGCAAGTTCCCATTAGACGAAAGGACGTTTCTGCTTCTGCAGGTCGGAGGGCCGTTTCTCTAATGAGAAATAGCTGCTTCAGTGTGAGTGGGCCACTTCCCATTAGACAAGAGGATCTTCCTACCTCTCCAGGTCAGAGGGCCATTTCTCTAATGCAAAATAGCTGCTTCAGTCTGAGTTGGCTAGATCCCATTAGACGAGGGGACCTTTCAACCTCCCCCAATCGGAGGGCCGTTTCTCTACTGAGAAATAGCTGCTTCAGTGTGAGTAGGCTAGATCCACATTAGAAGAGAGGACCTTTCTGCCTCTCCAGGTCGGAGGGCCGTTTCTCTAATGGGAAATAGCTACTTCAGTGTGAGTTTGCTAGTTCCCATTAGACGAGGGGACCTTTCTGCCTCGCCAAGTCGGAGGGCCGTTTCTCTAATGGGAAAGAGCTACTTCACTGTGAGTGGGCTAGTTCCCATTGGACGAGTGGACCTTTCTGCCTCTCTTGGTCAGAGTGCCATTTCTCTAATGGGAAAAAGCTTCTTCAGTGTGAGTAGGCTCGTTCCCAACAGACGGAAGGACCTTTCTGCCTCTCCAGGTCGGAGTGTGGTTTCTCTAAAGGGAAATAGCTACTTCAGTGTGAGTGGTCTAGTTCCCATTAGACGAGGGGACCTTTCTGATTCTCCAGGTCGGAGGGCCATTTCTCTAATGGGAAATAGCTGCTTCAGTGTGAGTGGGCTAGTTCAAATTAGACAAAAGGACCTTTCTGCCTTTCCAGGTTGGAGGGCTGTTTCTCTAATGGGAAAAAGCTGCTTCAGTGTGAGCGGGCTAGTTCCCATTATACGAGGGGACCTTTCTGATTCTCCAGGTCAGAGGGCCGTTTCTCTAATGGGAAATAGCTACTTCAGTGTGAGTGGTCTAGTTCCCATTAGACGAGGGGACCTTTCTGCCTCTCCAGGTCGGAGGGCCGTTTCTCTAATGGGAAATAGCTACTTCAGTGTGAGTGGTCTAGTTCCCATTAGACGAGGGGACCTTTCTGATTCTCCAGGTCGGAGGGCCATTTCTCTAATGGGAAATAGCTGCGTCAGTGTGAGTGGGCTAGTTCCCATTAGACAAAAGGACCTTTCTGCCTCTCCAGGTCAGAGGGATGTTTCTCTAATGGGAAATAGCTGCTTCAGTGTTAGTGGGCTAGTTCCCATTAGACAAGAGGACCTGTTCTGCCTCTCCAGGTCGGAGGGCCGTTTCACTAATGGGAAATAGCTACTTCAGTGTGAGTAGGCTAGTTCCCATTAGACAAAAGGACCTTTCTGCCTCTCCAGGTCAGAGGGATGTTTCTCTAATGGGAAATAGTTGCTTCAGTGTTGGTGGGCTAGTTCCAATTGGACGAGGGGACATTTTCTGCCTCTCCAAGTCGGAGGGCCATTTCTCTAATGGGAAATAGCTCTTTGAGTTTGAGTGGGCAAGTTCCCATTAGACGAAAGGACGTTTCTGCTTCTGCAGGTCGGAGGGCCGTTTCTCTAATGAGAAATAGCTGCTTCAGTGTGAGTGGGCCACTTCCCATTAGACAAGAGGATCTTCTTACCTCTCCAGGTCAGAGGGCCATTTCTCTAATGCAAAATAGCTGCTTCAGTCTGAGTTGGCTAGATCCCATTAGACGAGGGGACCTTTCAACCTCCCCCAATCTGAGGGCCGTTTCTCTACTGAGAAATAGCTGCTTCAGTGTGAGTAGGCTAGATCCACATTAGAAGAGAGGACCTTTCTGCCTCTCCAGGTCGGAGGGCCGTTTCTCTAATGGGAAATAGCTACTTCAGTGTGAGTTTGCTAGTTCCCATTAGACGAGGGGACCTTTCTGCCTCGCCAAGTCGGAGGGCCGTTTCTCTAATGGGAAAGAGCTACTTCACTGTGAGTGGGCTAGTTCCCATTGGACGAGTGGACCTTTCTGCCTCTCTTGGTCAGAGTGCCATTTCTCTAATGGGAAAAAGCTTCTTCAGTGTGAGTAGGCTCGTTCCCAACAGACGGAAGGACCTTTCTGCCTCTCCAGGTCGGAGTGTGGTTTCTCTAAAGGGAAATAACTGCTTCAGTGTGAGTGGGCTAATTCCCATTAGATGAGGGGACCTTTCTGCCTCTCCAGGTCCAAGGGATGTTTCTTTCATGGAAAATAGCTGCTTCAATGTGAGTGGGCTAGTTCCCATTAGACGAGGGGACCTTTTTGCTTCCCAATGTCAGAGGGCAGTTTCTCTAATGGGGAATAGTTGCTTCAGTGGGAGTGGGCTAGTTCCCATTAGACGAGGGGACCTTTCAACCTCTCCTGGTCGGAGGGCCGTTTCTCGAATGAGAAATAGCTGCTTCAGTGTGAGTAGGCTAGGTCCCATTAGACGAGAGGAAGTTTCTGCCTCTCTAGTTCGGAGGGCCATTTCTGTATTGGGAAATAGCTGCTTCACTGTGAGTAGGCTCGTTCCCAATAGACGGATGGACCTTTCTGCCTCTCCAAGCTGGAGTGCCATTTCTCTAATGGGAAGTATCAGCTTCAGTGTGAGTGCGCTAATTCCCATTAGACGAGGGGACCTGTCTGCCTCTCCAGGTCCAAGCGCTGTTTCTTTAATGGAAAATAGCTGCTTCAGTGTGAGTGGGCTAGATCCCATTAGACAAGGGGACCTTTCTGCTTCCCCAGGTCAGAGGGCAGTTTCTCTAATGGGGAATAGTTGCTTCAGTGTGAGTGGGCTAGTTCGCATTGGACGAGAGAACCTTTCTGCCTCTACAGATCAGAGGGCCGTTTCTCTAATGGGAAATAGCTGCTTCAGTGTGAGTGGGCTAGGTCCCATTAGACGAGAGGACCTTTCTGCCTCTCCCGGTCAGAGGGCCGTTTCTTTAATGGGAAATAGCTGCTTCAGTGTTGGTGGGCTAGTTCCAACTGGACGAGGGGACATTTTCTGCCTCTCCAGGTCGGAGGGCCATTTCTCTAATGGGAAATAGCTCTTTGAGTTTGAGTGGGCAATTTCCCATTAGACGAAAGGACGTTTCTGCTTCTGCAGGTCGGAAGGCCGTTTATCTAATGGCAAATAGCTGCTTCAGTGTGAGTGGGCCACTTCCCATTAGACAAGAGAATCTTCCTGCATCTCCAGGTCAG
The DNA here is from genome assembly GCF_040938575.1 of Ambystoma mexicanum. NCBI lineage: Eukaryota > Metazoa > Chordata > Amphibia > Caudata > Ambystomatidae > Ambystoma > Ambystoma mexicanum. The sequence continues at coordinate 234,621,807 of NC_090926.1, read as the reverse complement.
AGGGCCGTTTCATTAATGGGAAGTAGCTGCTTCAGTGTGAGCGGGCCACTTCCCATTAGACAAGAGGATCTTCCTACCTCTCCAGGTCAGAGGCCATTTCTCTAATGCAAAATAGCTGCTTCAGTGTGAGTGGGCTAGATCCCATTAGACGAGGGGACCTTTCAACCTCCCCCAGTCGGAGGGCCATTTCTCTAATGAGAAATAGCTGCTTTATTGTGAGTAGGCTAGATCCCATTAGAAGAGAGGACCTTTCTGCCTCTCCAGGTCGGAGGGCCGTTTCTCTAATGGGAAATAGCTACTTCAGTGTGAGTGGGCTAGTTCCCATTAGACGAGTGGACCTTTCTGCCTCTCTTGGTCAGAGTGCCATTTCTCTAATGGGAAAAAGCTTCTTCAGTGTGAGTAGGCTCGTTCCCAACAGACGGAAGGACCTTTCTGCCTCTCCAGGTCGGAGTGCGGTTTCTCTAATGGGAAATAACTGCTTCAGTGTGAGTGGGCTAATTCCCATTAGACGAGGGGATCTTTCTGCCTCTCCAGGTTCAAGGGATTTTTCTTTCATGGAAAATAGCTGCTTCAATGTGAGTGGGCTAGTTCCCATTAGACGAGGGGACCTTTCTGCTTCCCAATGTCAGAGGGCAGTTTCTCTAATGAGGAATAGTTGCTTCAGTGTGAGTGGGCTAGTTCCCATTAGACGAGGGGACCTTTCAACCTTTCCTGGTCGGAGGGCCGTTTCTCGAATGAGAAATAGCTGCTTCAGTGTGAGTAGGCTAGTTCCCATTAGACGAGAGGACGTTTCTGCCTCTCCAGGTCGGAGGGCCGTTTCGCTAATGGAAAATAGCTACTTCAGTGTGAGCCTGCTAGTTCCCTTTAGACAAGGGGACCTTTCTGCCTCTCCAGGTCAGAGGGCCATTTCTCTAATGGGAAATAGCTGCTTCAGTGTGAGTGGGGTAGTTCCCACTAGACGAAAAGGACCTTTCTGCCTCTCTAGGTCAGAGTGCCATTTCTCTAATGGGAAATAGCTGATTCAGTGTGAGTGGGCTACTTCCCATTAGACAAGGGGACCTTTCTGCCTCTCCAGGTCGGAGGGCCGTTTCTCTAATGGGAAATAGCTACTTCAGTGTGAATGGGCTAGTTCCCATTAGACGAGTGGACCTTTCTGCTTCTATTGGTCGGAGGGCCATTTCTCTAATGGGAAAAAGCTTCTTCAGTGTGAGTAGGCTCGTTCCCAATAGACGGAAGGACCTTTCTCCCTGTCCAGGTCGGAGTGCCGTTTCTCTAATGGGAAAAAGATTCTTCAGTGTGAGTAGGCTCGTTCCCTATAGATGGAAGGACCTTTCTGCCTCTCCAGGTCGGAGTGCGGTTTCTCTAATGGGAAATAGCTGCTTCAGTGTGAGTGGGCTAGTTCCCATTAGACGAGAGCACCTTTCTGCCTCTCCAGGTCCAATGGCTGTTTCTTTAATGGAAAATAGCTGCTTCAGTGTAAGTGGGCTAGTTCCCATTAAACGAGAGGACCTTTCTGCTTCGCCAGGTCAGAGGGCAGTTTCTCTAATGGGAAATAGCTGCTTCACTGTGAGTAGGCTCGTTCCCAATAGACGGAAGGACCTTTCTGCCTCTCCAGGTTGGAGTGCCGTTTCTCTAATGTGAAATATCTGCTTCAGTGGGAGTGGGCTAGTTCCCATTAGACGAGGGGACCTTTCTGCCTCTCCAGGTCCAAGGACTCTTTCTTTAATGGAAAATAGCTGCTTCAGTGTGAGTGGACTAGTTACTATTAGACGAGAGAACCTTTCTGCCTCTCCAGATCGGAGGGCCATTTCTCTAATGGGAAATAGCTGCTTCACTGTGAGTGGGCTAGTTCCCATTAGAGAGGGGTACCTTTCTGCCTCTCTAGTTCAGAGTGCCGTTTCTCTAATTGCAAACAGCTGCTTCAGTGTGAGTGGGCTAGTTCCTATTAGACGAGGGCATCTTTTTGCCGCTCCAGTTCGGTGGGCCGCTTCTCTAATGGGAAACAGCTGCTTCAGTGTGAGTGTGCTAATTCCCATTAGGCGATGGGACCTTTTTGCCTCTCCTGGTCGGAGGACAGTTTATCTAATGGGAAATAGCTGCTTCAGTGTGGGTGGGCTAGTTCCCATTAGATGAAAGGACCTTTCTGCCTTTCCACGTCGGAGGGTCGTTTCTCTAATGGGAAATAGCTGCTTCAGTGTGAGTGGGATAGTTCCCATTAGACGAGGGGGCCTTTATGACTTTCCAGGTCGGAGGGCCATTTCTCTAATGGGAAATAGCTGCTTCAGTGTGAGTGGGCTAGTTTCCATTAGACAAGGGGACCTTTCTGCCTCACCAGGTCAGAGGGCCATTTCTCTAATGGGGAGTAGCTGGTTCAGTGTGAGTGGGCTAGTTCCCATTAGACGAAAAGACCTTACTGCCTCTCTAGGTCAGAGGGCTGTTTCTCTAATGGGAAATAGCTGCTTCAATGTGAGCGGACTAGTTGCCATTAGATCAGAGGACCTTTCTGCCTCTCCATTCTGAAGTACGTTTCTCTAATGGGAAATAGCTGCTTCAGTGTGAGTGGGCTAGTTCCCATGAGACGAGAGGACCTTTCTGCCTCTCCAGGTCAGAAGTTCATTCCTTTAAACGGAAATAGCTGCTTCAGTGTGAGTGGGCTTGTTTCCATTAGAGGAGGGGACCTATCTGCCTCTCCAGGTCGGAGATAGCTGTTTCAGTGTGAGTGGGCTATGTCCCATTAGACGAGAGGACCTTTCTGCCTCTCCAGGTCAAAGGGCCGACTCTCCAATGGGAAATAGATGCTTCAGTGTGAGTGGGCTAGTTCCCATTAGACAAAGGATCTTTCTGCCTCTCCGGTCGCAGGGCTGTTTCTCTAATGGGAAATAGCTACTTCCGTGTGAATGGGCTGGTTCCCATTAGACAAGGGGACATTTCTACCTCTCCATGTCGGAGGGACGTTTCTATAATGGGAAAAAGCTGATTCAGTGTGAGTGGGCTAGTTCCCATTAGATGAAAGGACCTTTCTGCCTCTCCAGGTCAGAGGGCTGTTTCTCTAATGGGAAATAGCTGCGTCAGTGTGAGTGGACTAGTTACCATTAGATCAGAGGACCTTTCTTCCTCTCCAGGTCGGAAGGCTGTTTCTCTCATGGGAAATAGCTGCGTCAGTGTGAATAGGCTCGTTCCCTATAGATGGAAGGACCTTTCTGCCTCTCCAGGTCGGAGTGCGGTTTCTCTAATGGGAAATAGCTGCTTCAGTGTGAGTGGGCTAGTTCCCATGAGACGAGAGGACCTTTCTGCCTCTCCAGGTCAGAAGTCCATTCCTTTAAACGGAAATAGCTGCTTCAGTGTGAGTGGGCTTGTTTCCATTAGAGGAGGGGACCTATCTGCCTCTTCAGGTCAGAGATAGCTGTTTCAGTGTGAGTGGGCTACGTCCCATTAGACGAGAGGACCTTTCTGCCTCTCCAGGTCAAAGGGCCGATTCTCCAATGGGAAATAGATGCTTCAGTGTGAGTGGGCTAGTTCCCATTAGACAAAGGATCTTTCTGCCTCTCCGGTCGCAAGGCTGTTTCTCTAATGGGAAATAGCTACTTCCGTGTGAATGGGCTGGTTCCCATTAGACAAGAGGACATTTCTACCTCTCCATGTCGGAGGGACGTTTCTATAATGGGAAAAAGCTGATTCAGTGTGAGTGGGCTAGTTCCCATTAGATGAAAGGACCTTTCTGCCTCTCCAGGTCGGAAGGCTGTTTCTCTCATGGGAAATAGCTGCGTCAGTGTGAATAGGCTTGTTCCCTATAGATGGAAGGACCTTTCTGCCTCTCCAGGTCGGAGTGCGGTTTCTCTAATGGGAAATAGCTGCTTCAGTGTGAGTGGGCTAGTTCCCATTAGACGAGAGCACCTTTCTGCCTCTCCAGGTCCAATGGCTGTTTCTTTAATGGAAAATAGCTGCTTCAGTGTGAGTGGGCTAGTTCCCATTAAACGAGAGGACCTTTCTGCTTCGCCAGGTCAGAGGGCAGTTTCTCTAATGGGAAATAGCTGCTTCACTGTGAGTAGGCTCGTTCCCAATAGACGGAAGGACCTTTCTGCCTCTCCAGGTCGGAGTGCCGTTTCTCTAATGGGAAAAAGATTCTTCAGTGTGAGTAGGCTCGTTCCCTATAGATGGAAGGACCTTTCTGCCTCTCCAGGTCGGAGTGCGGTTTCTCTAATGGGAAATAGCTGCTTCAGTGTGAGTGGGCTAGTTCCCATTAGACAAGAGCACCTTTCTGCCTCTCCAGGTCCAATGGCTGTTTCTTTAATGGAAAATAGCTGCTTCAGTGTGAGTGGGCTAGTTCCCATTAAACGAGAGGACCTTTCTGCTTCGCCAGGTCAGAGGGCAGTTTCTCTAATGGGAAATAGCTGCTTCACTGTGAGTAGGCTCGTTCCCAATAGACAGAAGGACCTTTCTGCCGCTCCAGGTTGGAGTGCCGTTTCTCTAATGGGAAATATCTGCTTCAGAGGGAGTGGGCTAGTTCCCATTAGACGAGGGGACCTTTCTGCCTCTCCAGGTCCAAGGACTCTTTCTTTAATGGAAAATAGCTGCTTCAGTGTGAGTGGACTAGTTACTATTAGACGAGAGAACCTTTCTGCCTCTCCAGATCGGAGGGGCATTTCTCTAATGGGAAATAGCTGCTTCACTGTGAGTGGGCTAGTTCCCATTAGACAGGGGTACCTTTCTGCCTCTCTAGTTCAGAGTGCCGTTTCTCTAATGGGAAACAGCTGCTTCAGTGTGAGTGGGCTAGTTCCTATTAGACAAGGGCATCTTTTTGCCTCTCCAGGTCGGTGGGCCGTTTCTCTAATGGGAAACAGCTGCTTCAGTGTGAGTGTGCTAATTCCCATTAGACGATGGGACCTTTGTGCCTCTCCTGGTCGGAGGACAGTTTATCTAATGGGAAATAGCTGCTTCAGTGTGGGTGGGCTAGTTCCCATTAGATGAAAGGACCTTTCTGCCTTTCCACGTCGGAGGGTCGTTTCTCTAATGGGAAATAGCTGCTTCAGTGTGAGTGGGATAGTTCCCATTAGACGAGGGGGCCTTTATGACTCTCCAGGTCGGAGGGCCATTTCTCTAATGGGAAATAGCTGCTTCAGTGTGAGTGGGCTAGTTTCCATTAGACAAGGGGACCTTTCTGCCTCACCAGATCAGAGGGCCATTTCTCTAATGGGGAGTAGCTGGTTCAGTGTGAGTGGGCTAGTTCCCATTAGACGAAAAGACCCTACTGCCTCTCTAGGTCAGAGAGCTGTTTCTCTAATGGGAAATAGCTGCTTCAGTGTGAGTGGACTAGTTGCCATTAGATCAGAGGACCTTTCTGCCTCTCCATTCTGAAGGATGTTTCTCTAATGGGAAATAGCTGCTTCAGTGTGAGTGGGCTAGTTCCCATGAGACGAGAGGACCTTTCTGCCTCTCCAGGTCAGAAGTCCATTCCTTGAAAAGGAAATAGCTGCTTCAGTGTGAGTGGGCTTGTTTCCATTAGAGGAGGGGACCTATCTGCCTCTCCAGGTCGGAGATAGCTGTTTCAGTGTGAGTGGGCTACGTCCCATTAGACGAGAGGACCTTTCTGCCTCTCCAGGTCAAAGGGCCGATTCTCCAATGGGAAATAGATGCTTCAGTGTGAGTGGGCTAGTTCCCATTAGACAAAGGATCTTTCTGCCTCTCCGGTCGCAGGGCTGTTTCTCTAATGGGAAATAGCTACTTCCGTGTGAATGGGCTGGTTCCCATTAGACAAGGGGACATTTCTACCTCTCCATGTCGGAGGGACGTTTCTATAATGGGAAAAAGCTGATTCAGTGTGAGTGGGCTAGTTCCCATTAGATGAAAGGACCTTTCTGCCCTTCCAGGTCAGAGGGCTGTTTCTCTAATGGGAAATAGCTGCGTCAGTGTGAGTGGACTAGTTACCATTAGATCAGAGGACCTTTCTTCCTCTCCAGGTCGGAAGGCCGTTTCTCTCATGGGAAATAGCTGCGTCAGTGTGAATGGGCTAGTTCCCATGAGACGAGAGGACCTTTCTGCGTCTCCAGGTCGGAGGGCTGTTTCTCTAATGGGAAATAGCTGCTTCAGTGTGAGTGGGCTAGTTCCCATTAGCCAAAAGAACCTTTCTGCCTCTCCAGGTCGGAAGGCTGTTTCTCCAATGGGAAATAGGTGCTTCAGTGTGAGTGGGCTAGTTCCCATTAGATAAAAGGACCTTTCTGCCTCTCCGGTTGGAGGGCCATTTCTCTAATGGAAAAAAGCTGCTTCAGTGTGAATGGGCTAGTTCCCTTTAGATGAGGGCACCTATCATCCTCTCGAGGTCAGAGGGCAGTTTCTCTAATGGAAATAGCTGTTTCAGTGTGAGTGGGCTAGTACCCATTAGACGAGAGGACCTTTCTGCCTCTCCAGGTCGGATGGTCGTTTCTCTAATGGGAAATAGCTGCTTCAGTGTGAGTGGGCTTGTTCCCATTAGACGAAAGGACGTTTCTGCATTCTACAGGTCGGAGGGGCGTTTCTCTAATGGGAAATAGCTGCTTCAGTGTGAGTGGGCCACTTCCCATTAGACAAGAGGATCTTCCTGCCTCTCCAGGTCAGAGGGCCGTTTCTCTAATGGGAAGTAGCTGCTTCAGTGTGAGCGGGCCACTACCCATTAGACAAGAGGATCTTCCTACCTCTCCAGGTCGGAGGGCCGTTTCTCTAATGGGAAATAGCTACTTCAGTGTGAGTGGGCTAGTTCCCATAAAACGAGGGGACCTTTCTGCTTCTGTTGGTCGGAGGGCCATTTCTCTAATGGGAAAAAGCTTCTTCAGTGTGAGTAGGCTCGTTCCCAATAGACGGAAGGACCTTTCTGCCTCTCCAGGTCGGAGTGCCGTTTCTCTAATGGGAAAAAGCTTCTTCAGTGTGAGTGGGCTAGGTCCCATTAGACAAAAGAACCTTTCTGCCTCTCCAGGTCGGAAGGCTGTTTCTCCAATGGGAAATAGGTGCTTCAGTGTGAGTGGGCTAGTTCCCATTAGATAAAAGGACCTTTCTGCCTCTCCAATTGGAGGGCCATTTCTCTAATGGAAAAAAGCTGCTTCAGTCTGAATGGGCTAGTTCCCTTTAGACGAGGGCACCTATCAGCCTCTCGAGGTCAGAGGGCAGTTTCTCTAATGGAAATAGCTGTTTCAGTGTGAGTGGGCTAGTACCCATTAGACAAGGGGACCTTTCTGCCTCTCCAGGTCGGAGGGTCGTTTCTCTAATGGGAAATAGCTGCTTCAGTGTGAGTGGGCTTGTTCCCATTAGACGAAAGGACGTTTCTGCTTCTACAGGTCGGAGGGGCATTTCTCTAATTGGGAAATAGCTGCTTCAGTGTGAGTGGGCCACTTCCCATTAGACAAGAGGATCTTCCTGCCTCTCCAGGTCAGAGGGCCGTTTCTCTAATGGGAAGTAGCTGCTTCAGTGTGAGCGGGCCACTACCCATTAGACAAGAGGATCTTCCTACCTCTCCAGGTCAGAGGGCCGTTTCTCTAATGCAAAATAGCTGCTTCAGTCTGAGTGGGTTAGTTCCCATAAAACGAGGGACCTTTCAACCTCTCCTGGTCAAAGGGCCGATTCTCCAATGGGAAATAGATGCTTCAGTGTGAGTGGGCTAGTTCCCATTAGACAAAGGACCTTTCTGCCTCTCCGGTCGCAGGGCTGTTTCTCTAATGGGAAATAGCTACTTCCGTGTGAATGGGCTGGTTCCCATTAGACGAGGGGCCATTTCTGCCTCTCCATGTCGGAGGGACGTTTCTCTAATCGGAAAAAGCTTCTTCAGTGTGAGTAGGCTCGTTCCCAATAGACGGAAGGACCTTTCTGCCTCTCCAGGTCGGAGTGCCGTTTCTCTAATGGGAAAAAGATTCTTCAGTGTGAGTAGGCTCGTTCCCTATAGATGGAAGGACCTTTCTGCCTCTCCAGGTCGGAGTGCGGTTTCTCTAATGGGAAATAGCTGCTTCAGTGTGAGTGGGCTAGTTCCCATTAGACGAGAGCACCTTTCTGCCTCTCCAGGTCCAAGGGCTGTTTCTTTAATGGAAAATAGCTGCTTCAGTGTGAGTGGGCTAGTTCCCATTAAACGAGAGGACCTTTCTGCTTCCCCAGGTCAGAGGGCAGTTTCTCTGATGGGAAATAGCTGCTTCAGTGTGAGTGGGCTAGTTCCCATTAGACGAGGGGACATATCTGCCTCTCCAGGTCAGAGGGACGTTTCTATAATGAGAAATAGCTGCTTCAGTGGGGGTGGGCTAGTACCCATGAGACGAGAGAACCTTTCTGCCTCTCCAGGTCCAAGGACTCTTTCTTTAATGGAAAATAGCTGCTTCAGTGTGAGTGGACTAGTTACCATTAGACGAGAGAACCTTTCTGCCTCTCCAGATCGGAGGGCCATTTCTCTAATGGGAAATAGCTGCTTCACTGTGAGTGGGCTAGTTCCCATTAGACAGGGGTACCTTTCTGCCTCTCTAGTTCGGAGTGCCGTTTCTCTAATGGGAAACAGCTGCTTCAGTGTGAGTGGGCTAGTTCCTATTAGACGAGGGCATATTTTTGCCTCTCCAGGTCGGTGGGCCGTTTCTCTAATGGGAAACAGCTGCTTCAGTGTGAGTGTGCTAGTTCCCATTAGACGATGGGACCTTTTTGCCTCTCCTGGTCGGAGGACCGTTTCTCTAATGGGAAATAGCTGCTTCAGTGTGGGTGGGCTAGTTCCCATTAGATGAAAGGACCTTTCTGCCTTTCCACGTCGGAGGGTCGTTTCTCTAATGGGAAAAAGCTGCTTCAGTGTGAGTGGGATAGTTCCCATTAGACGAGGGGGCCTTTATGACTCTCCAGGTCGGAGGGCCATTTCTCTAATGGGAAATAGCTGCTTCAGTGTGAGTGGGCTAGTTCCCATTAGACAAGGGGACCTTTCTGCCTCACCAGGTCAGAGGGCCATTTCTCTAATGGGGAGTGGCTGGTTCAGTGTGAGTGGGCTAGTTCCCATTAGACGAAAAGACCTTACTGCCTCTCTAGGTCAGAGGGCTGTTTCTCTAATGGGAAATAGCTGCTTCAGTGTGAGTGGACTAGTTGCCATTAGATCAGAGGACCTTTCTGCCTCTCCATTCTGAAGGACGTTTCTCTAATGGGAAATAGCTGCTTCAGTGTGAGTGGGCTAGTTCCCATGAGACGAGAGGACCTTTCTGCCTCTCCAGGTCAGAAGTCCATTCCTTTAAACGGAAATAGCTGCTTCAGTGTGAGTGGGCTTGTTTCCATTAGAGGAGGGGACCTATCTGCCTCTCCAGGTCGGAGATAGCTGTTTCAGTGTGAGTGGGCTACGTCCCATTAGACAAGAGGACCTTTCTGCCTCTCCAGGTCAAAGGGCCGATTCTCCAATGGGAAATAGATGCTTCAGTGTGAGTGGGCTAGTTCCCATTAGACAAAGGACCTTTCTGCCTCTCCGGTCGCAGGGCTGTTTCTCTAATGGGAAATAGCTACTTCCGTGTGAATGGGCTGGTTCCCATTAGACGAGGGGACATTTCTGCCTCTCCATGTCGGAGGGACGTTTCTATAATGGGAAAAAGCTGATTCAGTGTGAGTGGGCTAGTTCCCATTAGATGAAAGGATCTTTCTTCCTCTCCAGGTCGGAAGGCCGTTACTCTCATGGGAAATAGCTGCGTCAGTGTGAATGGGCTAGTTCCCATGAGACGAGAGGACCTTTCTGCGTCTCCAGGTCGGAGGGCTGTTTCTCTAATGGGAAATAGCTGCTTCAGTGTGAGTGGGCTAGGTCCCATTAGACAAAAGAACCTTTCTGCCTCTCCAGGTCGGAAGGCTGTTTCTCCAATGGGAAATAGGTGCTTCAGTGTGAGTGGGCTAGTTCCCATTAGTTAAAAGGACCTTTCTGCCTCTCCGATTGGAGGGCCATTTCTCTAATGGAAAAAAGCTGCTTCAGTCTGAATGGGCTAGTTCCCTTTAGACGAGGGCACCTATCAGCCTCTCGAGGTCAGAGGGCAGTTTCTCTAATGGAAATAGCTGTTTCAGTGTGAGTGGGCTAGTACCCATTAGACAAGGGGACCTTTCTGCCTCTCCAGGTCGGAGGGTCGTTTCTCTAATGGGAAATAGCTGCTTCAGTGTGAGTGGGCTTGTTCCCATTAGACGAAAGGACGTTTCTGCTTCTACAGGCCGGAGGGGCATTTCTCTAATTGGGAAATAGCTGCTTCAGTGTGAGTGGGCCACTTCCCATTAGACAAGAGGATCTTCCTGCCTCTCCAGGTCAGAGGGCCGTTTCTCTAATGGGAAGTAGCTGCTTCAGTGTGAGCGGGCCACTACCCATTAGACAAGAGGATCTTCCTACGTCTCCAGGTCAGAGGGCCGTTTCTCTAATGCAAAATAGCTGCTTCAGTCTGAGTGGGTTAGTTCCCATAAGACGAGGGGACCTTTCAACCTCTCCTGGTCAAAGGGCCGATTCTCCAATGGGAAATAGATGCTTCAGTGTGAGTGGGCTAGTTCCCATTAGACAAAGGACCTTTCTGCCTCTCCGGTCGCAGGGCTGTTTCTCTAATGGGAAATAGCTACTTCCGTGTGAATGGGCTGGTTCCCATTAGACGAGGGGACATTTCTGCCTCTCCATGTCGGAGGGACGTTTCTCTAATGGGAAAAAGCTTCTTCAGTGTGAGTAGGCTCGTTCCCAATAGACGGAAGGACCTTTCTGCCTCTCCAGGTCGGAGTGCCGTTTCTCTAATGGGAAAAAGATTCTTCAGTGTGAGTAGGCTCGTTCCCTATAGATGGAAGGACCTTTCTGCCTCTCCAGGTCGGAGTGCGGTTTCTCTAATGGGAAATAGCTGCTTCAGTGTGAGTGGGCTAGTTCCCATTAGACGAGAGCACCTTTCTGCCTCTCCAGGTCCAAGGGCTGTTTCTTTAATGGAAAATAGCTGCTTCAGTGTGAGTGGGCTAGTTCCCATTAAACGAGAGGACCTTTCTGCTTCCCCAGGTCAGAGGGCAGTTTCTATGATGGGAAATAGCTGCTTCAGTGTGAGTGGGCTAGTTCCCATTAGATGAGGGGACATTTCTGCCTCTCCAGGTCAGAGGGGCGTTTCTATAATGGGAAATAGCTGCTTCAGTGGGGGTGGGCTAGTTCCCATGAGACGAGAGAACCTTTCTGCCTCTCCAGGTCCAAGGACTCTTTCTTTAATGGAAAATAGCTGCTTCAGTGTGAGTGGACTAGTTACCATTAGACGAGAGAACCTTTCTGCCTCTCCAGATCGGAGGGCCATTTCTCTAATGGGAAATAGCTGCTTCACTGTGAGTGGGCTAGTTCCCATTAGACAGGGGTACCTTTCTGCCTCTCTAGTTCGGAGTGCTGTTTCTCTAATGGGAAACAGCTGCTTCAGTGTGAGTGGGCTAGTTCCTATTAGACGAGGGCATCTTTTTGCCTCTCCAGGTCGGTGGGCCGTTTCTCTAATGGGAAACAGCTGCTTCAGTGTGAGTGTGCTAGTTCCCATTAGACGATGGGACCTTTTTGCCTCTCCTGGTCGGAGGACCGTTTCTCTAATGGGAAATAGCTGCTTCAGTGTGGGTGGGCTAGTTCCCATTAGATGAAAGGACCTTTCTGCCTTTCCACGTCGGAGTGTCGTTTCTCTAATGGGAAATAGCTGCTTCAGTGTGAGTGGGATAGTTTCCATTAGACGAGGGGGCCTTTATGACTCTCCAGGTCGGAGGGCCATTTCTCTAATGGGAAATAGCTGCTTCAGTGTGAGTGGGCTAGTTCCCATTAGACAAGGGGACCTTTCTGCCTCACCAGGTCAGAGGGCCATTTCTCTAATGGGGAGTAGCTGGTTCAGTGTGAGTGGGCTAGTTCCCATTAGATGAAAAGACCTTACTGCCTCTCTAGGTCAGAGGGCTGTTTCTCTAATGGGAAATAGCTGCTTCAGTGTGAGTGGACTAGTTGCCATTAGATCAGAGGACCTTTCTGCCTCTCCATTCTGAAGGACGTTTCTCTAATGGGAAATAGCTGCTTCAGTGTGAGTGGGCTAGTTCCCATGAGACGAGAGGACCTTTCTGCCTCTCCAGGTCAGAAGTCCATTCCTTTAAACGGAAATAGCTGCTTCAGTGTGAGTGGGCTTGTTTCCATTAGAGGAGGGGACCTATCTGCCTCTCCAGGTCGGAGATAGCTGTTTCAGTGTGAGTGGGCTACGTCCCATTAGACAAGAGGACCTTTCTGCCTCTCCAGGTCAAAGGGCCGATTCTCCAATGGGAAATAGATGCTTCAGTGTGATTGGGCTAGTTCCCATTAGACAAAGGACCTTTCTGCCTCTCCGGTCGCAGGGCTGTTTCTCTAATGGGAAATAGCTACTTCCGTGTGAATGGGCTGGTTCCCATTAGACGAGGGGACATTTCTGCCTCTCCATGTCGGAGGGACGTTTCTATAATGGGAAAAAGCTGATTCAGTGTGAGTGGGCTAGTTCCCATTAGATGAAAGGACCTTTCTTCCTCTCCAGGTCGGAGGGCTGTTTCTCTAATGGGAAATAGCTGCTTCAGTGTGAGTGGGCTAGGTCCCATTAGACAAAAGAACCTTTCTGCCTCTCCAGGTCGGAAGGCTGTTTCTCCAATGGGAAATAGGTGCTTCAGTGTGAGTGGGCTAGTTCCCATTAGATAAAAGGACCTTTCTGCCTCTCCGGTTGGAGGGCCATTTCTCTAATGGAAAAAAGCTGCTTCAGTGTGAATGGGCTAGTTCCCTTTAGACGAGGGCACCTATCAGCCTCTCGAGGTCAGAGGGCAGTTTCTCTAATGGAAATAGCTGTTTCAGTGTGAGTGGGCTTGTACCCATTAGACGAGGGGACCTTTCTGCCTCTCCAGGTCGGAGGGTCGTTTCTCTAATGGGAAATAGCTGCTTCAGTGTGAGTGGGCTTGTTCCCATTAGACGAAAGGACGTTTCTGCTTCTACAGGTCGGAGGGGCGTTTCTCTAATGGGAAATAGCTGCTTCAGTGTGAGTGGGCCACTTCCCATTAGACAAGAGGATCTTCCTGCCTCTCCAGGTCAGAGGGCCGTTTCTCTAATGGGAAGTAGCTGCTTCAGTGTGAGCGGGCCACTACCCATTAGACAAGAGGATCTTCCTACCTCTCCAGGTCAGAGGGCCGTTTCTCTAATGCAAAATAGCTGCTTCAGTCTGAGTGGGTTAGTTCCCATAAGACGAGGGGACCTTTCAACCTCTCCTGGTCGGAGGGCCGTTTCTCTAATGAGAAATAGCTGCTTCAGTGTGAGTAGGCTAGTTCCCATTAGACGAGAGGATGTTTCTGCCTCGCCAGGTCGGACGGCGGTTTCTCTAATGGGAAATAGCAACTTCAGTGTGAGTTTGCTAGTTCCCATTAGACGAAAAGGACATTTCTGCCTCTCCAGGTCAGAGAGTCATTTCTCTAATGGGAAATAGCTGCTTCAGTGTGAGTGGGCTAGTTCCCATTAGACGAGGGAACCTTTCTGCCTCTCTTGGTGGGGGGGGCATTTCTCTAATGGGAAAAAGCTTCTTCAGTGTGAGTAGGCTCGTTCCCAATAGACGAAGGACCTTTCTGCCTCTCCAGGTTGGAGTTTCTCTAATGGGAAATATCTGCTTCAGTGTGAGTGGGCTAGTTCACATTAGACGAGAGAACCTTTCTGCATCTCCAGTTCGGAGGGCCATTTCTCTAATGGGAAATAGCTGCTTCACTGTGAGTAGGCTCGTTCCCAATAGACAGAAGGACCTTTCTGCTTCTCCAGGTTGGAGTGCCGTTTCTCTAATGGGAAATATCTGCTTCAGTGTGAGTGGGCTAGTTCCCATAAAACGAGGGAAACTTTCTGTCTCTCCAGGTCCAAGGACTGTTTCTTTAATGGAAAATAGCTGCTTCAGTGTCAGTGGGCTAGTTCCCATTAGACAAGGGGACCTTTCTGCTTCCCCAGGTCAGAGGGCATTTTCTCTAATGGGGAATGGTTGCTTCAGTGTGAGTTGGCTAGTTCCCATTAGACGAGAGAACCTTTCTGCCTCTCCAGATCGAAGGGCCATTTCTCTAATGGGAAATAGCTGCTTCACTGTGAGTGGGCTAGTTCCCATTAGACGAGAGAACCTTTCTGCCTCTCCAGATCGGAGGGCCATTTCTCTAATGGGAAACAGCTGCTTCAGTGTGAGTGTGCTAGTTTCCATTAGACGATGGGACCTTTTTGCCTCTCCTGGTCGGAGGACCGTTTCTCTAATGGGAAATAGCTGCTTCAGTGTGGGTGGGCTAGTTCCCATTAGATGAAAGGACCTTTCTGCCTTTCCACATCGAAGGGTCGTTTCTCTAACGGGAAATAGCTGCACCAGTGTGAGTGGGATAGTTCCCATTAGATGATGGGGAACTTCCTGACTCTCCAGGTCAGAGGGCTATTTCTCTAATGGGAAAGAGCTGCTTCAGTGTGAGTGGGCTAGTTCCCATTAGACAAGGGGACCTTTCTGCCTCGCCAGGTCAGAGGGCCATTTTTCCAATGGGAAATAGCTGCTTCAGTGTGAGTAGGCTAGTTCCCATTAGACGAAGAGACCTTTCTTTCTCTCCAGGTCAGAGGGCTGTTTCTCTAATGGAAATAGCTGCTTCAGTGTGAGTTGACTAGTTACCATAAGATCAGAGGACCTTTCTGCCTCTCCGGGTCGGAAGGCCGTTTCTCTAATGGGAAATAGCTGCTTCAGTATGAGTGGGCTAGTTCCCATGAGACGGGAGGACCTTTCTGCCTCTCCAGGTCAGAGGGCCGTTCCTCTAAAGGGAAATAACTGCTTCAGTGTGAGTAGGCTTGTTCCCTTTAGATGAAGGAACCTTTCTACCTCTCCAGGTCGGAGATAGCTGCTTCAGTGTGAGTGGGCTACGTCCCATTAGACAAGAGGACCTTTCTTCCTCTCCAGGTCAGAGGGCCGTTTCTCCAATGGGAAATAGGTGCTTCAGTGTGAATGGGCTAGTTCCCATTAGACGAGGGGACATTTCTGCCTCTCCAAGTCGGAGGGACGTATCTATAATGGGAGATAGCTGATTCAGTGTGAGTGGGCTAGTTCCCATTAGATCAGAGGACCTTTCTTCCTCTCCAGGTCGGAAGGGCGTTTCTCTAAAGGGAATTAGCTGCTTTAGTGTGAGTGGGCTAGTTCCCATGAGACGAGAGGACCTTTCTGCCTTTCCAGGTCGGAGGGCTGTTTCTCTAATGAGAAATAGCTGCTTCAGTGTGAGTGGGCTAGGTCCCATTAGACAAAAGAACCTTTCTGCCTCTCCAGGTCGGAAGGCCGTTTCTCCAATGGGAAATAGGTGCTTCAGTGTGAGTGGGCTAGTTCCCATTAGACAAAAGGACCTTTCTGCCTCTCCGGTTGGAGGGCCATTTCTCTAATCGGAAATAGCTGCTTCAGTGTGAATGGGCTTGTTCCCATTAGACGAAGGGACCTATCTGCTTCTCGAAGTCAGAGGGCAGTTTCTCTAATGGGAAATAGCTGCTTCAGTGTGAGTGGGCTAGATCCCATTAGACGAGAGGGACCTTTCTGCCTCTCCAGGTCGGACGGTCGTCTCTCTAATGGGAAATAGCTGCTTCAGTGTGAGTGGGCTAGTTCCCATTAGACGAAAGGACCTTCTGCCTCTCCAGGTCGGAGGGCTGTTTCTCTAACGGAAATAGCTGCTTCAGTGTGAGTGGGTTAGGTCCCATTAGACGAGAGGACCTTTCTGCCTCCCCAGGTCAGAGGGCTGTTTCTCTAATGGGAAAAAGAAGGCTGCTTCAGTGTGAGTGGGCTAGGTCCCATTAGACAAAAGAACCTTTCTGCCTCTACAGGTCGGAAGGCCGTTTCTGCAATGGGAAATATGTGCTTCAGTGTGAGTGGGCTAGTTCCCATTAGACAAAAGGACTAGCACCACAGCCCCAGGGGACAACCAACCCAGGCTCTAAAGGGGAGCTAGAACCCTGCCGTGCACAGGACGGAGAGAGGAGTATCCCCTTCATACAGAACAACTGGCCAATACCCCGGGCTCAGGATGAACCTCAGAGGCCTGGGGAGAAGCCCCCCATAGTAAGGTGCAGGCAGGCACCCGGCAATGTCACGCAACAAGCCCAAGAAGGCCAAAGAGGCCCCCCCCCAGGGGCCAAGATCTCAAAAAACAGGAAAGGACCCTCCAAAAGCTATGGAGAAATGAGGCAGAAGCCCCGGAGGAAGAGGATCCAGCGGTGACCCAGAGGCAGGGGTCGGAGGAACCCACAACGCTGCCACAGGGGCAAGACGTCACGAGTGAGGTGCTGCAACAGTGCTTTAAGGCATGCAGTGACCAAATGACAGCTACCCTTCAGACACAATTAAGCCTAACACGCACAGAACTTGCACAATCCCTGCAGGAAATCAAAGGTGACATAGTTGAATTGGGTAACAGTGTTGATACAAATGAAAATGCCATTCAAGAACTCACTGAAGACACCCGGAAGATAGATGTCTTAGTGGAGCAGCTGGCGGTAGCGACACACACCCTGAAGCTCCAAGCAGAGGGCTTGGGGAACCGCTCTAGAAGGTCCAACATCAGGGTGAAGAGGCTGCCAGAAAGTGTGAGTGATGCCGACCTCAGGGAAACAATGCAGCATGTGTTCAAAGATTTTTCTGGACATAAAGGCTGGGGGAGAAATTCTCATAGATGGAATTCACTGTCGCTTACACCACCCCCAGGCAGCCTTTACCAATCAGTCAAAACTACTGGACAATATGCGGCAACCCAGATGCAACCGGAGCCACGCCAACTACGGAATACCTTACATTTGTACATCAGGAGTGAAGCCACACCCGCCCTAGGACTATCTTTTTTTTGGGTAATTACCCGCCGTAGGGCACCAAGGGACTTAGTCCCATGGAGCAGAAACGGGAATGTCAGAACGGGGGATACCCCGCTAGACGTGTTATGTTACGAGTTCAGTTCAAGGTTAGTGTTTATGAGAATGAAGAAGATCAAGACCAATGTATACACCGCAAACCACTAATAGATCCGACCAGACTCACTCGCCACACGGCTGACTACCGGATCAGGAGCCTGGCGCCGCTGTGCAGCCCACCTAGGAACTTTTACCCACACCACACTCATGGCTAATGTGATCAAGGTAATGACTTGGAATGTTAGAGGGTTGAAAAGTTATGTCAAGCAACACCGAGTCCACACCTTCCTTAAACGCCACAAGATCGGCATTGCCCTATTACAAGAGACCCATTTGAACGCACGAAAATTAGCAGCAATGGCTAGGGTGTGGAGAGGGACCTTGATAGGCACCACATACTCTAGCTATGCCAGAGGGGTGCTCATATGGATAGCCCCTACCATTCCCATTAAAGTGATACACACTGACGTTGATGACGAGGGTAGAATGGTCCAGATACGATGCACTATAGAGGGTAAGGAACTACGCCTGGTCAACACGTACGCCCCCAACCATGACGCTACAGTCTTTTTTCGATCATTGTACACCCGACTGAGCCCAAGCCGGAATGGTACTTTCATATGGGGAGGAGATCACAATTGTACTCTAGATCCATGCGTGGATAGATCAGACAGCAAAAACTCCCAGCCCTCCCCGCCCGCGAAAATATTAAAGGCCCTTACACAACAATATGCCCTATGCGACCTCTGGAGAGCACAACACCCTGAGAGTAGAGTATACTCCTTCTATTCACCACCACATGCAGTGCATACCAGAATAGATAGCATGCTAGTAAGCGACGACCACTTGAACTCGTTCGAAGACACTCAATACTTAGCTAGAGTGCTGTCGGACCACCACATGGTCCTTAACTGCACCCAGACCTCCTATACCCACATGGAGGCTCCGGAGTGAAGCCCTACTAGACAAGGCGTTTTGCGAACAAATAAGACAATGCACATCTGCCTACTGGCAGATAAATATTGACAGTGTCCAGCATATCAGCACTGCGTGGGAGGCGTCCAACTTAGTGGTCAGAGGGGATATGATAGCTGCTGCAGGGGGCGCCCAAAAATCCATCACTGCCCAGCTGACGAGGGCGGAAGACGAGCTACAACACTTGGAGGCTGCAGCCTCATCGGATCCCACCCATATAAGTAGAACTATCGAACTAAAGCGGGCCTGCATGGAGCACTGGGAGGCGCTTGGGAAGCTTAGTTATGCTAAACACATTGAAAGAAGCCATGCCCAAGGTGACAAACCCGGGAAGTTGCTGGCGTGGCTGTATAAACGTGAAGCCCCTAGACAACCCATCTGCCACATCCGAGATGCGGAAGGCCTAGATATATACTCACAGGTGGACATTAACCGCACTTTTGCAGAATACTACCAGGGTCTCTATACTGACTCCTCACCGCCCACCGACATGGCAATAGAGGACGTGTTAGATATCATAAGGCTACCATACCTCGAGGACCAAATGGCAGAGTCCCTGGAAGGCCCCGTCACCCCCGAGGAAGTGGCGACTGTCATCAGATCGCTGCACTCCGGGAAAGCACCGGGACCAGACGGACTCCCAGGAGAGTTTTATAAGACCTACGAAGATACACTTGCCCCGCTATTGTCCCAGGTGTTCAATGAGGCGTACGAGGTAGGCCACCTCCCAGACACCATGCGAGAAGCAACTATCATACCGTTGCTGAAGCCTAATAAGGACGCCACAGACTGTGGATCATACAGGCCCCTGTCCCTATTAAACACAGATAGCAAGATTCTGACGTCTATACTGGCCACGAGGTTGCGCAGGGCCATCCCGATCCTAATACACCAAGACCAAACAGGGTACGTACCAGGCAGAACTATCACCGAAAACTTACGCAAACTCCACCACGTCATCTACAGCACCGAAGGTAGACACGAGAAATGTGCAGTGGCGTCCCTAGACACCTCCAAAGTGTTCGACTCGGTCCGCTGGAGGTGGCTTCTGGCTACCTTATCCAAAATGGGAATAGGGCCTAGCTTTATCAAATGGGTTACACTCATTTACACCAACCCAACCGCCAGAGTGCGTACCAACAACATTTTTTTCGGATAAATGGAGGCTATCCCGAGGCATTAGGCAGGGCTGCCCCCTATCCCCCATGCTGTACATTATCGCCATTGAACCTGTCGCAGCATACCTGAGACAGGAATATGAAGACGTAGGCATCGAGATAGATGGGGTATCCCATTTGCTTTCTATGTATGCAGATGACATGCTCCTTTATCTGAAGAACCCTGAACATACACTGCCATACATCTTAGAGACTTTAGAGGGGTTCCATAGAGTCACTGGCATCCACATCAACCATAGCAAATCCTGCTTGTTCCCCCTGGCGACCCTGAGTGGGCTAGAAGCCAACAAGCTCCCCAAACTAGAATTGAAATGGGAACCCACCTCCTTCAAATACCTGGGCATCATGATCCATAGGGACCCCAAGACAGAGCACATCCTTAACACAGTCAGGGCAAAGGAAGGCCTAGCGAAATCTATGAACTTTTGGGGCAAGCTGCCACTTTCGGTGGCTGGCAGAGTGGGACTGCTCAAGATGGTAGCATTACCCAGGCTGCTTTATCATTTTACCAACGTGCCATACAACATTCCACATCAATTTTTCAATGACTTAAATAAGCTCTGCAGGAAATTCCTGTGGCAAGAAGGAGGGCACAGAGTAGCCCTGGACATGATGCAAAGACCCTATGATAGGGATGGCCTGAAGGTCCCGTACTTCGAACTTTACTATTTGGCTGGGCAGCTGAAACATGTGATACAGTGGATGGCGGATGGCGCTACCACAGACACCCGCCTGCTGCAACCAAGTATCGCCCAATCGCTGCTAAGGGACCTGCTGTGGACCGAATTACGCCATAAACAGCGATACCCATACTTAGTGCAACTCGGAACTCAGATTTGGAATAGAGCCAGCAAAGCCTTGGCCCTCAAAGACCCCTACTCCCCACAGATCCCGATAGCCGCAATCATGGCAAACAGACCGGGGAGTCGGAAAATAATAAGAGACACATGGGAGCTATGCGGCGTTGCCACCCTTGGGGATCTAGTGGATGTTCAAGGCATCTTGACCTTTGCTGAACTACAAGAAATCTCAGGAATACAAACAGGTCAATTCCTACCACATAATGCGATAGTAAAAAGAGTTGCTGCCCGCTGGCCATCTATGGAAAACTCGGATACCGGACACTAGCGGCGGCGGAAGGGGGCCATGAGACCTCCAGGGTTTACGAAACACTGCTAGACGGCACTACTCAGCACAGCCTCAAGTGCAGGGCAAAGTGGGAAACAGAACTTGGACAGCAATTTGAAGACGCTGAGTGGGAAACCATTGCTAGATACCATAAAAAAGTATCCAGAAACGCCAGGTTTCAGCTTATACAGTTCTACATTACGAACAGAGCATACCTCACCCCGGCAATTATTTCTAGATTCAACGGAGCCAACGTCACGGGATGCCCCAAGTGTGGCAAACCCAGCGCAGACATGACCCATATGTTCTGGGGGTGCCCTGCAATACAAACCTTCTGGACACAAATCGAAACCAAAGTAGCTGAGGCTGACGTCACCCTGGAGGTGCATACGCCCACAGCATACATTCTGGGAAGATACCCCAAGAATCGGAAAAATAAGCCACTGAACAGGCTGAAAGATCTAATGTACTTACTCGCAAAACGATGCATCGCCATGTGTTGGAAACGCCCTCAAGCCCGTGCTTAGCCACATGGTGGGAAGACCTCCGGAGAGGGACACAGGCTGAAACGGGGGCCTGGGAGAGCGCTCGAAACCAATAGAGACTGGACACCTCTGATGACCTACTCCAATGGGTGGAACTCACGGTGACGCTATTCACCCCCAAGATGATGGACTCCTCGAGTGACAACACGAAGACTTCAGAATGAAACAATATAAGGACCTTGCGGTGCAGCTTGTAACGGTCTTGATAGTTGGATGGGGGGGAGGGAGGTATTGACAGAAGGGGGGGCGTTCTAAAAGTTGTTGTATGAGACCAGTTCTCGGCTCTGCTGGTTGTAAACGTAAAAATTAATAAACAAATATTTTAAAAAAAAAAAAAAAAAGATGGAATTCACTGTGTGGGTCCGCAGCAAGAATAACCCAGGGCCAGGCCAAGAGAAGTTGTGATGGCTTTACAGCGATACGACCAAAAAGAATCGATCCTCTCGATCCTCCAAGCGGCGAGGAAAGCAACCCTGATTAAGGTGAAAGGCACAGTCATAGAAAGCCCAGATAAGATACAGCCGGACATTCCCCTTTGGAATGGTCTTCAAGTGGGAAGGGCGCCAACACTGCATCACCACATTGGATGAGGGACTCAAGATCCTGAACATTGAAGATGAAGGGGATGCAGGAGGATGACATAATAGGAGGCCAGAACATGAAGGCCACCAAGAGAAGCCATGTGAGTGGAGAAGAGTAGAGTGGTCAAAGACAAACGCAAACAATTGCGGGCCCAGCAACCAAAGCCCCCAGGCTGAATAAGCCGTCCACTTAACAGCAGCAGCGGGGATCACGAGACAAGCGTTAAGACCCGGTGGGGTTGTAAGGGGAATGTCAGCCTAAGGGTCGGCTCGGGCAGACAGGGGATGGGGGATGGAGATGGATCTTGGAAACAGGGGAGCAGAGGAATGGCTCTCCGCACACCGTTATTCTCGGGGATGGGAACGAGACCTGGCAACCTTGGATGACATTACGGCCTGGGAGAAGTTGAGCTGAGTCTAGCCGGAGGGGGCGAGAGGGAAGAGGGTGGGGGGAATCGAGGGTGAAGGGGAAAATCACTGCGACATGGTTACTCTCAGGGGATAACAGGGTATGGGAAGCAGAAAAGGGATCCAAATACTAACACTCAATGTTAGAGGACTTAACACCATGGCTAAGAGATGGAAACTGGAGAACCTCCTCCAGGATACCAAGCCCATCATTGGGACGCTCCAGGAGACCCATATTCGTAAGAAAGACATAAACAGAATGAAGTTGAGAGGGTACCCCCAGGTTCCGCAGGCCAACGACAAGAGCTAGGCAGGAGGGGTCCTCATAGCATTTAGACACCTACCTGATGTCCAAAAAATAGGCACAAAAGCCGACAAGGAAGGTAGATTCCTCTTCTTCCAACTAAAATGGGGGGAAAACCTCTCACAATCGCCACAGTGTATGCCCCCAACTCAGGGCAGGACGGATACTTGCGGGGGGGGTTTTGGAGAAGCTATGCCAGTTCACAGCGGGCCAGCTAATACTCACAGGGGATTTTAACTTGGCGTGTAGCCCATCCACGGACAGAAGCGCAGACAGGATGCCCACATCTAAAGGCCCATCTTGTAAACTACAGGCTAGCATAACCTTAATGTCATTAGCGGATACATGTCATGAACTAAAAGGGAACTCCAAGGAGTATACTTACTACTCACATGTGCACCGATCATTGTCAAGAATTGGTTACATATGGATTTCGGTGACACTGCTTGGCCAAGTATGGAACATAGAAAGGGGACCCATAGCCCTGTTCGACCACGCTCCCCTGCAGCAAGAGGGGCAGAAATGGGGGTGGGGGGGACTCTGGAAGTGGCAGTTCCCCTGCCATCTGCTGAGAGATGCAGTAATTTGGGACGAGATACGTGAGTCCACCCGCGACTTCTTTGGGGAAAATAAGACCCCAGAGGTGCAGGAACATGTAGTATGGGACGCCTTTAAGGCAACCGTGTGGGGGGTGCTCAAAGCAAAGCAGGCATCTCAAGCCAAACAGGAGTAGGCCCTACAGGTGAACTGCTTAAAAGGGGTAATGGAGACCGATAGGGGGAGTAAAGATCAGGAGGGAGTATAGGCATATCAAAGGGCAAATCAATATCCTTCTAGCTGAACAACAGTAAAATCGCTCCTGTTCTTGAGGCAGAAGTATTACCTCCAGGCAATCAAGACAGGCTGGCTCGTAGCCAGGCAGGCTAAGCAGAAGGAGGCGGCAGGTGCAATACGCTGCATTCAGATGGTGGGGGGACAGGAAACCACATGTACAGAGGAGATCCTGCAGGCGTTCACTGAGTTCAGTACGAGCCTCTACTCGAGGAATGCACCGGACAGTGACCTCCAAAAGGCCTTCTTAAAATCTTGCCGGCTAAAAAGATTAGAACAGAGCCAGCGTGATGCTTTAGAAGGTATGATTACTGAAGATGAGGTGCGTGTGGTGACCCAATCGCTACAACCAAATAAAGCCCTAGGCCTGAAATGGTACCCCGTCACATTCTAGAAAGCATTCCAGACCACATTAGTCCCATTAATGACATCCCTGTTCAACTCCTTCTCCGATACGGGCCGCAACTCCCAGTCCATGGAGGAGGCCAAGGTAATCTCTTCCCTAAACCAAACAAGAAACAAACCCTCTGTAGCTCCTACCGCCCTATTGCCCCCAATAAACCTAGACGGTAAAATCTTTACAAAAATTCTAACATCTCGAATGGATAAAGTAATCCCCGACCTGATCCACCCGTACCAAGCGGGCTTTGTCAAGGGGAGACAAACGTTTGACAACATTGGGCGAATGCCCACCTGATATAGAAGTCCAACTATATATGAGGGCGGGGGTGTTAGCGTTAGAATGGTCATTCTTGTTTGCTACCATGGAGGTTATGGGATTGGCCCAGGCTTAATCTGCCTGGTCAAAGCCAACTATTGATCACCACTTATAAGGCTAACTATCAATGGGCATGTCTCCCAGGCCATAAGGGTCACTAGGGGTACTAAGCAGGGCTGCCTCATGTTACCAGTCCTGTACGCGATCTTTCTTGAACCCTTTATAGCTAGAATTAGACAGGAGAGGATGTGCAAGAGCGGACAGGCACCCCAGCATGTACAGAAGCCGAATTGCAGCCCTGGTTGGGGATACATGGGATGCTATGGTTAAATAAGCAAAGATCATGCCCTACACATATCCGTTCACTCCCCTATTCCACAACCCACAGTTTACCCCAGGACTGGAGAAAGGAGCATATGCCACGTGGGAAGAGGCGGGCAGCATTCACGCAAGGGATATGATGGAGGTTAAGTCATTCCAGCTCTGCAAACAAACCATGGGTTTGCAGGAGGAAGATAGGTACTGCTATGCTCAACTATGGCACTGGCTCTCTTCTCAAGATATGAAACAATCCACCACCAGAGAATTCACTCTGCTAGAAAAGTACTTGCTAACAAATTCCGGTGATAGACAAATGATTAGTAAAATTTACGAATTATTCACCATGCCAGAGGCACAGGTCCGGTGGCCCTATATGAAACAATGGGCAGACACGCTGCCTCTCCCGATCTCTGAAGAACAGTGGTGGGAAGTGTTGCAGCGAATCCCCAAATTGATGAGAGGGATGCAGATCAGGGAAATGTGGACCAGGATACTGGTGCAGTGGCACCTAACACCGGAGAAGCTACATAAAATATACCCCTCCGTATCACAGATGTGTTGGCAGGGCTGCAAAGAAATAGCCACGTGACTCCATGTCTGGTGGTTCTGCCCCATCCTAAAAGCATTCTGGGAAGTGGTCAACAAAGAAATGAAAGCCATCTTTGGTCCCCAAATACGGAGAAGATATGGAGAAGCTATGCTGGGCCTGAGTGGCATGCTGGACACACTCCTGACTAAACCACAGAGGAAAGCATGTATGGGTTTAAGCGTGGGGGCATCCTCTCTCTGATTGTGCAAAAGTGGAAACAAACCACAATCCCCAGCGAACAGGAAAGGATAGCAAAAATATGGCATTGCACTTCACTGGAATGGGTAACATACACTATCCAGGGGGATTACACTAAATTCAAGAACGAGTGGGACGTCTTCCTGAACTTCCTGCACAAATACTACTGTGAACAAAGGTGTCCTCAGAGACAAAGACAATTGGATATACTATAGACTACGACCCGTTATATTCTGTACATTCGCCTCACAAGATATGCAGTGCAGTGATCCAGGGGGGAGGTCACTGGGGAAGGGGATTGTTAACGATCAAAACTTTAAAATGCCAATAAAAAAACGTTTAAAAAAAAAATTTCATAAGAAATTGAAGAAGCAAAATGGGATGATAATTAGCTAGGTCAGGAGGGTCTAAAGGTGTCGGCCCTAACCTGCTGGTGAAGGAGAGGCCAGGAGGAGGCAGCGCTGCATGTCCCGAACGCTGCAGCGAGACAGCCCAATGCCCCGTCTAGCTTCCCCACTTGCGAGTCGGCCGAGACTATCAGGTTTTAAATCAAAACAAAAAAGAAATCCAGGCAATCAGCCTGATAAGCCTGCCCGCCGCCTGCAGCAGACCGGCGGCAGGGCTTCCCACGGCAATGGAGGCAGGCCGCTCCGCTGCTGATGCCGCTCATCCTTCCCCGACCCTCTCCACGGCTCCCCTTTCGGGGGCCGTACAGAGAGGCGGGCCAGAGACAGCACTGGCAGGCGGGGGTCGGGTGGGATCGCTAGAGTCCTCAAACCCCAGCCAGGCCGCACAAGGAACCGAGCTCCAGGTACCTGGGCAAGAGGGAAGGTCGCCCGTTGCACCAGCAGGCCTGGCCTTCGCTTGCCCACGGATGTGGGCGGCCAGAACCTCGACGCCCGCCTGCACCATGGCTCAGGGCTCGCCTGGCGTGCCAGGCACCTGTCCGCCTGAAGAGGCGTCCCTCGAGAACGGCCAGGCTTCCCTCAGCTCCCGGCTCCTCCCACTCGGGACTTCCCTGCCGACCGAGGTGCGCTCACCAACGCCCGCCCGCTGGGTCAGGGTGGAGGAGCACACCACTGCCTGGCGGCTCAGGGGCCTGCTCGGTGAGGAGAGGATGGGGGCTGCTCAGGGCTCCCTCTCTCCGGTGGGGGGACGTCCCCGGCAGGTTAACCCAAACCGTATGACTTTTACTTCCTCTAGATAGTCAAGTTTGATCGTCTTCTCGCCGCTCCGCCAGGGCCATTGCCGACCCCGGCGGGGCCGATCCGAGGATCTCACTAAACCATCCAATCGGTAGTAGCGACGGGCAGTATGTACAAAGGGCAGGGACTTAATCAACGCAAGCTTATGACCCGCACTTACTGGGAATTCTTTGCTCATGGGAAATAATTGCAATCCCCAATCCCTATCACGAACAGGGTTCAGGGGGTTAGCCGCAGCTGTCGATGAATGGTAGACACACGCTGATCTGTTCAGTGTAGCGCGTGTGCAGCCCTGTACTTCTAAGGGCATCACAGACTTGTTATTGTTCGATCTCGTGTGACCACTTGTCCCTCTAAGAAGTTAAACGCTGACCCCTTGGGTTTTGGGAGGGATTGCATAACTAGTTAACATGGAGGAATCTTGTTCGTTATCGGACATTACCAGACAAATTGCTTCACCAACTAAGAACGGCCATGTACCACCACCAACAGAATCGAGAAAGAGCCATCAATCTGTCAATCCTTTCCGTGTCCTGGTGAGGTTTCCCGTGTGGAGTCAAATTAAGCCACAGGCTCCACTCCTGGTGGTGCCCTTCCGTCAATTCCTTTAAGTTTCAGCTTTGCAGCCATACTCCGCCGGAACCCAAAGAGTTTGGTTTCCTGGAAGCTGCTTGGCGGGTTATGGGAATAACGCTGCCAGATCTCTAGTCGGCATCCTTTATGGTTAGAACTATGACGGTATCGGATCATCTTCGAACCTCAGACTTTCGTTCTTGATTAATGAAGACATTCTTGGCTAATGCTTTCACCTATGGTTCGTCTTGCGCCGGTCCAAGAATTTCACCTCTAGCGGCCCAATACGAATGCCCCCGGTCGTCCCTCCTAATAATGGCCCAAGTTCCGAAAACCAACAAAATAGAAACAGAGTCCTATTCCATTATTCTTAGCTGAAGTATTCAGGCGACCGGCCTGCTTTGAACACTACTTTTTTCAAAGTAAACGCTTTGGACCCCCAGGACAATCAGTCAAGAGCATCAGGGGGAGCCGAGAGGCAGGGGCTGGGACAGGCGGTAGCTTGCATCACAACAAACCGCCAGCTCGATCTCAAGATCCAACTACAAGCTTTTTAACTGCAGCAACTTTAATATACGCTATTGGAGTTGGAATGACGGTGACTGCTGGCAAAAGTCTTGCCCTCCAATGGGTACTCGTTAAAGGATTTAAAGTGTACTCATTCCAGTGCCTCGAAAGAGTCCTGTATTGTTATTTTCCGTCACTACCTCCCGGAGTCCGGAGTGGGTAATTTGCGCGCCTGCTGCCTTCCTTGGATGTGGTAGGTGTTTCTCAGGCTCCCTTTCCGGAATCAAACCCTGATTCCCCATTACCCGTGGTCACCATGGTAGGCACAGAAAGTACCATTGAAAGTTGATAGGGCAGACATCCAAATGCATCGTTGCCGTCACGGGACGTGCGATCGGCCCGAGGTTATCTAGAGTCACCAAAGCGGCTGGGCGAGCCCAAATTTGTCTTGGTCTGATAAATGCACGCATTCCTGAGAGGTCCGCGCTCGTCGACATGTATTAGCTTTAGAATTACCACAGTTATCCAAGTAACAGATGGGGCAATCAAAGGAACCATAACTGATTTAATGAGCCATTTGCAGTTTCACTGTACCGGCCGTGTGTACTTACACGTGCATGGCTTAATCTTTGAGACAAGCATATGCTACTGGCAGGATCAACCAGGTAGCCGCACCTACTGGAGCCGTGCGGCCGCCTCAGAGCCGACCTTCACACCCTCTGGGGCTGTCTGCGGGACTGAGCATCAAAGAGCGTCCCCCTAACGGGGTGGGTGGGAGGTTTCGAGGCCAGGCCCAGGCACAACTTAAAGCAGTAGGGGGTTCGCCTGCATGCCACCACCAGTGTGGTGACAGAGGGAGTCAGCACCCCACGTAACGTGCATTCCAGGGTGCCCTGCTCTTCACAAAGAAAAGAAAACCCTCCCCGGGGCTCCTTAGCAGATTCCGACTTCCATGGCCACTGTCCTGCTGTCTATACCAACCAACACCTTTTCTGGGGTCTTATGAGCTTCAGCATAGGGCGCCTTAACACGGCATTTGGTTCCTCCCGCATTGCCAGTTCTGCTTAACAAAAGTTGCCCACCAGGCACTTGAAATTCAATGCCTGACTCCACACCAGTGAGCCAGGCTTCTTATCATTTAAAGGTTGAGAATAGGTTGAGATCATTTTGGCCCCAAGACATCTAATCATTCGCTTTACCAGACAAAACTGGTGTTTCAGTGCGCCAGCTATCCTGAGGAAAACTCCGGAGGGAACCAGCTACTAGATTGTTCGATTAGTCTTTTGCCCCTATATCCAGGTCGGATGAGCGATATACACATCAGGACTGCTACCGACCTCCACCAGGCCTAGTTCACCATCTTTCGGGTCCTATCACACACGCTAATGCTCCATCTCCCTGACAGAGCATGTGCGAGGGGTCGGTGGTGCGCCCACCGCAACAGAATCCCACCGCATTTGGCATGCACCGCCCGCCCCACCTTTGAAACGCAGGGTTTCATTCGGCCCTCTGACTCGTGCACGTCTCAAGACTCCTTGGCCCGTGTTTCAAGACAGGTCGGCTGGTTAACCGACATCCCCTCGACCCCTGGCGCCCAGCGGCACAAAGTGGTCGGGCGCACTGAGGGCAGTCCACCACAGTCACATCGGGAGCCCTGTCTCCTGTCGCCGCCCCGGCAACCCCCAAGAGGGCCAGGACCGTTGCCAGAGAAGGGCTAGGCAGCGGTCAATCTCCCTCAGCCCTGCATACACAGGAAAACTGCTGTCAGGGGGCTGTAACACTCTCTGCCGGAGCAGAGAGCCACCTGCCCCCTGGGGCCTTCCCAGCGATGCACCACCGAGGAAATGCACCCTTCGGGGGCCAGGTCTGCCCGGGCCGCACTCCCGCGAGGGCCTCCACCGTTCCAGGCGACTGACCTGCCGTCTGTGTTGAATGCTGCGGGCAGACTGCACGGGCCCCACCAGTTTACCTCTCAACGGTTTCATGCCCTCTTGAGCTCTCTCTCCCAAGTTCTTTTCAACTTTCCCTTACGGTACTTGTTAGCCATCCGTCTGCACCCGTATTTATCCTTAGATAGAGTATACCACATGGTTTGGGATGCATTCCCAAGCAACCTGACTCCAAGAAGACCTGATCCCGGCGTGCCAGAGGCTGCTACCGGCCTAACACCGTCCGCGGGGTGAGACTTGATCAGAAGGATTAGAGACCCCTGAGCGATGCCAGGGAGTCGGTCTTCTGTACGCCACATTTCCCACACCTGCAGCTGAACGGGGATTCGGCGCTGGGCTCTTCCCTCTTCACTGGCCGTTACTGAGGGAATCCTGGTTAGTTTATTTTCATCCGCTTAGTAATATGCTTAAATTCAGGGGGTCGCTGCATCTGATCTGAGGCTGTAGTCGGGGGAGCACAAAGCTTGGGCTGCTTGCCTCAGGCCCGTACGGGGGGTTGCCCCAGCCCTGTGCCTCTGGCGCAGCTGAGTGTGCGATGTCCCGATCTGCGGATGAAGCCCACATGGTTGTGCGGCCAGCACTCCATGGCCATCCTGCGCTGGCAGCCACGGGACACCGCAGATAGACACACACAGCATGGCCAGCTGCCTCGGGTTAGGGTGAAGGTGCGCCAGGCTTTTTTAAGGCCTGCTGCCGCCACCACATCTGGGGAGCGCCGGCCACCCAGCCCTCCCGAAACCCGCAGGAGGCGGGGAAACTGGGGAGGCCAGGTTGCGGCGGCCATGAGCCTCCGCGCCAGATCCAGGGATCCTGCGACGGTGCTGATCAGGGCCTGACCTTAGGGGGACGAAGGGAACAGGGTCCCTGCAACAGCCCCAGCGAGGGAACCCCAGGGCGATTGATGTACAAGCAACCCTCAGACAGGCATAGCCCCGGGTGAAACCCGGGGCAGCATGATGCGTTCGAAGTGTTGATCAATGTGTCCTGCAATTCACACTAATTCTCGCAGCTAGCTGCGTTCTTTATCGACGCACGAGCCGAGTGATCCACTGCCAAGAGTCACAGACAACTTTTTTTTGTTCCAGGTGTCAGCCTGACCCTGCTGGTGCAGGAGAGGCCAGAGGGAGGCAGCGCCACCTGTGGTGACACAGCCCAGCGCCCTGTCTAGCTCGGCCAAGACCACTGTGGTTTAAAAAAAGAAAATGCAGGCGCTCAGCCCGGGAAACCTGCCAGCCACTGCAGCAGCACAGCGCTTCCCAGAGGGATGGAGGCAGGCCACTTTGCCACCGGCCCACCTGGCCTGATCCCTTCATCCTTCCCTGACACCCTATGCTTTTACGGGGTGACGGATGGCGAGGCGGGTCAGAGACAGCACAGACAGAGGGTTGGGTGGGACCGCTAGAGTCTTCAAAGCCCAGCCTGGCCGCACAGGGCCGGGCTCCAGGTACCTGGGCAAGAGGGAAGGTGCCCCCCGGTGCCAGCGGACCGGGCCATTGCTCGCCCACAGATGTGGCCGGCTGGAACCTCAACACCCGCCCGTCCAGTAAGCCTGCTGCACCATGGCTCAGGGCTTGTGCCTGGCGTGCCGGGCCCCTGTCTGCCTGGAGAGGTGCCCCTCGAGAGCAGTCAGGTTTCCCTCGGCTCCCTCCTGCCCCTACTCAGGGCTCCCCTGCTGACCAGGGTGCACCCAGCAATGCCTACCCACTGCCGGATCAGAGAGAGGAGAGCATGCCCTTGGCCAGCGCAGCGGCCGGCTCGGTGAGGAGAGGGGGCCGCACAGGGCTCCCTTTCCAGTGCGTGGTTGGGGATATCCCCAGCAGGTCAACCCAACCCTACCAGGCACCCCATCCATCTGCTGGGCCGCGGATCTCTCTATGGTGGAAGAGAATCCACGGCTCCTGGTTGCCCACACACCCCGGACTGCTCTGCGAGAGGTGCCCCGAGATGTTTGTGTGCACATCTGTGATGCAACCGACGTCAGGGCTGCGACTCTTCCTCTGGCTGCTCCGCTGTTAATGATCAATGGTCCCTCCATACCTACACCAAGAATCTCCACCTCTCAGAGCCACACCCATATGCTTCACCTCTACCTCCAGACTCACACTGAGATAGCGCCATCCGCCCTCTCTCTGTACCCACACCTGATTACCTGATCCCTTCAACACACACAAGCTCCCACCCCTCCCATAAACCAACATCCTTCTCTCTAGACATACATACCCCATCCCTCCATTCACACCCAGATGCCCCCTTCCTTCCCAACAGAGTGCTCCAGCCCTCACTCAGACCCACATGCTCCATCATTCCCTGACATGCCCCCATCATATGCCCTTTCCATCCATTCCAGATCAACGATGCCGCCCTCCGATCCAGACGCCACCAAGATGCCCAAGCCCTTCCCCAAGACCCATACCATGATGCCTCATCCTCCCTCGACACAGCAAGATGCCTCTATCTTTCCCCCAACCAATGAGCACCCATCCCTCCCTCCAGACCCACAATGTGTCCTATGCCTCCCTTCACACCCACAACAATGTCCCCATCCCTCCCGACCCACACCCATGTGCCCCATCCCTCCCTCTCAGACCCACACCAATATGCCCCATCCCTCCCTCAAGAGCCACACCAAGATGCCTTATCCCACCCTCCAGGTGCACACAGATGTCCCCATCCCACCCACACCAGGATGCCCCAATCCACCCTACAGACCAACAGATGCCCCATACCTGTACCAGACCTACACCAATGTGCCACCATCCATTGCAGACCCCACCAAGATCCCACCATCCCTCTATCCACACAGCAAGATGCCCCCATCCCGCATTCCAGACCCACACCTATATGAACCATCCCTCCCCAGACACAGACCAATGCCGCATCCCTCCCATCAAACCTACACCATTGTGCCCCCATCCCCTCCCTCCAGACCCACACCAATATGCCCCATGCCACCCTCCAGACCAACAGATGCCCCATACCTGTTTCAGACCGACACCAATGTGCCCCCATCCATTGCAGACCCCACCAAGATGCCCCTCCAGACCCACACCAATATGCCCCCATCCCTCCCTCCAGGCACACACCAAAATGCCCCCATCCCTCCCAGACCAATGTGCCTGTCCCTCCCATCAAACCCACACCAATGTGCCACGATCCATTGCAGACCCCACCAAGATCCAACAATCCCTCCACTCACACAGAAAGATGCCCCCATCCCGCACTCCAAACCCACACCTAGATGAACCATCCCTCCCCAGACACAGACCAATGCCCCATCCCTCCTATCAAACCTACAGCATTTTGCCCCATCCCCTCCCTCCAGACCCACACCAATATGCACCATGCCACCCTCCAGACCAACAGATGCCCCATACCTGTTTCAGACCAACACCAATGTGCCCCCGTCCATTGCAGACCCCACCAAGATGCCCCTCCAGATCCACACCAATATGCCCCCATCCCTCCCTCCAGACACACACCAAAATGCCCCATCCCACCCCAGACCAATGTGCCTGTCCCTCCAATCAAACCCATACCAATGTGCCCCCATACCCTCACTCCAGACCCACACTGATGTCCCCATCCAACCCAAACCAGTATGCCCCATCCCTCCCTGCAGACCAACACCAATGTGACCCCATCCATTGCAGACCCCACCAAGATGCCACGATCACTCCATCAATAAAGCAAGATGCCCCCATCCTGCCCTCCCGAACCACATCAGGATGAACCATCCCTCCCCCAGACACAGACCAATGTCCCCCATCCCTCCCATCAAACCCGCACCAATGTGCCCCATCCCTCCCTCCAGACCCACACCAATATGCCCTCATCCCTCCCCAGACCAATGTCCACCATCCCTCCCATCAAACCCATACCAATGTGCCCCCATCCCTCCCATCAAACCCATACCAATGTGCCTACATCCACTCCCTCCAGAGCCATACCAAGATGTCCCCATCCCACCCTCCAGATGTACACAGAGGTCCCCATCCCACCCACACAGGATGCCCCATCCCAGCCCCAGAACAACAGATGCCCCATACCTGTTCCAGACTGACACCAATGTGCCCCCATCCATTCCAGACCCCACCATCCAAACAACAAGATGCCCTCTTCCTGCCCTCCAGACCCACACCTAGATGAACCACCTCTCCCCCAGACACAGACCAATGCCCCCATCTCTCCCATGAAACCCGCACCAATGTGCCCCCATCCCCTCCACTCCACACTCACACCAATGTGCCCCATCCCTGTGCCCAGACCTGCACCAATGTGCCCCAACCCTCCCTGTCCCCAGACCCGCACCAATGGGCCCCAACCCTCCCGCATGTGTCCCTATCTCTTCCTCCAGAAGGGAACCCTTCTCCCTCCCCCAGACACAGACCAATGTCCCCATCCCTCCCATGAAACCCACACCAATGTACCCCATCCCTGTCCCCAGACCCACACCAATGTGACCCACCCCTGTCCCCAGTCCTGCACTAATGTTCCCAAACCCTCTATGTCCCCAGACCCGCACCAATGTGCCCCAACCCTTCCGCCTGTGTCCCTATCCCTTCCTCCAGACCAACACCACTGTGCCCCAACCCTCCCTCCAGACCCACACCACTCTGTCCCTATCCCTCCCTCCAGATGCACACCACTGTGTCCCTATCCCTCCCTCCAGACGCACACCACTGTGTCCCTATACCTCTCTCCAGACCCACACCACTGTGTCCCTAGCCCTCCCTCCAGACCCACACCACTATGTCCCAATTCCTCCCACCAGACCCACACCACTATGTCCCTATCCCCCCTCCAGACGCACACCACTGTACCCCAACCCTCCCTCCAGACCCACACCACTGTGTCTCTATCCCTCCCTCCAGACCCACATCACAGTGTCCCTATCCCTCCCTCCAATCCCACACCACTGTGCCCCATCCCTGTGCCCAGACCTGCACCAATGTGCCCCAACCCTCCCTGTCCCCAGACCCGCACCAATGGGCCCCAACCCTCCTGCAAGTGTCCCTTTCCCTTCCTCCAGAAGGGAATCCTTCTCCCTCCCCCAGACACAGACCAATGTCCCCATCCATCCCATGAAACCCACACCAATGTGCCCCATCCCTGACCCCAGACCCACACCAATGTGCCCCACCCCTGTCCCCAGACCTGCACCAATGTACCCCAACCCTCCCACCTGTGGTCCTATCCCTTCCTCCAGACCCACACCACTGTGCACCAACCCTCCCTCCAGACCCACACCACTCTGTCCCTAACCCTCCCTCCAGAGGCACACCACTGTGTCCCTATCCCTCCCTCGAGACGCACACCACTGTGTCCCTACACCTCTCTCCAGACCCACACCACTGTGTCCCTATCCCTCCCTCCAGACCCACACCACTATGTCCCAATTCCTCCCTCCAGACCCACACCACTATGTCCCTATCCCCCCTCCTTACCCACACCACTATTTCCCTATTCCTCCCTCCAGACCACACCAATGTCCCTATCCCTCCCTCGCGGCCTACATCAATGTGCCCCAACCCTCCCTCCAGACCCACACCACTGTACTCCAACCCTCCCTCCAGACCCACACCAATGTGCCGTAACCTCCCTCCAAACCCACACCAATATGTCCCTATCCCTCCCTCCAGACCCACACTACTAGGTCCCTATACCTCCCTCCAGACCCACACCACTATGTCCCTATCCGTCCCTCCAGACCCACACCAATGTGCCCCAACCCTCCCTCTAGACCCACACCAATCTGCCCCATCCCTGTCCCCAGACCATGCCAATGTGCCCCAACCCTTCCTGTCCCCAGACCTGCACCAATGTGCCCCAACACTCCCTCCAGACCTTCACCACTGTGCTCCTATCTCTTCTTCCAGACCACATCACTGTGTTCCTACCACTCCCTCCAGACCCACACCACTGTGTCCCTATGCCTCCCTTCAGACCCACACCACTGTGTCCCTATCCTTCCCTCCAGACCCACACCACTGTGTCCCTATCCCTCCCTCCAGACCCACACCAATGTGCCCCAACCCTCCCTCCAGACACACACCACTGTGTCCCTATGGATCCCTCCAGACCCACACGACTTTGCCCCTATTCCTCCCTCCAGACCCACACCACTGTGTCCCCACCCCTACCTCCAGACCCAAACCACTGTGTCCCTATCCCTCCCTCCAGACCCACACCACTGTGTCCCTATTCCTCCTTCCAGACCCACCCCACTGTGTCCCCATCCCTCTCTCCAGACACACACCAAAATGCCCCATCCCCCCAGACCAAATGTGCCTGTCCCTCCCATCAACCCACACCAATGTGCCCCCATGCCCTAACTCCAGACCCACACCGATGTCCCCATCCAACCCAAACCAGGATGCCCCATCCCTCCCTGCAGACCAACACCAATGTGCCCCCATCCATTGCAGACCCCACCAAGATGCCATGATCCCTCCATCCATAAAGCAAGATGCCCCCATGCCCCCACTGTGACCCTATCCCTCCCTCCAGACCCACACCAATGTGCCCCAACCCCCGCTCCCGACCCACACCACTGTGTCCCAACCCTCCCTCCAGACCCACACCACTGTGTCTCTATCCCACCCTCCAGACACACACCACTGTGTCCCTATCCCACCCTCCAGACCCACACCATTATGTCCCTATCACTCCTGTCGTGTAGATCTCTGTTCCAGATCAGAAGCAGCACAAACTCCTACCTCCCCTTAATGGTTTTGGTGGCTGGAACCAAAAGTGAACAGACCTCCGAAACCACCACAGGGAAAGAGGGTTGGGGTCCACGGATTGGATGGGTAGAGGGTTGAAGGAACACCGGAAAGAGGGTTAGGACGAGGTTATGGGCAGGTAAGGGAAAATCAGGGAAACATGCTCCTTGGCTCTTGCTGCGTTGTCCTTGGAGCTTCTTAACACACCTTTGCTTTCAGACTGATCCCCTTGAGATAGGGGCTTAAAACCTTCTATTCAGTTACACTATCACTGAATGACACTGTATCACTAGTTACACTTATGCACTATAAATGCATCACCTGGAGGTCTCTCCACTCAGTTAACATGCATTGAGTTGCTTCCAGACAAGTTTGGATTGCTCAAGCCCACTGACACTG
Source organism: Ambystoma mexicanum (assembly GCF_040938575.1). Taxonomy (NCBI): domain Eukaryota; kingdom Metazoa; phylum Chordata; class Amphibia; order Caudata; family Ambystomatidae; genus Ambystoma; species Ambystoma mexicanum. The sequence goes on along the minus strand of NC_090926.1, from coordinate 234,585,821 downwards.
ATTCAGAAGCTAGAGCTCTTATCAAGTAGGCATCTTACCAGGTGAATAGGAGGGGGCTGGATTACCAGCTAAGCACATCACATAATCATATATCTACACAAGAACCCAGCAGGGTGACACTCGGAATAACAAGCACATACAGAAGAATGGGGCTGGCTCTCCAGCTACTGTGCACACACTTTTGCCCTTCAACAGAGCCCCTTTTTGTGATTCCCACACCATGAAATGCACTTGCGTGCTAAATAAACAAGCAACACTTAGCTCTGGCTGTTACTTTGAAGTCCGGTGCCCAAATCCGGTTTCAGCAGTGTCCGAGGGAAAGAAGGCATACAGCGTCTGTCAGGAGAAAATACAATTAGTACGTGTACAAAGCGTAACGTGTTCTGAAGGGTTAATAAACTGGAATTAGTCTATCATGCATCCACCGCTGCCATGCGTTATTAGTCTCCCACACAAGGTTAATGTCAATGCGTTTCTGCGCGAGAGTTTACGTTCCAGAGCGCTTTCACAACAATGCCCCCCGTGGTATCTCACGGCTCAGCTGCGGGCATACTGTTTAGTTAAAACACGCCCCTGTGCATCAGATCAGCTTTCACACAAGAATCATTCACTTATCTCTTAGGTTGCGGGTCCTAAGAAGGTGGTTTTAGGCGAGGAGCAGCCCCGCGTAGGTTAATCAGCCCAACCGGAGCCTTGGGAAGTGCGTCTGCCCGGAGGAACATCTGAGTGCGAACAAACATCCTGTGTTCGCGCAAGCGCAGACGCTGGGGTGTTGGCTGGGGCGTTCCTAAGCAGGTTTACAGGCCCTGTGTGCCTGATCCTCTCGATTTGGGACTGCTGGAGACACTCAGGATGCTGGGCAATGTAGTTTCTGTCCTTCAGCTGTTTGAATGCAGGTTCTCTTCCAGCAGATGCCAACTTCCCCCACCTGGTGATCCTACAGGAGGGACAGAGGTGGCATCTGCTGGATAAATATGCCCCCATAACGGTACTGGCAACAGTTTGTCCCCTTTTGGGTCTAGTATGCTGGGCTTTACGACAGTACAACCCCTCCCCGCAGAAGGGCCAGGTTTGGCTGGATAATTACGATGGAATAAACGTAAGAGCCGAGGAGCATGTATATTGCTGGCGGGTTCCCAGGAGCGTTCTTCAGGGCCGTAACCTACCCAATCAACCAGATAATACAGCATCCCTGCTTCCTTTCGGGAATTGAGAATGGCCCGAACCTCATACTTGGGATACCCTTCTATGAGAACAGGAGAGGGTCTTTCCATGCGTGTGTGTGGGGCCGCCGGCTTCAACAAGCGAACATGAAACACCGGGTGCACTTTCATATGCATTGGTAGTTGCAAGCGCATGGCCACTGGATTGATTACGCGAGCTATACGAAATGGGCCAAGAAAGCGGGGTTTGAACTTAGGTGACCCCGGGAGTTTCAGATGCCGTGTCGATAGTCACACTTTGTCGCCCACCTTATATTGCAGGCTTTCCCGACGTTTGGTATCTGCATAACGCTGTCATGATTCCTGTCTTTCATGTCTCCAGCCCTCCAAGATGTCAGGCTGGAGCCAGGCCACAATCACCTACATGGCCCTCAAGGGCCTCTCCATCCCTCCAAAGACCCACTTGGAGTCAGACTTGGCGCTTGTGGCACCAGACTCACTCACTCCCATAGGATAACATTGGGGATTGGACTTGTAGTGCATTGATGGGGACAAGATGGATGCCCCCACATATTTCGGTTCCCAGAACTGCATGTGCAGTCTAGTCTTTTGGGTGTGGTTCAGCCCAGAGACACCTGGGATACCCAGAGACTATTTAAGCCACGCCCAGGCTGAGAAACATGCTTTGTGTTTTCTGCACCTGCAGCGTGACACTCACCGTGTTCGGATCGGTCTCCAGTAGGCCTGCATCTTTCTTCTGCGCTCAGCTCCTGCAAGAACAAAAACACTGTTAGGAACAGCCTTACCTTGCGGCGCTTCTGCCCATCATTCATCGCTTCTTCTGTTCTGCGGGCATCTTCGGCGGTGTCATTCCCATCCCGGCACGCCGCTTCCTAAGGAAAAGGGAAAAGAACAGAAAAAAGGCATTAGTAAGCATTCAGCAAATCTTCGCTTATTTTTTAAAGACTGTACGAGCTTCAAACGCTTACCTGAATCCCTGCCTCTCTGGGGGAACTCTGTCTCCGGAACTTCTCATCCATCTGCAAGAGGGAAAAGACACTCCAGGTTAGCGTGGAAACATCTAGAGGCGCTGCATACCGTGCTTACTCACCGCATTTCTTCTTCATAACCGGCATACACGCTGAAAACGTCGCAGCACCTAAAAGACACAGAAAAAGAACTCAGTTCAATACAAATATGAAAGGGTTGCATCGCGCATCGCCTTCTCACTCACCTTCAGCGCTACTCATCTCAGCAGCACGTCGCCATCCCCGGACGCCGGTCATCATCTAAGGAAGGAAAGGAACGAAGTTAGAGAACTGTTCAAAAGACTCATTATACTTACCTGTCAGACTCTTGCCAGTGAAGTAACTAGGCAGCAACGAGCCCACATCAATCAACGTGCCGTACGGAGAGCACACTTTCCAAGAAAACAAGGCCAGTCTCCAGTCGAGTAGACTCCAGGGAAGGGTTCGAGGTCGTAAGAGGACAGAACAGGCTGAGTGACGTCCCTGTGGATACCAGGTGAGCGTTACAGAACACAAAGCCTCATATCAAAATCCACCTGGGCATCATGGAAACATCAGAAACTGACCAGTTAGCCCACATGTTGGGGCAGCTACGTTCCGAAGTACATGCAGCCAGGCAGGAGACCAACACCCTGAGGAGAGAGCTGATAGTAGCCAAAGAACGCATTGATGATTTAAGCCGGCAACTTCTCCAGTCACAAGCAGGGCATGCACCATTGCCGGGAAGCGTGCCCTCGACGCCAGCACCATCAGCCAATCCCGTTCAGATAACCCGTCCTGGGGCAGTTCCCTTGGCTCCGCCCGAACGATTTACGGGGGATCCCAAGAGGTTTGCAACGTTCATGAACCAGTGCCACCTGCACTTCCTTTGTAGACCTGGCTCCTTTCCAAATGACCAATAACGGGTCGCTTTTGTGCTATCCTACCCGAGTGGTAGCGCCGCGGACTGGTCTGTACCCTTTGTGGCCCAAGACGATCCTTTGCTGCATGACTTCAGGGGCTTTCAGCAGGAGATGGAAAAGCTGTTTGCCCGTCGTACTCATGGGCAGGCATTAGACAACGAACTTCTGTCCCTAAGCCATGGGAAACAAGACCTATTAACATACATAGCCACGTTCAATAGACTCGTAGTTGAAGCAGAATGCCAGTGGAGAAGAGAACCACGTTATTTCATCGGGGGTTGCGGGGGGAGCTCAAGGATGTTCTTGCACAAGTAGTGAACCCTCTGAAAGATTGCTCAGAATTCATTGACCTTGTTGTTCAACTGGAACCAGACCGGACCCTCGACCTATGTATGTGCGTTCAAAGGACAATATTGCCCGCACAACGGAAGGTTCAGGAGAACCAATGCAAATCGGGGGGGGTCAGATCCCCCTTGACTAAAGCGGAAAGGGATAAAAGGAGACAGCAGCAGTAATGTCTGTACTGTGGAAGGTCAGGTCATTTCCTTAAAGAGTGCCCTGTGAAGCCACCGAGGAGGAGGGTAGGAGCCACGGACAAGGAAGATACCATCAAGGAATCGGAAAACACCCCAGCCCGGCACGTGTAGGGGTCCACTTGTCGAGCGAAGAAAGTGAATTACAGACCTCCCATTTTGCACTACAATAACCAACAACCATCTCGGATGCACGCAGTAAGATCGTACATTGACAGTGGAGCCATTGGGAATTACATCGACTGGGATCTTGCGGCAAAGATGGGGCTTCCGTTGCGCCCTAAATCAACCACCGACACTGTTACCACCGTCGACGGTACGGAAATAGCTTCTGGTCCAGTATCCCAATGCACTGCAGCTTTAACCCTTCTGTGCCAGGATGGACATCAAGAATCTATCGTTTTCGACCTCATTAAGGCACCACATTTCCGGGAAGGATTTTGGGAATGCCATGGATGGTAACTCACAATCCTCGAAACTGCGGGGGAAGTTGTTCCTGGCAGTGGTTGAAGTTCGTGGTTCCGACCAGGGGAAGAGAAGATCTCGTCGAGGAGGGGATGTGGAGTCCTTGCACTGCACAGGGATGAAACCAGCTGCGGAGTTCCCGATTAAAAGGTGCGGTCCTTTTATTCGCTGTCAAAAGTGGTGAGCTTGGCTATCCGGCCGCCGGGGTGCTTGGCACGGGCGATTCGACCAAGTGACGTCTTTGGAAGCGAAAAAGGGCAAACTGGTTGGTTCTACCAGCTCAAAGGGAGAAGACTCTCCAGCAGAAGATCTTCTCCTGTCGTTGGAAAAGTGGTGAGTTTGTTGCAGCAGGGCTTCACCAGTGGTGTCGTCAGTTGCAGGTGGCTCCGCTTCTTCCCTCTTCGGATTCTTAGGTCCTGTGGCAACGTCTGAAGTTCCAGTCCCAAAGGCCCTGCTTTTATGCAGAAAAACTCCCATTCATCAGCCTAGCTGTCAATCACACATGCTAAGTGGTGAGCCGGGCAGTTCACCACTGGGCCAATCAGAGTAGAGTGTGACTTGGGTTGCTAAGGCAACGCAGTCCAGGGTTCCAATTCCCCCCTCCACCCTTCCTGTGGAACCCAGACAGAGTGGCACCATTTGGAGGGCTTCTGTGGAGAAGCCTGCCAAAATAGTGGAACAAAGGGCTCGACCTTGGTCAGAGTTACAGAGACGGACACAAACGCCATTTTATAATCGAGTTCTGGAAAAAAAGACCCAACCGGTGATTTAATATTATATAAATAAACCGGCGCTATCTTTAACATTGCACCAAAAAGTGGTGCGTTTAAAATTAATGGGAAAAACCCATAGAGAATATTCCTGTGGAATATTTCGCATGGTAACCACTGCCACCAGCCAGAAACTCGACAATGGGGGACGGGACAGTGCCCCCTCAAAAACAGACCCAGGGGCAATCGAATTACCCCTTAGCAGTACTTCCACAACATGATGGTTTGTACTGGTTCTGTTCTCAATTTTGGACTAGTAAAGTCAATGGTGACTTTACATGCCCTGGGAGACAGTAGTCAGTCCCAGGGTATGGAGTCTATGTTTGGGGATCACTGTGACACCCCTGGGGTACTGCACTGAGGGTGCTGTGTACCACACATACAGAAAAACAGATGATACCCTATGGAGTAAAAAGAAACCCCATAGCCCATAAGCACATAACAAGTCAAAGACATACCTCAAATCATGTCTAAGAGTGGGAATAAAAGAGTCTCATTTAGTTGCCATGAGTCTCGTCAGCTGTGTGACGGTTGGTCAGCAGAGCTCAGAGCAGCTCTGCGCTTCAGTGAGACTGATGACATCAGCGCTGCTGGTGTGGGAGCTAGCAATCGTTTGGAACTTTCTGATTGTGTGGCTTTGCGGCATTCTGCGCGAGCTGGCCTTACCATGGAGTGTTGGGCGCTTACCCGGCGATCGCTTCCGAAACCATTTGAGCTGCCGTGTTTCGGCATTGATTATCAGAATAAAGCACCCATATGCGTCCCTACGTGACCAGGAAGCAAGCAGTGGACCAATCATAGCGTCCATGGGCGTGTTCAGGAAGCAATCCTGTTGTCGTCCATTCTTAGCTACAGACGGTGACGTGTCTGTGGTTAGCGGCGCAATTAATCTGCAATGGACAACAGCTGGAGTTGTATGTGCCTCGAGGCTGTGTTCCCAGGATACAACTGAATTCAGAGTGGTACAGTTGTTGAGCGGCTGTTAAAGTTGCCAACCGCTCCGTGATCAAGTGAGAGTGGCCATGTGAGATAGTTGAAATGCACATGGTTTTTCAGTCGCTATGCAGTTAGCTCGGATCGGAAGTGTTTGTTTACCTTTCAGGAATTCCAATGTAACGTTACTTATGGAATGCAAGGATGTTATTAGAGTTGCCTGGTGTGCATGACTGAAGTGGATGCCTTTTAAGTTTTACAGCTCTGTAGTCTAACGTGGAATGAGTTTAACAGTTTCTGAGGCTTTGCAGCTAGGATTCGTGGCAAAGGTGGCAACGTGAACTTTTAATATGTCACCAGGAATTTTTCAGAAAAGGTTGCATTAAAACTGTTTAGTTTTAGGCATGGAGAGTTAGTTTGACATATCTCACTAACATTCATAATAATGTTGAGAATTTTGCAGTATGCAGTATGTGAGTAATGAGTTATGTTGCAATTCATGTCTGTTAATCCTATGTTTCATGATCTCTCTAGTTTTTAACCATTTTGAGGATTTTGCAGCTTGTAGCGTTGTTTCCTGCAATGGACAACATGGACTTATAGATTTTGACACCATAGATATAACTTCTGAGTAATGTCATATTCATGTGTTTAGTTTTGCCAAAAATATTTTAAGGACATGTTCTTTGATGTGGAGTGTGGGTAGGGCCCTGCCCACACCCCACTATTTCCACCTGTTAGTATCAACATGTCTTTTCTTAAGTGTTGAGTGGTTATGTTGCAAAACTGTTTGAAGATGCATGGCATGCATGTAACCAGTGTGACGTGTGGACTGGTTGTGGCTAGTCAAGAGGCTCTGCGGAGTCAAGGTAGTGAATTTGTATGACTAGTGGTAGTCTGGTCAAGCGGCTCTGCGGAGTCATGGTAGTGAATTGTATGACTAGTGGTAGTCTGGTCAAGCGGCTCTGCGGAGTCAAGGTAGTGAATTGTGTGACCAGTGGCAGTCTGGTCAAGCGGCTCAGAGGAGTCATGGTAGTGAATTGTATGACTAGTGGTAGTCTGGTCAAGCGGCTCTGCGGAGTCAAGGTAGTGAATTGTGTGACCAGTGGTAGTCTGGTCAAGCGGCTCAGAGGAGTCATGGTAGTGAATTGTATGACTAGTGGTAGTCTGGTCAAGCGGCTCTGCGGAGTTGTCATGGTGAATTGTGTGACTAGTGGTAGTCTGGTCAAGCGGATCTGCGGCTCTGCGGAGTCATGGTAGTGAATTGTGTGACCAGTGGTAGTCTGGTCAAGCGGCTCAGAGGAGTCTTGATAGTGATTGGTGTGGCTTTGCGGAGTCATGATAGTAATTTGCGTGGCTCAGAGGAGTCAGGGTAGTGATTTGTGTGGCTCAGAGGAGTCAGGATAGTGTTTTGGTGCTGAGCCATGATGGTGAGTGAGTCATTATTATTGTTTTTACTTGAAGTGTTGCTTCTGGAGTCATCCTGGATTTTGTTCTGGGTGGTTCTGGGAGCATGGCAACAGAACATCTTGGTAGTGGGGTTACCTGGTTGTTTTCAGTAGCTATGAGGGCTCGAGGTGTCTGGCCAACACCTCAAGGAAGTATGGTGGTATGGTTGACTGGTTCTCCACTGGTTGCCTCTGTTCTCCGTGTTGCTATGAATGTTGAGTGGTTGAGGATGAGTCAAGTGAGTGTGTTTTGGTTGATTGGAGGCGCCTGTCTCTTTAGTTGCCATGAGTCTATGGTCTGGTGTAGTAGGTTAGACATGTTCCTTGTAGGTGTGTAGCGGACTTCGTGCCAGCCCGTATAGGTGGCCGTTTGTGCTCAGGTGTGGCAGTCCTGAGGTCTACCAGTGGCAGTGGTGGACGGGAGGTGTTTTGTTTCCTCAGGTTGCATATGGCATGCTGGTTAGTAGCCCAGAGGGGCAGGTCTGTGCTCCAGCGTGGCAGGCTGGTGACCCGTTGGTGGCGGCGACGGGTGGAAGGTGATGCGTGATTTTTTGAAGGACAGAAGTTGGTGTTGTTTAGATGGTGGGGTGTCATTACCGGATTGTTAGTTACGCCTGGTTGTCCAGCTGTTATATTCTTGGTCTTTTAGAGTGACTGGCAGAGTATTTGTACTTGAGGCCTTTTGATGGTTAGGTGTGATGACGGATTCAGGTCATGGTGTGTTTGAGGTGTGACACTGTACTGGTTGGGATTGTAGGGGAAGGAGGTGTTAGGAATAGCCTTCCCTTCTATGGTTTATAAGGGAAGGAGGTGTTAGGATCAGCCTTCCTTTTTATGGTTTCACCTTCTGAATGCGTGTTAGGATCAGCCTTCCTTTTTATGGTTTCACCTTCTGAATGCTGTATGTATGTGGTGATGTCATTTGTGGAATGTAGGAGGTATCTTGGAGTGTTTGTGTATGAAAGGGTTCTAACCCAGGCAGTTGATCTAAGGAAGCCTGGGTGGTGGGAGCCAGTGGGTTTTCCCTCATGATTTCCTCCTATCTCCTTATGGACTTGATGAGACCTGATTTGTACCTGTAACTGAAGAACCTGAATAAAGCAACCATTAAGCATACCTGCATCTGTATCCTGATTATATCACTATGACCCAGACCGGGTCATAACACACTCTTAGCAGGAGAAAGAAACAAACCCCAAAAATCCAGCAAAGCTGCTGGGGGACTCACTAGGTTTGGGAAATTAGCCTTATAAGAGAATTCTCCCTAACAGTACCGAAAAAGGAGGGGGACTTGAGAACGTGCATTGACTATCGCGCACTGAACGAGATTACTGTAAAAAATCGCTACCCCCTGCCACTGATCCCTGAATTGCTTGATCAAGTCAAAGATGCCCAAATCTACACAAAACTAGACCTGAGGGGGGGCATATCACCTTGTTCGCGTACAACAGGAGGACAAATGGAAAACCGCTTTTCGCACCAAATACGGCTTGTACGAATATCAAGTAATGCCCTTTGGCCTTTGCAACGCACCTGCAGCATTTCAATACTTCATGAACGATGTCCTACGGGAATTGATTGATGTCTGTGCTCTAGTGTACATCAACGATATTCTAGTATATTCCGCATCAAAGCAGGACCACGTTAAACACGTCCGCTCCGTATTGGAGAAACTCCGTCAACACCAGCTCTACGCCAAGCTCGAAAAGTGCTCATTACATGTCTCCGAGGTGGAATTCCTGGGCTTTATTCTCAGCCTGAATGGAATCCGAATGGATGTACACAAGGTAGATGCTATCCTGAACTGACCATCCCCAAATTCATTCAAGGGGGTTCAAAGTATGCTGGGTTTTGCAAACTTCTACCGCCGGTTCATCCCAGGATTTTCGCAAATCGTGCATCCCATCACGTCATTGCTAAGGAAAAACAACAAAAAGTTCCAGTGGACAACAGAAGCCGAGGAAGCTTTCCAGGAACTCAAAGCAAGATTCACATCTGCCCCAATCTTACGCCACCCTCACCCTGATCTCCCATACCTGGTGGAAACGGACGCCTCAAGCATGGCTATGGGAGCCGTCCTCTCACAAAAGGACCCCGAAATGGGCCAGTTACACCCTGTTGCCTTCTGGTCGCGTAAATTCACACCCCCTGAACTCAATTACGCTATCACAGACAAAGAACTCCTGGCCATTAAGTCAGCCTTTAAGGCATGGCGGCACTACCTCTTGGGCACCAGACACACAATCACCGTAATAACTGACCACCGGAACCTCCGGTACCTAAAAACGGCAAAGGCCCAATCCTCACGACAACTATGTGGGGCTTTTTTTTTGCTGAATATGACTATGTGATTACATTTCGACCAGGGGTGAAAAACGGGAAGGCCGATGCCCTTTCCCGTATGGGGTGGAAGAGCAAGGGTATCAGACCCCTGACCCAATAGCAATCATCCCAAGTGACAAGCTCCTAGGAATTACAGCAACCATAACTCAGAAAGAATTACATGAAGAAATCCAAAACCTGATGAGCCTGGAGCAATTACAAGCATGGAGTGCACAAGGAGAACATTACATGATAAAAGATCAGTTGCCCTACTTCAGGAATCGTTTATTCTTACCAAACCAAGAACTACGAGAACAAGTCATGTCCGGTTATCATGATTCCTTGATCGAGGGCCACCCCAGAATCGCTAAAACCCTAGCCAAGGTAAAACGAAATTATTGGTGGCCCACATGGCGTAAAGACATTATCCAATTCTCCTATCTGTGCTCAAAACAAGTAATCCTAGCAGAAACCGGCTGGGCTATTACAACCATTGGAAATCCCACCAGCACCCTGGCGCACGTTGTCCCTCGATTCTATTACTGACTTACCACCCATTCAAGGGTTTAACACTATTCGTGTGGTCGTGGACCTATTTTCAAAAATGGCATATTTCATTCCTCTTAAGGAGCTCCCAAATGCTTCCACTCTGGCAAAGGTATTTCTTGAAGGCATCGTACGGCTCCATGGGTTTCCTTCAGTTTTAGTCTCAGACCGAGGTACTCAATTCATATCTAACTTCTGGAGAAAATGCTGCTCTATGGCCCAGATCGACATCTGGCTATCCACCAGTCACCATCCCCAAACGGATGGTCAAACTGTGAGGACAAATCAGACGCTCGAGCAGTATCTGCGTTGCATGTTACACCAAGCTGAAGGAAGCTGGTTCGACCTATTATGGATAGCTGAATATGCTTATAATAATTCCATACACACCAGCACTGAGCAGACACCCTTTTATACCATGTATGGCAGGCACCCACGTACTTCTGAGTTGGATGTTCCTACAACCCTGGAAATGCCAGCAGTCAAAACTTTGCACACAACCATTTCTCAAACCTTTAAAAAGGCAGCTGAACACCTACTTCAAGCTAAGAATCACCAAAAGAAGTTTGCTGATCAACACCGAGCAAAGGCCCCCAATTACCAAGTGGGAGACAAAGTCTGGCTGGCGTCTAAACACCTGTCCATTAAAGGAACCCAAACTTTCCGTCCAAGATACCTGGGTCCACTCACCGTCACCTTCGTGATAAATCCTGTGGCGGTCAGACTAGCTTTGCCGTCAAACATGCAGATTCATCTTGTGTTCCACGTGCCTCTCCTTAAACCTGTTCAACCTGGGACCCGGGTAGCAACGCCACCGCAGCCAGTAGTAGTCGCCGGGGAGCCAGAATTCGAAGTCAAGGACATCCTGGATTCAAAGTACGTCAGATCCAAATTATACTACTTAGTAGACTGGAAGGGGCATAGTCCACAAGACAGGACATGGGAGCCTTGTGAGTACATCCATGCACCTCACTTGCTTAGACGATTTCATCAAAACCATCCAAACAAACCAGGACCAGACAAAAGAGCCACCTTGAGAGGGGTTTGGGGGGGGGGAGTGCTGTCATAATTCCTGCCCCTCATGTCCCCAGCCCTCCAAGATGTGAGGCTGGAGCCAGGCCACGATCACCTACATGGCCCTCAAGGGCCTCTCCATCCCTCCAAAGACCCACCTGGAGTCAGACTTGGCGCTTGTGGCACCAGACTCACTCCCATAGGATAACATTGGGGATTGGACTTGTAGTGCATTGATGGGGACAAGATGGATGCCCCCACATATTTTGGTTCCCAGAACTGCATGTGCAGTCTAGTCCTTTGGGTGTGGTTCAACCCAGAGACACCTGGGATACCCAGAGACTATTTAAGCCACGCCCAGGCTGAGAAACATGCTTTGTGTTTTCTGCACCTGCAGCGTGACACTGACTGTGTTCGAATCGGTCTCCAGTAGGCCTGCATCTTTCTTCTGCGCTCAGCTCCTGCAAGAACAATAACACCGTTAGGAACAGCCTTACCTTGCGGCGCTTCTGCCCATCATTCATTGCTTCTTCTGTTTTGCGGCCATCTTCAGCGGTGTCATTCCCATCCCAGCACGCCGCTTCCTAATGAAAAGAGAAAACAACAGAAAAAAGGCATTAGTAAGCATTCAGCAAATCTTCGCTTATTTTTAAAGACTGTACGAGCTTCAAACGCTTGCCTGAATCCCAGCGCTTTGGGGGAACTCTGTCTCCGGAACTTCTCATCCATCTGCAAGAGGGAAAAGACACTCCAGGTTAGCGTGGAAACATCTAGAGGCGCCGCATACCGCACTTACTCAACGCATTTCTTCTTCATAACCGGCATCCACGCTGAAAACGTTGCGGCACCTAAAAGACACAGAAAAATAACTCAGTTCAATACAAATAAAAAAGGGTTGAATCGCGCATCGCCCTCTCACTCACCTTCAGCGCTACTCATCTCAGCAGCACGTCGCCATCCCCAGACGCCGGCCATCATCTAAGGAAGGAAAGGAATGAAGTTAGGGAACTGTTCAAAAGACTCATTATACTTACCTGTCAGACTCTTGCCAGTGAAGTAACTAGGGAGCAACGAGCTCACATCAATCAACACGCCCCTGTGCGGAAAGCAGTATGGAGAGCACACTTTCCAAGAAAACAAGGCCCATTCTCCAGTCGAGTAGACTCCAGGGAAGGGTTTGAGGTCGTAAGAGGTCAGAACAGGCTGAGTGACGTCCCCGTGGATACCAGGTGAGCGTTACAACGCTTGGTTGAGTCTTTAGCTGCAACTAGATTCTGATGTGTCTTGGTCCATGTTTGCGACAAGACAGTCATTCGTGCCTGCACTGATGGTAAGGGATCCTGCACTGGAGCAAGTGAAGGTTGCACATGAGGATTATAAACATAGGTGGTGTAAAATGGAGAGTATCCGGTGGAGGAGTGCCGGGAATTGTTGCAGGCCATTTCTGCTAACCAAAGGGTATCTACCCAAATCCCTTCTGCACTATGTGTGTAGCACCTTAGGTACTGTTCTAACGTTTGATTCAGATGTTCCATTTGCCCGTCAGTTTCTGGGTGATCGCTGCTGGATATCTTTAGCTTGATTCCCAACTTGAGCGCCAAATTCTAGAGGTAAATTGTGCACCTCGATCGGAAACTATGTGTCGGGGTATCCCATGTAAGCGGACTATATGTTGTAGAAAGAGATCCACTAGTTCATGAGCAATTGGCACTCCCTTAAAAGGGATGAAATGTCCAAGTTTGGAAAAAGAATCCACTACCACTAATATCGGAAGGTAGCTCCACAATGAAATCCAAGGATATAGTATTCCATGGTACTGTCAGTATAGGTAGGGGTCGGAGTAACCCCATGGGTTTCTGAGGATTGGTCTTGTTTCGTGCGCACACTTCACGGTGCTGTACATATGTTTGGACCTCTTTATGGAGATGCGGCCACCAGTAATGACGCTGAACCAATTCCTGCGCTTTGTTTATCCTCGGATGACCAGCTAGTGGAGAATCGTGGCACCATTTCAGCGCTTGTATTCTTAGAGCAGGGGTAGGCAGACAGCTTTATCTTGATAGGGTATTCCATCTAACAGATAACGTTCCCTTTTAGGATCTTCCCATTGGAGTAATTCCTGTGCAGATATTCCTTTGCTTATTTGTTTGTAGAGGTCATTAGTGGTTCCCCCGATAAACTTTGTTGGTGCGATGATGGGTTTAGCTGTTTCTTTCTGTCGAAAGAGAAAGCATATCGTGCCTCCTATTGTAATAAATATATTAATATTGGACTACGCCAAGCTGCTCGAAAGTCGCTTGCGAAAAAAATTTGTTCGCAAGGTCCTGACCTTAAATCAATGTAAGCTGCCATTTTAGGTCAATTCGCCATTTTAGGATTCGCTTTGTAAAAGTCACCCTGTGAGTTAAAATGGTGGACAATGTCATTTCAGAATACAACATGGCCGTCTTGTCCTCTTTACATAGCTAATATGTAACTTGCTTGCAGGCCACTTGTTGAGGTCGTGAACTGAGACCTTGTCCTTCGTTGGCTTGTGTGTAGAAGGATTACTCGTGTAATGAAACTAATCCACAAGCATATGTTGAAACAATGTATTCAAATACTGAACGTAGAACATCTGTTTAACTGCATTATATTAATGTTTGAGAAGGCCTGCATGGAAAAAACTTAGAATACACAGTTATTGCATAGGCTTGTTGATACATGTATTAAAGGCAAACCAGTTATATGCGGTTGTTCGAGACTTGACACGAACCCTAGATCGGTGATGTATTAAATGGAATATTAACCCGAAGTGGGGCTGGACATCGCGCCCACCAAGTGCATAAAAAGCGAATGCATTCTAATGTACAACATCTCTCACTGAACACACTGAAGCACGCTGGAGTTCGTTGTGTTGTACTGAGGGCCGATAGCTATCTGATTTTGCTCTGTTTTTATAACTGGATTCAGTATAAAATAAAGTACTTTGTATGTTCCTTTGTAACCCGTGTTCGGTGTATTTCCTTTTGGGGTACTCAGCCTCGATATTTTGATTTTGTTTTCACAGTTGGCGCCCGAATAGGGACCCTCAAGATTGATGCCGGATTGTTGAAGGTTGACGCACGCTATCGGACTGGGATCGGACGGTGTGACATAAGGGGCCCCACTGAAAGAGGCGCGACACCTCAGCAGCACTGCACGACCCGATCCTTGGACGATAAGCATGTGGTCCGAGACGGCATCTTGACGAGGGTCCACTTATCGAGGCGGGCAGATTTGCAGACATCACCATACACGAGGTAAGATTAGTTAGTTAAGATTCTTAGAAATCCGATCGGACCTCCTTAGGTTTGGTCAGGTGAGTCGTGACCTGATTCTTAATTTAATCCTGACAATTTGAATTTTGGCGCATTGTATCTGCAGACACAATTATTGACCAGGTAACACCAAGAATTTGAGATATGCCTGGGAAATTGTCTACCTGCTTTAGGGCATTATTCCGCAGTGATAGACAATCTTTGGAATTTAGCTGTCCGGCACCACAGGAGGGGTCACCGGCATGTACTATGTACTGTAAGCATGGCATTGGAAGTATAGTATTTAATGACATTTGGCACAGACAAACCAGACCTGCCTCCGAACTTCAGTGGCCAATCAATGGTAGTTTTGAAATCCCTCGTATTGAGTATTTAGAGTCAATTCTATTAAAGAAAAATGCTAGACCTGCAGCATTTTTTGTTTTGCAGAATTGGAAAAAAGAAGCGTTGCAACAACTTAAAAGTAGAGAGAAACATGCGCGCCGTCATAAAACGAACGCTGAAAAAGCATTGTTATATGATCAGGACAAACAGTCTGAGGCGACTAAAAATATGGATAGGGCTTTCTCACTTGGTATTCAGAAAATCTATCCTTCTAAAGATCTTCATATTTCATTTTTTTTTCAATAAGTTTTTATTAACAAATTTTCAAAGAAACAAGAGCAGCAAGACCAACAGCCTACCCCCTAAGCCTCCCCCCAACTCCCCTCCACCCCTCACCCCCTCTCCTCCCTCCCGACCCCTCCCAGATCGCAGAGGTTCAAAGATAACACAAAGTCAACAAATGAACTAGCAACATAAACAACAGTCACGGTCAAGACAAGTCTGATTCGTCTTGAGGGCGAATTATGCCCAAGAGTTCCATCGCCTTGGGGCACCAGGCCCGGCGTGCACCTTCCCTTAGAAATGATAGAAGACTCGCCCAGTCCGCGTAAAAGCGCATATGACAACCCCGGATCGAGTAAGTTAACCATTCCATAGCAACCAATGACCAAAGCTTCGCAACCCACTTCTACTCCTGAGGTGGGACCTTCGAATTCCACCTTCTAGCTAAGACCAGAGCAGCAGACAGCATCATTATCACATATAATTTACGATCTCCTTTAGAGGACAGATTAGAGAAGACTGCGTTCAAGCCCAACAAGCTTCTACCCCTGTCGCCGGATCCCCGAAGCCCCAGCACCTGGGCCTTAGCCGGTTGAACCTGTGACTAGAACACATCGAGTTTCGGGCACTCCCACCATATGGGAGACCATGAACCCACCTCCCCACATTCCCTCCAGCATTTCTCTTAAACCGTGGGGAACATTTTATGAAGCCTAAGGGGGGATGTGGTGCCATCTTAGTAGGAGCTTCACCCAGATCTCACGAATTTGAATAGACTTTGCAAGTTTCGGGATTTGGGACCATAGCCTAAGCCATTCCTGTTCCTCAATGCCTGACCCAAGATCTTGCGCCCATTTATTCATACAGTTCCTAGAGTGTATCGGTTCCTCATGCTTTATTAGTCTGTAAATGGAGGAAATTAACCCCTTATCACCCGACTCAGTATCTAGGAACTTTTCAAAAGGGGTAAGGGAGCGAGAACCTGCCTGCTTTATTGATGGATGGGAGAGCCAGTGCCTAATCTGGAGATACGAGAATCTCTGCTTTTCCCCCACTCCAAAGTCCCTCTTACACTGCTCAAACTGCTTCACTTCCCCCCCCCTTTAGCATATCACGCAGCATCCTACAACCACCCGAAAACCAAGGGTCAAAGCTCGGGTCACATGTAGCCGCAGGGGAGAACTGCGGGTTACCATGCAGGGGTGAGAACGGGGATGGGAAGGAGGTGATCTGAGCTCTCATTACAGCCTGATCCCAGGCCTCCCCTATTGTTGAGATTATTGTACTACAGTACATTCTGGTTGGCCTGTCTTGCTTTGGGAGCCACAAAAACCCCTCCAGGTCCCTCCCCACCACTGCCCCGTCCATCCACCTCCACACCTTGCCTCTACCGTCCCTTTGCCAGTCTCTAATGACCCTCAATTGTGCTGCTAGATAGTTTACTCGGAAGTCAGGTTCCCCCAATCCCCCTCTTTCCGGCAATGCCTTCATCGTGGAGGCTCCTACCCTTGGGCGCTTATGGTTCCATACAAACCTACGCGTTAATTTCTGCAGGGCTCTAAAGAAAGAAGCAGGGACACGGACCGGAAGGGCCGCAAAGTGATATAGGAAGAGCGGAAGAATTGCCATCTTTAAAGTATTGACTCTTCCCAACCAAGAGATCTCCAGGGGACCCCAATCCACCAACTTGGACTTCACCTTCTGCAAAAGCGGGGGATAATTTGCTGTATAGAGGTGCTCAACCACTTTGGTCAACTGGATCCCCAAGTACCTGAAAGAGGAGTCCACCCACCTATAATCGTAGACCCTCCTGAGGTCTTGAATGGCGGGCGAAGACAAGGTAAGGGGAAGCAGCTCAGACTTATGGGTATTAATTTTTAAACCCGCTACCTTAGAAATGATAGAAGACTCGCCCAGTCCGCGTAAAAGCGCATATGACAACCCTGGATCGAGTAAATTAACCATTCCATAGCAACCAATGACCAAAGCTTCGCAACCCACTTCTGCTCCTGAGGTGGGACCTTCGAATTCCACCTTCTAGCTAAGACCAGAGCAGCAGACAGCATCATTATCACATATAATTTACGATCTCCTTTAGAGGACAGACTAGAGAAGACCGCGTTCAAGCCCAACAAGCTTCTACCCCTGTCGCCGGATCCCCGAAGCCCCAGTACCTAGGCCGTAGCCGGTTGAACCTGTGACTAGAACACATCGAGTTTCGGGCACTCCCACCATATGTGAGACCATGAACCCACCTCCCCACATTCCCTCCAGCATTTCTCTGAAACCGTGGGGAACATTTTATGAAGCCTAAGGGGGGGGTGCGGTGCCATCTTAGTAGGAGCTTCACCCAGATCTCACGAATTTGAATAGACATTGCAGGTTTCGGGATTTGGGACCATAGCCTAAGCCATTCCTGTTCCTCAATGCCTGACCCAAGATCTTGAGCCCATTTATTCATACAGTTCCTAGAGTGTATCGGATCCTCATGCTTTATTAGTCTGTAAATGGAGGAAATTAACCCCTTATCACCCGACTCAGTATCTAGGAACTTTTCAAAAGGGGTAAGGGAGCGAGAACCTGCCTGCTTTATTGATGGATGGGAGAGCCAGTGCCTAATCTGGAGATACGAGAATCTCTGCTTTTCCCCCATTCCAAAGTCCCTCTTACACTGCTCAAACTGCTTCACCTCCCCCCCCTTTAGCATATCACGCAGCATCCTACAACCACCCGAAAACCAAGGGTCAAAGCTTGGGTCATATGGAGCCGCAGGGGAGAACTGCGGGTTACCATGCAGGGGTGAGAACGGGGATGGGAAGGAGGTGATGTGAGCTCTCATTACAGCCTGATCCCAGGCCTCCCCTATTGTTGAGATTATTGTACTACAGTACATTCTGGTTGGCCTGTCTTGCTTTGGGAGCCACAAAACCCCCTCCAGGTCCCTCCCCACCACTGCCCCGTCCATCCACCTCCACACCTTGCCTCCATCGTTCCTTTGCCAGTCTCCAATGACCCTCAATTGTGCTGCTAGATAGTTTACTCGGAAGTCAGGTTCCCCCAATCCCCCTCTTTCCGGCAATGCCTTCATCGTGGAGGCTCCTACCCTTGGGCGCTTATGTTCCCATACGAACCTACTCGTTAATTTCTGCAGGGCTCTAAAGAAAGAAGCAGGGACACGGACCGGAAGGGCCGCAAAGTGATATAGGAAGAGCGGAAGAATTGCCATCTTTAAAGTATTGACTCTTCCCAACCAAGAGATCACCAGGGGACCCCAATCCACCAACTTGGATTTCACCTTCTGCAAAAGCGGGGGATAATTTGCTGTATAGAGGTGCTCAACCACTTTGGTCAACTGGATCCCCAAGTACCTGAAAGAGGAGTCCACCCACCTATAATCGTAGACCCTCCTGAGGTCTTGAATGGCGGGCGAAGACAAGGTAAGGGGAAGCAGCTCAGACTTATGGGTATTCATTTTTAAACCCGCTACCTGCCCGAATCTGTTAAGTTCTCTTCCCACCGCCGGCAATGAGGTGCTCGGGTGGGTCAACGAAAAGATCATGTCATCGGCGAAGGCCGCAATCTTATGAATCTCTCCCTTAAACGGAATTCCCTTGATGTCCTCCGCCCCTCTGACCATCTCTAAGAATGGTTTGAGGTGGAGAGCATAAAGGAGCAGAGACATCGGACAGCCCTGCTTGGTACCTCTTCCCACCAGTATCGGGGCAGAAACTTGGCCATTAATAGCCAGACGTATGACCGGGCTTCGGTAGTTCGCCCTTATCCGAGTTATAAAACCCGGGCCAAACCCCATTCGACCCAAGACCGCAAACAAGAAGCCCCACTCAACCTGATCGAAAGCCTTTTCGGCGTCGATAGCTAAAAGAAGGATCGGTATGCTCTTCTTTTGAGACTTTTCAATCAGGTGTGCCAACCGTATCACATTATCTGAGGTTTGTCTGCCCTTTATAAACCCCGACTGGTCACGGTGGATCAACTTGAGAAGGATGGATTCCAGGCGGTTAGCTAAAATCTTAGCATGGATCTTGGCATCCACGTTAATTAGAGCATTGGGACGGTAAGACGCGCAGACCGTCGGGTCGTTGCCCGGTTTATGTATTAAAATTACCTTGGCCTCATTAATAGAATTGGGAAGAAAGCCCGTCGTCCCCATATAATTAAAAAATAAAAAAGTTTGGTAAGAACTGGAATCAGAAATTCCCTATGGGTCCTGTAAAACTCAACGACAAACCCATCAGGGCCCGGGGCTTTGCCGGACGGGAGGCTAGAAATAGCTCTCCTCACCTCATCTGCCGTGATCTCGGCCTCCAACCCGTCCCTATCCTCCTGTGACAACCGTCGGACGTTAACCTTCTGCATGTAGGCCTCCTGGTCTACGCAATCAGGGTACTTTGAGCTATAGAGGGCAGTGTAGAATTTAGTAAATTGAGCTTCAATGTCGGGGTTTGACTTAAGCAAGACTCCATCCTCACCCTTTATTTTTGTTATTGTCTTATCGCCTGCTTCCTTACGTAACCTTCTGGCCAGCAAACGGTCAGCTTTGTTGCCTTTGACGTAATGTCTTTGTCTCTGACAAAGGAGGCCACGTTCAGCCGCCCTTGTTTGAATGAGTTTAACTGACCCCGCACGGCTCTGTATTCTTTTTTGATGGCTGCCGACATCCCCGTGCCCATTCGAGCCATAATCTCCTTCAGCCTCCCCTCCAACCGTCTTTCCTCCAACCTCAGTTCCCGTTCCCTTCTAGCTTTAATTGCAATGTTCCTACCCCTAATTGTGGCCTTAAGAGCATCCCACCAGTTCTGAGGGGTAGTGTCTTCCCACTTGTTGTTGTGAGAGTAATCGCCCAGTTCCTTCTCCACCTCTCCAACCAAGAGCGGATCCCTAAACAGCAAGACTGGATACCTCCATTTCCAGATGGACAGGGGACCCTTGGGGGCTGCCATAACCAGAGTGAGCGGAGCGTGATCGCCCAATGTGAACGCTCCAATCTCCAATGCCGTAACCCTCCCTGGCAGTGATTTCGAGACCCAGGCATAATCTATCCGGGAATGAGACCGGTGTGTGCATGTGAGTAGAAAGTAAACCCCTGCATTTGACCATAAAGCTCCCGCCAAGTGTCCACTAGGGCCAAATCCCTCAGTTTCCTTGCCAGATCCCCTGATGGGCCACTCTGAGTCCCCCACGATACGGAGCTCCTGTCTACGGCAGAGTCCCATGCCAGATTGAAGTCCCCCATAAGGGCTATGTTACTCACAGCGAAATTCCCCAGTCTCATAAGGGATTTTTGTAGAAATGCGTCTTGGGCCTGATTTGGGGCATATAGAGTCGCCACCGTGAAGATCTCGTCCCTGCCCTCCACCACCACAGCCAAATAGCGTCCCTGACCATCCTTCTGCATGTCCCTAATAGAAAGACCAGACCCGTCTCGTATTGCAATTAAGACCCCCCCTTTCTTGCTAGATTGCGTGGCCTGTACCAATTTGGAATATCCCCAAAATCTAATTCTATGAGAATCCTTGGTGTGCACATGAGTCTCTTGCAAGGCCACTACCTGGGGCTGCTCTCTCTTGAGAAACCTCTCGACTCTTAGGGAAAGGAATTTTACCACCTTGGGACTAGTCATTAGCTCGATTTATGAGGGCTAAATTGACACTGGAAAACCCTGCATGCAGCTCCTCAAGAGTTACCTTTTTTGTATACATCGTGCGCTCCTGTCAAGGGCGCCATAGCTAGGGTCCTTACCCTGAACCCTGGATCTCCCACCCCCCTTACAGACCTCCCCTCCCTCACCCAATCCCCCTCCAGGCGGGAACGACTGGCCCTCAGCCCCCCTCGTGATGTACCACAAGAGCGGAACCCATTAACCAACCCGGAAACTTCCAACGCAGGGAAACCCTTCCCCATTCCAAGAGTCCCGACCATCCCCTGCCCCCAACCCGCCTCCCTCACAACTCATTCAAATAACCCATCTACCACTCGTGAACAGCTAACAATAACGCCCTGCCCGGGCTCCAATCATTAACCTAGCTCCACCGAGGAAAGTCTCAAGATACTGACGGAGAACCACCCTGCCCCGTCAACCGGTCGGTGGTCCCGCCCGCTGAAGTCTTTGCACTCTCCAAATCTGTAGGTCTCTTTCGACCTCTCCTACGCCTGGCTGTAGAACATTCCCATGGCTTTCGAGAAGCTGGAGGATCCTCGGCGCCCTCTAGTGGGGGCGGGGCCTGCTCTTCTAGGCCCAACAAATACATCCCTTGGTCACACGACATGATCTGATGGGAACCTTGCCACGTGAAGGACAGACCAAATGGGTGGGTTCATCTGTACCGGATATGCTACGATCTTAAGAAGGACAGGACCGGACCCATCCGTCTCCTTTTGATTAGAGTGCTCCTCGCCAGGTCGTGATACAGCAAATATCTTGGCCATTGTAGGAGATACAGGTAGCCTTTCTCGCTCTTTCCATGATCTTCTCCTTCATAGCTTAGCTATGAAAGGCAACCAGAACGTCTTGCGGTCTGAATCATGGCTCAGCTACTACCACGCGGTCCTACCCTGTGGACTCTGTCAAACTGCATTTCAGGGTCTGGATTGGCTTCCAGCAAGTCAACAAATATAGCTTTCAAGACCGGGCCTAGCTGCTGGTCCTGAACATCTTCCGGCAAGGATTTTACTCTAATATTAGCCCTACGAGACCTGGTCTCTAAATCTTCTGCCAGCAATTCCAGATTTTGCGTGGCCATAGCCAGAGACTCCAGCAAATTGTCCACTTTTCTGGCATCCTCCGACAGTTCCTGTATGGCACGCTCGTTAATGTCCACACGCTCCTCGATATTATTAATGTCTCTTTTAAGGTCCCTTAGATTTTCAGCTGGTTTCTCGTGCAACTTGTCCATCTGCTGCTGTCCCGCAGCCGTAATTTTCTCCACAAGCTCCCCCATAAACTGGGAGGTAATTGGTCTATCTTGACCCTCACGAGAACTCGCAGGGGCACTACCCGAGGAATCCTGGGTGACCTGTGTGTCCTCGGCCGCATCTGCTTCCCTGGACCAGACTTTTGTGAGGGGGCCCTCCGGTGTCTTTTTGGGGGTCTTCCCTTCGGGCGGACCGTCTCTACTCTTGATTCGTGACATCATTCGTGGCGCTGACACCCCCCCACCTCCAGAGATCCACCTGAGAGCTCTACAACAACTTCTGGACAGCAGGTCAAAGGGCGGCAGGAGTGGGCTCACCTCGAGCCAGGCAAGGCCCCAAGCAAGTGCATCCCCACCAGGCAAGGATCCGTCAGAGCCCCCGCAGGCCAAGACCCTCTGAATCTCCCTGGCGACGCACCAGACTTATGATGGGGGGGCCCCGCCTCAGCGCCTGCCACGCAAGACTCTCTGTGATGGTTAACTAGGGGAGCCGCTGGCCGCTCCGGACCCCAAGGGCCACACACCACCGCCCCACAGGAAGCCCGTCCTCCTCAATGAGCACTGACCTGGAGCAACATCGGTCCACCTGACGCCCTCCTCGCAGTCAGTGATACGTCCCCGTGAGGGGGAGCTGAAAAGTTTCATTTGGCCAGCCCCCTGCGGATCAAAGCGGTCCTCTTAAGGGGGGCAGGGGCCGCTCCAGCCTCTCCAGGTCCAAAACGAAGGCCCCAGATCCGGGCCACGGGCCGCCCTCGCACCCTCCAACGCCAGCCGACCCAACAGCCAAGGCGCGCCAGTCAGGGGGAGCTCCCGGGACCAGGGGAAAGGGGCTCTCAGCCCGCCAACAGCCGCCCTCTGAAGACCCCCGCTCAGGCCACCGGGATCTGTGGGGGGGAGGGGAGAACACCAACCGCAGGATGGGCGCCCCGCACCGCGGCCCGGGCCCCCACTTCAACAGGACACTCCGGATCCCTGCCGTGGGAGGGCCTCACACCACGGGCACGCAGACCTCAGTCCGCTCCGGGGGCGTCTGCAAATTCGATGAGCCGAGGTAGACGAGGTCTTCCTGGGAGCACCGGCGACCCGTCCAGACGCCGGGGAGGGCTGCTGAGACTGTGGACGGGTCCGACTCACAATGCAGGTCGGGAGCGTGGGGTGACGCGTCCTGCTCCCTAGGCGGTCATCTTGGATCCCAGATCTTCATATTTCTGATGAGTTTATTGACAAACTATTAAATGAACCGAGGCCTGGTGCCTCTGCGCCACCTCCGTATGTTACTCTTTCTGCTGCTTTGCCTCTTCCACCTGTTATTCATGCTCTACCTGTTGTTGTTCCCGTTGTTCTTGCCCCGCCTAATGTTCCCCTTCCTCCAGCTCCCCACCTCTTTTTATCGCACCAGTTATAGTACCTCCATCAAATTTGCCTGCTCCCTCTCTTCCAAGTGGTCCTGAGCCGCTTGTAACCGATCGAGGTGCAGGGTCAAAGGTTGTCCCTCGCAATACTGTACCACCGGAGAAGAAACGTGAGTTAATTGCATGGGCTACGCATTGTATGGGGAAGGATGATGAAGCTAGTATTTTTGCCACACTTTGTAATATGGATAATTTTCCTGAGAAAAATGTTTTTATTGAAGGTTTAGGGATTCAGTTATGTATAATGTGGGGAAGATTAAATAATGCGGATCTTCCGCAAGGGTTAATCGATCTAAATACTCAAGCGCTTTCTAGAGACACTGTGGAGAAGGTAAATGAGCATGTCGAGAGGTTATTTGAGTATAGAAAGGAGTTAGAAAAGTTACAGAACGAGGATGACGAGGAGGAAAATATGTATGTACAGAAACGGCTCCTTCCGTGTCGTAAATCAATATCTGAGGAAACGCGAATTTGTAAGAAAGACGCGATTAGATGGATTTCAGACATATCGATAACTCCAGTTGAGGTATATGACACATACAGTCAATATACGCTAGAAATGCAGAGGAAAGTGATACAGGTAATGGTAGAGTACCTGCAGGATGAGTGTGTAAAAAGGAAGATTAGTTGTCCCACAGAGTTATTGAGTATTTACAAGAGAGCTTTTTCACTTGACACTTCTTCGACTGCTTTAGCGCTCGATTTAGCTCTGTTGCTTAGTAAGCGTTCGGAGTCACCTACTTCTCAGTTGACTATGAGAGAGGTCCCTCCGACATTTGTCCCAAAGGTCGAGGTTGTGGCCGATGCTGCACGGGGTATAGTTGCTGTGGACATTCCCGCACATTATGTATCACAGTTTGTTCACATCCCGTTTTCACGGCAGGAAGTGAACACCATTAAACAGTCTATTCCTGACATTAGGAAAAATCCGACAGGGTTCTATAAAGAGATAGGCCCTCATTACGACCCTGGCGGTAATTGAAAAACGATGCCGGTAAAGATTTATAGACACTTGAAGTTCACCATGACCATTGATCATAACAACATGAACTTTCTAGATCTAACCATTTTCCATCAGGAAGGAGTATTATTAGCTAAACTGTATCATAAAAGTACGGACAGAAACTCACTCCTCCATTATAATAGTCACCAAGTTAAGCATCTAAAAGATAACCTTCCGTATGGTCAATTTTTAAGACTAAAACAGAATAGTAGCCAAAAAGAATCATACGAGACAGAATTGAATATACTCTCAGATAAACTCAAAGGTAGAGAATATCCCAAGAAGCTAATACACAAAGCAGCCAAACGAGCATTTAACAACAATCGAGAATCACTTTTGGAAGATAAAGTTAAAAAACCTCCCGAGGACCGGATAGTTAGTGTGAATACTTTCACTAATTTGAGTCTAACTATTACGAATATAGTTAGGAAACAGTGGAAAATCTTTGAAAGAGCTACAGTGCAAATCCCCGCCCTCTTTTCGCCTACAGGAAATCCACTACCATAGGGAACCATATTAGTAGCAGTAAACTCAAAACTTCCCAGAAACAAAACACTACTCTCACAGAAAATTGGGGTCTAGGTCCAGTTAAAGGACATTATCCATGCGGTCATTGTCGTGTTTGTAAATACACCAATAAGTCCAAAGAAATCGACATAGGGCTAGAAAAGAAATGGCAACAGACTAAGTTTTCAAACTGTAACACAGAATTCGTGATTTACATGACTACCTGTCCATGTGGAAAAAGATACATAGGCAAGACCAACAGAAAAATTAAAACTAGAATTATAGAACATCGTAGTTATATTAACAACAAAGTTCTAACAGCGCCTATGGTTAAGCATTTTATGGATAACCAACATACATCAGAAGACATCACATGGACTATTCTATTTACCATGACCGGCACAGACACTACGAAAAAGAAAAAAACTCTAATTGAAAAAGAACAGAGATTAATCATTCTTACAAAAAGTGATCAACTCTGGCTCAATGAGGCTGTCGAATGGCATAAAGTTTAGCCCCGATTAGAATTTCTCTATCCAATCCCTTTGTCACTGGAATTTAAAACCCAGATGTAGCTACTATTAACAAGCTGAAATGGGTTACTTATGAACATAATAATCGTTCGTAGTTAATCCCATATAAAAGTTGTTGACCTCTCAGTCTTTCAGACTTAGATTTTTTAATTACGCGCAAGTTTTAGCGTTTACAATACTTTTGGCGGTCATACAGAGCGCCTCTATTTCCCGTTAGTCATGAAAGAACTCTCAGCTAAGATAGACACTAAAATAGGACTTTTGTTACCTATAAATAGTCCACTCAAGATGGCGACCGCGACTCAGTAAGCACTTGATAGCGAACTGTTAGGCGGAGTACTAGTAGCGTCCCCACCAACGGATCTAGTCCAACGGATAGTAACATTAGAGGTAAGAATCTCTTTAAGACTTAACGAAATGCTACCTTAATGTTATAGACGTATTTGCATATATTCTCTAGGTCGGGAGACCTATGCTACTAGAAACAGTAAAATAATAGCCTCTGCATGTTCTGTTTCTATTTAGAATGGAAGCAGACTGAATGTTCAGAAGTAAAGGACCATTTCCATCTTGCTGACACGGCTACCATCGCTCACTAATAGAGAGATGTACTACGTGTAGGTAATACTACTTCTATGCTTTTACATAACAGACACAACAACAAACCTTTTTATAATAACGTAGGACAAGCCGTTTACCATTTCTCTACCTCCTCTTCCACCCATAAACAGGAGGAGAATTAGAAAGTAAATACCAGCGTGCAAGATAGACGCCCTGAAGTCCCTGACCACTAATTAATTCAGCGACAACAACATAGGAATTTTGAGAACCCCATTACCTACTCAAGGTATTTACATCCTTTATACCTTGTGCTATATATAGATGAC
This sequence comes from Ambystoma mexicanum, assembly GCF_040938575.1. Classification (NCBI taxonomy): domain Eukaryota; kingdom Metazoa; phylum Chordata; class Amphibia; order Caudata; family Ambystomatidae; genus Ambystoma; species Ambystoma mexicanum. The sequence continues at coordinate 234,559,518 of NC_090926.1, read as the reverse complement.
ATTTCATTTCTCTCTATATATTTTTTAACTCTTTTAAGTATTTGGAAATTAGGAAAATCGAGCATGTGTACCCCTTATGTCGGCCCCACCAGGGTCTATAACACTCAGGATCTGATTAGCATAAAATTTGCTTTACAGGTGAACGATCTCTACACATAGACAGATTTTCTACCTAGGAGAAGATTCTTCTTGCTACATTCAAGGCTCCTTCTCTAATATTCTCCACAGGACAGACCAGGTATGATGACCATTAGGCCTGTTCCAGACTATCGAATGTCTGTTAGAGATTCTACTTAGCATTTATAGCTGATGTCCTTTCTCTTTGCTGTTTTTCAACAGTTACAACGGTTACTGTACGAAGAAAACTACAGCCACACTGTTTTACAAGAAGCTATAGAAGCCTTACAGCTATTTACATTTAGAGTAGATCTTGTAACTATTTTTTAATAGAATTACCAGTGACACTACTCCTGACGAAGGTCCCTTTAATTATTACAGAGGACTGAAACATGTCGAGCATATGAAAATGGTGGATGTTTTTTCCATTTAGAACAGTTATATGTCAATTAATTGATGTGTGTGTTGAAGAGAAGCTAATTTGAACCTCTCTAACTATATTGATCCCTGATCAATTAGGATCGAAGCCAAGTTGAAAAGGCAGTGTTTGTCACTATTTAGAATTTGTATTTTTTTACAGTGTTTTATAAATGTTGAAGTTTTTATAACTTGTATTTTTTATGATTTAATAAATTACGAATTGATTATTTCAAAAACAGTTATGTGTTTAATGTTGTTAACTGTTGAATAAGAGCTATCTATCTCCTGTTTACTTAAAGTTTTCACTACCCATCTTAAGGTAGAGCTTCCACTCAGGTGGTATTGATGGGATTCCCTCCAAATTTTAGTGGTAATGGATTACCGGCATCGCTTACCGCTAGGTCCAATTATGACCCGAGAAAGTGCAATTAGCAGCACCGTAGTTAACGGTGCCGCTAACAGCCCCAAGCGCGCGGGCACGCGACCTCCCATGCCTTAAATACCGGCATGGCGCAAAGTGGGGAATATCACGAGTCAAGCGGACATGCTCTTAACGCCCTTGCGAAGGCTGTAAAGTACCTTACCGGCATGGTGCTAATACCGCCATCGCGGACCAACCGTAAATGGCCATGGGCAGTGTTCCCAGCTGCCACAGGTGCACACAATCAGCACAGGTGGAAGCAGTAAAGACTGGCCAAGTACAAAAGGAGCACACCCCTCCCCTTCCCACACCCAGTCACACTCCACAATGATTCCAATATGACTAGCAATGTTGGGGCTGGGGGACCTGATTGCAATGGAAGTGCTACAGCAACAACAACAACAACAACTACAACAACAGGTAGCACAGAGGAGACGCAGGAGGAGAAGGAGGGCAAGGCAGGGCCAGCAAGCCCCACCAGCACAGCCAGTGCCACCACGCAGGCAGCCCCCAATCCCACGCATGAGAGCCAGTCCATTCAACCTCACCGCTGAGCAGATCCACACCCTGTACCGTTTGGACCGGGTCACCATCACCACCATCGTGGACATGATGCACAATGACATCGTCAGCATAATTGAAACACCCACCGCCATCTCCCCCCTACTGAAGGTAGTGTCCGTGCTCCACTTCCTGGCCACAGGCACCTACCAGCACACAGTGGGGCACTTGCATGGCATTTCACAACCATTATTCTCACGTACGCTGAAACAAGTGCTCAATGCCCTCCTCAAGCACACAGACGACCACATTTCATTACCACGGTATGCCCAGGAGATCGCAAACACCAAAGTGGGTTTCCATGCACTGGCCGGCATACCTGGTTGCATTGGTGCCATCGACTGCACCCATGTGAAATTGGTGGTCCCACATGCCATGGAGGTAGCGTACCGCAACCGTAAGCTATTCCACTCAATCAACGTACAAATGGTATGTGACTCGAACATGATCACCACACAGTGTTGTGCCCGATTCCCCGGATCAACCCATGATTCAATGGTCCTGCGTAACTCCACAATACCACGCTACATGGAGCGACATGCAGGGCCGAGATCCTGGCTACTCGGTGAGTCTCATGTCATGGCCATGGAAATGTGAAGTGGGTAGGTGATTGACGTACCAATGCATACTTTACCTGGCTGACATGGGGCGGGAGAGATGCATACTTCACCTGGCTGACATGGGGGGGGGGAGATGCACACTTCACCTGGCTGACATGGGGGGGGGAAGAGATGCATACTTCACCTGGCTGACATGGGGGGGGAGATGCATACTTTACCTGGCTGACATCGGGGGGGTGCGAGTACCAGAGGTAATAGAGCCAGCTCATACCCTAAAGCAGCCCAGACTTTAGCTGACATCTGACCACATAATGCCAGATGTAGGCAGCCCTACCATGTGAATGAAGATGTATCCCAGCCATGACACAACCATCTGCATGTGCACTGTACCAAATCAGACCGCATCCACCTCAACGAAATGGACCTACAAGCAATGACTTCAGCCAATACATGGCACCAAACACCATCAACTGAAATGCCAGTCCCCCATAACTGCGCACAAAGGAGTCACATGACGGACATAAACATCAATACACCACTACACTGACACAGAGGCCCAAATAAATTGCATAACAACATTTGTAGTGCTCAGTGAGGTCATCATGAGGCTGACAGCAATGGTGCCATGATGAGAGCATTGAAATCACATGGACATCGGCCAGACCACCTAAACAACCGCCATGTACTAACACAGTGGATGGGCACACATAAGGTACTGGACCTCCCTGCATACACTGGTTGATGGCATGCAAAACAGTCCATAAGAGGAATACACATATAGCGGTCACATCGTGTGACTACATTCGTGCATGGAAATGGGGTTCAAAGTAAGAGATGAACGCATGGTGTCACGTCATGATTTGAAATCTGATGTCATGACTGACACATACATTGTTGCCCACATACAGGTGATGCAGGCTATCCCTTGAAGAGGTGGCTCCTTACCCCAGTCCGGAACCCACAGAACCGGCACTTTAATCGGAGGACTTTATAGAGGACTTTAATCGTGCACATACACAAACACGTGTGGTGATTGAGCAGACATTTGGCCTCTTGAAGGCACGGTTTCGCTGCCTCAGCAGGTCTGGTGGGGCACTCCTGTACCACCATGAGAAGGTGGCAAAGATCGTCATGGCATGTGTAATGCTACACAATATGTGCATCAGACGGAATGTGCCCCTGCCCCCTGACGCTGAACTGCAACCACCTGACGATGAGGATGAGGAGGGTGGGGATGGGGCAGCACCTCAGGGAGGAAGCGATGCACAGGAGGGACATGCCATGCATCAGACTCTCATTAACCAATGCTTCTAGCACACATGGACGGTGGGTGTCACATGGAGATGGCACTTGGGGCACTGTGTGTGTCTGGGACATGCACACTGTGGACTGTTCACCAATAAAGCACACGTACACAATGAGCAATGTCCACACATGTGATTTGTGCATAACCGAAAAGTGTATTGATTTTGTGATTTGAATGAACACACCCCATCCCCCCTCCCCCCCAACTCCCCAACACACCCCATCCCCCCTCCCCCTCAACTCCCCAACACACCCCATCCTCCCTCCCCCCTCAACTCCCCAACACACCCCATGCCCCCTCCCCCCTCAACGCCCCATCACACCCCATCCCCCCTCCCCCCTCAACTCCCCACAAAAGTGTGTGGATGCCTGTGGTCAAGTGCATCATGTGGAATTGTTCCACTGGGCGGACTCTATTGGCACCCCCCTCTCCCTGCACCCGGGGCACCCCTGCCTGTACTCCGCAGGTTCCTGGCCGATCTGCGGACGGGGCTGGATGGGGCAGAACTGGCAGCCGAGGAGGTACTTGGCTGCTCGCAAGGACGCATGTCCCTCAAGGTCTGAACAAGGTCCGAGAGCACGTGCCGCACAGCGGCTAATTCTGCACAGATATCCTTGGAGGTGGATACTATTGCTGCCTTCACAGTTTCTGCACATTGTTGTATTTCCGCCCTTGCACTTCCACATTCGGCCACATGCTGATTCATGAGTGAGGACAGTTGTTGTTGGCGCGTGATGATTTGTTCCATCGACTCCTGGTTTTTCTAGACTAAGGATAATGCCAGTGGCTTGTCGAATGTGCTGCCCCCCTCCTGCAAATCTTCCACTGGGCATGGAGTGGCTGGCCAAGAGTCATCAGGGGATTGCCCCTGTATGCCTTCATCGTGCTGGCTGCATGGGGAAAGGTAGGGGGAATGAAGGTGGGCAGTGGGGGGACCCACAACAACATCAGCATCCCCTGCATCATCGTCCGAGCCAGCTGCGGTGGCAGCAGTCTCGCCTATTGTGCTGCTTCCGGCAGACCCAGTGCCTTCGGTGGGCACCACTTGCTGGATGTTTGTTGCTGGTGGTAACATAGTGCTTGGCTTGGTGCACATCTGTGCCCTGGCCTGTGTCGTGGTTGTAGATTTCGGCTGCGGAGGGATTTTGCTTTTTCCAGCAGAGGTGGAGGGTTGGTGTGTGGGGAAATCGGTCCTGGCCTTCTTGGCAGGTGTGGTGGCAGTGTCTTCCTCGTCACTGTCCGAATGAGAGCCTGTGGTGGAACAAAGGGGGGAAAGGGTTATTGATGGGTCTGCAGACATTGAGCAGGCATTGTGATGACTGCATTCATATTGATTGCTAGATGTTGCACATTGGAGGCAGTGACATACAGGTTGTCTCACTTTTAGGTGGTAGAAGCATGGAGGCATGTGGGTGCCTACAGAAAGGGTGTACATACTGCATGTGTACAAGGTGGAGGTCAGAACTGCCTGTAGGCAGCCTTCTGCTGATGTGTTGTGTTAACCCTGTCAGGCATCATTGCACTTCCCATGAATCTGGACTTCAGTGAGTTTGGCATGGCTGGATTTAAAGCACCTACCTGCGTCACATGATGTCGGGGCTCCTCTCTCCATGTCTCCGACCCCCTCTATGCTCTCTGTGCCAATGAGTGCAGCACATATCTCCTCCCACTGCTGCATTTTGATTGGTGACTCTGCTCCTCCACCAGTTGCCATGGCCAGGTTTCTGTATGCAGAAAGTATACTCCTTACGCGGAGGCGTAGGTCATCCCACCGTTTCCTGCACTGTTTTCCATTGCGGGGTGTAGTACCAACTGCACTGACCCTCTGTGCGACCATGGCCCATATGGCCTTCTTACGTGCTTTTGCCGGTCTGGTCATCTCGGTCAAGAACACTACGTCGGCATGTTCTTGTAGTGTTTCTGCCAACATGTTAAGCTCCTCCTTAGAGAAGCGCTCCTGCCGCAGTCGATCGGCACTTTTTTTCACAACTTTAGGCATTGTGAGGATTGATGGATGTAGGTGAAGGTTAGTAGTGGTTGTGGGGGTCAGGTGACCACTGGTTGGGGAGGATGGCAATGGATTGTGTTTTTGAAGATGGCCGCCGTGCTTTTTCCCGTTCCTGTGCGGTGACGCAACTTCCGGATCCGCTTATTTGCGGTCACCGCTAATAGCGGTTTCCGTTATTTGCGGTCACCGCTATTAGCGGTGATCGTTGACATCGATGGCTAGGGTTGCGGACGTGCTATTTGCACGGCATACGATGCCGGTAAGTGGCGTTTTTTGGATGTTACCGCCATGGCGGTAATTACATTACCGGCATGGCACAATGCTCATGCCCGAGAGGTCGTAATGTGCCGCTTTTAGCGGTATCTGGCCAGCACAGACACGTTACTTGCGCCATGCCGGTAATGTCCGCTACTTACCGCCAGGGTCGTAATGAGGGCCATAGAGTCCGTTTTGCAGTCCTGAGTGTTCAGCTTAGGCGACATTGATTTGTTGTTTCCTGTACTCCTTCCCGTAGATTTGTGGAAACAGGTTAGAACTAAAGACGATGTACCTGGGTTGGGAGATACGTCGGTTAACATAGCTAGGCTTGACGGAGAAAGGCCAGCGGGAGAGAGACCGCCTCAGGTGATTCTAACTTTGCCTGACAGAATCGCTGCTAAATTAAAAACCATAATTCCTGAAAAGAGAATTATTTGGGACAAACTTACGGCCTATGTCCAAGGAAAGTCTGAGGGTGCTACCGAGTTTTTTAATCGGTTCGAATAGGTATTCTCGGATTTCAGTGGACAAGACCTAGGCACAGAGTCTGGGAAAAGGTTGTTCGTGGACAAATTTGTGCGTGGATTGCTGCCTGACATCCAGTCGCAAATTATGTCTTCTGAGAGCGCTTGGCAGGCAAAATCACAATCAGAAGTACTGCACATGGCTCAGTACTACGAGAACCGTGTCAATGATGAAAAAGATAGGGTTGAAAAACGAAAAGGAGATTTGAAAACTAAAGTGCTATTGCAGCAAATTGACCAGCCTATGTTTGTAAGAGTTGCCGTGCCAATTCATCAGTACGGTCCCTATTAACCACCAACTCCCTGCGCAATGCACTAGTTTCAGAACGGGCGGCATGAACTTCTGCTCTTAACTCCCCCAATAACTGGGCCAACTGATCCACCTCAGGAGTCTCCATGGCGCCCAGGCAGAGATTTTCAAAATGGCGTCTTTGCGCTCTGTAACGCTCACCTGTAACTCTGCGGGGACGCCCTTGAAGAACTCCCTCGAACTTCAGAGAATAACTATTCCTGTGGAAAAGATGACAAGGAAACAACCCTCCTTAATTAGTGTTCCCTAAATAAATCTAACTCTAATAAAAACAAGAAGGGAATTAGTTAAACCAACACCAGAAAAAGCTCACATTAAATTCTTTTTTAGTGAGCTCTCCATCCTGCATTCATACCGGGGCGCATGTCCTGAAGAGATGGTGTCGTGTGGATACAAGGTAATAATCTTTATAGAATGACAAAGGGCAACTAATGGCAGAGGGGAAAAAGACACCCTTAATAGCAATGCCTAATATGAAATTTAGCTGTGGAAGAAAAGAAAATCAATTCAGATGGTTCCTAATGAGGAAGCAACTAAAAAGTAAGTAACCGTTAATATCAGGCAGGTGAGGCAAATAAACGGTCACAAGAAACCACTCTGGTCTGAGAGAAATCCTCAATACACTAACCTAATAGAAAACAAACTAAAAATGATTACCAGCTGTGTGTATAAGTACAGTGTGAAATAAATGGCCTGCCTCAGCAATGAGAGTAATCACAGGGGGGAATGGAGCGCTAAACTCTGAGGCAATGAAATTGCAGAGTGACACGAAACTACCTCAGTCAATGAATGTAACACAGAAGCGTGGTGCGCTATAACTCGCACTGCTGAGGCAAATGGAAATGCAGTGTGACACAAAACTACCCCAGTCAATGAATCTAACACAGGAGCGCGGTGTGCTAACTCGCACAGCTGAGGCAATGGGTAAATGCACAATAAAAGGAAAATGAAAACAAGTCTGTGGCTAATGATTCACTCGCAACGAAGTTCCAACTAAACAATCTGATTAAACATGAGAAAACCCCGAAAATGTACTTGCGTGAAGAAAAGCAGAACTTCTTACGGACTTCTGAGGAGGGGAACACTGGAAATTAAAACTTGGAGATGGGAAGTGGAAAAGGGAACAGAAACTAACAGGCTATAATCAGACTATGGACAGAGGAGAAATAAACAAGGACAGGACTGAAAAAACTATGGAAAAAGGGGCAGGCTGAAGACTCTGACTAGAATTCTGTGGAGACTGCGGTGAGCATCCTTACTGCAAGGCAGTCAGCAATGCGAAGCACGAGTCTCCTCAGGGAATGAGTACTTGTAACAAAGGTTGCTCAAAGACTAGACCTGCAAGATTAGTTCCTGGTTGGCACCACTAGGCGGCCATTAAGGAAACACGAATTTCACATGTCTTCCTATATGGATCTAATAGGAAACTAGACCCCCTCCCAATAACAGAGCGATATTAACCCTTAAGGAACCATTGGCTTAATCAGAGAACTGGCTGGGAATCATGACAGTAGTTCTCAGGTTAGAGGTCAGTATGTCCCCCAGGGGAATGTGCCCTTGGGTCCTGTGAACATTAACCAGTGCGCTTATTGTCGTCGAGAGGGTCATTTGCGAGCACAATGCCCCGTCCTTCAACAAAGGTCAAATAATACATTTGGTAATATGGGTAGGCGATCCAGAGGTCGCCCGGGTGTAGGGGGCCCTGGTAGAGGTCACTTTACACAGGACCCTCAACAACCTTTCTCGCAGGACAATCAGACTCAGAGGGTGTGCACCAGGAACATATTTGATCATCCTTCCACTGCATATTTATCTGAAGAGCTTCCTTTGGATGATATTCTGTTTCGTTAGGATTGCCCAAAGCAGGGTTTCGAACCTACACCTATTCCCGTCAATCAGAAAGGTCCCTACGTTGAAATGGTGGTGGGAAATAGGAAACATCAGTTTTTGATAGACACTGGAGCACAGAAGTGTTCCATTGATCATTCACGGGTTACAAACATTCCACTGTCAGGACAAACCAATGTTTCTTTAGGGTTTTCTGGTACACCAGTCGTTTGTCCGGTTTCTATGCCGGTACCTATTTCTTTGGGTCCCTTTACGGACCATTGTCCATTTCTGTTGACTTCGGATTGCGGAGAGAACTTGCTGGGGTTGAATCTGTTAAAAGAATTAAATGCAGTGATTTATTGTTCTTCTGATGGAGTGCACTTGACGATTTCACCACAGCAAATTTCTGCCTCGGAATTCTTTGCCTCCAGAATTCATTAATGTACCAGAGAGCTTGTGAGCTGTCGACGACAATGATGTCGGTGTTTTACAGATTGAACCTGTCTAGATAGTTTTGAAACATGGAATTGAGCTGCCACGCATTCCCCAGTATAAGATTTCAGTTGAGGGCGAGTGAGCTTTGAAATGTAGTGTTTCCGATTTTGTGCATCGTGGGGGGATTGAAGAAATTTCAGGAAGTTTGTGCAACAGTCCGATTTTACCCGTGTACAAGAAAGGCAATAATGCAATTCCATTCCGTTTCATAATTGATTTACGTGCCATTAATAAAGTTGTGGAACCACAATTTCCAATTGTGCCTGATGTAACAACAATCCTAACCATGATTCCAGCTACAGCTACTTACTTTAGTGTTGTGGACCTGAAGAATGCTTTCTTTAGTATTCCTATACACAAGGATAGTAGATATTTGTTTGCGTTCACCTTAGGGGGACGCTCGTTCACATTTACTCGTGCACCTCAAGGGTACACAGAGAGTCCTAGCATTTATAGTAGGGCTTTGAAACAACAACCTGATACCCTTGAATTGCCCTCTACCTGTACTTTGCTTCAGTACGTTGATGATTTGCTTCTAGCTGCTGACTCTGAGAGTGCCTATAATGAGGGCACTGTGTTATTACTTATCCATCTAGCTAAGCATGGTCACAAAGCTTCGGCTATCTCCTGTGAAAGGGGGGAAGAAGATTGACACCTGAAAGAATAAAACACATTTCTGGCATGTCTGTCCCAAACACACAGAAGGAAGTTAGAGCCTTGATAGGTATGGCTTCTTACTGTAGGTTGTGGATCCCAAATGTTTAACTAGTGATTAAACCGATGTTGGCTTTGACAAAGAAGGGCATTTCTTCGTCATTGCCATGGAACGCGGTACACCAGCAGTCGTTTGACTTGCTTAAGACTGCATTATGCTCTGCACCAGTTTTGGGCACACCAAACTATGAAAAGGCCTTTGTGTTGTTTGTGCATGTATGTGATGGATGTGCTTTGGCTGTATTAACGCAGGAACATGGAGGGAAGAATAGGCTGTGCGGTTACTTTTCTTCCGCCCTTGATCCTGTAGCATGAGCTTTGCCAAGATGTTTGCAAACTGTCGCTGCTGCTGCCGCATCTGTAAAACAAAGTGAGGGAATGGTCCTAGGCAATGATCTAACCCTGATGGTGCCTCGCTCTGTAGATGTTCTACTGAACCGAGCTCAAACGCAACAGCTCACTTCTGCACGGTTGACAAGATATGAATTGATCTTGTTTGCTCCTCACATTCAAATTAAGAGGTGTTGTATTCTTAATCCGGCTGAACTCCTACCTTTCCCGCAAGATATTACTTACGGCGATGAAGTGCAGCATAATTGTTTGTATACGACCGAACAAGAGACAAAGGGTAGAATTGATTTGAAAGATACTCCCTTGGATAATCCGCAAGGAGAGCTGTTTTGTGACGGCTCCTGCTTCAAACTTCCGGATGGTACATCCACAGCTGCTTATGCGATCACTACATTGAGCACGGTTGTGGAAACTAAGAGAATCACGCATAATTCTGCGCAGGCCGAAGAGATTATAGCATTGACCCGAGCTTGTGAACTTTCCGAAGGGCTTGCAGTAAATATATATACTGATAGTCAGTACGCCTTTGGGGTGGTTCACAACTTTGGGGGACTTTGGTCAGAGAGAGGGTTCCTAACTTCGCATGGCACCAAAATTCAACATGGCTCCCTAATAGTACAGCTACTCTCAGCGCTTGCGCTCCCTACTCAGTTAGCAGTTATGAAATGTGCAGCAAATCGAAAGATTACAGATGATATAGGGAAAGGGAATGCTTTTGCTGATCAGACAGCTAGGCAAACTGCTACCGATCTCCTTACGGAGATGTATGTTTCAAGGGAATCTGTAGATGTTTATGCAATAGATGCGGGTGTTGGGTCTGTACGGGATATCCAAGCTGATCCCACGTTAGAAGAATCCAAAAGGTGGGCTGAGGGCTTGGGGAAACTTGATGATGACGGGTGTTGGGTGGACATAGTAGAAGGGAAATGACTACTCCCTGACGCTTATGTCATGATGATGGTCATCATGGCCCACGGTCCTACACATGTATGTGCCCAGAAGATGACAAAAATGTTAGAGAAAGTTTGGGTAAATGACAACATTTCGAAAATTGCCCAGCGCTACGTCCGGGAATGCATGATTTGCCTGCAACACAATGTGGGAAAGGGGACAGTAACTCCAAGGGGTAGTTTTGGGCCACCCTCTGTCCCCTTTGAAGTGATCCACTTTGATGTTATTGAAATGGAACAATGCGATAATAAACAGGAAATTTTCCCGGGAAAAGTAAGATACAATCTACGACCACCAAGATAGACTTATGGCACGGTTTTGCTGTGCTGATAGACTTACGGCACGGTTTGGGTGTGCATTTGGAGAATGAAAAGAGTCATCGAGGGCTTGCTTTTTGCCAAATTTGAGAAAGGGGATTCTGTTGGCTAGGGTTGTGGAAGGACTAAGAAGTCGCTCGACCGGGAGGTCGCCAGCAACAAACTTTGGAGTATCCGTTTGAAGACTACAATGCCTGCTACCGCTACCGCTCGTATGAGACTTGTAAATAAGGGGGTGACCAACCGGGACAATGGACAAGATGCCTGGGCCCCGAAAATGTATTGGTGTATTTTTATAATGATATTTGGGTTTTTAATAGTCACTGCCTTAGGATTGTGGTGCCTCGAGGAAACTCACTCTCTAGAACTTTTGTTGCCTACCGAAGGTGCACCTATTGTTCCTACTCCCTTTGTACATTTGCTTACTCTATCCCCTAGGGATTCTCAGCACAGACAAAGGTACCACAATAACACTTTACTGCTTATCATGAATGCTACGCATGCCATTTTTAATAAATCTAACTGTTGGGTCTGCTCACATTTACCGCAACACGGGGATAAGGGGCTAGGTTGGTATATTCATCCTTTACCGTTGACAACTGCTTGCTATGCTTCTCTTAGAGCACTGTTCTTTGGCCAATGGAATGATAGCATCTCAGGGAACTTTGATGGTACCAATTTGAATAGTTTTGAGAAACGTGTTTTGACTCCCCTGGGATGCTCGCTTTTTGCAAATAGGAGTAGACCGAATGTTGCTTCTATTAGGCCTTCTGATAAACTGTCTCGTCCTTTCCAATCTTTGATTTCCTTTAAGATGGCTCCAATAGGCAATAAGGATGCCATGTTTCCGTCTTACACTGTTAACCATAGCCCTGATTCAGTTTCTTTTTGCATACAGAGGAATGGAACTCAGTCAATGGGAAATGTTCTAGGTTGTGCCAACGTTGCAAATTTGACTGAGGAAAACAGACCTTTGTATGTAGGCGAACCTGTCTACTTTGTCTGCGGTAATGTAGCATTCCCATGGTTGCCCAGGGATTGGCAGGGAACCTGTTATTTAGGGATCCTGTTACCTGGCGTGTTTATAGCTAGTACAAGAGAAGTTTCGAAGGCTTGTCCACGACAGGATAAGAATGGTGACACCCCAGCACAAATCTTGGGAGATATAGCTAAATCAGTTGTGCCATTTTGGGGGCAGATAGCGAATTCAGAAGATATCAGAAAACTAACGAGAGTACTAGAGAGAACCATCAACCGGACCACGGACATACTCTATAATATGACGTTAGAACAAAAGGCGATAAGATTAGTAGCACTTCAAAACCGAATGGCATTAGATGTCATTCTGGCTGATCGTGGTGGAATGTGTAAATTAGTGGGGTCCGCTTGCTGTGTTTTCGTACCAGATTCCTCCCCAACTATCTTTAAGGCAATAAAGAATCTGCACGTCCTTAGTTCAGAAGTGCATGTTCCCGAGGGAAACTGGGATCTAAGCGCTTGGTTCTGGGACTTCTTGTGATCTTGGTGTTGGAAGGTACTCTCGGTCTTACTAGTTATTTTGGGAATCCTGTTGTTTCTTTGTTGCTGTATTCAGTGTCTACCTGGTATGTGTTCGATGCTAGGGGGATGTTGCGCACAAGCGATAGGTTCGATAGGACATAAAGTGTATGCCTTGGATAAAACTTCCAAAGAATATGTGTTGAAAGATATTTTAGCAAATGACCTAATGGCAATAGATATTTCCGATAGTGATTCAGGGTGCATGGACGATGATGCATGGAGTTATTTGCAAAGAGATCCAAACTAGTTTTTAGCACTTGACATAGGCCAAAAGGAGGGTTTGTCGAAAGAGAAAGCATATCGTGCCTCCTATCGTAATAAATATATTAATATTGGCCTACGCCAAGCTGCTCGAAATTTGTGTCGCAAGGTCCTGACCTTAAATCAATGCAAGCCGCCATTTTAGGTCAAACCGCCATTTTAGGATTCGCTTTGTAAAAGTCACCCTGTGAGTTAAAATGGTGGACGATGTCATTTCAGAATACAACATGGCCGTCTTGACCTCTGTACATAGCTAATATGTAACTTGCCTGCAGGCCACTTGTTGAGGTCATGAACTGAGACCTTGTCCTTCGTTGACCTGTGTGTAGAAGGATTACTCGTGTAATGAAACTAATCCACAAGCATATGTTGAAACAATGTATTCAAATACTGAACTTAGAACATCTGTTTAACTACATTGTATTAATGTTTGAGAAAGCCTGCATGGAAAAAACTTAGAATACACAGTTATTGCATAGGCTTGTTGATACATGTATTAAAGGCAAACCAGTTATATGCGGTTGTTCGAGACTTGGCACGAACCCTAGATCGGTGATGTATTAAATGGAATATTAACCCGAAGTGGGGCTGGACATTGCGCCCACCAAGTGTATAAAAAGCGAATGCATTCTAATGTACAACGTCTCTCACTGAACACACTGAAGCACGCTGGAGTTCATTGTGTTGTACTGAGGGCCGATAGCTATCTGATTTTGCTCTGTTTTTGTAACTGGATTCAGTATAAATTAAAGTACTTTGTATGTTCCTTTGTAACCCGTGTTCGGTGTATTTCCTTTTGGTGTACTCAGCCTCGATATTTTGATTTTGTTTTCAAATTCCGGCATTGTAAGTGTAGGAGCCTTGGGTATCTGGAGAGGATGTCAGCCTTTTTGTTCTCTAATCCTGCTTTATACGTGACTACGAAATCATCATCCGCAAAGTACATGGCCCATCTCAGTTGACGTGGGGTGAGCGTGCGTGCAGACTTCAGAAATTGAAGATTACGGTGGTCCGTGAGCACTGTTATAGTATGCCTTGCTCCCATTAAATAGTGTTGCCATTCAGCAAACACCACCCTAATGGCTAGGAGTTCCCGATCTGCTATTGTATAGTTCTGTTCTGCCGGGTTCAGTTTTCTTGAATAATAGGCTACAGGATGCAACCGGCCAGACTGGTCCCGTTGCGAAAGAATAGCGCCTACCGCATAACTGGAGGCATCTGTCTCTACCATAAATGGTTGTGTTGGGTCGGGATGCAACAAAACTGGAGCGGAAGTGAATGCCTCATTTAATTGGTTGAAACTTCGTTCTGCATCCCCATCCCAGATGAACGGCGCTCCTTTTTTCAACAAACGGGTAATAGCAAGGACTTTCTTGGCAAACTCTCGGATCAAGCGCCAGTAGAAATTCGCGAAGCCCAAAACTGATTGCACTTCTTTGACATTCTTAGGAGCTTGCCAGTTCAAGATAGCCTGGACCTTACGTTCGTGCATTTTCATTCCATCTGGAGATAATATAAAACCCAGAAACTCCACTGTAGTACAGTGGAAGCTACACTTTTCAAGTTTCGCATATAAATGATTCTCCCTCAAATGTTGTAGGACCATCTTCACATGTTCCACATGTTCTTCACAGGTTTGTAAGTATATCAGGATGTCGTTGATATACACAACAACAAAGACATCTAAAAGACCACGAAGGACCTCATCTAAAAAATATTGGAAGGCGGCGGGTGCTTTGCAGAGACCGAATGGCATGACCTGATATTCATATAGTCCAAATTTCGTTCTAAAAGCCATCTTCCACTCGTCTCCTTCACGCACCCACACCAGATGATATGCTCCCCTAAGGTCCAATTTGGTATAGATGTTTGCTCCCCGTACTTGGTGTAACAGAACCGGGATAAGCGGGAGAGGGTAGCGGTTCTTAACCGTGATGCGATTTACCGCCCGGTATTCTACATAGGTTCTGCGGTCACCCGTCTTCTTGGGTATGAAGAATAATGGCGAAGAGACGGGTGAGGTTGAATGCCGTATGAATCCGTTTTGTAGATTTGCATTGATATACTCCTTGAGGTGTTTGTTCTCACTCTCCGTTAGGGCATATATTCTACTGCATGGTAACGTCGCACCGGGTTCCAGGTCGATTCTGCAATCGAACGAGCGATGCGGTGGTAATGTCTCTGCCGCCACCTTGCTAAACACGTCTTGATAATCTGTGTATTCTGGCAGTAGTTTTGTTATTTCAGTGTTTCCATCCTGAGTAGCACTAAGCACCTGGATTACCAATCTGCTTTCTCTGGAACAGTGAGTGTGGCAGAACTCTGATGAAAACCGTACTGTGTCTCGAGTACAATCGATCGCTGGGTTATGAAGTGCGAGCCATGGCAGTCCCAATATAAACCCGAACTGTGGAGCTGCAATCACGTCAAATCAAATGGTTTCCTTATGCCCTTGGACTTCTAACACCATTTCCTCTGTATGCTGGGTCACCGGTCCAGATTTCAACGGGGTTCCATCTACAGCACAGACTGCTTCCTGACTTCCTTTAGTCACGACTGGTAACCCCAGTGACCGAGCGTGTTGGACGTCCACGAAGTTTCCGGTAGCCCCGGAGTCCACCATGAGGGTAACTGACACATTCTTCTGACGTGTTCTCAACACACCTGTAACCGTGACATGAGACCGATGAGTGTGGGTAACGTTGGCTAGGATAACTGGGGGGTCTTTATGGCTATGGCTCGGCAGGTCCACCCCACTCACTGGCGAGTGTTGGCGTTTCCCAAAGATGGGTTCCCTTTCGGTTTTGCTCCACATTCCTTTACAAAATGTCCTGCTTTACTACAATACATACACAGTTTTTCTCGCCTCCTTTTCTCCCAATCTTCCTTTGAGATGGGACCACAAATTGTGCCTATTTGCATGGGCTCTACTTTAGAAGCCTTCTCGGACCTTCCCACAGTGGTTTTTTGGTAGTCTAGCCTGGCCGGGACTTGCTTCCCTTCCCACCTTATTCTATCCTGGCGTCTTCACCTTGCTGATGGTCTAGACATAGGGCCAAGCTGATCATGTCTGTGCAAGACTCAGGTTGTGGGTCCACCTGCACTGTAAGGTCCTTGAGTTCGTCCCTAAGACCATGATAGAACAGGGCCAACCTTTTCTCGTGGGGCCAGTCCGATTCTACCACCAAACGATTAAAAGAGGTTACGTAAGTTATTAAGTCTTTACTGCCCTGCCGCAGCATTAGTAATTCACGATCTTTCACGATTTTATCTTGGAACTCACGCCAGTTGTATAATACTGCATCATCCTTTTGAACTAATGGGGTGGCCCAGGCTGCTGCGTCTCCAGTAAGATAAGATATGACGAATGCAGTCCGTGCCTGGTCAGACCGGAAGACACTTTCCTTGGTTAAAAAAATGCAACTGGCACTGTGTGATGAAAGTGGTGTATTTTTGTGGGTCCCCCCCCATACCTCTCAGGCGTGGCTAGTGGCACCGGTGGTTGAGTAGTGACTTGCACCTGGACTGGGGTTGGAGCAGCTGTACCCTGATCAGGGAGTGGGGCCCCCTGTGCTGTAAGCACCTGTACTCTAGTGGCAAGGGTTGCATAATCTTGCCGAGTAGCGGCTAACTCAGCCTTAAGCTCATGCAGGGCCTGCGTTATCTCCTCCATGAGGGCTGAAATTCATGCTGCCTGGGCGCTTGGCTATACGTGGGTTTGCGCTACTGTTGTGTAGATCTCTGCTCCAGCGCAGAAGCAGCACAAAATCCTACCTCCCCTTAATGGTTTTGGTTTCTGGAACCAAAAGTGCACAGACCTCTGCAACCACCACATGGAAAGAGGGCTGGGGTCCACGGAATGGATGGGTAGAGGGTTGAGGGAACACCGGAAAGAGGGTTAGGAAGAGGTTATGGGCAGGTAAGGGGAAATCAGGGAAACATGCTCCGTTGTCCTTGGAGTTTCTTAACACACCTTTGCTTTCAGACTGCTCCCATTGAGATTGGGCTTAAAACCCTCTATTCAGTTACACTATCACTGAATGCCACTGTATCACTAGTTACACTTATGCACTATGAATGCATCACCTGGAAGTCTCTCCACTCAGTTAACATGCACTGAGTTGCTTCCAGATAAGTTTGGATTGCACAAACCCACTGACACTGATTCAGGAGCTGGAGCACTTATCAAGTAGGCATCTTACCAAGGTATCATACATGTGCGGTGAATAAGAGGGGGCTGTATTACCAGCTAGGCACATCACATAATCATATATCTACACAAGAACCCATCAGGGTGACACCCGGAATAACAAGCACATACAGAAGAATGGGGCTGTCTCTCCAGCTACTGTGCACACACTTTTGCCCTTCAACAGACCCCCTTTTTGTGATTCGCACACCATGAAATGCACTTGCATGCTAAATAAACAAGCAACACTTAGCTCTGGCTGTTGCTTTGAAGTCCGGTGCCCAAATCCGGTTTCAGCAGTGTCCGGGGGAAAGAAGGCATACAGTGTCTGTCAGGAGAAAATACAATTAGTACGCGTACAAAGTGTAACGTGTTCTGAAGGGTTAATAAACTGGAATTAATCTATCCTGCATGCACCGCTGTCATGCGTTATTAGTCTCCCACACAAGGTTAATGTCAATGCGCTTCTGCGCAAGAGTTTACGTTCCAGAGCGCTTTCACAACGATGCCCCCTGTGGTATCTCACGGCTCAGCTGCGGGCATACTGTTTAGTTAAAACACGCTCCTGTGCATCAGATCAGCTTTCACACAAGAATCATTCACTTATCTTTTAGGTTGCGGGGCCTAAGAAGGTGGTTTTAGGCGAGGAGCGGCCATGCGTAGGTTAATCAGCCCAACCGGAGCCTTGGGAAGTGCGTCCTCCAGGAGGAACATCTGAGCACGAACAAATGTCCTGTGTTCGCGCATGCACAGATGCTGGGGCGTTGGCTGGGCCGTTCCTAAGCAGGTTTACAGGCCCGTGTGCCTGATCCTCTCGATTTGGGACTGCTGGAGATGCTCAGGATGCTGGGCAATGTAGTTTCTGGCCTTCAGCTGTTTGAATGCAGGTTCTCTTGCAGGAGTTGCCAACTTCCTCCACTTGGTGATCCTACAGGAGGGATAGAGGTGGCATCTGCTGGATAAATATGCCCCCATAACGGTACTGGCCACAGTTTGTCCCCTTTTGGGTCTAGTATGCTGGGGCTTTACGACACCTCCCTCCAGACCCACACCACTGTGTCTCTATGGCTCCCTTCAGACCCACACCACGGTGTCCCTATCCCTCCAGACCCACACCACGGTGTCCCTATTCCTCTCTCCAGACCCACACAACTGTGTCCCTATCCCTGCCTCCAGACCCACACCAATGTGCCCCAACCATCCCTCAAGACCCACACCACTGTACCCCAACCCTTCCTCCACACCCACACCAATGTGCCCCAACCCTTCCTCCAGACCCACACCACTGTGTCCCTATCCCTCCCTCCAGACCCACATCACTATGTCCCTATCCCTCCCTCCAGACCCAAGCTGAACATGATTTTTAAAGTAATTGTAATTTTCTGCTCCCCGTCTCAATCTGGTGTCTTGTAGGAACGCTCACGGTATCCTGCATAGAATGCTAATTGTATTATCAACAAGCCAAGTGCACACGGATTGCTGCTGCTCTTGCAGCCTGGCAGCCAGTGCCTTCGCAAGTTCCTGCTAAAAAAAAAAGACGAGGGACAAGACGAAGTAGGACGCTCCAGGGTCTTGCATACACGTTCCCGGTATCCCGAAGAAAATCTTGCACCGGCAGCCACAGCCTTCCCGCTGCCCGAATCCCGGCCAGCGCTCACTGAAATGGCTCCGGAACCGCTTCATTGCTCTCAAGAAAGTCACAGTGATGACATAGGAAGTCACGTGAAAAAGAGTGGACGGGCTGTTGCTATGGTCCGTTACTACACTAGTGAGAAATGTTTTAGATAAAATAAATTGTAGTTAACAAACCAATTACTATATTTCAAACTAATGCTTATAAGATTGAAAATATTAGTTCATAGCTCTCAACTCACCCGCTTTAGGCGGGTGTCACCCGCCTTGAAAACAGATGAATCACCCGCCAAGTCCCTCATTCGCCCATTCACTTCTATGGGCCTCTCACCCGCCAAAAAGAAAATCGGGTGTTTTCACCCGCCTTGGTGACAAAAAAGGTTGGGAGCTATGTTAGTTAAATGTGATAAGACTGGCAGGGGAGACAAACAAGACAAACTAAGATACAAAAAAGAAAAGAAGAGGGAGAATGAGATAGCACAATTAGAAGCAAGATTAGTATTTTACACTATGATGCAAAGATATTCCATTTTGCATTACATTTGGGTAGATTTTTACAAGACAAAGCATACATTTTTTTCAATTCTATGGAAAGAGCAAATGGAATTCCACCAAAGATTGTAGGTCAGTTTTTCCAGTTCCAAGCAATAAGATATGATATGTGTATGGCAATTATAACGCGCCTATAAACATTTGTGTTTCAAGGCGTGATACACAAGTGTTTCAAGGCGTGTGTTTCAAGATGAAAGGCAATCTAGACAAAAAAAAAATACAAATCTGTTGAAGAGATAGAAATCATAAAATGAATCACTGAAACACCAATCATCAAATTGCATAATGTTAATGGTACTTGAAATTAAAACATATTTTGCAAACAGTTCCAAATTTGTTCCCAAAAGGAGAAGACAGATTTGCATTTGAATATAGAATGAATGAAATCAGCAGATGAGGCTAGTATTGGACATTTTTGATATCCTGAGTGGTGAAATACAGTAATTGGTTTGTTAATTTATTTGATCAACATCTCTCACTATTGTTGTAACACGTTTTATGAAATCTTCTATGTAATCAACTTATTATTTTTTTTGAATGAATTCTAATATTTAGGAATACTAATAAAAAATATTTCACTCAAAAAAACAGAGGCGCCTGCAATCTTTAAACTGTATGGCCCCTGGGCGTTGGAAATGGAAATGCGTTCCAGAGTAAACACTGAAGAGAGACCAACCGCGCTGACTATGGCTCTCTGGGTTGTGGCTTCAAGTGTTTCATCTATGTCTATTCTGCTTTAGCGTCATACACGTTCGGGCTCTCAGTGACGCATGCTTCTCTCGCGCTCTCTCTCTCCCCGGCAGCTGTGCTGTACATCACGTGACCGAGTCATCCGGGCCTTTGACTTCTTTCACTCTCCCAACATGGCCGCTTCAGGTGAGTCTTGGCTAGCGCTGCGGCGGCGGCCTTGGGCTCTTGCTGGAGCAATTGGTTGAGGGGAGTGTGTACCCGGAGAAACACCCGTGCTTGACGGGCGAGCGCTCCCAGTGCAGGGGATTTGGCAGTTTTGGGTGCTTGTGTCAGGTTCCTGTCTAAACCGAAGGATCAGTGTGCGCGAGCCCGCCCGCCCCTTTCTCTACGCAGACGTAATGTGTGAAGCCAGGACTCTTTAGCACGTGGGGTGGGTGAAGGTAGATGGCTGGTATCAATCATTCCCAGAAGTGTGTGCTGTCATGTATGATAGCCGGAATAATCTCTTATACATAAACCCTTCCCAAGTTAGGAAGGGCTTGGTGGGTCAGCATGACTCTTCCAAGGGGGTAGGTTGCATCTGGCGGCAAGACTCTACTCTTATCATCGAGTACGGTGGCCCTTGACAGGCTGCAGAGCTGGTTATGGTCTCATTTCAGAGCTGTGAGCCCTCTTTCTTCAATGTGTGCTGTACCCTACTGCAGAACTAGCCCCAAGAGGTGGGCGGGGTCTACTTGCAGGACTCTCCTATCTAGTGGTAGGTGGGGCTTGGCTGGAGACTCTTTACCCCATAGTTGGAATCGGGTTGAAATGTTGCACCTCTCTATCCTAAAGATATGGGTGTGGCCTGAAAGCTGTTTGAACTTGTCACGGTCTGATTACAGGACTCTTATCTAGAAGTGGATAGTGCTCACAATATATGCTATTAGGTGGCAGGATTCGAGATGAAAATGTGATTACCAGGATCTACAACTAGCTCCTAGGGCATCATCCAGTAGGCAGGAGCTACTGGCAGGAAACCAAGAGCGAGTGCCCAGCGCACTGCAAATCTAACTGCCACAATAGATACGCATTTTACTTTTTGTACATTATGTATGATTCATTATGTTATAGACGTTTCCTAATTCTTCTTTATTAGCGTTTGCAAATGCTCAAAGTTAATATCACACATACGTTTGCGAGGTGCCAATTAGCCTGGGAGCCAAGTATGTTGGTTTCAAGCTAACTAGGCTCTCCTAAACTAGAAGCGGGCGACACATTGTTTCCAGCTTCCCTCAATTTTTGAACCCTGGTGTACCGTGACGGTACTTGTTTCCTGGCAGAACACTTGTGGGGTACGTGGTATCTTGCAAGAGCTTTCGTTTCTTCTTGGGTGTTGGTCCCCCCCCCTACATTTTTTTTTCTCAATCCCAGTGATAGGCGACCACTCGGCAGGGTTCACTTTCCCCATGCGTTCTATTGGTATTGAAAGTTCTTATGAATGAGGTATTGAATTAAGTTGTCTACCCCATAGGAATAAGCTGGTCAGCTCCGACGACTGATGTTGAGGGGAGGCTGATGGGCTTTAATCACGTTTTTTATTTGTTGCCTCGACTTATATACATGTTTTTGCAACTGCTTAAGTGTGCCCTTTTCTGCTATTGAGGCATCTTTGAATTGCGCTTGAAGTGGGCTAGCGGTGTACAACGTAACAGTATACCTTTTGGAAGAGCTGACATGTTAGCCCTTTAGGATAATATGGTGTTAGTAGAGCGACCAAATCCGAGGAGAGAGGTGGTTCTGGAGTTGTCTGATTGCGAACTTTCACCATCGGAGCTTGTGAGGGCCGAAGCTACCATTGCTGCGAATTGAACATTGCTTGAGGCGTTGCAAGGTGGAAATTTAGTTTTTGCGTTGCTTGTGGCAGTGGAAGGAGGACATGGGTTATTGACTTCACGGGCCATAAAGATATTTTAGTTCAATTGTTTGACTGCCTGGTTGCCAAATGTATAGTGTGCATTATCCTTGAGGCTGAGGACACTACCTTCTGCGTTCTGGAGTCAAAGCCCGGGAAGGGTAGGAGGTATAGGTAGATGCTGTTTACATAATGCGTTCTCAGCAAAAGCTCGCTGTGCTTTAGTTGGATGGGTTATTAGGACTCGCACACTATCTGTATTCAGTTTATCCTGTGAAACCTGAAGTGTGTGTATATATGTATGTATAAATATGTTCGGAACATATAGTTCCTTTTTGCAGTGGCATAGAATAAACAACCAAACTACCAATGGGGGATATAATTAACATTGTTATGACTTTTTGCATACTTTACTGTTCTATAGTTCAGTCTCTGCAAAACAGGAGTTATGTCTGCCAGATCTCCCTAGTTGTGTGAATGATCATCTTAATGACATCCTACATGGCATTTAAGCATTTTCACACGTGCTGTACAAAATTGTATTCAAATGGCACACATCTAGCAGTGGTAACAGTGCAATAATGCCAGTGGACAGTTATATGTACACTTATCAGAAAGATGATGGGAGCGAAAAACATGAGTCACAAAGGTGAGGAGTGGATAGCTAAGGGGAGGGAATTCCAGTACTTAGGGCTAAGCGGGTGAAAGTAACTAAAGCTAGAGGAGGCACAGTATGTTTAGGGACAGAGAAGATGAAGAGGTTGGTTAGGTTAGTAAAGAGACAATTGAGGATAGAGATGGGTGCACGATCATGTAGGCGCTCACACAGACATCCTGTTCAAACAGCGGCATCAATAACGTTGCCATGCGAGCCTCAAGATATGTTTAAACACCCTTCTTCGGTGGATATTGCTTCTGGCATGGCTTCCCACAAGCTTGCATCAGAATGCAGCAACAACCTACAACAAATTCAGTGTAGCTGGGCACATAACGTTATCGCATCTTTCCACCAGATAACACTTCTGCCATCAGAATACAGCGTAGACTGACCATATAGTCTCTTGCACTCACACACTCTCCTTACCTCCCTCAGCACTCGCCCACATGCTTACTCGAGCCCAGCCAGCATACCTAATTGCTTTTCTTGGCCAAATGCGCACACACACATTCTAAGCCATTTCAGAGCATTTCCCTTACTCTGGACTGCGGTCCCACTGGGCGTTCCCACCACAATTCCGTTAAGACCACAGTAATGGGGAAAACGTGCTATATAAATGACTACTATTTCTTATACATAATGTAGAGAAAGTGAAACGGGGGTCTAGATAGCAGAAGAAAAAAAAGGAAATAAAGGAGCAAGCGGGTAGAGAAACAAAAATGGGATAGTTATAAACGAAGTGAAAATGATTAAAGTGAGACCAAGCAGAGACAGATCAGTAGTCCAGACGGGAGAGAATTAAGGGGGTAATAAGTATAGTAGTGTGGAATAAGAGATTAATGGAACTGTCCGTGTTAGTAATGTGAGAGCAGGGTTAAAGATGACACCAAGATTACATGTAGGAATAAGAGGGACGGAGGAAAGACACTGGCTAGCGGCGGCAAGTGGGAGGAAGAGGATGCAGGTAGAAAAATAATTATTCAGTTTTAGTGGGGTTGAAATGCGTGATTACTTGGCTATGGGACAAGTTGAGACAGTGCATGGAAGGTGCCAGAAAAGGAGAATCATCCACATGGAAGTAAAATTGTTGGTTACTGGATTTAATGAGCTAGGGTGGAGGGGTAGTTTAGAATGAAACTAATAAAGGTCTAAGTTCTGAGCCTTGGGAACACCATCGGGAAGAGAGGTCATTAAGAAGAAATTTGACCAGCCCGCGAAACTGAGTAATAACCCCAGCGATAGGAATGAAGCAACCGAAGAACTGTTGCAGAGATGGGGAGGGGGGGGGGGAGAGTAGGATGATCAACTATCAAGCAGACAAAAAAATGCTGTTTTTGTGAGCTTAGTCTTTCTCTCACCCATCACCCTTGCCGCCTTTTCCAACTACTGCAAAATATTTTGTTTGCCCTGTAGATCTGTTTAGGTTTTACAATTTCACTCCCAAGGTTGCTTCCCTTCGTTCTTTTCATCCCCCTTTCTCTACCTTCTGCTCCTCCCACTCCTTTCTCGCTCCTTCCTTACCTTGATGAGGATTTCCTCCTTACTCATGTCTATCCCCTTGTTTTCTACCTTGACTGCCCATATATCTTTCCCTATCTTACTTGACTTATCAACACTTTCTTTCTAACTCTTGCTTCCAATCCTCCTTCATACAGGCCACACATCCATCAAGGTTCAAAAATCCGATTGCAGGAGCTAAAACCAGCTCCTGGGTGTCTTGCATTACCCAGCAGGCAGGAGCTACTGCCGGGGATCCAGGCATGAGTTGTTGCGCTTTGCAAATCTAACTTCCACATGAGATGCAGACTTTACTTTTTGGCCATTATGTATCATCCAATATATTTAAATGTGTCCTAATTCTTTTTTAAAATTTTTTTTTTTAAACATTCTATAGCACATGTTAGTTAGTTAGGCACCAGTTGGCCTTGGTAGCCGTTGGTTTTAAGCTAACCAAGCTCTCCCAGGGTAGAGCAGGAGCTAAATGGCACCCAGCAATTTCAAACCGTACCCATTATGAAAAAAACGTCTTTTGGCCCTTCCCTCCCTGTTAACATCTGCCCCATTTTCCCTTCTACCATATCAACTTCTGTCCCAAATTTATTGAGCGTGTAGTTTACTCCCAGGCCTCATCCTATCTAAATCTCCATGTTTCACCTCTTCTCGTTCTACTGATACAGCCCTTCTTCGTCTAGAACTCTCTTCCTGCCACACCATCTCTTCTGTCTTTATTCTACTGGATCTTTTTCTGCCTCCTTCGACACTGTGGATCATTCTATCCTGTCTTTTTCACCTCACTTTGATTCTCTGGTTCTGTTTGTAAATGATTTCACTGTTCTCTTGCTAATCTTTCTTCTTAGCACATGCCTCCACCCCCATGTCCACTTTCCTATGGTGTTCCACAAGGCCTGTTTTCTATATCGCTTCTTCTTTTGATGCGCATATGCTTTCATATTTTCTGTTGTCTACAGATACATCCATGGTCTCGCTCCTCACCTTATCCTTTACCCGCCCCCACGCTGTAATTTTTTTTTTTTACTCCAAAACCTCCTTGCCCCTCGTCTTGCTTTCTTCTTTCACTCTTCTCCTGCCCAAGCATATGTGCATTTCAAAGCTCACTCTTTCATTTCTTTCCAATAACTGATTCCTATACCGTCCTCCTTACTGTTTGTCACTATTTGATAAAAAATATTCAGCGCTTTGGTAAAGGTGCTTAATAAAAATACAAAAGCCGCAGATGGATTTGGGAGACTAGGTATTGGAGAGCTTCTAGTAACAAGCAGATGGAAGAGTTGGAGACATGTAGAAGAGCAGTTTGTTTATGGGGTGTGCTGGAAGAAAACCAGATTGGAGTAGGGAGGAGGGTACATTCAAGATGAAAGAGACTTGATTATAGATGATCCTTTTGAGAAGTGGAGAGAGATGTGGTGAATGGTTTCCAAGTATAGAAATGATGAGTCAAAAAATATAATATAGGGCACCTGGCTGTGTCCTGATATGCCCAGGGCGGTGATCAGTAACAAAGAAAATCATGATGAGAGATCAAAACAGCAAGAATTTCGGATTAATTTATTTAATCTTAAAATTGTAGCAAGGTGTTCGATATTACTTGATTGCAAAATAACGGACAGATTTGACAGTTGGGGGTAGTACTGCATACCAACCTCTTAAATATTGAGGGTATTTGCCTCATATTCGTGCACAATCTCTAAAAGACAATTTGACATTACAGTATAGATAAGAGTGAGTGCAGCCCACGACTGCTAATGGTCCATGGGTATCATAGAACAAAACACACAAGTGTAGAACAGAAAAGTAGGACAAGGGGTGTTGCAGATTGACACTGTAGTGTTTCGGCCACCTGTAGCTATGGATGGGAGCTAGTTAATGGCGTAGCCTTCTTCAGGATGGGAGTGAGCGGTAACACTGTGTGTGTGGTATCGTCAAAAGAGCAATAAAGCTGCTGCAGTTTCCCTCAGCATTGTGTGATGGAGACTGGTGGAGCGGTGTAGGAAAAACACATTGCTCTGGAAGAGAGAGTGGTGGTTACTCTTAAAGTTCTGCGTCCAAATTGGATTGGCCCGGGTGTGGCGGCGCCCGTGAGTGGCAAATTACATCCAGTTTTGGTTGGCGAGGGTCACCGGATCGGTGTAGTATTCCTCGAGATTCAGTATTTTTTAGACTGTTTGTATTGAAATCCGAGTCCTAACTGTCTTGAAGATTTATGTGCTACAGCATCGCATCTTTTGCATGTCTGTTTTCAATGGAGTGTTTGGTGTGTAACTAGACCATTAGGTCTCTACCTTCGATTATAAATATTTATTGCAACTATGAAGGTGTGTCCTTTATATTGTATGAAGTAGACTATTGGGTTCTCTGAATAGGTAGGATTGACCCTGTTCACATGTGGTTTTTTTGATTATAGAGCCCTCCTGGGCAAAATAGGGTCTCAACTAGGAGCCCTTTACATTATTTTGTCTCGAATGGGACACTTTTCTGGACCATGATTATGGCCCCCTGGATCTCCTAGTTGAACTCTGTGTGAACTGTCTTGCCATAGTTGATCCTGTCAAAGAATTTATTTTCAGCCAGATGCATTTCTTGAAGGTACAAACATGGGTTTGTGTCTATTGAGTTGTATGGTACCCCACTTAATTTTAAATGAAGTTCAAGATATACACACAAATGCTTCCTCAATATCTGTACTCATTGGGCCATTTCATTTCATGGTATCTGAGCGCGATGTTTGTACCAAAGTGAGCATAGCAGGGTTCGACATTGCTGGGAGCTGTGAGCTATTTAGCTCCTAATTTATAGCCAAGGGGAGCCTGTTTAGCTTAAAACAAAGAGCTACCAGGAGCAACTTTTTCCTCCTAGGGCAAGTGGTGCCACACAAACCTAGCTATGTGATATTAACTGAGTATGTTTGGACATTTATATAAATGACAATAAAGAACACACTTAAAGGACATTTAGAGCATATTGGATAATATGAAATGGATAAAAGGTTAGTTTGTGCAGCAAATCCAACGTGGCACAAAATGCATTCTTTACTAGCGCCTGGTTCCCAGAAGTAGCTCCTGCCTAAATGGTTATGCCTGATACCTAGGAGCTGCTTTTTGCTCCTGATCAACAAATCTCAATTTTGATCACTTTATAGTGAGCAGCATATGTGTGCTGAACAACTTGTTTTCCTTTGTGCCCCAACAATTTCCCTCCCACCCCATGCATCCTTGGAGGTCGGTAAGGCTGGGGCCCACTTGCAGGCTGTGAGGAAATCACACCTGGATACTGATCTCTGAACAAACCCACTTAAAAAGCCCAGTCCCCCCCTCCCCCCAACCCTCCATGGAACCACCAAGCATCTGTTGCTCTAACATAAAGCTAGCTTTAACTAATCCTACCGGTAATGGGATCTACCCTAGCACAGTACTGAGTGTAATATGCAGTCATCACTTCGTGCCACCCAGGTGTATGAGCCAACCCATATCCCATCGCCGGGACCATCTGGTGTCCTGTGCCACATCCCTGCCGGTGTATATTCCACAGCCGGGACTCCAACCCAATTTTCATCACGAGGATGACTCTCTCCTGACTGGCAAATTCAGTCTCGTACTTTGGTGTAAGTCCAAGCATTCCCAAGCCTGCTTGGGGTCAGTAAAGAAAATCTTGCGGCTCTTTAAATTAGCAGGGTGATAGAGTGCATATGTGATCTTCGTGGCAAGGAGGCGTTTTTTTTAACTGCATCTAAGGACTGTCTGGCCATCTGTACTGCTTGTTTGAAGTCTCTGAAAATTGCGACCTGGGCGCCATTCATCTCCATCGCACCCTTCCTGCGAGCTGTCTGTAGTATGAAGTCCTCATCTCTGAGCTTAAGGATCTTCGCAATAAGTACCCGTGGGGGAGTTCAGGATGGGGAGGCATGGCCAGGAACCAAAGAGCTCTTTCGACCAAGAAGTTTGACAGACCAGAGGGCCCCACTAGCTCCTTCAACAATCCCTCGGGGAGGGCGACCACTCGGATGTTTCTGCAACGTGATCGACCTATGCCATCCGCTCCTCAAATAGTTTTGTGTGCTTCAATAACCTCAGACAGCTGGGTCTGCACAGTACCACGTGTTTCTTCCACTTAGGAGACCCGTGTCGCCACCTCACCCATAGGCGCCAATGTCGTGTGGAGGTCCTTGCGAAGGAGACCGACATCTATCCCCAGGCCGTCAATCCATCACCTCCATGGACAACTTGGAGTGTGTAATTGCCTGTAGCAGGCAGGTCCTGTGCTGAGGTAAGTCTGGCGGTGACCAGGAGGTCCCCTGACACCCCCCCCCCCGTGGCGGCAGTGCAGCACTCTTTATCCCATTGGGGGCCGAGAGGGAGCAGTGAATTCCTCTTTGATGGCTAGATTTTCATCCATGGCCATATTGACCATTGGGCTGTATAGTAATATGCTTCCCTGATGGGGAGGAGCACCCGGCTTCAGGCAAAACTGCACTGATCCTGGGATGATCAGCAGCGCCAGACTTCCAGCCCGAGTGGCCCAGGCCTCTTCAGTGGCAGAGAGAGAGAGAAGGTTCCATGTGTTTAAAATTGCGGCAAAAATGGCTGTGGACGCAAAATATAGCGGCAAAAAAGGCTGTAGTTTTGCTGCCGCAATCCATGTAAAAGATGCATGGGACACCCCTGCAACACCCGGACCATTTAAGGGAAGCGAAGGACACCCCAATTGCTCTTCAATTGTATAATGGGGTACACCTTTACCGGGTCGTTTTTTGCACAGGCAACATTTTTGCCGCGATTTTATGTGAGAGAGAGCCCCCGCTATTTGGAGACGTGCCTCTGAACTACAGTTTAATTTTGCACCACGTGGGATGTTGGGGAGCCCAAGAGTATCTGCACCAGTAGTGTCCCTGCAGCACCACTTCGACCCTGCAGCACCACTTCACTGTGTCTGGGAGTCAGCACCAGTTACGTAAGTAGTTGCAGCCCAGCCCCTCTCACCTCAAACTGCGAGCCAGGTTACCGTTCCTCAGGACTCCAGCCACAGCACTATATCTCGGTCCCCACTGCTAGTCCTGCCGTATCAAACGGCCTCTACTCCCTATATGCTTCGGTGCCATTCCCAGCTGGGACCTCACTCTTGTCCACCAGTTGCCCCAGGATATCTAATTCCCTATGCCCCTGGTGCTCCAGGCAAGTGGGGCCACCAGCAGCTGCTATAGCTCCACAGCACAGGCTGCAGACGTCTGTTGCCTCACTTTCCAGGCCCCTCAAATCTCTGTCACCCAGGGGGCTGGTGAGTGGCTACAGTATCGAGCTGGGGCAGATCTGTGGAGAAGGACCCCTAATTTCAGGATACTTGTGTGTCAGCACGGAACGGTTGTGAGTGACTTCTACGTTGGTCTGCCATGCTCTAGCTTCCTCCTTCGCTCTTTGAAATGTATGTCAGATCACTCTCCGTAATTTCAGGATTAATTCAAGCACTCTAAACCTTTTTTGAGAGAGTGTTGTGTGTATACATAGTGTCTTGCCATGGAGGAACTTATTTATTAGTGGGAATGCCTCATTTGTGTAAATTCAATCTTTCCCTAACGGGACCTGTGATTTCTGATATATTGAAATTGTATTGCGTTTGTGCAAACACATGCATCGTAAGTTAAGGTGATACTTTTCAGCGCTCAAAATGAAGATTGGATAAGCAGGAGCTAAAAGCAGCTTCTGGGTATCCAGCATTAACCAGTGACCAGGAGCTACTACTGGGGAAAGAGGCGCTAGTATATAGCATTCCGCAAATCTAACTTGCACATAAGATGCAAACTTTTGTCCATTATTTGAACCCATATGCTTTAAATGTTATATAGATCTGTCCTAATATTTATTTGATTTTAATAAAGTCCGCAACAGTGTGTCTTGCATCATTTGGCTTCGGGAGCCAAAAGTAGCCCTTGTTGTCGAGCTTTCAGTCTCTTTGCTAGAAGCAGGAAGTAAATGGCTTCTAGCTCCTCAATTTTTAACCCCATACTTTTCTTTTTTTAGTACAGTTTTTTCAAATGACTGCACTATAGACATGTGAACCTCTTTTGATGTTTGTGCATGGTAAATCGTCTGGTGAATATGTTATGTTAGTTGTGTCCTTCATCTTATGACTCCAAGCTTACACGTGCAAGTTATAGCAGAAACGCGTTCCTTTTGCCTTACTTAACATGTTTGCTCTTCTGGAAAATCTTTTTTTCATATTGTATCGGACGTTTATGCATTTTTGTCGTCCTTGCACTTTCTTTTGGTTCTTAATGATGAGCATAATACTACTGCACCGTGTTTGTTAGCTGGCAAGAAAAAGCTTTAATGTTTTTTGATCTGTCTGTTTTGGAAGTTCCTGACATCCCAAAGACTTGTGATGATAAACTAATGTCCAATAATATGTACGTTTAGTAAATTTGATGTTTGCATGCATGTGCCTAAAGGCTCGCTGGTGTTCATGCATTATAGGGAAATATCCACTATCAAATGAGTGTAGATCATGTTGCTGGCAATTGACAACGAATTATGTGCCTCTTCTTGTAAATGTTCGACAAGTTGGGTGGGAAGTTGTGTCTCATCGCTTAATCTGTATAAAAACCTTTCTTTCATTATGAAAGAATGTGCTATTCAATACCATGGTTGGAAGCTTAATTAGGAATTCATGATTGATTTCAGTATTTTGAAATTCCATTATGGCGATACTTTCTATTTGAGGAATGTTGGTAGAAAGCCTTATTTACAAGTCTTTCACAGTGACAAAGCCTCTAATTTTAGTAGTCTGTGGTTTCTTTTGTCAACCTTTTGACTGTAGAATGTTTTATCAACTGTATTAAAAATAAAAATCATTCTAAATTTGGTGATTACAGAAGTGGCTGTTTTCTCAGTCATGCACTCTGCTTGAAGCGATCTCTCTTTAGGACTGTGGTGACGCTGCCACCAGATTGCTGCTTGGCTGTTTTTAACTTTGTACGTTAAGCTTGTCTAATGTACAAAGAATAGATCAATTGAGGTACCATCGCTATACTACCTACTTTAGCTTCTTTCTTATTGACAATTGTGCTGCTGTCTTAGTGTTTACAGGAAAAGCCTTCTTTTGTGCAAATGTTATGGGCCAGGTGAGAATTTCAAATTGCAGGCATTAGCCAGGTATAAAAACACATGCACCCTCAATTTTACACATAAACAGAGTGCACAATATTTTACTTGCCAAGAATCGAGGATCACTAGCCAATTGGGTAGTGGTGAGTGCAAATGCCGAGTCCTCTTAATCATTCAAATTCAGTTTTTGCACTTGATCTGTTACCTAAAGTACTGGAATAGTTGTAGAACAGTTATGCCAAATGCATTTTGTTGTGCAAATTCTTCAGCTTCATGGGAGTACTTTGAAACATGTTTAAAATTCAAGGTACAAATGTTTGTCGGTTAGGACTGAAATAGTGACACTTGAAGACTGTATAAAGGACCAATTACTTTGTTAAGCCCCATTGACAGATCCTTTTAGATTGCCACTATATGGATATCTGCTTTTGATAAATTGTTTTTTGTTCAATCTTCAAAATACCTGCTCACCTCTGCCCCCCGACACTCTGTAGCCATTTCACTGACATTGATTTTAATTTTCAAAGCATCTAATACATTTGCATTCCTTTTATTGCTAACGGATCCGGGGGACACTTAATCAAAAATATTTCTCAATATTCATGTAACCCCTCTCCCCCATCCCATATGTAATAGACTTGGATTGGTGTTTGCCCAGTGAATGGTTTGGTCAAAATGTTTTATTGTCCCCACGGACGGCCATGTGTTTTTAAGCCTAAGTCGCTCAATTTTATTATTTTTTTTTAATTTTTTCGAAAAATTTCCTATGGACCTTACCCGAGTTTTCGTCCATTAAACGCACGCGAAAACAGGCACCAGGGCGCTGCCATTTTGTGATAATCCTATCACTTGCCCCATCGCCCTGGCTGACCTGCTTTTGCGGCACTAAATCATATCCCCCCTGCCCCTGAGCCTGACATTATCAAAACATGCATTTTCCCCGCTTCTCTCCGTGGCGTTACTGTGCTGCGTAGGCAAACGCGCCCAGTCGTCTTCTACGCGACTTCACACAGAACCCAGAAACCAACATAGATCCACTCACAACACAGCGTGCCACAATTCGGAATATGAAACTGTACTTTAAAATCAAACAGCAATACGGTACATTTGGTAAAGTACATTTATTTGACAATATGAATATTCAGCAATGTGCATATTAAATCGGAATGGAATTTTTTTTTTTTCTTTCTCTCGATCCGGAAAAAGTTTAACGTGAGTCACGCGCTGTTCCTTTATGGTACACAGGGTGTTGGTTTTCGTTAAAAGAAGCACTTTGGACGCATGGTGAACTGCAAGGCTGTTCCATCAATTGGGCACTAGGCCACCGTAAAGGTCGATATGTTGCTTCTAGCCGCTAGTACTGCGTAAGGGCATATGGGCCCTTGGCGATCGTCCCATAAAATAGTCAATGTAGTGCAGTTGTGATTGAAGAAGCCATCGGCTGGGGTCTGGAATAGGTGGCAGTCGCAGTACGGTAGGATGTACCTGTTTAGAAAACATAAAAATTGAAATTAGTCTCACCAGCCGATCTTTATTGCTATTATTCATTTTATTTATTACGGGCGAGCTGAAACTATTTGCTTGCGAGGATAGTGCAATGGAGTATGTTCGGCTCTAAAAGCAATGCAAAAACTAACAAAAGAAATCGAGGGAAACGCAAACTTTGATTTATTTTTTTACCGTTGACCCACTGAGAAACGACTGTCTACATGCGTGTCGAATGGGCACATGCATGCCCATGTGCCCGGTAGAAGACGATCTTACAAATGTTGTACTTGCTCTTCGTTCATTCATTCCGGTATCTTTGCGTAATGCAGTCCGTAAATCCCACTGTGTTCGTGGCAACGATTTTTCATATACTGAACTAACATGAAACTCGGTCTAGTTTCTGAATTTTCAGCCTTATCGTCTCTTACGCTATTGCTCTCCTCCTTCAAATGAAGTCCTTTCGGCATGGTCCCTGTTTTTTGACCTTGAGAGACAATAGAACCTTATACTGCCAGTGCGATTCGCGGGCCTCTTCAGCCCGCAAGCAAAAAAATCAAAGCCGCTGACCTTCACTATGCATGAGCGTACATTCTTACTTTGCAACATCCCGTGTAAAGCCATCTGTGAGAACTTGAATTTTCGACTCCATCTTTGTACTAGGCCTCAATGTGAAAATGCGAACTGGCTTCTCTCCCATCTGCAACGCCTCACTTGGCGCGTTCTAAGGCCCCCAATTTTGTCCTCGTCCACAAGCTTTGCAGCCCTAGAGAACCATAACTATGGAGACATTGACTTTTTGGTGGAAGGTCAGGGAAAGTATAAAGTACCTGAGGAGTTGAGTTGAAAGTGAGTTTATTGTTTTTGTTTTATTTGCAATACACAAGCCTCCCCTCGGTTAACAGTGCGCAGCATTTACATGCGATTGCGAAACTTGGTTACAGCAACAAAAATATATACATACACACAAGGTCAGAGATGACACCTATGTTCGCCACCCAGGATGTTGAATGGAGGGTTTAGAGTTGGCATACTTTGTATGCACACTGTACAGTAACATTATTACAATAACATTATTTTCAAAGACAATCAGATTACAATGATTTATTTAAACCGGGATTTGAACTTCTCAACGAGCTCTGCTTTGGGTGGACATGGCACAGTGGCAATGTTTGGTGGCAATGCATCAATGCTCTGCACAGAAACGCTCAAAATTCCATATCTGTGCTTCTCTAGTACACTAACAATAAGGCCTTTAACAAAGTCGAACTCCATTTCCTCATATACTGGTTTCACCGCCCATTTCTTACTACTTTTTCCAAAGGTCGTAGTGTAGCGAGGCATCCCTACATTTCCCGTAGTCCTAGACTGCTGACGCCCCACATTCTCGTTATGGGCCAAGACCGCTAGTAGAGTCCTATGTTTCATGCCCTGTATGCCGAAATGCAATCGCTTTGGCCTGTACTTTAGGCACATATTGTGGAACACCTCCAAATCTTCTGTGTGACAGAATTCTGTCAGTCCCTTCAAATCTCTTGATAAAGTTTTATCGAAAACAATCTTCTTAATGGATTTGTGTGTAGGTGAAGATGCAATCGACCACTTCTTCCCTGCCTCCTCCGTGGACAAAGGGCCATGTTCACATTGGTGGAAATGTTGGTTTTCTGTCCAGCGGTGAACGTTGGTACAGTGGTGCACCAGTGACCGCCATTTTCAAGTAGGATTTCCACTGACCCTTCACAACTTTTGGAGCTCCACCAAAGAGGGTTGCTGATAGACTGGGACCACTGTGAAAAACTTTCCAAACCTTTTTTCCCTGCAGCCGAGATTTTCTTATTGATTGAGATTGATTTAGCAAGATGCCATACGTCAAATTGATGTTTAATATGTGGGAACTGCTCTCTCATTGACTTGGCAATTGAAACGTATCTGTCCGTGGCTATGAGGTCGATGTGCATTCCGCTCGATTGTAGATATTGCAATGATTTTATAAATCCTGGTTTCTCCATGGCCACTGATGATTTACATGGGGACACCTGCAGGACCACCGAACTCACAATTGTCTTACTATCCATGTCCTGAAAGTGGTAGGTGCAGTATTTGGCAGAAAATCCAGGGCTGTCGCACTGTCCCTCGTCGGCTAGCCTGAATAGTTTCCCTTCGAATGTACTTGCTAGAGACAATTGTTCAATTTTCCAAGCATCACTAATGGCCGGAAACAGATAATTATGTTGGTATCTGTAGTACTGCGTTTTAGAAATGAAATGGAGTCCCACAAACTGAAAGAAAGACTCCCCACTAAAAAGTAAGGCAGCTGCACACAGTAGATTGCCTGCTGGCAGCTTCCCCAGCATCGGTTGTGCGGACTATGAGAACGTATGATTTAATCTACAGGCGGCATGTATTTTGACATTACTGCCTTGTTTTTGACGGGTCGCATGAATCCATGGCTCCCCACATACTTCCCCCTCCAACTGAATGCCCACATTGCAGCATACTTATAATATCCATCAAACAACTGTCGAATACTACGAATTTTCCCTCTTTCATTAGACTGTCATCTGGCGTGAAAGTTGTTTCGGACTGTGCCGTTGAGGACATATCAACAACTTTGAAAGAAATATCGCTGATATCAAGTTCTGATGCGTCGTTGGGTGCTGCTGCTGGTTCATTTCAACATCTGTTATTTCAGCATTGATGGGAGAAAACAACAATGTCGACAGCTTTTTGGGTGGCATTTTTTTGGCGGGTGTAGATTGTGTGAATTGAGGTATCTTCAATACATTCAGTATCTTCTTTTGGTGGTGCGGTCGAACTGTAGCAATGGTCCAATAAAACTTTACTGGATTCTCCTGACACATTCAATTCATGTTCTGGCCATTGGACATGAACATCTCGAGTCTCAACACGCCGCGTCTGAATTAATAGTTCCTCCCTAGTGTAAATGGTCTTGCAAGCAACATCTCTCATTTGGTTCACTGTCTGTGTATGTATAGTGTGTACACCCACGGGTAACTAGAGGAAAGATTGGAAAAGGGATGTTAATTTTAAACACAATATAAAGTATAGTACAATTGACGGGGGAAAAAAACATAATATAGTCCCCAACACAAAACAATTCCTAAAATTAAGAACTGTTTGTAACTAACATTATTTTTGTTTATTTTCTTTGCAACTTACTTGACTCGAACTTCAACATCTGCACGCTGTTGCTCCAATTTGTTTCCGCATGTCTTCCCTTCCTCTTGCGCTGCAACGACTATATTTTCTGGATCCGCATAGACAGCACAGAATGGCAATCCATCGACTCCCCAAAACATAGTACTTTCATTACTATGTATCACAATACTGAAAACATAAAACACACGTGAGGACGAACACACAGGTACATCTCAATAGCTAAACACGAATTAAACATTGTGTAGAACAATCAAACGACAAGTATTCGAGCTCTGATGATCTAGTTTGATGGAACTGTCAGTATCCATACCTCTGGCTCTGCATGGACTGCCATGAATGGTTGTATTAGAGAGGAGGCATCAGCAACTCCCTGAAACAAAGTACTTGCATTAGTATGGCTTTCAATATTGGAAACATAACACACACTTGGGGTCAACGGCACAGGTACATATAAAGAGATAACCACAAATGATTCCTTGTCTAAAAGAATCAAGGAATATCTATCAGATTTCTTTACATCTGCATCACCTACAAGGGATGTTGTAATTGTAGAGGAAGCTCCGTCGTCTCACTGAAACACAGTACTTGCATTAATAGTGAAGAAAGTATAGCAAATGGAATCACGTTATATGATGACGCTCGATGGAGCTGTCAGTATCCATACCTCGTGCTGCCGAAGAATATGTAGGGATGTTGTAAATGTAGTGCGCACTTCTGAAAGCTGTTGCACCGATTCGTATACGCAAGGTCCCGCTTCCACTTACCCTTGAATTACTTGAATGTCGGGCTCTGCATCAAGTGCAGGGGTTGACGCTCCATCAACTGCCTGAAACATAGTACTTGTAAGGATTACAATATTGAAAACATAACGCACACTTGGTCGACGGCACAGGTACATATCAATGGCTAACCACGAATGACACATTGTGTAGAACAATAAAACAACAAGTATTCCAGCTCTGATGATCTAGTTCATAGGTGCACAACATACAGCCCGCGGGCCAGTTGCGGCCCGCCATGCTCTTTTGTCCGGCCCGGAAGACCACAAAGACTTTCCTAATGGAGGGCCGGACAAAACACTGACCCTCATTGGCTCAGCACACACACACACACCACGTCGCTCCTACGAGCCACGTAATGCGTGTGTGCTGCACCAATGGAGGGCCAGCACTACGGCTGGCGTGGTCCATAAGGCTTGATGCCGGAAGGCATTTCAGCCTTGGACCACACCAGCCGTAGTACAATTCCAGCGTTCCAGCTTGCCTGCCTGCCTTCCAGCACGTCTCCGGTAAGTGGTCTGTTTGTGTCGGGTCTGTTTTGCTTTGTTTGTGTGTGTATGTTGCGAGGGGGGGGTGGGGTCGGATGTGTATGAATGTTTGGATTTGAATGTATTTTGTGTGTATGTTGAGATGCGGGGGGGTTGTCGGATGTGTATGAATGTCTGGATTTGAATGTATTTTGTGTGTATGTTGAGATGCGGGGGTGGGAGATGTTGTCGGATGTGTATGAATGTTTTGATTTGAATGTTTTTTGTGTACTGAGTGGGGGTTTGGGTCTGTATGGGTGCTGGTTTGTGTGTGCTGATTTGGGGGGTTTGGAGTTGGGGGTGTGGGGGGTTCGGGTCTGTATGGGTGCTGGTTTGTGTGCTGATTTGGGGGGGTGGGGGTTCGGGTCTGTATGGGTGCATGTTTGTGTGTATGTTTGTGTGTGTGTGCTGAGTTGGGGGGCGAGTGTGTAAATCCCGGGCCAAACCCAAATCGGCATCACCACGTAGATCTGTTCCCATTTAGTGATGCTCTTTGGCATTCACTGCAGTCCCCTAAAGATCATACTCCTAGGTCCAGAATTGTCCCTGGACATAGTATGATAGTAACAAATGTTTGCCCCCCCCACCCCTACTTACTATCCCCTCTCCAGCACTATCTGAAATGTCGTCAGGCCTAGTACGATAAAAGCTTGTTTTGTTCCTCTCCCTCCTTTCTCCTCCCCTCTCCCTCACCTTGTGTAAATCTCCGGTTCTACCAGAAATAAACTATCATAGGCCCAACATCTCTAATGATATGCTGAGTGTCAAGGGTCAGCAGTGGGTGTGGTTTATTTGTACATTCCTAAAGCTTTCAAAATCGGCTGCAGCCTTTTCTAGTATGGTCCTGGATGATGTCTGCTCCTGTAATGTTGCAACTAAACCTCGATCAAGCGTTTGAGACCCATTGAGTGTGGGTAATTGTTACCTTTCTACAACCCCATCAAGCATTGTTCAGGGGGCTAGAAGCACAAGCAGAAACTATTTCTCTGGCGCAATATGGTGGAGCTCCTGTCAGTTTTGCCCTGCCCAGGAAGAAACTGAGATCAGTTTCTTTGTATGTTCACTAAAGTAATTGGTCGTCCTGTGATAATTCCTTTCAAAAGCTCATAATTTGGCAACAGCTTGTGCTTTGAAACGTTTTTTTTTTTTAAAGTATGTCCTCAATTTCCACCTTAATCTCAAACATAGCAGGTTGATATGCTATGCAGCCCGCTATTCCTGAAGTATCCACCAATAAGTGCATGAAAAGGTATGCTGGCAAGGCTATGTTCTTTATCTGATCTTGTTCTTTTGTCGCTTCTAGGATTCTCCATAAAGTATATAATTTGTATATACTCTAGACTTGGACTGTCGTAGTGGGAGCATAACAGTGGATTTCGTATCTTCATCCAAAGATGTCCCTGCCAATGTTTAGTGCAGTAAAAAAAGAAAGATTGACCAGGAGCACCGTCAATTTAAGGATGAGTGGACTGAAGTTTTTTTTCATCGAGTCCAAACCTGATGTGTACTCGTCTCATTTGTCTCGAACGCATAGCAGGAATATAATATCCGCCGCCATTGTGAATCAAAACATTCTCAATATAAGGAATTGCAGGTGGAAGCAAGAATTAAGCTGGGGAGCTAAAAACACAGCTGGCTAAGCAACAGGGTCTTTTTGCCAAGGAAAAAAAAAATCTGAATGTGCCACCTTTGCGAGTTATAAGGCTGCACAGCTTATTGCAAGGTCAGCACGTCCTTTCACAGATGGGGGATTTTGTTAAAGACTGCCTGATGGAGATTTGCGAGACAGTGTGCAAAGAAAAAAAAGATGCTTTTACAAATGTTCCCCTTTCACGTATGAGTATCCAGCGGCGTATTGTAGATATGGCTGACAATTGTTACAGCCAACTGAAAATGCGGTGTAGGGATGTCAAGTTCTTTTCAGCTGCCCTTGATGAGAGCACAGATGCAACTGACACAGCCCAACTCTTAATTTTCATTCGGGGGGTCGATAATCAATGCAAAGTATTTCAGGAACTGGCTTCCATGGTATCTTTGCATGGCAGGACTACTGGTGCTGACATTTTTAATGCCTTTCAAAAAGTAATTGATTTAAATTTGCCATGGGATGCGTTGGTAGGCGTGACGACTGATGGGGCGCCAGCCATGGTTGGGGAGCAAAATAGGTTTATT
Organism: Ambystoma mexicanum; assembly: GCF_040938575.1. Taxonomy (NCBI): domain Eukaryota; kingdom Metazoa; phylum Chordata; class Amphibia; order Caudata; family Ambystomatidae; genus Ambystoma; species Ambystoma mexicanum. Next base: position 234,520,184 of record NC_090926.1, on the reverse strand, counting down.
GGCTGCTTGAAAAGGCACTTGGGCGAGAAGGCTGTCCATTAAAAAAAAATGATCACTGCATCATCCACCAGGAGGCATTATGTGCAAAACATTTGAAATTCACTCAAGTGATGGACTTTGTTGTGAAAACGGTTAATTTTGTCCGTGCACACTCTTTAAATCAGATTCTTTCAGGCGTTTCTAGAAGAGGTAAAGGCGGATTATGGTGATGTCCTATATCACACCGATGTTCGATGGCTTAGTCGTGGCAATGTGCTGAAGCGATTCTTTGCTTTACGGCAAGAAATAAAAGCATTCCTTGATGAAAAGGGAATGGACACTTAGATATTGACTGGGTAGCTGACTTTGCTTTTCTGACTGACGTGACCGGCCATTTCAATTATTTAAATTTAAAGCTGCAAGGAAGCCAAAATCTCATATCGGATCTGTTTAAAGCAGTTTGTGCCTTTGAAATGAAGTTAAGGCTTCTGACAGCCCAACTGGAGAAAGGGATGCTGGCACAGTACCCCACATGTGCAGAGGTTTTCCCCCATGACAAGTATGTAGGGTGTTATCGGCATGTGAAGGTCCTGAAGGAACTGCAAAATGTTTTTGAGAATAGTTTCTCACAATTCAAATCCCAGCAAGCCTCTTTGTGCAGACCCTTTCTCAGCTGATGTTGACAGTGTGCAACCTGAACTGCAACTGGTATTGATTGAACTTCAGTGCTGTAGTGCCCTCAAAAATAAGTACAGAGAGATGCCTTTATTAGTCTTAGATCAGTCTCTGGACACTGCTCAATTCCCCAATCTGTCACGGGAAGCATTAAAGATGGTATCTGTTTGGCAGTACTTACATTTGTGAGCAAGTTTTTTTCACAAATGAAACTACATAAATCCAGCCTAAGGACAAGACTAACTGACCAACATCTCCATGCTATCCTGAGAGTAGGAACAACCTCACTGGAGCCCAAGATCCAGAAACTGACAGCTGAGAAATGCTGCAATGTTTCTCACTGATCAACTGTCTGGTTCACCGTTTCATCCTGTATGATTTGGGGAAATGTATAGTACAAAATGTAAGTTTTAAATACAAATAAAACAGTACACCTCCAAAAAGGTGTTTTTTTTTTTTTACAACTGCCATAGTGTTTGGTTGGGGGTGAGGGGGCCATGGGGCATAGTGTTGGTTGGGGGTGAGGGGACCATGGGGCATTGTTTGGTTGGGGGTAAGGAGGCCCTGGGGCATAGTGTTTGGGGGGTGAGGGGGCCCTGGGGCGTATTGTTTGGTTGGGGGTGAGGGGGCTATGGGGCATTGTTTGGTTGGGGGTGAGGGGGCCATGGGGCATAGTGTTTGGTTGGGGGTGAGGGGGCCATGGGGCGTATTGTTTGGTTGGGGGTGAGGGGGCTATGGGGCATTGTTTGGTTGGGGGTGAGGGACATGGAGCATAGTGTTGCACTCCAAGAGTGAACCCAATAAAAAGCGAAAACAGGCACAGTTAGATGTTCATCTTTGGCTTTTTGAGGAAACCTGACTCAACGAAGGCCATACTCCTCTTGGGCAACCCAAATAGCAAACTAGCAGATAACGGCATGTCCAGTCTAGGGTCAATAAAATATATATGTTAATTAAACAGGCGAGATACGATAACTAAATAGAAATAAATTATAACAATGGAAAATGTGTTGTACAAAATGTAAGTTTGAAATGCAAATAAAAATCGTTACCCCTCAAAAACTTTCTTTTTCCATGTGTTTAGTACAAATTGGGGTTTAAAAAGCCTACTGCCCCGCCCACATTTACTTTTCTGCCCACTATAGCCCTCATGTAAGGTACTTTCGGCCCTCTTGTCAAAATCAGTTGTGCACCCCTGATCTAGTTCAATGGAGCTGCCAGTATCCATACCTCGTGCTGCTGAAGAACATCTCGCGATGTTGTCAATGTGGTGGACGCTTCAGCATCTCCCTGAAAGACCGTACTTGCATTACTATGGATAACACTAATTATAACTGAAAACAAACACCAGAGGACGATAACTAAGGTGTATATCAATTGGAAAGGAATAACCAAACATTCGGTAAAATAATTACACGATACAATAAAAATATTACTTGACATGCATAAAACAAGTCTATAGCGGAATAGCCAAGTAACATTACCTGATATGCGCTGAAAGTGGTTGATAACTGTGAGCACGTCACGGATGCAGTATGTTCTTGCTTCAGATTCAAGGGATAGTCAAGCAGTTGTAAAGGTAAATTATTGATTGATAATGAAATGCCAATATTAAAAATTGCCATGTAAGGAGACAGAATACTTGAGAGTAATGCTATTGAAAATGCGCAATATAGCACAGTTCCCTGTGCCCATATATAGATTTCGTTTGTGGGTTATGAAATCGAAAAAGAATATATTGATAAATGTCATTATTCAAAAAGCTATACACTCATATCTAAGTCGAAAGTATTACAAGGGGCACAACACCTAAAATATCAATGAATCCATTTGGCTACCTACACACTACCGCAAGGCCTAAAGCTAAATCCGGACACTTGACTCACCAGTGGCGGAATGTGGACGAATAGAGTGGGAATAGCGTTCACAAGCAATTTCGTATCGTTCGCTGTTTATTCTTCTTTGTTACCCCAAGATGTTGTGTTCATGTTCGAGGAAAAGTGCCGGCTGCAGATGCGGTATCGACCACCCCTCTTGTCCTCGAAGACTTGGACTCTACTTTCCAGCTCATCCAGTGGGTATCCGCAATGTCTGACCCATTCTCTTATTCGATCAACAGTTTTCGGCAAAAATGCATTGTAGTGCCTTCAGATTTGGCATGGGTCTTCGAAGGGCAACCGCTAATCGAACAGGCAGGCATTGTTGAAAATTCTGAAAAGTAAATATCGACATTATTATACAATCTTGATGAATAAAAATGTGATACAAAAGTAAATGAATCATACAATGTTCAATGCAAGGTTTGTTTTGGTCACAGGAACTATACCAGTTGATCATGTGTGGCTTAGTATTTGCATAAATTGCAGAAATGTATAAATGATGTGACTAAACTCTGAACATGTGACTCATCCCTAGGATGTTCTGTCTTGCACGAGAAGGAAACAAGCTTACATAATAGACTGGACTCCCGAAGGATGCAATTCGATGACCATTGACACAGATGAAAATAAATAGATCTATTGATAGCATAACAATGGAAACTCAAGTCCATATCAATGAGACCAATGAACATAGCACTATTGAGTACTCTACTTGCAAATAGATAGAAATTTAAAAATCAACGAAATATGACTAGGATACATGGCCCTACCTTGACTAACAAACAGTTGGATTCAGCAAGCAGAGCAGTATGTTGCAGGAGAACAGGTAGATGGCCACAGGTAGCACACTGACTAGATTGCTCGAAGCGGTCACAGAAGTTCACAGATAGCACGCCGACAAGCAGATTAGCATCGATCTCGGTGGTTCTCAGGTAGCACGTTCAGGAGTTGACATGCAAAGCACAAAGATATTCTCATGAGACATCAAGTGGTTTATAAAGTATTACAAACAGGGGTGTGTTTGTGAATGAATGACGTGTGTATGTCCTGGTATTATGTGGTTTGCCGGGGGCTGGCCAGCGTGGGGGAGGGGCGTCCAGGCCTGACACACAGGGTCTGAGGAGGCCATGTGAGCGATGGGCCCTTGGCGTGGGATACATTTTGAAGTGTAAATGCTGTTTGGCACCTTGGCCGTTTGCGCCCCTGACAGCGCGCATCCACTGGACTTGTTATGGACTTTTTTTTGTTGTTAAACTAACCACTTTTTTATACTTTATATAGTTCTACTTTGCCTTAGATAGGGGAGGGGGTGGATGGATGGGCCGGTGGGCGTGCAGACAAGGCACAGGAAGACTGCTGAATGGGGAGACACTTGATTCATTTAAAAAAATTGAAACAACTGTTGTTAAAATATATGTGGTGTTTTATTTTGTTTCTTTTTTTGATGGCACAAAAATACAAAACTTTACACATTGTACAGGTCAGGTTGCAGCACAGCGAGGGGAAATCCCCTGTACTGACCGCTGTCACTCGGGAAAGTTTCTCTTATGGCACGAACGGCACAGGCGGGTATTACTCTTCGAATGCGGTGTCCAAGCCTCCCGTGAAGCCACCATGTAAAAGAACGATAGGCCACCAGCCGGTACCACCTGTGAAAAATAATGATACAAACTGTTTTTAAATGACCAAGATAAGTTGATTAAACGTTTGTTGTCAATGACAATTCTTGTAACTATGGCATTCTGCTCGGACAAATGCTATCTAGACACTGCACACTATTGAATGACTTTCGTGTTACAATATGTAGATGTAATTTTGGATGTAGGAGACAACCATGAAATAGTAGTGGCATCGTAAGCAGATTATACTTACTCGGATTATGAGGACGAACAGTTGCGCGAAGTTCTTGCATAAGCACCATCATTATCCTCAACACGGACCGTGTGAGGCAGGCTGCCCTGAAGTCTGGCAGCTCGGTGATGCATTGCGGTCGTGGCTCGCCTTCCGAAATGTAGGCCACGCATCCCAGGTTTTCACAGCAGCAGCAGTTCTCCTCCTCGGTTGGCATTAGCTCGCACCGATTGCATGTGCACCAGGTGGGAACACTTTCCATGCGACTAGGTCCAGTGTCTTCATCCGTTGATTCATCCTGCCAACTGCCGTCCGAAGCCCCATCGTTTTCGCATGTTTCCCTTTCCAGTAGTAGTTCCTCTGTATACTCTGCCTCGTACATGTAGGGCATTATTGTAGCCATATTGTGGTAAACAAACTTAAATATTTTATAGCGGAGGTACAGGTGTTCACACGGGCTACAAGCGGCAAAGGTTGCTTACCAGAGCACAGAAACAAGTCACAGAATACTCAAAGTAACACAGAGGAATGGAATCGAAAATCTGCTGCTGTGTGTTAAACGGTCCATTTATACTTATTGAGGAGAGAGGCGTCTTGCCATTTCCATGGCGACACGTCATTAGCTGAAGCGCAGCGATTGTTGACACGAGATGTGCTTTGGCGTTGTGAAATGGGCGGTACGCATCTGCTGATGACAGGCTCAGAGGCGGGGGATATGATTTAGTGCCGCAAAAGCAGGTCAGCCAGGGCGATGGGGCAAGTGATGGGATTATCACAAAATGGCAGCACCCTGGTGCCTGTTTTCATGTGCGTTTAATGGACGAAAACTTGGGTAAAATCGAACGACTTAGGCTTAAAAACACATGGCCGGCCCGTAGGGACAATAAAACATTTTGACCGAACCATTCCTTTAACTAGCGATTTAAATGACAAGAGGCTGCCTGGGACATAGGTTTAAACTTTTAGGTCTGTTGTTCCTGTGCTAGGCATTTTGTTTTCTAAAATTGATTAACAGATTGGTAGTCAAAGGTTTTGTGATTAGCAATTTTACCTATATTTTTAACCAAAGTTATTAGTACCCAAGAGAGAAAATGAGCAGTAATGCAGTGGCTTAACACCATAAGGAGATGTAGGTTTACCTATGTGAAAAGAGACAAAAAAGAAACATGAAGTATAAGGCTCTGACTGTTTTCTGTGCAAAGCTTGGTTAAGCTGCATGCAGTCTGTGTGGTACAGGACAGTGTCCTCGTATATTTTATGCTTGCTTTGTGTGAGAAGTTTCGAAACGTTAATGATTAAAATGTTCATAATGCTAGTGGAAAGTCGGAGCTGAGTCCAAGTACAGAGTATGTTGTTGCAGCAGGCCAAGATATTGCCACCTTGAGGTTGACATGGTGGGCCTTATTGATGCAGGCGGGGTTGGTAACTTCTATCCAGCCTGAGCCAGCTAGGCTCGGGTGCAGTGTTTCAGTCCAGCCCACCCCTGCAATTGGTATTTATCGCTATTGGTAGGCACCATAGGTGCTAATCCTTTACGGGAAGAAGGCATGCATGAATCGTGCAACGCCTCGCCTTCAAAACTACAAATATGTCCACGTTAGGAAATATTTTCCTGGGCCGATGGTGGTCCAAGCGGTGTTCAGGTGAGTCAGGCAGGAGGTGTGGGCTAGGTGAATCTCGTTGGTTGTCCAGGTGAGCGACGCCACCAAGACCAAGATTCGTGCCGTGGACTAGACGGCATGTGGTTACTTGAGGATGCTACCTGCTCTGCCAGTCTCTTGATAAGTTCAAAACCCTCTGGATTGCCACACAGCCTTCTGGGGCTACTTTTAGAGGTTGTGTGTACGCAGGGACAAGCTAAATTCTGAAGATCATGAACTTGGTAAATTGAAGGGGCAGTTCAATAATTAAACAAATATGTCAACATTATGGTGGATGATTCACCCTGGGGTAAACATTCAAGTTGCAAGCTACTAGCTAGCCATAGTCAGTCACATCCTCAATCCTGCAGAGCGCCTGTAGACTGCTCTTGGGTGGTATTGATGCACAGTATAAATCAACATAACATCCATACAGCACCTGATTTCTTAATCACCTGGCGTCCATTATCACTAGCCCCAATGCAGGGTTTGAAAATTGAGGGGAGTCATTTAGCACCTGCCTGTAGCCTAGAACAGCCTGGTTAGCTTGACATCAATGGCTACCATTAACTACTTTTGCCTCCCCAAGCCAACTGATGCGGATCAAACATAACTATGTAAATTTAACTTTGCGCAATTGGGATTATCTATGAATAAACGTTGGGACAAATCTATACAACAAGCATATGTTGTCAAACATGGTCATAATTATACGTTGGCATTACGCAAATGTCATTTGTGCATAAGATGCAATGTTCTAGCTCAATTTTCCCCAGTGTTAGCTCCTGGTCCTTGGGTAATGCTGGACCAGGGAGGTTGTCTCGGGAGGATAGCTCAGGGGCAACGCGCTCTCTTTGGAAGCAAGACGCAACAACGCTGGTTCGGTCCCCGGTTCCGTGCTACCTCTGGGTGTTGAACGCGTTCTAATAACCAATTATATATTATACCCAGGAACTGCCTTGGCTCCTGCTTATTCAATCTTAATTTCAATCGCTGAAATGGCTAGTGGCGAGTTCACATTTTGCACCCTGATCCACCTATTGGGTGCCTTTTCAACTATTTTTAGTACAGCATTCATTCATGGATTCATGCTGCATATGTAAATAAGTGTCTGGCCCTATAGAATAACTAACTGCACATTTTTAATAATTTGGGAGTAAGAAATAATCTCTTGAGGTTGTAAGTGGGTTGTTTAAGAGAGGCACTGTATTGTGTGATCAGTAGGTTAGTACCCAGCTGCCCTTTTAATCAGTCGTGGAGATATTGACAGTAGGTGTGAGAACACTTCTGGGTATTGTCATCGTATAGGGTGCCCATATCGGGGACTCAGCCATTGCCCTTGGATCTCCTGAATTCTTCAGATGACCTGGAAACTGCTAGTTGGTCAAGCTCAAGCATGCACCATATTTGCCTACTGGATGACTACAGGCAGCCTTACAGATAAGGGGTTTTATCTGCCCCTTTTTACTACCCCTCCCCAACCCCCCCAAATGCAAATGCTCCCAAAAAATAAAAATGAGTAAACATACTCTCAACCAAAAAGCTGCCCGATTGCAAGAAGTAAACCTGTATCTTTTTAATGTGCATGAACTAGGTGCAGATAAATGCTTATTTAAAAAAAAAACCTTGTTTTTCAGTGAAATGCATTTTTACTCGTTTATAAAATACTTGTTTATGTGGGAAAAGAAATGATATTTTTTTATCACGAATACAAAAAAAGCCAAACAATTAACAGAAAAAAACACAAAGCAAATATTTCATGAATTTTCTTTCCTCCATACTTTAAACCTTACACTGATAAATCAAAACCTAACCAATCCTTGGGTGTTCTATTTTATTACTCTTTCCCCCCCCCACACCTCACTATGCTATGAAACCTAAACTACCCAGCAGTTTCCATCGTTAAAAATACTTCACGTCCCGAGGATAGTGTCTGCCAGAATTCCTTCCATTTTAATCCCCCCCCCCCCCCCATGTCAACAAAAAGTCTCCAGTATTTATCCCTTACCAGCTCCACTGCCTTACAGGATAACATGCCTCAATGTCTGCCGTAAGACTTCACTGCACAGGGGCAGACCTCCAGATAAGGTGCATATGAGGCCTTCTTACGCACAGAAGTCTTGTCAGTACATCCTTTTTAATTCTTCCTTATGTACCACTTACACAGGCTGTTTATGGCAGCACCCCCATAAATCATGGAGTGAAGTGGTGACCGCGTGGCCAGCAGCAGCTTGTAAATCCACTCTTTATTTTAGCAATCCACACAGTTCCTCGAAAGTAGCCACTGGGACGAGTCCTGGTCCGTTTCTTTTTTTTTAACACTCTCCTCTGTTAATGTTCTATCAAGCTAATACCTGCTGAGTAATTACAATGGAATCTGTGTTTTGTTCACTTTTAACTGCTTCCATATTGTAGGTTAGTGTTATTAAAGCATTTTGAATCTTGAACATCACGTTGCTTTAGGCACATGTTGTATTGTGTAAAATGAAAATTGTCTTTAACAAGGGCTGCATTTCTGCTTCATTTTCCTGTTTTAATCCTGTTGCAGCAGCATGGGCATTTCATACTTGGTTTTCTTTTAATCACAGAAGCACATCCATTGAATTTAAGGGCTTGGGGTTCTTGAAGTTTTAGGAGAGCATCCCAACAAGCAGTTGTTTGCCATTTGTGAGAATGAAAAGTTTTTGGTGTTTTTATATGAAGTTTATTTTTTTTTGTCTTCAAGTTGTATGTGTTTGCGTGCATGAAAGGGCACTGTATGTAGTTTGATTTCTTAGAGAGCAAGGAACAGCTAGGCATGTGATCAGATCTTTACTTGAACTCCCTTTCTGGCCACCCAACGTAAGCAGGTATAATGGATACAGGTAGAAGCAGTTGTGTATATATTTTAGTGGCATAGATTATATTGTTGCCTCTCAACAGGACTGCTATATATTCAGGCAAAATAATCTAATTATCAGCAGAGCTGCTATAGGAATGTCGGGGCTCAATGTCAATTTTTCACAGCAGGGCTGATCGTATCATGTCCACACTTAGCAGGACTGCTGTGTTTTGGGACAGTGCCTGCATTTCTTAACGGGGCTGCTGTAATGACACAACACCATATGTTGGCATTTTAAGCAGAGAGCTAAAGAACTGAACAATAACGGTGGCTGAGCTCTTGCCACCTTTCTTCTGAGCTGGTGTGATGCACAGTGTGAAAAGATGGCATTGTTATATACTTCAATCCCCTTTTTGACAAGCCAGTTATGTCAGGCAAACCTCACATGGAACTGCCAGTGCCCTAACCCTATGTGCCTTTCAGAGTCAACAGACTGTTGGGAAAGGTAGCTCAGTGGATCAATAACCGTGCTGCAGAGATCATTGTGTAACCTGTTGATAGGTGAGTTAATGCGTCTGCATCAGAGGTATGTGTTTAAGATGCCTTTTGCCAATTGAAGGTAACGTTCAATTGTAACAAAACTGACACAGCTTTCGACTCATCAAAAGGACTTCAAAATATTCAGTGATTTAGAACACACACTTAATCGGGGATGCTATACCAGTAATGGCTCAAAAGTAGAAAGCACACATCCCATGATGGCTTCTACACTAATTTCTCTGGCACATGCCATCAGGGTTGCTATACCTGTAATGGCTCAGAAAATCACACCCCACAAGGGCTGCTATACTTGAAATGGCAGATGGTGCTGGTTAATCATCCGCATTTTCAGCAAGTGCAGCATTTGGTGAGACAAACCTCTAACTCTATAATTCTCAGCCTAATGGCCAAAAGAAGGTTTGCACACATCTATAAAGGGCAACCAATAGTACAGCTGTATTAGAAATGTAAATAGAAAAGGCTTTTTTCAGCATTTTGGATATTTATTGGTGCTGTCAAAATACAAACGGAAAAACGGGAGAAGAACAACTCTGAACCTATGCAATACAGGAGAACAAATTTGGGGGTGAGGAGACAGAACATACTAGACAATAAAAGCAGGAATTCATTCTAGCAACAGGAAGAGACCAATGAGCTGCATGAGAAGGCAATAAAGAAAGAGAGAAGGGAAACGGGAATAAATAATAGGACACACAATTCGAGTGGGGGATAGAGGCAGAGCAAAAGACATTTAGATCTAAAATAAGAAAATGCATATCAACAGCAGGCGCGGAGAGCTGGAAATGGAAAAGCAAGACTAGAGAAAGGCAGGCCAATAACACAAGAGGTGTGCAAGAAAGATAATCAAAAGGAGTAGCAACCACAACAGAAAATGAAAAAGATATAGCCAACGTAATGACATGAGAGGAAAGAGCAGTTATATCAACCAATACATCAAGATATAGGAGGGGAAACGGCAATAATAGAATGAAGATATGGGGAAAGACAGAATAACGGAGCAACAGACTGAAAAATGTGGCAGAGCATCAGAAAGTGGGAGACTGGGGATACCAAGTAGCAAAGGAAACGAGAGATGGAGAAAAAACATGAGTGGCTGTCAAGCAGGTAGTCCCAAGCAGCAACGGTAGGCCTGAGAGGTAGAGAAGTGATGCTGCCCAGGGAGGATAGCTCAGCAGCAACGTGCTTGCCTTGGAAACAAGACGAAGCAACACAGGTTTGATCCATGTAGTTTTTAACTTACTCACTTTATGCGAAGCAAAGGCATGGCCACTAAGGACCTCCATTTTAAATCTGCCAAATAAAGGTTGAAGAGGTAGGGGGCCAGAATGCACCCCTGCTTCACTCACCTTTCTGTATTCATTTGATTTGCTACGTGGCCCTATTCATCTTAGTCTTATGGATGCATTTTGGTGCAGATGTATTACAACGGACAGGAGCGTCTCTGGGAAACCCGATTGTCTCAATTTACTCCAGAGGCGGCCCCCTATCAACCGTGTTGAAAGCCTTGGAATGAAAGCCTTGGAAAGATCAATGAATGCTCTGCATACCTCGGAAGCATTCTTCCTTTTCCTCTCCTTCCCCCAGAAGCTCACTGTCTCTAGAGCTCTGGTTATCTGTAGGCTGGACTGCTGCAACAGCCTCTTTCTAAATCTGCCTGTTTCCACTCTCCGCCCTCTGCAACTCATCCAAAAAGACTGCACTACTTGTCCTTGGTCTCAAGCCCAGGGATTGTATCTCTCCAGCACTGAAATCTCTGCATTGGCTTCCAGTGGCTGCAAGGATTAAGTTCAAGACCCTCTGCATTGTCGACGAGGCCTTCTGGGCCCTGGGTCCTCAATACCTCCAACTCCCTTCTTTTTTGTTTTCATTAAATACATTCCTACTCAAGCTCTTCCCTCCTCCACCTTCCTTGGGGTCAGTCGCTTCTCCAAGCACCGAGTTGGTGGTAGGTCTTTCTTCGGCTGGGGCCTCCCTCTGGAACAGCCTCCCTGCCTCTCTGAAACTTGAGGAGAACCATCTCCAGTTCCGGAAACAACTCAAGACTTTCCTCGTTTCTTCTGCCTTCTCTCTTTCTCTCCCCTGCTAATTTCCTGTCTGATACTGCACTGGTCATCTGAATACCTTCTGATTTGAGCCCAGGTGCCTGCCCAGCTGCACACCTGCACTGCCTCCTGGCAACCTTTGCACTTGGATGTGTATCTGTAACCCTACAGTCCCCCCTATCTGCACTTTTGGACACCTGCTGTCTGCACTTACCTTTGCACCTGCCACCTGCTGGCCGTATTGCTTGTTATTGTTTTGATCCCATGTACAGCACTGCCCCTCTCCCCTTTGCCCAGGCACATTTTCCCTCCCCTGCACTTGCGCCATCTCAATGTCACTTGGCCTAGTAAGATTGTTGTCTGTCCTCACTCTGTTTTCCCCCTCCCTTGTCTCGTCGCGCCTTGAAACACTTGTGTATAGGCACGATATATAAATGCCACATCGTATATGTTCACCATGCCTTTGATTACTTTAAGAAACGTTTCGACCTGGCCCAATTCTTATACTTTGAGGTAAGGTTCTTTTTTATTAGGACCCCCTACTAAGTCCTTGAATGGAACTTCTCTAGTACCTTTTCTTATGCCGTGTGTGTGTGTAGGTTGAAAGTATATTTATGATGCTGATTATTTTTAATCTTAATATGTTGGGGCATATCTTTTTTTTCCAGATAAAATCCCAAAAGAGGTGCGGGGCACACACCTTACCAAGCTCATTAGCCTGCCTGTTCCGTGTTGATTCCACTTTTTACTCAGCCTTACTTAGTCCATCCCCCTTGAATTTAGAAAGGCGCCGCCTCTCTTACTAACCACTAATGCTTTCTTTAAACCTTGCTTGTTACTTCCAGACCAAAACAAGCTCTCAGCATATTATGATAGCTATTACTAGTAGATTTGATTTTCATAAAATGATAGCGATCCAACATCTCTCTGGATAAGATCAGGTAGTCCTTGATGGATGTCGACTTCCCATTTTTCTATGTTGGTGTTTGTTGTATATCCCCTTAATATTCCCATTTGCAAGCAACAGATCCCAGTCCCTAAAGTACTCCATCCAACTTTTCACATTTTTCCGAGAGATCGAATCCTTGTCTACTAGGTAATTTTGTATGAGACAATAAGAATTTATATCTCGTGTCATTAAAATTCCCATGTGCTCTCTTCCCATCGCGGACTCTAGCAATATTTCAGACAGGTTTTCAAGAAAAGTTGACCAGTTGGAACAGGCAGGCTTTCTATATAGATTTACATTCAAAAGAAGCTTCTTCACCCCCTCGGACACATTCCTTGGTTATTTTCTGACCTTAATACTATGTTAGTTGTGCTTGAATTACGTGAGCTATTAAAAGCCCCCCCCCAAACCCCCCCTTCCTCCGATGGTTACCCCTCCCATTGAGAACATTCTGATTCGGAATAGTAAACCCAACTGTTTCCAAACTAGAAGTAAGCCAGGTTTCTTGTAGCTGTATCAAATCATAATTGCCGAATATGTAACTTCTACTGATGGTATTCGTGAAGCTTCTATAACCCTGCGTGTGCCAGCTCAACATCCATAAATCTGTTCACTACAGCAATATTTCATTCTTCACAAGTTTTTGAAAGACTTGTAATCATCTCAGGTAACAATGACCACACTTTGTTCTTACTGTCAGTAGGGTCCCCCAGTCAATTTACTGTCCCTTTCTCTGAAATCTTTCTTTAGGCCTTGCTGCTTTCCCATTACTTTTACTTTTTTCCTATTCACACCAATACCACTTGCGCACTTTTTTAAAAAAACATTTTCTATCCTCCCCTATACCACCCGAACATTGCCCTCTGGCTTAGTCTCCAATGTCATAATCCAAAATCAAGAAATTATTCCTAGTTTCTATTAACGCCTCATCCCCAACCTAGTCTTGAAGCCCACTTCTGCAATGTTAGTGATGCTATCAAATGGGAAGTGGACATAATCAATGTCTTGAGATGATGGGAGGTATAAATCCAGGATTTCCTTTGTGATCTGCGTTCCTGTTCAGTATCCCAGAGCCGCCGTCAGTAGTCAGTTGTTCGATCCAAACCTACGGGGCGGCAAATGGCTTTACTGTTTTTTCTGAAATTCAGATTTATATCCGCCTGAAATCTTAACGTCTTTCACTGTGAGTTCCCGCAGTTGAATCGACCCTGCGATGCTGTTGATTGTATGGGCGTATTATCCCTAATCTAGTTTAAGACGCAAGAATCCAGCATGCTGAAGTCTTCGGTTTACATTTGCATTGAAGGCACTGTTTTTGGCCCCCACCTCTCTATTTTTATTTTTTTAGAGCTTTTTCTTAATCTGATCTGTATTCTCAAAGTATTTCATCAGACTCATCTAGGTCTACTATTATCGTTTGGCAGATAGTCAGTGGTGGTTTTCCTTGAGCACGTTGCTTAATAAAGCAAAACCAGATTTCGCTGGAGGATCTAGGCATTTGTGATAAAACGTGAGCGATTTTTCCATGTTCTAATCGCCTTTAGTGATGATCGCCCCAGTTCCATTCGTAGGGCTTGTATTGGAGTACCTGAAGGAATTCGCAACACTCTTTTCCAAAAGAGCCCCTTAATGACAGCCCCGCTCTCAGATTTGAATGTGAAAACTGTCTCTGCGCCATAAGTAAGCATAGGCACGACTTTAAGTCTATAGAAAATCTATCAACGGTTTAAGGGAGAACTCGCAATAGTGTTTCAGTAAGATTCTGCCTGGGCTGGCAAGATTTATAGCTTTTGATAAAGCGGTTTATTAATCTTAGCAAGATTGATAAACCGAGACTTGATTTACTATCATTGAGACATACGCCAAGGTAAATAAAGGCTGCTAATTGCAATATCCTTTCTCCATTTATGTGCCATGTATTAGATCTTTTTCCTTTTTAAACTTTCTTAATCGATCACCAAAGACCGTCATTGTGGATTTAGTTGATTGATTTTAAGTCCATTTACTTGAGCATAAGCTTGCAGGCTATTCAGTTGCCATTGTAGCCCTACTGGTGTTTGGTCCAGCAGGACTACGTCGTCGGTATAGCAGGCAGCTTATTTCAGTCTCCCCAATTTTGGGTACGAAACTCTGCGTGTTGAACGCTTGTGCAACATCGGAGGTGAAAAGATTAAATAAGTCTGCTGCCAAAGGCCAACCCTGTTTGAGGCCTTTGTTGCAATAGGTTTGGTTAGCAGGCCCTGATGATTGATGCAAATCTGTATTGAAGTATTTGAATAGCATGACAAATTGCATTTGGACAGCCCCACTGTTTTAATTTGTACCACAGTTTAGGTCTATTAACTGAGTCAAATGCTTCAGTGAGGTCCATGAATGCTGCAAAGATTTTTTTTTGTCTTTGCATCATTCAGCTTGAGACTTTAGGATGTTAATGATGAAAAGATTTAAAGAAGTGCTGATGTCTTTAACAAAGCTACTTTACCACGGATCACAATGGCCAGCTTCCAAGCTCCATTTGCCCAGTTGTTTTACTACAAAAGAAGCAAACATCTTGCCAACCACGTTCAGTAAGTTGATTTGCCTGTAATTGGATGGTATATTTCTTGGGCCTTTTTTCCAAAATTGGAATTATAATTGCTGCTTTCCGTGACATTGGAATTTCCTGGTTTCTGGTTACCTGTGAGAATAGCAGCAATATATTTTCAGTCCATTGGTCAGGATGATGTTTGAGGTGGACATTCGTGAGGCCGTCGGGTCCGGGTGCTCTAGATCTAGTCAATTTATTTGTTGCTATTCTTATTGAGTTGACATTTATTTTAAATATGTTCCAAGGTGATCGATCTTTTTTCTGATCAGCTGACAAAATCTAAGTTGGATCATAGAATTTCGAGAAATGCTCGATCCAGTTTGTGGCTGTAATTGAGTTTGATCTCCTCGCATCTTGGGGGTAGTGGGTGGAGGTATCTAGATTATTAATTGGCAACCAAATTTGTGCAACATTTTTTTGATTTAATGTACAACATTCCTTCAGCATCATATTGAGTGGTCAGTCTATAATGAGCTTTTCGCCAATTAAGATATTTTTGCTTAATTTTGGTTAACACATGGTTGTCGAATGGCAAGCTCTTTGTTGTTCCAAGCACAAAGTTCCCTGTTCATTTATTTTATTTTTTTACTCTGCAAGTGTAGTTAAAGAACCAATCTTGCTTTTGTGCAACTTCCTTGGTGGTTTAGAACAATTTCAGTGGTGCTTTAAATTGCATCGTGTTACTGGACATGAATTGGGGAGGGGGTTAATTTGATCGCCTGAACGTTGGTATATAATTGAGTTAACTGTGCAGATGTCAATTGCTTCCTGGCATTACTTCTATTTGAGCATTGTGTTGATTCAGTGTGCATTCAGTTTGGCAATGCCAGGTCATCTCCAAGAGTTTATGATCACTTAGAAGTTTTTCGATTACTTGCGTCAAAGTCGAGAATCTTATGTTCTCTGAAGTACAAATGTAATCCAAGATTTGGTTGCATTTCTTTCCCCTCAATGTTAATGCCCCTCGTTTGTCGCTAGAGGGATGGTCTGTAAGAAGACAGATGTTTCTTTGTAACATTGCTCTTCTCCAGGTCATGCCGGGCTTATAGTTAAAGGATCGCTGTCCGTATCATAGCCATCGACATTCCAGCAGATGGCATTTAAATCTCCACAGATGACAATATGTGGGTTTTCAAATTGATCTCCAAATTTGTCCAGATACGATGTTACTTTATCCAGGAAGTCATTCAAAGATTTTTATTTATCGGCTGATCAGTGGTTTTCAAGGAAATATTTCCTGCAACCCACTAAATGTGAGTTTACATTGTTTATTTCTAATAGCTCAAACTGTAACGTGTTTTTGATGGCAATGAGCAGGCCCGATGTTGGTCTGCCATGGGGGCCTTTCGCAGCTGGATTCAGAAATAGAGTATCCGTCAATGGTTGGAGATTGTAGCCAAGTTTCTTGTAGGCAGATGATATCTTTAGGTACACCCACCACACTATTTGTGGTCAGATGTGTAAAGCCTCTTGTAGTCCAGCTGGCCACTTTCAGGGAGCAATTGATGTTGGATTGTAAATTCTATGCATTTTTCATTTTGGCGGCAAAACAACCTAGCAAGCCATCTCCAATTTCGTTTTTGTGGCAGGCCTTTTGAGCTGAAACGCTGTCTTGTCAATGGGGTTCCATGAGACTTTTTGCTGCTGTTTTGGGATATACTTCTGTTTTGCTGATACATTGACATTTGGAAGCATGTCATTTAGTTCCAACAAGTCTAATCCCAGTGGTCTTAACTTCGGCGCCTCTCCCAGCAAGACGTGTTTGATCAGGACACTTGTTAGGTGAACAATCACTTATCAGTTCATGTTCTTCAGGAAATTCAATAGTTGTTAAATCATGAGTAGTAGATAGCCTTAATGCTGGAAGATGGTCACATAGTCTGACGTCATTGCCGCGGTTTAAGGTTAGCCCATCAGGGATGATGCGTTCCAGCAGAACACGTTGGCGCAACTCGTTTTGCTGTGGTTACAGTTGTGGGCTCGCCAGGTGGAGGTGCGTAATGTGCCTCTTTGTGTTTTTTAAAAAAAAATGATTATTTATTTTTTGTGTTATTCGCAGGGGTGATATCGCAAAGTTATCTTCAGTGGACAGCATTTGTTGAGGCTGGTTTGTTGCCACGCTTATATTGTGGCTTTCACTTGGCACAAAGGAGTGCTTGACCCTTCGGTATTTAATCGGATGTGGTAAGTCCGCTTCCTCTTGTGATAGTAGATAGTTTTGGTGGTCTTTTAGCTTTCAATATCTTTGCGCTTGCTCGGATTGCAGGCTTTGTTTGCAACAAGGAAGAAGCTATGGTGGGCATTTTGGGTACTGATTCATTGTTACACGAGGGCCATCATGTTTGTCGGAACTAATGTGGATTAGAGTCCACCACTGTGCCCCTAGTCTTGGTTATTAAATTTGCTTGTGTTTGACGCTGTATGCGCCGCGGGCCTACTGGTATCTTGTGCCATTTTTGTCTTGCAAGATTCATCATCAGATTCAGAGGAAACGGGTTGATTCTTCATTATTTAGGTCTGATTCGAGATTTTCTGACTTTATCGAGGTTGTTGAAAGATATGCTAATTCATTAATTGAGATGTCAGCTACCGGTGTAGTCTTTCATTGAAGTAGGTTTTGTTTTAATAATTAGAATTTTATTGGGCACCATTGTTGTAATAGCTGAGTAGGGTCGGGCAATACTATATTTTTAATAAAGACCTTACTTCGTTTGAATTTTGCTTCTTGTTGCAAGTGAAATTCTTTGGTTTTTCATTTGTGTGGTCGACCCAGGTATTTTTATTTTTTTTCAATTTTTTTTTTTTTCTAGTTTTATCCGTTTGATTTTTGTCAACTAGCGCAGGCAAAGCAAAAGGCTTAGTCGATTTAGCTGGCTTCTCGAAAATTGGACACCTTATTTTCTCTGTGGGGGCTGGTACAGACATTGAGTGGTCTTGGATGGAAAATGTTTGATCTGATCTTGAATGTCACAACTGGATCCGGAATACATTGACAACTCTGTGTTACAGCAATAGCTGGTGAGTTGGCTGGTTGGTTGTTGAACCTGGTGCAGTAAATCAATGTATTTTCAGTGGTTATACCATTTTGTAGTGTGGTAACTGTGGGGCGTGTTGGCTGCCATTGTGGTGGTTTTTTACTGCAAAAATATGCAGTTTGTCCCCCCCAAATCGGTTTGAGTTGCGATTGAGGTCCACTGCTTCTTAGACATGGCAGGTTGCACAAAGGAAGTACCCAGAATCTCCATCCACGTAGGGAAAAGAAAATACTGCTTCCTAATTGACTCGGGTGCAACTGTGAATATAATGGTTGCACAACAGGATCTAGTGGGTCAAATAAACGTGATAACCGTGTGCTTGTTTTTCTTTTATGATTGGATCCAGAATTGTGTGAAGAGCCGATACTTTCGCTTCACTTAACTCTAAATTCTGTTGTACTCCAGTGACGCAACCTTTAACGTAAATCATTTTGGAATGAAGCATGGTGTCACTGTTTAAGGTAGTAAAAAACCTGGGAGTCCTAATGGACAACACCCTAAGCTTAGAACCGCAAATAAATGCAACAGTCAAATGCTTCTTCCTCCTCCACACGGCAAGAAGAATCCTACCTTTCCTCTCCTTCATGCACAAAACACTCAATGAACATGAATACCAGAATATACCTCTCAAAGAAACAACGGATCCAAAATACAGCAGCCAGATTACTCCTCAAACTGTCCAGAAGAGACATCACCCCTGCCCTAAAAACACTACACTGGCTCCCAGTAAAACATTGTATCACCGTCAAAACAATGTGCATAACGCACAGGGCAATCTGCGGACAAGGAGCTGAATTCCTACAAAAGAAAATGACAATCTACAAACCGAGACCACTCGGGTCAACTTGGAACTAAAAGCATACATCAAAAAAAATTTGGAGGCACCGCCTTCTACCACTTAGCCGCAAAAACCTGGAACATCCCAAAAGAAATAAACACCAAAGATCACCTGAAATTCAGGAAATTACTTAAAATTTGGCTTTTCAATACCAGACTAAAAACCAAAACAGCAGAAAGGAAAGGAACGACTAAACCGCAAAGGACACTGAGAACCGCCCACAACCAACCGAGCACCGACAGCACCTGGACTGGGACACAGGGCAGAGGGAAACGCAGACAACACACAGGGAGATGGAGTCAACAGCCCCAACCCTAAACCAACATCTTCAACCATCCCTAGATGCCACTGGACTGTGGAATTGTCAAGACTGAGGTGTAGACACTAGCAGGTGCATCGGCTATGTGAGTGGGAGTGAGGAACATTTGTTGTGGAGGCTGGTAGTGGCAGTGAGATAGGCCACAAATTCAGAATGGGATCCGACCTAACCTGAGGCACAGGCTGCGCGCTCACCCCATCTATGAGAGACTACGCAATCCCAACTCTTCAATGTAGGATAGAGATGCCAACTAACAATTTCCTCCCCTGCATACACCTCTCAAACCCCAAACCAAACACAACCACAAACCTACAGCACAACAATCCGCACAAACTTCACTAGACTGCAACAACAAAACATAAAACACACGCACAACAGTACACAAAGGCTACCGGCCGCAAACACCCCAAGCCTGGCCAACGGACCCATCGGGCTGAGGCCACCAACAGCACATCACTGCTCTCTTGCACTTTTTCCACCCTCCTCCCACTAACTCACCCTCCCTCTTTCAGAGCCACCAGAACGTCAGGGGACCACTCCAGTGGTGATAGTGCACGGTACAAATGTCCTTTTAACATTATCAATGGTCATTAACCGATAATTGGTTAAGAGGAGATCCCACTTGTGTGCCCAGAGATTTGTTTTTGTCTGATTAAATTGGGGCTGGTAAGCGGACTGCGTTCAGATGGTATCCAGCTCCAGCTTGTTGTCACGGATTTTGAATTTTGCCTGCACAAAAAAACTTATTTGCAGCATGCGAATCTTGAGCGGCATCAGTCTCCATTTAATTTTGATGTTTCTAATAGGAATTTGTCTGGAATTTCCAAGTCTTTTATTTGAGTGTTGCCTCATGGGGCTTCAAATGAGGCAGTTGATCAGACCTCTTTTCAGCTCGATTCAATTGCTGCCATGTGAAATTTGCATGGCTAGTTAGCTGAAGGTTGAATGCATTAATTTGAGGTTTAACCCTTAATTGCCATGGGTCTCCTCCCCCCTCCAGTGCCAAGGCCTTTTTTGGTGATTTCGGTATGTCGCCATTCAATGCCTTGTAACTTTTTTGTTACATGAGATCTCGGCCAAATTTGGCCCCTTTTTTCCCCCCACATGTAGGCGGTCGTAACGCCACCCAGGAATCCTAGGTTGCTGTAGGGGGTGAGAGAAAATAACCCAAAAGGGGAAAAAAATGTGGGTTTAAAAAAAAAAAAAAAAAAAAGTTAATAAAATGATGTACAAAGAAGCCTGTCGTTTTTTTCTTGTAAGAGCTAAGAACAAATGGATTGCTGTGCTGGATTCCCCAATTTCCTGGCTTTCAAGTACAGGTTGAGTGGAAACGAAAAAACATTATTTTGATGTGGTTACCAACCGTTTTGTGAGACTATTTTGGGCATTTTTGCCAATTGGACATGCATGGACGGAATGGAAGAAAAGGGTGGGAAAGCCGAATTGGAGGGCAAAGGCCTACATTTCTGGAAAGTAGACAAAATTCCAAGTCTAGGAAGGGATTATATGCACCGGTCAAGTATCAACTAGGTTGGGGAAAATTCCATAGTTTGGGGGGTGGGGGGGAAGCGGAAAAATGACCGAAAAAAGGTATGTGGTGGACATGGTTGGCTTGGTACGGCAATGGCTTCTATGAATTTTGAGAAAAACAATGCTCCGCTACATTCCCCCGACACTTGCAGTTAGGAAATCACACATTTTTTGTAGTGTTTCACAAAACGAGCAATACCAGAAGCCAAAAACTGAGCCATGGTACACAGAAGTTTTATGCTTACGGCCTAAACAGATGTACTTACCATGTGCAAATCAGGAAAATCAATGTGGTGAGAAACGGCAAGCATTCATTTTTTGAAAGAGCACAGGCAGACCTTTTCAAGGGTAGGTGACAGAAGTGTATGGTGCCTAAAGCAGCAACCTAAATGTAGGGCACATTTGGGAAATGAAAGGGTTGTGTGACAAAGGGCACCACCAAATGGGTCGAGCCGTTATGAAAACCATGTAAATGCAACAAATGTCATACCTTTGCGCGTTCCCACCGGTGGCCCGATGAAAACTGTACCTCACATGTGGGGGTGCACCTACCCGGGCGCAAAGGGGAAAGCCTAAAACATGGCTAACCCCAAGTCTTTTCCGACAGCTGAATTTCAGGATTTTTTCTGAAGCATACACCATACAAATATGGGCCTTGGGTGTCCAAGCCGCCAAGGAAAACGGGGAACCCCATGCATTTCTGAAAAGACAACCATGGGAATCTATAGCAAATCTCCCCAGAATGTATTACCCACAAGCCCCGCCAAAGACCCACATGGGAGAAGGGTGCCCAAGGCCAGGGAGACATTACCGCCGACTTTGCTGGAACTCTGGCTGGCCTGCGTTACAGCTTCTCCCCACCAGCAGTCCCGGCAGTGTGCCAATACTTCCCTGAACGGAAAAGCTGTAATGCAGCCCAGCCACAACTCCAGGACGGTTGGCAGTGATGTCCCCGGCCTTGGACATCCATATACCATGTGGGTGTACTGTCCCCTAAGCACAGCAGCAGCTCCAGGGAGCCTCGGCAGGTTCCCAATTCCTCCCCGGAGGTGTCATCTGTAATTTAACACAGCCAGAGGTGCAGCCTGGGCTTGCAGACTGACAACCGACATGGGAGACATCCGCTCCAGGCTAACACCAATGTTCTGCTGGCATGGGGGGCAATTTGTGGCCTGCTCCTGCAATTGTGTACGAGCCCACCAAAATATCTGGCCAGACAGCCCAGTCCCACCCACACCACCCCACTGACAGTGGGTCCTAACCATAGAATAATAAACAGTACTTGCATAACGTTGCAGCTGCTCGCGTAGACATCTGTAAATGAAACAAAAAAACATGTTGCCTACGATCACCCCAGCAAAAACAAATCTACACTCCTGACCCCCCCCCCCCCCCCTTGCAAGCCATCCCTGGTGGTCTACTGAAACTCATCCCCTCACCCCTCCATTGAAAAACCATTTGCCCCTTCCTACGGGCAGAAAAATGCCCCCAGGGAGGCCTGCATGAGGTGCCCCACACACTCCACCTTAGGAGGGGGCTGAGGGGCACCCTAAACCTCCAGGGAATTTTCCAATGGAAAGGAGGGGTGACCCTCCCCCACACCAAATGAAAGGGGGGCCATCTCAATCAGCCCTTCCTGGGGGCGATAAGAGCGGGGCATCTTATGCATCCCTCCCTGGGGTCAGATGCCCCTTCCTAGGAGCAGATCACTGCCACCAGGGAGCGGTGCATACCATGTCCCCAGTCCATTTTTGGTGGGGTGGAGGGACAATGCAGAGGGTTTTATTTACTTAATCCTCGCATCCACTGGGAGCCAGTGTAGTGATCAGTCCTGGAGAGATACGGTCCCTGGGCTTGGGGCTAAGGACAAGTCTCAGTCCCGTTCTGGATGAGTTGCAAAGGGCAGAGAGTAGAGGCCACCTCATGTACTCCTGCCTTGGGGCAGACATCTACCATCCTTTTGTGTGCCAGAAATGTCCTTGGTGTCTAGTGCCCCCCCCCCCCCCCCCCCGTAGCATTTTTTTTTATTTGCCCCTTCCCTGGGGGCAGACGATCAGCCATCTGTCCCCAGGGTTATCCATATGTGCCCTGCGCCTGATCCATGACCAGCAATGCTGTCGCACAAGGTGTTGTTGGAAAGGGGCGATTCTCCCCTTTTCAACGACACCTGCCTCGATCTCCGGCTTGAAATACAGCCGGAGATTGAGGCAGAGCAAGGTGGAGACTAACCATGTGTTTTCACTGCGGTAGCCCAAAATTGCTGCTGCAGTGAAATTACTTTACCTTTCACGCCGGCATGCATTATGCATGTCGATGAGAAATTGAAGGTAACCCAGCCCCCGGGCAGTGAGGGGGGGGGGGGGGCCTCCCCCTCACATAGCCCGGGGGTTGGATTACAGTTTTGTGTCACACACAACGTGCCTAAAAGGACGAGCTATCTCGTCTTTGGCAACATGAAGGTAATATCAAGGACGAGCTACCTCGTCCTTGCCACTTATGGGGTTAAGAGACATGGGCTTTCATGTTGTCCTTGTGGTTATATGGGCACGTTTTGTAAGAAATTTGACTGCCCGTGCAAACCTTTATTTTTATTATTGTGGTGTCATTGCATGAGGGATCATGGGCAAAGTGGACGTCACACTAGGGATAGTATTACTGACACGCTTTGTGTCGACGCCCATTTTCGAGTTTCGAAAAACAAACTAATACTCCGCAGCTTCCACTAGATGTCAGCCTATTCACAGCATGTGAATCTAAGCAGATACAAGCATCAGCAATACGATTACGGTGAGTAATGTATCCCATACAAGACTGAGCGGGCAGGCTGTTTTCGTGGTGCAGGAGAGCTTGAAGCACTGTCTTGTGTCAACTGTTCATCGTTCATTGTGGGAGGTGGAGCCCAAAATCCTGAGTACCTAGAACCGGTGTGTCGGCATGCGCAGCTCAGCATAAAGGATGTGCTTCGCTGCTGAGTTATGAGCTAGCTGCAAAGCTCGAAAGGACCTTAGTTTGGCTCTGGCATGCCCCTACATGAAAACGGAACCGGGGAATCTTTACCTGATGGTCCATTGTGTAGCCGTAGCTTCTGCCACCTGTGTGCTGTGAGAGTACTGATCAGCATAAAGAAACCACCGGTAAAGAAGACTGTCTGCATTATTAACACACAACCTGCTGGATTTGTGCGTTTTCCCCCATCCTATTAAGGTACATACAACCTCATACATACTTTCTCCTTACCCAGTCCAATGTACAATCTGCACAGAAAATCCATCTTGCAGTATAGCCAGTAGCTTGATGAATTGCCTCCTTCTTAAAACAATTAATTACTAGGCACAGGAGCACAAAATTAACAAATAAGACTGGGAACCTAATGAATGACACTGCTTCCAAAATTTACAAATTACTTCACACCTAAAACACAAGCATTTGTGCTTAAGTCTGCACGGCACAGTGAGAGAACGGTTGGCGCAGCAGTTCCTTCAAAAAGCAAAACGGATGCTCCTTCAGGTGTTTCCCTAGATAGCCTAAGTGCTCTGCAATCCGATCTAGAGATGTGGAAACAAAATTAGGCGACACTCTGGATTCCCCAGTTTGATCCCTGGCAAGAGGCTCTTTGTTACTCACTCTGTCAAGTTTGTCTGGTGGCAACTTTAGGCAACCAAACAACTCGGCAAGTCCATAGGGAGGGGAACTCTCGTTTGACATTCTTGACATTTCACAAGATCCTTTTAAGTTGGACACCAGTTCCATACTAGCCTTCAACTTAGTACTGAATTCACTGCTGAAGCTTTATGGAAACAATCCATTGGCCTATTGCTGATTTCTCAAAGACTCCAACAATGGGAAACTGATAGGAACACTCTAGAAGGGAAACTAACAAAGGAGATTGAATACATTGCACACAGAACACCAGTTTCAAATGGAGTTGATTTATCTTTGGATACGCCTTTAGCAATAGCTGCTTTAATTGCTGCGGTGGAGCTACCAATTGTAGCAGCAAGTTATGCTTCACCCGCGCCTCATCTAACGGTGCACAAGTCCGTAGACTTGACTGAGAAATGTCACTAAACTCTTGCAACCTCTTTGACAAATCACAAATGGCTCGCGCCAAAAAAGTTAACCATCACAGCTGGAACTTGCCTTCGAAGGAGAAGAAAACATAAAATTAGAGGCGCCCTGCATTGCTAAATGAGTCCTCTAGAAAATGTCTTTGTAACATCTCAAGAAAGGTGGAAAACGTGCTGGAATAATCTTCTGTGATGGAGACTGATCCCGACTTAGACAGTGCCTGCCTGAAGTTTGCTCTGAAAACATGGAAGGTACCCATGAGTTGCTACCTTTAAAAGAACAACAAATGCAACACTGTTGCAGACTCAATAGTCTCATCACTTCATTTTTTGAGAAAGTTAATAAAACAGTTGAAAGAACTGTGCCCATTGTTGAAGAGGTGTGCATCTTGGCATCTGAAACCGTACCTGTGGAAGATGGTACACCGATATCCAAGACGCTTTCCTAGAATGATCAGTTAACTTTTCTCCTGAAGTAAATCCTGTGTGATCACTCCCTTGTGATGGTCCTATCGCTTCAGAGGAACAAGTAGCGAACAGCCCGATTACAGATTGGTCATGGCTGTCACCAACCCTCCAGGGTTCCCAATTACCTGATAAATCCAGGAAATTACCTCTTTAACAAATAGTCTAGAGATGATCTGCTGGAATTCTCGAGCGTTCAGATCATTATTGAACGTTACTGATGGAAA
This sequence comes from Ambystoma mexicanum, assembly GCF_040938575.1. Taxonomy (NCBI): domain Eukaryota; kingdom Metazoa; phylum Chordata; class Amphibia; order Caudata; family Ambystomatidae; genus Ambystoma; species Ambystoma mexicanum. The sequence goes on along the minus strand of NC_090926.1, from coordinate 234,494,718 downwards.
CCCAACTTTACGGAAGCTTGATATCCTACTACAGAAAGTTTGGGTGAGTTACGGGCATTAAATGGCTATAGGGCCTTTATTGAAAAGGCTGTCAAGGGGTACCGTGGTCGGTCCTTAAAGGGGGTGAGCAGTGTCTGCTAGTTTGTGTTTTGAGCAGGTGCTGAAATCTGGAACTCCCCTTGCCCTGTTCTATACACGATCAAAGCAACAATCTCCCAATCTCTCATAATCTCTTATCTATTGGAATGAATTTCCCATTAATTTAAAATCTTGGATCGCTTGGCAGATATTTTAAACATTTTGGTGATGTTTAGGCAAATCATAATCGGTGGCTATTTTTTAATAAATTTTGTCCTGGCACTGCCACGTCACATGGGGTATGAACAAATTAAATGGTGACATTCCCTTATTGCCAACTCAGCATGCCAATAATGGGTCTTCTCAAATTGGCTACATCTTATATTCGAACATTGTCTTATAAGCCCTAAATTCAAGACAGACTGAAGTCATAATTACTGGTTACATGCCTCATTTGACACTGGACATGTTGATCGATCTAGTTTAGAGCTGTCCACTCCACTGATGATCTCTTCTGGTGCTAACAGAATCATTGGGTATCCAAAGAAAATGAATGGTATGTACATCGACAGTTGCTTAGACCGCATCAGAGAAAATGCGTTCATTTCCCCTTGCAACCTTTCACTCCTCATTAAAACAACTTAACAAATGATCACTAAATATATTTTCCAAAGCCATGCCCTAAAAGAGACACAAGACAACAGGGTGCAAAAAGAAAAGTCTCAATTAAGGTACAATCTAAGCTGTCAAATCTACCGGGGGATATTTTATTTGAAAGGGAAGCATTGGGTAAAACAGAAATTGGATCTTCAAGTACAAACCTAAACTGCTCCGTAAGGTTAGTCAGTAGATGTTAAAATACTTCTTGGTAAACAAAACAGACTTTTGGTCACTATTGAACAACGCAGCAGGAACTCCAGTGTCCTTGCAAGATGCGTGGGTTCTCAACAATGTCACTATAGACCTATCTTGCAGCTTGATATTTGTGATAATTTGTGAATGGTCTTTATAAATTGATATTGAAGAGATGGGGCATCTGATATTAAAATAAAAATGTGAGGGTACCAGATGGAATTTCTAATATTGTGATGAAATCAGACTGGTAAAAATTCAAGTTGCAAGATGCTAGCTATGAAAAAATGGCTTGCCACTCCTTTCTATACATGCACTCAGCACACCTATTCGAATGGATTATTTCCTCCCATAGATTCCTCATCTATATCGCATCACTATCTCAGCGCAGCTGTTCTCCGGAAACAATTCAACCACCAGGGGCGTAGACCTCTGTCCGATGACTCTGCGCACCCCACACTGGATATTATGTTGCGACCAGTGTGTGTGGATATATATATATATATATATATATCTGCTCTGCACCCAGTGACCTTGGTTCTTTTTTTTTTTTTTCTCTCCGTGCACTCTGATCGCTAATCTGGAACATTCTAGTCAAGCTTGCTTGTTTTTTTTTCTCTGATGCCATGCCTTCTCCATCAAAGGTCTCTGGATTCAAGACAGGTTTGTGGAATGCAGCCGGCAGATGCATCGATGTGGGTCGTGCCAGTCCATGCACAGGATAGGGCTGCGAAGATATTCACTTTTGTTTCACAAGATTAAGGCTGATGCCCTGCAATCTCAGTTGAGGTCACACGGCTCGGATCAGTGTTGCAAAGAACAGATGGTTGTGGAAAAGGAGGCGAGAGGAGGATTGGAAGAGTTCCCTCTCGAGCCCTCTCAGTGACATTAGTCTTCCTCTTGAAAGAAAGAGGAGCCATTGCTCCAGGGATTATCCTTTCACAGCCAAAAGAGGTACCTTTTCTGACCCAATCCTCCATGCTAGAGGAATGGGAGAGTTTCTGCCTGAAGAGGTTAGAAATCTTCACCGAGACGCTGATGGTGCCTGTGGCGCAGGCATCTGTGCAGTCTACTTCAGCTACAACCCTGCAAGGCCTCGCAGCGTCTATTACGACCGGAATAGTACCCTTAGGGGACCACTCCCGCATTCCTAAGGACTCTGCCTTGGTCCAAAAAGTAGGTGAGGTTGCTCGGTGCCAAGGGCCCCCTGCCTTCAGGTGCCTCAGCGCAGTGTACACTGTGCCTCTTCAGGAATATGCCCAACTCCTTATGGAAGCTTTGTCAAAAGATGCATGAATATCTGTGATGAGGGTGATCAGGTCTGGGACCTCTGTGCTCTAGGGGAGTGAGGGGTTTCCCAGACAAATTTTACTGGGAAGGTGAGGATGTGCTGGCACTGGCAGAGGACCTTCAATGTACCGGTGGCCTCGACACCTCCCCGCAGATGGATTTCTTGCCATCTCCCACACCGGGGAAGCAGCAGTCCAGCGCCTGATGGATAAAGTGGCCAGTAATCTGGGATGGTCACCTCCATCCAGGTCCAATATGAACTTTTTGACATTCTGGACGTGGTGCCCAAGAATGAGCAGCTCCTGTCATTCAATGTGGCAGTCGAAATGCTTGTACTGGAGACGTGGAAGAAGCCAGTCTTTGTCCTGGCTGTAGACCAATGCACCATCCTGGCTTTTCTCCTCCCATGCCTTACGGGAGAGCTTGTTGGTGCAGGCTGCTTTGGCTATTGGACAGGGAGAGGAAGAGGTTTGAAGCATGGGGCAAAAAGGTTTCATGTCTGGCTGTCTCGTGCCGTGAATGCCTCTTGCACCATGGAAAAGTTATCTTTTGACCTTTGGACGGAGGTGGCAAATGCGGGCCAAGCACTTCCTGGTAGGGGGCGGGGGTGGCTGGTGGAATGGGTGGTTTTGCAGTCCTGGTCTCTGATTTCAAAGAGGCGGTATGCCAAATGGTGCAGTCTGGACTGGACATATCAGGTTGTGTGGGTAGGACTATTTTGCAGCAGACGTCGAAGCTAGATTTTTGGACAGGTCCTTCAACGGCAACCTTTTTGGAGCCAAGGCCGACAACGCCCTCCAGAAGGTTGTCAAAGGCCACAGCTATGACCTTGTTGCTTGCCTTGCTACAGTCCTCCACACCACTGCTGTCTCGGAGGGTTTTTTAGCCCCTTGCCCACCTTTACTCAGAGAGGAATGTGGTTAATCTTCCCCTGTTAAGAGGCAAACTCTTCCTAGGGAGCCAAACCTCAGGAGTATATTTTGCCAAGTGTTTCCGGTGGGGGTGGCGCAGAGGGGTGTATACTTGTTCTGCACATAATTGTCAAAGACAGAGTCCGGCGCTTATGCCATACAGGCCAACCAACTGGGTTATTGCCTCCAATTTCTCCAGTGACCACGGTCCTCTGGCTACCCCTTTGTTTCTGGACCTGTGGAGGTCTGTCAACTACTGGCGAAAAGCACGATTGAGCTGGTTCCGTGCTCCGAACGAGGCTGGGGTGGTACTCCACCTATTTTCTGGTGCAAAGGACTGAGGCTTGCGCCCCATTCTGCATCTGCGGCTAGTGAACGCAAGGACATGTCCAAGATGGTTAGACTAGCCCAGATTCTTCAAGCCTTCGATCTGCAGAACTGGTTGATTTCCCTGGACATTCTTCTTCCATGTGCCGATTAATTGAAAATGCAGGAAGTACCTGTGGTCCCTAGTGGGCCAACACCATTGCCAGTTTAAGGCCTTGCCGGTCGGTCTTGCCTCGGCTCCAAGGTTTTCACCCAGCTGCTGGCAGTGGTTTTGGCTCGCACCAGGAGGGAAGGCATTTATGTCTCTCCCTACCTCTAGACTGGCTCGCCCGAGCTCGTTCCACAGATCTAGTGTGAGCATCTACTCTGCACAAGCACTCTTTTGCACTGCTTGGGCTTTTCCCTGAACTTCAAAAAGTTTTAGGTTTCACCATCCCATTCTCTCCGATCAGAGCAGTCTTGGACTCTTGCCTCGGCAGGGCTTTCCCACCTGAGAATTGAGTGATGAACATCTTTTGGATGGTCAATGTCCTCTAAATCACAGGAACAAGTCGGTGCCTCTGCTTTCCTGTGCCTCATTACTTCCTGCATCCTTGTGATGCTGGAAGCGAGGCTGTGCATGAGAGAGTTTAAGTGGCTTCTCTGTTGCCAATGGTCGCGGTGCCAGGTCCATCTCTCTGGCCTTCTACAGGTCTCGAACCTTGCGGCTCAGGATTTCACGTGGTGGGCTATGAACGGCACATTGTTTTGCCAACCTTTGCCCTAGGTGACTGTGGTCACAAACGCATCTGACTGGCTGGGGTGCTCACCTGTCAGACCTAACAGTGAGCAGATACTAGTCTCGGAACACATCAACTTGCTGGAGTTGAGGGCGATCAGGCTGGCCCTCAGGCTGGTCCTGGTTGCTTTCCTCTCCTCTTTGAAACAAAAGACTGTGCTAAGCTTGACGGACAACACAGCGGCCGTGCACTACCTCAACACACAAGGTAATGTGCGGTTCTTGCCTCTGTGCAGAGAAGCAATGTGACTGTGGCTCAGGTCTTTTTAGAACAGTGGCTCATCTGGCTGGACAAGAGAATGTCAGGAATTTCTGGAGAAGATGGGGGGGGTGTGGGTTTCATCAGGTGGACCTCTTAGCTTCCAGTGCCAACAGGAAGGGCGAGTGTTCTGCTCCAGGGAATTTCCTCGTCCGGGACGCACCATCGGTTGAGTGGACTTACAACCTCCTTAATGTATTCCTGCTGATCCCGACTGGTTCTCTGGAAGTTTGGAACACTGTTGATCTAGATTGCTCCGAACTGGGCCTGGAGAATGGTATCCGGAGTTGGAGTTGCTGGACATGTCAAGCCACCCTCCCTGGTGCCTCCAGCTCATTCTATCAGAGAAGTGGCAGCGACCTCTGCCCTGCAGAGGGAGTCCCTGTCCTGGATATTTGCCAGGGGGCAGTGTGGGCGTCTTTGCACATGTTTGCTAAGCATTACTGTGGACAGGATCCCTGGTTTGGTAGGGAGGTGCTCCAGAGTTTTCTGGTTTAGATGGTGTTCTTGCTGCTTCGCAAGTTGACATACTGCTCTGGGAGTCTATCATAGATGAGGAATACGTGGGCGGAATGAATCCATTCAAAGAACATATGACTTCTCTCTCAGTAATGTTATTTCTGATAGATGTCACTCCCACAGATTGCTCATTGCCCTCCCTGTTCCTCTTGTAGGAAGCTAGTACACCTGTTGTAAGGTCCCGCAGCTTCAGAGTGCTAGAGAAAAAGGGTGGAACTAAGGTCACATGGCACAGTACTGATATATATATTCTCTCTCAAATATGGCACAGGGCTCATGGACTTTGGACAGAGCCACGCTGTGCCCCCAGGTGGCAGAAACATTTCTGGAGAACCGCTCCGCTGGGATAGGGATATCGTAGATGAGAAATCAATGGAAGGAACATCCATCAGAACGTTACTGAGAGGCAAGTTCATTTGGTTTTCTTACTCGGCCAGAGTGAAATGTCACCAGCCAATCGTTGGTTCCCCACATCATGCTCATCTTAAAGGGCAATTGATCCAGCCCCCTCAATTTCCGTTGCATCACGTTACTAGATCTAAACGGCAAGATTTGTGCATATTTCCTAAAAACGAAATGGTTGGCCAGCTATGACTGCTTGATTTCAGACTGGGTTCAGAAGGGAGATTGGAACTCGCCTGAATGGCTTTATATACTAGCCTGTTTACAGCGGTACGCATGGCTCAGATTCCCTGGCTATTTTTCCAGCCTCTATGGACTTGAGCGCTCAAGACTGTGGTCCAAATCGAAAAGTAATTGGTTTTTCTAATGAAACCATGATTCCATGATTCACGTGGAACATTGAGGGTTAAAGATTAGAGGGGTAGCCGGTTTTCTAAGTTAATTTACTTACCAGGTATGTCATAAAATAATCTTCAGTTTGATTTGTAACGCTGTGAAAACTAAATCCATCTCCTTTGCAGCCCGGCTGAAGCATCTAAAATCTCACTATTGTCATTGAATCATGAGGAATCATCCTGAAAGCCCTGCCTGAAGTCTCCTTCGGGGTGGCCTGGGGGAAGGCAGCCGATACTAACCCTCGGGGTGGATCACCTGGGAGGAGAAGGCACCCATGGGAGGACGAGGATTCTGTTAGGAGAAACTCAGTATTTGTTTCTTCAGAGAGGAATATTTATATTGTGCCAAACTATTTGATGGCTTGTTGTCCGTGTGTCCCCATTGAGGGTAGAAAAGACTCTTGTGAATACCAGAGTAATGATACAGTTGGGAAGCAAAACATTAATACCATGGCTTCTTATAGGTATAATTATCCCTTAAATATGAACCAAACTTCTAATCCTCTAAAACCTTTTTTCCCAATAGTTAATTATTGGATGCACTCTGTTAATTTAATTAAGTGTTTCGTTTGAAAGAAAGATGAAAACCACATTGGGGATTTCAAGTCCAACAATGCCCCAAGAACAGGGACGAGGAAGAGGGCTTTGGAGGCACCAGACTGTAAAATGCAGGTTAGTGGTTCTAATGACCCTCACCTGAGTGGGAGCTTTGAATATATAAAGTCCCCTCAGGAGCAGGCCATTAGAACCAGAGACTGGGGTTGTAGAAGAAACCCGTTGCAAGAGAAGTGGAAGATGGGAGCCGCCGCTATTGGCAAAGTGGATGATGGTCCTCTGAGGGTCTTCCAGGTTTATATCTTCAGGTGCAGGAGACACACTGGAAAGTGGCATTTCTGAAAGCTTTCCTTTTAGGTGAGCGAGACTGTATTGTTGGTGTGCACCGATAGAACCGAGGACTGAGGGAAGCTCCTTTTCTGTTCAAAACGGGCCACAGGAAGCTGGAAGCGGTCTGCCGAGCAGATGGAGGCAGGGATGGAAGCAGAGTGAGCTGTATCAACGGGTAATCCCCAGTATGCTACCAAACCTATATAAAGAAAGCAATTTGGCGAAATGCAAACTTTGCAGATAAGTTACAACTATTGTTATAAAAGCCAAAAGCATGGCATTGCCAAACTTAGACGGGGTTATACAGAAGCAAGCTAATCGGAACCATGATTTCCAAAGTAAAAAGGGCAGTCATTTACAAAGCTCGTAATTCGTGTTGGCTGAATAATGAGAAGATTGTTGCAGTAAGATTGTAACTGTTGTTGCCAGACAATATGAAGAGGCAATAGTCCAGCAGAATAAAGACCAGTATTGCTTAAACCAAGCAGAAGCATGTGAGCAAGACACTTTAACAGTTTACTGATGTACAACTGGAAAGACAGAAGTGACAGTAGAGGTACCCTCCTTATATAAAGCATTCAGTGGGAGTGAAGCATAACCTGCATTTGCCTGTGGCAAACTCAAGAGTGGAATTAACATCAATGTGTAATATATTTTCCTGAAAGGAATTAAGTCTTAACTGTCAACAACTTCGACATTCACAACTATTTGAAGTAGACCTCAACATATATAGTACTTGCAGTAGTGTTGGGAGTATTTGTCTTGGCAGTTGAGTATACCAGGATAGAGACCGTTTAGTGCTAGTCCTAGGAAGAAGTAATGAAAGTACTAAACTGTGGTAGAAGCTTTTGTGGTTGACGAAGTGGTGGCAAAGATCACTAAAAGCGTTTCATGAATTGTTACAGGATCATCCGGACGAACTTTTATTTGATGCAGGAGAATTATAATGGCATTTAGTTTTTCAAGATGAAGTTGTGTTTAACTTTTGTTATAAGTGCAAAAGACAAAGATTTATCAACAAATTGAACAATTGACTAAGGTTGAAGTGGAGAACTTTTGGAGTCAGAAGAACTGTGATCCATACGTGGTTACAAGAAGGAACTTGGTTATTTGAACTCCTAAGAAAAAAATCCTGTTTTGAATCTAGGGAAGGGGAAGTGACCCAGGTTTCAAGCATATGCAAGTTATTGTGTCTAAAGTTAAAGTTAACTGTTATTTCTGTTAAAGGAAATGCATGGCAATTCATACTTAAAAGTTTGATGTATTCTTAAGTGTAATGGACAGATTCCTTTTCTAGCATGTTTCCTTTAGTTATTTTGATAGGTAGGGAAATTCTCGTTAGGTTAGGGATAGTGAGGTGTTTACCAAACCCTTTTAAGTTTAATAAAATGGCATCTTGTGAAAACCTTGTACCAAGTTGTCCGCCTTGCAGTTCTGACCCCTCACATGTAAATTTTCCATTGTTCCTCTGATCAAATATTAAAAAGGCAAGATCGTCCCTAGCATCATTTACGGTCCATGGCAGACTACTGCAAATTGAGATCTTTTGGAAGGCCTTATATGCGTACCTACTGCTGCCCTTGGATACGAGCTAGGTACAATTTCATCAAACACCCAAGTACAGTGGAATATGTTGTGGCTATACCACAAAATATAATACTGGTACCCCGATGAATTCACTGTACGACAACCTAAATTGCATCATTAATTCTGTGGTCACAGTTCTATTATTGTTTTTGTAGACCAACAAGGATCTGATCTTCAGAATTTTGTTCGATCTGGGACCATTTAATATAAGTTATGGGAAACCGACTGGATAATCGCTAGTGAAATGCTGACTAGATATAAAGTATACCAAGACCTGATTCGAGAAGGGAGAAAAAGAGGAATACCATCCTAAGGTACTTAAGTAAATTCCCATGTCCTTGCAAAAGCTTTCTAAGATTTTGTCTTAATTTTCTACCCACCAGAGAGGGGTAATAGACTTTCCTCAAATATTGACTGCAGATTTTGTGGGGAGCTGAGGTCTCTGGACAATTGGAAACCTCTTTTTCCAGTGGTGGTCACATTTCTTATACTGAGCGCCCTAATGTATTTTTTTGAAAACAAGCTATCTTTACTTCTATTAAGAAAGACCTAATCCCTTTTTTATTTTTTTTATTTTTTTATTTATTATATATAGAGAATCACACCCCGGTAGACATTCTCCAGGCCCTCCTAGGAGGGACACTGAGTTTGCAAGTACATGATGTGTTTATTTTCCCTGACCGCTCGATGTTTTTATTTATGGGCGCAGGGAGGAGATTACAATTTCTTAAAACTATCAGTAGTGAGATTTTATCTAAAGTTCTGTGGACTAAAATACTGATGTTTTATTGATTTTGATTCGAGTCTGTCTACTTGTTTTGTACGAACATTCTTCCTCTTGTATTGTGTAAGGTATTTTTTTTTCATAAAACCAAAGGCATACAACATATATGCACATTGCTCTTGAGCAAGGATGCGTTGTGGAACCCAGGCTTGACAGGCTTACTTTGCTAAAATGATCACGACTTACACCTTTAACATGTCTAGCTCCTGTGTGTCTTTACAAAGTGCAATGCAAACGTATGTTTGGTGCTTTGCTTGAAAAGCCTAGCCAGGCTTTGGCTCACCCATGTGGTATGCATTGAAGGACCTTCTCATGAGTGCCAGTAAAATACGCACATAGTGCATTTTTTCATTTTAAAATTAATAGCTTTTTTTTTTTTGTTTCGTTAATGCTTTGTTGGTTTCTTGCCTACGTTGTAAATGTGGCGCTCCAAATTCGGTTGTGGGGGAGGAGAAAGGTTTGAGGAATAAAGGGAGACTAGGAAGCAGGAGAAACTGTCACCCTCTTCTGGCTGGACAGTTGCTCATATAGTACGTTTCCTGCCCTTGTGCCACTTAGTGGGGGAACAACAAGAAGAAGGAGGTGGATGTATGATGGGTTATTTATAACGTGCTTGATACCCAGAGGTTTCTAAGCATGGACCCGGGGATTGAACCTGTGTTGCTCTGTGTTGTCTTGCTGCCAAGGCGAGCTAGTTGCCCCTGAGCTATCCTCCCGAGACCAGAAAAGTACACTTTGTGTAGAAGCGCTGCGAAGCAAGTTACAATTTAAACCTTACATTTAAAATCCATCTGTAAACCTAGACCCGATGCATTCAAAGTGATCCTAGAACCAAATTGAGCAGAAAACTGCAATAAAACCGCATGTGAAAGAATAATGTACCCAAATTGAATTTGGTTCGCCTGGCCCTCATTTGCTCGGTGCTGTACACAGTAGTTCCAATTTGTGTAAAAAAAGGTCCTGGTCCTAAATTGTCATCCCTACAGGTTAATAACCCCATGCTGTTGCAGGGATCCACATAGATTATTTAGCAGGAGCTAAACGTAGCTCTTGCATATAAGGGATCTCATTAAGCACAAGTTGGATCTGTGGGATGGTGAGCTAGTACACAGCATGCCTCGAATCTTACTTCCACATTAGAAACACTATAGGTCATTGTTTACATCGGACCCAATATGTTTTAAATAAATGTATTGCAACTGCCCAGCTGCAATCTTATGTTGAGGCAACGGACATCTTGCATACTCGACAGTCGGGTTTCCGGGCGGCTCACAGCACAGAGACAGCCATGCTGGTTTTGCAAACGCATATGCTGAGTATTATAGACCAAGGCAAGGCGGGCCTACTTGTGCTCCTAGATCCCAGCGCAGGCTTTGATCTATTGGACCACCAACTACTCAAATGGGCCTCTTTTGAGCAGACAGAAAATCAAAAAACCACTCTGGAGAAAAATTCTCTCAGGAAACGCCCATCTATTGCAGCGTCCCTCAAGGTGCTAACTTATCTCTGCTTTTGTACAACATCTACCTGAGGTGTCCCTGCGTAGTGCTCGATAACATCAGAGCTAATTTTACAAAATATGCAGATGATACGCAGCTGGTGATGGAACTGAGCGGCAACTACACTGGACGGCACCAAGGTGAACGCACTATATACAATTGAAGCATGGATGGATAACTGGATGTGCCTTAATGGAATTCAAATGGATATGATTATCTTCGGTTACCACCAGGCACGGGTCAAGCTGTGTCCAGATAACGAATCATTTTACATCAGACTACCTGATCCAAGTAGCAGGGGAAAGTGAAAACTTTAGGGCTTTTTCTGGAAGCTTCTGAGTGCTGAAGCGCAAGTCATGTACTTATATAAAGACTATTTGTACCATCTTAGACTCCATAAGGCCATCCAACCGTATCTGAGCGAAGATAATTGCGCAACATTTGCTAGGGCAACCATACTGTCCCAGCTTGACTATGGCAATGCCCTACTATTTGGCACAAATTGAAGCTGCATAGCAAAATGGCAAGTGATTCAAAATAATGCAGTTAGAATAGTAAAAAGGAAAACACGAAGACAGCACATCGGCGATGACGGAGTGGCTTTACACTGGTTGACTGTGGATGGCAGGATTCAGTTCAAGACCTTGACTCTAGTCCATAGATGTCTGTACGGGAAAGCCCCGGCATACCTCGAGGAAAGGTTTACCCAATACGTACATGGCCAATTCTTGAGATCGGAGACCTTGGGCCAAATCACTGTTTTGGCCCACAAGCGATCAAATGGTATGGGCAGGGCGTTTCCTGTTATGGGTGCTTAAAAATGGACCAACCTCCCACTACAACTTAGGCTGCAATCTAATCTATAGAGTTTTAAGAAACAAATTGAAAACTCACCTGTTCAAATAAAGAATTCTTTGTCAGGATTCGCTATGCAGTAAGTTTTGTTCCATGGTGTCCCGTTTCTTTTACACGTTTATTCTCCCTGTCTTTTTTGCGCCCTGATGCCTGCAGGCTTTCGGCGTGATATAAACCAATAAATAAAATACATTTCTTAAGATAGTTCGTCTGTGTATTCATACGTCCACCCAAATATTTGATGTTGAATACTGGCAACAGTTAGCCCGGGGAGTTAGAAGTTGCTTCTGTTATGTATGCAGGTTCTTCTAGGCTACAAATAAAGTCGAATGTGAAAATATTAAATCGGTTACAAATAGGATCTAAACCACTCCCAGCTAACGTCCATTTCGAACCCTGCAGTTGGCCTCTCTCCTCAATTGGTTGGTAATTGACAGCAAGGCGCGAAATATGTACATCAGGATAATCTCGCTGTTTACCTTCAGACAGGAGTTGCCCACGTCTCTTTGAGCATGATGCAGTAGGTACCGTTTGTAGATTAGACCGTCTGCTTTCAGTGTAGTTTCTGGCCTCCTCAGATAAAAGTGCTGCTTTTGCAAGATTGGATTTTTTCACACTCGAACGCACAGTATTTGATGCTCTGTAACGCGTGAGTGTTTTTTTTTTTTTTTTTTTTTTTTTAAAGACTTAAAAAGAGGAGCTGCAATTCCCTTCTGTCTTGAAAGGACCCCTATTTGTTCCACAGCATGGACATGGGTTTCTGACGCATTGTCAGATGGATACTGCTGCTAATTATTTTTCATGGTGTTGGAATTTAGACTCCCTGTTCATTCAACTTTATTACCACTGTTAGTGTTCCGACAGTGCAAACATGCGTTAATATTTTTATTTCAGAGGAGCAATTTTCCTGGCCAAAGCCTGGTCCATTAGGAAGAAATTAACTGAAGCTGACAGTTTTTATTCCTGGATGCATCAGCATTTATAATTCCTATAGTTTGATATTATTCGGATGTATTTACATAGTTTGTACTGGTCTTTTTTCGTGCGTTTGATTTTCATGTTCTTTGTACTTGTGTCGTGCGCTTTTGTAGGGCTGATAGTTAATTGAACATGGGTTATGACTATTTGCATGAACACTTTACCTGACGTATGCTTTAATGTATCCGTGAAGAAAGTTCTAGTAATGTAATTTAATGTGCCTTGTATGTCTCTTATCGTAATCGAATCTCACCAAACTGCTCAATTCTCGAGAGGCATTTATTTCAGATATAACCATCGAACACTCAAATGATAGTAATTATGCCAATGGTCTTTAATTGCATTGACTTGTACGGCATGCTTTGGCACTGCTCTGAGCCATGCACTTGCTTGTATTTAATTTTAAGTTCCTTTCAGTTTGAAGAGCTATGAAGTCTTTAGAATTTTGTGAAAGATGTTTCCATTGACTTTTTAAATTTGGGATTTGTAATGGTTTTGTGTAAAGTTCTCATTTTTGGACTAAATCACAATACATTATTATTTGCATTTAGCACATGTCGAGGTACTCCTGATGTTTGTCAAAAATAAGGGAAACCTGCCAATGATTTGCCCAGTATCGACCTATTGTGCGAAGGCAGTATAAGATTTCTTGTTTTCTATGGTGCTAGCAAACAAAACCATTTCATTTACATAAAGGGATTTGGATACCACAACGTTGATTGTTGAAGCTGGGATGCTTCCAATAGCTGGGCACATCTCATCTGAAAGTAGACATTGCTGAGACCCATTTCTCAATGGGTCCGTATCTCTGGAATGCCAGCAGTGCAAGGGCGGAGCCAGTCACTCGCATGACTGTTGTCTGAAGGGATTCCCCCCCCTTTTTTTTATTTTTTATTTTTTCTTCTCTACAAAGTTGGCAGTCTGTGCCATAAAGTATTAAAGTCTATTTAAAGTGGGATATTTTTGTACGTAATGGAAGCTTTCAGCACCAGGATTTTTCCCACAGGACTACACCATGATTGGCAGTGCTCGAAGTGTGCACGCTCCACTAGCGGCTAATTGACTCTTGGCGAGTAAGAAATGGTCGGCTGGGTGTACATGTAGAAGTGAGGTGGCTAGTGACACTTTATTGCTGGCTTGCAGCTTGAAATTGTTATCCTCGATACAGGGCATGGGCTCTGTTCAGACGTTTGTAGTCCTTTACAGGTTCAATGAAAGAAAAAAAAATAGATTTTTGTTTTATAATACTTGCACACAATTCCTTACACGCTAAGTAAGGTCGGAGCAGCACCAGTCACATAATTGACTCTTGTATAGACACGAGTCAAATATTTCTTTGACCTGGCATTGGTGAATTCATTATCACTTATTTTTTTAACCAAAATAAGGCCTGACCTTTTATCGAATGGCTTGACAGTTCAAGATGGTGAAATGATGGGCGATTAAGTCCTGGCTTGTGGCATGAAACTTGGATGTGGTGTTCCAACCCCACCCGATTAACAATGTAATATATTCCACCCATTCAGGCAGATTGTTTTCTTTTTTTGTTGACCCACAGCTTTAACGCTCCCGGATTCCATGTCAGTGAGTGCATTGCAGACTGGTTTCCTTGGTCTGTTATGGCAAGGGCCTATTTTACGGTAAATACACATTGCAAGAACAGCTACTCAAAGAAGGATGACAATACTCGGGGATTCAATTTAGCTGGATGCAAGATTGGTTGTTGAATGCCAAATAGTTGGATGCTGTCACGAAGTGTGCACCATGGGTCGGATGCAAAGTTATAACCACTGAAAAACGTCAAGGATTGTACTCTAAAACCAGGGAAGCCTGACGGAAGCAGACATGAGCATGAGGTACTCAGTGTGAAACTAACTCAATGTAAGCAGAAGTTGCTCTGGGGCTTTCTGTGTGTAGTGTCTTAGATTTCTACTGGCATTGGTGAGTGTTTGGAGCATACGAATGTGTCTCGACCATGGATGAAATCATAGGTCTCCAACGTTCTCATCGTGATGACTGTTATGTCACCTGGATGCTTCTGGACCAGGGGGTGTTGGTGGTGGTAGGATCATTCTGCCCTGTCGAAATTTGCTGGTCGTTTTGCCATTGTCTCTGATCTTCTCCCTTTTTAGTTTGGCCTACTAGGTGGTTCTTTTAGTGCCACCTACAAACCAAATCTATAGAGTGAAGATGGGGGAGAAATGGCATACGAGGAGGGCCACAAAGCTTGTAGGTGTTTGGTTATTAGCCCACCCATTGACTGCCCATGGCCCTGTTAATCCCTATTGCCATTCCCACCGAGTTCGTGCACCTCCACGCCCAAAACACCACCTCATGGGAATTCTTTGAGCTTGCTTTTAATCCAGCTTTACTGTCCGTAGCCGCTGCTGGTGTTTTTTCAAAGCAATCTTTTGAGAGTAAATTACTTAGTTGGAGCTGTTCACCTGCTGCTGATGTAATGAAAATGCCTTCACCTGAATCCTGACAAAGCCAACAGTTTTGGCTTGTGTAGAAGTATTGGGCATATACCAGGCCCTGCTATTGGATGCCCATGTACTTGCACCATTTTGCATTTGCTAACATCCATAGCCAGTTGTAATGCCACTACGGAAGTGGTGTTCAGAGCCCAATTGAGTTCTGGTGATTAATTACCTTGACTCTGGGTCATGCCTGTTTTTGTATATGGTCCGGCCTCCAGGTAAAGATTTTGAAGTGCAGACATTTTAGCTCTACCTTTTGGAGAAATAAATAATTCCTGTTCCTCCTTGGTCTGTTTCTTAGAGTTGACATCATCATTTTGCAATCCATACTACTTTGCATGTAGGACTTTCTACTGGCCAGGTTCATGGGGATAGTTACTTGTCCGTGAGGGCTGCCCATTAAGACGGTGGGTGGGTGGGTAGGTGGAGCTGGGTAGGTATTGGGGATCCGATATATAGGCCAGGTCCTCTTGTCTGTATGCTCCTCTGTATAACGCAGCTATGGTGCGCAACATTATCGGGTGGGTGTAGAACACGAGGTATCTTTTTGTTTTCGTTCCTTTTTATATGTATTCAATTCAGTGTCCGGGTTTATTTCCGATTGCAATCCATAAAAAATACAATAAAAACATTGATTGCAATAATTTGAAACGCATCATACCTTAATAAAACAAATGGATGAGAGAGGTAAACCTCAAAGGATCTACTCCCTCGGAGAGAAGAGGTTGAACGAAAAGTGTTTTCTCTTCAAATAGTTTATTATTTTGCTTTTGTAAGGCACTTTATACAACAGGATTGTGTTTCAAAGCGCCACAAGGCTAAATGGGAAGGGAACAGGGGTAATTGTCAAATAGTACTATACAGTCGTGGTCCTACTAGGCCTTGTGGCATTTGGCTGTGCAAGTGCATTGAGAAGTGCAGGGGAAGGGGATGGGGATGGGGATGGGGAGGGGGAGCAGAGGAGTGGACAAGTTTTGGAGGAGTGCCCGGGAGGGCAAGTGCTAAGGGGAGCCAAGGAGAAGAACATCAGGCTAAGTGCTGGTACAGGCGACTCAAGGAGGGAGGGGGAGGGCTATGCTGGTATTGATTGGGAGGAAGGGCCTGGGATCCTGTGAGATTCGGAAGAATCAGGCCAGCTGTCTCAGTGGGGTTATGGGGAAGGGAACGAGGTAGAAAAGAGCAGAGTTTTGAGCAGTTTCTGGAACTTGGGGAGATCCGGCTCAATTGTGAGCGGGGAAGGGAGGCTGTTCCAAAGGGAGGCACCAGCCGAGGAGAGACCTGCCCCCCACTCTCTGCTTGGAGAAGCGTTTGATGGTTAGAGAGTTGGAATTAGAGGATTGTAGGGCAGGGGAGTATTTAAGGAGGGAAAGTTGCAGATGGCGTAGTCGCAGATCGTAGAATGCCTTGTTTATGATGCAGAGAGTCTTGATTTTGATCCGAGCTGGAAGTGGGAGTACTTGGTAAGGTCCATGAAGTGAGGGGTGAAGGAGAGAGCGGAATCTCAGATGACCGCAATGTTTTGGCCTCACAAGATGGTGGGGTAGAGGGCCCAAAGAGGGAGGCCAGAGGGTAGGAGGAAGAGGGCAGGATCTCCTTACTGGCATTGAGGTCATTCACTGCACACCATGCCTTAATGCTGTACACATTCTAGAATGAGCGAATGGAAGTAGTGAAGTTTGAAGGAAAGCTGTGTTATCAGCGGAACTGCAAATTGGGAGAGATCAGGCGAGCAAGAGGAGCGGGCTAAATATTGAAGAGCCATTGCGATAGGATGGAGCCCGGGGAATGCAACAGGTAGAGCAGGTGGTGGTGAAGGGACCCGGTTGCAGCTGGGAAGGGTGGTTGGTGAAGGTGGTCAGCCAATCAAGTGCCCGGCCTGTGATGCAAGTGATTCCAGTGATGCCAGTTATTCCGGCCCATTATTTACATCTTCTTGCCCATACTTTCCTTTAGAGAGCTAGCTAGGGTGAAATTGACAGACAAATTAGATGGCGCTAATACAAGTAACCTAGCCAGACGATATTGTCGGTATACCACAAGAGACCGTTTCATGAAATAATTATACAAAGGGCAAAACATAGGCCCAAATTCCGAGGAAAAAATAGGACTTTGTCACTCATGTAATTAAAAATCTTGAGAGCTGAGAAAACATACATTTAACAATCTTCTTCAAATATGCACATTTATGGAAACTAAGTTACAAAGAGGAGGAGGAATTCAATGAGAGAGATGCAATCCCAGTGCATAGCCAGATGGTACAGGAATAGAAAAGGGGATGTTTGACTAATTTGTGTAGTTTTTCATTGTATTTTGTTATTGCCTTTTAAAATGGCTTTAAGCCATCACTGAGTGCTATTGAACTATAATTTCTTTAAGCAGTCTTCATTTATGCATTAACTAAACACGATTGGGCTCATTTTTGAGTCCTCTGTAGTGCACATTGAGACACTAAGACGGGTGTAACACATTTACGCCTGTCTTACACCTCTAGTCAAGCGCTGGAGGATTTTCATTGTTTATTTGGCAGAGAGTGGGGTGGAACAGGAATTGTTTCTGCATACAAAAACAACTTAGTTTTACGCCAGCATGTGATGTTCATACTGGCGTAAAACCCATTATTTCCTGTGGAGTACATCTTTTTTTTTATTTAGTATACAGTTTTACAAACCTTTACCATCCATCGAATCCAATAAAACAACAAAATCCAAATCAAATGCAAGGAAGAGGAGGGAGTGAAAAGTTAGGTGCATCAAAAGAACGAAAAGACAATCTAAAATCCAAAAGAGGAGAAGATGGTTTAGACACAGAGGATGCCAGAACTATTGCATTGCTCTCGCAGGCTAGGCTAGCTAAATATCAGTGCCTCCTCAAATCTGCTGCATGTACTTCTTACAGATGACATGATCTCCTCTTAATTTACATAGTAGAAGGTAGCAACCTTCCATCCTCCTGTCGCTGCCATCCAAAAAATCTTAGTGTAAAATAACCAAGCCCCCCCTTACTGGAGGCACTGCCATCCAGAAATAGACCCCCTAAAGAGGTATCATTTCTGTTAAAAAAAAAATGTGCTAGAACAAAGATTAATTTGAAATAGTTTCCACCATTGAACTGTTCCCACCACTCTTCAATGTCCAGCAATGGGGAGTTTGCAATCGGGAGTCCCGTATATCTTGCTCTAGATCTGTCATGCAGTCCAGTAGGTGTTTTAGGTTTTTCGTATCCTCTTTGCAGAATCTACACAGTGAGTCAGTTTCCCCGTCTTAGCCTCTTAAAAATAGAATTTCTTTGGTATGTAAAATGTTCAGTCTGAATCTGAGGAATAGTCCTCCTGTATCGGGTTAGGTAATTTTGATAAGTATTTAGGTACAACTTTCAGTAACATGTTATTTTTGGCCATGCAGCCCAGTTTAGCTGCTCCAATCGAACCTTCTGTTCGATTCCAGTCCGCACACTTGCGTTTCTGTTTTACCTTTCCCGGGTTTAGTTGAAGCTGTAGTTCACTTGAGTTGATGTCGATCAATATTTGTCTGCAGCTTGCCAACGATGCATTCCGAACCTCGTTTGTAGGATACCCAGGTTTTTCTCTATATTTTGTATTGGGCCAGGCTGTCTTCCATGATTTTCCTAAAAAGTGTTAGTGAATTCCACATAACTGCCCATACATGGAAAGCAGGCCCAGCTCATCTTGTAACAGAAATTGGTAGCGAGTTTGGGAGGCCAAGAATATTTATCCAAAACACACCTAGCCACTAGTTCCCAATAGGTAGCGAGGGCACTCACTGCTCATAGGTCAGAACCGCAATGACCTTTTGTTTATAAAAATGGAATAATTGGGAGCAGTGAATCTCCCATATATTTTATGAATTGCTTGGGCATGTGCCCTCCAACAATTCGTTTTCTTTCTCAATTCCATGGTCCGGAGCTTGTCAACAGTTTGCATTGATGTAGAGGTATTTGGTAGCCTTTTCGTCCTGCATCAGCTCCACACCCAGACGCCATCTAAAGGGTTTCATTTTCTTGCCTCTGAGATTCTGCAGCACTACAATTTCTGATTTTTTTTTTTTTTTCCCTCCAACTTTTATTTCTAGGCCATTTGCTTCTGTAAGATTTTCTAGGTTTCATTTTAGGTCAACTGGAGTTTGTGCCAGAAGCACTTGGTAATCTGCATATTTCATCCAACCTAGGAGGTCGCCATTTACCCAAGGTGGGTAGGTAGTTGGAACATTCAATGCATGTTTCAGATTTCAACAGATGATCTTCCGGACATTGCCTGGCTCTCATTTTTTTGCCAAAGGCGGTTACGATCCACACTATCGAATGCCTGCTTTAAGTCAATAAAGGTTAGCCATAAGGGTCTTCCTGATTTCAGTGCTTGAATTTTCAGGCTGTTAACTAAGAGTAAGTTGACATTGCATCCAACTCACTTGATAAATGCAGCCTTTCTCATGACATTTTCTGTTTTTAACACCCATTTATCCAGCTTCTTGAGTAACATTGATGCAAATAGTTTCCCTAATACATCAAGTAAGGCAATTGGCTGGTAGTTGTAGGTGTCCAAATGATCCCCCCCCCTTCTGTCGTTTTCCAACAGCGGGCGGTAGTGATGCGCGCTGCCAGCAACAAAATGGGTGATTTTAACTTTCCCTGATTTTGGGTATATCCCCTCGCATGGTGCCCCAAGCAGCAGGGTCTTTGGGCATAGCGGGAGGTGAATACCAGTAACCTCGCGAATCACCTGTATAATGTTCTCTTAGAAGGTCCGTGTCGGGGGACAATCCCACCACATATGGAAATATGAGCCCTGCGCCCCACAATTTCGCCAAAAAGTTGGGGGGATTACAGCTTGGAAGTGGTTAATCTGCACAGGCGGAGAAACCACCCGAACAACAGTTTCAATGCACATTCATTGTTCGTCACGCGTTTGGACGAGGCTCGGCTTCTAGCCCAAATCTCCCTCCAGTCCGCGTCATCGAGCTGAAGAACAAGGTCTGTCTCCCAACGGGACATGTAGTCTGGGTGGCGCAGGGACAGGATGTCTTCCTGCAACAGACTGTTCAATTTTGAAATCCCACCCTGATACATGGGCTGCCTCATGTTGTTCTAGTGGGTTTAGGGATCGTGTGGCATTCTTATTTCGGGGTGAGTGATCCAGTGGCGGAGCTGGGTATATGTAAACCTATCCCTTCTGAGCGTTTAAATTCTTTTTTACAGTCTTCGAAAGAGCACCGCTGGCCCTCCGGTATAGAGTTGCCCCAAGCCTCCCTCCTGCCAACGCTTAAATGCTCCTCGCGGGATACCTGGTGTGAAGGCCGGGTTGCCAAAGACTGGGGTAAGTGGGCCCACCATCTAGCACCACTTTTTTCCCCCCTCAAACCCTATCCCATAGCGTCAGGGTAGCGTTCGTCAATAACTGGTGAGGCCATTGCTTACGCAATGCGTGGGGGATAAACATCCACCGACCATGTGGGCAAGTGGGACAGTTGGGCGGCTTCTGCATATTTCAGTTGATTCGGGACCTCTAAACCCCAAATCCGAACCCCTGAATCCCCCTGCCATCCCCCCCACCCCCCAATAATCGCTGTCCTATGGATTCTAGATTTCTTCCCCCAGGGTTTGCCTTTTAACATGGGATTGGAGAGGCCATCTGGTCCAGATGCTCGCGAGCTACTTGATCAAGGCACTTTTTTCCACTCCATTTTGTAGATTCCATGTAGTAGCGCTGATCTCATCCCCCTATTGCCATGGGAGTGCCTGGGGTGCTATAGTTGTTTAATGTCTCACCCATTTTTTTTTTTTTAAATTAATTTGTTTATGAGCACTTCTAGCGCACGCTTTCACCCGAGGCATCTTGGCGCGAAGGAATTAATTCAACACCCTTCTGAATTGGAAATGGTTTACCAGGCCTCCGAGGCCAGGTGGAAGCCCATTCCACAATCTACTGGCAGCGTATGAGAATGCCTGGTCACCCACACGTGCCAAGCAGACCTTCGGGATAACCACTAAATTGGATCGGAGCGCAGCGGCCTGCCTGGAACATAAGGGGAAATTTGTCCTGCAAATATTCCGGTCCCTGCTTGAAAAAGGCACTGTGTACCAAACATAAAGGGTTATATAGAATGGCTTCCTGAGGGGAGCAAGATTGTTTGTTTGCACCAGCAAAAAGCATGCAGATTCCATGTGAATTCACTGTAAATGCTGTTAATGTGTCCGTGGCAGGTAGCATTGATTTATAGTTGTCCTGCGAAGTACAAAAGAGTAAAGTCACTTCCGCCATAGCTTTACACTCTACAGTGCAAACAACGAAAATTGCCCAGTGGAGACATGTTGTGCAAAGTAAATGCCCCCCTCCAGGCAATTTACGTTTTAAAGAAAATTGGCTCCTACAATTTCTACAGCCTCTTCCATAGGAAATGCTGGGGATTGTAGATCTCCGTATCCAACAGCATGGCTTCCTAGCTGCCTCACTTTGTGCTGTT
The DNA here is from genome assembly GCF_040938575.1 of Ambystoma mexicanum. Classification (NCBI taxonomy): domain Eukaryota; kingdom Metazoa; phylum Chordata; class Amphibia; order Caudata; family Ambystomatidae; genus Ambystoma; species Ambystoma mexicanum. Next base: position 234,473,363 of record NC_090926.1, on the reverse strand, counting down.
CTTTGGGCATGGGTAGTGTCTAAAGGAGCATTTAGAGACATCCTCCATACAGCAGAGGCAGGGAGTTTGGGTGACCATAGAGTGAATAGTTACTGCATGGAGTTCTAACGTGGCTTTCCCCTGATTTTGTTTCCAGAAGCCATTCTATTCATACCTTTTTTAGTTTCTCCCTCCTGAAAATGTGCTTGTGGATCTGCTTGGATGCGCATACTTTGCATAGGCTGAAATCTAGTGGTTTGGTGTGGAGTATTACATATTTTTTTTCGAATTAGAAAAATGTGTATCGACACACTATCCCTGCTCTGTGTACAGGTACCCATGATCCTTCACACGTCCATATCCTCAGATTGCTTTTTTTCTCTCTACGGAGGTTGGAAGCAAAATGCAGTGTTCCCGAGAGGAAGCGCGTGCAGGTTGAACACAGAGGTCTAACCCACCGGGCGGCAAACATGATGGACTGATGCCACCAACGCCAAAAGGTGCACCAGGCTGTAAAGCTTGGGGACAAAAAATACACAACCTCTTACCGATGCAGTCCGCTTCTTGCTCACTCACTCTTCTTTTGGGCCTCTCGCCCACACTGCTCCTGGGGCGTTCTGGTCTGCAGGGCATACAGACCTCGCCCAGTTGTGCAATACCGTTTCTTGCTGCACCACCCCGCTGTGACGATAATGGAGGGGAGCCCCTGCAGGTCCTGTCATTCCCCTCACACAGGCCTTCAGCTCAACGCCAATGAAAAGAGGAGCACTGCCACGTAAAGGATTTATTGGACCTGCAGGGGTCTGTGGGTTGCTACCATATGCAGGCAGCAACCAACAGTTATACAATGGAAACTAAACACTCCAAATAAGAATCCAACAAGGAATATAGAACCCAACTTAGTTCATGCAGCTGAAGTGGGTTTGCCCATTTGTCTTGATGGATGCCTTTTGTATTTTAGACTGTTGCACTGCTGGGCTTTTTGAGAACGTATGCTTTTGGACTGTCCCTTGGTAGATCGTTGAATTTAATGTAGTCTTTTATAGCACAACATTTGCCATTTTGGGTGAGGAGGTGACTTAATGAAACATGGTACTAAACCAGAAGTATTGATGAGAGCAGATCAAAAATGGTAAGTCAGTAGTAAGTTATGGTGAGACCCTGTGTGTTCAGAATAGATCCCAGGTGGACGAAACCTTCTTGCTTCGTTATCAAATAGTCTGCCCTGAGAGCGAAGATTGGTAGGGGCTGCAGACTTGTTGGATGGATAGGTATATATTTAGGATAGTGTTGGTGATGGCAGGGGTGAGGAGGGGTTTAGTAGCTGGCTGGTATTAGTGCAGTGTGCGGATAAAAATTCCTTTCCCAGCATTGGATCTTTGATGAATTCACATGCTTTAAATATTCCTGACAGACTGGTAATCCTTGATAACTTTTTATTATAGCTTATAATAGCGCTTTTAAGATCACTTTAGTAGCTCATCCCTTTAATTCTGGGTGTATTCTGCTTCAGCCAATGGGACGTCGAGTGACTAGCCCCACCCAGGAGGCCATCTTCAGATATCCTTCTTCGCAACTTTATAAAAAATAGTAGTTTTTTTACTTTCATAACATGGAAAAGAAATGGAAAGTTCTTTTCAAGGCATACCAGTCATGTGGAATTAGGATTGTGTATGAGGGAGACGAGCATTCTGAATGCGTAGCCTGTCTACCCTAATCGCATTCAGTAGGATTGTGAAATTTGTGCCACCTTTTTTTTAGCACACAAACCCTAAAGGATAGAAAAAGGAGACTAGCCCTCTGGCTAAATGTGGGCAGATACCCCTCCTTCGGAGGTTAAGTCCTCTAGAAGTGTGGTGGAGGACAGATCAGGCAGGCCAAAGCCCTATAAAAGGGCTAGGGCGGAGGATAGAATCGTCTTCTACTTCTAGAGTAAAAAAAAAAGGACAAACAGAAAAATCTGTCCCCCAACGACCTCACTGACGAGAACAAAAAACCATGATGGAATACGCTGTAAGCACTGCGTCAACAAGCTCAAAATTTCCTGCCGTCACCAGAAAAATGTTGACTGCACCACAATCGCTTGCGGCACAATCCTCGTCAACCAAACAAATTTGTTGGCCTAGTCCTCGTCGCACATCAAGCCGTCGTTGACGGGTAAACGGACAATCTTGGTTGACTACCATACCGTCTGCACACCCGTCGACGACAACTGTGCCTGCAAAGATCCCGTCGTCGGCAGTGTTGGCCATTTCCCCATCGAAACAACGTTGACTGCATCATTGATGGTACATGGAAAGTCGTGCACACCTTTCCTGTCTCCGCTGTCAACAGTGGGGAGGGAGACCCGAAAAAATGGAAATCGGAGCGTCCTTGTCTACGGGCAAGCAAAAAATAAGTCTGGAAAAGTTGAAAAATTAAAGCACAAACACAAGTCTGGAGACAAATGTACACCAACTAGAAAGGAGCAAGAGGAAATGGAGGACTCTGCACCTGCACAAGGGCCAATACGAACCTTGCACTCTCCTAATGTGGAGGACCAGGCCAACGTAGCATGGAGCGGGGGACCATCTTCACCTGGGTCAACCGATGGAGACACTTATCACCCTAAAGCATCCAGAGGCCCATCCCTGTCTCTCGTCTCAACAATTCTTCCAGACCAGATACTGAAGCACCATATTGATTCAGAATTTGAACAGGGGTACTCGCTGCAATCATCTGAGGGAGACCGATCTTCGCCATGGGAAGCACCTGTGGAACCAGTTTACCAGAGCCGACTGACACCCGGCCGCCCCTGCGCAGCCATCAGAACCTTTACTCGACCCACAGTCCCTGTTGTCGTTCAAAGTATTATCTACTCTTCAGTCCCTACTTCAACAACTGGATACTAGGCTACTGGTGAACCGGCCCCACCCACAAGCACCCAATGAGGTTCCACAGCCTTCAGGGGAGCCCCGTAGGTCTGACGGAACAGCTACGAGAAACCAGGTGAATGAACCAGGAGGAGCTTCGGGTCGTTCCACAGCGACAAATGGAGGTAGGAGGGTATACCGGAGGGGTTCTCATATTCACAAACTTATTACCAAGGGTATCGCCGGGCGTACCCATACAAACAAAAGGACTACTAACAAGTTCTAAGAATGCAACCAACATCCGCCTCTAGTGGTTGATGGCAAAAACAAGCCTGACTTCAATCGATCAGATACACCCATGTCCCAACTGCAGCAAGTGGGGGGGGCAACTTGCAGTACCATCTACAGCAGTGGCAACAGTTAACCACAGACAAGTGGGTGTTTGACTTCATGCAAAAAGGACACATCATAGAATTCCAAGGAACACCCCCAATATCTCAACACAAGCCACGCTTTAAGATGTTAAAGAGCAAAACTGCTCATAAAAAACTCAATCGAAAAAGTCCTATAATATCAGAGGGACAAGAGCACCTACTCCAGATTGCTGGTGGTAAAAAAAAAAACGTACTCATGGCGACCATTTCTGGACCTCAGAAGTCTGAACAAATATGTAAAGAAACTAAGTAGAAAATGGTCAAGGGAGGATGACTTCCTAGTGTCACATGATCTCAAAGACGCACATTTCATATTCGCAAAAGCCACAAAGTTCCCATTTGTAGTATGCGCAAATCGCTTACAATTCAAACGTCTTCCCGTTTGGTCTTCGCTCAGACCCAAGAACACTCAAATGCCTAGCCCCAAAAGCTAAATCGTTCAGGAAAAAAAGACACCACGTGTATCCATATCTTGATTGGTTAGTACAAGCACTATCACACCAGGCGGTGGAAATATCGATCCGGCAGGTGTCCAACACCCTCTTATGCCTCGGCTTTGCAATGAATTCAGGCAAATTCTGCTTGAAGCTATCGAACACGTTGGTGTTCCTAGGGGCACAGTTCAAGACCGAGGGCCGGGTACGTTCTTCCTTTTACCAGCTCCTGGCTGAGGGGACAAACTCCTAGTCCAATGAACACCCAAGGGCAACTTTCAGCTCTTGCTACATGAATTCAAATGTCGGTCCCTGAGTGGTCCTGGATGTCTTTAATGGGAATATTCCTCTCAGCTGCAGGTGTTGATCACCCCTCCAACCTTTTCAACAATTTTGGCAAAGAGCTATTCAAAAGAAAAATAATTCCATTTAAAGTTGGAGAAAGTTTACACTTCCAAGACTGTTTCAGCCAGAGACCACAAGCATACTATGGACGCTACTCTACAAGTGCTGCGTTGCAATTCACTGCAGTTTCCCACATGATGTTCAAGCAATACGTTACAGCTCCCATCATGAGATGCAGACAGAGCTGGCCTAAGTAACAAAGGGATGGGCCCAGAACACCCTCCACCAGAAAATGCTCTTCCCTCCTTTTTTTGTTGTTGCCCCCTTTCCTCGTGTCCCCTTTTTCTCTTTGCACATCACTAAGAGCAAGCTTGCACCCCAACCCTCTCAAATCACCCAGTGCCCCCTCCCCCCCCCCCCTTGCTGTGTCTGCTCAGAACCACCTGCTCCGGGCCTCACACAAGGTAGATGGTGACTGAGCAGTCTTGTCTGCAGTGGTAAATATTGATGCATATCCCCATCCAGCCCTGGCACCACCCACCCAAAGATGAGTCTAGCAGCTTTGCAAAAGCAATACACTATATTGGTCACCTTTACTATGCCTTGTGATTTTGCTGCTGAGTGATTAGTCTACAACTCTACCCATGATCTTGCCTTGTTTCCTGCTCTGGTTTAATGTGCACGTCTACAGGATGCTTGCCTATTTACATTACTTATCACTTGGCTGCCTATTGTGCATTGGACTAAACAGTGCTTCCACATACACTGCAGTTTGGGATGGCAAGTACTGTCGGACTGGGAGCAGTATTTCACTATAGACCGCCCTTTCTAACCTCCTTATCACATTTCTCTTTCCACCTTGGATTATATCCGGCTAGACAAAAATGCATAATCTTTCAAATAATATTGGAGCGTGTTTGTAAGCTAAAGCATCGTTATGGGTTCTTTGTAACGTCCAGTTGCACGGTCTGCTGCATTTTATACATGCACTTCTCAATTTGGAGTCTTCCAAAAGTGTTGCCTATGGATACTTTTGTTTTAGCTATGGAGGGGCTTTCTTTAACACAGTTTGCGGTGTACACCATACTTTTACTCGCCATCTTTTCACAAAATCATACCACTTATATACTCATAGGTCCCATTCCCTTTCCTCCATCCTTGTGGGCGTCCCCTCCAACATGGGACGGTACCGGAAACTTTGGCAGCAAAAAATTGAGCTTCCCTTTTAAATTTAGTATAGCGTGTTGCCTCCGGCACCTCTTCTCAGTCCCTTTTCTGCACGGACTGCGTTGGACCTGGCAGCCAGTGCTGAAATATTATTTTTTTTTTAAGCTTTCTGCTTGCTCCCCGTTCTGTTCATTGTTATTTAACTTCCCTTCAGTGCCTCTCCTCCCCAGCGCTTGTCAGCTGCAGGATTCACAAGTGGTGCCTAATGTGACCGCTCGGACCAGGCCTCGGACCCCCATAGTATTTGGGGTCCCACCACTGCTGGGTACTCTGGTTTGGCTTGCAGCGCTCTCGGTTACAGGCCATTGGAGAATCTGTTGTGGTGGAGTGAGATCCTCCATACTTCTCTTCCCTACCTTAAGGACCAAGTCTCCAGGACCTCTCGTCAACACAAGTTAGGACCTCTGTTCAGCATGACTCCCCAGCGCGGGTACTCCTTCCCACGGATAGGGGTGCCTCTGATTCAGGTAGGGCCTGAGGATTCTAAGGCTACTGGCTCCCAAGCCGAGGGGCCAGGTGCTCTTTGTGCGCTCCGGGTGCAGGCCTGAGGCGCCCTCAAGATGAGGGGCCCTACCGGGCTGTCCTCGGAAGGGCAATAAAGTTCATTATCGTCTTCAACCCCAAGGGGGTACGGGATCGTCGAGTGCCATCTTCAAGAGTCTGTCCTCGGCTCGATCCAGCACAGCTACCGGCACAGGTGCCGAGGGCGTCTAGCTTCCCAGAGCTCGCTCAGAGGTCGTGAGTTAGGGCATTACGACTTCCGGAGAGCCGGCCGAGGGCTCAGCGCCTACCAGAATGATCTGAAGTCGACGCTTCCACTTTGGGTGCAATACCTGAGCTGTATCCTACAGTGTCTGAGGACGCTCAGGGCATAGCGCAAGGCTTCAAAATGGCAGAGGGAACGTGGCGCAGCCTGCCAGGCCGGTGGCCCTCTTGGATCCAACTCTGGGCCAGCCTGTGCTTTCGCCCATTCAATGGGCGTTGTGAGACAATCCCAGGTCCCTTCCGTCTGGAAACAGCAGCGGATTGATTATGGTACAGGCTTCTGGTCTCCTCAGGAATAATTCTACTTCTGATGCTTGTTAATCTGCTCAGAATCACATGGTATGCATATAGTCTGACATCCAGTGGTCACTGCAGAGTATTGCATCTTGTCTTTCGAGAATCGAAAGGGGACATCGACATGGGCATGCCTGCAACACTATTTCTACATGTGTAGTGTACCCAAAATCCCTCACGTCAAGGCATAAATCAGTTTTGCAAAATTGATGAGCAGAAATTGCTACAAAAAAAATTTAATTAGCAACCCAACCTAAATGATTAGCAATTTGTATATATCTATTTTCAAAGGCATGAGCAGTTAATAGCAATACTGCAAATGCCTAAATACAGTGCAGTTGCGGCTAATGTTTTGCAGCAGTAATTGCCAGGCCTTTTTATCAATGAATCGCAGGCACCATGCATATCACGTGGGCATTCAACCAAAAAGTAGAAGGCCTCATGCCTGTAGGCCAACTGCAAATGGCAGGAATAATATATCTCCTGCCAACCATCGGGCAGGAGAAATCATATTCCCAGAAACGTGATAGCACACATATAGGCAAATGCCTCCTAGATGCTCTTGGAAGAGCAGGACAGCAGCAAATTCCTGCAGTCCAGGTGCGGCATCCAGGCCTTTCAATCTTTTCAGTTGAAACGGGCCTGAACCTCAAGGTGTCCCCCAGCAAGTCAGGAATCTTACGACACAGCAACATACTAATTTATTCCGTACGTTAAATGCGCACTTTGCATGCGCACACATTACAATGTGCATTTGCTGAGCCAGTCGCCTTCCCTGGGCCTATGCAGTATCTAGAAGTGTTATCACCTTGCCTCTAAAATAGACCTTGGCTGATAAAGGAGGATTCATAGGTTTTTGGTTGGAAATGAGTGATTCAATGACCTGTTGAATGGCAGTCTCGTGACAATCTGCAGCTATTAACCCCCTGGCTGTATTTTGTTATTTAGATTGTATGCACCCCTGGGTGCATCAGACTTTTTCCCAGCTCCAGACAGAGTGGCCACCAAACATGTTGAGATGGGCTTGCACAAGCCGGGACACATCCTCAGCACGACCTAAGGCCTGAAGCCTGCAGGTTTTGTTATCAGTGCAGGGCTGACTGCTAGCAAAGGGCTGGGAATAATATATCTTCTGACAATCATCTGGCAGGAGAAAAGTTATTCAGACACTTGATGGCACACAGCCCCACAGATACCACAGCCTGCATGCAGACCTGCCTAACTTCAGGATAGTCTCAGAGCCTCTGTGTTTTTATGCTTTTCTCAGGGAAGGAGCCTGATGTCTCTGGGATTATCAAGGCCAGCAATAAAAGCAGTGCACGTCTTGCCTCAGCAGTAATCGGAGGATGCGCAAGAGAGAGAGGCTACAAAATGATGCTCAGTCATCAAATGTCAGAGTGCCCCCACCAGTGCATAATAATAATGAACACCAGTTTGTTAATAGTGATCAGAACTGAGTAGGCATTGGCTGTTATGTATCAAAGCCCAAATAAAGCACCAGTTCAGTACCCAAATCTGTCTTAATTACAAGACAAGAACATTCAAACTGTTGTTTTCATGATGTATTTTTAGTTGGTACACATTACATTCATGGCGAAATTACCATTTTCTCCACACTGCATATAAATAACCAGAACGCATAGGTTAATGAGCAGATCACAATATTTTTTTGTCACATGGCTTTGTATTGAGTGTTTTATTGGCGAACCTTAAAAGTAATTGTTGTGAGTCATTGAGTCAAGGAAAGAGTTTATAGTAATAATAGATGCCGTGAGCTGCACAAATCTATTGGTTTTTGGTTTTCAAATGTAGGCAGGATTGCATGCGCGTATAAGACCTTATAAATGTTATTTAAAGTGCTGTCTGGCAGCAGATCGCTGCAGTCCTGCTCTTCAAAGAACATTAGAAGGCAATATGGATGCAGGCTGTGTTAACAGTGCTTGGCTGTGCAAGCCCCGTACATAGCATGCAGGCCCAAGGTTTCCTAAGCATTTTGTGAAGTGCGGGACGGCAGTAAATAATTGCAGTCCCGTGCTTTAAAGGCATTAAGAAGGCACACAATGGATCCTACCCAACAGTTGTGACCTCGGCCTGCTCTCAGGGAAATGAGCTGAACTATCAACCTGACAAGTCATATGCATAGCTCAGTAGCAGGTACGCTAACCCACTGAGCTACTTATCAATCTCGGTAGCTGCTTCTCATATCAGCACTTGTCTAATGTATGGCACAAACCCCTTGAAGGTGTCTGCCTGCTCCCCAGCCCCTTCCTGCTCATGCACCTCCTGTGTTCCCTCTCGGCCTCAGGGGAAATAGCTGGTCTATAAATCTGCACTGTTTACTCTGCGCTGAGGGTGGGGAGCAGAGGCCCCACAAATAGATGCTCTACTGCATCCCCTGATCAAGACAGGGACAGGGACAGGGGTCTGGGGGGGGGGGGGTTCTATTGTGAAATGTAGACCACAGAGTTTGCGATCTTGGGGGCTGTAAACGGAGATGCATTTACCTTGTTCTCCATGCCCTGGTGCTGCTGGGATTTCCACAGGAAGGGACATTGCCTCGGCGCACACATTGATGCAATGTATCAGCATAGCCCGGGAACCTGGCCCTCTGCCTCGCCTGTGCGCTCCAAGCACAGGCCAGGCAAACTGTACTTATGATCTTTGCTCTGTAAATGATGTTGCAGTTAGTGCGACTTGATTATTGAAATATAAAGCAAATAAACTGTGTTGTATCTCAAACTGTGATGCAATACCGCTTATTTTATGCCTTGCACGCGTCGAGGTCCCTCAGATTGTTTTTTTTTTTCCGCCCAGCATACTGGTCTCCTTAAGCGGAGCTTGTCGGAGACATTGCCAATTGTCCCTTCGACCTTTGGTCGAATAGTTTATATAAATACTTAAGATCACCCTATCCGTCCCTCATTTCGCCAGCTGTTCCAGATCTCTGCCGAAAATCTCACAGACCTTCGACAGACAGTGATCCAGTCAGCGCTGCCAACCACGTGGCCGGGCCTTCCAGCCGGCATACACAGTAGGGAGAGTGCGGTTGGGGTGGAGATTTCTGTACAACCTGAGAATGACTTTCCCTTTCCTCCCTCTTTCCACTTCGTCACTCTGCCTATCCTTGGCTATGGAGAGGACTCCATTTAGGTTTTGCCCCATTTGCAAAGGCAAATTTCCTTGGAGAGAGAAGCATAAAGCGGTGTAACCGTTGCTTGCCCCTCGATCACAACAAAGTCGGTTGCGCGGCTTGCAAGCTCCTCCGTCCTAAAACATTGAAGGAACGGTGGTGGGCGGCCTACACGATGTCGAAGGCCGAATCATCTCCATCTGCCGCAACCGCCGAATGTGACGATGGCAATAGTGACGAACATACCTCCGAACCGGAGGTCGTTGACCTTTCGACGGAGCGCTCCTGCATCGTCTGTCCCCGGCCCGCCAGGCACGGCTCAGGCACTGCTATGGGGAATATACACCCCAGCGCCAAAGACAAATATTTACTAAGCACACAACCCCCAGTCATTCTTCGGCCAAGACGAAGAAGACCTCTGCAATAACGGGTACACCGGAAGTTCCGTCTGTACTAGCCGACAGTCCAGATCAGCAGCCCTCCCCGCAGCCGCAGATGCGCCTAGCGACTGGGCCCTCAAAAACAAAGGGCGCCATTTCTAATATTACAAGTTCCATCGAGACGCATCGTAAGAAGGCGTCTGGCGACGACCAGGCTCCACCAAAGGAGGCGTTCGCCGAAGACAAGCCCTCGGAAAACTTCACAATCGCAGGCAGAAGCTACGCGCCTCCCGTCTGCGGAGGACATTGCCAACAGCATAGCGAGAATTATTTCCGCCGACGCTCAGAGATGGCAGTCAAGGGATTCACTGAGGCCTACGGAAAAGGCAAAGGATCCGTTGAACCCCAAGGATAGCCCTAGGGGAGTAGCGGAACCCTCTGCCAAGCAGAGGGAGTAGCACAGGGACATGCCACCTCTGCCGGTCCCCCGGGAGGAGTTTTTGGAGGGCGATGAAAGTATTTCTTTGATGTTGAGACAAATCTCGACGTTTTACAGCAACGGATCGTTTAGAGGATCCCTTTCTACCTCTAGACCTTTCTGGGGCCTCTGTTCGGACTAGGGAAAAGTTTGAAAATTGTATGGAAAAGCTTGACGGGTTTGTTACCCGTTCAGAGCAACCCACACCAAGAAGACCACGGGATGAAAGCCCTTTGGACCCTGTAGCAAAATTCTCAAGGCTCTTTGACCCCTCTCAGGAAGAGGATATATACACCTATGACCTCACTGAGGAAGAGATTCCTGCAGACACTTGGGATGAGGAGTAGTTCATCAATCCTGAGGACATGCATGATCCCATAGAGGGGTGGGGGGGGATAACCCCGGATATGGGTGACCCTCAGCCTTGGCAGTCTCCAGATCAGTGGTCGCCAAACGATTGATCACAAACTACCAGTAGCTCGCCTGAGCCCCTTCAGTCACCCGTGCTGGAGATATTGTAAAATAAAACACTTTTTGAAGTAACATTACTGGTTCCGCTACTGTCCGTGTTCAGGATCCGAACCCTGGTCTTCCAGCTTGCATGCGGGGAGCTTGGCTGCTGTGCCATGTGGAGCTGCTTCTAAATGCACTGACAGATGTCCGTTTCACGTTCTACTTTTGTGGCCGCCTGCAGTACCAGAGATGGCCTTGTGCGCCCCCACGACACTGTCTTGCTTGAGTGAGTGAGCTCTTGTTTGCCAGAGATGTCTGAGGGGCTGGGGCAGGATCAGTGTGTGCCACGCAATGAAAAACACTGTATCACTGTAGCACTGTCACTTAGCTCCAGGCTGGTGGTCTCCAGTGTGAATGCCCGATCCTCTGGTGTCTTGGTTGTGAAATGCTGCAGAGAATTTTCTGAGATGGACCCTGCTGATATGGAGTAAGACCGCATCTGTAGCCCAGAGCTTGGGGTTTGTCGGTACCAGTACAAGTTTGGGTTGGAGGTGCCCATTGCAGAACAGTAGAGTGACGCAGTGCCACCTTTCCGTTCAACTATGGACAGTGGACTTTGAGAAATAAGTCTGTCTGGCACCTAAAATAAAAAAATTAAAAGCATGTAGCAGTTAGAAAGAGACATTACAAATCAGAAAACGGGTCTTGTGGTTTACTTGCATGTAACAAGGGCCAGGACATGGGCGAGTCTTAGGAGATGCGGTCCATCATGAGTTTAGCTTGTAATCTCTAGTAGGGAGAGTAGTGTGAAGGGATGTTCAGACTGATTTGTCATCTCTGGCATTTACGACAGCATTATTAAAGGTAAGTTTGGCCCCTCTTCTATTGGCTCACTTCGCCAGCACCATGCCCCATTAACCACCCATTTTGCTTCCTTCTACCTTATTTCTTTAACTGCATATTTCACCGAGGTCCCTCTGGCACCCTCTGTCACTGCATTGAACCCATTTCCTTCTGTCAAGCATAGAAGTGAGCTGATGCACTTATGTGTTGCAAATTATGCCTGCCAGAGTTTACAAATGCCACTTCCAGTGCAAACAAGCATTTACATTGCCAATAGGTCTGGCTTTCCTTTGGTCCATCCATGCAGACATGCATTCATAGTCAAGAATACTGACACATAGAAACATGTACATATACCATAGTTTTAGGCTCAGAGAGGGCTGATGTAGAACTACACTAAAGTTCGCGTTTTTTGTGCTTAAGGTTAGCGTTGTGATAAATGCAAAAATACCAGTTTGATAAGCATATAACATCTTTTATAAATCTAATCTGTACTAAAACAGAGGGGCACACAAATAACAGACTATACGTGGAGTGTGACACTAAAAAACATTTCAAAGAAATCTATAGTGAAAGCAAGCAGCATTTTTCAGTTTGGAAACTTTTGTTTTTTGATGGAAGTGTGAAATGCACATTTGGAAAACAATAGTGTGCCCAGCATGTAAGAGAGCCTGCATAAAACGCAAAGGAAGGAGCACACAAATTACACAATATTTGTGTGGTAGTCCAACAAATATCTGATAGCTACTGATGAATAATAATGCAACAAAGAGGTTTTTTTTGTAGCTCTTAATATAATCGTGAAGGCATGTTGTCCCATCTATTTATAGAGGGGAAATAATCGGGCCAAAAAAATATTGGTAACATTTCTGAGGTTTATAAACAGCCCCGCCTCGATATCGTCCGCTAGTAGCTTTCCACTGTTGGCCTCCACTACAAGTAGCTCTAGCTAACGTAAAGGTTGGAGACCCCTGCTCCAGATCATGATGCCCTGGGTTTGGATTCCCCCCAGACCACTCCCACTAGATAGCCCTCGCCAGTGGACGATCAAATGACGTTTAACGCCATGTTGCGCAAACCAGCAGAACACTTCCAAGATTGCCACCGATGAAGCTGTCCCTGAAGCTGAATTTATGGAGGACATTCTTAAAGAGAAGCCACCGGCCAGCCAGGCTATTCCTCTCCTCCACTCGATTAAAAAGCGTCTGGCTCCCTCGTTATCAACACCTACTCTCACAAGAGGGGTCAATCAGAGTATAGAAAAGCTTTTTCGTCCTCCCGCCCCCAACTTTCTTTATATCAGAGGTCACTCCACACCAGACTCCCTGGTGATGACCACTACAAGAAAGAGGGCAGGGGTTCCTGTCAACCGGCGAGGCACCCCCTGACAAAGAAGGTAAAAGGCTTTACGCCCTTGGGAAGAGGGTCACGGCCGCAGCAGCTTTTTCAAAGCGCATCTCCAACAATACCACCTTGTTGGCCAGCTATGCGGACGCTCAGTGGGCCTTGTTACAAGAAGGCCTACAGGAGGTTCCCGAACCTCTACGGACTTATCTCCTGGCCACGGTGACCGAGGGCAGACCAGTGAACCAAAGTATACTTAAGAACACGTGGATTCTGCTGAAACAGCACGTCAATCTTTGGCTCAGGGCACACTCCTAAAGAGACCCGCGTGGCTAAAACTCTGGGTTCAAGCCAGAGGCGCCATTGTCACTTATAAATAAAGCCTTGGAAGAATCCAACTTGTTTGCAAGAGCGTTTGATGAGGCGCTTGAGACCGCAAAGAAGGAGGACAATATCCTGAAGACGCTAGGCCAAATTACACCAAGACCCTCCACAAGACGACGATCTGGACCCAGATGCCTTTTTCATGGCCAACGCTTCCCTCAACATCAGTACACCTTGGGCAAACAATTGGTCCTCTCCACAGGGAACCAGTGGATATACCACCCCGTACACCCAGAGCGGTCAGCGTGTAACTCTATCCCCAGAAGCTCCCCGGCCTCAGGTTCAAAATGACACGAAGATCCGGGTCCCCTCCCATGCTTCCTTGGTTGGGGCCGGTTAACATTGTTCCTTCAGGCATGGGGGATAACTACAGACCAGTGGGTGCTAAAGACTGTGGCCCATGGGTACTGTATAGAGTTCAACCGGTCCCCCAACGTTCAGACCTCCAGGAGCAAGACTGACACCAGATCATCTGCGTATCCTTCTTTTTCTTGCAGTGTCTCGACATCCTGAAGGAGCCATAGAGGTTGTGCCTTTGTCACAGTTAGAGGAAGGAATGTATTCAGTGTACTTCCTTGTACCCCAAAAAAAATCTAACCATGCGCCCTGTATTTGATCTGTGCCCAGCGAACAAATTTGTAAAGCCACAAAAGTTCTGCATGGTCACTCTGCAGGAAGTAATTCCCCTGCTCTCACAGGGGGATTACATTGCAACAATGGACATAAAAGATGCATACTTTCATATGTCAATGTTGCCGGCGCACAGAAAATACCTCAGATTTATGATACAAGACAAGCACTATCAGTTCAAGGTACTACCCTTCGGCATAGCATCTGCACCAAGGGTATTTACAAAGGTACTAGCAGTGGCAACAGCACACCTGCGCAGGCAATCATCCCGGTCTATCCTTACCTCAACGACCGGCTCATAACCGGGGAGTCTTACGAAACCTGTCTGTCAAATACCCAAAGAAAGATAGATCTTTTATTCAGTCTGGGATTCTTGATAAACGAGAAGAAATCTGGCTTGGACCCCAGTCGGGTCAAGCAGTTCCTAGGGGCTCTAATTCGAACAAAGGACGGCCTTGTCTTCCCCTCCGAGAGGGTCCAAAACATGCTGTTTCAAATCCCTCAATATGTAGCCAGTCGAGAGGTGACGGTACGCAAGGCTCTACGACTGTTGGGAATGATGGCGTCATGTATTTACTTAGTTCCTCATGCGCGCTTGCGCATGCGTCCAATGCAGGAGTGGCTCAACAGCCAGTGGTGTCAGGCCAGCGGACAGTGGGATGATCCAGTGGTCTCCTCGCCAGCCCTCGTTCTCCCGTTCCGGTGGTGGTCAAGGGACAACCTCTTGAAGGGGAAATCCTTCACCAACCCCGCAGTGGAGGCTACTCCTACAGACGCATCTCTTGCAGGGTGGGGAGCTCACCGGCTTCAACAAACCGCGCACAGAGTTTGGTCGTCAGACATAGCATCCAACCACGTAGACCTGTTGGAACTGTTAGCAGTGTTCAAAGCACTAAAAGCTTTCCAGACACGACTGCAAGGAAAGACGGTCCTGATCCTCGCAGACAGCATCACGGCCATGTACTATCTAAACAAACAGGGGGGCACTCATTCTCCAGGGCTATCCCAAATGTTCTGGGACAGTTTGAAGTGGGCTCTCAAACACATGTTCCTAGTGTCTATGTTCTAGGGGAACGCCATCTTCTGGCAGACGTACTCAGCAGAGATTTCCCACTACCAATGGAGTATGAATGGCGATTACACAAACATCCTTTCCAACGTTTTCGCAGAATGGTGCTTCCCAGAGATCGACATGTTTGTAACTCTGGAGAACGTTCAATGCCAAGATTACGCCTCCAGGTGCCCCCAGAACCGTGCCAAGTGGAACGGACTATCGATAACATGGTCAGACTCTTCCCCCCCCCCCCCCCCCCTCCTCTAACTCCCCTACTCAACAATCTAGTGCACAAGATGCACCAGGAACCAGTCATGATGATACTGGTGGCTCCCATGTGGGCCCGCCAACCCTGGTTTGTGCATCTGATGGAGATGTCTGTCTCCTCCAGTGCCTGTACAACATGTTGTCGCAAGACAAAGGGGAGACTCTTCACCCATGCCCGCAGACATTGAACTTAGCGGCCTGGCTCCTGAAGTCCTAGAGTTTTGGCACCTACAGCTCTCTCAAAGATGTATGGACATACTCAGGGAGTCAAGAAAACCTAGCACTCGATATTAGTATTCCAGTAAGTGGAAACGGTTTGTCATCTGGTGCTTCGAAGAGTATCAACCCTATTGACTGCTCTCCCACACATCTATTGTTTTGTGCCCAACTCATTTACTTGATTCAGACCTGGTCTTTAAGTCTCTAAAGGTTCACTTAGCTGCGCTTTCAGCCTATACTACATCACAACAGTGTTGGGGTGGAAAATACCAGTTATTAAGGCTTCCATTGAGGGAGTGAAAAGAATTCACCCTCCCATTTCTAACCCAGCTCCCGGATGGGACCTAAACGTGATGTTGACTAGACTTATGGGGCCTCCTTTCGAGCCCATGCACAGAGCGAGTCTTAAAGATCTCACCTGTAAGACTGCCTTTTTAATAGCTGTTACCTCCATTAGGAGAGTAAGTGAATTACAAGCGCTCTGTCCTAGAACCCTTTGTAGCATTTCAGAGATGGTGGTTCTATGCACTCGCCCTAGGTTTGCGCCTAAATTCATTTCTAAGTTCCATGTGAACCAATCCATAGAACTACTAACGTTCTTTGAAAACCTTTCAAGCATGGGAGAAAGAAGCCTGCACACACTTGATGTATGCAGAGCAGTTATGTTTTACATGGAAAGAACTCGACCGCTAAGAAAAACGAATCCGTTTTTTCGTTTCAATGGCAGCAGGAAGAGAAGATGCGGTCTCCAAATCCACTATCTCTAGATGGATTATCAAATGCATCACACTCTGCTTCTCTCTTGCTAAGGGAGAACTGCCCTTCAAGCCTAGAGCATATTCTACTCGAGGCACTGGGGCTTCCATAGCATTCATTGCAAATGTTCCACTTGAGTCCATTTGCAAAGCGGCAACCTGGGGTTCTGTACACACCTTTACGAAACACTATTGCCTAGACACTCAGTCTAGGTCTGATTCTCAGGTGGGACAGGCAGTACTAAGACATCTTTTCACTAGTGTTCCTTCTCACAACCCACTTCCAACTGCGGGTACTGCTCGCAAGTCTATGCACAGCTTGTGATTCTTAGCAGATTAACAAGCATCAGAAGACATGCATTACTTACCGTAAAAGCATTTCTGATGATTGGATCTGTTTAGATTCACATGCGCCCACCCTTCATCCACGCCCGGATGGAAGGAACATAACGTCTACTACTTTCTGTACTCACTCACGATAGTCATAAGGCTCCCTCACGGCAGAAAAATACAATCAGTGGGACTTTGACGCGTGAGGGATTTTGGGTACACGTCACGTAGGGATAGTGTTGCAGGCACGCCCGTGTCGACGTCCCCTTTCGATTCTCGAAAGACAAGATGCAATACTCTGCGGTGACCACTGATGTCGGACTATATGCACAGCATGTGAATCTAAGCAGATACAATAATCAGAAATGCTTTTACGGTAAGTAATGCATGTCATTTCAAGGCACCTGTGTCCCAGGACCCGTACTCCCCTCGGCCTGTATAAAAGGGGGTAGGAGGACCTGATGACGCCCAGGATGATGAACACTCTGCATCACTCGCCAGAAGGATGTCCTGTAGGTGGCACGAAAGGTCTGGGAGAAGCCCAGGGTCAATGCCCAGGTGATCAAGAAGTTGCAACACAGGTTCAGGCTGACGTGACTGGGAGCAAATCCTCCTGGTCTCCCACCCACAGCTGCATTCTTCAATGGTGACTGCAGCCTCATTATATTCTAAACCATAGTCTTCCTCTATGGGAGCCACCTCCAGTTGTCTCTAGAAGGAGGACAAGGTCCTCGAGTCTTTAGGAAAGTGCTGTTATTCTATGTGGGGACTGCATCTACGGCAAGCCAATGCAGATGCCCTCTTGGCTGCGGCTAACCAGAAGCTGTGGTGGGTGCTCTGGTAATTTCTGGCCAGCCTCCCTTCGGACAAGCAAGCCTCCTTCAAGACTGGTCTGGCAGATGCCCATGCCATGGCACAGGACCTCGTGGAGTCTTCGGTCTCCCACATCGACAAAGCCAGCAGAGGGCTGTGCCTCGGTGTCGAGATGAGGTCAGCGTGGATGCACGCCACTAAGTTTTTATCTGACATGCAGGAGCAGATCCTGATCTGCTCTTCGAGGGCGTGAAACTTTTTCATTTGTCAACCGCTGATGAGTTGACAAAGAAAACCTGGACTATTTTTGCTCCGCACTCAGCCCCCCCCGCCCCTCCCATGCACTTGTGCGTCCTCAATGTCACTGCGCCTAGTGAGATCGTGGTTTTTGTTTTCCCTTGTTCGCCTCCCTTGCCTTGTCGCGCTCTTAAACACTTGTGTACGAGCGCAATACAAATAAAATATCAATATCTACTCAAACTGCCAAGTCCTTGGCCATCCTGAAGAAACCTGGTCAGAAATCCTTCCCTCAGTCCCAGGGCCGGGCCGAGTTCAAACCCTGCCATTGCTCCGGCTTCAAGGGGTTTCATGACCACGGTACATCGAGGCCCGAAAGGTCACCCAGCGACAACAGGAGGAAGCCGCAGAGGACTTCATGCAGGTTTTTCCGATTCCCCCTCCTCTGCCCTCGACAACAGGAAGCAGTGACGTCAAGAGCCGGAAATACAGCTCGCCTTTGGGGCGACTGTTTCTCTTTTCTAGCAAACCTGGAAAAGTCTTTTCGGCACATGCGGATCCAACGGTAGTCTCCACAGACTTCAGTCTTCCTTTTCCTTTGCCTCCACCATTCTCTCCTCCTCTATGCCAGATTGGGCCCCTGGCTCTTAAGAGGAGGTCCTTTCACTCGTGGAGATGCAAGCGACGGAACCAGTTCCTCTTTCAGACAGGGGCTACGGATACTATTACAGGATTTTTGTGTGACCCAAGAACAGACAGGCTGGCTTGAGGGTTGTCCTGTACCTTTTCATTTCTAAATCTGTTACCACTGGAGCACTTCCAGATGATGACTAATGCGCACATCGCAGAGTCTGTGTGCAAGGGACTAGATGTGGTCCTTGGACCTCAAGGATGCGTACCTGCATGTACCAATTTACCTACCGTATCGGAGGTTTCTGCGGTTCACTATTATGTCTTGCCACTTTCAGTACAAGGTGCTGCCCTTCGTCCTGAACTCTGCCCCTCGTGCTTTCACCAAGCTGATGAACACAGTGGCAGGCCTTATCCCTTGAAGGGCCATCAGCTGTACTTATTTGGATGACTGGCTGGTGAGGGCAGGGTGACCCAAGGGGGTGTTACACTCCTGCCAGAGATTGGCAGAGGACCTTCATCAGCTGGGATTCTTCCGTAATTAGAGGAAGTCACTGTGTCCATCGCAGGATCTGAGGTTCATTGGGACACAGTTCAGCAGGTGTTCCCTACGCCTGAGAGGCTCCTGTCCCTCTGCAATGCGGTGGGACACTTTTTGTCTAACAAAACCACCTCTGCATGGTGGTTCCAGCATATTCTTGGCCTGATGGCCTCCTGCGTGCTCACTGTACAGCATGCTCTCCTCAAGACAAGGCGCCTCCAGCTCCACCTGGTGGCCAATTGGGATCAGGAGACAGGGTCTCGGGTGGACAGGACATAATCCCTCCTGTATATCCATCTGCTCAACTCAACACCTTCGAGTGGGAGTTGCACACTGACTCCTTGTTGCACCTGTTCCAGCGTTGGGGGTTCACGGACATGGATTTATTTGCATCCCCTCTGAATTCCAAGTGCCTCCAGTTTGCGTCATGGGCAGGACAGAGTCGGGCATCTCTGGGAGATGCCTTCCAGATCTACGGCCACAGGTGTTATGCGTTCCTGCCAACCCCTCTGCTCTAAAGGAACCTCTGCAGGTTTTGGGCTTCAGTGGGTTGTAGCCTCACCCTGATTCTCCTCCCCCTCACCCCTTGCCCCACCCACCTCCCCCTCGGCCTTTGAGACCCTGGGTTTCGAATCTCCGCCTGCCTTCCAATCTCAAGAGGGTATTCCTGAAGCAGCAGGGTAGGGTAGGGTAGGGCAGTGGAGCATCCGGACCTGGCCAAGTTGGTGCTGGTGGCCTGGTTCCTGACCAGCTGAGGCTTCCACATGCTAAATTTTCGTATGGCAACTGGGACATCATTCAGGAGGCTCTCGAGAGCAAATGGACTAGATTTTGCCATTGGGCTCATGGCAAGGGTCTGGACCCAGTCACCTGTCCCCTGGATGACGTACTGGCTTTTTCAGCACACCTTTGTTCTGGAGTTCAGGTGGATACCTGCTGCACTTATTTGGCAGCCATTGGGGCTTACAGGAATTCTCCTGAGCATGTGTTTTCTGTAGCCAACCCGGTGGTTAAGGCCCACCTCAAGGGGCCGTCTAGGCTTTTTCTGCCAGTGCATATGCCACTCCCGGTTTGGACCTCGATGTGGTTCTTGCAGCTTTGCAGCGCAAGCCTTTCGAGCCTATGTTCTCTGTGGACATCCGCTTGGTGACACTAAACACAGTTTTACTGGTGGCTCTTGCCTCTGCGTGCAGGGTTAGTGAGCTAAAGGCGTTGTCCACGTGTGAGCCCTTCCCGTTTCACGACGACAAGGTCATCTTGCGCGCACTCACCTAAACTTGCCCAAGGTGGTCTCTGTTTAATATGCATCAAGAGATCTGCTTGCCAGTGTTTGTCCCGAACCCGCAGTCCGAGGCAGAGAGGGCCCTGCATTCCTTGGACCGCAAGAGGGTCCTCAAGTTTTATCTCTCGTGGACGAAATCTTTCAGGAAGTCTGAGGTATTGTGTGTGACGTTTGGGGGCTCCTCCCCCAGCTCTCAGGCTTCCAAGGCCTCGCCCGTTGGATGGTTCAGGCAATTTGGGAGGTGTACACGGCCATGCGGTCAGAGCCAAGGCCACGGCCGTTGTGTTTCAGAGACCTGCTTCTTGGGATGTCAAGGCGGCTACACAGTGTTGGGGGAAGATTTAATAATTATGTAATTTTCCCTCGATGTGTCAACCCCCAAACTTTTTGCTGCTGTTTAGACACCATTGACTGACCTTGCCAGAGAAGCACAGCCTTCAGCTGCACTCGTCTGGGCTTTCCCTCACTTTTTATGGGGAAACTGACATGCCCTTAAAACAGTCAGTACTGGGAGACTGTTTCCCTTAGTTCTTTCCTCATGTTGCAGCTTTTGTGCAACATGCAACAAGTGTGCAATGTATCTTATGATACAGCACACTTGGGTCTCTAGTAATTTCCAAAGGCCCTAGAAACTCTCGCTGGACTTTTTATGAACTGTGCAGATGTGTCAGGGACAGGACTGGTGGCAGCTATCTTTTTGCATTATTTTTAACCCTTTCCTGCCATGTTAACCGCATTTGGCACAAATAGGTGGCCTGGCTCCAAAATGGCCATGCCACAAGGTTTTTGTCCTGTCATTTTACCATCTTGCCCCTTCGCCTTCCCCAGGTCGAGTCGACCAGGGCCAGTCCTTATTTGGTCATGCACTTTCCCGCGAATCCTAATGCTTTCGCGGGCTTCTGCATGCCTTGTGTGTGTGTGCGCGCCTCCAGGATGCGGGCTGGAATGGCTGGTTCCAATACACATCCTGGGTGCCAAAGAGTCTGGAGTGCCATGAATGCCTGGGACCACCGTGGTCCGTGATTGGTCCACGTATGGAGTGTTTTGTGAGCAGATCTCCCATTGGGTCCTCTGTTTTGGCGCGAAGGGAACTTTGGTAAGAGGAGGCTGAAAACACCACTACCATGTCGATCTCCTGAGTTAACACCGAACAAAGGATAGGAGCCAAGCATCCTGCAACACGAAGCCGAGTCGAGGAATCGCTGGTGACCCGCTAGGTTTGGCACCCTGAGCCCGCTGTCGTCCCGTGGGACCCCTCTGCATCTGGTCATCCTAGAAGGTCAGCGAAGATGCTTCGACCCCTTAGAATAGTGGGACCAACTATTCTCGGCACCTTCATCAAACCCTGCAAGTAAGCTTTCTCGGAAGTGTCCCTGGGCCAACCAGTGGACTGCCCAGCTTACCCAGTTGCTTTGCTCTGTCGCTGCCGTTGTTTGGAGGAGGCCCTCGAAACTTGGTATACTGCTAGATCTGTGTCCACGGCACCCTCAGCCTGAATTTCATGCACTTGGCATTCCCAGGTCTGAAGTGAGACTAGTGCACCAGGACCGGAGTAAACACAGTTACCGTGTTGCCCTGCTACGGCAACGACCTGTGCAAGTTTGCAGCATTTGTGACTGTCTTGCCCCTGAAGCCTGCTGCAGTGAAACTGGGCAGATTCCTCCCCCTGGAGCGGAGAAATCGCCACTGTCCCGTTTGGGAATCATCGCTGTATCTCGGGAACTACAAGGTGCCGAGACGTCCTTTTTTGCCGCATTCGAACCTGCCAGCGAAGTGGACTGAACTGGTGAAGTTTGGGTATGCCTATGTCGGGGACCGGTGAGTACTCATTACCCTAACCGCTGGCCCCTAGCACAGGAGCCCATTTTTACTCCCGAGTGGCCCCTGAGGGCCCGTTCCGTTCCACAGCTATTGCGAAATCGCGACTCCATCCTGCACTCTCAAACTGCCTCTGCCTTGCCTTCAAGTGGAGGTCCTCCTCGAATAGTGGGAACTTGTTCTGCATCGCCTTATCCACCTTCCTGAGCTGCTAGAGACCCTTGAAGAGACCCTATCCTGCCCATTGGAACAAGTGCATGCATGTACTGTTGAGCACAAAGCTCCTCTCTTCGTAGGGCTTGGACTGCCTCTTAGTTCGGTGTATTATTGATGTCGAACTGGGTCTAAAGATTACCTGCACTGCCCGTTTCCTTCCCCTCTAGGTTGTCAACATATTTTGTGCATTTAACCCTTTGGACCCCAATGGTCTTTTATATTGTATTGAGTGTGATGCGTTGGTTTACTTAGTGTTGTGATTCTTTGCTATGGTCTGTTACAAAGGCCTTGTAATAAGTGTCTATTTTTAGTATAACACCTGTCTGGAGTAATTTGTAGGTGTGCTTGCTTTGTATGCTCATTGAGGTCTTTCAGTCACCCTCACCCTTCCTGAGACTTAGTTTTGACCGCCTGCATAGGTACCCTGATTGTCCTGGAGGGGCAGAGGTTCAGAAGGCCAGCCTAGTTTCTTGGAACAGGGTAACCTCTGGACAAGCCAGACCAGAGTTCAGAAATCCTTAACACACGGGCCACTCTCTGCCTACTGTAAATGCTACTCGCTGGACACTAGCTCCAGGCGTGATGCAGAGTTTGGTTAGGCAGTTCTGAAAAACGTTTTGCTTCGTCATTGATTTGAGGCAGGTTATCACAGATCCACCCTATATTTCTTGTTCGGTGGGATCGCCCACAAGGATGGAGGAAAGGGGATGGGACGTATGACTTTGAGAATTTATAGTTCCCTTTACCTCGTATGTCCCACCCACCTTCCCCCCACTAGTATGCCAAGGGCTAATCTGCATAAGAGTAGCCAGGTATCTAAGCGTCTGTGTTCAAAGGGGACTGAGGTGAGGCGCCGCAGGGTGGAGCCTTGATGGGGCACCCCATCCCTATAATAAATTTAAAGGGTAAGCCCAATTTTGCACTTGCAAAGGTTCTGGTACCGAACCCTTGTTGGGGGACCCCCACATGGATGGAGGAAAGGGGGATGATGAGCTGTATTTCAGTTTTGGTTCCTAGAAGTCCTGCTGGATCCAATTAATCAATTTGCTAACATCTCTTGGGGGCACTGAAAGTGTGGGACGGTGTGGTGGATTGCCTTCTGAGGTCATTGTCCCAGGATTTGGTCTGGGTAGTTTAGAGGTACTTTAATTCCTTTCAGAGGGTACAAACAGTTGGTGTTAAAATAAGGTATTTAAAATTACTTGCAAGCAACAAAACAAAAAAAACATTTCAGGTAAGCAATTGTGAGTGGTGGCTTTGGGGGTTTTCTGAGTCAGACCATATAAATGGGATTATTTGTACACCAAGCTTTGTAGGGGAAGTTACTAGGGGAAGGTTTTCCCTCAAATACTAACTGATACAGGAGCAACATGGTGCTTTTGGAATGTGAAGTGCACACTTGTGGTCCAATGAACAATCTTGGTAATGCCAATTTGTCCCAAAACTGAATTGCCATTTTCAAGAGATAAAAAAGGTGCTTTCAGTTGTCCCAGGAAAATGGTACAGATGTCGTACTTCGGTGTTGCGGGTAAAGCACCCTGCTTGCTTACTCTTTCCATGGGTCTTCTATCCACATGCTTATTATTCTCGATCCCCAGACCCATGCTTTCTTCCATTCATGACCTTGAAAATTGCTTCAACAAGTCGTTGATAAGGGAAAGAAAATGGATATTTTGATTTTGAGGCCAACTAAGTAAACATTTTGAGACCTGGGCAGACTCCTTCCGACCTTCAACAGTGTAAATCATGTTTCAACATTAGACCGCAGTAAATTGTCCCTCAGCAAAATGTTTGACACCCCTGTTATTTCATCCACTACAATGCCAAAGACCCCTCCTGACACTGGACGTGCAGTTATCTCGCGTAGGAATTAGCTGTAGCTCCCGGTAGCTGGATGTATGTTTGCCTGACCATACGTTTCTGAGAAAGTAAAAAATAAAATTTAAAAATCTGCAGTTTAAACTCCATATGAAAGCTCATGGGTTACCAACACACACTAGGTTATCGAGACACAATCAGGCCCACTGATTTTTATTTTTTTAATAGGATGGACGTGATGCACTTCTGTTCCAGTAGGGAATTTGTATGCTGTGCATCAACCAGGGATGCCAGCACAATGCCCTGCCCATAAGCAAGTTGTAAGTAAGCAATGTAGCAGTAGTGTTTGAAATTGCTGGGAGCTATTTAGCTCCTGCCTCTACTCCTAGGACGGCCTGGTGAGCTTAAAACCAAGTTTCCTGGAACTACCTTTGGCTCCCCTGACCAACTGGTGCCTTACAAGCATGAATGTGACATTAACTTCATTTTAGAATGTTAATAAAAAAATAATTGGCCAACATCTAGGGCACACATCTGATTAATTCTACATAATGGGCAAAATCCTAGTGTATATTTTTAAGCTGTCTTTCTAGAATCTAGCTTGGTGGACAGACTTTAGGAAGACACCCTAGCTTTAGTGAACGGGGAACTCTGAGAGCTTTGCCAAATTCCAATCGAGGTATGTGGCCGAGCAGTCGAGGCTTATTCTCAGGAGTGCGAGTGGGGTTAGGGGCCCTCAATGGGTACTTGCAGTATGTCGCACAATAATTGAGTTTAGACAGTTTTGTATGCATGTTATTTATTGTAGGCCTTTTGAACACTTCGAAAAAGGAATCAAACCGGTAGTATCGCACAACACTTATGATAGAAATATATACATTAACCACAGGTTCTAATATACATCAAAAGTCCATCAAGTCGCCCCCACACCATCTGACTTGCCAGACGCCATCCGTCCCTCTTCTCACTGCCACCCTATACAGCTCTACTCCTCATCTGTGCCCCTCTGTATCCTACCCCCGCTGTATCTGTTCTACTACCTCAGCAAAGCGCTCCATTGTGTATCGGTACTGTTGTATACCTCTGTAAAGTGCTCCGTTGACTCTCAAAGCTAGGTCAATGATCAAATACCATAATAATATTACCTATTCTTCAGAGCTGGTTAGTATTATAGATGCAGTCAATGATGGAACCCGATCACAAGACAAGTTCATAAGTCCAAACCCAGAGATGAATGGGTCCTTGTGCCTAAAAGTCAAAGGAGCCACAATGCTGCTCATCAGAATGGTGCCTCTGCAGGTAGCTCTCACTAGACTTTTGTTGGTGATAGTTTTAAAAGTTCAACTATCCAGAAGGGCAGGATCCTTGTGAAGCTCTCAAGACTGTCTATTTAAGGCCTGAAGAAACGCTCAGGGTCTTCGGAGATCAAGTAGCCAAACGGGGCGTCACTGGCCTGGACACAGGAAGGAATGCTGGTCCACTTGAGGAGTCTTTGAATCTTCAGCAGGCTGTTCTTCTTTGTGGTTGTCTTGGCTCCGACAATCTGACTAAATGGCTGCAGAACTCCGCTTCTTGTCCAAAATTCGAAGTGGAAGGAAGTCTATGGCCACCAATGGTAAGGATCTGCCCCATTCAAACAGCCGGTAGTTGTCCAATCAGGAGCAACTTTCACATTTGCCACACACATACTTTCTGGCACCAAGGATGTGGATTGGGACTATATATCCACCCCTTCCTCGGAGGAAGGGAGACACTGCGTTTTAGCCAGTACGAGGTATGTAGGGGTGGCCAAGTCCCTGCTAGTCGCACATGATGAGCATGCAAGGGGGTGGGTGTGGAGAGGCAGTCTGGAGAGTATGTGAGAAATGTGTACTTGTAGGCCAAATTTTATTGTCCAGGGATAGCTGCATTGTAATGGTAGGGGTGCTGTGCAAGGTGAAGCGAGGGGAGACATGCGTGACCTAGCAAGGCAGGGAGATGGCAAACAAAGAAGAAAGTGAAAGTATTGTGGTACGGGTAAACGTGAATGTGCGCACTCCAAATATTTAAAAAATGGTTAAAAGGTATCTGCTGCAACCAGCTTTTCTGTGTGTGTATATATATATATATATATATTTTAAAATGACAACTCTCAACATCCCCACCCAATTTTCCCAGCCCCCGAAAATTCCCCCGTCTTCCCCCAAGTACCATAACTTAACCAACTTTCCCCCCCACCTCCCCTCCCACCCAATCCCATATGAATCCCCTTTTGTTCATAAGGCACATCAGTCGCATCAAAAGTTCCTAGTCCAAGGTAGAGAGACTTCGTCTGGAACACCCCTCTTCAAAACCTCCCCCGCCCCCCACCCGGTCACCTACCCTCAGCATCTCTTATTTCGCGGCGGTGGGCGTAGGTCATTATCTTTTGCCTGATCATTCAGCAATTGGGACCAATGGACTGTTACCTCCCCCATATCCTCCTTCTCCTTCAACGCTTGCAACACAGTCAACTCCGCTAGACCCCGCTCGACCCCACCTCCTTACATCTTTCCTCCATAACTGGCTTGTCGGACCCAGCGGGGACTTCCACTCAATCTCCATACGGCGTTTAGCCAATGTCAGGAGAAACCGGCCCATCCTGTTCCGTAGCTTATTCCGTTTCTCCCCTGGCAGGATCCCCCACAGGCAAACCTCTGGGGAACGTTCAAAATTGACTTCCAGTAACCCGTTTATACCCTTGAGTACCTCTTCCCAGTACTCCGCTATTGTCCCACATTCCCACACCATGTGCCAAAACCCTGCCTCCTCTAACCCACATCTAGGACACCTCCCCGAATTCTCCTCGTTCATTGCTTTAAGCGCCCGCGGGGTAACATATATACCCTATGTAGGATATTAAATTGAACCAGCTGGAAGCGGGCATTCCTCAAGGATTTCTGTACCTGCTCCCAGACCTTCTCCCACTCCTCACTCGAGATCGTGCGCCCCATATCCGCTTCCCATTTTTCTTTCACTTTTAACTCCCTCTCCTTCTCCCCAAGAGCCCCATATTGTCGTGTGATATGTCTCCTCCCCTCTACTCGATCGAGTAAGACTTGGAGCACCGGGCATGACACCGGTTCTTCAGGGATCCCCTCCCATAACTCTGCTAACCTCCGAACCACCCCCCCATACGCCAGGAAACCCACCTGCGGTAGATCAAACTTTTCACACCACTCCCTGCAGGTCAGGAGCCGTCCCCCCCCCTCAAAAAGGTCCCCCACCTTTTCACATCCCTTCTCCCATAGCCTCCATATCCCTACCCATTCGATTGCCTGTCGAAGCTTCTGGTCGGCTGCCTACGGGAGGTTAGCTGCATAGCGACCCTTAATCCCTGCCCCACCCACATACTTCCTCCATGTCTCGTACCGCTCCAAAAACCACTGATGTCCCCACACTACCCCGTGGATACCACAGGAGCTCCGCCGGGCGCCACTCGCGCTGCCCCGCTCCCACCAACATGTCTGGGAGTTCCGCCTCCGGTTGGTCCCACACCTTCATTACGCACATATAAAGAGGAAGTTCGCTAATTTCAGGGTGATCCATTCGCTCGGTGTCGAGCAGACCAACTGCTCCGACAAACAGATCCCAGAAATAGAAACTGGAGTTTCATCACTTTCCATATAGTCGGTGTTATCAATTCTTTGTGGCTGTTCGACACACTGTGTCCTTTGAACTGTTAGTGCGTTTCATTCAAGGACAAATGGCAATGCCAGCCTGTATTCAGTGATCTATGCAAGAGAGGGGTAGGTTACGTTTTGGAGAAAGAATGCCACCAAAAAAAAAGATAACAGCATAAGGCCTTGCTTCTAACAGGTTGTTTAGAAAATTAAGGACAGTTTAAAAACAGATTTACGATATGCGCCTCCAACAGGAGAGCGATAAACGCACCAGAAAATTATGTATTGCTGTGACCCCTGGGGATTTCACTGCACTATAAGAATAGGAGATAAATACCCAGTCTAGCTTGTCCCGCACTCTTTCATGGCCCAAAGCATACCCCTGCACCTAGTCTCCTAGAAAGCTACTGACCTTCATTACAAAGTTCCTGTTACACCCTTTATTCATTTGTTCACTACCTACATTTCTCGCATATATTGTATGCCTCTTAATATAAATCCTGCATGTCCGTTCATGCTCACTTGCGCACCTGAAGCAGCCCTGCGTACCATCAGGCGATACTAGGTGGGTTTGCGTGCTCACTGTCTCCCGTGTGTTTTCTCATGTTGAGCAGCCACATGCACCATGAGGTGAGGCTTTAAAACCCTGTGTACTCATACCTATTGTGTCTCTTGCCTTTTGTCGCTCTTGAAGTGACCATTTCTGCTAGCAGGGAATTTTATGTGGTGTATTTATTTTATTGAGCATTTGTAAGGCGCTTTACACAACTGAATGCTCAATGGGAACGGAACATGGAATAATTGCAAAACAGTATTACGGTTGTCTACTAGGCCTTGTGGCATTTGCAAGTGCATTGCAGAGAGGTGCTGGTGAAGGGGGTGGAAGGCAGAGCAGAGGGTGGTCAAGTGCTGGAGAATGGACCGGGAGTAAAGTGTGAAGGCGAGCCAAGGAGAACCTCAGGCTCCATGCTAGTGCAGGTGGCTCTCAAGAGTGGCAAGTGAGCCATCAAGCAGGGGACCGCAGGGCAGTGGGGTGCTTGTATTGAGTAAGAGGATGGTCCTGCGATCCTGTGAGATTCATGATCAGGCCACCGGTCACAGCGGCAGTGGGGATGATTAGCAGTGAAGCGAAAGAGGGATGATGATGATGATGATGATGATGGTGGGGCCTTTTGGATGATGAAGAGGGTCTTGAATTCGTTGCTTGCAGCCACCAGGAGGCTGTGCAGAGATTTTAGGGCTGGGAGAATTCGGTACCTGGGCTTTAAGTACCTGGGCTTTGTCATGCAGCCCTATTCTGGATTAGCTTGAGGGGGGCGAAGGGAGGAAAGGGGGAGATTGAGAAAGGCTGTTGCAGTAGTCGAGCCTCCAGAGGACTAGAGCTCAGGTGACACTGAGCTTCTGGGTGAAGGTGAGAAAAGGAAGAATGCCTATGAGGAGGTGGAGCTGGAAGTTGTACTTCTTGGTAGGGTCCATGGTGTGTGTGGGGTGAGTGAGAGCAGAGTTGACGATGACCCCGAGTTTTTGTGCCTCACAAGATGATTGGGGTAGAGGAAAGGAGGGCACAATTGCCCCGATGAGGCAATTGGGAACATAGGCCTTTGTTAAATTACAATCTGTGTGCATCAGGGATGCCATCCTTTTCACCCCTTTCCATGGCCATTTCAGAAAGTTTACTCTAGGAGGAATGCACCTCCACCTCGTACAAAAACCTTTTACTGGTCGTGCTTTTTCCCCTCTGCATCGCCAGATCCATGGATGACCTTCCATGCGGCTAACTATGCTTCATGATTGGAAATCTTCGTCAAAAGTGTAGAACAATGGGCATATATCTTCACAATAATTGTCTTTAGCTCAGTTGTTCGTGGGTGGTCCCCATAGATAAATTACCATCAAGTGCACGATTACAACTTCTTGTTTATCGTGTAACATGAATGGTAAATGTGATCTAACATGTACATGTGAACCAAACCAGGGCAATGGTGGGTGGTGAGTTGTAAGCAAATGGTCAACAAGCTTTGTGGGCAAATGCAGTTGGGCTAATACGTACAAACATTAGTGCCCCTACGACTTCTGCCTGGCAAGATTGTTTGATTAATATCAACCACACAACTAATGGTTGTTACATCAATCCTTATTGAAACGATTTGGGATGTTTGTAATGTGCCTATACAATTAATGGTCTTTCAAGACGCCACAAGACTGAAGGAGGGGGGGGTTGGGGACAAGGGATAAAGAGAACCATAGAGGTCCTACCTACTAGTTAATTTGAAATTTGGATAGTGCATTAGTAAGTGCGAGGAAGAATTGTGGGTGTGAGCGCCGGTTGGCTAACTGTGGAGTGCTAGTGTGGGAAGGGAAGAGCAGGGTTAAGAGGAGAGCGTGCAGGTGAAAGTGATGGAACGGTGGAGCATGGGTCTTGGGGGAGGCCGGGGGGCGGACGGGGGAGGAGACCACAAGAGGGGCTAGGTTACTGCTATGGGGAGTACATGAGTGCCAGGGACTGCATGGGTTGCAGGGGGTGAGGGTGGAGCAGGGGGACCCATTCTGGTAGAAAAGAGTTTGTCCCATCGGGTGTTACTACTAATGGGTGACAAAGATAAACTGTAGAGGTCAGAGACCATGTGTGTAGCCCATATTTCCGGAGAGGGAGCGACGGAGGATGCCTGTGACAGTCTGCCTGTGGAAGCAGCATTGATGTTGATATCGGTGATGGGCAGGCCGGGCAGCGGTTATTCTGTATTTACAATCAAATCGTACCATGTCAATATTACATCTTGCTTCTGTTGTATTGCAAATATGCAAAGACTTGATCGCATACATTTATTTTATTCGTCAAAATGCAAATTTTACAGACTTAAAAAGGATTTAGAGCATCTAAAAGCATGTCAAGAATTTCAATCCCATAAATAGATCGTTAGATCTATAGATCTCTCTACCTCTGAGGCTTGTGGAATCTGCTTAGATCATATGCTGTGCATAGGTCGACATCTAGTGGAAGCTGAAGATTATTACAGTTGTTGTATTCGAAAAGGGATGTTGACAGGGCGTGCTAGTAATACTATCCCTAGTGTGACGTCCACTTTACCAATGGTCCTTCACGCATCGAGGTCCCTCAGATTTTTTTTTTCCACCATTTTAGACGGACGCAAAATTGCAGAGTTCTAATTTCGGCTTGATACCATTGATTAATCAATTAGTTACTCTTCCAATCCTTTATATCTTTTGTTCTCCGACTATCGATAATGTCTCCAACAGCAGTGAGGAAGACTGTTGAATAAGACTCCCATCGACGGATCCTTTCGGCCTTGGATGGCTGCTTTGGCCAACACAGGTAGAGGGGGGGGTGGGGACATTGAGAATGTATTTACCCCTTTTCATAAATTATCTTCGCCTATCTGCCATTTCATTTATTTCTGGATAGAACCCCTTTCAAGTTCTGCCCAAGTTGCAACAAAAAATTCCTCTTGGTCGACAAGCACCTGGTGTGCAACCTTTGTCTCCCACGAGACGTCGGGTCACTGAACAGCCGAAGTTCGGCATGCCTCGTCGGAAATGACTAAAAGCCCTAAACGGGATTAGCCCACCTGGTTGAAAAACATGTCCCGAAAAGCTGATTAGAGGGAAGAGTCCAAGAAGCACTCTTAGGTCCCATTCAACACCCAGGGAGCGGGATTCCCTTCCAGACACAGGAAATGATTCCCTTCCACAAGAAGAGGAATCCTTGTCAACGGCTCTGAAGAACAAGGGCCAACCCTCGCCACAAGTCCCAGTCACACCTCAAGGCCAAGCTTGGCCAAATGGACCTGTGAGGGCATTGATGGTCATGAGAAGGATGACCTTTATGGCAAATTTCTTTCCAAAACTTTCGAATCACCCCTCCCACTACAGCTGCCTCTGGTTCTCCGATCCCTGCAGATGCCCCTTCTCCTCAGCCACCTCATAAAAGGTCTCATCATGATACCCTGGCTTTCCCACCCCAGCAGGACCCACCCATAATTAATGTGTATGACCCAGACACCGACAAGGAAGACCTCTTTACATCTCAGGAGGGCACAGAGCAGGACTAAGGCGATGATGAGTAAGAGATGTATAACGCAGCCTCTCCGCTCACCCTAGACCCTTCTCCAGTTGCAGATTCGCCTATAGACAACCAGCCACTTCAAAAAGACATGCTCATCAATACAGCTGAGCATTTTCAGATACACGGGCGACTCGACATTTTTGAGGACATGTTAGGGGATAAAAGAGCTGCCATGCAGTTCATTCCCATTCTGCAATCTATCCAGCAGAAGATCTAGCCCTCTCTGGAAGGTTCTATGTTATTTTGCTGTGGGATTTTTTGTCGCGGGACTTCATCGCCGTTTTTTTATTGAAAAAAACGAATCTTTTTTTTTTTTTTTTGGGGGGGGGGGGGTTACCACCCCAAAGCCCCCTTTTTTTAAAAAAAAATTATTCCCTTTCACCCATAAATATTTATGAAATTTTTAACCCCCCCCAAAAAACAAATGATTTTATTTTTTGCGATGAAAAATCCTGCAATTAAAAATCCGGCGGCAAAAGAACTGTATACCCTCTGGAAACACCCAACCAGATGCGGGCAGTTAATCCACACATGGAGAAGCTCATCCGCCCTGCTCCCACAGATCCTCTCTATATAAGGGGACAGCTCAAACCAGAACCTCTTGTAGTTAAAACAACAAGAAAGAGAGCAGGGACACCCTTAGTCTCTTTGGAGGTACCGCCAGACAAAAAAGTAAAACTATATACTATGGGGCAGAAAGTAGTCTCTTCGGCTGCTTTTCAGGCAAGAATCACTAACAATGCTACACTTCTAGAGTTGTAACTGCCATAAATGGGATGAGGTGTCTGCATTGTCTTCAGATCCTGAACCCCTTAAGACTCCATTGGCCGAGCAGTATCTAGCTGCGTTCTTAAAAGTAATTTGGATGCTGCTGACAATGCAGGCAGAATTATTGCAGAATTAACGATTATTAAGAGACCTGCCTGGCTACGCCAGTCCGGCTTCAAGCAAGAGACTCAAGCTAAACTTCTTAATATGCCTATTGAGCTCAACGTCCTCTTCGGGAAGGCGTTGAAGACGCCCTAATATCTGCTAAAGGGGAATAAGACACCTTATGTCCTTGGGCCAGCTTACCAATAAACCCACAGGGCAAAGAGGTAATAATAATTTTCGTTGCTTCCGCAGACAAAATTCAGAGTGGTTCAAGCTACAATCCAAATTGGGGATCATCCTCGGTTAACAATCAAGGCCAGGCCTCACAAGGTTAGCAAAGGTGACGTCGCAGATCCCGCGGCCGGGGAGGATATCCACTTTTTAGAGGTGGAGCCGCACCTCCAAAACAGTGACTACCCGCTTCAGGTGCCCTCCTATGCCTCTCCAGTAGGAGGGCATATTTCAAACTTCACTCGTGCATGGGAGGGAATCACCTCAGACAAGTGGGTGCCACAAAGGTTCTGCATGACTACGCTACAAGAAGTTACCCCCCCCCCTGCTAAGTGGGGAGACTACATGGCAACTCTGGATATGAAAGATGCCTATTTCAATGTTCCCAGCGCACAGAAGTTTCTTGTGGTTCAAGATGGCAAACCAGTACTACCAATTCAAAGTGCTACCCTTTGGAATAACATCCGCACCAAGGGTGTTCACAAAGGTACTGGCGGAGGTGGCAGAGCACCTGTACAGGGAAGCAATCCCAGTGTACCCTTTCCTGGACGACTGGCTGATTACAGGGGAGACTGCAGATTTGCAGGCAAAACATTCAAAGAACTATCAACCTTTCAATTGGGCTTCTCAATAAACGAGACAAAAATCAAGCCTGGTGCCAAGCACAACCAAACCATTCCTAGGAGCTGTAATCGACTCGAAAGGGAGGTTAGTCTTCCCGTCGGAGGAAAGAGACCAAAATATGTTAATGCAAATACCTCCTGATGAGGCCGGCCGCCTGATAAGCGTATGCAAAGCTATCTGTTTGCTAGGCATGATGGCATCTTGCATTTACCTGGTACCGCACGCCTGCGCATGCGACCCATGCAGGATTGGTTGGTCTCAGGCAAGCGGCCAGTGGGACGATCTAGTGGTCGTTTCACCAACACTGGTACACAACCTTCGCTAGTGGACAAGGGAAAATCTGTTGAAGGGGAAACCCTTCTACGATCGAGAAGTGCAGGCAATGGTTATGACAGATGCATTACTCGCCGAGTGGTGGGGATGGGGGGGGGTCACACATCACACAGCACAAGGACTGTGGACTCATGCCACAGCGCAGAACCACATCAATCTGCTGGAACTACTGGAAGAGTTCAAGGCCCTTCAGGCATTTGAGATACACCTAGCAAACCAATTGGTGCAAGTCCTCACCGACAGCACTACTAATGTTTTACATTAACAAACAGGGGAGCACACGTTCTCCAAATCTGTTCAACTAGCGCAACAAATTTGGAAATGGGCACTTAGATGGAAAATATTCCTATCCTCTCAACACGTTCCAGGGGAACTCCACACTCTATCCGACTCAGTGGAACACGAGTGGCAACTAGACCCAAAGGTCGTAGACCACCACTTCCCCACGCTAGTCTTGTTTGCTACAAGCGAAAACAAACAATGCCCAGACTTCGTGTCCAGGTTCCCCCAACCAGACAAGGGGAACGCCCTATGGATGAACTGGTCAGGTAGATTAGCTTGAGCTCGAACCTCCCCCCTCCCTCCCCACACCCCCTCCATGTGGGCAAGACAACATGGTATACACATTTGCGCAAACTGGTGATGTGCTATCCCATCAAATTCCCATGCCAGACCAACTTACTCAACACATGGGGATTAACAGTGCACCCGCAACCTCACTCGAACTTGGCAGCGTGGCGCCTGA
This sequence comes from Ambystoma mexicanum, assembly GCF_040938575.1. Taxonomy (NCBI): domain Eukaryota; kingdom Metazoa; phylum Chordata; class Amphibia; order Caudata; family Ambystomatidae; genus Ambystoma; species Ambystoma mexicanum. The sequence goes on along the minus strand of NC_090926.1, from coordinate 234,438,880 downwards.
AGTCAGAGTTCGGAAATTTTAACCTACCACAAAGGTTCATGGATATCCTCAAGTAGGTACGAAAGCCAAACACTAGACACTGTTATTTTGACATGTGGAGGAGATTTGTAATTTTGTGCCAGTCTAAACCAAACCCATAGAATGTAGCCCATCCCACATTCTAAAGGATATGCTCCAATTGCTAAACTCGGGGTTCGTATTCAACTCTATAAATGTCCACCTGGTGGCCTCGTTGGCTTGCACCACCTCCCACAATAAAGTATTGTGGTGGAAGGTGCCGGTCATCAAAGCATTCATGTAGAGACTCCACCCTCCAATTTCAAACCCACTGCCAGGATGGGATCACAATGTAGTACTCACTAAGCTCATGGGACCCCCTTTCAAGCCAGTGCGCAAGTCAACTCTTCAACACCTGACTTACAAGACTGCCTTCTTAGTGGCTATTACTGCCATAAGAAGAGTTGGTGAATGGCAAGCATTGTCACTTGAAGTCACAGTGAAGGATCTTTTCATTGTCATGCACAAAGACAAACTGGTTTTACGTACTCATCCTAGGTTCTCTCCTAAAGTCACCTCTAAATTTCCTGTGAACCAGTCCATTGAACGTCCAGCTTTCTTTCAGAACCCAAAAAGCTCAGCTGAGGTAAAACTAATTCTCACAGCGATCAAATTAATCTTGTTATACCTCAAACATATCACTAGTCCATGTTTTCAACTGATGTTTTCGTATAGTGTAGCAAAGTTTATTGAATGGACTACTAAACATTACATTCTGATACGATGCTGTGCAATGAAGTGTGCTAATTCCAGAGATAAAAATACATTAAACGTTTGCTAATGGTGAACTCTTAGAGAAATTTAAAATGAGAATACTGTGTACATTGGGTATAAAACGATACAAACTTTCCAAGCAGTTATCGATGAAACTACAGAACAAAATAGTTGACCAACCCTTACTTGGATGCACAGATGAGCTGATTGAGCAAGCCTGGTTAAAAGTAGATCGATGGCGATATACCTTGTGGATTGCAGGGATGTTCCCTAGTGAATTATTAAGGTGTTTATCAAGGCTTGGAAAAGTGGGTGTGAATCAGTGACGTGTTTGTTGACAACCACCAAGCCTCGATGCCAAAATTTGACATCCTCCCTCCCATGCACCCAGCCTCCTCGGGAGCAGACAGTCATAGGTGCAAGCTGTCATTTGAGGATGGATGGATGGATGGATGGATGGATGGATGGATGGATGGATGGATGGATGGGCGGGCGTGGGGCGCGCGCAAATGGCCAGAAACGATGTTTAAGGGATACATGCATATGTTGGTTGCAGGGAAGGGGTCCCTCCCAACGTTCTTGTTGTGCGCAAGTACAGCCAGTTTTTTTCTGTCCTCCATACCGTCTATGGCGAAATGCAATCTTTTTGGCCCGAGTCAAGCTCAAAACCCCAATTAACTTATTTCATGAACCTCCTGGACGGGTTTGCTTGTTATTGATTTGTAATGCGCGCCAAACCCGAGGGTATCTGGGCGCAATAAGCACATGAGAACAAGTATACATTAGGCTTATGTTGCATTATTACAGTTGATGTGGCAGGTTACAGAGTTGGACTGTACAAGATAAAACAGGGTATATATAGGTAAATACGTTATTATGGGTAGTGTGAAAGTAAGGAAACAATATATATAAGGATGTTACAAAGAATTACATAGCAGTAGGCTATAAATGGGTATAGAGACAGAAGAGGCAAGTGGTGTAAAATCAGATAAGATATGAGTCGTAAATCAAAGATTGGTGAGGTGTCAGTCATGGAGGAAGGTGAAGGTCACCGGTGGAGAAGTCTTTAGAAACGAGCCAATTTATGATGTTGCATCTGAAGAGCAAGAAAGGTTGATCCTCTGAGTGACGGAGGGAGGTCGTTCCAGAGGTGTGTCGCCAAGACTGGGAAACTGTTTCCCCCCTGCCCTTTTTAGTTTGAATCTTGGCATGACCAATCTGGAAGAATTAGCTATTCTAGACGGGCGGGTGGACAATTTCTTGACAATTAGATATTTTTTTTCTGAGAGATATCATGGGGCAGCACCGTTCAGGCAATTGTGGGTAAGAGTGTCTTGAGGGTGATTTTGTCATTGTTAGAGAGCCATTTATTCTGTCTCCTTATATTTGAAATTTTCTCTCTCCAAGGGATCCTGCATGCTTACCGAAGCGCATTGTTTTGTAGAATCTGGACCTTCTTGATAATGCCCTTATTGGCTCAGAAGTAAAGTGCATTGCAGTAATCCAGCTTTGACAAAACAAGGGCCCTTGCCAAGATCAAGCAGCTTTCTTCTTTAGGGTTTACAAGATGTGATCAACTTACAAGTATAAGCTGTGGAGGATGACGTGGCACTTACTTGTTTATTTAGTGAGAAGGTCGAGTCAAGGTAAAAGCCTAGTGTTTTAACCTCCTTTTGTTTCATTCGATATTGAATGAAGAGTAGTTGGATGTTGACTTAAAAAATTCAAACAACTATTTATATTACCTTTTTTTAAATTGACTTTGGTAATATAAATGGCACAACCATTACATTAGTACGAGAAATGTATTCAAATTACAGAAAAATAACATTCGTCAGTGATCAATGGAAGTTAAAATGATGTAGGATAACATCAAATGTTAGCTGACTCGGCAGTCAAACTTACATCGGATCTAGAGTAAACCTACTTATTTCTTGGATTACAAGGGAAAACTGTTGCTCGAAGTTCGTGCTGGAAGACCATCATCGTCTCCAACACACCTTGTGAGGCAGGCGGCCCTGAAGTCCTGCAGCTCGGTAACTCATAGCGGTGGTGTCTTCTCCAGCATTGCGTCTGGACTTTAGAGCATGTGCCATATCCAGCCGGCAACGAAGGTGTCGGAAAAAACAAAGGCAAAACCAAAAGCTTGTTGAGGTGGAATTCCAACTAAAACGTAGGCATGAAGGAAGGGTGCGTCCGCAGCACCACCCTGGTCTCGTGGAAAGTCAGATAAGGCTACTTGTAAGCCAGGGCCTGGATCTCACCTACCCTACTGGCCGAGGTAATGGCCATGAGAAAAGCAGTTTTCCACAAAAGGAACGAGAGGAGCATGATACATAGGCTTGAAGGGCCCCCCTTCACACCCCCCACCCCATGAGCCTGGTCAGTACCACGTTGAGTTCCCATGCCGGGGCAGGCGCCTTCACTGTGAGAAGGATCAGACCAGTCCGTTGAGTTACTCCTTGACTAGACGGTATGACCAAAGAGAAGACTGTCCTGGAGACCTGGTGTAGCGGGAGATAACCTGCCAGATGCACTTTGATGGAGGCATGTGCCAGCCCCGCCTTGGCCAAAGACAACAAGTACGGAAGGATCTGAAGGGTCGGGACCATCAGAGGGTTGATTTTCTGCGTTCGGCACCAAGTTGCGAAACGCTTCCACTTGTGCCCGTAGCACTTGAGAGTCAACAAAGCTCTAGCCCTGGAAAGGACCTCCCTGGGTCTATGATAGCTCATGGCCACCGAACGCCAATGCTGCAGTTCAGCAGACATGGATCGTGATTGAGGATTTCGCCTCTCCTGTCGAGCAGATCCGAAACCACTGGTAGCTTCACTGGAGGCGACGTCGACCGGCTGAGAAGGTCGGGGTACCAAATCTGCCTCGGCCATGCCCGGGCGACTAGGATCATTCTGCATCTGCATCATTTTTAGTTGATTGATGAATCGCAGCAGGAGAGGCAACAGCAGGAACGCGTACAGGAGCAGGCCTTCCCACAGGAAGGAGAACACGTCTGCCATGCTCCCCAGCTGGTGGAACCTTCTGGCGAAATCTCTGGCATTTAGAGTTTGTCGCCATCACAAACAGATCGATCTGGGGTCTGCCCCACATGACGAGGTTGTCCACTTGATCCTGCCGAAGCTCCCACTCACGGCAAGAGCGCAGCTCCCTGCTGAGGGAGTCGATGATGGTGTTCTGGACTCCCGCCAGGTGAAAAGGAATGAGAAACATCACCTGGGCGACAGCTCAGTGCCACAAGTCCTGCGCCTCTCTGGAGAGTGCTGGGATCTGGAACCCCCGCTTCCTGATGTAGAACATTGTGGTGGTATTTGTCCCTGAAGACCCTCACCACCATGCCCTTGAGGTGCAGAAGAAACAACTTGAGGGCCCAGAACACTGCTGGCAGTTCCATGACATTGATGTGGAGATCCCTCTCCTCCGGTAGCTACATGCCTTGGGCGTGGAGACATCCGGGGTGGGCTCCACAGCCCTCCAGCGAAGGGTCTGGTCACCGTCTCTTGGTACGGGGGACTATGAAAATCTGTGCCCCCGGCGATGTTGGCGCGCACGCCCCACCGCCTTATCGTTCGGCGGAACTCCTCGTCGAGCACAATACTGTCTGCAAAGCTTCCAGACACCTGGACCCACCGAGCGTCCAGGAATTCTTGAAGAGGGGGGGGGGGCGACGGTCGCATCCGCAACCTGCAGAGTCTGATCAGGTAAATGCACAACATCATGCAGAGCGATGGCTGGAGAAGAGGAGCGCTCCCCGCTCGTCGCAGTACCCGCTTGCACGGCAACCCAGGCGAAAATGGACTTGCGGTGCTTGGCCTTGTCTTGGGCCCCCACGGATTGAGTGCCCTCAAAGGACTTGAAAGCCTGCTCCTCAGACCGGCCGGTCCAGGGTGAGGCATGCCCCTGCTTGCCACACGGGGTAGAGGCATTGGCACTGGCATTGAGCCACACCGCCAATCTACTGTGGCGACCCTTGATGGTGCGTTGGGTGAATCCCAGGCAAATTCTGCAATCTGCTTCCTTGTGATCCGGATGGAGACAGTAGAGGCACTGGGAGTGTGTTTCCTCCACAAACACGTTCCCCAATCTGCAGCTGGATCAGAGCTTGAATTGAGAACTTCTGTCCTTCTCCGACATGGTCCGGCGTGCGGTCAAAGGAATGAAAGAGCACACTGGCTCCATTTGACAAAAACAGGAACTTAACGAAAAAGCTTGAAAACATAGAAAAGCTCGTAGCAAAACACGGGGACTTCCAACACTTGAACGTGCTGTAAAAATCTGAAGATGGAAGCCAGAGGAAGGGGCTTAGGGAGAGGGTGGTCATTGGCTGGGGGCAGTATGACCTAGAGCTCAGTGATTGGTTTATAGGAGAAAGACAGTTTGACGAAAGGGAATATGCATGAGCATTTGAAGCCATGCCAGAACCATGCTGGAGAACAACAGTTACAGGTAAGTAACTTGTTCCTTCCTTTAGATTTTAATTTCAAATGTAGACATTGTGGACATTGGGGAAAGCATGTGTCATCCTAGAATTGAACAGGAATAGCCAGAGAAAATACTGGCTTGTCCCGTCCCCTCCAATTTATTTCATAAGCGGCCAACTCAAGGGAGTGGTCTGATGTGGCCCTTACTGTGCCTCCTGGCAGGGAGACTAAAACATGTTATTGCTTGACCAAGGTTTCCCCTTGGAGGTCATCAGGCCTAGAGATCTGTTATTGTATTTCCATTCTTGAGGTCATATCCGCTCACCCTGTGACAGGTGGTGGTAAAGGCTGTGCATAAACTACTAGCAGAGGGCTGTCATGCAATGAGGAGAGGAGGGCGGTATTTTTTTGTCTGAAACTTTTTTGCACGGTAGTCTTTCCGCAGCCTTGGTGTATTAAGAGCCAAATCTTTAAAAACATTTAGGAACACTGAACTTATATAGGGATGGAGTTCCACAATTTTGCTATCTGGATAGCGAGTGCTGTGCTGCTCTATTTTTACAGTTCATGTATCGATTGGATTAGATTACGTGCTGCCTTCTGGATGGTGGGGAGTGATTTTTGGATTGAAGGAATTCCACTCCCTGCCCATAGAGTCCTGTTTGCAAAGGCCAATCCTTTAAAATGAATCGTTTTTCTTGTGTATAGCCAGTGGCAGGTTCTCGGAGCACGAGTGATATCCTCCTTCCTGTCTAATCTGTCTAGATGTCTTTCGGATAAATTGTGGCTTCTTGGTGAGGTAGTCTGACCGAATTGGTAATAGGTTGTTTGCTTAGTCTATTCTTGATAGTATTCATGAGACCATGCAAAGGTTCCTCTGGGAAGCTAAGCTAGGGCATGATCCGTATGAACGTAGGTGGTAGAAGTGTTTTCTTACTAAGTCGTTGGATTTGTGGTTCTAGTGTGAGCCAGTTATCGATTCGCATTCCACTTTTTTTAAATAGTTTTTCTGGACTAGTTATCGTTTCTACAGGGGAGCAGTAAGTGTGGCCCATAGTGGTTTTTAAGGGTGGTGCAGAGGAGGGTCGTTTTGGGGTTAGTTTTAAGTTGCTGTTGGCATCTCACTAAAGCAGTTGACAGTTATTTGAGTTGTACGCTGCCATCTTGAAAATTTAATTGGGTCTAATTGGTATTGGATTTTGCCATTTAAGCCTGTCTTTTAATTCGTGTCGTGAGTCCATGTATTGATGAGGTGGTGAAAGAACTGATGTTTGCAGGACACCACATTTAATTTTTGAGGTGAAAGTTGGTTAACTGATTGCAGGGTGCAAAGTTTTTTAGCAATTTGCTAGTGGTATTTCAATTTTGTGTGACATTGTATCCTGTGTGTACTTCTTGCATTGATTTGGCAAATTACTTAAAAAAAAAAAAATGTATGGCTGGCTAGTAACTGGCAACTTGAACTTTTGCCCCCTGTTGGATGTTTTGTTTCTTTTGGCGTGGAATGATTTTATCCATTGTCTCGTACCGCAAATGGAATATTCTTCTTGTATGTAATCTTTGTTTGTGATAATGGGCCTGAACTGGTTGAGCTCTGTTGATGTCCATTCTGCGGGTGGAGATGTTGGTTGTATTCAAGGAACCGACAGTGGCTTGCTTGATGTTTATTTCGTTCAGTAGTTTGACTAATTCCATGAAAGGTGTGTGTGTGTATAACTTGAATGTAGTAAAAGACAAAATCGTTGAAGGCATTAAGGAATTACTGTCATTAAGAGGAAATTGATGTACATAACCATAAGTTAAATAATTTTGAAGGATAACATCTGTCCTTTTAGTTTATGTTGAGAATGTCGGATCTTATTACAATTGCATAAAAGATGTAGATTTATGAGGCTTGTGGATCTGCTTGGATCACATGCTATGCATAGGCCGACATCTAATGGTAGTTGCAGAGTATTACATTAGTTTTCAAAATTCAAAGGGACGTCCACTGGGTGTCGGTAATTCTATCCCCAGTGTGATGTCCCCTGTACACATGGTCCTTTACATGTCGAGGTCCCTCCGTTTGTTTTTTCCCACCATGGTACTCGGACGCTAGTTGCGGAGTTCCTTCTGCCCAAAGCCTTTTTATTTAAGTTTAATCGTACACTTTCTCTTTCCTTTGACGGCGATCAAAGTCTTCAGCGACTTTCGAGGATGGAATCCTCGTCACTGACGACTGCATTATCGTCCCGACTGACTTTGACTGTGGCCTCAATGGCCTCACCCCTTCACAGTAGGGAGAGTGGGGGGAGTTCATAACCTTCTTCTCTTTTAGAGAATGCCTAATCGTCCCCCCTCCTTTCCATTGCTGTGCTTCCATCACCTGTATCATGGAAAATTCACTTTTTTTAAATTGTCCTTCCTGCAACAGGAAGTATTCCTGGAAAGACCCACAAGGTGTGTAATTGGTGTCTTCCTAAAGACCGCCCTGAAAAACACTATTGTACATACCTTGTTTTACCTCCTTTTTCCACGTTGTGTGCATACAGCATTGTAACCATGGCTGTTCTGTATATATTATGCTGACTCTGTAACTCAAAAGCTGAACAACCCTCTTTATGCTTTCGCGCCCGAATACCCCTGGGTCTAGTGCGCTATATAAATAAAAACAAAGCAAATCCTGCAAGTTGTTTCGGTCTAAAACTTTAAAGGACCGTAAAACAAAACGCTGGGCCCACCACGCCATGCAGGCCGAAGCTGCCATTGACGTGGAGTAAGCTTCCAGCGATGTCAGTGTCCTATGTGACTCCGAGAGAGATTGGGACTCGGGAGAATTCCGCGTGCAAGCCCCTGACTCCAATAAGCAGGCCGGCAGTCCTGTTACGGAGACTAAACCTGGCGGCCCAGGCATTGACACGCCACACCAAACACACATCCCATGGCCAACTGCGTTGTTGACTGTTGAAGCCCACGTGGTCTCAAAGGGAAGGTCCTCCTAATCATCCCTGTCCTCTCGGCCATCGCGCTTGCCGTATGACAGGCCCCCAAAACAGACGACTGAGTCAGTTTCTTAGACTGCATCTAAAACAGACCACCCTTTGGGCACCAAAGACGTACGCCCAAAAGCACTACCTCCACTATCTCCAAGATGAGAACTCAAACACGTTCCGGACACAAGACGTCAATCTTTTTTTTTTTTTTTTTTTTTTTTTTTTTTTTTAATCCTTTATTTAATTCTGACATGGCATTTAGGCAATAAACAGATGAGATATAGTTACACATTTGGATAAAAAATACTAATATTTTGGTAATGAAAGATTTTCACAACTCTTCGTTAATAGTCTTTCTAGATGTCGTCTTCATCTGAGCTTGATGCCTGGGCTTGTAAATATCTCAGTGGGGCCCATATGTCCTTGGGTCTGGAGTGGGGTTGTACTCCTTGCACATCTCCTCGCTTTCTTGCGTGATGGCCAGCTGTCTAAGCCATGTTTGGGGCGTGGCGGAGGAGGTAGATTTCCATTTCAGGAGTATTATTCTTTTGGCTACAGCTCCTGCCACTGCGAACAGTATGCGTGTCTTAGTTGAAGCCTTCCCAATCTTCAAATAGGTATTTTTGTGGGGTCGCCGGCATGTGCATCTGCAATGTCGCTCATCTTCTCTGCCACCTCACTCCAGAACTGGTGAATCAGAGGGCAGTTCCAGTACATGTGCATTGCGTCCGCTTCAATTGCCCGGCATTTGGGGCATCCTGGTTGTTTGGTGAGGTCGAATTTGGCCACTTTTTTTTGGGGGGTATGTGCAGGATTTTGTATTGAATTAGGCGGAAGTTAGTGTTGATAGAGATGGCTTTAGTATATCTACAGTAATGTGTCCATTGTTGGTCATTGATTTGAATGTTAAGGTCTTCCTCCCACTTGGTTCGCATTGTGTTGACTGAGGGGGTATGCGCTTGTACCTTTTTTTTTGTATATTTCGGAGACGCCACTTTTGAACCCTTCCGTTGTAAGCATGTCTGCAAGGAACTTGTGTACCGGGGGTTCCGTCGGAAATGATTGCCAGATTGCTTTGCATGCCGCTTTCAGCCGATGAGACTGCAATGTTGGGATCAGGTCTTTACCTGTTCTTTCCTGTAGTTCTGCCATTGTGATGAATTGTCCCTCGGGGGAGGGGGGAGGTCCCCCCAGTCTGGCTCCAGGTTCCGGGTCCCAGCGGTTCTGTATAGTCAAAGCATCAATCTTTTAAAGGCCATGCAACAGTCTGCACCAATAGAGGGTACTACTACTATTCATCTACAGGACACCCCTGTTGGCTCAGTGTTTCCTCGTTTCACTCAATGGACTCCAGAGAGTTCCTGCTTTGTGCACTTCTTTGACCGCCACCCTGATAAACTTACTAGCCTTAAAGGGCCCACTCAAGGGGAAGAGGCTAAGGATCAACCAGCTGCCAAAAGACTGTTTAGAGACCAGCACCACACAGGACACCTCACGATCTACATTGTATAGGCACCTCAGGTTCTCAAGATCCTGGGTCGCAAGGGGACCAATATTACATCTGTCATCCAATCTCCGGATCAGCAAGTGGCAGACTCCCTGGCAGATAACCAGCTTCAATATAGTGAGCTCCTTCTAAAGGCTGCAGAACATTTTAAAATTGACACACAGGAGGCCAAGGTGGATAAGAACTTTGTGCAAGACGTTCTTGGACAAAGTCTGCGACACAATTCATTCTCCTACTGCAATCCATTCAAAGACTTATTCAGCCTTCCTTACTCGCTCCTAACCTTACGAGGGCAGTTAACCCCAGCATTGAATATTTCTTCCGACAGGCCCCTTCTGACCCCCCCCTTTACATCTGCGGTCAGTTAAAACCCGACTTCGTTGTTGCCACCGCAAGGTAGAGGGCGGGCACACCTCGTCTCTGTGGAGGCCCCTCCTTATAAAGAGAGCAAACAAATGTCCACTATGGGCAGAAAAGTACCTTCCTCGGCTGCAAACTAGGCAAGAATTGCCAATAATACCACTCTTTTGGCTCGCTACAATTGTCATAAGTGGGACCAAGCAAATTGAAACCGTCCCAAAGCCGTTCAAATCACAGCTCCTAAACATGGTGTCTGAGCGTGAGCAAGTGACCAACTGCATCCTAAAGAACCTGGATGCCGCTGATAATGCAGGCCGGAAAATAGAATGTACTGCCTGGTTGAGACAATCTGGCTTCAAGCTTGAAACGCAAGCTACCTTGCCAAACATGCCTAATGCTCTGTTTGATAAAACCATCGAGAATGCCCTTAAAAGTGCAAAAGAGTAGTACGATACCCTAAAATCCCTTGGCCGACTATCAAATAAGCCCTTTGTGCAAAAGAGGTGCTATTAACTCAAGTGAGTTTCGTGGGCAAAACTCACAATTTCCAATTACAATCAAAGTGGCTAATCGTCGTCATGGGATTCCTCACCGGGACAATCCTCCCCTCAAGAACTTTAAAAGGGGCTACAAAAGGTCTAGAAGCAGAGGCAGAGCCTCCTCAGCCAGAGGCTCTGCCCCACCAAAACAATGACGCCCCGCTCCAGGTCCCCTCCAATGCCACTCCAAGAGGTCGCATTTCATAATTTACCCACGCATGGTAGGGCATCACCTCAGATAATTGGGTACTATCCACCAAAGTGGACGGGTACTGGATAGAGCTTATACAAAGACCACCTGCCAAGACAAAAGAAAACAAAGCAAGAACGGCAGTGCATATTGCTAGAGGTCAAGGCTCTGCTGGAGGACAGCGCCATAGAAATCGTCCCAGCAAACCAGGTATACCATGTTAACTATGCAACATGCTTCTTGTGCCAAAGAAAGATCTAACAATGCACCCGGTCCTAGATCTGCGACCAGCGAACACGTATGTCCAGCCGCAAACATTTTGCATGACAACGCTGCAGGAAGTAATCCCGCTACTGAAACATGGGCACTGCACTACTAGATAAAACTAGCCACAGCTGGTGGTTCTCGCTTCCCGGTCAAAGCAGCCCTATCGTGGAATGCACTGCTCTAAACATTAGAACTGAGCAACCTTACCCTAAATTCAGACGAAACCTGCTGAATTGGTTACGTACAAACAACTGCTAACACTCTCCCCACCTCACTAGTACTGCTCTAGATATCTGCCACCCTATCGCTGTTCCACTTGACTGTATTATGTATGTGACCTATTGCACCATGCCCTCAATGTAACCTGCAAGTGGTACCAAGTTATCGCTGTATGCCTGTAGCCACTGCATTTGTTGTAACTAAGCTTTAAGTATGCTTGACCTGTTTGCACCCAGCTACTTAAGGGTTTGCTGCTCATTACCAAATAAATAAACAAAACAAACATTGCAAGATTGGATATGAAAGATATATAGATTCACATTTCAAGGTTGGGATCCCCCCAACCTTCCGTTTTTACACTTTAAAACCCATCCAAAATAAATTAACCCTTTACCCCTCAAACATGCATTCGATCCATATTTTTTCGTTGGAAACCCCTCAATGCAAATGCATTCAATGGATATACTTTCAATGTTCCCAGCTCACAGAAAATACCTATGCTTCAAAATGGCGGAACAATGCCACCAGTTCAAGGTGCCCCCCTTCCGCATCGCCTTAGCTCCAAGTGTATTTACCAAAGTGCTGGCAGTAGTGGTGGTACACTTATGCAGATAATCGATCCCAGTGTACCCGTATCTGAATGACTGGCTATTAACTGAGAAATCCCCTCAAATTAGCAATTTTTGGGAGTTCTCATAAGGACAAGGGAGGGGCTAGTCTTCCCCTTCCAAACGAAAGAGTTCAAAATATGCTGTTGAAAATACCTTGCTACTTAGCTGGTTGCCTTATAACCGTACGCAAGGCAATGCACCTGCTCGGAATGTTGGCTTCATGCATTTATCTAGTTCCACATGCACGCCTGCGCATGCGCCCAATGCAGGAACGGTTAGCGAAACAATGGTCTCAGGCAAGCAGTCGGTGGGACGATCTAGTGGTTGTTTCGTTAACCCTTGTACAGCCTCTTCGCTGGTGGTCCAAGGAAAATTTGTTACAAGGAAATCCCTTTCACAATCCACCAGTTCAAGCAATACTTACTACAGACCCCTCTCTCCTGATGGGGAGCCCATTACCTTTGCCACACAGCTCACAGACAGTGGACTCGCACCACAGCCCAAAACCACATCAACCTACAACTACTAGTAGGACCCGAGGCCCTACAAGCTTTTCAACTGCATCTAGTAGGTCAGACAGTACAAAGCCCTCACAGACTGCATCACTACCATGTTTTACATAAACCGGGAGGCACACACTCTCCAGGCTATCTCCGAACATTTGGAATGGGCAGTCAAGTGGAACATGTTCCCAGTCTCTCCAGGTTCCAGGGTAACTCGATGCTCTGGCAGACACTGTGAGCAGAAACCCTCTTCCGGAGGAGCACGAGTGGCAACTGAATAAAGAAATTCTAAACAAACTGTTCTTCCTATGGGGTTACCCTCCTTTGGACTTGTTCGCCACAAACCAAAATGCACAATGCTCAGACTTCACATCCAGGTTTCCCCAAACTCGATCCTACGCCGCCCCTCCTCAGCAAGAAAGCACTCAAGATGCACCAGGAACAAGCCACACTTATCCTGATAGCCGCCATGTGTGCAAGAGGACCATGGTTTCCACATCTGCTCAAACTGGCGATGTGTGAACCGATCAAACTCCCATGCCTCTACAACATGTTGTCCCAGTGAGGGGTGGGGGAGGGAACTACACTCCATCTACATCCTCCGTCTATGAACTTGGCAGCCTGGCTCCTCCAAGGTGTATGGATAGCCTAAAGTTGACGCACAAACCCAACACCAGGCACTGCTGCTTCAACAAGTGGAAAGGATTTGTGATATGGTGCTTATCACAAGCCTTAAATCCAATTGAATGTTCTCCAGCAAACATTCACTGCATGCTTTACCTACCAGACTCTGGCCTAGTATTTAACTCCAAGGTTCACATAGCGGCTCTGTCCGCGCACTTTGCAAAACAAGTTGTCTTGTTGGAATGTTCCTGTTATCAAGGCTTTCATGGAGGGAGTGAAGAGACTTTACCCTGCCATTTGCAACCCTCCACCGGGTTGGGCTCTTAATGTGGTACTCTTAAAGCTGATGGGTCCACCCTTTGAGCCTATGCCGAGGTCTAGCCTCAAACACCTAACCTACAAAACAGCTTTCTTAGTAGCAATCACCTCCTTAAAACGGGTCAGTGAGCTACAAGCATTGGGTTCCATGTGTTAATATCCCCGCAAAAATATCGCCATATTTTTGCAGTGATATTAAGCCATGTAACCTGCGGGGGACACCCCTGCAACACTCATCACTTTCCATTTTTTTTTAAATGGAATGGGGCCCACCCTGGCACCCCCTGGTTCAATTAACCCCATAAATTATCGCCTATGTATGGCCTTACTCCACGACCATATATATGGTATTATTGCTGGGGATATTACCTGATACCAAGCATTGTCAGTACAAGACCCCGTCTTTGTTATCCAGAAGGACAAGGTAGTACTTCGAGCACATCCTAAAATTTCACCTAAATTCATATCCAAGTTTCATATGAAACAATCCATTGAACTACCCACTTTTTTCAAAATTCTGTCCAATTCGGCAGAAATGAGCCTTCATACACTAGATGTAAGGAGGGCAGTTCTGTACTATGTGAATAAGGCAAAGCCTCTAAGAAAAACTGATCAGCTTTTTGTCTCCATAGCACCTGGCAGGAATGGCGATTAAATTTCTAAAAATGCCTTCTCCACATGGATAGTTAAGTGCATACAACTTTGCTTTTTTATCTCAGAAAAGACCCTGCCTTTCACACCAAGAGCTCCCTATACCAGAGTTGTTTATTGCAGACGTCCCGCTAGGTGATATTTGCAAGGCAGCTAAGGAGTTCCATACCTTTTTTACGTTACTGCATTGACGCACATTCTAAAGGTGGGAAAAGCGGTGCTAAGACATCTTTTTGCCACCGTACCTTCTCGCAATCCACCTCCTTCTCTACATACTGCTAGCTAGTTTATGCATAGCATGTGATCTAAGCAGATCCACAAGCCTCAGCAGGGATACATTACTCACTGTAATTGTATTTCTGATACTTTTATCTGCTCAGATTCACATGTGCCCACCCTTCCTCCCCCCCCCCATCTGTCCTCCCCCTTGCTGTAGTCGAAGGTGTATGTCTTTTTTGCTTTTATCTCTTTATCTGCTTTATTATATCTGTAGTCATGCTATACTTCATGCAATCTCATGTCCGAAAACATTCGGAGACCTTGAGGCGTGAAGCACCATGGGTACAGTGGACATTGCACTAGGGATAGTATTACTGACCGGCCCAGTCGACGTCCCTTTTTCGAGTTTCAAAAAACAATGTAATACTCTGTGACTACCACTAGATGTCAGCCTATGCATAACATGTGAATCTAAGCAGATACAAGTGTGCGTGCGTGCGCGTGCGTGTGTGTGTGATATATATATATATATATCTCATTTCTGAGGCTTGTGGACTCTGCTTAGATCATTGCTGTGCATAGGCCGACATCTAGTGGAAGCTGCGGAGTATTAGTTTGTTTTTTGAAACTCGAAAATGGGCGTCGACACATGGCATGCCAGTAATACTATGCCTAGTATGAGGTCCACTGTAACCATGATCCCTCGCGCGTGTAGGACCCTCAGATTGTTTTTTTCCGCCATACTTGATGGAAGCATTCCGCAGAGTTCCCTGGCTTTCAGCCATATTTTGCTAAAATCAATAATTATTCCCCGTTTCTTCCACTCCCATGTCAAATCATCGAAGTTCGACGCCGGCCCGGAGAAGAAACAACCGTCAAGAGCTGCATGACGGACTTTGGGCCTAGGAAGGCTGCTGGCCTTGGCCCAGACCTTGGAAGGCCTCTGGCCTCGGCCCTGCAAGTAGGGAGAGTGGGGGGTGGTAACATACTCTACACTCGTATATATTTTCCTACACACACGAGCCCGCTGCCACAGGGTGCGTATGGAGGGTACCCCTTTCAAATTCTGCCCCAAGTGCAACCGCAAGTATCCTTGGGTTGACAAACACGCCACCTGTAACCTCTGCTTGCCGAGGGACCACCCCAAGGCGAACTGCAGAGCGTGTAGCCGGTTCAAGGCTAAGGCACTTGAGGACCGCTCGACCAAACGTTGGGCCCACCATGCCAGGCAACGCAAGGCCATGGAAGCGGAGGGCACCTTCAGTCATGGCACCGACGCCGTACTTTCAGACGGCAAGGGCAACGAGGCGTCGAAAGACGACCAAGCACAAGTCCCCGACCTCGGAAGGCTGTCTGGCAGGGCAGTTATGGGGAACACACCCAGCGACACGAGCGCTACCCACACCACTTCTACACCTAAACACTCAAAGTCCAACCGAGACTCGACGTGCGTGTCACGTTCTCGGAAAGAGGCATGCAGAGAGCGGTCCACCGATTCGGTGTCCTCTGGGCGTTCTCGGTCAAGATCGCCGCACGACACCAGGCAACCGTCCACAGTTGCCAAAGGTGCCTCACTCACCAAAGTCATGGAGGTACGCTTGTCAGAAGACTAATCCGACATCCACCCCCACCCCGCACACCAGAAGTCAGCTCCAGCAGCCCATTCGGCATCTGCCTCCGAGTCCCGACTGCATATGTTAGGGAGAATTCTCTGTTAAGGCTAATTTCCCAAACCTAGTGAGTCCCCCAGCAGCTTTGCTGGATTTTTGGGATTTATTTTTTTTCTCCTGCTAAGAGTGAGACTCTTTCTCTCCCACTCTTAGACATGATTTGAGATATCCTTTGACTTTGTGATGTGTTTTATGGGCTATGGGGTCTTTTACTACATAGGGTTTCATGTGGTTTTTGGTAAGTGTTTTACACAGCACCCTCAGTGCAGTAACACAGGGGTGTCATAATCACCCCCCAACATAGACTCCATACCCCGGGACTGACTACTGTCTCCCGGGGCATGTAAAGTCACCATTGACTTTACTAGTCTTAAATTGGGAACAGAACCGGTACAAACCATCATATTGTGGAAGTACTGGTAGGGGTAATTAGATTGCCCCTGGGTCTGTTTTTCGAGGGGGCACTGTGCAGTCCCCCCTTGTCGAGTTTCTGGCTGGTGGCAGTGGTTACCACGCGGAATATTCCTTAGGAATATTTACTATGGGATTTTCCCATTCATTTTAAACGCACCACTTCTTGGTGCAATGTTAGATACCGCCGGGTTATTTAATATTTATTCCCCGGTTGGGTCTTTTCGCCAGGACTCGGTTTTAAAATGGCGTTTGTGTTCGCCTCTAACTCCAACCTAAGTCGAGCCCTTTGTTCCACTTTTTGGCTGGCTTCTACACAGAAGCCGCCAAAAGTGGTGCCACTCTGTCTGGGTATACAGGATGTGTTGAGGGGGAGGGGGTGGGTTTAGGCACCCTGGACTGAGTTGCCTCGGCAACTCAAGTCGCACTCTTGTGATTGGCCCAGTGCTGAGCCGCCCAACTCACCACTTGGCATGTTTGAGTGACAGCTAGGTCTGATGAATGGGGGTTTTCTGCATAAAAGCAGGGCTTTGGGGACTGGGACTTCAGACGTCGCCACAGGACCAAAGAGTCCGAAGAGGGAGAAGCTCAGCCGACCTGCAACGACGACACCACCGGTGGAGCCCTGCTGAACCACTCACCACTTCTTCCAACGACAGAGGAGATCTTCATCCCGAAGAGTCTTCTTCCTTTGAGTGGTGGGGATAACCAGTTCGCCTGCCTTTTCGCCTTCCCGGATCATCTCGTGGCCGTCTTGCCTGTGCCGAGCACCCCGGCAACCGGGATACCACGTTTTACCACTAGCATGAATAAAAGGGTAGTACCTTTTAACCGGAGAACTCAGCGGCTGGTTTCTTCCCTGGCAGTGCAACGCCCTTCAGCTTTCCTCCACGTCGAGATCTTCTCTTCCTCTGGACGACACTGCGACTTGCATCCACTGCCAGGAACAACTGCCCCTGCTGGAGGATTCCCTCCACTTTCAAGGTACTGTGTCCGCCTGGCCTCCCTCGCAACGGTCTGTGTGGGGTGTCTCGTAAATCCTCATCTTACCACTTGGGTTGGCCCTAGGCTGGCTAACTGAACTTTTCTGAGCTGAACTGATTCCTTTTTAAACTCTCTGCAAGACTTTCCAAGCCCTTTAAACTGTGTGATCTTGGGCGCATTGGTGTTCTACTCTCTCCAAGAGGGAGCCTGGCCTCTGAACTTTTTGCTCACAAGTAGACTTTGACTTTCCTGCCTCGCTGAGTGCTTCAAAAGTTTTGTGTGGTGTGCTGTTCCTAATTTCTGCCTTTTCCCTCCCTTTTTCTTAACTTATTGGAGTGCCATCTTTAGTTAAGCACTCACCTCTGTCTGGAAATAAGTGGTGTTAACTAAGACTTGTCTAATAAGGGGTGTATATATATTAATAGTGACTGTGTTTTTGAACTTGCTTACAATAATAGTGCTAATAATGATATACTTGATACCAAAGCTCTGGTCAGTGTTTGCTTGTGCTACTGTATTTTGGTACCTATTGTGTATACTCTATATACTGTCTAACTCTTGAGAGAAGTCTGGCTGCTCAGCCACAGCTATCAGGTAATTCTGGGTGGTACAGACTGCTAACAATTGGGTTTACTGCCAACACCTGTAGTCTTAAGCTTTTTGCAGTGGTCCCTAAGGGAACTGCACAGGTTTCTGCCTAACAGCACACTCTACAGAAATGGACAGTACCCCCGAATCTCGACGCCAGGCGTCGGATAGCTCAGAGAAGGTGAAAACACCAGGGAAACTCTCTTCTACTCATGTGGAAGGGGGTAAACGGCAGAAGAAGCCATCACTCTTCTTCTGCACCACAGACACTTAAGGACAGCCAAAAGTCTTCAGATAAGCAAAAATCCAAGATCTCTGTCCCAGCCCCTAAGTCCAAACTGGTTCCTCCTACTTCTCACGATATGGGAATAGAAGGGGAACCCTCTCATGGAATTGTCATTCCCAGCTCCAGAAAATGGAGCAGTGAAGATAAAGACAGGGTAATGACGAGAATGTCTTCCCTGGATGACATCTACTCCAAGAACACAGAACACTTCCTCACCTATACCCCTGACGATGCTACTCCCTCAGGATCTAGGGACCCGCAGCCTCCTGGTAAGAAACCTCGGTTTGAGACTCCAATGCAAGGTCTGTCTTCAGGCCCTTTTTACATCCAGCCTGACACCCAATATAGTGCGGATCCACTAAAGGATGAGGATCCAGACTTGGTAACGTTGGACGACCAAACTGGGGGGACTATTGTGGGGACGACGAGGACCAAGATGAGGAGGAAGATGACCCAGAAGTCTAAAGAATAGACTCCCCTGTAAGCCAGGAACCACAAGTTACCGACTCTCCAGTCGACAACCAGCCCCTCCTAAATGAGGTCTTGCACAGGAGGAGAGGGACTTTGCTCAGGAACTAGTGGGAGAAAAAAAAACCATTGCCCAAGCCATTCCAATTCTCAAGTCCATCCAACAGAATTGACCCTTCCCTTCTCACTGCTAACCTCACTAGGGCAGTAAACCCCAGAGTCGAGAAATTGTTCAGGGGTGCCCAATCAGCCCCGCTTTAGGGTAGAGGTAGCCCCAGCAGAGGCGGCACGCCTCCCGCAAAAGTGATGCCGCGTCCTTCTCACGCATCCCCAGTAGGGGGACGCATTACCAACTTCCCCCAAGCTTGGGAAGGGATCACATCAGATGGTTGCTGTCCAGTGTCTGCAGGATACTGCATAGAATTACTCGAGCGTCCCCGAAACCACTCTCCACATCAAATACATTCCTCAGACTCCCAGAAGATCCTCCTCGGAGATCGTCAATCTTCTAGCAAAGGACGTGATAGAACTCGTCCCAGGTAAACAAGGGTATTTATTCAACTTACTTCCTTGTGCCAAGAAAAGATCTGACAATGCGCCCAGTATTAGACTTGCGCCCTGCAAACAAGTATGTCAAGCCACAAATGTTTCGCATGACTACTCTCCAAGAAGTAATCCCCCTCCTAAAAAAAAATAAAAAAAAAAAATACATGGCAACATTGGACATGAAAGATGCCTATTTTCATATTTCCATGTTCCCAGCGCACAGACTATTCTTGCGCTTCAAGGTGGACAGTCAGCATTACCAGTTCAAGGTGCTGCCCTTCGGTATAGCCTCGGCTCCAAGGGTATTCACCAAGGTACTGGGGGTGGCGGCGGCGGCACACCTACGCAGGGAGGCAATCCCAGTGTACCCTTACCTGGGCGACTGGCTCATCACGGGGGAGACCCCAGTAATTTGCAGATCAAACATTCAAAGAACGATCGACCTCCTCTTCGAATTGGGTTGCTCGATAAACTAGAAAAAAATCAAGCCTGGTGCCAAGCACCTCAAACAGTTCCTAGGACCTGTCCTAAACACTCGAGAGGGGTTGGCCTTTCCATTAGAGGAAAGAATTTGGAATCTACTACTGCAAATTCCTCTAGATCAGCCTGGTCGCCAGATAAGGGTGCGCAAAGCGATGTGTTTGCTAGGCATGATGGCGTCATGTATTTACCTGGTCGCCCACGCGTGCCTGCGCATGCGACCCATGCAAGAATGGTTGGCGAAACAGTGGTCTCAGGCAAGTGGTCAGTGGGGCGATCTAGTGGTCGTTTCGCCAACACTTGTACAAAGTCTTCACTGGTGAACAAGAGAGAACCTGTCAAAGGGGAAACCCTTTTATGATCTAGAGGTACAGGCTGTAGTCACTACAGACGCATCCCTGTCAGGGTGGGGAGCACACCTCCTTCACCACACAGCTCAGGGTCTCTGGTCTCACACAGTGGCTAAGAATCGTATCAATCTTCTAGAGCTTCTGGCAGTATTCAGAGCGCTTCAAGCGTTCGAGCCCCACCTGTTGAACCTGTTAGTGCAGATCCTGACAGACAGCACAACAGCAATGTTTTACCTAAACAAACAGGGAGGGACTCGTTCGCCAAATCTGTCCAAGCTTGCCCAGAAAATCTGGAAATGGGCACTCGGGCGGAACATTTACCTGTCATCTCAACATGTTCCAGGGGATCTCAATTCGCTAGCGGATGCTTTGAGCAGAGATCCCCTCCGAAGAGAACACGAATGGTGTCTTCTCAGAGAAGTCGTAGAAGACGACATCTCAGTGGGGTTTCCCCACTACAGACCTATTCGCCACAAGCGAAAACAGGCAATGCCCAGGATTCGCATCCATGTTCCCCCAGCCAGACTCCAAGGGGAACGCCCTGTGGATGAACTGGACAGGGATGTTTGCCTACACTTTTCCACCAACCCCTCTCATGAGGAAGGTGGTCAACAAGATGCACAGGGAATTGATGACGCTCATCCTAGTTGCTCCCATGTGGCGAGGCAACCGTGGTTCCCACACCTACGCAGACTAGCAGTGTGCGAACCCATCAGACTATTGTGCTGGTACAACCTACTGTCCCAGCACCAAGGTCAAACGGTGCATCCTCAACCCAGCTCAATGAACCTGGCAGCATGGCTCCTGAAGTCAGAGTTTGGACATCTCAACTTACCACAGAGATATATGGACATCCTAAAGGAATCTAGGAAACCTAACACGAGGCACTGTTACTTTGATAAATGGTAAAGATTCGTTAGCTGGTGCCAGAAAAAGCAAATCAACCCAGTTGATTGCACTCCTTCCAATATTGTCACTTACATGCTCCACCTGCTGGACGCAGGCCTGGTATTTAACTCACTAAAGGTACATCTGGAAGCGCTTTCAGCCTACACCACTTCCCACAACAAGGTTTTGTGGTGGAAAGTACCAGTGGTTAAAGCCTTCATGTAAGGGGTAAAGAGACTCAACCCTCCAATTTCAAACCCACCTCCTGGTTGGACCTTAATGTGGTGCATGCGAAGCTCATGGGCCCACCATTTGAACCCATGCATAAAGCCAGTCTCAAACACCTGACCTATAAAACTGCCTTCTTAGTAGCCATTACATCCATAAGAAGGATCAGTGAAATTCAGGCTGTCAGTGCTGGATCCTTTCTTTACTGTTTATGAGGATAAACTGGTTCTAAGAACACACCCTAGGTCCTCACCTAAGTTTATTTCTAAATTCCACATTAACCAGTCCATCGCGCTTTCGGCCTTCTTCCAAGAACCCAAAAGCTCTGCTGAGGTGAAACTACACACTCTAGATGTGCGAAGAGCGGTCCTCTACTATGTAGACAAGACCAGACCGCTAAGAAACAGACCAACTGTTTGTCTCTGTAGCTACAGGCAGAGAAGGAGATTGCGTCTCTAAAGGTGCCATCTCCAAATGGATAGTCAATTGTATCCAACTATGTTACTCCCTTTCTGAAAAGACTCTGCCTTTTACGCCAAGAGCCCACTCTACAAGAGGCATTGGGGCCACTCTGGATTTCATTACAAATGTACCCCTTGACACCATTTGCAAAGCAGCTACTTGGAGCTCTATTCACACTTTTACTCAGCATTACTGCATTAACACTCATTCCAAGA
Source organism: Ambystoma mexicanum (assembly GCF_040938575.1). NCBI lineage: Eukaryota > Metazoa > Chordata > Amphibia > Caudata > Ambystomatidae > Ambystoma > Ambystoma mexicanum. Next base: position 234,417,117 of record NC_090926.1, on the reverse strand, counting down.
CAGATACTCAAGTGGGACAAGCGGTTCTAAAACATCTGTTTGCTCAGGACCCTCCTCACATCCCACCTCCTAACACTGCTCGCTAATCTATGCACAGCATGTGATCTAAGCAGATTCCACAAGCCTTTTAAGGGATACATTACTCACCGTAATCTTATTTCTGATGCTTGTATCTGCTTAGATTCACATGCGACCCGCCCTTCCTCCCCTCTGAGAGAAGGCGCATGGATGCTTGTAGTCTTATCTTCCTATCTTTCTGCTTGGATAATCTGTACTCTCTCTACTCCTCATGCTACCTCATGTCAGAAAAAATACAATCTGAGGGTCCTACAGACAGGAGGGATCATGGGTACACTGGACGTCGCACTAGAGATAGTATTACTGGCACGCCCTGTGTCGACTCCCATTTTCAAGTTTCGAAAAACAAACTGTAATACCATGCAGCTTCCACTAGATGTCGGCCTATGCACAGCATGTGAATCGAAGCAGATACAAGCATCGGTGAGTAATGTATCCCATATATTCTTTTGTAATGTTGGTATTTGAATGTGCAAACCAATCTTGGTTATGTTCCATATTTAGGGGATCTAATTCCTATTGTAGCTAGTAAATGTTCTAATGCCCACCACACTGTAGGATCGTCGGCAAGCATCAAATATGCAGGTCTACACTAGACGAAATCTACCAATATGTACCAAAGGGATGAGAAAGCCTATCCAATGGACACATTCGTTTCTAGGGATCTGGCATCACATGAAAGGTTAGTGCTACTCTTGCTCTGTTGGCGAAAGGTGGGAGTCGATTAAAACGACAAGTAATGTTCTTGCAAAGTAATTGTATACCAATTGTAAATAAAGGGCAATGCAAGGTTCAGAGTTCCCAGAATATAAATCTGCTCTTGTTGGTCTTGATTTGACTCTACAACTAATAAATGGGTCTGAACTTATTTTATCATTTAATATCGTATCAAAACTTCTGTTTCGTGAAGAAAAAAGTATTGCTACTGCTGTAGTCAGATTCTACCTAGTACCACCTTTGCTATGGATTCTAGATTAGATTTCGCCACTATTCCTGCTGTATAAAGTGGAGTTCACAACTTTTTGCACCATATACTTTCAGTGTTGGCTGTACCACCACATTACTGCCATACCTTGTTGAAAATCTTAAAATGTCCATGTTGATACTTGCGTGCAATTTTCACATTTTGATTTGACCATATAGAAGGCCAAGGTCGTCAAAACATTTTAACTTCTTTTTGCGTTAATGATCAGATATTTGAGGTAGGTTTTATTATATTTGAAAACCATTACCTTGGATTTTGATACATTCACCTTCATAGAAGGTAGTTCTATAAAATATGCATATCTCTAATATTTTCCAGAGCCTTTTCAGTAGGACCAATTGATACATTTGTGTACACTAATGATAACGGTTTCCCAACCCTACATGGAGCATCCTGGTTCAACGAAGCAACAATGACCATGAAGTCTTGATTACACAACCTTGTCAAATGGCATGCAATATTTGAAATATTTCCATTTCTCTTCCGTACTTGCAGGAATGCATGCCTATTTTGTTTTGGTAAAGTTATATGGCCCACTAAAGTTCGTCATCCATGGCCATATCTCCAAATTAGGACCATAAATGTCAGCCAGATGCTGTGCAGAGGTCCATAAACAGCAAGTAGAGCAAGCCTTTCTTGATTGCATATTTTTTTTAATCAAATCTTTGCCTATACCGGCTCAAAACACACTGGGAAGAACTTGTCAGTTTTGAATGCTAACAAAACACATCCTGTGATTTCTCTAGGGGAATTCATTGATTTAATTTTAATTAAATATGCTAAGGATCTACACAGGCAAACAGTATTTTGCTATGGGGAAATACTAGAACAATACTTGAGGGAAAAATGCAGGGCATACACAATCTATGGCTTTGGGATAATTTTACTTACAGGAGAGGCCTTGTAATGGGTATCTGGGAACAGCAGGGCACCTCTGGGACCGTAAGCGTGTCAGTCAAGGATGGTCCCCTCTGGCTCCTCTAAGGGGTCCCAGTCAGCATCTGTCTCCTGGTCCCTGTCTCCAAATCAATATTTGGGGCCTCTCTGCTTGGGTGTTTCTCGCAAGAATTCAGCAGATTAAGTGGAAAAAGCCCAGTTCTGATGCAAGCTGGTTTACTTATGATATTATAGTTTTATTTATATAGCGCCTGTACACAATGTATTTTCCCTTGCCTTGAAGCGCTTTGAAACACTGTCATTCTTACAGGCCATGAACAACCAGAATGTGAAATTAACTATACTCTGCCTGGCGACATTTAAGAGGGTGCAATAGGAAGGAAATGGGAAACACAGGCGACTACCGTACTTGGCCTGACAACATTTCTGGTAGAACCTGAATTTTTACAAGAGGGGAGGGAGAGGAACAAAACAAGCGACTATCTAACTAGGCCTGATGACATGATAGTGCTGGAGGGGATGGGGAGGGGAGAGGAGATGCAAATTGTTGCCATCATACTATGTCCAGGGACAATTTTGATGGAATAAGTGCATAGAAAAGAAAGGGAAGGAGAAGTAGAGGAGGAGAGAACGGAGAATAACAGTTAAAAAAAATGAAGAGCTGAGGAGCAGAGGGGAGAGCAAATACATTTGCAGAGGTCAGTAAAACACATAATGTTGCAGGGAGCAGAGAATGTCGGCAAGGAATCAGTAAGGGCACAGCATTATTCAAGGCTACCTGGAGTAGAAGATCCCGGGGTGGTCCAGCATGAGAGTTGAGGAGGTGAAGCACCAAGTCAATGTGTCCATAAAGTTAAATCCACGCGTTGGCAACAGGTCAGTGATGGTGAGACCACAGTGAATCAAGACTGCTCCTGTAGTGAAAGGTTTTGGGGGGGGGGGTTGGAAGAAAGAATAAGGGGGAAGCGGGAAGAAGAGAGCTGGCAAAGCAGGGGGAGGACGTAATGAGGGGCTAGAAGGGAGGAGGGCACAAGGACCTTACAGGATACGGGAGGGGGGCACAATGAACATCACGGGGACCAGGAAGGGGGTTGGGGGCAACAAAACCACAGGGGACCAGGAAGGGGGGGGGCATCAACAACACAGGGGACCAGGAAGGGGGTGGGTGCAACAAAGACATCACGGGGGACCAGGAAGGGGAGCGTTCCGGTGGAGGACAGGGGGCAGACAGGGCCTCGTTGTGGACCTTGTTTCAATGGGCCGGCTCCCGCCTCCTGGTTGCTGAAATTAACTGATCAAGCCAATGGGAGTGGGAGCCGGGCCATGTTGCAAAGGCAGAGCGCACAATGCATGTGCAGATTGAAACTGAAAATCCATATTTTCGGGGGTCGAAAGTCAAAGAGGGCAAACGGTTCCATGATCGGATTGAAGCAACGTTGAGCTGGAGAAAAGGCAACAATTTGCAGAACTGCAAAAACGGCACCCCCGTGCGACTTGGCCCCAAAATCACAGGCTTACCCTGGATCCTTAGAGTTCAGGAGAGGTATCTGGCAAATCCAGGCTGTGGAACGTGGCATCATGCTTGCAGAGGGAAAGTAGAATGTGCATTGGGCAAATGACATCACAAAGGTGTCATGATTCCCGCAAACTGGATTGGTTGGTTTTCGCTATCCGCCTTCCACGTGAGTGCTAATGGGACAAGGAGATTAGGGGTGTGAGTAAGGAAAGCTGTGGGAGTAGAACGCTTTGTCATCCCAAACGGACATGTGGGCTTGGCCTGTTTAAACTCTGAAAATCTATCAACATGGCAAGTACCCACATTTTTCAAATCTTTACATGTATGGATATATTTTTAAGAAGGTACATTTTAAGGCTAATCGGATGATGCTAATCTGAAGTCTGCACACCCTTCCTATGCAGAGATGGTCTTTCTTTGTTTACTCATGAGCCGTATCGGTGAAAAATATGCCACTGGCTAGTTCCCATGTTAATTATGTCCTTCACCCTCACACCAACTTTAAATTCTGTCGGAATCACGGGAAGGCCCAAATCAAATTGTCCTTTAATTTGTTATGTTTATCACACACATCATTTTGGCATGGTTCAAAGGGGGTTACTGTCACCCTTAATAAAAGTCTTGAATGAATGTTATGGCATATACACTGACCATTTTATGCAATATGTATTTTTCCATTAACTAAACGCCAGCCAGCCTTTCCTTTATTCCCTTAAGTTTAATTTCCCCTTAAGCATGTGATCAGCCAGAGGCTGGCTCATGTTTATTTTCGCCTGTCCCTTCGTGGCCTTGTAATGGCCCTGGCTGCAACTCTAATGTGCATTTTATGGGAGTTGTGACCTCAAGGTCACCTCTGCTGAAAGAACAGGCATGGCTTTATCTATTTCCACTGTGGTTTAAATCTAGGCAGTGTATTTCTTTATATTTCTTCAAGCAATGGACCAGATTGATTGACAATCAGACCTCCCTCTCCAGGACCAGCAGAGGAAAAGTCTTGGAGGTTGTTTCATTTTCAGGAGAAATGACAGGCTCCATGTACAATTCTACAAGAAATGGCTTTTAAACTTGCACACAATGCTTTTTACATGACATTTTATAAGGCACATGGGCTTTATAGCCGTGTGTAATGTACTTCTTTAATCTTAGTTGCAAAAGACATATCACTTTTGGATTGTCCATATGTATAGGGCAGTTATATGAGAAAACCATGTTCAATCTCTGAAAGTCTAGTAAGCACTTCTCTCTGCATGCTGTCATTTGGATGAGGAAAAGGGAAGTTTTTATTTCTTAGAATTGCAATATGTGTGGTTTAATTTGAGATTACTGGAGCATAATCTGGTATTAAATTGAAGATAATGTACACACTATCTGTCTCTTGAAGGACAAAGTGTAGCTTTCCATGGATATAGTAACATATCTGTTAGCCACATGTCTGTCTCTTCCTTGTTGAAATGCATTGTGCATATCTTCACACTTTTGAACTTCCCAACATGTCTCCATTTGAGATTTAGGCCTGTCTTTGGTTCTATAGGCCTCCTGGCTGACCTCACCATTTCTGTGCTGGCTTTAGACTTCAATGGGACTTTACAAATCCCACAGGCCTCTTTATTTCTGACATTCAGGGGCTATATTTCACCCTACATCATACAATATCAATTATTTGATTTAATAGTTTTGCTCTTACGTTATCGATAATTACTCTAACTTGTCAAATATTTCCATGCATACTATAAGGTGAGGAAAATGATCATACTATTGTTTCCCTGTTAAACATTTGGATAGGGCTCTGTCTACAGGATTGGTATTTCAACCTGCGGCATCTAGGGACACATTTCTTGCTACTACTGTATGAAGAGTACTTGCTGATCTCCAAAGCTCTCCTGTGAGCTTTAAATGTTGCCGTTTCCAGTTTAAACTGCTGCAGCTCATAGTGACAGTTCAGTTTCCCGGCTCTTAATATTTCCAGTAACCTGAATTTTTGCGGCGACACCCCTGATCATACCAACTGTCTGAGATGTACACTTTTTTTTTTTCTTGGAAGTTAATAATTCCCTCATTACATTTAGTTTATAAAATGCTTCTGTTCCACTCCACCTTGATTAGTAGGCGTAAGACACATTTGCCACAACAAGTAAGCGCCTTTACAAAAAACTCAGTTGGATTTATCTAGTGTCATTTTAACTGACGTTATTTTTTGGTAGTTAACATTGTATACCAAATGTTCGTGGTCGGATCCACCTACTCTGTATTACCCTTGCATTTTAAAACAACCCATTATGATCTAATTCAGCACTTGCCTCAATACTTAGGTCCATGACGCAGCACCAAACACATGTTCAGGTCCGGAAATAATGCATTGGACGGAACAACATCTGAATAAATGTAGTAAGAGCTTGTTTTTCTGCGTTCCACTGTTGACACAAATTTAAATCAAACATGAGCTTCCCAGGCCGTTTACCTGGATTATTGATCTAATCTGACTTTGAACACATGGCATATACCCCTATGGTATCATTCTGCTGTACGTCTGATATGAAGAGGATACGTTTCTCTAAGCAAATTAAAACATTCTATGTCAAAGGTGTCAGACAAATTTACATCTGAGATCAGATGTCCTGTACATATACTGTTAACAACATTCCGATATGGCGATAACGGATCTGCGCTAACTCTAATATTATAAACGTTTAAATTGTGGGCAAGTGACTTCAATTTGTGTAACTCTAAGGATTTGGCTATAGTTGATAATGGATCGTGCGTTCTGTTATTCAACGGATAGTATATAACCAAGTAATCAAACCATCCTTTGCTCTACCAAAAACAGATTCCTCTGCTAGAAATATGCTAAATGGATAGGTTCTTGGTCTTAAGTGTTTGTTAAATTTCTGTTCCAAGTGTGACTTTATACAACATACCCATACTACCATACTAGTTATAGAACCATTGTTAACAGATGTCTATTGTTGTACATAATCATGCCTGATCACAAATGTACAACGACCTGGACCTGTGGCATTGTCCTGTTTTGAGCCAGGCCTATTGTGACTGAACAGTACCAGATAATCGATCTTTTTGTGTTCATTTTGTTTCTCATGTATTGTGTTCCTTTTACAGCTAAGAAAAAGGGTAAGAAGGGAAAGACCCTGACCCTCACTGACTTCTTGGCAGATGATACGACTGGCGGCGGCGGCGGCGGAGGTGGCGGCGGCGGCGGAGGAGGCGCCGGCGGCAGCAGCTATGACCGCGGCGGCAGCAGCTATGACCGCGGCGGCAGCAGCTATGACCGCGGCGGCAGCAGCTATGACCGCGGCGGCAGCAGCTATGACCGCAGCGGCGGCAGTAGCTATGACCGCAGCGGTGGCGGTGGCAGCAGCTATGATCGCAGTGGAGGCGGCAGCTATGGGGGTGGAGGCGGCAGCTATGATCGTGGAGGTAGCAGCTATGACCGCAGTGGCGGAAGCAGCAGCCATTCTTCAAAGCCTGTCAGTTGGGCTGATGAGACAGACGACTTGGAAGGTGATGGTGAGTTTCTGCAAGGTTTGAAATGCACTGTAGTCCTTTACATTATAATTGTTTTATTAACTGGCATGCACACAGTGGCCTAATCTCTCCATCCCTGGGTTATCTGGCCTGCACTTTTTGCTGGGTGGTTGTCTCATTGTCCAGGCCTTAGGCCTGGTTATCTTGTCTGTGTTTAATGGTCTGCCATTTACTAGCTAAATAGGATGATTTGCACAATGTATTTGTTTTAGCCCCTCATTCCACCCTCCTAGGATTGCAAATCGCTGTTTGCTTTTCAGCTAAAGCACAGTGGTCTGCCACTTAATCAGTTTCTCTTTCCATCAGTTAAGAATTTTCCTTTTTTGTTTTTTAAGTGTATTAGTTACAAACTTTACCACTGTTTTTATAATGTATAATATAATACATTACAATAAGATGGGTACAAAATGCGGCAGTTATTCTATCATGCTTACAGTATACATAGGAGGAAGAATAAATGCACAATCAAATTCAAGTTGGATAAATGAAATTAAAATCAAGTTTGTACATTTCCCCTAAGGGTAAGATTTAATTTTGCATTCCTTTTTAACAGCAATATCTGTAGTTCGTATACCGTCAGTGTTCCAGATAAGATTTTGAGGTGGGAGTTTTTTACTCCGTATTTTTAAACTTTGAGAGGAAATGTGACTTTTCTCCTTGGCAAGAGTAAAAGGTATGCGACATCCAGTCGACGTGTGCAAAAACAGTATGGAAGTCATTACTAAGCGGCAGCTTTCTACATTGTGACAGAATACACGTTTCATTATTTCTTTAAGGTCTGGCCATTCTATTTCTCTCGTATATATTTAAATGTTGAAAACACAAAAACATAGCCAATTGCATAGTAAAGAAGCATGAATTGTATTGTGTGTTTTGAGGTTCAATAGCAGAATTGTCTTTTGATGTTTAATGAAAGTCCTCATTTCCTGGCGCTATTACTACCTAATGGTATGCCAATGTTATGATGCAACAGTGCAAAGAGGCAAGGGTTACGTACTAAATTCTAGATCTAATCTCAAGGTAAAATGGTTGTTTATGTAGCACTTTTGTCAAAGCGCTGAACATGGTACATATTTATCACAATTATCACCAAACCAAAGTCTGTACCCCTTTATCGAGCTTGAAAGGATGAAAGGCCTAGTTGGCCTTGCCGGGCTTCAAACCTGAAACCTACAGATCGCAGCAACGAGTGCTCAACTGGCTGAGCTATCTTATTGGCTAACATCCTTCAGAGGTCGGTTAACTCAGTATCGACTGAGGTATAATAATCAGTGCCTAGATGTTGGAAGAACCATTTATTAAGCGCTACCTAAAGTTAAATACCGATCTGAATTATAACAGGGACAGGTTTTGAGTTCTATTTCAATTACAAATGTAACTTTTGTTTGTTTTTGAACCGCACTTGCACTTCCTGGAGAGTCAGGTTTTGGATGCTTTAATTGTAGTTTTGAAGATTTGAGAGGCTAGAACACCTGTGATTGTTGTAATCACTCTCCCTTGAGCAATGACTCTGCTGCCACTGACCATTTATAGTAATGTACCATATTGATTTCAAGGTTGAATGGATGTAAACTAGATTGCATCGTGATCATTTTACACACTGTTTTTATATTTAGAGTGTAAATTAAATTAGAAGTGTAAAATATCTGCCTCTGCATGAATTATGCACACAGCACAGGAACTCTGAAAAATACATTTGTGCAATACTGGTTTGCTTTCACTGGGGGGGGGGGGGAGAAGCATAAATTGTTAGAAAATATAAATTCTCAATTGAAACGTAGTTTTCCATCTTATTAATTATACAATCCTAAAAGGCTAGGAAAATAAATATGCACAGTGCTTCTGTTTGCTCCATGAGCAGCAACACAGCAGAAGCTGAATGGAAAGAAACCAGTCCCTTTATCACAGTGTGCAGTTTCTTTTTTTGAAAGGCTTCAGAGAAATGCATTCTGTTTCAGAGGCTTTTATTCATTGCAATTAAAACCATGTAGATAAAAAAAAAAAATCAAAAGATGTCCAGTAACCTAACATATGCACTGCCCTCTGCTCTAAACTTGTGTGTAAATGCACAGGAAAATAATACAGCTGTCGTATTTACAAGCTTTTCATGCGTAAAAAGGCCTAGTATGCACCTTAACCAGAGGCTTGTATACCGTATTTGGTAAAACCACACAATTTGATGCAAATGTAGACGACCAGAGTATCCCATTGCATTTTAAGGGAACAACGCTTAAGGAGGTTGTTTGAGCAAGTTTGCAACACAACACCTTTTGATGCAGTCTAGAGCCCAGGACCATTTGAAATGGCAACAGGTTTAGCCTAAGCAACATTATGGATCTGAGAAATGGTTCAACTTTGTGTACTACATAATTAAATGACAGTGGAAGAGCAAACCACTGACTATTCTCAAGTAATGCTTTCTTGGTGGAAACGTGCAATGTTCGGTTCCCATTGTAAAGCCTTAGAGGTCAATTGTTTATTAATATTAGAAGTCGATATAATTTCCAAGGCCCAATCAATACTGTTATGAAAGAGCATAAAATCTGATTGATATCTAAATAGAATCTTGTCCTGCACAGCCGAGGATTTAAATAACGGGACCATATAAAGACAGACAATGTTTCTAAAGACAGAATTTTATATAAGTGAAGACCGTGTATGATTTGTAAAAGTGTCCCAAGCGAGAGCAAACCCAGCTCAAGTCGTACTGTTTCAATGGGCAAGGAGAAGGGTAAGCCCAATGCTGTTTTCCACAGCTTAATCTCACAAATTGTAAGCCATTGTGTACGATGTTGAGGTAGTGATTCTAGGCCATAAAGGATAGCCCTATTAAGTAATGCTTTTGGCTGTACTACTAGCTTGATTAATGTATAGTGTTCATTGTGCTTATGGTGCAGTGCCCTATTCACTGTTAAGGCGCATAATCTATGACCCACACAGCCCTCAGTCGCCCATACTCTACACAGGCTCTACCGCATCACCTAAAGCCTCTGCTACTCAGCCCACCCCCTCTTGCCTACATACTGCCGCTCTCGAGCAGTTTCTTACAATTTTTTTTTTCGTGCCACTGTTCAAAACGTATACTACCATAGATTAGCATTTGTCTGCCTTCTGCCGTGCATGTGCAGCTTGTTTTTTTTGTATCATTGCCACTGCACGTAGCGTATATTGTCATAGCCTAGAATATTTGCATGCCTTTTGCCATTCCTGTGCAGCTTTTTCATTGATTGTATCTTGGCCACGTTACAAATGTGTAATCACAGCCTAGACTCGTGCAGTTTACCGACACTGCTGAGCACACTGCTCTTTATGGTGTACCTCATGGTATCTGCCACTGTCCAAGTGTGTACTGCCTTATACTGTACACTCTGCCACTGCGCTCATACCTAGGTGCCCTTCCCTTCAAGTTTGTTTACGGTCTTAGTTGAGCAGTTTGCACCCTTTTTAGTAGGCTCCCCTACTGCTCACCTGCGCCATATAGAGCCTCACCTAGATGGCCACCTCTCTCCCTAACTAGAACATCCCCTTGCCCCCTTTCTATCTTCCCTCTCTTGTCCTATCATAAATGTATCCACTTTGCGTGCTGCCACCAATTCAGCCTCTATCTACCTGGCGCTTAGATTACACAGGCTTAGGTCCCGAACTAAACCCACTCAACACCAGAGTTGCCCTAGGCCAACGGTTCTTAGCAACTTTCTGATGGGCACACATTCTTAATGCCTCCTTGCATCCAAGCACTTAGACGCCAAATATCTCCTGCCCACTACCTCGTCCACAGTCCTGACAAAAATACCCTCTACGGGGTCCAGTTCACTTCTCAACACCCCCACCACTCCCATGGTTCTCTCAGTTCCTTCATCTCTTGCCTTTTAATCACTCCCTGCCCATTGGGAGCCACTCCCCACCTCCTACTCAACCTTCAGTCACCCTTCTAACTAATAACAGCACTCCTCTCCCCTTACTCAAATGCGCCCTCATTCACACACGTGCTCTACCCACCCATGCCGCTGAGATCCACGACCTTCTCACCAATCCTGACCTCAACATCCTAGCCATTAGAGTCCTGGCTTCATGAAGCAGCCGGTCCTGCTATCTCATTAGCCCTCCCCCCAGGCTACACCATTCACGGGCAAGACAGGCAGCAGATGAAAGGGGGGGGAGCGGGGTAGCTATTATAATCAAAGAAGCCCTCCCCCCTTAGAGTAGTTAACTGCCATCTGGAGGGCAATGCCGATACCATCTTTGCCAAATTATCCATCTCTCTGCACTATTACCATGCATATAGTCTTCCGGCTGCTGAATTCCAGGGTAACCTTCATCTCTTAGGGGAGAACCTCAAGATGTCTACCAAAACCATTTTACTTGGTGACTATAATCTGGGCCGCAATGACCGCACCCACTGCAAAGGTCGCTCTCTAGACCGGGTGGCCGACCACAACTGCTCCTACTACTGTCACCTCCAACACTCCATGCCCATGGACTGACCACCACCTCCTCCAATTCACCATTCCTAGAGCCTCTGCCACTAAAACAGTCACCTCCGCACCACCGGCGTGGACTAGAAGTGCTCCAACTCCAAGGACAACCTCCTACCTTTTCTTGAAGCTCCCACTTTTCAGCCCCCCTACTCCAATGATCCAGGCTTGCTAGCAGATCTATACAAAGACACTCTTCAATTAGCCGTTGACGCCATCACCCCACTAGAACTAAAAAAAAAATAATCCATGCATGTGAAATCCTGGTACACAGCAGAACTTCTAGCCCTTTGCAATCTCAAACCTAATGCTTTGACCAATTGGCAAACTAATCCTAGTGACACCTCGAAGACTGAATTCAAAATTGTCTGCCCACTACACAAGCTATTATCCAAGCCAAGATTAACTCTTTCAACACTAGAATAACCTATGCCAAATCCCAATCTAAGGAAATGTTTGCCATGTTCATAGACTTAATTACTCCTACTACAAGCACTGATGACATTGTTAAAGATGAAGCATGGTGTTCGAGTTGCTCAAGAAAATAGACTTGCTTCAGAACAAAATTCAAGCTCCTCATGATGCTCTGCCCAAGTCTGATCCACCTTTCTCGGCCCCCAATTGTTCCACTCTACTAGATAATAGCCTTTTCTCCTTCCGAGACATTACTGAAATGGAAGTCCTAGACCTCCTCGTACACCTAAAACCGCCCATTATAGATTTTGCTGAATCCCTTGCTCCCTTCCTGACAGCCTTCATTAATGCCTTATTCGCTTCCTACCTTGTCTCAAAGAAGCATGGGTACAACCTCTTCTAAAAAAAATTCAAAAACTTTTCTAGACCCTACCTCCCCGAGCAACTACCGCCCTATTACCACGGTCCCTTTCCTCCTCAAAATCCTAAACAAGTCGGTGTACAATCAAATCCAGCACTACTTCGACTCCAAACATATCCTTGGTAAGAGGCAATCTGTCTTCCGATAAGGTCAAGGGACGAAGTCTGCACTTTTCAACCTTATAAACCAAATATTGAAAGTCATGGACGAAGGCAAACCTGCACTTCTCCTCCTCCTGGATCTATTTGCTGCATTATGATCTTGTGGATCATAAGACTCTCAGCAGACATCTTACCAATGCATTTCTCCCCAGAAGCCACGACTTGGAAGGGAGAGCCATGTAGGTCTTCTCTAACCAGGTGTGTGCAGCACCAACCACCATCCACTGCAGTCTCCCAGGGCTCCTGCACGGCACCAACTTTGTACAATTTATTCACCAAACCTCTCTTCGAAAATCTGGATACTCTCAACATAGCATACACGAACTATGCCGATGACACTCTGGTCCTCGTACCTCTTTTGTGCTCTTATGACCAAGATGTCTGTCTCTACAGGAGATCTACGCCATCATCCAGGCATGGGTGGCAGCAAACGGGCTCTTTCGAAGGGATTGGGTCCTCCAACGTATTCCACATCTGACAGTTGTGTCCCACAGCTGTGTACTTCGGAAACTTTTCAGCAGATGCCATCTTACGTCAATGGTGTCGATTCGATGTCCCTCGAGGGCTTCTGTCGAGGGTCGACATCACCGGATGTTACATATAGGACGCACGGTGCCCGTTGCCTCAGTTTCGTTTTTTACGACCGCGAACGTGTTGGCTTCGTAAAACGTGGCGCACCTTGTGGATTCTTCAAATCTTGTATGTCTATTTCTTCGACCCCTCTGACACCAAGGTCCGGGTTCAAGACTTGCCGGGACTGCAAGTCCAAGATGTCGTTGACCGACCCACACCGTATTTGTTTATGGTGCCTGGGTGAGTCGCACAACACTGACGACTGCTCCAAATGCCAGTCTCTCACAGCCAAGGCCTTGCGTGAAAGGAAGGGGAAGCTCCGTGCAGGTAAGCTATCGGACAAGTCCCGTAAAAACCGGATCGAAGTCTAGGGTTTCCACCGACGACTCGAGGGGTGACTCCATGTCGGGAGGAAGCTCGAGGTTCTCGGTCCTGGAGTGGTTCCCGTCATTCCTCGTCTTTGCAGCACTCTCTGAAGCGCAGGCACTGGTCGCCTTCCCCGTCCTCTTTGGAGGATGGTGCCGTGCGTACGGTCGCTTGTCCCACGGAGTCCTAAAAGCCAGAGGAGTGGGTGGCGTTTAAAGAGCAAGTTATGGCTATCTCACGAAGCCGGCAGAGAACGCTCTCTATCTGCGGCTCGCTTTCCTTCGGGCTCGCACTGCGACTCACACCGGGAGCCCTCGAGGTCCCGTGTGGACAAGAGCAGTCGCAAGAGCCATGCGTCCAGGTCTCTGGCCTCGTCCCCAGTGAGACCGGTGCAGCCTGTGGAGGTATCAACGCCGGCGTCGGTCCAGTCGGACTCCAGGGCTGTTCCGTCTTATCAGTCCGCGCCTGTAGCGGTGTCGATGCAGAAGGTCTCTGCATCGATTCCATCGGGGCGTATTCCGGCGTCGAAGCCTTCGGCGATCTCGATGTCGCTGTTCTTGATGCCCTCTGCATCGAGGCTCTCGGCGCCTTCTGCGTTTTTTGGGCGTACTGTGTCTGAGGAGTTTCCTGCATCTTCCTCTACGTCTGGAGGGCCGGTTTTGCGCTCCAGGCCGCCTTCTGTCGCTTTGGCTGGGTTTTCCAAGCCTTTGCCTGACCTTTCTGAAGAGGAAAGATCAGACATTGGAGATCCTGTTTCTCAGGATGAGGCTCCGGGATTGTTGGGCGACAGTCCATTGGATGAATTGAGGCAGTCCTTACGTGACGCCAGTGGCCTGGATATTTCTCCGAAGGTTGAGTTTGGTAGGCGAGCCGGGGGCTCATGCAGACTCTTCCTACAGGCGACTCATGTCTAGGCTTTGAAAATACTTGGGGTGGTCAGTCCTCCTGAGGTGGTCCGTCCTCCTGAGGAATTTATTCAGGATGACCTTACTGATGTCTTCGACCAAGGTCTTCCCCCACCCTCCCCCCCCCCCAACCCTCTAATTCGGTGCTGCCCTTCCATTTTACATTGTAAAAAAGGGTGTCATCGGCTTGGCAGGCCCCGGAATCGCTTCCGGCGGTCAATACGAATTTGGAGAAAAAGTACCGCCCATGTGTTAGCGACCCCAGCTATTTCTCTACTCACCCCACTCCAGAGTTTGGTGGTTCAGGCGGCTACGACCACCTCGAGGCAGCGTGCGTACCCTGCGGATAGGGACGACCAGCGCTTCGATGGATGGGCTCCGAAGGTCTTTTCGTCAGGGAGCATGGCGCTGAAGGCTGTCAACTCCACATGTGCCCTGGCAAGATTTACACACTCTGTGGACCTGTATTTTCTGCATGGCTGAGCATATTCCCGAGGGGGAGGAAAGGGATGGCTTCCTAGCAATTGTGCGTGACTGCAAGGATGCTGTGTGAATTCCTTCAGTCGGGGTTGGACACGGCAGACTGCGTCAGCCCGTCCATGGCTGCGAGCATTGTACTACGCAGGTTTGCATGGTTGCGGAAGTCGGGGTTTGCTCCCAAGGTGCAATCCTGTCATCTGAACATGCCCTTTGATGGCGTTCATTTATCTGGTAGCAAGGCTGATAAGAGCCTTGAGGTTGCAGACCTTCAAAGCTGCAGAGAAGTCTTTGAGCACTGCAGTATGTCAACCTCCGCCTTTTTGGCCTAGGGGACAGCAATGGAGGGAAGGTTCCGTTCGTTTCTACTCCTCTTGGTAGATCGAGAGGAGCTGCCAGTCAAAGGGGCCACCGTAAGAGTACCCGTGGTAGAAAACATGGTACTTGGGGTGCCAAAGCCGCTCTGGCAGTTGCCCCTTTCCCCTCGGGCAGTGCCGCAGCCGTGCCAGCTCGGTCATGAGGCAATGTCCCATGGTTCGCCGGTTGGGGGCAGACTTGCACAGCATCTTGGAGAATGGCGTGCCATTACTTCGGATGTGTGGGTTCTGGATATCATAGCCCATGGCTACTGCCTTCCCTTCCTTCATCGGCCTCAAGGCAATCCACTGGGGAAGCTCTTTGAAGCGTCCGGATCCGCTCCTTGTGCAGGAAATCCTAACCCCGCTGGAGAAAGGCGCTATAGAACTGTTCCCTGTAGCGGAGAGGAACAAGGGATGGTAGTCCCCTTATTTTTTGATCCCAAAGAAAGACTGGATTGAGACCCATCATGGACTTGCGTTGGTTGAAAAAGCTTCTCCGGAAGGAGAAGTTCAAGATGGTCCCTCTTTCTCAAGTACTCCAGGCCCTTCAATTTAAGGATTGGTTGGGGTCTCTGGATTGCAAGGATGCTTACTTTCATGTGCTGATTCATCCCAAGCACAGGAAGTACCTGAGGTTCACGGCTGGCGACTTGCACTTTCAGGTCTTGCCATTCGGATTGACCTCTGCCCTGAGGGTCTTCACCAACCTGATGGTGATGGTCGCAGCGTACCTCAGGAGAGGGGGGATTCACGTCTACCATTAACTGGGCGATTGGTTGATCAGGGCGAGCTCTCCAGAGCAAGCCCTGGATCATCTGTCACCTGACATTCCCTTTGCAAGCTGGGCTTCTCCCTATATTTAAAGAAGTCACATTTGACACCTTCCCAGCGGCTCCAATACATCGGAGCAGTGCTCGACACGTCCCTGGGGCAGTGTTCGCCTCCCTGGTGAGGGCTCATCACATTCTGCGGATGGTGGACAAGTTTCAACGCGCCCAGAGTCTCCCGGCTTTCAAATTCTTAAGGTTGCTCAGCATCATGGCATCCTGCATTTTTCTGGTGCCACAGGCCAGACTGCGGATGAGATCCCTGCAGTGGGCTCTCAAGATGCAGTGGTCGCAGTTCTCCGACAAGATGTCGGATCCTGTTCAGATTCCGCTCTTGGTCGCTCAGGATCTTCTATGGTGGGCCGACTAAGGCAATCTGATGAAGGGTGCACCGTTTTGGCAAACGTGGCCGGAGGTGATGATCGTGACGGATGCCTCCCTCACAGGATGGGGTGCTCATGCCAACGAGTTGACAGCCAGCGGCCTTTGGTCTCCGGAGTTGAGACTCCACCAATCTGTTAGAGCTGAGAGGCATCAGGCTGGCCCTTAAGGCTTTTCTGCTGTCCTTGCGGGTGAAGACTGTCCCGATTATGACATACAACACAGTGGCCATGCATTACCTCAACAAAAAGGGGGTGGGAGGGCAGGGTGACTCCCGTTGTGCAGGGAGGCGATGCAGCTCTGGTTCTGGGCCATCCAACATCTCGATCTCGGCAGCTCATCTGGCCGGAGACAACCGCGGCGGCGGACGCTCTGAGCAAGCAGAGCACGGTCTCTCACGCGTGGGAGTTGGCTCAGGAAGTCATTTTGGAGATCTTTGCCCTTTGGGGTACCCCGCAAGTGGATCTCTTTGCCACCAGTGACAAGCGGAAGTGCGATTCTGCTTGCAGGAATTTCCCTCAAGAGGAGCATTAGGGGACGCGTTTGTGGTGGAGTGGTCCTTCCCACTGCTTTACGCATTTCCTCCAGTCCTCGTCATTCCTCAAGTGTTGCGGAGGTTCGGTTCCCGAATGATCCTCATTGCTCTGGATTGGGCCAAGAGAGTGTGGTACCCGGACCTTTTTGACATGTCCATCTGCCCTCCACGCAGTCTTCCCTACCCAGTCGATCTGCTCTCACGGGAGGGGGGGGGGGGGAAATCAGGTTCTCTATCCAGTGGTCAAGTCGCTCAACCTTCATGCTTGGTATCTCAAAGGTTGAAATACAAGGATTGGGACCTCCCGGATGATGTGATGAAGGTGTTGCTTTTGGCCAGGCGGCCCGCAACGAAAAGCCTGTACAGTTGCCGTTGATGGAAGTTCTACGACTGGTGCAGGGGTCAGAATGTGGATCCTTTCCAATGTTCCATTCGTATGGTGGTCTTTTCTGCTTTCTTTAGCCCACAAGGGCTTTCAAGTGGGTACCATTAAGGGTTACCTGGCGGCGCTGTCTATATTTAAGCGCTTGTCTGAAGAGTGTTCTTATTTTAAGATTCCTTTTGATTTCAGTTTCTGAAACGACTGTCTGCGTTTCCACAGTCCCCTTTCCAGGTGCCGGGTTGGGATTTGAATTTGGTTTTAAAGTTCTTGATAGGAGCTCCGTTTGAGCCATTACACTCTTCTCCGCTGAGACTGTTGTCTTTTAAAATGGTGTTTTTAGTTGTGGTTACTTCCGCACGCAGAGTGAGTGAATTGCAGGCACTTTCTGCCAAGGCACCCTTTACTGTTTTCCACAAGGGCAGGGTTGTTCTGTGGGTGCAACCTCTTTTCTTCCCAAGGTTGTGTCTGAGTTTCATTTGAGCCAGAAGGTGGTTCTTCCGGCTTTTTATCCTCCTCTGCATCCTGGTAAGGAAGAGGAGAGGCTCCATAGGTTGGATCCTAAGAGAGCTTTGAGCTTTTATATTTCACGGATGTCCCGTGTCAGAGTGGACGATCAGCTCTTTGTAGTTTATGCTGGACACCGCTTGGGTCAGGCCGTTTCCAAATAGACCTTGTCAAGATGGATTGTTTTGACCATCACTGAATGCTACCGTTTGGCAGGGAAGGACCCTCCGCTAGCTTACGGGCTCACTCTACCAGGGGTGAGGCTGCCTCCACTGCTCTACAAAGGGGTGCTCCTATTCGCAATATTTGTGAAGCCGCCACATAGGCCTCTGTCCATACTTTTGTTAAGCACTATTCGCTGGACTCCATCCATGGGCAGGATTTGGCCTTTGGTAAGGCAGTCCTCTATTCAGCCATTTGATTGGGTACTCTAAATTTCACATTCTAAATTCTTTCCCTCCTCCATAGTGTTGTACTGCTTTGGGAGTCTGTCATAGATGTGGAATACGTCGGAGGGCACAATCCCTTCGAAGAAAGTTACTTAACAAACTGGTAACGTTCTTTCGATGGGATGGTCCTCCAACGTATTCCACGTCGCCCTCCCAGCCTGCCCCTCTGGAGAATTTCCTCTGTGATTACAGCTTCCATTCCGCACGGTTGTAGGCTGTTAACTGGCAGGAGACTGGTGTCACACATTCTGAGGGGAAAAACTAAACTGAGGCAACGGGCGCCGTGCGTCCTATACATAACATCCGGTGACGACGACCCTCGACGGAGGCCCTCGAGGGACATCGGATTGATGCAAGACGCCCTATGCTGAAATGTTTCCAAAGTGCACAGCTGTGGGACACAACTGTCATAGATGTGGAATACGTCAGAGGAACATCCCATCGAAAGAACTTTACCAGTTTGGTAAGTAACTTGTTCGTCTCAATGGAGACAAGTGTGAGATCCTCCTAGTCGGCCCCCAAAGAAACTCTTAGAAAACTTGGCAAACTATATAGCAACTTCACCACTGACAATACAATCATCTCTCACCCTCAGTAAAGACTCTAGGAGTATACCTGGACCCCACTCTATCCATGTCACGCCAGGTGACCGTGATCACTTCTGCCTCATTCACAACTAAACTAATAAATGCAGTCAAACCTTACCTGTCAAAGCAGAACTGCCTTTCAATTGCTGGAGCCACAGTTGGAGCCAAACTAGACTATTGTAATGTCCTTCTAGCTGGCACCTAGGCAAAAAACTTAAACCAACTTCAAGTCATAACAAATAATGCCCTCAGAGCCCCACTGAACATTCCGAAAAGATATATATCACAAGCCAGGCGCTTTGCCCACTGGCTCCCCGTCAAAGAACGGATCGCTTTCAAGACGCTTGCCATTCAGAAGTGCCTGGCGCTCACAGCCCCCACATACCTGTCTGAGAAAATTGTCTGAGCCGTCTCTGCCAGTTGTACATCCCCACTACAAAAAGGGTCAAAGCAGGTGGCACCAGCTTCCCTCACATAGCTTTTAAGCTATGGAATACCCTACCTAATACCCTAAGAGCAGAGACCTCACGCGTGTCCTTTCGGAAAACACTAAAAACTATGCTCTTTAACTCCTCTTTTTCACCCTCTCTCACTTAAAAATCATCGGCCCTAGTTTTACCCCCTACGGATACTCCCCATCCTGCCCTGTTTGTACTTCCGCACTTAAAGAGTCCCCCCTGTCCCTTCCTCGTTATACCTTTTTGTCATTAACTTGTGTTGCCTCACTGCTAGCAGGTTCACTGTAACCACAAACCACAGTCTGGCTGTCTGTGTCTCCTCTGTTTAACCCCCTACTGTTTTTATTTATGTAACTAAGTAAGCCTGCTTGTAACAGCGCCACAATGCCTTTGGGTTGCTTGTGCGCTATATAAAGGTTAAAAATAAATATCGGGAATAATACTTAATTTATAGATCTTTATCATTCCTTCAATTGAATAGCCATCCCAGTCAGTAATGCAGCTTTTGATGAGCCTACATTTATTGCATATTTTAGGTGATAGATGCATTGGTACTCATATCAGTGTGCCAAGATAGACCTATTGATTGACTTACTCCTGTTTAACTCTGTTAATATTATGTTGATTGATATCGCACACCGCTATTGCCCCAAGGGTAGTTTCCAGGCGTTCACGAGGGCTGTGTTTGTTAGTCCGGATAGGATAGGTTCAGATCCAGGAGGAACTGGCGCCTGAGCGTTGGCATGCGTGTGGGGGTGGGGTCAAGAGGCCTGTTTTAACTGTCTGGGTAAGACTCCGTGCCTCGGATGTGTGCTAGTGTTTGTGTTGAGTGTGTATCGCATGATGTTAGGGTGGGGTTTGCAGTCGTGCACACTGATTAGTCATTCGCGAATCTGAACCCTTATGGATACAACTGTTAGGTGTTTGATTGTGTTGGTGTGCATTTGTGTAGTGTCGATTGATTTATTGACTATGCGCAAGGGTGTTCTCTCTAGTCTTCTAGAGTTGGCTTGGTGTCTAAATTAGACGGCTCGCCCCTAGTGTATAGTGGCGTTGATTATGTTGGAGCGGGAAAGGGGGGAAATATGTTCGTAAATCGGCTAGTTTGACGATGCCTCTGACATGAGTCCGATTGCTGCTTGATCTTCCAACGTTCTTGGTTGTGGTCAGTCGGTCAATCCCGCCTCCTCCAAGCATGTAGGCTGACTTTCCCTATGGGTTAGAGTGCAGAGGGTTGGTTGTACCTATTGTGGTATGGTTACTTGGCTTGGTTTAGTAGTAGCAGTTGGGATTGGACCTGTTGTGCGGTTGCCTACTGAATGGCTGGTGTTATAATAAATTGAAGTGGTGCTCGACCAGGCGGCCCTAGTTATGTGGGTGGGCAAAAGTTATGGTGGGGGTTTTGTTTATAATGCCCTACTTGTCTGGAGTTTCCTGGGTGCATTCATTGCATGTGGGTGTCCCCCCGAACCCTTGCCACCGCCCCCACCCCCTCGTCTCTGTTCAATGGGGGTCCTCCTCTTCGTCGATCACTTTAGTTATTGGGCATTGCTGGGGTGGAGGGCAGGGAATGTTAGGTTATATAATTTTTGCATTGGTATAGCGCCTTTTACCATCGTTATGAGCGCCAAAGCACTGTGGGTTGAACGCCCTTGGGTACCACAGTCCAGGTCAGTAGAGTAGTGTGGAACATGCTTGGGTGCACTCGCTATGTGTGCAGCCAGAGTGCAATCTGTGGTGTGTAGCTGCATATTTGAGCTAGGTGTGATGCAGTGGTTGTATAGAGTCAGTAGAATATGTGCAGCAGGACCAATGGACTATGCTAACTGCTTTCTGGCGGCACCGGTTGCTTGAGCGTGACGTTGTGTGCAGCTAGGCTGACCTTTCGTGGGGTGTAGTTGCGTTCTATTGTTTGTGCAGAGGCAAGAGTAGGCATAGTGGTGTCTGTTTTCAGGGAAACCTTGATCCTGTTCAGCTTCCAGTGCCTTTCGAGGGCACGTGGTAGATCATTTTTCCCTTGACGGGGCAGATTGTTCTGGCGAAGACTGGGTGGTGACGGGAAGATCTGTCCCAAAATCTCAAGTAGTTGTATAGGTGCTGGAGGCGTCCTTGGTTGGCAAATTGCTAGATGGAATCCCTGATCAGAAGTTCTGGTAGGACATTCTCTGAAAGTTGGGGTTAGCCAAGAATAAGTGCAAACACGTTCCTTGCTCTAGAATTGTCCACAGGGATTTCCAGGTATGTAGAATTAGCAAGTGAAGCCATTTCCTGCTTTTGATAGCGTTGTGCATATATGCAGGGCAAGGATCAAGTTCGTAAGTGCTCTTAGTGCTTGGGTTGATCTGCTAGATAGATTACCGGTGGGGGGGTTCTGCTATATTCGTACGATGGTAGGTGTGATTAGCAGAGAAACTGCTAGGCGGCCCCCGGCATCTAGTTCCGCTCTTCAATTACCAGGTGCAGGTGCATAGAATTATCAGGCAGGTGCCTTCTTTGGCTGATTGTGTAGTGCATGATTGCATAGCCTTGATCAGGCACGTGAATGTTATTGGTTCTTGGGTTATGAGTGCAGCACAATCGCCCCCGATTGTGATAGATTGCTTTAGGCCTCTGAGCGAACGGAATTCTTGCGGATGATGTGAAGAATACATTCTGTCAGGTACAGAACTTCTGTTGCGATCCCACTACGATTTGGGTACCATGACTTGGCAAAGGCTCTAGGTGGTGGAATTGGATAGCGCCAGGCCTGACTGTCTATGGCAGGGTCTGTAATCGGTGGGTTACCTCAGCAGTTGTCGGCCGTGGTGGTTGCGAAGGCCACGTTATCACTGTCTAATTCGAGGAGGCAGTGAGCTGGCGCCCAGGTTGAATAGGCTGGCCCTCTGATCCTCGCCGAATTTGAGGTGTGGACCACTAGAAGGGCAGTACTTGACCCAAGGGTGCGAGTCGGGTGGTAAGGCGTTATCTTATCATGTATGCTTATCTTATCTTTGTATGGATCTATGCTTCAGGCAATATGAAAATATTGAACACAGGGATGAAAACTACTATACAATTGGGGCACAGTCTGTAAATGCTCACTTACTTTAAGAAGCTAGTCTGGATTTGAAAATGGCAGCACCAATTTCTGAATTAAACAGAACATC
This sequence comes from Ambystoma mexicanum, assembly GCF_040938575.1. NCBI lineage: Eukaryota > Metazoa > Chordata > Amphibia > Caudata > Ambystomatidae > Ambystoma > Ambystoma mexicanum. The sequence continues at coordinate 234,394,681 of NC_090926.1, read as the reverse complement.
CATGGATTTTCTCACCATAGACTCGTTATTCTGACAGGCTTCCCTATAGTAAAAAAAAAAAATAACACAACCTACAAGGTACTTTGCATGTAGCTCATTACTAGTAACCTAAAGAAATTGTGTCCAACCCCTCTTCTATTGTGTGCCTTCATCAGAGTCCCCCAAAGAATTGTGTGCATGCTCTTTCCTCCGGTCTTGGACATCCCATCATCTCAATCAGTTTTACATGCCTTCTTTCCCGTAGTTTGCATTTCCTGTAGGTATATAGTACTGACACCTTCCTCCCAACTCACGCAATGTTGTATATAATTGCGTGGCACTTGTCGGTATTGTTCTTATGTTCACACTATCGTTTCATACCCCCTGTCAATATGGTGGCCCCCTTTCCTCTTTGTTTCCCAGCTCCCATCAGCAAGTGAGTCCCTCCGCAACTTGCTCAAATGTCAACTCCTCACCTGTGGTTAGTGTATTCATTACTCGCCCACCCCTGTATTGTACCCCTTTTCTCAACTCCTTACATTCAGCAATGTATCCTCCCTTAGGAATGCAGATATGTCCCCCTTCGCACCATTAACACTGTTGTTTCCCTCGCACTATCCCTCAATATGATTCCACATCACCCACCAAAAATAACTCCTTAATAAATATTGTGGCAACTTTGTACTGAGCGCTTAGATCCTTGCAATTGCCCCCATATTGTATTAGTCCTCAATATTGTATTTTACACTCCTACAAAAAAGTATGAACCCCATGCAGTTTTTTCCATTTCTCTCTCTCCACTGAATTCTCACCAATCGGGTATACCGAAATCGTAGGATGTCGAGCCCCTTCCCAGAGGATCAGTGGCAACTCTCCTACCACTGACTCAAATTGCACAACTCTTCCCCCGCCAACCCCATCGACTCTGCTCCTGCACCTGTGATGGCCATATCATGAAACCCACTTACCCACCATCCCCGGGACTCGTCTCTCCTCTACCTTCTTGGTTGGCGCTGCCATGTTGGGACCACCAATGTTGGTGGTGGGGTATTCTGGTGGTCCTTTATTTCGCAGCTGTTATCTGTGACCATGTCCCTTAGTGTGTTTCTTGTGGTCCGCAGTGTGTTTGCTGTCAGTGTCCGTTTGCACGTGTCATTGTCTGTTAAATAACCAAGTTTTAAGTTGTTTCTTGAAGGTGATGTCTTCTCTGGTTATAATTTCTTTGGCCATGATGTTGCATAGGTTAGCAATTAGGCGTGAGAATGCTGTTCTCTGAATTTCCTCTCTTCGTACTGTTTTGTCTCCATTTGTAGGCCGTCGCTTGATCGTAGGTCCCTTGGCTGGTAGAGACTGATCTTGGCTTGGAGGAATTAAGCTCCTTGTTTGTGTAAGGCTTTGTTGGCGATGCAGAGGGCTTTTCAAAGCTGGAGTGATGTGGTCTCTTCTGTTTAATCTTGGTAGAATCCTGGCTGTAGTGTTCTGGATCCTTTTGGAGTTTCTTGGTGAGTCTTTCCGGCATTCCTAAGTAGAGGCTGTTTGCATAGTCCTCCTTGTTCATATCAGGGATATGATTGTAATGGTTCTGTGAGGAAAGGAGAGGTATGGGAGCAATCACCTGAATCGTCTAAGGAGGTAGAAGCACTGTCTAGTTATTTCGTTGACTTGTGGTTCCAAGGCTAGTATGTTGTCCATGAGTATTCCTAGGTTATATATCATGTTCGAAGTGTCTTGTTGTGTTCCCGTGCCAGCTGGCCAGTCCACCTGTGGGTTGGTTGCATTGTTTTCTGTGGGTGAGAACATTACTTCAGTTTGTCAGGTTCAGTTTGAGGTGGTTGTTATCCAGTTGTTGATGTCTGTGAGAGAGTTGTTTGGTTCCTGGGTCGTTGCCTGCGTAGTTGTAGGCGGTTGGTCCCATGGGTTTAAGTGATTTTCATCAGCGGGCACATGTAGATGTCGAAGAGCAGGGGAGGGAGGCTAGATCCCTGTGCAACACGGCAGGAGATGTTTTTTTGATGATTGAGGTGGACAGTGGGGTAAGTCGGTTCTTTCAGTTCAATGAGGTAAGCCACCTTAGTGCGGTTTCCTGAATGCCACATTTCATCAGTCTTTTTATTAGTGTAGCTTGGCTAATTGTGTCAAAAGCCGCTGACATGTCCAATAGTATGAGGGCAGATTGGGCGCTGTGTCTGCGTTTATTTACAGGTCGCTCCATAGCGATGGGTTTGGTGATTCTGTTCCCCTCATTGGTTTGAAGCCAACTTGTGAGTGGTTTGAGTATTCCATTTGTTTCAACATATTTAAGTAGGATCTTTGCTGGGTAGGGCAAGTTGGATATCTGCCTGTAGTTTATTGGGTCTTCTGCACTTTCCGATTCCTTTTTTTACCAGTGGTATCATTTTTGCAGATTTGAAGACAATTGGTTCGATGCTTTTAAGTGACCGGTTCATTAGGTTCTGGAAGTGTCCCTGGGGTTCTGTGGTTGAGGATTTCTTGAAGATGTCCAGGGTGGGGGAGGGGGCACGGATCCCTTGGAGAGCCTGCAAGGTTGGTGTCCTTGATCAGTGTGGAGATTTGTTCGATGATAGGTTCTAGTCAGGCCAGTCTTGCTGTAGTCAACTTTTTGCCCATTGTCTGTGGTTGACTGGTTGTGTTGGTCTCTATTGGATTGTTTCTATGTTTGATATTCGGTGGTCGGTGATGCTGTCACATAGTGATTGTGTCGGGATGACGACTTTCTTGCTGGATGAAGGTTTTTTTTTATTTCTTATTATTATTAAGTGTTCTTTCTGTGGAATGTTTGCAGATTCAATTATTGTGGTGTAGTATTTTGTGTTTGAGTACTGTGATTTTCTTTTTTTTTCATGGTCTGAGCTTTTTTTTTTTTGGTTGTACTGTTCTGTCCAGGTTTTTTCCGTTTTGCTGTTTGTTATTTCAGCTCTTCTCCCAGGTGGCTTAGCGCCTTGGTAATATCAAATTGCTGAGTGCATTTTCCACTACGTCTGGCGTTGTTCAGTTGGCTGTGTGCTAGGTAGCGTGAAGTCTAGTAAGCTTGTATCGCAAACAAAACACAATCTCACAGCAACGGCTTCCTCCCACTCAGGCTATGGGTTTGTCTGTAGCATCTGCCCGCTATACATACAAACTGCCCATTCGATATATAGGTAGACACACAAGGCTTTTAAAAAAATAACACATTTTGATGTCCATCATAAAAAGAGTGAAAAAACACCAGTGATACATCTAAAATGAACCCTACAGGTTCATAGAAAAAAAACACCAATTCATTAAATGTCTATCTAAACATCACACATTAGGTTTGTACAATCGAACATAATATGTGGACATACTTGTATATTCATATTACAATATTCTCCTCTTCTTTGGGAACAAAACAACGAAGAGGAGAATATTGTAATAAGAATATACAACAAGTGTGTCCACATTATGTTCGATTGTGAACCTGTAGGGTTTGTTTTAGATGTATCACTGGTGTTTTTTTTACTCTTTTTTTTTTTTATGATTGTGATACATTAAAATGTTGTTTTTTTTTAAAAGCCTTGTCTGCCTATATATCAAATGGGCAGTTTGTATGTATAGCGGGCAGATGCTACAGACAAACTCATAGCCTGAGTGGGAGGAAGCCGTTGCTGTGGGATTGTTTTGTTTGTGATACAGTTTAGTCCTCACCCACACGGCCCCTAAAAAGAGGACCATATAGCTTGATTTAGCTAACGTCTAGTAAGCTTGATAAGGACTCTAGGTGTAGGTTCTTCCAGTTTATTTTCTTGGTGGTGTGGAGTATTTACTTTACGGCCAGTAGACCGGTTTGGAGTTTGATGTAGAAAGGTATCGGATAGTGGTTGCTCCATGCCACTAGTGTAGGTGATGCAGATGTGCATAGTCATTCTCTGCAGAAGATTGCATCCCGCGTATGTCCGGCGTTGTCGGTGAAATCCATTTACTATTTCCTTTAAGTGCAGTGTTTCCCGGAGTGAGCTTGCAGAGGTTTTTGTTTTCTTTTTCAAACCAAATGTTTGTCTTCCAGTATGACTAGATTGTTGTGGCAAGCTTGCTAAAATGGTGGAGTCTTCTAGGCTCGTAACAAAGTTCTTGTTGTAGGACAGTGGTCTGTAGATCAGGAGGAACACTATGTTGGCGTGGTAGTTCTTGATGAGGGATTCAGCCTTCATTTGAGGTGAGTAGTGCGGTTCGGTTGTACACTTTGTGTATCATTGCGATTCCACCTCTTTAGTTTTCTCTGTTGGTGTGTATGAATTTGAAATTGTCCGGTATGGCTTTGTTCACGGTGGCTTTGTAGTTGTCCGATAAACCAGGTTTCTGTAAGAAAGAGCATGTCTGTGCATCCTTCGCTTAGGTTGTTTTCCCATGGATCGAATGTTGAGCAGGCTGCAGTGTAGTTTGTGTAATTTGCCCTGTGGTTTGATGGTGTCTTTTGTCTGTCTGGGTCGGTGTGTTGTCTGTCTGGTTTTTGGTGCTGGTGGTTCTCTCCTGGTTGTGCCTGTTGGGAGGAGGAGTTGTTCTTGGTTGGTCTATCTCTTCGTTGAGTAGTCTGATTAGATTGATGTCTGGGTTGTTTGGTTTTGGTTCGTTCCGGTTGGTTTGTTGTGGTGGTGCCCGTCCTTTGCTCCAGACTTTAGTGATATAGGGTGTGTTGAAGGTAATGGATTCAAGATTGTCCTTGATTCTTGTTGGAGTATTGTCCATGGTGTTTTCCGGGTTGGTTAATTTTTGTTGTGCTGGTTTTGGCATGTCTATGGGGCCTGTATTTGTTTTGTTTGTTGCCTGTGGGTTGGTGGTGGTCTGTCTTCACTTGTAAAGCAGTCGTATGTGGGGAGGTAGTGAACCATGTCTTTGCTCTGTTCTTTGTATGTGTGCCCTGTCAGTTTGGCATTGTCTTCGCTGAGTTTTTGCGATCTTGCTGATCGGCACCTTCCTGTGCGGCTGAGGTTTCCTCCTCCTTTGTTTCCCATTCTAGCTTCTTTGTCTTTCTTGTCGCGTGGCTGGTTCCTGGTCTTTGATTCTTAACTGTGTAGTAAGTTTGTGGATAGTTGTAGTTGATGGGGTTGGGGTTGTGGAACCGCGGGCGTGAGCCCTCATGGTTCGGTCGTTTTACCAGTTTTCATTTATGGCTGTTTAGATTTGGTGTTCCGGGTGTATGGTCCTCTGGTAGTTGTTGTTGGGCACAGCTCTCTCCTAGTCCTAGGCTCTGCTAGAGGTGACTTGCACCGTGGAAGGGATCAGGGAATCTTGGTGGTTGTGGTGAGCACGGTTTGACTCCTAGTTGAGGATAACGTAGTCTGGGAGGCCTTTGAGGGTGGCTTTGGGTCGTGGTTGTTAAATGCCTATTAATTGAGGAGCACACTGGTTGTCTCCGGCCCGGGAGGTTTTGGCTCTGTGGCTAGCTATTGGTTGCAGAGGGGGCTGCTTCTTAGCACTAATTGGCATAATTTTTGTGTTTTTAGAATGTATCTTTAATTCAGCTCAGAATAATGTGGTAGTGCATTTTGGGATCTTTGTAGTCTGATAGGAGTATGGTCCAGTGTGCCTATCCTCTGCATAGCCCATCCAAGAGATTGAGTTGGAACCAATTTTTGGGTGGAAAAGGTCTACACTGTTCCATTGAAACGAGAGGTGATGGCTGTGGAGGCGTAGTAGCCCTCATCTACAAAGAGAACCTACAGCTCCGACCTGTCAGTCACCCCTCGACCAACAACTCTGACCTCTTATCGGCCAAACTCACATTGTCACCCAACAGCACCATTAACATTCACCTACTATACCGCCCCCCAGGCAACTCCCCAGACTCACAGGACAACATCTTACACATCCTTAGCAACAATATCAAAAGCTCCACCAAAACCATTCTACTAGGGGACCTCCACCTCGGATTTAATGATCCCAAGGACAAATCTGCAGCCACTCTCACCAAGGAACTCAATGACCTGGGCTTCATCCAAAAAGTAGAAAGTCCTACTCACATCAAAGGCCGCATACTTGACTGGATCGCAGACCATAACTGCCTCTCCTCCATCACCTCCAACTCCTCACTGCCCTGGACTGACCACAACTGCATAGAGTTCTCTATTCCTATCACCAAAAACCTTAAGACTCCGACCCCTGCCAGCGCTGCACAAGTCAGAAGCTCTAAAAAACTCAGAGGAGAACCTACGCCCATACCTCAATACCCCAGTGTTAGCCCCCCCATTCGCTAGCGACCCCAATATCCTAGCAGACATCTACAAAGATGTCCTCACCAAAGCTATCAATGCAATAGCGCCACTTGAATGGAAAAAAGAGAAGAAATCCTTACACTCCAACTCCTGGTTTACCGAAGAACTACACTCAATGCGATCCCACAAAAGGGCAGCACTAAAAAACTGGCAATCTGACCCCTGCACCAATACCAAAAACATATTCAATTTAATCTCCCACCAATACAAGAGAGCTATCTCCAATGCCAAAGCCAACGCCTTCAACACTCGTATCGCCAATGACAAGTCACAATCCAAAGAGATTTTCGCAATCTTTAATGAGCTCATCTCCCCCCTAATACTCCAGATGAAATAATCAAAGATGAAGTGTGGTGTACCAGCATTCAAGCTGCCATGCTTCACAAAATTGACCTTCTCCAAAAGAAAATCAAAGACCACTGCAAAGCACTTCCTCACCAGACAGGAACCAAACCGACCAACACCCCACCCACTGCCTCCAAGCCCACCATACCTGACTTCTCCTTCAGAGATGTCACGGAAACAGAAGTTATCAACCTTCTAATAAACCTCAAACCCTCCCCATGCAAAGGCGACATTTGCCCACCTAAACTAGTCAAAGACTGCGCAGACTGCCTTGCGCCGCTCCTCACGGCATTCATCAATGCGTCCTTTAAAACAGGCATCATCCCAGCCAACCTCAAAGAGGCTTGGGTCCGGCCTCTCCTAAAAAAAACGACTCTTGACTCCTCACAACCCAACAACTATAGACCAATAACCACTGTGCCATTCTTGCTGAAACTACTGGACAAAGCCGCACACTGCCAAATCCAACACTTTCTGGAAACCCACTCCATCCTCGGGACGAGGCAATCGGGCTTCCGGAAAGGACATGGCACAGAAACAGCCCTGGTAGATCTGAAGAGCCAGATCACCCAAATCATGGACAAAGGCAAGCCGGCTCTTCTGCTTCTTATAGATCTCTCAGCCGCGTTTGATCTGGTTGATCACAAGATTCTCACTTCCCACCTCACGCACTCAGCTAACTTCTCCAAAGAAGCAGCCGCCTGGATCACTTCCTTCCTCGAAGGTAGGGCCATGAAAGTCTTCTCGGGCATCGCCAAGGCCACTCCCACGACAATCCACTGCGGGGTCCCACAAGGTTCCTGCACTGCACCTACACTCTACAACTTGTACACCAAGCCACTCTTTGACAAACCTGACTCATAAGGCATCACCTACACGAACTACGCGGACGACACACAAGTACTTCTACCCCTCTCAGGCTCATACAACGAAGACGCAAAGGCACTCCACTCTATCTACTCCATCATCAAGGCATGGATGGCAATTAATGGCCTCTGCCTCAATGGTGACAAGACTGAAATCTTGATACTAGGTCAACAAAACACCTTAGACAAACTGGACAAACTGTACTCTAACTTCTCCATTGACAACTCCATCATCCCCGTGTCCACAGCCGTCAAGACACTGGGAGTATACCTTGACTCTTCGCTATCAATGACTAGACAAGTCAGCGCAATCGCTTCCGCATCCGCACACACCACCAAACTTATAAACGCCATCAAGCCCTACCTCTCTAAACCTAACTGCCTCTCCATAGCGAGGGCAACCATTGGAGCCAAACTGGACTACTGCAATGCTCTCCTAGCAGGCACATCAGCCAAAAACATAAATAGACTACAAATCACACAGAACAACGCTCTCCGGGCCGCTCTTAGTATCCCAAGAAGAGAGCATATCACCCAGGCCAGGCTCTCAGCCCAATGGCTCCCAGTCAAAGAACGGATCACCCTCAAAATCCTCACCCTCACTCACAAATGCCTCTCCTTCTCCGCCCCATCCTATCTTTCAGATACCATCCTCAAACCTTCCTCCACACGTCCCACTAGGACGCAATACGCCAATCTACTCTGCACCCCACGCATCAAAAAAGCCAAAGCCGGAGGTCTAGGTTTTCCCTACATTGCAGCACAGACATGGAACGCTCTCCCTTCAGACATCCGAACGGAAAACTCACTTCCCATCTTTCGCAGGAAACTGAAAACCTCGTTCCTTGCAAATAATTAGCACACTCTCAGGAAGCCATGTAAATATACTGCCTTGCTATTGTATATATCTCCTCTGTAACTTATGTACTGCTTGTAACTACGGTTTCATTTGCAACTAAGATGTCTGTAACAAGCGCCACGATGCTTCTGGGCTGATGTGCGCTCAACAAATTTGAATAAATAAATAAGGTTTACAATTAATTTTAACCTCTGTTATGGCTCCGGATAACCCTCTCCAGACCCTTGTTCTTCACCTGTCAAGCCATTAGAAAAGTGGAAAGAACATATGCAAAGCAGGCTTGGTCCCACCCCAAAGAGGCAGTCCAGCCTGAACTGCTTAAGTCTAATCTCTTCTGCACGAGACATCAGTAAACTCATTTTAAAATAACTTTTCCCATTGGGAAAATGCTACACAGAGGCACCATGGAGCCTGTGTAGCCCTTCACTTGTGTAGTCCCCCTACCTCCTTTTGAGACCTTAACCAATGAGGTGGCAGTGCTCAAGCTTCACCCCAGCCAGCCATCTTCATATTTTGAACCGTGTAGGCTGATGGGTGATGACTGACTGGATCCAGCGCAGCCACTTCCCAGGGGAGGAGGGCAGGCACATGTAAATCTATGGAAGATGACAATGCATGGAAATAGTTACAGGTAAGTAACAAAGGCTTCTCCAGCATTGGTTCTTTCATCAATGCACATGCTTGAATAGAATACCAAGCAGTAAAAGCCATGTAAAGTGTCTGTGAACGCTATAGTGTTAGAATACAACATGGTCCTGCTAGACCACACGTTGAATGCCAGTACGTGAGGAAAACCAAGAGTGCCCTGAAGACTGTACCAATGAGAGATGCGACTAGTATTTGATTGCATTTGTTCTATTGAATATTGGTTCTAGAAACACATCTACAGTGTTGGCACATTGACTCTCCCTAAAAAGAGATCTCGACAAAGGAACATATTGAAATTTGATGTAGTAATTTGTTTTCAAAGGATAACTATCTTGTAAAAAGGTTTTCATTTTTGTTGTACATTGATTCTAGAATGAAATATTGTCTGGGTTTTAGACAAATGATTCAGTTTAGTGAACCATGTCTAGATGATTTAAGTACTAGTTTTGTTATTGTCTTTTATGAACATTAAAATGTGTTTTTTTTAAATCCACCTAAATTTACGTTGAATAGGTGTGTGTGTAAGTGTCGGGTAGATATTCGAGAACAACCTTGGAGCATGAAGGGAGAAAGCTGTTTTTGTGGAATACTGTCTGTATACAGTGTACTTGTCAGTCCTCATCGACACAGCCCCTAAAAAGAGGACAGTATAGCTATTTTTAGCTGACGTTATTGGACAACCTCTTTGGTAGACCAGACATCATGCATGTGAATCTATGCCAGACACATTCTGGAGAACAATAGTTACAGGAAAGTAACTTGTTCCTTTCTTTGCCTGGCCTCGGTCCTGGCTGGATCCCCTTTTCCTCTTTTGGTTTGGTACCTTGAGGTCTGATGGTATCTGGCCGTTGTTTGGGAGGAGCCTGACAATGAGCATTGCGCCTGGATGGACCTTTCATAAAATCTACATCTATATCTAGCGATAGAGCATCGAAGAGCGAAAAGGTCTCTCCTCTTGATCTCCGAGCGAACAGATTGCCCTTACTGTGTCAGTGTCAGACTTGATGCCTTTCAGGTTGTCGTCTAACTTTTTCCCCAAAGAGCTTTTGGCTGTCAAAAGGCATGTATAAAATTTGTGCTTGGCCCTCTGGTCTAAAGTTGGTGGCCTTCATCCCGGCCGTGCCATGAGCCATTTGTGGAAACCACATTGAGCCACATCCGGCGCTGCATTGATCATATCATCCGAGGCACTTTCACCGTCAGTGACCATGGACTTGTTTCATCTTGGAATTTGGCTGGTAGGTGCTTGACCAGTCGTGACATCCAGAGCAATAGCTCCCTATCTAATCTAGCCATTGCGTTAGTGATATACTACACTAGGCATGTGCCTGTAGGAGCTGGCGCGAAGGAGACCTTGGGTGTCGCACATGAGTGCTACTGGGGCCACAAACAGGACAGCTTACTGATGCACGACTGCCTACACATCTGCATGCCATAGGTGCCCACTACTGCTGAGCACGGTAGAGGGCTGGCGCCTACCAAGCTTCACGAGGAATGGCACTGAGAGAGCGCTCAAGACTCGTCCCTAAGCAATACACCAGAAAAGGGCCAACATTGAGGGACATGGAGAACAGCGCAGCCACACCGCAGGCAGCAACAAGTGGAAAGAAGGTGCAACCCTGTCGCACTGTGAAGACTTAAATCAAGGTGCAACTAAATCGGCAAACCCTGTGCTGGCACCAAGAAAACTGGGTGCACTGGGAGAAGGGGCGCACCAGCAAACACAAGGGTATGTCCCCATCCAAAGGGAGGAGAAAAGGTACTATTATGGAATCCTTTAACAATGCAGCCAGGGCAAGCGACTCAAATGAGGGGAAGTGCTGACATGCACTCTGCAACGCAGGCGCCAGAAGCTGGTGATAAAGACTAGCAAGTGCTAGCAGCAATTTCAGCACTGCAGACATTTATTGACACGAAAATTGAAGAGGTAAAGGTTGATATGCAGCTAATGCGGCAGGATATGCGCAATCTAGCAGAGAGAGTAACGACTGGAGACTGGCCTAAAAGAAACCAGTGCGACCATGAGGAACCTGGAGACGAGGTTGAAGGAGTTGGACAGGAGAAATGCTGTGCTGGAATCTCATTCAGAAGACGCAGAGTGGTGGGCCTGGCTGAACAATGTTAGATTGCTGGGAATTCCTGAGAGGCTGGAGCGACCGAACCCTACAGGATTTGCGGCGACTGTTATTGCAAGAAATCGGCTTGTGCAAGGATTTGCGGTGGAAAGGGCCCACTGATCCCTGCAGAAGCGACCTTTGCTGGGATTGCTCCCTCGCCTGATGATTGCAAAGATCCTAAACTTTCAGGACGGGGAAATCCTACTAAAGTTCTCGCGGGAAGGAGGAGAAATGCGGCGAGACCACTCTATAATGGCCATTTATCCGGACTGCACGCCGGCTAGCCAGAGAGCCAGAAATTCGTTTGTGCCGATCAAAGCCAGGCTTCGATAACTGAACATCAAATAAATGCTCATGTACCTGCCTTGGCTCAAAGGGATCTACAAATGCCGTCCTGTGATTCTTGAGACTCGAGGCCGCTGCTATGTGGCTGGAACACAACAACCTGGATACAGGAGAAGAGGCTGTCATGTGAGAGAAGACTCCACAGGAGTGTGTTGGGGAGATAGGGAGGCTGGGGCATTTTTTTTGTACTGGTTGTTGGGGAAACGCTGAAATGGTAACACAGGGTACCCACACTACTGAAACGCAATTTATACCGGGGTGGCGCCTGGCCACCTACCTTGGGCTCGGGGGTCTAACCCACGCAAAAGCTACAGTCAGCCGGTTGCTGACACAGTTCAACCCGCACACAAAGACCTGGATCGGTCATGGCGGTGCAGGGGTGCCTGAGCGCTGCGCGTTTGGGGCAGCAGCTGGGTGCGAATGTTTGGTTTTTGTTTGGACAGTTCTATATTCTTTACGTAGCGCAGTAACTGATTGGGAATGGTCATCCTGGATGACATCTGAATGGGGGTGGCCGGGTGTATGCGCGAACTGGCAACCAGGGCAGATGTAGAGAAGTTATCCGGTTGGGGAGGACAGTGGGGATAAGAAAAATGTCAACCCCAATAGACCATGGCGGCTAACATTAAGGTACTAACGTGGAATGTACGTGGGATGGGTACATACTTGCGCAGAAACCATGTTAAATCCTTTCTTAGCAGGAAGAGGGTGTCCATCACACTCTTGAAAGAAACCCACCTTTCGGAGGGAGAAATGGCAAAGGTGAAGGATTGCTGGGGATTGGAGGGGGGGGGGTGTCAAGGGTATGGAGTGGCATGCTCGAAATATGGGGTAGAGGGGGGTTTCACGTGGATTAATCCTGCCCTGCCCTTCCGGTTGCTGGGGATGGGACGGACGGGAGGTATCGGATACTCAGAGGCCCAATAGAACAAACAGAAGTATGCATAATTAACTCCTATTTCCCCAATCATGGTATCCCATCACACCTTACTATGCTGTGTGCTGAGATCACCCCATACCGGGACCCTTTCTTTATCTGGGGGTGGGACTAAGGATCTTAGCTTGGATGGATCTCTCCTGTCTGTACGCAGGTCTAGGGTGGTCTGAGGTGCTGAATGCACTGCTACGGAACTTGGAACTAGTAGATGTGTGGAGAGAGCTACATCCTGACGATGGATGCTATTCCTGTTTCTCTGCACCCTATTCTCTATGCACTAGGATAGACTACCTATTTGTGGGTAGGATCAATCTGGTGGGAATAGAATCGGCACAGTACCTAGGTAGATCTGTCTTGGACCACTCACCGCTCCTGATGGAATGCAAGATGCTAGGCCCGAGGCCCCCATACCAATGTGGCGTATGGCTGCAGATGGCATGACAGACCAGATCTTCAGGAACGGGGCTCAAGGTTAAGCTGGAAGAATACCAGGAAGATAGACCAGGAACCCTGGAAGCGATGGGGTTGCCTAGACTAGGTGAGTCCAGAATAGATGCACTGGAACAAGCCATCTCGGCCGAGGACATAAGCGAGGCAATTAAATCGCTAGCCTCCAGCAAGACTCCCAGGAGTGATGGACTCCCCCCCCCACCCCCCCCCCCCCCACAGTTCTATAACGTGTACACGTTGGTCCTGACCCCTGTGCTGCAGAAAGTGTTTCAGGAAGCCTATGATAAGGAGGTACTTCCGACGAGTATGAGGGAAACCCTGGTTATCCCGACCCCCAAACCAGGGAAGGCCACGGATAAATGTCGTCTCATACCGTCCATTAGCAATGTTCAATTATGACGTTAAGATAATGACTATCCTGGCCACACGGCTCTCCAGGGTGATTGGGGAACTGATAGACGAGGATCAGAACGGTTTCATACCGGCCGTAGCGCCACTATGAATCTGTGCCGGCTACAACATTTTGTGCAGCGGACTCCCAGGCACAATATGCGATAGTATCGCTAGACGCGATAAACTTTTGATTCTTTATAACTGGATTGGCTTTCAGTATAGAGGGAGTTTGGGTTTGAACAGTTCATAAGATAGATAAAGATATTATATACGGCTCCAGTGGCAAGGGTTAAGTCTGGGAGGCTGGTGTCGTTGCTCTGGGAAATAGAGGGGCACCAGGCAGGGATGCTGACTGTCCCCATGCTAGATGTGCTTGGGCTGGAGCCCATAGCAATCTTAGGAAACAGTTCCCAAAGGCAGGCATATGGGTGGGGGGGAGTTGCCATTTGGTGTTTAACACGGACAATGTGCTATTATACCTCCAAGATCTGCATCGCAATGTACCACTGATACTGGAGGTGCTTGACAACTACGCAAAGGTTTCTGGGATTAGCTTTAGTAGAACAAAATCCTGTATATTCCTGCTGGCCAGGCTGAGGAGGGAAAAGTGTGGAGGAACTATCTAGGGAACTATCTAGGGTGGGAATCCAGTGAACATTGGGCACACGCCAGAGAAGATGCATGAAAACAATACGGCAGCTGTGGTGAAGGGCTTAAGAACATCTATTGCATTTTGGGCCAAGCTACCGCTGTCATTGCTGGGGAGGGTTGCCCTTGCATAAATGATAATTCTGCCAAGATTTCTGTATTTCACTAACGTGCATTATTATATTAAGGCCTCTTTTTTTTCCGCCTACTGGAAGCCCTAGTACAGGAATTCCCATGGGGTACAGCCTGACATAAGCTATCACTCACAACATTGTGCTTACTGTACAGAGATCGGGAGGGAGGTAGGGGGGGGAGGGAACCGCAACTACCAGACTTGGAGAAATATTACCTGGCAGCTCAACTCTGTATCGTAACTAAATGGCTCTTGTCTCGGACAAGGCCAACTCGGAAACAGTGCTGTTACGACAGTTGGTGGTGCCGGCACATCTGAAGGAGGCGCTATGGCTCCTGCTGAGGTGCATGGATGACAAGCGCCTGATTGTGGTATTGGGGTGGAAAGTATGGCGCAGGGCCTTGACACTGTTGAAGCTTGAAAGTCCCTATGCATCTGAGATTCCAATTGTAGCAGATGTTTGCAGGGATGAAATAGACTTGGCAGTGTTGACACTGGGAAAGATGGGGGAATCTACACCTGGGGTGATCTATATGCGGAGGGAGCCTTCAGGGAATTTTGCATTACTTGATAAAGGGCAGCCTAAGGGGTCATTCTTGTGGTACCAGAGGGTTAGGAGGGCAGCGAGGGAGGAGTGGACAGACTGGCCTGAGGAACTGGCAGCTAACCCTCTCATTACCCTAATGTACAGCCTGTGATGGGTGGAAGATGGTGACTATATGGTCTGCTGATAGATCGTCCAAACCCCAAGAGCGCAAAACACTGAAAGAAAGCTGGGAGATGGACCAGGGAGTGCCTATAACGGAAAGGGAGTGGGGAAGTATGTTGTATTCCGTCAGGTGTCCAGGAACTCTTGCTTTGGACTAATTCAGCTTAATATACTATACCGCACCTACATGACGCCTCTTCGAATAGCCAAATTCAGTGCCATCGCACAATCGCTATGCCCCTGGTGTGGTGGGGAAGAAGCAGGACTGATGCACATGTTCTGGGGGTGCGTGCACGTGCAATGGTTTTGGTCACGAATAGAGCAGACCTGCAGAAGGGCTGGGATTAAACATTATGATTGGACTCTGAAGGAATGCTTGTTGGGTACATATTCCAGAGAGTAAGTTTAAGCATGAGGTAAAACTCATGGACATGGCATGCATATTGGCCAAAAGGGCCATTGCAATGGTTGGAAATCAACTAGGGGCCCGCAATATGAGAGTTTGAGCGCTGACTAGAGGCGGAAACCAGAGTGTGAGGTGGTGCGGTCACCAGATATGAGACAGATATAAATGACACTTACAAGGCTTTGAAATCATTGGTGTGGGACATGCTTCACCCCTCTGATGATAAACCCCCATGAAAGTCTGCGTTCTTATGGGTTTATTAACAGATGTAAATAAGAATCGAATGGAAATGTAAAGGAAGATACCATGTATTGCTGGACAAGTGAAGAAAGTTTAAGTAAGTTGTTGTGTTAATTTGTTATTCATAGATGAACGGAACTGCTTGTACATAAGATCTTGGCAACGAGAAATGCAATGATGGATACATGAGTAAATGTTAATTAACAAATGCCAATAAAAACATTTTAAAATAAATAGCCATTGCGTTGCCAGCCCTGACAGCCAGCAACTCTGCTGCTGTCACTTTTTGGCCCATAGCCTTGAGTTAGTGTCCCTCCTTGTCAGGTGGGACTGAGAGGAGATGCTGGTTTGTTTAGCCTTTTTCTAACCGCGACCATCACCACGGAGTCTGGCTTTGGATGACAACCTAGGCACAAAGGAGCCGAATTGGGGGCCTTGTACTACTTTCCACGTCTTGCCACCAGCGCAGGTGTGGAGAGCGGAGTGATCATCCCCTGCTTCCTAAATTGTGTCCAAAATCGGTATTGTGTTAACTAATCTGTGTCTTTTGTCTCTCTGTTCATAAGGAACTGAGGTCTTCTCAGTAGCAACTTCAATTTTAAAGATCTCAGCTGATTTCTCAATCGTTGAGTGAAAAGAGAGAATCTGGGGGGGGAAGCCCTCCCCTCCTATCCAACCCACTGCCCAGAGAGTTTATTATTTTGTTTGCTTGTTGGGCGTTTGTACAGCAAGTACATTCTGTTAGAAAGCGCCCACAGGGCGGGGACATCGGGATGAGAAACATTACAGTACATAAAATATATTTACATGTGGGGGGGGGGGGGGGCGGAGGTGAAAACCTATACCTTGTGAGTGTTCAGAACGTGCAAGTGCAGAAGGGAGGGGGGAAAGTAGGTAGGTGCTTGGGTGCTAGTGGGTGAGCAACATGTGAAGTGCAATGTCTGGTAAGTGCGAGCCTCCAGGATGGAGGGTGTGCTGAGGATGGACAGAAGCTGGGGATGATTTGGTGTGGGAGGTCAGAGCCCCAATGATGCTTAAGGGTCCTGGACACCAAACAGCCAACTATGAGATTAGCAGAGGAGAGAAGGGGCAAGGAGGAGGCGGTAAAATGCAAAGTCTTGAGGAGCTTCTAGGATTTGAGAAAGTCCTGCTCAAGAAGGAGGGTGGAGGCTGTTAAAAAGAAGGGAGCCAGCTGAGGAAAGTGATGCGAAACGCTTTACACACAGAGTTGGTGCCAGAGCGGTGCAGAGTTCTAGAGGGGGAATATTTAGTGATAGAGAGCTGCAGATAGTGTGGTCCCCAAACCCAGACAGCCTTGTGGATGATATAGAGGGATTTGAATTTAATCTGTGAAGCAACCGGGAGCCAGTGAAGACTTTATAGGGCTAGGAGAGATGCGGTCTCTGGACTCGAGGCCAAGGAGAAGTCTTGCTGCCCTATTCTGGATTAGCTGGAGGGGTTGCAGAGTGGAAGAAGGTAGATTCAGGAGGAGGCTATTGCAATAGTTCAGCCTAGAGAGAACCAGGGCTCGGGTAACATGGAGTTTCTGGGGGAAGGTGAGAAAAGGTAGATCTCCTTTGAAAAGGAAGAGCTGAAAGTGGGACTTTTTGGAGTGTGACGGAGGAAGGAGAGAGGGGAGTAGAGGATGAATCAGAGGTTCTCCAGCATGGGGTCTGGCATGGATTCACATGCTCATGAATATTCCCCGTCGTCAGGCTGGGAATCCTCGGTAAAGAAAAAACCAGTATCAGTTTCGTTTCTGATCTGTCTTTCGTAGTAATAACCAATCACTGGTCTCTGCGTCATACTGACCACAGCCAATGACTGCCCTCTACCTAAGCACCGCCTCTGGCAGCCATCTTCAGATTTTTACCGCACGTTCATGTGTTGGGATCCTCGTGCTATTGCTCTCGAGCGTTAGTGCTATTTTTTCGCGCTTTTTCACAAAAACTTCGATTCTTTCGGTCAAAAGAGCCTCAAGCTCCACCGATCCTACATCCGATCAACGGGGACCCGTGTCGGATTCATCTGTGCCCCTCAAGGGTGAAGATTTCGTCGAGCTACACTTCGGAGGACTCCAGAAGCTTCTCAGGCCCGGTCTCGGAGATGGCCCAGGAGAAGGGAAGCTCGACGCCCGGAAAGCTGTTCAGGGCCTGCCCTGGATGCCAGCTGCAGAACGTCTTCAAGGAGGACGAACACTCTTTCTGCCTTTACTGCCTTCATGGGGACAAGACGCACGTGGAGAAGGACTGTGCGTTTTGCGGCAACATGTCGGAACGGACCATGAAGGACCGCCATCAACGTCTCGCCAGCTGGCTGGAGGGTAAGAGCCCGTCTGGCGAGAAGAAGAAGAAATCTGAGCGGTCTTCTAAGACCTTTGAGGGCGCCCCGGCGACGGGGGCCCAACATAAGGCCAAGCACCGCGAGTCCGCTGGCACCGGGAGCGCCGAACGGTCGGGCTCTACGGGCGCCAGGCAGGGCGCACCCTCCCCGGCACCATCAACCACGAGCCAACGCTCTGGGTCGGGTAAGAGGAAGGCCGAGCACCCGGCGAAGCTCCTGGAGAGACCCCGGTCGAGCTCTAAGGCAGAGGAGGAGCGTGGCAGTGCCCCCTCCCTCAAGGATAAGGCGGTGAGCGCACCTAAGGTGGTGAAGGCCTTGATCCATTCGACCAAGCCCTCTATCGAAACGGTCGCGGCGGCCCTGGCCCAGCCTGTGGAGGCTGCACCAGTGGTGGCGGCCTCGGGGCCCAGAATCTCCCTGCCTCCTCGGAGGGAGTCTTCTTTCGTGCCCATCGATAGGACCCCCGTGAAACCCTCCGTGGGGAAGAAGGGGGGGCAGGGCGTCGTCGTAGATTCGGCCTCAACCTCAGAAGAGGAACTGATCGAGGTCTTAAGCCACGGCCTAGGCGTGGAACAAGACCAGCCCGTCGGAATGGGCCCCGACGCAGGTGACGACGACATCGTCGAGGATACCGACGGGGCCCCTGCTCGCCCGTCGGATTCCCCTCTGCCAGCGCCGCAAGACAACTCAGCGGCCATTTTGTTGGCTATACAGTCCTTATGCTCCGAGATAAGGACGAGACTACCATTACCGACGGAGGAACCTCTCCCGTCGGGGGATCCAGAACCGGGACCTTCTGGTGTTCCCCCCTACCAAGAAAAGAAGGATCCATCCACCGCCTCCTTTTCAACCGTCGCGCCCCGTCCAGCCCTCCTCCCCGTCCACCCGAGGGGATGATACGGGGACTGACACGGCAGCGACGGGTACGGACGACGAGGCATACGACGAGGATTTTCCGTCGTCGCCTCCCACCAGGGCTTCTCCGCCCGACGAGATTGGATCGTTCCACTCAATGATCGCCAGGGCATCCGAGCTTTTCCAACTCTGCCCTGAGGAGAAGAAAAAGGAAGGCTTCCTTTACCAACGGCGCGAGACCAAGAGGAAGACTGTCCTCGCAGTGCCTCTGTTGGACGACATTTGGGATGAGGGCCTTTCCCTCCTCAAGAACCCTTCCACGACGCCAGCGAAAAGAGACCGGTACGAGAAAAAGTACCGGGTCCCGGACTCGGCCCCCCTATGCCTCCGGGCGCAGCCTACCCCGGACTCCGTCGTCTCCGCGGCAGCCAGGAAGAAAGCGGGGGGGGTGCGGCCTCCACGTCGACTTCCCCGCCGGACGGCGAGGGAAAGAAATTGGATGCCATGGGACGCAGAGTCATCTCGTCGGCGACGACGATTAAAGCGGCCAACGCCTTGGCTATCGTGGCCCGCTACGACAGGGAACTCTGGTACAAGATAGCTCCCCTGCTGGATTTTCTGCCGGACGACAAGAGGGCGGAGGCCCTTGGGATCCTGCAGGAAGGTGAGGTGGCCTCGGACCACGCCATCACCGTGGCGACTGACATCGCCGACACTGGGTTCCGCCAGATGGGCAACGGCGTTTGCCTTCGACGTCGCGGATGGCTCAAGGCTACGGACTTTCGGCAGGACGTCCAGACCAGGGTCCTGGACATGCCCTTCGACGGGAACAACCTGTTTGGGAAGACAGTGGACGATTCCCTTCAGGCCATCAAGGCGGATACTGAGACGGCCCGGGCCCTTGGAGTACTGCAGCAACGGCGGACGCCCTTTCGGAGCGGCGGAGGCAAGGGCGCCTCCAAAGGTTCCGGCGGCGGTTTCGCTTCCTACCGTCAAGCGGCCCGCTCGTCGTCGCAAGAGGCCTACAGAGGACGAGGCAAGTCTGGCGGACCCCGCCGTCGTCGCCAAGGAGGCCAAGGCGGCAAGGCCGCGTCCAAGCAGGATTGAACCGGCCGTGGGGTCGGGCCCCCACCGAAGCACCCCGGTGGGAGGCCGGCTGGCGGGCTTCGTCAGCGTGTGGGAGTCCATCTCCACCGACCGTTGGGTGCTGGACGCCCTGGCCCGGGGCCACGCGCTCGAGTTTCAAAGAAGGTGCCCGCGCGTCCCCCCCGTGGCCAGGAAAGAACTTCACGTCCCTCAACTTCTCCTGGAGGTAAAGGCGATGCTCAAAGGGCGCCATCGAACTCGTCCCAAAGAGGCTTCGGGGCTCCGGAGTCTACTCGCGTTACTTCCTCGTGAAGAAGAAGACGGGAGGATGGCGCCCCATCCTGGACCTGCGACGCCTGAACAAGTTCATCAAGGCGCAGAAGTTCCGGATGGTCACCCTCCAGCACGTCCTGGGTCAGCTGGAGGAAGGAGACTTCCTATCGTCGTTGGATTTGGAGGATGCCTACTTCCACATTCCCATCCTAAAGGGGCACCGAAAATTCCTCAGATTCGTGGTCCAAGGGCGTCATTACCAGTTCAAAGCCCTTCCCTTCGGACTGCGGTCGGCACCCAGGGTTTTCACCAAGTGCCTCGCACCGGTGGCGGCGCAGCTGCGCCGCGAGGGGATTCACGTCTACCCCTACCTGGACGACTGGCTCATCCGCGCCAAGACGAGGGAGCTCGCCGTGGTCCACACGGCAAGGACCGTCCAACTCCTCACGGACCTGGGATTCTCCGTGAACTACGCCAAATCCCACCTGGTGCCCGCGCAAGTCGCACTGTTTCTGGGAGCGAGGCTCGACACAGTGTCCCTTCTGGCCTCCCCGTCGGAGGAGAGGACCAGGACCATCTTGGGCAAGGTGCAACGGATGTTGGTGGCCGACGCGGCCAAGGTGAGGTCCATCAAGTCCCTCCTCGGGATGATGTCTTCCTGCATCTACCTCATTCCCATGTGCAGGCTCCGGATGCGCCCGTTGCAAGAGTTCCTGGATGCGCGCTGGATCCAGACGACGGGCAGCTTCGAGGAAAGGATCAAGCTCGACGAGAGTTTCCGACGAGCGATACGGTGGTGGGGCACCCGCGCGCATCTGACGGCGGGCATGGACTTCCAGACCCCAGCCCACCAGGTGACTGTGACCACGGATGCCTCCCTAGAGGGGTGGGGAGCGCACACCGAAAATCTGCACGCAAGGGGACTCTGGCTCCCGACGGAGAAGTCCCTGCATATCAACGTCCTGGAGCTCCGTGCAGTGTTTTGGGCCCTCAGGTCCTTCCTTCCGTCCCTCAAGGGCAAGGTGGTGAGGATCTTCACCGACAACACCACCACCATGTTTTACATCAGGAAACAGGGCGGAACCAGGTCCCCAGCGCTGTCCAAGGAGGCGCAGGACCTGTGGCATTGGGCCGTCGCCCAAGGGATTCTTCTGGTGCCGTTTCATCTGGCAGGGATAAAAAACACCATCGCCGACTCACTCAGCAGGGAGCTGCGCTCGTGCCACGAGTGGGAACTACGGCAGGATCTGGTGGATCGCCTCTTCCGACGGTGGGACACACCCCAGATCGACCTGTTCGCGACGGCAACGAACACCAAGTGCCGGAGGTTCGCCAGCAGGTTTCCCCAGACGAGGAGCATGGGCGATGCTTTCTCGTTCCCCTGGGAGGGCCTGTTCCTCTACGCGTTCCCTCCCTTGCCTCTGCTAATCCGGCTCGTCAACCAGCTCAAGAGGTCACGGTGCAGGATGATCCTCGTCGCACCTGCGTGGCCGAGGCAGATATGGTTCCCGGACCTTCTGGACTTGTTGGCGTCCCCGCCAATCAAGCTGCCGGCGGACGCGGATCTACTCTCCAGGGAAGGAGGCGCCATCCTCCACCACGACCCGAAGTCGCTGAACTTGCAGGCCTGGCTCCTGCAGCGCTAGAGTTTGGAGGATACGACATACCGGCCGATTGCAGAGAGGTTCTTGCAAAGGCCAGGGCGTCCTCGACTCTTAAATGCTACGGACACAAATGGAAGAGGTTCTCTGTCTGGTGCCACGCACAGAAGATTAACCCTCTACGGATTACGGCTCCCCAAGTGCTGCCGTACCTGCTGACGCTGGCCAAAGCTGGTCTGGCACACGCGTCCATCAAGATTCATCTTGCTGCGATCTCCCGATACACCAGAACCACGGGCCGGACGTCCTTGTGGTCTCATCGTCTGGTGAAAGAGTTCATGAAGGGACTGTTCAGATCGTTCCCGCCGGTGAAGGCTCCGGCCCCGGCGTGGGAGCTCAACGTGGTGCTGACCAAACTCATGGGACCTCCGTTCGAGCCTCTGCACTCGGCCCCGTTGAAGTTTCTATCGTGGAAAACAGCTTTTCTCGTGGCCATCACCTCCGCACGACGAGTGGGAGAGATCCAGGCCCTTTCCTGCAAGGCCCCGTACTTGACTTTCCACGACACGAGGGTAGTGCTCAGGACGCACCCCTCCTTCATGCCCAAGGTACCGTCGGACTTTCATCTCAACGAACCCTTGGTGTTACCTGTGTTCTTCCCGTCGCCTTCGTCGCCGGCTGAGAGGACTTTGCACTCGCTGGATGTAGCTAGAGCGCTGAAGTTCTACGTGGACCGCACGAAAGGTTTTCGGAAGACGTCACAACTCTTTGTGAACTTTGGACCTGTCAATCAGGGGAAGGCTCTCTCGAAGGCTTCCATCTCCAGATGGCTCTCCGGCTGTATCATGTACTGTCACCGGTTGGCAAACCGACCGCTGCCTGGCCGTCCGAGAGCCCATTCCACCAGAGCGATCGCAGCTACCACGGCGTTCCTATCTGGTGTGCCCCTGCTGGACATATGCAGGGCTGCTACGTGGAGGTCGACGCACACCTTCACGAAATTCTACTGCGTCGACCGGGATTCCAGGGAGGAGTCCAGGGTCGGCCAAGCAGTGCTGCGCAACCTGTTCGCCTGAGGTGAGCCTGGTGAGGAGGTAAGATGCTTAATGTTGAGTTGATGTGATGCTTAATGTTGAGCCTTTGCCACCTCCCGTGGTTGTGCATGTGTGTACTGCTATGTATTCTTTATTCATGAGCATGTGAATCCATGCCAGACCCCATGCTGGAGAAGGAACAAGTTACTTACCTGTAACTGTTGTTCTCCAGCATGGGTCTGGCATGGATTCACATGCGAACCCTCCCGCCTACCCCTCTGCGGCTCTTCACTTGGTCATACTGCCACTTCACGTGCTTCCAAATCTGAAGATGGCTGCCAGAGGCGGTGCTTAGGTAGAGGGCAGTCATTGGCTGTGGTCAGTATGACGCAGAGACCAGTGATTGGTTATTACTACGAAAGACAGATCAGAAACGAAACTGATACTGGTTTTTTCTTTACCGAGGATTCCCAGCCTGACGACGGGGAATATTCATGAGCATGTGAATCCATGCCAGACCCATGCTGGAGAACAACAGTTACAGGTAAGTAACTTGTTCCTTTCTCGCTTCCAAAGGAGTAGGGGGGAGCCCATGGAGGAAGGCCACAATGAACGTTGAAGTCTAGAGCAGGGAATCCCAATGGGCAGGATCTCCATTTGCTGGCATTGAGGCAGAGATCGGAAGTGCACCAGGCCTGGATGGCAGATGGGCAGTCTGGGATGATGGAAGGTGCAAGAGGGTCCGCAGGAAGTTTGAAGAAGAGTTGTCGTCTGCATAATACTGGCATTGGGGGAGAAGGAGAGGAGTGCCAGCTGAGTAAGGTAGATGTTAAGAGCCAAGGCGAGAGGATAGAGCCCTGGGGACACCACAGGTGGAGAAGGAAGTAGGAGAGGAGACCGTGCCCAGGATGACTTTGGATGAGCGGTCAGCCAGTCCAATGCCCGCTCCGAGATGCTAAGGGTGTCGTGGAGCCTGTGTGAGGATGGAGTGGAGAGATCAAGAAGGATGATGACCGCTCGGGAGTTGGAATCCAGGAATGCGATTGGTTCTTCATGGGTGTTCGGATGAGCAGTTTCGGTGCCTCTGGATGCTCAATCTAGGTTTGATGGCCTTGAAGACCACCAACAAGTTGTGGGCGTTGAGTTGGGGCGTGGCCATCTTCTCCAGCAGTTAACCCAGGAAGGGGGTGATGGAGATGGGGCGGTAGTTGGCTGGACAGGTAGGGTCTGCTGACGTTTTAAGGAGGGGGCGCACAACGGAGTGGTTGGAGGAGGGGAAAGAACCAATAGCAATGGAGTGGTTGCAGAGAGCAGGCGGAAGAGAGCCAGTGTTGTCCTTAATGGTTCTGGATGAGCAAGGGGGAAACCTTTTGGAAGAGACCTTCATGGAGCAAGCTATTGTGGTAAGTTCTTCAGGTGTGACGAGGGTGCGAAGGAGGAGTGCGAGTGCCCAAGGGAGGCAAGGGGGGGGGGTGATGGATGGATGGGTTTGGAGGATTAGTTACAAGGCTGTTTAGGATGTTCTGTGTTTTGGTGGTGAAGTGGGTGGCCAGTGCATTGCAGAGGGCCTGAGAAGGAATAAAGGGAGGAGACTTCAGAAGGGTTGGCTAGTTCCCTGCAGATTTTGAAAAGTTCAGCCGTGTTGTTGGATGTGCCAGATACCCGTTCCTGAATGTGGCCCTTTATCTTTGCACAGATAGTGTATTGCCTTTGGAGCAGGCGGCAGGCCAGTTTGTCAGATGGTGAGCCTGACGTGTTTGCCACTTCAGTTCCGCTGCTCTGCACTTTCGTTTCAGGGCTGCAAGTTCAGAGTCGTACCAGGTATTGTGTTTAGAGGTGGGGTTCAGGCAGATCCTCATGACTGTGGTAAGAATGTCATGGGTGTTGGTGATGGACAGGCGGGAGTTGCTGAGACTAGTGTGGGTGGTAGTGTCTGAGTGAAGGGGCAAGGGGTGGGATAAAGGTGGAAGCGAAGGCAGCCGTTGACACTAGTTTCATCGGACAGATGTTCGTGAACTAGGTTGGCAGGGCTTTTGAAGGTGTGGTCAGCGGGCCATAGGGACCACGTTGGAGGAGAGTGGTCTGACCAAGAGGGGGGTGACCAGAGGAGATGAGGGGGGTTGTTGTGGATGAGTGACCAATTTGCATAGCAGGCTCTCAAAAAGGAATAGTAGAGTTAGGTGGGTACGATGGAAGAAGAAACCCACTCGGGGAAGATGGCAACCCCTCCGCCAGCACGGTAAGGTTGCGGCTTGGAAATTATCTTAAAGCAATGGGGTAGGAGGTAATGGAAAGAAGTGACTGCACTGGCATTGAGCCATGTCTCAGTAAGGGCGAGAATGTCAATGTTGGTGTCTTCAAGATGGAGGCAGATGTCAGCAGATTATTGGTTGGCTGAGCAGGGGTTCAGAGTCACCAGGTGGAGATGGACTCTGCCTTTTTGAAGGTTTTCTGAGGTGGAGTACATGGGGCGTGGTACTCCAGTCGGCGGGGAGGGACAGGAGAAAGCAGAAAGTTAATGAGGGATGGCAGGATCTGGTCAAAGAGAAACCGGTTGGCTTGAGGACCCTGAACCAGGATAGTGCCAGTGTGGCAGACATGAATGATGCAGCGTGATGAGAAGCCCGCCAAGAGGACTTCCCACTTGGTGCCACCATTAATCGGAGAGGATGTGAAGGGGGAAAGTGTAGAGAAGATAAGTCAATAAGTCTGGAGAGGGGACAGAGAAGAGGACATGGTGAAGATCTTTCTGGAAGATGCACTGACTTAGGTGTCTGCGATGGGAAGGCTAGGATCTGCACCCAGGAGTGTCCTTTTCTTGCGGGGCGCTTTTTTCGACCAGATCCTGTTGTTGGTGGATAGGTGATAGTGTAGCAGTTAGAGATGTTTGGAGAGATGGTGAGTGCCATCTCAGTGGCAGAGGATAGATGAGAGGAAAAAGGGGGAGAGGGCTGCACTGCACAGTCCTGGCCCTTACTCCAAGGCGGCCTAGTAGTTAAAGAAGGCACAAATACAAATGTAGAGCAAGAGGTGGGGGGCAGGATTCAATATTAAGAAGCACAAACACAATGTAGTGCACAAAATGGAAGCAAGATGTAAAGTACACCCACCTACAGTCGATTTTGAAATGAATCACAATGCAGTGCACACAGGGATGCGTAAAGGAAAAGGAAGAATAACTTGAGAGAACTTGCCAATTGTAGAACAGAGTGCAGTGAAGAAAATAGGTGGTCAAAGGGAAAAAATGCAGAATAGTATTGGCACAGTTAAACAGTTCAAGGAGATGGGTGGAGGAGGTATTAGGACAGTTCAGCAGTCGCTCACATTTGCGCCGATGGGTGGGCTTGAGGTGCTGTGGACCAAACTCGTGCGTAGGAGGCTGCAGCATTATTTGTGGAGGGGCACAAAGATGGGAGGGCCTTCCCACCAAACCCTTCCAGGCCCTGACCGGCTCAGAAAGGGCCTTAGATGTGGGCCTTTGTTGAAGGGACAGCTTCCGCTGGCTGGTACCTCAGATTGTCTGAGGCAGAGGCAGCCAATTGCAATGGGGGCAGCAGTCTTGCAGTGAGAGGCATCTCAGTCCCAGGATATGGCGTCCGTCTTAGAGAGTGTGCATTTCTGGCCTGAAGATTGGCAAATGGCAGCAGAAAAGCTGCAGCCTTCAAGTTGCAACCAAACAGGAGTGCATTGCAGGAAAAACAAAAGCACTTTCATCCTGATGTTATGCGTGTGAATTGTGCGCTCGCTGGCAGAATATCTTTTCTTTTTAAAAATGTTTTTATATATAAATCCCAGTGGCAAGAGCCCACCAGGGCTTACATTCCTTTTTCTTTGTTGCCAAAAACGCTGCTCCAGCAGCTTTGTGCGATCAGTTGGTGAGTAGGGAGCAGAGACTTCACTTCTGCTTCTGCCAATAGAAACGTTTTTCAATGAGATGACTTTCGTCCGGCTCCTCGTCGAGTGCATCCCAGGGTAGCTTGTCTTCTTCCGGCTCATCCCCTTGCGTCTCGGGGCCAGAAAAAAACCTGAAAGCGTTGTCTCCGTCATATGGTTCTATTGGGTCATCCATGGGGTCCTCCTGCAATTATGGCACTGATAGATGGTGCCCTGGGTTCCAAAGTCCTCTGTGGTGAGGAATAGGGCTGGGAGGGAGAACCCCCCCCCTTTTCGGCGGGGTGAGGGGGGGTTACACTGTATTGTGAGCGTTGTCGGACTGGTCACTGCTGGCGAGGAATGTCGAGTGCGAACCACAGGGGATCTGCTTTGTCGGACGACGTTTTCCTGGTCTTGGTAAAGGGGTAGCCAATCAAGCCCTTTGTCTTTGAAATTCGACCATTATTCTTTGAATGGATTGCATTAGGGCTGGGTCGGAAGGATCCAACGGGTCTTCCATGACCTGTTGCCCGTGTAGGCTCTGATCTTAAATATGTTGTACTGGCAGTGTATCCCCCCCTATCTTGTACTCCGCCTGCAGGATCAGGTCTGACAATGCTACCATTTGTTATCTGGAACAGTTGTGCAGCCACTCTGTTCCCTAACTGTGGAACTTGTAACACCATTTTAACATGCTCCTTCGCCTGGAAGAATTGACTAGAAGCCCGTTGACTGTCTGTAGCTGTTGCCTCACCCTCAGCTATGGAAGGTGAAACTCTAGTCGACTGGGTTTAACGTCAACTAATGGGGTTTCATGCACGAGTGCTTCGTAGACTAGTCTTTCGATGAGGTTTCGTCAATGAGTTTTTCCTTCGACTGACTAGGCGTCTTGCTAGGTTTGAGGCTGCTTGTGGACAGTGACACAGGTCTTTCCGTGGACTGCACCCCCGTGGAAGACTGGTCCGCCTACAAAGGTGTAGAGACAGTCTTTACCTTTTTTGTGGTGATCCCCCTTCTGCAGGACCTTGGATTCCACTTCTGATGTTGGTGGCCTTTTCGCTCGGTTTCTTCGCCTTGGGAGGTGCAGAGTCTGTCCTGTCCACTGAGGAAGTTCCTCGGAGCTTGATTAAGTGTGTCTAAATGATGAAGGCACAGTTTTTGATTCCTCGTCAGAGGACATTTGCCTCCTTTGGAGGTGTAGCATTCGCTTCCTGTGCACTTCCTCCAGGGTCGTCTTGGAGAAGGTTTGGCAAATATTGCAAGACTATTTCATGGGGGTAAAGACAGTACGTACAGTATGTGGGGGTCTCTGATAAACAAAACCACCCTCTTGCCACTCTTGCTGCAGTTCCTAAAAAGGGAGATCTGTTCCTTAGAGTGCATATCTGGCTCTGCCATGCAGTGTCAGATGGGCAGCCAAAATTAGACTTGCTCGGAAAGAAAAAGGGGTCCGGATCCCAGGAAACATTATAGCCAGTAAAGGCAAAACCCAGCAGTAAGTGCTTACCTCTGGGTTTGAAGAAAAAACACACTTTTTTAAGTAATAATTTGAAATTAGCTCACAGAGTTCAAGAGGAATCCCCTATCAGGAGACAACAGTGAAGAATCTGAAAATGGCTGCCTGGGGTAGAGCTTAAGCCCTGGCACCTCATTGGTTAGGGACTAAAGGGACCAATTGAGTTGGAGGGACTACACACGTGAAGGGCTACACAGGCTCTATGGGGCCTCTGTGGAATTCTTCCTATGGAAAAGTTATTTTAATGAGCAGTTTTAAATTGTAGGATTCCCAGTCACTGTGAATTTATGAAGGATCCAATGCTGGGAAGCCAGCTTTCCAGCTGCAATTTGAAATGGGCCAGACTTGGGGGCTAACGAGCCCTCCGCCCCTCCATGGTGGGAGTCTGATGAGCAAGTTGAGTGGAGGAGGGGTGGCTGCTGCAGTGATGAACTAGTGCTTTAAAAGCAGGGGATGCACCTGTCTGGTGCTGGCTGCCATATTTGCCTGCACCAGTGCTAGTTTCAAAATAATAAAGCATCCAGCACTTTTGGATCTGCTCTGACGTGGGAGGCATGAACCCTGATCACTCCGTCACCGTTGGAGTCCCCTGCACCTTTTTGGCTGAGTGGAGCTGTGCGACAAGTGTTCTGGGCACATAGTATGTAGTGCCCCCATCCCTCATTCCATTCTAGCCTATCTACAACCCTGCACTGAGGTGGTTCTGAAGCGTATTGCTGAACCAGAGTTTAATACTCGGGAGGCTCAGGTCTGCGGGCAGCCCCACCCTACTGGTCATCTGTTGGTGGGGATGCCCCTCCAACTGGCTGCACTGGTCTACCTTGTCCCAGAATGTCAAAGCTTAATCGAAACCGATATCGGAGGACATGAACGCAATGCAAGATAAGCCCAAGACTGCTCAATCTGTGAGTCGAGGTCCATCCCTCCCCACTGGAAGTAACTCCAGATGTAGTGATAACGAAACAGGATCTCTTTAAATGCTTTGCAACTTCAAACACAAAATTACGTTGGAGATCAAAGCCTCTAGCGATAAACTCTCCAAAACTATTGCGGAAATGAACCTTCACACGCTGGCTTTGGAATCTAGGGTGAATGGCCTACAGCATGGTTTGCGAGCTGGCCCACAACAAAGCAGAGCTCCTGAACCGGGTGGTAGGTCTTGAAGAGCAGATTGAACTGGTCTGGATCAAACAAGACCTGGAGAATAGATCTCAGAGGAATGTTCCGATTCATGGCATTTCGTGAATGATTCAAGACAAGGAACTTGGCGCCTACGTTTGGGACTTGTTTCGCTCTTTCTTGGGCCTCCCCAATAACTCTGAAATCTCCCAGGACAGAACTCACCGGGTATATTCTTCTTTCCAAAAACACTGGGACCTCCTGCCTGATCTTACTAGGGTGCTTTTTTTCCAACAGAGAGGCAATCGTTGCTGCAGCAAGACATCAAGAAGCTATTCTTTTTTTTGAGACGCCTCTTTATCTGGACCTTTCGCCATGCACCCTGGCGATCCGGCACAAACTCTGTGGTGATGGGCTGGCTTTGATCACACAAAGTACGTACATATGGGGCTTCCCATGTAAGCTCCTGTTTGTGGTCCATAACCATCATTTCTCCATATCCTCAGAAGCGGAAGCGGCTGAACTGATCTGCCATGGAGCAGCAGCCTTTTGATCTAGGGACCAGAATACTCGAACCACCCACAGAGCCCATGGCAAGTAAGAGGCTGAAGGGGAAGAGAGCAGGATTGAAGAACCAGGCCCGGAAGAAAGTGGACTCAGCGCTGTTTGACCCACACTAAACGTTGGGGCCAATTGCTCATAAAACTGCAGCTCTCCTTACCTATTGGTGGCTTGACTAGTTGAAGTATGGGACTAGTGGGGCTAATCTTTGCGGGGGCAGTCATGGGGAATTTTGCCCGAACCTTTTGTTTTGCAGAAATGTTCTTGCTATGGTTTTTGAATTTTGGAGCTCATTATCTTTTTTTGGTGAGCTTTTTACTTTTATTTTGAGTTAGTTACACAATGGGTCGGTGTATACGTGATATGACCCTAGACTTACCTTGCAGCTTATGTTAAAGGGTGGTGCAGTGGTTTGTCGTAGCAGGCTTGACATTATCTTTAATGGTGACCCCTGACTTCTCCATTATCTCCCTGAATGTTCAGGGAAACCACTCCTATTTCAAGGAAAGCAATGTTGCATAGACTAACCTCATTAGGTGATTCCATGGCCTTTCTCAAAGAGATGCACCTCCTCCGGGACGAGTAGCATGTGGTCCCAATATTGATTTGCAAGGATGCTCCAATCAAAAAGTCCTAAACACTCTGAAAGATGGGGGGTGGAGGTCCCTACTGCTTTCTGCTCTCAATGGACGGAGGGTTGCAATGGCATAGATTTAACTTTCCTCGAATGATCATTAAGAATTAGACTACTTTTTTCGTGGTCCTGACGGCTTTTGCCCACAGGGAATTATTAATAGGTCGGGACTTTAATTACATAGTGGACCCGATTTGATAAGTCACTTCCTCCACTTTTAGGGATGCTAAGAACTTCCAGACTATGATGACCTTTCTCTGCGATCACTTGCTCATTGAAACTTGGTGCTTTTTCCACCCTGGGGAGCAGTAGTACACTTACTATTCTGCAGTTCACAAAGGTGTGCCGAGGTTGGATATTTTAGTGTTTAGTTCCCTTATCCCCAAAGTGACTGGGATAGAGCTCCTCCCGAAGGCCCTTTCAGATCATGCCCCAGTAAGACTGATGCTAGACCCTGGTGCTACAATCTCCTCCGTGATCCCCCAAAGCCTCCCTGGAGGATCTAGTATTTTGTCCTTCAGGATGTGGCGATGAAAGATAATAGAAGAATCCCATGGCAACTATTTTCAAGAAAATAATACAGGGGAGATGGGCTTCTGGGTTATCTGGGATGCTTGGAAGGCGGTAGTAAGGGAACCATAATTGAGCAAACAGCAGCTCTTGGGGGTGCGGAGGGGGGGGGGGTTCACCTGGCCCACCGTTTGCTTCTAGGAGAGGTTTAAAGATAAAGAAAAGATACACATGCAACTCGGCACCCATCACTGCGAGATCTCCATCTGGCCATTCTATTCTCCTTACGAAGCATTTTTATTCAAAGGGCAACAAACCCTTAACTTCCAAATTGTGCAAACTGGCTTCTCGCAATTATATCAGGGCCCTAATGGATGAATGGTGACGAATAATCGTTGAAGCAGGGAAATGGGGCAGGGGTGGTCGTAGAAGAGTTCTTTCACGCAGTTTCAGCTAAGCATCAAAGGGATTGAACACAGCCCAATCACTTCATAGCCTACACAGCCTTTCCCACGATCCCTGGGGCCCTCCATGAGGCATTAGTGGCCCGGATAACAGAGCAAGAGGTGGTGCAGGCAATTTCGATTGCCTCCGATGGGTTCTTACATTTTACGTCTTTGTCCATGTCCTAATCCCCCCACCTCACCAAACTGTTCAATTCTTTTCTTCTTGATACGGGTAAAGTGACTGACTTGATGGCAGAGTCTGCAACTTCTCTTGTGTTGATGCCAGGAAAAGATCCTGAGGATGGCGCTGCCTACCGCCCCGTTGTGCTCCTGAATACAGATGCTTGTTGTATAGCAAGGTGCTTGCCACTAGGATAGGTGATGTACCCCCAGTTCTAATCAATAATGATCAGACCGGGTGTATTAAAAATAGAGGAGCTTATGAGAACATCGAGTTTGGTATAGCCCTGGTTCCCAGGATACTCTTGTATCCTTGGATGCACACAGCACCTTTGACGGTGTGTCCTGGGAATAAATGGAGGTGCTGCTCTCAGCATACGGATTTGACCCATATTTTTCTAAATACATTATGGCACATTTCCAAATCCCCCTCCACAAAGGTAAAGGTCTTCCCTAATCACCCTTGAGCAGGGAACCAGGCCGAGATGCCCTTTAATATCCACGCCCTCCGCCCCCCCCAAACCACGTTTGCTCTCGCCATGGAGCAGTTAACCCAAATGGTTCGGCTGCATCCTCAGATCAAAGGGTTTAATTTTGGAGGCACTAAACGTAAAGTAGCGCTGTATGCTGATTATGTTCTGTGCTTCCCCGCGGACCTGCCAGTGTCCTTTCCAATGATGACCCTACTGGTGGAGTTTAGCTCTGTCAGGGTTCCATAAATAACACCTTCGAATGTGTCCTCCCACGTATTCCTCATCTTTGATTGCTTGCAGCTTGCTTCAGATTTCTTTCCATGGGGTTGAGCGCTGTGCAGCGTCGCGTCTTGATCCTCAATAGGCTGCCTAGCGTACCTCGTGATGTCTACACTGGTATATGAAGCACACGCGCTGACAGTTACCTCAGTGCCGTTATTTTCGCATTGCTGCATGCTTTGGAGCTACTCGGCTCAGTGAAATTTTGATTGCGGTTATTCTTCAATCAAGTGAATTCGATATTCTTCGAATATGTCCTCGACACCAAAGGCAGGTTTCAAACGGTGTAAAGACTGGGTCAGAAATGTCCATCACAGACCCTCGCTGCGTGGACAGGCCACAAGGTGGACGACTTGGGCTCATGTCAATCTGACTGTCCAAGGCCTTGCAGCAAAGGAAGGGGAAACTAGATGCAGGTAAGTCCTCTTCGAAATCCCCAGCCGTTACCCCACCCAAAAAAAAAGTCGTCCTCTGTATCGAGCGACTTTCCGGCAAGAGAAAACGTCCAAAACATCGAAGACTATTGAGGTCTGGTTCATGAGGCTAGTCTCCTCACAGGAGGAGTAAGAAACTGCGTTGCATGTCCTTGTCATATTAGTCTTCCTCTCCTGAGAAAGTTTTGTTCCCCAAGAAAACCTCGACTCGTGCGGAATGGGGAAACCTCTGCTTAGAAAAGCTTGACGGTTTCAATAGGCAAACTCATCATGAGTATCCCCCCTGCTCGGCGTCTGGCAAGACCAGTAGGGAGTCTCCTGTGTCTCCTCGTGCGCCCCGTGGCCTGGGAAGAGACTCTGCGACACAAATCAAAGGAGTCGTCATCGACACAAGAGAAAACCTGTCCCTATCCCCTCAAAAGTCTGAATCTTCGGTATCGAAAGCATGCATTCGTCGACTGCTTTGAGAAAGTTGTCGAAGTCCACAACACCTTCAACATCATACCTTTCAGTGCTTCCAAAGACTGCAAAACCAATTGTTGTACCGACCAAGTCGTTCAAACCCATGCCTTGGCCCGATTTCTTCAGGTAAATGGATCCATTTTTGAGAGAGGAAAATCAAGCCCCTTTTGGTTATGAATATGGAACCTCAAATGTTCCAGAATAACCAATCTCCCCCCGAACAAGTCTTAGATGTAAAATCTGGTGGAAGCTCTTAAGGAAACCAGCAGCTGGGAAACATCACCGGACACTTGGTAACCCAGAGGTAGTTATGTTGATGCTTAATGCAGATCTGTGATTTGTAAGGTGGCTTGGTATTGGGGGTGGTCTAAACCCGCAGCTAGTACTAGAGACTGATCTCACTGGTATCCTAGAAAAGGTGGTCCCTTTAAGGAGGCTGTGCTACCATTTCGTGCTGCCTTAAGAGTAAGGGTTATGGAAAATTGGCTAAAGCCAGATTCTGTTCCATCTGAATATTAAAACAAAAAATACAGAACAGCTTCTGTGGGCCCTCCCTTTCTGAACAGGCACCCTACACCAGAGATCCTGGTTGTTCAAGCAGCAACAGTTTCTTTTAAGGCCGCAGCTTATCCTTCTGCTTCTGCAGATAGAGGATAGAAAGGGGAGAATGTTTAGTGCAGGAAGCATGGCACTAAAATTGACACATGCGACTAGCACCTTAACTAAATACACACTCCCTTTGGGGTGTAGCTGCACTTGCAGCAGAGCACATTCCGGAGGGCTAGGCAAGGGAATACTTTTTAAGCCTAGTACAAGATGGAAAAGATGCAATGAGGCTGTCTTTACAGTCCAGCCTGGATAAGGTGGATTCAATAAGCAGGTCCATGGCTGCCAGTATTGTACTTGGGCACATGTCTTGGCTCAGGAAGTCTGTTTTATGCAGAACATTCCCTCCACCGCTCCTCCCTCCCCCACCCCCTGGCCTCCGCCAACGAGCTTAAACCTTTTAGCCGTCCTCCTCCCGGGCTGACACTCCGCATTCACTGTAAGTCCAACAATCTCAAACGCTGCAGGCACCACATCACCCTAAAGTCATGTTTGAGAACGTTCAATAATTCCCCCCAGTCCGCTGCGAAGCGCTGTACTTTATCGTACATGGCGTAAGTCGCCCATTCCAAAGCCACAATTTCCCACATCTTCCGGAGCCAGTCTTGAGCCATAGGGACCTCA
This sequence comes from Ambystoma mexicanum, assembly GCF_040938575.1. Classification (NCBI taxonomy): domain Eukaryota; kingdom Metazoa; phylum Chordata; class Amphibia; order Caudata; family Ambystomatidae; genus Ambystoma; species Ambystoma mexicanum. The sequence goes on along the minus strand of NC_090926.1, from coordinate 234,360,446 downwards.
GAGCCCTTCCATCTCTCGGCTATTAACATCATAGCCGCAAGAGTCATTATCGCCTTAGCATTCTCCCTTCCTCTAGGTTCCCCTGCCCCCGAGCCATCCCGAATGTCTAATGATTTGTGCTGGAGTTCTTTCATCTCCCAGGCTGAAGGGTTGCTCCTGTGCCTTCCGTATTTCTCCCCAAAACGGTTCAATTTTCTGGCATTTCAACCAAATATGCTCCGCAGAGCCTGCCATTCTACAACCCCTCCTACATTTCCCCGACACTGATGGGTAAATCCTATGGAGCCGGACAGGAGTATAGTGCCACCTGAATAGTATCTTATACCATGCCTCCTGTAAGTGAGACGCCTTGACCATTTTAGGGATTCTCCTCCACAACCTCTCCCAATCCATCCTGCTAATCTCACGCCCTAGGACCTGTTCCCATTCCCACATATAAGCCCATTGAACACCTGCCTTTGCGCTGTCCAGAATCTTATAGAAATTAGGCCCTTCGTTCCGTCATTAGCAAGTAGGATTTTTTCAAAAAGCGTTGGTTCCCTTGTGGCCGCGGTTCTAACCCCTGGGTGTAGTACCCAATGACGTATCTGCGTGTACCTCAGCCTTTCACCCTCCTGAATTGCAAAGTTCCTCTTGCAATCATTGAACGATAACAATTCCCTCCCACGAAACAGATTGCATAGTTACCTACAGCCTCCCCCTCGCAACTTCGTGAAAGCGCCTATCTCCAGACCTGGAGAAAAATCTCCATTGCCGAAGATGGGGTTGAAGGGGGACGGGAATGTGGTAATCCCCTTTGGGCCCCGCCAATGTGTCCCAAATATCAGCCAAAAGTTTAGTAATGGAACTCTTGTAAAGATGTCGAGGTCTATGCGGTTTCGGGAGCCACAACACTTCAGCTAGGTCTCGGTGCGCCACCGCCCTGTCCATCCGCACCCATAGCTTGTCTCGCGTTCCTTGCTTTCCCTTCAGCCATTCCCTGATAATGCAGAGTTGTGTTGCTTTGTAATATTCCCGAAAATTTGGCATTGCAAGACCTCCCTCGCCCTTCGATGCCATCAGGAGCCTAGCTCCCACCCTGGGTCTTTTCCCTTCCCAGATAAATCCCTTGGTCAGCGTTCCCAGCTCCTTGAAGCTCGCCGGGACCGGCTGCGGGACCGCTTGGAATAAATACAATAGCCGTGGGAGTCTAACCATTTTAACTGCGGCTATCCGCCCCACCCATGACACCCTTAGATCTCTCCATCTTTTGAAGTCCTTCTTGGCTGCCTTAAGAAGCGGGGGGAAATTTGCCGTAATCCTCACCCCCAGGTAACGGATCCCTCCCGGGCTCCACAGAAAGCGAGTGCTCGCCTTCAGGCTATCCCTTTCCACCGCTCCAAGAGTTAGGTTCGGAACCTCTGACTTGTTGGCATTGATTTTGAGCCCTGATGCTTCCCCAAAAGTCTCCAGGAGGGTCACACTAGCCTGCAATGATTCCCGTGGTGCCGTGAGCATGAGCAGCATATCATCAGCAAAGGCTGCTACCTTATGTTGCTCTCCTCCGAAGGGGATGCCCTGAATCTCCGTAGCCTCCCTGAAAGCCTGTAATAGCGGTTCTAAATAGATCGCATAGAGTATTGGGGAAAGCGGGAAGCCTTGCTTGGTTCCTCTGCAGGAGTATCCTTCTGGAGGCAGCCCCGTTCACCCATCACTCTAATGGAGGGCGTCTGATAATTGGCCCTAACCATCGACATCAATCCCCCCCACCCCAAAACCCATCTCTTCCATTACACGGAACAGGAAAGACCACTCCACGCGGTCGAAAGCCTTTCCTGCGTCTAGCGCCACCAAGACCGCGGGAGTGTCGTTTCCTGCACTTTTTCAATTATAAGGGCCATTCGTCTAATATTGTCAGCGGTCTGTCTACCCCTAATAAACCCGGCCTGTTCGGGGTGTATCAATTGTGGGAGGATGGAATCAAGCCTGTTCGCCAGGATCCTAGTATAAATCTTAGCGTCAATATTAATCAAAGCTGTAGGGCGGTAAGAAGCTCTCTTCTGGATTTTTATTCGGTTTAAGGATGAGGGTAACTATGGCCTCTTCCCTGGAAGGCGCAATTCTACCTGAGTGACGAAATGAGTTAAATAGTGAAGTTAAATGCAGGGCCAACTGCGAGATGAATACTTATAAAAAGCTGCAGTATAGCCGTCCGGGCCAGGAGCCTTGCATGTTGGTAGAGCCCTTATCACCCCACGCACCTCCTCCGAGATTTCAGTTCAAGGTTTCACTCGTCTCCCTGCTGATTTCCCCCAGCCATACTTTTTGCAGGAAGTCATCCTGCATGTCACTTCGAGGATGTTGGCATAGAGGGAATCGTAATACTCCGCCAGGGCCTCATGTACCTCCTCTTGCTTCGTGACCCATTCCCCTGTGCCTAACTTCAATGCTGTTATCGTGTTTCTTGCCCTTTTACCCCTTAATAAGCGCGCCAAGAGTGCCAGCTTTATTAGCCTTTGCATAATATTTTTGCCACACAGATAATGAGGCTCCCACTGCCCTTTTGGTACGCAAAAGTTCCAGCTGCCCCACTGCTTTCCTATATTCCCGCATTGCTCTCTGGGAAGGGGTGTTACCTGCAGCCTATCTAGCCTCCTCCACCTCTGCTTCTAATTGGGATTCCAGTGCTTGCAATTGTTTCACTCGGTGGGCCGACACTACTATTAATCCCCCCCCCCCCCATAAGGGTGCTGCATAAAGACCATAGGGGGGGGGGCACTGGGGAGGGTATAGGGAGGGTTGGGTGGAGAGGCACCCCCCAGTGTCTTCCTTCTTATTGGTATCGAAAAAGAGCTTGATCTTCTCTTCAGTGTCTCCCCCCCCACCCCCCCTAATTACCGAGTCCCTCAAAATGGCCCCTGGGAATTTCCAACCCCAAACTCCCTTCCCCTTCCGACCTATATCCATCACCAGGGAGACTATTTTGTGGTCAGCTATCCCCATCGGTCCTTTATATACTTCCCGAATGCCATCCACCACACCTACCGAGACCCATATATAATCAATTCTGGATTGTGATCCATGGACCCCTGACAAAAAAGCGTGGCCCTCCTCGTCCCCCTTTAGTACCCTCCAAACATCGCGCAACCCCAACCTACCAATTCTTTCCTTCAGTTCTGCAGACATTACTGCTCCCCCTCTCTCCAGCTCTGTCCCTCTCCCTGTCCCATGCTATGTTAAGGACCCCAAGAACAACAATCTGACCCCAGGAGCGCTCTTCTAACACTTTCAGAACCCGTTGCAGAAAATGCTCTTGGCCGGTGTTAAGGGCGCATACACTACAGCTATTGTGTACGGGGCCGCTTGGTAGTTCCCACCGGACACAGTATACCTCCCTTCCATATCCAAGATCACTTAACAGGGTCTGAAATCCACCATAGTTCCTAATGGCCAGGGTTACCCCCCCTTGCTTTAAAATGACCTAAGGCATGTAAGATCTGGTCAAAACCACGCAATTTCAGTCTGCCCTGGTCTTTATGCAGCAAGTGTGTTTCCTGAAGCCCCATAATATCTGGCCTCTTTCTGTGTAAAATGCTCCAGCTTTTTCCTTTTAAGAGGGGTGTTCAACTCCCTTACATTATGCGTTAACCACTTGAGGAGATGCCCATCAGGAAATAGTCACCGCTACGCGGAAGTGCCTCTCCACCCAACCCTCACACCATCTGCTCGTCGCTGCCCCCTCTTGTTCTACTAGCTATGTTCAGCCTCTCTATAGCTTCACTATTAGTGGAGTTATCTTTATCCACTTATTGGAGGCCTTTCTCTAGGATGTCGGTCCTCTCCCCAAGTTGTCGCATCTTGTTTCAGCTCCCCTATAGCTTCGTTCAGGTCCGAGCGCATCAACTGAATTTTTGTTCTTGAAAAGTCTTTGCCAAATTTGCTTGCAAAGCGTGCAGCTCTCCTAGAAATTCCTGTCTGGGCATATTTGTCAATTCCTCTGCTCTGCCTTGTGCGTGATCTCTTCTCCTAGCTTACCCCTGGAGGCCTCGGGCCCTTCTTTCTGGTTCTGCGCTGGCCACATTGCATGGAGGGTACCCGGATTGTCTCCAGGAGCTTGATGCATTTTCCCCCTCTCCCCTTGGTTTTAGTAAGCATGCTGTTCGCCTCTCTTACAGAGCCGGCCCGGGCTAACTACGCCTCGCTGAACTTCTCCTGGGTCTGGGGTTTCGGGTAAGACGTGGCTATAAATAGCCCTTTCTGGGCGATAGGGTCTGTCTTCTGCTTCCTCAGTGATCTTCACGGGGGTCCCGAGATGAAATCCCGCCCGCCTCCTCTCGAGCTTCTCGGTGTGGAGGTTTTACCCGGCACCGTTCGTAACAGACGGTACTGTTGTCGTGATTGTTGCTGCTCGAGGTACCTCTATGGTCACTCCCAGTTGTGGGCCTGACCTGCCGTGCAATCCTCCCCGGGTGTGGCCCCTCCAAAAGTTTTCCTGCCCCTCGGGTACACCAGCGTGATCCAGGACATCCTCCGCTCCGCTGGGGAGGTGGGGGGGGGGGGGTGCAGCTCCCGAGCTCCTCAACAGCGTGGAGCGGAGCTAATGACTGACTGCACCTCTCGGTATTCAGAGGCCCCCCCGCCTCCCAATGTGTACGTGTACCTGTGCTCCTGTCGCAGCTTGCAGAACGGGAGGCTCCCGCAGGGGTCGACTCTTCTCTCCTGTTGCCCCCGGGCTGCCCGCTCTAGGCCGCCAGCTTCCTTCTCGCAGCCCTAATTCCGACCATAGCACACCAGCTGGTGGACTCGCCACGAGATCCCGCTTTTTCGGGGCTGCCACCGCAGACTGTCTGCCCCCTTCAAAGGGGGGAACCGGCTCCCCAGGCCTCCTGGCTGCACAGGGGTCTGCCAGCGGGAGAGGCCGCCCTCAGCACCGCATCCGCCGGCACGTCCCTCACAACGCCAGGCGGGCAGCGCTCCTCCCGAGCCCGCTCTCGGCAATGCGCCTCCCGACCATGCAAACCTTCAGTGGATCCCGCCGGGGTGACCATCTGTTTCGCCTCTTTCAGGGTGCGCTCCTCTCTTCTTGCAAACCGCGAGCGGGCCCCGGGCTCTTTCCTCGGCGGCTCCTCCACTCCTTGTCGACCCTGGCACTTCGCTCGTAGAGCAGCTCTTCTGGGCCAGCCCGCTCCCCTGGCTCTCGCCTTCCTCCGTGAAACCCGCGGGGGACCGCCAGATGACTTTGACGGGTCCGTTAATGGGGTGGTGGGCACCTTTACAACGGACGGGTCCGGGGAGCGCCGTCGGCATGTCTACTCAGTGCCGGCGGCCATCTTGGAATCCGTTGAAATGCCTTTTGACTGAACTTTTGTGTTCAGAGAAAAAGCGGACAATAGCCTGGAGAAGCTGCAAGCTTCTAGAGCTGCAGCAAAATCTTTAGGGACAGCAATTGTGCAACCTCATCCCTCAGGGCAAGGGTCGAGAGACGTCCTTTTTATTTTTATTGCCGTCTCTAGAGGAAGATGACAATTCTCGCAAAGGGGTCAAAACAGCGTGCCTCATGGAGGCAGTAGAACTCCCTGTGCAAGACCCGTAGAGTTGCCTCTAGCTGCAAAAAGACAAGTCTGTGGTAGGAGACACTGTCACATCTCTATAGTTGGCAAAGCATGACTTCGGACAAATGAGTGCTACAAACCGTAGCAGACGTTTACTGTCTCCCATTCCTAAAGAGACCTCCTGATTGCCCCCAAAACCCAGATCGACCTTGGTTCCAGATTGCTCCTCAGACAAGAGATTCTCAACCTGTTGGAGAAAGGTGCAATAGAGATGGTACCTGCAGCGGAGTGAAACCAGGGTTGGTACTCTAGAAAAAAACCTTTCCAGCCTTGAGTAAAGAAGTGCTCCCTTGGCGACCGCTAATTTTGGCTGTAAAACAAGGTAAACTAAAATGTGCACTTCGAAGTGATTGTACTAGGTTGTCAGCATGAGTTTATCCCAAAACTGTGTGGCTGCTACACAGATGCAATTTAAGTAAAAAGAGAAGTTTGGAAAAGTTACTCAAATGCGCCAACCTTATTCAAAGAATATGTTCAAGGTGAGTCAATTCAATTTTGCACAATAGATTAAAGAACATTCAAACAAAAATTGTTCAGATTTTGTGTTTGCTTCACATCATTTCAATCCTTGATACAACTTGATATTAAGTGTTAGAGCCACACCTATAGTTTAGTAGCTTCTTCAAGAAAAATTATTTTTGTTAATCTGATTATCTGTGCCTAACTATATCTCTATCAACACGTGTTTCCCCCATTGTTGCTAACAATGGTTCATCAGGAGAGGAAGTGTATTTGCATTCTTGTGATTTTAGCATATATCCAGCTAATTTTGACAGGCTCAAAATAGATGAACAAATAAACTTGATGGTTATTTTATTTTTTCAGGGTTTGACTTCTTATCCCAATTTTTGCATAGAGTTCTGTTATTATTGGAGGGAGGAAGGTGAAAAGAAACAAAAAAGTTTTTCTTGTTAGTGCGCTTAGAGAAAGGGTCACAGTTTAAATACTAATTTTCGGAAACTACTTAGTTCTACAGAAATAATACTCTTACCTTGTTTCTTGTTTTGCGATCCTTTGCCATGATCAGCATCCGAGTAAAAGGATGACTTACCCTGGCTGATTCCTACTATTTATGCCGCGATCGTGCCGTGATGACATCATCACGCCACGTCCACGTGATTTATAGCGTGACGCGATGACATCATCACGCCACGTCCACGTGATTTAGCGTGAAGCGATGGCGTCATCGCACACATTTTTACGTGCCGGCGGCCATTTTGAATTGGTAAAACTACCTCTAAACTCGAAACTTCCTAAAAATAGATCATATTTTAGGAATACTTATTTATTTTCGAATATTATTGTTTGTTAACCATTCAGCTAAGAATTATTCTGTTTTTAGTTCTACATAGATAATTTATCCTGGATTCTGCCTTGGGGAGAGGAGGGGCGGAGGATCTTCGCCAACCGAGTTAAGGTCTCAAAATCTTGTGCAGATGGTCAAGAAATTCGAGAGTGGCCAACATCTTCCGGCCTACAACTTCATAATGTTGCTCGGCCTAATGGCATGCTGCATTTTCCTCTGGTGCCAGGAGCCGGTTTGAGAATGAGATCCCTTCAGTGGGCTCTCAGATCCCAGTGGTCTCAATTCTCCGACAGAATGACAGGCCTTCTCCAGGTCCTGACATGGGTCACAGAGGATCTCCTGTTGAGAGGGGGGGGGGGGGCAGCTCAGTGAATGTGATGAGGTGAACCCTTTTGGCCGGAGACCAAGGTTGTGACAGAAGTCTCCCTTTCAGGATGGGGAGCGCACATGAGCGATCTTTCAATAAGCGGACACTGGTCTCAGTCCAGACTCAATATCAACCTTTTAGAGCTATGGGCAATCAGACCAGCCCTGATGGCCTTGCTGCCCTCAATACGGCGGAAGAGTGTCCGGATAGTGAGGACAACAGTGGCCATGCACCATCTCAACAGGGGGGGGTGGCGGGGGCGTGTGACTCACTGCCCCCTGTGCAGAGAGGCAATGCAGCTCTGGTTCTGGGCACTAAGAGAAGGTATCCCTCTCCTGGCAGTTCATCTAGCCAGAGAGAAGTACACAGCAGGGGATGCTCTGAGCAGGCAGAGCATGATCTTCCACGGGTGAGAGTTAGCTCAGGAAGTCCTTCTGGAGATCATCGCCCTTTGGGGAACCTCTCGTGGATTTGTTCATGACCAGTGTCAACAGGCAGTGCAAGCTGTTCTGCTCCAGGGAATATCCCCAAAGAGGAGGAGCTCTAGGGCAAGCGTTTGTGGTGGAGTGGGAGTATCCACTTCTGTGTGCGTCCGTGATCCTCATTGCTCCAGGTTTGGCCAGGTGAACATGGTACCCAGACCTTCTGGGAATGTCCATCTGCCCTCCAATTTGTCTTCCTAAAAGGGAGGTCGCATTCTTCACCCAATGATCAGGACTCTCAATCTTCACACCTTTCTGAAAGAGTGAGATGGAAGGATTGGGACCCTTCCGGAAGACTTACTGGAAGTCTTGCTTCCGGCTGAAAGACCAGCAAAGAAATCCCTATACTGCTGCCTTTGGAATAGGTTTAGCAGCTGGTGCAGGGAAAAGAAACTTGACCCTTTCACCTGCAAACTTCCCCATGTTTCTTTCTTGCTCCATCTAACTATCTGGGTTGCTAGTGACCACGGTGAAGGGCTACTTAGCGGCACTGTTAATCTTTAATAGATCACCGGATGAGGGTTCGTACTTCAAAGTGCAGGTTATGGTACAATTTCTTAATGGCTTAACAAATTTGTTTCCGCCTATTCCCTTCATCGTGCCAGCCTAGGATTTAAATCTGGTACAAGATGTCTTATAGGAGCTCCATTTGAGCCCCTTGGATTCATGCCCTTTAAGAATGCTCACCATGAAAACTGTCTTTTTAATGGCAATCACATCTGCCTATAGGGTGAGTGAGCTACAGGCCCTTCCTTCCAAACCACCCTTCACATCCTTTTTCAAGGACAAGGTAATTCTAAGAGTTGAGTCATCTTTCCTTCCGAAAGCTGTTTTGGAGTTTCGCCTCTTTACAATGTGTCATGTTACCATCTTTTTATCCGCCTCCTCCGTCAGAGGAGGAGAGGCTACATCGCCTAGACCTTTAAAGGGTGTTATCTTAGGGTAAATTCTTACGCTCACTATTACCCGAGGGCATCTTTGCCCGAGGACACATGGAGGTAACGGGCCATATCACAAACCTTAAAACAACCATGTTTTCAAAGCTTTCCTGAATTGAAAATTATTTGCTATGGCTCTCAGGCCAGCAGGTAGCTCATTCAAGAGTCGACTAGCCCCATACGAAAAAGCCTGTCCACCTAGACGATCCCTACGTATCTTTGGCACTTAGCATCTCCTGACCGCAGTGGTCTGCCAGGGACATACAGAGAAAACTTACCCTGCATGTATTCTGGTCCTTGTTTAAAGAAGGCCCGGTGTACCAAACACCAGGACTTGAATTAAATCCTTTGGGCCACTGGGAGCGCCATAGAGCGATGCAGTCGCTACCGTAGCTGCTAAATTTTGCAACAGTAGAAGGTGCACCAACCCAAGAGGCTGCGCCAGATAGTGCATTCCAATAGTCCGTCCGGCTGGCCATCAGAGGACACCACCAGGGGTCGCAATGTTTTGTCAAAAAAGACCAGACCCGGCGAAGAACCATGAGAAAATGGCCAGTTTTGCAGACCGCATTGACGTGCGGTGACCTGGATAAATCTGAAGACGAAGACCCCAAGATTCTTAAATTGCCTTTACCGGAGTAGGACAATCACCCAGAGTAGAATGCCAGAAAGAACCCAGCCATTCAGCTGTGATCAAAGAACCCACCACCAGAACCTCGTCCCCATTCAGCTTCTGCCAATTCACACGCATCCAATTTCCTACTGCCAACACAGTCCCGAAATTTTGTGGACACAATCTCAGGATCCTGATCCAAAAGTGCCATGATCTGAGTGTCGACGGCCTAAGAATAACAGCAAAAAACTGTAGGAATGGATGAGGCGAATCAGCGGCTGAATATAGATATTAAACCTGGGGGACAAGGCAGAGCCCTGAGGAACACCAGAAGCAAGAAACTGAGTGACCGCAACCCGCAAGAAAAGAAAACCAGGCCAGGAGCAGTCCTGAAAGGCCAGCTTCTTGTAGGCGAGCTAGTAGGATGGCGTGGTCCACGGTGTCGAATGCCGCTGACTGATCTAATAGCGGGGCTCCCACACTGCCCTGATCAGCTAACATGGGCAAATCGACTACTTTATTTATTTGAATTTGTAAAGTGGCAAACTGCCCTCGGGCATCACGGCGCTGTTAAGAAGGCTTACTTAGTTACATAAGAGCATTAGAAGGCATACATGCATACATACACGCATATTGCTTCATACAATTCCATTAAGTGCTTATCAGTGGTTGCATAGGTTGGTGGGCATGTATATGATGCCAGCCACATCGTATACGGCGGAAGCTACATAAAGTTGCGAGGTCTGCATCGGTAGGCAAGAGCATGGTGCCAGCCTCATGTTGCATGGCAGCAGCTACAAACAGTTGCATAGTCAAAATTAAATACATATGCAGGTGCAAACTAAAAGTAGCAAGGCGGCAATATATATCTTGGATCACATGCTGTGCATAGGCCAACATCTAGTGGAAGCTGCGGAGTATTAGTTTGTTTTTCGAAACTCGAAAATGGGCATCGACACATGGCGTGCCAGTAATACTATCCCTAGTGACGTCCACTGTACCCAAGATCCCTCATGCGTCTAGGATACTCAGATTGTTTTTTTCCGCCATACTGGTCGGAAGCATTTTGCGGAGCCCCCTGGCCTTAGCCATACTTTTGCTAGAATATCGATTAGTTTACATCCTTTGCCCATCCCAACGTCGAACTTCGACACTCGACGCCGGCTGGAGAAGAATTCGACCGTCGGCTGCTGCACGATGGATTTGGGCCTTGGAAGGCCTCTGGCCTCGGCCCTGCAAGTAGGGAGAGTGGGGGGGTGAACATACTCTACACTCTTGGTATATAGGTACACCTTATACATTTCCTGCACTTACCAGCCCGCTGCCTCAAGGTGCGTATGGAGGGTACCCCTTTTCAATTCTGCCCCAAGTGCAATCGCAAGTACCATTGGGATCGACAGGCACGCCACGTGCAATCTCTGCTTACCGAGGGACCACCCCGAGGTGAACTGCAGAGCGTGTAGTAGGTTTAAACCTAAGACACTTAAGGACCGTTCGAAGCGTTGGGCCCACCACGCCAGGCAGGCGGCCATGGCAGTGGAGGGCGCCTTCAGCGATGGCAGCGACGCCGTGCTTTCGGACGTCGAGGGCATTACGGCGTCGAAAGACAGTCGAGCGCAGGTCCCCGACCTCGGAAGGTCGTCCAACAGGGCGGCTATGGGGAAGACCCCTGGCGACACAAGCGCTTCACACACCACTCACACAAAACACACAAAGTCCAACCGAGACTCGACGTCGAGTTCTCGGAAAGAGGCACATAGAGAACGGTCCGAATCGGTGTCCTCTGGGCGTTCTCGATCGAGATCGCCGCATGACTCCAGGCAATCAGCCTAGGGAGCGAGGCACTCTTGGCAAGAGTGCCTCGCTCCCTAGGCTAACGGAAGTTCGATCGTCGGAGGACGAAGACGACTTCCACACCCAGGCCGCTCTCCAGGAGTCTGAGTCCGCAGACCAGATCAGCGCGGCCCCACGTTCGAATGACAGGGACTCTACCCCCGTTCCTCGCCGCCAGGCGTCGAAAACCTCAAAAACCACAAAGGGACAGGGAAAACACTCTTCCATTCACGGGGAGGGGGCAAAACAGCAGAAGAAGCAGCCTCTGCACTCTTCCACACCTGTGAAAAACTCCACTCCTCCTAAACAGACAGACAAGGCCAAGTCTGCTGCTATTTCTAAAACCAGCAAATCTACTCAGGACAAGTCTCCTAAACTTTGAGTCATTCCCAGTTCCAAAGAATGGTTGAGTGATGACCTAGATAGGGTCATGTCAAGAATGTCTTCTTTGGCAGACTTTTATGATAAAAATCCAGACCATTTCCTTTCATATAATCCACAAGGGGCTACACACTCGGGCTCTAATGATCCTATCTCCCCCCCCCCCCCCCCTGAGTAAGAAGCCCCGGTTTGAGACACCTAGGAGGTCTTCGGACCCTTTCGATGTACAACCATACTCACAGACATAGTTGCAGCACCAAGGAGAGACCTCCTTTGGTGAGGACCAAGAATTTGGCATGGTAGAAGAACAAACCGGGACGGGCTACTATGGGGATGATGAGGACCAAGAAGAGGAAGACCCTGAAACCTACAGAGTAGATTCCCCGGTAGAGAAGGAAGCCCCGGTTACCGACTCCCCTGTCGATAACCCACTCCTCCTGAACGAGGTTCTCGCACGAGGAGCAGAACATTTCCATATTGACACCCACGGTGTCCAGGAGGAGAGGGACTTCGCCGAAGAGTTAGTGGGAGAAAGGAGGCCTGTTGCCCAGACCATCCCTATCCTTAAGTCTATTCAGCGAAGAATAGACCCGTCCCTGGTGAACCCGAACCTCACCAGAGCAGTCAATCCCAGAGTTGAAAAACTTTTCAGGGCAGCCCAGTCTGACCCTCTCTATATAAGAGGACATCTGAAGCCAAACTCCCTCGTCACTAACACTCGTAAGAGGGCTGGGGCACCCTTGTCATCGTCCGAAGCTCCACCAGACAAGGAGAGCAAAAAACTATATGGTTTCGGCAGAAAAGTAGCCTCTATATCCACCTATCGGGCAAGGATTGCAAACTCCACCACCCTGTTGGCCAGCTACAACTCCCATCAGTGGGAAGAAGTTGCAGCACTCGTAGCCTCTGCACCAGAACCCTTAAAGGGCCAGTTAGCACGAATTTCAGCAGAGGGTAGAGCCGTGTCTGGTTGCATTTTAAAAGCAACTTTTGACGCCGCGGACAGCGCAGGCAGATTGATAGCAGAAGGTACTGTTATCAAGAGACATACAGTCTGGTTTTAAAGCAGAAACCCAGGCATCATTGTTGGACAAACCGGTGGAAACCAATCTGTTTGGTAAGGCGGTCGAGGACGTGCTGAAGAATGCCAAGGACGAATATGAGACACTCAAGTCCCTTGGGCAGTTAACCAATAAACCCCCTAACCAGAGAGGGAATGGAAATTTTCGTCACCCATGCGGCCAAAATTCCCAAAGAGGATCAAACTATTCCCAGGGGCAGGGTACACAGTGGAACAACGGCCAACAGTCTACCCAGGGTTACGGCAGGGGTAACAGGAGAGGACGTGGTAAAGGCAGAGGCAGCCCCAGTAGACGAGGCGGCACGCCTCCACCAAAGCAGTGACGCTCAGTTCAGAGTCCCTTCTCACGCATCCCCAGTAGGGGGACGCATTTCCAACTTCACCCAGGCTTGGGAAGGGATCACATCAGACAGATGGGTGCTGTCAACAGTATCTGCAGCAGGGTACTGCATAGAACTACTGCAGCGTCCCCGGAACCATCCTCCACGACGGAGTACACTCATTAGAACATCAGAAGATTCTCCTCGAGGAGATCGCCAATCTTCTAGCAAAGGACGCGATAGAACTCGTCCCGGGACACCAGGTAAACAAGGGTATTTATTCAACTTACTTCCTTGTGCCAAAGAAAGATTTGACAATGCACCCAGTATTGGACGTACGGCCTGCCAACAAGTATGTCAAGCCCCAAAAGTTTCGAATGACTACGCTACAAGAGGTAATCCCCCCTTCCTAAAAAAGGGGATTACATGGCAACCTTGGATATGAAAGATGCCTATTTTCATATTTCCATGTTCCCAGCGCACAGAAGGTACTTGCGCTTCAAGGTGGACAGTCGGCACTACCAGTTCAAGGTACTGCCCTTCGGGATAGCTTTGGCACCAAGGGTATTCACCAAGGTGCTAGCGGTGGCTACGCAGGGAGGCAATCCGGTGTACCCTTATCTGGACGACTGGCTCATAACGGGGAAACCCCAGTAATTTGCAGGACAAACATTCAATGGACTATCGACCTCCTCCACGAATTAGGCTTCTCAATAAACGAGAAAAAGTCAAGTCTGGTGCCAAGCACCTCCAAACAGTTCCTAGGAGCAATCCTAGATACTCAAGAGGGGTTGACATTTCCTTCAGAGGAAAGAATTCGGAATATACTACTGCAGATTCTGCAATATCAGTCCGGTCACCAAATAACGGTACGCAAAGCTATGCGTTTGCTGGGCATGGTGGCGTCATGTATTTACCTGGTCCTCCACGCGCGCCTGCGTCCCATGCAGGAATGGTTGGCGAGAACAGTGGTCTCAGGCAAGTGGTCAGTGGGACGATCTAGTGGTCGTTTCGCCAACACTAGTACAAAGCCTTCACTGTTGGACAAGAGAGAATCTTGCGCAGGGGAAACCCTTTTACGATCCCGAAGTACAGGGCGTAGTCACTACCGATGCATGCCTGACGGGGTGGGGAGCTCACCATCTCCACCACACAGCTCAGGGTCTCTGGTTTCCCTCAGTGGCCAAGAACCACATCAACCTGCCAGAGCTTCTGGCAGTATTCAGAGTGCTTCAAGCGTTCAAGCCCTACCTACTAAACCTGTCAGTGCAAATCCAGACGGACAGCACTACGGCCATGTTCTACCTGAACAAGCAAGGAGGGACTAGTTCGCCAAATCTGTCCAAGCTTGCCCAGAAAATCTGGATATGGGCACTCAGACGGAACATCTTCCTGTCATCACAACATGTTCCAGGGGAGCTCAATTCCCTAGCAAATGCTCTGAGCAGAGACTCCCTCCCAGAGGAACACAAATGGGTTCTACACAGAGAGGTCGTAGAAGATATCTTCTCTCAGTGGGGTTTCCCCACTATAGACTTATTCACCACAAGCGAAAACAGACAATGCCCAGGATTTGCATCCAGGTTCCCCCAACCAGACTCCCAGGGGAACGCCCTATGGATGAACTGGTCAGGGATGTTTGCGTACGCTTTTCCACCAACTCCTCATCAGGAAAGTGGTGAACACGATGAACAGAGAATCGATGACGCTCGTCCTAGTTGCTCCCATGTGGGCAAGACAACCGTGGTTCCCACACCTACGCAGGATGGCGGTGTGCGAGCCCATCAAACGTCCGTCCTGGTACAACCTACTGTCCCAGCACCAAGGTCAAACAGTGCATCAGCAACCCAACTCAATGAACCTGGCAGCATGGCTCCTGAGGTCATAGAGTTTGGACATCTCAATTTACCACAGAGGTGTATGGACATCCTAAAAGAATCAGGGAAACCAAACACAAGGCACTGCTACTTTGACAAGTGGAAGAGATTTGTTATCTGGTGCCAGAGTAGACAAATCAACCCAGTTGATTGCACTCCTTCCACTATTGTTACATACATGCTCCACCTGCTAGATGCAGGATTGGTTTTTAACTCACTGAAAGGACACCTGGCAGCCCTGTCGGCATACATCACTTCCCATAACAAGGTCTCGTGGTGGAAAGTACCAGTAGTTCAAGCCTTCATGGAAGGGGTAAAGAGACTTCACCCTCCTATTTCAAACCCACCACCAGGGTGGGACCTTAATGTGGTGCTATCTAAGCTCATGGGCCCCTTTCGAGCCCATGCATAAAAGCAGTCTCAAACACCTGACTTATAAAACGGCCTTCTTAGTAGCTATTACTTCTAGTGAAATTCAGGCTCTGTCAGTGCAGGATCCCTTCTTTAGAGAGTAGAGACCTACAGGGGGGCGTGGAGGGAGGGTACAGACATAACAGGGGGCAGCGGAGGGGTGAGGGAGGGTACAGACATACAGGGGGCAGGAGAGGGGTGGGGGGGGAAGAGTGAGGACATACAGGCGACTGGCGTACCGTGGTGGACAGGGGTAGACGGAGCCTTTGTTGTGGTCCCTGGTGGTCATGGCCGGCTCCTGCTTCCCGGTTGCTGCGATTGGCCTATCTAGGTCAAGGCAACCAATGGGAGGGTGAGTAGGGCCAGACCAGAGAAGGCAGTGTCCAGGAAAAAGATCCGGCCATCTTGAAAGGCAGGAAACTCATGGGGCATTCAGGGCGAATCGATGGAAAGCAAGGAATGTGTTGCAAGCGTTGTGCTGCCCAGAAGTAAATGCACAATTTGTCACAAAAAATGCCGGAATCTGCGCAACAAGTGTGATGAACACCACAATTATGAGGTTTACCCCAACAAGCTGCCAGGACTCGCATGATGCTTGTCGCAGGGCTCCAGTTGTTTGCGTGTTGTGGGTCTTGGTGGTCATGGCTGGCTCCTGCCTCCCGGTTGCTGCGATTGGCCTATCTATGCCAAGGCAACCAATGGGAGGGGTGGTGGGCAGGGGGACTAGGACCAGACCAGAGGAGAAGGCACAGTCCAGGAAAATGATCCGGCCATCTTGAAAGGCAGGAGACACATGGGGCATTCATCGATGGAAACGTGATGGAAAAACCCAAGGAATGGGCTCACAAGGACAACTCAGTGGCCCGGCCCGGCCAGAAAGCTAACAAACGGGTCAAAGAAAGAAGACTCCAAGAACGAAGAAAGCAGTGGGGAAATACAGACTCCAGTAATTTCAAAGGAAAAGGAAGCAGTGAGAGAGGGTGAAAATTAGCCAATACCGTGGCATCTAAGGATGGTTTCTTCAAGAGTGGAATCACTGTAGCTTGTTTTAATTCAGAAGGTAGTACACTGTCCCGGCAAGAGGCATTAACTGCCTCTATAATGCAAGGCACTGTCTGGAAAAATCTCTAAGGATGGCCAAAGGAATTGGGTCAGAAGGTGCGGCTGACTTAAGGCGCGCCCAATTGCTTGAAGGTTGTCAGAGGCCTGAAAGACTGGCAACCTATTCCAGCTACTGCTCACACTCGGTAAGCCTGTAAGCCTTTGAGGGAGGGGGGGGGGATGACCATCATCCATTCATGAACCAAAATGTTGGTGCGAATGTCTACTACTTTGGGATTTCAAAATTCAGATAATGAATCGCACTAAGCCTGAGACGAAGGCACTGAGGGGGAGACGCGAGACGCTGAAGGAAAGGATTGGACCACTGAAAGAAACTCCTTGGATTGACTAAGAGCAGATTACACTTTACAAGTGAAATAGGCTTGTTTAGCCTGCATAACATCATGATGGTAAAATCTTGAAAGGAGGAAAGCGGTTTTCTCAGCTGTCCAGGAAGCGCAGCGCCATTTACGCTCGGCTTGTCTCACCAGCAGGCGAGAGGCCCTCAGCCCCAGTAAACCAAGGCTATGAGGGCCGTCTCCTAGCTTGAACCAGTTTGAGAGGTTCCAAGCGATTTGCAACCTCCACTAGGATGCCCAATATAATGGAAACATCCATATTGTCAACAGTCTTAAACTGGCGAGCCACCGTCTTCGTTACGTTGCCAAGATGCCACAGGAGGAACTTTTAACTTCTCAGAGGGGAACAGGATAGTAAAAGAAATACTATGATCAGTCCAAAGTACCTGTTGCACCTGTACCTCCGCAATACTCGTCCCTCAGGTAAAAATTAGATCGAGAATACCATCTCGATTATATGTAGGAGTGCTCACACATTGGGTGAGTTCAAGATCTAGCATAGCTTCACTGAATTGGAGCACATCCGACATAGGAATGTTAAATCTCAAATTAAAATCACCCAGTACTATCAGATTAACATACTCTACCTGAAGGGCTGCAACCAGATCCAGAAATAGATGTAGAAATTACCCATAGGGACCTGGTAGACAATAAGAAAATGCCAGGAGAGTGAGAAGCCGAAAAGGTGAAACGCACCAACAATGCTTCCATGCCCAACACATGAGTCGGAGGAATCCTAGAAATTGATAGCACAGATTTAAAAATAACTGCAACCACGCCTCCTTAGTTCTCAGAGAACCTATCAAGATGAATAATACTATAGTGGACTGGGAGAGCATGAGAGAGTGAGGGAATCGCCACCTCCGTTAGCCAGGTCTTGGTTACAAAAACCAAATCGGGTTTGGTATCCCATAGGACCTCATATAATGACAGCATTAGAGACCATGGAACGACCATTAATCAGTTGAGCCGCCAAGCTTGCAGTGCTTTGGCTATTAGTAACTTGGCCTGCACTAAATATCGACATACCCCCCGGACCTGTCTGAGTCCCAGACGGGCTTAACTTGGCCGCAACTTCATCGCGCCCGCTGCGCTGCCTTCAATTTACCCTTTTAAAGGTGTCCTTGGTATTACCGGAGCCAGTCTGCGACCATCCCGATGGTGCGTGGGGGGGTGCTAAGCTATCACATTATTAGAATAGCAAGTATTTGTCCAGATGATCAGCTCTTCATTGGTTAAGCTGGTCAAAGATTAGACTTGGCTGTCACAAAACAAACAATCCCTAGATGGATTGTTATGTGCATAACAGAATGTTACTCTTTGGCAGGCGAAGATTTGCCCGAAGGTTTGTGGGCGCATTCCATTAGAGGTTTGGCTGCTTCCTCAGCTCTGGAAAGAGGTGTGCCAGTGTGGGACATTTGCACAGCGGCAACCTGGTCGTCGCTTCATACTTTGAGTACATTTTATTGTGTAGATTCTTTATCGGAAGAGGAAGCCAAATTTTTCAAAGCTGTCCTTTATCATCTAAACAAATGGGTACATTCCTGGCACCCTCCGCCTAAGTCAAACTGCTTTGGGAGTCTATCAAAGATGAGGAATACGTGGGAGGACACAATCCATTCGAAGAACAAGTTACTTACCCGTGGTAACGTTCTTTCGAGTGGATGTTGCTCCCATGTATTCCTCATCGCCCTCCCATCCAACCCCTCACGCTTGGCTAGAATTTCCGTGTCTTACACCTTTCTTTCTCGCAATGTCAAGATTGTCTCCTATGACACAGCATGCAAATTTAAGGAGAAAAAACTAAGAACGGAGCTAACCGTCACCGCGCATACTTCATATACAAGTGTCGCCGTCACGAGGGACGCTACAGAGGCCATCAAGAACAAAGACCCGACGCTGCAGGACGCTTAAACCTATTCCAAAATGTTCAGAAGCAAGCTGCAAGCGGGTTTGAATTTCAAAGATGAGGAATACTTGGGAGGAACATCCAGTTACCACGGGTAAGTAACTTGTTCATCTGTCGGATTAAATATCACTGAACCGCTTGAAATCATAGATGCTCCGAGAGTGCGATTCCTCTTTCCCTAGGCGGATAGAGAGGTTTCCTATTTCGTCGTTCCTATCACGGTCTGCTATAAATCCCTGATGACAGCCAAAATCTCTCCATTATGGAAAGAAGTGAAAGATCTACTGCAGCGATGAGACTTGCAAAAGATCTCATGGCTAGGTTGGATTAATGCAATTAAAACTACATTGCTCCCTAAATTTCTCTACGTATTCCAATCGCTCTTGCTCCGGGTACCAGAGCGAGATCTCCTAGATCTTCAAAAGGAAATTAGGAAGTTCATATGGAGACATAAGTGTGTCCCATAGGGTTAGCCTTGGGTCCAAAGGAATAGGCTTTAATGTCCTGTCTATCCAGAAGTATTTCTGTGCCTCCCAGCTGGCCCCTTGCTTGACTGGGACTCTGAATTGAACACACCGAAATGGATCTTGAAGGAAAAAGCCTGCTCACCCTTCCCACTTTCCCATCTTCTGTTCCTCTCAATAAGGACCAGACACTATGCTCCGGACCTCCTAGTCACCACAGAAACCACCATGTTACACTGGGACAACGCCTGTAGTGAACAGGGATTTAGAGCTGGGCTAGGACCTTTTTCCACATTTTTTTCAGAACCAGGATTTTACACTGGGATTAAATACGGCCTTTAATGACTGGGAAACATTAGGCACGTTGGGGCTGGGAGAACTATACAATCATGGGGGGGTCCCCCTTTCATTTGTAAGTGTAAAGCAAGTGAGCCTACAAGAAATAACTCTTTTTGCTACTCTAAAATTTGCCACTGGATCACAAATTGCACAGTGAAATTAGCAGGATTTTGGGATTGTCTGTTAACTCTTGACCTGGAGGACGTGTACTTCCATGTCCCCATTCATCATAAACATCTGAGGTTCCTGCGTTTTGTCGTCAAGGGTTATTACCTATTTAAGCCCCTTCCCTTCCACTTGAAATCCGCTTATTCACCAAATGCTTGGCCCCGGTAGCAGCGCATCTACGCCACAGTGGAATCCATGACTACCCTTAACTGGACAATTGGCTTATCAGGCCCCGCGCACACACACTGGCCAGCCAGCATACAGCAGAGACCATCCAGCCTCTGTCTTCGCTAGGATTCTCGATCAACTATCTGAAGTCCTGCGTAGTGCCATCTCGGAACACACTGTTCCTGGTCGCATGGCTCAACACAGTATTGGCTGGTAACTCCCTCAGGAGAGAGAGGGGTTTAAGGCCATCCTGGGAAAGGTCCAGTGGCTGTCCTCAGCATCCGTTGCAACAGTCTGGTCCATCAAATCCCTGCTGGGGATGTTTTCCTGCATCCATCTGGTTCCCTTTTGCAGGCTCCAAATGCAACCACTCCAATAATTTCTGGATGCCAGGTGGCAGCAGGTCACTGGCATATGGAAAGGCAAGATCTCCCTCAATCTGGCATTCCATCAAGCTCTCCAATGGTGGGCAGTTGGAGCACAACTCATGCATGGTGTTCCTTGCCAGATCTCTCTGTACCAGGCTACAGTCCCTACTGATGCCTCTCCGTAGGGTTAGGGAACCCACACAGGATATTCTCACGCCAGAGGACTCTGGCTTCTGGAGGACAAGGTCTTTCACATAAACATCCTGGAACATCATCTTGGGAGGATTGCTTGGGGGCAATGTGCTTGCCTTGCAAGCAAGGCACTGCGCAACATAAGTTCGATCCCTGGACCTCTGGGTATTAAGTGAGTTATGACCTATTATAACTGCGTGCAGTCTTCTGGGCCCTTGGGTTGTTCCAGCCTCAGATGCAGGGAAAGGTGGTGCAGATCTTCACAGACAACACTAGGGGGCGCTGAAGCCTGGTCGCCTGAACTGGTGCCTCTCTACCTCAGGCTGAAGCAAACCCTAAATAATTCAACAATTTTCCCAGTCAAACTCTTCTCACCGGCACTTACTTACCTGGTTCATCTCCGGTCCGAGTTTCTGCTCGTTTGCTGCCTGCCTTCCTGTTCTGGGGCTCTGGTCGCCACTCGGGCCTCTTCCTGCCTTTCTTCGGAGCGGGTCTGCCGGGCCTCTGCTGCATCTGCTTGCCCGCATCTGTGCCTTCTCTGCGTTGGCCCCTCTCTGGCTCTGGGATAACTCAGCCGCACCTGTTCCTGCTTCTCCCTGTGTGCGACGGGGAGCTGACGACCTTTACTACGGCTCCTATACGGCTGCTGCTCTCTCATACCGATGTTGGACAGCCCTGTTCTGCCTTTCCTTTAGTGCTGTGGACCACGGACGCCCCTGTCCTGGCTTCTCCTCCAGGTCTCCAGCCTCCGTTTCATGTGCTGCGGATCTGACTGCTTCTGTGCTGGGGGCCGCAGACGCTCTTGCCCTGGCCTCTCGTCTGCTGCCTGGCCCACCACCTCTCCTCTGCTGCTGGTACTGTGGTGAGTCGGCATCCGTGCCTGCAGCCTCTGTCTCTTCTGCTGCAGCGACCCTGTTGGACGTGCCTGGCTCGCCGCCTCTCCTCTGCTGGTGGTCGCCGCCGGCGCCTGGTGGACCCTCTTCAGCCTTGTTGTCCTGGGCCTCTGCCGGCCATTGCTCCGCCCATCGGTGCCTTCTGTGCCGGCGCCACCCAGCTCCGGCCCCTCCTCAGCGGTTGTCCCGGGCCGGTGTCCAGGGTCTCTGCCGGCTTGCTCTGCCCTGCTTTGCAGACACCTCTGAGCCAAGTCTCCAGCCTCTGCTTCTGGTGCTGCGGATTCGGGTTTCGGGG
Source organism: Ambystoma mexicanum (assembly GCF_040938575.1). NCBI lineage: Eukaryota > Metazoa > Chordata > Amphibia > Caudata > Ambystomatidae > Ambystoma > Ambystoma mexicanum. The sequence goes on along the minus strand of NC_090926.1, from coordinate 234,338,990 downwards.
CTGCAGCTCTCAGGCTTCTGCTGCTTCTGTGCTGGGTGCCGCAGACGCTCCTGCCCTGGCCTCTTCTCTGTTGCTTGGGTCACCGCCTCTCCTCTGCTGCTGTACTGCGGTGAGTCGACACCTCCGAGCCCCGGCGCCAGCTCTTCGCGGGCCTTCCTGCGCTCATCCTGGGCGGATGAGCTGAACCTCTGCTGGCCACGGTCCGCACTTCTCCATTGCATCTCCTCTGCTCCAGGCCCTCCGAGGCTGTGGGGGTTTCACTGCCTCTTCTGCTCCTGCCTCATTGCCTAGAGGAACCTGCTGTTGCCTCTGCCTCCTTGGCTGAAGCGGACCTTGTCACCGCCTCTCCTACTCTCGCCTCATAGCCTGGAGGAACCTATTGCTGTCCCTGCCTCTCCTTGTGTCACTGTCAGGTGGGTGTACTAGGCCACCACCTGCCAATCTTGGCTACCCTGCCTAACTTTTCACTAATCAGTGCGCAACCCTCTCACCTGGGTTGAGCCGGGCACCACCACTGGGCATCTATTTAGTGCTCTGCCTGCAATTGCTGTTGCCTCCTGCACTTGCTGCCTCAATCCTGCGGACTACCTGCCACTTTCAGTTCCGCTGCTTCCTGCACTGGTTGCCATAATCCGGGACCTACCGCTTTACTGGCCTCTGCCGCCTCTTGGTCCCTTCATATTTACTGACCATCACCCCTTCACTGGACTCGCTTGTCCCTGGACTGCCTGCTCCCACCATAACCACTGGATTTGCCACCATCTGGATTCCCTTTTCCCTTAGTCTGCCGGCTACCACCATAACCCCTGGATCTGCAAACTGCCTGCTACCCCCCGTGGGCCTTTCTTTACTATTGGCCCCCACCAAAACTTGATCTCTCTCCTCTGAGGGCTAACTGCTACCTCCAGATCCATCTGTTTCTTCAGACCACTGTTACCGCCATAGTCCTACCTGATTACTAACCATCTGCCACCCCCTGAGCCCCTCCGGTCGTTCGTCCCACTGTCCCCTCTGAATTTCTTTCTCTCGAAGGACTGCCTGCCTCCACCTGGACCTTCATCGTGGGCCTTCCTCTCGGCTGGACCCCCCTACCATCTGGACCCCCTTTGTCTTGTATTTCCTGATGCCTTGTGAGCCCTTTCTTCCTACCACCCGCCTTTTCTCCTGGACCCTCCTAACCCACTCAAGCTTCTCTGTCATGCACATTGCCAGTCCTCGCTCTCCTCGCCCCCCCTCACTCCTTTCCCTCTTCCCCCTCTCCTACCCTCCCTCTCCTCCTTTCCCTTCCCCTCATGTCCATTCCCTCTCTCAACCCCCTTCCCCATCCACCCCATTCTTTTCCTTCCCCTTCGTCCCAATCTTATCTACCCTCCTATTCTCCAACCCTCCAGGCTTATCAACATTGCTCTCTGGAATGTTAGATCCATCTGCAAGAAGACTGCAGCGGTCTTGGACATGTTTTTCCGACTTAACCTTCACTTCCTCTGTATAACTGAAACCTGGATCCCACTTAACAACTCTGCTGTTCCTGCCTCTCTCACATCATCCTCCTCCTTCTCTCAAGTCCCTCGTTCCTATGCTTGTGGTGGAGGCATTGGACTCCTTCCACCCTAAATAACTTTCTTCTACCTTCTCTGTACCTCTCCCAACCTTCCCTTCCTTTGAATACCTCTACAAATCCTTCTCTTCCCCACACCCTTTCTCTTTTCTAATTCTATATAGACCTCCTGGCCCCCTTTCCTCCTTTTACGAAGACCTTGACCACCACCTCTCATCTCCCCCTCTCCTTCTCCTCTCACCGTCCTTGGCGATTTCAATCTTCACCTCCCCTCTCCTCCTCATCCTTCCCTTCTCTATCCTTGACTCCTACCTCCTATCTCCTCTCCCTTCTCCTCCTACTCATTCCTCTGGCTCCACTCTTGATCTAATCTTCAACTCTACCTACTCCTCTGTACTCTACCCAACTATCTCTCTCACCATGCGTTACTCCTTTCCCTCAACCCTCTCCTTCGCCCTCCTCCTCATCCTTTTGAAGATATCGCCGTAACTTTAGCCCTTCTCTCTTTCACAATACATGCTCCTCCTTTCTTCCCCCCTCTCCGACTTCTCTTCTCTCTCGGCTAATGAAGCCCTATCCTGTCTTCATCAATCTCTTCCAGTTTCGATCAACTCGATCCACTCTCATCCTTCCGCCCTACTCATAAGCCTTCTCAACCTTGGCTTTCCTCCCACCTCTTGTCCATGCGTCGCCTCCGCCGCCGCCTCGAGCGTCGCTGGCTCAGATTCCCCTCTCTAACCAGACATCCTACTTCTCTTACTACTCTCTATATGACTCCAGCCTCAGCTCTGCTAAACGATCCTACTACTCTAACCTTCTACACTATCATGCCTCTCATCCTCGTATCTTTCAAACCCTCTCGCCTCCTCTCCCCACCTACTCATGACCCCTCAACCTCCTCTCCCTTCTCCAGCATGGGGTCTGGCATGGATTCACATGCTCATGAATATTCCCCGTCGTCAGGCTGGGAATCCTCGGTAAAGAAAAAACCAGTATCAGTTTCGTTTCTGATCTGTCTTTCGTAGTAATAACCAATCACTGGTCTCTGCGTCATACTGACCACAGCCAATGACTGCCCTCTACCTAAGCACCGCCTCTGGCAGCCATCTTCAGATTTTTACCGCACGTTCATGTGTTGGGATCCTCGTGCTATTGCTCTCGAGCGTTAGTGCTATTTTTTCGCGCTTTTTCACAAAAACTTCGATTCTTTCGGTCAAAAGAGCCTCAAGCTCCACCGATCCTACATCCGATCAACGGGGACCCGTGTCGGATTCATCTGTGCCCCTCAAGGGTGAAGATTTCGTCGAGCTACACTTCGGAGGACTCCAGAAGCTTCTCAGGCCCGGTCTCGGAGATGGCCCAGGAGAAGGGAAGCTCGACGCCCGGAAAGCTGTTCAGGGCCTGCCCTGGATGCCAGCTGCAGAACGTCTTCAAGGAGGACGAACACTCTTTCTGCCTTTACTGCCTTCATGGGGACAAGACGCACGTGGAGAAGGACTGTGCGTTTTGCGGCAACATGTCGGAACGGACCATGAAGGACCGCCATCAACGTCTCGCCAGCTGGCTGGAGGGTAAGAGCCCGTCTGGCGAGAAGAAGAAGAAATCTGAGCGGTCTTCTAAGACCTTTGAGGGCGCCCCGGCGACGGGGGCCCAACATAAGGCCAAGCACCGCGAGTCCGCTGGCACCGGGAGCGCCGAACGGTCGGGCTCTACGGGCGCCAGGCAGGGCGCACCCTCCCCGGCACCATCAACCACGAGCCAACGCTCTGGGTCGGGTAAGAGGAAGGCCGAGCACCCGGCGAAGCTCCTGGAGAGACCCCGGTCGAGCTCTAAGGCAGAGGAGGAGCGTGGCAGTGCCCCCTCCCTCAAGGATAAGGCGGTGAGCGCACCTAAGGTGGTGAAGGCCTTGATCCATTCGACCAAGCCCTCTATCGAAACGGTCGCGGCGGCCCTGGCCCAGCCTGTGGAGGCTGCACCAGTGGTGGCGGCCTCGGGGCCCAGAATCTCCCTGCCTCCTCGGAGGGAGTCTTCTTTCGTGCCCATCGATAGGACCCCCGTGAAACCCTCCGTGGGGAAGAAGGGGGGGCAGGGCGTCGTCGTAGATTCGGCCTCAACCTCAGAAGAGGAACTGATCGAGGTCTTAAGCCACGGCCTAGGCGTGGAACAAGACCAGCCCGTCGGAATGGGCCCCGACGCAGGTGACGACGACGACATCGTCGAGGATACCGACGGGGCCCCTGCTCGCCCGTCGGATTCCCCTCTGCCAGCGCCGCAAGACAACTCAGCGGCCATTTTGTTGGCTATACAGTCCTTATGCTCCGAGATAAGGACGAGACTACCGTTACCGACGGAGGAACCTCTCCCGTCGGGGGATCCAGAACCGGGACCTTCTGGTGTTCCCCCTACCAAGAAAAGAAGGATCCATCCACCGCCTCCTTTTCAACCGTCGCGCCCCGTCCAGCCCTCCTCCCCGTCCACCCGAGGGGATGATACGGGGACTGACACGGCAGCGACGGGTACGGACGACGAGGCATACGACGAGGATTTTCCGTCGTCGCCTCCCACCAGGGCTTCTCCGCCCGACGAGATTGGATCGTTCCACTCAATGATCGCCAGGGCATCCGAGCTTTTCCAACTCTGCCCTGAGAAGAAGAAAAAGGAAGGCTTCCTTTACCAACGGCGCGAGACCAAGAGGAAGACGGTCCTCGCAGTGCCTCTGTTGGACGACATTTGGGATGAGGGCCTTTCCCTCCTCAAGAACCCTTCCACGACGCCAGCGAAAAGAGACCGGTACGAGAAAAAGTACCGGGTCCCGGACTCGGCCCCCCTATGCCTCCGGGCGCAGCCTACCTCGGACTCCGTCGTCTCCGCGGCAGCCAGGAAGAAAGCGGGGGGGGGTGCGGCCTCCACGTCGACTTCCCCGCCGGACGGCGAGGGAAAGAAATTGGATGCCATGGGACGCAGAGTCATCTCGTCGGCGGCGACGACGATTAAAGCGGCCAACGCCTTGGCTATCGTGGCCCGCTACGACAGGGAACTCTGGTACAAGATAGCTCCCCTGCTGGATTTTCTGCCGGACGACAAGAGGGCGGAGGCCCTTGAGATCCTGCAGGAAGGTGAGGTGGCCTCGGACCACGCCATCACCGTGGCGACGGACATCGCCGACACTGGGTTCCGCCAGATGGGCAACGGCGTTTGCCTTCGACGTCGCGGATGGCTCAAGGCTACGGACTTTCGGCAGGACGTCCAGACCAGGGTCCTGGACATGCCCTTCGACGGGAACAACCTGATTGGGAAGACAGTGGACGATTCCCTTCAGGCCATCAAGGCGGATACTGAGACGGCCCGGGCCCTTGGAGTACTGCAGCAACGGCGGACGCCCTTTCGGAGCGGCGGAGGCAAGGGCGCCTCCAAAGGTTCCGGCGGCGGTTTCGCTTCCTACCGTCAAGCGGCCCGCTCGTCGTCGCAAGAGGCCTACAGAGGACGAGGCAAGTCTGGCGGACCCCGCCGTCGTCGCCAAGGAGGCCAAGGCGGCAAGGCCGCGTCCAAGCAGGATTGAACCGGCCGTGGGGTCGGGCCCCCACCGAAGCACCCCGGTGGGGGGCCGGCTGGCGGGCTTCGTCAGCGTGTGGGAGTCCATCTCCACCGACCGTTGGGTGCTGGACGCCCTGGCCCGGGGCCACGCGCTCGAGTTTCAAAGAAGGTGCCCGCGCGTCCCCCCCGTGGCCAGGAAAGAACTTCACGTCCCTCAACTTCTCCTGGAGGTAAAGGCGATGCTCAGAAAGGGCGCCATCGAACTCGTCCCAAAGAGGCTTCGGGGCTCCGGAGTCTACTCGCGTTACTTCCTCGTGAAGAAGAAGACGGGAGGATGGCGCCCCATCCTGGACCTGCGACGCCTGAACAAGTTCATCAAGGCGCAGAAGTTCCGGATGGTCACCCTCCAGCACGTCCTGGGTCAGCTGGAGGAAGGAGACTTCCTATCGTCGTTGGATTTGGAGGATGCCTACTTCCACATTCCCATCCTAAAGGGGCACCGAAAATTCCTCAGATTCGTGGTCCAAGGGCGTCATTACCAGTTCAAAGCCCTTCCCTTCGGACTGCGGTCGGCACCCAGGGTTTTCACCAAGTGCCTCGCACCGGTGGCGGCGCAGCTGCGCCGCGAGGGGATTCACGTCTACCCCTACCTGGACGACTGGCTCATCCGCGCCAAGACGAGGGAGCTCGCCGTGGTCCACACGGCAAGGACCGTCCAACTCCTCACGGACCTGGGATTCTCCGTGAACTACGCCAAATCCCACCTGGTGCCCGCGCAAGTCGCACTGTTTCTGGGAGCGAGGCTCGACACAGTGTCCCTTCTGGCCTCCCCGTCGGAGGAGAGGACCAGGACCATCTTGGGCAAGGTGCAACGGATGTTGGTGGCCGACGCGGCCAAGGTGAGGTCCATCAAGTCCCTCCTCGGGATGATGTCTTCCTGCATCTACCTCATTCCCATGTGCAGGCTCCGGATGCGCCCGTTGCAAGAGTTCCTGGATGCGCGCTGGATCCAGACGACGGGCAGCTTCGAGGAAAGGATCAAGCTCGACGAGAGTTTCCGACGAGCGATACGGTGGTGGGGCACCCGCGCGCATCTGACGGCGGGCATGGACTTCCAGACCCCAGCCCACCAGGTGACTGTGACCACGGATGCCTCCCTAGAAGGGTGGGGAGCGCACACCGAAAATCTGCACGCAAGGGGACTCTGGCTCCCGACGGAGAAGTCCCTGCATATCAACGTCCTGGAGCTCCGTGCAGTGTTTTGGGCCCTCAGGTCCTTCCTTCCGTCCCTCAAGGGCAAGGTGGTGAGGATCTTCACCGACAACACCACCACCATGTTTTACATCAGGAAACAGGGCGGAACCAGGTCCCCAGCGCTGTCCAAGGAGGCGCAGGACCTGTGGCATTGGGCCGTTGCCCAAGGGATTCTTCTGGTGCCGTTTCATCTGGCAGGGATAAAAAACACCATCGCCGACTCACTCAGCAGGGAGCTGCGCTCGTGCCACGAGTGGGAACTACGGCAGGATCTGGTGGATCGCCTCTTCCGACGGTGGGGCACACCCCAGATCGACCTGTTCGCGACGGCGACGAACACCAAGTGCCGGAGGTTCGCCAGCAGGTTTCCCCAGACGAGGAGCATGGGCGATGCTTTCTCGTTCCCCTGGGAGGGCCTGTTCCTCTACGCGTTCCCTCCCTTGCCTCTGCTAATCCGGCTCGTCAACCAGCTCAAGAGGTCACGGTGCAGGATGATCCTCGTCGCACCTGCGTGGCCGAGGCAGATATGGTTCCCGGACCTTCTGGACTTGTCGGCGTCCCCGCCAATCAAGCTGCCGGCGGACGCGGATCTACTCTCCAGGGAAGGAGGCGCCATCCTCCACCACGACCCGAAGTCGCTGAACTTGCAGGCCTGGCTCCTGCAGCGCTAGAGTTTGGAGGATACGACATACCGGCCGATTGCAGAGAGGTTCTTGCAAAGGCCAGGGCGTCCTCGACTCTTAAATGCTACGGACACAAATGGAAGAGGTTCTCTGTCTGGTGCCACGCACAGAAGATTAACCCTCTACGGATTACGGCTCCCCAAGTGCTGCCGTACCTGCTGACGCTGGCCAAAGCTGGTCTGGCACACGCGTCCATCAAGATTCATCTTGCTGCGATCTCCCGATACACCAGAACCACGGGCCGGACGTCCTTGTGGTCTCATCGTCTGGTGAAAGAGTTCATGAAGGGACTGTTCAGATCGTTCCCGCCGGTGAAGGCTCTGGCCCCGGCGTGGGAGCTCAACGTGGTGCTGACCAAACTCATGGGACCTCCGTTCGAGCCTCTGCACTCGGCCCCGTTGAAGTTTCTATCGTGGAAAACAGCTTTTCTCGTGGCCATCACCTCCGCACGACGAGTGGGAGAGATCCAGGCCCTTTCCTGCAAGGCCCCGTACTTGACTTTCCACGACACGAGGGTAGTGCTCAGGACGCACCCCTCCTTCATGCCCAAGGTACCGTCGGACTTTCATCTCAACGAACCCTTGGTGTTACCTGTGTTCTTCCCGTCGCCTTCGTCGCCGGCTGAGAGGACTTTGCACTCGCTGGATGTAGCTAGAGCGCTGAAGTTCTACGTGGACCGCACGAAAGGTTTTCGGAAGACGTCACAACTCTTTGTGAACTTTGGACCTGTCAATCAGGGGAAGGCTCTCTCGAAGGCTTCCATCTCCAGATGGCTCTCCGGCTGTATCATGTACTGTCACCGGTTGGCAAACCGACCGCTGCCTGGCCGTCCGAGAGCCCATTCCACCAGAGCGATCGCAGCTACCACGGCGTTCCTATCTGGTGTGCCCCTGCTGGACATATGCAGGGCTGCTACGTGGAGGTCGACGCACACCTTCACGAAATTCTACTGCGTCGACCGGGATTCCAGGGAGGAGTCCAGGGTCGGCCAAGCAGTGCTGCGCAACCTGTTCGCCTGAGGTGAGCCTGGTGAGGAGGTAAGATGCTTAATGTTGAGTTGATGTGATGCTTAATGTTGAGCCTTTGCCACCTCCCGTGGTTGTGCATGTGTGTACTGCTATGTATTCTTTATTCATGAGCATGTGAATCCATGCCAGACCCCATGCTGGAGAAGGAACAAGTTACTTACCTGTAACTGTTGTTCTCCAGCATGGGTCTGGCATGGATTCACATGCGAACCCTCCCGCCTACCCCTCTGCGGCTCTTCACTTGGTCATACTGCCACTTCACGTGCTTCCAAATCTGAAGATGGCTGCCAGAGGCGGTGCTTAGGTAGAGGGCAGTCATTGGCTGTGGTCAGTATGACGCAGAGACCAGTGATTGGTTATTACTACGAAAGACAGATCAGAAACGAAACTGATACTGGTTTTTTCTTTACCGAGGATTCCCAGCCTGACGACGGGGAATATTCATGAGCATGTGAATCCATGCCAGACCCATGCTGGAGAACAACAGTTACAGGTAAGTAACTTGTTCCTTATCCCCTTCTGACTTCTCCTCCAAGATTCTCTCTTCGCCAAAACATCACTTCCTCCTCTTTCTGGTATGATTCCCCCCCCTTTTACCCCAGCCCCCCCTACCTGCATGACTGACCTCTCTCCTGTCACTCCGTCTGAAGTTTCTCTTCTCCTGTCAAAATCTCATCCCACTGCTGCCCCTTCTGATCCACTCCCTACCCTCCTTAGTCCTATGATCTACCCTCTCCTCATTCCTAACCTCCAATATCTGTCTCTTCTGCTACTTTCCCCTCCGCCTATAAGCATCCCTATTCTGAAGAAACCTTCCTCTAATCCTCATCTTGTATTCAACTTCCATCCAATCTCTCTTCTTCCATTCCTCTCTAAATTACTTGAACGCATAGCCAGCTCTCTGCATTTGTTACTAACTTTTCTCTCCCCCCCCCCCCCCTCCCCTTTTCAATCTGGCTTTCGCCCTAAACACTCCTCTGAGACTGCCCTCACTCAGTTTCTCAACTCCCTCCTCGCTGCTCGCTACTCTAAGCGACGCTCTGTCCTTATCCTCCTTGATATCTCTGCAGCCTTTGACACTGTTGATCAGCCCTTACAGCTCAACACGATTTAGGTTTCAAAGGCTCCATCCTCAACTGGCTTCTTACCTCTTCTACCGCTCTTTTACCGTCTCCTGGGGTAGCCGTACCTCTTCTATGCTTCCTTTGGACTATGGTGTACCCCAAGGCTCTGTCTTTTGGCCCTTTTACTTTTCTCTCTTTACACCTCCCTTCTCACCCCGATCATCTCTTCCTTCTGTATTTCTCACCACTTCTACGCTGATGACACCCAGCTTTTCCTCTTATTTTCTTCCTTCACTCCTGACAGCCATCTTAAACTCTTCTTGTCTTACTGCCATCAAAAACTGGATGTCATCCCACTTTCTCTCTCTCAATAGAGACAAGACTGAAGTCTTATTCTTTCCCTCAACACTATTCCTCCTCCTCCTACCCCTCCTATTCACTTTCCTCCCGCTAATCCTCCTCTCTGCCCATGCTCGTAATCTAGGCATTTACTTTGACTCCTCCCTCTCCTTCACCCACCATATTTCTCTCACTTCTGGCGCATGTCGCTACCACCTTTTCAATATTCGCAAAGTATGCTCCACTCTCCCCTTCCACGCCACTAAACTTTTAATCTCCTCCATTTTTCTTCTCTTGTCTTTTCTACTGTTCTTCTCTTCCAACTCCCTGCTTCTCACCTTGCCCCCCTCAAATCCCTCTAACACTCTGCCATTCGTACCCTCTGTCTTCTCTGCTCACGACTCCATCTCCTCCTCGCTCTCACATCTTGGCTGGCTTTCCTTTCATTACCAACTCAAATTCCACTTCCTCTGTTTTTGTCTTTCTATCTCATGATCTTGCTCCCCCATATCTCTCCTCATCTCACTCTACACTCCCTCCGATCTGTAGATCTCTTCCTTCTTTGTACGCCGTCCCCATGTGCCGCCTCCTCGTTTTTGCTCCTTGCGCCCCTCCACTGGAACTCCCTTCCTCTCTATCCGTTCCATCCCCACCTATTCCTTCTTTGGTGTCTCTTTAAAATCTCTTCTTCTCGACTCCCTTCCCCGATACTCTGATCCTCCTCCACCGTACCCTCTTCCCCCCCCCCCTTTTTTTATCCTCCTCATCTTCTCTCCCCCTGCCTCGTTTCCTCTTAAGTGCCCTCTCCTCCTCTATCGCCTTCAGTTTATCTCATTTCCTGTTCCCCACTCCCTTCCCCTCTCCACCCCTTCTTCCCTCATTTATCTTCACTGGCAAATTGTTCTAGTTGCTGTATTACTGGTTTGACTCATATTTTGTAATTGCTTCTACTGCTATTGTATTCTTTTTATAATGTAAAGCGCTTTGGCGTAAACCGCTATATGAACATAAACACCACCACCATGTTTTTACATTGAACAGGGCCGGCGCGCTCTCCCTGGAAGCCCAGTCTCACTGGTGCATTCTTCAATGCATGTTTCTTGTCCCGTTTCACCTGGCAGGTGTCAAGAACACGATTGTGGACTCTCCCAGCAGGGAGTTAAGGTCCTGCCACGGATGGGAGCTTCAGCATGTCTCGCCTCTTCAATGAGTGGGGTCTGGAGGATGCCTTCTCGTTCCCCTGGGAGGAGCTCTTCCTTTGCGCCCTTCTGCCAAATCCCCTTCTGCTATGTGTGATCAACGCACTCGTACAATGCCACTTCAGGATGATCCTCATCGTGCTGGTGTGGCCAAGATCTGGTACTCCGGACCTTGTCTGCCTGTTGTTGGTATTCGGCCATCTGCCTCAACTTCCTGAGTGATCCTCACGGCCTGGCTCCTGTAGCCTTAGAATTTGCAAACTATTAGCTGCCTTTGGGGCCCCCCTTTAAGTTAACTTGCTACAGCCACAAATGAAAGCGCTTCACAGCGTGGGGCCAGGAGCAGAAAAGTACACTGCTGCGTTTCACTGCTACGCAGCTCTTTCCGTACCTGCTCTCGCTGGCCAAGGGTTATCTTTCCCATGCATCTATCAAGGTCCACCTGGCCGCCATATCCAAGTACACACTGGCTCCAGGCAAACTCCCTGTGGTCGCACGAGCGTGTTAAGGAGTTCCTTAGAGGTGGTCTCAGGACCTTCCCGTTGGTGAGGGCTCCTGCCCCAGGTTGGGAACTAAATGTGTTCCTGCCTAAAGTCATGGGGCCTCCGTTTGAACCAATGCATCGTGCCCCTTTAAAGTCTGTTGTGGAAGAGAGGCTTCCAGGTGGGTCAGGGAGATACATGCCCGCTCCTGTAAGCAGCTGTATTTGTCCTTCCACACCACTAAAGTGGTTCTGCGATCTTATCCTACCTTAATGATGAAGGTTCCGTCTAACTTTTATCTCAACAAGCCTTTAGTTCTACCAGTTTTCTTCGCAAACCTGTCTTTGCCTGCTGAACAGGCATTGCATTCGCTGGATGTTGCTCTTGCCTTGAAGTTCTATGTAGCACGCATCAAAAGACCTTCGGAAGACGTCTCTGCTTTTTGTCAATTTTGGACCTGTGGGACATGGGAAGGCCCTGTCTAAGGCTTTCATCTCCAGGTGGCTCTCTGGCTGTATCCTGCATTGCCATTGTCTGGCCAACAGATAGCTTCCAGCAGGCCAAGAGCCCACTACACCAGAGCCATCGCAGTGACTGTTTCTCTGGTGTTCTTCTGATTGACATCTTCAGGGCTGCTACGTGGAGGTCGACCCACACCGTCACGAAATTCTACTGTCGACAGGGATTCCAGAGTCCCGGGTCGGCCAAGCAGTGCTACGCAACCTGTTAGTTTCAGGTGAGTCTATTCAGGGTAAGTGCATAACTTCTGTGAGCCTTGCCACCTCCCGTGGTTGTGTTTATGCACTGCTGTTTAATGTAGTTCATGAGCATGTGAATCCATGTAAGACCCCATGCTGGAGATGGTACAGGTTTCTTACCCGTTACTTTTGTTCTGTTGCATGAGTCTTGCATGCATTCACATGCAAACCCTTCCTCCTTCCAATCTCTGGCTTCTTCTTGTTTCATACTAACACATTATATGCGCTACCAAATCTGAAGATGGCCAGCAGGGGTGGAGCTTAAGAGGACGAGCGTTATTGGCTTGGGCAGTATGACCGAAAGGACACCGATAGGCTACAGAGGAGACAAGCTGTTTAAATTTTAAAGCTAAACTGCATTCTTTTTACTGTGAATTCCCAGCCTGACTGGCATTATGAATGAACATGTGAATCCATGCTGGAGAACAATAGTTCCAGATAAGTAACTTCTACCCATCCGCACATGGGCTAGTGCATCCGGACCAGCGGCACGAGGAATTTAGCAGATCGATTATAGCTGTGATTTTCCTCAACATCCGGAGAGAATTTCTCTACCGGAAAGTGTGATTTGTCCAAGGCCATCATTTACCCGAGATGCACAAGGCGAGAAAAACTGGATCTGTATATGTTTCCATTTTATGTGATATTGGATTTATTTCCAGCTTAGTACTTGTAGCCCTATGTTTTCTAAGTGCAGAATGTTTTATTGTCATGGCTACGAAGAACTAAAGAGTTTTCCACTGTGCAGTAGCAGTGGAAAGTCCATAATATCTTAGCCAGTTTTTTTATATTTGGTCCTCAGGTTTTAAATCTTCCCACACATTCTGCGGTGTTGCCCTATAGATCTTACACACCTTTTGAATGTTAGTTTAGTGTTTTCTTTCTTGCAGCAATTGCTTCGTCATAAACATTGTTGCTTAGTCGGATTAGCAAGAACCCAATGGCTAGATTTCCATAGTAATGTGCTTTTGCAGAGATGTTACCTTATCTCCGCTCTGGGTCTAAAAATAGCATAGCCAAGATGGTTTCCTTATTCAGTAAATACTGGTTCAACAATTCAATGTTTCTAGAGTTCCAAATAATATTGGTAGTATAGGTTTATTCAGATAAAATCCATAAACCAGTACAGAGCAATACAAATGTACACAATCCTACCTGGTAAAATGCAATCTTCAAAAACACAATAAAACACTAATTGGTTGAAATCTAATAACATTCAGTAAAAACACTTTCTCCAGCATTGGATCTTTCATGGATTCACATGCTGTGAATATTCCCTGTCGTCAGGCTAAAAACCCTGGTTACTCTGACTTAGTAATTTTCCTATGGAAATAATTGACACCTTGTGTCCCTTCGACATTGTGCGTGCTTTTGGTACCCACCAATGGGACGTTGAGTGTATAGCTCTGCCCGAGCAGCTTCCCCTCAGATTTCAGCCGTCTTCCGAGCTGTTGGGATTCCTTGCGTTTCTCTCCACAGAAAGAAAAAAATTTTAAACTTATTTTTTTCTTCAAATTTCATCTTCTGGTACAACAGACGTCAAAATACATCAGTTTCCAGTTCCAACCATGGAAACTTCAGGACCTAAGATGTCTTTATTTTGGTCATGCGAAACCTGCGGTCTAAAGGTTTACGAGGCGGACATGCATACGCAGTGTCTTTACTGCTTATCCCCGAACCATTCGGCTGACGGCTGTGACATCTGCCAGTGATTTTCTCAAGACCTGTAAGGACAGGAACCAACTCCTTATCTGCTGGCTCAATGAGGCAGCCTATCTGGTGTCTGAGGTTGGCTCATCACGGAGAGGGAGAGCAACCACTCCCTCTGATGGGAGGTCACCGTCAAGACCGGTCCAGATCTGAGGAGCCGGTGGCAAAGAAGCAAGAGACGGGTGAGGCAAAATCGTCCTCTGGGCATGATAAAGCCAAACACTCATTACCTGTTAAGAAACCTCTACCCAGTGGTGGTCCAGACACACTTCCAAGGGTCCGTTGTCGAGGTCACCGTCGGACAAACGTATGGATAAGGGCTTGCACCCATCCTCAAAATCCACTGACCGATCCAGGAAATCTCCTCGTTGTTGGAAAAAGTCTACCTCGACTAGTGGCAAAAAACACTACTCTTCATCTCAATCTCAGATTCTCCTCCGGCCATGAGTCATCAAGACACCATAAACTGGCAATTTGTCATCGAAGCAGATGACAACACCATCAACTACGGCATCGACCACAACCTCTTCGTCACTGCTCCAGCTTGTCTCCATTCGACCACTTCGACTACAACCTCGTCGACTACTTCAACCACCCCGTCTACTTCCAAGAAAGTAGTCTGCTGAAAAGCCCACGCATCAGAATTGCCAACCGAAGGCATTGTCCCCTAAGGGTATTTTACAAACCCCAACTGGGACCACGTTGCAGCACAACCAGGCTCCCCTGGAGAGGTCTCCCATTGAGTACCCAGTTATCATGCCAGAAGACCTTCTGCAGCATGAGATTACGTCAGATGTTGAGCCTCCGTCATATGAATGTCAAGGTGCATTTGAATCTGACCCTGAAGAAGGAACTTCTGATCCTCCTATCCAGGCACCAGTTGGAGTGGAAAATGCATCTCTAAGGTCTCAAACACCTACTCTGCCATCAAAAGCTGCAGAAATGGGCGGTATGCAGACACAATACCCCCTTATAAATCCTCAATCCCTGCTTTCCATGCAGGTCCTTACTACACTGCAGTTTCTATTGGGTCAGCTTGATGCCAGACTTCCACTTGCTCAAGCAATTCAACCTTATGGAGAACCTCACGCTACCCCCTCAACAAAGGGATCCAACCTATCCCTAGAGACAATGGCATACGCCCTAGGATGTAAACACCTCCTAGACCTCCACCTCCACATACATTCATTCCATGGAGGAGAGAACCAGAGGAAGGGTAATTGGTCGACACAGATCAGGACACTGATCAGAGGGATAAAAGTTTCACCGCCTCCTTGTCCCCAAGCAGAGCCGACACATGGGACACCGATCCAGACCAAGATTCACCGGGTAGCCTGGTGTCACGACCCCCATCCAGAAGACCCCCTGGCAAGCCCATGGGCCAGGAAGGGTCTCCACTAAAACCAGGCATCCTTGGCCCAGGCCTTCTTGGGGCCAGTCCTGACTCCTTTGGTGCCAGGCTCATACTTGATAAAGGACTTGTTTTGGGAACTACTTTATTTCAGTGTCAATCAACATGGAGCCATCCACATAGCTTGGCTCCTTGGAACCAAGCTATGCGGCGGTATAGTATTTTTGGGTGTGGTACCATAGGAACTATTTTACCTGGACTACTTTCTTTAAGCTATTTAAACCACGCCCGACTGGGATAACACGCTTCGCATTACTTTGCAATTCTGCAACGTGACGCTCACCGTGTTCAGCTGCACCCGTGAACCTTGGAAGAACAGCATCTGTAAAGGAGAAAAAGGACATAGTTGGCAGCAGCAGCTTACCTGTAATTTCATCCTTAGCTCTCCACGGCTCTTGAGATCAGCAACCGGAACCAGCGCTCCTCCCGAACCGACGGATCTGCAAAAAAGGAAGAAACCAGGCATTAGACATTTTTACAATTTATTGAACGGTGCCGAAAGCTTACCTCGCAAGCCGCTCCTCGACCAGCATGGCCTCAGGAATTTCATGCACCGGGTGATCACTGCGACCTGTGGGAAGACAAGACAACAGGTTAGCAAGAGGCAAGGCATCATAGCGCTGCGCTTAGCGCCTACTCACTGCATCAAGGCGCTCTAAAAACGCCATTACTTACCGGCGAGAACCAATTCAGTCTATGCCACATATTGGACTTGCACGCATCTAAGGAAGAGAAAAGACATGAGTTAAACCGAAAAGGCATGCAAGGACTATAATATAGCACAGCAATAAGACCTACCTGAAAGACTCAAAGCGGGTCAGCATCAGTGAAGTAACTCCCCACCAAGCAAAACGCGCTCCTGCCAAGAAGGCAGGACGGAGAACACATCTGCATTAAAAACAAGGTGAGAGGTCCAGTGGGGCCGCGGGTATACGGGGTGGTGGGGGACTGTTTAAACCAGTTGCCCAGTCTTGAACATTGCCCACCTGTATTCCAGGCAGAACCCTCCCGCTGGTCACACCTGGGAACCGCAGAGAAGGATACCTGAGTCCCAACTGCTGGGTGGCGTCCTCGTGGAACCAGGTGATCGTAACAGCTGGTTAGGATTCCTTTTAACATGGAGTTATTCAAAAGTCGTTATCAGGCTTTCTCCCATCGCTTCTGCTAGTTTTTCATACTCCATGAAGGTGGGCCGAAAAAGTGTTAACCTTGTCATGTTTCAATAGCGCCCATAGAAGGGACAGAGTTGGTTTTTTTTTTTAACTATCTGGAAAATCTTTACTGGGGGACCATAAGAGGTCTTACTTTCCTAGGGTGCATGTGGATATCTTCTACTTGGGTCCAGTAGGTTTGCATCTCATCCCTCATGTGTTCCAGCATTACCCTAAGCTGGGCCGCCTTATGATACTGCCAGAAATCTGGAAGGCCAAAAACCCCAAGGGATCTCAGGAGAGTCAGGGTTGCATACTTGACCCTCGGTTTCTTACCGTCCCAAATAAAACGTTGGACCAAGGAACAGAGGGATCTAAAATGTTTCCAGTATAGTAATCGGAAGGGAGGTGGAGAGAGAAGCCGGGGAAGGATATTCATTTTATAGCTACCATGCACCCAAACCATGAGGGTCAAGGGAGACCATCGTTGGAGATCCATTTTTATCCTGGCGAGAGCAGGGGGAACGTTTAGGTCAGAGGGTTCCCACGTCACTCGGGAGGAGGATTCCCAGGTATGGGGTGGATTCACGTTCAATTCTGATACCCCTTAATGTTTCACCCCCCTTCGATGTCACCATCGCCCTTTCTCATTGGCATTACACATGATTTCGATCGATTTATTTTTAACCCGGAGAAGAAACCGAAGGAATGTATCGGGTCCAGGAGCCTCGGGAGCGAGGCCTTTTAAATTGGTTGGATAGGCTAAAGTGAAAGCTTAAAATCGAGAGCCCCATATCAAACCCCTGTGATCCCCTGGTGCTTTCTAATCGCTATGGCTAGAGGCTCCATTGCAAGGGCATACAGGAGGTGGGAAATGGGGCATTCCTGGTGTGTTCCTCTAGAGTGTTTCAAGGCGCGATGAGGCAGGGAGGGGGAACAGAGGGAAGACTGACAGCGATCTTACTAGGCCAGGTGGCATTGAGATTGTGCAAGTGAAGGGGGGGGGGAAGGGAGGAGGGAGCAGTGCAGTTCATGGGATCGACAGTAAAAAATAGAATGAATAAAGCAATGAGCAAAAAGTGCAGCCAAGCTGGTGGCAAGTGCAGTGGCAAGTGCAAGGGTAAGTGCAGAAATCAGGTGTCACGTGCAGGTAGGAGATTGTAGGGATACAGAAAAAGTCCCCAAGTGCAGCGGTTGCCAGGGAGGTAGTGCAGGTGTGCAACTGGCAGGGGAGGGGACCTGGGCTTGAGATCAGTGTGTGCCCAGGTGACCAGTACAGTTTTAATTTCAGCAGGGGAGAGGAGGAGAGCAAGTGAAAGCAAAGAGAGGTTTTGAGGTGCTTCCAGAACCGACGAGACTTTCATAGATCAGACTTGTCTAGAAACCTCATCTGCGGAGAACAGGGGAAAGGCAGAGAAGGAAGGAGGAGAGGTGGCGGAAAAAGGGCAAGAGGAAGAGCAGGGAGTAGAGGGCAGGGGGAGAGGAAGAGAGGACAAGATGTCCTGAGTTTTAGAGATGAAACGAGAAGCCAGGATCGTGCAGAGGGCCTGGGAGGGTACAGGAGAGGTAGAGACTGCAGCATGATTGGCCAACTCCTTGCAGATTTTAGAGTTTGGCCGAGTTGTTAGATGCCGCAGAGACTCAGACATTTATTTGGGCTCTCTTCTTGGTGCGGACCGAGAGCCGTTATTGCCTTTTGAGCAGCTGGCAGGCCAATTTGTCAGAGGATGTACTGGAAGCACGCCACTTCCTCTCAGCCAACCTGCACTTGCTTTTAAGGGTGGCGAGGTCTGAGTCGTGCCAGGAGTTGCACTTGGCTTTGGGCTTCCTGCGGATCCTCATGACTGGGGCAAGAGCGTTCGAGATAGCAGAGTGGAGCATGGAGAGGACTGTCGGGGTGTGAGTCAGCCAAAGGGGGAAAGGGAGGGTGAGAAAGTGGCGGCGAAAGCCTCAACTGCAACATGCTTCATGGGTCGGATAACTGAGAAGGTAGGTGGAAGTGCTGGAGTTGGCTTGGCCCGAGGGGTGGAGAGAGTATGAAGATACAAGTGCTTGGCACCAGCGGTAGTTATACTTGACATCACCCTCCTATGTAGCTCCTTCCTGCTTTAACTGCAGTGCACTCAGGAGCACTCCGCATTTGCTACACGCTCCTGGCGTGGTTGTATATGAAAGTGCTGTTGGTTGTGTTCACGACTGAAAAAAGACCACAAGTTCATGGTTCTGACGGAAGTCCTGCGTAACTGTAGTGCACTCAATTACTAGTTGGTAACACATATGCTTGTGCATGAGTGCTCAACAAAAACGGTTGACTGTAATAGAAACAGGCATGTGAAGCAGAACATTAAAATAAATGTCTATGCATTAGATCGATTTTGGATTTGGCAATCCTACAACAAATCCATAGGTTGTAATAAAAATGGTGAAATTTAAAATTAAAATGCCTGGTCCTGTTCCAAATACCTTGTTTGATTACCTTGGAAATAAGATCCCAAACTGGGTAAAGATTCACCACTCATTGGTTTTTGAGTTTAAGACCATGAAAAACATTATAGCTATTAATATTCCACATTGGATGGCCCGCTGCACCACAAAGTGCTGCTGTGAAACATGACCCTAAACCAGTGGGATTTAAGCTCCATGCAATAAGGGTTAAAACAGCTTGTGAGGTGTTTATCAAATACCTTTCTTTCTGTGAGACTTCCTTTTTCTAACTTAACATGTTCCGTAGACATTGATTCAAATAGTAATCGCTGGTATTGCAAGCAGTCAAGATCTCTCCACTGAGCATGCTTGCTTTAGCTGCAAACTTTGACAGTGTGCTAAAATAGCTTACTCCGGCTACTGTTCTGCCTCCTGTTAAAATGGTGTCTCGCTGCCTAGCTTCAGACATTTGTATCAGTGCAGTGGTGAAACACATTTTTCAAGCGGGTAACTTAAAAGGAAGAGGTTTCTGTGGAGCGATGGGACCCTTTTTGTTGCTTTTACCTATTTTGTGGGTGTTTTTTGCATTTGGTTAACGTCTGTCACTGCTCCTTTGGAAATAACATGTTGCAAATACTCACAACTTGGTTTCATGCGCGTCAAAATATGTAAAACACAAGTGTTCTGTGCAGATCAATAAATGATATGCTTCCTTATAAAGGTAAACTAACATTTAAAAATAATAAACATGACAAAGCAAAGGAAGACCGTGTTTCTAAAGATCTAGTCGAGCTCTGTTACAACCAGTTGATTTGGTTTTATTCTGTTAATGTCGGATATTAACAGACGAAGTGTCACTCAGTTAAATTTAATGTTGATATTTCTGCTTTAGTCTCCACTACTTGGCAAAGTAACGATGATGATGCATACCGTACCCCTGCAATTGATCGCTCCATTCTGCCCACGGCACCCCGTGCAGCTCGTGAACCTGATGTGGACAGAAGCAGACTTCCTAAATCTCCTCCCTTCACGGCCTTCCTTGGAAATCTGCCCTATGATGTGTGTGAAGAATCGATAACTAAGTTTTTCCATGGACTGAATGTGAGTATATGAGCTGGTTCATCTCTTCTGAAGATTGCCATTTGGGTGGCATCATTGTTGGATTGTATATGTACCCATGTGAGGTGTAGTTTTACCCAAACTACCCTACATAAAGGCTACAAATGAAGCCGCAAAAGTAGTAACACTGTACCTTCGAGACTTATTTGAGCTCATAGATCATGTGTGAAGATTTTAAATACTTGAGCCTGAGGCCCAGTAAGAATCCTATGTAAAACAAGCAGCCTGAAAGTAAAGCGAGCCTTACCAGTGTTTGATTAGACCTGTCTTAATAGGTTAGTTAGTGCATGCAAGTGCTTCATTGCTTGATGTCCTATTTGGCTTGCAGCGCTGCAAAGTGCTTGTATGCCATTTAACCTGCCCAATAGCAAGGCACTAGCTGCATAGCAGCTCTTTAGAAGGAGACCGCTTTTCTGAAGTGAATGTTCTTTCTGAGCTTGTGTGTGTGTATATATATATCATAGAAGATGGTGGATTAAGGCGCTATGTAGCCTCTGAAATATATTCAAATGCGTATTTGCAAACATGTGGTGCACACCTAAGATTAGTTTTTGTAGGAAGACCCTTTATAAACGATGTGAGCGGATATGTGTAAAAAAGCCATTTCCAAAAAGCCATGTTCATCAGCCCACATAAGATGCAAGCACATTCCACTTAGTGCCAATTGCCCCAGACACAGCGGCACAGATCATGTTTTGGGTAAAGGCAGAGAAACTTTAATATTGTTGATCTTTCAACCTGCTTTTTGTTGACTTTGTTGCGAGTTCTGAACTTTTGTTTAATAAAACAATAAAGGGAAAATGCCACACTGTCTTCAGTAGACACAACAGTGGGCAGCGAAACACAGCTAAACTTATGTAATGGGGGAATTTCACCAAAAGTAGAAAACCTTTAATTAGATCCCTGAAGCTTTCTAGTTTTCGTTTACATTTTGTAGTGTCCTAAAACTCTTAGATGGAAGTCAATTATGAAGATACGCCCAGCATATCAAGAGATGGGCTGGCGCTGGACACAGACCGGTAATAATCCCACACGCACATGTGGAAAGCATATTCAGAGCACCAGGCTCCGTGAACGCATTTGGGTCCCACAAACAGATTGTGTGCTTTGATTAATCTGAACGTTAGGCTCTGATGCTTTGCTGTTTAGAAGTTTATGCAATTGCAAATGGGGATACTTTAAATGCTGTTGCAGGCCAGTTTTTCATTTTTGTTTCTTTCATGCTTTGCAAATGTGATTTATGACATTGTTTTAGCTGCCTAGGAGTAGGCAGATTTGAGAAGGGATGTAGTTAT
The DNA here is from genome assembly GCF_040938575.1 of Ambystoma mexicanum. NCBI lineage: Eukaryota > Metazoa > Chordata > Amphibia > Caudata > Ambystomatidae > Ambystoma > Ambystoma mexicanum. The sequence continues at coordinate 234,317,981 of NC_090926.1, read as the reverse complement.
CCAATGAGGTGTGCCTTCTCATACAAAAATGTCTCATGAAGTATTGATTTATTGACATGCTTTGAATTGCATTGAGCCCTGCACTGTGCTGGTGTTTTAGAAGTTGAAGTTTGAACCACTGTGAATAGAAATAGTAATATAACCAAACAAGTGGGGGTCCATGTTTTGAGATGGTTTGTCCCATTTGCCAAGGACTGTTTGCATAGACTTGCATAATAGCCTGGTAGTTAAGGGGGGGAAACCCATGGCAAGTGGGTGTTTTCATATTTTCTATTGGTGAATTGTGGTTTCTAGCGAGACCAACCAAGGAGATGAGTAAATAAAACCCATTTTATGTACACTTTGACTCAGTGTTCCTGTCCTGAGGGTGCATCAAGGGGGTACTAATTGAGTAAATATATTCGATGCATGTTCTGTTCTCTCACTTTGCCTGTTTGCATTAGGAATACATCATCCAGGAACGTTGTTGGCTGCTTAAGTGAGTATTAAGCTTGGCTAATTTAACTGTTCGTTGAAAATGTTAATGACCTGCATATGTGTGGGAAGGGCACCCTGTGGACCTGGTATATAAAATGGTTTCAGTATGTCGCATTTATTTATCCCTGTGTGCAGATATTGGTGCAGAGTTCTGCTTTCTGTCAAGATCTGTGCCCAGCTAATAGACATAACCACCGTTCACATTTAAAAGGAAATCCTAGCTCCCATTTGAACAGATGTTTTTTGAGAGCAAAACCATTGCCCCCAGTCAGCCCTAGGGAAGCACGGTTGCCCTGCCGACTTGGTGGGTACAGGTAACCTGGCAACAATGGCAAGCCAGCCAGGAGAGAAGATGTAATCTCCCCTTTACAGAGCGCTTTTTTAAACGTGCATAATAAATGGCACGTAATGTAATTCTCGAACTATGAAGTGTGTGTGTGTGTGTGGGGGGGGGGGGGAGGGGGTTGGTAATTTATGGGAAGGCTTTCCGAAAAAAAAAAAAAAAAGACTGAGTGGAACTCCTTCAGAAGGATTCCAAACTAGAGATAAGCAAGCACCGCCATACATGAATTGGTCTCGTGTTTTTTGCTCTATCCATTGGTCTCTATTATAAAGGTCCATTATGAGTTCATCCCAGCAAACCTGTGCTCCTTCCTTAAGTAATGCAACAGAAGGAGACAGACTAAAGCTGATGGGAGCATTCAATGCAAAAGATCATTACATACATTTGATATGCACAGGGCCAACCATTACCAAGTAAATCAAGATTGCATTGCTGTTCAACGGGTGCCCACAGGCAAGGTCGTTGAACAGTGAGACTTTACATGCTTCTGTTCGAACGCCGTCCTTGAAGGTTAATGGCAAATTCAGATGCCTAGTAGATCAATCAAACCAGGGAAGAGTCACCTAAATGCTTGAAAGAGAAACCAGTGTAAGACTATCGCATAGGACATACCTGCGCTGGTTTCCCCAGGTCTTAAAATGTCCTCCGAATACAGCTGGCATGGTGACAACACAGCTACCATAGTCATTGAGAACATACGCTCATAGTCCTGCAATTCACCATTAACAAATCATAAACCCTCTTGCTGTCTATTCCTTTAATCGCCAATTGGACATAAAACATCTCAAACCATAGATCACCACTTGTTGGTTATAATATCACAATCATTTCTATTCTCAGTGGTTAAACTTCAACTCCTAAACACCTGCATAGTGCAGGGCTCAATCCAATGTAATTCGAAGCACTTCAACGCATGTCAATAAACCAATCCTTTTTGAGAACGCACATGAGACTAAATTGATATCTAGATCCCTTCTTAGATTCCTACGCATAGGCAGCTAAGACCATGTCATAAATCACATTTCCACAGCATGAATGAAGAAACGAAAAATGTCTTGCCATGGCATTTAAAGTATGCCTGTTGGGGCTGATTTTCTATACTCTGGCCTGGGGGACAGATGTATAGAAGTCCAATCTATATTGTGACAGGGAAAACTCTGGGAGCTGTAGCGAAACCAGTTCAAGGTAGCAATTGGGAGTCATCTAGGCTAAGTCTTAAGAGGTGGTGAGCTTGTAAAGGGTCCCAAAGAGTACACACAATGGAAGTCACAAATTACACTTGGACAATATGTCGGTGTCTTTGGCTGGTGCAAGGACATTCTTTGGCAGAATGCAGCTAAACACGATGCAGGACTCGACTTGGGTGAGCTGTTTCGGCGGTGATCACCGCAGCACAGCGACTCAAAGGTACTTGCTTGTCGTGGTCGGACTTTCCTCCCATCGCGGGTCCCCTTGATGCTAGGACTACGAAATTACGCTGAGGTAAGCCTTGTAGGACAAGCTGAGGATCCCCCGAGTTCCAGGCCTCCAATCTGAATGGTGACGTCGGCAGCACACTAGCCCAAACTCAAAGCTGGTCTGCCACAGGGCGGTCCCGGGGCTGTTCCGAAGGGTGGTCTTCGCAGGGTACCAAGCAGACGTCCGGAATGGATGTTGCCTCCACGGGTCGCAGCTCCCTCTTAGGACTGCTGAAGATTGATAGCCAGACAGGGATGTTCTAGGCAGCAGCAGAAGTTTGTCGCCAGGCCTCCTTTAGACGGGCCATTGGGCTCTCCATGGGTCACACAGCTAAACAGGAGTCTTGGCTTCTTCAGTGGGTGCTGGGGTCCTCTCCGTATCCCCAGACGTTTTGGTGGAAATCCCTCTGACCTATGTTTTGCTGGGTTTCACTGCCCACAGCTGTCTACTGAAGACCGCAGGACTTTCTTCTTGTTTTATTTTATTAAACAAAAGTTCAGAACTCGCCAAAATGTCAACTAAAAGCTCCATGGTGGTCAAAAGATACAAGATTAAAGTGTCTTCTCCTTTACCAAAACATGATCTGTGCCACTATGTCTGGTGCAATTGTCCTTGGGGGAATATTAGGTTTCTGATGTTTGTCAATCTGCTTAGAATCACATGCTGTGCATAGTCCGACATCCAGTGGTAACCGCAGAGTATTGCATCTGGTCTTTCGAGAATCGAAATGGGACGTCGACATGTGCGTGCCTGTAACACTATCCCTACGTGACGTGTAGTGTACCCAAAATCCCTAACTCATCGAGGTCCCTCATGTTGTTTTTTCTACCCAGATAACTGGTCGCCCTTATGCAGAGTTCGTAAAAAACATTGCTATTGTCCAACAACCTTTGGTTGAATTATTCTATAAAGATATTTAATATCACCCCTTCCGTCCCTTGTCTTGACGGCTGTTCCAGTTTCCACCGAAGACCTGCGAGATTCGACGGAAGGTGATCCTGTCAGTGTTGCAGACCACTTGGCCGGGCCTTCCGCCGGCCTATACAGTAGGGAGAGTGGGGTCGGGGTGGACATTTCTCTTCAAACTGAAAATGCCTTTCCTTTTCTTCCTTCTTTCCCAGTTAGTCTGTCACTCTGTGTAACCTCAGCTATGGAGAGGACTCATTTAGATTCCCATGAAAGGATAAGCAGACGATCTAACCGGTGCTTGCTGCTCTATCATAAAGAGGAAGGGTGTGCGGCTTGTAAGCTCCTCCGCCCCAAGACTTTGAAGGAGCGTAGAGTAAAACGGTCTGGAGGTTGTTGACCTTTTGACGGAACCTTTGCGTTCCGCATAGTCTGTTCCTGGCCCCGATAAGCACGGCGTAAACTCTGCTATGGGGAAGTCGCACCCCGGGGACAAAGACACACATGCATGACACTAAGCACACAACCCCTAGCCGTACTTCGACTACGTTGAAAAAGACTTTGGCGTCAACGGGTGCAGTGGTAGTTCCGGTGATACCTGCCGATCGGCAGCCCTCACCGCAGCCGCATGCGCGCCTAACGACTAGTCAATCCAAGACAAAGGGAGCTACCCCCAAAACATAGTTCTGTCGACACGCATCACAGGAAAGCATACAGCGACGACAAACGACTCAAGGCCGTACCATCACCGAAAGTTACAGCACTGCCGGAAAAGGTGGCCGATAAGGGCAAGGCCCCGATTCCGCCGAAACAGACTCCCTTACAATCGTCAGATGTACCTATGCGCCTCCCGACTGGTGAGGACGTCAAGGTCAGTCTGGCAAGAATTGTGGCCGCCGATTCCCATAAACGGCAGGCTACGGACTCTCCGAAAGACTCAAAGACCTGCCGAGATCTACGGATAGCGTTCAGAAGTTGAGAGAAGGGCACAGGGATACCCCACCTTCATCGGTCCCCCCGGAGGACATCTCTGAGGGAGAGGAAGAACTTTCTTCGACGCTAAGGCACAGAGCTGTACGTTTTTTGACGGAAGAGTGCTAGGGACACTTTTTTTGACCGAAGACTGAGCGACACCTTTCCACCCCTAGATCGTCAGTCTGGACTAGGGAAAAGTTTGAGGACTGCATGGAAAGGCTGGACAAGTTTCACATGCGGAACAACCTACACCAAGAAGGCTAAGGGAGGAAAACCCTGCTAACCCTAGATCTAAATTTCCAAGGATTTTTGACCCCTCTTTAGAAGAGGACATATAAAAGTATGACCTTAGTGGAGAAGTCATTCTACCAGTTAAGGTACAGGAGAATCATTTCTATAACGAGGAAGAACATGAGCCCCTTGAAGATTAACTTATTGAAGGCTGGGGGTAGGGCCCAGATGTGGGTGACCCTCAACCATGGCAGCCCCCAGAGCCACAAGACTCGAACCCAGATATTCTAGCCCTGGACTCTCCACAGAACACCCCTACAAGAAATCCCGCTTCTATTGATGATCAACTAACATTTAATGTAATGCTGCATTGTAAAGACCGGCAGGGGGGTGTTTGTACTTCCGCTCTCTATATGGTAGAGGAGAGGCACAGCAGACCCCAGCCAAGATTCTCTATTACGGTAGCAATGGACGAGCAATCAAGGCCTAGCTTCTCAGGAGGTGATGCGGGCTGGTCCTTAAGTACAGTGTAGTCGCCGAACCACCACAAAGGAATGTCCACACACTATTACTGAAAACAGTCTTTATATAATTAATATTCAAAGGTATGTACACGATCACAATAAGGCACTTTGTACTTGGAAGTCAATAATGATAAATATATACACGTCTAGAGTGGTACCACTAATGTTATCAAATCTCATTAAAGTGCATCAACTGTACGGTTAAAATGTCACACAGATCAATAACGAGTAAACCAGCAATAGAGATAGGAAGGAGCGCAAGATGGTTGAAACAATAGGCAGAGTACTGGCCCCGTTACCTAGACGCAGTTGTGTGGAGATCCCCCCCCCCCACCTGGGCAACCTGTAAATAAAGATATATAGCACAAGCCCAGTCCAAATGTTCACTAGTCTTACCTCTTCCTGTTAAGGTTTTACCCCCCCCCCCCCCCCCCCCCCAATGTACCTGGTGGAGTAGAGTTCTCCGACGATGCACCGACCAATCCTTCTTGAGTGCCTCCCTTTCAGGCGGGAGCCACGGATCGTCGAGTGGTTCGGGGAATCAACGTCCCTTCTTGAGTGTGCCCTCCCTTTAAGGCGGGAGTCACGGGTCGTCGAACGTCCGACGGTGAACAGGGTGAACTATGGCAGGGAAGTGGCAGCTTCGTTCCTAGCGGTGCTCGTCGACCACAGAGTGTTGGCGTCCTGCAAGGAAGAGGCGTGCGGGGCACCTCGGTGACAATAGTTCTGGACCGCAAAGAGATTAAGAACTGTGGCCCAGCAAGGGCGTCGAGTCGTTGGCGTCTCTGCGGTCTTTAGGTGGCGGGAAACCCACCGTGGATGCTCCTCGGCACGTCGACGGTCGGGCCTTCTCCAGCGGGAGACAAGTGGGTGACGATGCAGACGAGAGCGTCCGATGATCAATTGAAGTTCTTAGGCAAACGGGAGCACGGCGGCTCCGGTCAGCGACGGCGGTCGTCGACAGTGGCAGACAACAGTCCGAGTGCTTCTCCTTGGAGTTCCGCAGCAGTCCCCGTATCGGGTCGGCAGCCTGTCGTAGGTCTGTCTACCACTGAGCGTTGGCAAAGATCAGCTGTGCACGATGGTCCCTCGTAGCTCGGGAAGAGGGCGCCTTACCAGGTCCTCTCTGGGTCAGTCCTTGGAGGCACAGCAGCTTTCAGATTGTGAAGGAGAGCAACAGCAATTCTTCTCGTCCAGCAGGGCCTCAAGGTCAAGCGTCCGTTAATCCAGTTACTCATCGTAGTGAAATTCAGCTTCTGAACACGATTCCTAGCAGTGAGAGGTCCCCAGATATACTGTTGATCTCCCATTCATTCCGCTGGGTCACACTCAAGCATCCAATCACGACTACGGGCATTCATTCATGCAGGCAGGCAGCCAATCGGGCACACAATGTATTCAGGCCATTCACTTCTCTCCAGACACAACAAGTTATGTGTATTGGGACAAGTACCGAGCCATTCAACACTCCAAGCTGCATTCATACCGGTTTCGGGCAGGGTTGTCTCAGTCATTGTGTCAACCACCAGATACTAGACACCCACAACACAGAATGCATATTCGTCACATATTCTATTCACCCAGGTCCCACCCACAGGAGGTACCCACAACATACATCACCGGGAAGGCTCCAGCTAGTCTGACTGGGCCTTTACAACAACACCATATATGGCACTTCCATCCAACAGCCAGTCAGGGGAAGGGACAGAGTCAGGGCTTCCCAGGACTTTGGGAAAACAAGGTAATGGGTAAAAGAAAGCAAGAGGCCACCGGGGCCATCTTGTTTTCCATCAGGAATCAACTGATCCCAATGGCAGGGCCGGGGTATCCCAAAATGGAGGATACTCCGCGCACCTGTCAAGTTCAGCATGGACCTGCCACCAACCCATACCCTGTTCTGTGGGCCACCCACAGGTGCCCACAAACGTACACTAGGAGCACAGGGTTGTACCCCCACCCATGGGTGCCATAAGGGTATCCCACGGGTCCGTTCACCAAACCAAAAGAGGGCTGCACCGTCAGGAGTCCCACATGAACTCCTGCGCGGAAAACACGACAGAACACACGATAAAAAGCAGTAAAGGACAAGGATACGGAGGCCCTGTCCCTCCGATGCATTTCCAGCATCACATGCATAAAGCAGCTGATTACTTTAAAATTGCCACTCAAGAGGCAGCACCTGAAACCAAGTTCATTGAGGATATATTCAAAGAGAAGCCGCAAACCAGCCAAGCAATCCCTCTACTCAATTGATTAAAAACACCTTGCTCCATCTTTGTCTACACCGGCTCTTACGAGAGGTGTAAACCCAAGAATTGAAAAACCCGTCCGCCCTTCTCCATTTGACCCTCTATATATTAGAGGTCATTCCACCCCAGATTCTTTGCTAGTCACTACCACAAGGAAGAGAGCAGGGGTTCCTTGATCAACAGGTGAAGCTCCCACTGACAAAGAAGGGAAAATACTTTATTCCCTGGGTAAGAGGGTTACCACAGCGGCAGCATACTCCATGCGTATGGCTAAAAACACCACTCTATTGCCCAGTTACGCAGATGTGCAATGCGCTTTAGTACCAGAGGGCCTACAAGAGGCTCCAGAACCTCTACGGACCCGCCTGCTTACCACAGTCTCTGAAGGTAGGCAAGTTAACCAAGGTATTTTAAAAAACACTTTGGATTCTGCCGAGACAGCCAGCCGAGCCCTCGCTCAGGGCATTCTCCTCAAGACATGCGTGGCTTCGGAAATTCAGCGTTTAAACCTGAAACGCAAGCGTCTCTTATAAACAAACCTGTGGAGGAATCCAACTTGTTTGGAAAGCAGTCAATGAGGCCTTAGAGACTGCGAAAAAAGAACATGAAACCCTTAAGAGTTTGGACCAAATTACTCAGAACTTCCACAAGGCGAGGATTTGGAAACGGAAGGTTTTTTCGTGGCCAACGCTCCACTCAACACCCTTCAGGAAACAACTGGAACTCTCCACAGGGAACCAATTTTTACAATACCCTGTACCCCCAAAGGTGACATCGGCATGGTAAGGGAAGAGACAGGAACCTGACCCCCAGAGGTTGTCCTGCCTCAGGCTCCAATTGACTCGAAGATTTGGGTCCCCTCCCATGCCTCTCCGGTCGGGGGCCGGCTGATATCTTTCCTGAAAGCATGGGAGGGAATAACCACGGACCAGTGGGTGCTAAAAACCATAGCCCACGGGTACTGTGTAGAGTTCAACCAATCCCTAAAATACAGACCTCCACGTCAACTAAGACTAACTCCAGAACATCTTTGCATACTTCAAGAAGTTGAGATACTGGAACAAAAAGGAGCCATAGAGTTTGTACCTCTATCACAAGTAAAGGAGGGTATTTATTCAGTGTACTTCCTTGTACTCAAAAAGGATATAACCATGCGTCCTGTTCTAGATCTGCACACAGCGAACAAGTTTGTAAAACCACAAAAACTTTGCATGGTCACCCTGCAGGAAGTAATTCCTCTGCTCACACAGGGGGATTACATGGCAACTCGAAATATGAAAGTGTGCATCTTTCATATCCAGATGTTGCCAGCGCACAGAAAGTACCTCAGGTTTATGATAGAAAACAAACATCAGTTCAAGGTGCTACCCTTCAGCATAGCATCTGCACCAAGGGTATTTACGAAGGTACTAGCATTAGCACACCTGCGCAGGCATTCCATTCCAGTTTATCCTTACCTCAAAGACTGGCTCATAACAGGGGACTCCTACGAAACTTGTCTGTCAAATACCCAAAAGACGATAGATCTCTTATTTTGCCTGGGCTTCTCAACGAGAACAAATCCAGCTTAGGCCCCAGTCAAGTCAAACCATTCCTAGGGGCTCTAATTCAAACAAAGGATGGTCTCGCCTTCACCTCCAACGAGAGGGTTCAAAACATGTTTCAAATCCCTCACTATGTAGCCAGTCGAGATGTAACAGTACGCAAGGCTATGCCTCTGCTAGGAATGATGGCATCATGTATCTACTTAGTGCCTCATGTGCGCCTTGCGCATGCGCCCAATGCAAGAGTGGCTAAGCAACCAGTGGTGTCAGGCCAAAGGACAGTGGGACGATTTAGTAGTGTTCTCGCCGGCCCTAGTTCTCTTGCTGCTGTGGGGGTAGAGGGAAAACCTCTTGAAAAGGGAAATCCTTCATCATTCCTGCAGTGTGGATGCCGCCCTTACAGGGTGGGGAGCCCACCTGCTCCAGCAGACGGCAAGCGGAGTTTGGTCGCCAGACATAGCGTCCAACCACATAAACCTGCTGGAACCAGTGAACCAGTGTTCAAAGCACTGAAAGCGTTCGAAACACAACTACAGGGAAATACTATCCTAATCCTCAGACAGCACCACGGCCATGTACTATCTGAACAAACAGGCAGGCACTCATTCTCCAGGGCTGTTCAAACTGTCTCAGAACGTTTGGAAGCAGGCTCTCAAACGCAACATGTTCCTGTTATCACAACATGTTCCAGGGGAACGCCAACTTCTGCCAGACATACTCAGCAGAGGCTTTCCGTTGCCCAGGGAGTACGAATGGCGATTACACGGAGACCTCGTCGCCAATGTTTTCGCACAATGGGCTTTTCCAGAGATCGATCTGTTCGCGACCCTGGAAAACGCCCAATGCCAAGATTACGCCTCTAAGTACCCCCAGAACCGATCCAAGGGGAACGGACTCTGGATAACATGGTCAGGGAAATTTGTCTATGCTATACCCCCCCAACTCCCCTTCTCAACAAGATCGTGCACAAGATGCACCAGGAACCGGTCACAATGATATTGGTGGCCCTCAGGTGGGCCCGCCAACATTGGTTCGCTCATCTGATGGAGATGTCCCCATCTCCTCCAGTCAAACTGCCTTGCCCCTCCTCCAGTCAAACTGCCTTGCCCGTACAACATGTCGCAAGACAAAGGGGAGATGCTTCACCCTTGCCCGCAGACACTGAACTTGGCGGCCTGGCTCCTGAGGTCATAGAATTCAGTCACCTGCAGCTCCCCAAAAATGTATGGACCTCCTCAGGGAGGCAAGGAAACCTAACACTAGATATTACTATTCTAGTAAATGGAAACAGTTTGTCATCTGGTGTAACTCAAAGAGCATCAACCCAATAGACTGCTCCCCCACTCACATCGTCCTATACCTAACTCAATAAAACCTAATATTCACTTCAGGCCTAGTTTTCAACTCAATAAAAGTGCACCCAGAAGGTGTCATGATGGAAGATACCTGCGATTAGGGCTTTCATGGAAGGAGTAAAAAGAATACATCCTCCCATTTCTAACCCGGCTCCAAGATGGGACCCAAATGTGGTGGTAACTAGGCTGATGGGCGCTCCTTTCGAGCCCATGCACAAAGCAAGTCTTCAAAACCTCACCCTCAAGACTGCTTTTTTAACAGCAATTACCTCCATTAGGAGGGTAGGTGAACTGCAGGCACTCTATTCTAGATCCCTTTAACAGTTCACAAAGACAAGGTGGTTTTGCGCACTCACCCTAGATTGGTGCCTAAATTAATTTTCACGTGAAACTTAGACCAGTCAATAAGCTACCAACGTTCTTTCAAAATCCCTCAAGCCTGGGGGGGGGGGGGGAAAGAACCCTGCACACACTGGATGTACGGAGAGCTGTCATGTTCTATATGGAAAGAACTCTTCCACTAAGGAAGGATAATCAGTTTTTCGTGTCTATGGCCACAGGAAAAGGAGATGCTGTCTCCAAATCCACTTTATCGAGATGGGTTGTCAATTGCATTACACTCTGCTACGATCTTGCTAAGAGAACTGTCCTTCAAGCCTAGAGCACAGTCCACTCGAGGCACTGGGGCGTCCATTGCGTTCATTGCAAATGTTCTCCTGGAGTCAATTTGCAGCAACATCCTGAAGTTCTGTACACACCTTTACCAAACACTTTTGCTTAGACACTCATTCTAGGTCTGATTCTCAGGTGGGACAGGCAGTACTAAGACATTTTTTCATTACTGTTCCTTCTCACAACCCACCTCCAACTCCGGGTACTGCTCGCTAGTCTATGCATAGCATGTGATTCTAAGCAGATTGACGAACATCAGAAGACATGCATTACTTACCGTAAAAGCATTTCTGATGGTTGTATCTTCTTAGATTCAATGCGCCCACCCTTCCTCCCTGCTCGGATGGAAGGTACATAGACGTCTTACTACTTTCTCTCTTTTCTGTACTCACGATAGTCCTAAGGCTCCCCCTTGGTAGAAAAAATACAATCTGAGGGACTTCGACGCGTGAGGGATCTTGGGTACACTATATGTTGCGTAGGGATAGTGTTATAGGCACACCCATGCCGACGTCTCCTTCCGATTCTCGAAAGACCAGATGCAATACGCCGCGGTTACCACTGGATGTCGGACTATGCACAGCATGTGAATCAAAGCAAATACAACAATCCGAAATGCTTTTACGGTAAGTAATGCATGTCTTATTTGCATTTACATAGCGCTTTACACCAAAGCTCTGCGCTTGGTAATTGTAATACAAAATGCATGTTAATGACCAAATATAAGGGAAATGATGAAAGATGGTTCTTGAGGCGCCAGGGAAACGAGGAGTATGATTGAGAACGAAGAGGGGGAAGCGTGTTCCAGTGAAAAGTAGAGGAACGTAGGAGGGAGAGGGAAAGAATGGAAGAAGCAGGAAAGAGTGCTTCTGTTTTGGAAGAGCTAGGATAAACTAAGTGTGTGGACATATAGTGGATCAGACGTGCTTGCTTGCTTATGCAGGCTGCTGTACATGCCTTTTATGTCTCCTTTATAAAGGGTCTTGCTACACACTAATCTTACATATGCACCACATGTATGCAAATAAGCATCGTCGGAGGCTGTATGGCGCCTTAACGATATTCCATTAGCTATAACAATTGATATATACGCTAGCTCAGAGAATCACTTCAGAAAAGCGTCTCCTTCTATGGAGAACTTTATATTTCTATGCATTTGTGCATCTAGTGCCTTGCTGTTAGGCAGGTTAAATGGCATATACGTGCTTTGAAGCGCTGCAAGCCAAATGACATGAATCACTTGCATTTGCATGCACTAATCGATCAATACGTGGCTAATCAAACACTAGAACAGACTGCTTTACCCTTTCAGGTTGCCTGTTTTCTATCAAATTCATAATGGGTCTCTGCTTCAAGTAGTCAAAATGGTCTGAGCTCACAGAAGGCTCGAAGTTGCAGCTGTCCTTCTTTCACTGCATAATTTCTTGCAAGCCCCATCAGGCAAGTTCATTAAGCTTAAATCCCAGTAGCCCCTGCCACCCAGTCGTCATGAATGTTGGAGTCGCTCTTGGGAGCATGGAGGATGGACCATCTTTGCTCCCCTTTGGGTTGTGTCTTAATCTTCCCTTGGTTTCATTCCACATGCGAATTGATCTCCACCACTTTTCACTGGTATGTTTTCCATTGACATCTTTTTGGCACTATTTAGAATGCCGGATCAGATTATCTTGCATCTGTGTACCACTGAAGCCTTCACTCGGGCCCTGCCTTCAGAACCTATCCCTTTGTCCAAGCCCCAGGTGGATTCCCTCCTTTAAAAGGTCAACCCATTCATGACAAATCTTTACATGTGCACATCAGTCAAGGAGCAAATAGCAACTCTGAGCCTCACTTCTGCTCCCCCACTTCCCCCAACTTCACACAATCTCCCCTCTGCTTTTGAGCGTCCAACCTTCTCTTCTTGTGGCTGGTGGTTCCCTAACCCAAAGCAAAACCTCCACTGCCCCAGTTTGTTCCAGTATCAGTGATGTCTGAGACTGGTTACCCCAATCTGAGCTTCCAGAGGACTACTCCTAGCATACTGATGGGGATGATTACAATGAGACTTCATAGCAGGGTGAGCCTTTGCTTGAAGGATGGAAGTTGGACTATTTCTGGACATTCCTAATCTAGCCCCTAAGCAGGTTAAAGCCAGCATCAGTGACTTCTTTCTGGAAAGCAGGAAAAGCATGGCAATCAGGTTTAAGACTCCTGTAAGGTTGCTGTGAGATGTGGAGGATCCCAAGCACTGGGACACCATAATAGGCTAGATGTCTTGTATGTGTCATTTATATAGCGCCTTTGCCCCATTTGTGTGGCCTCAATGCCCTTTGTGGCCTCAATGCCCTTTGTGGCCTCAATGCCCTTTGTGGTTGGAACGCCCTAAGTGACTGTAGTCCAGGTGCGGGAGATTCAAAGAGTTAATAGATGTGTGTGCATTTTGGCAAGTTAGGACTTGGGTGGGCTGTCTAAGCTCCAATAAGCAGCCCGGAGGTCAGGCACGTGGGTGTGTTCTGTTGGCGGTTTAGGATAGAGTGCTAGTGTCGGAGATTCGATGTGTGCCCAGCTAGACTGACATTTTTCGTAGGTTGTCGCTGTATACTAATGCAATGTGAATGGCTATGCAAGGTGCTAGACCTGGAATTGCATAGCCATAGCTGCATTTGAGTGCATGGATGGGTGGCCGTGCCTGCGCCTTGTGTCCAGAGACCTGGTGCAAGGTATACAAACCTAGATTGAAAGTCTGAGCAGTGGGAGAGGGATGGGGGATGAGGGGTTGCGGGAGGCCTGTGCACATTTTGTCAGTGGCCCGCTGCGCATGCTGCCGGCATCTGTGGAGGTTTGGATGTAGAGGTGTGGTGTTGGGCCAGTGTTTCTGCATGCGTATTGACAGTATAGAGTGAGAGGGTTTCAAGAGTAGCAAAGGAAGAGCCAGGTTTTGAGGGCCTTACTGAATGCCCCTGCACATACTTTGGATTGAGAATGGCAGAGGGTTCCAGATGAGCGCTTGCATGGAGAATGAGGATCCGCCCGGTCTGGTACAGTTGTAATGTGTGACAACTAGGAGGGATGCTGTGCCAGATTGAAGGGTCCCTGGGGGTGATAGCGAGTGACTTTTGTCTTCGAGGAATTCTGGGCTGCTGTTGTGGATGGCATGGGGAGTGATGCACATGGCTTTAAAGGTAGTGTGTCGACCAATGGGGAGCCAATGGAGGACTTGGTGTAGGGCTGTATTTTCTGTGAGGGAGGCGAATTGGTGGACCGCAGCGTTTTGACTAAGCAGTTTCCTTCGCTGAAACGCCTGTGCGCCTAGGTAAAGGCAGTTTGCATAGTATAAGTGGGTGAGGGGGATGGAGAAACGCTGAGGATAGAGGTATGGGAAGATGCACCTGAGGATGCATAGATGGAAGGAAACGGGTTCTTCATTCAGAGTTGTGTTGGCAGAGGGATAAGTCTGTGTCCAGTGTACATCTTAGGTTTTTCACCTAAGTGGAGGAGGCCGGGGGTGGTGGGTCGGGAGGGGGCGGGGGGGGATCTTAAGTGCATTGGATAGGGACTGAGGCCCGGGAATGTGTTGGGGAAGGAGCACGGTTTTCCAGCAGACTAGGATTTGTTTTCCCAGGATTGAGGATGAGGTGGTTGGTTGCCATCCAGTAGTCCATATCTGAGGCGCATGATGGCGATCTGGATGGTTTGAGCCTGGTGATTTTGTGATTTTAACGATGATCTGGGTGTCTTCGTAGTTGTAGCAGGTGAGATTGTGGGAGCGGATGTGCAGGGAGTGGGTTCAGATAAATGTTGAAGAGGAAGGGAGATAGCGATGCTCCTTGTGGGGACCCCTTTTGGTACTGGTCGTGAAATAGAGGTGAAAGGTTGGAGGCGCATGATTTGTGAGCGATTGAAGATGAGAGGATATCCAAGTAAGGGCAGGGTCTTTGAATCCTAAAGAATGTAGCCTGTCTAGGAGAATGGTGTGTTTGATGGTATCGAAGGCGGCAGAGAGGTCAAGGAGAATCGGTACTGTGCAACCTTCTGCGCCCGCGGTTATTTTTAGGTCGTCCCAAACAGATACTATAGAGAACACCTACGGAGAAAGCAGTGCCTTGCTCCTTAACCCTTAGTGCTGCCAAAACCACATCCGGGTAAGCCAAAGTAAGATTGGGGGATGATCAGAATCTGAACTTTGGGAGGGTTCTGAGGGTAATCTACTTGGTGAACAAGATTGTAGACGCTTGTCTATTCAAACTCTCACAAGTTAACTTAAAGTAGTAAGGCCAACTTAAGGAGATCCGGGACTCGTGTGCAAGTACAGTTAAGAACACTTGGAAGACAGCCAAGTATCGATGCAGCGTACAGTATAAAAGTAATATTTATTGGGCTTTAAAAACACATGCAGGTATAATCTAATTTTCTGATGTTTGTTAATCTGCTTAGAATCACATGCTGTGCATAGGTCTGACATCCAGTGGTCACTGCGGAGTATTTCATTTTGTTTTTCGTAGTCGAAAAGGGGACGTCGACAAGGCATGTCTGTAACACTATCCCTATAGTGACTTGCGGTGTACCCACAATCCCTCACGTGTCGAGGTCCCTCAGATTGTTTTTTTCCGCCCAGCTTTTGGTCGCCTTTACGCGGAGCTCCTCGAGAGACATTGCAAAACTTATTTCCTGGACCTTGGTCCTGACTTATCACATTAACACATAGATCCCTCCCCTCGACGTAGCTGCGAAGCTGTTTCTCCGCCGAACAAGATCTTCGACGGAGGAGACAAGACGGAGGAGATCCTTCGGCGCTGCCGAACACGTGCCCTGGCCTCGCCGGCCAACATACAGTAGGGAGAGTGGGGGTGGAACTATCTTGTTTCTCTTCGAGAATGCCTTTCTTTTTCCCTTCCCTTTCCTTCGGGGTTGTTATCACATATAATTATTGCCTCAGCTATGGAGAGGACACCCTTTAGGTTTTGCCCGCGCTGCAAGGGCAAGTACACCTGGAAGGACAAGCATAAACGCTGTAATCGTTGCTTGCCCCTCGATCATAAAGAAGACGGCTGCGCGGCTTGTCAGCTTTTAAAACCCAAAACTCTAAAATAACGTAGAGTCCAGAGGTGGGCGGCCTATGCCATGTCGAAGTCCGATTCCTCACCCGCCGCCGAAAGTGGCGAGGAAGGTGATAACACAACCTCCGTTGCGGAAATCTTAAACCTCTCGAGGGAGCGCTCATGCTCCCCGACAGGCTCGGCTCACGCCCTGCTTATGGGGATGAACACCCCGGCGACAAGGACGCACAAAAGACTCACTCCCATAAGAACACAACCCACGGCTCGTCTTCGTCGAAGAATCCATCAGCGCCGAAGGAGACGCAGGGCACCCCGGCGTCTACCTCAGACCGTAAGGGTCTAAAGCCCCACTCGCAAACGCAGCTGCGACCAGCGACTGGGTTTTCCACAAATAAAGGTGCTACCCCCAAAACCATCAGACGTAATGCTCCATGTAAGAGCGCCCGTCGCAGTACAGCACGCAACGCCCGTAACGTCGAGACCAGAAACCTCCTCAGACAATTTACTTGTCGAGAGCCTAACTGGGTTTTTGTTTCCGCCGATACCCATAAGCGGACGACGAAAGACACGTCGAATACCGCGCAAAGGGCTAAAGACACGCCGAAGGGGAGCCAGGAATTACCCCCTTCATCTAGAGGGATTCCTAGCCTACCGGAAGGCTTTTCAGAAAGCGACGGAAACCTTTCTTCGTTGAAGGAGAGGTCAAAGCGTTTCCAGGCAGAAAACACCAATCCCCCCCAGCCCCCCCGCGACTACTCAGGGGTACCCCATGAAACTCTGGAGAGACTGAATTTCTGCATGGAGAAGATGGAAAGGTTTATGGAAACCCAAAACCCACCAACACCAAAAGACGGAGAGAAGGACCCCAGGGTCAAATTTTCTAGGTTGTTCAATCCTTCCCATGACGAATTAAATGTGTATGACCTCACTGAAGAGGAACAACATTTTCAGGAAGAGGATGAGTTTTTGGGTGTAGAGGAAGAACGAAACCCAGAGGAGGAGGGGTTTCAAGAAGATCCAGATACAGGTGCAGGGGGCTTCGGAGAAGAACTAGAAGTAGTTACCTCACACCCCTGGCAGTCCCCATCAGCGTACTCTGACCCTGATGCCCTAACCCTATCTCCTCCCAAAGACTCGCCTATTAGGAACACATCTCCTATAGATGACCAGCCTACGTTTAATGCACTGTTGCGCAAAGCAGCAGCGCATTTCGAATTAGACACAGGGGAGACCTCTCCGGACATTGACTTTGTGGAAAAAGTAATTAAGGAGAAGCCCCCTGTCAGTCAAACCATTCCACTCCTTGCCTCAGTGAAAAGAAGAATCGCCCCTTCTCTATCCACTCCTGCGTTGGTCAGAGGGGTCAACCCTTGAATAGAAAAACTCTTCAGCCCATCTCCTGACCCTTTATACGTCAGGGGCCACTCCGTACCAGACTCCCTTGTAGTAACAAATACAAGGAAGAGGGCAGGGGTGCCACTGTCAGCCAGTGAGGCACCTCCAGACAAGGAGGGGAAAAAGCTGAATGCCCTGGGGAAAAGAATCACAGCTTCCGCCGCTTTCTCAGCAAGGATCGCTAATAACTCTTTACTAGCAAGCTAGGCAGACGCACAGTGGAGCAAGCTACGTAGCGATGCTGAAGAGGCACCAGAACCCCTGCGTACACGCCTTCTGGCCACAATCACGGAAGGGACACTAGTGAACCAAAGCATTGTTAAAAACACTTTAGATGCTGCAGAGACTGCTGGCCGTTCCCTAGTCCAAGGGCTACTCCTCAAACACCATGTCTGGCTGCGCAATTTGGGGTTTAAACCTGAAACTCGGGCTTCCCTGATCAACAAACCTATAGAGGATACCAATCTCTTTGGTAAGGCAGTTGATGAGGCTCTAGAAAATGCTAAAAAGGAGTTTGACACAATCAAGACCCTTGACCAGATTTCTAGGCCACCTAACAGACACGGCTATGGCAATAAGCGCCTTTTTCGTGGCCAACGCCAGCAGCAGAATCAACAACAACAATACTCTGCCAACAACTGGTCCTCTAACCAGGGTAATAGTGGCCAGTACAATCGGAGAGGCCAACGCCGTGGCAAGGGGAGAGGTCGGGCCTCTACCCCTAGAGGCTCCTAGGCCAATAACAGCAAATGACCCGAAGATTCGGGTCCCCTCCCATGCATCGCCCGTCGGGGGCCGGTTAACATCGTTTCTTCCAGCATGGGAGGGAAGAACATCAGACCGTTGGGTACTATCAACCATAGCCCGCAGCTACCGTATAGAATTCAACAGTTCCCCAACGTACAGACCCCCACGGGGACGACGCATGACACCAGAACACCTCGCCATCCTTCTACAGGAAGTGGAACAGCTACTGGAAAAAGGAGCTATAGAGGTCGTGACTCTATCTCAGGTAATGGAAGGTATTTATTCAGTGTACTTCCTTGTACCCAAAAAGGACCTAACCATGCGCCCTGTATTAGATCTGCGCACAGCGAACAAATTTGTCAAGCCCCAAAAGTTTCGTAACCTTACAGGAAGTAATCCCCTTGCTATCACAAGGGGATTACATGACAACACTAGACATGAAAGATGCATACTTTCATATTTTAATGTTGCTGGCGCACAGAAAATACCTCAGGTTCATGATAGAGGACAAACACTACCAGTTCAGAGTGCTACCCTTCGGGATAGCAACAGCACCAAGGGTATTCACGAAAGTACTGGCAGTGGCAGCGGCCCATCTGCGCAGGTTATCCATCCCAGTATACCCTTACCTCGACGATTGGCTCATAAGAGGGGATTCTTACGAAACGTGCTTCTCCAATAACCAAAAGACTGTAGACCTTTTGTTCCAACTGGGCTTCTCCATCAACGAGAAGAAGTCCAGCTTAGACCCCAGCCAGATCAAACAATTCCTAGGGGCTCTAATTCGAACAAGGGACGGCCTCGTCTTCCCCTCCAACGAGAGGGTCCAAAACATGCTGTTTCAGATCCCCCAATATGTGGCTGGTCGAGAGGTGACGGTACGCAAAGCAATGCGATTGCTAGGAATGATGGCGTCATGCATTTATTTGGTACCTCACGCGCGCCTACGCATGCACCCAATGCCAGAGTGGCTCAACAACCAGTGGTGTCAGGCCAGCGGACAATGGGACGATCTAGTGGTGGTCTCGCAGGCCTTGGTTCTCTCGCTACAGTGGTGGACAAAGGAAAACCTGTTAATAGGGAAACCTTTTGCCACACCCGCAGTGGAAGCCACTCTAACCACAGACTCATCCCTCACAGGATTGGGGGGGCTCACCTATCCCATCAGACTGCTCACGGAGTGTGGCCTCCGAGCGTAGCATCCAAGCACATAAATCTACTGGAGTTACTGGCGGTGTTCAAGGCACTGAAAGCCTTCCAGGAACACCTACAAGGAAAGACGGTGATGGTCCTCACGGACAGCACCACAGCCATGTACTACCTCAACAAGCAAGGGGGAAACCCACTCTCCAGGACTGTCCAAGCTGTCCCAGAACATCTGGAAGTGGGCTCTCAGACGCATGTTCCTACTATCACAACATGTACCAGGGGAACTCAATCTGCTAGCAGACGAACTCGGCAGAGATTTCCCCCTGCCCGCAGTGTACGAATGGCGGTTACACGAAGACATCGTCTTCATCGTCTTCACACAGTGGGGTTTCCCAGAAATAGACCTGTTCGCAACTCTGGAGAACTCACCATGCCAAAATTACGCCTCCAGGTACCCTCAGAACCAGTCCAAGGGGAACGGTCTATCGATTCCATGGTCAGGGAAATTTGTTTACGCTCCCCCCCCCCCCGACCCCCTCCTCCCCGAGTCACCTTCTCAAGAAGATTGTGCACAAGATGCACCGGGAACAAGCCACCATGATACTAGTGGGCCCGGCAACCATGGTTCGCTCATCTGATGGAGATGTCTCTGTCTCCACCAGTCAAACTACCATGCCCGTACAACATGCTGTCACAGGACAAGGGCAGGACACTGCATCCATGCCCTCAAACCTTGAACTTAGCAGCCTGGCTCCTGAGATCATAGAATTTGGACATTTACAACTTCCACAAAGGTGCATGGACATCCTCAGGGAAGCTAGAAAACCCAACACTCGTCACTGTTATTCTAGCAAGTGGAAGAGATTTGTCATCTGGTGTAGAGGAAGAAGCATCAACCCCGTTGACTGCTCTCCCACACAAATTGTTCTGTACCTGACCCATTTGCTGGACTCGGGTCTAGTATTCAATTCTATTAAAGTCCACCTAGCTGCACTTTCTGCATACACCACTTCCCAACTTAAAGTGTCATGGTGGAAAGTCCCAGTTATCAAAGCCTTCATGGAGGGAGTAAAGAGAATACACCCTCCAATAGCAAACCCAGCTCCCGGCTGGGACCTAAATGTGGTACTCACCAGGCTCATGGGTTCACCCTTTGAACCCATGCACAAGGCAACTCTTAAAGACCTCACTCTTAAGACTGCTTTTCTAATAGCTATCACCTCCATTAGGAGAGTAAGTGAACTACAGGCTCTTTCTGTTGTAGACCCCTTTGTAACGGTTCACAGAGATAAGGTGGTTCTACGCACACACCCAAGGTTTTCACCATAATTCATGTCGAAATTCCATGTCAAGCAGTCAATGGAACTGCCAACGTTCTTTCAAAATCCCTCAACTCTAGGAGAAAAGAGCTTGCATACACTTGATGTACGCAGAGCTGTCATGTTTTATATGGAAAGAACTAGACCACTGAAAAAGACTAATCCGTTCTTTGGGTGGCAGCAGGAAGAGAAAGAGAATGCATCACTCTGTTATACTCTTGCTAAGAGAGAACTACCCTTCAAGCCAAGAGCACTCTACTCGCGGCACTGGGGCATCCATAGCTTTCATTGCAAATGTTCCACTTGAGTCCATCTGCAAAGCGAAAACCTGGAGTTCTGTACACACCTTTACAAAACATTACTGTCTATATGCCCACCCTAGAGCTGATTCCCAGGTGGGACAAGCAGTATTAAGACACCTTTTCTCTACTGTTCCTTCTCACAACCCAACTCCGGGTACTGCTCGTTAGTCTATGCACAGCATGTGATTCTAAGCAGATTAACAAACCTCAGAAGACAATGCATTACTTACCGTAAAAGCATTTCTGATGGTTGTATCTGCTTGGATTCACATGCGCCCACCCTTCCTCCCCGCTCGGATGGAAGGAACATAGACATCCATTTATATCTCTTTTCTGTACTCACTCACGTCTAGAAGGCTCCCTCAGGGCAGAAAAAATAGAGGGACCTCGACACGTGAGGGATTGTGGGTACACCGCACGTCACTATAGGGATAGTGTTACAGACGTGCCTTGTCGACCTCCCCTTTTCGACTACGAAAAACAAAATGCAATACTCCGCAGTGACCACTGGATGTCGGACCTATGCACAGCATGTGAATCTAAGCAGCTACAACCATCAGAAATGCTTTTACGGTAAGTAATGCCTTGTCATACTACACGCTACAAACCCCTTCACATACATACACAGTTGGCAATCCGAAAATGAGAACACTTCATCCTCCAACATAGTTAACTTGGATTCTAAGCAAAGGACAAACTAATAGTAAAGTGATTTACAATATTTCACAACCTGCCTTGTACGTATAAGGAAGGCACTTCACTTAACCTGTCCTTCCGTAGCAGTTATGTAAACTGTTAAATTGCGAAGGATTACAATCGGGCATCACACACCGGTCCAGGACCCTTGGTCTTAGCCTCGAATGTAGCGTTCAATGGGAATGCTTTTTCTTTTCAACGAATTCGAATTGAGCTGGCACCAAACTGTCTCACACCCCCTTTTACAAATAACCCAGGTCACAATGGACCTTGAACCAGGCTGGTTGGTGGGAATACAATTTATTTATTTTAATTTCAAAGAAAATCACACAAGTTTTATTTTGGGCAGCAATCGCCAGTGGGGTGATAATTACAAGGAAAACAACTGAAGTACACATGGTTAAGCTTCTACAAGAACATATGCAAAGCACAAATGAATAGGAGCTCTTTTTCTATTTGGCTAGATGGCAGCCGAGCATTTCCCCCTGCAATGTTCCCTCAAACCACAATTGAATTCTGAGTGTATTTTAAAACCCTTGCAATGGGATAAAATGACGCTCGGAATTTGATAAATGTGTGGTTAAATATTGATGTACATGTTTTTGTATCACTGATGTTGTGTCACTAGCAACTATAAGGTAAGATTTCACAAAAGGCATACAGATCAAAAACAACTTGAAAATGAGAACCCAGTGCAGTCAAAATCACACGTGGAAAAGTTGCCATTTAAAATTTTAAATGTCAAAACGTTTTTTAAAAATAACGGATGAAATATACAGAATCGGAATGTGGTTTTTAGCCTGGGTGATAGATGCACATCACAAGAACAATATAGAAGTGAAAGGGTGACTATAGCTGAATAATTGGATGAGATTTTCAAGGTGAAAGAAATTAGGTTTTGGTAGAATAAAGCAGCTAAGATGAGAATCGGTTTGGAAAGAAAGGACACGTTTTACTTAAACTAGATTATCAAGAAGATAGCGCTGCCCATGAAACAGGTTAACCGGCCGCATTAACCCCTTCACGCTGTCTTTTTATGTGGAAATTAACTAAATTATTCAAAATATGACTAAGGATTTATGCAAGACAGAAATTAATGGAAGAATTGCCCTAACACTAGAAAATCGGGGACAGGGTGCACAGAGTGCTCTGCGAGTTTTGGACAAGTTACCAACGCATGGATAGGATTACCTAGAGAGTAGAACAAAGACAAAGTATCAAGATGGGGTAGACTTAGACTGTGTGGCTATGGGATGGGATGGGGAAATACTCAAAATCTGAACTTGAGTTTGGGATTTGGGACAGTCAACCGGGTTCTGGACTCGCATGGCTCTGGTCACAGCATGGCAGGCGCCCCTTATAGCAAACAGCTGGTCAAGTCTGGATGGCAAGGGTACAGTGGCCATGCCGGTAGGGCAAAAAGTCGGTCTGGTCACAGGATACTCCCAAAAGGGTACCCCAGCTTTTCCCCCTTTGTTGGGATTTTCAGTGGGGTTTCTGGATCAATGGCCTTGCTGGGATAGGGT
Source organism: Ambystoma mexicanum (assembly GCF_040938575.1). NCBI lineage: Eukaryota > Metazoa > Chordata > Amphibia > Caudata > Ambystomatidae > Ambystoma > Ambystoma mexicanum. The sequence goes on along the minus strand of NC_090926.1, from coordinate 234,295,077 downwards.
CAGCTATGCTTTGGCCTGGCAGTAGAGCACGGAATCTTGCAAAGGTTGATCTGGATTGTCTGGTTACACAGGCACTGGAAATTCAGGAGAGAGTTCTGTCCCTGTGAGCTTCCACCCCTTATATAAAGTGGGTGACATCACCAGGTTTATTGTTGGGCAGAATTAATCTCGACCTACCCCTAACAACTGGATAGGTAAGCTTAAGTTGGTTGCCTCCCCCAGGAGGGGACTCAGTTTATGGGGTTGTTTTATAAGGTGCAAAGCCAGCCTACAGTCCTTTTTTGCCAAAAATCCATCTTAACATAAATCACACATAGTCCAACTCTCAAGTTTGTAGGACTTTGTGTCAAATTTTTACCTAAAATTCTATAACTTTATACATGTGTGTTTATATACTATCATAAGGCATGCAAGTATTGAATTTCAAAGTGGCATCAATCATATACACTTTCCACAGAATATCTAATTCTCTGCCATGTCTGTCCCCAATATGCCAGTGAAGGCTACCACGTCTTAAATTAAAGCCACCAAAATTGTATTGATGAAATAGACTTTTGAGCCAGATGGCCAGCACTGTCTTCCAAATAAGGGCATAGCTTACAAGGCTGCTCTGGAGTTGGCTTTAAAGCTCCCCAGTAGAAGTTGAGGGAAGGTGATTTTTCTAAAAGTCACACGTAGCTGTCCCAGAATCTATTGTCAACCTGGAGCACAGACGGAAGTCTGACAAACGCGTAGTATGCTGCCTCCTGGTCCATTCAAAATTTCAAAGGGCATAATTGACACATAGTGTCCCAGAAATCCATTGAGGCTTCTTTTGGGGGTAGGGCACTCCAGTTGTCAGCACCCAAATGTCCCTTGAGTCATGGCAGAAAACCTGTTTGGGTTGATTCCCCAGGACAGCCCATACATTTATTTCTTTATTTTATTTTGAATCAGAAGCAAGCCTGTTGAAATAAAACATCCCATATCTGTTTCCCAGCAAAACCCCCTTTACATTGCAAGGCAAGGACAGGGCCTTATTCAACATTATGCCTTTAAAACCAGTATTTTTCCTTATTTGCAAAAGCACATTTTAACACGTGGTGAAGTCTGCTGGGCGATCCCTTTTTCAAAAGGTTTTCTCTCCCATCTGACTTCCCAACACTTTTTTGCAGCCCTAGTCCATTTCTATTATACAGCAATCTGTTCAAGACACAGGTCCACTGAAATTGACATATGCCCTTGGAGCCAGGGTTTCTTTTGAAGCATTGATTTGACATTTTTTAGCCCAAAAGTCGAGTTTTTCCGTGCGGCTGAAACTAAAGCTTGTCATTCAGGGATAATGCTCTTCTGCTGGAGCACAATCTGAATATGGATCAGCGAGGCAGGATCTCACTGAGAAAAAGCAGTGTGGTGTTGGAACAGATGAAGAGCGTCAGGGCAGCATCTTTTTCAATGTGAAATATTCCCTTTTCAATGGAAACTTTTTAGCAAGCAGCAGAGAAGCGCTGCTTTTCAATTCGCTTCTTTGGTGCACGCAAGAACACACACACTGGCAGCCTTTCTCAGTGTGCTCCCTGTTACAATTTGCCCAATGGTGCTTGGCAAGACAGTGCAGCCATCATTTTGTAGCTGTAAAATGCAGTTTTGATGCGAGGCAGCAGTGCTCAAATGAGCTAGCGCAGCCATTTTGCTGTTAACTGCTGAAGTGCAGCTTGGTTATGGATGGGAATTCTGCTGAGTGGGTCAATGTATCCCACACAGTGCCTGCCAGTCGCTGTTCAGGTAAATGACTTTTGTGGGGAGGGTAGGAGTTTCAATGTTCCCCTGCAGAAGTGTTCCTAAAGGCAACAGGTGAGTAAAAATGTCTTGTAGAAAACGGGTAAGTGACAGAAATATGGGATATGCTCCCAGTCCCATCACACAGGGGGATCCCTTGGCCAGAACTCTGATAGTAGCCAGCTATGGAGTGGAGTTTGCACCTATACAATCACTATGGGACTCAGAAATGTATAAGTGCAATTTTACCCCTTATTCTGATTTTCCAGGTGACTGCCCCCAGATTCGCTGGTGACTTATTTCAGTCATTGCTTCTGTCGATGGCACTGCAGGGGTTGCATGTTCAGTGGATGAGGCTGAAGTGGTGCTTGGATTGGGTCAGGCTACTCTGAGGTTCTGATCACTGGTTTTGGAATGGCTGACGGACTCCTTAAAATAGACACAGCGACTTGTGTGATGAGGATGGACCACAAGGATCCAGCAAACCAAGAAGTACAGCAAATAAACCCTGGTCACGGGGCTTCAGGCCTCACCTCTGGCAACAGTAAGGAACAGGCTCCAGGAAGCCCCCTCTTCAAAGCAATCGCGGACAGCCAGTGCTCCCAGATAAGATTTTGAGGTAGGAGTATTTTACTCCTTACTCCCGTCCCCTTTCCTCCATACTTATGGGACATTCCTCCGTCCTGTGGGACGGGACCAGAGCACTTTGTAAAAGCGTCAACATTTTGCAAACATTTTAGTCCTTCCTCTTTTACGCGGGGTACTAGACCCGGCTGTAACCGCGCCCATTTTGGCTCCGTCCCGCGCATCGCCCATCGGTCCTTTTCTCCGCTTGTTCGAGACTGGACGCACATGCATCTGCAGAAGGTTTTTTTCCTTCCAATTTCCTCCTCTCTGGCTCTCGCTTGTGATTCTCATGATTCCTGCCCCTCATGTCCCCAGCCCTCCAAGATGTCAGGCTGGAGCCAGGCCACAATCACCTACATGGCCCTCAAGGGCCTCTCCATCCCTCCAAAGACCCACTTGGAGTCAGACTTGACGCTTGTGGCACCATACTCACTCACTCACATAGGATAACATTGGGGATTGGACTTGTAGTGCATTAATGGGGACAAGATGGATGCCCCCACATATTTCGGTTCCCAGAACTGCGTGTGCAGTCTAGTCTTTTGGGTGTGGTTCAGCCCAGAGACACCTGGGATACCCAGAGACTATTTAAGCCACGCCCAGGCTGAGAAACATGCTTTGTGTTTTCTGCACCTGCAGCGTGACACTCACCGTGTTCGGATCGGTCTCCAGTAGGCCTGCATCTTCTGCGCTCAGCTTCTGCAAGAACACTGTTAGGAACAGCCTTACCTTGCGGCGCTTCTGCCCATCAGTCATCGCTCCTTCTGTTCTGCGGGCATCTTCGGCGGTGTCATTCCCATCCCGGCACGCCGCTTCCTAAGGGAAAAGAACAGAAAAAAGGCATTAGTAAGCATTCAGCAAATCTTCGCTTATTTTTTAAAGACTGTACGAGCTTCAAACGCTTACCTGAATCCCAGCCGCTCTGGGGGAACTCTGTCTCGAACTTCTCATCCATCTGCAAGAGGGAAAAGACACTCCAGGTTTGCGTGGAAACATCTAGAGGCACCGCATACCGCGCTTCACCGCATTTCTTCTTCATAACCGGCATCCACGCTGAAAACGTTGCGGCACCTAAAAGACACAGAAAAAGAACTCGGTTCAATACAAATATGAAAGGGTTGCATCGCGCTCACTCACCTTCAGCGCTCCTCATCTCAGCAGCACGTTGCCATCCCCGGACGCTGGCCATCATCTAAGAAAGGAAAGGAACGAAGTTGGAGAACTGTTCAAAAGACTCATTATACTGACCTGTCTGACTCTTGCCAGTGAAGTAACTAGGCAGCAACGATCCCGCATCAATCAACGCGCCCCTGCGCTGAAAGCAGGACGAAGAGCACACTTTCCAAGAAAACAAGGCCCAGTCTCCAGTCGAGTAGACTCCAGGGAAGGGTTTGAGGTCGTAAGAGGTCAGAACAGGTTCAGTGACGTCCCCGTGGATACCAGGTGAGCGTTACAGCGATCGCGTGATAGTCTGTCTATGCCTTTTTCAGATAGACTTCCCGAATTGTTCTTCCTGTCAGCGTGGCTTCGCTAGGGCGGATCCCCATCTTTGTTTAGAGTGTTTGGGTCCTGACCGCCGGTGGGACTCGTGTTTTTATTGAGATTCCCTTTCGCTCCGGGCGCTTCGTCGGTTAGAGCGGTGGGAGGAAATGTTTCAGCGCTCTCCCCCTACGCATTTCCAATCCATTGACAAGAAGAAATGCCCGGTAAGTTCCTTACTTTTTAGGGCACCCCGGCCAGGGGACTCCTTTCCGGGATCTTCCCGGTTTGGGAGGAGCGTCAAGGGCTCTGATACCGGGGCTTGCTCTGAGGTGCTGTCTGGGCCTAAAAAGTGTTCTAGAGTTTTCTCCGAGGTTCTCCGTAAGGGGCCTGTTGACACTGGATCACAATCCAAGGCCCCTCCTGTGGGGGCTGTTTGTAGACCTAGTTCTGAGTCGTGTGGTACCGTAGTTCACTCCGAGGGCTCCTTGATTGGAGCTTCCCTCATTTGTACCGGGGAGCGCCCCGAGGCCTCGGCTGGGCTTGTTACCGAACAGAAGTTCGAGGCCCGGCGTGAAGAGGATTCTACCGACTCGGGTCCAAGGTCCCTCGTTTAGAGGCTAAGGTGACCACCAGTTCTGAGAGGTCTGTTAAGGCCTTGTCGGTGAAAGGTATTTCTCATCGTTCCCGCTCTTGCTGTGACCCCAGAACTGTTGAGGGGGCAAGGAGTGAGGTTTTGAACCGTAATTCCTCCTTCACCGGCAGTGCCAAGGTCCTTCCTGCGAAAGCTAGTTTGGCTATTAGCATGTCACAAAAACATCCTAGGCCACACAGTACTGGCTTGGCCGAGGTTCCTTGTGTTGAGGCTAAAATGAAGACCCCCTCACCAACTTGTGGGGACCCTTCCCTGCCTCACTTTCACATGTGTCAGTTCTCCTCAGGTGCCGACAAAATGGCAGCCGTTCCCACCAAGACCATGGCGCCCATTTTGGATACAACCCTTAAACTATGCCATCGGCTTTAGGTGTAGGGGGTGCTCTTTCAGGTGAACATCGGTTTCCTTGTGCACATCAGTTTCGTCCAGTTTGACGAACGCTCGGAAGCCTCTATCGCACAATGTCTCGCTGCCGGCAGCATCGTTGCCCTCGATTTATGTAGACCACAGTGGGGAAGGGCCCTCTTGGAAACCTTCTCCCTTACACCTCTGGAATTACTCCCCTCATGAGAGGCCTCCTCCTGTCATGCCTAAGTCATCGGCAGAGGATGCCTTTTTTGGCAAGTTTCAAAAACTGATGCGTTCCGACCCCATGAAGGAGTACTTTTGAGGCTTGTTCAGGGAGACATACCCGCCTGTGCCGTCGGTTCCCGCTGCGATTCCTGTGCCTCCGCCGGCACCGCCTTTACCGGCTGGGCCTCCCCCTATACTTCCACCTTGCCTCCGTTGTCCCCTGTGGACAAGGCTGTGGTGGTGCCAGATGTGGTTCAGCCTGATCCGGACCTGTCAGATTACATGCAGGGTGATCAGGACACCAAAGACCAGCCCCGCTCTATCGGAGCTTTTCACGACTGGGTGTTGGATATGTCTGTTGGATGTTCCAGTACCCGAGGCACCCGCCCCTCAGGAGGGCTTGCTTTCGGGGGCGTTCACCTTGTCTCCTTTGGAGCGTACCGGCTTGTTCTTGCAGAATGACGTTTTGGCCGAGGTCCGTAGAGTCTGGGAGAAACCACACTGGACTCAAGTATGGAGGAAGGGGGACCGGACGTAAGAATATAACCAGGTTACTCACCGTAGTGACCACCTTACTCCTAGTCCATAGTCCCCTTTCCTCCACATGCCCGCCCGCCGTCCCCTCTAATAAGGTTCCTCTATTATTGCTGAAAGGTCTCTGACCTGGCGATGGAAAAGAACTGAAGGGCGATGCACGGGCTGAGCTAAATGGGCGGGGTTATGGCCGCATACAGTACCCCGCTTAATACTCCACTCCGTTCCATCCATCAATTTTCTTCGTACCTTCCACATACTTCGCCTGTTCCATCCATTTACGTACTTCACCCATTCCATCCATATACTTCACCTGATCGTACACCCATTTACCTATTTCAACCTTTCCTTCCGCATACTTCACCTGTTCTATTCATCCATTTTCTTCGTACCTTCCACACATTACACCCGTTCCTTCCCCATACGTCATCCGTTCCATCCATTTACATACTTCATCACTCGTTCCATTGTTCCACACAAATATGGTTAGATGCATTTTTTTTTTTACCCGAATGCCCCACCTAAAAAGCTGCTTTGAACAAGCATCCTTTGTAAACAAAGCATACTACGCACCACTTTGTTTAAGCTCCTGCTTCTAGCCTAGGCGAGCCTGAAACCCACAGCTACTTGCGTTTCCTGAAACTGTGCCTTAAACATGTGAATTACCTTGGTGTTTATAAATAATAAGAGCACTAGTGGTTCACATTTAAAAGCTAAAAGGCACCAACTTGGTGTGAATCTCAAGTGAAGTTACTTGGCAGTGCACAGCCCATCACCCAGCAGTAGCTCCTGCATAAGTTTGCCTCAACACAGAACAGCTTGTTTTAGCTGGCACTCGAAATTTCAAACCATGTGAATGCGTGAGTTGAGTGTTCCGGAGTTGAGTTGGATACGTCTATAGAGCTATGCCTCTGTCTGTTTTGGTTGTGTATGTACTGCTTTGTAATCTTATTCAAACAGCATGTGAATCTAAAAGATCTAATGCTTGAGAAGGAATACGTTGGGTACCTGTAACTCCTGTTCTCCAGCATTTATCTTTCATAGATTCAGATGCAGCCCTCCCTCCAACCCCTCTTAAATGTTCCTGGCTCATACTGCCACATCACGTGTGCTACCAAATCAGAAGATGGCCTACAGGGGTGGTGCTAAGGGTACCCGTCTAATTGCCTGTGGGCAATATGACACAAAATGACTCCAATTCAGCACTAAAGTGACAAGCAGTTTAAAAAAGTAAGGGTAAACTTGCTTTAATGTTGGACGATTCCCAGCTCGACGACTGGGAATATTCAAACAGCCTGTGAATCTATGAAAGATACCTGTAACTCCTGTTCTCCAGTATTAGTAAGTAACGTATTACTTTCCTAACTCCAGGGGTCAAAAAACAGATGTGTGTAGCAGGAACTGAAAGTAGCTCCTGGGGTCCTGGGATTATCTTTTTAACCAGGAGCTAATTGCCTGACCTAGGGACAATTAAATGGAACAAGATTGTTGTGGTACTTAACCCTATGTTCAACAGCGGACATTGTATGCAGGGGTACCTGGAACGTAATTCAGCATAGGTCGCGCTGGGGCCCACAATCTGCACAGGATTTCCCTTTTTACCAAATGAAAACTAAAATCCATTGCCGGTAGAGGAGCCTGTGTGTAACTGGCACTGGATGTTGCAGCTTGGCATGCCTTCAACATAGCATTGGGGAGACTAGACTGGTCCTCTGCATCATGGTCTGAAAGGTGTCTACAGGCACCCTCTTCAAAACAGTTTTTGGTGCAGCCCCTTCGGTTTCCTCTCCTCTTTTTCAAAGCTTGCGCTCTGTTCTGGGACCTGCTCTATGAACCACAGCCAGTGTAAGATGGCCTTAAATACAGAAGTACATTACAACAGACTTCTATTGAGGACTGTGTGATGACCTGGGCTGTGAAGAGTTTGCTCACACAGCACTGTTGCGCAGCTCACTCACCCCTCATAGATTGTGATTACCAAGACCTGATTCACTCCCACTTTAGGCCATCTTTCTGTGTCAGACGGTACCGTCTGCCATTTCACGTTTCTGTATGGGTGAAAATCTGTATGGTGGAGTTAATTCTGGTTGTGGAGGTGGATAGTGCCTAGTTTGTGACTACATGAGGCTCTGATTAATACTTTTTGCTAATTTTATTGCCATGCACACCAACAAATCCCTCCTATGGGGCCAGGGCGGTCACCCCCCAACCCCCCCATGGGGGTGGTGCAGAGGGAGGATCACATAGGGGAGGAACCACCTTATGGCATTATGGACGACTATGTTCGGAGAAGGTGGTATGTCCGCGCAGTAGTGCCTGTAAACCCCTCTCCAATCTTCAATCCTCTCCTCCCCGCTTTTGATAAAGCCACGTCTGGTGTAGTCTGGTTAGTCTATCTAATATACCTGACAAAGTTCAAACCCTAGAAAATGGAAAGTCTGATACATCTGACTCTGACATGTTCTGAGAAGATGATCAGGAGTTCAAGGTTCATTATTGAAAAGCAGAATGAGTGGTTATGTTTCCCAATGAACATGATTGGCCCAAAGCAACACTTTTCCAACGCAGGAGTTTAAATGTCAGACAGCTGAGATGCACAGGAGGAACGATCCACCAAGGAGGAATCCGGCAAGCCGTACTGCGGCCATCAGGACAAGAGCTGGCTGGAGGGAAGCCAAGAGCAGAGGAGAGCGTGAGCAAGTTCCCAGACACTGACTGCTTGCACCATTGCTGTCTGCAACCTCCGGGTATCCCAAGCTCCGGCGTAGGAGGATGCGCTGCTGGGAAGAAGCAGATGCCAAGGAAGCCACTGCCGGACGTGATGAAGACCTGAACATGACCAGAGCCTCCAGAAAAGCTGCAGCCGCTCTGGGAAATGCCAGTACCTTCCACTGGGAAGCAAACGGGTACGTGGGTTACCAGGGTGGTGCAGGAGGTCCGGGGGAACCAAGGGGTGAAGACAGAGGCCAGAGAAATGGGGTATGGGAGCCAGGGAGCAGAGTGCAAGTTTGGAACACGCACTAAAAGCCAATCCGAACTTTGTGAGTCTGGAGCTCACACCCATATAAGAAACTGAAGCAAGACCTATGTTGGAACGGTTACTTGGCAAGAGTAAACCAAGCAACTGTGAAAATGAGTCTCTGGGATTCGCACCCATAGAGGGATCATCCATGCGCGCACAAAGGCTTTGCAGGAGTGTATATGATAGTTTTATTTATATAACGCCTATACACAATGTTTCCAAGCGCTTCAAGGCAAGGAAGGGAACAAGGGAAAATACAATGACATTCTTATATGGCAACGAACCACAAACATGCGAAATTAACTATCCTATTCAGCCTTGCGACATTTCAGTTAGTGCAAGAGCTAAAACACATATAAGGAAGACGGGGTGGTGGGAGGGAAATGGAAACAGACAGGTGACTACTGTACTCGGCCTGAAGACATTTCTGGTAGAGCCGGAGAATACAAGAGGTGAGAGCAGGGGGAGAGAAACAAAACAAACGACTATCGTACAAGGCCTGACATTTCAGATAGTCCTGGGGAGGGGTGGAAACGGGGAAAGGAAGGAGACAGACAATTCTTACTATAATGGGTCCAGGGACAATTCTGATAGAGTAAGTGCATAGAAAAAGAAGGGGAGAGTGGGAGGAGAGAAGGGAGAGGATGGAGCACAGAAGAGAGGAGGGAGCAGAGAAGAAAACTGAGAAAGAAGGGAGAGCAGATGGGGGAGCAAATAGTTTGAGGTCAGTAAAACACAAATGTTGCAGAGAAGAAAATGTAGGCAAGGATTCAAGATGACTATGGGTGCAGCGTGATACAGGGCCACCATGCATATGATTTGAGAAGGTGACGCCCCAAGAGTCGGTGTCCAAAAGTAAAATTCAGGCCTTTGCAACAGGTCGGTGATGGCGAAACCAAGGTGAATAAAGACAACTCCTAAAGTGATGAAAAGTAAAGAGGGGGGGTGGGGAGAAATGGAAGGGGGGGAAGATCAGGAAAGCGAAAACAGGACAACGGAGGAGGGATGTGGGGAGGGCACAAGGACATCATGGGAGACCGAGGGAGGGGTTCAGAACATCACGGGGGACGAGGAAAGGGATGGCGGGGGGTCAATAGACATAATGGGGCACCGAGGGAGGAGGCACAGGCATCACGGGGGACGACGTAGGGAGGTCAACGGACATCTGGGACCAAGAGAGGAGGGCACGGAGGAATCGCAGGGACTGAGGGGGCAAAGAGGCATCACGGGGACGAGGGAGGGGGTGGGACATTAACAAACATCACAGGGGACAAAGAAGGGATCGGGGGGTCAACAGACATCACAGGGGCCCAAGGGAGAGGGAGGGGGCACAGACATCATGGGAGACGAGAAAAGGGGTGTGGGAGGGCTTACAGACATTAGAGGACCGTGGGAGAGGGCACATGATCAACCGCGAAAAACAAGGGTTGGGGGGGGGGGGGGGGGGGGCGGCCCACATCCAAAAAGAAAATGCAATGCAACAAACCCTACACTTGGCAATTGGAATGTGCCAAGTTGGTAGCATAAATGGGCGAAGCATAAGGAAGATATTCTTGTGAACTACCTATTGACATTTCTGTTTAAACAACTACAGGCCTGAGAGGTCCAAAAGGAGAAGAGACCAGTTTTTTTTGCCACTTGTGATTACCCAAGAGACTGGGAAACTTTTATGTTGGTTATAGCCACAAAGTATACTTCCAAAAGAGGAAAAGAGGATTCTAGAGGGAAAGGACAAACTTGAGTCCTACACTTTGGAGTATTTCTTGATCACCTGTTTTGATTGCCCCAGAGACTGGGAACCTTTATGTTGGAGTTAAAGAGAACATTATATTTTAGGAAGAAATTATCCCTGGTTGGTTTATTAGTGTTAAGGACACCAGCAGGCCTTTCTGGACACAACACGGATAGACTTTAAAACTTGCAGCAGTCGGTGTACCCCACAATATTTAAAGTGCAAATTGTCCATGATATGTAGTTGCAGTTTCTATATGTTAAAGTACACTGCACAGACAGACCAATGCCTTTTTAGTACTCACTTGTCTAGCTGATTAGCCAAGTACTATTGGGCAATTGATTGCAGTGTGCTTGTGCACATAGGCATTGTATTGGATGCCATTGGGCATTTCTTTTTGTAAGACTTCCATATGTCAAGTGCATTGCACAAACTGTGCAGTGTCTTTATTCCGGTTTCCAAGTCTCTCTGGCAAATCGCAGCCATGTTAACACCCTCTTCTGATAAATTCCTAGCTGGCCAGGCATATTGTGTTGTTTTTAAAAATTTCACTGCTGCACATGCAGCACCGTGTTTACTTGTTCCCCCGTACAAAATCGATCGGATCATCCATTCGTGCATAAAGAAAAATATCTGACTGGCAGCGTTTTTATTTTTAGCCAAACTGATCTTGTTAATCTTACCACCAATAATTCACAATAAAGTAGGAATAATCCTCCATAGTAAGTTTTCACTTGTTTCTGGCACGTTTTGTTATAAATCTAGTTGCTGATGTTAATCTGCTTAGAATCACACGCTGTGCATATAGTCTGACATCCATTGGTAACTGCAGAGTATTGCCTCTTGTCTTTCGAGAAGCGAACGGGGATGTCCCTTTCCTCTTTGTTCCCTGGGTCTTGTCGTCAATGTGTTGTTCCTGCGCTATGGACAGGACTCCATTTAGATTTTGTACTTTATGCATGGCAAAATTCCTGTGGAAAGACAAACACCTTAAGTGTAATAGGTGTCTTCCCCTTAACCACAACAAGGCAGCGTGCAAGCGCCTGCGTCCCAAGACACTAAAGGAGCGCCGTGTTAAGCGGAGTGCGGCCTACGAAATGTCACAGGTTGAGAGTAATTCCTTCACAGCCGCCGAATGTGACGAAGGGCTTAGTGACGACCAGGGTTCTAATTCGTAGGCCATTGACCTCATGGTGGAGTGCTCCCGCTCCACGTCATCCCGCCCCAGGAGGCACGACGTAAGTCCTGCTATGGGGACTGTACATCCCGGCGACAGACGCACATTCTTCCCACATTTAAGACACAACCCCGGTCTGTCTTTGACAAAACAATCGAAGTGTGCCATAGCGCCAACAGGCCCACCGGATAGTTCGGAAGTGCCCGGCGATCATCGGGATCGCCAGCCTTCCCTGCTACCGCAGGTGCGTCATGCGACCGGGCAACCTAAATCAAAGGGCGCTACCACCAATATTCAAGCGACCGTTGAAACGCATCAAATGAAGGTGTCGGCAGTGCACAAGGCCCCGTTTACGCTGAAAACAACCGCAGGCCCAGTCCAAACACTTTCTCGTGACCCCTAGTATAACCGAAAGCATCGCTAAGATCATTTTGGCGGCAAATCCAGGAGAACGGTCGAAGGACTTGTCGAAACCTAAGGATAAACCCAAGGACTCGTAGAAAACCTAAAGATAGGCCTAAAGACGCGCCACAACCATCGGAACCTCAAAGACTTTTCAGAGGGCCCTGTGTCTCTTCGACGCTAAAAGGAAAATCTCGACGTTCTAGAGAAGTCAACTAGAACAACCTTTTCCACCCCTAGACGACTCCTGGTTCCTCATTATGGACCAGAGAGAAGTTTGACGGGTGTATGAATAGGATAGAGATTTGTGAATTTCTCAGAAGTTTACACCCAAAAGGCCTTGAGAGGAGAGCCTTTTTACTCCTGCTGTGAAATGTCAAGACCTTTGATCCCTCTCAGGAAGAAGAGTCTTATGACTAGACTGAGGATGAGATCCCTATAGACCAATTCGTCCAAGATGAATACCTCTTTAGGGACCCTGTGGATGATGGGGATCCTGTGGATGATCACATTGACGCCGCAGAGGGTTTAGTACAACCACGACCGGGTCGACCCTCCGCCTACTCCAACCCTGGACCCCGACACCTTGTGCCTGTATTCCCCCCCCCCCCCCCCTCCCCACCCCTACTAGACAGGCCTCCCCAGTTGACAATCAGATGGCATTTAATGCCATCTTAAGGAGGGCACTTTATTGGATAGCTATTCAGACGCACAATGGAACATGCTACAAGAGGGCCTTCAAGAAGTCCCTGAACCGTTGTGGGCTTGCCTGCTTTCCATTGTAACTGAGGGCGAACAGGTTAATCACGGTATTCTCAAAAATACTTTGGATGCGGCAGAAACAGCTAGCAGGGCTGTGGCACAAGGTACCCTCCTGAAGAGGCACGCATGGTTACAAAACTCTGGTTTCAAAACCATAAACCCGAGCTTCATTAATAAGCCGGTGAAGGAGTCCAACTCATTTGGGAAAGCAGTTGACGAGGCGCTTGAAACAGCTAAAAAGGAACAAGACACCCTCAAGACCCTGGATCAAATATCCCAGAGACCTTCCCCCAAGAAGAGGGACCGGTTCTTGACGTTACATTCGTGGCTAATCCTGCTTCCCTCACAACCAATATGGCTCGGGAAATAACTGGTCCTCGCCCTAAGGAACCAGCTAACCTAACCCCATAATCCCCCAAGAGGCCAATGATGTGGAAAAGGAAGGGGCAGAAATTCCACCTCTAGAGGCTCCCCAGCCTCATGTCGGAAATTATCAGTAGATCTGGGTCCCCTCCCATGCCTCCCTGGTCGGGGGGCGGCTAACATAATTTCTTCAAACATGGGAGGGGATAACAGACCAGTGGGTACTCAAAACCATCGCCCACAGGTACTGCATAGAATTCTGCCGGACCCCCCAATTCAGACCTCAACGATAAAGACGCCCGACGCTGGAACACCTGCGCATCCTGGTACAAGAGGGCGAGATACTACAGGAAAAGGATGCCATAGAAGTCGTACCTCTTCTACAGGCAAACAAGGGTATTTATTCAGTGTTCTTCCTTGTACCCAAAAAGGATCTCACCATGTGCCCTGTACTAGATTTGCACCCAGCAAACAAATTTGTCAAACCTCAAAAGTTTCGTATGGTCACTCTTCAGGAAGTAATTCCCCTGCTTCATGGCAACATTGGACATGAAAGATGCATACTTTCGTATTTCAATGTTGCCAGCGCACAGAAAATACCTCAGATTCATGATAGAAGATGAACGCTATCAGTTCAAAGTACTACCCTTCGGCATTGCCTCAGCACCCAGGGTATTTACAAAGGTACTGGCAGTGGCACCAGCACACCTGCGCAGACTATCCATCCCAGTTTATCCTTGCCTCGACGACTGGCTCATAACAGGGGGATTCCTACTTAACATTCCTATCAAATACTCCAGACGATAGACCTTTTATTCAGCTGGGGATTCTGCATCAACGAGAAGAAATCCAGCTTTGATCCCAGTCAACTCAAGCAGTTCTGAGGGGTTCTAATTCGAACAAAGGACGGCCTTGTCTTCTCCAACAAGAGGGTCCAAAACATGTTTCAAATCCCTCAATATGTAGCCAGTCGGGAGGTGACGGTACGCAAGGCTATGTGACTGTTAAGAATGATGGCATCCTGCATTTATTTGGTTCCTTGCGCGCGGTTGTGCATGTGTCCAATGCAAGAGTGGCTCAACAGCCTGTGGTGTCAGGCCAGCAGACAATGGGAGTATCTAGTGGTTGTCTCGCCAGCCCTCGTTCTCTCACTGCAGTGGTGGTCGAGGGGAAAACCCTCTTCAAGGGAAAGTCCTTCACCACCCACACAATAGAAGCCCCTCTCACAACACTCCTCTCTCACGGGGTGGGGGGAGCCTCACTTGCTTCAGGAAACGGCTCACGCGTTTGTTCCTCAGAAATAGTATCCAACCATATAAATCTGTTGGAACTATTAGCAATATTCAAACCTCTGAAAGCGACACAACTGCAGGGAAAGACGGTCTTAATTCTTAGACAGCACCACGGCCATGTACTATCTGAACAAAGAAGGGGGCACTCGCTCTCCAGTGATGTCCAAACTGTGTCAGAACATTTGGAAATGGGCTTTCAAACCCATGTTCCTGTTGTCACATGTTCCAGGGGAACTCAATTTTCTGCCAGACTTACTCAGCAGAGATTTCCCACTACTCATGGAGTACAAATGGCGAATACAGAAAGACTTTGTATTAAACGTTTTCGCAGAATGGGGCTTCCCAGAGATCAACCTGTTCGCAACTTTGGAGAACGCTCAATGTCAAGATTACGCCTCCAGGTACCCCAGGACCGTTCCAAGGAGAACATACTCTGGATCACATGGTTAGGGAAATTTGTTTACGCCCACCCCTGCGACTCCCCTACTCAACAAGATCGTGCACAAGATGCACCAGGAACCAGGCAACATGATATTGGTGGGCCAGCCAATCTTGGTTCGCTCACCTGATGGAGATGTTCCCATCTCCTCCAATGAAATTGAATTGCCCGTACAACATGTTATCTCAAGACAAGGGGGGGGGTGGGCACTTCACCCATGCCCGCAAACACAGAACTTAACGGCCTGGCTCCTGAGGTCAACATGACTTCTGCAAAAGTCCTCTTTCCATTGTAACCCTTTTTGAAGTGCTGTTGTATGGTAATAGTGCTCCTACGGTAGGTTTGCTTTATAAGCACCCCATTGTGCCTGCAGGGTGATTCTATCACCCTTCATTTGTTTTGTGGAGTAGGCTGATGGCAGATGCAATTTATCACAATAGTAATCCAATGTACCAGCTTGCAGACTTTGTAGTACTAATGCTTTTTTAAGCCCTACTGCCAGACATTTTGTTTTGGGTCATCCTTTTCTCTGTGGGGATCACACGGCAGGCCTAAATAATGGTAGTTGTGCTAACATGCGGTCACCTTTTGGACCAGCCCTGCACACTCTACAGAGTATTTTATAAAGGCTTACCCTGCTTTACTTCCTGGCCAGTTGGCATCCTTTGGGGGAGGGGGAGACCACAGTGCCTGGTCTGCAATTGGAGGGCTGGCTTATCAACCAAGTACATGTGCATAACTTGGAAGACCCTACACATTCCTCAGATTCCTACCTGAATTGGAGGATTGTCATCAAAACAAAGAATTACTTCAGAATGATAAATAATAAAAACAATAGCAAACTGTTTTTTGGGGGGGTAATTCTCCTCTCCCCACTGACCCCTCTCCACCCCCCAAACCCTTTTGAAAAAAATACCTTTTTTCCCTGATGGGGTTGTCTAAAATTGCATTCTTTATCTATTCGATAACATCATTGCATACCCTTGGATCCTTTTGTTCTTGATTCTCTTTTCTTTTGGCTGCTGGAGACCTTCCTGGGAATAATTTCCTTCCTCCAGATCCTCATTGTTGGATGTTCTGGCTGTCCCATGCTGGCACTGTTTCTGGGCCATTGCTGTGTGGACTCCTTGGGGAAATCCTCTTCGTCCAAGTATCCTTGCGGTAGGGAGCCTTTTAGCCCTAGGCGAATGTTAGGTTGCCATTACTGAGGTCCACCTCAGTCTTGGCTTATCGCCAACTGTTGCTCCAGTCGTGGGTCTCTTCTTTATTGGCTTGCTGCCATGATCTACTGAGTCGAGCCCCCAGGTCCTGGTGCCTCCTCCATTAATGCATCTGGCTGGATGTAGTCCTGGGTACAACGTTGTTTTAGTCTATACCCTGGCTCGCTTTCTTTCTTTTCCAGGGTTCCAACTACGCACTACCAGATCCTATCTGCAGCCTTTTAAAAGAAGCTGTCATTTCCGGGTTCTCTTGTCTCTTCCTTCCTGGAATGCTGGTCGATTTTTTTCAGAATGCTTTTGAGCAATCTGGGTCCTGGAGTAGTAAGGTGATGCAGGGCTCCCTTGACTTGAAGTGGACAGAATCCTGGTCTGCCTTTTACCTTCTCTGGTCTTGCATCTGGAACTGGAGCTCTTGCAGGCACAGACTCGATTACTCTAAGTGTACTCTAGCTTTTGGTGGCACTTTGGAGCATTGTGTGGAATTGTTCATGCAGTACCTCGAGGGAAGGGATTTAAGTATATGGTCTAAATGTGTATAAACTATTCTGCTGTTTAATAGAGGTTCTGGGATTTCTTTAGTTTCTGAATATGACTGAGGGTAATGTATTATCAAGGTCTAAGTTGCCTTTTTCTCCTCACCACTTTGACTTGTTTGGAGCGTTTACTTCTTGGCACTGGTCATCATGCATTTAGCTTAGTAGTGCGATTGGTCTGCCTACAGGCTCCTTGCTATTTTTATATTCACACTGCTCTAGTGTAATTCAACTTGAACAGCCCTCCGTTGAGTGAAGCTTGACTGCTATGCCATAGCTACCCACATTTAGGTATAGCCTGTTGGTTTGACCCCTCCCCCCCCCCTTTGCCTTTTGTATATATGGATGCACACCCTTCACCAGGTGGTGTGGAAAAATCCTTTAGCACACAGGCGTTGAGCAACCCCATGGCCCACCTGATTGCAGTCCACGATCCTCCATGGACTGGGATAGGACTACAGGGACTGAAGGACCTGTGATCTTAGAATTGGTGGACTATAAGCCTGACCTTGTCTGCAAAGAGTTTCTTTGGTCAGCCACTCCCACACAGCCTGACTTAGAGATGTGATGGGATTGTAAGGGTGCATTCACTGCTGTTTGCAGGTAGATGTTGGGATGGTGGTACAGGGTTGGAGCTGCACAGCATGATCCAAACCTAGCTTGAGCATGTACTTTCCTGAGGAGTGAGCCTTGGTGGAAAACGCACTCAGTCCCTCCTGGTCTGGCCCTTTAAGGGATGGCGGTCTCAAAAGTATATGCTGGTACCTCCGGTGAAAATCCAGTGTGAGCAACATTGTGAGACAGTAAAGGTCTGCCTGGGAATTTCCTGGAGAGACTGCATGGTGTGGTGCTTGTCCAGTCCGCCTCATAAACCTGTGAGGTTTTGGGAGCAAGCCCAGTGGGAGGAACTCTGGGAGATGCAATCCCCGTTGGGACTTCACATGCGATTGTTGATCAAGGCGCTAGGACATTCAAAACCTCAACGGGTACCTCAGTTTTACATCGCATCTCTGGGGCCTTGCGGCCAAGGGAAGAATAGCAAGAAACTCTCCCGACCTGCCAACAAATGAATGTTCCCCTGGCCCGGGTTCTTTAGAGAATGGGCGTACCTTCAATTGTGCAACATCCTGAGCAGTTTTCAAGCCATTCTGCGAGTCTCCTCTTTCGAAGCATGCTCCTTGTAAATGAACAGCTGGCGTAGAGTTCTCAGACTTAATCCGCACTGAGGCACTGAAATTGTGTGTCTGTCAGAGAAACACAATGCCACAATACCCTCCAAGCTTAAACACCTTGTCCTAGGGCAAAAACAAGGTGTTCTGTGAAAGAGTTCAGCCGAGGTGAAGTGCAGCTGCTTTGTCGATGCTCCTGCACCTACCCCTGTGGCGATGACTGAAAGATTGGGGGTGGGAGGGAGGGAGAAAGAACATGCGAGAATGTAGGTGTGCACTGGATTCCCAGGAAACACATTTATTTTCTATTTAAATTTGGATGATGTCCCAGGAGTTTAGCAAAAAGCAGATGGGACGTAGTTGGTGCTTGTTCTCAATGGGGTACTGCTCCCCAAACCATAAACAAGATATGTTATCCTTCTCATGTTTGATTGGTGTCTGGTAATAGTCCCCCTAAATGTCGCCATACATATAGTTGCCGGTAAATGGCATAGGCAACGTTATTTATGGGGACAATATATGGTGTAAATGGGAGCAGGGGTTGCAGGGTGTTCCCGCTCCCTGTATCCTTTAAAAAAAAGTGGGGTTGCGGGGGTGTCCCCTGCAGGTTCCATATAATGTTGCCGCAAAAAAAATGCTGCCGTTCTTGCATGTCAACATTTTTGCAGGGCCATTATCATGGACGAAGTACCATTTCTGGAGCAATATAGAGAAGTTAAGACATCTAATGGAAACCCATTTTCAGACCACGACACATTTGATCCAGAAATCATGAGTAATAAACGTGTCAAGACATACGTTTCCTGAAAAGCCACACACCCAATAATAAATGAGGACATGTGCTCAAACTCAAGCGGTCATACAATAATTGGATAAAAGCCCACAAAAGGTTAATGTACCAAAAAGACAGAGATAATGCAACAATGCATGTCAAAGAAAACCACGAGATTTCTGGTTGTTAATAAATAACACCGAAGCACAACAACACGCTTTAATAAGTAATATGGTTAGTAAAGCCCAATGGACTCAACACTACACAGAATTATCTAAAAAACGGTACCTGACTAACCAAGTCTTCTACGCAGAGGATCTGCCTTGGAACATAAGTGTTAACAGGCCTGATATCCTGGAGAACATCAAAAGACTAAGCTCATCGAGGGATTCTGGACCCAATGGTTTGACAAACTATATGCTAAAACATCCGTAAGAGTGGGCTACCTTCTGTGAATCCTGATTTAACATTGTCATCAGAGAAAAAAAATAGACACATCATGGAAGAGTGCTTTAATTTTTCTGATGCTTAAAAAAAGGTATTCGATCACCCCAATGAACCATAGACCTATTGCACTGTTAGATGTTGTAGGTAAGATCTTTGCAACACAGCTCCAACAACTGACAGCGTGGATCAAACACTCAGGAACATTAGACATAAGACGAACAGGATTTATCAAAGGGGTCGGATGCAACCTGAAGTTATTCATGATTAACTCACTCAAAATGGAGGCAATAAAGAACAAACCATCTACACAGCCTTTGTGGATCCTGCACATGCTTTTGACGCGGTAGATCGTAATCTATTGTGGAAGAAATTATAAGGTAAAAACTGCCCTGAAGGCCTCATTTGTGCTATAAGGCAACTATACACTGATACCAGCATAAGAATTCGACTTGATAACAAGGGTTCACTCTCGAGCGCAATAAACGCACAACATGGGGTGAAACAGGGCTGCCCATGGGTGCAGTCCTAAAATCATTTTACGCAGCTTTGCACACTTATTGAAAAAAATTGTCTGGTCATAAATACCATGAAAACAGAGATAATGGAACTAAGGAATCTGCAAGGCCTGAAGAGAGCTCGAAAGGTGAATTTTCAATGCAAAGTAGGATCCGATAATCTTAAAAGAACGAACCAAATAAGATATCTTGGAGCCATAAGCGCTAACATAAATGACAAACCAATGTCAAGAGCTGTTAAGGCAAAAAGCAAACAACTAACTGCCCAGGGGATGTTAATCACCAAGAAATATGGGCAAATGTGCCTAAAGCCGTTGCTGGATTTCTATAAGCTTAAAGTGGTACCAGCATTAATACACAGGGCTAAGACAGCCTTTGGCTGTACATATAAGGTGTGGGAAACCTGTGAATACACTTTCTGGAAAAGATATTACACCTTGATAAGTCCCGAAGGCATGCATCAAATACGAATTGTTTAACATCAATAACAGCGAAAATCATGTGGAACTCATCACTTTATGGAAAAATGACGGATCCTTATTCGATACCAAAACTCAAAATTTTGAAAATGCGGTTAGTGACTGATGCCCAATCAATTCAAAGCCTCTGGGAAAAGAACTGCAAGACCATCTTGGAAATACTAAACACATCTGAAGGTGGTCCAATCCTAATAAGGTAAAGACAAAACTTTGGCAATGGGACTGGTTTGAAACATGTCATAAAAGATCCCTACATAAGTGCATGGAATTGGTACCGACTGAAGCCAGAGCATATAACAAACCTGCGAGTTATATAATAAAGTTCCCAGTTAACAGATTTCGGGATACATTCCTGAGATTCAAGTTGAATCAATTTGAAACCAAGGAAATATTAAGACAAAGGAAAAAAACTGCAGCGAATGACCTAACTTGCGGGCTTTGCAAAAACCTGCCAGGGACCTTAAAACCTCTTGTGGCCTTCTGTCCAGCCTTGTGACACAATAGGACGTCAATCTTTGGAAAAGAGATAGAGAAAAGAGCTTCATGGGAAAGTGAAGAGTGGTGGGCTGCATTATTCGAAGGCTCGAATAAATTGATGTACGCTTTGATTTATTTCTTGGGACAAATGAGAAATTCTCTGCAATTGATGACTACTGAGTTCGATAAATATCAGGGAATAATGTGTCTGTTCCTTCGTCTGATTTCCTTGCCTGTTTAACTGAATTTTCTGTTCCCTGACTGCACAAATCCAACATCTAAGAACTGCACTGGAGAAGAAGAAATGGATTCTGATGAATGGAGTTTCAATGTTGATGTAGTGATTGTTTTTTTTTATTTTTAAAAGTTTGTAATAAACTGTAAAAAAAAAAAATGATCACATGGAACTGTTTCATTGTAGATTTCTAGAATCTGGCCTTGTGGAATGTTTTTAGGAATCCCACTGAGTTACAGTGGAAAGGGGAACTAAGAGGTTGGCCAAAACTCGATCAAGGTAGCAATGGAGAACAGTCAAGGCTATTCTCAGGAATGTGTGAGTGGTGTCAGGGTTTCATAGGCATGTATGCAAATGCAGTATTTATTCTATGCCTCAAACATACTAAAAAGTGAAACAAGCGGGTGATATCGCACAACACGCCAACATATAGCAGTGCTACAGATAAGATTTTGAAGTCTAAGAAATACGGCGTAAAATTATTTTTTGGGAGCAATAGGAGTATTTTTCATAAGCGAATAAAAATGTTCAAACCAAAACTTATTTGTTTATAAATATTTCTTTGCAGTAAGTTATTCATAATCATTAAAAGATACATTTGTACTGCTCCGTATCAGCCAGTAATAATAAAAGCTTGTTTCTGTGGCACTGTGTACTACTGGTCTAAGCATATCCATGGAGGTGTGTGGGTGAAAGCAGAGACAAGCTCCTATTCGTGTTTTCTATCGTTTGTTTGGAGTATTTCCTTTATTTTTCTTTTTTGATTATTTGCCAATTTTTAGGGAGTAAAGCGGTTGGTAGACCCCATATCTGTAGGGCTGACAGTCACCATAGGTTCTTAAAATGCAATGACTTAAATTAACAAACAAGGTTAAGTAAAATGGAACCAAGTCACAAGAGATATTCCCTAGCTTCAGCAGTCCAATCTCTAAGAAGAGTGGAGCCTTATGCCAAAAGTCACAATGCTTCTCCAGAATGTATCTGAAGCAGGTAAATTGCTTGTGTTGGTGATTGTTCAAAAGAAGAGATGCACGCAAGTTACTAGGTAAGTAAAATGTTCCTATATGTCAGGTTTTTTTTCTTCAGGTCACCGAAAAAAAAAGAAAAAAACCAAGGGAATAGATTGATACGAGGAGACTTGTTCTCAGTTATCCTATGGAGGACAGGGTGAGACAAATGCTTTGTGTTTACTATGTACTCCGGACTGGAGGTTGGATTTCCCGCTGTTGGTTCCAGTGAGTGGTGCCCAGGATTTGCAGGTGCAAGGATTCTTCTGGTCGGGTACAGGAACAGAGTTCAACTCTTGGTGATGGAGAAATGTAGCCTTCTTCAGGATACTTCACTGGATGGGGGAAGGTGAGCTTCCAGCGACGGCCACTCACTGCATGCACACTACACCGGGTGTCCTGCCAGTCGAAGTTGTAGAAGCCCGTCTAGGACAGGGTCCCATGAGGCTGGGAAGTTGAACCACAGCAGTAAGGTGGCTTATACCACACGCTGGCGACAACCATCGTTCCGGATGCAACGGCGGAATGGTCACTGTTTTATCTGGGTAGCCCAGTGGAGAGCTGGACCGTCCACTGGGTCATCCAGGAACACTTCCGAAGGCTCAGGACATCTGGATCCTTTAACACAAACGCAGCGAGACAGTTCGGTCCCACCAGTGCAGCGGGGTGAAGCATGGCATATGGCCTTCGCAGATCAGGTAGTCTAACAGCGATTCATCGAGCCTGATGCAATAAGGGATGGTGTGCCTCTTCAGGAGTCTTCTGATCTTCGATCGGCTGCTTTTCTGTGAGATTCTTGGCTCCAACGCTGATGTGAAGAAATTGTGGAAGGTGTCCTCTTGTATCCAAAGTCCAGCCTGGAAGCAAGTCCAAGCCCACCAATGCTAAGGATCTGCACCATTCAAACAGCAAGTAGTTGTGTAATCCGGGACAACTGTTGGTTTCACTCATGCGCCACACCTACACTCTCTGGCTCCTGAAATGTGTAATAGGACCAGACAGGCCCACGCCCATCATGGGACACAAGCTGCAGCTTTCCTGGGCAAGTGCATGAATGATGTATTTTATTTGGATCGTGCCCATACACAAGTGTTTCAGAACACGACAAGGCAAGGGAGGGTAAACAATGGAGTACAGAACAATCTTACTAGGCCCAGTGACATTGAGAACGTGCAGGGGAAAAGGGGGGGGGAGTGGAAAGTGCTGAACACATGATAGAACAGGTAGTGCGGCCAGCAGGTGGTAAGTGCAAGAATGAGTTGTAGACAACGGGTGTCTAAGTGCTGGAAGGGGACTGTAGGGTTGCAGATACAGACCCAAGTGCAGGGGTTGCCAGGAGGCAGTGCTGGTGTGTGGCTGGGAGGGCAGGGATCTGGGCCCAAAATCAAAGGGGAAACCAGGTGCCAAAGCAGACAGATAAGCAGGGGAGAGGAAGAGCAAAGGCAGAAGCAAAGAGGTAGGGTTTGAGGTGTTCTGGAACTGAAGATGGTTCTACTCAAGTTTCGAAGAGGCAGGGAGACCTCAGCCAAGGAAAGGGATCTGCCCCAAACTCGTTGCTTGGAGAAGTGACTGACCCTGAGGGAGTTGAAGGAGCGAAGAGCTCGAGTAGCAATGTATTTACGGAGCGAGAGTTGAAGGTATTGTGGACCCAGGCTACAGAAAGCCTTGTGGATAATGCAAAGGGTCTTGAATTTAATCCTTGCAGCCGATGGGAGCCAATGAAGAGTTTCAGAGCTTGTGAGATACGATCGGAGGACTTCAGGCCAAGGACAAGTCTTGCACTGGATGAGCTGCAGAGAGTGGTTGCAGGCGGATTTAGTAAGGGGCTGTTGCAATAGTCAAGCCTATAGAGGACCGGAGCTCTGGAGACATGTAGCTTCTGGGGGAAGGAGAGGAAAGGAAGAATACCTTTGAGGAGGTGCAGTCGGTAGTTGGACTTTTTTGAGATGTCGGATGTGAGGAGAAAATGAAATTGTGAAGTTGAAGATGACCCCGAGGTTCTTAGCCTTGCAAGTGGGAGCAGGGAGAGGGCCAAAGGAGGCCAGCCAGAGAGTGACGGGAAAGGAAGGTGCAGGTGTGCCGATAAGGAGGTTCTCTTGCTGGCATTAAGGCAGAGGTAATTGGCGGCGCACAACTCCTGGATTGCAGACAGTCCGAGATGATGGAGGAAGAGGTGGCAGAGGGGAGCCTGAAAACAAGTTGGGTGTCATCTGCATAGTAGTGAAAGTTTGAGCAGAGAGCAGCAATACAGTGGGCAAGCGGTGCTAGGTATTGGTTGACAATCCGGGGAAGAGAGGTTAGACCCGTGAGGAACAACACAGGTAGAAAGTGAGCGGAAAGGAAGGACCCAAGTTGGACCTGGGAGCATTGCTTGGAGTGGATGGTCAACCAGGCCAGGGCCTGATCAGTGATACCCAGATTACCATAGGCAGTTGAGCAGGATGACATGGTTGATTGTATCAAAGGCAGAAGAAAGAACGAGTAGGATGAGGACAGATGGAATATTAGTATCAAGGTTGGAGGGCAGGTCTTCACAGATGTTCAGGAGAGCAGTTTCTGTGCTTCTGGCAGCTCTGAAGCCAGGCTGATGGTCATGGAGACAATTAACGGAGTTGGTGTGAAGATAAAGCTGAGATGGCCAGTTTTTCCATGAGTTTGCCCAGGAATGGAGTAATAGAGATCTGGCGATAGTTAGCCGGGCAAGACTGGTCGGCTGTGCGTTTCTTGAGAAGATGCTGCACAAGAGAGCTTCGGAGGGGAGGGGTTGGGGGAAGGCTCTGGAGGCAAAGGAGTGGTTGCAGAAGTCGGCCAGAGCCGGAGCAAGGCTGTCAATGTGACCTTAATATGGGATTTCCTGGCAAGGCTGGAAGGAGGCCAGAGAGCAAGTGCAAAAATCTCATGGTGTGCCATTTTAGGGCACTAGCCACGTTTCGTAGCCATATACAGTAAACGCCAATGTGCAGTGCACACTAGAAATAACAAACTATAAAATAGAATTGCTGCCACCAGCTTGTCTTTAGGCGCACCTAAAAGTATCCAAAAATCCAAAGTGTAAAAAAAGGCTAGGGTGATAGACATGTCCCCATTTCACTGCATTGTAAGATGCTGTATGCAATGGTAAAAAGTTACAAAAAGTAAAGGACAAAAAGGGAGGCATGGTTTCCAGTACCGATAGTCTGAAGGACTGATCGGTTTCCCCATAACAAATGAGCAAAAGGCAGCGGAAGTGAAGCTGAAGGCTTTACTACCCCCCTCAAAATGTCAGAATGGGTTAAAAAACAAAGGAAAACCAGTGGGCCAATAGAAACTATGGAGGGAAAGTTGCCAAACGAAAACATTTCCTAACCGTAGTAGAAATGAAAATATTGGTCGTGGCATTAGGTTTGTTAGCTTGTTTCTCCATTATACCCATAGGGTCTATTGGTAATATATTGTCATATTCTTTGAAAATGGCCCACTTAATGGAATACATTATTTGGGTAGGTACTATTGCCATTTTAGTAATTTGGTGGAAGCACTTGCAGCATCTGGGTAATAGACATTAAGGGGGATATTCTAGCTACAGTGGGCATTTCGGTAGTGTTACTATGGCTGAGCTACTTAAGAATTTGATGAGCCATATTGTGAAAGACTATTCTTGGTAATGCAGCCAGTATGAGATGTGTTGCCATAAGTAAAAATGACACTGTGTACACTTATAACAAACTTTTTCTTTTGTCCTTTTGATGTAGATCAGTGCCGTACGCTTACCACGGGAACCCAGCAACCCAGAGAGGTTGAAAGGATTTGGTTATGCGGAGTTTGACGACTTGGACTCCCTCCTCCGTGCCCTCAGTCTCAATGAAGAGGTAAATTGCAGTTGAAGCCCAGGCGAATGAAAATCTAACATAGTACTAATCTTAATCCAGGATCTTTAAAAGCAAATTAAATCTGTGGGGGATTTTCTTCTTGAAAGGAGTAGGGTTCGAGAGGTGGACTTTTTTGGACCAGATGGGTTGGGATTCTGAAGATACTCACCTGGTAGAATGAAAGGTATGGGACCTTGCTTGTCCCCTTCTCACGAGGGATGTAATATAGTGCGTATGATTGCGAATAGCACTACTTTACCAGGAGTATTTCAGTTCACCGTGGTTCGGATTGAGCACCCCATCAACGCAGCGTGCAGATGTAGCATGTTTTTGGATATCATTGATGAAGCACATGTTGGTATAAGCGCATGCTTTAGCAGGGACCAAGTTGGACACATTCAGATGAGGAAAGGTCCAACTTAGTTGCTCACTCTAGGGTTCGGCCTAAGCACAAAGTTGAGGACATCTGAAACTGGGGAAGCTTCAGACTGGCGTTACCACCTCCACCACGCCTCCCAGCACACCCAAAATGGAAAGCTTGCACAGATAAATTCTGTAGCATGATCATTTCTAGTGCCATATTTGTTTAGTTTCATTTTCGTCATGTTTTTTTAAAACGTATTTTTCGGTTGTCCTGCTCTTCCATAATCATGCGTGCCAAAACAAGCTGACTTGGTTGTGAGGTTGTCATTATGAGACCTCTGAAACGCAGGGGCCCATATATGCGTCCTTACATGCGCTTGTCTTGCCCCTCTAGTCACCGAACGCTGCTCTCATTTCCTGTTTTGTCTGCCCAGGAGGGGAGAGCCAAGTTTACGTGGCACGGTGTAGGACTGTTACTATGAGTCATTGCCCTTTTGTCTGCTTTTCTGGGCAGCAAAACCTCTCATTAATTGTCTTCCTTTCTAGCGAGCACCTCTATCTTCCATATGCCAGCAACAGGGCCCTTCCTCTTCTTAAGCACGTGTACAGCATAAGCATTTTAATTCCTGGGAATCCGAAGGGGGAAAGGCCTACAGAAATGAAGGTTTACAATTGGCACATTAAATATTGTTTGGAACCTGAACCGATGCCTAGTTCCTCCCTGGGCATGCTGTGGACAATTTTGCATACGAGGTTGCTCTAGTTTGACGCAGCAATTAAACTACATATCAATAGGCACGACAAATATAGCTACCATGCTGAAGAATAGCAGCATTTGTTTGAGAAGACACACGTTTAATTCTCATCTCCGCACCAAGACATTCAGGCGAGGGTCTTGGATCTCCTCTTTTAAGTGAGAGTTGGTCGATCCATTGTTGAGGTGATTTTTTGATCATCCCTATTAAGGTCATACAGCCACTAACCTTGAAGGAATTTTCACCTGCTCTGTTTTTTCACAATGAATCACCCGTACACTTTCTGCAGCAATGTGTTGAGCATGTCTTAGATTTCAGTGCACTTGTCACTGCATTCTAGCTTTGTTGGCACAGCCACTTTTTGGTCATGGACACACACACACGCCCCCCCCCCCCTCACCTCCCACGCTCCCACCCTCTGCTGGAGAAGAGCGTACTCTAAACCTATTTTTGCATTTGCATGTAACAGAAAGGCAGAAGATGGTTGCCCCTGTAATGCATATCAATATTCACTTTCTCTGTTTGCTATCATATCATTTCTCAACAAAGAAGCAAGCAGACTCATTAAATTAACAATTTTTCTGATGCTTGTGAATCTGCTTAGAATCGCATGCTGTGCATATAGTCCGACATCTAGTGATAACCGCAGAGTATTGCATATTGTCTTTCGAAGATCGAAAGGAGACGTCGACATGGGCATGCCTGTAACACTATCCCTAACATGATGTGTAGTGTACCCAAGATCCCTCGCGCATCGAGGTCCCTCAGATTGTTTTTTTCCGCCCAGTTAGCTGGTTGCCTTATGCGGAGTTCTTACTAATTGCAAAGATATAATACTTTCCCGACCTCTGGTCGTTTATATATTCGTCCCCTCTTCAATTTACTTCCTAACCACTGCCGAAGACGGTGAAAGAACAGACTTTGATGGCTTGGGCTCCGGTAGTCCGCGTGGCCCCAGCCTTCTGGCCGGCCTATACAGTAGGGTGAGTGGGATCTTGGGGGGAGCTTCTATTTTTCAAGAATACTTTCCTTCTCCCCTCTCTTTGCCCCTTTGCTTTTGCTGTTGCTTTAATACACCTGAGCTATAGACAGGACACCATTTGAATTTTGACCTTCCGGTAAAGGCAAATACCCCTGGAAAGACACGCACCGGTGGTGCAATAAATGTCTCCCTCGCAATCAGCATGAGGTGTCCTGTCGATCTTGTCAGCTCCAGCGTCCTAAGACGGTCAAGGAGCGTCAAGTTAAACGGTGTGCGCCCTACGCCATGTTGAAGGCCGAGGGTAGCTCCCCTGATGCAGCCGCCTTGAATGTGTAATTGAACGATGGCCGTGGCTCCGATCCCGATGCCATTGACCTCTCATCAGAGCGATCATGCTCTGAACCGTCTGTCCCTGGCCCCACTAGGCACGTCGATGGTTCTGCTATGGGGAATGTACACCCCGGTGACGGATGCACCCTCTACTCATAGAAGCACGCACACAACCCTCAGTACCGCCTCGACGGATCTGTCGAGACGGTCCAAAGCGCCAACGGGGTACGCAGAGTTCCTCGACGGCACCCGCCAATTCGCGCGATCAGCAGCCCTCCCCGCAACCGCGTAAGCTGCATGCGTCTGGGCATTCTGCAGGCAAGGGCGCCAGCACCAAAAGTCACAAGGCCGTCAAGACGCCTCTTAAGAGCATGCCAACGCTTAGTTCTGGTTGCGTCAATCTACAGCGCAGCGGTCTAAATAGCCTAAACCCCTCTCGGTGACGCCAAACATCAGTGAGTGTCGCAAAGATCGTGTCGGTGGCCAGTAAACCGAGGGACAAGTCGAGAGACATGTCTACATGCCCGGAAGGGCAGGACGATTACTCTGACAGTCCCCAGTCCTCAAGAACTCTCTCGGACAAATCTCGGCATTCCAGGCAGAAAGATCCCGAGGAGGAGCCCTTTAGCCCTTTAGCCCTCTGGACCCCTCTGGTCCTGTTCTTGGACAGAGACAAATTTGAAGGGTATATGAATAGGCTGGCGAAATTTGTGGACTTCTCTGAAAAGTTCACGCCTAAAAGGCCTTGTGAAGAAGACCCTTGCCCCACAGTGGCCAAATTCCAGAGAACCTCTTAGCCACTTCATGAGGAGGTCCTTGATGGGACAGATCAAGAGGAGATTCCTCTTGACCCCTGTTTACAGGAGGATGATTACTATGAGGATCCCACTGACCAGGCCCCAGATTGGGACGGGGAGGGGGGGATGAATGAGTAGCTGATGGATAATCCAAGATGGCTGTCACCTACTGGTACCTGGGATCCTGACATTATATGCATGGATCCCCCCCCCACCCTCTGCATCGTGCATCTCTTATAGATGACCAGATGGTGTTTTAGAGGACATTCTAAAAGAGAAGCCTCCTGCCGGCTAGACCAACACTTTACTTGCCTCCATTAAAAGGCGCATCGGCCCTTCCTTACTAACACCTTTACAAACCAGGGCTGTAAACCCATGGGTGGAGCAACTTTTTCAACCCCTCCCCTTCGTGGTCACTACAACAAGGAAAAGGGCAGGGATGCCCTTGTCCACAGGTGAGGCACCGCCGGACAAGGAATGTAAAAAAAAAAAGTATGCCCTAGGGAAGAGAATCACTACTATGGCATCCTATTCCACCCGGATTGCAGACAATACCACGCTGTTGAGCAGCTATTGTGATCAATGGTACCTGCTGCAGGAGGTCCCCGAACCAGTGCATTCTCGATTACAATTGTGTCAGAGGGTAACCAAGTAAACCATAACATCCTTAGAAACACCTTAGATGCTGCTGAGACAGCAGGTAGAACCCTAGCCCAGGGTATCCTTTTGAAACGTCACTCCTGGCTATAGGGCTGTGTTCAAATTGGAGACACAAGCATCTTTCATCAACAAACTGGTGGAGGATTCTAACCTGTTTGGCAAGGATGTAGATGAGGCGCGGGAAACTGCCAAGAAAGAACGCGAGACTTTGAAATCTTTGAAACAGATTACTCAAAGGCCCTTTCAACAGAGGGGGGGGGGGGTGTGGTGGCGGAGTGGTCAGAGGGGAGAGTTCTCGCCGCTCCTTTCGCAGGCAGTCCTATTCTTGTTCCTCACATAACCAATATGGTACGAGTTACAATTGGTCCTCCGGACAGGGGTCTACTGCCTCAAATCACTATCCACCCAGAGGACAGTGCTGCGGTAAAGGAACGGGTCTCAATGCCACCCCCAGAGGCTCCCCTGCTTCCAGTCAGAAATGACTCTCAGATTTGGGTCCCCTCCCATGCTTCCCTGGTCGGGGGATGTATAACATGGTACGTCATTTCATCGCCGGATGCTTTTTCGCAGGGTTTTTTACCGCAGATTTTTTTTTAAAAAAAAATCATCGCATTTTTTGGGTGGGGGTTAATTATATAAATTGGTTGTTGGTGTACGGGGATACAAAAAATAAAGGGGATGGGGGGTTTGGGAGGGTATCCCCTGAAAATAAAACAAATTAAATTACGATAGTTTTTCCGAAAAAAATCTGCGGTAAAAAAATCCCGCGATGACATGCAACCGTATAACATCATTTTTACACACATGTGAGGGGATTACCACAGACCAGTGGGTGCTAAAGACAGTCACCCACGACTATTGCATTGGGTTCAAATGGCCACCTCGATTCAGACCACCAAAGTCCAGGCGTCTGACAATGGAACACCTCAGAATCCTGCTGCAAGAGGTCAAGATCCTGTAGGAAAAGGGCGCAATCAAAGTCACCCTGTTGAACAGGTAAACAAGGGTATTGATTCTGTGAACTTCTTTTTACCCAAAAAGGATCTCACCATGCGCCGTGTACTAGACTTGCGCCCATCGAACAAATTTGTCAGACCACAAACATTTCGGATGGTAACGCAGAAAGAGGTAATCCCACTGCTAACGCAGGGGGATTACATGACATTGGACATGAAAGATGAATACATTTTCATTTTTCAATGTTGCCAGCACACAGGAAATACCAAAGGTTCATTATAGAGAACAAACGCAATCAGTTCAAGGTCCTCCCCTTCGGCATTGCCTCAGCCCCAAGAGTATTTACAAAGGTATTGGCAGTTGTAGCAGCTCACCTGCGCAGACAATCCATCCCAGTATATCCTTAACTTGACTGGCTCATAACCGGAGTATCCTACGGAACATGCCTGTCAAAAAACCAGACTATAGACCTACTCTTCAGCCTGGGATTCTCCATAAACCAGAAGAAATCCAGCCTAGATCTCAGCCAAGTCAATCCATTTCTGGGGGCCCTAATTTGGACAGAAGACGGCCAGTCTTCCGCTCCGACGAGAGGGTTCAAAACTTGCTGTTTTAGATGCCTCCGTATGTAGCCAGTCGAGAGTTGACAGTATGCAAGGCCATGCGACTGTTGGGGATGACACCCTGCATATATCTGGTCCCTCACGCACGTTTGCGCATGCGCCCCATGCAAGAGTGGCTCAACAGCCAGTGGTCTCAGGCCAGCGGACAATGGGGACGATCTAGTGGTTGTCTCGACAGCCCCCGTTTTCTGCAGTGGTGGTTGAGGGGAAAACCTGCAACACCCCCGCAGTAGAAGCCACTCACTACGGACACATCTCTTGTAGGTGTGGGGGGGATTGGGGGGTCACCTCGCCTCCTTCAGACTGCGCACAGCGTTTGGTCCCCAGCAGTAGCATCCAACCACATAAATCTGTGGAAGCTGTTGGCAGTGTTCAAAGCCCTCAAGGCTTTTCAGACACAGCTGCAGGGAAAGACAGTACTGGTCCTCAAGGACAGCACCACAGCCATGTACTACCTGAACAAGCAAGGAGGCACTCACTCACCGGGCTATACAAACTGTCTCAGAACATTTGGAAGTGGGCTCTCAAACACAAGATGTTCCTACTGTCTCAATACGTTCCAGGGAAAATCGATCTTCTGGCAGACGTGCTCAGCAGAGACTTCCCACTTCCCTTAGAGTACGAATGGCACTACACAAAGAAATAGTCTCCAATTTTTTCGCAGAATGGGGCTTCCCAGAGATCGACTTGTTGGCAACTCTGGAGAGCTCACAATACCCAGATTACGCCTCCAGGTGCCTTCAAAACCGATCCAAGGGGAACTGTCTATGGATAAACATGGTCAAGGAAATTTGTTTATGCTTCCTCCGCCCCTCCCCCACCCCCTGACTCCCTTACTCCACAAGATAGTGCACAAGATGCACCAGGAACCAGTCACTGATTTTGGTGGCCCCAATGTGGGCCCGCCAACCTTGGTTCTCCCATCTGATGGCGACGTTACGATCTCCTCCGGTGAAACTACCTTGCCCATTCAACGTGCTATCTCAGGACAAAGGGGACACACTTAATTGATGCCTGCAGACTCAACTTAGCGGCTTGTCTCCTGAAGTCTGAGTTGGGGCATCTCCATCTTCCTCAGAGATGCATGGAAATGCTTCTGGAAGCAAGAAAGCCAGACATTGCTACTACAATAAATGGAAACGCTTCGTCATCTGGTGCAATTCCAAGAGCATCAATCCCATTGACGGCTCTCCTACTCATATTGTACTCTACCTGACTCGCCTACTCGATCCAGTTAGTTTTCAATTCCCTGAAGGTCCCCTTAGCTGCACTTTCAGCCTATACCATGTCCCAGCAAAAAGTGTTGTGGTGGAAGATACCAGTAATTTAAAGCTCTCATGGAAGGGGTTAAAAGAATTCATCCCCCTATTTCTAACCCGTCTCCCGTATGGGACCTACATGTGGTGTTAACCAGATTTATGGGGGTCTCCCTTTGAACCTATGCACAAGGCAAGCCTCGAAGCACTCACTTACAAGACTGTCTTCCTAGTGGCAGTCACGTTAGGAGAGTCCGTGGATTACAGGCCCTTTCAATTCAAGACCCTTTTGTCACAATTCAGAGATACGGTGGTTCTGCGCACTCGCCCACGGTTTGCACCCAAATTCATTTCTATGTTCCTTGTGAAACAATCAACAGAACTACCCACTTCTCACAGAGCCCCACTTACGTGGCGGAAATAGGCCTACACACACTGGATGAGCGCAGAGCAGTCATGTTCTATCTGTAAAGAACCAAACCACTAAGTAAAACAAACCAATTTTTCATTTCAGTGGCGGCTGGTAGAGAGGGGTCCCTGTCTCTAAATCGGCCATCTCAAGGTGGATTGTCGATTGCATCACTCTGTTACATGCTTACCAAGCGAGATCTGCCCTTCAAGCCTAGGGCAGATTCTAGTCTTGGCAGTGGAGCTTCCATAGCGTTCATTGCAAATTTTCCTCTCAAGTCCATTTGCAAAGCGGCAACCTGGAGTTCTGTACACAACTTTACAAACCACTATTGCCTAGTCACTCACTCTAGGTCTGATTCTCGGGTGGGACAAGCGGCACCGACATCTTTTCACTAATGTTCCTTCTCACATTCCACCTCCGGGTACTGCTCGCTAGTCTATGCACAGCATGTGCATCTAAGCAGATTAACCAGCATTAGAAGACCTGCATTATTTACCGTAATGGCATTTCTGATGATTGGATCTGCTTAGATTCACATGCGCCGACCCTTCCTCCCCGCTCGGATGGAAGGAACATAAACTTCTTACTACTTCTTCTCTCTTTTGTACTCACGATGGTCATATGGCTCCCTCACAGCAGAAATCGGAGGGACCTCGACACGTGAGGGATTTTGGGTACACTACACTTCACGTTGGGGATACTGTTAGAGGCATGGCGATGTCGACATCACCTTTCGATCCTCGAAAGACCAGATGCAATACTCTCCGGTTACCACTAGATGTCGGACTATATGCACAGCATGGGAATCTAAGCAGATACAATCAGAAATGCTATTACGGTTAGTAATGCATGTCATTTAAACATGCAATTGTAGAAATACACCACTGTTATTAAAAAGCAGTCATTCAATATCCTTGCGTAACACGGGTTAGTTTTAATTCTGCACAAGTGAAAAAACATGGACTGATTTGTATACCCTCTTTACTAATCGTCAACCACGTTGCTGTTAAAAGCAAAGTAAACTGGAAAAGCAAATCTGGTATGGTGGTGGTAATTTTTCTGAGTAAGTAGTTCCGCAATCCAGGCTTTGATTATTGTGGTATCCTTAACGGGATTTCCGAGCAACATCCAACTTGTTACCCACAAAACAGAGGGCGAAAACAAATGTTCAATCTTTTGATGTCAGGGTGTGATAGTGTTGGTATTAAGTTTCTGCCAGTGTTTGACAATTCTTCATCTGCATTTCAGTTGTTTTGGTTATGTGTTGCAGTAAATAACAAATTATGAGTGGACGAACCAGAGTTGCCCATGGGGGGGAAGGGATGTCGCCCAACTATTCCTGAAGATGCTTTCGGTCGGAATTGTAAGACTGTGGCACAGGAACACCTGTAGACTATCTGTGGAAGACATACAATTTTTTTGTTGACTTCAGTTACTACACTTCCTGTGTGCCATTGCTAAAAGCTGCAACAACGCCATGTATTTCCACTCAGCTCAACTTTCCATAGTAACAGCAGTTATCAATTCCATCTTAGGTTCACCTTTCTCAGCAGCTCTAAAGCATTTATTTAATGAAAAAGTGTATTTTTAATGTTCTCGTAGTCCTGTTGGAGAAAGGCGCATGTGAATAACGCTAGTTGCTTCTGATTGTATGTATTATCACTATATTCTCCAGCATCGGGTCTGGCATGGATTCACATGCTCATGAATATTCCCAGTCAGGCTGGGAATCCTCGGTAAAGAAAAAATCAGTTTAGTTTCTGAACTGTCTTTCTACTAATAACCAATCCCTGGTCTCTGGGTCATACTGCCCCCAGCCAATGACTGCCCTCTACCTAAGCCCCTCCTCTGGCCGCCATCTTTGATTTTTACCGCACGTTCAGGTATTGGGAGTCCTCGTGCTATAGCTTGAGATTTTGCTGCATTTTCGTGCTTTTTCAAGGAGATTTTCTCATTTTTCGGTTAAATCGAGCCTCAAGCTCCACTGTTTCTTCTTCCGATCAATGGGGGACCCGTTTTGGAATTTCCAACGCCCCTCAAGGGTGAAGTTTTCGTCGAGTGACGCTTCTTGGAGGATTCCAGAAGATCTGAGGCCTACCATGGACGTGGCCCAGGGTAGCTCGACGCCCGGGTCCAAGCTGTTCAGGAACTGCCCTGGATGCGGTTTACAGAATGTTTTTAAGGAGGACGAGCATTCGAGATGTCTCTACTGCCTTCATGAGGACAAGACTCGCGTAGAAAAGGACTGTGCGTTCTGCAAGAACCTATTGGAACGGACCATGAGGGATCGTCATTCCTGCCTCGCCAGCTGGCTGGAGAAGGGCCCAGCAGGTGAGAAGAAAAGGCCCAAGCGGTCTTCTAAGTGCTGTGAGGCCACCCCGGCGACGGGAGTGCCGAACGGTCGGGCTCGTCTGCTGCCAGGCAGGGCGCACCTTCCCCGGCACCATCAACCACGAGCCAACGCTCTGGTTCGGGGAAGAGGAAATCCGAGAACCCGGGTAAGCCTCTGGAGAGGCCCCGGTTGATCTCGAAGGATTCAGCCGAGGGGGAATGAGGCGGTGATCCCATCCTCCTCCCCCCCCCCCCCCACCCCCCAAGGTGAAGGATTCAAGCACGCACAAGGTGGTGAAGGCCATGATTCACCAGGCTAAGGCCTATATCGAGGGAGTCGCGGCGACCCTGGCGAAACCTGTGGAAGCTACACCAGTAGAGGCAACCTCGGGGCCCAGAGTTTCCCTGCCACTGCTGAGGGGAATCCTCTTTCCAGCCCATCGTCAAGACCCCAGTGGAAAAAGAGGGGGGGGGGCTGGTGGCCATTACGGACACAGATTCAGCCTCTGAGGAGGAGCTGGTGGAGGCCGTGAAGAGCCTGAACGAGAGGTTCGAGAAGGTACGATCACACTGGAGAGATCCCGAAGAGGTGGTCGAAGAGGGTGACAGTGGCGCAGGAGAGGCCAGCCCTCCCGTCGCAGCCATTGCACGAGCCTTGGGACAACTCGGTGGCCATTTTGATGGCGATCCAAACCTTAGGCACGGAGATAAGGACGAGATTACCATGAACCACGGTGGACGATCCAGAGTAGGGCCCGTCGGGAAGCCCTCTGAACAAGCGGAGGAGAGTTCATCCTCCAGCCCGTCATGCCCTCGCGGCCCGTGGAGCCTTCATCCCCCTCTCCGGATCCCAGGGATGACACGGTGACACACTACGACGGGGACGGATGACTGGTGACGACAGGATGGACCTTCCATCAACACCCCCTCAGGTTTCCCCGCCTGATGAAATTGGCTCCTTTCACGCCATGATCGCCAGGGCGTCCAAGCTCTTCCAGCACTGCCCCGAGGAACAAGAAGGAAGGTTTCCTCTATCAACGGCGAGAGGTCAAGAGAAAGACGGTTCTCGTGGTACCGTTACTCGACGATATCTGGGACGAGGGACTTCCGGTCCTGAAGAACCCGTCCACGACGCCTGCCAAGAGGGACCGGTACGAGAAGAAGTACCTGGTCCCCAACGCCACCCCCTTGTGCCTAGGGGTTCAGCCGATGCCGGATTCGGTCATCTCAGCGGCGGCCAAGAAGAAGGCGGCAGGGGCGACGGCTTCGACCTCCACTTCCCCACCTGACAGCGAGGGAAAGAAATTGGAAGCCATGGGGCGACGGGTCAGCTCGTCGGCGGCGACGACAATTAAAGCGGCCAACGCCTTAGCAATTGTGTCACGTTACGACAGGGAGCTATGATACAAGATGGCTCACCTACTGGACTTCCTACCAGACGACGAGGGCGGAGGCCCTAGAGATTCTGCAGGAAGGTGAGGTGGTGTCAGACCACGCCATAATGGTGGCAACGGACATTGCCGACACTGGGTTTCGCCAGTTGTGGCAACAGGGACCACAGCTCTCCCCTTTTTCATGGGAGATTAGTGGGTTTTCAGAATTGAGGCCTTGTTGGGAATAGGATCAGCACTGCTTGGGTTTTGCAGTGGACCCTGGAGTAGAGTCTGCAATGCTTTGGCCTTGTAGTTGGGATCTGGAATCTGGATGGATGGAACAGGAATGTAGCGCAGGAACGTCGGGAAGAGTGTGTGTAGTCTCGTCAGGGACTCTTATTTATAATGCATAATGACATCAAAGTATATGGCTGGGGCAGGCTTAACTAAACACTCCTCAAACAACTAGATTGGGCAAGGGTGATAGTCTCCGCCTCACTCTCAGCTGGTTGGATTTCCAGAAATTGACAGATTTATGATGCAAGTTTTACAATGTCCAAAACCTCCCACAAGTACTTTACTAAAAATCAATGTTTGCCCTAAATGGCACCTTCATGCAGTGGAATCATCTAAACACTGCAGCACATAGCAGTCCATTCCTCCAGTTTGTGAGACCTTGTTTCGCCCTTCTACCAGTTTTTCGCGCTTTTCAATGGGATTTATATTACTCAAAATTCTATAACTTTGTACATAGGTGTGGATTATCATAAGGGATGCATGTACATTTGCCACATGGATTCTTTTCTTGTAATCTGCAATACTTTGTTATTTCTGACCCCAAAGTGTCAGTGAATTCTACCATGTCTTAAAAGAAAGCCTATAAAATCACTTTTAAACTGCGAAATTGTTACATTTTTACAAAGTCTTGCTGCAGAGATAAAAGTCCTTAAAGTTTATTTATGAAATGGTCTCTGGGAGCAAATGGCTATCCTTTGTCTGCCATATTTGGTCATAGCTTGCAAGCTACCCCCCTAAAGGGCAGGGCCGTCATGGAGATTTCCTTTGAAGCCTCCTGTAGAAATCACAATGACGTGCGACTTTCTTCTCATATGTCCTTGTCCTGGAAATTTCATTGTTAGTGGGCTCAGCCTAGACTAGATTCTTTCCCATCCTGTAATTATCCTGGGGGTGTCACCATCTGCTGAGTTTATGGTGTGTTTCCCTTCCTAGGGGGGGAAGCTTTAAGTCTGCCAACTGCAATAACCTGTTTTTGACAGCTTGCAAATCCAGCCAAGGCGGTTTAAAACCTTTATTTTCTGATATTTGGTCCTGAATTAAAAGAAGCCTGTGGAATAAAATAGCCCATGTATGTATTTTCACAGGCCACAACCCCTTAACATTGCTAGGTAATGGCAGGCTATCATTCAACAGTTTATTTTTTAAACTGGCATTTTTCTCC
The DNA here is from genome assembly GCF_040938575.1 of Ambystoma mexicanum. NCBI lineage: Eukaryota > Metazoa > Chordata > Amphibia > Caudata > Ambystomatidae > Ambystoma > Ambystoma mexicanum. The sequence continues at coordinate 234,257,262 of NC_090926.1, read as the reverse complement.
TTTAGTTTTGCAAAGCACATTTTTATACATGTGGTGCAAGCTGCTAGCATTTCTTTCAATTCGGTTTCGCATCTCCATCAGATTCCCACACTGTCTGGCAGCTATAGGTCTTTTCTTGTATGCAGGAATTTGGTTTGAAGTACAGATGCATTGAAACTGACATGGCTCAGATAGCTGGAGTCTCTTTTGAAATACTGAGATTTGATACATTTGTAAAGAAATGAACGCGTTTTCCCGTAGGGGAAAAGTGAAGCTCCTTGTTGTTTTTTCTCAAAGTTGGTTTGACCGGGCCTGTCATTCAGAAATTATGCCTGGTTGTACTGAAGCACAATGAGATATACTGGGCATGGCAGGGCCTTATTGATCAGTGGTTTAGGAAAGAACCAATGGAATTGGTGACAAAGCAGCGTTTCTTTTAAAGGTGAAAGTTTCCTTTTCAATGGGGATTTCTGGAAAGCCGTGCTGCCTTTTCACTTTCTTCCTTTTGTATATGTCAGAACACACTGGCATGCACTTTCCGTGTCCCCTTGTTCCATCCTGCCCAATGCATGCTTGGCAAGGAGGTGCAGCCATCTTTTTGTTGCTGAAAAATGCAGTTTTGAGGCCATGGCGCTCACAGGAGCCAGCACAGCCATTTTGCTGTTTCTGCGCAAATGCATCTTGGTTAGTGGGGAAATATTGTTGAGTGGGTCAGTAGTTGCCACAACGTGCTTCCAGGTCTCGGTCCTCGTCCCAGCGATACCGCAGAAACCTGCTAAGTGCTCGCGGTCGGCGCACTGTACGTCAGATACGGACGTCAAAGCTTTGCCTTCGCACCAGTTCTTGGTGCCGTTATCGACACTGAAGCCGTCGGTGCTCTCCACGCTGAAGCCTCCAGCGCTCTCGACGCCTTAGAGTCCTTTTGGCTGGAATTTGCCGATGGGGGATCCCTGGTACTTCCAAGGAAGGCTACTTCCAAGTCTGTACGGCCTGGTAAGGACTCCAGACCCTCTTCCTCTTCATGCCAGTGGCTTTTACACTTCTCCTGAGGTTGAATTTGGTAGGCCTGCTGAGTCGTCCTACAGGAGACTGATGGCTAGGGTCACTGAGTATCTTGCTTGGTCCAGTCCTCCGGAAGCTTTTGTTCAGGATGACTTGACGCTCACTAATGTGTTCCCGCCGTCCCCGTTCCAGTTGCCGGTTTGGGATCTGAATTTGGTCTTGAAATTCCTGATGGCTGCTCCATTTGAACCTTTGCACTCTTGTCCTTTGAAACTGTTGTCTTTTCAAGACCATGTTTTTGGTTGCAGTTACCTCTGCTCGCAGAGTGAGGGAATTGTAGGAACTTTCTTCTAAGCCGCCTTTTACTGTGTTCCACAAGGATAGGGTTGTACTGAGGGTACGTCCTTCCTTTCTACCTAAGGTAATATCTGAATTTCATTTAAGCCAGAAAGTTGTTCTTCCGTCTTTCTATCCTCCTCCTCCTGGTAAGGAAGAGGAGCGACTCCATAGGTTGGACCCTAGGAGAGCTCTGAGCTTTTATATTTCTAGGATGTCCAGAGTGGACGATCAACTCTTTGTGGGATATGCTGTACACTGATTGGGCCAGGCTGTTACCAAAAAGACCTTGTCCAGGTGGATTATCTTCACCATTACTGAATGTTACCGATTGGCAGGGAAGGACCCTCCTGAAGGGTTGCGAGATCATTCCACTAAGGGCGTGGCTACTTCCAGAGCCCTGCAGCGGGGAGTTCCTATTAGGAATATTTGTGATGCAGTCACATGGGCTTCTATCCACAGCTTTGTCAGAGATTACTCCCTGAATACGCTCCATGGTCAAGATATGGCTTTTGGTAAGGCGGTTTTTTATTCTGCCATCTGATTGGGTCTTCTAATTCTTTTCCCGCCTCCATTTTCTGGTACTGCTTTGAGTCTGTCAAAGATGTGGAATACGTTGGAGGACACAATCCATTTGAAGAACAAGTTAGTTACCAACTGTTTACGTTCTTTCGAGTGGATCTTCCTCCAACCTATTCCACATCGATCTCCCAGCCTGCCCCTCTTTCGAATTTCCTATGCTATTGCAGTTTACGTTCCCTCAAGGCTATGTGCAGTCAAGCAGGCATTGGATATGTGCATGTCACACATTATGGAGGATAGAATAGAAACTGACGCTATGGGCGCTGTGCGTCCTATTTATAACCTCCGATGACGTCTCCCTCGAAGGAGGCCTTCCATGGACATTGACCCGACGCCATCGACACAGGACGCCCTTTGCCGAAAAAGTTCCCGAAGTACAAAGCTGTGGACATTACATGTCACAGATTTGGAATACTTTGGGAGGTAAATCCAGTCGAAAGAATGTTACCAGTTGGTAAGTAATTTGTTCTTTTGGTTTTGGAGTCTGACAAACTCCATAGGCATAATCTTTTTGCCTTGTAACACACTGCACCCTCAGTGCAGTGTCACAGAGAAGTCCTTTGGATTTCTCTAAGGTTTAAATACCTTCTCTTGGATAAACCACTGTTTCTAAGAGTATGCTGTGAATATTTCCCGTCCGGCTGGGAAACCTCTAACTTTCATATAGCAGTTTTCCTATGGGAAAACTCAGACACTGAGTGTCCTATCGACGTCCTTTCGGGTGCTTCCCTTCAGATTTCAACCGTGTTCCAACTGTTGGATCACCTCGTTTTCTCTTGAGACATTTTTTTGCTCTTTGTGTTTTCACACAACCTTCGCTGTTTCGGTGTGTTGGAAGCCCCAACATGTAAACTGTGGGCCCCAAGAAGTTGTTGTTCCGTCTGTGTGAGCACTGCGGCCTCGAACGTGTATGAAGAGGACTTTCATGCAGACTCTGTACTGCCTGTATCCCAATCTCTCGGTGGAGAACTGAGATTTGCCAAGGGTTGTCCCAGAAGACGCTAAAGGACAGTAACCAGCAGCTGATTTGCTGGTTCAACGAGGGGGGCCTACCCGGGAACAGAAGTTGGGTCGGCCTGCTGTGGCAAGTCTTCTGCTTCTTCGGCAACAACCTCTCCGACGCACCAGAGGGCGCAGTCGGGTTTGCTGTCTCACGAAACAGTGCAAGTGGACAGGGCTGGCGTTGGATTTTGAGAAAGGTGGTGGGTCCACCAGGGCACGGCTGGTGCAAGCGGGCACAGGGTCGGGTGGCCCCACTCCGGGGTAGGCTGCATTGCGGCTGGAGAGGTCGAAGGATTTGAGCCTGTGGGCCTGTTCTGTTTCCGTTGGTTAACCCACACTCCCTGCTCTGCATGTAGGTGTTGATGCTGCAGTCTCCTGTGCCAATTGGCTGCCCGGCTCCCGGTACCCCAAGCCCCGGTTGGGCCTGTGGGGCTGGATGTCCCAAAGTTCCACCACTGGAGAAGGGGGGTTGGGGCCCCTTGCCAGGGTCGCCCGCGGAAGTCTTCCCCCTGGTTCCCCCAGCATGCCAATGCCTATGGGATTCACGCCTCCTCATGGAGACCCAGAGGAAGGGGGGGAGCTGGTGGATTCTGAACCTGATGGCGTTCCGCAGGGCTCACTCTCGTCGATTTTCATAGTCGCCCAGGTGGCCGAATACCTGGGATACAGACCCAGCGGTGGATCCCCGAGCAGCCCGGCACAGCCTCTCCGCCGGACAAGGTGGGTGCCTTTCATGCAATGATGGCAAAAGCTTGCCTGGAGTTTGGCCTCACTTCGGAGGAGGAGCGCAAGGACTGTTTGATCATATGGGGAAGAGGCGGAAGGGCATCTTCTCTATCCCCATTTTGGACTACGTGTATCAGGAAGGCCTGCACATGATGCGCCATCCCTTCAGAGCCTGCGGTCAAGGGCCGCTTGGAGAATACGTTTAAGGTGCCAGAGTCCATGCCGAAGTGCCTCACGTCACAGCCCTCGCCGGAGTCCGTGTCGGCGGCACCCAGCAGGAAAGCACATAGCCAATATAAGTGTGCAACTTCCCTGGACAATGAGGGCTGTAAACTGGATGCGTTGGGCAAGAAGGTGCTTACAGTGGGGGCGACGGTGTAAGGAGCCAACTCATTGGCCATCATGGCGTGCTACGACAGATGTGCCACAGGTTGGTGCCGCTGCTGGACCATTTGCCTGAGCAGCATCAGAAGGAGGCGACGCTTCTGATGCGTGAGAGGGAGGACACCTCCAATCAGAGCATTAACATTGCAGTGAACCTGGCAGAGTCGGGATCTAAACCGATAAATAATGGTGTCCTGCGGCGGCATGCCAGGTGAGCTGTACTGATTTTCGTCCTGAGGTTCAGCACAAGGTGGTGGACATGCCTTGCAAGGGAGTGCAGCACTTTGGAGAGAAGATCGAAGAGGCCCCGAAGAATATGAAGGACTCCTCTGATATGGCAGTCCCTGGCGACGCTGCAGGATAGGCGTTCGTTTCGTCCCTTTAACTCATTTCAAGGAGCCTCGGGGGAACACCATTTCTGATGTTTGTTAATCTGCTTAGAATCACATGCTGTGCATAGGTCCGACATCCAGTGGTCACTGCGGAGTATTGCATTTTGTTTTTCCTAGTCGAAAAGGGGACGTCGACAAGGCGTGTCTGTAACACTATCCCTATAGTGACGTGCGTTGTACCCACAATCCCTCACGCGTCGAGGTCCCTCAGATTGTTTTTTTCCGCCCAGTTTCTGGTCGCCTTTCGCGGAGCTCCTAGAGAGACATTGCTATACTTGCCACGGACCTCGGTCCTTTTGTCATAACTTAATATACTGATAACGATCCCTCCCCCTCGACGTTAGCTGTGAAGCTGTTTCTCCGCCGAACTGATTTTCGACGGAGAGGAAGAGCGGTGGAGATCCTTCGGCGCTGCCGAACACGTGGCCTGGCCTCGACGGCCAACTTACAGTAGGGAGAGTGGGGGTTAGAACTTTGTCTCTTCTCTTTGAGAATGTCTTTCTTTCTCCCCTTTCTTTCCCTTGGGGTTGTTATCGCCAGCTATTATTGCCTCAGCTATGGAGAGGACACCATTTAAGTTTTGCCCACGCTGCAGGGGCAAATATACTTGGAAAGATCAGCACAAGCTCTGTAATCGTTGCTTACCCCTCGATCACATAGAGAACAGCTGCGCAGCCTGCAAGCTCTTAAAACCCAGGACTCTTAAAGAACGTAGGGTTAAGAGGTGGGCGGACTACGCGATGTCGAAGTCAGTTTCCTCACCCGCTGCCGCTGTTACTGAAAGTGACGAGGAGTGCGATAACTCGACGTCCGTTACGGAAGTCATGAACCCCCAGAAGGAGCGCTCCCGCTCCTCGTCGTCCGTCCCCGGCCCCGACGGGCTCGGCTCACGCCCTGCTTATGGGGATGAACACCCCGGCGACAAGGACGCACACAAACCCCATAAGGCTAAACACACTACCCACGGCTCTTCTTCGTCGAGAACGAAGGATCCATCAGCGCCGAAGGGGACGCAGGGCACTCCGGCGTCTACCGCAGACCGTAAAGGTCACAAGCCCCACCCGCAAACGCAGCCGCGACCAGCGATTGGGCTTCCATCTAACACGGGCGCTACCCCAAAAACATCCGACGCAACGCTCCATAGAGCGACCGTCGAGGTACAACGCGCAACGCACACAACGTCGACACCAGAGCCCTCGACGGACAAGATCGTGGTCGAGAGCCTAGCGAAAATTGTCGCCGAAGACAAACGTACGCGGACGACGAAACAAACGTCGAATACTGCGTCGAAAAAACATAAAAGTAGCCAGGAACTGCCCCTTTCTCCAAAGGACGCTTCCGAACTACCTGAAGGCTTTTCAGAAGGAGACGGGAACCTCTCGTCGACGTTGTGGGAGCGTTCGAAGCGATTCGAAGGCGAAAACACTAATTTCCCCCCTCTAGACTATTCAGGGGTACCCCATGAGACCCTTGAAAGACTCCATTCTTGCATGGAGAAAATGGAAAGTTTTCTAGGATACCAGGGCCCACCCACTCACAAAAGACAAAGAGAATGGCCACAGGATGACCCTAGAGTCAAGATTCCTAGGCTGGTTGACCTCACTGAGGAGGAGCAATACCTCCAAGAAGATGAGGAGTGTTTGGGTGGAGAAGAAGAGGTAGAACTTGAGGAAGAGGGGTTCGAAGAAGATCCTTACACCACTGCTACAGGTTTTGAAGAGGATACAGCTACCTCGCAGCCCTGGCATTCACCGTCAGTGCAGCCTTGGCAATCCCCATCAGTACATTCAGACCCTGATGCCTTTCTCCCTTCTCCTCTCAAGGATTCACATGGGAACTCCTCTCCCATAGATGACCAACCTTCCCTCAATGCACTATTGCGCAAGGCAGCAGCGCATTTTGAAATTGATACAGGGGAAACTCTTCCAGACATTGACTTTGTAGAAAAAGTCATCAAAGAAAAAGCCCCTGTTAGCCAATCTATTCCACTCCTGGCTTCTATTAAAAGAAGAATTTCTCCTTCCCTTACTAACCCAGCTTTAGTAAGAGGGGTCAACCCTAGAATAGAAAAGCTCTTCAGCCCTTCATTCTCTGACCCTTTATACATCAGAGGACACTCTATTCCGGACTCCCTTGTGGTTACCAACACAAGAAAAAGAGCAGGGGTGCCACTATCCACTAGTGAAGCACCTCCAGACAAAGAAGGCAAAAAACTCTACGCACTGGGGAAGAGAATCACGACCTCCGCCGCCTTCTCTACTAGAATTGCTAATAACAACTCACTTTTAGCTAGCTACGCAGATGCACAGTGGAACAAGCTGCGCAGCGAAGCAGAGGAAGCACCTGAACCTCTGCGTTCTCGCCTGCTAGCTATAATATCAGAGGGCACACTGGTAAACCAGGGCATCGTTAAGAACTCCCTAGATGCCGCTGAGACGGCTGGCCGCTCCCTAGTGCAGGGAATACTTCTCAAACGCCACGTTTGGCTACGCAATTCAGGTTTTAAGCCCGAAACCCAAGCCTCCCTCATAAATAAACCCATTGAACAGACGCATCTGTTTGGGAAAGCAGTAGATGAGGCCCTAGAACATGCTAAAAAAGAGTTTGATACCATCAAGACTCTTGATCAAATTTCTAGGCCCCCTAACAGGCGAGGCTATGGTAATAAACGCTCCTTTCGTGGCCAAAGACAGCAGCAGAACCAACAACAACAATATTACTCTGGCTCCAACTGGCCCACTAACCAGGGTAACACCCAGTTCAGTCAAAGAGGCCAACGCCGTGGCAGAGGAAGAGGTCGTGGCTCCAGCCCCAGAGGTTCCGCGCCCAATACCAGCAAATGACCCGAAAATTCGGGTCCCCTCCCATGCATCACCGGTCGGGGGCCGGCTAACATCGTTCCTTTCAGCATGGGAGGGAATCACGTCAGACCGTTGGGTATTATCCACCATAGCCCACGGATACTGCATCGAGTTCAACGGTTCCCCGAAGTACAAACCCCCACGGAACCGACGCATGACACCGCAACACCTCTCCATTCTTCTTCAAGAGGTGGAAGAACTACTGAAGAAAGAAGCTATAGAGCCCGTCCCCCTATCACAGGTAAGAGAAGGTATTTATTCAGTGTACTTCCTTGTACCCAAAAAGGACTTAACCATGCGCCCTGTATTAGATCTGCGCCCAGCGAACATATTTGTCAAACCCCAAAAGTTTCGTATGGTGACCTTACAGGAGGTAATCCCACTGTTATCACAAGGGGATTACATGACAACACTGGACATGAAAGATGCATACTTTCATATTTTAATGTTGACATCGCACAGAAAATACCTCAGGTTCAAGATAGAGGACAAACACTACCAGTTCAGAGTACTACCCTTCGGGATAGCATCTGCACCAAGGGTATTCACGAAAGTACTGGCAGTGGCAGCGGCCCACCTGCGCAGATTATCCATCCCGGTATACCCTTACCTCGACGACTGGCTCATAACAGGGGATTCTTACGAAACATGCTTCTCCAATACCCAAAAGACCGTAGACCTTTTGTCCCAACTGGGCTTCTCCATCAACGAAAAGAAGTCCAGCTTAGACCCCAGCCAAATCAAACAATTCCTAGGGGCTCTAATTCGAACAAAGGACGGCCTCGTATTCCCCTCCAACGAGAGGGTCCAAAACATGCTGTTTCAGATTCCCCATTATGTAGCAGGCCAAGAGGTGACGGTACGCAAAGCAATGCGCTTGCTAGGGATGATGGCGTCATGTATTTATTTGGTACCTCACGCGCGCCTGCGCATGCGCCCAATGCAAGAGTGGCTCTACAGCCAGTGGTGTCAGGCCAGCGGACAATGGGACGATCTAGTGGTGGTCTCGCAGGCCTTGGTTCTCTCGCTACGGTGGTGGACAAAAGAAAACCTGTTATTAGGGAAAACTTTTGCCACACCCGCAGTGGAAGCCACTCTAACCACAGACGCATCCCTTACAGGATGGGGGGCTCACCTATCCCATCAGACGGCCCACGGAGTTTGGACTCCGAGCTTAGCATCCAAGCATATAAACCTGCTGGAACTACTAGCGGTGTTCAAAGCACTGAAAGCCTTTCAGAAACAGCTACAGGAAAGACAGTGATGGTCCTCACAGACAGCACCACAGCCATGTACTACCTCAACAAGCAAGGAGGCACTCACTCTCCAGGACTGTCCAAACTGTCCCAGAACATATGGAAGTGGGCTCTCAGACACAACATGTTCCTACTATCACAACATGTACCAGGGGAACTCAATCTTCTAGCAGACAAACTCAGCAGAGACTTCCCCCTGCCCGGAGAGTACGAATGGCAATTACACAAAGACATCGTCTTAGACGTCTTCACTCAATGGGGATTCCCGGAAATAGACCTGTTCGCAACTCTGGAAAACTCACAATGCCAAAGTTACGCCTCCAGGTACCCCCAGAACCAGTCCAAGGGGAACGGTCTGTCGATTCTATGGTCAGGGAAATTTGTTTACGCCTTTCCCCCCGACTCCCCTTCTCAACAAAGTGGTGCACAAGATGCATCAGGAGCAGGTTACAATGATACTAGTTGCCCCAATGTGGGCCCGGCAGCCATGGTTCGCTCACTTGATGGAGATGTCCCTATCTCCCCCAGTGAAACTTCCCTGCCCGTACAACATGCTGTCACAAGACAAGGGCAGAACACTGCATCCATGCCCTCAGACCATGAACTTAGCAGCCTGGCTCCTGAGATCATAGAGTTTGGACATTTACAACTCCCACAGAGATGTATGGACATCCTCAGGGAAGCCAGAAAACCTAATACTCGACACTGCTATTCTAGCAAATGGAAAAGATTCGTTATCTGGTGTAGAGGTACTAGCATCAACCCAGTTGACTGCTCTCCTACTGACATTATTCTATACTTGACCCATTTACTGGATTCAGGTTTAGTGTTCAATTCTATTAAAGTCCACCTAGTGGCACTTTCTGCATACACCACTTCCCAACTTAAAGTGTCGTGGTGGAAGATACCAGTTATCAAAGCCTTCATGGAGGGGGTAAAGAGGATACACCCTCCGATAGCTAACCCAGCTCCCGGATGGGACTTAAATGTGGTACTTTCCAGACTCATGGGCCCTCCCTTCGAACCCATGCACAAGGCAACTCTTAAAGATATCACCCTTAAGACTGCTTTCCTAATAGCTATCACCTCCATTAGGAGAGTAAGTGAACTACAGGCTCTTTCTGTACTAGACCCCTTCGTAACAGTTCACAAAGATAAGGTGGTTCTACGCACACACCCAAGGTTTGCACCTAAATTCATCTCGAAATTTCATGTAAACCAAACTATAGAACTACCAACCTTCTTTCAAAACCCTTCCAGCTCGGGAGAAAAAAGTCTGCATACACTAGATGTACGCAGAGCTGTCATGTTCTACATGGAAAGAACCAGACCACTGAGAAAGACTAATCAGTTCTTTGTCTCGGTGGCAGCAGGAAGAGAAGGAGATGCGGTCTCAAAATCCACTATATCTAGATGGATTGTTCAATGCATCACTCTGTTACACTCTTGCTAAGAGAGAACTACCCTTCAAGCCAAGAGCACATTCCACTCGAGGCACGGGGGCTTCCATAGCATTCATTGCAAATGTTCCCCTTGAGTCCATCTGCAAAGCGGCAACCTGGAGTTCTGTGCACACCTTTACAAAACACTACTGTCTAGATGCACACTCTAGATCTGATTCCCAGGTTGGGCAGGCAGTATTAAGACATCTTTTCTCTACTGTTCCTTCTCATAACCCACCGCCAACTCCGGGTACTGCTCGCTAGTCTATGCACAGCATGTGATTCTAAGCAGATTAACAAACATCAGAAGACAATGCATTACTTACCGTAAAAGCATTTCTGATGGTTGTATCTGCTTAGATTCACATGCGCCCACCCTTCCTCCCCGCTCGGATGGAAGGAACATAGACATCCTTTTATATATATTTCTCTCTTTTCTGTACTCACTCACGGCTAAAAGGCTCCCTCAGGGCAGAAAAATACAAACAGAGGGACCTCGACGCGTGAGGGATTGTGGGTACAACGCACGTCACTATAGGGATAGTGTTAGAGACACGCCTTGTCGACGTCCCCTTTTCGACTACGAAAAACAAAATGCAATACTCCGCAGTGACCACTGGATGTCGGACCTATGCACAGCATGTGAATCTAAGCAGATACAACCATCAGAAATGCTTTTACGGTAAGTAATGCATTGTCATTTGCAGGCTCTTGCAACAAAGGCTACGGCCGCTCCAGCGATTCCTTCCAGGGATTTCGACGATCGTTCAAGTCTGCTCAGAGGAACAAGGACAATCGAGGTCTGTGAAAGAGGGGTTCCCCCTCTGCCGCTACTCGAGGCTGGCAATCTAAGCCTCAACAATGACTGCCATATGGGCAGTCAACTAGGGGGGTGGGGGAGTGGTGTTTAATTACGACGGACCGATGGGTGTGGATGCAGTCTAATATGGCCACTAGTTGGCGTGCCGGTGTCTGCAACTCCCCAACCCCCCTGTGCGACTCATGCTGCTGCAAGGGATTGAAAAGGTCCCGGTACTGGAGACCGGGGAAGAGACCACCTGTTTTTTTTTTTGTCATCAAAAAGCGAAATGGAAAATGGCACCCCATTCTGGACCTACGACCATTGAACAAATGCCAAAAGTTCAGGATCCTAAAGTTGCAAGACGTCATACGCACTGTCCAGGCAGGGGAATTTTTAGCTTCGTTGGATCTCGAAGATGCTTATTTACACATCCTGATGCACACCAATCATCGCATTTATCTGTGGTTCGTGGTCCGGGACGAGCACTGCCATTTCCAGGTGCTCCCCTTTGGCCTAAAGTCAGCGCCCAGAACGTTCACCAAGTGCCTGGCTGCGGTGGCGGCTTATCTCTGCAGGGAAGGACATCATGTGTATACCTATCTGGACGACATGGTTGGTCAGGGGGGGGCGACTCGTCTGAGGACGGGGGAGTCTCTTCGGGCAGCGATGCTATTGTTGCTGCGGCTGGGCTTTGCGGTCAACTTTTCCAAGTCTTCTCTGACACCTTCCAGGGACTTGGTTTTTCTAGGGGCCCAGTTTCATACTCGGCTCCACCTGGTGAAGCCATTGGATGAAAGAATTGAGAAAATGTTGTCCATGGCGGGCTCCTTTGGTCTGGGGCAGAGGTCACGGTTTGTGTCTTCATGGCTCTTCTCAGCACCATGGCATTCTGCATCTCACTCATCCCATATTGTCGCCTCTTCATGCAGCCAGTATAGGAGTTTCTTGCCTCCAGGTGGTCACAGATCCTTGGTTCCTGGTCCGATAACATTCTCATCTCCCGGGCTCTGGTGGAGACCCTGCAGTGGTAGACTCGCTCCGACATAACAACTGGGGTTGCCTCTGGTGGAAGCAGCCTTTCGCTCCACGATCGTGGCGGACACTTCTCAGTTGGGTTGGGAGGCTCACCTTGACCAGTTTCGGGTCCAAGATCTGTGGACTCTAGAGTCTTCACTACACAAACATTCTGGTGTTAAGGGTGGTACACTGGGCTCTGAAGTCTTTCCTGCACCTAATTCAGGGCTCTGTGGTGCGGAATCCGACAGACACCACCACCACAATGTTCTATCTGCGCAAGCAAGGAGGCACACATTTCAGCCCCTGTCCCGAGAGGCTCATATGGTCTGGCATTGGGCGATCACTCACAGGGTTCGCCTTGTGGCTTACTATTTGCCTGGGGTCAAACATTCAGGTGGATGCTCTCAGCCAAGTGACTGCTCGGGTGCACGAATGGCGACTGAAGGACCCACACCTTCCGGACTTTTTCGCTAGCCCCAAAAACAAGCAGTGTTGCCTCTTTACCAGCAGGGTGACTCATTTGGACTGAAAGGGTGACTCATTCCTGTGGCCGGGCCTGTTCGTGTACGCCTTCCTGCCGTTTCCCCTAATCCAGTGGACGATACTGATGGTGCGCAAGGTTCCGTGCAGGGTGATCCAGGTGGCTCAATTCTGGCCCAGATAGAGCTGGTTCTTGGACCTTCGCCTCACAGTGGATGACCCTCTTTGTCTGTGGTCGGAGCCAGATCTGCTGTCGCAGGACGGCGGAAAAGTGTGGCATCACGACCCGGGATCCCTCAGTGTTGCAGCATGGCTCCTGACCACTCTGAATTTGGACATCTGAAGATTCCTCTGGACTGTCGCCGCATCTTGGTGCCGCAAGAGCACCGTCTACTAACGTGTTTTATGGTCGAAAGTGGTGAAGGTTCTGTGTCTGGTGCTCTAAGCAGCTGAATTTACAATCTTTTTCACGTTTTGCCACAGCAAGTCCTGCCCTACCGTCTGATGGCAAAGGAGGGTCTGGCTTTGTCTTCAATCAGGGTCCACTTAACTGCCATCTCCAGATTCACGAGGCAGTGCAACTCTACACCCCTGTTCAATGACAGACTGGTTAAGCATTTCCTCGAAGGCCTTTTTTGAACATTCCCCCCCCCCCCCCACAGAAGTTCGCCCTTGTCTGGTGTCTCAATGTGTTGCACTCGGTCCTCATGAAGCCAATGTTTGAACCGATGTCCACGACGGTGGTGACATTTCTCACATGAAAGGCTGCTTTTCTGGTAGCCATCACGTTGACCGGGCGAGTTTCTGAATTTCGGGCCCTGGTCGTCGACCCGCCATACCTACGTTTCATGAGGGACAAGGTTCTCTTGTCTATGAATCCTCATTTTATCCCTAAATTTCAGTCAAGTTTCACAAGAACAGTACAATGGTCTTGCCCACCTTTTTTTCCAAAGGCTACCACGCCTGCAGAGAGTGCTGCCTTCCCTGGATGTCAAGAGGGCGTTTAAGTTTTACCTGAATAGGACTCTGTGCTTCAAGTCTTCAAAGCAACTGTCGCTTTTGGCCCGTCCAACAGGGGAAAGGCGATTTCGAAGCATTGCCTTTCTCGTTTTCCTTCTGCCAAGACAAAGCCAGTAAGCCTCGGCATTCCACGCCCAGGGCCCATTCTATGAGGTCTGCAGCATCGTCGCTGTGGGAGGGCATTCAGCTCAATGACATTTGCCAAGCCGCAACATGGGCGGTGCCGCATACCTTCAACAAACACTACTCTCTGGGTCAGCAACATGCAGGTGGGGCATGCAGTCCTCGAGCGCCTGTTCCAATAAGCTAGGCCCTGCAGCTTCTGTTTGTTTATTTTTTTGTTTTTTTGGCCTTACTAATGTTTTTGGTCTATTGTTCGTGCTGGGGTATTGTTTGCCTGTTATACACCTCCAGGTCTGGTATTCCTATGTAGTCTATTCACAGCATGTGAATCCATGAAATATCCAATGCTGGAGAAGGGAGTAGTTTCGTACCTGTAACTCCATTTCTCCAGCGTTGGTATATTTCATGGATTCACATGTGCCACACGGCCAACCCCTTCAGGCAAACAGATTCAGGTTTCCTCCAGTTGTGAGGTTCAAATCTGAAGGGAAGCCGCGGGGGTGAGGCTATTTATATTGGACGCCCTATTGGTGCAGCCTAAAGCACCCAAAAGGACATCGATGGGGACACTGTGCCAGAGTTTTTTTTATTTATACAGCGCGCCAAACCCTGAAGTAACTGGGCGACAGAGACTTGGAGCAAGTTACAACATATCATAGCTATACAAAATAATAAGAACAAGAGCACATGACCGGGTTACATGGTGGTCAAGGGGCGGGCATCGGCAGAAATAGGGTGGTGAGACAAAAGGTTAGTATATCAGGCAATAGGTGAGTTCTTATTGGCAAGCCAGGACTTAGTATTTGCCCTGAAGGTCCAAAAAGATGGTTCTGCTCTGAGTGCCACAGGAATAGCGTTCCAATGTTTGGCAGCGAGGATGGGGAAGCTGGAGCACCTGCTTTTTTTAAAAATGTTTTTTTTTTTAGGGAGAATTTTTAGGTATGGCTAGACAGTGATAGTACAACGTTCTAGTTGGTCTGGCTGAAATGTGTTTGTTTGAACTTGTCCGTCAGGTACTTGGGCTGTCGTTAGAGAGGCATTTGTGGACGTTGACTAGTGGGCATCTTGTCTGAAGCTGGAAATGTGAGAGTGCCACGGAATACTCAGAGCGGCTCTGAGGGCATTATTCTTCCATACTTGCAGTTTGTTCAAGTTGCGTTCTGACGTGTCAAGGAAGAGCGTGTTACAGTAGTCAATTTTTTTAGAGCACTAGCGCTCTGACTAGGGGTAATGTAGCTGGAAGGTGAAAGGAAGGCTTTGCAGGCGTTGAGCTTATTTGTGTAAGCCGTGGAGGAGGTTGTGGCGTTTACTTGTTTTTTGAGCGAGAGTGTGGAATCAAAGTAAACACCTAGGGTTTTGATTTCTTTGGCTACTGTGATTAGGCTACCATCTATGTTGATGGACGTGTAGAGGGGGTCCAGATTGTGGTTGGGAGCCGACGCAAAGGAGCTCAGTTTTCTCGTTGTGGAGGCATAAGCCATGTTCTACCATCCAAGCTTGGATCTACAGGTAGAGGTTGTTAATCCGTGCGGAATCCTCATCGCAGCCTGATAGGGTGATAAGAACATGGGTATCGTCAGTATAGTTTCCCATAGGAAAACTGCAATATTAAAGTTACTGAGGTTTCCCAGCCTGCCAACGGGAAATTTCAGATGTTTGTTAATCTGCTTAGAATCACATGCTGGGCATATTCCGGCATCCAGTGGTCACTGCAGAGTATTGCATCTTTTTTTTGAAAGTCGAAAATGTGAAGTTGACATAGGCGTGTCTGTATCACTATCCCTATAGTGACGTGTAGTGTACCCAAAATCCCTCACGCGTCGAGGTCCCTCAGATTGTGTTTTTCCGCCGGGAATACTGATTGTCTTAAGCAGAGCTCGTAAGAGACATTGCCATTGGCTCGACCCTTGGTCGAATTAAATTATTGTGAACTCATATCGCCTCCAGCCCTCTTTCGACGGCCATTCCACATCCCCGCCGAGACCAGATCTTTGACGGGCGGTGGATTTCGACGGACGGCGATCCTATTAGCGCTGCTGACCACATGGCCGGCCTCGCTGGCCTACACAGTAGGGAGAGTGGAGTCGGGGTGGACATTTCTCTCATAATAGAATGCCTTTCCCTTTCTTCCCCCTTTCCTTCTGGGTTGTTATCACTGGTTATGTCCTCAGCTATGGAGAGGACTCCTTTTAGATTTTGCCCAAATTGTAAAGGCAAATTTCCGTGGAAGGACGAGCATAAGCGGTGTAACCGCTGGTTTCCCCTCCAGCACGACAAAGCTAGTTGCACGGCCTGCAAGCTCCTTTGTCCAAAAACTCTGAAGGAGGGCAGAGTTAAAAGGTGGGCAGCCTATGGGATGTCGGAAGGCTGATTCTCCAGCATGGGGTCTGGCATGGATTCACATGCTCATGAATATTCCCAGTCAGGCTGGGAATCCTCGGTAAAGAAAAAATCAGTATCAGTATCAGTTTCGTTTCTGATCTGTCTTTCGTAGTAGTAACTAATCACTGATCTCTGCGTCATACTGACCACAGCCAATGACTGCCATCTCCCTAAGCCCTGCCTCTGGCAGCCATCTTCAGATTTTTACTGCACGTTCAAGTGTTGGGAGTCCTCGTGCTTAGCTCTCGAGCTTTTGCTGTGTGTTTCGCACTTTTTCAGGTGAATTTTCACATTTTTCCGGTTAATCGAGCCTCAAGCTCCACCGTTTCTACTCCCGTTAACGGGTACCCGTTACGGGATTTTCCTACGCCCCTCAAGGGTGAATATTTCGTCGAATCAACCTCTTGAAGGATTCCAGAAGATTCGCAGCCTACTTCGAGATGGCCCAGGACGCGAGTTCGTCACCCGGACCGAAGCTGTTTCGCAGCTGCCCTGGATGCGGGCTGCAGAATGTGTTTAAGGAGGACGAACATTCGTGATGTCTCTGTCTTCATGGGGACAAGACTCATGTAGAGAAGGACTGCCAGTTCTGCAAGAACTTGTCGGAGCGGACCATGAGGGACCGTCGATCCCGTCTCGCCAGCTGGTTGGAGAAGGGCTCAACGGGTGAGAAGAAGAAAGGGTCAGAGCGGGCTTCTAAGTCCTGTGCGGGTCCCCGGCGACGGGGGCCCAACACCAGGCCAAGCACCGCGAGTCCGGTGGCTCTGGGAGCGCCGAAAGGTCGGGCTCTTCGATCGCCAGGCAGGGCGCACCTTCCCCGGCACAGTCAACCACGAGCCAGCGGGAGTGAGGCGTCGCCCCTCCCCCTAAGGAGAAGGCCCAGGACGCACCTAAGGTGGTGAAGGCCCCTACCAAGCAGGCACCTACCGAGCAGGCAAAGGCCTCTATCGAGGCGATCGCGGCGACTCTGGCCAAGCCGGCAGAGACCCCACCAGCGGAGACTGCCTCCGGGACTAGAGTTTCCCTGCCGCCAAGGAGGGAATCCTCTTTTCAGCCCATCGTCATGGCCCCAGTGATGGAAAAATGGGGGGGGGGGCACGGTAGCCTCCTCAAGCTCGGAGTCAGCCTCGGAGGGGGAACTGACCGAGGTCGTGAGGAATCTCGAAGTACAATTCGAGAAGGTCCGGTCCCGCAAGGAAGATCCTCGGGAGATAACCGAGGAAGACGACGATGGCGAGGAAGAGCAGCCTTCCCTTATGGCGCAGCCGGAACCTATTCCTCAGGATAGCTCGGCGGCCATTTTGTTTGCGATCCAGTCCTTATGCTCTGAGATAAGGATGAGATTACCACGGCCCAGGCCGGAGGACCCGCAACCTGGCCCGTCGGGAAGTCCTCAGAACAAACGACGGAGGACCCAACCCTCTCCTCCGCTCGCCCCCGTAAGGCCTGCAGTTCCCTCCTCATCCTCCCACGAGTCGGGAGATGACGGTGGGCTCGACGACGGGTTCTGAGGGCGACAGCAACGAGGACGGAACGGGTCTCCCGTCGCACGGGCATCTCATTCCACGCCACGATCGCCCGAATTGTTCCAGCTCTGCCCGGAGGAGCAGAAAAAGGAAGGTTTCCTCGATCAGCGCCGGGAGGCCAAGAGGAAGACTGTCATTGCGGTGCCTCTAATCGATGACATCTGGGAGGAGGGCCTGTCGGTACTCAAGAACCCCTCGACGGGACCGGTACGAGAAGTACCGGGTCCCTGAGACCGCTCCCCTGTGCCTCAGGGCCCAGCCAACGCCAGACTCGGTCGTCTCGGCGGTGGGGTCAGGAGTCTCAACGTCGAATTCCCCTCCGGACGGCGAGGGAAAGAAGTTGGACGCCATGGGGCGACGGGTCATTTCGTCGGCGGCAACGACGATCAAAGCGGCCAACGCCCTGGCGATCGTGGCCCGTTACGATAGGGAGCTCTGGTTTAAGCTGGCCCCCATATTGGACTTCCTACCGGACGACAAGAGGTCCGAGGCCCTGGAAATACTTCAAGAAGGTGAGGTGGCGTCGGACCACGCCATAACTGTGGCAACCGATATTGCCGATACCGGGTTCCGCCAGCTGGGCAACAGAGTTTGCTTACGACGACGGGGTTGGCTCCGGGCGACCGACTTCCGTCAGGACGTCCAGACCAGGGTGTTGGACATGCCGTTCGACAGCAGCAACTTGTTCGGGAAGGCGGTTGACGAATCCCTCCAAGCCATAAAGACGGAGACGGCCCGCGCCCTAGGAGCCCTTCAGCAACGACGCCCCTTTCGGAGCTCCGGAGGCAGACACCGGGCCTCCAAGGGATCCAGCAGTGGCTCGTTGTCCTACCGCCAGGCGGCACGCTCCTCGTCTCAGGAGGCCTACAGGGGTCGCGGCAAGCAGGGAGTGCCTCGCCGCCGTCGGCAAGGTGGCCAGGGCGGCAAGGCCACCACCTCCAAGCAGGACTGAACCGGCCGTGGCCTCGGGCCCCCACCGAAGCACCCCGGTGGGAGGCCGGCTGACGAAGTTCGTCGGCGTGTGGAAGTCCATCTCCACCGATCGTTGGGTGCTGGATACCCTGGCAAGAGGACACTCTATCGAATTCCTGAAGTGCCCTCACGTTCCACCTGTGGCCAGGAAGGAAAATCACGTCCCGCAACTGCTGTTGGAAGTACGGGCGATGCTCAGGAAAGGCGCCGTCGAGCCCGTCCCGAAGAGGCTCCGGGGTGTACTCAAGGTACTTCCTCGTCAGGAAGAAGCCGGGGCGGCTGGCGCCCCATCCTGGACCTTCGTCGTTTGAACAAATACATCAGGTCACAAAAGTTCAGGATGGTCACCCTCCAGCACGTGCTGGGACAGCTGGAGGAAGGCGACTTTCTATCGTCGCTGGACCTGGAGGATGCATACTTCCACGTTCCCATCCTCAGAAGTCAGCGAAAGTTCCTCAGGTTCGTTGTCCAGGGACGCCACTGCCAATTCAGAGCACTGCCGTTCGGATTGAAGTCGGCCCCCAGGGTCTTTACCAAGTGCCTAGCACCTGTGGCGGCGCGGCTGCGCCTGCAGGGGATTCACGTCTACCCCTACCTGGACGACTGGCTCATCCTCTCAAGGATGAGGGAACTCGCCGTCGAACAAACTGCGAGGACCGTCCAGCTACACAGACCTGGGATTTGCCATAAATTACCCAAAGTCCCACCTGGTGCCGTCGCAAGTGGCCCTGTTTCTGGGAGCGAAGCTCGATACAGTGAGGCGCCTGGCGGCACAGTCGGAAGAACGGACGAAGACCATTCTGGGCAAAGTGCAGCGCCTGCTAGCCACGGACGTGGCCAGGGTGAGGTCCATCAAGTCCCTCCTCGGGATGATGTCCTCTTGCATCTCTACCTGGTGCGCCTATGCAGACTACGGATGCGCCCTCTTCAAGAATTTCTCGACGCCCGTTGGATGCAGGCGACGGGCACCTTCGAAGACAGGGTCCCCCTCAACGAGGTGTTCCGGCAGGTGATTCAGTGGTTGGGCGTTCGAGCGCACCTCACGGCGGGCAAGGACTTTCAGACACCAGCGTACCAGGAGACGGTGACGACGGACGCTTCCCTGGAAGGTTGGGGCACCCACACTGGAGGGCTCCACGCAAGAGGCCTCTGGCTCCCGGAGGAGAAGCTTCTGCACATCAACATCCTGGAACTCCGAGCCGTGTTCTGGGCTCTCAAATCGTTCCTCCCGTCGCTCAAGGGCAAGGTGGTGCGGATCTTCACGGACAACATCACGACAATGTTTTACATACGGAAGCAGGGAGGTACCAGATCCCCAGCCCTATCCAAGGAGGCACAGGATCTGTGGCACTGGGCGGTCGCCCAGGGGATGTTTATGGCTCCCTTCCACCTGGTAGGAGAAAGAAACCCCATCGCCGACTCGCTCAGCAGGGAGCTGCGCGCGTGTCACGAGTGGGAGCTGCGCCAGGATCAGGTGGATGAACTCTTCTGACGATGGGGCAAACCCCAAATCGACCTGTTCGCAACAGCGACGAACTCGAAGTGCAAGAGGTTTGCCAGCAGGTTTCCCCAGCCGAGAAGCATGGGCGATGCGTTCTCGTTCCCCTGGGACGGCCTATACCTGTATGCGTTCCCTCCGTTGCCGTTGCTGCTTCGACTCATCAACCAGCTCAAGAGGTCCCGGTGCAGGATGATCCTCGTTGCACCGGCGTGGCCGAGGCAGATCTGGTTCCCGGACCTTCTGGACTTGTCAACGTCCCCATCCATCAAGCTGTCGGCTGACGCAGATCTTCTCTCCAGAGAAGGAGGCGCCATCTTCCACCACGACCCGGCGTCGCTGAACCTGCAGGCTTGGCTCCTGCAGCGCTAGCGTTTGGAGGGTACGATTTCCCGGCCGACTCCAGAGAGGTTTATGCAAAGGCCAGGGCGTCCTCGACTCTCAAATGCTACGGTCACAAGTGGAAGAGGCTCTCTATCTGGTGCCGAGCACAGAAGATCAACCCCCTACGGATTACGGCCCCTCAAGTGCTGCCGTACCTGCTATCGCTGGCAAAGGCTGGGCTAGCCCATGCCTCCATTAAGATTCATCTGGCGGCGATCTCCAGATATACCAGAACCACAGGACGGACGTCCCTGTGGTCCCATCGACTGGTGAAAGAGTTTATGAAAGGACTGTTCCGTTCGTTCCCGCCGGTGAAGGCCCCGGCCCCGGCGTGGGAACTGAACGTGGTGCTGACTAGGCTCATGGGGCCCCCATTCGAGCCGATGCACTCCGCACCGATGAAGTTTGTGTCGTGGAAGACTGCATTCCTGGTGGCCATTACCTCTGCACGACGAGTGGGAGAGATCCAGGCCCTATCCTGCAAAGCACCGTACTTGACTTTCCATGCCTCGAGGGTGGTGCTTAGGACGCACTCCTCCTTTATGCCCAAGGTGCCGTCGGACTTCCATCTTAACAAGCCCATGGTGTTACATGTTTTCTTCCGGTCTCCTTCGTCGCCGGCCGAGAGGACTTTGCACTCGCTGGATGTGGCTAGAGCGCTGAAGTTCTACGTGGACCGCACAAAGAGTTTTCGGAGGACATCACAGCTGTTTGTGAACTTTGGACCTGTGAATCAAGGGAAGGCTCTCTCGAAGTCTTCTATTTCCAGATGGCTCTCCGGCTGCATCATGCACTGCCACCGGTTGGCTAACCGACCGCTGCCAGGCCGTCCGAGAGCCCATTCGACCAGAGCGATCGCTGCTACTACGGCGTTCCTATCTGGTGTGCCCCTGCTGGACATCTGCAGGGCTGCTACGTGGAGGTCGACGAACACCTTCACGAGTTTCTACTGCGTCGATTGCAATTCCAGGGAGGAGTCCAGGGTCGGCCAAGCAGTGCTGCGCAACCTGTTCGCTTAAGGTGAGCCTGGTGAGGAGGTAAGAGATTCTTAATTTTTAGTTGTATTGCTTAATGTTGAGCCTTTGCCACCTCCCGTGGTTGTGCATGTGTGTACTGCTATGTATTCTTATATTCATGAGCATGTGAATCCATGCCAGACCCCATGCTGGAGAAGGAACAAGTTACTTACCTGTAGCTGTTGTTCTCCAGCATGGGTCTGGCATGGATTCACATGTGAACCCTCCCGCCTACCCCTCTGCGGCTCTTCACTTGGTCATACTGCCACTTCACATGCTACCAAATCTGAAGATGGCTGCCAGAGGCGGGGCTTAGGGAGATGGCAGTCATTGCCTGTGGTCAGTATGACACAGAGATCAGTGATTGGTTACTACTACGAAAGACAGATCAGAAACGAAACTGATACTGATTTTTTTCTTTACCGAGGATTCCCAGCCTGACGACGGGGAATATTCATGAGCATGTGAATCCATGCCAGACCCATGCTGGAGAACAACAGTTACAGGTAAGTAACTTGTTCCTTCCTCGCCCTCAGCTGCTGCCGGTGAGTGCGACGAGGGGGTTAGTGACTCTGTAACGGAGGTTGTTAACCCCCAAACGGAGCACTCTCGCTCCATGGTTTCTGTCCCCAGCCCCGGCAGGCACGGCTCTGGCCCTGCTTTGGGGGATGTACACCCTGGCGACGCTGACAGACAATTACATGTCACAAAACACACAACCCCTGCCCATTCTTCGAGTAAATCGAAAAAGGCCTCTGTGCCAACGGGGACGCCGACTCAGCTGGCCATCCCCACCGCATGTAAGGGTCGGCAGCCCTCCCCGCATCCGGCGACCGGGCAGTCGAATACAAGGGGCGCTACTCCTAAAATCGTATCCGTGGTGACGCATCGCAAGAAAGCGTCGGTCAACGGCAAGGTTCCGGCTCTGCCGAAAACAACTCACGATCAGCTTCCAGAGGGGAGGATGGTTGCTGAAAGCATTGCGAGGATCGCCTCTGAAGACTCCCAGAAACGGCGGGTGAAGGATTCACCGAAGCCTGAGCAGGTCAAGGAGACACCGAGCCCTATAAAAGGCGCGACGGGAACGACGGAACCCTCCCCTAGGTCGAAGGAGAGACCCAAAGACACTACTCCGTCTGGCCCACGGGGCAGCTTTTCGGAGGGCGACTGGGGATTTCCTCCACTTTGTGGGAGAGATCTCGATGCCTGGAGGCGGAGGAGCAAGCCTTTCCGCCCCTAGACCGTTCTGGGTCCTCCCAATGGACCAGGGATAGATTTGAGACCTGTATGAACAGGTTGGATAGGTTTTTGGCCATTTCTCAGCACATCCCACCTAAAAGACCAAGGGAGGTAATCCCTCAAGACCCTCGAGCCAAATCCCCTAGACTTTTTGACCCCCAGGAAGAGGAACTGTATACATATGACCTCACTGAGGAGGACCCTCATGTTGACACTCAGGATGATGAAATCATGGATTAGGAGGACCTACAAGATCCTGTAGGGGGCTTTGCGGAAGACCCTGACGTGTGACCCACAGCCATGGCAGTCCCCTGGGGTGTCAACTGACCCTGACGCATTAGATCTGGCCTATCCACAGACTACTCCTGTCAGAGAGCCTTCACCTGTGGACGATCAGCCGAAATTTAATGTCATGCAACGCAAGGCAGCTGCACACTTTCAAATTGATACGGGAGAAACTACCCCAGAGGTTGATTTTGTTGAAAAAAATCAAAGAAAAGCCACCCGCTAGCCAGGCCATTCTTCTCCTTGCCTCCATCAAGAGGCACCTCATTCCCTCTTGGTCTACACCAGCCTTAGGGGTGTTAACCCACGGATTGAGAAGCTCACCTGCAGACCCTTATACATCAGGGGTCATTCCATCCCAGATTCCCTGGTGGTGACCGCTAGGAGGAAGAGGGCGGGGGTTCCTCTGTCCACCAGTGAAGCACCCCCTGATGAATGTGGAAAAAGCTCTATGCTCTCGGGAGGAGGATTACATCCTCAGCGGCTTTCGCTACGCACATTGCCAACAATACCACCCTGTTGGCTAGTTACGCTGATGCCCAGTGGGGCATGTTGCGCAAAGGCCTACAGGAAGTCCCTGAACCTCTTTGCACCCGTCTTTTGGCCACTGTTACAGAAGGCACTCAAGTGAACCAGAGCATCATTAAAAATACCTTACATGTTGCAGAAACAGCTGGCCGTTCCTTAGTCCAGGGGGACGCCTTAAAAGGCATGCATGGCTTAGGAACTCGGGGTTCAAGCCAGGGACACAGGCGTCCCTCATTAACAAGGACTCCAACTTGTTTGGAAAGGTGGTTGACGCACTGCAAACTGCAAAAAAGGAGCATGAGACTTTAAAAACCCTGGACCAGATCACAAGACCCCCAATAAGCATGGATATGGAAATGGGTGCTTTTTTCATGGACAACGACAACCTCAGCAACAGTATACCTCAGCCAGCAACTGGTCCTCCCCTCAAGGAACCAACATGGCGTACGCTCAGAGAGGCCAACGTCGTGGCAAAGGAAGGGGTCGGGGCCCTACTCCTCGAGGTTCCCCGGCCACTGCCACTAAATGACCCGATAATTCGGGTCCCCTCCCATGCATCCCCGGTCGGGGACCGGTTAACATCTTTTCTCCAGGCATGGGAGGGGATTACCACAGACCGTTGGGTACTGTCAGCTATAGTCCACGGTTACTGCATAGAGTTCAGCCAGTCCCTGACATTCAGACCTCCAAAGGGAAGACGTCTTACACCAGAACACCTTCTCATCCTTCAGGAAGTGGAATCGCTGCTGCAAAAAGGAGCCATAGAGGTCATGCCTCTATCACAGGTAAAGGAGGGTATGTATTCGGTGTACTTCCTTGTACCCCAAAAGGATCTAACCATGCTCCCTGTATTACATCTACGCCCAGCGAACAAATTTGTAAAACCTCAAATTTTGTATGGTGACTCTGCAGGAAGTAATCCCCCTGCTCACACAGGAGGATTACATGGCAACACTAGACATGAAAGATGCATACTTTAATATTTCAATGTTGCCAGCGCACAGGAAGTACATCAGGTTCATGATAGAAGGCAAACGCTATCAGTTCAAAGTGCTACCCTTCAGCATATCCTCAGCGCCAAGGGTTTTCACGAAGGTAGTGGCAGTGGCACATCTGCGCAAGTTGTCCATTCCTGTTTATCCTTACCTCGACGACTGGCTCATAACAGGGGATTCTTGCGAAACGTGCTTCTCAAATTCCCAAACGACTATAGACCTCTTGTTCCACCTGGGCTTCTCCATCAACAAGAAGTCCAGTCTAGACCCCAGCCAATTCGAGCAATTCCTAGGGCCTCTAATTCGAACACGGGACGGCCTCGTCTTCCCCTCCGAGTGGGTCCAAAACATGCTGTTTCAGATCCCTCAATATGTAGCCAGCGGAGAGGTGACGGTACGCAAAGCCTTGCGATTGCTAGGAATGTCATGTATTTATTTGGTTCCTCACGCGCGCCTGCGCCCAATGCAAGAGTGGCTCAATAGCCAGTGGTGTCAGGCCAGCGGACAATGGGAAGATCCAGTGGTTGTCTCGCAAGCCCCGGTTCTCTCGCTGCGGTGGTGGTCGAGGGAGAACATCGATATGGGGAAATCCTTCAGAACCCCCGCAGTGGAAGCCACTCTAACCACAGATGTATCCCTCACAGGATATGGGGGAGGGGGGGGGGGGGGCCCCTCACCTGTCCCATCAGACTGCGCGCGGAGTTTGGACTCAGTGTGGTGTCCAAACGCATAAACCTACTGGAATTGTTGGCGGTCTTCAAAGCACTGAAGGCCTTCCAGACACACTTACAAGGAAAAACAGTGCTGATCCTCACAGACAGCACCACGGCCATATACTATCTGAACAAGCAGGGGGGTACTCACACTCCAGGAATGTCCAAGCTGTCCCAGAACATCTGGAAGTGGGGTCTCTTACACATGTTCCTGTTATCACAACATGTACCAGGGGAACTCAATCTTCTGGCAGACGGACTCGCAGAGTCTTCCCTCTACCGGCAGAGTACGAATGGTGATTACACGAAGACATTGTCTCCAACGTTTTCGCAGAATTGGGCTTCCCAGAGATCCACCTGTTTGCAACTCTGGAGAACACCCAATGCCAAGATTACACCTCCAGGTACCCCCAGAAACGCTCCAAGGGGAATGGCCTATGGATAACATGGTCAGGGAAATTTGTTTACGCTAATCCCCCCCCGACCCCCTGACTCCCATTCTCAACAAGATAGTGCACAAGATGCACCAGGAACCAGTTACCTTGATACTGGTGGCCCCGCCAACCCTAGTTCGCTTATCTGATGGAGATGTCATTGTCTCCTCCAGTGAAACTACCCTGCCCGTACAACATGTTGTCACAGGACAGGGGCCGAACGCTGCATCCATGCCTGCAGACCCTGAACTTGGCAGCCTTGGCCCTGAGGTCATAGAATTTGGACTTCTGATGTTTGTTAATCTGCTTAGAATCACATGCAGTGCATAGTCCGACATCGCGTATAGCTTCTAAAGACAGCCAGAGGTTCCAGTCATGTATTGACAAGCTAGACAGGTTCATGGCCGTCCCAGAAAATAGGACACCCAAGAGGCCAAGGGAGGTACTCCAGGAGGGGCCATGGGCTAAATACCTGAAGCTCTTTAACCCCCTACAGGAAGACATGAACTCTTACGACCTCACTGAAGAGGACTCTCACTTCCAGGAAGAGGATGAGTTTGTGAATAATGAAGACCAACAAGAGGGAGAAGGTTTTCATGATGACAGTAACATAGGTGAGGAGGGCTACGAGGAGGACCCGGGTGAAGGTGGCTTACAGCCCTGGCAGTCGCCTTCAGGGTCTACAGACCCCGACATTAGACTTTTCTTCTCCTCCGACCACACCGGTCAGGAACCCATCTCCAGTAGACGATCAGCCCACCTTCAATGCGCTACTGAGGAAGGCAGCAGCGCATTTCGAAGTTGAAACTGGGGAGGTCAACCCAGATACTGATTTCGTGGAAAGGATTATTAAAGAAAAACCTCCCACTAGTCAAACTATTCCTATCCTCGCCTTGTTTAAGAGACGACTCACCCCATCGCTGTCCACCCCCGCGCTGGTAAGAGGGATCCATCCAAGAATCGAGAAATTGTTCTCACACGCTCAGTCAGACCCATTATATATCAGGGGTCACTCGGTCCTGAACTCCTTAGTGGTGACTAACACAAGGAAGAGGGCTGGGGTTCCACTGTAAACCAGCGAGGCACCCCCAGATAAAGAAGGGGAAAAAGCTCTATGCCTTAGGCAAAAGAATGTATGCCTCGGCAGCGTTTTCAATTAGGATTTTTAATAATAATACATTGTTGGCAAGCTATGCTGATGCCCAATGGGGAAAGCTTAAGCAGGACATCAAAAAAGCCCCTCAACCTCTAAGAACTCGCTTATTGGCTACAGTTACAGAAGGAGCTCTGGTCAACCAGAGCATCATTAAGAACACTCTTGATGCGGCAGAAACTGCTGGGCGTTCTTTGGTGCAGGGAATTCTGCTGAAGCGTCATGTCTGGCTTTGCAATTCCGGTTTCAAGGCAGAAACGCAGGCGTCTTATAAGCCAATAGAAGAGTCAAATCTCTTTGGAAGGGCAGTGGACGACGCACTGGAAAATGCGAAGAAAGAATTCGACACCATAAAGACCTTAGACCAAATCTCAAAGCCTCCAAACAGGCGGGGATTTGGGAACAAGCCCTTTTTTCGTGGCCAACGCCAGCAGTAGCAACAGCATTACACTGCAGGCATCTGGCCCTCTAATCAGGGTACCAGTAACCAGTATAACCAAAGAGGACAAGGGCAGAGGCTGGGTCTCCAGCCCCAGCGGCACCCCGGCAAGTAACACCAAATGACCAGAAGGTAATTCCCCCGCTATCTCAGGGGCACTACATGACAAGACTAGACATGAAAGATGCATACTTTCATATTTTGATGCCAGCACACAGAAAATACCTCAGGTTCATGATAGAGGGCAAACGCTACCAGTTCAGAGTGCTACCCTTCGGCATAGCGTCTGCACCGAGGGTATTCACGAAGGTACTGGTAGTGGCAGCGGCCCACCTGCGCAGGTTGTCCATACCGGTATACCCTTACCTCGACGATTGGCTCATAACAGGGGAGTCCTACGAGACATGCTTCTCAAACACCCAGAAGACAGACCTTTTGTTCCAACTGGGCTTCTCCATCAACGAGAAAAAGTCCAGCTTAGACCCCAGCCAAATCAAACAATTTCTAGGGGCTTTAATTCGAACAAGGGACGGCCTCTTCTTCCCCTCCAAAGAGAGGGTCCAAAATATGCTGTTTTAGATCCCTCAATATGTGGCCGGTCGAGAGGTGACGGTACGCAAACCAGTGCGCTTGCTAGGAATGATGGCGTCATGTATTTATTTGGTACCTCAGGCGCGCCTGCGCATGCGCCCAATGCAAGAGTGGCTCAACAGCCAGTGGTGTCAGGCCAGCGGACAATGGGACGATCTAGGGGTGGTCTCGCAGGCCTTGGTTCTCTCGCTACGGTGGTGTTCGAAGAAAAACCTGGTAATAGGGAAACCATTCGCCACCCCCGCAGTGGAAGCCACTCTAACCACAGACGCATCCCTCACAGGATCGGGGGCTCACCTATCCCATCAGACTGCTCATGGAGTCTGGACTCCGAGCGTAGCGTCCAAACACACAAACTTATTAGAGCTACTTGCGGTGTTCAAGGCACTAAAAACCTTCCAGACACACCTACAAGGGAAGACAGTGATGGTCCTCACAGACAGTACCACAGCCATGTACTACCTCAACAAGCAAGGGGGCACTCACTCTCCAGGACTGTCCAAGCTGTCCCAGAACATCTGGAAGTGGGCTCTCAGGCACAACATGTTCCTATTGTCACAACATGTACCAGGGGAACTCGATCTGCTAGCAGACGAACTCAGCAGAGATTTCCCTCTGCCCTCAGAGTACGAATGGCGGTTACACGAAGACATCGTCTTCACACAATGGGGCTTCCCAGAAATAGACCTGTTCGCAACTCTGGAGAACTCGCAATGCCTAGATTATGCCTCCAGATACCCACAGAACCGCTCCAAGGGGAACTATGTTTACCCCCCCCCCCCGCCCGACTCCTGCTGAACAAGATGGTGCACAAGATGCACCAGGAATCCCGCCAACCATGGTTTGCGCACCTAATGGAGATGTCCCTGTCCCCACCAGTGAAACTGCCCTGCCCGTACAACTTGCTGTCACAGGACAAGGGCAAGACACTACATCCATGCCCACAGAACATGAACTTAGCAGCCTGGCTCCTGAGATCATGGAGTTTGGACATCTAGAACTCCCGCAGAGATGCATGGACATCCTCAGGGAAGCTAGAAAGCCTAACACTCGTCACTGCTATTCTAGTAGGTGGAAAAGATTTGTCATCTGGTGTAGAGGGAAAAGCATCAACCCGGTTGACTGCTCACCCACACAAATTGTTCTGTACCTGACTCACCTATTGGACTCAGGTCTGGTGTTCAATTCTATTAAAGTCCACCTAGCGGCACTTTCTGCATACACCACTTCCCAATTTAGTGTCGTGGTGGAAAATCCCTATCATCAAAGCCTTCACGATAGCTAACCCAGCTCCTGGATGGGACCTAAATGT
This sequence comes from Ambystoma mexicanum, assembly GCF_040938575.1. Classification (NCBI taxonomy): domain Eukaryota; kingdom Metazoa; phylum Chordata; class Amphibia; order Caudata; family Ambystomatidae; genus Ambystoma; species Ambystoma mexicanum. The sequence goes on along the minus strand of NC_090926.1, from coordinate 234,228,391 downwards.
GGTACTTACCAGACTCATGGGCTCGCCCTTTGAACCCATGCACAAGGCAACTCTTAAGCACCTTACTCTTAAGACTGCTTTCCTAATAGCTATCACCTCCATTAGGAGAGTAAGTGAACTACAGTCTTTCAGTTCTAGACCCCTTCGTAACAGTTCACAAAGACAAGGTGGTTCTACGCACACACCCAAGGTGTGCACCGAAATTCATCTCGAAATTCCATGTGAACCAGTCAATAGAACTACCAACGTTCTTTCAAAACCCTTCCAATCTGGGAGAAAAAAGTCTGCATACACTCGATGTGCGCAGAGCTGTCAAGTTTTACATGGAAAGAACCAGACCACTGAGAAAGACTAATCAGTTCTTTGTCTCGGTGGCAGCAGGAAGAGAAGGAGATGCAGTTTCAAAGTCCACTATATCTAGATTGATTGTTCAATGCATCACTCTCTGTTACACTCTTGCTAAGAGAGAACTACCCTTCAAGCCAAGAGCAAATTCTACTCTAGGCACGGGGGCATCCATAGCTTTCATTGCAAATGATCCCCTTGAGTCCATCTGCAAGGCAGCAACCTGGAGTTCGGTGCACACCTTTACAAAACACTACTGTCTAGATGCACACTCTAGATCTGACTCCCAGGTGGGACAGGCAGTATTAAGACATCTTTTCTCTACTGTTCCTTCTCATAACCCACCGCCAACTCCGGGTACTGCTCGCTAGTCTATGCACAGCATGTGATTCTAAGCAGATTAACAAACATCAGAAGACAATGCATTACTTACCGTAAAAGCATTTCTGATGGTTGGATCTGCTTAGATTCACATGCGCCCACCCTTCCTCCCTGCTAGGATGGAAGGAACATAGACGTCTTATTATTTTCTCTTTTCTGTACTCTCACATTAGTCATAAGGCTCCCTCATGGCATAAAAAATACAAACAGAGGGATCTCGACGCGTGAGGTATTTTGGGTACACTACACATCACTATAGGGCTAGTGTTACAGACATGCCTATGTCGATGACTTTCGAAAAACATGATGCAATACTCTGCAGTGACTCACTGGATGTCGGACTATGCCCAGCATGTGGATCTAAGCAGATGCAACCATCAGAAATGCTTTTATGGTTAGTAACGCAAGTCATTCACAGCATGTGAATCCATGAAAGATACCAACGCTGGAAAAATGAGGTACAGGTAAGAAACTACCCCCATTCCCTTCTGTCTTCTTTCTCATGTAACACTTTTATTTTACCCTTTGTACAATTAATGGCTGGTGGTAGTAGTTTACTTTTTCCTATCGTGTTTTTACTGCGAGTTGCGTTTGCAGCTGCATTAAAGCACCCATGTCAAAATGGCCCAAGTCGTTTTTTTTATTTTTTTTATTTTGCCATTTCTTGTTGGAATGGTCCTTCTTGAGACTTACTCTGCGCACCAAACCAGGTTTGGCCCCTTTGTTTTGTCCTTGGGGAGGATTCACTGGTGAAGCCTGCCTCTGGCTCCAGCATGTCTGGCAGGGCAGGAAGCGAGGGAGGTTTCCTAAACTCCATGTGCTTGGTCTCCTTGGATAAAGGGGAGGACTCAAAGGTGATTGGCTGGCTGTCCTTGGAGGACATCCGTCCTGCTGTGAGTGACAGCTAGGCTGTGAATGAATGGGAGAGACTTGCATAAAAGGCGAAGTGTTTTGCAAGGAAGGCAGTCGACCACTGGACGAAGGAGCCGAAGAAAGAAATTGGAAGAGAAGCTTGCTTTACCACCTGGACCGTTGGTTTGCCCGGTGTAGCCCTGCTGCAGTACTGAAACTCCAATTTCGACATCTAGAGAATCCTGAACAGGACGACTTCTTCCCTTGGGTTGGTGGGACCAATCGGCCCCCAAGACTAACTCGACTGGAACCTCTCCCTCTGCTGGCTGTACTTCTTTGCAGCTGCATGAACCAGGTGCCAAGGTACAGGAATACCAAGATCGAGTGCATCACCTTTAAGCCAGACCTGAGCTCTGGAAGATCTTCAAGACTCCCTCGAAGCAGGACTAACCAAGCCTGAGCCACCTCATCAGAGTGCTGGACCCAAGAAGCAAGGAAAGTCCATAAGGTGTCCAAGAACCGCAGTGGTACTATTTGCGAGAAGCTGAACTTGTGGAGTGCCGCTGTTATGAATTGTGCCCATTGTTGCCGCTGACTTTAAAATCGTAGTGCAGGAGTCACCGTACATCCTCCCTCTTGTCCCCACGACTCGGGTCCAGGAACAACCGGATCTGCGGGAACTACAACAGGAACAGAAGCCAGCTGGAACCTTTTCTTCAGACTCAAGGTACTGTCTTGCGCTCACTGGAGACTTGCATTTGATGTCCTTTGCAGAGTTGCATGCAGCTTTGCTCTTCACAAGCCTCCCAGGTTGTGGCCCAACATTGATTCTTTTTCTACAACAAAACATTTACACTGTGCAATACTATTGCCTATCGTCATGAAGTGCCTCAGCTCCCCTAGACTCTGCTCAATTGACATTGGCTATCCTGGCTCCCTGAAGACTTTTCTTACCCTCTGGCTGTGTTTATCTGTCGCTCAGTCATACATACCTTACATATATAGCTGGGAAAGGGTTAGTTCATATTGCGTTGGGGATTCTAAAGTGGTTAACCGTTTCAGTTTCCTAACCTTTTCCTTTTTGCCACAACTTCAGTATTACCATTTAAGTGTGAAAAGTGATATATTAATGTCCACAGTGCCCTAACTATTGACGTCACTTTAGGGTTTAGGAAATTGTGTGCCAGCCCAAAAGGGTATCTACTTACTTTATTGAACTGAAGGGGTGTATTTTGAAGTGTATTTTAAGTGTTGCATATTGCTCCCTTATAAAGAAGGCTTATTTTAAAACTGATTGTTAAATTAATACATTATTAATATTTAATCAAGAAACTTTGAGTAGAAGTGTTATTTGAATACATGTCACTGTGAATCTGTTACAACCCTACAGCTCACATTGACCCCTCTTGAGATCCTGGCTGCTCAGCCACTCTAACAACTTGTGTAGTACAGGCCTATACCAAAGGTTGGGTTACCCATTGCTAAGAGGACAAGGCTGGTGCAGTCTTAGTGTTACTACATACAGTCTTACCTAACCGGCGCAGGTGCGGCCTCGGGTGTTGGAATGCCCCGCCGTTCGGCGCCTCACCCCAGTCGTTTTGTGCGCAAGGGCAGTTTCATACTTGGCAGCTAGTGCAGAGACTTTTTTTAGTTTTCCGTTTGCTCCCCTTTTTGTTTTTGTCAATTAGTAGTTCACTTCCCTTAGGTGCCACGCCTCTCCTGGCAGATGCCGACAGCAAGAGGTGTGTTCCCGGCCTCACACACCCATGCACTCTGCTTGTTTAACTTGGGGCCCAACCACTGCTGGAACACATGTTCGGCCTGCAGCGCTCTGTCACAGGGCATTGAAGAATAGTTTGTCGTGGTGGAGGGAGATCTTCCACACTTCTAATCCTCCCCACCTTAAGGACTTTGTCTCCAGGACCTCTCATCAAGATAAGGTAGGCTCTTTGTTCATCACGGCCGCAGGGCATGGCGACTCCTTCCTTGGTGTTTCCACAGATCAGGGTTCCTCACATTCAGATTCTGGCAGGGCAAAGGGCTCTAAGGCTACCGGCTCCCAACCCGAGGGACTCTTCCTGGCGGTCTGGGACAGACCAGAGTCCTTCCAGGCTACCGGCTCCCAAGATGAGGGACTTGGGGGCCCTACCAGGCTGTCCACGGAAGGACGATCAGGCATGTCGTCTTATTCTACCTCTGGGTGTAAGGGATCATTCAGTGCCACCTCCAAGAGGCTGTCTTCGGCTCGATCCAGCACGGCTAGCAGCACAGTGCTGAGGGGTCCCAGCCTACCGCAGGCCGTGAATAAGGGTGTTATGACTGCCGTCTGAAGGCTCAGTGCCTACCAGAGGTCGACTATTCTGCTTTGGGTGCAAGATCTAAGCTGTATCCCCTTGGGTCTGAGGCCTCTTGGCTCTGGGCCTTCGCGTACTCCCATTCCGGGTGTGGCCCAATACTTCAAAGTGGCATGGCACGTGCAGGCCTGCAGGTAGCCATCTTGGATCCAGCTCAAGGCCCGCCATTGCTTTTGCCCATTGAGTGGGATTTGCAGGATGATCCGGCCCCCTTCACGCTGGTATGGGCAGCAGATCCTATGGTGCAGGTGTTTGGTCCCCTCAGGGCTACATATAGCCATCACAACCGTACAGCTACATGCACAAGGCGCCTCAGCGCTTTGACCAGTAGCGGAGGCCCAGTGCCTCGGAGGGCTGGGCCCCTTGGAAATAGTATGGCTTGCGAGGACTGCCTTTTCGAGTCCTCATGCGTTCCCCTCAGATGAATGGGCCTCTGAAGGACATTGTGAAGGTCATCCCGTAGATGGCGCTGCCTCAGCCTCCTCTGTGTACTCCTCTCATTCCTACCGTGCTCCCAGTGCTGGCACCTCCTCCGGTTCAAGACCCACTGGTTGTTCTGATCCACCCCGACCCACTCCTGTACCACCAATGCCTTCCACTCAACCGCCCTTGACCATGTCTGTGGCTCCTGTGGTGGGTGGGGAGGGACTCTGTCACTTGTGTCCAAAGGCCCAGATTCCCCTTGGTCTTTAAAAGAAAGGGGGCAGAGGGACGATGACTATGATGATTCCCAGGACGATGCACCCTAGGCATCCGTTAAGGTTTTTAATGACCAACTTTAGGGCCTGGGTGTACCTCTTCCTGAGGAAGACCCCCCAGGATTCGGGTGTGCTAGCAGAGGTCTTGGGCAAACGCACCATGATCTGGTCCAGTATTCCCCTACAGAAGGATGGCCTGCAGGTGGCACGGAATGTCTGGGAGAAGCCTAGGGCCAATGCCCAGATGAACAAGAAGTTGGACAGCAAGTTTGGGCTGACGGATAGGGAGCAGGTCCTCCTGCCCTCCCACATGCAGCCCCATTCCTCTGTGGCGACTGCAGCCTCCTTGTATTCTAAACCATCGTCTTCCTTCATGGGAGCTGCCTCCAGTTGCCTCTCCAAGGAGGACCACTGTTACTCCATCTCAGCGCTGCGACAGACCAACGCGGATGCCCTTTGGGCTACGGCTAACCAGAAGCTGTGGCGTGAACTCTGGGACTTTCTGCCTGACCGTCCTTCGGACAACCAGGCCTCCAAGGCCGGTCTCGCGGATGCCTGGGCTATTGCACAGGACCTCATGGAATCTTCCGTTGCCCACCTCGATACAGCCAGCAGAGGGCTGTGCCTGCGGGGGTCCAGATGAGGACAGCGTGGATGCATGCCATGAAGTTTTCATCTGATGTGCAGCAGCGAATCATGAATCTGCTCTTTGAGGGCGTGGACCTGTTTCATTCATTCACCGATGACCAATTACTGAAGAAGAAAATCTTCACTAAAACTGCCTAGTCCTTGGCCATCCTGACTAAGCCAGGTCAGAAATCCTGCCTACAATCCCAGGGTAAGACAGAATTTAAACCCAGCGCGTTTTCTGACTTAAAGGGATTCTGAGACCGCGGTACACAGAGGCCTGACAGGTCGCACAGTGATAACAGGAGGAGGATGTTCTGCAGGTTTTTCTGTTCTCTCCCCCCCTCCCTACCCCTCAATACACTCCCCTTCTCTGCCCCCGCCGTTAAGAAGCAGTGGTGTCCAGGTCAGGGAACACAGCTTGCCTGTGGGGGCAGTTTGGCTCTTTTCTGGGACACCTGGAAGTGTCTCCAGCAACCCGTGGATGCGATCCGTAGTCTCCCCAGGCTTCAGTCTTCGGCTTCCATTGCCTCTACCATCCTCTTCGTCAAATCGGTTCCCGGGCTCTTTTACTGGAGGTCCCTTCACTCTTGGCAATGCAGGCGATGGAACTGGTGTCTCTTGTGGATAGGGGCTTTGGTTACTTTTCCAGGATTTTTGCAGTACACAAGAACCAGGCTGGTCTGAGGGTTGGCCTGGACCTGTCATTTCTAAATTTCTTTACTGCTGGAACGCTTCAAGATGATTACTCCTGCACACACAGCAGAGTCTTTGTGCAGGGGACTGGATGTGTTCACTGGACCTCAAGGATGCGTACCTGCATGTGCCCATATATCAACTGCATCGGACGTTTGTGTGGTTCACGATTATGTTGTACCACTTTCAGTACAAGGTGCTGCCCTTCGGCCTGAACTCGGGCCCCTTGTGTCTTCAAAAATGTGAATGCAGTAGCAGGCCTTCTCCGCTTGGAGGGCCATCTATACCCTTATCTGAATGACTGCCTTGTGAAGGTGAGGTCAGCGAAGGGTGATGCACTCCTGCCAGAGATGGTGGATACCCTTCATGAGCTGGAGTTTTCCCCTTAACCAGAGGATCTCATTTGTCAGTCTCAGGACCTGGTCTTCATAGGCGTGCTTTGGAACACTAGCGTTCTGCGGGTGTTCCCCAAGCCTGAGAGGCTTATGTCCCTCTGCAAGGCGGTGGGGCACGTTCTGGCCAACTCGGACCACCTTGGCATGGTGGTTCCAACACATTCTGGGCCTGATGCCCTCTGTTGGGACTGATTTTCTATACTGATTTACATACTGGACAGATGTATAGAAGGCCAACCTATATTTTGACAGGGACAGCTCTCGGGAGCTGTAGCCAAACCAGCTCAATGGCAGCTAGGCGAGTGGTCTAGGCAAAGTCTCAAGAGGTGGGAAGCTTGTAAGGGGTCCACAGTGAGCATGATATGATTGTGTATAAGCACCATATAAAGAAATACTTTCAAAGCTCTTCAACGCAAGGTAGGGAACACAGGGAAATACAATTACATTCTTACAGGCCATGAACAGTAAGGATGTGAAATTAACTATCGTACTCGGCCTGACGAGATTGCAGACAAGAGCTAAGACATAGATAAGGAAGGGGAAGAGTGGGAAGGAAATGGAAACAGACAGGTGACTACCATACTAGGCCTGACAACATTTCTGGTAGAGCTGGGGAAAAACTAAAGGTGAGGGAGATTGGTGCAGAAAGGGAGGGGAGGAACAAAACAAGCAAGTACAATGCAACAGTCAAAGATTACACGTAGACAATCGGGTATCAAAATACTTATTACCGGTTAGTCATTTTTGGCTGTTGAGTAAATATCACACAATACTAATTTTATGATGCCTATATAAAATTACTGCTGTAGGACAAAATACGTATCAAACCCCTGAAAAGAAAGGTACAGATTATTATTTGCACTAGTAGTCCACGGAGAATCAACCCTAACTTCAGAAGTCCAATTCTAAATTGTATGGGGCCTTGTGCTCAAAGGTTCAGCAAAGTTTCCACATAGTTTTTGAAGCTGGAAAAAACAAAGGTAGGGTCTCTGGGGTCCAGTGAGCAGGTTCGAGCAGATCTCCAGTCGGTGTGTGATGCTGGTACAACATGCAGTAGGGCCCCTCTCAGGACAGGAATTGGACACAGGCAGGCAAGCAATTTCGGACAAAAGCCACTGATGAACGGCGATGCAAACGGACTAGCTTGTCGCGGTCAGACTTTGCCCTCCTATCGCTGGTCCCTTGTATGCTAGGACCACAAATTGCAGAGGCAAGACTTGTAGCAAGGGCGAGGATCCCCCAGGTTCCAGGCCTCAACTCAGAACGGCTACTTCTGCCTCTACCAAACTCAGCCCAAACTCAGAGCTGGTCAGTCGCAGGGCGGTCCTGGGGCACTTCCGAAGGCTCTTCACATGGACTCAGAGCTGACGTGAATGGATGGATGTTCCCTCCACACAAAGGGTCGCAGCTCCTTGGCGGGACTGCTGGAGATCACCTTCAAGACAGGGCTCTTCCAGGACAGCAGCAGAAGTTGGTCGCCAAGCCTTCCTCCAACAGGTCTCAGTTTTGCGGGCAGGTTTTGCTGCTGGATAGGAGTCTTGGCTCCTTTTGGTTTCTTTCAGGATCCCTCCCGAGTGGGTGCAGGGGTCCTCCTATCCAAAAAGCCAGGCAAGAGCAGCAGCCCCCACTAGCTAATGATAGATCGGTCTCTCAGCCCCCTCCAACAACACCCCCCCCCCCACCCCCCAGAAGTGGTCCAATCAGGACCACTGGATGCAAAACTGATTCATTCCACTCACACGGGCACCAGTATGTGGATTAGGACCAGACCGTCCCAGCTACCACCAGCTTGTCCATTTAGCACAACTAGAGTAACCAAAACTCCTCTGGGTGTTTAGTCTAGGGCAAAGCAAAGTTCTCCAGCATGGGGTCTGGCATGGATTCACATGCTCATGAATATTCCCTGTCGTCAGGCTGGGAATCCCCGGTAAAGAAAAAAACCAGTATCAGTTTCGTTTCTGATCTGTCTTTCGTAGTAATAACCAATCACTGGTCTCTGCGTCATACTGACCACAGCCAATGACTGCCCTCTACCTAAGCACCGCCTCTGGCAGCCATCTTCAGATTTTTACCGCACGTTCATGTGTTGGGATCCTCGTGCTATTGCTCTCGAGCGTTAGTGCTATTTTTTCACGTTTTTTCTCAAAAACTTAATTTTTTTCGGTCAAAAGAGCCTCAAGCTCCACCGACTCTCCATCCGATCAACGGGGACCCGTGTCGGATTCGTCTGCGCCCCTCAAGGGTGAAGATTTCGTCGAGCTACGCTTTTGGAGGACTCCAGAAGTTTCTCAGGCCCGGACATGGCCCAGGAGAAGGGAAGCTCGACGCCCGGAAAGCTGTTCAGGATCTGCCCTGGATGCCAGCTGCAGAACGTCTTTAAGGAGGACGAACACTCCTTTTGTCTCTACTGCTTACGTGAGGACAAGACGCACGTGGAGAAGGACTGTGCGTTTTGCGGCAACATGTCGGAGCGGACCATGAAGGACCGCCATCAACGTCTCGCCAACTGGCTGGAAGGGAAGAGCCCGTCAGGCGAGAAGAAGAGGAAGAAATCCGAGCGGTCTTCTAAGACCTTTGAGGACGCCCCGGCGACGGGGGTCCAACACAAGGCCAAGCACCGCGAGTCCGCTGGCACCGGGAGCGCCGAACGGTCGGGCTCTACGGGCGCCAGGCAGGGCGCACCCTCCCCGGCACCTTCAGCCACGAGCCAACGCTCTGGGTCGGGTAAGAGGAAGGGCGAGCACCCGGCGAAGCTCCTGGAGAGGCCCCGGTCGAGCTCGAAGGCCCCATCGGAGGGGGAGCGAGGCAGTGTCCCCCCCCTCAAGGATAAGGCGGTGAGCGCACCTAAGGTGGTGAAGGCCTTAATCCATCCGGCCAAGCCCTCTATCGATACTGTCGCGGCGGCCCTGGCTCAGCCTGTGGAGGCTACACCAGTGGTGGCGACCTCGGGGCTCAGAGTCTCCCTGCCACCTCGGAGGGAGTCCTCTTTTGTGCCCATCGATAGGACCCCCGTGAAATCCCCGGCGGGGAAGAAAAAGGGGGGCAGGGTGTCGTCGTAGATTCAGCCTCAACCTCAGAGGAAGAGCTGATTGAGGTCTTAAGCCACGGCCTTGGCGTCGAAGAAGACCGGCCCGTCGGGATGGATCCCGACGCAGGTGACGACGACATCGTCGAGGGTGCCGACGGGGCCCCTGATCGCCCGTCGGATTCCCCTCTGCCAGTGCCGCAAGACAACTCGGCGGCCATTTTGTTGGCTATACAGTCCTTATGTTCAGAGATAAGGACGAGACTACCGTTGCCGACGGAGGAACATCTCCCGTCGGGGGATCCTGAACCGGGACCTTCTGGTGCTCCCCCGCCCAAGAAAAGAAGGATTCACCCTCCACCTCCTTTTCAGCCGTCGCGCCCCGTCCAACCCTCCTCCCCGTCCACCCGAGGGGATGATACGGGGACTGACACGGCAGCGACGGGTACGGACGACGAGGTATACGACGAGGATCTACCGTCGTCAACTCCCACCAGGGCTTCTCCGCCCGACGAGATTGGATCGTTCCACTCCATGATCGCCAGGGCATCCGAGCTTTTCCAACTCTGCCCTGAGGAGAAGAAAAAGGAAGGATTCCTTTATCAACGGCGCGAGGCCAAGAGGAAGACGGTCCTCGCGGTGCCTCTACTGGACGACATTTGGGATGAGGGCCTCGCCCTCCTCAAGAACCCTTCCACGACGCCAGCTAGAAGAGACCGGTACGAGAAGAAGTACCGGGTCCCGGACGCGGCCCCCCTGTGCCTCCGGGCGCAGCCTACCCCGGACTCCGTTGTCTCCGCGGCGGCCAGGAAGAAAGCGGGGGGGGGGTGTGGCCTCCACATCGACTTCCCCACCGGACAGCGAGGGAAAGAAATTGGACGCTATGGGACGCAGGGTCATCTCGTCGGCAGCGATGACGATTAAAGCGGCCAACGCCTTGGCGATCGTGGCCCGCTACGACAGGGAGCTATGGTACAAACTGGCTCCCCTGCTGGACTTCCTACCGGACGACAAGAGGGCGGATGCCCTGGAGATCCTACAGGAAGGCGAGGTGGCGTCGGACCACGCCATCACTATTGCGACGGACATCGCCGACACTGGGTTCCGCCAGTTGGGCAACGGCGTGTGCCTTAGGCGGCGTGGATGGCTCAAGGCTACGGACTTCCGTCAAGACGTACAGACCAGAGTCCTGGACATGCCGTTCGATGGGAACAACCTATTTGGGAAAACAGTGGACGATTCCCTCCAGGCCATTAAAGCGGACACTGAGACGGCCCGGGCCCTTGGGGTTCTGCAGCAACGACGGACGCCCTTTCGGAGCAGCGGAGGCAAGGGCGCCTCCAAAGGTTCCGGCGGCGGTTTCTCCACCTACCGTCAAGCGGCCCGCTCGTCGTCTCAGGAGGCCTACAGAGGACGAGGCAAGTCTGGCGGACCCCGCTGTCGTCGCCAAGGAGGTCAAGGCGGCAAAGCCTCATCGAAACAGGATTGAACCGGCCGTGGGGTCGGGCCCCCACCGAAGCACCCCGGTGGGAGGCCGGCTGGCGAGCTTCGTCAGCGTGTGGGAGTCCATCTCCACCGACCGTTGGGTGCTGGACGCCTTAGTAAAGGCGATGCTCAGGAAGGGCGTCATCGAACTCGTCCCAAAGAGGCTTCGGGGCTCCGGAGTTTACTCGAGATACTTCCTCGTGAAGAAGAAGACGGGAGGATGGCGCCCCATCCTAGACCTGCGACGTCTGAACAAGTTCATCAAGGCGCAGAAGTTCCGGATGGTCACCCTCCAGCACGTCCTGGGGCAGCTGGAGGAAGGAGACTTCCTGTCGTCGTTGGATTTGGAGGATGCCTACTTCCATATTCCCATCCTAAAGGGGCACCGAAAATTCCTCAGGTTTGTGGTCCAAGGGCGTCACTACCAGTTCAAAGCCCTCCCCTTCGGACTACGGTCGGCACCCAGGGTATTCACCAAGCGCCTTGCACCGGTGGCGGCGCAGCTGCGCCGCGAGGGGATCCACGTCTACCCCTACCTGGACGACTGGCTCATTCGAGCCAAGACGAGGGAGCTCGCCGTGGAGCACACGGCAAGGACCGTCCAACTTCTCACGGACCTGGGATTCTCCGTGAACTACGCCAAGTCCCACCTGGTACCCGCGCAAAACGCACTGTTTCTGGGAGCGAAGCTCGACAGTGTCCCTTCTGGCCTCCCCGTCGGAGGAAAGGACCAGTTCCATCCTGGGCAAAGTACAGCGGATGTTGGTTTCCGACGCGGCCAAGGTGAGGTCCATCAAGTCCCTCCTCGGAATGATGTCTTCTTGCATCTACCTCATTCCCATGTGCAGGCTCCGGATGCGCCCGTTGCAGGAGTTCCTGGGCGCGCGCTGGATCCAAACGACGGGCGGCTTCGAGGAGAGGATCAGACTCGACGAGAGTTTCCGCCGAGCGGTCCGGTGGTGGGGCAACCGCGGGCATCTGACGGCGGGCATGGACTTCCAGACCCCAGACCACCAGGTGACCGTGACCACGGATGCCTCCCTGGAAGGGTGGGGAGCGCACACCGAAAATCTGCACGCGAGAGGCCTTTGGCTCCCGACGGAGAAGTTCCTCCATATCAACGTCCTGGAGCTCCGTGCAGTGTTCTGGGCCCTCAGGTCCTTCCTTCCGTCCCTCAAGGGCAAGGTGGTGAGGATCTTCACCGACAACACCGCCACCATGTTTTACATCAGGAAACCGGGCGGAACCAGGTCTCCAGCGCTGTCCAAGGAGGCGCAGTACCTGTGGCATTGAGCCGTCGCCCAAAGCATGTTTCTGGTGCCGGTTCATCTGGCAGCGATAAAAAACACCATCGCCGACTCACTCAGCAGGGAGCTGCGCTCGTGCCACGAGTGGGAACTACGGCAGGATCTAGTGGATCGCCTCTTCCGATGGTGGGGCACACCCCAGATCGACCTGTTCACGACGGCGACGAACTCCAAGTGCCGGAGGTTCGCCAGCAGGTTTCCCCAGGCGAGGAGCATGGGCGATGCCTTCTCGTTCCCCTGGGAGGGCCTGTTCCTCTGAGCGTTCCCTCCTTTGCCACTGCTAATCCGGCTCGTCAACCAGCTCAAGAGGTCACGGTGCAGGATGATCCTCGTCGCACCTGCGTGGCCGAGGCAGATATGGTTCCCGGACCTTCTGGACTTGTCAGCGTCCCCGCCAATCAAGCTGCCGGTGGACGCGGATCTACTCTCCAGGGAAGGAGGCGCCATCCTCCACCACGACCCAAAATCGCTGAACTTGCAGGCCTGGCTCCTGCAGCGCTAGAGTTTGGAGGATACGACATACGGGCCGACTGCAGAGAGGTTCTTGCAAAGGCCAGGGCGTCCTCGACTCTTAAATGCTACGGACACAAATGGAAGAGGTTCTCTGTCTGGTGCCACGCACAGAAGATTTAACCCTCTACGGATTACGGCTCCCCAGGTACTGCCGTACCTGCTGACGCTGGCCAAAGCTGGACTGGCACACGCATCCATCAAGATTCATCTTGCTGCGATCTCCCGATACACCAGAACCACGGGCCGTTCGTCCTTGTGGGCTCATCGTCTGGTGAAAGAGTTCATGAAGGGACTGTTCAGATCGTTCCCGCCGGTGAAGGCTCCGGCCCCGGCGTGGGAGCTCAACGTGGTGCTGACCAAGCTCATGGGACCTCCGTTCGAGCCTCTGCACTCGGCCCCGTTGAAGTTTCTGATCGTGGAAAACAGCGTTTCTTGTGGCCATCACCTCCGCACGACGGGTGGGAGAGATCCAGGCCCTTTCCTGCAAGGCCCCGTACTTGACTTTTCACGACACAAGGGTAGTGCTCAGGACGCACCCCTCCTTCATGCCCAAGGTACCGTCGGACTTCCATCTCAACGAACCCTTGGTGTTGCCTGTGTTCTTCCCGTCGCCGGCTGAGAGGACTTTGCACTCGCTGGATGTGGCTAGAGCGCTGAAGTTCTACGTGGACCGCACAAAGTGTTTTCGGAAGACGTCACAACTCTTTGTGAATTTTGGACCTGTCAATCAGGGGAAGGCTCTCTCGAAGGCTTCCATTTCCAGATGGCTCTCCGGCTGTATCATGTACTGTCATCGGTTGGCAAACCGACCGCTGCCTGGCCGTCCGAGAGCCCATTCCACCAGAGCGATCGCAGCCACCACGGCGTTCCTTTCTGGTGTGCCCCTGCTGGACATATGCAGGGCTGCTACGTGGAGGTCGACGCACACCTTCACGAAATTCTACTGCGTCGATCGGGATTCCAGGGAGGAGTCCAGGGTCGGCCAAGCAGTGCTGCGCAACCTGTTCGCCTGAGGTGAGCCTGGTGAGGAGGTAAGGTGCTTAATGTTGGGTTTGATGTAATGCTTAATGTTGAGCCTTTGCCACCTCCCGTGGTTGTGCATGTGTGTACTGCTATGTATTCTTTATTCATGAGCATGTGAATCCATGCCAGACCCCATGCTGGAGAAGGAACAAGTTACTTACCTGTAACTGTTGTTCTCCAGCATGGGTCTGGCATGGATTCACATGCGAACCCTCCCGCCTACCCCTCTGCGACTCTTCACTTGGTCATACTGCCACTTCACGTGCTTCCAAATCTGAAGATGGCTGCCAGAGGCGGTGCTTAGGTAGAGGGCAGTCATTGGCTGTGGTCAGTATGACGCAGAGACCAGTGATTTGTTTCTGATCTGTCTTTCGTAGTAATAACCAAACTGATACTGATTTTTTCTTTACCGAGGATTCCCAGCCTGACGACGGGGAATATTCATGAGCATGTGAATCCATGCCAGACCCATGCTGGAGAACAACAGTTACAGGTAAGAAACTTGTTCCTTACCCCATTCTACTGCATTCTAAGATGCTTTGTACAATAAGTTACTAAAAATAGTAACAAAGTAACTAGACTAAGTGAAACACTGTTTCCCACTACTGACAGCCTGATGGACATGTCAGTTTCTCCATAACAGATAAGCAAACACCAGTGTAGCGAAGTTTAAGGCTTCACTGCACTGTAAAAAGAACATGTCAGATTAAAAAATCAAAGCAAAAAGTTTGGTGGTCCACAGAAATGGAAGGAAAGGTACAGTAAAGGGGAATCTTTCGTGTTCTACTGTACAGCACGTACGCCTCAAGATGTGCCTCCAGCTCCACCTGACTGCAAATTGGGATCAGGAGACAGGGTTCGTCGGACAGTATCCCAATGCCACTGCTCCTTCTGCCAGATCTTTGCTGGTGGCTGATGGAGGGCAATGTCCCAGTGGGAGCCCCCTTTACCCGACCAGAGCCTACCCTGGTCGTGACTATGGACTCTTATCTTTCAGGCTGTGGGGACTACTCTGCAGGGCTATGTGATTCATGGAGCATGGTCCAGAACGGAAGCCCTCCTGCATATCTGCTCAAGCTCAGGGCAGTGGGCCTGACCCTCAAGGCATTAATGCCCTTCAACGGGGGAGATTATGTTATGATAAGGACGGACAATTCTACTACAATGTACACAATGTACCACTCACACTCCTCAGCATGGAGGCGGTTTTGATCTGGGACTGGGCCCTGAAGGAGGGGTTTTGGATCTCTGCAGTCCACCTCCCTGGGGACAGCAATGCAAAAGCGGACCAGTTGAGTCGCTTGGGGTGCAACACCTACGAGTTGGAGTTGCACAACAACTCCTTATTGCCCCTGTTCCAGGGTTGGGTATTTGCGGACCTGGGTTTGTTCACATCCCCTCTGAATGCTAAGTGCCCCTAGTTTGCTTCATGGGCAGGTCAAGGGTCACATGGAGACGCCTTCTAGATCTGTTGGTACTGCTGCAGGGTTATGCGTTCCCACCTACCCCTCTGCTCCAACAAACTCTCTGCAAGTTCCCAGCCTCTGGGTTGCAGCCTCATCCTGGTTGCACCCCACTGGCCGTACAGACCCTGTTTTTAGGATTTGCTGCAGTTGTGCTCTCAAGGTCCCATCGATCTTCCGATCCCCAGCAGGGGATTTCTGGCGCAGTAGGGCGGGGCAGTGAAACATACAGAACCGGCTACATTGGCCCTGGTGGCCTGGTTCCTGATCAGCTTGGGCTTCAGCAAGCTCAATTATCAGACAACTGGGACTTCATTCAGCAGGACAGGAGGCCCTCCACTAGGTCCCATTATAAGAGCAAATGGCCTGGGTTCTGCCATTGGGCTAGCGACAAAGGTCTCAACCCTGTCTCCTGTTCTCTGGATGACGTGCTTTCAGCACACCTGGCTCATTATGGAGTCCAGGTGGGTACTTGCCACATGTATTTGGCGGTCATCAGGGTTTGCAAGAATTCTCTTGAGCATGTGTTTTCGGCAGCCAACCTGGTGGTTAAGGCCCACCAAAAGGGGTTGTCTAGGCTTTTTCCTCCGATGCATAGAACTCATCCGGTCTGGGACCTCAATGTGGTGCTTGCAGCCTTGCAAAGCAAGCCTTTCGAGCCGATGGCTATTGTGGACATCTGCTTGGTGACACTAAAGACTCTTATTGGTGGCTCTACCTCTGCATGCAGGGTTAGTGAGCTGCAGGCGTTGTCTTCTAGCAAGCCATTCACCAAGTTTCACAACGACCAGGTCATTTTGCGCACTCACCCAAATCTCTTGCCCAAGGTGGTCTCTCTATTTCACCAGGATCAGGAGATCTGCATGCTGGTATTCTTCCCGAACCCACAGTCCGAGGCAGAAAGGGCCCTGCATTCCTAGGACCTTAAGAGGGTTCTCAAGTTTTATCTTTCCTGGAGGAAATCCTACAGGTAGTCTGAGGCATTGTTTGTGACTTTTGGGGGCGCCTCAGGCTTCCATCGCCTGTTTGATGGTTCAGGCCATTTCCGAGGCATTCACTGGCAAACCAGGGATTCATGCCCATGCAGTTGGAGCCACGGCCATCGCGTTGCAGAGACGCACGTCTTGGGATATCATAAGCAAGGCGGCTACTTGGCCCACTCAAATGGCATTCTGTAGGCACTACTCACTGGGCACCAGCTCTAGATGCGATGCAGAGTTTGGTCAGGCGGTTCTGAAGAAACTTTTTTGCTTCATCTTGGTTATGAGGCAGATTATCACAGCTCCACCCTGTGTTTCTTGTTTGGTGGAATCTGCCACAAGGATGGATGAAAAGGGGATGGGACATAGGAGTAATTAAAGTTACTCACCATAGGGACTAATCCCCTTTCCTCCATATGTCACACCCATCTTTCCCCGCTAGTATGCCAAGGACTAATCTGTAGAAGTATATACAGGTATCTAAGCGTCTGTGTTCAAAGGGGACTGGGCTGAGGCGCCGGAGAGCGGGGACTCCGCGAGGTGTTCCCATGCCCAAGGCAGCGCACCTGCACACTACTAAATTTTAAAGCGGAAGCTCCATTTTTCACTGCCAAAGGTTCCAGTCCCGTCCCTATGGTGGGGGACACCCACAAAGATGGAAAGGGGACTACTACATTGAGTAACTCGAATTTATAGGTCACATGGGTTCCCGTGTCAAAGTAGAGACCTTTTCAAGACTAATTAGTGCAGTTTAACTCAGGTTTGTGAGGGTTTCTACGTGCTCCTAATTGGTGTTCTTGGAGAGGAGCCTCTTCTGCAGGTACATTTTAAAAGTAACTCCTCGTATTGCCAACCACAGATGCAGCTTGAGTTTGTATGGTGGCATCCTGCAATATTTAAGTGCATATCTTGAGCTTTGTGCAAATGCAACTTGTTGCACAAATGTTTGGCGCTAAATAAGATCTTAGAAACCTTGACATCCTATCTTCCTGCTCCAAGACCTGATTGCTGCCATAAAGAAGTAAGGAGGCCACCTACTCCAACATTTTGCCTGGGAATCGAACTGTGGCAATGATGAAGGTTTTTCCGTTTTGCTGCACATGTTCAGAGTGTAATGGATGCATTGGACACAGGCTTGCTAGTCTTGGTCACTCCTCAAGATGATCTCAAACACATGGATAACTCCATGATCTCACTTTTTTGACCAGATGGTCTTTGACGTAAGCCTTTGATGTAAATCCGTTTTACCTATAGTACATTAGTTGCCCACGCCACTCCACGGACAGGGATGCTGTTTAAGTTCCCCATTTTGGCCCTACGGTGGTTATAGCCCCTGATAATTTGGGGGAGTAAATGTTTGCAGCTATCATTCAGGGGTGCAGCAGATGTTACCCCATTAGTATTGTAGCCATTGTGGTACTAATGTGTTTTTTGGACTTCTCTGCCATTTTGTTTTGGCCCAATGTTTTGCTTAGGGAAACCACGAGGCAGGCCTCGAATGGCCAGTGTGCAAACATGTACTCACTCTAAACCCATCCCTGAATCGTCTGCAGTGAGTTGGATCGTTTTAGATTGTGATCTTGCCTTTCTTGAGCCAGTAAACAATCTGTGTGGGTGGAGTCTATTACTAGAGGGGATTACTTTGACTATTTGTGGCATTTTGGGTTCTGGCCTGTAAATCTCCTTTTCTCCTCACATCTCTGAAGTCTCTAAGAAGTCAAACTGCACCTCCTCAAATGTATTCTTCCTTTCCCCTCCTTCCCCCAGAAGCTCTTTGACTCTAGAGCTCTGGTTGTCTCTAGACTGGACTACTGCAACAGCCTCTTTCTAAATCTTCCTTCTACACTGCACCCTCTGCAACTCATCCACAACAGGACTGCAAGACTTGTCCTTGGCCTCAAACCCAGGGAATCCTATCTCTCCAGCACTGAAATCTCTGCATTGGCTCCCAGTGGCTGCAATGATTAAGTTCAAGACTCTCTGCATTGGCCACAAGGCCTTCTGGGGCCTGGGTCCTCAATACCCCCAACTCTCTTCATAAATACCTTCCTACTTGAGCTCTTCGCTCCTCCAACTCTCTCAGGGTCAGTCGCTTCTCCAAGCAACGAGTTGGTGGTAGATCTTTTTTCGGTCTTTCTTCATTCCAGCCTAGCTGTCACTCACACAGCACAGTGGCTGTCCTTGCTGGACAGCCAGCCGGCCAATCACCTTTTGGGTGCATCCTTTAACCAAGTGGATTAAGCATAGGGAGTTTCGGGCACCTCCCTCACTTCCTGCCCCCTGCCAGACCTACTGGAGCCAGAGGCGGGGCTTCACTCGTGAATCCCGCCAAAGACAAAACGAACAAAGGGACCAAACCTGGTTTGGCACGCAGAGTAAATCTCAAGAAGGTGAAAAAAGACCTTGGCCGTGAGGCCAGCGGTGTGGGCTGCACACCCATTGACCACTGAACAGTGGTTAGGTTAAATATGTAGAAATAATTCCCTTTGCTCGATGTATTTTCAAGAGTTTGCATATATTTTAATTCGTGGCTTATTTTCTTCATAAGCTTGGCACCTTCATTAGGTGCTTGTAACTTCTGAGGCTGAAATAATGTCACATAAAGGGCCTATGCATTTCGGGTAATGAACCCTTCGTCAGGGCCTATTGACATTTGATAAACAATTGCCGTTTGGTCAAATCTACTTATAAGTGCATAATACAACAGTACAATCCCAGCAACAAGGAAGAGCATCAATCAATGGATGTTATGTGAAACAACATTCAAATATAAGTGTATCACAAAATGAAAGGTATGTTACCATTAAACATCACAAAGTGGTCATGCGTGGTCGAGTCATTTCCATTGCAGTATTTGACAGATTATGGGATTTCATCAAAAACAAAAAAACCCAAAAAAAATAAAGACAAAAGAATAATACGCTAATGTTAGACTATATCTCTCAGTGGTTACATATTACCTAGGTCAGAAAGCTAAAATTGCTTTAAAGATTGATAAAAAAAAATATGAACTGGAAAGCAGGTAACTGACCTGCTGTTCGCGTGCTCGCTATTGTGTAGAAGGCGAGTTGTAACGGAGTCAATATCCCTGTGATTGTCAGTATCTCTGCGCAAATCTATACGAAGGATAAAAAAACCTATTAGGAAAGGAGCGATGTGAATGGAAGCAACGCATGTCATTACCTTAGTCATGCAGCGCGAAGTGACGGCAGGATGCTGTCTGCTCGCGAGTCAAAAACGAAACTAAATGAGTCAGGGAGGTAGCTATAGAAACCAAATTGCCGGTTTGTTGAAAAGAGGAGCTTCATGTTAAAAGCAAATGTGACCGCCATATTGAGATGGTGCATGTATGCAATTAGAGTGCATTAGCGAAAGAGCGCTAAATAGCGGTAAACAGGGGGAAGTGTGAAAGTTAAAGGAGTGAAAAAAGAGAAGACAAAAAAATGTAGGTGGGTGAAATTAAAGATGGCAAATTCAGAAAAAATAAAGCAATAAAAAAAAATATTAATACAAATATAAAAAAGGATGCAAAACTGAAATTGTGTTGCGAAAGTAAGTTAGGACAAGAGAGTAGGAAAATAGGAAAAAACTGCACTGCGTCGAAACTGAATGGAGACTGCTTACTGAAAAGAATCAGAAGGAAATGATATTAAAAAATGTGCATGCTTCTCTACATAAATTCAAATCATATCTATAGTTTACAGAAAACAACTCAAATCAAGTTGTTCATTCATCCCATCGGGATTCAGTGACCCCAATCTTTCGATCCATAGTGCTTCTTTTTGTGCTCTCAATTGATTCATGTTAGCACTCTGTCCTTTGGTGGGAATCACTTCCAGTACTGCAAATCGTAGTTGTGCTATTGTATGGCCATTCTGAGTGAAATGGCTTGCTACTGCTGATGCTGGATTTTTAAGTCTAATGCAAGATTTGTGTTCGTTGATACGTATGCGTACCTTGCGTGCTGTCTCGCCGACATAATACTTGGCACATGGGCATTTAATTGCATAAACCACATTTTCAGACAAACAGGTCGCATGGTTTCTGAGCTGAATTTTTTCTCCTGTTCTGGGGTGTGATATGAAAGATCCTTTGATGGTATTATTACAATTTCCACAACTCATGCATGGATATGTCCCGGGATGTTTATCAATGATCCGCTTTTTGGATTTTTTGCCTCGTGTGTCAACCAATAAATTGCGGAGATTATTACTTTTTTGATAGGCAAACACTGGAGGTTGTGTAAACAGATCTTTGGTCCTTTGAGCGTTTTGCAGTATGTTCCATCTTTTGAGCATGCTTTCTTTGATTTGTGCTGTACTTTGTGACGAAAACCAAATCAGGACTTTTGCGTTCTGTTTTTTTTTTTTAAAGTAATTGTGCACGATCTTGTGCATCTGTTTTCACCCTAGCGGCTCGAAGATCATCCTCTGGATAGCCTCTCTTTCAATTTGTTGTGCAATTTAGTGAGTTCTAAATCACATTCTGCTGGATCGCTCGCAATCCTTTTGATGCGTAGCATCTGGCCAAATGGTAGATTGCGAAGAATGGTAGGTGGATGAAAACTCATTCTATGCAATAAGTTGTTCCTGTCGGTGGGTTTTGAATACAACTTGGTTCGAATCCTGGTACCATTAATAACTGTTTGTACATCTAAGTAGTGGATATCCGGGTCACCTATATCCATAGTGAACTGTATTCTTTTATCAATGTTGTTCAGATACGATAAAAACTGACTGAGTTCTCTGCTACCTGTCCAGATTCCAAATATATCATCGATGTATCGATGCCACTTTTTCAAATGTGTACTCCATTGTGGATGATTGATAATGTGTCTGCTTTCAAAGTCATACATAAATGTGTTTGCTTAGGATGGTGCCATAGTAGCTCCCATTGCTGTTCCGGTAAGCTGTTTATAGAATGTTTCCTTGAATTGAAAACATGAATTTTCTGAAATGAATTTGAGCAAAATCAAAAAATTCTTTATTGGCTCTTATGTTGCCTGCATCAAGTAACAGTTGTTCAACCGCTTTTTGTCCTGAATCGTGAACTTGTGTAAAGACTGGCGACGTCTATTGTAAAGAATGTCTTCTGTTGTGAGTTCAATTCCTTCTAGGATTTGTAAAAAATGTGTGTTGTCTTTGACATATGTAGAAGTTTGCTGAATTATAGGTTGTAGGAAGTAGTCAATGTATGTGCCCAAGGGTTGTAATAAGCTTCCAGTGGCAGCCACTATTGGTCTCCCAGGAGGGTTCATGAGGAGTTTCTGAATCTTGGGGAGGATATAGAGGTGTGGCATTTTGGGGTATTGTGTCCATAGGTAGGTCTTAGTTTTGCTGCTTATCCAGTCATTTTCCAATGCTGTATCCAATATTTCATTCAGTTTGCTTTTGATGTCTTTCGTTGGGTCTTGCGTTAAGATTGAATGTTTCGGCATCCGATAGTTGTCTCAAACACTCACGCTCGTAATCTGTGGTATCTTGTATAACTATGGCACCTCATTTGTCCGCCGATCGGATTGTTATGGAATCATCTGCGAAAAGATTTTTAATAATCGATAATTCACCTCGGTTTAGATTTTTCCTTTTTGGTTGATATTGTATTTTCTTGATCATTCAATACCAGATTATGGAAAATATCAATAGCTGGTATGTGTATGGTGGGTTGAATGTACTTTTGGGTTGTCATTCTGGTTGTCCATTGTGTTAATGGTGTCAGCAAAATATGTTTTAAATTAAAGTTTGCGAACTAGTTTGTATAACTCCACTTTAGTGCTAAATATGCTCCTGTAAGTTGGCACAAATTTGAGACCTTTTTTCTAAACGCGTGTCGAGAGTTAAAGATACAAAATTTGAAGTGGTTAGAATCTACACATGTTCTTTGATGCAAGAATATAAGGTGTGAAGTTAACACCAGATAGCAAACTAAAACATTTAAAAAAGAAAACTTTGAAGACTATATCAACATTATCGATTTGGATTTTTTTTCGTTCATCGGAGTGGAATTTGTTTTGACACAAATTGAAATATCATTGAAGAAAGGTGGTCGCTTTTGAGTAACTTTTTCCCGATTCCTTTTAGACTTCCCTTTGCCACTGCACTGAAGGTGCTGTGAGTCACAATGTAAAAGATGCCTATGGAGTTTGTCAGACTCCAAAGTTAAAAGAAACACTGAGTCTAAATCGCAATAAAAATACATGAGAGAGTGAGAAAGGGCTCACTCTCTCTCCAGGTTAGAAATTATGTCCTGTAGTCCCCAGCAAAGGAGCTGGGGTCTCCAAGGTAGAAAGGAATTTGCACATTGACAATTCTCATTAACATTGGCCAATTACTACCCTTTATCCTCTTCAAATGAGAAAATACCCTCTTCTCAATTTTGCATTTTTACTGCTTGCTATTCTAGTCAAATAAGCAGTTTGGCACATGCAAGATCCAGTGGTGTAAAAAAATTACTTATCTGCAATTTATGTCCTACAGTATTGATAACTTTTATAGATTTGTGAATCTGGGACCTCTTTCACCCTGATGTCGATCCTTGCACACCCACAAGCAGTAACAGGTTTTCCAGAGGCAGGGTATATCTTCCTTTTTATTTTTTTAATAAAATGGGAACACCATGAGGTGGATAGACGTTATTCCGACATGTGATTTTTAAAAATAAATGAGGACTCATGAATGATAATACCACTGTAGGAGACTATACTTGTTGAGCATTGTTGTTGAATACATAACCTACAAAAGCAATATCTTCTAGCTAGTTGTAATCTGGGTTTGTAGGTCATGCTGAATTTCTACTGTGGTTTAAATGTGATGTTCCCTCTGATTTGTTGCAAGGAACTTAGATTGTTTTTTAATGTTCAGTCCTTAGGGAACAGAAGAATAAGAGTGGATGTGGCTGACCAGTCAAATGATAAAGGTAATGCTGCCGTTTTTCAATTATGACCACAGATATCTTTTGTTCTGCCATGTTGTAGTGCCCTGCTTAATGATACTAGCAGAAGCCCAAGGAAATCTCATATGGTGCCAATTCACAATAAGCCATTTTCACCAAGCTAATTATCCACCATACTTTGTTGCTGAAATGAGCTGCACCTGCCTCCTCTTTCTTGCCTTTACCAACAACCTCCTTCTGTCTTAATTGCAGATAGATTTGTGTTGATTATCCAAGCAATAGCTACCTAGAGTTTAGCATCAGAAAGGTTGCTCAACTTAGTAACACTAGCCTTTAGCCTCCTCAGTTGCTGTATTGAGTGGTCTTCTACAATAGCAAGGCACAAGCACTGAAACATAACTTGTATGCTGGAGTAGTGGCCCATTAAGGCCATACTTCCTGCCCTCTGGCTATCTCATCCGGCCAATACTCCTTCCGCCAAGGCTCCAATAGTAGGTGGGTCACGACGATGATGTTCCACAAACCCCCATCAGTGGTAGGAATGAAGTTTTCCAGAAACGCAAGTTTAGTTGGGACTATGGAAAATGTATGACCAGGAAGAGGCACATTGTTGGGAATGCCAATGCCTTGGGAATGCAGGCTCCCAGCCTTGCCTTCCAAGCTGGGGAGGTTGTAGGTATTCCTTCAGCTACTGTTGGTCCTCCTCAGTGTCTGGGAACACCAGAAATTATTACTTTTCATCAATGACCATAGAGTCTCTTCCTTGACATGCACAGCCTTCCACGATTGGCATCTGTTTAAAGCAGTGTCCCTTCTGCAGCTTCTGTTTTGAACACAGACCAGCCAGTTGGCCACCTCAGTGATTACCTTCTTTAGCATGGGGTCTGGCATGGATTCACATGCTCATGAATATTCCCTGTCATATATTCTTGAGCAAAAATGAGCTAAAATGTTTTTCTCCTATAAACCAATCACTGAGCTCTGGGCCATACTGCCCCCAGCCAATGACTGCCCTCTCCCTAAACCCCTACTCTGGCAGCCATCTTCAGATTTTTACCGCACAGTGGGAGCCCTCGCGTTTTCACTCTTCAAGCGTTTCTGCGTTTTTTGCTTTTTTGGATAAGAAAACTCAATTTCGAGGGGATTTTGTCCTCCGACGTATTCTTTATCTATGACAGTAATCACCACAGCTGTGCTGCTTCAGAAAATCCTCGGTTCCTGCGTAGATGACGTCGATACGCCGCCCTCGAGGACCTCCTCCTCCTCCAGCGGCCGACGTCACTGGATGTTATAAGTAGAACACACGACGCCCATAGCCTCAGTTCCGTTTTTTGCGCGAACATGTTTGCTTCGGCTTTAAGTGCGGGGACTGTGGGTCCAAGATGTCGGTAACGGACTTGCACGACACCAGCCTCGGGGAGGCCTATGACATGGTTACTGTGTCGACTGCCAGTTGCTCACATCCAAAGCCTTGGGGGAGCGCAAGAAGTTATCGGTAGGAAAGGTGTCCAAGCCACGGAAGTCGAGGTCTGCGGGGCTTCCGACAGAAGATTCGAGGGGTGACACTCCGCCTCGTCGTTGGAAGTCCAGTGGGTCTCGGTCCCAGAGTCGGTCTCGCCACTCCTCTGGAGGTACTCCCGGAAGCGCCGTCATCTGTCGCCTTCCCCGTCCTCATCCGTGGACTCTGCCCGTCGGCAGGTCGCTTACCCCACGAAGCATGCGACGCCAGAGGAATGGGCTTCCTTCAGGAAGAAAATGTTGGCGATTCTCGAATCGCAGGGCACTGGTCAGTCTGTGACTCCGAGTGGGGTCGGTCGATAGACACCGCTCACACGTCTACAGGCTCGGGTGGCCGGCACGATTCGCAGGAGAGGTCCCGCTCGGACAAGGGAATCGTTCACTTCATGCCCGTTCCTGGTCCCGGTCCTCGACGCGCTCGAGACTGTGTGCACCTGTGGTGTCTTTGAGGAAGACATTGACGCCGGTGGCGCCGAGGTCGACTGACTCTTTCGAAGCCCCGCCTCCGAATAAATCGTTGGCGCCGAGGCTGTCGAGGGACACGCTCGGGGCTCTGGCCTCGAGGACTGTGTCGACGCCATCGATGCTGTCGGCGCCGCGTACAGTGTCGATGCCGATTCACTTGACGCCTTTCGAGGCTGTTTTGACAGGGGTTCCCAGGGGCTCGGTGGAACCACCTAGAAAGGCTCTGGCAAAGGTCGAGCATGGCTTTGTTCCACATTCTGTGCCTTCTTACCGCCGGCTTGAGTTTATTTCATAGGTGGATGAGGGCTCTGATGATGGCATGGTTCCGGATACGGTGCTGGACGAGAGTCTCTTGGGCATAGCCAAATTGAGGACCTGAGGCAGTCCCTGCACGATGCCAGTGGGCTGGACACCTCTCCGGAGGTGGAGTTTTGTAGGCCTGAGTCTGGCATTCATGCCGACTCCTCGTACTGGGGCCTTATGTCCAGGGTCACCGAGTACTTGGGATGGTCTGCTCCCCCAGGGGATTTTCTTCAGGATGATCTTACGGATATCCTCGACCAAGGTCCACCAACTGAACCAGTACTGCTGTTCCATATAGCTTTACAGAGGAGGGTGGCGGCGGCTTGGACTGCTCCGGAGAGTCTCCCGGCAGTGGGCAAGCCTTTGCCGCGAAAATACCGCCCAGCCAGTAGCGACCCCTGCTACTTGACCAAACACCCCACTCCGGTGAGTTTGGTGGTGCAGGCAGCTACGGCCCCGGCAAAGCAGGCGTCGTATCCTACCATCCCTCCTGATGGGGGCGACAAAGGTTTTGATGGCTGGGGCAAGAGTGTTTTCTTCAGGGGGTATGGCGCTTCAGGCGGCCAACTCCGTTTGTGCCTTGTCAAGTTTCACGCACTCTGTGGAACTGTTTGCTTAGTGGCTGAACATATTCCCAAAGGGTACAAACGGGATGGTTTCCTTGCCATGGTTCAGGATGGCAAGGATGCCATGTGTGAGGCCGTTCAGTCTGGTTTGGACATGGCAGATTGCGTCAGCCGGTCCATGGCTGCGAGCACCGTGATACGCAGATTTGCGGGGTTGCGGAAGTCTGGGTTTGCTCCTGATGTGCAGGCCCGGCTCCTCAACATGCCCTTTGACGGGGGACATCTTTGTGGCAGCAAGGCTGATGAGAGCCTTGAGGTTGCAGACCTCCAAAGCTGCAGCAAAGTCGTTGGGCGCTGCAGTTCGCCAACCTCCGCCTTTTCGTCTTAGTGGACAGCAATGGAGTGGAGGTTCCTTTCGTTATTACTCATCCTTTGGGAAAGCGAGAGGAGCTGCCAGTCAAAGGGGCCACCGTAGGAGTGCCAGAGGTGGAAAACAAGGTACTCTAGGTGCCAAGGCCGCTCGGGTTGTTTCCTCTTTGCCCTCAGGCAACGCCACTTCAGCTCAGCCATGAGGCCATGTCCCATGGTTTGCCGGTTGGCGGAAGGCTGGCGCAGCATCTTGCAGAGTGGCGCGCCATTACTTCATATATGTGGGTTCTGGAGATCATAACCCACAGCTACTGTCTTCCTTTCCGGCAGAGGCCTCAAGACAATCCACCGGGGAATCTCTTTGAGGAGTCCGGATCCGCTCCTTGCGCAGGAAATTCAATCCCTGCTGGAGAAAGGCGCCACAGAACTGTAGCGGAGAGGAACAAAGAATGGTATTCCCCTTATTTTTTGATTTCCAAGAAAGACTGGGGATTGAGACCCATCATGGACTTGCGCGGTTTAACAAACTCCTCAGGAAGGACAAGTTCAAGATGGTTACTCTCGTCCTCCAGGCCCTTCAACCTCAGGACTGGTTGGTGTCTCTCGACCTCAAGGGCGCTTATTTTCATGTGCCGATACATCCAAAGCACAAGTATCCGAGGTTCGCGGTTGGTGACTCGCACTTTCAGTTTCGGGTCCTGCCGTTCGGATTGACCTCCGCCCGAGGGTCTTCACCAAGCTCATGGTAGTGGTGGCAGTGCACCTCAGGAAAGGGGGGATTCAAGTCTACCCCTACCTGGACGATTGGTTGATCAGGGCGCGCTCTCCTGAGCAGGTCCTGGATCATCTGTCAGTCACCTGCCACTCCCTCCACAAGCTGGGCTTCTCCCTCAACTTGAAGTCCCATTTGACACCAACTCAGAGGCTCCAGTACATCGGAGCAGTGCTCGACACGTCCCTGGGGCATTGTTCTCCTCCCCAGGTGAGGGCTCATCATTCAGTAGATGGTGCACAAGTTTCAGCTTGCCCAGAGTCTCCCAGCGTTCGAGTTCTTGAGATTGCTCAGCCTCATGGCATCCTGCATTCTTCTGGTGCCAGAGGCCAGGTTGCACATGAGATCTTTGCAATGGGCCCTCAAGATCCAGTGGTCTCAGTCCTCCGGCAGGATGTCGGACCCTGTTCAGGTGCCGTCCTCGGTCGCCCAGGACTTTCTGTGGTGGGCCGTCAAAGCCAATCTGATGAAGGGGGCTCCATTTTGGCTACCCAGGCCGACTGTCCGAGGGAAGAATGTCCTGATCCTGACGGACAACACGGTGGCCATGCACTACCTCAACAAAAAGGGGGGGGGAGCAGGGTCACTTCCTCTGTGCAGTGAGGCTATGCAGCTCTGATTCTGGGCAATCCAGCAGGAAGTTTCGATCTCGGCAGTTCATCTGGCCGGAGACGAAAACGCGACAGCGGACGCTCTGAGCAGGCAGAGCACAATCTCTCAGGAGTGGGAGTTGGCTCAGGAGATTCACCTAGAGATCTTTGCCATTTGCGAGACCCCTCAAGTGGATCTCTTCGCCTCCAGTGTCAACCGCAAGTGCGAGAGGTTCTGCTCGTGGGAATTTCCTCCAAAAGGAGCCTTAGGAGACGCGTTCGTGGTGGAGTGGTCATTCCCACTGCTGTACGCGTTTCCTCCAGTCCCCGTCATCCCGCAAGTACTGCAGAGGTTACAGAGGTTCGGTTCCCGGATGATCCTCATTGCTCCGGCGTGGGCCCAGAGGACGTGGTACCCGGACCTTCTCGACTTGTCCATCTGCCCTCCACGTTGTCTTCACTACCGAGACGATCTGCTCTCACGGGACGGGGGTCAGTTTCACCATCCAGAGGTCAGATCCCTCAACCTTCACGCTTGGTTTCTGAAAGGTTGAGGTATAAGGATTGGGACCTCCCTGAAGACGTGATGGAGGTGTTGCTCTCTGCCACACGGCTCAGCAACAAAGTCCCTGTACCGTTGCCGTATATTCTGCGACTGGTGCAGGGTTAAGAATGTGGATCCTTTTGCATGTGACATTCCCATGGTTCTGTCTTTTTTGCTTTCTTTGGCCCACAGGGGCTTGCAAGTGTGTACCGTTAAAGGTTCCCTGGCGGCGCTGTCCATATTTAAGCACTCGTCTGAAGATTGTTCCTATTTTAAAATTCCTTTCATTTTTCAGTTTCTGAAAGGGCTCACTAATGTGTTCCCTCCGTCACCTTTCCAGGTGCCCGGTTGGGATTTCAACCTTGTCCTCAAGTTTCTGATGGGTGCTCCGTTTGAGCCTTTGCATTCATGCCCTTTGAGACTGTTAACTCTTAAATGTATTTTTGGTTGCGGTCACTTCTGCTCGCAGAGTGAGTGAGTTACAGGCACTTTCAGTTACGCCACCCTTGGACAGGGTTGTCCTTGGAGTTCGTCCTTCCTTTCTTCCGAAGGTGGTGTCGGAATTTCATTTAGGCCAGAAGGTTGTTCTTCCAGCGTTTTATTCTCCTCCACATCCTGGTAAGGAAGAGGAGAGGCTCCATAGGCTTGATCCTAGGAGAGCGTGAAGCTTTTATATTTCACGCATGTCCCGGGTCAGAGTGGACGATCAACTCTTCATTGGTTACGCTGGAAAGCGTTTGGGACAAGCTGTTACTAAGCAGACTTTGTCTCGCTGGATTATTCTGGCTATTTGAGTGTTAACGCTTGGCAGGTAAGGACCCACCGGTCGGCTTACGGCCCATTCTACCAGGGGTATGGCTGCCTCTACTGCCCTACAGAGGGGTGTTCCTATTCGTAACATCTGTGATGCAGCCACCTGGGCTTCGGTACATACTTTTGTACGTCACCACTCCCTCGATTCCATCTGTGGGCAGGATCTGGCCTTTGGCAAGGCGGTCCTTTACGCCGCAATTTGATTGGGCATTCTAAATTTCTGTTTTCTAAATTCTTTTCCCACCTCCTTGCATTGGTACTGCTTTGGGAGTCTGTCATAGATATAGAATACGTCGGAGGACTCCATCCCCTCTAAGAACAAGTTACTCTCTTACCTGGTAACTTTCTTTCGATGGGATGGTCCGACAACATATTCCATATCGCTCGCTCCCTGCCTTCCCCGCTACAGAATTTCCTATGCAATTGCAGCTTACGTTTCCGCAAGGCTTTGTGTGTCAGACTGACAGAAGACTGGTGCCACACGTTCTGGGGGAAGAACTGAGGCTACGGGCGTCGTGCGTCCTACTTATAGCATCCAGTGACGTCGGCCGTCGAAGGATGTCCTCGAGGGCAGCGCATTGACGCAGACACCGAAGATTTTCTGAAACAGCACAGCTGTGGTGATTACTGTCATAGATGTGGAATACGTCATCGGACCATCCCATCGAAAGAACGTTACCAGGTAAGAGTAACTTGCTTTTCGGTCAATCGAGCCCATGTGCTCAATCGATTATCCTTCCGATTAACAAAGACCCGTTTATTGGCATCTTTCACGCCCCTAAAGGGCACTAATCGTTGATTGTTCTTCTTGGAAGCTTCCAGAAGTACTTCAGGCCTACACCGTGCAAATCATGTCGGATGAGGACAGCACTTTCCTCTTAAAGCTGTGCTCCAGCTACGGTTTTTGGAATATGTTCACGGTCGACAAGCATTCCCAGTGCCTCATAAAGTAGATTTTGAGATCTGCCGTGGCTTCAACAAGCGCATGAGGGTTTGACACCTCTGTTTGGTGACGTGGCTCAAGGCCAGGGCTCTACCCCAGGTGAGTCACAGGGGCATGCCTCCTCTGGTCCAGCCATCTTGAGCAGGCTTCTAAATCCCTTGAGGGTGCTCCATCTGTGGTGGCCCAACACAATGCCAAGCACTGCCAGTCCGCTTCTGTCAGGGCTGTGTTCATCGTCTCCATCAGCATCGATCTCCTGCCACCGCTCCAGCTCTTTGTCAAAGTGGAAGTCTGCTACCCCGGGGAAGATGCGGGAGACGGAGGAGAAGACCAGGCAGGGCAGGGTGTCTGACCTGGCCGTGAAGGAGGCCAAGCAGGACAAGGGGTTCGACCTGCCCATGAAGGCTCGGGTGCACCAGGCCAAATCGTCTTCCTCGATAGTTGGTGGTGGCGGCCTCCCTTTCGAAGACAAAAGGCACTGACCCGGTCCAGGGTACCCAGATCGCAGCCAGAGTGGGAATTTTTGTTTCTTGCTGTTTAATCTCCACAGGCATCTGCTTTTTGCATAGTCCTGCACAGTACCTTGTGTGCAGTGCCACTTCGAAGTCCCTTTTGACTTCTCTTGATGATTAACTACATTCTCTTGGCTGAACTACTGTTCCCAAGGGTAGTAAGAGAAATGTTGTCTTGCTTACCTTTTCTTTTGTGAGTCCAGCACACACACCCCAATGTGGAGTGCTGGGGGATTACATAGTAACTCCTTATCCCACTTCTCATATAACCTTTTGTTACACTAACTTGGCTAGTGGCAGTGGTTTTTTTCACTAACTTTGTGCCATGTATCTGCAGGCTGATACAGCACCAAGGGTGAATATTTTTCAAAAATGGCCCTAGTCGTCTTTGTTCGCCATTTCTTGTCAGTTCCTTCTGGGCTTTAACTCTGTATGCCTCAAACCTGGTTCAAACAGTGTTTACATCAAATCTTTGATATAGAAATAACATAAATCGAATATTTCATATTCAACTTTTATAGTGAATGTATTTAGGGGTGCAGTAAAGGTTAAATATATTTTGGAAATGGTCGGGTGTGTTTTTTAGGGGTCAGAAACGGGAGTTTGGGGAGACCCCCAAAAATAAAGTGCATTCATTATAAAAGTTTTCAATCTAAAATATTTTGATATAAAGACCTGTAACCCAGGTTTGAGTGCTTTCTGCATTTTGACTTTGGTGGGCTTCAGCCCTAAAGCCCGCCCAGGCTCCAATGTGTCTAGAAAGCCAGGAAGTGAGGGAGGGTCCTGAAATGTCCTTTCCTTTGTCTCTAGGTATACCCGAGTGAAACCAGTTCTGATTGGTCCGGCTGGCTGTCTGGGAGGACAACCACACTGCTGGGTGATTAGCAGCCCTAGGTCTGTGAATTAATGGGAACTTGCGTAAAAGTTGAGGTTTTTGGAACTAGAGGCAGTCGACCACTCGAGGACAACATCCGGCGAAGGAGACATGAAGACGCCAGAACCACCCTCCTGGACCGTGAAGTGCCCGGTGCAGCCCTGCAGCTGTGAATACCCAGTTTTGTTTCGACTGGGGAAGACCCGCAAGGGACGCCTTCCTTCCTCGGGCTGGTGGGATCAACTAGCCTGGAGACTAGCTTCATTTTGGCGCAAACCCCGACTTGCTGTGACTAACGCTGTGGAATCCCAAAGCCCGGGGACCCCAGACCATCGAGTGCATTGTCGTCTTAAGTCCGAATCCGGCCAAAACTTTGTGGGCATCCTGAGGACCCTACAGAAGCAGGAAATGATCATCCAGAGTCCCCTCAATAGAGTTGTGGACCGAGGATCAAGTAACCTTCAGCCAAAGCTGTTCGTTCTTCTGTGGCGCAGAGAAAAAGGTCCAAAAACCACAAAAGGCAGCTGAATCGAGATGAATCCATTGCTGCAGAGACCCTCTCTCGAGTACTGCCGCAGTAGCCCGCCAGACGTCCTCCCTTTCGTCACCACGACCAAGGAACAGGAACAAGGGTCTTCTACACTGCAACAGGAAGGTAGCCAGTAGGAACCAATTCTTGCGTACTGTGGGGCTTGGAAGCACATCCACCGTTTGCCATTTGTAGTGCTTGCTAGCTAGGGGTACTATTTTAAACCCTTTAAGTTGACCTCCACTCACCTCCCAGTGTGTGCTGCTTCAAGGTGGCTCCTCTTGAGCTTCAGTGATTTTTTTTTTATTTTTTATTTTTTTGTTTTTTAATTTTCTTTTTTCTTCTACTGAACTGACTATTTTAAAACCTGTTCTAAGAGAGCAGCACTACTTTGAACTTTGGCTGTCCTGGCTCCCTAAAGGCTCCCCTTCTGAACAGATTGGCTTTGGCAGTGCTTGTTACCTAACAGGTTTTAATTGTTTAACACTATTATTGCTGGGATAAAAGACTGCCTACAGCCCTCTGGGAGAATTTAACTGTTTACTACTTACAAAGTATGTTCTGATCTGACTTTAACATTTCCCTCCTTGAAACTCAATATTGTAATGGTGATCACACATGTGCTAATACTGACCTCAAATGATGTCACTCAGTGTGCTGGAACATGTTTACCATAAGAAAAGCTAGCTTGACTACATTATTGCTCTTGTTGAACTGAATCCTAACTTTTGATTTAATATTACTTAGTTGCTGATTTTTTAAGATTGTCAATCCTTGTGTACATATAAATATTTTTTATGGAGCTTTGTGGCTCTGCTTACATCACATGCTCTGCATAGTCCGACCTAGTGGTAGTGGTGGAGTATTACAAGATTTGATTTTGAAACTCAAACTGACATCGAGGCATGTTAGTAATACTATCCCTAGTGTGACGTGTACGTTATCCATGCTCCTTCACACGTTGAGGATCCTCAGATTGTTTTTTTTCACCATCGAAGTCTTTCGCAAATGCTTTCTCTTCCAGGCTGATGCCTTTAATTAATTGAAAGTTTACTTGTAGTCTTTCTTTCCTTATTGTTCGTTTTGCCGCACGGCCAACAGACTGCTTGATGGGTTTCGACAAACAACCGTGACGACTTGACTGATCGACCAGACGCAGCCTATACAGGCCTCTTTGGGCTTCAACCCTTACAGTAGGGAGGGAAGGAGGGGGGGGGGGGGAAGTTTCAGACTGATATCTTTAAAGCATGCATATCCTGTCATCCCCCTTCCCTCTCGCCCATCTGCCCTTGTAATAATGGACAAAACTCACTTTAAATTTTGCCCTACCTGCCACTGAAAAATCCTGTGGAAGGACACGCACAGAGTGTGCAATTACTGTCTCCAAAGGGATCATCCCGAAAAAGTTTGCTAATCTTGTAAGCTTTTTTGACCTAAAACACTGAAGGATCGGCGCACCAAACGCTGGGCCGCTCACGCAATGCAGGCCAAATGCCTCCATCGTCGTGACGGGAAGACTCCAGCAAGGGCAGTATCGGAGTCATTAGTGATGCCAAGGCGAGCAGGGTTCACCGTAAACCCATGCGCCTGCCCCCGACTCCAATAAGAAGACTGGCGGCTCTGTGATGAAGACTCCCGGCGGCCAGAGCAAAGAAACCCAAGAACACTAAACGCATACCCCACAGCCGACATTCGACTGTACCATCGAGCGCTGAAGCCCATGTGGTGTCGACGGAGAATGCCTCCGGTTCTTCACTGTTCTCTGGGCCATCGCGTATGCATTTGCCTCATGATTGGCCTTCGAAACCGGACTTGGTCAGTTCGGACACCGCACGCAAAAAGGCCTTCCTTTTGTACCCCGAAGACCAGGCGGTAAAAGGAGTTTCGGCATCCCCCAAGAAGAAATTGCAGGAGTTAATCAAGAAACACGTTGGTGCTACCTGCGTAAAGCAAGGTTGCTGTAAGTCGCACATTTCAACGCCTTTGTCCTCAAAGCACACAGGATGTATATCTCCCCCTGTAGACTCTCTCAAAGGGCCATGCACCACAAAGACCAGACTCCCTCCCAGGCCACCCCTATCATATCAGACTTCCCACCTTCATGTGATTGTACTCCTGAACAATTTTAAGGAGGATGTCAAGTTTTGTGGACTTTATGGACAGGCACCCAGATCGACTAACATCCCTTAGAGATGCCCCACAGCCAGGGGCCCCAACACAACAGGCCCCTTCCAAAAAGGCTTGTCTTGAGCCACAGCCTAGCACCTCTGCTCTAGGCACCCTGGCTTCAACCTACCAAGACCCCTCTCAGGACATGTACTATGACGATCCCCCAGGGTCACAAGATCTGGGGACTCGAGGGGACCTTTATAGTCTATCCCAATTCTAAACTACATTTGTTATCCAGGAGACCACCAGATTCTCCCGTTGATAACCAACTACAATACAATGAACTTGTACTAAAGGCTGCACAACACTTTAACATCGACACTCGGGAAGCACACGTCAACAGACTTTGTGGATGACATTCTGGGGCACTAAAGGTTTGACACCCATTTTAATCTGCTCCTTCTGTCTGTACAAAGACTCATCCACCCATCCCTACTGGCGCCTAGTCTCACAAGAATGGTCAACCCCAGAGTAGAAAACTAGTCAGACTGGCTCCCACTGACTGTATATTAGGGGTCAGCTTAAACCTGATTCGTTAGTTGTCACCACTAACAGAAAGAGGGCAGGCACTCCCCTGGCATCAGCAGAGGCCCCGCCAGACAAGAAAAGCAAACAAATCTATCCTTTCAGAAGAAAGGTCTCCTCGGCAGCATACCAAACCAGAATCGCCATCAACACTGCACTTCTAGCTAGTTACGGCTGCCACAAATGGGATGACCTGGAACGCCATATCGAAGCCGCCTCGGAACCCCTAAAGGCTCTATTGTTAAGACTATTACAGAGGGCAAGCAGATATCAAACTTGTTAGGCAAAGTTTGTATGCAGTACCATTTGGGACCACTACACACAACTAGGACTACAGGTGTAAGCAAAACCAACCTTTGGTATAAGTCTGTACTACAGTTTTGTGGTAGCGTTGCTGAGAAGTTAAGCTCATCTCAAGAGGGGAATGTGAGCTGTAATGTTAGAGGTCTACAATCACAAGTATTCAAATAGACTCTTATACTCAAGGTTTCTTGGTTAAACACTTATTAATTTATTTCAGTCAGTTATAAAACATTCACTAGAAGGAGGCAGTCTAGATCGCACAAATATACTTCAGTACTTCACACCATCAGTTCTGAGGCATTTGAACTACTTTGAAGGAGCAGCAAAATGGCATTTGGAGCATTTGAAGTAGGAGCAAAAAGGCATGTTAATAAAAATGTGTTTCTTTTAAACAGTGCAAACCAGAGGAGTCAATTCAATGCAATAGGTTAGGCCAAAGTTAATGGGCTAAAGTTTTGTATAGGATAGATGGTTCTGGTAGTTAAACGGAATAGTCTTTGCCAAAGTTCTCAAAAGTAGTTTGTAAAAGAGACATTCATATGTTGGGTTACAAGTTGACTAGGCCTGCAAGTTGCCAAAGTTTCAAGCACTTTTGCAGTGAGGCAAGTTCTCTCGGTCTGGTTTTCACAGTACCTTACAATGAAGAAAAAGATGCAGCTGAAGACGTCTGTTCCTGGCAGTTCCTGCAGATCTTGCTGTTCCTGAGCCTCGGTCGTGGGGACAAGAGGGAGGACGTCGGGACTCGTGCACTGGGACTGGTCAAAAACCTGGCAAAGGCAAATCTTCAATTCCGGTAGCTGTAGTCAAGCACACAAACTGGTGTCCCTCTCCCTGGTTATTCGGTTTCCTGCAGCACTCTGAGAAAAATACAACCAGCTGCGAGAATGTTATCAAGGTGGCTTACAAGTTGATTGGTCCCGCCAACTCAAAGGGAGAAGTCGTCCTTGAAGGGCTTCTCTGTCGAGATGAACTTGGCGTTTCGGACCTGCAGCAGGGCTTCACCGGGCAAACGAACAGTCCAGGAGTTGCAGCAGCCGTCCTCTTCCAGCTTGTTTTCGGTTATTTCATTCCAGTGGTCGACTCTGCCTTCCAAGCCAAGAGACTTTTTTTTTTTTTTTTTTTTTCTTCGTTTCCTCCCATTGATTCCAGCCTAGCTGCCACTCACCCAGCAGGGTCGCTGTCATTGCTGGACAGTCAACCAGCCAATCATGGCAGAGTGTCTGTGGGTCTCCTAGGAGACTAAGAACAGGGCGTTTTTGGGCACCTCCCTCACTTCCTGCCCACCCCAGACACTCTAGTGCCAGAGGCAGTCTTCAGTCCTGAAGTCCGCCAAAGGCGTAGGAACAAAGGGACCAAACCTGCTTTGGCACGCAAACTCTGGACGGTCCTTTCCAAAAAGAAACAGTAAAAAAAGACTGGGACCTGTTTTTACAGAGGAGGCTCAGACGCCATCTTGATAAACATGGCTCCCGCGTTTTAACGCTAGTTGGTCGGTGAAGGGAATTGGCACATTCATGACTTATCCCTAACAAAACTGCATTCTGAAAAATAATCTTAATTCAGCATATAATGCAGGACACATCGTAGCAGAGGGCATGCTCATCAAACGCCACGCCCAGACAATCAGGGTTTAAGTTGGAAACCTCCAAAAACTTGC
The DNA here is from genome assembly GCF_040938575.1 of Ambystoma mexicanum. Classification (NCBI taxonomy): domain Eukaryota; kingdom Metazoa; phylum Chordata; class Amphibia; order Caudata; family Ambystomatidae; genus Ambystoma; species Ambystoma mexicanum. Next base: position 234,191,904 of record NC_090926.1, on the reverse strand, counting down.
CAATGGTGCCTAATGCATTGTTGGGGAAGGCCGTCTCAAACTCCCTTAAGGGTGCTAATGAGGAATACGACACTTTGAAATCCCTTGGCCAGTTAACAAACTAGCCCTATGTTCAACGGGGCTCCTCAAACTCTAGAAGGTTTGGGAGTCTGGGTGCTCAACGTTCCTTATGCTATACTCTGGACAGTACTCCTCTTGTGGCCAATCGCAAGGACAAACTGCTCTTCCTTTTTTCAAAGAGGAAATAAAAGGGGCTATGGAAGTGGCAGAACTTCACCTGGGAGAGGCTCCACCGCTCAAATAATCGTGCACCGCTTCAGGTCCTCTCCCATGACAATCCTGTAGGAGGCCCAATTTTACACTTCATCCATGCATGGGATGGGATACCATCGGACAAGTGGGTGTTGTCCACCGTGGCAGTTGTTGGGCAAGAATTGTTGTAGTAACCCTGTGGGAGACTACACAACACTTGTCCTCTTGGTATTAGGTAACCCACCCTTTGGTATAGACTTGTACTACACCAGTTGGTAGTGTGACTGAGCAGCCAGGCTGATCTCAAGAGAGGTAAATGTGAGCTGTAGCAATGAAATTCTTATAATAAAAAGCGCGGGGGTGCTGTGGCAGGGCAAAAATAACAAAGGGCCGGGCCTGCTGCTTTCACAGTGGGGCGCGTCCTGTTTTACGCTTCCTTAATCAATAGAAGAGTGCGTAGAGCTCATAGCTCCACGCACTCTACGTAAGCCCTTCATTTAGAAGGCTGGCGGGGCGCTTCAGGGGTGGCCCCGCCAGTCTAAAAAATGTGCGCAAACAGCGCAGGTCTCATTACTGAAAATTCCCCTCCCCTGCATGGATGGACACAGTAATGTCATTGGCTGTTTGCCAGCCAATGACAACCCTTGCATTGGCTGGCAAACAGCCAATGACATTACTGTACAGCCAATGACATTACTGTATCTATGCAGATCTTTGGTGCTGGTGCAGGGTGCGGGGTGCGTGGGTGCCACCTTCACACTCTCTCCCTGATTCCCTGGGCCTTCATTCTTTCAGGACGACGGCAGGAGGAGTCATGACTGACCACCACCAGCAGCCCAGCAGAGACGGCCTGGACCACCAACGCGACGAGTTGCCCGCGCCGCGGGTAAGTAACTGGTCCCTGGCCCAGCCAGCAGATGTTTGTGTTTTGGGGCCCAGGGACATCGTCCTCGGACCACAGACAGTCCACAGCCCCAGTCAGCAGCAACACTGAAAGACGTGTAGGTCCAGGGCCTACGTCTTTCAGTGTTGCTGACTGATGTGCCGTACTAGTTACTCGAACCTAATATGGGGGGGCCGTGCCTGGCCTGTGTCTCACGAGTCGCTCGACTCGTGACTTGAGTCGTAGTAGTCTCCGTCGGCGACCGGCAGGCCTTGGTGGTAGCGGGCCAGGGCCAAGGCGGGGGCCGCCTGGCCTGGGCCTTTACCCCCGGTCGTGGTGGGCCAAGGCCCAGGGCCTTGGCCCATGCGGACAGCAAGGCCCAGGCAGGCATGCGTGCTGCAGATGCTGCCCAGTGCGGGCCTTAAGTCCATGATCCAAAATGTGCCGTTTTATATTTTTGGCATTTTTCCACAGAAAATGCCGACAATATAAAACGCCACAAGTCAGCACTAGTGCCACTGAGCCAGAGCCCTGGCAGTGTGAGGGAGAGGCCTGGCCGCCCGGCACAGTGGCACTGGCACCATCCACCACGCTGGTGCGGTGCCTGGTGGCCAGGCCTAGCACAGGGCCTCAAGGCCTAAGGCACGCGTGCGATGCTGCTGCCGAGTGCAGGCTGCCCACGTAGAAGACGTCCATCCAAAATGTGCAGTTTTATATTTTCGGCATTTTTTGACAAAAAATGCCGAAAATATGAAACGGCACAAGTAAGTCAGTCGCCACTAGTGCCACTGAGAGCCAGAGAGTATGCTGACTCCAAGGTCAGCAACACTGCCACTCCACGTTCCTACATAAACACTTTTCGGTACAGCAGTCTTGAGTCTGGCCGACAGGGCAATGACTGAGGGCTGGCACAACATTCTACTCTGACCCAGTTTTTTGGGGCAAAAGTGGTCCATTTTGATTCGTTATTGCACTGTGCTGATGGTAGATTTGCCCCGTGCCACTGACCAAATATGCTTTAAAATACACTATTTGCAAATAAATTAACAAAAAGGCACCCTTACATAGTTCTCAAACGGTTTGCTTTGAAAAGTAACACATCGTCATTTTTGCGAGTCTTCGCTTGAATTTTGTATGGCGCTGTGCCTGTTTCATGTGCCGAAGTCAAACCCTGATTCTCCATGGCGTTTATGAACAAAATTGCGTTGATATCACCCAGGTGTGATGTAGTGAGATGTTCTACATGACAGATCAAATGGACACAGTGCATAGCACGCAAGCCTGTGTTTTTATTTTTGTGTTGTCCTTTAAATGCAAACTAATCAGTGTTTATTGCACGGAGTTTAAGCAACCCTTCTTGTATGATGTGGAAAAATCCTCTGATGGCCTGACCAGATTTCAGATAGGGCCAAGTAAATTCTTCATCTATGATTGGTCGAACACTGTTCAGTCAGAACTGAAGGTCAACAAATCTGTAATTAGTCTCTCTACGAATCAGAGATTCTGATTTGCAAATTAGATGTCATTCGCAAATTGATTTGTTTTCGCTAATTATTGATTTGCATTTTCACATTTGTATTTGTATCCATCCATAGATCTTTACACCTACACCCTACCTTCTACCCCCTCACCCCCCTGTTGACTTCAACTCCTGGGTCCTGGTGTTCTCATCTCCTCCAGCAGCAGCCTGCTTCCTGATAATACAACATCTACATTACTCAAATATTTCTTCCCTCCTTCTTCACTCCCTTAGTTCTTACTACCTCCTCCTGCCTTCTCTCACCCTCTGGCATTGCCACTTTCTCGTTCATCTTCTCCACTCCCACCACCTTTTCTGTTCACCCCCCTCTGAATTCTTCACTTGCTCCTTAAACGTCTCAACCCCCATCACCTCCTTGTTAACCCTCTTAGCTTCCCCACTTAATCCTGCTCTCTACTGCCAACACCTCCACCCACTCCCGCGTCTCTCCATCCTCTGCTTCTTCCACCACTCTGCACTCTCCAGCCTTCTCCAAATGTAAGCCGCCTGCAGTCCACACGGTCTGACTGGAGCTAGGTGCTTTTATAGTGTGTTCCTTCCTCCCCCTGGGTGGGTCTTTCAGTGCGGGTCTGCAGCCGCCTGGCACAGTGGCACCACGCCACCACCACAGCTGGTGCAGTGCCAGCAACACAGGTTTGATCCCCGGGGTCCGCGCTTAGAAACCTCTGGGTGTTACGGGCGTTATAAATAACTAATTAGGAGGATAAGAGCAGAGATTATTGTTTTAGCTAAGTGGGGAGCCCGGTGTAGGCAGATTTTCCTAATCTTTAGGAATGCTAGTCTTGCTGAGTTGGCAGTGGCTGTCGAACTGAATGAGTAATGTAGCTGTGAAAGAGAACCCCAAAGTGCTGTGCCTTGGGTAGAGGGCGGAGTTCATGGGGTGTCACTCAGTCAGGAAGCCTGGGGTCAACCTCTAAAAGGGGAGCAGGACAACATTCCCTGAATTATTTTTGGTCCCAGACTTCCATACCCATTACCCAGTAGCCTCTCTGGAGAGATCCTTAGGATGCACACAGATCCAGCTTGCAGGGAGAATTTCACCGGTCATGAGCCCCGGAGCTGCAGAGGATACTACAGCACAGTCAGAATTATGGTTATGAAACCATAGGGCGCAATCCTGTTCCCCCTGAGGGGCTATTACCTGGTGTGGCAGGAGTTGGGCCGGAATCAACCAAGCCCTGAAGCAAAAACTAAAGGATACTTTGTTGTAAGTCACAGGTCTACAGTAGCCTCAACGTGGTTCCTTCTTTATGTGGACCAGGCTCTGGAATTGGGAAGGGATGCTTGGGATCGATGGATTAAGGCGCTATATAAATAACACATCATTATTTGTAAATGACGTATACCTAGTGTTGAAGGTTTAAGAACATGATCATATACGAGGGGCAGGGACTGGACATTCTATTTTTCAATATTGACATCCTGACGACAGTATTTACATATACAATAAATGCCATAGTGCAGTAGTCCTCAGGGTAGAATGTAGGGCAGGTGGATTGGGCAGTTAGTTTGGATAGGAGTGAGGGGTGGTTTCAAGGGCTCCTTCCATTGCTAGCATTTAGAGTTTGCGGCCCGTTACCTCCAAGGCGGGGGCCGCCTTGGCCTACTTTGTTTAGCCCCGGTCCGTGCTGTGGCCCATGGGCCTTGCCGGACCGGTACGCGGCAAGGCCCAGGAAGGGATTGTGCTGCTACTTGGGCAGCAGCAGCGCACGCCTTTCTCCCAGTGCCCTGGCCCAGGGAACTGGCAGGCAGGCGTGAGTCCAAGTAGCAGCATAATCCCACTAAACTACCCCTAGCACTGAGAAGGCACAAAGCATGCATAGTCCTTACCCACCCTGGTCTACTGGCACAGTGTCTACATGGGCATAAGAACATCCAAACGGGGATGTGCAGGCTTTGCTGCTCTGTGCCTGCTCTCCCTGCAGCCCTCCCTTCCTGGCAGTTTCTCTTTTGGTATCCTACTGTCCCCCCACCTCTTCATTAAGCGCTTTGAAGCACGTCTCTATGTACAGGCGCTGTACATATAAACAAATTTTATATTAAATAAATATATCCCACTGGGGTTTGTCATCTGAAGCCAGTGCCAGTCTTGGCTGAACCATGTGTCTTCACCACTCTTTGCTAAACCTCTTCCCTGAGCTGTGCCCAGGATGCATACATTATGCATGTTCTTATGCATACACCATAGTACCAGCTATTCTCAATACTAGCTGCTGTAAAATACACCATCACACTTGTACACGGATGAATAGTGTACCACCATTAATATGTAAAACCGAATGGTTTTTTTCATATTTCGGTGGTTTTTTTCATATTTCGGTGGGTTTTTTGGACAGTAAATTGCACATTTTGCAGGCCATTTTTCCAAAGTTTTTGCGGGGGGAGAACCCCCCCCCACACCACCCTTGGGGGATAGGGGGGGGGGCGTGCATGCTGCGCGCGCTCGCTACTAAATTTGACCTGGAAAATTTACACACCACCAATTTACAAACTCGCCAGCCGCCACTGCCCAAAAACAAAGGAAACGCATAATCCAAATCCGGTCAAAACACATGAGCGAATGAGAAAAAGGGCTCACTCACTCCAGGGTAAAAACAAAGAAGTCCTAAAGTCCAGCAAAAGAGCTGGTGGTCTCCAAGGTTGATGGGGAGAATTCTCATTTATGTGCTAATTCCCAACAGCAGGTGGGTATTGTATCTAGTTATTAAAAAAAAAAACACCCTATCGCCCGCCAAGACAGAGGAAAATGTTAACAGAAGAAAAATGCATATTTTTGGAAGAAGTAAAGGCACTGCTGGAAAAGGACGCCATAGACATTGTCCCAGCAAATCGGTTATTCAATGTACGTACTTGTGCCAAAAAGACCTTTCCATGCACCCAGTCCTAGATCTGTGCCCTGCAAACAAATGTCAAACCCCAAAAGTTTTGCATGACCACACTCCAAGAGGTAATCCCACTTTTAAAACTGGGGAACTGCATGGCAACGTTGCATATGAAAGATGCATACTTTCATGTTTCAATGCTCCCTGCGCACATACAATATCTGCTTTTCAAGATAGCGGGAGTCCACTCGCAGTTCAAGGTACTCCCCTTCAGTATCGCCTCATACTGACAGTAGTGGCATCGCACCTGCGCAGAAAGTCCACCCCAGTATACCCTTATCTGGACGACTGGCGAATTACCGGGCAATCTCGTCAAATTTGTAAACCAAATACTCAAACAATAGACCATCTTTTCAATCTGGGCTTCTCCAACGAAAAGAAATCAAGCCTAGTCCTCAGTGAAATCAATTTGTAGGGGCTATTCTAAAGATAAAAGAGGAGCTGGCTTCCCGTCAAACGAGAGTACAAAACCTGCTGTTGCAAGTACCTCACTACTAGGTCGGTCGCCAGATAACTGTACGCAAAGCAATGCGCTTGCTGGGGATGATGGTCTCATGCATTCACTTGGTTCCACACGCATGCCTGCACATTCTCCCAATGCAGGAATGGTTAGAAAAACAATGTTCTGATGTTTGTTAATCTGCTTAGAATCGCATGCTGTGCATAGTCCGACATCCAGTGGCCACTGCGGAGTATTGTATTTTGTTTTTCGTAGTCGAAAAGGGGACGTCGACAAGGCGTGTCTAACACTATCCCTATAGTGATATGCAGTGTACCCACAATCCCTCACGCATCGAGGTCCCTCAGATTGTTTTTTTCCGCCCAGATATTGTTCGCCTATACGCGGAGCGCCTCGAGAGACATTGCAGACACTTTCTTCAGCATGGGGTCTGGCATGGATTCACATGCTCATGAATATTCCCCGTCAGGCTGGGAATCCTTTGTAAAGATAAAATCAGTATCGGTTTTGTTTCTGATCTGTCTTTCTAAGTAGCTACCAATCACTGATCTCTGGGTCATACTGCCCCCAGCCAATGACTGTCCTCTCCCTAAGCCCCGCCCCTGGCAGCCATCCTCAGATTTTTACCGCACGCTCAAGTGTTGGGAGTCCTCGTGCTTTAGCTCTCTAGTTTTTGCTGGGTTTTCCCGCATTTTCAGGAGATTTTCTCATTTTTTCGGTTTAATCGAGCCTCAAGCTTCACCCTTAAGGGTGAAGTTTTCGTCGAGTTTACACTTCTTGGAGGATTCCGGAAGATCTGCGGCCTACCTCAACGGACATGGTCCACGACAAGGGGAGCTCGACGCACGGATCCAAGCTGTTCAGGAACTGCCCTGGATGCGGATTATATAACGTTTTCAAGGAGGACGAGCATTCGCGATGTCTCGACTGCCTCCGTGGGGACAAGACACACGTGGAGAAGGACTGCGTTCTGCAAGAACCTTTCGGAACGGACCAAAAAAGATAGTCGTTCCCGCCTCGCCACCTGGCTGGAGAAGGGCACAGCAAGTGAGAAGGCGAAGAAGTCTGAGCGGACTTCTAAGTCCTTTGAGGGCGTCCCGGCGACGGGGGCCCAACAGAAGGCCAAGCACTGCGAGTCCGCGGGCTCAGGGAGCGCCGAAAGGTCGGGCTCTTCGGTTGCCAAGCAGGGCGCTACTTCCCCGGCATGCTCGACCACGAGCCATTGCTCTGCTTCAGGGAAGAAGTAGTCCGAGAACCCGGGTAGGCCGCTGGAGCGGACCCGGCCAATCTCGCAGGGAGAGCGAGGCGCTGACCCTCCCCCCAAGGCGAAGGCCTAGGACGCACCTAAGGTGGTGAGGGCTTTGATCCACCCGGCTAAGGCCTCTACCGAAGTGATCGCTGCGGCCCTGGCGGAGCCGGCTGAGACTACGCCAATGGAAACGGCCTCTGGGCCCAGAGTATCCCTGCCCCGGCGGAGGGAATCTTCTTTCCAGCCGGTCGCTAAGACCCTGTGAAGCCCCCGGCTGAAAAGGTGGGGGGGGGGTGTGCCAGTGGCCATTACAGACTCGGAATCAGCCTCTGAGGAGGAGCTGGTGAGACTGAGAAGGGCCTCAACGAGAGGTTCATAAACCTCAACGAGAGGTTCGATCCCAGGGGATGGTCTCTGCTGACGTGATCGAAGATAGCGACGACGAACAGGGCCGAGTGGAGTGGCCATCCCGTCAGTCGCGGCCATTGCCCGAGCCCCAGGATAGCTCGGCGGCCATTTTGTTGGCAATCCAATCATTATGTACCGAGATGAGGACGAGATTGCCATGCACCCCGACGGAGGAGCCAGAACCAGGCCCGTCGGGAAGCCCTCCGAACAAGCGGAGGACTGTCCACCCCGCTCTGCCCTTCGTGCCTGCGAGACCGGTGGACCCCTCATCCCCCCGCGCCGGGAGAGGAGACTGGGACGGACTATGATGGTGGCGATGACACAGCGGACATTCCGTCGTCACCCCCTCTCCCCCGCGGGCGTCCCCAGCCGACGAGGTTGGCTCTTTCCACGCCATCCGAGCTCTTCCAGCTCTGCCCTGAAGAACAGAAAAAGGAGGGGTTTCTGTACCAACGACGAGAGGCTAAGAGGAAGACGGTCCTCGCGGTGCCTTTACTCGACGACATCTGGGACGAGGGGCTTGCTGTCGTCAAGAACCCTGCCACGACACCCGCCAAGAGGGACAGGTACGAGAAGAAGTACAGAGTCCCCGATGCCACCCCCTTGTGCCTCAGGGCCCAGCCCACGCCAGACTCGGTCGTCTCGGCAGCGGGCGGGGCTGCGTGAACTTCCACTTCCCCGCCGGACAGCGAGGGCAAGAAGTTGGACTCTATGGGACGAGTCATCTCGTCGGCGACGACGATTAAGGCGGCCAATGCCTTAGCTATCGTGGCCCGCACGACGGGGAGCTCTGGTTCAAGATGGCTCCCCTGCTAGATTTCCTGCCTGATGATAAAAGGGTGGAGGCCCTAGAAATTCTGCAGGAGGGCGAGGTGGCGTCGGATCACACCATAACGGTGGCGACGCACATTGCCGATACTGGATTTCGCCAACTGGGCAACAGAGTTTGCCTCCGACGACGAGGCTGGCTCAAGGCGACAGACTTTCGCCAGGACGTCCAGACCAGAGTGTTGGACATGCCGTTCGACGGCAACAACCTCTTTTGTAAGGCGTTGAACGAGTCTCTACAGGCCATCAAGACCGACTCGGAGACGGCCCGGGCCCTTGGGGTGCTGCAGCAGCGACAGCCCTTTCGGAGCCCCGGAGGCAGACAGGGTGCCTCCAAAGGATCCAGCGGTGGCTCCTCCACTTACCGCCAGGCGGCACGCTCCTCTTCCCAGGAGGCCTACAGAGGTCGTGGCAAGCAAGGGGGTTCCCGCCGTCGTCGGCAAGGCTGCTTCCAAGCAAGACTGACCCGGCTGGGTTGTCGGGCCCCCACCGAAGCACCCCCGGTGGGAGTCCAGCTGACAAAGTTCATCAGAGTGTGGGAGTCCATCTCCACCAATCGTTGGGTGTTGGACACCCTGGCCAACGGGCACTCGCTGGAATTCCTAAAAAAGTGCCCTCGCATTCCTCCCGCGGCCAGGAAGGAGAATCACGTCCCTCAACTGCTGTTGGAAGTAAAGGCGATGCTCAGGAAAGGTGCCATCGAGCTCGTCCCCAGGAGGCTCCAGGGCTCCGGAGTGTACTTGAGGTACTTCCTCGTCAGAAAGAAGAGAGGCGGTTGGCGCCCCACCCTGGACCTGCGTCGGTTAAATAAATACATCAAGGCGCAGAAATTCAGGATGGTCACCCTCCAGCACGCGCTGGGACAGCTGGAGGAAGGCGACTTCCTATCGTCGTTGGACCTGGAGGATGCTTACTTCCACATCCCCATTCTAAAAAGGCACAGGAAGTTTCTCAGGTTCGTGGTTCAGGGACGCCACTACCAATTCAGAGCCCTACCGTTCGGATTAAAGTCGGCACCCAGGGTTTTCACCAAGTGCCTGGCACCAGTGGCGGCGCAGCTGCGCCTGCAGGGGATCCATGTCTACCACTACCTGGACGACTGGCTAATCCGGGCAAGGTCAAGTGAACTCGCCGTCGATCATACAGCGAGGACCGTCCGATTGCTCACAGAGCTGGTGTTCGCCATCAACTACCCCAAATCCCACCTGGTTCCGTCGCAAGTAGCACTGTTTTTGGGGGCGAATCTCGATACAGTGGAGCAATTGGCCTGCCCTTCAGAGGAGAGGACCAAGACCATTCTGGGCAAGGTACGGCGCCTGTTAGCCAAGGACGTAGACAGGGTGAGGCCCATCAAGTCCCTGCTCGGGATGATGTCCTCGTGCATCTACCTTGTGCCCCTTTGCAGACTTCGGATGCGTCCGCTACAGGAGTTCCTCGACACCCGCTGGCTTCTGGCGAGGGGCTGCTTCGAGGACAGGATCCCCATCGACGAGGAGTTCTGTCGGGCGATCCTATGGTGGGGCACCCAGGCTCACCTCACACCGGGCATGGACTTTCAAACCCTGGCGTTTCGGGAGACGGTGACTACGGACACCTCTCTGGAGGGCCCACACCGGAGATCTCCATGCAAGAGGCCTTTGGCTACCCAAGGAGAAGTCTCTTCACATCAACATCTCGGAGCTCTGAGCAGTGTTCTGGGTGCTCAAGTCGTTCCTCCCTTCCCTCAAGGACAAGGTGGTGAGGATCTTCACCGACAACACCACCATGATGTTCTACATACGGAAGCAGGGGGGCACCAGATCCCCAGCCCTATCCTAGGAGGCCCAGGATCTGTTTCTGGTTCCCTTCCACCTGGCAGGAATAAAAAACACCATTGCCGACTCACTCAGCAGGGAGCTGCGCTCGTGCCACGAGTGGGACCTGTGCCAGGGTCAAGTGGATCGTCTCTTCCAACAATGGGGCAAACCCGAGATCGACCTGTTCGCGACGGCGACGAACTCCAAGTGCCAGAGGTTCGCCAGCAGATTCCCACAGCCGAGCCTGGGCGATGCTTTCTCTTTCCCTTGGGACGGCCTGTTTCTATACGCGTTCCCTCCTTTGCCGTTGCTGCTCCGCCTCATCAACCAGCTCAAGAAGTCCAGTTGCAGCATGATTCTCGTCACAGCGGCGTGGCCGAGGCAGGTCTGGTTCCCGGACCTTCTGGACTTGTCAACGTCCCCACCAGTCAGGCTGCCGGCGGACTGGATCTTCTCTCCAGAGAAGGAGGCGCCATTCTCCACCACGACCCACAGTTGCTGAACTTGCAGGCCTGGCTCCTGCAGAACTAGAGTTTGGAGGGTACGATATCCCGGCTGATTGCAGAGAGGTTCTTGCAAAGGCCAGGGCGTCCTCAACACTAAAGTGTTACGGTCCTAAATGGAAGAGGTTCTCTGTCTGGTGCTGTGCACAGATGATTAACCCTCTGCGGATTACAGCCCCTCAAGTGCTGCCGTACCTGCTGTCGCTGGCCAAGGCTGGACTGGCTCATGCCTCCATCAAAATACATCTGGCTGCCATCTCCCGATATACCAGGACTACGGGACGGGCGTCCTTGTGGTCTCATCACCTGGTGAAAGAATTTATGAAGGGACTATTCCGATCATTCCTGCAGGTGAAGGCTCCTGCCCCTGCGTGGGAGCTTAATGTGGTGCTGACCAGGCTTATGGGAGCCCCATTCGAGCCTATGCATTCGCGCCTTTGAAGTTCCTGTCATGGAAGACAGCGTTCCTCATGGCCATCACCTCTGCACGACGAGTCTGAGAGATTCAGGCCCTATCTTGCAAGCCTCCATACTTGACTTTTCGTGACACGAGGGTGGTGCTGAGAACGCACCCCTCCTTCATGCCCAAGGTGCCGTCGGACTTCCACCTCAATGAGCCCTTGGTGTTACCAGTTTTCTTCCCGTCGTCTTCGACGCCGGCCGAGAGGACTTTGCACTTGCTGGATGTAGCTAGAGCGCTGAAGTTCTACGTGGACCGCACGAAGAGTTTTCGGAAAGACGTCACAACTGTTTGTGAACTTTGGGTCTGTGAATCAAGGGAAGGCTCTCTCGAAGACTTCCATTTCCAGATGGCTCTCCGGCTGCATCATGCATTGTCACCGGTTGGCAAACTGACCGCTGCCCGGCCGTCCGAGTGCCCATTCGACCAGAGCGATCGCTGCTGCCACAGCATTCCTGTCTGGTGTGCCCCTGCTGGACATCTGCAGGGCTGCTACGTGGAGGTCGATGCACACCTTCACAAGATTCTACTGCGTCGATCGGGACTCCAGGGAGGAGTCCAGGGTCGGCCAAGCAGTGATGCGCAAACTGTTCGCTTAAGGTGAGCATGGTGAGGAGGTAAGAGATGCTTAATGTTGAGTTGTTGTATTGCTTAATGTTGAGCCTGTTGCCACCTCCCATGGTTGTGCATGTGTATACTGCTATGTATTCTTTTATTCATGAGCATGTGAATCCATGCCAGACCCCATGCTGGAGAAGGAACAAGTTACCTACCTGTAACTGTTGTTCAAAGGGATTGTGTCCTCGACGTATTCCTCATCTTAAATATCTCCTTCCAGCTCTGCTGGCCTCGGAACATTTTTTCTCTCTAGAGGGCGGTGCGCGTCGACGTCCTCCGAGTCGATGTCCCTCGACAGCCGCCATATCGACGTCATCCTGCCTATAAAGGCCGCGCGCAGCGTCCGTTGCTCAGTTCCATTTTTCCGCGCTTACTCAGTGCCTCGGAATACCGTTGCTCAGTTCTTGTCAGATTAATACCTAGTTACCTCGAGTTATTCGATCCGTACTCGATGGCTTCCTCGTAGGAACCGACAACTCCTCGATCCGGCTTCAAAAAATGCCGATTGTGGGAAAAAGATGTCGCTGACTGACCCTCACAGAGTGTCTGTGGTGTTTAGGAGCTCAACACCATTGTTCGGAGTGCGAGGACTGTATGTCCATGACAGCTAAGGCCCTGAAGGAGCGTAGGGGGAAGCTGGAGAAAGGTAAGACTTTTAAAGCTTCTTCTTCGTCGACGAAGTCGAGACACTCGTCTCCTCGTCACCATTCGCGCTCCAGGTCTCGGAGTGGGTCCCATCACTCCTCGAGATCGAAGCACTCGAAGAGGAGACGTCGAAGATCCCCTTCTCCGTCTTCCTCTTGCTCTGTTTCGCCAAAAAGAATCCCTTGCCCCACGAAACATAGTTCCCGGGCTGAATGGGAGGAATTCCGCAAAAATATGATGAGCGTCTTCGAGAAAGTGGCCTTGACCCCCTCGAAGACTGCCGAGAGCGATGCTCTGGTCGAAAGACCCGAAGGTCAAAAACGCCGCGAGTCGCAGTACCCGGTGAAGGAAACCTCTCGAGCGCGTATCGAACCCTCGAGTAGGACTATGACCTCCAAACCTTCCTCGAAGGTTTCGTCGACGAGGGTTCCGTCGACGCCGAGGTCGGTGTCTTCAACGCCGTTGTCGAAGGGACCTTCGACACACGGGTCTGTCGACTCGACGCCAGCTTCGACACCGGCGTCGACGCCAAGAAAAGTCACGGTTACGACACACCCAGTGACTATCCCCAGGTCCTCGACGTCGATGGCTTCGAGATTGTCGAGCACGCTCCCAAAGTGTATGGCTGAACCTAGCAAGGGTGCAAGTAGCATTCACAGATTTTAATGCCATGCTACATGCTGAAAAGACTCTTTGCCATAGCATCATATTTTTTATCGTCCCTGTCCTGTGGGACGGTAGGATAAGCCGTCTTGACATCGGTAGAGGATGCTGCCTGGACTCAGTGGTCACAATTCTCAGGGAGAATGACAGATCTTCTTCAGGTTCCCGACAGGGTGGCTCGAGACCTTCAGTGGTGGGCCTGTCAGGAGAACATTCTGAAAGGAGAACATTTTTGGCAACCCTGGCCGGAGATAATAGTAGTCACGGATGCCTCACTCACGGGGTGGGGAGCCCACGCCAACGACTTCAACGACCGCGGTCGTTGGTCTCCATCGGAGTCCAGACTACATATCAACCTGTTACAGCTGAGAGCCATCAGACTTGCGCTGAAGGCGTTCCTGCCAGCTGTACAAGGGAAAAACGTCCTGATAATGACGGACAACACAGTGGCCATGCATTACCTCAACAAAAGAGGAAGCGTAGGATCACTACCCCTGTGCAGAGAGGCGATGCAGCTCTGGTTTTGGGCAATCCAAGAAGGAATCTCTCTATCGGCAGTTCACCTAGCCGGAGAGAAGAACTTGACAGCGGACGCTCTGAGCAGGCAGAGCACAGTCTCCCACGAGTGGGAACAAGCTCAGGAAGTCCTTCAAGAGATATTCGCCCTTTGGGGAACCCCTCAGGTGGATCTGTTTGCCACCAGCGTCAACAGAAAATGCGATCTGTTCTGCTCAAGGGAATTTCCCCCGAGAGGAGCTCTGGGAGACGCGTTCATAGTGGACTGGGAGTTTCCGCTTCTGTACGCGTTCCCACCGGTCCCTGTCATTCCTCAAATGATCAGGAGGTTGAGAAGATTCCGGAGAACCATGATCCTAATTGCCCCGGATTGGGCCAGGAGAACGTGGTACCCGGACCTTCTAGACTTGTCCATCTGCCCTCCAATTCGACTTCCACTCAGAGAGAACCTACTCTCACAGAAGGGAGGTCAGGTTCTCCATCCAGACATCAAAACCCTCAACCTTCACGCTTGGCTTCTGAAAGGTTGAGGTACAAGGATTGGGACCTCCCTGATGATGATATGGAGGTGTTGCTTTCGGCAAGGAGGCCAGCAACAAAGTCTTTATACCGCTGCCGTTGGAACAGATTTTGCAGCTGGTGTAGAGGACAGAATATCGACCCTTTTTCATGTGGTACACCAATGGTTTTGTCCTTCCTTCTATATTTGGCGAATTCAGGCCTTCAAGTTGGCACCATTAAGGGCTATCTCGCAGCGCTATCCATCTTTAAGCGCACTGCGGAAGAACCATCCTATTTCAAGTTACCCTTGGTAATACAGTTTCTAAAGGGGTTAACCAATGTTTATCCCCCAAGACCATTCCAAGTTCCCCTATGGGATTTAAACTTAGTACTAACTTTCCTGATGGGCACACCTTTTCGAACCACTCCATTCTTGTTCGTTAAGATTCCTTACCCTTAAAACTGTTTATTAATAGCACTTACATCTGCTAGAAGGGTGAGCGAATTACAAGCTCTTTCTTGTAAACCCCCTCACACAATATTTCACAAAGACAAAGTTGTCCTGCAAGTGAAGCCTAATTTCCTCCCAAAGGTGGTTTCTGAATTCCATATCACTCAGAAGATTACCCTACCATCTTTCTATCCTCCTCCTCATCCGGGGAAAGAGGAAGAGAGGTTACACAGGCTAGACCCTAGAAGGGCTTTAAGTTTTTACATCAGTAGACTAGCCAGGATAAGACAGGCAGACCAGCTGTTTGTAGGTTACACAGGTCACAAGCTGGGGTTACCAATAACTAAGCAGACCATTTCTTGATGGATCATTCTAGCCATTCTGGAATGTTATAAACTGGCAGGGAAAGAGCCCCCTCAAAACCTTAGGGCTCATTCGACCAGAGGTATTGCAGCTTCATCGGCCCTCAAAAGAGGCGTGCCGGTTAAAGACATCTGTGCGGCCGCTACATGGTCGTCTGTCCATACCTTTACACGATTTTACAATTTGGATTCCTCCTCCAGTCAAGAGACTAGGTTTGGAAGGGCTGTACTGCATTCTATTCATCAATAGAAGACAGCGTAAAGTCAGTACTCCCTTCTCCAATAATAGAATACTGCTATGGGAGCCTATCTAAGATGAGGAATACGTTGGAGGACACAATCCCTTCGAAGACCAAGTTACTTCTTACCTTGTAACGTTCTTTCGACGGGATGTTCCTCCGACATATTCCTCATCGACCCTCCCATCCATCCCCGCAGTTCTACTTCCCTTGTTGTTGCAGTTTACGCTCCTTCAGGGTGATTAGTCTAGTCCAGAAAGTATTATTGTGGGCTACAAAACGGAACTGAGCAACGGACGCTGCGCTCGGCCTTTATAGGCAGGATGACGTCGATACGGCGGCTGTCGAGGGACATCGACTCGGAGGACATCGATGCGCAGCGCCCTCTAGAGAAAAAATTTTCCGAGGCCAGCAGAGCTGGAAGGAGATATCTAAGATGAGGAATATGTCGGAGGAACATCCCGTCGAAAGAACGTTACAAGGTAAGAAGTAACTTGTTCTTCTACTGGAAGAGGGAGTAGCTTCATTGGGATTGTTCCTTATTGCGTGTTTCTTTGGAGGCATCCTGTTCTGTGTCGGTGGCCCTATGTGGTTGGAGGGCTTGGATTATTTTCTTTTTTTCTTTTTGGTTTAGGTTACAGGGGCTATAGCCCACCTGTAGGATCTCTTGTGGTTAGGGTTGTGCTGAGTCTTGTGCTTTTGCCTTGCGATTGCGCGGTGCACTATGTGGCCTCACTTCTTTAGTGCATGGTTATAATCTGAGCTAGTTTTTTATTTGTATCATGCACCTAACCATTAGGTAACTGGGCTCTTGAACTTGAAACATAGTTACAGAAAAATGCAGACAGTTGAGCTTGAAGACTACAAGGTACGTCAGCAAGCATAATTAGAACAAGTGAGTGCATGGAAGTGTCGCCAGGGGTTACAGTTAGGACGACCGTGCCGGCAAGACAAAATTAGTTTGGTACATAAGATTCAGAGGTTACAGCACGAGAATCCAACAGAAAATGATTGGTGGAAAGTCTGGAGTCTGTGAGCCAGCTCTTTACTTTGGCTCTGAAGGACCAGAAGGATATTTCAGATCTGATCATGAGAGGGAGAGAATTCCAGCATTTGGCGACCAGAACTGGGAAGCTGACTCTACCCACTGTTTTTAGATTGTACCTACGGATGAGTGCGATTAGAAGGATCTAGTCGGTCTGACTGGTTTCTGGCGAATTTGGTATCTGGGGGTGGTGTTTGACAGACATTTATGCGTGACGAGGGTGCAGAGCGAGATTTTGTCGCGGATTGGGAGCCAGCGGGCGTCTGGTCTGAAGTTAGATATGTGGTTGGCCCTGGGGATGCTTAGCGCTGATCTCAAGGCGTTATTCTGTAAGATCTGTAGTCTATTGAGGTTACTTTCTGAGGAGCCTAGGAAGAGAGTATTATAATAGTCTAGTTTTCATTAGACAAGGGTCCTAGTGCTGGGAAGGAGCTTAGTTCTTTCCTACATTTCCAAACTGTCCAAGCGCTTTACAAATGAGGCAAGACTTCTCTAAGCACTATAACACTGATAAAGCTTTTTTCATGCAAAAATAATCGCACACAGGCATGGCCAGTCACTAAATATAGATGGGTGGTATTTAAAATATAATGTACAAATAAATTAGTTGAAAAACATGTGTAAATGTTCTGTGTAGTTTTAAAAATCAAATGTCAAAGCACACAGTAAAGTCAAGCTATGCTAAATCTAGACTACATGCAGACTTGAAGAGAACAAAGTGGCTGACCAACTGTTCCCATCGGTCACAGGCCAATGGAGACTAAGATTCATCACGACCTAGTATTAGAAAGTGTTTTTCTGTAGAAGTTATTGGACCACAACAAATATAATTTTATGGAGTTAATGTTGAGAGAATGGCGGGAAGATCAGTCTATGTATGAATGTTTATAACATAGTAAATTACGCTAAATAAGAGCGACACTGTATTCCTGTTAATACAGTATTAAGTAGGGAACATGACCATGCAACACTGTATGGCAAGAAAGACAAGTTTGGAGGAGGTCTGCTGGTATCCAGTGACCAAGTCAAGAGTATTTAAGCACCAGGCACAGCACCAGTATCCGGGACCTGGGAAGGAGCCAGCGACGCTGGCCTCAAATGGCAGTCCTCTGCCAGTTCCCCAATCCTCATGATCTGTAAAGATTAAAGTCTTGGTATCACCTGCAAGACAGACTCATGGCTTTTAATTCCCTAGAGGGGTGCATTTTACTCTGGTTTATGGTGATTATGGGGCCCCTGTATTTAAGGGGCACCCCTGTAAATTGGAGTTCGCTTTCACTAGCTAGCGTAATGCAGATGTTGGGGGACAGTTAGGGTATGCATGCATTGATTAACATATTGGTATAAGCAGTAGTGGAGGCTATGGTACTCGCTTGTTTCTTGAGTGAGAGGGTGGAGTCTTAAGTTTCTGATGCTTGTTAATTTGCTTAGAATCAGATGCTGTGCTTATGGTCCGACATCCATTGGTAACCGAACAGAGTATTGCATCTTGTCTTTTGGGGACCGAAAGGGGACGTCGGCATAGGTGTGTCTGTAACACTGTCCCTATTGTGACGTGTAGTGTACCCAAAATCCCTCACGTGCTGAGGTCCGCCTGGATAACTGGTCGCCCTATTGCAGAGCTCTTCATAAGAGACATTGTTAATCCTTGTTTACCGACTTTGTCGGTTATTCCCCCTAAAAGTCACTGACAGTGTTCAGATACTACAACTGCAGGAACTTTCGGCGGCAGTGGACTTCAACGCCTAAGATCCGGCGGCAGAGCCATCCACGTGGCCGGGCTCTGGCCAGCCTACACAGTAGGGAGAGTGGGGTGGTCCTTTCTTCCGCTATGTCTCTCCTCTTTCCCCCTCATTACCCTCTAGGTCTGGTCATTACCTTCATTCTCCAGCATTGGATCTTTCATGGATTCACATGCTGTGAATATTCTCAGTCAGGGTGGGAAACCTCGCTCACTTTAACTTGGCGTTTTCCTATGGAAAACGTTGACACTTCAGTGTCCTATGAATGTCCTTTTTGGGTGCTTAGGCCCCACCAATAGGACGTATGGTATAAATAGCCCCTCCCCTGTGGCTTCCCTTCAGATTTCAACCGTCTCCAATCTGTTGGGATCACCTCGTGTTCTTCATGCGTTTGCACGTGCGTTGTTTGGTATCGAGAGCTACGATGGCATCGGCTCAGAAGAAGTCTCTTTCGGCCTTGCTACCTTTTGGCTTGAAGGTGTACGAGGGTGACGGCCATATGGATTGTCTCTACTGCCTTTACCTCCATCACTCGGCAGACACCTGCAAGATTTGTCAGGGGTTCTCGCAATTGTCGGCTTATCTGTTGGCTCAATGAGGGCGCGTACTTGGCTTCAGAGGTGGGGTCGGTCCGGAGTCTGTCTTCGGAGCGGGCGGTGTAGTCCGCGTAAAAATCGCTGTGCGGCCTCGGCTGAACCCCCGGCGAAGAAACCTCATCCTGCTTTGCCAGCGTCGGAGGTGGGGAAGAGCAGTAAGTCTTCATCCAGCAAGCCGCAAACGAAGGGTGCAAGTGACTCTTCGTCCAAGCATGGTCAGACTATTCCCAGGGGTCTGGTGGTAGGCCCGAGAAGTCGGCGGTGCAGGAGAAAGGTTTGGCCAAGCCGAAGGAATCGTCATTGGAGCGCTCGTCGTCCGGCAACAATTTATTTATTTGATTTATTACATTTGTTACACGCCCAGACCCTCGGGTATCACAGCGAGATTGCAGCAGTACAGTTAGTGATTACAAACAATATTGACATGGTTACACAATGGGATTGAGTTCCATTATTTGGCAGTCAAGCAACATGGCAATCGGAGCCTAAATACAATTATATACAAGCAGATACAAATTATAATTACATATTCTAAGGGTTATTGCCCTTCATGTTATTTGAAAAGCCATGTTTTGAGCTTTTTTAAAATTATTTTTTAAGCCTGCAAAGATCCCGCTTCTTTGATACTATTGGGAAGGCAATTCCAGTGTTTGGGGGCTAAGTATTTGAAGTTACTGCCACCAGCTTTGCTCTTCTTATAGCGAGGAATCTCAAGTAGCTGCTGGTTGTAGGGTCTCGGTGCTCTTAGGAATGTTTATTTTTTGTTTGCAGTACTTTGTTGAGGTATTTGGGAGCTGAGACCTGTTGGCATTTGTAGGATATGCATAGGGTTTTGAAGATGATCCTATCTGCAACTGGTAGCCAGTGATGATCTCTTCTAATCTTGGAAATATGGTCAGATTTCCTTATGCCGAGGGCTGCTCTGAGGGCTTTATTCTGTATGAGTTGTAGTTTTTTTAGATTGGTTTTAGAGGTGCCTAATAGTAAAACATTACAGTAGTCAAGTCGTGACAGTATTAGGGCTCTGGCCAGAGTGATGCAATTTGCAGGGTTGAGAAATTGTCTAATGCAATGAAGTTTTGCTGTGTAGAATGTGGTTGATGAAAAGTTAATAATGTGTTTATTCATGGATACATTAGCATCCAAGTAAACTCCTAATGTTTTTACTTGTTTCAAGACCGGTATCATGGTACCATCGATATTGATTGAGTCGTAGTCCGAGTGGGGAGCACTGATTTTAGGCTGCGAGCCCACTATGAGAATTTCAGTCTTCTCATTGTTGAGGCAAAGACTATTAAGGGCCATCCAGTTTTGGATGATCGCATAAATTCTGTTGATGTGTAAGGTATCTTGGGTGTAGTTTCCTGAGAGAGGGATGAGGATCTGGGTGTCATCCGCAAAGTTGGTGTAGATGACACCCATATCATCTAGCGCTGCGAAGAGGAGCTTCGTGTAGGCATTGTATAGTGTAGGAGAGGGACAAGAGCCTTAGAACTCCAATGGGAACAGGGATGGGGTCAGCAGCTTCCTTGCCTATAGAGACTCTGGAGGTCCTGTTAGCTAGCAAGGATTTCATCCACAAGGTGGCATCCCTAGAAAAGTTAGTCTTTAGTGAGCGCGTTGCAGAATTTATCGTGGTCCAAGAGGTGAAACGCTGCCGAGAGATCTAACGGGAGGAGGATACATAATTTGCCTGAATCTCTAATGGTATCATTTGGATTTTGAGATTTAATAGGGCTGTTTCGGTGCTATGGTTTGGCCTGAAACCAGATTGTCTTGAGCCAAGAAGTTGGTATTTTTCTAGATGAGATTGGACTTGGTTGCAGGCTATTTTATCAATGATTTTAAGTAGGAAGGGGACTGTTGTTATTGGACGGTAATTAGTTGGTACATTTGGGTCTAGAGTGGGTTTTTTTAACAGAGGGGTGACCCATGCTTCTTTAATCCTGGCTGGGACCAAGTTGGCGTTGAAAGAGGGATTCACGAAATTTGTAACGATAGGTGTGCAAGTGTGGGCGCAGGATTTAACCATTTGAGCTGGGACTGTTTCTTCTTTGCAGTTAGATGCTTTAAGTTTAGAAATGGCGTCAAAGACAACGTCTTGGGAGACTGGAGTGAAGGC
This sequence comes from Ambystoma mexicanum, assembly GCF_040938575.1. Classification (NCBI taxonomy): domain Eukaryota; kingdom Metazoa; phylum Chordata; class Amphibia; order Caudata; family Ambystomatidae; genus Ambystoma; species Ambystoma mexicanum. The sequence continues at coordinate 234,171,143 of NC_090926.1, read as the reverse complement.
AAAAGGAGGGCTGGTGGTTCCAGCGGTATTGAGAGGATGTTTGTCATTGGGGGGGCTTGCTTGCACATTGTTTTTTGTGGTAATTTTAGATTGTAGCAGATTGATTTTGGAAGCTAGAGCATTTTGAATGGTGGTACACCAAACTGCTTGGTTTGGTAGGGTTGGTGATTGGAATGGGGTTTTCCAATTCCCTCAATATGGAGTATAGTTCTTTTGAGTCGGATGCAGCGTTGCTGATCCGTGTATTATAAGCATTCGGTTTGGTTGAGATTATGGCTGATTTGTAGCTTTTATTTGCTAATAGATAGGCATTTTTAGTTTCTGGTGTGGGGTTTTTCCTAAAGGCATGTTCTAGTGCACGTTTCCTTCTTCTAAGGGTAACCAGGCCCTCATTAAACCAAAAGCAAGACCGTTTGTCCGTTTTGTTTTAGTGATTAATGGTGCTATTGCGTTGATTGTGGAGGTGAGACAGTTTTTGTAAATGTCTGCTAGGAGACGAGGGTTATCGCTGGTAATGGTCAGTGTCTAGAGCTTTATTAAGCAGCGGATTGATGGTGTCAGGCGTGAGTTTATGAAGGTTTCTAACTTCATGAGTGAGTTTTTGTTCCATGGGAGGGGGGATGGGTTCAGCAGTGGTAATGGTGAATTGGATGAGAATATGGTCCGTCCATCTAAGTGGTGAGTCAATGTTGATAGAGTTATGAGTAAGGATCCAATCTAGGATTCTACCCTTGATGTGTGTAGGGGCATCGACGAGTTTGAAATTCATGTCCTTGAGAGCTACATGCAGGGTTTCAGCTTTAGTATCATTATCGTTGAAGCCTAGATTTGTCTCCCAGGATGACACATTTGGTGTTAGGTTTGATGAGTGGGGCGAGAACAAGGGGGATGTCTAATTCAGGCTGGCTGTTTGGGTTAGGCGTTAAATAACTATAAATTTAATGGTGGTTTTGTCATTGATGGCTAGGTTGGTGTGAAGGATTTCATAGCCATCAAGACTGGCGATAGGGCAAGCTCTCAGGTGGAGGTTTGTCCTAGCAATGATGGCTAAACCGTCTCCCTGAGAATGAGTCTGATCTACTGAGTATAGTGTATTCAGGAGGGATGGCAAGCGAGAGAGGAGGGCCTGAGGCTTGGTGCAGCCAGGATTCGGTGACGACTAGAAAATCTAGTTGCGAATCTAGTACGAGGTTGTGAATTTCGGTGGCGTGGGCTCCTAGGGAGTGGGAATTAATGAGTGCTCCTTTAAGGTTAGAGATAGAATTTTGCTTAGTGGTAGTTAATGTGGTGGAATGCTTGGAATAGGACATGATGCGGGTTTGTTTGGGAGTGCTGTAGAGAGAAAGTGGATAGCAATCACTCGAGTTTTGGAGGGCTTATGAGCAGTAGTTAGCTGAAGTTCTATGATCTTTGAGTGCGGGACCTAAGACGTTGGCATCTGGTCACCCCAGAATCGGAATTGAAGGGTGGTTGCTAATGTTGGGTTGGGTTGGATTTGAGTATGCTTTGTAATGTGTGGAGTGAGCTGAGGAGTGATTGAATATGTGGTCTCAGGAGGGTTAGTGGTTCTAGTATGGGTGGTTGTTGTTGGAAATGGTGATGTGATGAAGGGACAGGCTGGTTTAGATGGGCCATTCTTGAATGTAACAAAATGATTACCAAGACATGGTATGCTAGTGTCAACAAAACTGAATGGGAACACAGTGAATGTCAAGCAGATTTGCATAATAGTTAGAAGCAGCGCTAGTAACAGCATGGTTTGCATATCCCTGAAGATTACAATGGTAATATAAGTAATTAGTAGAATTAATAATACTCTACTTTTTTAGGGTTGAATAGCTGAGTGGCTGACTAATTAGGACTCTGCAACGTACACTTAGTATCTATAACATCTATACAACAGCATTTCTCAATTATTTGATCGGTTAGACCTGGCAGCAGTAGGTAGTAACAACCGAAGAAAATTGTCACACTTAGAGTAAGGCAGTTTAGGTGGATGTGGCTGAGCATATATATACTAGGTGCAAATCACGGTACAGGCAGCGAGAATACACCATTACAAGCCTCAATCTAGAATCATGGCAAAGTAATATGGGTAGGCATTAGTTTGCGTTGGTCTCCCGATTCAGAATTAGTGATTAATATAATATAGTAGTAGTATGAGGCCAAAAGTACACCTGAAATGAATCTAGTGAGCATTAATTGCAAGAGGTGTGACAAGCAATGTGACTTTCCAGCGAGGCAGCACTGGGTGAGAAACTCGAGGGTGGTGCCGCCCTAAATTAACAGTGAAGTCAAGAGGGCATAAGGGGGAGCAACTTATGATCAATGTTATACGACACAATTGGGAGGACATTTGGTGTAGGTGCAGTGGCGGTGCACAGAGGAACTTGTTAGTGGCTCAGGAGGTCAATTAGTAAAGGAGCCAAGGTGTGCACATTGGGGCAGCAAGATAAACGTCCAGCTGTTAAAGATACCAATGCATCAGCAAAGTGTCCTCCATTCAGAGACAGGTGATTAAGCTGTCGAGGCAGTGCCCTATGACGGTGTATATAGTTGTTTTAGGAAGTCAGTCGTTGTGCTGCTGCGGCTCATACGCAGACGATCAATTTATGAGCACCAGTGGGCTTAAACTGCGTGAGCCTCCGACAATGATTGGGACAGTGTTTACACACTGCTGGGGGGAGCAGAATGCTTAGCCTTAGCGGAGTATGGGAAAAATAGCAAAATAATGTGAATATATTGCAGTCGTATTATCTTACTCATGCTTAGGCAAGAATTGCAGAGTAGAGATAAGTCCAATATGTTCCATCGATCCTATCTGCTCCGACAGGCTCGGGACAGGAGCCTTTTTTTCTCCTACCTTGTTTCGCGGGCCGGCATTCGCCTGCCGGCGAAATATCATTGGCTCAGGTAAAAGCAAACGCAGCCAATCCGGTCGCGTCTATCCAAAGGGCTCGGTGCTGCTGGTCGGATTTCGAGGGGGCCATGATGGAATAGACGAACCTCATGGTTCGTAATGGCGGATGGTGCTGGATTCGGCGAAGTGCGTGATTCGGTCACTTTTTCGGGTATCTGGCAATTTTCTTGATGATGCGATTGCAGAAAGACAAATTTAGCTGCCGGTTAATCGCGGGTGTAGCGCATCCGTAAATAAAGCTCAGCGTGCTGGTAGTAATTACCCCAAAGCTTACCTTCACACCTAGGAGGGTGAAGGTGATGTGGATGCTGCTCCTGCAGCACCAGGGGATGCAACCAGAGCTCCAGCTCTGGTGGAGGGGAACTAAGTAAGACGATCGCAGGTCGTCATCCAGCCAGGAGTCTTCCAAACACTGGTCCGGCTTTCTTGGACGAACTGGGTCTCCGGTGAAGTAGTTGTCTAAGGAAGTGGTTCCATCAACGACCTTGTTGATGGTGGTTCCGTCTTTGACGGTTGGGCTGCAGTCTACGATCCCGTCGTCGACCTTGGTGTCGTCAGCGCCAGCCACGACGGTGATTGACAGTGGACCAATGCTGTTCTCATCCACGTGCGGGGACACAGAAGGCTTGCCGACGAGCCGGGCGTGGCAGTCTGCCGTGTTTGATTCTCTTCTTCCGGACAACATTCTGCACCAGGATCCGGGGACGTTCTTTTTTTTTTTTTACTTTGTTTTTATTAAGCATTTCAACATACAAAGGAACCTCCAGTAAATACCCGACGAAAAAAACTTCAACTACAACAAATGAAGAAACAAGAAGACCAGTTCTCTCCCAGATCTCACTCGGGATCGGGCTGTCCGGAATTAACAGTGGCGGCGGGTTTACCGCCACTATTAATTCCGGACCGCCCGACCTGTAATGAGGCCCTTTGTATCATTAGTGATGGCAGACAATTTCTCGTAGGTGAAAATAGCTTCTAACTTGTTAAGCCATTCCGCCTTAGAGGGAGCAGAGGTACTCTTCCATTTTTGGGCTAGGGCTAGTCTCCCCGCTCGCAACATAGCCCCTATCACCTTTGGGAAGGTAAAAAGCTCATCTTCGGGCCTGAGCGTGCCAAGAGGATCTCCAAGGGGAGAAGGGACGGGCTCGTTCCCACTATGTCTTTGATCCAGCTGAGCAGTTCGGACCAATAGACTTGGATAACCAGGAACTCCCACCACATATGGTACCAGGTTCCGTGCTGTGAACACATCCTAGGGCACATCAGAGACAGTTTCGTAAACATTCTATGTGGGGTGACCGGGGGCCGATGCCAATAATGGAGAATCTTGAAGCTATGCTCCATGGCTGAAGTATATAACGTCCCCGAGAAGATTGACTTAAAGATTGCCTTCCAAGTAGAATCATCTAGTGTAAGGCCCATTCTTTCCTCCCATATTTGTTTAAACGGCTGTCTGACCTCTAAATTAGAGGTGAACAGTACCTTATAAATCTTAGAAAGAGAGCCCTTTCTGGTCTTGGATTCCACGAAAATCTTCTCAAAGGGAGTCCAGAGGCGGGTCATATTGGCCAACCAACCAGCCTGAGTAAAGATCCCCTTGAGACACAAATATTCAAAGATGGGGGGGGGGGGGCAGGTTGTCTTGCAGGATTTTCTCCCCCACCGGAGAGGAGATGGAATTCACACTTTTACTGTTTCTAAGCTCCCTGAGCCTCCAAGCTAGAATCCTATCCACCTTTTCCTCCTTCTCCATGTACCTCTGTTTTTAAAAAGGCTAGCTTTTTTTCAGTCTGGCCTACCAGGACGGACCATTTCGCCCTGAGTTTTTGGAGTTCCGCCCACTGTCCCGGGAGCATCTGGTTTCCCCCCCTGGCTGAATGGCGGCAATTTGCTCTTTTTTTAACTTTGCCTCCTCTCGGTCCCTATCCCTTTTCTTCCTCGAACCCATCCCCATAAGGGAGCCTCTGATCGTGGCTTTGAAGGCATCCCAAACTCTCATAACATCCACTTCGCCAGTATCATTGAGGACAAAGTATTCCTTGATAGCATCTGGAATGGACTGTCTACTCCTTATCCTGCAGCAAAGTGTTGTAACACGTCCACCGAGACCTAGGAGGAGAGGGAGAGGGGACACCCAAACTAACCATAACCAAGTCATGGTCAGACCACAGGATAGCTTCTAACCCAAATTCTGAATACTAGTCCTGGACTAGGAATCTATCGGGATATAATCGATCCTCGAACGCCAAATGAGCTTTAGAGTAGAAAGTGAAGTATGGTTCATGGTCCTGACCAGGGGGGTGCGAGTCCACTAAGTCCAACTCCTCATTAATCTGACGGAAAGAATCCGCCAACTTCGCCTTGAGCCGCAGATTGGGGCAAGGGTTAGGGGATTTCTTATCTTTATCTGGACAGAGAACCATATTGAAGTCCCCGCCCACCAATAGTCCCCTCAGCGAAACCCCTGATGGTCTTCCCCCAACCCCTCCCAAAAAATGTCTTGTGTCTCATTCGGGACGTATACGCACACCAGAGTAAACAACCTATCTCTTGCTACTCCCTTGACCATAATAAAGTGTCCTTCCGGGTCAGATCTATGTTCCTTATGGGAGAAGTGGGCTTTGGGGGGGGGAGATTAAGAGTGCAACCCCCCGCTGCTTTGCGGAATAGGGGGACTTAAACAAGTGCTGTTTGGCCCTAGACCTGAAATTCAGTTCCTTCCCCTTAACCCAATGGGTTTCCTGCAAAAAGAGAAAGTGAAGTTGGAGCCTAGTGAATTCCCTTGTCACCAGCGATCTCTTAGTAGGAGAGTTTAATCCCTGCACATTCAGAGACCCCACAGTCAAAAACTGAATTCACCCATTGAAAAGATGGAAATATTTCTCCGCCCCCACTAAGGAGCCTGTTTTATCCGTCCAAACCCCCTGCCTCTGTGCACAATAGTTATCCATGTAGAACCTTATATAACCCCTATCCCCGGAAGCCCCGGCAGCCTAAAAAAAACTCCCAACAATTGATTGACAACCCCCTCCTCCTATAACCCACCGACCCAACCCCTGAACGCCTGGACCCCGAGCGTCAACAGTTTGAGGCTAGACCAGGCCACCAGTGACTTCCCCCCCCCTCTGGGCAAATGAGCTCAACATCTACAAAAAGAGCCCCCCCCCCCGAAAAACACACTGAATACAAAGCAAAAACCTTCCTTAATGAATCAAGCCCCAGGAAATCTAAAACCCCCCTGCCCAGGCCTCGCCAATGGCAAAAAAAACACTACCATAGGCTGGTAGTTAGCCATTGAAACATGCATACCATAGACTCGAACAGTAGAGGCCCCCTACAGGCCCCCCCCCCCCGCTAACAGAAATAAACCAGATTACAAAGAGCCAGATCATCCCCCCCTCATATAAGACCAGTGCATCTGAAATCAGAGACCATCACCCATTAGATGAACCCGGTGAGGCCGGAGCAACCCTTCTGAAATTTCTGTGACCTCGAACTTTACGTCTTGCCTCTGATGGTTTGGTTCTGATTTGCCCCAACGGACCTCTCTCCGGGTTCGTGACTTGAGGATGTGGCATCCGGAGCTCCCAGAAGTACTTGAGATACTCTACAAATATCATACTCCAGTGACCAAGGCGTGCTTGTAACCCTCCAGTTCAAAAGCCAGCAAAAAGGGATTTCCCCTACCTGTAACGCACATTTGCAGCATTTTCGTCACAGGCGCGCAAAGCTCGCAGCTAGCTAAAGTGTAGGCTGACTAGTCTTGAAAAATCAAAATTTGAGAGTTTTCCCACGCAATTGGACTTTTTCCGTGCCAGTTCCAGATCTTTCTCTTCTCAGAGAAATAATGATCAAGCGTGTCCAGTCTCCCTGCGATGTCCGCTCTAAAGCCATGTATTTCCTCCAGAAGGGCAGTCATGCCCTTGCCTACGGAGTTAGCATCCACTGTCTCTGCTTGCGCAGGAGCTGCCATGTCAGGAGAGAGAGGAGAGTCGGAGGGTGTACGGCAGAACTTCGGAAGGGATTCCGACTAGCTCATAAGGGCCATGGCCTACCAAGGGTGTAGGTCGGAGTGTCCGCCCAACTTAGTCAAGAGTTCACAACGTGGAAACCCGGGGCAAAGCAGCAAGGAGGCGAGGAGTGACGGTAGACCTCTCCACTCCAAGGGGTCCCACTCAGCAGAGGAAATTGGTCAGCGAAGACTTACCAGGCGGAGTGAGGGCTCAAACAGGTGATAGAGCGCCCGGCAGACCTGATCCAAAGGCAGCTGCGTGGGGGGGGAGAAGAGGGCAACACCATGCCAACAGATGACATGTGAGGGGGGGGGGGAACACCTGGCGAGCCCAAGGGACACATCAGCCTCACGCGGGTCACAGGAAGAGGCTAGGAGGCGGGCTGCGCAGTGCTCCCAGCGTGGCAGGTAGGGTGGTTCCAATCTGGTTGCAGGTGCTCTCACGAGGCTGAGGGACCTCAGGCCTGCATCCAAAGAAAGGGCCTCACACGAGCTCCAGGAGAGCTCCTATAAGGCCAAAGAAGACACATGGGGACCAGCCGCTGGATCCTCTCACCAGACAGCAGCAAATCTCATCAAACGTCCACAGCAGAAGGGGGGGGCGGGCACAGCCGCGGACACGCTCAGCTACTAGGCTCACAGGGCGAGGCAAGCCCCTCTCCTCACTCCCCCCGCCTCAATGACTCCAAAGGCAAGATGGGAGCGGGACCTCACAGTTCAAAAGGAAGGGCGGAGTGGCACGGCCCCAGACACTGCACACGCAGCGTCACCCTCGACTCACCGTTCCACTCCAGCAGGCGAGGGGAGGCAAAAGCAATGGCCTCAGCAGTACCAGTGAGGCAGGGGAAGGGGGACACAGGTATCAGACTCTGCATCAGCGGCACAGGCCCAAATCCCCTCCCCCACCCCGACAGAAGCAGAGGAGACGTGGAGCTGCAGGCGGACACCGAAGCGCACAGAGAAAGAACGCAGCTCAGTCTACGGCTACGCCGCACCCTGGAAGGTCAGGGTTTCAGCCAGCCGATGCACCAGGGGGTCCCCCAGCTTCCAGTGGGGTCGCCTGACGCTCTTGGGGGTGCTAGGGGGGGCTCAAATCCCTTTTTGCCAGCCCATAAGAGGAGACAGAGGTGCTTTAGCACATCTCGGCACCCCCTGGTGGATCCCCCGTGGACTTTTTCAGTTTCGTCTGATGTCTGATGTCTGATGTTGAAGATGACAGGAACAGGTGCTGGGCCTGTCTGCTTTGGGTCTACAAAGTTTGGGGCATTTGACGTCAAGTGGACTGGGAGCTGCTCTGGCCAGTTATCCACTGGTTAACCCGCAGTCTCTTTTGTCATTACAAGTCCTGTCCACGCTTCAGTCATTGTTGGGGCAGCTGGATGTGAGGTTGCCTCCTCCGAATGTGAATCCAGCGGTGCAGGTGTTCGAAGTACCTGGTGTAGCGATGAGGAAGTCTCCTCCGGTACGGTTGCTTGTGCCGTTGCCGGTGGGGGGTAGGCCATCCACTGTTGCATCCAGAAGAAGGTGAGCTGCCAGAGTCTGAGCCCGAGTGTGTTCCGCGAGACACGTCTGCTTCGTCTTTGCCGATGAGGGACGATGCGTGGGACATGGACGGAGAGGAGGAGCCGCCTCGGAGTCTGGCGCAACCCTCTCCACCTGTTGATATTGGGGCATTCCACGCCATGTTTAAGGCGTGTGTGAAGTTTGGACTGGCTCCAGAAGAGGAGCGGAAGGATTACTTCCTATTTGATCATATGGGCAAGAGGAGGAAGGCTGTCTTCTCTGTGCCTATTCTTGATCATGTGGAGGGCCTGCGCACGATGCACCATCCATTTTTCAGAGCCGGCTGTCAAAGTTCGTCTTGAAAAGAAGTTCAAGGCACCAGAGTCTACCCCAAAATGCTTGTTGTCGCAGCCCACGCCGAGTCGGTGGTGGCCAGCAGGAAGGCCAGTAGTCAACACAAGTGCGTGATGACCCCCCCCCCCCCCCCCCACCCCTCCGACGGGCCTGGAGGCAGGATGCCTTTGGGAAGGTTTTGCCTGTTGGGGCGATGCCGGTCAAGACAGCGAATTCCCAGGCGATCATGGCTCGATATGACCGCGAAATGTGTCATCAGCGCTCTTTTTGCCCGTTTCGGGGGGTTGTGGGGGGGGCTTCAGGTAATGCCCGGTTTTCTTCCTCCAGGGACCATGGATAGTCGATCCAGTTACTCCTCGCAAGGGTATTGTCATGATGCCTACCCCCGGGGAACCAGACCAAGTACAGCAAACCCAGAAGCAGGCATCAAGGTGTTTTGAGCAAGCCCAAAGCCCCTGTTAGGGGCTGTTTGGGTGCGGTCCTGGCGCCTATGGCGCCAGGCTCATATGGAGAGTCCGTTCTGGCACCATAGGCGCCAGGCTCATAGAGTAAACTTAACTGGTGCCGACCATGCTGCAGAGCTCCAAGCCAAATGAGGCTTGGAAGGGACTATTTTACCTAGGGACTCATTTTTTTTTTACTCGGGTGGGGCTGGGGAAGAATACTCACCTGGGACTACTTTGGAGGCTATTTAAACCATGCCCGAAGAGCAGCACGCGCTTCGCGTTATTCTGCATCCAGCAGCGTAACGCTCACCGTGTCTGCAAGCCTGCATCCAGTCTTCTGCCACGCCCGCCTCGAGTCTGCAGCTCCTAGAAAAAGGGAGGAACAGAAGGAGAAAGGTTAGAATAAGAGCAAACCTTCGATCCTTACCTGGATTCCGGATCCACCGCACCTTCGAGCTGGAAGAAAGAAGCATTTACGCGCGCCGCCTCGCCTGCTGCAGCGCCGCGCTGAACTCGCCGGCCCTCGCAGCATCCTCACGATCCACCGCATCCTTCTGCACGTTCTGCCGCATTCTGGCACCTAAGGGGAACACAAGAACAGCAAAGGTGAGCCAAGGAAATAAACAGAGGCAATAGTAACTACCCCCATAGACTTACCTGATTACCGCCGGGGGTACTATTCCTCTTCACGGGTCGGCGCAGTCTCCATTGCATCCTTGCCGCACCCCGGCCCCTAAGGGGAACAAAAGGACGACAAGGTGAGAACGGGACAATAAGGGGAACTCTTCTCACCGCTACAGACTTACCTAATTTTACTGCCAGAGGCATAATTCCTCAAACTTCACATTTTCTCGCCACACCTGAATAAGGGAACAGGCAGCTTACATTCTGGCCTTTTTTTATTGAACTGTGTAGGATAAGCCAAATCCTTACCTGAACTTCGTCAGCTACCACGAGGAACTCTTCGCTGGGGTCAAGATGCAAACTGCAAGGAATCGGACAAGAGTGAAAGTCAGACATGTGAACTCTTAAGAACTACATAGTTTTCGGAGTCATTGTTCTGGAACTCAGATTCCTTCGAGCCAGTGAAGCAACTGGTTATCAACACGCCCCTGCGCTCAATGCAGGATGGAGAGCTCATCTTTTCAAACCATCAGGTGAGACTATAGGAGGGGACATCAAAGGTGATCTGGGGGGAGAACAGCGGTGGTGGGGGGAATTTACACTCGACTCCACGGGTGGTTAATTCCCTTTCTCCATTTGCAGAAGGATATTCCTGCGGGTCAAGCAAACGAAGCTAGTTGGGCCAGTCCAGTCCATCATCTCGGCCCTACGCGTCACATTGGTGGAGACCGCAGCTGTCCAGTTCAGATCGACGCCTCTGTGGGAGCCAGGTGAGCATAACAGATATCGACAGTCGAGTCGGCGCAAAGAAATCGAGACTTCCAGGGTCAGCGGAAAAGGGGTTTGCAGTCCTCTGCATCTAAAGCGAGGCCAGCTAAACCGCAACAATGACTGCCTCATGGGCAATCTGCTAGGGGGCAGGGTGGCGATGCACGTGGACGAGTGGAGCAAAATAACATAGGAATGTTGGGTGTTGGACATGGTACGTTTGGCCACTCGGAGTTCAGGTGTCCCCCGGATCCTATACCACCGGTGTCTGTCTTGCAGCCACATCTTCACATTCTGCGGCAAGAGGTGGTTCTCATGCTGGAGAAAGGGGCTATAGAACCGGTGCCAGTGGCAAAGCGGGGCCAAGGGGTTTATTCCCGATACTTCGTAGTGAAGAAGCCCAACGGCAAGTGGAGGCCCATTCTAGTAGGTCTTTGGGCGTTGAACAAGACTCTGCAACGCCTGAAGTTCAAGATGCTTACTCTTCAGGAAGTCATCCGGTCGGTGCAGCCGGGCGAGTTTCTGTCGTCGTTGGATCTCCAGGACACACATTTTCACATTCCCATGCGGCGAGGTCACCGCAAGTTTCTGGGGTTTGTAGTCCGAACACTACCAGTTTCGGGTCCTTTTATTTGGCTTGAAGTTGTCTCCCAGGATGTTCACAAAGTGTTTGGCACCAGTGGCAGCATTCCTCAGACGGGAAGGTCATCATGTATACCCCTACCTGGACGATTGGTTGGTGAGGAGTTTGTCACCGGGGAGGGCGCAAGACAGTCTCGTAACAAAACCATGCAGCTTTTGCAACGGCTGGGATTCGCCATCAACTTCGAAAAATCTTTTTTGAAGCCGTCCAAGGAATTGGTGTTTCTGGGGGCCGAGTTTCTCACCCGGCACAATCCTGGTGAAGTCCTCCAGGCAGCGTGTCACAAATTTGTAGGAGCGAGCAGGGGAGTAAAAGGAGGGCACAGTGGTGTAGGTCCGACATTTCATGTCGCTGTTGGGGGCCATGGCTTTGTGTATCCCACTTCTGCCAAATTGTCTCTTCATGAGGCTGGTGCAAGAGCTCCTAGCGGACCGATGGGCGCAGAGTCACGGGTCATGGTCAGACAAATTGGTGGTCAACAGAAGTCTGGTAGACTCTCTTCGCTGGTGGACATGAACAGCCAATCTGGTGCGGGGAATGCCGCTGTTGGAGTTCCAGTTTACAAATGTGGCAAACTCCTCTCGGACAGGATGGAGCGGGGGCTCATTTCAACGGGTCTCGGGTACGGGGCCTGTCGTCTTGGGAGGAGTCTCTGTTCCTCATCAATGTGCTTGAATTGGGAGCAGTGCACTGGGCCCTCAAGTCGTTTCTGCTGCGCATACGCGGAATCGGGGCTGAAGGTGTTCACGGACAATACCACCACAATGTTTTATCTAAGCAAGCAGGGGGGCACACATTCAGGTGTCCTGTCAAAGGAGGTGCAGGACGTTTGGAATTGGGCTCTGGCGATCAGCATTGTGGCCTATCTACTGGGGGTGTTGACTGTTCAGGCAGACATACTCAGCAGGGATGCCGGTCAGCTACATGAGTGGAGGCTGAACGAGCAGCAGGTGTCCATGCTCTTCCGACGATGGGGACATCCTCTGTTGGATCTGTTCGCAACTGTAGAAAACAAGCAGTGGTAGGAGTTTGCCAGCAAGGGGTCTCAGCCGGAGTCTCTGGGGGATGTGTTTTCGTTCCCGTGCATGGGACAGTTCGCGTATGCATGTCCCCCGTTTCTGCTCATACGGCGGACCCTCCAGTGGATCCGGAGATACCAATGCCGTGTGATTCTGGTGGCCCTGTTCTTTCCCAGACAGATGTGGTTCTCCGATCGCCTTCATATGTCGATGGAAGAGCCGATTCGGTTGAGGGAGGCTCCGTATCACCGGTCTCAGGACGAGGGCAAGGTTTGGCATCACAATCCGGGATCTCTCAGCTTTGACGGCTTGCCTCCTCACCACTCAGAGTTCGGACATTTAGGTAATTCCTGGGACTGTCGGCAGATTTTGGAGGCAGCAAAGGCACCGTCAACCAATATCTTCTACGGACGTAAACGTAAAAAGTTTTGTGAATGGTGTAAAGCCCACCCTGGTGGAGTTGCCCTTTGACTATTTCTCCGGCACAGGTTCTCCCATACCTATTGCAGTTGGCGGAAGGGGGCCTGGCATTTTAGTCCATTAAGGTACATTTGGCGGCGATATCCAGGTTCACTAGGAGGCAACATGCTGCTATTCTGTTTAGTGATTGGTTAGTGAAACATTTTTTGTGATTGTTTCCAACTTTTCCTCCTATGAGGAAGTTTGCTCCGGTGTGGAGCCTTAATGTGGTACTTTCGGTTTTGACGAAACTGCCTTTTGAGCCTATGCCGACGACTCTGTTAAAGTTTGCATCATGGAAGGTGGCTTTTCTGGTGGCATTTACTTCAGCCAGGCGGATATCGGAGTGGCAGGCACTGGTCATCGACCCTCCATACTTGAGATTTCTGAAGAACAGGGTTATTCTGGCTACTAACTCACATTTTATCCCTAAAGTGCCGACGGCATTTCGCAAACACTCTTCTATTTCTTTACCCTTCTTTTTTGCTACTGCGTCCACGCCTGCTGAAAGGGCCATTCATTCTCTGGACGTTAAGAGGGACCGGTTATCTCCAAACCAAGGACTCACATTGGGTTTCCTATACAATCTCATTGTGCCACTCGAAAACTGGGAAGCCTTTGAGGAGGGTTCCTAAGGCTCACTCGACAAGATCCACAGCTTTGTCTGCGGCGTTATGGTCTGGGATTGCGCTGGTCGACATTTGCCAGGTGGCCTCCTCGGCGGTGCTGCATACATTCACCCGGCATTACTGTCTGGGGCAGTAGCATGTTAAATATTCAAGGCATTTGTACCGCGCACCGTCACCAATGGAGTTGGTCCCTAGGCGCTCTGGCAGATCTGCAAACGATAAGGTGAGATGGGTTAGTAGGTGAAGCGGGAGTAGGATAGTGAGGAGTGGTGTTCTGTTGGCAGCTTCAACTCGGGTGCTGAGCTTTGGTGTGAGTATCGGATTGATGTCAGTCCTTGTGTGCTGTTGGTGCAGCTTGTGTTGCGGTGGTGTGAAGTGTGCGGGTTGTTGTGAGAGGTCTGCAGAAATGCTGAGTTTTTGTTTGTGGGTTGTATGAAGTTTAACATGCCAACATTCAGAACTCTATCCTAGTGTGGCCCTCGCCAATCCTCCCAATCTCATCAGGGTAGGCAAAGGGGTTACGCCTGGCAGGGTTTTAGGTTTGTGTGAGGCGCTCCCTGTGCTGTTCTAACGCGCTCTGTAACTGTTCTAATTGCTCCTCGCCGGTCTATTCTAGCGAGCTCTGTAGGAATTCTAATGCTGATTGATTGATTAGTGTGGGTTGGGTGTCTATTCTCCTCCTTGGGTGCTGGAGCTGGTGTGTTCTCCTCACAGACTTTCTATATAAATGTGTCTACTGGGGGTTTGGATGTGGTATGGCCGAGAAGCAGTGGATGAGTCGTTTAAGGGCTTTCGTCTCGGTTTGAATATGTGATCTGTCTATGGTGACCTCCTTTTTTGGCTATTTCCCATTTGGGTTCTGTGTATGTCCATTTTGGGAGTGACAGAGGTTGGTGTTTTCATTGTTGTTTAACGGGGGTGGGCATTCTAGTGCGTCGCTGTTGTAGTTACGCTGTGAAGAGCCATGATTTGAGGAGTTTCCTGAATGCTAGGTGGTTTGTGTTCCGTATATTTTTAGGTAGGTAATTCCAGGTTTTTGGTGCCTGGTGAGAGAAAGAGTATCCTCCGAGTTTTCTTCTGTTATAGGGTTTTGGTTCCAGGTGGATGTTGGTGCTTGATCTGTGTTCTTGTTGGTTGATGTAGCTTATCGCTTAGGAATTCTGTGCCTTGTTTGTGTACTGCTCTGTGCGTGATGCACATGGACTTGAACTTTATTCACTGTTTTAATGGTAGCCAGTGTAGTATTTTTAGCGCGGGTGTGAAGTGTTCTCTTCTGGGTAGCTTGAGGAGGAGTCTGGCTGCCGCATTTTGTATGCAATGTAGTTTTTTTTTTAGAAGTCATTCGGGTATGCCCAGGTATAGGCTATTGGCGTGATCTACTCTGGACATGATCAGAGCGATGATGGGAAGTGTTTCGTTGGCGAACGACGGGAACGGTAGGATCCTTTTTGCTGCTCGCAGAAGGAAGAAACATTTCTTCAGTAGAGCGTTTACTTGTGGCTCTAGAGTGAGGTTGTTGTTCATCAGAACCCCTAGGTTTTTTTTTACAGTTGATGATGGTGTGGCGCCGAGCTCTTTGCCAGGCCATGTGGATGATGTGCAAGTGGGGCATGCGTTTCTGCAGCGCCTGTTCCAAGGAGGAAAGCCCCGCAGCTTCGGGGTGTTTATTTTGAACTTTGTCACTTGATGGGTTGTTGTCTCATGTATGTGATTAAGGGTTCATTATTGGTTTGCCTGTTACACTCCACCACGCATTTTTTGCACTGCTATGTAATCTATTCACAGCATGTGAATCCATGAAAGATCCAATGCTGGACAAGGGAGTAGTTTCTTACCTGTAACTCCATTTCTCCAGCGTTGGTATCTTTTATGGATGCACATGCACCCGCCAGCCGCCCCTGCAGGCCTACCATACGTCCTATTGGTGGGGCCTAAATAACACAAAAAGGATGTTGATGGGACACTGAAGTGTCGAAGTTTTCCATAGGAAAACGCTAAGATAAAGTGAGCGAGGTTTCCCAGCCCGACTGGTAATATTCACATGTGAATCCATGAAAGATGCCAACGCTGGAGAAATGGAGTTACAGGTAAGAAACTACTCCCTTACCATTGGCTATGGTAAGGGACACCATTTAGGTTTTGCCCATCTTGCAGGGTCAGATACCCGTGGAAGGACGAGCACGATAAGTGCAATAACTGTCTGTGCCTAGACCACGACGTAGCTCTGTGCGCGGCCTGTAGACTCCTTCGACCTAAAACACTTGAGCACTGCGTTAAGCGGCGGGCTGCCTACGACATGTCGCGGGCTGGATCTTCTTCCCCCACGGCTGCACTCGCTGAAAGTGACAGGGGCACTCGTGATGACCAAGCATCCGTACCGGATGCCATCGACCTTACGACAGACCCTTCTAGGTCCGCCCCGCCCATCCCCTCTAGGCCTGACGCAAGTCACGCTGTGAGGACAACATCCAGCAATAGGGGCAAAAAAAAATCCACACTAAACACACAAACCCGAACCCGGTTTCGACGGTTCCGCCGAAAAGGGCAAAAGCACAGACTGGACCACCGAAGATTTCCATGGATTCCTCTGATCTTTAAGATCAACAGCCTTCCCCCGCATCCACAGGAGCGTCTTGCGACTGGGCCTTCGAACATAAAGGGCGCTACCTCAAAAACACATTTGGACGGTGAAGCGCACTTAGCTGACGCTCCGATGCCCCCTAAGGACCCGGTAGGAGAAAAAGCTACCGCTAGGCCTCCTAGTCATACGGCACAGCCTGCTTCGCTGAACATTGCCAAAAGCATCGTGAGAATTAATTCGGCAGTGGGGCTGAAGCCTAAAGAGTCGACGAAGCGCAAGGAGCGTGCCGTGGACACGTCAAAAGATGCTCCATAGTACCCCGGTGCTCACGAGAACTCTGAAGACAGTCATGAGCCTTTGTCTAGCGCTATTAGTAACACATTCGGCGCCATAGGGAGGAAAATGAACATTTTCCACCCATTTACCCTTCTGGTTCGTCTAAATGGACCAGGGAAAAATTCGAAGGGAGCATGGACCGTTTGGAAAGGTTTGGCTCGCTTTCAGAGCACCCTACCGCCAAGAGACCTCGAGAGGACCCCCCCTTCTGTGTCAACTTTGAGATTACCTGGAAATTTAGGACCTTTAAGAATGATTGAGGATACTACCTTCCTACAGGACTACACTGCGGATGACCTGGCGGACGCCATGGAAAACTGGAGGACACTCGTCTGGTTGAAACAGCCATATACGCTCCCTACTCACGATCAGGACACAGATGTCCTATGTTTGGATTCTCCTCCGGCCCGCCAGGCTTCACCAGTAGACTATCAGATGACTTTCAATGCCTAAATTCATTTCAAAATTCCATGTGAACCAATCCATAGAACTACCGACGTTCTTTCAGAACCCCTCAAACATGGGAGAAAGAAGCCTGCGCACACTGGATGTACGCAAAGCAGTCCTGTTTTGCATGAAAAGAACTAGACCACTAAGAAAAACAAATCCGTTTTTGGTTTCAGTGGCAGCAGGTAGAGAGGGAGACCCTGTCTCCAAATCTGCAATCGCTAAAGGGATTGTCAAATGCATCACACTGTTTCTCTTGCTAAGAGAACTGCCCCTGAAGCCTAAAGCACGTTCTAATCGAGGCACTGGGGCTTCTAAAGCATTCATTGCAAATGTTCCCCTAGAATCCATTTGCAAAGCTGTAACATGGAGTTCTGTACATAACTTTACAAAACGCTATTGCCTAGACACTCATTCTAGGTCTGATTCATGGGTGGGACAAGCAATATTAAAGGCATGGTCTCGTAAAAAAATGTATTTAAAAAATAGATAGGCAACATAAAAAAATACTAGCTTTCTCTTTTTTAAAACTTCCTATGTAAAGCTATTCAAGCTCAAAATTCGCAAAAACAAGCACATGGGTGCATCCATTTTGTGAAATGGATGCCCTCCTGTGCTGGCTTTTGTGGCACTAATGAAGGAAAAGCCAGCCAGCTGTAGTAAACAAAAGCTACGGCTGTGTGGCTTTCCCTTCATTAGTGCTGTATGCGGTGGACGGGGACCAGAGACCAGAGCAGGAAAGCTGCAGCTGAATCTCGGTAAGTGCTATTTATTTTTTAAAAAAATAAGCACTAGCTGGGTTTTTTTTCTAAGTTTTCCGGGCTGGAGGAGCCCGGAAAACTTAGAAATAAAACCGCAGCTTTAAAAACGTTGTATTTATGTTTGTGGTCACTTTTGAAGCGACCGCAAACATAAATACGTTATTGTGTTAGAAAATGCTGCGGTTTTTCTTACCAAGTTTTTCAGGCTCCTCCGGCTCGGAGGAGCCTGAGAAACTCGGAAAGAAAAACCGCGTTTTCCAACACAACCGCGTTTTTTCTTCCTGAATCTGCTTTCCCATTTGGGGCTCTCGGGCTCCCCACGGGGAGCTTAGCGCAGGGGCGCTTTGATTGATGCGGGCTCGTTGCTGCCTTGTTACTTCACTGGCAAGAGTCCGACAGGTAGGTATAAGGAGTCTTTTGAACAGTTCTCTAACTTCGTTCCTTTCCTTCCTTAGATGATGGCCGGCGTCCGGGGATGGCGACATGCTGCTGAGATGAGTAGCGCTGAAGGTGAGTGAGAGCGCGATGTACCCCTTTCGTATTTGTATTGAACTGAGTTCTTTTTCTGTGTCTTAGGTGCCGCAACGTTTTCAGCGTGGATGCCGGTTATGAAGAACAAATGCGGTGAGTAAGCGTGGTATGCGGCGCCTCTAGATGTTTCCACGCTAACCTGGAGTGTCTTTTCCCTCTTGCAGATTGATGAGAAGTTCCGGAGACAGAGTTTCCCCCAGAGCAGCTGTGATTCAGGTAAGCGTTTGAAGCTTGTACAGTCTTTAAAAATAAGCGAAGATTTGCAGAATGCTTACTAATGCCTTTTTTTCCTGTTCTTTTCCCTTTTCCTTAAGAAGCGGCGTGCCGGGATGGGAATGACACCGCCGAAGATGACCGCAGAACAGAAGAAGCGATGAATGATGGGCAGAAGCGCCGCAAGGTAAGGCTGTTCCTAACGGTGTTCTTGTAGGAGCTGACCGCAGAAGAAATATGCAGGCCTACTGGAGACCGATCCGAACACGGTGAGAGTCACGCTGCAGGTGCAGAAAACGCAAAGCATGTTTCTCATCCTGGGCGTGGCTTAAATAGTCTCTGGGTATCCCAGGTGTGTCTGGGCTGAACCACACTCAAGACTAGACTGCACATGCAGTTCTGGGAACCGAAATATGTGGGGGCATCCATCTTGTCCCCATCAATGCACTACAAGTCCAATCCCCAATGTTATCCTATGGGAGTGAGAGTCTGGTGCCACAAGCGCCAAGTCTGACTCCAAGTGGGTCTTTGGAGGGATGGAGAGGCCCTTGAGGGCCATGTAGGTCATTGCGGCCTGGCTCCAGCCTGACATCTTGGAAGGCTGGGGACATGAGGGGCAGGAATCATGACAGCAATCCTGTTGAGCACCAAGTCTGATTCCAAGGGATTGGAGCCGGTCAAGGAGGATTGAATGGTTAATGTTGTCAAAGGTAGCTGAGAGATCAAGGAGAGCCAGAGCTGTGCGTCCTTCAGCGACTGCAGTGACGGAGGTCGTCCCAGATAGAGATAAGTGTGGTTTCAGTTCCATGGCAAGGCCGGAAGCCAGACTGAGCTGGGTCTAGTAGGTTATTGAATTCAGCGAAAAGGTGTAGTTTAGACTAGGCAGAGCGGTAAATTAGTTTCACCAGGAATCTGGTGTTCGAGATGGGTCTGTAATTGAATGGCTGGAGGAGGTTGAGACCTGCTTATTTCAGAAGGGGTTTGACGTGCGATACTTTGAAGGGGTCTGGGAAAGAGCCAGAAGTGAAGGAGTCATTGAGTATGGACTTGGCCTGTTCTCCTGCACAGGTGGTGAAGATTTCTTTGAGGAGAGAGGCAAGGGTCAAGGGTGGACCCAGAGGGTCTGCTGCTGGACAGTTTGTGCAGTTCCTCGCTTGAGTTCGGCTTGGGGGAGTTGAGTCAGCGTTGCTTGCGGGGGAGAGCTTAAGCGGCGGTTTTGGGGTGGAGGGGTCAGTTTTTGACGAGAATTGTTATAATTTCCACTCCTTCGGCGCGTGTGCTGTTTGATATGCTAGGATTTACTCCATTGCTTTTTCGGCGCATGACAAATGCAGTTCCACAAAGCTTCTGGTGTTCATTTCTTCCATTCTTTTGAATTCATCAATTGATGGTATAGCAAGTGGTGCCGACACGTGTTTCGACCTATCAGGTCTTTTTCTACACTACCAATTTTTAGTTTTTAATACGAAAAGGTTGGATACATATTTGGCGAGTATTTGGTCCCTAGATCAGGCATTCACCATTCGTGATTGTCTCCTGCCAATGACTCAGCCAACCAATTACCAATGCAATTTTTCAGTACCAATTCCAACCAAGCTTATGGAAATCTCTTCTTTTCTCTCCCCCCTATGTATGAAACACTGTCTAATGAATGCTATATTTAATAATTTGCTTTCAAAATGTATGTACCAATCTGCAAACAAATGAAACTGTTTCTGATGCTTGTTAATCTGCTTAGAATCACATGCTGTGCATATGATCAGACATCCAGTGGTAACCGCGCAGTATTGCATCTCTTCTTTAGGGGAACGAAGGGGGACGTCGGCATAGCCGTGTCTGTAACACTATCCCTATCATGACGTGTGTAGTACCCAAAATCCCTCACGCGCTGAGGTCCCTCAGATAGTTTTTTCCACCCAGATAACTGGTCACCCCATAGCGGAGCTCTTACTAGAGACATTGTTCATCTTTACCGAATTGTCGGTTTATTCCCTGTTAAGTCACTTCGCCAATAACTACATATTTGACGAAGACTACAGGGAATCGCCTACGGCTGTGGATTTCAGCACCTAAGATCGGGCGGCCAGATTGTCCATGTGGTCGGGCCCTCTCGCCGACCTATACAGTAGTGAGAGTGGGGTCGGGGTGGCCATATTGTGTCTTTCCTCCTTTCCCCTCTTTTTCCCTTTCAGTCTGGTCATCCTTCCCTTTTGCTATGGAAAGGACTCTTTTTAGATTTTGTCCTAAGTGTAGGGTCAGATATCCTTGTAAGGACGAACACGGGGCGTGTAACGCCTGTCTTCCCCCTAGAGCACGATGAGCAGTGGTGTGCGGCGTGCAAATCCATTCTGCCTAAGACCCTTAAGGAGCGTCGTGTAAAGCTGTGGGCCGCGTACAGTATGTCACGCATGGAGCCCCCCTTCCCCACCGCCACACCAGCCAAAAGTGACGGGTGTACTTCGGATGACCAAACGTCCAACGCGGATGTTGTAGACCTTGAGGCGGACACTTCTAGAGCCGCCACGCCCGTCCCCAACCCTTCCAGGCTCGACTGGTCTTGCTACAGGGACCACACCCGGTGACGGGGGCGTACAAGCGCATCACACTAAGCACACAACCCCTATGCCAATTTTGACGCCTTCATCGAAAAAGGCGGAAGCGCCAACGGGGCCGCCAAAGTCTTCGCCGGATCGCTCTGATCCAAAGCCTTCCCGCATCCGCAGCAGCGTATTGCGACTGGGTAATCAAAACTAATCAAGGGCGCTACTCCAAAACCTACATGCGTCAAAAGTCGGGAACCCGACGTTTCGACTATTGCCAAGGCCTCGGTTGGCCCAAAAACTATGGCTAGGTCTCTACCCGGAAACCCGACCGCTAAGCCTCCTGGTGGCGCGGACGGTATTTCTACTGCCGACACATCGAAGCTTTTGTCTCACGCCGATTCGGTTAATATCCAACGAAGCATCGGAAGAATCGCAGCGGCGGTGGGGCCTGATCCCGGTTCCGCCTAAGGTTATGGGTCAATCCGCGGAAAGGTTTTCGGCGGATGGGATTTCCAATGAGGCGTACGTAGATGGTCAAGAACATCTCTCAGACACCCTTGGACGTTCCCGTCGACGCCACAGCGCGGAGAACGTCACTTCTCTTCGTGTAGGCCCGTTTGGGTCCTCTAAAAGGACTACAGAAAATTTCGAGGGTTGTATGGTTCGGCTGGAGCGGATTATCAGTTCTTCTGATCATCCGCCCTCAAAGGGCTTGGGTAGACCTTAACCCATAAATTCAAGTCGATCAGTCTCAGGTTTTCCAACAGGACATGATCCATATGGAGCCATCTATAATGAAGAAGAGGAAACAGCCTTTCTCAAACTATGAGGATCAACAGGATACGACTGACAACTGGGAGGAAATCCAGCAGGAAGGTGAAAACCCTTGGACCCAACAAGATCAGGACTCTGATATATTGTGCCTAGATTCTCCTCAGTCCTCCCCTGCTTGCCAGGCCTCCGCTGTGGATGACCAAGTGGCTTTCAACTCCATGTTGAAAAAGCAGCAGAATTCTTCATAATTGTCACTCAAGAGGCTTTGCCTGAGCAGGATTTTGTGGAGGACATTAAGGAAAAACCTCCGGCAAGTCAATCCATTCCCCTCCTTAACTCTGTTAAGAGGCGGATAGCTCCATCTTTAGTCACACCTGCCCAGACAAGGGCCGGGAACCCGAAACTCATTATTTCGGCCTTCTCCTTCTGACCCTCTATATATCAAGGGGCATGCCATCCCGGATTCACTGGTGGTGACCACTACTCGTAAGAGGGCAGGGGTACCCCTTGCCACTGGAGAATCGCCGCCGGACAAGGAGTCTAAAAGATTGTATGCCCTAGGCAAACATGTCACGTCAGCAGCTGCATATACCATTCGGGTTGCTAATAACACTGCGCTATTAGCAAGCTATGCCGATGCCCAATGGAACCTACTCCAAGAAGGCCCTCAGGAGGTCCCGGGACCAGCCAGGACCAAGATTCTCGCCATTGTTGCGGAAGGAAAACTGGTTAACCAGAATGTGGTTAAAAACATCGTGAATACTGCAGAAACATCTGGCAGATCCCTTGCACAAGGGACTCTTCTGAAAAGACACGCATGGCTGCGTACATCGGGTTTTAGACCTGAAACTCCGGCCTCCCTCATTAATATGCCCATCGAAGAGTCAAACCTCTTTGGGAAAGCAGTTGATGAAGCTTTGGAGACAGCCAAGAAGCAGCATGAGACTTTAGTCTCTGCAACAAATTACACAAAAACCCTCTTCCAGAGGGGTAATAACTCTCGGCGGTTCTTTCGAGGGCAAGCTTGTGCCGGTCAAAACTACTATGGCACGGGCAGCTTCAACAATAACCAAACATTTGGAAGCCCCTCTTACTATCCCTCAAGGGGTCAGAAACGCGGCAAAGGTAGAGGCAGAGGCCCCAATCCCAGAGGAGCCACAGCCTCGGGTCAGAAATGACCACCAAGTCCAGGTCCCTTCCCATGCTTCCCCGGTCGGGGGCGATTAACATCTTTCCTCAAGGCATGGGAGGGGATAACTTCCGACCAGTGGGTCTTAAAGACGGTCGCCCACGGTTATTGCGTGATATTCTCCCGACATCCACAGTTCAGACCGCCGCGCTCACAGCGCCTTTCACCAGACCATCTAAACATCCTGACTCAAGAGGTGGAAGCACTGCTGGGAAATTGCGCCATAGAAGCCGTCCCTATTCTTCAGGTAAATGAGGGTATTTATTCAGTGTACTTCCTTGTACCGAAAAGGATCTCGGCATGCGTCCTATTCTAGATCTGCGCCCAGCAAACAAGTTCATAAAACCCCAGAAGTTTTGCATGGTAACACTACAAGAAGTGATCCCTTTGCTGAAACGGAGGGACTTCATGGCAACGTTGGATATGAAAGATGCATACTTTCATATTTCAATGTTGCCAGCCAACAGAAAATACCCAAGGTTCATGACCAGGACAAAACCTACCAGTTCAAAGTACTCCCCTTCGGCATCGCCTCGGCGCCAAGGGTGTTTACCAAAGTCCTGGCAGTGGCAGCAGCACACCTGCGCAGACTATCAGTCCCAGTTTACCCTTACCTCGACGACTGGCTCATTACGGGGGACTCGTTCAACGCTTGTTTTTCGAACACCCAAAAAACAGTAGATCTCCTCTTCAGCCTGGGCTTTTCAATCAACAAAAAGAAGTCCAGCCTAGTCCCCAGCCAAGTAAAACAATTTCTGGGGGGCACTAATTTGGACGGAAGACTGTCTTGTCTTCCCCCTCCAGCGAGAGGGTTCAGAACATGCTCTCTGATTCCTCAATATGTAGCCAGTCGAGAGGTGACGGTACGCAAAGCCATGCGGTTGCTAGGGATGATGGCGTCATGTATATACTTGGTTCCCCACGTGCGGCTGCGCATGCGTCCCATGCAAGAGTGGCTCAACAGCCAGTGGTGTCAGGCCAGTGGACAATGGGAAGATCTGGTAGATGTCTCGCCAGCCCTCGTTCTGTGTCTGCAGTGGTGGTCGAGGGAAAACCTCCTGAAGGGGAAAACCTTCACCACCCCTGCAGTGGAAGCCACTCTCACGACAGACGCATCTCTCACGGGGTGGGGGGGGGCTCACCTTCAGCAGACAGCACACGGAGTGTGGTCCCCTCAAGTAGCATCCAATCATGTAAACTTAATGGAGCTATTAGCAGTGTTCAAAGCTTCGAAAGCCTTTCAGGTACAACTGCAAGGGAAGACGGTGCTGATATTAACCAACAGCACTACAGCAATGTATTACCTGAACAAACAGGGGGCACTCACTCTCCAGGGCTATCCAAGCTGTCCCAAAACATTTGGATATGGGCTCTCAAACACAAGATGTTCCTGATATCCCAACATGTTCCAGGGGAACTCAATCTTCTAGCAGATGTACTGAGCAGTGATTTCCTCTGCCAGAAGAATACAAATGTCGACTGCACGAAGATATTGTATCCAGCGTCTTCGCATGAATGGGGGTACCCAGAGATGGACTTGTTCGCTACTCAGGAGAACGCCCAATGCCAAGACTACACCTCCAGGTACCCCCAGAACCGGTCCAAGGGGAACGGTCTCTGGATAACTTGGTCGGGGAAATTTGTCTACGCTCCCCCCCTCCCCCCCCCCGACTCAACAAGATGCTGCACAAGATGCACCAGGAACCAGTTACCATGATACTAGTGGGCCCGCCAACCCTGGTTCGCTCACCTGATGGAAATGTCCCTCCCACCAGTCAAGCTGCCCTGCCCGTACAACATGTCTCATGGGGGGGGGGGGGGGGGGGAACCCTAAACCTGTGCCCGCAAACCCTGAACTTGGCAGCCTGGCTCCTGAGATCATAGAGTTTGGACACCTGCAACTCCCTCAGAGGTGCATGGACATACTCAGGGAAGCGAAGAAACCTAATACACGTTATTGCTATGCTAGCAAGTGGAAACGTTTTGCCATCTGGTGCAATTCCAAGGGCGTCAATTCTATCGATTGCTCACCCTCTCACATTGTGTTATATCTAACCCACCTGTTGGACTCTGGGTTAGTCTTGAATGCCCTAAAGGTTCATCTGGCTGCTCTGTCAGCCTACACCACATCACAGCAAAAGGTATCATGGTGGAAGATACCGGTGATTAAAGCCTTTATGGAAGGGGTTAAGAGGATTTATCCTCCCATCTCACCCAGCCCCTAGATGGGATCTGAATGTGGTTTTAACCAGGCTCATGGGTGCTCCCTTCGACCCTATGCATAAAACAAGTCTGAAAGACCTGACTTATAAAACAGCCTTCCTAGTGGCTATCACTTCTATCAGAAGGGTTAGCGAACTACAGACTCTTTCTGTTTTAGACATCTTTGTTACAGTCCACAAAGATAGGGTAGTTCTGCGCACAGATCCCAGGTTTGCGCCTACATTTTTTTCGAAGTTCCATGTGAACCAGTCAATCGAACTACCCACTTTCTTCCAGAACCCTACTAACCTGGCCGAATGAAGCCTTCACACAATAGACGTGCGCAGGGCAGTCCTGTTTTACCTGGCAAGAACTAAACCACTAAGGAAGACTAAACAATTCTTTGTTTCAGTGGCAGCTGGTAGATAAGGGGGATCCTGTCTCTAAATCAGCGATCTCAAGGTGGATTGTCCAATGCATCACACCATGTTACACTGTTTCTCTCTTGCGAAGAGAGAATTGCCCTTCAAGCCTAGAGCACATTCTACTCGAGGCACTGGGGCATCCATAGCATTCATTGCAAATGTTCCTCTTGAGTCAATTTGCAAAGCGGCAACCTGGAGTTCTGTACACATTCTAGGTCTGATTCTCAAGTGGGACAAGCATTACTAAGACATCTTTTCTCTACTGTTCCTTCTCATAACCCACCTCCAACTCTGGGTACTGCTCGCTAGTCTATGCACAGCATGTGATTCTAAGCAGATTAACAAGCATCAGAAGACATGCATTACTTACTGTAATATCATTTCTGATGATTGTATCTGCTTAGATTCACATGCGCACCCCCCTGCCTCCCCGCTCGGGGTGGAAGGAACAGACTTCTTGCTACTTCTCTTCATGTACTCCCTCACTATAGCCTTGGGCTCCCTCATGGCAGAAAAAATACAATCGGAGGGACCTCGGCGCATGAGGGATTTTGGGTACTACACACGTCACAATAGGGATAGTGTTAGACACGCCTATGCAGACATCCCTTTTCGGTCCCCGAAAGACGAGATGCAATACTCTGCGGTTACCACTGGATGTCGGACCATATGCACAACATGCGAATCTAAGCAGATGCAATCATCAGTAATGCTGTTACGGTAAGTAATGCATGTCGTGTGTGGAGTCTAGAAAGTTACAAAACGAAAGTAAAGTCCATTTCACTTCACTTGGAAACTGTAGTTTCACCAAGAGAAGGCATTTAAACATTTGGGAAATCTAAGACTTTCTGTGTCACTACACTGACGGTGCTGTGGGACAGAATGTAAAGATGATGCCTATGAAGTTTGTCAGGTTTCAGTCAAACGAATCAGAGTTCAAATCACATTTAAAATACCAGAGAGTGGGGGGAAAAAGGTCTCCTTCTCTCCAGGTAAGAAATTAAAAAGTCCTTGAGACAAGCAAAAGTGCTAGGGGTCTTGAAGGTAGAGAGGAATTGGATGACTTGCTGGTGGGTATTGGTGTGAGGTGGAGAAATTAAGAGGCAGGTTGGAGGGGTGGGACAGTGGGTGTCGGCTTGTATGTTTTTAAACTTTTGTTCATATGTTTTACCTTTGTTCTCAGTCTATTGTAGGGAACCCCCTTCCTGATTTTTCCTACTTGTCTGTATCCACATCTGGTCTCACAAAATCGTTTTTTTCTTGATTTTAATGTTCTCTTTTGCAGATCGGGATGGCTCTTTTGGGGGCAGAGACCGTGACCGAAACCGCGACTCTGACAAGACAGACTCCTCAGATTGGAGGGCACGACCTACCTCAGATACTGGCGATGAGCCTCCCCGAAGAAGTGATGACAACTTCGGAGACAGTGAGTTATGGGAAACGGGCTTCAGCTAATATAGGCTCTAGAAAATTGAATGCAGAGATCAAAAGTTCACAGGTTGAGCTATTGTGTTCCCAGCTGCAGTCGCACTCCTTACAAATGAGACAAGACTGCCTATTTTGAAACTGAATTAACTTTTATAGCAGTTTTATTTCAGCAATTGTAAGAACTTGCAGTGCACCGTGTTATTTTTAGATGAAATTGTTAGAGGAGTGAGAAATTAATATTTGAGCATGAATCTAGTAGGATTATGAGCACCCAACCCGGATCAGCAATGCGTGGAGACGATTTCCAGAACCGGGCTTGCTGCATTCTGATCTGTGCAATTGTTGCAAATGTTTTTTGGACAGTATTGTCCTAATATCAAATATAGGGCAAACATCTTAAAGTAATGAATGTTATCCTAATTATAGTTTAATTCTAAATAACCTTTCTGCCCTAAAGTCATCTACAGATCTATTTTCGGCATTGCACTTGTTTTGGCTTTCATGTCCGTGTATATGCAAGTTAAAGTGGAAGGAGATATTTGGTGAATGACTTCATATATGCTTTGGATTTCAGCAGTGATTGATTTGCAGTAAAACATTACAGTAACACAATGAATTATAACTTTCTCAGTGTGAATCTGTTTGGATCTAGTTGCTGTGCACAAGTCTCCATCTAGTCATTGGTCAGGAAGGCGTCCACTTGTAGATTTTTAAATGTCACATGGACCATTTCAGTAACTAAATGTATTTGATGTCTAGTTACGCAATGATCCCTTGAGTAAATGCCATGTTAATATTACTTTTCTTTTAACGCTGTTGGTTTGGTCATGGCGAAAGATAAAGCTTTGAAATGTTGGCCTTTGAGAAAAGTGACCCATAATTTGCTTAGGGTTTCGATGCCTGGCAGGTTGTAATGTACAAAAGATGCAGACTGTTGAGCAGTTTTTGTACCACCCTCTGTTGAAGGTGTTACAATCACTAACCCTAGGGCAGAGCCTAAAACGCCTGAAAAGAAAGGGAAGCCAAACTTCTTAGTTTAATGTGGTCAGAGCAACCAGGCTTAACTCATTGACTCGTTGAGCCCTATTAGCAGTCCAGGATGATTTACTGGAAGCTGCAGACAGGGGAAGCAATACGATACTGTTGATGCTCGACCTGTCTCCTGCATTTGGTACAATTAACCACAAGATCATACTTCAACGGATCGGAAATTTCGGCAGAGCAGCGAAAGTAGTGGTGGACTGGTTTGACTCCTTCCTACAGGACAGAACCCATCGGGTGATACTGGGAGCATTCCTCTCAGAGCTAATTACAACTGAGGTGCGGAGTACCCCAGGGGTCTTCGCTTTCATCTCTGACATCTTGAGGAAACACGGTTTACGATTTCACTCGTATGCTGACGATACACAGATTTATTTGGAGACGATCTGCCCGAGGCATTTGAGATGATAGACCAGTGTATGCAAGATATAGAAAAAAATGGATGCCCTGCAACCAACTACAGCTTAATGTAGGCAAAACAGAAGTAATATTTAGATCGGAGAAGAAAAATGGAGAGGAAGATATAAATATAACTCCACAGATCCTGGGTGTGAGCATCCCGTTCTCAAAGAGTGAAAAATCTTGGTTGTATCTGGCAAGAAAATCTGGCCAGTGAAGACCAGGTAGGGGCAAAAGTGAAAGCAGTATAGTATTCCCTGCGTCTGCTTAGGAATGTACTCCCCTTTTTAATACCTCAAGATCATGCTGTGGTTGTGGGAGCTTTGGTAAATTCCCACCTTATGACCGGGATCCCTGGGAAACAAATGTCAAGACTACAGAGGGCCCAGAATGTGGCAGTCCACAGCCAGGAAAGCATTCCACTGGCGGCTGGTGGAGGATCGTATCAAATTTAAGGTGGCATGTCTGGTGTACAAGTGCCATCATGAACTTGCACCCAGATACTTGAATACAAGAATCCACCAGTACTATCCACCCAGAGACCTCTGATCAGGAGACAAACTCCTGATTCATGTCCCTAGGACTAAACGCACCTTCAAAGGTGACAGGAGGTTCTGTGTTTGGTCCTAAGTTGTGGAACCAGCTGCTCCATGGCATAAGTTCATGTACCACATTGTCAAGGTTCAGAAAAGAACTGAACACCTTCCTATTTAAATGAACCTAAGCTTTTTAGGGCAATTTTAGGGCGATTATAGCCTTCCACAGTGGTATATCCAATCCTTTAGTTAACATCTGCGCCCAAATGCAGTTATCTGCCTGGTGCGTGCAAGAAATTACTCAAATCAAATTGAGGAGTAGTAGATAGACATAGGTACAATTAGTCCACGCACAATTCCAGAAAATACAGTACTGATATACTGAAAAATATAGCCTTCAATAAAGTAACTTCTGGGGCTTCTGCTTACATACACATGCTTTGCAGTCTGCCATCTAGTTGTTTGTGCAGAGGATTGCATGCCTCATTCAAATTCAAAAAATGGTTGTCAACAGGGGACATACCTGGAACATTATCGCTACCCTGTGTGGGGTACCCATGATCCTTCGTGTGTTGACATCCTCAGATTTCTTTTTTCTGCCATTAAGGTTGTAGTCAAAACATGGAGCTTTGGTTATTCTGAACAGCTCTGTCGAGGTCAAAGCTTATATTTACTGACTTCAAGACGTTCAGCGTGAGCGGCAGCTGTCGACATTGATGTGGTGTGCCTTTTGGCATGATGTCTAAGGACGCTACAGTATGGACAGTGGGGGTGGTCAATAACGTTACCCACTGAAGCACTTTATTTGCGGGGATTGCCTTTAATCTCAGACATTTACGCTAATAAGCTTGCTAGTCTTCTTGCCACTTCATGGAGAATACCCCATAGTCCTACGTCCCGTCCCCTTTCCTCCATACTTGTGGGACATCTCTCCGTCCTGTGGGACGGGACCGGAGCACTTTGTAAAAAGCATCCACATCGCCCATCAGTCCTTTTCCCTGCGCGATCAGGGCCGGATGCACTTGCATCCTCGGAAGATTTTCTTCCCTTTTTTCCTCTCTGGCTCTCGCTAACGTTCGTTTACTAGTCTGTCTTTCAAATTAGACTTTCCAGATTGTTCGTGTCAACGTCGCTTCGCGAGGGCGGATCCCCCATCCTCTAGAGTGTTTGGGTCCGGAACACCGCTGGGACTCCTGTTTTTACTGTGACTCCCTTTCAAGCGGGCACTTCAACGTCGGTTGGAGCGGTGGGAGGAGGTGTTCTGACAAACTCCTCCTTTGCATTTTCAGGCATTCATCGACGAGAAGAAGAAACGCCCAGTAAGTTCTTTACTTTTCAGAGCACCCCGGCCCGGGGATACCTTTCTGGGTTCCTCTCGGTCCGGGAGGGGCGTTGATCGCTCTGTCACCGGGGTTCGCCCTGAGGTGCCCGTTGGGCCTAATAATTCTACCGGAGTTTTCTCTGAGGGTCTCCCTAAGGTGCCTGTGAACACCGGAGTACGCTCCGAGGTCCCTCCTGTGGGGGCTGTTTGTAGACCCAGTTCTACTGAATCGTGGGGTACCGGAGCTCGCTCTGAGGCCTGTAGGCTTCCCTCAAAAACAAGACCGCGGTGCGCCCGAGGCCTTGGCTGGGCTGGTTGTTACCGAACGGATGTTCGAGGCCCGTGCAGATGAGGCTGTTACCGGGCCTCTGTCCGAGGTCCCTCGTTCAGAGGCTAAAGCTACCAACAGTTCTGAGAGGCCGGACAAGGCTTTGTCAGTGAAAGCGGTTGCTCACTGTTCCCGCTCTTGTGCTGATAACAGATCTGTTGAGGGGGCAAAGAAGCAAAGTTCTTCTTTTACCGGCAGTGCCGAGGTCCTTCCTTCAAAGGCTAATTTGATGGTTGGTATGTCACAAAAACATTCCAGGCCCCATAGTACCAGCTCGGCCGAGGTTCCTTATGTTAAGGCTAAGATTAAGACCCCTGATCCATCAACGAGGACCCCTGCCTCACTTCCTCACATGCCGCAGTTCCCCTCAGATGAGGACAAAATGGTGCCCGTTCCCGCCACGACCACGGCGGCCATTTTAGGTGCTACCCGCTACAACTACGCCATCTGCCTCTGGTGTAGGGCGCAGTCCCTTAGGTGAACCTAAGGTCCCTTGTGCGCATCCTTACGGGCCGGTTTATGATTGGAACGCCCGGATGCCTCTTCCGCACAATGTTTAGTTGCCCGCGGGGGCGGCTCCTTTGATTTATGTGGAGGGGCCGGTGTGGCACCCTTCCCAGTTACGTCCCTGGATTTGTCCACCTCATGAGAGGCCGCCTCAGGTTCCAAAGCAGTCTCCTGAGGACGCTTTTTTCGGTACTTTTCAAACGCTTATGCCCACCGACCCTATGAGGGAATATTTCAAAGGGCTTTTCAAGGAGATATGTCCACCTGTGCCTCCACCTGTTCCTCCGGTGGTTCCGCCGGCGCCTCCTTTGCCTGTGGTGCCTCCCCCAGCTCTTCCGCCTGTGCCTCCATTGTCCCCAGTGGACAAGGCAGTGCCTGACACGGCTCAGCAGGATCCTGACCTGTCGGATGACACTCAAGGCGATCAGGACAACGAGGACCTTCCCCACTCTATCAGAGCCTTTCAAGACCGGGTACTGGACATGATGAGTTTCTTAGATGTTCCGGTGCCCGAGGGACCCGCTCCGCACGAGGGTGTGCTTTCTAGGACGTTCACCGTGTCTCCCTTGGAGCGTGCCGGCCTGTTCCTGCAGAAGGACGTTCTGGCTGAAGAGTCTGAGAAAAGCCACACTCAGGACTTTTTGTCAATAAGAAGATTGACGCGAGGTACAGGCTGAATTCTTCGGAAGAGGTGGCCCTGTCGTCTTGTCCGCCTCCCTCCTCCACAGTGGTGGCTGCGGCTACGTTGCAATGCAGACCTGCAGCATCCTCTTCCACGACGGCTACTCAGGTCTTGGGAAAGGAGGAAAAGCTCCTGGACTCCCTAGGGAGGAAAATCTTTGCCAACTCAGCCTTTGCTGAGGCAAGCCAACGCTGAGTTGATATTGGCGGGGGCTAACATGCAGATGTGGAAAGGTCTGTCGGCGTTTGAGGAGCACACCCCGGTCGAGAAGTTGGAAGACTTCAAAGGAGGCCTTTCTGATGCCAGGGTCTTGGCCCAGGATCTCCTGGAGGCTGCGGCTCACCACGTAGACACCTCAGCTCGGGGCCTGATGCTTTGGGTCGATACCTCATGGCAGGCGCGGCTGCATGCCACTAAATTTTCTAAGGAAGTGCAAGACAAGGTGTTGGACCTTCCATTCGATGGTAAGGAGCTTTTTCATTCTACTACTGATGTAGAGCTCACCAAGACCAAGGATAGCACTCAGACGGCTAAATCATTGTCTGTTATGGTCAAGACTCCTTTCAAATCCCAGAGACCGTTGTCGCAAAGTCGACCCTACTCTAGTTTTAGGGGCTTCCTCGACTGCAAATCTCGCAGAGTGGATACTCCTGCGGGGGAATAACCGCCGTAGACAACAACGCATGCAGTTTTTCTCCCGCTCCTCAGCTTCATCAGGTTCAGGTGGCACCACCACCGATAAACTTGCCAAATTAGGGTTTTCAGCGCTCGCACGGGACCCCGGTGGGAGGACGCATTGCGTCTCATTGGGATGCGTGGCAGACCATCACAGAAGACAGATGGGTCTTGTCAATCGCTCGAGCGGGCTTCCGCTTACCTTTACCCCCTACCCCACCCCTCAACCCTCCTTTTCAGCTGTCGGGCTCACCCTCTCAAGGCCGAAGTTCAGAAACTTCTGGACCTCCGAGCTGTGGAACCCGTTCCCCTTGGGGAGCGAGGGGAGGGCTTCTACTCCCGGCTGTTTACGGTGCCCAAACCCAACCAGGCTGGCCTGTGCACCATCCTAGACCTTTCCCAGTTCAATCTTTTCTTACCCCCAAGAGAAATTCAAGATGATCACGCCCAGCCAGATACGCTCCTCCTTACAGATGGGCGATTGGCTCAGCGTTGTGGATCTTCAGGATGCCTATATGCATATCCTGATTTGGAATCCACACAGGAGATATCTCCGCTTCTCTTTGGGAGAGGAGCAGTTCCAGTTTCGGGTGCTTCCTTTTGGCCTCAGCTCGGCATCGCGTGTCTTCCTGAAGATGTCGGTGATTGCGGCCTATCTTCGTCTCCAGAGTATCCATGTGTATCCTTATTTGGACGACTGGCTCTTACGCAGCCCTTGTCCGCTGGCAGCAGTGGGCAACCTCTCCAGTCTCTCCTTCAGCTTGTGTTCTATCTTGGGCTGTCGATTTAACTGGTGGAAATCCTCCATGACGGTCTCACAGGACCTGATCTTCCTGGGTTTTTGTTGGAACACAATCTACTGCAGAGTGTATCTGACCGAGGACAGAATGGCGCATCTGTTAGCCACGTGTCAGATGTTTGCGCAGTCGGAAAGCATGTCGGCCTGGTGGTTCCAGAGGCTTCTGGGTCTCATGGCCTCGTGTGTACTGGCTCTTCCTCTTGCTCGTCTCAAAATGAGACGGACCCAGATGGCTCTTCGGAGTTTATGCCATCAGGCAGTGGATCCGGATTCCATGCGGATAATGATTCCAGATTCCATGAGTGGACCTGGATTGGTGGTCATCTCTCAGCAATCTGTCTGGGTGCGCGGGTTTCAGGACCCGGTCCCCATGGTGACGATCGCAACAGACTCCTCCCTTCTAGGGTGGGGTGCGACGTTAGATCTTCAGGTTTCTGACCTCTGGTCGCCTCAGGACAAGCTCCTGCACATAAATCATTTAGAGCTTCTGGCGATCTTCCTAGCGCTCAGGGCATTCAGACCGCTCATTGTCAACAAGGTGGCCCGCATAAGAACGGACAATGTGGTGTCAATGTATTACATATAAACAAGCAAGGGGGAACAAAGTCTCCCCCTCCCCCCCATGGACCTGTCCATCAGATTTGGGAGTGGGCCGTGCTTCATGGTGTCTGGCTGCTTGCAGTGCACATCCCGGGCCAGCTGAATGTCACAGCGGATGCCTTCAGCCAGCGGACAGTGGTCCGCTATGAGTGGGAATTGAAGGCGGAGGTCCTCTCATGGATTTTCTCGCGCTGGGGCACACCGGAGGTGGACCTCTTCGCTACGGTGGCGAACAAGAAGCTTCCTCAGTATGCCTCCAGAGGGGGGCTGGGAGCCTCCTCTCTGGGGGATGCTCTCGAGATTCCATGGCACAACATGAAAGCTTACGCCTTCCCGCCTCTGCCTCTAGTTCACCGTGCAATTTGGAAGTTGAAGAACTCGGCAAACTGTTCCCTTCTACTCATAGCCCCGTGGTGGCCGGCCAGGTTTTGGTTCTCAGAACTTCAACACCTGTCGGTATATCTGCCGATCAGTTTACCAGTAACTCCCGATCTTCTTCGCCAAGGGGAACAGATGTGGCACCCCCTCCCCACAATCGCTCAGCTTGGCGGCATGGTGCCTGAGTTCAAGTCTTTAGAGCATCTGAGTTTGTCTGCGGATAACATGCACATTATCCAGGCAGCCAGGAAACCCTCGACCAGATCTCAATACAAGAGTAAATGGCTCAGGTTCTGTCTTTGGTATTTGGAGAAGAAGTTTGATCCGAGGGTGGCCACGATTGACACGGTGTTGTCCTTCGTGTCCTCCCTAGCAGAGTCAGGGGTTCATGTCCTGTCATGCAGGACTCATCTCTCAGCGGTTTCCGCTTACCTTTCTACAGACGTATTCTTATTCTTTAACCCAGTGGTGAAGAGGCATTTTGCTGGCTTGCCACGCCTCTACCCTCCGGTTTGTAATCCGCACCCGCCAGGGGACCTAAATGTAGTCCTGACGGCGCTGTGCCATAAACCCTTTGAACCAATGGCTATGGTAGACCTCAAGTACTTGTCTTGGAAAGTGTCCTTTCTGGTCGCCGTTACGTCAGCAAGGAGAGTTAGTGAGCTCCAGGCATCGTCGATGGAGCATCCTTTCTTGGTCTTTCACAAGGACAAGGTAGTCCTTCGGACAAACCCGGCTTTTCTACCGAAGGTGGTGACCGAATTCCATCTAAATCAGTCGATCTCCCTTCCGGTCTTTTTTCCGAACCCTGCCTCAGAGGCGGAAAGGGTTCTACACTGTCTTGATGTCCGAAGAGCTCTTAAGTTCTACCTGGACAGGACTTCCGAGCTTAGGAGTTCTCAACTTTTTGTGACCTTCAGTAACCCTCAGGGCAAGCCACTTTTTCTAGGTGGATCGCCGCCTGCATCACAGTCTTTCACTGTCCAAGGGCTGAAACCTCCTAAGGGTATCATGCAGACCTGGTGCGGGGCAAGGCAGCCGCGGTTGCTTTTCATAAATATGTCCCTGGGAGTCCATCGCTAGGGCAGCTACTTGGGCCTCCCCATCTGCTTTCTGTAAACATTACTGTCTCGACATGAGCTCAAGAGCTGACGCTCAGTTTGGTCAGGCTGTGCTGAAGAACCTGTTTCAGTAAGGGGTTTTTCCATCCACCCTTAGTTCCTGTAAGGAGTGCTTGGGAATCTCACACAAGTATGGAGGAAAGGGGACGGGACGGTGAGTAACCTGATAATTTGAAATTCTGCCCGACATGCAAAAAGTTCCCTTGGCAAGAATACGCACTCTGTATTCAATAACTGTCTTCTAAGGGACCACGATGACTCGAGGTGCCGAGCTTGCAAGCTCTTTAAACCAAAAACCCTTAAGAAGCATTAAACAAAATGCTGGGTAGCCTATCCCCTGCAGGCGGAAAAAGCCTTGAGCGACTCTGCAGATTTAGTGCAAGAAGTCGAGGTGGAAGAAGCAGGCAACTGCTAAGGGCAAAACATGAGGAAAAATCTAAATTGTCCTTGCAGCTGGCCCCCAGCTTTGAAGGGCAGAATTTGGGTCAAGCTGTCAACAGTCCGTGACGTCCACAAGGCTACTCGCAATAAACAGAGACCCAAATCGAAAGGGGACACTAGACACATTTTTGCGTGATCAATTTGCCGCCAAGGCCTAAACCAACAGTTGTACAGTCCACTTTACCACTGATGCCTTAAAGTATAGTCAATCAGGATGTTTTAACGTTTAAGCCGATGATCAAACAATCAACTTTTGCGTCAAAAGCAAAACAAAACACTGCTCTAAGCTAAGGTTAGACAAATCCAGTTCCAAGGATGTTTCGACGTTGTTGGATAAGATTTTCATATTCTTCTGATGTGTCAACCCTAGAACCTTTTGCTTGGTCTTGGTGGTGTTGAGGAGATTTATCATGTGTATGCTTCATCCCCTCTCCTAGTGAGACCCCCATCAGTTTGTGCTGGACTTCTGGAACTTTTTTCTGAAATCCCGAGTGAGTGGAGCCTTTTTCCACTCATTCTTATGGGCTCTGTCGTTTGGAGCTCTATTTTTTGTATTTTAGCTGTCCTATGGAGTCCATACTCTTACATCCCGTCACCTTTCCTCCATAATGCATGGGCGTCCCTCACGAGGAACGGGAGACGGAACCTTTTTCACCAGAAAAGAATCTTCTTACCCTTTAAATTTCAAGGCGTGGCCCTGGGAGCGTGTGCTCGTCTGCCTCTGCCCATTGGCACCACTCCTCTGTCAACTTTTATGCGACAGGAACGGGCCGAATTCACCAGCGCTCCTGGGTTTGGCTTTGGCCATGTAATGCCATGAGCTCTTCCCTGGATATTCTATTTTTGTCTTTTTCTTTTCAATAGGTACTTGGTCCTCCTACGCCACGCTCCTCCCGGGTGCATGTCGGCTTCAGCGGGCTTCAGCAGGTGTCCAGCCTGCGAGGGGCTCTCCCCTACAACCGACCCCCATACCCTTGGCCTCTGTTGCCTTGGCCCAGACCACAGCTGTCGAGGTTGCTCCACGTGCAACGCATTGATTCCACCGGCACTGAAGAACAGGCTAGCTGGATGGAGCTCTTCCAGAGGTCACCTCCGGAGGACCTAAAGGACTTCATCAAACATCGCTTGAGGTCGAAGGGAAGGCCTCTATTCACCATCGCACCCCGTAAGGGCGACTCCTTCCCAAAGAAGCGCCTGACCAATAGGAACCTGTCTGGTTCAAGCACCAGCACAAGTTCAGAGGCTAGACCTGCTACTGGCCTCACGGCCGAGGGGGTCTCCGGATACGTCCGGTGTCATTGCTGAGGGACCGCAAGGTTCTTTTACTGGGGTTACTTCCGAGGGGCAACACCCTAGTACCAGCATGTCCGAGGGGCCGCATCACGCAGCACTACCGGCAGCTCTGCCCAGGGCAATACGCCTTCCAGTTCACAGCTTGAGGTGCGTGATAGGCTTTTCGTTCCAACACCAAGCGTCTTGGATGAGGCTGGTTCCAGTGAGCCTGGCACCACGACTTTGGCACGCAGCTCGACAAAATGGCAGCCGCGCCAGACAAGCTGGCCCTATTGCAGAGCGGGTGGAGGAAAGAGTCACAAGGTGGGACTGGTGCCAACCAGGTGTTTGGCCTACAGCTTTATCCATCAGCAGCGCAGGGCAGGTTTCCCCTGCACCCCAAGCAGAGTGTGCCCCGGCCCCAGCTGCCCTTGCCCACTCTGTCAATAGCGCCTGCCGCCTCTACATCCTCCTAAGACAGGTTCTTCAAAAGGTTCCCATCCTCCGGAATGCCATCAGGGACATGCTCCCTCAGATCACCCCACTGGCACCCATAGTCATTCCTCCGATGGCTCTGGTACCGCAAGCCCCAGCACAGAAGCCGCTCTCCCAGCCGGCTCCTCCGATTCCAGCTTCCCTCCCTCCCACAGTACAGGCGGTTCCACACCAGCCTCCGCAGTAGCTAACGGCTCTGGACTACACTACATAACCCACGGCGCCCATCACTCCTCCACCAGCTCTGGACCCCCAGAGGCTGGCGGACACAGACTGTCAGGGAGAATTCTGTGTTTAAGCTGAATTTCCTAACCTAGTGAGTCCCCCAGCAGCTTTGCTGGATTTTTGGGGTTTATTTTTTTCTCCTGCCAAGAGTGAGACTTTTACCCTCACTCTTGGGCATGATTTGAGTGGGTTTCTTTGACTCTAGATGTGTTTATTGGGCTGTGGGGTCTTTTACTCCATAGGGCTTCATGTGTTTTTGTGATGTTACACAGCACCCTCAGTGCAGTAACACAGGGGTGTCATAGTGACCCCCCAATATAGACTCCATACCCTGGGACTGACTACTGTCTCACAGGGCATGTAAATTCACCATTGACTTTACTAGTCTCAAATTCTGAACAGAACCAGTACAAACCATCATATTGTGGACGTACTAGCCGGGGCAATTCGATTGCCCCGGGGTCTGTTAGTCGAGGGGGCACGTCTCCGTCCCCCTGATTTTGGCTTGTGGCAGTGGATACTATTTATATTCGACCGAAAATATATCTCTATGGGATTTCCCATTGTTCGAGGCTACCAACTTTAATTATTTAATTCCTATAGCCTCGAACATACCGGCGGTTTATTTATTTAATATTAATTTTCCGGTTGGTATTTTTTGCCAGAACTCTGTTCTAAAATGGCGTTTGTGTTCGCTTCTGTGACTCCAACCCAAGTTGAGCTCTTTGTTCCACTTTTTGGCGGGCTTCTCCACAGAAGCCCTCCAAAGTGGTGCCACTCTGTCTGGGGTACTTAGGAGGGGTGGAGGGGGATTTAGGCACCCTGGACTGAGTTGCCTTGGCAACTCCAGTCGCACTCCGTCCTGATTGGCCCAAGTGGTGAGCCGGCCGGCTCACCACTTGGCATGTTTGAGTGACAGCTAGGCTGAGTGAATGGGGGTTTTCTGCATAAAAGCGGGGCTTTGGGGACTGGAACTTCAGAAGTCGCCACAGGACCGAAGAATCCGACGAGGGAGAAGCTGAGCCGACCTGCTACGACGACACCACCGGTGGAGCCCTGCTGAACCGTCTCGCCACTTTTCCCAACGACAGAGGAGATCTTCAGCCCGGAGAGTCTTCTTCCTTCGACTGGTGAGGATCACCAGTCTGCTTCCTTTTTCGCTTCCTGGAGCATCTCGTGGCCGCCTTGCCTGTGCCAAGCACCCCGTCAACAGGAGAAAATTGTCCCCTCTCCCGTTTAGCCATTTGTGTGTAGCCCTCCTGTTTTAAATGGGGGCATAAACTTGTTCCTTACTTGTCGTGAACTGAATCAACACTAGTTATCAGGAAAGGGGACTACTGAGGAACTCTTCACATGACTCTGCACGTGGTGGTGGTCTACATCTTTACCTATATTTCATTCAAAGGCCACTTTTTTAGACCAGGCTCTATATTTGCTGAAAGGAAAAAAGACCATATGCGAATAGTTATAATAAAAAAATAATTTATGCAGTGAAAGGAACCAAATTGTATAATATAATACAAGTGTGTATTGAACAGTTTACAGTGACACATATATACAAAGGTGAAACAAAAGTAAAACAAAGTATAAACATGTTGCACTCCAACTCCTTAGTGCTCAACAATTGGTGTACAGTGAAAGCAAAAAAGCCTGAATCTGGCCTAACTACTTCTTGTAGCCTTTTTTGTGTGACATATAATCAAACAGAACAATTATTGGACCTGTGTGAAATATCACATGAATCTTGAGGCTCAGTTGCCTCGAGGGTTGGTATGCTGAGCAAAGTGTTCTCAATAGTTCTCACAACTTCAGTGCTCAGGGTTGACTTTTTAGGGTCTGAAGTTTTGGACTATATGGGATATCTCTATTTAGCCAACATGCTTTTCAAACACTCATTTAACACACTAGGGGCTGGAAAAGAGGGTACATAGTCTGCCCTCAGTCTTCATCTGTGTGCTGTTGAGTAGATGCACGTTTCGGTGCTTAAAAGTACTTGCCCAGTACTAGGCACCTTCTTCAGGGCGTCCAATTGGTAGACCCTGTGTGAGGGAGCAGAGAAATATGGGGTTACCTCAGGTTTAAATAGCCGATAGTGCAGTTTAGGTAAATAAATTAAGACACTCTCTGTACCGGCTAGGCGTGTGGCGTTGTCGGTATCATGATCCCAAGACTCTTGGGGAATCCAGGGAGGGTCGGGCACTCGCATGGGACTTATGGCAGGTGGTTTCTGTGGGCATGCAGCACGGAACTTCCAGGTTTAGTCCTCGGGGCCTGTAAGGGTGTGGGTGAGGCGACAAGAAATGGAGAAAGGAAAGAGTAACCCTAAGGTGAAAGGGGTGTTGGTAGAGTGCCGGGCTGTGATAACAGATTACCTTGGTCCTGGTGTCTTGGTATCAATCGGTGTATCCGTGGTGCCCAAAGTGCCGACTTCCCGGGGCTATATTGGTTTCAGAGCCGTTGCTCGGGGGCGGCCATTCCAATGGTGCGCTTTCTTCTATGCATACAAAAGGTATCTGTTTTCGAAGAGAAAGCGTGTTACTGATGTGTATCTCTGGGTGAAATTGAGAGAGAGAATTGTGGTGTCTTCTCGTACGGGTCCCGTGTCTAATGTGCACGGGAACAGGGACTTGATCAATGTTGCTGTATCTTACCAGAAGTGGGGAAGAGAGGCACCTAGGTCTCTGCTCTTTGTTGCTGTGTCCATGTCTGTCTGCGGCTGTCGGAGCGCCGTTCTGCGTGCGGGAGTTCTGTGTACTCAGACGCCTACGAGTAGTTATGGCGACCATTGGGAACGGGATGGAATTTCATTGGTGCCGTGTCATGGGCCAGGGGCTCGTAACGTAGCGTGCCTCCTGATTGGCTGCTGCGTGCTACACGGAGAGTGGAGGGCGCCTGGGTGTGTTGCTGGAGTGGCCGTGTCGCTGGAGTGGGCGTGTCACAATGTGCACTTCTCCCGCCGGTGAGGACGTTGGAGGCTGCACCAGAGAATGTTGCATCGGTATGTGTCTGCGCCGAATTAACTGTTGCGGGCTGTGTGTCTGCAGAAATGGATCTGTGGAAACAGAAAAATTGATATGAGGCCGGGAAGCCCAAAGGAAACACACCAACACAGGTTACAAAGAACATACAAAGCGCTTTATTCAAAAGATACAATTACCAAAAGTCAATTGACAAACGGATAGCTATTCGGCCCTCAGAGTAACAGAACGAACTATCAACGGTAGTTCGCCGTGTTAGTGTGAGAGACTGTACATTGGGATACTCAGGTTTTTATACTTTTTATCCAGCTCTGGCCAACCCCCTCGCGGGTTAACCATTCTTAGAACCAGGCCTAGAGTTCGTTGCCAGGTCAATCCCATAATGTATGTATCTTGATCAGTTTCGCTGATACAGTTGTTCATTTACACACAGGTCAGGGATAGGACACGGTCTCAGTTCGCGACCCCAACAAGTGGCCTGCAGGCATATTATTTATTTGTGTGCGGAGGTCACAACGGCCAGAATCCCACTCGAAATGTCATTCGGCCTCCATTTTGATGTTCAGGGTGACTTCCACACTACAAGAGAACCTAAAATGGCGGCTAAATCCAAGATGGCGATTTACACAATACATTAAGGTCTCTGTTACGTGGCAGATATTCATATACTTCTCCAGCATGGGGTCTGGCATGGATTCACATGCTCATGAATATTCCCTGTCAGGCTGGGACTCCTCGGTAAAGAAAAATCAGTATCGGTTTCGTTTCAGATCTGTCTTTCGTAGTAGTAACCAATCACGGATCTCTGCTTCATACTGACAACAGCCAATGACTGCCCTCTCCCTAAGCCCCGCCTCTGGCAGCCATCTTCAGATTTTTACCGCACGTTCAAGTGTTGGGAGTCCTTGTGCTTAGCTCTCGAGCTTTTGCTGCGTTTTCACGCTTTTTCAGGTGAATTTTCACATTTTTTCGGTTAATCGAGCCTAAAGCTCCACCGTTTCTACTCCCGTTAACGGGTACCCGTTGCAGGATTTTCCTACGCCCCTCAAGGGTGAAGATTTTTTCGAATCAACCTTTTGGCGGATTCCAGAAGATTTGCGGCATACTTCGAGATGGCCCAGGACGCGAGTTCGTCACCCGGACCCAAGCTGTTTCGCAGCTGCCCTGGATGCGGGCTACAGAATGTGTTTAAGGAGGACGAGCATTCGCGATGCCTCTGTCTTCATGGGGACAAGACTCATGTAGAGAAGGACTGCCAGTTCTGCAAGAACTTGTCGGAGCGGACCATGAGGGACCGTCAATCCCGTCTCGCCAGCTGGTTGGAGAAGGGCTCAACGGGTGAGAAGAAAGGGTCTGAGTGGGCTTCTAAGTCCTGTGCGTACGCCCCGGCGACGGGGGCCCAACACCAGGCCAAGCGTCGCGAGTCCGCTGGCTCCGGGAGCGCCGAAAGGTCGGGCTCTTCGGTCGCCAGGCAGGGCGCACCTTCCCCGGCACCGTCAACCACGAGCCAGCGCTCCGGTTCGGGGAAGAGGAAGTCTGAGACCCCGGGTAAGCTCCGGGAGAAGCCCCGTCTGATCTCGGGAGAGGGGGAGCGAGGCGTCGCCCCTCCCCCTAAGGAGAAGGCCCAGGACGCAACTAAGGTGGTGAAGGCCCCTACCCAGCAGGCAAAGGCCTCTATCGAGGCGATCACGGCGACTCTGGCCAAGCCGGCAGAGACCCCGCCAGCGGAGACTGCCTCCGGGACTAGAGTTTTCCTGCCGCCAAGGAGGGAATCCTCTTTTCAGCCCATCGTCATGGCCACCATGATGTAAGAAGCGAGGGGGGGCACGGTAGCCTCCTCGAGCTCGGAGTCAGCCTCGGAGGAGGAACTGACCGAGGCTGTGAGGAATCTCGAAGTCCAATTCGAGAAGGTTCGATCCCGTAAGGAAGATCCTCGGGAGATAACCGAGGAAGACGACGATGGCGAGGAAGAGCAGCCTTCCCTTCTGGCGCAGCCGGAACCTAGGCCTCAGGATAGCTCAGCGGCCATTTTGTCTGCGATCCAGTCCTTATTCTGAGATAAGGACGAGATTACCAAGGCCCAGGCCGGAGGACCCGCAACCTGGCCCGTCGGGAAGTCCTCAGAACAAACGACGGAGGACCCAACCCTCTCCTCCACTCGCCCCCGTAAGGCCTACAGTTCCCTCCTCATCCTCCCACGAGTCGGGAGATGGCGGTGCGGTAGGCTTGACGACGGGTTCTGAGGGCGACGACGACAGAACGGGTCTCCCGTCTCAGGGGCCTCTCCGCCCGACGAGATTGGCTCATTCCACGCCATGATCGCCAGGGCGTCCGAATTGTTCCAGCTCTGCCCGGAGGAGCACAAAAAGGAAGGTTTCCTCTATCAGCACCGGGAGGCCAAGAGGAAGACTGTCATCGCGGTGCCTCTAATCGATGACATCTGGGAGGAGGGCCTGTCGGTGCTCAAAAACCCCTCCACGGCACCAGCCAAACGGGACTGGTACGAGGAAAAAGTACTGGGTCCCCGAGACCGCTCCCCTGTGCCTCATGGCCCAGTCAACGCCATACTCGGTCGTCTCGGTGGCGGCGAAGAAGAAAGCGGCGGGGTCAGGAGCCTCAACGTCAAATTCCCCTCCGGACGGCGAGGGTAGGAAGTTGGACGCCATGGGGCGACGGGTCATTTCGTCAGCGGCGACGACGATCAAAGCGGCCAACGCCCTGGCGATCGTGGCCCGTTACGACAGGGAGCTCTGGTTTAAGCTGATCCCCCATATTGGACTTCCTACCGGACGACAAGAGGTCCGAGGCCCTGGAAATACTTCAAGAAGGCGAGGTGGCGTCGGACCACGCCATAACGGTGGCAACCGATATTGCCGATACCGGGTTCTGCCAGCTGGGCAACGGAGTTTGCCTACGACGACGGGGTTGGCTCCGGGCGACCGACTTCCGTCAGGACGTCCAGACCAGGGTGTTGGACATGCCGTTCGACAGCAGCAACTTGTTCGGGAAGGCGGTGGACGAATCCCTCCAAGCCATAAAGACGGAGACGGCCCGCGCCCTAGGAGCCCTTCAGCAGCGACGGCCCTTTCGGTGCTCCGGAGGCAGACAGGGTGCCTCCAAGGGATCCAGCGGTGGCTCGTCCTACCGCCAGGCGGCACGCTCCTCGTCTCAGGAGGCCTACAGGGGTCGTGGCAAGCAGGGAGTGCCTCGCCGCCGTCGGCAATGTGGCCAGGGCGGCAAGGCCACCACCTCCAAGCAGGACTGAACCGGACGTGGCCTCGGGCCCCCACCGAAGCACCCCGGTGGGAGGCCGGCTGACGAATTTCATCGGCGTGTGAGTCCATCTCCAACAACCGTTCGGTGCTGGATACCCTGGCAAGAGGACACTCTATCGAATTCCTGAAGA
Source organism: Ambystoma mexicanum (assembly GCF_040938575.1). NCBI lineage: Eukaryota > Metazoa > Chordata > Amphibia > Caudata > Ambystomatidae > Ambystoma > Ambystoma mexicanum. Next base: position 234,127,132 of record NC_090926.1, on the reverse strand, counting down.
AGTGCCCTCACGTTCCACCTGTGGCCAGGAAGGAAAATCGCATCCCGCAACTGCTGTTGGAAGTACGGGCGATGCTCAGAAAAGGCGCCATCGAGCTCGTCCCGAAGAGGCTCCGGGGTGTACTCAAGGTACTTCCTCGTCAGGAAGAAGACGGGTGGCTTGGGCCCCATCCTGGACCTTTGTCGTTTGAACAAATACATCAGGTCACAAAAGTTCCGGATGGTCACCCTCCAGCACGTGCTGGGACAGCTGGAGAAAGGCGACTTTCTATCGTCGTTGGACCTGGAGGATGCATACTTCCACGTTCCCATCCTCAAAAGTCACTGAAAGTTCCTCAGGTTCGTCGTCCAGGGACGCCACTACCAATTCAGAGGACTGCCGTTCGGATTGAAGTCAGGCCCCCAGGGTCTTTACCAAGTGCCTAGCACCTGAGGCGGCACGGCTGCGCCTGCAGGGGATTCACGTCTACCCCTACCTGGACGACTGGCTCATCCGCTCAAGGACGAGGGAACTCACCGTCGAACACACTGCGAGGACCGTCCAGCTACTCAGATCTGGGATTCGCCAGAAATTACCCAAAGTCCCACCTGGTGCCGTCGCAGGTGGCCCTGTTTCTGGGAGCGAAGCTCGATACAGTGAGGCGCCTGGTGGCACCGTCGGAAGAACAGATGAAGACCATTCGGGGCAAAGTGCAGCGCCTGCTAGCCACGGACATGGCCAGGGTGAGGTCCATCAAGTCCCTCCTGGGGATGATGTCCTCTTGCATCTACCTGGTGCGCCTCTGCAGACTACGGATGCGCCCTCTTCAAGAATTTCTCGACGCCTGTTGGATGCAGGCGACGGGCACCTTCGAAGACGGGGTCCCCCTCAACGAGGTGTTCCGGCGGGCAATTCAGCGGTGGGGCGTTCGAGCGCACCTCACGGCGGGCAAGGACTTTCAGACGCCGGCGTACCAGGAGACGGTGACGACGGAAGCCTCCCTGGAAGGTTGGGGCGCCCACACCGGAGATCTCGACGCAAGAGGCCTCTGGCTCCCGGAGGAGAAGCTCCTGCACATCAACATCCTGGAACTCCGAGCCGTGTTCTGGGCTCTCAAATCGTTCCTCCCGTCGCTCAAGGGCAAGGTGGTGCGGATCTTCACGGACAACACCACGACAATGTTTTACATACGGAAGCAGGGAGGCACCAGATCCCTCAGCCCTATCCAAGGAGGCACAGGATCTGTGGCACTGGGCGGTCGCCCAGGGGATGTTCCTGGTTCCCTTCCACCTGGCAGGAGAAAGAAACACCATCGCCGACTCACTCAGCAGGAAGCTGCGTGCGTGTCACGAGTGGGAACTGCGCCAGGATCAGGTGGATCAACTCTTCCGACGATGGGGCAAACCCCAAATCGACCTGTTCGCAACAGCGACAAACTCTAAGTGCCAGAGGTTCGCCAGCAGGTTTCCCCAGCCGAGAAGCATGGGCGATGCGTTCTCGTTCCCCTGGGACGGCCTATACCTGTATGCGTTCCCTCCGTTGCTGTTGCTGTTTCGACTCATCAACCAGCTCAAGAGGTCCCGGTGCAGGATGATCCTCGTTGCACCGGCTTGGCCGAGGCAGGTCTGGTTCCCGGACCTTCTGGACTTGTCAACGTCCCCTCCCATCAAGCTGTCGGCGGACGCGGATCTTCTCTCCAGAGAAGGAGGCGCCATCTTCCACCACGACCCAGCATCGCTGAACCTGCAGGCTTGGCTCCTGCAGCGCTAGAGTTTGGAGGGTACGGTATACTGGCCGACTGCAGAGAGGTTCTTGCAAAGGCCAGGGCGCCCTCGACTCTCAAATGCTACGGTCACAAGTGGAAGAGGTTCTCCATCTGGTGCAGAGCACAGAAGATCAACCCCCTACGGATTACGGCCCCGCAAGTGCTGCCTACCTGCTATCACTGGCAAAGGCTGGGCTAGGCTAGCCCATGCCTCCATTAAGATTCATCTGGCGGCGATCTCCAGATATACCAGAACCACAGGACGGACGTCCCTGTGGTCCCATCGACTGGTAAGAGTTTATGAAAGGACTGTTCCGGTCGTTCCCGCCGGTGAAGGCCCCGGCGTGGGAACTTAACGTGGTGCTGACCAGGCTCATGGGGCCCCCATTCGAGCCGATGCACTCCGCACCAATGAAGTTTGTGCTGTGGAAGACTGCATTCCTGGTGGCCATTACCCCCGCACGACGAGTGGGAGAGATCCAGGCCCTATCCTGCAAAGCACCGTACTTGACTTTCCATGCCTCGAGGGTGGTGCTTAGGACGCACCCCTCCTTTATGCCCAAGGTGCCATCGGACTTCCATCTTAACGAGCCCCTGTTACCTGTTTTCTTCCCGTCTCCTTCGTCGCCGGCCGAGAGGACTTTGCACTCGCTGGATGTGGCTAGAGCGCTGAAGTTCTACGTGGACCGCACAAAGAGTTTTCGGAGGACATCACAGCTATCCGTGAACTTTGGACCTGTGAATCAATGGAAGGCTCTCTCGAAGTCTTCTATTTCCAGATGGCTCTCCGGCTGCATCATGCACTACCACCGGTTGGATAACCGACTGCTGCCAGGCCGTCCGAGAGCCCATTCGACCAGAGCGATCGCTGCTACTACGGCGTTCCTATCTGGTGTGCCCCCTGCTGGACATCTGCAGGGCTGCTACGTGGAGGTCGACGCACACCTTCACAAGATTCTACTGCGTCGATCGGGATTCCAGGGAGGAGTCCAGGTTCGGCCATGCAGTGCTGCGCAACCTGTTCGCTTAAGGTGAGCCTGGTGAGGAGGTAAGAGATGCTTAATGTTGAGTTTTTTGTATTGCTTAATGTTGAGCCTTTTGCCACCTCCCGTGGTTGTGCATGTGTGTACTGCTATGTATTCTTATATTCATGAGCATGTGAATCCATGCCAGACCCATGCTGGAGAACAACAGTTACAGGTAAGTAACTTGTTCCTTCTTCAAGCACCCCGGCAACCGGGATACCACGTTTTACCACTACCGCGAATCGAAAGGGTAGTACCTTTAACCGGAAAACTCAGCGGCGGGTTTCTTCCCTGGCAGTGCAACGACCTTCATCTTTCCTCCACGTCGAGATCTTCTGTTCCTCTGGACGACACCGCGACTTGCAACCGCTGCCAGGAACAACTGCCCCCGCTGGAGGATCCTTTCACATAAGGTACCGTGTTCCACCTGGCTTCCCTTGCAACAGACTGTACGGGGTAGATTTAGCCCCCGGCTTTCGACCCTGGGTTAGTCTGGGACACCCTGGCTAAATTTTTCTGAGCCTAACTAAAACCTTTCTGAACTCCCTGCAAGAATTTTTAAGCCTGTTGTCATTGTGTGATCTTGGGTGCATTTGTATCCTGCTTTCCAAGAGTGGGCCCGGCCTATGGACTTTTGCTCACAAGTAACTTTTGACTTTCCTGCCTTGCTTAAGAGTTCCTAAGTATTAGTGTGGTGTATTTTCCTACATTCTGCCTTTTTCCCCTCCCTTTTTCGTTAACTTATTGGAGTGCCATCTATAGTTAAGCACTCACCTCTGTCTGGAAATAAGTGGTGTTAACTAAGACTTGTCTGATAAGGAATAAGGAGTGTATATATAATAATAGTAATTGTGTTTAGAGTGATTTACAATAATAGTGCTGGAGTGTTTCAATAAGTGTCTTTAAATAAATAATTATATACCTTGATATCAAAGTTCTGGTCAGTGTTTGCTTGTGCTATTGTATCTGAGTGCCTATGGTGTATACTTTGCATACTGCCCAAGTCTTCTTGAGGGAAGTCTGACTGCTCAGCCACAGCTACCAGGTAAAACTGGGTGGTACAGACTGCTACCAAGTGGGTTTACTGCCAACACCTGTAGTCCTAAATCTTTTGCAGTGGTCCCCAAGGGAACTGCACAGGTTTCTGCCTAACACAGACGAGGACGAGGAGGAGGACGACCCCGACATGCCATCTTCAGCGAGAGAATTCCACAAACGCCTTGCCGGTTTGGCAGAGTATTTGTGCTTTCCTCAGCCCTAGGTAGAGCAGCCCAAGGAAGGGGTCTTAGCAGACATCCTCACCCTAAGACCCCCCTGCCAATACAGGGATCCTGATGCAGAAAGATGTAGTTGCCCTGGCCAAGAAGGGGTAGTGCAAGTCGCACTCGCTCCAGCCTGTCAATCAGTGCCTCAACGCCAAGTACAGGCAGATGGAAGGGGACACCCTCTTGCTTTCAGCGCATCCTCAACCGCACTCTTCTGTGATAGCTGCGGCGTCACTCTATTCCAAGCCTCAGTTGTCTTCGGCCACCTCGACACTGCTAGGCAAGGAGGAGAATATCTTGGAGGCGTACGGGAAGAAGCTGTACTCCAACACCACCTTGCATCTGCGGCAGGCCAATGCAGATGCCATGCTGGCAGCAGATATCCAAATTCTCACAAAACTTCTGGCACAGACCCAAGCGCACTTCAAGGCAGGACTAAGAGAATCCAGGCTGGTAGCGCAGGACATTATGGAGTCCACCGTGGCCCCCATAGATCTCTGCCCGGGCCATCTGCATAGCCACGGACATGAGGCACCGCCTGGCTCTGGGCTACTAAGTTTAATCCTGAAGTCCAGGAACGCTTATATTGGACCTTACCTTCGAGAGCAGTGACTTCTTCCACTCCACAACGGATGAGGAATTAGATAAAAAGAACAGCTCGCAAACTGCTAAGTCTTTATATATTCTTACAAAGGCCACCCCCAAGGCCTGAACCCAGTCGCAGCAACGCTCTGACAAGGGGTGGGCGTTTTGTAGCTTTCAAGGCTTCCAAGAACGGAGGTCCAGACAACGGGACCGTTCTCAGTCGGCATCGGAGGACACAATAAAAGTGGGGGGTGAGTGGAGGGGCGCAAGGGGTTTTTCCATTCTCCAGCATTGGATCTTTCATGGATTCACATGCTTTGAATATTCCCCGTCGTCAGGCTGGGAATCCCCGGTACATTATATAGACCCTTTACCGTAGGAAAACTTTTTCGACGCTTATGCGTCCCATCCACCTCGTTTTGTATCATGCGTGCCCGCGCCGTCAGGACGCCTCGATACAAATACAGGACCCGCCCCGTCGCTCCCTCAGATTTCAACCGTCTTTCAAAGTAGTGGGATCCTCGTGGTTACTGCTAATCGAAATTAGGTTGTATTTTCACTTCGGCGACGTTACATTCTGGAATAAATATGTCCGGAAAAGCTTTATTTCGTCCTTGTGCGACATGTGGACTCAAAAAAGTCTATGAAGGTGATGCCCACATGGATTGTATCTACTGTCTCCACCCGCGCCACACGGTGGATACATGCGAGATATGCCATGGTTTCTCCCAAAAAACCCTTAAAGACCGGAAAAGAAGGCTGGTCGACTGGCTTAACGACGGAGCGGTTGCCTATCCGGCATCAGAAGTTGGCTCCATGGCCTCCAGGAGCAAGTCGGAACCTCCCTCGAAGAAGGTGCGGCCTGTCGAAAAATGCCCTGCGGACAAGCATACGGGGAAGTATGCTGGGTCTTCCTCATCACACAAAAAGTCCTCCTCCTCCTCATCCTCTAAGACGGAGAGGCAAGCGGCATCAAAATCCTCCTCAGGGGACCGTCCTGGGTCTTCCGTGAGTCGAGACGCTTCAGCAGGGAAGTCGGCAACGAAATCAGCTACGAAGTCTAAAGGCTCGGTGCCGGCTACTTGCTCGTCGACCCCGGTGTCGGAAGCCCCTTCAGGTCCACGTCTCTGGTGGGGAGCAGGCTTGCCTTTCACGTGCAATTTTGGAGCCAGAATTTTTTGGACCCCTGGATCCTCTGTAGTCTCCACAGGCTACCGCCTACTGGTACATTCCTCTTTCCTCCCTCCCCTCCTCTCCCACAGATTGGGGACAGCAACTCTGGCGGTGATCTGGTCGCTCGTCGAGAGCCAGGCCGTGCAAAGTCTCAACCTCCCAGCAAGGATTGGGCTTTTATTCCAGGATTTTCGCCATACAGAAGAACTAGGCTGGCCTGAGAGTTGTGTTGGACCATTCCACCCTCAATCTCCTCCTCCCTCTGCAAAAATTCAAGATGGTTATGCCAGCCCTTACTTTGGAAACACTGGACAAGGGAGACTAGATGTGCTCACTGGATCTGAAGGACGATTACCTACATGTCCCGATATAGCAGCCGCATCCGTCCTTACTGTGCTTCAGGATCATGGGCTTCCATTTCCAATACAAGGTGCTACCCTTCGACCTCAATGCGGCTCCCAGGGTATTTACCAGGTTGATGAATGCAGTGGCAGCCCTCCTTGGGCCACCACGTCTACCCATACCTGGACGACTGGCTCGTCTGGGCTACCTCTCCAGAAGTGGTTCAGCATACTGCCTCAGCACGGATGCACACTCCATGACCTGGGGTTCACTATCAATCTCAAGAAGCCTCGGCTGCAGCGCACGCAGAGCCTGACCTTGGGCTTCATCTAGGACGCAAGCTCTGCAAGTTTTTCCCTCAGAGGACAAGATTGTGGCCATCAAGAGAGTTACAGCTCACTTACTCTCCAGGCCCGTAACCTCGGCCTGGTGTTACCAACACCTACCGGGGCTGATGGCAGCGGTCCTTTTGGCCGTGCCCCCCACAAGACTCAGGATACAGAGATTACAGCTGCACTTCAGGCTCATGGAATCAGGAGAAGGCCTCCCAAAAGGAGCCAGTTAACACTCCTCCCTTTCTCCTCTCGTACTTCCACTGGTGGTCCATGGACTTCAACGGGAGGCAGGGCAAGCCCTTCCGGCAGCTGGCCCCTCAGGTCAGTTACTACGGACTCTTCCCTGGAATGCTAGGTTGCCACGCTGGACAACTACAGCATCCATAAAGTCTGGACTCTGCAGGAGTTCCACATCAGTTGGCTGGAATTGAAGGCCATATCGTTGGCTCGCAAGGCCGCCTTCCCTCTTATCGAGGGCAAGACCGTTCTTATCCAGACAGACAACTCCACAAGCATGTACTATGTCAACAAGCAGGGGGGGGGGCACCAGATCTCCTCCCCTGTGCAACCTAGCAGTCAGCATGTGGGAATGGGCTCTGGAGAACATCTACCTCTTGGCTGTCCACCTCCAGGGGGAATCCAACCTGGAAGCGGACATGCTCAGCAGACTGGGGGCAAACAATGAGTGACAATTGAACAACCTGGTACTGAAGGCGATATTCCTTGGTGGGGGCTTACCCAGGTGGATCTTTTTGCCTCCCGGGACAACAGGAAATGCCAACAGTTCACCTCCTGGCAGGGGCAGGGCTTCGGCTTCCTGGGCGACGCATTCCAGATCCAATGGAACGACATGACTGCATATACCTTCCCGCCTACACCCCTAGTGCACAGGGTGATCTGCAAGATAAAGGAATCCCGGCACCTCAGCATCATTTTGATAGCTCCCTGGTGGCCGGCCAGACCGTGGTTCTCCGAGCCCCTCAGCCTTTCAGACATACCACCCATTCACCTACCGCTGGGGCCATCTCCTCTCCTGGCCCAGCAGGGGGGCAGGGTACGCCTGCTCCTCACAAGCTAGCCCTTGCAGCGTGGTTCCTGAGCAGGTCACGCAGAAACACTTTAGCCTATCTCAGGCTAACCTAGAGATCATCCAGGGCTATAGGAGCCAATAGAAGAGTAAATGGTCTAGGATCTGTCATTTTGCCGACTCTAGGGAGAGTGACCCTCTTAAATGCACCTTGGACAACTTGCTCTCCTTTTAAATACTCCTCGCCCACTCCGGCGTGCAGGTGTATATATGCCGCAGCCATAGGGTCTTACAGGAACTCGGAGGCCCTCTTCTCCTCCAAACCGGTGGTCAAGCGACATCTGGCGGGCCTCCATAGGCTTTACCTGCCCATAAAGAAGCCACACCTGGTGTGGGACCTTAATGTTGTGTTGGGCGCCTTGGTGCACAAACCTTTTGAGCCTATGGCATCTGCGGATATGAGGCTGGTCACCATAAAGTAAGCTCTGCTCGTGAGTCTCACCTCAGCACGCAGAGTCGGCGAGATCCAGGGTCTGGTGGTTTCAGAACCCTACACCACTTTTCACAGGGACAAGGTCGTCCTGCAGACGCACCCTGCGTTCCTACCCAAGGTGACCACCTCCTTCCATCTCACGAGGAAATAGTCTTACCCACTTTTTTCACCGACCCCAAGGACGAGCCTCGAAGGGTCTTGCACAGTCTAGATATTAGATGCACGCTGAAATACTACCTGGACAGGACCAAGGACTTCCGCAAGTCGGACGCCTTGTTCGTCACTTTCGGTGGCTCAAGGCCCGGTTATCAGGCCTCCATAGCAAGGTGGATGGTTGTGGCCATCAAGGAGGCCTATGAGGGGCAGCACAAACCAGTGCCAGTTAACTTACATGCGCATACGGTCTGAGAAAAGGCCACGGCCATCGCGTTCCAACAGCATGTGCCATGGCAGGTCATAACTTGGATGCAAATCACCCCATTACCCCCCCCCCCCCCCCCCCCCCCCTCGGCTTTCTATAAGCACAACTGTTTGGATGCGCCTCTAGGTCTGGTGTGGCATTTGGGCAGGCGGTTTTAAGAAACCTTTCAGTTGTAATCGCCTTTCTGATGCTTGGTAAACTGCTTAGGATCACATGCTGTGCATATGGTCTGACATCCAGTGGTAACCGCAGAGTATTGCATCTTGTCTTTCGGGGACTGAAAGGGGACGTCGGCATAGGCATGTCTAACACTATCCCTATCCTGACATGTAGTGTACCCAAAATCCCTCACGCGCTTAGGTCCCTCAGATTGTTTTTTTCCACCCAGATAACTGGTTGCCCTATAGCAGAGGTCTTATTAGAGACCTTGTTTATCTTTTCCGAATTGTCGGTTATTCCCCACTTAGTCACTTCGGCCACAAGAACATCTTCGACGGAGGATTCGTCTACGGCTGTGGATTTCGGCGCCTAAAATCCGGTGGATGGATTTTCTACGTGGTCGGGCACTCTGGCCGACCTATAAAGTAGGGAGTGGGGTCGGGGTGGCCATATTGTCGGTATGTCTTTCCTCCTTTCCCCTCTTTTCCCTTTTGGTCTGTTCATCCTTCCCTTTAGCTATGGAAAGGACTCCTTTTAGATTCTGCCCTAAGTGTAGGGTTAGATATCCTTGGAAGGAAGAACACAGGAAGTGTAACGCCCGTCTCCCCCATGAGCTCGACGAGAAGCGGTGTGCGGCCTGCAAACTCCTTTGGCCTAAGACCCTTAAGGAGCGATGTGTAAAGCGGTGGGCCGCGTACGGTATGTCGCGGGTGGAACCCCTTTTCCCCCCACCGCCACACCCGCTGAAAGTTACGTGGGTACTTCAGATGACCAAACATCCGTTGCGGATGTTATAGACCTTGAGGCGGACCCTTTACGGCCTGACTCTGGTCTCGCTACAGGGACAACACCCGGCGACAGGGGTGTACAAGCGCATCAAACTAAGCAAACAACCCCTACACCATATTCGACATCTTTGTCGAAAAAGGAGAAGGTGCCAACAGGGCCGCCGAAAAGTTTGCCAGCTTCCTCGGATTGTTCAGATCCAAAGCCTTCCTTGCATCCGCGTCTTGCGACTGGGCAATCAAAATCAAGTAAGGGCGCTACTCCCAAAACTGCACAGGTCGAAGCGTGGAAATCTGACACTTCGGTCCCAAAGGCTGCGGTAGGCCTGAAAACTACAGCGAGGCCTCTACCCGGAAAACCAACCGCTAGGCCCTCTAGCACTGTGGAAGGTAGTCCACCTACTGATAAACCATCGGAGCCGCTGTCTCACTCCAATTCGGTGACTATCGAAAGCATCGAAAGAATGATGGTGGCGGCGGGTCTTACTCCGGTTCCGCCTAAAGTTATAGGACAAGTCGCAGAAAAGGTTTCAGATGCGGATAGGGATCCCAATTCTCCTCCGTCTAGCCCGGCTCGCCAGGCCTTTCCTGTAGATGACCAAATGGCATTCAACGCCATGTTGAAAAAAGCAGCTGAATACTTTAAAATTTCCACTCGGGGATGTGCCTGAGCAGGGTTTTGTAGAGGATATCATTGAGGAGAAACCTCCATCTAGCCAGGCCATCCCCCTCAACTCTTAAGAGAAGGGTTGCCCCCTCATTGGTATCACCAGCTCAAACTCGGGCAGTGAACCCAAGAGTCAAAAAATTATTTTGCACTTCCCCTTCCGATCCTCTATACATTAGAGGGCATGCCGTCCCAGATTCATTGGTAGTGACTACCACTCGGAAAAGGGCAGGGGTACCCCTTGCCATGGGGGAATCGCCGCCGGCCAAGGAATCCAAGCAACTGTATGCCCTTGGCAAACGTGTCATGTCAGCGGCTGCATACACTACGCGGATTGCTAATAATACTACACTATTGGCAAGCTATGCTGACGCCCAATGGAACTTGCTCCAGGAAGGCCTCCAAGAGGTTCCTGAACCTGCCAAATCAAAGCATCTCTCCATTGTAATGGAGGGACGACAAGTTAACCAGCATATGATCAAAAACACCCTGGACACTGCGGAAACTGCAGGCAGGTCTCTGGCCCAAGGGACCCTACTGAAAAGACAAGCTTGGCTCCGTACCTCCAGGTTTTAAACCAGAAACTCAAGCCTCCCTCATCAATAAGCCCATTGAGAAATCTAACCTTCGGGAAAGCGGTGGATGAGGCTTTGGAAACAGACAAGAAGGAGCTTGAGACTCTGAAGTCTCTGCAACAGATCACACAGAAACCTTCCACCCAGAGGGGTAATATCTCTCGGCGGTCCTTTCGAGGGCAAGCCTGTGCTGGTCAAAACAACTACGGCACGGGGAACTTCAACTCGGGACAAACTTCTGGAAACCCTACATGCTACCCGTCAAGGGGTCAAACACGGCAGAGGCCCCAATCCCAGAGGAGCCACAGCCTCTGGTCAGAAATGACCACCAAATCCAGGTCCCCTCCCATGTTACCCCGGTCGGGGGGCAATTAACATCTTTCCTCATGGCATGGGAGGGGATAACTTCAGACCAGTGGGTCATAATGACAGTCGCCCACGGTTACTGCTAGGAATGATGGCATCATGCGTATTCTTGGTTCCCCACGCGCGGCTGCACATGCGTCCCATGCAAGAGTGACTCAACAGCCAGTGGTGTCAGGCCAGCGGACAATGGGAAGATCCAGTAGTCTCACCAGCCCTCGTTCTCTCTTCAGTGGTGGTCAAGAGAAAACCTCTTGAAGGGGATGACCTTCACCACCCTTGCAGTGGAATCCACTCTCACTACAGACTCATCTCTCACAGGGTGGGGAGCTCATCTGCTTCAGCAGAGAGCGCACAGTTTGGTCTCCTCAAGTAGCGTCCAACCATATAAACCTACTGGAGCAGTTAGCGGTGTTCAAGGCTTTGAAAGCCTTTCAGGTGCAACTGCAAGGGAAGACAGTGCTGATTCTAACGGACAGCACTACAGCTGTGTATTACCTGAACAAACGGGGGGGCACTCTCTCTCTCCAGGGCTATCCAAGCTGCTCTCAAACACAAGATGTTTTTGTTGTCCCAACATGTTCCTGGGGAATTCAATCTTCTGACAGACGTGCTCAGCAGAGATTTTCCTCTGACCGAAGAATACGAATGGCGGCTACACAAAGACATTGTGTCCAACGTCTTCGCAGAATGGGGCTTCCTAGAGATCGACCTGTCGGCAACTCAGGAGAATGCCCAATGCCAAGAATATGCTTCCAGGTACCCCCAGAACTGATCCAAGGGGAACGGTCTCTGGATAACATGGTCAGGGAAATTTGTCTATGAGCACTCCCATTCCCCTCCCCCCCGACTCCCGTTCTCAACAAGATGGTGCACAAGATGCACCAGGAACCAGTTACCATGATACTGATGGCCCCCATGTGGGCCCACCAACCCTGGTTCGCTCACCTGATGGAAATGTCCCTCTCCCCACCAGTGAAGCTACCCTGCCCGTACAACATGTCTCGGGACAGGGGGGAGACCCCTACACCCATGCCTACAAACTCTGAACTTAGCAGCATGGCTCCTGAGGTCATAGTTTGGACACCTACAACTCCCTCAGAGGTGCATGGATATACTTTGGGAAGCTAGAAAAACAAATACACGTTATTGTTATGCCGGCAAATGGAAACATTTTGTTATCTGGTGCAATTCCAAGGGAGTCAATCCCATAAATTGCTCTCCCACACACATTGTGCTGTACCTAACCCATCTGTTGGACACTGGGTTAGTCTTCATTTCCCTAAAGGTTCATCTGGCTGCTCTGTCAGCCTACATCACGTCACAACAAAAGGTGTTGTGGTGGAAAATACCAGTGATTAAAGCCTTTATGGAAGGGGTTAAGAGGATTTATCCTCCCATTTCTCACCCGGCCCCTGGATGGGATCTAAATGTGGTTTTAACCAGGCTCATGGGAGCTCCCTTTTAGCCTATGCATAAAGCAAGTCTGAAAGACCTGACCTATAAAAGAGCCTTTCTAGGGGCCATCACTTCTATCAGAAGGGTTAGAGAACTACAGACACTTTCTGTTCTAGACCCCTTTGTTACAGTCCACAAAGAGAAGGTAGTTCTACACACTCATCCCAGATTTGCACCTAGATTCATATCAAAGTTCCATGTGAACCAATCAATCGAACTACCGACTTCCTTCCAGAACCCTACTAACATGGCCGAAAGAAGCCTACACACACTAGACGTGCGCAGGGCAGTCATGTTTTACCTGGAAAGAACTAAACCACTAAGGAAGACTAAACAATTCTTTGTTTCAGTGGCCGCTGGTAGAGAAGGGGATCATGTCTCTAAATCGGCTATCTCAAGGTAGATTGTGCTAAGAGAGAACTGCCCTTCAAGCCTAGAGTACACTGTACTCTGGTCACTGGGGCTTCCATAGCATTAATTGCAAATGTTCTCCTTGAGTCCATTTGCAAAGCGGCAACCTGGGGTTCTGTACACACCTTTACAAAACACTATTGCCTACACACTCATTCTAGATCCGATTCTCAGGTGGGACCAGCAGTATTAAGACATCTTTGCACTACTTTTCCTTATCATAACCCAACTCTGGGTACTGCTCGCTAGTCTATGCACTGCATGTGATTCTAAGCAGATTAACGAGCATTAGAAGACATGATTACTCACCGTAATAGCATTTCTGATGATTGCATCTGCGTAGTCACATGCACGCCCACCCTGCCTTCCCTCTCGGGTGGAAGGAACATAGACGTCTTACTACTTTCTCTCTTTATGTACTCATTCACAATAGCCTTGGGCTCCCTCATGGCAGAAGAAATATAATCAGAGGGACCTCAGGGCGTGAGGGATTTTGGGTACACTACACGTCACAATAGGTATGTTACACGCCTATGCCGACGTTCCGTTTCGGTCCCCGAAAGACTAGATGCAATAACTCTGCGGTGACCACTGGATGTCGGACCATATGCGCACAGCATGTGAATGTAAGCAGATACAATCATCAGAAATGCTATTATGGTGAGTAATGCATGTCATTTATTTTCAGTCAGATTCAAGCTTTTTCATATCGAAGCAAGTGGATTTCTTCCTTTCGTATGGTGGGGGACTGCTTCACTCAATTTGCAGGTTTGATTCCCAGTTAGAAGGTGATATCTTTTTCTTCTGATCTGTGATACATGTTTATTCCATGTGTCATTGTTTATGTATTTACTTGTTTTTACACATACAGGTTTTAATAGTATTCAGTACATTACTAACCTTGACCGGTTATGGTTCCACGTTGAATTTTTTCTACACATTTTTCTTTTTCCGTTCTGTAGAGGACGGGGAAAACAGGCTTCTTTTACTCGAATCACCTGATGGTCATTCTACATCGATGTTTCTGTAATGGACCAAGTGGTGTCAGTCTGACTACACACAGTATATAATGACACTATTTATTAAATAGTCTTATTTGTTTGACCCCTATTGGTTTTAGCACATCCAAAAGTTGGCATTTATATTGTGCTTAAGACATATGCAACATCTATATCCATTGTTCATTTTTCTGCAGACTTATTTTACGGCTTGCATCATATCGTATCATGTAGACCTAATCTTATTTTTAAGGTGTTTTGGAAACTGCTATTCAGGAAGCCAACAGATAAAAACATGTTGCTCGGATATCCTAGCTATCACCCTTCAAGCCTTAAGGAAAATCTTCCAATAGGCCAGTTCTTGAGAGTTTGTAGAAACTGTACACAAATGTCAGACGACAAACTCAATGGGAAAGCTTTAAAAACATTACTTAAAGATCGGGGATACCCTAAGAAACAGATTAATGTTGCATATAAGAGCTAAACATGCAAACAGGAATGGATGTCTTAACCCACAACAAAAAAATCTTTGGACAAAATAACGTCAATACGTTTAGTCCCATAAGCGCTTACCTTCGGAAGACCGTTCTAAAAAACTGGCACATTATAAAAACTTCAGACTTTAACCCAGCTCCACCTAGGTTTGCATTTAAAAGGCCAAGAAATCTGAAAGTCTTTTCCATACATATCCTGAAGAAAAATATACAGTGGATAGACAAAGAACCCTATGGGACCTTCCCCCCCATTTGTGGAACATTTGAAATGTGGCAATTGCTCGATCTGCCCCCTTACAAAAAATCTAAAAAGCATTGCCCTTAAGGGGAAAGGCATCTGAATACATTAACAAATTGCCTAACAGTGGGTGGTCTACCGGATAAAATGTCCTTGTGACTTATTATACATCGGAAAAACGGAACGTCCTGTTGGACAACGGATAGGCGAACATAGATCGTACATTAGAAACCAAATTGGGAATCGACCTTTAGTAGCACACTATGCTCTCCTCAAACAAAAAACCCTCGGATATTTTTGGGTTTATAATCCAACCGGTGCACACATCAAAACGAGGATGTAACACAGATCTTGCCCTAAATACATTTGAGTAGAAATGTATTTACAACATGGACACAGTTAAGAATGGGTTGAATGCCTCGGTAGAATGGGGAATTTTCATGTAGGAGTTGATAACCGCACTGCTACATAATCTGGATGGAATGGGAGATGGGGAAGATGACACACTGAAGAATCCCTTTATATACTATGTCCCCCGAGGATAAAAACCTGTATTGCATGATCTTGTTTTTCCAAAGAATGGTGGCCTTATGCTTCAATGTTGGACATGGAGATATGTACAAAAAGATATGTAGAAAGTAGAGTAGGAATCTTGTACAGCCATAAATGTAGTCCCTTTTTGTTTTTCAATCATAAATGACCGGGATGCATAAAGAACTAATAATAAAAAGAAAGATGGTATGAAACATCTGAAAATACAGTTTTTTGAAATAATAAAAGATTTGCATATGAGTAGATATACACTGCCAGAGTAGGCATTTTTTCACACTGTGTAGGAAAAAATAAAACGTGGCACCACAACCTGTCAAGGTTAGTAATATATTGAATACTATTCAAACCTGTATGTCTACAAACAAAAGTAAATACATAAACAATGACACATGGAATTAATATGTATCACAGATGGGAAGAAAAAGATATCACCTTCTAACCGGGAATCAAACCTGCAAATTGAGTGACGCAGTCCCCCACTATACGAAAGGAAGAAATCCACTTTCTTCGATATGAAAAAGCTTGAATCAGCCTGAAAATATATACCAGGTCAGTCTTACATAATACCTGGGTCATGACCCGCAACCATGCCTTTCCAGTTATGTTTTTTACAATCAAATTTGTATGTTTTTATTGTAGTGACTGTGCCAAAAGAACTAATTGTGTCTTTGTGATTATTTCACCAATGTGAAGAAAGCTATTTGTCCTGAAGACGGCTAGAACAAAAGGAAAAGACACTAGGGATAGTATTTTATCTCCCTTCAGCCAAACCATATGCAGACATAACCTGTAGATACATAATACAAATCCTAGTGTATGAGAGACAGCAGTAGTTGTCCCTCTGTTTAACATTTGCAAGAAAATAAGAATGACAAATTTATAAGATTTTGAAAAACCTAAGCCAATGTGTAAGTATAAGTATGTGTCACTAACACCGCAATTGAGTGAAATGCTGATTTAATAAGTCATTGATAATTTGTTTTATGTACATGTCCTGCGAAAAGGACACATGTAATCTTAAGTGTTTTTATTATTTTGTGACATATGAAAACTGGCATGACATGGTGTGTTTAGAATAATGTAGCAAATAAAACAAATGTGAAAGACTGTTCGGTTATATAGCGGATACAGAGAGAGGTAATCTGTCTCATTCGCTATTCTGTTTCAAAGAATCCATTCTCAAGGTTACTATACTGTAAAGTATTAAACCATGTCCACTATGGAAAACTATAAGGCAGTACTCTTACATCACTTTGTGTTGAAAAACTGAAAGAAATATGTGAGAATAAATGTCTAGGTACTAAAGGGAAAAAGCAGCATTAATCCAAACTTTGTAGATTACCAAGTTTCCTTGAGTAGGCCCACAACCCCTAATCCGACAATTGATCTGGAAAATAATGGTCAAAGTTTAACCTTTAGCCCTCAACTGCCAGAAAGTGAGGCAGATGATATGGATGTTAATGTGATTGTTAATCCATCCCGCAGTCATCTGACCTCACCCCTACCTATATCTAACATATCAGCAGAGCTGGTTCTAGAGATACAAAAAACGGTGCAGCATGAGCTAGACCTGAAAATGCTGTCCCTTGATTCCACTTCTGTTTGAGTCCTCTCTGCCTGACACCTCCAGGAGCAAGAAGCAGTCTCGTCTCCCCAAAAATGTGTTGGGTTTGTATGATGCAAAAACTGATTCTTGATTGGCTGGGTACATTTGAATGTACAATTAAGGTGCAAGGTATTTCTGAAAGTGAGTTTGTTCCATGGGTAATCTCTAGGCTCCCCCAGAGGGACAGTGATGCTGTGATGGAGTTGAATGATGTTGATAGCAGTTTTCACCAACAGGTAATCTTTTCTCTCATAGTCAGGTTTGGGAAGACCCCTTCCCAATACCTAAAAAAGTTTAGGGACCACAAGAAGAGATGGTAACTTGTGGGCCACTTAAAATGTGTGAGAACCTGAAAAACGTAGATGGGTGTATTACGGGCTACAAGGTGAGCTCTTATGAAGGCATTAGGTGTCTCTTCATGCTAGAAAGTATTTTTGATGCCTTTTACCCAGAGCTGAGACAGCACCTTGCTGACTCTAAGGAACTAGACCCCAAAGAAGCTAGCAGTGGCTTCTGACTTGCGGGTGGCCAACAGGGCTCCTCGCAAGGATTCTGGGGCTCCTCGCAAGAAAGATGATGGGAATAAGCATTAAAAGGATGAGAAGGATCCTTCCAAAAATACCCCACCAAAAGAGGGCCACAAACATATCCAGGGCAAATAGCCCCCTAAATAACCATATAGGGCTAGTCAAACCTCTAGGCCCAAACCAGAGGGAGGCTATAATAAAAACCCCATTCCAGAAGACATTTGGGAAATGTGTGGTTTGTGGATCTGGTGACCATGTGAAAGGAGATCCCAGACGGAAGGGTAACCTTCGGGGATTCCTTCTGTAAGCTTAGCATTCACAAATGATGTGGATATACCAATGACAGGGGCCAGCTTTCACCTTCATGCTTGAGAACCCATTGGAGTTCAAGCAAGAGTTTCTTTATCTCTGGCACTGTGGGAACAACAGAACATTGAGGTCTATAATTGAATTCCTGATAATACTAAAGAGTATTATAAAGACAGTGGACCCCCCTGCCATTAGACAGACAGGCCAGTATAACTGTGGTAGATGAACGTTTATTTCAACCATAGGAAGTTGCTACGGCTCCCAAAAGCCTTACTAAGTTAGCAGCAGGTCCAATCCAAATGTGCCCCATAATGCCAGCTCTCATTAAATCTAATGACATGACTGATTGTTGAATAACTGTGCGTGTTCAGTCAGAAGTGCCAAGTAGGATACTCTTGGACAGTGACTTAAAGGCCCCTGCGTGTAGTTTCCAACACCCCAAAACCCCCTTCTAATAAGAGAGCTAACCAGGAAAGCTAGGGAGGAAACCTTAAGAGACCTGCCATCTGAGACCAAGGGGAAACCCAAAGTCTCCAAAGGAAAGAAGGGCCCCAATCCCAAACAATCCTCAAGGAATAAAGGTTCCTGTAGAAAATCTAGAGGTCACACCTATGACCCCACCACCACCAGCTGAGGCTGAGTTGGTGCCAGAAAAATCCACAGAAGAACCATATTCTTATGAGTCGGAGGTGGAGGAGATTCAACCAAATCTGGATCCAAGAGACCATCCTGAGCTGCAGGCTTTGCTTGCAGAAGGTGGGGCCTCAAGGACAGACTTCATCAGCAGGCAGCTTGCCATGTGAACGGCAAGACCCTGGGAAGCATAGGCTGTACAAGGAAGATGGACTCCTCTACAGTGTGTTTATGGAGTCTATTGCAGGGGATCTCAGGAGACTGGTGGTACCACAATAATTGAGATTCAAATTCCCACAGTTGGCACATAAAGACCCCCTGGCTGGTCACTTAAGTTTTATGCGGACAAAGGAGAGGATATCACTGTACTTCTACTGGCCCAAGATGGATGCAGAGATTGAAAAACACTATACGAGTTGCCCCACTTGCCAGTTATCTGGTAAGAGTGGAGGCAAGAATGTGGCACCCTTAGTGCCTCTCCTAGTTGTGGGACTTTATTTTGAGAAGGTTGAGATTGACATTGTTGGTCCCCTAGACCCTCCAACTTCTTCAGGCAACCTGTTTATGCTGGTTGTAGTGGACCATGCCACTTGCCAGAGTAGGATTTCTTAAGGAGGTTGTATCGGATAGGGGATCAAATTTGATGTCCCACTACATGCAGGCCATGTGGAAAACCTGTAGGGTCACCTACAAGTTCTGTCTGCTTACCACCCTCAGACAAATGGGTTAGCCAAGAGGTTTAATAGAATAATGAAGAGCATGACTGATTGGAGCCTTAGAAGAACCACTTAGAAGATAGTGTGACCACCTTCTGCCATGCCTTCTTTGCCTATAGAGCAGTTCTTCAAGCTGGTCTGGGCTTTAGTCCCGTTGAGTTACTTTATGGTCATCCTGTTGGATGCCCTTTGGCCCTGATTGAGAAGGGTCTGGAGAGTGCTCCATCCCTCACGTCAGTAAGGATTACGTACTATGTACTAGGCCTCAGAGGATAGAGCAGATGACGATGGAGGTTTCTGAGAATTTGAAAGCTGGTCAAGCATTGGCATAACCAGAAGGCTAACATGGAGTTTACTCTAGACCAAAAAGGTCTCATCATGGTCCCAGTAAAAGAAAGTGTCTTACATGACAAATGGACAGGACCCTTCAAAGTTGTGGGAAAACTGGAGAGGTCAACTATTTGGTAGACTTGGGCAACCCCAAGGACGCCCCTAGAGTCTTTCATACCAACTACCTGAAGGCTCATGTCTGTATACCAGAGATGGGAGCTTTGCTCTTAGCTTCTGATCAAGAAGAGGAGAGTGAGACTCTACCAGATCTTCTCAGGGGACGGTCTATAGACCGAGTTAGGCAAAGTTTCAATGCAGTACCCTCTGCGAACACTTCAAGGAACTATGACTACAGGTATAGGCAACCAAACCTTTGGTATAAGCTTGTACTTTAGTTTTGGTAGCGTCTCAAGAGGGGAAATGTGAGCAGTAGTGGAGTTACACAATGATTCAGTTACAGTTATTCAAATAAACTCTTAAACTCAAGGTTTCTTGCATAAACAATTATTTTTCAGTCTGTTATAAAGCCTTCTTTAGAATGGAGCAATAGAATAGTAGCACACAAATACACTCCAATGGCCCACAGACACAACCTACACCCAGAGGTGACTTCAATAACAAGGGTGCTGGGTACATTAATCATCTTACTGCTGGCATTCAGAGCACTCTTAAAAGTTGGTAAAAGGCAAATGTTATTGGAACACAAGAGACCACAAATATTCCTAAGCAGGTAAGTACTTTTAGATTATCTAAGAAGAGTCATAACATTCAATAGGTTAAGCCAAAGTCAATGGGCAAAAGTCTTGAATAGGATGAAGCACTCCTGGGTAAGTAAATGGAAACATCTTCGCACAAGTTCTTAGTTATTGGCGAAAAGAAGCATCAAATGTAGGGCCACAAGATTATTAAACTTGTGAGTTGTGGAAGTTAAAAACACCTCTACAGTTCTTAGACTTGTTTTACAGTACCTTAGTAAAGAAGAAAAGATGCAGCTGATGATTTCTGTTCCTGTGCAGCTCTGCAGATCTCACTGTTCCTGGGCCTCAGTCGTGGGGACAAGAGGGAGGACGTCTGGGGACTCCTGCAATGCACTGGGACTGTTGTAACTCGAAACTGGCAAACTTCACTTTCAGTGGCTGTTTCTCGTTTCAGCTCCTTGCATCTACCGCAAATGGCAACAACGCAGTGCCTGGCTGTCAAGGTGGACTTACCTTGCTTCTGGTGCCCGCACTCTGTTGGGGCTCAGGCTTGGTCAGTCCTGCTTCTTGGGAGTCTGTGGATCTTCCAAAAGCTTTAGGCCAGCTTAAAAGCAACGCACACAATCTAGTGTTCCTCTCCCCGGGTATACAGTTTCCTGCAGTAACACTGAGGAAATTGAACCAGCTCCGAGATGGATGTCCAGGTAGCTTACTTGGCACTCCAGCAGGGCTTCAAAGGGGAAACCAACTGTCCAGGCGTTGCAGCAGACGTTCTCCAAGCTCTTCTTCGGTTCCTTCGTCCAGTGGTCGACTCTGCCTTCCAAGCCAAAAGACTCTCCTTTTATTCAGTTCTCTCCCATTCATTCCAGCCTAGCTGTCACTCACCCAGCAGGGTAGCTGTCCTTGCTGGACAGTCAGCCAGCCAGCCAATCACGCCAGAGTGCATTTGGTTCTCCTAGGGTCTCCTAGGAGACTAAGCACATGGAGTTTTGGGCACCTCCCTCACTTCCTGCCTTCCCCAGACACTCGAGCCGGAGGCGGGCTTCACTCCTGAAGGCAACCTAGTTTGGCGCGCAGAGAAAATCTCTAGAAGGACCTTTCCACAAAGACTTGGCGAAAAAAGACGACCGGGGACCATTATTCAAAGATGGCTCTGCGACATTTTGAAAAAGATGGCTCCCACAGTTGTGGTTTACCGGAGCTGCTAACAGCTGCGGTAAATGCAAACCATGGTAGTTCAAAACAAAACAACTGCCACCAGCCATTCAGTGAGGAAAGGGTAACCTAAAATGTTACATGAGCAGCTAGACACAGGGATACTAAATAACCCCTCCAGCACTCTATTGTAAGATGGGGTGTGCTGGGTGTAGCAAGTTACAATGCGAAGTAAAATCATTTTCACTTCACTTTACTGCTCTGGGAAACAGTTCATCCCAGAGAAGGTATTTAAACCTTGGGAAATCTGAAAGACTGTGCCACTGCACTGTAGGTTCTGTGTGACACAATGTAAAAGATGCCTATGGAGTCTGTCAGACTCCATAACCAAAAGAAACAGAGGTCAAATTCACATTAAAATACATGTCTGGAAAAAGGGTCTCGCTCTCTCCAGGTTAAAAAAAAAAAAAAATAGTCCTCAAAATCCAGCAAAGTTTCTGGGGGTCTCTAAGGTGGAGAGTATTGGCACATTTTTGAGAATACTAACACCGAGTCCCAATTAGGTGGGTTGGCTGTCCTGATTGGATCGCCACACCTCCCCTTTCTGTAAAATGCTGGGGGAGATCAGACGCTGTGCTGTAGTTCCTTATAAATACTCCAAAATTGGAAGCTGCTGACAAGTTGATCTCTGGAGCTGAAGCCAAAGAGGAAGATGAAGAAATGACGGCCGTGGCGATTTTCAGCAACCAGAGAGCCTGCTGTGTAACCAAAGCCTGCGGTTATCTTTCCTTTTAAGCTACCTGTGGCTCCTGAAAAGGACGGCCCCACTCAGAGCCTGGGGAGACCCATTAGACCCAAGACGACCTGCATTTTGAACCATTCCTTGGCGTGCTGTGACCTTGCTGAGCTGCAATACCCCAGTACCTTGGGACCTAAAGCCATTACACGGTGCAGTCTTGCGAATTCAAATCGCACTGAAACATTGGTGGCATCCTGCTGGACCTCCAGAAACTTAATTTGAGTCCTTGAAGTCCCCTCACCCGAGTGCTGGACCAGATTAGCGACGAGAATCCAACCAGCGATATTCAGTCTTCTCATGGCTCCTGAAAAGGGCGCAAAACCACATAACTGCATCCAGCCACAAAGAAACCCTTTGCTGGAGTCTTCCCCATGGATCCCTGCTGCAAATTCGTTTCCAGTGTCCCGTCTTCAATCTTCACGACAAGTAATTATTCAACCAGATTTTTGACTGCATATCCAGAAGTCGTCCAGCTTCAAACTTTTCTTCTTTGCTGCCTGGGGTATTACTTACCTTAAGCCTTTTGTGATTCCTGTGATGGTTTGGGGGCAATTCATGGGATTGGGAGTCCTCTCATCCAGGACACCCAGGTCCATTACTGGAATCCCTCTAGGGTCTCTTCTATGAAGTCCCTGGAACCGGTCTACATCTCTAAAGTAAAATACTGACTTGTTTGAACATGTTTCGTCAGGGACACTGACTTTTCCTACATCTATGCCTATCCTCTAAGCCCCTCCTGCCACTGAGAACACTCACGCTCCAAGAATAGGGAAGGACATATTAGGTTGTGCCCATTTGCCTAGTAAATGCAACAAGTGTTTAAACATGAGTTACTTGTAATAGAGTTGGTGTGATAACTGTCCCTCGGAAATATGAATAGTTACAAAAGTTCTTACTTTGAATGACTTTTGGCCTTCTTAAAAGTATATACCAGCTGGGTCTTGCTTCCCCTGACTTGCTTTATAGCCTGTCTAGAATAAGTCTGCATTGGGTTTTACTTTGAATAGCTGTGTGCAATTGTTAAGTGTATTTTAGGTTTTACTAACGTTGGTCTGACTTGAGCCATCCCAAAATAAGTTAGTTATTGCGTACCTCCATCTTTGTGCCACTGATCAGAAAAGCAACTGTAATATTTTATTACATTAGGTCTTACTCAACCAGTATACTGAAGGTTATCCTGAAGGTAGTATAGGTTTTTCTGATACTTGTGAATCTGCTTGGAATCACATGTTGTGAAAATAGTCTGTAGTGCTAACCGCGGAGTATTGCATCTTGTCTTTAGAGGATCGAAAGGGAACGTCGACATGGATCTGCCTGTAACACTATCCCTAACAGGATGTGTAGTTTACCCAAAATCCCTCGTGCTTCAATGGTCCTCCGATAGTTTATTTCCGCCCAAATTGCAAGTTCTATTCTTTGGCCATGACCCCCGGTCGTTTATAGATATCGTCCCCTTCGATTCCTTTCTACCAACCACAAAGACTGCGGATGAACCCCAGGCTTTGACGACTGGTGCTCCGGTCACCCGCGTGGCCAGGCATTCTGGCTGGCCTATACAGTAGGTAGTGTGGGATACAGGGGTTTCCATTTGTTTCAAGAATGCATTTCCTTCTACCCTCTTTGTCACTTTGGTTTTGCCGTTGCTATAAACCTGCACTATAGACAGGACAAGAAAATGCAATTGGGTAATTCCCGATTTATACTTTATTTTTTATTTTTTTGGCTCAAGGGTTCTGCTTCAAATGGGAAGGTAACAGTACAAAAGATACACGGAAAAGCCTAACTACCTCTCTAGACCCACCATATCTGCCGGCCGTATTCTACAATGAGTGTCGCCTGCTAAATTAGTCGCAACACTTGTGTCAAGTCAAACCGAAATTTAAGATTTAATAAAACACATTTTATTCATACATCAGTACATCATTTTCCAACAAAAAAAAGTTTTTGCCTGTATTTCCACAGGATATAACTAGGTGTGTACCGAATAGTACATTTACTGTTCGGCCGAATACCGAATAGTTGGCCAAAATATTTGGCCGAAGCCGAATAGTTGGTTAACTCTTAGAAGTTTCTGTTCAGAGGCGGTTTCTGTGTTGTCGCGCCCACGTATTGTGTGTTCATGTATGTGTGTACAGAAGCTAATGGGTAGGCCGTGGTGTGTGCTTTGATTATAATTACATCTGAGATAAGTGCTCCTGAGTAAAAGAGTTGGTGGTGTGGGGTGGTAAAAAAATAACGCAGCCGGTTGTGAGGTAGTTTGTGACTGGGGGCCTAACTTGCTTGCATTAATATTGTATATGTTTCAATTGGGTGAAGGAAAAATCGAGGCTGGGGATCTACATCCAACAAGGGAATGCCATATTGAAAAGTGTAGGGAGAGAAACATCATGCGAGGGAGGGTCCAGAGTGACCTGTCACCAAGAAAAGTGTCATGGGGGCAATGCTTACAGGAAGAGTCTATGGGCAGCAGCAACAGCATGAATACTCTCGGGGTACAATGCCAGCAGGAAAGTGGCGAATGCCTACAGACAACATACAAATGCAAACGGCCAATAAAAACATGAAAATGGGCCAGGCGCAATGTGATCACTGAATAGGTTTTGAGGGGGGAAAAAGTACCAAGCAAAGCCTGAGAGGTGACAACCGGCAAAACATTGGTCAGATGGGAATACCAGCATTAAATGGGTCAGGAGGCAGTGCCAACACAAAGAGCATAAAAATTCAGAGTGTACTACCAACACAAGGAGAGTGAGGAGAAAGCATGAAAAAGGATTTGGACAGAAGCAGCCCGAGAGCAACAACACGACGAAAAGGTCACATGTCCATGTCGACATAACTAGAAGCAGAGAACACTAGTACAGACATTGGGAAAGATACATTTCAATGGCATAGCCCATCATTTTGGCTTTTGTAGACTGAACATGTTTTCCGTGTTGACAGGTGTCGTCATATAGGCATACTTGCATCATTAACAAAGTATTGTCCTCCTTGTTTGCTCGGGTACGAATGCAATTCATCACATGCGCTAAAGTACTATAATTACTTTCCATGTATTGCCATGGCACACTCCGCTCGCATTGTATGACCATCACTGCCCTCATTCGCCAGTCAGTTTATTTAAAGGGCTAAAGGCTGCCAACACACCAAAAGCCACCCAAACTACTTTCTAGCCAATTTAGTCATTTGCCCAGGACAGGAAGCTTCTCAACAAATGCTCATTTTTGCCATGAACAGGAAATACTTAGAGGTCCAGATGCAGTCCCTTAATGGAAATATTCTCGGGGGTGGGCCGGAACGAAAAGTTGCCCAAAACTGTCCTCAACTGGCCCGATATTACATTGTGTGAGCAAACTTATTGACCAACACCAGTCCCCCTAAGGTTATACCATCTCATTGCTTGGGAAGTGAAATGTGAACTGCCGCTCAACATATTCCTGCATTCCGATTCGCCACAGCATTTTTGCAAACACCCACTCACCCATCAATTTTTCAAAGGAATAATGTGCATCTTCACAGTATCTCAATGATTTAAAGGTTGACACTTACCTGATGCCGCCTCAATGACTGTCTTTGCTCAATCCTCTTCTGGTCGTCTTCTCCCGGTTTCGGTGCACTTTCCAATGCTTCTGGGTATTTGTCCCTGCAGCAGCCAGTAAGCCAACTGCTTACTGGCTGCTGTTGCTTTCCCACGGTTTTACTTTCTAGGATTGGCTATCGTCTCTCACACGGAGAAGAGATAGCTAATCATAGAAATAGGACTTAAAAAGGGGGGGAAAAATATATATATTTCTGATGCTTTTTAATCTGCTTAGATTCACATGCTGTGCATAGTCCGACATCCAGTGGTCACCGGAGTATTGCATTTTATTTTTCGTAGTCGAAAAGGGGACGTCGACAAGGCGTGTCTGTAACACTATCCCTATAGTGACGTGCAGTGTACCCACAATCCCTCAGGCGTCGAGGTCCCTCAGATTGTTTTTTTCCGCCCAGTTATTGGTCGTCTTTATGCGGACCTCCTCGAGAGACATTGCGAAATTCCTCGACCTTGGTCGTTTACTATATAATACCATATACATCGATCCCCCCTCCACCCTACCCCCTCGACGTTGAAGCGTTCTATGCCGAGCAAGATCTTCGACGGAGGGACGAGCGGAGGAGATCCTTCGGTGCTGCCGAACACGTGTCTGGGCCTCACTGGCCTAACACAGTAGGGAGAGCGGGGTTGTATGGTCATTTTTGTTTCACTCTAAGAATGCCTTTCTCTTTCCCCTCCCTCTCTTTCGAGGTCGTAATCACATTTCTGATGTTTGTTAATCTGCTTAGAATCACATGCTGTGCATAGGTCCGACATCCAGTGGTCACTGCGGAGTATTGCATTTTGTTTTTCGTAGTCGAAAAGGGGACGTCGACAAGGCGTGTCTGTAACACTATCCCTATAGTGACGTGCGTTGTACCCACAATCCCTCACGCGTCGAGGTCCCTCAGATTGTTTTTTTCCGCCCAGTTTCTGGTCGCCTTTCGCGGAGCTCCTAGAGAGACATTGCTATACTTACCACGGACCTCGGTCCTTTTGTCATAACTTAATATACTGGTAACGATCCCTCCCCCTCGACGTTAGCTGTGAAGCTGTTTCTCCGCCGAACTATTTTCGACGGAGAGGAAGAGCGGAGGAGATCCTTCGGCGCTGCCGAACACGTGGCCTGGCCTCGACGGCCAACTTACAGTAGGGAGAGTGGGGGTTAGAACTTTGTCTCTTCTCTTTGAGAATGTCTTTCTTTCTCCCTTTTCTTTCCCTTGGGGTTGTTATCGCCAGCTATTATTGCCTCAGCTATGGAGAGGACACCATTTAAGTTTTGCCCACGCTGCAGGGGCAAATATACTTGGAAAGATAAGCACAAGCTCTGTAATCGTTGCTTACCCCTCGATCACATAGAGAACAGCTGCGCAGCCTGCAAGCTCTTAAAACCCAGGACTCTTAAAGAACGTAGGGTTAAGAGGTGGGCAGACTACGCGATGTCGAAGTCAGTTTCCTCACCCGCTGCCGCTGTTACTGAAAGTGACGAGGAGTGCGATAACTCGACGTCCGTTACGGAAGTCATGAACCCCCAGAAGGAGCGCTCACGCTCCTCGTCGTCCGTCCCCGGCCCCGACGGGCTCGGCTCACGCCCTGCTTATGGGGATGAACACCCCGGCGACAAGGACGCACACAAACCCCATAAGGCTAAACACACTACCCACGGCTCTTCTTCGTCGAGAACGAAGGATCCATCAGCGCCGAAGGGGACGCAGGGCACTCCGGCGTCTACCGCAGACCGTAAAGGTCACAAGCCCCACCCGCAAACGCAGCCGCGACCAGCGATTGGGCTTCCATCTAACACGGGCGCTACCCCAAAAACATCCGACGCAACGCTCCATAGAGCGACCGTCGAGGTACAACGCGCAACGCACACAACGTCGACACCAAAGCCCTCGACGGACAAAATCGTGGCCGAGAGCCTAGCGAGAATTGTCGCCGAAGACGAACGTACGCGGACGACGAAACAAACGTCGAATACCGCGTCGAAAAAACACAAAAGTAGCCAGGAACTGCCCCTTTCTCCAAAGGACGCTTCCGAACTACCTGAAGGCTTTTCAGAAGGAGACGGGAACCTCTCGTCGACGCTGTGGGAGCGTTCGAAACGATTCGAAGGCGAAAACACTAATTTTCCCCCTCTAGACTATTCAGGGGTACCCCATGAGACCCTTGAAAGACTCCATTCTTGCATGGAGAAAATGGAAAGGTTTCTAGGAAACCAAGACCCACCCACTCACAAAAGACAAAGAGAATGGCCACAGGATGACCCTAGAGTCAAGATTCCTAGGCTGGTTGACCTCACTGAGGAGGAGCAATACCTCCAAGAAGATGAGGAGTGTTTGGGTGGAGAAGAAGAGGTAGAACTTGAGGAAGAGGGCTTCGAAGAAGATCCTTACACCACTCCTACAGGGTTTGAAGAGGATACAGCTACCTCGCAGCCCTGGCATTCACCGTCAGTGCAGCCTTGGCAATCCCCATCAGTACATTCAGACCCTGATGCCTTTCTCCCTTCTCCTCTCAAGGATTCACACGGGAACTCCTCTCCCATAGATGACCAACCTTCCCTCAATGCACTATTGCGCAAGGCAGCAGCGCATTTTGAGATTGATACAGGGGAAACTCTTCCAGACATCGACTTTGTAGAAAAAGTCATCAAAGAAAAAGCCCCTGTTAGCCAATCTATTCCTCTCCTGGCTTCTATTAAAAGAAGAATTTCTCCTTCCCTTACTAACCCAGCTCTAGTAAGAGGGGTCAACCCTAGAATAGAAAAGCTCTTCAGCCCTTCATCCTCTGACCCTTTATACATCAGAGGACACTCTATTCCAGACTCCCTTGTGGTTACCAACACAAGAAAAAGAGCAGGGGTGCCACTATCCACTAGTGAAGCACCTCCAGACAAAGAAGGCAAAAAACTCTACGCACTGGGGAAGAGAATCACGACCTCCGCCGCCTTCTCCACTAGAATTGCTAATAACAACTCACTTTTAGCTAGCTACGCAGATGCACAGTGGAACAAGCTGCGCAGCGAAGCAGAGGAAGCACCTGAACCTCTGCGTTCTCGCCTGCTAGCTATAATATCAGAGGGCACACTGGTAAACCAGGGCATCGTTAAAAACTCCCTAGATGCCGCTGAGACGGCTGGCCGCTCCCTAGTTCAGGGAATACTTCTCAAGCGCCACGTTTGGCTACGCAATTCAGGTTTTAAGCCCGAAACCCAAGCCTCCCTCATAAATAAACCCATTGAACAGACGCATCTGTTTGGGAAAGCAGTAGATGAGGCCCTAGAACATGCTAAAAAAGAGTTTGATACCATCAAAACTCTTGATCAAATTTCTAGGCCCCCTAACAGGCGAGGCTATGGTAATAAACGCTCCTTTCGTGGCCAAAGACAGCAGCAGAACCAACAACAACAATATTACTCTGGCTCCAACTGGCCCACCAACCAGGGTAACACCCAGTTCAGTCAAAGAGGCCAACGCCGTGGCAAAGGAAGAGGTCGTGGCTCCAGCCCCAGAGGTTCCACGCCCAATACCAGCAAATGACCCGAAAATTCGGGTCCCCTCCCATGCATCACCGGTCGGGGGCCGGCTAACATCGTTCCTTTCAGCATGGGAGGGAATCACGTCAGACCGTTGGGTATTATCCACCATAGCCCACGGATACTGCATCGAGTTCAACGGTTCCCCGAAGTACAAACCCCCACGGAACCGGCGCATGACACCGCAACACCTCTCCATTCTTCTTCAAGAAGTGGAAGAACTACTGAAGAAAGAAGCTATAGAGCCCGTCCCCCTATCACAGGTAACAGAAGGTATTTATTCAGTGTACTTCCTTGTACCCAAAAAGGACTTAACCATGCGCCCTGTATTAGATCTGCGCCCAGCGAACATATTTGTCAAACCCCAAAAGTTTCGTATGGTGACCTTACAGGAGGTAATCCCACTGTTATCACAAGGGGATTACATGACAACACTGGACATGAAAGATGCATACTTTCATATTTTAATGTTGCCATCGCACAGAAAATACCTCAGGTTCAAAATAGAGGACAAACACTACCAGTTCAGAGTACTACCCTTCGGGATAGCATCTGCACCAAGGGTATTCACGAAAGTACTGGCAGTGGCAGCGGCCCACCTGCGCAGATTATCCATCCCGGTATACCCTTACCTCGACGACTGGCTCATAACAGGGGATTCTTACGAAACATGCTTCTCCAATACCCAAAAGACCGTAGACCTTTTGTCCCAACTGGGCTTCTCCATCAACGAAAAGAAGTCCAGCTTAGACCCCAGCCAAACCAAACAATTCCTAGGGGCTCTAATTCGAACAAGGGACGGCCTCGTATTCCCCTCCAACGAGAGGGTCCAAAACATGCTGTTTCAAATTCCCCATTATGTAGCAGGCCGAGAGGTGACGGTACGCAAAGCAATGCGCTTGCTAGGGATGATGGCGTCATGTATTTATTTGGTACCTCACGCGCGCCTGCGCATGCGCCCAATGCAAGAGTGGCTCTACAGCCAGTGGTGTCAGGCCAGCGGACAATGGGACGATCTAGTGGTGGTCTCGCAGGCCTTGGTTCTCTCGCTACGGTGGTGGACAAAAGAAAACCTGTTATTAGGGAAAACTTTTGCCACACCCGCAGTGGAAGCCACTCTAACCACAGACGCATCCCTTACAGGATGGGGGGCTCACCTATCCCATCAAACGGCACACGGAGTGTGGACTCCGAGTTTAGCATCCAAGCATATAAACCTGCTGGAACTACTAGCGGTGTTCAAAGCACTGAAAGCCTTTCAGGAACACTTACAAGGAAAGACAGTGATGGTCCTCACAGACAGCACCACAGCCATGTACTACCTCAACAAGCAAGGGGGCACTCACTCTCCAGGACTGTCCAAGCTGGAAATAGACCTGTTCGCAACCCTGGAGAACTCACAATGCCAAAGTTACGCCTCCAGGTACCCCCAGAACCAGTCCAAGGGGAACGGTCTGTTGATTCAATGGTCAGGGAAATTTGTTTACGCCTTTCCCCCGACTCCCCTTCTCAACAAAGTGGTGCACAAGATGCACCAGGAGCAGGTTACCATGATACTAGTGGCCCCAATGTGGGCACGGCAACCTTGGTTCGCTCACTTGATGGAGATGTCCCTATCTCCCCCAGTGAAACTTCCCTGCCCGTACAACATGCTGTCACAAGACAAGGGCAGGACACTGCATCCATGCCCTCAGACCATGAACTTAGCAGCCTGGCTCCTGAGATCATAGAATTTGGACATTTACAACTCCCACAGAGATGTATGGACATCCTCAGGGAAGCCAGAAAACCTAATACTCGACACTGCTATTCTAGCAAATGGAAAAGATTCGTTATCTGGTGTAGAGGTACTAGCATCAACCCAGTTGACTGCTCTCCTACTGACATTATTCTATACTTGACCCATTTACTGGATTCAGGTTTAGTATTCAATTCCATTAAAGTCCACCTAGCGGCACTTTCTGCATACACCACTTCCCAACTTAAAGTGTCGTGGTGGAAGATACCAGTTATCAAAGCCTTCATGGAGGGGGTAAAAAGGATACACCCTCCGATAGCTAACCCAGCTCCCGGATGGGACTTAAATGTGGTACTTTCCAGACTCATGGGCCCTCCCTTCGAACCCATGCACAAGGCAACTCTTAAAGATATCACCCTTAAGACTGCTTTCCTAATAGCTATCACCTCCATTAGGAGAGTAAGTGAACTACAGGCTCTTTCTGTACTAGACCCCTTTGTAACAGTTCACAAAAATAAAGTGGTTCTACGCACACACCCAAGGTTTGCACCTAAATTCATCTCGAAATTTCATGTAAACCAAACTATAGAACTACCAACGTTCTTTCAAAACCCTTCCAGCTCGGGAGAAAAAAGTCTGCATACACTAGATGTACGCAGAGCTGTCATGTTCTACATGGAAAGAACCAGACCACTGAGAAAGACTAATCAGTTCTTTGTCTCGGTGGCAGCAGGAAGAGAAGGAGATGCGGTCTCAAAATCCACTATATCTAGATGGATTGTTCAATGCATCACTCTCTGTTACACTCTTGCTAAGAGAGAACTACCCTTCAAGCCAAGAGCACATTCCACTCGAGGCACTGGGGCTTCCATAGCATTCATTGCAAATGTTCCCCTTGAGTCCATCTGCAAAGCGGCTACCTGGAGTTCTGTGCACACCTTTACAAAACACTACTGTCTAGATGCACACTCTAGATCTGACTCCCAGGTGGGACAGGCAGTATTAAGACATCTTTTCTCTACTGTTCCTTCTCATAACCCACCGCCAACTCCGGGTACTGCTCGCTAGTCTATGCACAGCATGTGATTCTAAGCAGATTAACAAACATCAGAAGACAATGCATTACTTACCGTAAAAGCATTTCTGATGGTTGTATCTGCTTAGATTCACATGCGCCCACCCTTCCTCCCCGCTCGGATGGAAGGAACATAGACTTCCTTTATATCTCTCTTTTCTGTACTCACTCACGTCTATAAGGCTCCCTCAGGGCAGAAAAATACAAACAGAGGGACCTCGACGCGTGAGGGATTGTGGGTACAACGCACGTCACTATAGGGATAGTGTTACAGACACGCCTTGTCGACGTCCCCTTTTCGACTACGAAAAACAAAATGCAATACTCCGCAGTGACCACTGGATGTCGGACCTATGCACAGCATGTGAATCTAAGCAGATACAACCATCAGAAATGCTTTTACGGTAAGTAATGCATTGTCTTCATATTCTCAGCTATGGAGAGGACGCCCTTTAGGTTTTGTCCGCGCTGCAAGGGCAAACTTAGCTGGAAGGACAAGCACAAACGGTGTAACCGTTGCTTGCCCCTCGATCACAAAGAGGACAGCTGTGCAGCCTGTAAGTTAATGAAACCCAAAACATTAAAAGACTGCAGGGTCAAAAGGTGGGCAGCCTATGCGATGTCTAGGTCTGACTCCTCGCCAGCTGCCGCCGAATGTGACGAGGAAAGTGATTACACGACCTCTGCTACAGAGGTTGTAGACCTCTCGAAGGAGCGTTCCCGCTCCTCGTCGTCCGTGCCCGGCCCCGACAAGCCCAGCTCACGCCCCGCTTATGGGGATGAACACCCCGGCTACAAGAACGAACACAGAAAAAACACACAAGCACATACCCCACGGCACGCATTCGTCGAAGACTAAGGCAGCCATAGCATCAACGGAGGCATCTGGTCCACCAGTGCCTTCCGCCGACCGTAAGGGTCACAAGCCCTCCCCGCCACCGCTTCCGCGACTGGGCTTTCTATAAATAAGGGCGCTAACCCTAAATACTCGGGCGACGCGTCTCGCAAGAGCGTGCACGTCGCCAGTAAAGACTCTACGTTGCCTAGCGCAAAGCCGCGCGATCCCTCGACGGAGAAACTGCTCTCTGAAAGCCTCGCGCGTATAGCTTCGAAGGACGGCCAGAGACGGACGGCGGATAACACGTTGAAAACCGCTCACAGCTCCAAAGAAACGCAGAGGACGCCGGAGGGTAGGCTGGGACAGCTCCCACCGTCGACAGAAGATCCTAACCAGCAAGAAGGTTTCTGAGAAGGCGAAGGGATGTTATCTTCGACGCTATGGGACAGAACTAGGAGAGGAACCTCCCTTTTCAATCCGAGACCCTTCTGGCCTACCTTACTGGACTGTAGAGAGGTTCCAGTCCTGTATGGACAAGCTAGACAGGTTCATGGCCATCCCAGAAAATAGGACACCCAAGAGGCCAAGGGAGGTACCCCAGGAGGGGCCAAGGGCTAAATACCCGAAGCACTTTAACCCCCTGCAGGAAGACATGGACTCTTACGACCTCACTGAAGAGGATCCTCACTTCCAGGAAGAGGATGAGTTTGTGTATAATGAAGACCTACAGGAGGAAGAAGGTTTTCATGTAAGTGAAGAGAGCTATGGGGAGGACCCAGGTGAAGGTGGCGCACAGCCCTGGCAGTCACCATCAGGGTCTACAGACCCCGAAATTATAGACATTTCTTCTCCTCAGACCACACACCGGTCAAGAACCCATCTCCAGTAGACGATCAGCCCACCTTCAATGCGCTACTGAGGAAGGCAGCAGCGCATTTTGAAGTAGAAACTGGGGAGGTCACCCCAGATACTGATTTCGTTGAAAGGATTAAGGAAAAACCTCCCACTAGTCAAACCAATCCCTATCCTCGCCTCAGTTAAAAGACGACTCGCCCCATCGCTGTCCACCCCCGCGCTGGTAAGAGGGGTCAATCCAAGAATAGAGAAATGTTTCTCACCCTCTCAGTCAGACGCATTATATATCAGGGGTCACTCAGTCCCAGACTCCTTAGTGGTTACTAACACAAGGAAGAGGGCTGGGGTTCCACTGTCAACCAGCGAGGCACCCCCAGACAAGGAGGGGAAAAAACTTTATGCCCTGGGCAAAAGAATTTCCGCCTCAGCAGCGTTTTCAATTAGAATTGCCAATAATACATTTTTGGCAAGCTACGCCGATGCTCAATGGGGAAAACTCAAACAGGACATCGAAGAAGCCCCTGAACCTCTAAGAACACGCCTTTTGGCTACAGTTACAGAAGGAGCTCTGGTCAACCAGAGCATCATTAAAAACGCTCTTGATGCGGCAGGAACTGCTGGCCGCTCTTTGGTGCAGGGAATTCTACTGAAGCGGCACGTCTGGCTTCGCAATTCTGGTTTCAAGGCAGAAACGCAGGCGTCTCTCATTAATAAGCCAATAGAGTCTAATCTCTTTGGAAGGGCAGTGGACGACGAGCTGGAAAATGCAAAGAAGGAATTCGACACCATAAAAACCTTAGACCAAATCTCAAAGCCTCCAAACAGGCGAGGATTTGGAAATGAGCGCTTTTTTCGTGGCCAACGGCAACAGTGGCAGCAGCAATACACCTCTGGCAACTGGCCCTCAAATCAGGGTTCCAGTAACCAATATAACCAAAGAGGACAACGCCGCGGCAAGGGCAGAGGCCGGGGCTCTAGCCCCAGAGGCACCCCGGCAAGTAACACCAAAGGCCCCAAGGTCCGGGTCCCCTCCCATGCGTCTCCGGTTGGGGGCCGGAAAACATCATTCCTATCAGCATGGGAGGGAATAACATCAGACCAGTGGGTATTATCAACCGTAGCCCACGGGTACTGTATAGAGTTCAATCGGTCCCCCACCTACAGACCTCCAAGGGGAAGACGCCTGTCTCCAGACCACCTCGTTGTCCTGCAAGAAGTAGAACAGCTGCTACAGAAAGGAGCAATAGAAGTCGTGCCCCTATCTCAGGTAATGGAAGGTATTTATTGAGTGTACTTCCTTGTACCCAAAAAGGACCTAACCATGCGCCCTGTACTAGATCTGCGCCCAGCGAACAAATTTGTAAAACCTCAGAAATTTCGTATGGTTACATTACAGGAGGTAATTCCCCTGCTATCTCAGGGGGGACTACATGACAACACTAGACATGAAAGATGCATACTTTCATATTTTGATGCCAGCGCACAGAAAATACCTCAGGTTCATGATAGAGGGCAAACACTACCAGTTCAGAGTGCTACCCTTCGGCATAGCGTCTGCACCAAGGGTATTCACGAAGGTACTGGCAGTGGCAGCGGCCCACCTGCGCAGGTTATCCATACCGGTATACCCTTACCTCAGCGATTGGCTCATAACGGGAGTCCTACGAGACATGCTTCTCAAACACCCAAAAGACAGTAGACTTTTTGTTCAAGTCCAGCTTAGAGCCCAGCCAAGTCAAACAATTCCTAGGGGCTCTAATTCGAACAAGGGACCGCCTCGTCTTCCCCTCCAACGAGAGGGTCCAAAATATGCTTTCAGATCCCTCAATATGTGGCCGGTCGAGAGGTGACGGTACGCAAAGCAATGCGCTTGCTTGGAATGATGGCGTCATGTATTTATGTGGTAACTCACGCGCCTGTGCATGCGCCCAATGCAAGAGTGGCTCAACAGCCAGTGGTGTCAGGCCAGCGGACAATGGGACGATCTAGTGGTGGTCTTGCAGGCCTTGGTTCTCTCGCAACGGTGGTGGTCGAAGGAAAACCTGGTAATGGGGAAACCATTTGCCACCCCCGCAGTGGAAGCCACTCTAACCACAGACGCATCCCTCACATGATGTGGGGGGCTCACTATCCCATCAGACTGCTCACAGAGTCTGGACTCTGAGCGTAGCGTCCAAACACATAAACTTATTAGAACTACTTGCGGTGTTCAAGGCACTAAAAGCCTTCCAGACACACCTACAAGGGAAGACAGTGATGGTCCTCACGGACAGCACCACAGCCATGTTACTACCTCAACAAGCAAGGGGGCACTCACTCTCCAGGACTGTCCAAGCTGTCCCAGAACATCTGGAAGTGGGCTCCCAGGCACAACATGTTCCTATTGTCACAACATGTACCAGGGGAACTCAATCTGCTAGCAGACAAACTCAGCAGACGCTTCCCTCTGCCCTCAGAGTACGAATGGCAGTTACACGAAGACATTGCCTTCGACATCTTCACACAATGGGGCTTCCCAGAAATAGACCTCTTCGCAACTCTGGAGAACTCACAATGCCTAGATCACGCCTCCAGATACCCACAGAACCGCTCCAAGGGGAACGGTCTCTGGATACCATGGTCAGGGAAATTTGTTTACGCCCCCCCCCTCACCCTCTCCCCCCATCCCTCCCTCCCCCCGACTCCTCTGCTGAACAAAATGGTGCAAAGGATGCACCAAGAATCAGTCACCATGATTCTGATAGTCCCGATGTGGGCCCGCCAACCATGGTTTGCGCACCTGATGGAGATGTCCCTATCCCCACCAGTAAAACTGCCCTGCCCATACAACTTGCTGTCACAGGACAGGGGCAAGACACTACACCCATGCCCACAGAACATGAATTTAGCTGCCTGGCACCTGAGGTCATAGAATTTGGCCATTTGCAACTCCCTCAGAGATGCATGGACATTCTCAGAGAAGCTAGAAAACCCAACACTTGTCACTGCTATTCTAGCAAGTGGAAGAGATTTGTCATCTGGTGTAGAGGTAAGAGCATCAACCCAGTCCACTGCTCTCCCACACAAATTGTCCTTTACCTGACCCATTTACTGGACTCGGGTCTAGTGTTCAATTCTATTAAAGTCCATCTAGCGACACTTTCTGCATACACCACCTCTCAATTTAAGATATCATGGTGGAAAGTCCCAGTTATTAAAGCCTTCATGGAGGGGGTAAAGAGAATACACCCTCCGATAGCAAACCCAGCTCCAGGCTGGGACCTTAATGTGGTACTTACCAGGCTCATGGGCTCAGCCTTTGAACCCATGCACAAGGCAACTCTTAAAGACCTCACTCTTAAGACTGCTTTCCTAATGGCTATCACCTCCATTAGGAGAGTAAGTGAACTACAGGCTCTTTCTATTCTAGACCCCTTCGTAACAGTTCACAAAGATAAGGTGGTTCTACGCACACACCCAAGGTTTGCACTGAAATTCATATCGAAATTCCATGTCAACCAGTCAATAGAACTACCAACTTTCTTTCAAAACCCTTCCAATTTGGGAGAAAGGAGCCTGCATACACTCGATGTGCCCAGAGCTGTCATGTTTTATATGGAAAGAAACCAGGCCACTGAGAAAGACTAATCAGTTCTTTGTCTCGGTGGCAGCAGGAAGAGAAGGAGATGCAGTCTGTAAGTCCACTATATCTAGATGGATTGTTCAATGCATCACTCTGTTTCTCTCTTGCTAAGAGAGAACTACCCTTCAAGCCAAGAGCACACTCTACTCGAGGCACTGGGGCATCCATAGCATTCATTGCAAACGTTCCCCTCGAGTCCATTTGCAAAGCGGCAAACTGGAGTTCTGTACACACCTTTACAAAACACTACTGTCTAGATGCTCACTCTAGAACTGATTCCCAGGTGGGACAAGCAGTATTAAGATTTCTTTTCTCTACTGTTCCTTCTCACAACCCATCTCCCACTCCGGGTCCTGCTTGCTAGTCTATGCACAGCATGTGATTCTAAGCAGATTAACAAGCATCAGAAGACATTGCATTACTTACCGTAAAAGCATTTCTGATGGTTGTATCTGCTTAGATTCACATGCGCCCACCCTTCCTCCCCGCTCGGATGGAAGGAACATAGACCTCTTTCTACATCTCTCTCTCTTTTCTGTACTCGCTCACGGATAGAAGGCTCCCTCAGGGCAGAAAAAATACAGAGGGACTTCGACGCGTGAGGGATTGTGGGTGCACTGCACGTCACTATAGGGATAGTATTACAGACACGCCTTGTCGACGTCCCCTTTTCGACTACGAAAAACAAAATGCAATTCTCCGCGGTGACCACTGGATGTCGGACTATGCACAGCATGTGAATCTAAGCAGATACAACCATCAGAAATGCTTTTACGGTAAGTAATGCATTGTCGTGTGTGTATATGTATATGTATATGTGTGTGTGTGTATATATATTTCTGATGTTTGTTAATCTGCTTAGAATCACATGCTGTGCATAGGTCCGACATCCAGTGGTCATTGGAGTATTGCATTTTGTTTTTCGTAGTCGAAAAGAGGACATCGACAATGCGTGTCTAACACTATCCCTATAGTGACGTGCGTTGTACCCACAATCCTTCACGCGTCGAGGTCCCTCAGATTGTTTTTTTGCGCCCAGTTACTGGTCGCCTTTATGCGGAGCTCCTCGAGAGACATTGCCAAATCATTCCTTCGACCTTTGGTCGTTTATTATTAACATAGATCCCTCCCTCGACGCAGAGCTGTTTCTCCGCCGAGCAAAATCTTCGGAAGGATGAGCGGAGGAGATCCTTCGGCGCTGCCAAACACATGGCCTGGCCTCGCCGGCCTAACACAGTAGGGAGAGTGGGGTTGTGTGTCTTTCTTTTCTCTTTGAGAATGCCTTTCTCTTTCCCCTCCCTCCCTTCCGAGGTCGTAATCACACTTCTGGCCCTCGGCTATGGAGAGGACGCCCTTTAGGTTTTGCCCGCTTTGCAAAGGTAAATATACCTGGAAAGACGAGCACAAACGGTGCAACCGTTACTTGCCCCTCGACCACAAGGAGGACGGCTGTGCGGCATGTAAGTTACTGAAGCCCAAAACGATACAGGACCGCAGGGTCAAAAGGTGGGCGGCCTACGCCATGTCTAGGTCTGACTCCTCGCCCGCCGCAGAATGTGATGAGGACAGTGATTACACCGCCCCCGTAACTGAGGTTGTAGACCTCTCAAAGGAGCGTTCACGCTCCTCCTCCTCGTCCGTCCCCGGCCCCGACAAGCCCGACTCATGCCCAGCTTATGGGGATGAACACCCCAGCGACAAGGACGCACACAAAGCACAAAAACACATACCCCCGGCACGCATTCGTCGAAGACGAAGGCAGCCATAGCGCCAACGGGAGCGTCTGCTCCACCGGCATCTTCCGCCGACCGTAAGGATCGTCAGCCCTCCCCGCCACCGCTTCCGTGACAGGCGTCCGGGCATTCTAAAGATGAGGGCGCTAACACCAAATCCTCCGGCGACACTTGTTAGAGTGCTCACGTTGCCAGTAAAGACTCGACGTTACCTAGCGCGACGGATCCCTCGGCAGAGAGAATGATCGCCGAAAGACTCGCGCGTATATCCACTAAAGACGGCCAGAGACGGGCGGCGAGCGATACGCCGAAAACCGCGCACAAGGTCAAAGAAACGCCGAAGGCGCAGGAAAACAGGTCAGGACCGCTCCCGCCGTCGACGGAAAGCCCAAGCCTGCGAGAAGGCTTCTCGGAAGGCGAAGGTTCGCTTTCTTCGATGTTATGGGACAGAACCAGGCAACTACAGGGAGAAGAAAATCCTTTTTCATTCCCAGACCGCTCTGGCCTACCTCAGTGGACCTTAGAGAAGTTCCAGTCCTGCATGGATAAAATAGACAGGTTCATGGCCATCCCAGAAAATGGGGCACCCAAGAGACCAAGGGAGGCACCCCAGGAGAGTCCAAGGGTTAAATACCCAAGGTTCTATAACCCCATACAGGAAGACATGGACTCTTACGACCTCACTGAGGAGGACACTCACTTCCAGTAGGAAGATGAGTTCATTAATGATGAAGACCAACAAGAAGGGTTTCATGAGGACACTAACATAGGTGAGGAGGGGTACGAGGAGGACACAGGTGAGGGTGACCCCAATTCCTGGCAGTCACCAGCTAGGTCTACAGACACAGACAGTATAGTCATCAGGTTTACTGAAACTACACCAGTCAGGAACCCTTCGCCTGTTGATGATCAGCCCACCTTCAATGCGCTACTGAAGAAGGCAACAGCACGTTTCGAACTCGAAACTGGGGAGGTCACCCCAGATACTGACTTTGTGGAAAGGATCATCAAGGAAAAACCTCCCACTAGCCAAACAATTCCCATCCTCGCCTCAGTTAAAAGACGTATTACACCCTCACTGTCCACTCCGGCACTGGTGAGAGGGGTCAATCCGAGAATTGAGAAATTGTTCTCACCCTCTCAGTCAGACCCACTATATATTAGGGGTCATTCAATCCTGCACTCCTTAGTGGTGACCAACACTAGGAAGAGGGCTGGGGTCCCACTGTCTACCAGCGAGGCACCCCCAGATAGAGGGGAAGAAGCTTTATTCCCTGGCCAAGAGAATCACCACCTCTGCAGCATTCTCAACTAGAATTGCCAATAATAATACATTATTGGCAAGCTACGCTGATGCTCAATGGGGAAAGCTTAAGCAGGACATCGATGAGGCCCCTGAACCCCTAAAAACTTGATTATTGGCTACAATTAATGAAGGCTCTCTTGTCAACCAAAGCATCGTTAAGAATACCCTCGATGCAGCAGAGACGGCTGGCCGTATTTTGGTACAGGGAATTTTGCTGAAGCGTCACGTCTGGCTTCGCAATTCCAGGTTTAAGGCAGAAACGCAAGCGTCCCTCATTAATAAGCCCATTGAAGAGTCCAACCTCTTTGGAAAGGCAGTTGACGACGCTCTGGAGAATGCGAAAAAAGAATTTGACACCATAAAGACCTTGGACCAAATCTCAAAGCCCCCTAACAGGTGGGGATTTGGTAACAAGGGCTTTTTCATGGCCAACGCTAGCAACAAAATCAGCAACAGTATTCTGCCAACAACTACCAAGCTAATAGTGGCCAGTACAATCAGAGAGGTCAACGCCGTGGCAAGGGGAGAGGCCGGGGTTCCACCCCTAGAGGCTACCAAGCCACCAACAACACCAAGTGACGCGAAGATTCGGGTCCCCTCCCATGCATCGCCGGTCGGGGGCCGGTTAACATCCTTTCTTCCAGCATGGGAGGGAATAACATCAGACCGCTGGGTACTATCCACCATATCCCGCGGCTACTGTATAGAGTTCAACAGTTCCCCAACATACAGACCCCCGAGGGGACGACGCATGACACCAGAACACCTCGCCATTCTTCTCCAAGAAGTGGACCAGCTACTGGAAAAAAGGAGCTATAGAGGTCGTGCCTCTATCTCAGGTAACGGAAGGTATTTATTCAGTGTACTTCCTTTTACCCAAAAACCTAATCATGCGCCCTGTATTAGATCTGCACCCAGCGAACAAGTTTGTCAAACCCCAAAAGTTTTGAATGGTGACCTTGCAGGAAGTGATCCCACTGCTATCACAGGGAGATTACATGACAACACTGGACATGAAAGATGCATACTTTCATATTTTAATGTTGCCAGCGCACAGAAAATACCTCAGGTTCATGATAGAGGGCAAACACTACCAGTTCAGAGTGCTACCCTTCGGCATAGCATCTGCACCAAGGGTATTCACGAAAGTACTGGCAGTGGCAGCGGCCCACCTGCGCAGGTTATCCATCCCAGTATACCCTTACCTCGACGACTGGCTCATAACAGGGGATTCTTACGAGACATGCTTCTCAAACACCCAAAAGACTGTAGACCTTTTGTTCCAACTGGGCTTCTCCATCAACGAGAAGAAGTCCAGCTTAGACCCCAGCCAAGTTAAACAATTCCTAGGGGCTCTAATTCGAACAAAGGACGGCCTCGTCTTCCCCTCCAACGAGAGGGTCCAAAATATGCTGTTTCAGAACCCCCAATATGTGGCAGGTCGAGAGGTGACGGTGCGCAAAGCGATGCGCTTGCTAGGAATGATGGCGTCATGTATTTATTTGGTACCTCACGCACGCCTGTGCATGCGCCCAATGCAAGAGTGGCTCAACAGCCAGTGGTGTCAGGCCAGCGGACAATGGGACGATCTAGTGGTGGTCTAGCAGGCCTTGGTTCTCTCGCTACGGTGGTGGACAAAGGAAAACCTGCTAATGGGGAAACCTTTTGCCACACCCGCAGTGGAAGCCACTCTAACTAGACGCATCCCTCACAGGATGGGGGGGGGCTCACCTATCCCATCAGACTGCTCACGGAGTGTGGACTCCGAGCGTAGCATCCAAGCAC
Organism: Ambystoma mexicanum; assembly: GCF_040938575.1. NCBI lineage: Eukaryota > Metazoa > Chordata > Amphibia > Caudata > Ambystomatidae > Ambystoma > Ambystoma mexicanum. The sequence continues at coordinate 234,085,185 of NC_090926.1, read as the reverse complement.
ATAAACCTACTGGAGCTACTGGAGGTGTTCAAAGCACTAAAAGCCTTCCAAGAACACCTACAAGGGAAGACAGTGATGGTCCTTACGGACAGCACCACAGCCATGTACTACATCAACAAGCAGGGGGGCACCCACTCTCCAGGACTGTCCAAGCTGTCCCAGAATATATGGAAGTGGGCTCTCAGACACATGTTCCTACTGTCACGACATGTACCAGGGAAACTCGATCTGCTAGCAGACGAACTCAGCAGAGACTTCCCTCTGCCCTCAGAGTACGAATGGCGGTTGCAAGAAGACATCGTTTTCGACGTCTTCACACAATGGGGCTTCCCAGAAATAGACCTGTTCGCAACTCTGGAGAATTCACCATGCCAAAGTTACGCCTCCAGAGACCCCCAGAACCAGTCCAAGGGGAACGGTCTGTCGATTCCATGGTCAGGGATATTTGTTTACGCTCCCCCCCCCACCGACTCCCCTTCTCAACAAGATTGTGCACAAGATGCACCAGGAACAAGTCACCATGATACTAGTGGCCCCTATGTGGGCCCGGCAGCCATGGTTCATCTCACTTGATGGAGATGTCCCTATCTCCCCCAGTGAAACTTCCCTGCCCGTACAACATGCTGTCACAGAACAAGGGCAGGACCATTGCATCCATGCCCTCAGAACATGAATTTAGCAGCCTGGCTCCTGAGACCATAGAGTTTGGACATCTAGAACTCCCGCAGAGATGCATGGACATCCTCAGGGAAGCTAGAAAGCCGAACACTTGTCACTGCTATTCTAGTAGGTGGAAAAGATTTGTCACCTGGTGTAGAGGGAAAAGCATCAACCCGGTTGACTGCTCACCCACACAAATTGTTCTGTACCCGACCCACCTATTGGACTCGGGTCTGGTGTTCAATTCTATTAAAGTCCACCTAGCGGCACTTTCTGCATACACCACTTCCTAACTTAGTGTCGTGGTGGAAAATCCCAGTCATCAAAGCCTTCATGGAGGGGGTGAAGAGAATACACCCTCCGATAGCTAACCCAGCTCCCGGATGGGACCTAAATGTGGTACTTACCAGACTCATGGGCTCGCCCTTTGAACCCATGCACAAGGCAACTCTTAAGCACCTTACTCTTAAGACTGCTTTCCTAATAGCTATCACCTCCATTAGGAGAGTAAGTGAACTATAGTCTTTCAGTTCTAGACCCCTTCGTAACAGTTCACAAAGACAAGGTGGTTCTACGCACACACCCAAGGTGTGCACCGAAATTCATCTCGAAATTCCATGTGAACCAGTCAATAGAACTACCAACATTCTTTCAAAACCCTTCCAATCTGGGAGAAAAAAGTCTGCATACATTCGATGTGCGCATAGCTGTCATGTTTTACATGGAAAGAACCAGACCACTGAGAAAGACTAATCAGTTCTTTGTCTCGGTGGCAGCAAGAAGAGAAGGAGATGCAGTTTCAAAGTCCACTATATCTAGATGGATTGTTCAAAGCATCACTCTTCCTAAGAGAGAACTACCCTTCAAGCCAAGAGCAAATTCTACTCGAGGCACGGGGGCATCCATAGCTTTCATTGCAAATGATTCCCTTGTGCCCATCTGCAAGGCGGCAACCTGGAGTTCGGTGCACACCTTTACAAAACACTACTGTCTAGATGCACACTCTAGATCTGACTCCCAGGTGGGACAGGCAGTATTAAGACATATTTTCTCTACTGTTCCTTCTCATAACCCACCGCCAACTCCGGGTACTGCTCGCTAGTCTATGCACAGCATGTGATTCTAAGCAGATTAACAAACATCAGAAGACAATGCATTACTTACCGTAAAAGCATTTCTGATGGTTGTATCTGCTTAGATTCACACGCGCCCACCCTTCCTCCCCGCTCGGATGGAAGGAACATGGACATCTTTCCACATCTCTTTTCTGCACTCCCTCAGGGCAGAAAAAATACAGAGGGACCTCGACACGTTAGGGATTGTGGGTGCACTGCACGTCACTATAGGGATAGTATTACAGACATGCCTTGTCGACGTTCCCTTTTCGACTACGAAAAACAAAATGCAATACTCCGCAGTGACCACTGGATGTCGGACCTATGCACAGCATGTGAATCTAAGCAGATACAACCATCAGAAATGCTTTTACGGAAAGTAATGCGTTGTCATATAGAACATTATTTATGTAGTTAAGAACCAGCCTGCATCACCTCTTGAGAGCTTAAGCCTTGATTGTTTGTCCATTCTACCATGTAGAGAATCTTGGCTAGGGTGATCTGTGCTTCTACTCTGCCATGTAGAGGGTAGGAGTACAGATACCCCACCCCTTCTAGTGTTTGCACTGGGCTCTTTCAGTACAGATCATTGTGCTACCTTCTGCATGGGGTCTCCTCGCTGTGTGTTGAGGCTGCTGCGGGGGGGGGGGGCCATCTGGATAGTTGCCTACTAATCACCTGGACTCTGGGGGGGGTCCATTTCCAAGCCTGGTTTCGGGGACCTGCCTCCCAGCATAGCTTCATTTGACCCTTGCAAGTCACTGTAGAGGCTTGTTCCCTCTGATCAGATGCCATCAGTGTGTTTTGGTGCGGACCCAAGACGGATTCCAAAATTCTGTGCAGCCACATTCCTACCCCTCCCTGTGATGCCCAGATTTGGGGGTAAAGGCTAAATCTGCGAATATAAAATCTCTTCTGGCCATGCAGGACAACATGGGTAAAACCACTCGGGCTATCTGTGTGGAGGTTCATTCACTCCCTTACCCCTTCGGCTGTCCGCATGGATTCCTCGTTCACTAAGCAGGATCTCCTAGACATGTTGTCCACCCTAAAACAGGACATTGCAACAAATCCTCTAAGGAAATCCAATTGATCGCTGGCCAAATAGATTGTCTTAAACACTCTTCAGTATGGGTTGGGGTCTCGTATGAGCAAGATGGAAGCCACAGTATGCAACCAAGCCCACAACCAGGCAGAGCTGGCAAAACTGGGTGTGTGCATTGATGAACAACTAGAATTGGTCTGGGACAAGCAAGAGGACTTGTGAAACAGATCATGCAGTAATAACATCCGCTTGCATGGAGTCCCGTGGCACATACAGGATCAGGAATTGGTCTATTCCTCCATGCCGCTGCCCAACGTGCTCTCGTACATTTCTTTCAACAAAAAGAGGAAATCATGGACGGCGGCACAGAAAAAAGGCAGTGGAATTTCGAGGGGGCCGGAGCAACTATCTCAGATCGGGACCTTTCACCATGTACCCTTACCAACTGGCAGAAGCTAAATGTTGTATCAGCTTGTCTGCGGGCCCACAAAATACGTTATCGCTGGGTATTACCTTGTAAACTGTTTACCAGAATCAACACTATGCCATCAGCTTGGAGGAAGAGGCAGCGAAACTGAGGGATGCTTCGCTGGGGCATCAAGTTGTTGGTAATGGAACTGGTGTGGCAGCTGGCCTGGTCCCCGGGCCTCGCAACGCATCCAGGAAGCCCAGTTGGAGGCGAGACTCAACTAAGGCATCTTCTGGAATTGACAAGGGGCTGCTCCTAAATGACACGAATTGAAGATGCTAGGCCCGTGTGGCTGGACGGCGGACACTATAGATCTGTTTTTATTTGTATTTTGTTTATATAGCGCCCGTGGCCATCTGGACGCATTTCTTACATAGGAGGTTACAGAGGGTGCATTGACCGTAATGGGAAGCATTATTATATAAATCTCGTGCATGATTACATTAGAATTATAGAGAGCATATGACGGGTAGATAATTCACAAATCTATGCAAGGCAGTAAATAATTACATATAGTAGTGATCAATATTTACAGAAGTATACAGAGCAGCAAGTAGTTGCAATGTTATCAGTCTAGAGTCCGAGATATATCTATGGATCTTGCGCAAAAGCCAGGTTTTGGCATTCCTTCTGAATGGCTGGAAGGCATGTTCAGCTCTAAGTGCGTGTGGTAGAGATTTCATAGCTTGGCTGCAAGAACTGGGCAACTGCTTCCACCAACCTTTTGGAGCTTAAAGCCATGTACTTTGAGGCAGTGTGCTTGCGCCGATCTCGTGGGACGGCTTGAGTTATTTTGTGTGAAGTTTTTTCAGATAGCTAGGTGCTGGGTTGGCAAGACATTGTTTTGTAGTCAATCCTTTGCTTGACCGTGAGCCAGTTTAGGTTCCGTCTGGTCTCTGATATATGGTGGGATCTGGAAATATTCAACTCCACCCTGATGGCGTTATTTTGGAGAACCTGCATTTTTCTCAGATTCTGTTGACTGGTTCCGAGAGAGTGGATTGCAGTAATCTAACTTGGAGAATGCTAAGGCTCTAGCTAAGGTGATAGTTGGGTGTGGAGAGAAAAGGTCTGCAAGCAGTAATTAACTTGCAGGTGTAAGCTATGGACGAAGCTGATGCATTGACCTGTCTTTAGGTTTAAAGAAGAGTAGATGTATACGCCAAGGGTTTTCACGTCTTTGGAAACCTTGATGGAGTTGCCATCAATGTTGAAAACACTGAATTGTTCACTTGGTTTAATGAGTTTGTGCTTGGATCTTAGGAGGAGGAGCTCAATCTTCTCGTCGTTTAGACGCAATCTGTGTTTGGCCATCCAGGTTTGGATGATGCCGTAGATATTGAGCATTTCAGCGTCTCTCAGTCGCCTATGATATGTATGAGTATCTGGGTGTCATCTGCATAGTTAGTGATTGCTAACTGAGGCCGAGGAGGTTGTTTCAAGATGCTCCTGGATCTTCAAATAAGCTGCTATATCTATGATTTTCAGAAGATGGGTGACTGTGGTGATCGATTTGTAGGGCTGGTGGGGTCCAGAGTATGCTTTTTGAGTAGTGGGAGGACCAAGGCGTCTTTGAGGTTATTTGGCACTATGCCTGTTTCCAAGGATGTGTTGATTAAGGTGATGAAAGGTGCAAGTTCTTTGGCAGCCTCATTGACGATTGGTGCCGGGTAGATGCCGCCCTGGCATCTTCAGGGTTTTAGTTTGCAGATTGTCTTCTGTTTTATAGTGTGGGGGGTGAGAAGTTGAAGAGGAAGCATGTTTTAGTGATTTGCGTTGAGGCCGTGGGCTTGGATGTAGTGTCTAGGATTAGAAGTCTTTTAGTTTTGCAACAAGGTAATGTTATTTAATAGGGCATCCTGTATGTTGGTGCACCAGGAAGCATCTTTAATACAGGTGACTGGAGGTGGTGCAGGTGATTCCAACTCTCTGAGGACTTTGAAGAGTTCCTTAGTGTTGGATTTGGCTTGCCTGATGCGGGTATTGTATGTTTCTTTTTTTGATTGGAAGATGGCTTCTTTGGGAGGCAGGTTGCTAGGAAGTTGTTTGTTGGAGGTAGTGGAGTGAGTTTTCCGCAATGCTTCTGCATTTTTTTTCTTTGCGTAGAGATCTAAGGTGCAGAGTGAACCCACGAGTTCAGTGAGCGAGTGGTTTGGCTTTACGCAGTTTGAGTGGGGCAATGGCATTTATTGCTGTTTGGTTGAAGAGTTCTACCAAGACAGTAGGGTCTGAGTATTTCTCATTAGTAGTATGAATAATGGGTTGCAATAGTGGGAGCAGTTTTTCCACAATTATGTTGCAGGTGTTCCTAGTTTGAGTGGGAGGTGCGAGGTTGAGCACGTTGTTTGGGTTACCTTTGTCCTTTATGGTGAACGTGATCAGGTGATGATCGGTCCAGGCACAAGGTGCGTTGGATAGTATGTCGATGTTACAATTGAAGTCAGCAAGCCAATATAGAATCCTACCTTTTTGTTATGGGTTGGTTCAGATATTCTGTGTGTGAAGCCTAGATCTGTTGATCGCTTCTTGTACTTAGCCTTATTGCTGTAAGGCGTTTTGATCTCAACCTCTTTGGGTTACTGTTCCAATACAATCTCGTGGAGGAGCAGAAAGAGGGCTATGCACAGGTGCCACGAGGGATTGGCGCTGTACTACTTTACGCTCATGTGTTTGAAATCCAATTTCTCTGTAGTTAATTATTTCTTAATATTTATGTGGGGTTGTTTTCCATTTTTTATCACACAATTGGGTTTTTCAGCTCTTCCTGTGTGCCCCTCTGCTAATATATCCTCAGTATTGTTCTCAGAGGCCTCTCTAGATTTAGCCTTGCCCAAAGGGATACATGATGGCATCTCTTTATTCTGTGTGACCCTAAATGTGCAAGGCATTCATACACCGATAAAGCGCAAAGCTCTGCTGCAACGGCTGCCCTCTTTGGATGCAGCTCTTGTTTTCCTTCAGGTGTCCCATCTGCTGGCTGCGGATGAAGCGTGCTTCTGTACTAAGGTATATCCCTGAGCTTTATTTTAGCATCTAGCGGCCCAAACGTGAAGTTGCCATGATCCATAATGGTACTCCCCTGAAAATATTAAATTTGCTCCGTGATGGGGAGGGGGAGATACTTGCTGCTTGGAGCCCTTTCACATGAAATCAAGGTTACTTTGGCCCCGATCTATGCTCACAATGATGAACCGGATGGATATCTGGCGTCTGTTTTCGGGACTTGAGCAGAGTTTGCTGAGGGGGAGATGATCCTTGGAGGAGACTGTGTCGTCAACACACTCCTGGACACCTCCCTCCTACCCCTACTGATGAGAGGAACTACCTGGCCATGACTGCGCGGTTGAGGGAACACTCATTGAGGCGTGGCAGTTTTTCAACCATGGGGAAAGAGAATATATATCTTTAACTCTGTCCACAAAGGTTTCTCTAGGCTTGACCTGTTTCTCATCACCAACATCCTTATTCAGACAGTGGTTGGGATAAATGTACAACTGAAAGCCCTCTGACCATTCACCCCCTCAAACTCACGCTTGACCTGATCCCACCAATCCCTCTAGCCAAACGCTATTGGAGACTAAATTACTTCCTCCTAGGAGATGTTGCATTGAAAGCCCACATATCGGAAGCCATAGCTAATTACTTCAGTGAAAATGACCCTGGGGAACTTGAATTCAGAACAGTTTGGGATGCTAGAAAATCTTCATATGGGGAATCCTCATAGAACAGTCAGCGCCTTGGGGAGAGCTAGAAAGCTTCAGCAATTTTGAAGGGGAGTTTCGGGAGAAAGAGAAGGGGAATACACTGAAGGTGACTCAGCATTTGCTATCTTTGGGTTGCTAAGCAGGCCTTAGAAACGCACTTTATGTATTCCATACGGTTTACAAAATGGCATTATTCTCCAGCATAGGGTCTGGCATGGATTCACATGCTCATAAATATTCCGTCAGGTTGGGAATACTTGGTGAAAGAAAAAACAATTTCACTTACTAACTGTAGTTATCCTTTAAACCAATCACTGTCCTCTGGGTCATACTGCCCCCATCCAATGACAGCCCTCTACCTAAGTCCCTCCTCTCTCAGCCACCATCAGATTTTTACTGCATGCTTCAGTGTTTTGAGTCCTTGAGTTTGCTCTGCAAGCTACTTCTATGTTTTTGTATGTTTTCGTTAGATAAAAGTTAGATTTCTTTTTTTTTTTTTTTTTTGGTGTTTTTTTTTGGTTGCTAAAAGAGCCTGTGTGCTAATTTCTCGATCTGCTGACAGTGGAGATCTGCTGTCAGTGAATTTCGGCGCCTAAGATAGTCGAAGTTTCCAGAAGACCATCTGACCTACTTCGTGCCCTCCGACCAGAAAGGAGCAGGAGCATTAGGAGGAGGTGGGGGAGGTGGGGGTAGTGGGGTGAGGCCCCTCTTCAAGCCCTGCACAAAGTGCGAGCTATGGAACGTGTTTGTGGAAGACAAACACCTACAATGCCTCTACCACCAGCACCCGGATCATAAGGAGGTGGAGTGCGATATTTGCCTCTGGTTCTCCATGAAGACGAGGGACAAGCGCAGTATACTGGCACCGTGGCTTAACGCTAAGGCCTCTGCCCACTGCTCCGAGCAGGGTCATGCTTCACCCAGGACCGGCTGGTCTGTCGAGCGATATTCTAAGTTCTTTGAGGGCGCCTCATCCGTGGGGACCCAAGACAAGGCCAAGAACCGCAAGTCCGAGTCCACCGAGGAAGCGGCTCCCAAGGTGGATAGGGTGCGATCGACATCACCCTCCGCCTCCTTTGCCAGCCGGCAATCAAGCTCCTCCTCATAGGGTATCGTCTACCCCTGCTAAACTGCAGGTGAAGTCTGAGAAGCCGCAGACAGAGTAGAAGGCCGAACTGCCTAAGCAGGCCCAATTGGCACAAGCTAAGACTTTGTCGACGATAGTTGGTGACAGCTGCTCTCTCGGTGGCTAAAGGAGCTGACCCTGTGAAGTTAGCCCCCACAGCACAGAAGGTATCCTTACCCCCTAGGCGCGACACTGCTGCAGCGACTTTGCCAAAAGTCTGCTAACACGCCAGAAGGAGGGAAACTGGCTCAGGCCCTTGTTTAAGCCCCACAAAAGGTGGGGGGGGTGTGTGTGTGTGTGAGGGGGCCCCGGAACAGACATCTCATGCCGTGGATCAAGCCATGATGGTATCGTCCAGACATCCTTGCACACCGTCCATGAGGACGTGGAAGAGGACGACAATGGCACACAGCCTATTTTTCAGATTCTCTCAGTTTAGGGATTTGTCTATGGACATTGTCGACCCTTCACACCTTGGTGTCTGAGATCCAGAAGAGTATGCCACTGGGCCCGGTTCCAGTGGTCCCCAGTCACCCTGTTAAGCATCCAACAAAGAAAAGGAAGCATCATCCGAAGCCCCCATTTTAGCAAGCATCTGCATCCGTGTCTGGCCCCTTCTCCCTCAGCAGACCCAGACACTGGTACGGCCACGACTATGGACGACTAGGATATTGCCACAGCGGGTGGCGAGTCTCAGCATTGGGCTGCGCCACCTAGGATGTCCCAACCGGCCGAGGTGGGGTCCTTCCACTCAATGATTGCCAGAGCCTCTGAGCTTTTTCAGCTTGTGCCTGAAGAAACCAAGGAGGAGGGTTTCTTATACCAGAGGTGTGAGGCCAGGAGGAAGACGATCCTGGTGGTGCCCCTTCTGACAACGTGTGGGAAGTGGGCCTGGCCCTTAACAAGAACCCTGGCACGGCTCCAGCCAAATGGATAGGCTGGAGAAGAAGAATCGGGTGCCGAAATCCACACCCAAGTGCCTGAGGTTGCAACCATGGCCAGATTCAGTGTTATTTGCGGCCGCGAGGAAACGGTCGGCTAACCCATCCTAGTCCTCTTCGGTACCTCCAGACGGCGAGGGTAAGAAGTTGGATGCCATGTGAAGGAAGGTGATTTACGCCGCAGCGTCCACTGTCAAGGCGGCCAACGCACTGGCGATCCTAGCCAAGTATGACAGGGAGCTGTGGTACAAGCTGGACCCTATTTTGGAGTTACTCCCAGACAATCGGAGGCTGTAGGCTTTCGCTCTTTTCCAGGGTGGGGCAAGTTACCTCTGATCACGCCATTAGTGACGTTGGACATTGCCGGCATGAGGTTCCGGCAGATGGGGGAACAGTGTCTCCCTTTGTCGACAAGGCTGGTTGAAGGCCACAAAATTCCTGCAGGAAGTCTAGGCGAAGGTGCTGGACATGCCCTTCGATGGAGCGAACTTGTTTGGGAAGGTCATCGACGAGTCCCTCCTGGCCATCAAGGTGGAAACAGACGGCCGTTCCTTGGGCACTACAACAGCGCTCTTATTTTCGCTCCTCCAGGGAAAGTCAAGCAGGTCTTCCAAAGGTTTATCCTCTTCGTACCGCCAATCTTCCAGATCCACGATCCAGGAAGCCTACAGAGGCTGTCCCAGGCCTACAGTAGCAGAGGACCGCATCGCCCGCAGGACAGGACGCTGGCCCCGAAACAGGCCTGAACAGGCCGGGTTGTCGTGCCCCCACACGTGCACCCCGGTGGTCATCCGACTGGTACCACAGTCTGATGGGTGCTGGACGCTCTCGCCCTGGGACACCCTCCAGTTACAACACAGGTGTCTGCGGATCCCCCTGGTGTCCGGTCAGGAACAGAACATCCCTCAGCTCCTGCAAGAGGTACGGGCCATGCTGCGGAAAGGGGCGATGGAGTCTAGTCCAGGTATTTTCTGGATAGGAGAACATTGGGCTTGAGGCCCATCCTAGACCTATGACGTCCCAACAAGCATTTAAAGTCCCAAAAGTTCACGATGGTCAAGTTGCAGCACGTGCTCTCCATGTCCCCATTCAAAAGACAAATCAAATGTTTGTGCGTTTAGTAGTGCAGGGCCAGCACTACCAGTTCAAGGCCCTACCCTTCAGATTGAAGTCAGCCCCCAGAGTGCTAAAAAGCCTGGCACTGGTGGTGGCCCATCTACGTCTGTGGGGTATAGATGTAGGTCCATATCTCGACAACTGGCTAATCCTGCCCGCTCGCAGGAGTTGGCTGTCGGACACACCAAGGCGATCGTCCAGCTACTGACTGATCTAGGATTCTCTAACTATCCGAAGTCCTGCTTGACACCATTGCAAGGGAAAGTGCAGTGAATGTTGTTGAAGACCGCCATGCTGTGAACCATCAAATCGTTGCTCGACATGTCGTCCTGCATCTATCTCATCCAACTCTTCTGGAGTTGCTGGACTCTCGCTGGATACAGGTGTCCGGAAGCTTTGCGGACAAGATCACTCTGGACGATGAGTGCCGTTGGGTGATAAGGTGGTGGGCCGTCGGCACCTACATCGCCAACGGCACAGGGTTTCAAAACCCTCCATACCATTTGACGGTCACCAAGGATGCTTCCCTGGAAGGCTGGGGAGCCCACACGGAAGTCAGCACCCCCAGAGGCCTGTGGCTCCCGGAGAAGGATCTACATATAAACATCCTGGAGCTACAGGCATTGTTCTGAACCCTCAAGTCGTTCGTTCCTTCTGTCTCTGAAGGGCAAGGTGGTGAGGATCTTCATGGACACCACCACCACAATGTTGTACATGAGGAAAAGGGGGAACTCTATCCCTGTCGCTCTCCAATGAAGCGCAGGACTTGTGGCGCTGGGCCGTTGGACAAAGGATGTTCTTCAAGAACACAATCTCAGACTCCCTCAGCATGGATTTCTGCTCCTGCCACAAGTGGGAATTTTGGCAGGACCAGGTGGACCGTGTCTTCGTCAAGTCGGGCAGGCCCCAGATCAATCTGTTTGCGACGGTGGCGAACTCAGAACCCCAGAAGTTTGCCAGCAGATTTCACCATCCGAGGAGCATGTGGGGGGATGTGTTCTCCTTCCGGTGGGAAGGCCTGTTCCTGTACGCATTCCTCTCCTGCTGCTTGTCATCAACACACAAACAGTGCCAATGCAGGATGATGCTCAATGCCTAGTGTGGCCGAGGCAGATTTGGTACCAGGACCTTCTCAGCCTGTCTGTGTCGCCCCCGGTCAAACTGCCTGTGGTCCGAATCTTCTCACCAGAGAAGGAGGCGCAATCCTGCATCACGACCCAGGTTCGCTGAACCGGAGGGCTTGGCTCTTGCATCCCTGGAGTTTGGAGGATATGATTTGACTGCCGGGATGTCCTTGCCAAGGCCCTGGACGATCTTCTCTTTGAGCTCATTTTCTCGTCAAGGAGTTCCTCAAAGGACTGTTTCGATCTTTCCGGCCGGTGAAGACTCCTGCCCTGGTGTGGGAACTGAACGTGGTTTGGACGAGGCTCGTGGGGAATGGGGGAGGCTACAAGCCTATGCATCAGGCCCCTCTCGTGGAAAATGGCTTTCCTTGTGGCCATCGCCTCTGCCAGGAGGGTGGGTGAGATCCAGGACCTATCCTGCAAGCAGCCATATGTGACGTTCCATGAGTCGAGAGTGGTGCTGCAGACAAATCCCTCTTTCATGCCCAAGGTTCTGTCAGAATTCCACCTCAACGAGCCTTTGGTGTTACCTGTTTAGTTCCTGAAACCTTTGTCACCGCCGGAAAGGACCTTGCAGTCGCTGGACATTGCTCATGCCCTGAAGTTCTACGTGGCCCGCAGAAAGTTTTCAGAAGATGTCTCAACGCGAACTGTAATCCATGGGAAGGCCTTTTCCAAGGCTTCCATCTCGAGTAGGCTCTCCGGCTGCATCGTGTACTGTCCTTGGTTGGCGAACCGGTCGCTGCCCGGCCATCCGAGAGCCCACTCCACCAGAGCGATCGCTGCAACAATGTCATTCCTCTGTTTTGCCCATGCTGGACATCTGCGGGGCTGCTTTGTGCAGGTCCACGCACACCTTCACGAAGTTCTACTGCGTTGACAGGGATTCCAGAGAGGAGTCCAAAGTCTGCCAAGCAGTGCTACTCAACCTGATAGCTTGAGGTGAGTCTGTTGCAAAGACAAGTTAATTGCTTCTGTTGAGCCTTGCCTCCTCCCATGGTTGTGTAATGTTGTACTGCAATGTGTTTTTTGTTCATGAGCATGTGAATCCATGCCAGACACCATGCTGTAGCAGGAACACGTTACTTACCTGTAACTATTGTTCTGATGTTTGTTAATCTGCTTAGAATCACATGCTGTGCATAGGTCCGACATCCAGTGGTCACTGCAGAGTATTGCATTTTGTTTTTCGTAGTCGAAAAGGGACGTCGACAAGGCGTGTCTGAAATACTATCCCTATAGTGACGTGCGTTGTACTCACAATCCCTCACGCGTCGAGGTCCCTCAGATTGTTTTTTTCCGCCCAGCTACTGGTCGCCTTTACGCGGAGCTCCTCGAGAGACATTGCAGATTTCATCTCCTCGACCTTTGGTCGTTTTCCTATTTAAAATATAACACATCGATCCCTCCCTCGACGCAGTTGTGAAGCTGTCTCCGCCGACCAAGATCTTCGACGGAGGGGACGAGCGGAGAAGATCCTTCGGCGTTGCCGAACACGTGGCCTGGCCTCGCAGGCCAAATACAGTAGGGAGAGTGGGGTCGTGGGACATCTCTGGTTCTTTTCTGAGAATGCCTTTCCTTTTCCCCTTCCTTTCCCTTGGGGTCGTTATCACGATTTATTGCCTCGGCTATGGAGAGGACACCCTTTAGGTTTTGCCCGCTTTGCAAGGGCAAGTTTACTTGGAAGGACAAGCATTCACGGTGTAATCGCTGCTTGCCCCTCGATCACAAAGGGGAGGGTTGCCCGGCTTGTCGGCTTCTTAAGCCAAAGACTCTAAAAGACCGTAGGGTCAAGAGGTGGGTGGCCTACGCTATGTCGAAGGCCGATTCTTCACCCGCCGCTGCTACCACCGACAGTGACGAGGAACGTGATAACACGACCTCCGCTACGGAAGTCGTAGACCCCTCTAAAGAGCGCTAGCGCTCTTCGTCGTCTGTCCCCAGCCCCGACGGGCTCGGCTCACGCCCTGCTTATGGGGATGAACACCCCGGCGACACTGACGCACACGATACCACACATAAGCACACAACCCATGGCTCTACTTCGTCGAAGACTAAGAAAGCATCAGCGCCCAAGGAGACGCAGGTTCCACCGGCGGCCTCCTCGGACCGTTCAGGTTCGAAGCCCCTCTCGCATCCGCAGCCGCGACCAGCGACTGGGCTTTCGGCAAATAAGGGCGCCGCCCCCAAACCATCGGCCGGCGCGCACCAGCAGAGAGCGCACACTGCCGTAGAACGATCGACACCCGTAACGTTGAAACCACAGCCCTCCGCTGACAAACGAGTCGCAGAGAGCTTGGCGAGGATCGTTGTAGCCGAAGCCCAGAAGCGTACGCCGAAAGACACGTCGAGCGCTACGCAAAGGTCGAAAGACACGCCGAAAAAGCCCGAAGAAAGACGGGGACTACCCCCTTCAGTCGGGGGGACCCCCAGCACACTGGAAGGCTTTTCGGAAGGCGACGGGTCACTTTCCTCAACGTTATGGGAGAGGTCAAGCCGTTTTCAGCTAGATGACACTAATTTTCCCCCGCTAGACCGCTCAGGGGTACCCCATGAAACCATGGAAAGGCTCCATCTCTGCATGGAGAGAATGGAGAGGTTTATGAAGACCCAGAACCCTCTTACTCCCAAGAGAACAAGAGAAGGGCCTCAGGAGGACCCCAGGGCCAAATATCCGAGACTATTCAATCCCCAGCAGGACACAGCCTCAGATTTCCATAATGTGTATGACCTCACTGGTGAGGAACAATACTTGGAGGAGGAGGAGGATGAATTTGTGGATGATGAAGAAGGACAGAACCACGAGGAAGGTCTGGAAGACAGCCCAGACATGGTAGGAGAAGGCTTCGGAGAAATCCAGAAGAAGGACCTTCTCATCCCTGGCAATCCCCATCAGTATATTCGGACACTGATGTCGTGAACCTAAATCCTCCTGACAATTCACCTGTTAGAAACACGTCTCCCATTGACGATCAGCCCACATTCAATGCCCTGTTGCGCAGAGCAGCAGCACATTTCGAACTGGACACTGGGGAGATCTCTCCTGAAATACTTTGTGGAAAGAGTAATTAAGGAGAAACATCTGGTCAGCCAGACCATTCCCCTCCTCGCTTCAGTGAAGAGAAGAATCATCCCTTCGCTATCCACACCCGCACTAATCAGAGGAGTTAATCCAAGAATTGAAAAACTTTTCACTCCTTCACCCTCAGACCCGCACAGGGACATTCCATTCCAGATTCCCTTGTAGTAACTAATACAAGGAAGAGGGCAGTGGTGCCGCTGTCCACCAGCGAGGCACCACCTGACAAGGAGGGCAAGAGGTTATATGCCCTTGCAAAGAGAGTCACATCCTCGGCTGTCTTTTCTGCAAGAATTGCGAACAACAATTCTTTGCTAGCTAGCTACGCGGACGCGCAGTGGGCAAAACTGCGCAAAGACGCCGAAGAAGCGCCGGATCCAGTACGTACACGCCTGCTATCAACTATTGGCGAAGGAACCCAGGTCAACCAGAGTATTGTAAAGAACTCTCTGGATGCTGCAGAGACAGCGCGACGTTCCCTGGTTCAGGGAATACTCCTAAAACGCCATGTATGGCTGCGCAACTCAGGGTTCAAACCGGAGACACAGGCATCTTTAATTAATAAACCTGTTGAAGACTCAAACCTCTTCGGGAAAGCGGTGGATGAGGCTCTAGAGATGGCTAAAAAAGAGTTCGATACTATCAAAACTCTTGACCAGATCTCTAGGCCCACTACCAGACGCGGCTATGGCAACAAACGCTTTTTTCGTGGCCAACGCCAACAGCAGAATCAGCAGCAACAGTACCCTGCCACCAATTACCAGACCAATAGTTGGCAGTACAGCCAAAGAGGCCAGCGCCGTGGCAAAGGGAGAGGTCGGGGGTCCACCCCCAGAGGCACCCAAGCCCCCAACAACACCAAGTGACGCGAAGATTCGCGTCCCCTCCCATAAAACACCGGTCGGGGGCCGGATAACCTCCTTTCTTCCAGCATGGGAGGGAATAACGTCAGACCGCTGGGTACTTTCCACCGTAGCCCACGGTTACTGCATCGAATTCAACGGTTCCCCAACATACAGACCCCCGAGGAGACGACGCATGACACCGGAACACCTTGCCATCCTTCTCCAAGAAGTACAACTACTGTTGGAAAAAGGAGCCATAGAGGTCGTGCCTCTATCTCAGGTAACAGAAGGTATTTATTCAGTGTACTTCCTTGTACCCAAAAAGGATCTAACCATGTGCCCTGTATTAGATCTGCGCCCAGCGAACAAGTTTATCAAACCCCAGAAGTTTTGTATGGTGACCTTACAGGAAGTGATCCCACTGCTATCATAGGGAGATTACATGACAACATTGGACATGAAAGATGCATACTTTCATATTTTAATGTTGCCAACGCACAGAAGATACCTCAAGTTCATGATAGAGGGCAGACACTACCAGTTCAGAGTGTTGCCCTTCGGCATAGCATCGGCACCAAGGGTATTCACGAAGGTACTGGCAGTGGCAGCGGCCCACCTGCGCAGGTTGTCCATCCCAGTTTACCCTTACCTCGACGACTGGCTCATAACAGGGGATTCTTATGAAACATGCTTCTCCAATACCCAAAAGACTGTAGACCTTTTGTTCCAGTTGGGCTTCTCCATCAACGAAAAGAAGTCCAGCCTAGACCCCAGCCAAATCAAACAATTCCTAAGGGCTCTAATTCAAACAAAGGACGGCCTCGTCTTCCCCTCCAATGAGAGGGTCCAAAACATGCTGTTTCAGATCCCTCAATATGTGACCGGTCGAGAGGTGACGGTACGCAAAGCAATGCGCTTGCTAGGCATGATGGCGTTGTGTATTTATTTGGTACCTCACGCGCGCCTGCTCATGCGCCCTATGCAAGAGTGGCTCAACAGCCAGTGGTGTCAGGCCAGCGGACTATGGGACGATCTAGTGGTGGTCTCGCAGGCCTTGGTTCTCTCGCTACGGTGGTGGACAAAGGAAAACCTGGAAAGATCGAAACCCTTTGCCACACCCGCGGCGGAAGCCACTCTAACCACAGACGCATCCCTCACAGGATGGGGGGCTCACCTAGCCCATCAGACTGCTCACGGAGTGTGGACTTCGAACGTAGCATCCAAACACATAAATCTGCTGGAGCTACTAGCTGTGTTCAAGGCGCTAAAAGCCTTCCAGGAACACCTACAAGGCAAGACTGTGTTGGTCCTTACAGACAGCACCACAGCCATGTACTACATCAACAAGCAGGGGGGCACCCACTCTCCAGGACTGTCCAAACTGGCCCAAAATATATGGAAGTGGGCTCTCAAACAAAACATGTTCCTACTGTCACAACATGTAACAGGGGAACTCAATCTGCTGGCAGACAAACTCAGCAGAGATTTCCCCCTGCCCGAAGAGTACGAATGCCGACTGCACGAAGACATAGTCTTCGACGTCTTCACACAATGGGGATTCCCAGAAATAGACCTGTTCGCAACCCTGGAGAACTCACAATGCCAAAGTTACGCCTCCAGGTACCCCCGGAACCAATCCAAGGGGAACGGTCTGTCGATGCAATGGTCAGGGAAATTTGTTTACGCTTTTCCCCCCCGACTCCCCTTCTCAACAAGGTGGTGCACAAGATGCACCAGGAACAAGTGACCATGATACTGGTGGCCCCAATGTGGGCCCGACAGCCATGGTTCGCTCACTTGATGGAGATGTCTCTATCTCCCCCAGTGAAACTCCCCTGCCCTTACAACATGCTGTCATAAGACAAGGGCAGGACTCTGCATCCATGCCCCCAGAACATGAACTTAGCAGCTTGGCTCCTGAGATCATAGAATTCGGACATCTACAGCTCCCGCAGAGATGCATGGACATCCTCAGGGAAGCCAGAAAACCTAACACTCGCCACTGCTATTCTAGCAAGTGGAAGAGATTTGTCATCTGGTGCAGAGGAAAAAGCATCAACCCGATTGAGTGCTCTCCCACACATATTGTTCTATACCTGACCCACTTATTGGATTCAGGTCTAGTGTTCAATTCCATTAAAGTCCACCTAGCGGCACTTTCTGCATACACCACTTCCCAACTCAAATTGTCGTGGTGGAAGATCCCTGTTATAAAGGCCTTCATGGAGGGAGTAAAGAGAATACACCCCCGATAGCTGACCCAGCTCCCGGATGGGACCTTAACGTGGTACTTACCAGACTCATGGGCTCACCATTCGATCCCATGCACAAAGCATCTCTTAAACACCTCTCTTAAGACTGCTTTTCTAATGGCTATCACCTCCATCAGGAGAGTACGTGAACTACAGGCTCTTTCTGTTCTAGACCCCTTTGTTACAGTTCACAGAGATAAGGTGGTTCTACGCACGCACCCAAGGTTTGCTCCGAAATTCATCTCGAAATTCCACGTAAACCAGTCTATAGAACTGCCAACGTTCTTTCAAAATCCTTCCAACTTGGGAGAAAAAACTCTGCATACACTAGATGTGCGCAGAGCGGTCATGTTCTACATGGAAAGAACCAGACCACTGAGAAAGACTAATCAGTTCTTCGTCTCGGTGGCAGCAGAAAGAGAAGGGGATGCAGTTTCAAAGTCCACTATTTCTAGATGGATTGTTCAATGTATCACTCTCTGCTATACTCTTGCTAAGAGAGAACTGCCCTTTAAGCCAAGAGCACACTCTACTCGAGGCACGGGGGCGTCCATAGCATTCATTGCAAATGTTCCCCTTGAGTCCATCTGCAAAGCGGCTACCTGGAGTTCTGTGCACACCTTTACAAAACACTACTGTCTAGATGCACACTCTAGATCTGACTCCCAGGTGGGACAGGCAGTATTAAGACATCTTTTCTCTACTGTTCCTTCTCATAACCCACCGCCAACTCCGGGTACTGCTCGCTAGTCTATGCACAGCATGTGATTCTAGGCAGATTAACAAACATCAGAAGACAATGCATTACTTACCCTAAAAGCATTTCTGATGGTTGTATCTGCTTAGATTCACATGCGCCCACCCTTCCTCCCCGCTCGGATGGAAGGAACATAGACT
Organism: Ambystoma mexicanum; assembly: GCF_040938575.1. Lineage (NCBI taxonomy): Eukaryota > Metazoa > Chordata > Amphibia > Caudata > Ambystomatidae > Ambystoma > Ambystoma mexicanum. Next base: position 234,066,812 of record NC_090926.1, on the reverse strand, counting down.
TCCTTTTATATCTCTTTTCTGTACTCACTCACGTCTAGAAGGCTCCCTCAGGGGAGAAAAATACAAACAGAGGGCCCTCGACGCGTGAGGGATTGTGGGTACAACGCACGTCACTATAGGGATAGTGTTACAGACACGCCTTGTCGACGTCCCTTTTCGACTACGAAAAACAAAATGCAATACTCCGCAGTGACCACTGGATGTCGGACCTATGCACAGCATGTGAATCTAAGCAGATACAACCATCAGAAATGCTTTTACGGTAAGTAATGCATTGTCTTCTCCAGCATGGGTCTGGTATGGATTCACATGCAAACCCTCCCTCCTGCGGCTCTTATTTGTCATAATGCCACTTTACGTGCTTACGAAATGTGAAGATGGGTGCCATAGGAGGGACTGAGGGAGAGGGCAGTCATTGGCTGGGGACAATATGAACCAGAGTACAGTGATTGGTTTAGAGGAAAAATACAGTTTGTAAGTGCAAGTGAAACCGTTTTTTCTCTTACCGAGGATTCCTGGCCTGATGGGGAATATTCATGATCATGTAAATCCATGCCTTGACCCATGCTGGAGAACAATAGTTACAGGTACGTAACTTGTTCCTTACAGGTAAAGACACTTTATTCCCACAAAATTGCTGGAAATCATCTAAAGAAATTAGACATAAATCAATGCAGTATGTCTTGTGGTTGCTGTGGGAAAATGGCTGAAGTTTTAATAGTCCTTTTTAAAGTAATGGTAAATCTTTATGTTAAGCGAATAGCTCTGCTTCCTCCAGGCAATTTGTCTCTTGTCCAGCCTGTGACCAGTTTTTTTATTAGTCTTAGTTTTTTTAAGTTGGTGGCTGCCGTGAGTGGGGGGGGTGCGTGCATTTGCTACACCAGAGATCTCCCACTGCAGATAATGAGCTAGGTTGGCCCTGTGATGTCACGTGACCTGACCTGTTGTCTTATCTGAAGGGACCATCATTTCGATCTGAAAAGGCTTCTATTTCATGTATTTCTTTCAAAGTTTCAGCTTCCCTGGATTGTAGCCCCTGTTTTCACAACCCCTCCCACCCCCGTACCCCATACATTCGGGTCATGCACCAGCCAGGGCCGATTGTCCTGCCCAGAGCCCAGCCTTTAACCACCTTTCAGGAAGGGCACATTTTGTATCAGTTGTAAACAGTTGGCATGCACAAACCAGGCTGGCGTTGTGGGGGGGGTGGGGGAGGGGGGAAGCCACTTGTGAATTTTGCCCATTGTACTTGGCTGAAATGAACTCACATGCTGCGTTTTCTAAAATCAGCCTTTATTCTTTGACAGGGTGTTTTACAGATCAGAGATCACTTTGCTTTTGCACTGAAAATGCAGGGCTGTTGCCTTCAGTCATTAACAAAATACACTTTTAATTACTTGCTGTTAGTTTTTCTGCTGAAAAGTGGAACTGAATAGTCGGTGTACTCCCTTTTGATGGGTGACCGTTTCAGTGAAGGTAATTGCTGTGTGTTTTCTTAGCCCGCAATGTGATGTGCTTATGCAATCTGCACTCGGATTACAGTTTTGTTTTAGCCTTCTCTGTATTTCCCATGCAGAAAAACACCTGCATGGTCTGCCTAAACCGGGCCAATTTTTGGCCGTACAGGTTTCTGAATGCAGGCAGGTCAGTTCCCAGTGGAACCCCCAGTTCTGTTGGTTTGGGGCCTTTGATTGCATCCCACATGCTGCACAGGAGAATCTAGCTACGAGTATTTCTTCTATCCTAAGGTACTGCTTACCTTGAACCGAGAAGTCGCTCCAGAGTGTTGGAGTGCATCAAGCAGTTTCCATTCTAACCTCAGACCCAAGCTGGCGGCTTGTGTCCTTTAGCGAAGCCTTTTACAGCGTCCCCATCGTGGTTTATTAAAGACTTAAAGTAGGAACTTTGCTGTCCTGCTGCTTCGTAAGACTGAGCCCTCTCCAAACTGACTTTTGTACATAGTTGGGGATCAGACTTTAAAAGCATTAGTTTGCCAAGGTAGTCTCTATGACTAACCAAACGTTTTCCTTCCTAAACATGGTTTTACGAACTCCAATTACCGTATATATTTGCTTATGCGCGGTCGTACTGATAATATGGTGGGACTGTCATTAGTATCAAACTCTAAACTTTATTGTACTGCAAGCAACTACCACTGAAGCAGTGGACTTTGACAAGTATTTATACATATTCCTGTGTTGGTTAATTGAACTAAGTATATTTCTGACTTCCTTTTGTAAATATAATGAATGATATATTATAACATTGTGTTTCTTTGGACTAGTACCAAGTGTTTTCAGAGTACTTACCTACAGCTCACATCTTCCTCCTGTGATAAGCTTGACTGCTCTGCCTCTCTACCAAGGGTCCTTGAGTAGTACAAGCTTGTACTAAGAGTTCAGGACCTGTATGCCAAGAGTTTTATGAAGTCTTGCTTCAAGTGGACTTCAGAAAAACTCCCCCAACATTGATCATGTAAAACACTTCTCCCTCCTGGCTGACATAATGGGCTTCTCTGGAACGTTCTAAAATGGTTTGCATCTTGCCTATCGTAGGCACCAGGTCGTACAGATGGGCTCACGTTTCCAGAGTTCCCCTGCTCTATAGGTTTTCCTCCTAAAAATCTGTCCACCACATGGTAACCACCTTGTTAGGACTGATTTTCTATATTCTGTTATTGTGGCTGGATGTAAAGAAGGCCAACCTAATACTGTGACAACTCTGGGAGCTGTAGCCAAACCAGTTCAAGGTCACAAGATGTGGTGATCTTGTAAGGGGTCTACAATGGGCACACACGAACAGTCAAGGAACACACTTGGACAAACGGGTATGAAAATACTACTTTACTTATGGCCAAATAACACAGTGAAAAATGACTACTAACTGGAAATAATATCACACAACGCTAATAACAGATACATATACACAATCACTGGAGTAGGGCCAAAAACCTATCCAACACCTGAAAAGGAAGGTACAAATTAATATAAGCACTACAGGTCTACAGAGTTACAATCCTAGCTTCAGAAATCCATTCCTAAGATGTATGGGGCCTTGTGCCCAGAAGTTCAGAAAAGTTCCATACAGTTTTGTGAGGCTGGAAAAAATATGAAGTTAGGATCTCTGGGGTCCAATGAACAGTTCAGTGTTAGGGGACAAGTTAATCTAACTAACAAATGTGTCCCAACTTTCAGAGTGCTTGTGTAAAAAAAGCAATGGCAAAGCCAAATTATTATTTTGTTTTATTTTAGTTAGTTTTGATTGTATTTTACAAGGTTGTAACAATCTCACATGTCATACAGGTGTTTTAGGCACATCCTTTTAATGTCAGAGTTAATCAATCTCACTGGCTAGAATTACACTTGTCCTTTTATTTATGTAGAATTTTTACCAAGTGCTTTCTGAATATCAGTAATCGTACCTTCATTTGCTAACAATTTGTCCAATTGATCCAAGAAGAAGTCAGAGCAAACGTTAGCTTTTTGTTTTTCATCAAAACATAGACCACCACTCTTCACCCTTCATTGGCGGTCTTCCTGTTATGAAAGATCCCAGGTGTTTGGTTCTCGGGGATCTTAATGCCGGGCATAAGTCAACTGCTTCAATGTTTCCTTAGCATCATTGCAAAATCTGCATTTGTTATCCTCAAACTTAGAACCTCTTAAGTTTGAAATAGATTAAGCCGAAATGTCCTATATAGAGACCTGTGGTATTTACTTGGAATCTTCTCCAAGTAGTTGGGTAGCTTGTTCAGGTCTTTGGCCTCACTTGCAGCATTTTGCATCAGTTTGTGTCGGAGTCTCCGATCTACAGTGTCTAGCCAGTCTTGAAGCCAGAGTTTTATTTTTTGCACCAGATTTGGGTTCACTTGTAGAGTATTCTTCTCAATGTTAAGATCTCCTAAGGTTCACACTGTTCAGCCCAATGAGTCAGTTGTTTTGTTCTTACAACTGCCTGGGTTGTGTAGGATGTTAAATTGCGGTGGACTGTCTTTGACGATCATTTTCCTGTAAAAGCTCAGCATATTCCATACCACTCTGGCATTTATTGATGTGAAGCCCAGCTCATATCTGATGCAAGCGGTATGAACGCCTTTTCGGTAACGAAAAGGACTTTGTGCTAAAAGGTATTTGCTAAAGTGGCCCATAATGAGTTGGGACAACCTATTGCATGCTCAGCTCCATGAATCAGAGCGAGTACCACCTTTTGCCTATAGAAGTCAATTGTTGGTTTTAGTGAGAATTAGCCAAATTTTTTGTTTATCAGGGCGCCTTGCGCAGTTAGTTGTTAGCATTTGGCTTTAGTTTCTTCCACCTATGGAGCATCATTGATGTTGGTATTGATCCACATCCCTAGGTAATTAGCGAGGTTAACACAGTTTAGAGTTTTCTTCCCCAGATGCCACTGTAGTTTCTTTTTAGAGTTTCCTTTTCTCCCTTTCAGATTTTGAAGGGTTAATATTTCTAATTTCGAGGGTTATGTGCAACCCATTCACTTCCAAATATTTTTCCAAAGCGAACAGTTTCTGTTGCCCAATCCGGGTGACATCAAGCGGGACTAAATTGTCCGCATATAAAATCCAGCCAAGATTGCCATTAATTTTAGGCGGGAACGCGGGCACACTTCCTAAGGTCACTCCTGTGTCTGACATTAAAAAGAGGATATACACCAATGTACATCCCTATTGGACGCCTCTAAAGGTCTTTATGGGTGCAGTCAGGGTGCCAGCTTGATCGAGGCGGATTCTTATTTCGGTGCCCGACTGCAGTTCTTTCAATGCCATGATCAAGCTTATTGGACATTTCCATTTTTCCAATTGTCCATAGAAGTTTACTGTCCACACCGCAAAAGGCGTGTGCCAAATCGATAAAAGCAAGGTAGATCTTCGTCCCTTGCTGTATCGCTTTAATTTTGTGTAGATTTATTAATACCAGATTTAGCCCACATCCGACGCCCTTGACAAAACCGGTTTGTCTTGGATCGTAAGTTAGAGTATTTTTGATTCATGTTGACAATTGTAGTTGAATTTGGGTGGCAAAGATCTTCCCCACGACGTCGAGGAGGGTAATAGGGTGATCATTATTTTGTTCAGATCTAATGGTTTTTAAAATATTGGCACCGGGATGGCGCACTTCAACGATTTTGGGATTGCACACTCGTCTGTTATTACGGCAAACAGTGATGTGCAAAATTCTGCCCACTCCTCTGGATTTTCCTTCAACATTTGGTTTGTAATACCATCGGGGCCTGGAGCCCTGTAGGAGCTAATTTGAGTGGTGATCTTCAAAATGCCATCTTTCTCAATGCAGATGTCTCAGTGATTTAAATGTGGGAAAGTCTGAGCTTCTATGAGACCTTTTTTCTTGTATAACTCATAATGATTTACCCACTGCGTTTCTGAGACCAGATTACTCATGATCGCTTGTTATGGGCCATTTGTATCATTTAAGAGTTTCCAGAAATCCCTTGAATTTGTGTATAAGGTACTCATCATTACTTCTGCATCGCGTTGTTCCAGTATGTGCCTTTGTGAGATCAGCCAGTTTTTATATTTTTTTTTTTTTTCAGGTGATTAGTTTTTGTTAGATAACTACCTGATATGTCTAAAATCTTCCCAAAGCTCTTTTCTTTATAAGGATCTCAATGGCATGTGCGTGTTTTCTTAAACCTGAGGTTACGTAAGCCTTGATTACTCTATGTATTGGTCTAACAAGACGCAGTATTCTAATTTGTTAGTTCTTCTCAGTTATCCCATTCCAGAATTCTCTTGCGATGCTGTTCACTTGGCTAGCATTTATCCGCAATCTGTTTCTACTCAGTTCCTGCAATCAAGGCTGGGTTCCACACAGCTGGACTAGATTTCGGAGGCCCGTGGAATGTTATTTCCACGAGATTATGATCGGTCTGATTCATAGTGATGACCCACTAATTTGGCTAATTTTTGTGCAACTCGTTCAGAAAAGAAAAAGTAATCCAGGATTGATTCTTGCATATTCCTTTACCAAGTAGCTCGTGGAGGAATGTCACCTGCAGTATTTCCATTAAGTAAGTACATGTCCCTTTCCTCCATTTCTTCCAGCCAAGGAGTGGCCACTTGATTGTAACACCTGGCCTTTTCCAATTTTTTGCTTTCCTGTTTGCCCGGTGAAATAACACACACTATGTTGTGATCTTCGCACAGAATGAGGTTTGGGCACACATTCACAGATTTGATGTCAATTAGCTCAGATAACTGATCAATGAATGTAAATGTGCCAGCTTTATGGTGCCAATAGACATTTAGGATATGCTACTTGTTTCCAAAGGTCTTAAATTCATCTGGCGTTTCAATTGTCAGTTGAATGTTTGGAGATGGGTTGTTCGTACTGATGATACGGCAGCCACTTGTTATGATCAAGATGAACAGGATGGCAATGGGACGTCCTTTCTTCTTATTGCAGTGTTTATGGTTATCTCATATCCTTCCACGGTTGGAGCTACAGAGCCAGGTTTCATGTAAACTAAGTATATCAAAAGAATCCGGTCTGTGAGATGCGTTATTGAACAGGTGCGCAAAGCCCCTCGTGTTCCAATTGCCAATTTGATATATGGTGGTCTTTGGATCCTGTTGGCATTGGCTGTAATTACAACTGCCAACAGCACCAGCAATACAGCTCCAAGTGTCCTCTTTTTCATCTGCAGATGCTAGAGCCTTTTTGGCATTGGTTTGCTCCATTCGCTTTGTTGCTACATGCAACAGTTCTGATCTGTTCTCCTGATTGGTCTCCACCAATAGTCTCGTGGGCATGTTGCACACGCCTTCTGTGTGTTATGTGGATTAGACTTTTCTAAGGGAAGTGGAGTCATGACCAAGGCAAATTATTACACAAGTTATCAAAACCTTTAAGAGGGGGATAGTGGACCAGGTAAGTATCTCTAACAACCCACATACTCCGATTCTTCACAGTACTTGGCAGGTCTGCTGAAGAGGGTCGGAGCTCGCTTTTCCCACCGTTCTTCTCAGCCTTTGATCCCAAGGGGCTGCATGTTAGAGTACTCCTCCGGTCGGCGACTAATGCTGGTGCAAGGTCTTCCAGTTGTGAAATGCAGAAGAACTTGATGCAGGGCCCCTCACAGGACAGGACTGAACTGAACGCACGAAAGCAGTTTTGGATGACACCGACTGACTCATGGCTACGCAAAGGGATTACGTTGCCCTCATGACTTTGCCTCCTCTCTCGGGTCCACCTGATGCTAGGATGACAGACATTTTGCAGAGGCAAGTCTTATGGCACAAGCTGAAAACCCCCCAGGTTCCAGGCCTCAACTCGGAATGACTGTGTCTGCAGCATGGTACCCCAAACTCAGAGCTGGTCAACCACTGGGTGGTCCAGGGGCTCTTCGAAAGGCTTTTCTTCATTGGACTCTAAAGAATGGATGTACCCTCCATTCCAAGAGTCGTAGCTCCTTCGCAGGACTGCTGGAGATCTTGCATAAAGGCCCTGGATGCCAATCAAACTGTGAAATTAGAGGAGAGGGGGAAGGAGGAGGTAAAGAGGAAAATCTTAAGGAGCTTCTGGAATTTAAGAAAATCCTGCTTAAAATGCAGAGGGGGGGGGCGAGGCTGTTCCATAGAAGGGAGCCAGCTGAGGAAAGCGTCGACCTGCCCTGTTTAGCAAAACGCTTTAGACACAGTTGGTGCCAGAGGAACACAGAGGTCTAGAGGGAAAACTTGTCCATTAGCACGCCTAGAGTAAGCAATAAATCCTCTGTTAGTCTAGGGCAAACCAAAGTGTACCCATTGTATTGCATTATGAGCTGCATTATACAATGATAGTTACCAAAGTGATAACTTAGCAAAGGTAGTAACAAAGTAACAAGACTAAAGGAAACAATTTTTCCCAGTACTGACAGCCTGAATGACATGTCAGTTTCCCCATGACAGGTGAGCAAAAGGCAGTGTAGTGTGTAAAACAGGTCAGATACAGAAATAAAAGCAAAATGTTTGGTGGTCCATAGAAATGGAAGGAAAGGTGCAGTAAAGATATCTTTCAGAAGGTTCTCTTTAATACAACTTTCCCTCCATATTCTATGGAACCCCAAACATTTTGCTTTTGTTTTACTCCTTGTCCCGACTCTTTTACTGCTCCATTTTCTCATTTGTTATGGGGAAACGGACTAGTGCTTCAGACTGCCAGTACTGGGAAAGTTTTTTGTCTTTTGTTGACTTATCCGTTTGGTTCCAATACAGTGCAATGGGGATTCTTTTGGATCACCTTAGGCTTTTAAATGTGCCTAAAGACAAGCTGGTGGCAGCAGTTGCATTTTTTTCAATTTTTTCAATTTTTGCTATATTTGCTATATTTTTAGTGGGCTCATTCACGTCTACCACATTTGGCTACTAACTGTGACTAGTGTCCCAAGACATTTTGTTCTTTGGCCTCCTTCCTGCCTTCGCAGGTCAGGAATTCCCTTTTATGGTCATGCATTTGCCTGGAAAAGCTGCTGTTTTTACATGCTAGTACATGCCATGTGTGCATGGGCTCAGGAAGTGGGCGGGGACTGTCTGGTCCCAATCCACAAACTGGTGCCAGTGTCTAGTGTGCATGCATGAGTCACCCCCACAGAGGTCCCTGATTGAACAACCTCTGGTGTGCATTAGTGTTGCAGATCCTTTCTATTGGAGGGCTGAGTTTGCTCATTCACCTGAATTTACAAGAGACCTGCAGCCATTCCAGTGGATCAAAAGAGGAGCTAAGTATCCTGTGTTGTCGTAGAGATGACGAAGACCCGAGGACACATTCTGAAGAGGTCCGGTGACCATTCTTGTTGCTGCCCCATTGAAGCCCTGCTGAACTACCTTATCTCAGAAGACCCTTACTGGGGCTTCGACCCTTTGGACCGGTGGGACCAACCAGTCTCCACACCTTCTCACGATCCTGGAACATTCAGAAGTGTCCCAGGACCACCCAGTGAACTGACCTTCTCCGTTTTGGGCTACCATGCCAGAAGCGTTGCTGTTAGATGTTTCTGCCTGGTAGTTTGGCAGTCTCCAGATAGTCCAAGTCACCTTCCTGACACGTTTCAGTGTCCCCTACACAATAAAAATCCCATGTAATGAATTGTGTTAATTTACAAGCCCGTTGGAAAGCAGATATATTTTAATTTTAAATTAGATCCAGCATGTGCAAAAACAATGTACAAAATTGTATATAATGGTTCCCATCCACTAAAGTTCTAAAATAACAATTTTCATCCCACCACCAGGTCATTCTCAAACATTACACATCTGCAAACAAACCCAACCATTCATCTATCCACAAAACCTTATTTAATGCAAATCAAGCAATTTGTGCAAAATATGCAATGTATATTGTACATCAACATGACTGGTATCTAATAACATCTGGTACTGTAAACTGTTTCACTCATGTGCTGCTAATCAAAAATGCCCTTTTGATTGGTTAATAACATCTACGGCTGACACTAGGATTGTAAACACTATCTGGAAGTCCTCAAACCATTCTCTTCGTCGTCTTGTTTCGGCTTGACAGGTTGATGAATTGAAGTAACCAACCTTCTTCAGAGCATAACATGCTTGATTGATGAGTGGAAGTGTGACCATCTCTTGCAGTTTGCTTGGACAAGTAACAATCCATGAAGGTTCGATAGTGCAGCAAATTCACCGACTGCATCCCCAGAAGCTGCACCTTGAACAAAATCTTCTCCATAGCTGGATTGTGTACCTACAGTATGCTTCCATATCCAGTGGATGACCACTGGAGTATTTTTTTTCTGAAACTTCCTGCGTTCTAGGACAGGGTTGCCAGCAGTGAAAGGGGTAAAGGCATTAGCACCTTCCAGCACCCATTACTGAAGATGTTGGCGGCGTCAGCGGCCATCTGACATGTGAAGCCTCAGTAATTCTAGGGTGTGGAGGAGACATTCTTAAGCGCTGAAGGACCTTTGCCCTCATTATCCAAGTAAAAGCAACCTCCTCTCACAGTATCGGTAATCTGAATCTCTTGGTGACATTGTGCCTTCTCCATCTCCTCTTGAGTGTTTCAGCGTCCCAACATCGACAAGTCCTATTTTGGAAGGCTTCCTTTGTTAGCGTCTGGTGAGACTCCTCCCGTCTGTGTGCTTACCCTCTGGAGCTCTTTGCTGCTGCTCCAGCAGTTCAGGATCTTTGTATTATAATAAGCTGTTTTTGTCTTTTCGAATCTGATTTGTAGTTGTGGTGGTGGACGAGTACTGATTTGGTGTGTGGAGTTCTGGAAGCTCGCCATTTGCGCTCAAGGGAGCTGTAGTGTGTTTCTGGCGTCTTAAGGAGGGGGTGAACCATTTGGGGTTAGGTCCTAGGCAGATGGGAGTGGACTTGGTGGTGGGGGTTAGGGGAATTAAGAAGTTAAGCCAGGAGTCGAAGAGCTCTATGGGAAAGGGTCTAGCTGTGGTCGGGAGTGACTGGAAGGTGCTTAGTAGTGACTCAACCAGGTCTGGTAGTATCTTTTTTATTTTTTTTAAAACTTAGTTAGTTTTCAGATATCAACATTCATCAAACATTATAACAACTTTCCCCCCAACTACGCCCCCCCACCCCACCCAGGGATCCGCGCGTTTTGAATCGGGGATTACATTATGCATTAAAAATGTCCGTAACTTTAATGTGTGGGCACCATTGTTCCATAAAGTCTGACTGGAGATACTCTAGGACTCCTCCCCATTCCTTTGCAAACCTGTCCCTCGGTCCTTGGATTGTGTGGGTGACTTTTTCCATTGCCAGCTGCGCCCAAACTTTTTGTAGCCATGTGAAAATCAGTGGGGTGTCTTTCTTTTTCCAATTCTGGGCTATTGTTGTCCATGCCGCAATGAGTAGTCCCATAAAGCTTCTCCATTGTGCTTTTTTGTATCTTTCTTGCTGTTTCATCTCTTATTCCACACAACTAAACGCCCTCTCCCAATTGTGCCACATCTGGAAATATTTTGCCCATTTCTCCCTTAACTTTTTCCCAAAACGGCACTATTCCCCTGCAGGCCCACCAGGTGCGTTTCCACGTCCCCACCTCTCCGCATTCCCTCCAGCATAGGTTTGACGTTTTTGGGAACATTGTGTGAAGTCTCACGGGGGTGTAGTGCCACTGTGTAACTATTTTAATCCACATTTCTCTTATTTGTGCAGATCTGGTCGTTTTGGGGGATCAAAGTCCATAAACCCACCGACTGTTTTCTTGTCGGTTCCTCCCCCAATGTTCTGCTCCATTTCATCATGTATGACCACTTAATTTCCTCCTCCTGTGTGTTTATAAAGGAATATAGAGTCGATACCCATTTCTTTGCCCCTGAGTTGGTTGTAACTCAAACGGAGCGAGGGTTCTCGTTGCTGCCTTCGCAATTTCCGGGGATTTTAGCCAGTGTTTGAGTTGTTCGTGTCTATTTATCCCATTTGGGTAGTGATGAGGATGGGAGGCAGGATTCATATGATCTAATTTCATTGTTAATGAACTTTTCCCCAATTTTCGTTATTCCTGCCTCCTCCCAGCTTTCATATGCCCCCTGCTCCATCCCCAGTGGAAACTGCGTGTTCCTACATATGGGGGTGAATGGACCTAGCGTGGTGGTCATTAAACCTTTTCGTGTTTGGATGTCCCACGCCTCCATAGTTTTCATTATTTCACTAATCCCTATGTTGGGGTGTCTGTGTTTGTTTCCAGAGTAGCTCCACTAGCGGGGTTCTTGCTACTGCTCTGTCCTGAGCTGCCCAGATCGGTTGCGGATCGTCGCCCAGCCACTCCCGTAAAACCTTCAACTGGGCCGCTTGGTAGTATTTCTGGAAGTGAGGGAGCGCCAGCTCACCCTCCCTGGTTGGAGCGGTTAAGGTAGCCCTGGCCAGTCTCAGTGTTTTCCCCTTCCACACAAAACATGTGATTACCTTCGACAGTGTTTTAAAGAATGATCTGGGTACTCCCACCAGGAGGGCCTGGAAATAGTATAGTAGCCTTGGGAGGATGGTCATCTTTACAGTTTGAATCCTGCCCCCCACCAAGAGATCATCAGGGGATTCCATCTTTCCAAATCTTTGCGAACCCTTGTAAGAAGCTGCCGGTAGTTTTTGCCATAAAGCTGCCCTACCCTGTGTTAATGTTATTCCCAGGTATTTAATGCCTTCCGCTGCTATCTTGAGGTTCAATGCTTTTGCTTCGCTTTCTATCTCTCCCCGGTCTGCCGGCAGAATTAAGATTTCCGATTTGTTCCTGTTAATTTTTAGGCCCGAGATGGCCCCGAAATCTTACAGCTCCCCAACCACTGCCGCCAATGTTCGGTCCGGCTCCTCTAGTGCTATTAACATATCATCTGCGTATGCGTTTACCTTATGTTGTATGCCTGCCATGTCTATCCCTTTAATATGTGTGGCTTCTCTTAATTTCATTAATGGGGGTTCTAGAAAGATGGCGTATAATAATGGGGAGAGCGGGCATCCCTGTTTAGTTCCACGGGATATAAATACCTTTTCAGTAACCTCCCCATTAATGGCCACTACAGGTTGGGGCGTTATAGTTCTCTCTTATTCTTGCAATAAAGTGTTCCCCAAATCCCATGAATTGCAGGGTCTTAAATAGCATGGACCATTCTACCCGTTCAAATGCTTTCTCTGCATCTACTGCAAGTAGAATTGCCGGGGTTTGCATTATGCCTATTTTTTCCACCAAGTGAATGATCCTTCCAAAGTTGTCGTGGGTTTGCCTTCCTGGGATAAAGCCTGATTGATCTAGATGGATTAGCTTTGGGAGAAGCGGGGAAAGTCGTGCTGCTAATACCTTAGTGTATATTTTGGCGTCGATATGTATTAGGGAGATTGGTCTATATGATGCTGGGTATGATGGGTTCTTCCCTGGTTTGTGAAATACTAGGACCTTCGCTTCGTTCATTGTGGGGGTTACGTTGCCACAATCTTTAAATGAGTTTAGGAGCCTGGTCAGGACCGGGATTAGCAGATCCGCATATTTTTTATAAAATGGGGCAGTGTAGCCATCCGGGCCTGGTGCTTTATTTATCGGGAGATCATTTATTGCTTTTTTAACTTCTTCTTCCTTAATAGGATTCTCTAGGGCCTGCCTGTCTACTTCTGAGATTTGCAGGAGGTTGAGGGTTTTCAGATGTGTCCTGTGCGTCTTCCTCTGGTTGGTCAGTGGAAGAGTAAAGTTTCTGGTAGTATTCGCTAAACGCTTCCCCTATGTCTTGTGTGTGCGTGAGGTGTTCCCCTTTCGTGTCTATGATGCTTTTTATCGTGGTGTCTTTCTGTTTCGCGTGGAGTTGTCTTGCTAGCAGTCTATCCGCTTGGTTTGCTTTAATGTAGTATCTTTGTTTTAGCTACAGCAAGCTCCGCTCCTTTTGTGCGTAGCATCTCTAGTTGGCCCTGTGTATGTCTAAGTGTCTTCTTTAGAGCTCTAGTGGGTTGTCACGATTTTCCCTTGCAGTTCAGTTATTGACCTTTCCAGTTCCTTTTCCCACATATACCTCTGTTTCTCCTTCGTGATTTTCAGAGCCACTATCTTTCCGCGGATAACCGCTTTAAACGCCTCCCAGACTGTGCTCATAGATACTTCCCCAGTGTCATTTTGCGCGAAGTATTCTTCTATCATTTCCCTTATGGATTCCCCCGTAACCGGGTCTTGGATTATGTCCCCTGGTAACCTCCACCTCCAGAGACCATTCGTTTTTCCCAGGAATTTCAAATCAAGCCACAGGGGTGCATGGTCGGATAGCGCTATTGCCCCCAGTTCCAGCCCCTGGATCTTGTCCATGAGCCCCACTGTTGCCCAGAAGTAGTCAATTCTTGACATGGAGTTTGCTCCCCTTTCAGTTCCCTCCACACATCGTTTAGGGCTAGTTGGTCCATCTGCTGTTTGAGGCGTTTTGACGGTGCCCCTTCACCATGTACACTCCCTGTGATTCTGTCCAGTTGTGGGTTCCATGCCATATTCAGGATTCCAAGCCGATGGGTCCCTCCCGGACCGCCGACTCTGCCTTTCTTGCAGCGGTTCATTTTTTTTCTCCGTCCCCCCTCATCGGTTCCTTGTGTGGCTGCCGCCGAGGATGCCCACGGCGTTACTTTCCTCTTTATCAGTTCATGGCAGCTTCCTACGGCTTTCTCTTCCCGTGTTTGGCCTTTTTTGTCTGATCGTTTCCCAGCCTTTTGGTGTTCTCCTTTGCTCCCCTCTTGATGTTGCGTGATCCGCTTACTCCCCGTCGTCCTGGAGCCCCATTATATTGAAGCCCTCTTCCCATGTGGTCGCTCTTCTCGGTTTCCCCTCCCATGTGACTGTCAGCCCAAATGGGAAGGTCCACTTGTATCGGATTTCTTTTGCCACCAGAGCCTTGACTGGTGGGGTCATCGCTCTTTTTTGCAATGTGACCAGGGCCAATTCTTGGTAGAGTTGAATTTCCTGTCCGTTCATTCTGATGTGATCCATTTCTCTGGCTTTCCGCAGGATCTGCTCTTTTTGTGGGTATGAGGAGAGCGCCACCAGAACGTCCTGTGGTCTTTCCCCTGGTGCTGCAGATCTTTTTGGTCCAACCCGGTGGACCCTGTCCACTCTGATTGCATCTGTCTCTGATGCATCTAGAATATCTCTGAACACCTCCTTCACTGCCGTCTTAAGGTCTTTGTCCAGTACCGTTTCCGCCATGTTCTTGTTGCGTATGTTAGATCGTCTGGAATGGTTCTCCAAATCCTCACATTGTATTTCCCGGTTATGGGTGAGTCTCACCAAGTGTTCCTGTGTTTCGCTAGCCTGTTGCGTTTCCTCCTCGACCCCCTGGACCATTCTTTCCAATATGTCTGTTCTCTCCTTCAGTTTGGCCACGTCGACCCTGAGGTCCTGTACCGCCTGTTTAGGGATGTTTTTCATCGTCATGAACTGCTCCTGTACTGAAGACATGAACTTTTCCTGCAGATCATGGAACCAAGATTGCATGTCATCCCTAGATGGTGGGTGATGGGGGTTTGTTTGAGTCATGCCTTCGCCTTGTTGGTTGTCCTGGGGCTTCCCTTTAGCTTGCGACGTGGTGTCCGTTGACCACAATTGTAGGATGTTTGCGTCGTGCCTTGAGGTCTGCGGCTTCTGTTGGGTAGCGTTATTTTTGCTTTTTGCCCTTGACATGTTCTGTTTAATTTCCTGGGAGGCGCGTGGGCTTCCGTGTACCCCTGTGAGCTGAGTGGTGTGCCCCCTGGGGTACTCTGGGCGATCCACGACGGCATCTCCAAATGTCGCACCCGTACGCTGAGCCTGTGACTGTTAGAACCTTCTTGAGTGGCCCCCTTCTTGTTTAAGTGAGTTTCCCTTCCTGGTCAGGGTTTCTTATCTCGGCAGCGGGGCCACCCCACAAGGGTCTCGTCGTTCCGGTGGGTTCTCCCTTCACCCTATTGCGGTGTCCACTTTGCCCGCTAGGTGTATCCCCTTGGGCGCCTGTGCTGTAGCCGGGGGACTCCTTCCTCTGTGCCCCTCTACAGACTGCCTTCTGTGTCTCTTCCCTTTGGTATGTAAATTGCCCCCGTGGTGCAATGTGGGGGTGTCGGGGGTATTCACTTTGCTCTCGGACCCGGTTTCCCCTCTCTGCTCCGCTCACCTCTGGGGGGGATTTCTATCCAGGTGTCCGTCTGTCTCCCCGCTGCAATCCGTGGGGCCCGCGCAGTGCGGGATCCACTCGCCAGCCTTCGGCGCCGACTGCACACTTCCCTCGGTGAGCATAGTAGTCCCTGGCCCCTCGTTCCTTGTGCTTCTTATTGGTTGCACCACCTTGCACGGTGCTGGGGGCCCTGCCACCGCCGCCCCCCGAATGCCCCAGCTCCAGGCGTCCTCGATGGGGGGAGGGGCCGGTACGCCGGCTCCACCGCCTTCTGGCCGCCGTCGTTCCTGGTCAGATTCCTTTAGGATGTTATGCCTTGGTGGGGCACGGGGGGGGGGGAAGGATATTCGCCCCTGCCCCTCCGACTCTAATCCTTCTTTCTTTTTTTTACCCCCTTTTGTGCGCGGCGTTCCCGCCTTGATCCGCTCTGGAGCTGTTGCCGGCTGGGTGGTGATGACCTCCCAATGGGGGAGGGGCGGTCACTGCTGCTCTCGCTTCCTCGGCGCTCCCAGCCCCCCGAAGGTCAATCTGCCGGGCCGGAGATCTCGGGAGACTTAGAGGGGGCGATCCGCTCTCTTATCGCGCCTGTTATGCTGCGATATTGTGCTTATTTCGGCGGCCCGGGGAGAGTGCAGTTTAGACGCGACTCAACACCCCGGCGGCCATCTTGGAATCCCCATCTGGTAGTATCTTGACCTTGTTCCAGCACTTGAACTGGCATGTAGGGATAGAGGATGGCTTATGGGGGTGGCGGAGGTGTGAGGATGGAGAAAGGTATGTCAGAGTGGTCTGTCTAGACGAGGGTTTTGAGGGGTGGATGTGGTGATGAGGTCGGAAGAGCTGAAATTGGCATAGAGGGTGTGGCCTGCAGTATGCGTTGATCCTCTGATATGCTGGGTGAGGTTGAGTGCCTCAAGGCTGTCAACCAGTGGTAGTCATGGAGTTGTTTGGGCCTTCAAACCAGAAGTTAGTCTCCCAGATGGGTGAGTGCCGAGCGGATAACTAGAATGGCTGCTAGTGAGGCGCATAAACTGTTGGCAAAGTATCTGTCGTGCCCTGGGGGCCTGTAGATGAGTAAAAAGCTTTGCGAGAGTAGGCAAGTTTGACTAGGAGGGATTCGCAGTGAGTTGTGCTGGGTTGTTTCAGTGGAGGTGATGGAGCTATGACGTTTGTGCAGAATGGCTCATACACCGCCTCTCGAAGGTCTTTTGTGGGTGATGAGTGAGTAGTCGGGTGGGAAAGCTTTGTGGGCGATAGGCGTGCGGCCGCCCGATAACCAGATTCATGAGGAATAAGGTCTGGGTTCTTGGTGGCTAGATCGAAGATGCTCTTTGTGCTTGACTACAGAGCGGGCATTGAAGAGAAGGCAGGTGACTTTGTCAGAGGTAGAGACCGCAGTGTTTATCCCGGTATCCGGGATTGGCCGGGCTGGGATAGCCAGGGTTGTCTGAGGGAGGGTTTTCGTGGTGGGGATAGGGTTGATTGGGAAGGGCAGTGTAATAGGACTGATGCAGGTGGTCAGGCCGGGGAAGGGGTGGAGGAGGGGGATACTGTAATTGGTGTGGAGCGCGCATAGAGTGGCTACGGACTGGGAAGAGATGGCAGGGGTGGTCATAGATCTTCGATTTAGTAGTGGAGTGGGAAAGGGGGTTTGGGTGGTGGCGAATGGCTCGGAGGGATGAGGGGTGGTGGGTAGTACAGAGTTGTCTGGCTAGGTGTTGATAGGGGATGGTGTACATGGATAGGGGAGGGAAGAATTGAGGGGGACTGTCTACAATGAAGGGGGAGGGGTGCAAGGGTGGTGTGGTAGTGGGGTGTAGGGGAGGGACAGTGGAACGAGAGCTCTAGGGCATGTGAGACATGGAGAGTAGAGGGCGACTGTCATCGTCTACCTCCTGAGTTTTGCTAGTTTGGGTGCTGAGGGAGTGTGCGAGAGTGGTGGGGGAGTTGGCCGGAAAGGGGGTAGAGGCGATGGTTCGGGAAAGGGCAAGGCGTGCCATGCTCAGTGAAGGGGCTTGCTGGGTGCGGCCATTTGGGGATGATCAGTAAGGTGGTAGGTGGGTTGGCAATGATTGCTGAGGTGGGGGTGGTCGGGGAGAGGGAGGAAGAAGCACCAGGAAGGTGTGGGGATAGCCGTAAGCTGACAGCACCGCTGTGATTCCACTGGTTTGGTAGTGGCGCCAGTGTGGGTCACTTAGAGGGTGTCTGTTTTGAGGGTGCAGGGGAGAGGGGTGGCGGTTGGGTTGAGGGGAGCCTCCCCTTCTTTGAGAGATGAGCTAGGGGAGAAGTCTTATGGACTCTGCGTTTGAGCTGAGGTTGCCGGGGAGATAGCAGGGTGTGTTTCCGAAAAAAGGAGCAACGGTTCAGCTAGCAGAGGAGCTGTGATTTTGGGCACCCCAGAGGGCTCCTCTGAACTGGGAGTTGGCTGCAGGGCAGTGGGAGGCTTTGTGGGGCGGGGGACCCTCATGCCTCGTGGAGGTGCTGAGGAGAGGGACAGGGAGGGAATGGGCATGGGATGAAGCGAGCAGTGCAAGGGGTCTGATTTTGGAGGTGCCAGAGTGCCCCTTTTGCCTGAGAATTGGAGGGTCGCCGCTGGGAAGAAGTAGGAGGCTGTGGGATCTCAGTGAGGGTGGGTGGTAAAGCGGGGTCGGAAGGGAACCAACACCGGAGATAGGTAAGGCGGTATTCAGTAGGCGATTGAAGGTTGGCCGGGGAGATCCTCGCGTCAGAGAGGAGGGGTGTAGGCAGTGGTTGCGATGTGGCGGATGGAGTGTGAGATATGAGTGGGAGGCTTGGAGGTGGTGGTGATTTGTGAGGTGTGAAGTGGCTGCAGGACTGAGGATGGAGGATGAAGGTCGGGTGGGATGGCATGAGAAGGGGGATAGGGTGTTCTGAGGGGGGGTGCATGTGCGGGATTCTTTGTACATGTGGTACAGGGTTTGGGGGAAAAGGTGCATGGGTGATTAAGTACAGGTGGGGGATCTGTTCTAGGCGCCTCTGAGAACTCCATGTGTGACTGACTATGCAAGGGTGTGGTGGGCAGCGGGGTGTCCATGATTCTGGATGATTATTGTAAAGTGTTCGAAAAGGAGGGTGCGAGGATAGGTGCTGTAGGGCGGGCGAGGTATGATCTGGGAGGGTGGTTCTGGGAGATTGGTAGTGCGTTCGAGAATGAGGAAGGAAGAGTGGGTGGTGTAGGGTGGATGAGGTGTTTTCTGGAATGCCTGAGACCTGCGCTTGTATATGGGAGCAGCAGTAGTGAGTGCGGTAGTGATGTACAGGAAGGTGAGGGGGTGGGATTCTAGGTAGTGAGTGACTGACTTGAAAGTATGTGAAGTACATGGATGTTTAAGGGTGTGGCTGGAGGTAGGCGGGTTGGAGGTGCTCTGGAGGAGTATTGCTAGGGGGAGTGACTGAGATTGAGGTACTACTGTAGATGTGAGGGCTAGATTGAGAGTGGGATCGGTACGAGAGGCGTCCGGAGTAGAGGCACCAGTGGCTAGTGCGTATGGTTTGGGGAGAAGGATTTAAAAATGGGGGTACAACCAGATAATGCAGTACCACATAGATTTGGGTACCTGGCTAGAGGGAATAAGGCCGAAGATGGGTGCACAACAATAAAACCGGTAACTTCTGGATTTGGCGGTAGGTGCACAACAAACGCAGCAATGCAACACCTGGGTAGAGGAGAAAGGCCTAAGGTGCGTGGTCCACAGTAAAACCAGTAACCCATGGGCTTGGGATGGCTATACAATAGGGGCACAGCAGTGATGGCAGTAAGGATTAGATCTGAGGCACCTTGACTGAGGGAGAAGGGCTTAAGATGGGTGCACAAAAGCAAAACCAGCAACCTCTAGATTTGGGATACCTGGGCTTGAAATGGGGGGCACACCAATGAATGCAGCAACACTCAGATCTGGGATACCTGCATGTCTATCTGACACAATCAGGCTAAATGCGCGATATGGCAAACGTACATAATCAGGCAAAATGCAATCGGAGACAAGAAATAAGATTGAGTTGGGCAGTTTAGAGAGGAGCAGTAATGGCTGCACCCTCTGCCTGAACCGCACTTGCTTTGTCAGTGGCTGCTGGTTGACGGCTGTAGGCCACACAGGCTTACACGGGCCAACACGGTCTGGAGCTGCTTCTTCACCAGCATGGTGTCTGGCATGGATTGACATGCTCATTATTATTCCCGGTCAGGCTGGGAATCCTCTGTAAAAATAAACAGGTTCACTTTCACTTGAATACTGTATTCCTTCTCTAAACCAATCACTGCCCTCTGGGTTATACTCTTATGTCCCGTCCCCTTTCCTCCATACTGCATGGGGCGTCCCTTCCAAGGGACGGGAGACGGAACCTTTTTCACCAGAAAAAAACCTTAGAGGCGCGCTGGTGTGCGGCCCAGGCTTCGGCCTCCGGCGCCACACCTCGGTCACCTTTTCCACGTCGACGGGAACTGGGCGAAATCGCTAGCGCTCCTGGGTTTGGCTTCGGCCATGTAATTCCACATGCAGATTCTTCTGTCTTTTTATCATTCAGGTACTTGGTCCTCAGGCGGCATGCTCCTCCCCGGAGCATGTTTACTTCTACAGGTTTCAGCAGGTGTCCATCCTGCGACTGGCTCTTCCTGACTAAAGACCCCCATGCCCTCTGCCTACGGTGCCTTGTCCCATATACAGCTCGCCTCCAAAGGCGCCTAAAGGACTTTGTCTACAATCGATCCAGGCCCAAGGTAGGGCCGCTTTTTTCCATTGCACCCAGCAAGGGAGACTCCTTCCCAAGGACTCTCCCACACGGGCAGGACTGCCCAGGTCCTTGTACCGGCACAAGTTCTGAGACAATCGACTACAGGCCGAGGGTTCAGTGGATCCTCCCGGTGACAGTGCTGAGGGACCGGAAGTTTCTTTTACCGGGTCTTCACCCGAGGAGCTACGCCCTAGTACCGTCAACATGTCCGAGGGGGCACCTATACGCATATCTACCGGCAAATCTACCGAGGGTAAAACGCCTTCCAGGTCTCGGCCTCAGTAACAGGGTAAGCCCCATGATCCACACTTGAGTCCTGGACAGGGCTGGGCCCAGTGATCCGAGCAACACGACACAGGCACGTGGAAGGCAGCTTGACAAAATGGCCACCTTGCCAGAATGTCCAGACATAGGGCCGACGCCGCTCCAAGGAAGGCAGCAGGTGGAGGAACGTGTGTCAAGGTGGGTCCAGTGTCAAACAGGTATGTGGCCTGCAACTTACCCTTTCTTCGTGCAAGGCAGGTTCCCGCTACGCCCATATGGGCAGGGGACTCAAAGGCTCCAGTAGCCGCTCGCTACCCCGTCCACATCGCCTACCACCACACCGGCCTGCGAGGACAGGTTCTTTGAACGGTTCCTCAGGCTCATGAAATCTCCTCGATGGGGTTCCTCCTCAAGGACGCCATCAGGGATGTGCTCCTGCCAATGGCTCCGGCGCTGCAGGCCCCAGTACAGGCTGCCCTGGCCCCTGTTCAGCCTCCGCCGGCCCCCCAACCGATAGGGCTGGCGGTTCCGTACCAGCCTCTGGTCTCTGCACCCCAGCCTTTGGTGCCCAGCACCCCTCCACCGGTACCGGACCTTAAGGTGGACACAGGCGAGGAGGAGGACCCTGACAGTCATCAACCAAGGCCTACCATGAATGTCTTGCGGGGCTGGCAGAGTACTTTGGCCTTCCTCAACCCAAGGTCTAGTAACCATCAGAGGGGGTCCTCACGGAAGTCCTCATGATACGTCCCTCGGCGCGAACGGGGATCCCAATACAGATGGATGTAGTTTTACCTTGGCAAAAAAGGGCTGGCTCAAGTCCCACTCTGTCCATCCGGTCAAGACGCCTGGACGCCAAGTACAAGCAAATGGGGGGTGAGGGGAGATACACTCTTGGTATCGGCCCACTCTCAGCTGCACTCATCAGTGATTGCTGCGGCATCACTATACTCCAAGCCTCAGTCTTCCTCTGCCTCTTCCTCCGCGGCGCTGCTAGGCAAGGATAAGATCCTGCAGGCGTACGGGAAGAAGCTGTATTCCAATGCATCCTTGCACCTTCATCAAGCCAACGCGGATGCCATGCTGGCAGCAGTTAACCAGAGGCTATGGCGGGAAATTGCAGATTTCTTCCCAGGGCTTCCAGCACAGAGCCAATCGCGATTCAAGCTGGTATTGGCAGAGGCCAAGATGGTGGCGCAGGATATCATGGAGTCCACCCTGGCACACATTGATACCTCTGGCCGTGCCATCTGTATTGCCACGGGCATGAGAAGAATGGCCTGGCTCAGGGCAACTAAGTTCAACCCTGATGTCCAGGAATGAATTCTAGATCTGCCCTTCGGGGGCAGTGACCCCTTTCATTCTAGCACTGATTGAAGAGCTGTACAAAAAGAAAAAACGCTCTGACGGCTGTCTTTATCCATACTGACAAAGACCATGCCCAAAGTGTACGCCCAGTCTCAGCAACGCTCCGATAAGGGTCGCTCATCTGGAGGCTTCCGCGGCTTCCAGGAACGAAGGTCCAGGCAGCCGGAACGCTTGCTGAAAGCATCAAAAGGGGGGGCGGCAAGGGCTTTTTCCAGTCCCCCGCCTCTGTCTCCAAGGGTAAGAAGTCCTGACACACCCCTCCGGGTCCACTTGTCGCCAGTGGGGGGCAGGCTTACTCCTCACGCACACTTTTGGTGACAGAAATTTGCTGACCCCTGGATCTTGTCGGTGGTCTCCTTGGGGTACCGTCTACCTATTCCTGCCTGTCCTCCCTCCTCCTCTCCCTCAAGTTGGGACAGCAACTCTTTTGGTGGCGATTCGGTTGCTTGTCCTGAGCCAAGCCGTGGAGGAAGTCCCAGCCCCCCCAGCGAGGCTCGGGCTTTTACTCCAGTATCTTCGGCAATCAGAAGAACTACCAGGCTGGCCTGAGAGCTGTACTGGACCTTTCCACCCTCAACCTCTCCCTACCTCTTCAGATATTCAAGATGGTTACGCCAGCCGTTATTGCGGAAACAATGTGCAGGGGAGACTGGATGTGCTCCCTGGATCTGAAGGACGTTTATCTGCACGTCCAATCTGGCAACCCCATCGTTCATTCCTCCGGTTCATGATCATGGGCTACCATTTCCAGTACAAAGTCCTCCCCTTTGGCCTCAACTCTGCCCCCAGGGTCTTTACCAGACTCATGAATGCCGTGGAGCCCTCCTGCGGGCTCATGGCCTCCATATTTACCCCTACCTAGATGACTGGTTCGTCAGGGCTACATCTCAAGAAACAGTTCACCACGCCTCCCATGCACTGATGAAAACGCTACACGACCTGGGCTTTTCGCTCAATCTCAAGTCACAGCTGCAACCCACGCAGTCTTTGACCTTCCTGGGCCTCATCTGGGACATGCACTCCGAGCAGGTCTTCCCCTCGGAGGACAAGATCTCGGCCATCAGGAGGGCCACATCCCACTTTCTCAGCCGAAGCGCTACTTTGGCTTGATGGTACCAACATCTTCTGGGTCTTTTTGCAGTGGTACTGTTGGCCGTCCCCCACACAAGACTCAGGATGAGGAGGATTCAACTCCACTTTGCAGCGTCATGGAACCAAGAGAGGGGTTCACAGGCCGCAATCATCAAGTTCCCCATCTCTCCACCCGGACCTCAAATGGTGGTCCAGGGACTGCAACCTGTAGATGGGCAAGCTCTTCAGGCCCCCCCGTCCCACAGGTGACAATTACCACAGACTCCTGCCTCGATGGCTGGGGAGCCACCCTGGAGGATCACTCGGTCCACAGCACATGGACCAGTCAAGAACAGGAATACCACATCAATTGGCTGGAACTGAACGCCATCTGGTTAGCGCTCAGGGCCTTCCTCCCACGTCTCAAGGGAACGAGTGTCCTCATTCAGACAGACAACTCAACCAGTATGTACTACATCCACAAGCAGGGGGGGGACTAGGTCCCCTACCCTGTGCAGACTGGCGATCAACATGTGGGAATGGGCTTTGTCGAATGAGCTTTTCCTCACGGCAGTCTACCTCCCGGGGAATCCAACTTGGAAGCGGATAGGCTCAGCAAGTTGGGAGCGGACAACTACGAATGGCAGCTGAACGACCTTGTTGCACAGGAGATCTTCCACAGATGGGGCCTCCCCCAGGTGGATCTCTTTGCCACCAGGCTCAACAAGAAGTGCCGCAGTTCGCCTCCTGGCAGGGGCAGGGCCTAGGCTCCCTGAGCGCAATGCCTTATGGAAAAAGTGGAACGGCATGTCCGCCTACGCCTTCCCGCCCACTCCACTGATTCACAGAGTGCTTTGCAAGTTCAAGGAGTCTCACCAGCTCAGCGTCAACCTGATAGCTCTGTGGTGGCCAGCCAGGCCATGGTTCTCGGAGCTGCTCAGCCTCGGAGGTCCCTCCAATCCACCTCTCGACGGGACCAGCACATCTTCGGACACAGCAGGTGGGCAGGTTACTCCACCCCGCCCCTCTGAAGCTGGCCCTCACAGTGTGGTTCCTGAGCACGAGACGCTCAGCCACCTCAACCTATCCCAGGCCAATCTGTAAATCATTCAGGGTGCTAGCAGCAAGGCTACCAAAGGCCAGTATAAAAGTAAATGGGCCAGGTTCTGCCACTGGGCCCCCTTCAAGGATATCGACCCGCTGTCTTGTTCACTGGACGACGTACTGCCATTTTCGGCGCCTACAGGAATTCGGATGAAGTGGTCTTCTCCTCCTCCAACCCTATTGTCAGGAGACATCTGGCCGGACCCTACTAGTCAGCCTTACTTCGGCGCGCAGGGTCAGCGAGATCCAGGCCTTAGTCGCCTCAGAGCCGTACACTACCTTTTCACAAGGATAAGGTGGCCCTGAGGGCCCATCCAGCATTTCTACCTAAAGTGCCATTAGCCTTCCACCTGAACGAGGAGATTGTCCTTCCCACATTATTTGCGGACCCTAAGGACGAGCCTCAGAGTGCTGCACTGCCTAGAAGTCAGACGTGCCCTGAAATTCTACCTGGACAGGACCATGGGCTTCCGCAAGTCTGATGCCCTCTTCATCACTTGGGGAGGCGCCAGGTCAGGCTATTAGGCCTCAAAAGCCTCCATTTCCCGCTGGATGGTCTCTGCCATCAGGGAAGCTTACGAGGGCCACCATAGACCCCTTCCGGTGACCATGCATGCCCACGCGGTCAGGACCAAGGCAACGGCCATCGCTTTTCACCGCCATGTCCCTTGGCAGGTCATAAGCATGACAGCCACATGGGCCACTCCCTCAGCTTTCTGCAAGCATTACTGTTTGGATGCCGGCTCCACGTCAGATGCGGCTTTCGGACAGGCGGTTCTCCGGAGCCTGTTTGCTTAAGGAGGGTCTCCTCTCCACCCGGGGTCTACACAAAGTTGTAATCGCACATGCAGTATGGAGGAAAGGGGACGGGACGTAAGAGTAATTATAAGTTGATCACTGTAGTGACTAACGAGTCCCCTTTCCTCCATTCGTCCAGCCAGCTTCCTCCCTATTAAAACTGGTGTCATTAGGCAGTGTTAATATATGGTCGACGTGTCTATGGGGACTGAGGTGTGGTGGCAGAGTCAGGGCAGCGCATGCTGTCTGGGCCGCACCCCCACGCGTGCCTCCAAATTTAAAAGGAAGGTTTTTTCCGGTGAAAAAGCTTCCGTCTCCTGTCCCTTGGAAGGGACGCCCCATGCAGTATGGAGGAAAGGGGACTCAGTAAATTAGTCACTATGGTGAGTAACTTATAATTACTGTCCCATCCAATTACGGCCCTCTCCCTAAACTGAACCCCTGGTGGCCATCTTCAGATTTTTACTGCACGCTTCAGTGTTGGGAGTCCTCTTAGTGCTCTCCAAACTTTTTTCCCCTAATATTTTCAGTTTTTGATAAAATTTGTTTCTTGGCCTATTTTGAGCTAGTCTACAGGCAGTGGGGATCCGCTGTCAGTGAAGATCATACTTCATGATCTTTCATCGGTTCAGATAAGGCCAAGGCTGTGGCCTAATTTGCACTTTTTTGCCATAACCGAAGAGAGGATATGCCTCTTCAAACTTTGCATGAAATGTGGACTAAAGACGTTCTTGTGGAGGATCGACACCACAAATGTCTTTACTGCCTGCATTCGGACCATAATGAGGAGGGATGCATAGTCTGCCGGGGTTTTTCGAAGAGCAAGAAGAACCACTTCAGCAGGCAGGCGGTGTGTTTAAAATCGGGTAAGTTCTCTGACTCAGCCTCTGGGCATGAGCACGCTTCTCCCAGGACCGGCCTGTCTAACTATCTTAAAACCCTCAGTTAAGAGGTAGAGTTCCTTTGAAGAAGCCCCACCCTCGGGGGTTCAAAAGAAGGCAATTCTGCACTACACGGATCCCACTGGGTTCGCTGCTGCTGTGTCCCAGCTCGGGAAGGACAAGGTTGCCATCACAGACCGCATCCACGGTGAGCCTGCCGGCGAGGGTCGCACACTCGGAGAAAGTCCTTGACCCCTTTGAAACTCTGCTTGCCAGCGGACAAGGCAACGAAGGAGGAATCCAAGGTGGGCCCTTTTCTGCCTCCATTTATGCCTCAACCAGCCAAGATAACACCATCCTCAACTGCGCCATAAAGCCACATCGACGACTGCTGATGCAACTCTGTCGACGGCGTAGTAGACGACCACTCTAGTAGAAGGGAAGCGTTCTTCGGTTACGTGCTTTGCAACCTTTTTGCTCGAGTTTCCTGCTGTTTATACTGCCTCTTCACTTTAATTTGAGAACATCAGCCTGGTCCCAACCACTGTAAAGGAGGAGGAGCAGCAGAACGACAATCAAAAAATGAACATCATGGTGATTCAGGTTCTTAGTCCTTGTTCTCCATTCTCCTCAATATTGCCATACAATACCCTGCAGCATATAGATGCTGTGCTACAAAAACGTTTTTAGAGTGTTGGGTTGGTGAAAAGTCTGAATTTGAGGGTGGCGTTTGACTTGGGGGTTGGCGTGCAGAGGGAAACCTGTGTATTGGGCACAACACGCCAATCAGAAATTCTTAGTGACTGCATTACATTTTTTATTCCTTTCCCAAAACTCACCTACGGACACTCTTCAACCAGTTACTTTTCTGTGGTTCATGCTTTCTCTGTGCTCTCTACAGGTTTGCTTAACGTTGATGGAGTATGCTCTTTGTATGTTACCCTCCTTCCCCCGACTCACTGCTTGCATGCCACATAATATATTTGGCTACTGTTTGCCTTTTTTAGACAACCTGTTAAAGTGTGCAATCTATCCATCATAAAATTCTCCCTTTGAAATTATTCAACTCCAGCTAATGCTCTTGCCTTTGTTTTACTCCTTTATTTTTCTCCAGAATTTCGAGGAGATAGGTATGAATCTGATCGATTTAAAGATGGTCCCCGGAGGGATGGGTTTGATAGAGCACCACGGGATCGCTACGACGATAGAGATCGCAGGGACTATGATAGAGGTAACACATTATTTGTACATGCATGACATGATTTGTAAAATTAATGGCAGGTCTGGTGATATGCCACACATTTGTTTTATCTGGTTAACATGAGCCAGCTTTAGAACTGATGTAGTTTTCTTCCAGTTATCTGAGAGCAAGAAGATGCAATGTTGAACTATTTGGGATTATGCTTATCCATTGGACTTTTAACTGTGGCATTTGGTCTCTGCTGTGAGGTTATTTGCACACTGTTTTTTTTATTTGGGATGTCTTTATTGGGTGATGAGAAAACATAAGGTGAGTCTAATTAGCCCTCTTTACTTTACTCAAATGTTTCAGAGGGACCAACAATTCCCAATTAAACAAATACCATATTGATGTTGTTGTTAAACACCATGAACCCGACACATACAAAATCGTTACAAAAAAACAGATCAATTTAATTATCAAATATTGCATATAGGTAAAAAGGCACACATTGCCACATATATAATATTGCACATTTCAGAAATTCAGCAATTCACCATTGGTTAAAGCTTTTTTTGATATAAAAGACAGGGGGTGTACGCAACACAAAATGTAGATGTTATTTGAAAACACTTTGTTTGCAAACGAAATCCCACAGTCAATGTAAATGGGTATTTCAGATGACTGTCGACATGTTTCGGCCGTTTTTTATTTCAGACACTATCTCTAGTGTCTTAGCTTCTTTCTTTGAATGGGCCATCTTCAGGACAATATCTCTTTATGGAAAGTCAACAGACTTAATACCCCAAGGGTTGATCACCGAGACCAATCCTACAACAAAATATACAAAAAAACATATGCTATTTGAGACCAGATCTAATACATTTCATGGGTTCGTGGTCTTTCTCAAACAAGTATATACATGGTTATTCTACAACAAACACATCCAAATTGTTACAAATCTAAAAACATTGTCAAACCATACACAAGTACAGAGGTCACTTTGAAAACATTTTTTTAGAACATCAGAATAAAGTAAGCGCGCTACGCTGTTCATAACTTCAGCTCGTACAATTTAGCTAAAACTCCGTAGTAGTACTAACTCGAAGCAAATTACTTGTCATGAAAAAACAGTCAAGGATGCACTAATACACCTCTGTTCTATTTTATGTGAAACCCTTGCTTGAATACACAGATGTCACATTTTAACTTATGAACAAAATTAGGCAATTCAATGACCTATAACTTTTTTTATAAAAAGGAAGGGATGGAGGGAAGGTCAAACAGGTGGGGAGGAACAGAGCGGGAAACAGACAGAAGGGGCCCTCTTTCAAAGCACACCCTATTTTTAGTCTGACGTACATGTTGAAAAATAGAGTGGCTGTGGGGAGCAGTCTTATAGGATTAATATAACGATGAAAAATGACATGTTTTTTCACCCCCGCTTATTAGCGGTATTGGACATAAACTGTTGCCTTATTGTACCCTTCTCACATCGCATGGCCCCTTACTAAGGACATGAAATGATGGTGAAAATCCACTTACTCTTTCTTTATGTAAGATGTAAACAGGATACCAGCAAAGTTAGATCCATCTTTCAGGATTTAGGGCGCAGCGAGATTGTAGCACATCTTCACCCACTTTCTTAATATATGTGGAAAGGTGAGGCATACATATCCGTGGTTCCCTATACAAAACGAGACGGATGGGTATGAGTCAGTTTCGAGGGGATTGGGTCCTCCGACGTATTCCATATCTATGACATGTAATCGCCACAGCTGTGCTGCTTACATGTCATAGATGTGGAATACGTCGTCGGACCATTCCATCGAAAGAACGTTACCAGATAAGAGTAACTTGTTCCTCTATGCCAAAGTCGGGCAGTCATGGTTTTAATTTTGTTATTGTGGTGCTCACACGGTTCACACCCGAACGCTGAATGGGATTACATAGTCTCTGGGCGTGCGCTTGCAGACACGGTGCTTACCCACTTGGCATCTGCACTGCTCTCAATTTCTAGTTATCTGGCGACGTTCGTCGCAAAAACAGCAGTTGATTGAAGGGGTGTGTAACGTTTCAAAACACACGTTTCTCATCGAGATCGAGCGGCACCAATTCCCTCACGATATCTTTACAGAGTAGAGGGAACATACAAAACAAGAAAAAACAAGTGTTTTATGCAACAGGCAAACACCCAACTCCACGTGCAGCTATCACATGCTACTGAAAAAGACCGCGGGACAACATGCTTACCAGAGAATGCAAGGCAGTACCTCCAAACGAGCCGCAATTCTGTGCTTTTTATTTGCAAGTCCCTGCTATGCAGAGCTCACATGCAAGGAACATATTTGTCTACTCAATTGAAAATGTCTGGAGTAGCTGTCGTCACAAGCAATGTTTTCCATGTCACCAGCAAAATCGCTCCCTCTTCCTTCTGTGTGATGCACGACATTCAGGTAAGTCACTCCCCACTTATGCATCTCCAATGACCAATTTGATAATATAGGTGGAGCATTAGACACCCAGCATTTAGTTATTAGCAAGTGCTTGGCCAAAACAACTCCCAACTAAGCAAATCTGCATTACCACTGGTCACCTTTGAAATAAGACCTAATCAAAATTTCTCTTGGGTGCACCAATTCAATTTGGTGCTTTCTATAGGACTTTCTTCAGAAAAATGTGTGACCCTAAGGGCTGACCATATGAAGTGTAAAAGGAAGCTTCACCCGAATGACAATTTGGGCAAATAGTGGAGCACTTACCATCCATAGGCTCTACATGATCTATGCGCTGTTAAGAACATTGTGTCGTAGGATTCTGAGGCACCTGGATATCGGTCACCCCCCACCCCCCTCCCTTCCCTTCTTGAACTAGACCCACTGGGGGTGGCATCAAATCCAGCAAGGCTTTTACCGACCTATGGGCCAAGAGCCCTCCAGGCAGCAGCCTAAGGGGGCACAAACTACCAGTGGCTTAGTCGCTGAGGTTGCACAAGCACATCCTGCGATGACTGCACGTCTCCCACAAGCTCCTTTTACTCGGGGCCCCACATGAGGATTCTCCATGATCTCCGATCTTGGGTTCCACCCTGGCAGGAAAAAGCCTTTGCATCACATTTCATGAGGAAAAAATGGCCCAAGTTCACGGCCATATCTGGCCCCAAAAAGACGACCAAGGAACGTGTTGAGTCCCCAGCCGAAGAGTTGTCCTTGACCACTACTAGGACTGGATAATGTCAAAGATGACACGGAAGGATGGTCACTATCTTTATCTTCCTCAGACCAGACTAGCTGCCGCCAGATCTACCTCCGGGTGTGTTTCTCCTTGCCCTCCATGGTCCCATGCAATGAGTTTTACACACACACATCCATCCATCTCCTCTGCTCTATTGTCTTCATGGGAAGATCAGGCCTGTCAGCTGAACTGGGTGCCAGCATCGCATCATAACCAGATGGCAGCTCCTGCCATCGTGACTTCAACATGGACCTCCCCTCCCCCCCAGAGTGTCGTCCTCTGATCACAAGATCAGTTTAATACGTTTGAGAACCTGATGAGGTCTAGGGCAGCTGATTATTTCAAAGGACTAGTAAAAGCTTTTCTGATGCTTGTTAATCTGCTTGGACTCGCATGTTGTGCCTATGGTCCGACATCCAGTGGTAACCACAGAGTATTGGATCTTGTCTTTTGGGGACCGAAAGGGGAAGTCTGCCTAGGCGTGTCTAACACTATCCCTATCGTGACATGTGTAGTACCCGAAATCCCTCACGCGCTGAGGTCCCTCAGATTGTTTTTTCCTGCCCAGATACTGGTCGCCCTATAGCAGAGCTCTTACTAGAGACATTGTTTATCTTTACCGAATTGTCGGTTTATTCCCCATTAAGTCACTTCGCCAATAACCTCTTCAACGAAGACTACGGGGGAATCGCTACAGCTGTGGATTTCGGCGCTTAAGATCCGGCGGCCGGATTGTCCACGTAGTCGGGCCCTCTGGCCGACCTATACAGTAGTAGAGTGGGGTCGGGGTGGCCATATTGTTTAGTATGTCTTTCCTCCTTTCTTCTCTTTTCCCTTTCAGTCTGGTTATCCTTCTTTTGCTATGGAAAGGACTCCTTTTAGATTCTGCCCTAAGTGTAGCGTCAGATATCCTTGGAAGGACGAACACAGGACGTGTAATGTGATGAGAAGTGGTGTGCGGCGTGCAAACTCCTTCGGCCCAAGACCCTTAAGGAACGCTGTGTAAAGCGGTGGGCTGCGTACGGTACGTCACGCGTGGAGCCCCCCATCACCCCCAACGCCATAACAGCCGAAAGTGACAGGGGTACTTCGGATGACCAAACGTCCAACGCGGGTGTTATAGACCTTGAGGCGGACACTTCTAGATTTGCCACCCTTGTCCCCGACCCTTCCAGGCTCGACTCTGGTCTTGCTACAGGGACCACACCCGGCGACAGGGGCGTACAAGCGCATCGCACTAAGCACACAACCCCTACGCCAATTTCGACGCCTTCGTCAGGCGAAAGCGCCTACGGGGCCTCCGAAGTCTTCGCCGGTTCCCTCGGATCCCTCTGATCCAAAGCCTTCCCCACATTCGCAGCAGCGTATTGCGACTGGGCAATCAAAACAAACCAAGGGTGCGTCTCCAAAATCTACACGCGTCGAAAGTCGGGAGCCTGACGCTTCGATTTCCAGGGCCTCAGTAGGCCCGAAAACTACAGCTAGGCCTCTTCCCGTAAACCCGACCGCTAAGCCTCCTGGTGGCACGGACGGTATTTTTACTGCCGACAAATCGGAGCCTTTGTCTCACGACGATTCGGCGACTATCCAAAGTAGCATCGGAAGAATCGCAGCGGCAGTTGGCCTTATTCCGGTTCCGCCTAAGGTTATGGGTCAATCCACTGAAAAGATTTCAGCGGATTGCATTCCCGATTCCGATGAGGCTTACGTAGATAGTCAAGAGCCTCTCTCCGACACCCTTAGAGGTTCCCGTCGATGCCAGAGTGCGGAGCACGTCACTTCTCCTCGCACAGGCCTATTTGGGTCCTCTAAATGGACTACAGAAATATTTGAGGGTTGTATTGATCGGCTGGAGCGGATCATCAGTTCTTCTGATCATCCGCTCCCGAAAAGGGCTCGGATAGACCCTAACCCCCAAATTCAAGTAAATCAGTCTCAGGTTTTCCAACAAGAATACGTGATCCATATGGACACATATAGAGACATCTATAATGAAGAAGCTTCTTTTCTCAAACTGAGGAAGATCAACAGGATCCGACTGACAACTGGGAGGAAACCCAGTAGGAAGGCCAAGACACTTGGACACGGCAAGATCAGGACACTGATATTTTGTGCCTAGACACTCTTCTGTCCACCCCTGCTCGCCAGGCCTCCCCTGTGGATGACCAAATGGCTTTCAACTCCATGTTGAAAAAAGCGGCAGAATACTTTAAAATTGCCACTCAAGAGCGGTACCGGAGTAGGATTTTGTGGAGGATATTAAGGAAAAACCTCCAGCGAGTCAATCCATCCCCCTCAACTCTGTTAAGAGACGGGTAGCTCCCTCATTGGTCACACCTGCTCAGACACGGGCAGTGAACCTTAGTCGAAAAACTATTTCGCCCTTCTCCTTCCGTCTCTCTGTATATCAAAGGGCACGCCATCCCAGACTCACTGGTAGTGACTACCACCCGAAAGAGGGCAGGGGTACCCCTTGCCATGGGAGAATCGCCACCGGACAAGGAGTCTAAAAGGTTATATGCCCTGGTCAAACGTCACATCAGCAGCTGCATACACCATTCGGGTTGCTAATAATACGTTATTAGCAAGCTATGCTGATGCCCAATGGAACTTACTTCAAGAAGGCCTCCAGGAGGTTCCTTAACCCGCCAGAACAAAGCTTCTCGCCATTGTTTCGGAGGAAAAACTGGTTAACCAGAATGTGGTGAACATCCTGGACACTGCAGAAACAGCAGGCAGGTCTCTTGCACAAGGTACTCTTCTTAAAAGACATGCATGGCTGCGTACATCGGGTTTCAGACCTGAGACTCAGGCCTCCCTCATTAATAAACCCATTGAGGAGACTAACCTCTTCGGGAAAGCAGTGGATGAAGTGTTGGAGACGGCCAAGACTATAAGGTCTTTGCACCAGATTACACAGAAACCCTCCTCCCAGAGGGGTGGTAATTCTCGGCGGTCCTTTCGAAGACAAGCCCGTGCTGGTCAGAGCAACTACTGCACGGGTAACTTGAACACAAATCAAGCATCTGGAAGCCCTACTTACTACCCCTCAAGGGGTCAGAAACGCGGCAAAGGTAGAGGCAGAGGCCCCAATCCCAGAGGAGCCACAGCCTCTGGTCAGAAATCATCACCAAGTCCAGGTCCCCTCCCATGTCTCCCCGGTCGGGGGGCGATTAACATCTTTCCTCAAGGCATGGGAGGGGATAACTTCTGACCAGTGGGTCTTGAAGACGGTCGCCCATGGTTATTGTGTGGAATTCGCCCGACCTCCACATTTCAGACTGCCGCGCTCACAGCGCCTTTCACCGGACCATCTGGAGATCCTGATTCAAGAGGTGGAAGCACTGCTGGGAAAGGACGCCATAAAAGCCGCCCCTATTCTTCAGGTAAACAAGGGTATTTATTCAGTGTACTTCCTTGTGCACAAAAGATCTCACCATGCGTCCTGTTCTCGATCTGCGCCGAGCCAACAAGTTTATAAAACCCCAAAAGTTTCGCATGGTAACACTGCAGGAGGTGATCCCATTGATCCCATTGGGGACTTCATGGCAACATTGGACATGAAAGATGCATACTTTCATATTTCAATGTTGCCGGCGCACAGAAAATATCGAAGGTTCATGATCCAGGACAAACACTACCAATTCAAGATACTCCCCTTCGGCATCGCCTCGGCGCCAAGGGTGTTTACCAAAGTCCTGGCAGTGGCAGCAGCACACCTGCGCAGACCATCAGTCCCAGTTTACCCTTACCTCGACGTCTTGCTTATGGGGGACTCGTTCGAAGCTTGTTTCTCGACCACCCAAAAAACAGTAGATCTCCTTCAGCCTGGGTTTTTCAATCGAGGAAAAGAAATCCAGCTTAGTCCCCAGCCAAGTAAAACAATTTCTGGGAGCGCTAGTTCGGACGGAAGACAGACTTGTCTTCCCCTCCAGCGAGAGGGTTCAGAACATGCTCTCTCAGATTCCTCAATATGTAGCCAGTCGGGAGGTGATGGTACGCAAGGCCATGCGTTTGCTAGGGATGATGGCGTCCTGTATATACTTGGTTCCCCACGTGCGGCTGCGCATACGTCCCATGCAAGAGTGGCTCAACAGCCAGTGGTGTCAGGCCAGCGGACAATGGGAAGATCTGTTGTCTCGCCAGCCCACGTTCTCTGCAGTGGTGGTCAAGAGGAAACCTCTTGAAGGGGAAGACCTTCACCACCCCTGCAGTGGAAGCCACTCTCGCGACAGACGCATCTCTCACGGGGTGGGGGGCGGCTCACCTGCTTCAGCAGACAGCACACAGAGTGTGGTCCCCTCAAGTAGCGTCCAACCATATAAACTTACTGGAGCTACTAGCGGTGTTCAAAGCATTGAAAGCCTTTCAGGTGCAAATGCAAGGGAAGACAGTGCTGATCCTAACCGACAGCACTACAGCAATGTATTACCTGAACAAACGGGGGCACTCACTCTCCAGGGCGCTATCCAAGCTGTCCCAAAACATTTGGATATGGGCACACAAACACCAGATGTTTTTGTTGTCCCAACATGTTCCAGGGGAACGCAATCTTCTGGCAGACTTACTCGGCAGAGATTATCCTCTGCCAGAAGAATCCGAGTGGTAACTGCACGAAGACATTGTGTCCAACGATTCCCACAGAATGGGGTTTCCCAGAGATCGACCTGTTCGATACTCAGGAGAAGGCCCAATGCCAAGACTACGCCTCCAGGTACCCCCAGAACTGATCCAAGGGGAACGGTCTCTGTATAACTTGGTCGGGGAAATTTGTCTACGATCCCCCCCGTGAATTCCCCCCCTGACTCCCCTTCTCAACAAGATAGTGCACAAGATGCACCAGGAACCAGTCACCATAATACTGGTGGCCCCTATGTGGGCCCGCCAACCCTGGTTCTCTCACCTGATGGAAATGTCCCTCTCCCCACCAGTCAAGCTGCCCTGCACGTACAACATGTCTCAGGATAGGGGGAGACCCTACACCCATGCCCACAAACTCTGAATTTAGCAGCCTGGCTCCTGAGATCATAAAGTTTGGACACCTGCAACTCCCTCAGATGCATGGACATACTCGGGGAAGTGAGAAAGCCTAATACACGTTATTGCTATGCCAGCAAATGGAAATGTT
Organism: Ambystoma mexicanum; assembly: GCF_040938575.1. Taxonomy (NCBI): domain Eukaryota; kingdom Metazoa; phylum Chordata; class Amphibia; order Caudata; family Ambystomatidae; genus Ambystoma; species Ambystoma mexicanum. Next base: position 234,031,426 of record NC_090926.1, on the reverse strand, counting down.
TTGTCATCTGGTGCAATTCCAAGGGTGTCAATCCCATTGATTGCTCACCCTCACACATTGTTGTATGTAACCCACCTGTTGGACTCTGGGTTAGTCTTCAATTCCCTAAAGGTTCATCTGGCTGCTCTGTCAACCTACACAACATCACAAAAAAAAAAGTATTGTGGTGGAATATACCAGTAATTAAAGCCTTTATGGAAGGGGTTAAGAGGATTTATCCTCCCATCTCTCACCCAGCTTTCTGGATGGGATCTGAATGTGGTTTTGACCAGGCTCATCGGAGCTCCCTTCGAGCCTATGCATAAAGCAAGTCTGGAAGACCTGACTTATAAAACGGCCTTCCTAGTGGCTATCACTTCTATCAGAATAGTTAGACCCCTTTGTTACAGTCCACAAAGATAAGGTAGTTCTGCGCACACATCCCAGGTTTGCGGCTAAATTCATTTCAAAGTTCCATGTGAACCATTCATTCGAACTACCCACTTTCTTCCAGAAACCTACTAACATGGCCGAAAGAAGCCTTCACACACTAGACGTGTGCAGGGCAGTCCTGTTTTACCTGGAAATAACTAAACCACCAGGGAAGACTTAACAATTCTTTGTTTCAGTGGCAGCTGGTAGAGAAGGCGATCCTGTCTCTAAATCAGCAATTCCGAGGTGGATTGTCAAATGCATCACACTGTTACTCTTGCTAAGAGAGAACTGCCCTTCTAGCCAAGAGCACACTACTCGTGGAACTGGGGCATCCATCGCATTTATTGCAAATGTTCCTCTTGAGTCAATTTGCAAAGCGGCAACCTGGAGTTCTGTACACACCTTTACAAAACACTATTGCCTGGACACTCATTCTAGGTCTGATTCTCAGGTGGGACAAGCAGTACTAAGACATCTTTTCTCTACTGTTCCTTCTCACAACCCACCTCCAACTCCGGGTACTGCTCGCTAGTCTATGCACAGCATGTGATTTTAAGCAGATTAACAAGCATCAGAAGACATGCATTACTTACTGTAATAGCATTTCTGATGATTGTATCTGCTTAGATTCACATGCACCCTGCCTACCTGCCCGCTCGGGGTACAAGGAACATAGACGTCTTACTGCTTTCTCTCTTTATGTACTCACTCACTATAGCCTTGGGCTCCCTCATGGCAAGAGGGATTTTGGCTATACTACACGTCACGATAGGGATGGTGTTACAGACAGGCCTATGCCGTCGTTCCCTGAAAGACAAGATGCAATATTCCGCGGTTACCACTGGATGTCAGACCATATGCACAGCATGTGAATCTAAGCAGATACAATCATCAGAAATGCTATTATGGTAAGTAATGCATGTTTTATAATCCAGATTACGTAACCAGGCCAAGTCCCCCTATTTCATATGGCTTATATTAAAAATGAATCTCGCCTCCGAAACCGGGAATATTAGTTGAACGTTTTCTGCTATAAAAATTAAGCCCAAGGCAGAATTAAATTACTTTTCATACATTATGAACTCATCGCGGCAGCTGCCACCACTTTGGTGCAAGAAGGTGAGAAGTATGATTAGCTTAACCAACCTGGGAAGGTCCGTCGGAGATATGTGACATTTATAACATGCCTGTACACAATTGATTCTAGGCGCGACAAGACAAAGAGGGAAAACAAAGGGAGGACAAAACGATCTTACGAAGCCTTCTTGTTCAGATCACGCAAGTGCAGGGAAGAGGTAGGGGAGAAGTGCTAGGGGGAAGAGAGAAGTGCAGTTAACTCAAGTTCAGCCAGCAGGGTGGCTCAAAAGCGCAGAGAGAAGGGACTGTAGGGTTGCAGGTACAGGAAGGTCAACCAGTCCAGAGCCAGGCCTGTGATGCCAAGGGTGTCGAGCAGATTTAAGAGTGGCATGATTGACCGTATCAAAGGCAGAAGGAAAGGTCCAGAAGGATGAGAATGGAAGGAGGGTTGGAACATGGAGTTGAGAGGAAGTCTTCACGGGTGTTCAGGAGTGCAGTTTCTGTGCCTCTGGCCACTCGGCCAGACTGGTGGTCATGGAGTCTACAGTATCTGGACTTTGCATTGAATGCCTTTCCATCGGAAAAATATACATCGAATGCATGTTTTGGGGGGTGGGGGGATAAAGGGATTTTTTTTTAATGCATTTGATGCTAATATTTTCGATGCAAATGCTTTAGATGGAAAAGTATTAGATGCAATGACCATAAACCCAGTCAACCAACAGATTGAGAGTGTTGGATAAGCTGGGAGATGGCCTGCTTCTCAAAGAGTTTCCCCAGGAAGGGTGGTATTGGAGATATGGTGATTGTTAGCCGGACATGAGGAGTCAGCAGAAGGTTTGTTGAGGAAAAGGGTGCACAAGGGAGTGCTTGCGGAGTAGCAGGAAGGATCCAGTGGCAAATGAGTAATTTTCAGAAATCGGACAAGGCTGGAGCAAGGGAGGCATTGTTGTCCTTGATAGTTCTGGAGGAGCAGGGGCACACCTGTTTGGATGAGACTTTCATAGCGTAGTTGTCTAGAGACCTCATCAGGTGATATGGGAGAGAAGGACTAGAGAAGGAGGGGTGCAAGGGAGGCCTGAAAGGTCTGGGTGCAGGGAGTGGTGTAGAGGAGAGTGTAGACTGGATGTCCTGAGTTTTAGTAATAAAGTTGGAGGCCAGTGCAGTGGGCCAGGGAAAGCCGAGGAGAAAGGGACATTGCAGTTGGATTGGCGAGTTCCTTGCAGATTTTAAAAAGTTCAGCCTGGTTTGTGCCCCCAAAGATGCAGGCTTGGATAAAGGCCCTCTTCGAGCAGATGAATAGTCTGTATTGCCTTTGGAGCAGGCGGCAGGCCAGTCTGTCAGAAGATGTGCTCGATACCTGCCACTTCAGTTCAGCAGCTGTGCACTTGTGTTTCAGAGAGGCCATGTTGGAGTCATACCAGGTGTTTTGCTTGGAGGCAGGCTTCATGCAGATCCTCAGAAAGGTGGCAAGGATGTCCAGAGAGTGGAGTTGTAGAGTTGAAGGTTAGTAAGTGCTGTGTCAGTGGGAGGTGGAATGAAAGTGGTGGCAAAAGCAGCAACTGACACTCCCTTCATTGGTCGAATGACTGGGGAGGAGACTGGCAGTGCGGACAGGGGCTTAGCCGGGGGCCCCAGGCGGTCCAGGTGAGCATGATCAGACCAGGGGAGAGGTTTAGTGAGCGGGTTGGAGATGGGGATGTCGGCTGGGATGAGAACATCCAAGGTGTGTCCGGCTGACTGCGTCGGACAGGAGGGGAAGAATGGAGAGGCAAAGAGTTGGCGGTTGCGAAAGAGTCCAGAGGTTGCATCAGGGGAGTCAAGGTGAATATTGAAGTGTCCGAGGAGAAGCTTGGAGGTGGGGCCCAGTAGAGGTGAGGTCACACTCCTCCTTAGAGCAAGAGGGGTACCGGACGAGGGGCCCTGTAGATGGTGGCCAGAGTCAGCGAGAGGATGGGCGCAACCTCAAGCCTGCCGACGAGGCATTCGAAGGAGTATGACTGAGTGGGTATGATGGTAGCAGGGACCACTCCACCCCTCGGACCGGTTAGACGTGGGCTTATAGAGGATCTTGGAGCCCTCGGGGAGGAGAGTGTCAAAGCTCAGGACAGAGCTTTCCGTGAACCGTGTCTCTTTGAGAGCGAGGACGTCTATGTCGAAGTCTTCAAGGAGATGGCAGAGGAGTGTTTAACGGCAGAGCGAGACTTCAGGGTAGCTATGTGGAGCTGATTGCCACTTTATCTTCTGAGGAGTGGTACAGGACTGGGGTACACCCGTCGGTGGTGGCATTGGCACCAGAGGGGAGGCAGGACAAAGTTGATGAGACGGAAGACTCCTATCAAGGAGGCGGTTGGACTGAGGGCTCTGGATCATGACCGTGCCATTCAGGTAGATGTTAACGATGGCCCTAGTGGGAAAGATGCCAAGAGTACTTCTCAATGGGTTCCACCATTCATGGATGAGAAAGGGGAGAGCACAGAGACCAAATAGGCAATCCAAAGGTCCAGAGAGGCAACGACGGAGGATGTCAGTGGCAGTCTGCCTGGAAGAAGGGTTGACCAGTTGACTGTGATATTAACTAATTAATAATATTAACATTTTTAATTTCGGTGGGGGGGAACCCCTTTTTCCTTTTGTTTATAACCGCAGAAACCCCCTCCCACCTGTTTTAACCCCTTACCTCACATATATATTTTAAAACGATTAAGTATTTTTCGGTAATAAAGATTAGTTAAAAATGTTTTTAGTTATTACCTATTTGGTAATATCACTGGATTCTGCGTTGACATCAGTGTCAGCGATGGGTAAGCGTGCATTGGAGACCATGAGACCCTTTAACATTTTCTTTCCAGACTTCAAAAGAGAGATAGCATAGAGTAGCAGTTAGAGAAGGTCAGGGATATTGAAAGCACTGTGGAGGGAGAGCGCAGAGAGGAGTAGTGTGGGGAGAGGAAGAAATTGCAGTGCACATGCCCAGCTTCAACACAACTGCAATGCAACCATCTAGATTCAAGTGTCGAGGATATAGGAAAAAGCTTCGGTTTCAGCATACAGCAAAGAAAGCAAAAACGCCCAAATTCGACTTTCCTAGATGGTGGCAAAAAAAGCCTAAAATTCAAACACAGCAAATGGACTCTATCAGAGCTGGGAAAGCTGTTCTTAGATTATTCTGTAGTGCATTTTCTAATTATAGTGCCTCTGTGTACTTATGTTGCACTGGTTATTGAATCAAATGCTATCCTAGATCTGCGAAGCTTAAATGTATATGTGTTGGTATGTCAATATTTTGACTAGATATTACTTGCTCAGTGTGTATTTTAAAGGCCTAGTAAACTAATCTAAAAGCAATTCTGCAGCTTGTCAGTCTTAGATTTCCATGCTATGCATAGTCAAACATTGATTTTTTAGCATTTTCATTTTTGAAGTCGAAAAAAGGGCACTGTCTCATTCCGGTCACATTATCCCTGTCCTACTTGTTTAGATACTCATTGTGACGGGTCAGAAGTAGTCGGACAAATGAATGGCATTTAAAGGTTTCTTTTATTTAAACTATAAGAAGAACACTGCTTAGCTAAATAACTAAATGTGCTCTTCTTTTGTCAGGAAGCCCAAAATAAATGTCCTCTGTCCAAACCAAACTCTTCCTGACCCTACCACTAATATGAACAACTCAAAGTAGGCCAAAAGAATGTGCATCGTCTCCTGGTCTTTTATTGTCCCCTCCTATTCTTTATAGAAATGTCTCTTTCAAACATGCGTTTCTTAAGACAGTCTTCTTGGATATTCTCTTCATCGCCTTTGAGCTCTTGCAGCTCTTCCAAAACATTCATGGACCTTGAACTCTTTAGTGATAAGCTTATAACTGATTTCTTTGAGACGCTCACATTCTTGGCCTTGATCGCTTGATCGTTGATCTCTTTAAATTCAACCTCTGTTTGATGTGACTTTATCCAAGTCTCCCCTCTCCTGGTTTCTTTTTATTGGATTATTACTTCTCTTTTACTTTAATTTATTTGTATCGCGCAGCAATGGACTTGGAGGCATGATGGTGCGAACATAACAAAGACAAAACACAATATTAATCAAGTCCAGGGGCGAGTCTCAGAGATGTAAGGAGGCTAAAGAAGATTAAGTGAACAGCCAGGTTTTTTATTTTTTTTTTAACCAACTAGTTTTTGAGCAACATAGATATGTTTCTGATGCTTGTTAATCTGCTTAGAATCACATGCTGTGCATAGGTCCGACATCCAGTGGTCACTGCGGAGTATTGCATCCTGTTTTTCGTAGTCGAAAAGGGACGTCGACCGGGCGTGTCTGAAATACTATCCCTATAGTGACGTGTGTTGTACCCACAATCCCTCACGCGTCGAGGTCCCTCAGATTGTTTTTTTTCCGCCCAGCTACTGGTCGCCTTTACGCGGAGCTCCTCGAGAGACATTGCAGATTCCATCTCCTCGACCTTTGGTCGTTTTTTTCCTGTTTAAAGATTTAATATATCGATCCCTCCCTCGACGCAGTGGTGAAGCTGTCTCCGCCGAGCAAGATCTTCGACGGAGGGGACGAGCGGAGGAGATCCGTCGGCGTTGCCGAACACGTGGCCTGGCCTCGCAGGCCAAATACAGTAGGGAGAGTGGGGTCGTGGGACATCTCTGATTCTTTTTCTGAGAATGCCTTTCCTTTTCCCCTTCCTTTCCCTTGGGGTAGTTATCACGCTTTATTGCCTCGGCTATGGAGAGGACACCCTTTAGGTTTTGCCCACTTTGTAAGGGCAAGTTTACTTGGAAGGACAAGCATTCACGGTGTAACCGCTGCTTGCCCCTCGATCACGTAGAGGAGGGTTGCTCGGCTTGTCGGCTTCTAAAGCCAAAGACTCTAAAAGACCGTAGGGTCAAGAGGTGGGCGGCCTACGCTATGTCGAAGGCCGGGTCTTTACCCGCCGCTGCTACCACCGACGGTGACGAGGAACGTGATAACATGACCTCCGCTACGGAAGTCGTACACCCCTCTAAAGAGCGCTCGCGCTCTTAGTCGTCTGTCCCCGGCCCCGACGGGCTCGGCTCACGCCCTGCTTATGGGGATGAACACCCCGGCGACACTGAAGCACACGATACAACACAAACACACAACCCATAGCTCTTCTTCGGCGAAGACGAAGAAAGCATTAGCGCGCAAGGAGACGCAGGTTACACCGGCGGCCTCCTCGGACCGTTCGGGTTCGAAGCCCCTCTCGCAGCCGCGACCAGCGACTGGGCTTTCGGCAAATAAGGGCGCCGCCACCCAAACCATCGGCCGGTGCGCACCAGCAGAGAGCGCACACCGCCGTAGAACGTTCGACACCCGTAACGTCGAAACCACAGCCCTCCGCTGACAAACGAGTCACAGAGAGTTTGGCGAGGATCGTTGTAGCCGACGCCCAGAAGCGTACGCCGAAAAAGCCCGAAGAAAAACAGGGACTACCCCCTTCAGTCGGGGGGACCCCCAGCACACCGGAAGGCTTTTCGGAGGGCGACGGGACACTTTCCTCGACGTTGTGGGAGAGGTCGAGCCGTTTTCAGCAAGAAAACACTAATTTTCCCCCGCTAGACCGCTCAGGGGTACCCCATGAAACCATGGAAAGGCTCCATCTCTGCATGGAGAGAATGGAGAGGTTTATGAACACCCAGAACCCTCCCACTCCCAAGAGAACAAGAGATGGGCCTCAGGAGGACCCCAGGGCCAAATACCCGAGGCAGGACACAGCCTTAGACTTCCATAATGTGTATGACCTCACTGGTGAGGAACAATACTTAGAAGAGGAGGATGATTTTGTGGACAATGAAGGACAGAACCAAGAGGAAGGTCTGGAAGACAGCCCAGACATGGTAGGAGAAGGCTTCGGAGAAAATCCAGAAGAAGGACCTTCTCATCCCTGGCAATCCCCATCAGGATATTCGGACACTGATGTCCTGAACCTAAATCCTCCAGACAATTCACCTGTTAGAAACACGTCTCCCATTGACGATCAGCCCACATTCAATGCCCTGTTGCGCAGAGCAGCAGCACATTTCGAACTGGACACTGGGGAGATCTCTCCAGAAATAGACTTTGTGGAAAGAGTAATTAAGGAGAAACCCCCAGTCAGCCAGACCATCCCCCTCCTCGCTTCAGTGAAGAGAAGAATCATCCTTTCGCTATCCACACCCGCACTAATCAGAGGAGTTAATCCAAGGATTGAAAAACTTTTCACTCCTTCACCCTCAGACCCGCTGTACATAAGGGGACATTCCATTCCGGATTCCCTTGTAGTAACTAATGCAAGGAAGAGGGCAGGGGTGCCGCTGTCCACCAGTGAGGCACCACCTGACAAGGAGGGCAAGAGGTTATATGCCCTTGCTAAAAGAGTCACATCCTCGGCTGCCTTTTCGGCAAGAATTGCGAACAACAATTCTTTGCTAGCTAGCTACGCGGATGCGCAGTGGGCTAAACTGCGCAAGGACGCCGAAGAAGCGCCGGAACCATTACGTACACTCCTGCTTTCAACTATTGGCGAAGGAACCTAGGTCAACCTGAGTATTGTAAAGAACTCTCTGGATGCTGCTGAGACAGCGGGATGTTCCCTGGTTCAGGGAATACTCCTAAAACGCCATGTATGGCTGCGCAACTCAGGGTTCACACCAGAGACACAGGCGTCTTTAATAAATAAACCTGTTGAAGACGCAAACCTCTTCAGGAAGGCGGTGGATGAGGCTCTGGAAATGGCTAAAAAAGAGTTCGATACTATCAAAACTCTTGACCAGATCTCTAGCCCACTGCCAGACGCGGCTATGGCAACACACGCTTTTTTCGTGGCCAACGCCAAAAGCAGAATCAGCAGCAACAGTACCCTGCCACCAGTTACCAGACCAATAGTGGGCAGTACAGCCAAAGGACAGCGCAGGGGCAAGGGGAGAGGGTGGGGGTCCACCCCCAGAGGCTCCCAAGCCCCCAACAACACCAAGTGACGCGAAGATTCGCGTCCCCTCCCATGCAACACCGGTCGGGGGCCGGATAACATCCTTTCTTCCAGCATGGGAGGGAATAACGTCAGACCGCTGGGTACTTTCCACCGTAGCCCACGGATACTGCATCGAATTCAACAGTTCCCCAACATACAGACCCCCGAGAGGACGACGCATGACACCAGAACACCTTGCCATCCTTCTCCAAGAAGTACAACTACTGCTGGAAAAAGGAGCCATAGAGGTCGTGCCTCTATCTCAGGTAACGGAAGGTATTTATTCAGTGTACTTCCTTGTACCCAAAAAGGATCTAACCATGCGCCCCGTATTAGATCTGCGCCCAGCGAACAAGTTTATCACACCCCAGAAGTTTCGTATGGTAACCTTACAGGAAGTGATCCCACTGCTATCACAGGGAGATTACATGACAACATTGGACATGAAAGATGCATACTTTCATATTTTAATGTTGCCAGCGCACAGAAGATACCTCAGGTTTATGATAGAGGGCAAACACTACCAGTTCAGAGTGCTACCCTTCGGCATAGCATCAGCACCAAGGGTATTAACGAAGGTACTGGCAGTGGCAGCGGCCCACCTGCGCAGGTTGTCCATCCCAGTTTACCCTTACCTCGACGACTGGCTCATAACAGGGGATTCTTATGAAACATGCTTCTCCAATACCCAAAAGACTGTAGACCTTTTGTTCCAGTTGGGCTTCTCCATCAACGAAAAGAAGTCCAGCCTAGACCCCAGCCAAATCAAACAATTCCTAAGGGCTCTAATTCAAACAAAGGACGGCCTCGTCTTCCCCTCCAACGAGAGGGTCCAAAACATGCTGTTTCAGATCCCTCAATATGTGACCGGTCGAGAGGTGACGGTACGCAAAGCAATGCGCTTGCTAGGCATGATGGCGTCGTGTATTTATTTGGTACCTCACGCGCGCCTGCGCATGCGCCCTATGCAAGAGTGGCTCAACAGCCAGTGGTGTCAGGCCAGCGGATTATGGGACGATCCAGTGGTGGTCTCGCAGGCCTTAGTTCTCGCGCTACGATGGTGGACAAAGGAAAACCTGGAAAAAGGGAAACCCTTTGCCACACCCGCGGCGGAAGCCACTCTAACCTCAGACGCATCCCTAACAGGATGGGGGGGGGGGGGCTCACCTATCCCATCAGACTGCTCACGGAGTGTGGACTCCGAACGTAGCATCCAAACACATAAATCTACTGGAGCTACTAGCTGTGTTCAAGGCGCTAAAAGCCTTCCAGGAACACCTACAGGGCAAAACGGTGTTGGTCCTTACAGACAGCACCACAGCCATGTACTATATCAACAAGCAGGGGGGCACCCACTCTCCAGGACTGTCCAAACTGGAAACATGTTCCTACTGTCAGAACATGTACCAGGGGAACTCAATCTGCTGGCAGACAAACTCAGCAGAGATTTCCCCCTGCCCGAAGAGTACGAATGGCGAATACACGAAGACATCGTCTTCGATGTCTTCACACAATGGGGATTCCCAGAAATAGACCTATTCGCAACCCTGGAGAACTCACAATGCCTAAATTACGCCTCCAGGTACCCCCAGAACCAATCCAAGGGGAACAGTCTGTCGAAGCAATGGTCGGGGAAATTTTTTTACGCTTTTCCCCCCCGACTCCCCTTCTCAACAAGGTGGTGCACAAGATGCACCAGGAACAAGTAACCATGATACTGGTGGCCCCAATGTGGGCCCGACAGCCATGGTTCGCTCACTTGATGGAGATGTCTCTATCTCCCCCAGTGAAACTCCCCTGCCCGTACAACATGCTGCACAAGACAAGGGCAGGACTCTGCATCCATGCCCCCAGAACATGAACTTAGCAGCTTGGCTCCTGAGATCATAGAATTCGGACATCTACTGCTCCCGCAGAGATGTATGGACATTCTCAGGGAAGCCAGAAAACCTAACACTCGCCACTGCTACTCTAGCAAGTGGAGGAGATTTGTCATCTGGTGCAGAGGGGAAGGCATCAACCCAATTGACTGCTCTCCCACACATATTGTTCTATACCTGACCCACTTGTTGGATTCAGGTCTAGTGTTCAATTCCATTAAAGTCCACCTAGCGGCACTTTCTGCATACACCACTTCCCAACTCAAGGTGTCGTGGTGGAAGATCCCTGTTATAAAGGCCTTCATGGAGGGAATAAAGAGAATACACCCCCCGATAGTTGACCCAGCTCCCGGATGGGACCTTAACGTGGTACTTACCAGACTCATGGGCTCACCTTTCGAACCCATGCACAAAGCATCTCTTAAAGACCTCACTCTTAAGACTGCTTTTTTAATAGCTATCACCTCCATTAGGAGGGTAAGTGAACTACAGGCTCTTTCTGTTCTAGATCCCTTCGTTACAGTTCAGAGATAAGGTGGTTCTACGCACGCACCCAAGGTTTGCTCCGAAGTTCATATCGAAATTCCACGTAAACCAGTCTATAGAACTGCCAACATTCTTTCAAAATTCTTCCAACTTGGGAGAAAAAACTCTGCATACACTAGATGTGCGCAGAGCGGTCATGTTCTACATGGAAAGAACCAGACCACTGAGGAAGACTAATCAGTTCTTCGTCTCGGTGGCAGCAGGAAGAGAAGGGGGATGCAGTTTCAAAGTCCACTATTTCTAGATGGATTGTTCAATGCATCACTCTCTGCTATACTCTTGCTAAGAGAGAACTGCCCTTTAAGCCTAGAGCACACTCTACTCGAGGCACGGGGGCGTCCATAGCATTCATTGCAAATGTTCCCCTTGAGTCCATCTGCAAAGCGGCTACCTGGAGTTCTGTGCACACTCGAGATCTGACTCCCTGGTGGGTCAGGCAGTACTAAGACATCGTTTCTCTACTGTTACTTCTCATAACCCACCGCCAACTCCGGGTACTGCTCGCTAGTCTATGCACAGCATGTGATTCTAAGCAGATTAACAAGCATCAGAAGACAATGCATTACTTACCGTAAAAGCATTTCTGATGATTGTATCTGCTTAGATTCACATGCGCCCACCCTTCCTCCCCGCTCGGATGGAAGGAACATAGACTTCCTTTTATATCTCTCTTTTCTGTACTCACTCACGTCTAGAAGGCTCCCTCAGGGCAGAAAAATACAAACGGAGGGACCTCGACGCGTGAGGGATTGTGGGTACAACACACGTCACTATAGGGATAGTATTTCAGACACGCCCGGTCGACGTCCCTTTTCGACTACGAAAAACAAGATGCAATACTCCGCAGTGACCACTGGATGTCGGACCTATGCACAGCATGTGAATCTAAGCAGATACAATCATCAGAAATGCTTTTACGGTAAGTAATGCATTGTCATACACCAATAAACAAATAATGAACATTGTTTTGTTCATGCCAACTCTTTCTTGCCCCATCTTGGGGCTTCAATACTTTACAATTCCATTGCTCATGTTTATTAACCATATGAATAACCGTCAAACTCCCCCCCCCCCCCCCCATTTCCCAACTGTGGATGAAAGTGTTCTATTCTTATTTTAAAAGTGCAACCGGTAGTGTCATTTTTAAGTTAGTGTTTGTATTTCTCAGACGATGGATATTGTACGAAGCAACTTGGGTTTAAAGTATATCTGTTCTTTATCATCTGTAAATTCATGGAAAGGTAGCCAAATGTTCAGATATTTTGAGTAGGAGCTTTGCTGTTACTTTTTCCATGGCCATCACTCCCCATAGCCTCACCCACCACATGGCCACTACTGGTCCATCCTTATTCTTCCATGCCTGTGCGATCGCGAGTCTGGCCGCGCTCAGCATGTGAGTGATGAGCGAGGCTGTAGGCCCTGAAGTTGCATAGTATCCTAATGGCTCGATTTTCGGTTCAAGCCTGAGGTCCAATGGAAGGCCGTTCCATGCAGCTGGTGCTGCCACTGAAAAGGCTCCCTTTTCAGCCTTTCTGGATCTGCTTCGAGGGATGGCTAGCATTTTAGAATGATTGGATTTGAGAGTTCTCGTAGGGATCTTAATCATGATCAGTTCCCTCAAGTAACTGGGCAAAGACCCCTGTAAACACTTAAAGGTAATCATAAGGAGGCGAAAACAAATTCTCGCCTCCACTGGAAGCCAATGCAGGGCTCTTCTGGCTGCTGAGACGTGATCAGGTCTCGCGAGACCCATTACCACCCTCGCGGCCCCATTCTGAATCACCTGGAGACGGTTGGTGTCTTTTTGCTCCTACAATGGCTCTAGCTAACATTTCTGCGCTGTCCTGCGTGATAAGGGGACGCATGTGGGTGAAGAGTCTCAGGTAGTAGGCTGCCCCTGAGACCACACTGCCCACATGGGCCTTCAAGGAGAGGTGCTGGTCTAGAGGGAACCCTATGGATTTAACTGTCTTAAGCGTGTTAATCTTCACGTCACCAAGTTGAAAGCCCCCTCTATGCTGGACCCAGCTTACGTACTGTACTACGTGACCCCAAGATCATAAACTCTGTCTTAGACCTATTGAGAGCAAGGCCATTTAAAGCCATCCAGTTGTCAATACATGTATAGGCCTTATTCAGCTTGGCTTCATCTTGCGCATGGGAGCCTGACAGCGGGATAATACCCTGGGTATCATTTGCAAAGTTTATGAACCATATACCTTCCAGCGCCAACATGGCAAAGAAGGGAGCAGTGAAAATGTTGTGAAAGGAAGGGGAAAGACTTGCTCCCTGGGGACCCCATATTCAATCGGCATTGCAGCCGCCTCTGCCGTCTCCGAACAGACAGCTTACCCTGTTGTGAAGATACCCAGCGCGAAGCTGCTGGGGAGAAGAATGCCACTTCTCTTATACTGTTGAATAGACAGTCTATCACTTATTACACGTTCTTGTGGCATGTTATCTGCACTCTGGCACTCTGTACCCGTGTGGCCTTTCCCCTTCTCGGGGTATTAGTTGCTAGTCTCTCTACTTCCAATACAGGGTTATTCATCATGTTCTTTATTGGATCCTCACTACAGTTTAGGCTGTTTTATTGTTTTTATTGTTTTTATTGTTCATATCTCTTCCTTATGACTGGGATGAGTTTCTCCACTAATATACGGTTTCCCTGGCAGCCTCCCACTTCTCCTGGTCTCCCCGTTACTTTCAGGTGTGCAGTGGAACCTTGCAGGCCTCAACATTTGCTCGGCTAATAGACTGTTGTCTGGCTTCTTGGTCTTTGGGGTCTCCAGCATTACGTTCTCGACTTCGCTGTAGGCTGCTACTTTCTACGGATGCTGGCGGTAGGGAGCTGCTAACAGTTATGATGGTCTTGGCATCGTTAGCTGGGTGCCTCGCCCACAATGATGCGATTGTGGCCAGACCACCACTTTGCACGGGACGAGTCCTGCCAACGGCTTCCCCATTGTTGGACTGACCAACCCACCAGCATCTCAAGTTGAGGTTTCTTTCTGAAAGTCGTGGGCTCCGCAGTTTGTTTCTGCTCTGCCTCTACAAGGCGTGCTTATGTGGGGGGGGGGGGAACGGGAGGCTGCTTCCCCTTGCATACACACTCCCTCCTCGTAATCCACTCGTCCCAGTTAAATACAAGTCTCTTCTTAAAGAGTCATCTTTTTTTCCTTTTGAGGACTGATTCGCTTCAGCATTGTTTGCACCCAAATGTAAGGAGGGCACATTATTCTTCATAGCAGGCAGTCCCATGTACGCTGATATGGTTCTTTGTCTAGGGAGTTCCTCATGCGAACAAGGGTACTTGTCCCCTAAGTGGGAGTCACTCCCAGTGAGCTCCCACTTGACCATATCCCTAGGGTGGGTCTTGCAGAGCGGGCTGACATCCCTAGCCTCAAGGGGGTGGGGCTGTCGCCTCCCTAGCCTAAAAGGCGCCCCCCCCCCATGGGGAGAAGGACAAAATACCCTTGCTTCATCATACCATGGACCCACGCATGTTGACGCCCTACAATCTTTTTTTTCTTCTTTTTTCCTGCCATCGGTTGCCAGCAAAGCACGTTGCAGAGAGAATACTTATCAACGCTGCTGCCAACTGATTACAGACTTGGACACCAAAGTGGAGGCATATGAAACATTTCTTTGAGTCGACCATGACACAAGGCGTAAAGTAGGGAAGAGTAGGGGGGGGTGCACATTTTTGTATATCATGTATTTTACATGAAGGCCTAGAGAATGTCTTTGCCCTCCTATATTACTTGACCTAGGCTGGTCTCAAAACCCCTATACAAAATACACCCTTTAAATTCTGGCCAAGTTGTACTTCCATATTTCTCTGGAGAGACCTGCAAGAGACGAGACTAAACACAGCTGCTGGGCATTAGAACAGTTCAAATCAAGTACCTCAGTATTCTACGCCATGCATGCAGTATCATAAATGGCTGAGTGCAGTGCTCCGGCTAGGGAAGTCGGAAATTTAGACGCAGTGCCCCCCGCCCCCCACCCCCCGGACCCCTAACAACTGGGTAAAGCGGTGCTTTTGAAGAAGGCACAGCAGCAGATTCCCGCTTCCCTGATTCCCTCCCTTACCCCACCCATTACCCCACCCCCCAAGCTCTGAAGGCTCGAGCTTTGGGCCAGTTATGGAGCTGTCCCCATGCAATCTAGAGCGCACACACACGCTTGATTCGTTGACATCTTTGTGGAAATCAAGGGAAACTCCCATGACGCAGAGCGGTACCCCCATCGGAACACCAGAGGAGTGCGAAGATGACAAGCTGGCTGACGACCACAACATTTTAGCCTCAACACAGAGAAATCCAACACTGAAGCATCATAAGGAGTGATCAGTGCAGGGAATGGAAAAAGGTCAAAAATATTGCCTTTGTGGAAAGACCAGAGACTTCTTTCAATAGAAAGCTAAGCATCATAGAGGGAGAACACCTTCAAAGTAAGCAAAAACACATTTCCATATACTCTCGGTCAGACCCTTTCACCGATCAGGAAGACTTTGTGGACACTGGCAACACGGATTTGCATCAGGAGTATCATGACAGACCCCTTAGCCAACATTATGCCATCCTCATATGTTTGACCCTCCAGTTTCCTTTTCCACATCAGAGGTTGTTGAGATGGAGTTCTAGAATCTGGTGGGCAGCTTTTAGGAGGCCACCCTAGGTATAGTGAACAAGGAACTCTGAGAGGTTAGCCAAAAACCAGTCAACGTAGCAATGGAGAGCAGTTAACGCGTATTCACAAGCATAAGTGTGGTCAAGGGACCTCAGTGAGCCACACAATTTGTCACTCAATAATTGAATTTAGACCAGAAGTATAGAGCAGTTCAGAACACACTGGAAAATTAATCTATCGGATAGTATTATTGTACAATACTCTGATGTAAATTTGAACCCATTTGGAATGTATATATATATTATATCACATTACTTATTCAGCAAAACAAGTTGGTAGATGAGATGCAATACATGATGGAACCAGATCGCAAGTCAACCTGACTTAAGCAGTCCAAACCCTAAGATGAATGGGTCCTTGTGCCCAAAAGTCACAGGAGCCACAATGTTTCTCACCAGAATGTTGCCTCTGCAGATAAGTTGTAATTTACTTGTGTTGGTGATGGTTAAAAATATTTAGCAATTTTACCAAAGGTAAGTACGTTTTTGCATATTTTAGGTTCCTATATCCATGTTCGACAACCAAAAGTTGAATGGGAATTCAGGAGGCAAAGTGATTAATTCCCAATGTTATCCTACGTAGAACAGTTTGCAACAGATACGCTGAGTTTACTTATTCCCCCTGACTCGATTGTGCCAGACTTTATTGATCCTCTAGGGATTTCTAGAGGCTTGTTCTGCCGTGGATTCCGGTGAGAGGCACCCAGGAGTTGATGGATAGAGGATTCATGGGTCGGGTGCAGCTGTAAGATCCAACCTGTCGAAGAAATGCAAGCGGCACCGATGCTGACCACCTCAGGACACATCAGATTGGAGAAAGGTGAGTTCCAGGGACGGTCTCAAAATACAGGCGTTGGCAAGAGTCCTTCCAGACACGGTCAAAGAAGCTGCTCCAGGACAGGATAACTTGAAGCTTGAACTGGGAACAGCAACACTTCTGGCGAGGTTGCCCGCGAGAGGTCTAGAAAGTGCACTGGACAGTCAAGCTACTCTTCCGAAGGCTCATAATTGTAGGATTCTCAAGGGTGTTGACTAGTTGGTCCCACTAGACCAAATGATGAAGCACTGTGCAGGGTCTTCGGAGATCAGGTAGCCAAATGGGGTTTCACCGGGCTGGACACAGGAAGAGGGGGATGCTGGACCACTTCAGGAGTTGTCTTCGGATCTTCAGCAGGCTTTTCTTCGAGGGATGGTTGCAGAGGTAGTCTTCTCCAAAAACCCTACCTACGAATGCTAAGGATTTACACCATTCAAATAGCCAGCAGTTGCCCAATCAGTTGTGCAGTTGCACCTGAAGTGTTCCAAATGCCAGATGTAATTAGCAATAAAGGATCTCGGACCCAAATAACCGAACAGACTAAAAGAATATGGCAAAATATTACTTTATAAGCTCAAAGTAGGGAAATCTGGCAAGCATAACAAATCGCAGCTTACTCACGCTCAATACATTTCAGTTTACACAGGAGGTTTTTTCCTCGAATATACATCCGATATGACGTCATCCTACATGGCAAATAACCTATCGAAAGGAGGATTGGGTATGGGAACATATACCTATACTTAAGGAATGGTTCGGTCAACATTTTTTATTGCCCCTACGGGTCGGCCATGTGTTTTTAAGCCTGAGTCGCTCGATTTTAGAAAAATTTCCTATGGACCTTACCTGAGTTTTCGTCCATTAAACGCACGCGAAAACGGGCACCAGGGAGCCGCCATTTTGTGAAAATCCTATCACTTGCCGCATCGCCCTGGCTGACCTGCTTTTGCGGCACTAAATCATATCCCCCGCCCCGGAGCCTGACATTATCAAAACATTCATATTCCCCACCTCTCTGCGTGACGTTACTGTGCTGCGTAGGCAAACGCACCCAGTCGTCTTCTACGCGACTTCACACAGAACCCGGAAACCAACACAGATCAGCTCACAACACAGCGCGCCACAATTCGGAATATGAAACTGTACTTTAAAATCAAACAGCAACACAGTAAATTTGATAAAGTACATTTATTTGACATTAAATGTTTATAGAATATTCAGCAATTGCCATATGAACTCCGAAAGTCATTTATTTTCTTTTATCTCTATCCGCAAATCCGTAAAATGTTATCGTGAGTCACGCGCTGTTCCTTTATGGTACACAGGGTGTTGGTTTTCGTTCAAAGAAGCACTTTTGACGCACGTTGAACCGCAAGGCCATCAAGTAGGCACTAGGCCAGCGTAAAGGTTGAAATGTTGCTTCTAGCCGCTAGTACCTCGTAAGGGCATATGGGCCCTTGGCGATCGTCCCATAAGATCATCAGAATGGTGCAGTTGTTTACATTAAGCTGCAGCTGGTGGCTGAAGAAACTGTCTGTCAGTGTCTGAAACTGGTGGCAGTGGCAAAAGGGAAGTATAGACCTGTTTTGAAAACATAAAATTTATAATTAGTCTCGCCAGCCGATCTTTATTATTCATTTTATTTATTACAGCCGAGCTGAAACTATTTGCTTTCAAGGATAGTGCAATGGAGTATGTTCGGCTCCAAAATCAATGCGAAAACTAATGAAATAAATCGAGGTTAGTACACAATGAGAAACAACTTTTTGTCTACATGCGTGTGGAATGTGGACCTGCATGCCCATGTGCCCGCTACAATGACGATCCCACAAACGTTTTCAAAGCTCTTCATTCATTTATTCATGCATCCATTCATTAATTCTTCCGGTATAAAAGCGTTTAAAGAGTTACTTGCATTATATTTGCAATTTCCATTGTGTCTCTGCGTAATGCAGTCCGTAAATCCCACTGTGCTCTTGACAACGATTTTTCGTATACAGAACTAACATGAAACTCGGTCTAGTTTAAGAATTTTCTGCCTTATCGTCTCTTACGTTATTGCACCCCCCTTTAAATGAAGTTCTTTCGGCATGGTCCCTGTCTCTCAAGGTCAAAAAACAATAGAACCTTATACTGCCAGTGCGAGTTGTGGGCCTCTTCAGGGCGCGAGCTGAAAATCAAAGCCGCTGACCTTCACTAGAAATGAGTATACATTCTTTCTTTGCAAGATCCCGTAGTAAAGCCATCTGTGAGAACTTGAAGTTTAGAATCCATCCATGTACTACGCCTCAATATGCAAACGCGAACTGGCTTCTCTCCCATCTGCAACGGCTCGCTTGGCGCGTTCTAAGGCCCCCAATTTTGTCCTCGTCTGCGAGCTTTGAAACCCCAAAGAACCATAACTATTGAGACTTTTAATTTTTTGGGGACAGTCAGGGACAGTATAAAGTACCTGAGGAGTTGCGTTGAAAGTGAGATGTATTGTTTGTTTTATTATTTGCAATACGCAAGCCTCCCCTCAGTTAACAGTGCCCAGCATTTATAAGAGATTGCGAAAATTAGTTGCATCAACAAAAATATATACATACACATATAGAGAGAATTCAAAGATGACACCCAGGTAGTTCGGAACCCAGGATGGTGAAGTTAGGGGTTAGGGTTAGCGTACTTTGTCTTTTTGTAAATACATTTTATTGTACAGTGTGCATACAATCGTATTACAATTATTTAAAGCGGGATTTGTACTTCACAACCAGCTCTCCTTTGGGTGGACATGGCACAGTGGCAATGGATCAGTGCTCTGCACAGAAGCGTTCAAAATTCCATATCTGTGCTTCTCTAATACTGCAACAATAAGGCTTTTGACAAAGTCAAACTCCATTTCCTCATAGACTGGTTTGATCACCCATTGCTTACTTCTTTTTGAAAAGGCCTTAGTGTAGCGATGCATCCTTACGTTACCCTTAGTCCTAGATTGTTCACGGCCAAGATTCTCATTATGGGCCAAGACGGCAAGTAGAGTCCTATGTCTCATGCCCTGTATGCTGAAATGCAAGCGCTTTGGCCTGTACTTTAGGCACATATTGTGGAACACCTCCAAACCTCCTGTGTGACAGAATTCTGTCAGTCCCCTCAAATCTCTTGATAGTTTTATCGAAAACAATCTTCTCAATGGCTTTGTGTGTCAGTGAAGATGGATTCAACTACTTCTTCCGTGCCTCCACTGGGGATAAAGGGCCATGTTCACATTGGTCAGAAATGTAGGTTTTCTGACCAGCGGTGCACGTTGGTACAGTGGTGCATCAGTGACCGCCATTTTTCAAGTAGTATTTCCACTGACCCTTCACAAGTTTTGGAGTTCTACCAAAGATGGTTGCTGATAGACTGGGACCACTCTGAAATACTTTCCAAACCTTTTTTTTCCCTGCAGCTGAGATTTTCTTATTGATTGATTTAGCAAGATGCCATACGTCAAATTGATGTTTAATATGTGGGAACTGCTCTCTGTCTTGGCAATTGAAACGTGGCTGAGGTCAATGTGCATTCCACTCGATTGCAGATATTCCACTGATTTTATAAATCCTAGTTTCTCCATGGCCACTGAGGATGTACATTGTGTTACCTGCAGGACCACCGAACTCAAAATTTTCTTACTATCCATGTCCTGAAAGTGGTAGGTGCAGTACTTGGCAGAAAATCCAGGGTTGTCGCACTGTCCATCGCCGGCTAGCCTGAATCGTTTGCCTTTGAATGTACTTGCTAGAGACAATTGTTCAATTTTCCAAGCATCACTAATGGCCGGAAACAGATAATCATGTTGGTATTTGTAGTACTGCGTTTTTGAAATGAAATGGAGTCCCACAAACTGAAAGAAAGACTTTAACTTCTAAAACTGGAGCCACTAAAAAGTGATGCAGCTGCACACAGTAGATTGCCTGCTGGCAGTTTCCCCAGCATCTGTTGTGCAGACCATGAGAACGTATGATGTAATCTACAGGCGGCATCTATTGTGACGTTGCTGCCTTGTTTTTGACGAGTCACATGAATCAATGGCTTCCCACATACTTTCCCTCTGACGGAATGCCCACATTTCAGCATACTTATAATATCCATCTAACAACTGTCGAATACTATGTATTTGTCCTCTTTCATTAGACTGTCATCCTGTGTCAAAGTTGTTTCGGCCTGCGACGTTGAGGACATATCACCACATTTGAAAGAAATATCGTTGCTATCAAGTTCAGATGCGTCAGTAAATGCTGCTGCTAGTTCATTCTGTCATTTCAACATCTGCTACTTCAACATTGATGGGGGAACACAACAATGTCGACAGCTTTTTTGGTGGAAATTTTTTGGCGGGTGTAGATTGTGTAAATTGATCTGCGACTACTTCAGAGCTATCTTCAATACATCCAGTATCATGTTGCGGTGGTGCGGTCGTACTGTAGCAATGGTCCAATAAAACTTTGCCGGATTCTCCGGACACATTAATTTCATTTTCTGTACATTGGACATGAGCATCCCGAGTCTCAACACACTGCGTCTGAATTAATAGTTCCTCCATAGTGTAAATGGTCTGGCAAGCAACATCTCTCATTCGCTTCACTGTCTGTGTATGTATAGTTCGTAGACCCACGGGTAACTAGAGGACAGATTGGAAAAGGGATGTTCAGTTTAAACACAAGATAAAGTATAGTACAATTGACTTTAAAAAAACATAAAATAGTCCCCAGCACAAAAGTTATGAACTGTTTGTAACTAACCTTATTTTTGTTTCTTTTCTTTGCAACTTTTTTGACTCGACCTTCAACATCTGCACGCTGTTGCTCCGATACATATCCACATGTCTCCCCTTCCTCTTGTGCTGCAACGACTATATTTTCTGTATCCGCATAGACAGCACGGAATGAGGCTCCACCGAACCCTTAAGCATAGTATTTTCATTACTGTGTATCAAAATATTGTTAGCATAAAACGCACGTGAGGACGAACACACATGTACATCTCAATAGCCAAACACGATTTAAAGATTGTGTGGAACAATCAAACGACAAGTATTCGAGCTCTGATGACCTAGTTCGATGGAGCTGTCAGTATCCATACCTCTGGCTCTGCATGGACTGCCACAAATGATTGTATTGAAGAGGAGGCATCAGCAACTCCCTGAAACACAGTACTTGCGTTAGTATGGTTTTCAATATCGTAAATATAACACACACTTGGGGTCGACGGCACAGGTACATATAAAGAGATAACCACAAATGCTGCATTGTCTAAAAGAATCAAGGAATATTTTAAAATGATCAGATTCAATCGACTTATTTCTCTGATTTCTTTACATCTGCATCATCTAAATGGGATCTTGTGATTGGAGTGGAAGCTCCATCGTCTCCCTGAAACACAGTACTTGCGTTAATAGGGCAGAAGGTATAGCAAATGGAATCACGTTATATGATCACGCTTGATGGAGCTGTCAGTATCCATACCTCATGCTGCTGAAGAATATCTAGGGCTGTTGTCAATGTGGTGCGCACTTCCGAAAGCTGTTGTGCCGATTCGTATCCGCATGGTCCCGCTTCCACCGGAATTACTTGAATGTCAGGCTCCGCATCAAGTGCGTGGGTTGACGATTCAACAACTTCCTGAAACATAGTATTTGCATTAGTAAGGATTACAATATTGAAAACACAACACACGCTTGGGGTTGACCGCACAGGTACATATCAACGGCTAACCACAAATGAAACATGGTGTAGAACAATCAAACGACAAGTGTTCCAGTCCTGATGATCACGGTCAGTTGAGCTGTCGGTATCCTTACCTCGGGCTGCTGAAGAACATCTAGGGCTGTTGTCAATGTGGCGGACGCTTCAGCATCTCCCTGAAAGATAGTACTTGCATTAGTATGGATAACACTAATTATAACTGAAAACAAACACCAGGGGACGACAACTAAGGTGTATATCAAATGGAAAGCACTAACCAAACAATTGGTAAAATAATCACACAATACATACAAACTATTACTTGACATGCATAAAACAAGTCTGTAGCGGAATAGCCAAGTATGATTACCTGATATGCGCTAGAAGTGGTTGATAACTGCGAGCACGTGACGGAAGTAGAATGTTCTTGCTTCAGATTCAAGGGATAGTCAAGAAGTTGTAAAGGTAAATTGTTTGATAATGAAATGCCAATATTTAAAATTGCCATGCAAGGAGACAGAATACTTGAGTAATGCGCAATATAGCACAGTTCCCTGTGCCCATATATAGATTTCGTTTGTGGGTTATGAAATCGAAAAAGAATGTATTGATAAATGTCATTATTCAAAAAGCTGTACACTCATATCAATGTCGAAAGTATTACAAGGGGCACAACACCTAAAATATCAATGAATCCATTCGGCTACCTACACACTACCGCAAGGCCTAAAGCTAAATCCGGACACTTGACTCACCAGTGGCGGAATGTGGACGAATAGAGTGGTAATAGCGTTCACGAGCAATTTCGTATCGTTCGCTGTTTATTCTTCTTTGTTACCCAAGATGTTGTGTACATGTTCGAGGAAAAGTGCCGGCTGCAGATGCGGTATCGACCACCCCTCTTGTCCTCAAAGACTTGTTGGACTCTACTTTCCAGCTCATCCAGTGGGTATCCGCAATGTCTGACCCATTCTCTTATTCGATCAACAGTTTTCGACAATACATGCATTGTAGTGCCTTCAGATTTGGCATGGGTCTTCGAAGGGCAACCGCTAATCGAACAGGCAGGCATTGTTGAAAATTCTGAAAAGTAAATATCGACATTATTATACAATCTTGATGAATAAAAATGTGATACAAAAGTAAATGAATCATACAATGTTCAATGCAAGGTTTGTTTTGGTCGCAGGAACTATACCAGTTCATTATGTGCGGCTTAGTATTTGCATAAGTTGCAGAAATGTATAAATGATGTGACTAAAAACTGAACATGTGACTCGTCCCTTGGATGTTCTGTCTTGCACGAAAAGGAACCATGCTTTCATTATAGACTGGACCCCCGAAGGATGCAATTCGATGCCAATTGACATAGATGAAAATAAATGGATCTATTGATAGCATAACAATTGAAACTCAAGTCAATAGCAATGAGACCAATGACGAAGCTCTATTGGGTACTGTAATAGCAAATAGATTGAAAGGTAAAAATGACAAATATGACTAGGATACATGGCCTTACCTTGACCAACAAACAGTTGGATTCAGCAGGCCGAGCAGTATGTTACAGGAGAACAGGTAGATGGCCACAGGTAGCACACTGACGAGTTTGCTCGAAGCGGTCACAGATAGCACAGCGACTAGCAGATTAGCATAGATCTCAGTGCTTCTCAGGTAGAAGGTTCAGGAGTTGACTTGCAAAGCACAAAGATGTTCTCATGAGACATATCATGGTTTATAAAGTATTAGAAACAGGGGTGTGTTTGTGAATGAATGACGTGTGTATGTCGTGGTATTATGTTTATTGCAGGGTGGCGGCCTGCCTCAGGGGATGCCTGCCTGGAGACATGGGGTCTGAGGAGGCCATGTGAGCGATGGCCTCTGGGCATGGGATACCCTTTGAAGTGTACATGCTGTTGGGCACCTTGGCCGTTTGTGCCCGTCGCAGCCCCCCATGCCAGCGCTCATCCCGGGTGTGAACCGCCTTTTGGCGTGCAGGCAAGTGTGTGGGAGCAAGGGGCCATCAGGCCCCTCTCCTTTACTTCTCAGTAGAAACTCGTACCAAGTGCCTCCAGTAGTGGGTTCGCTCCTTGCCCTTATGTGATAACTTTGGATGACATTCGCGTAGATTGGAACACTGAGCAGGACACGGGGCATCCATTTTTGTACCCCCTTTCAACTCCATTTTGGTGACCAGGCCTCACTGCGATAGTACAGCACGCAGAGTACATGGCCCACAGCCTCGTTCCCACTCTGACTGGAAAACTCCAGAGGTATTTGCAACAGCTAATAAATGTAACACATCACTCTCTGAGATCACGGTCCTGCATGTGAACCGGCCTGAACCAAGCACATGGCTCGTTCATCTCCACAAACGTGTTCTTGCCCATGCACCCTCGCCAGTGGAAAGTTACTGCCATTCTGACCCTGTGTCCCTGCAAGTTATTCTCTTCATGTGCCAGACCACTGACCACGCCATGATGCCCACCTAGCAGATCCCCAACTAACATTAGACCCATACTGCAGTATATCATTGCCTATCAATAACAAATGCCACATATCAGAGATTCTTGTGAGCACAGACCCACACTTCAAACAATGTATTATAGTGGTCAAGACCTTTGACCTAAGGCCTGTATAATCCAATGTTAATTGATAGTATAGATATGTGTGACTTTTATAGAGACAAAACCGACTGAAAGACTTTGAACAAGTGTTATTTAGTGCATGCATTATTGATAATATATTATGTTAGCTTAGATAGTGACCACCCCGCTTCACAGCGACCTGAACTTCACCCATTCCGAGCACAGGTGTCTGATGTCCATCCTTGAATGGAGACACACTTCATTGATTTAAAAAATCGAAACAACCGTTAAAATATATGTGGTGTTTTATTTTGTAGCTTATTTTGATGACACAAAAATACAAAACTTTACACATTGTACAGTTCAGGTTGCAGCACAGCGAGAGAAAATCCCCTGTACTGACCGCTGTCACTCGGGAACATTTCTCTTATGGCACGAACGGCACAGGCGGGTATCACTCTTCGAACGCGGTGTCCAAGCCACCATGTAAAGTAACGATAGGCCACCAGCCTGTACCACCTGTGAAAAGGAATGAAACAAACTGTTCTTAAATGACCAAGATAAGTTTAATAAACGCTTGTCAATGACAATTCTTGTAACTAATGGCATTCTGCTCGGACAAATGCTATCTAGACACTGCACACTATTGAAAGACTTTTGTGCGTTACAATGATATGTATATGTAATTTTAGATATAGTAGAAGACAATGAAATGGGAGTGGCATGACAAGCAGAGTACACTTGCTCGTTACTCGGATTACGAGGATGAACAGTTGCACGAAGTTCGTGCATAAGCACCATCATTATCCTCAACACGGTCCGTGTGAGGCAGGCTGCCCTGAAGTCTGGCAGCTCGGTGATGCATTGCAGTCGTGGCTCGCCTTCCGAAATGTAGGCCACTCATCCCGAGTTTTCACAGCAGCAGTAGTTCTCGTCCTCGTTTGGCATTAGCTCGCACTGATTGCATGTGCACCAGGTGGAAACACCGTCCATGCGACTAGGTCCAGGCTCTTCAGCTGTTGAATTGTCCTCCCAACTGCCGTCCGAAGACCCATCGTATTCGCATGTTTCCCTTTCCAGTAGTTCTTCCTCGGTATACACGGCCTCGTACATGTAGGGCATTATTGTATCCATTGTGTAACACAAACTAAAATAATTGATAGCGGTGGTACTTGTATCTGTCCACACGGGCTACAAGCAACGAAGGTAGTTGACCAGAGCACAGAAATGAGTCACAGAATACTAAAAGTAGCACAGAGAGGAATGGAATAGAAAATCTGCTGCTGTGTTGTGAAACGGTCTGTTTATACTTATTGAGGAAAGAGGCGTCCTGCCATTTCCATGGTGACACGTCATTAGCTGAAGCACAGCGAATGTTGACTCGATACATGCTTTGGCGTTGTGAAATGGGCGGTACGCGTCTGCTGATGATAGGCTCAGGGGCGGGGGATATGATTTAGTGTCGCAAAAGCAGGTCAGCCAGGGCGATGGGGGAAATGATAGGATTATCACAAAATGGCAGCTCCCTGGTGCCTGTTTTCGCGTGCGTTTAATGGATGAAAACTCGGGTAAGGTCCATAGGAAACTTTTCTAAAATCGAGCGATTTAGGCTTAAAAACACATGGCCGACCCGGGGGAAATAAAAAAAAATTTGACCGAACCATTCCTTTAGTTTAGGTGTTAGTAACACAATTGGCTGCCCCTTATCTGGTAAGCACGCCTTGGACTACCACCAATTACGTATAATACAGATTAATAGCAGAATAACAGCAGATTGGCTTCTGCAACAATGTATTTATTGAATTTGTTAATACGCCCAAATCCGCAGGTATCACGGCGTAGGTTACAGGAGAGGTGGTGTACTTGCTGGTTACATAGAAGGAAAATACAACTTAATGCAATGTAAACACAATATGAAGAAGATAAAACTCTTCTTGGCAAAACATATGTGGGCACAATGTGAAAATACCTATATCAACAACAAAGTATGGTAACACAAGTCAAAGGTTACTGTTTTAAAGATACATGTATATACAGCAGAGCATACAACAGGCCAGAGATTATGTGCTGGATTCACGCAGTGGTCTTAAAACTTTATCAACCGCCAGGTTTTGAAGAGTTTATTGAATTGGGTGTGGGATGTTTCATTACTGATGTTAGTTGGGAGAGAGTTCCATAGTCTGGGGGCTGCGACAGTGAAGCTGGAATCACTGGTTCTCGTGTTCTTGAAGTGGGGGACTAGTGAGTGCTAGTGTTAGATCTAAGGAGCCTGGTAGTTTTTTCGCACGAGGCACTCATTAAGATAGTTAGGGGCATTTTGGCTGCTGCATTTGTGTGTTGGCAGTAAGAGTTTTATGCAGGATTCTGGCTTGAATCGGTAGCCAGTGTACTTCTCTCCTGGCTTGTGAGGCATGGTCCCTTTTTCTATGCCTAGGGCTGCTTTCAGGGCTTTGTGTTGCAGTAATTGTAATTTGGTGTGGTTTCTCTTGGTAGTACCTAATGAAAGTATAGTACAATAGTCTAATTTAGACATAAGTGCTTTGGCGAGTGTGATACAGTTCTGTGTATTGAGAAATTGACAACTGAGGCAAATAAGTTTGGCTGTGGAGGATACAAGAGTAGTTAATGTGTTTGCTCATGGTGAGGCTAGAGTCAAGATAAACCCTTAAGGTTTTTACTTGGTTGGAGATGGGGATTGAAGTGCCATCTATGTCAATAGAGGTGTAATCCTGTGGCAATTCTTTTAGTTGAGCTGGTGATCCAACAATAAGGATTTCCGTCTTTTCACCATTCAGGCAAAGAATATTAGTTGCCATCCATTTCTGGATGAGGGAGTAGATATTGTTTGATAGTGGTATCTTGTTCTTTATTTCCTGTGATTGGATTGAGTATCTGCGTATAGTCAGCAAAGTTGGTGTATTTTACTCCCATGGCATCCAATGCTGCAAAGAGAAGCTTAGTATAAGCATTGTATAATGTGGGGGAGAGGCAGGATTCTTGTGCTACACCTAGGGAGACGGGTATAGGATCCACTGCCTCCTCACCTATAGCTACTCTGGAAGTTTGTTCTGATAAAAACGATTTCATCCAGGCGGTTGCATTTTGTGAGAAATTAAAGTTTTTGGATAATGCTAGGCATAGTTTATCATGGTCCACTAAATCAAATGCCATGGACAGGTCTAGTAGTAATAGGATACATAGTTTACCTGAGTCTCTGAGAGCATACATCTGATATATATATTTTTAATCCAGTAGTGCTGTCTCAGTGCTATGTTTAGGCTGAAAGCCAGGTTGTCTGTTGCATGATAAATGGTTGTTCTTGAGGTAGGCTTGTACTTGGGTGTATGCTATTTTATAAATTATTTTGAGGAGAAAGGGGACTGTTGTGATGTATAGTTAGTAGGGATGGACGGGTCTTGGGTGTTTATTTTTTTTAGTAGTGGCGTTACCCCGGTTTTTTAATGTCTGATGGGACCGAGTTGGTGCTGAAAGACTCATTAATGAAGCTTGTGATAATGTGAGATAACGTCGAGGAGCACACTACTAATTTAGCAAAAAAGCTGTCACCTTTACAATATAAAGCTTGGAGTGAAGCCATTGTATTGATGACTTGGTCCTGATTGACTAGGGAGAAGTCAAATTGGGGAGCTAAGGCTGAGGTTTACGATGGGGCAATAGGGTCGATGATGACACTTTTGTCCAATAACTTTTTTAGTCAAATTTTGTCTTGGAGGGAGTTGATTTTAGTGGTTAGGGCGTTCTGAATGGTGGTGCACCAATGTATAGTCCATCGCAACATAGGTCTTCATGATTGATTAGCATTCTTTCCCAACCTTGGACATTCAGCTCTTAAGCAGCTCGCAAGCAAAACGAAACCCAGGTGCGGAGAGCTACGTCAGACCACTGCCCACTTGGCCAATTAGCCTACCATCTCTCATCAGTTAGGCCCTAAGCCTAACTGGGATGAGGGATTTGTTTTTGACCTGGCTGACTGTTCTCTTCCTCAGGACTTTTCAGAGAGTACATCGTGATCTTCGTCTGGAGCTTAATGAATAGGCCTTGTTTTCCAGTCTTGCACCACGTTTGAGGAGACCACTATTTTGTCCATTCTGACCTCTTTCATTTAGTGCCATTTAATTCAATTATACTGGGTGCTATTACTCCTCTCTGCATCTGGAGACTTGGTTACTCCATCTTGCATATGCTGTCTGCATCTTTGTTTGTTCAATACTTGGCACTTTCAAATGTTCACTCCTTTATTTAATCTAAGAGATATCTTGTACGTATGTGGCTTATCTTTTTCAGCACCTCTTGTGCCTTGCAGTTTCCTCGTTATGTGGCATCCTTTATCCTAAGCCAAAAAGTTGTTCTTTGTTCCTTCCCTAAACCTTTTTTCCAGTGCCTGTCAGCTTCTTCAGCCTCTGTCTCTTTCCTTGCTTATTTATACAGTGTCGACGTCCATCTTTTCATCATGGCAGCTTTACCAGTTTCTGCGTAATGTACATCTACTGCATCTCTTGTTCACTTATCTTCTCAGAGTATATTATTTCTTCGTATTTGCACGTTCATTTACTTTGTGACTTCAGTCACATCTTTATTCTCATCCTTTCAGTATGTCATGTCTCTTCTTTATGATGTCACTTTGCTACTCTTGTCAGCATTCACTTATAGGTCTTCTATGTTCAATGGTCTCTACAGACTTCCTTCTGCCACGTCAGTATGAGGGTATGTTCGATACGGTTGTCTGAGTGCATAACGTCTTTAATATCTTTGATGCAGTATTGGGACTATATCAGGTGTCATAAACAGAGACTTTTTGTTCCTACAGTATGACAGAGGTTAAGGGGTGGGCACTAGAGATGACGTGCACATCTCTCTACATTGTGATAACTACTGGTTTCACATTTTTCCCACTCCTGACTTTCTGGCACAATGTATGTGGCATGGGACTAGACAGTCCCACCCACTCACATCCTGCAACCCCTTGCCCCCACACAAAAAGGCATCACTAGACCGCAAAAGCAGCATTTTTCCATCCATTGAGAAAAAATTGTCCTTGGTCTTCACACACTTTCAGAAGAAAATTCCCTCACAAAATCCATCAGTGAGGAGGCCATTAGTGGCAACAACAACAAATGGAAGCCGGTGCCAAGGAAAAGGCAAAAAGCCGTTATTCAAGGTCTGTAACACCTGTGGCCTTAGAAATTTCTTTGAAGGTGATAACTATGGGGAGTGTATTTACTGCCTCTACCCAAAACCACTTGGAGGATTGTCAGAAATGCCAAGGGTTTTGTGCCAAAACCCTTAAGCATAGGGTAAGGGTGTCCCCAATTGTAAGGGTGTCCCTAATTACGCTCACACCAAAAGAAATGTGCCTCTACTGCCTGCATTCAGACCAGACGCATGTGGGGGATGACTGCGTGGCTTGTCGGGAGATGGTACCGCGCACGCGGGCTGACCGACGCAAGCTCCTCGAGTGGCTGCAGTCCAAGGCCCCTGCTCTGGGTGAGTCCCGGCAGCATGCCTCCCCTGCCCAGAAGAAGAAAGCTGAGCGGTCTTCTAAGGCTTTTGAGGCGCCCCTCCCGCAAGGGCCCAACATAAGGCTAAGCACCACAAGTCCACTGTCTCCGGGAGCGCCGTTGCGATGGGCTCCTCGGCGGCCAGGGCGAGTCCAACATCTCCAGCACTTTCGACCACAAGCCAGCGCTCTTCTTCAAAGAGGAGGAAGTAGGACCATCCGGGCAAGTATTTGGAGAAGACCCAAGCCGGACCGACTGAGAAGGCCAAGGGGGAGCGTGGTCACGATTTTCTCCCTAAGGCGGAGGCCCAGGTGTATCAGACAAAGACCCACACTTCCATCGAAGTAGTGACGGCGACCCTCGCAAAGGCCGCTGGGGCGGATTCGCAGGGCACGGCCCCTAAGGTGAGGGTATCCCTGCCTGCCAGGGTCCTCTTTCTAGCCCATCGAGAAGACTCCGGAAGAGGGGATGCCCATCATTTCACTGAAAGTCTCCCCTGGTCGCAGAGAAGGGGGGTGCATGGTAGTCATCCAGGGCACGGACATTTCCTCAAAGGAATAGCTCACCTGCCTCCCGGTCCTCCAGGAGGGGAGATGCATTGAGAGCAGGCCCTACGGGGGGGGGGGATCCTAACAAGGGCGACTACGACGAGACTGACTAGGAGCAACAGGGCGGTGACGATGGAGCGGATCAGCCTAAGCCGCAAATGGCCCAGTCCCCGTCTCCTCCACCCCAGCAGTCACCCAGGGATATCTCAGTGGACATTCTTACGGCTCTGCATATGCTGTGCTCGGAAATCCGAACGATGCCTCTTGTGCTGGTGGCCCCGAGGCCATCGGAGGAACCA
Organism: Ambystoma mexicanum; assembly: GCF_040938575.1. Lineage (NCBI taxonomy): Eukaryota > Metazoa > Chordata > Amphibia > Caudata > Ambystomatidae > Ambystoma > Ambystoma mexicanum. The sequence goes on along the minus strand of NC_090926.1, from coordinate 234,000,369 downwards.
CCACCCAAGGAGAGTTCACCCTCTCCCCCTTTTCACCCCTCGCCTACCTCATCCCCACTGAGGGATGACACAGAACCGGACACAGCGATGATGGGCACTGGCACGGACAACGGTGGCCTGGGGATCTCCCGTCTCCACCGGCCAGATCTTCACCGCCCGACGAGATTGCCTCCGTCCATGCCATGATTTCCAGGGCCTCAGAGCTGTTCCAGCTCGTCCCGGAGGAGAAGAGGGCTTCCTTTACCAGTGCCGGGAGGCGAAGAGGAAGACCGTACTTTTGATACCGTTATTGGATGACATTTGGGATGAGGGTCTGTCCCTCATGAACCCTTCATCAGCTCTGGTGAAGAGGGATCGCTACGAGAAGAAATGCAGAGTGCCGGAATCTGCGCCCAAGTGCTTAAGGTCCAAGCCATCTCCAGACTCTGCTTTCGGTGGCGGCCTGGAAGTAGTCTTCGGGCTCATCCTCGTCAGTGGCCTTCTCCCCCGCGGACGGTGAGGGCAAGAACTTGGATGCCATGGGGTGAAAAGTGATGTCGGTGGCAACGACCATCGCCACTAACACCTCGCCATCGTGGCGCGTTAAGACAGGGAGCTTTGGTTCAAGATGGCCCCCCTCGTGGACTAGCTCCCTGACAAGCGGGCTGAGGCATTGGAGATTCTACAAGAAAGCGAGGTGGCTTCAGACCACGCCCTTACAGTGGCCACAGACATTGCTGAAATGGGATTCCGCCAAAAGGGCAACATAGTTTGCTTCCGTTGGCGAGGCTGGCTGAGGGCCACGAATTTCCGCCAGGATGTTCAGTCGAAGTTGTTGGACATGCCCTTCGACGGGGACAATTTGTTTGGAAAGACTGTGGACGAGTCTCTCCAGGCCATCAAAGCGGACACAGAAGGCGTGTGCCCTGGGCAAACTTTAGCAAAGGCAGCCATCCTGTCTACTTCTGGAGGGAAATCCCAAAGTGCCTCGTAAGGATTCAGAGGTGGTGGCTCATCCTACCATCGGCCCTCCCAGCCCTGTTCATCGGACCAGGAGACCTAGAGGGGCCGCGGCAAGTTTGTAGGTGGACGTAGTCGCCAAGGCCCCAAAGGTGGCGCTTCCACATCGGAACAAGACTGAACTGGCCGTGGAGTCGGGCCCTGACCCTTGCACCCCTGTGGGAGGCCGGCTGGCGAACTTAGCATGTGGAAGAACATCTCCACCGACCGTTGGGCGCTGGACGCTCTCACCAACGGACAGACCCTGAGTTCCAACGGAAGTGTCCCAAGGATACCACCAGTGGTCCGTCAGGAAAACCACATCCCTCAGCTGCTGCTGGAAGTACATGCCCAAGTTAAAAAAAAACGGGACGATAGATCTTTTTCTGAAGAGGCTCCGGAGTGTACTCTCGTTACTTCCTCGTCAGAAAGAAGACCGGCGGTTGGAGGCCCATTCTGGACCTCCGCCATCTGGACAAGTACATCAGGTTCCAGAGGTTTCAGTTGGTGATCCTCCAGCACGTGTTAGGACAGCTGGAAGAGCGGGATTTTCTATCATTTCTGGACTTGGAAGATGCTTATTTTCACATCCTCATACACAAGGGACCCCGCAAGTACCTACGGTTCGTGGTGCAAAGACAACATTACCAGTTCAAGGTCCTTCCCTTCATGTTGAAGTCGGCTGCATGGGAGTTCACCAAGTGCCTGGCCCCGGTGACGGCGCAGCTACGTCTGAGTATTCACATGTACCTATACCAGGATGACTGGCTCATCTGGGCGAGCTCAAAGGACATCGCCGTCGACCACACGACGAAGACAGTCCAACTCCTGACGGACCTGGGGTTCTCGATAAACTTTGCAAAGTCCTGCTTGACTCCCATCGCAGGACGTGTGGCTTCTGGGAGCCCGACTCAACAGTGTCGTGCCTGGAGTCTCCGTCGGAGGATAGGATCGCGGCTGTCTTGGGCAAGGTTCGACTGTTCGCCCTGAAGGTCGCAAGGGTGAGGTTTATCAAATCCTTACTCAGCATGATGTCATCATGCATCTCTCATTCGGCTGTGCATGCTGCAGATGCGTCCACTGCAGGAGTTCCTCAACGCTTATTGGTTAAGTGGCGGGGAGCTTCGCACTGGCAGGAGTTTCTTCCGAGCGATACGATGGTGGGTAGCGTGTTCACATCTGTCCGCAGGAATGGATTTCCAGACCCCACCTCATCAGGAGAGGACCACGATGGATGCCTCCCTGGAAGGATGGGGAGCGTACTCTGGAAGTATTCATGCAAGAGGCCTGTGGCAACCGGAGGAGAAGTTGTTGCACATGTGTTGGAGCTGCGGGCAGTGTTTTGGGCCCTCAAGTCTGTCCTTCCGTCCCTCAAGGGCAAAGTGGTATAGGTCTTAACGGAAACCACCACCACGATGTTCTACATCCGGAAGCAGGGGGTGACAAGATCCCCAGCGCTCTCCAAAGAGACGCAGGACCTTTGGCACTCGGCCGTAGTTCAGGGGATGTTACTCATCCCGTCTCATTTAGCAGGAGTGAAGAACACCATCGCTGATTCTCTCAGCTGGGAACTGCGCTCTTGCCACGAGTGGGGACTTCGGCAGGACCAAGTGGATCACCTGTTCCGCAGATGGGGCAATCCCCATATCTATCTGTTTGCGACAGCGACGAACATCAAGTGCCGGAGGTTCGCCAGCAGGTTTCCCCAGCGTGGAAGCATGGGGGACGCATTCTTTCCCCTCGGACGGCTGTTTCTGTATGTGTTCCCTCTGTTGCTCTTGCTTCTTCGACTAGTCAATCAAACTCAGTCCCGGTGCAGGACGATCCTCGTCGCACCGGCGTGGCCGAGATGGACATGCTACCCAGACCTTCTGGGCATGTCTGTGTCCCCTCCAGTCAAGCTTGCTGCAGACGCAGCTCTTGCCAGGGAAGGAGGTGCAGTCTGCACCAGGACCCAGGATCACTGAATCTGAAGGCCTGGCTCCTGCAGCACTTGTTAGTTGGCTACGATCTCCCAGCGGATTGTAAGGAGGTGCTCGCCAAGGCCAGAGCTTCATCTACTCCAATGCTATGGGCACAAGTGGAAGAGGTTCGCCGTTTGGTGCCGTACTCGGATGATCGACCCTCTACGAGTCACTGCTCCGCAGGTGCTTTCGTAATTTTTGTCGTTGGGCCAAGGCGGGACTGGCCCATGCTCCCATCAAGGTTCATCTGGCGGCTATCTCTCGCTACACCAGATCTCCTGGACGATCATCCTTATGGTCGCATCGTTTCGTGAAGGAGTTCATCAAAGGACTAATTCGCTTGTTCCCGCCAGTGAAGGCTGCGGGCCAGGCGTGGGAGCTCAATGTGGTGCTTACTAGGTTCATGGGTCCACCGTCGAGCCTATGCATTCGGCACCACTGACATTTTTGTCATGGAAAAGAGCGTTTCTTGTGGCCATCACCTCTGCACGACGAGTGGGAGAGATCCAGGCTCTCTCCTGTAAACCACCTTACTTGACATTCCACGAGATGAGGGTGGTGCTATGGACGCACCCCTCCTTCATGCCCAAAGTGCCGTCGGACTTTTATCTAAACAAGCCCTTTGTGTTACCTGTATTCATCCCATTGCCGGCTGAGAGGACTTTGCACTTCCTGGATGTGGCTAGAGCGCTGAAGTTCTATGTGGGCCGCACAGAGTTTTTGGAAGACGTTGCAACTTTTAGTGAACTTTGGCCCTGTGAACCATGGGAAGGCCCTCTCCAAGGCTTCCATTTCCAGGTGGCTCTCCAGCTGCATCACCTATTGCCACCAGTTGGCAAAACGACCGTTGCCTAGCTGTCCGAGAGCCCATTCGAACAGATCGATCGCTGCAACTACGATGTTCCTGTCTGGTGTGCCCCTGCTGGACATCTGCAGGGCTGCTACGTGGAGGTCGATGCACACCTTCACTAAGTTATATTGTGTTGACAGGGATTCCAGGGAGGAGTCCAGTCGGCCAAGCGGTGCTGTTCAACCTGTTCGCTTGAAGGTGAGCCTGGTGAGGAGGTAAGAGATGCTTAATGTTGAGCCCTGCCACCTCCCGTGGTTGTACATGTGTGTATTGCTATGTATTCTTTATTCATGAGCATGTGAATCCATTCCAGACCCCATGCTGGAGAAGGAACAAGTTACTTACCTGTAACTGTTCTCCAGCATGGGTCGGCATGGATTCACATGCGAACCCTCCTGCCTACCCCTCTGCGGCTCTTCCTTTGGTCCTACTGCCACTTTACGTGCTACTAAATCTGAAGGTGGCTGCCAGAGGAGGGGCTTAGGTAGGGGGCAGTCAATGGCTGGGGGCAGTATGACCCAGAGACTGGCTGTTAGGAAAAAGACTGTTCAAAACTGAAGCTGAAATTGATTTTTCTTTACTGAGGATTCCCAGCCTGACTGGGAATATTGCTGAGCATGTGAAACCATGCCAGACCCATGCTGGAGAACAGTTACCGGTAAGTAACTTGTTCCTTTGATGGCACGTGTTAGTGCTGTTAAATATTCCCTAAATTCCTCTCCTAATACCCTCGCTGCTTGTTGTGCATATGATGCTTACCTTACAGGGAATATGGAGGTTTGCATACGCTTGCCTATGACTATTCACGTGGTGTCAAATGGTGTTCCTTACTAGGCTGTGTGGGTAAACTGAAGGGGGCCAAGGGCAAACAGTGCACCCAGTTTTTCTTCAACGTGGCAAACAATTTACTCTTCAAAATTCCATTGCTCTTCTCCACAATGTCATTAGCCTGAGGGTGGTAAATTGAGCACATTCGATGGTTTATGCCCAATAGCGCTGCAGCATGGTAAAATAGCACATTAAAGAAATGTGTGCCATTATCTGATCTCAGTACTTCGCACACGCCCGATCGTTCAAACACCTCTGACCAGGCACCGTGCTGCACACTTGCATGTGGGTGTGCACATGGCCCTGCCTCCACCCACCTTGAAAAAGGGCAAACCACAATAAGGTACCTATATCCATTGGACCTTGCCCCCCCTTGACCACCTTCTCAACTCTCATGCTGAACTTGGTTTGCATCTTGTACTCATAGTGGCCCTGAATCATGCTGTTCCCATCTTCATCTTGTATCCTGGCTTGCAGCATTGTGTTACTATTCACTTCTGCAATTGTATTTGCTCTCCCCTCTTGCTTCTCCACTCTTCTTTGTTGACTGCTTACTCTGTTCTCTCCTCCTCTCACTTTTCCTATCTCCTCCCCTTTCTTCTATGCATTTTATCTGAATTGTCACTGGACCTAGTATGATAGCAACATCGTCCGGCTCCCCCCCCCCCCCCTCTTAGTTGTCCCCCCACTTCCCCCTCCAGCACTATCTGAAATGTCGTCAGGCTTAGTACGATAGTTAATTTCACATCCTTACTGTTCATGGCCTGTGAGAATGTTGTATTTTTCCTTGTTCCCTCCCTTTACTTGAACCGCTTTGAAACACATTGTGTATAGGCGCTATATACATGAACTATCATCTCATATCTGCATAACCTATATGCAGTTCACGGAATTGCCCTATAGGGCGAGGTAATGTACCTCCTTAAAGCCCGTAATGTCATCCCTGTGCTGAAACTTTGGCATGTCAGACAACGTATTGCTTTTTTTTAAATGCTGTCCTGGAGGTTTTGCACAAACCAGTCATCCTGAATGTCTGCCACAATATGTTTGGAGCTGTGGAAGGGGAAATTTAGTTGCTCAAGGCCAGAGTAATTCTTGGGGCATCACCTCCTTCCCCGAACTCTCCTGCCTCCACAATAGATCAGTGGGAGACTGTTTGCATCCCTTCCGCATCCATAACTCCTTTTCCTCCTCGGGTGCTTTCCCTTGCAACTCTATAATCTGTGATGTAGGCAATGCTGTGTATGGACTTGTGGTCTCGTTTTCTACAGGGGTGGTCACTATACACTCTGTCAACATTGCATCTGGGAGAAAGGCCATCAACTTGGCTGCCTGGTCTGCAGCCGCGTTGCCCTTAGATTTCATCCATGGCATTAGTATGGGCAGCGCATTATGACCACTGCCACAGCGGAGGGCCATGATAAGGCTTCAATCAGTTCTTCCGACAGCCTTGCATGTTGCACTGAAGGTTTCGCTAGGCAGATGGCTCTTCTCTTCCACCAAGACCGACCCACATGCACTGTTGTTGTGACATATGCCGAGTCTGAGTAGATGGGGACACACTGCCCTTGAGAGGCTCTCAATGAGAGCGACAAGTTCTGCTGCCTGAACTGAATAATGCATAGGTAATCTTTTCATGATCAGAACTTCATGCCCCCGATACCCTCCCCCCCAAACCCCCGCACCCCTTTACCGCTCACCACTGCCGCCCCTGTATCCCTCCGTCCAGTCTCCTAGTCAATTGTTGATGACCCATCAACATAGTCTCTCTCCTTCTGTCAATGCACTGTCTCTAGTTTTAAATGTATGCTCCTCTTTAACCTCGTATGTAGCACAGTCATGCATTTTCAGATCGTCAGTGGATGCCTCTGGCAAAAATGTGGCAGGATTCGCCATCTTACTCCTTACTATATGAATGAGGTTTGGATAATATCTCCCATGCAGAGGCTCTCCGAGTTGTGAAGATAGAGTTAGAGCTTTCCAAAATGGCGAATATTGAATGTTCCACAAACAAGGAAACGGAGCACCCCATGACAATCCTAGAACTTTTCCCTATCGCAAATGCAGCCAGTCCAAGTGCTTGTTTGTATGCAAACTGTCTCTGCATGCCTGAGTCGAGCGGCCCACTATAATAGGCCAATTGCTTGTGGCCCATTGTGCTCTTTTGGGTCAATACTGCTGTCAGGAGCCGTCCATCACACTGGGAAAACAAATAAAACTCCTGTGTATGATCCGGAGTTGCTAAAACAGGGGCTGTACAAATAGCTTCTTTGAAGTCCTCAAATTGTCTATTCATTTCTTTAGTCCATTCCAATTTACAGTTTTTTTGTCTTCTGTCCTTCCCTGCGACTTTGTAACAGCGGCCTTGTATAGGCTGCTTAGTCAAGGATCTATGCCCTACAATAACTACATAAACCCAAAAATGGCTGCATTTCCTTGACAGTATTGAGCCTGGGAGTAGCGCGTATTCCCGTTGCCCTAACTTGTAATATTTTGTTCCCGTTTGCAGAAATAAGTTGCCCTAAGTATAGTACCTCCTGTTGGTATGGTAGAATTTTATGTTCTTTTTATCTGCCTTGTACCCTTTGTGAGCCAGCAATTGCAGTAATGCAACAGAATCCCTTCTGCACTGATGTTCATTTTCACTACATACCAGCAGATCACTCGCATACTGGATGATTGTGCTAGGCACCTGAATGTTTCCCAAGTGGGCATGCAGTACTCTATAGAAAAAATGTGGACTTTCACAGTACCCTTGAGGCAATCTCATGTACTCGTAGCACCATTGACAATGCGTAAACAAAGTGAGGTACCATGAATCGGGGTGAAGTGGGATTGAGAAGAATGCATTCTTCCGATCCATCACTGTGAAGTATGTCGCTGTCTTGGGAATGCTACATAGGATTGTTGCCGAATTTGGGACTACTGCAAACTCCTTCTGCACCACGTCATTAAGAAGACTTGATCCTGGATCATCCTCCAACTACCCTCTGTTGCTTTCTTGACTGGCTATATGGGCGTATTACACTGGGACATGGATGACACAATGATCCCTTGCTCTAATAGTTTGAATAGTGCCTTTTATCCCTTCCTCGGCTTCCCTTGACAACCAATACTGCCGCACCCTCGGGAGTACTGCACCTGACTTCAGTATAATCTGTACTGGGGTCACATCTGTCAGTAACCCAACTTTGTCCTCCAAAGTATTCCACATCTTTGACATGTAATGTCCACAGATGTGCACTTCAGAAACCTATTCGGCAGAGGGCATTCTGAGTGTCGATGTCCCTCGAAGGCCTCTGTCGAGGGCGACGTAACTGGATGTTATAAATAGGACGCCTGGAGCCCCAGTTCCATTTTTTCTGCAAACATGTTTGCTTTGAGAACTCAGAGCACCTTATGTATGTCATCCTAGTGATGTCTTCCTTGACCCCTCTGACTCTGTGGTCTGGCTTCAAGACTTGCAGGGACTGCAAGTCTAAAATGTTGATCGCCGACCCGCATCGCATTTGTTTGTGGTGCTTGGGCGAGAGTCACAACACTGACTGTTCGAAATGCCAGTCGCTGACTGCCAAGGCGTTGCGGGAACGTAAGGGGGAGCTTCAGGTGGATAAGGGTTCTAAACCCAGTAAGTCCCGAAAATCTAAATTGTCCAAGGGAGTTTACACCGACGACTTGAGAGGCGACTCCACGAGGCCCGGGGATCTCTGGCCAGTAGTGGTTCCCGCCATTCTTCTTCCTCGTCCCGGCACTCTAGGAAGCGCTGTCACTGGTCGCCTTCCCTGTCCTCCACAGAGGATGGTGCCTCGAGTAAAGTGGCATGCCCGCCCAAGTATTTGACTCCGGCGGAATTGGCTGCCTTTAAGGAGCAGATGTTGGTGATTTTCCAATCGCAGGGCATGGTTCCGGTCGCGCCTTCTAACAAAGCCATCAGGGAACGGCCTGGTACTGTGGCTCGCACGCCTTCGGGCTCGGGTCCTCGACGCGACTCGTACTGGGAACTTTCGAGCTCCCGTTCGGACAAGGCTCAGGAAAGTACCAAGAGACGTGCCTCTAGGTCTCAGTCCTCGTCCCCAACAAGACTGCAGAAACCTGCTAAAGGTTCGAAGCCAGTGTCTACTCTGTCGGCGCTGTGTCAGTCAACCTCAAGGCTTTGCCTTCTTATCAGCCATCGGCTCCATTGTCGACAAAGCCCTTGACGCCGAAGCCTTCGGCGCCCTCGATGTCGGGGAGTTTTGCGTGAAATTTACCATTGGAGTACCCTGATCTTGTGGATCCTCCAAGGAAAGCTGCTGCTAAGACTGTGAGGTCAGTAGTGGACCCCAGACCGTCTTCTGTCCCCAGACCTGGTTTTCACCTCCCTCTGGATGACATTTATGAGGCGTAAGAAAGGTCTGATTTTGAGGACCCTGTTGAGCAGGAAGTGGCTTCTGTCTTTTCTGGAGACAGTCAATTGCAGGAGTAAAGGCAGACCCTTCATGATGCCAGTGGGTTGGACACTTTTTTCCAGAAGTAGAATTTGGCAGGCCTGAGCCTGGGGCTCATGCAGAGTTGTCATACAGGCGACTCATGGCTAGGGTGACAGAGTATCTGGGCTGGTCCAGTCCTCTGGGAGATTTTGTCCAAGATGATCTTACGGACATCTTAGACCAAGGTCCGTCCTCCGACCCGGTGTTACCTTTTCATCTTACTTTACAGAAAAGGGTGGCAGCTGCCTGGCAGTCGCCGGAATCTCTTCCGGCTGTTAATAAATCATTGACAAAAAATGACTGTCCTTTTGTTGGCGACCCCAGCTATTTATCCACTCACCCCACTCCCGAGAGTTTGGTGAGGCAGGCGGCGTACCCTACCATCCCTCCTGATAGGGACGACAAACACTTCGATGGGTGGGCTCGCAAGGTATTTTCCTCGGAGAGCATGGCATTAAAGTCAGCCAACTCCACTTGTGCCTTAGCAAGGTTCTCGCACATTCTGTGGAACTGTTTCTTTAGCAGCTGAGCATATACCTGAGGGGATGAAAAGGATGGCTTCCTTGCTCTTGCACAAGACTGCAAGGATGCTATGTGCGAATCCCTTCAGTCTGGTTTGGATATGTCCGACAGTGTTAACCGGGCCATGGCTGCGAGCACCGTTATACGCAGATTTGCGTATTTGCGGAAGTCGGGTTTTGCTCTGGCTGTGCAAGCTTGTCTTCTGAACATGACCTTTGATGGCGCACATTTGTTCGGCAACAAGGCTGATATGAGCCTTGAGAGGTTGCAGACCTCGAAAGCTGCGGCAAAATCTTTAAGCGCAGCTGTGCGTCAACCTCCACCTTTTTGTCCTAGGGGACAGCAGTGGAGGGGAGGTTATTTTTGTTACTACTCCTCCTTTGGTAGAACAAGAGGGGCCGCCAGTCAAAGGGGCCTGCGAAAAAGTACCCATGGTGGTCGGGGAAATAGAGGTGCCAAAGCCGCTCAGGCACCTGCCTCTTTGCCTTCAGGCACTGCCGCAGCTGCTCCAAAACGGTCATGAAGCCATGTCCCATGGTTCACCGGTTGGGGGCAGGCTATCTCAGCATCTCGAAGAGTGGCGAGCCATTACTTTGGATGCGTGGGTTCTGGATACAATAGCCCACGGATACTGTCTTCCCTTCCTACAGCGGCCTCACAACAATCCACCAGGGAAACTCTCTTTGAAGCTTCCAGATCTGCTCCTTGTGCAGGAAATCTTGACCCTGCTGGAGAAAGGTGCTATAGAACTGGTGCCTGTAGCAGAGAGGAACAAGGGATGGTATTCCCCCCTTATTTTTTGATCCCGAAAAAAGACCGGGGATTGAGACCCATCCTGGACTTCGTTGGTTGAACAAACTCGGGAAGGACAAGTTCCAGATGGTTACTTTCTCAAGTCCTCCGCCCGAGGGTCTTCACCAAGCTAATGGTGGTGGTGGCAGCGTATCTCAGGTTTGGGGGAATCACGTCTACCCCTCCCTGGACTGGATGATCCGAGGGCGCTCTCCCGAGCAAGCACTGGATCACCTTGGTCTCACCTGCCGCTCCCTCCACAAGCTGGGCTTCTCCCTCCAATTTCAAGAAGTTGCATTTGACACCTTCCCAACGGCTCCAGTACATCGGGGCTGTTACACGTCCTGAGGGAAGGTGAAGAGGTCGGGGGGGGGGGGGGAGAGGGGTAGGGGAGGGGAGTGCTCTCCTCCCAGGGTAAGGGCTCATCACATTGTGCAGATGGTGGACAAGTTTTAACATGCCCAGAGTCTCCAGGTTTTCGAATTCCTAAGGTTGCTCGGCCTCATGGCATCGCTGCATTTCTCTGGTGCCGGAGGCCAGGCTGAGGATGAGATCCCTGCAATGGGTCCTCAAGATGCAGTTGTCGCAGTTCTCAGGCAAGATGTTGGATCATGCTCAGATTCCACTCTGTCTCCCAGGATCTTCTGTGGTGGGCCAACGAAGGAAACCTGATGAAGGGGGAGCTGTTTTGGCAACCATGGCCGGATGTGACTGTAGTGACGGATGCAACTGTAGTGGCGGATGCTTACCTCACATGATGGGGTGCTCATGCTGACGAATTGACTGCCAGCGGTCATTGGTCTCCGGGGTCCAGACTCCACCCACATCAAACTGTTAGAGCTGAGGGCCATCGGGCTAGCCCTGAAGGCTTTTCTGCCGTCTGTGCGGGGGAAGCGTGTCCTTATCATGACGGACAACATAGTGGCCATGCATTACCTCAACAAAAAAGGGTGGGTAGGGTCGCCCTCGTTGTGCAGAGGCAATGCAGCTCTGGTTCTGGGCCATCCAGCATGGAATTTCTGTCTCGGCAGTTCATCTGGCCGGAGACAAAAATGCGGCGGCGGATGCTCGGAGTAGGCAGAGCACTATCTCTCACGAGTGGGAGTTGGCTCAGGAAGTTCTTAGGGAGATCTTCGCCTTTGGGTAACCCCACAAGTGGATCTCTTCCCCACCAGTGCCAACCGGAAGTGCAAGAGATTCTGCTCAAGGGAGTTTCCTCCGAGAGGAGCCTTAGGAGATGCATTCGTAGTGGATTGGTCATTCCCACTGCTGTACGAGTTTCCTCCAGTCCCCATCATTCCTCAAGTGTTGCAGAGGGTACGGAGGTTTGGTTCCCGGTTGATCCTCATTGCTCCGAATTGGGCTAGGAGAGTGTGGTACCCGGACCTTCTAGAAATGTCCATCTGCCCTACATGGTGTCTTCCCTACCAAGAGGATCTGCTCTCGTGCAAAGCTGGAGGGGGGTGGGAGAGACAGGTTCTCCATCCAGAGGTCAAGACTCTCAACCTTCACGCTTGGTATCTGAAAGGTTGAGGTATAAGGATTGGGACCTCCCGGATGACGTGATGGAGGTGTTGCTTTCGGCAAGGCAGCCTGCAACAAAATCCCTGTACAGTTGCCATTGACGAAAGTTCTGCGACTGGTGCAGAGATCAGTGTTGATCCTTTTCAGTGCTCCATGCCTATGGTTTTGTCTTTCTCACTTTCTTTGGCCCACAGGGGCCTTCGTAGGTACCATCATAGGTTACCTGGCGGCGCTGTTCCTATTTAAGCGCTCGTCTGAAGAATGTTCTTACTTGAAGATTCCTTTTGATTTCTCAATTTCTTAAAGGACTAATGTTTTACTGCCGTCTCCTTTCCAGATGCCGGTTTGGGATTTTAATTTGGTTTTGAAATTTCTCATGGGTGCTCCGTTTGAACCTTTGCACTCTTGCCCGAGATTGTTGTCCTTCAAGACAGTGTTCTTGGTTGCGGTTACTTCCGGTCGCAGAGTGAGCGAGTTGCAGGCACTTTCATCTAAGCTGCCCTTTACTGTGTTCCTCGAGGGCAGGGTTGTACTGAGGGTACGTCCTTCCTTTCTACCTAAGGTAGTGTCTGAATTTCATTCGAGTCAGAAAGTGGTTCTTCCTTCTTTCTATCCTCCTCCTCATCCTGGTAAGGAAGAGGAACGACTCCATCGGTTGGATCCTAGGAGAGCTCTGAGCTTTTATATTTCTAGGATGTCCAGGGTCAGAGTGGATGATCAACTCTTTGTGGGATGTGAAGGACACCGTTTAGGCCAGGCTGTTACCAAACAGACCTTGTCCAGGTGGATTATCCTCACCATTACCGAGTGTTACCGATTGGCGGGTAAGGACCCTCCTGAAGGGTTGCAAGCTCATTCCACTAGGGGCGTGGCTACTTCCACCGCCCTCCAACGGGGAGTTCCTATTGGGAATATTTGTGAAGCAGCCACATGGGCTTCTATGCACACTTTTGTTAAATATTATTCCCTGGATACGATCCATGGTCAAGATATTGCCTTTGGTAAGGCGGTTCTTTATTCGGCCATCTGATTGGGAACTCTAAATTCTTTTCCCTCCTCCATCTTTATGGTACTGCTTTGGGAGTCTGTCAAAGATGTGGAATACGTTGGAGGACACAATCCATTTGAAGAACAAGTTCTCCAGCATGGGGTCTGGCATGGATTCACATGCTCATGAATATTCCCCGTCGTCAGGCTGGGAATCCTCGGTAAAGAAAAATCGGTATCAGTTTCGTTTCTGATCTGTCTTTCGTAGTAGTAACCAATCGCTGATCTCTGCGTCATACTGACCACAGCCAATGACTGCCCTCTACCTAAGCCCTGCCTCTGGCAGCCATCTTCAGATTTTTACAGCACGTTCAAGTGTTGGGAGTCCTCGTGCTTAGCTCTCGAGCTTTTACTGCGTGTTTCGCGCTTTTTCAGGTGAATTTTCAAATTTTTTCGGTTAATTGAGCCTCAAGCTCCACCGTTTCTACTCCCGTTAACGGCTACCCGTTACGGGATTTTCCTACGCCCCTCAAGGGTGAAGATTTCGTCGAATCAACTTCTTGGAGGATTCCAGAAGATTCGCGGCCTACTTCGAGGTGGCCCAGGACGCGAGTTTGTCACCCGGACCCAGGCTGTTTCGCAGCTGCCCTGGATGCGGGCTGCAGAATGTGTTTAAGGAAGACGAACATTCGCGATGCCTCTGTCTTCATGGGGACAAGACTCATGTAGGGAAGGACTGCCAGTTCTGCAAGAACTTGTCGGAGCGGACAATGAGGGACCGTCGATCCCATCTCGCCAGCTGGTTGGAGAAGGGCTCAATGGGTGAGAAGAAGAAAGGGTCAGAGCGGGCTTCTAAGTCCCTTGCGGGCGCCCCGGCGATGGAGGCCCAACACCAGGCCAAGCACTGCGAGTCCGCTGGCTCCGGGAGTGCCGAAAGGTCGGGCTCTTCGGTCGCCAGGCAGGGCGCGCCTTCCCCTGCACCGTCAACCACGAGCCAGTGCTCCGATTCGGGGAAGAGGAAGTCCGAGACCCCGGGTAAGCTTCGGGAGAAGCCCCGTCTGATCTCGGAAGAGGGGGAGCGAGGCGTCGCCCCTCCCCCTAAGGAGAAGGCCCGGGACGCACCTAAGGTGGTGAAGGCCCCTACCCAGCAGGCAAAGGCCTCTATCGAGGCGATCGCGGCGACTCTGGCCAAGCCGGCAGAGAACCCCGCCAGCGGAGACTGCCTCCGGGACTAGAGTTTCCCTGCCGCCAAGGAGGGAATCCTCTTTTCAGCCCATCGTCATGGCCACCATGATGGAAGAAGTGAGGGGGGGGCACGGTAGCCTCCTCGAGCTCGGAGTCAGCTTCGGAGGAGGAACTGACCGAGGCCGTGAGGAATCTCGAAGTCCAATTCGAGAAGGTTCGATCCCGTAAGGAAGATCCTCGGGAGATAACCGAGGAAGACGACGATGGCAAGGAAGAGCAGCCTTCCCTTCCGGCACAGCCGGAACCTAGGCCTCAGGATAGCTCGGCGGCCATTTTGTCTGCGATCCAGTCCTTATGCTCTGAGATAAGGACGAGATTACCACGGCCCAGGCCGGAGGACCCGCAACCTGCCCCCCGGGAAGTCCTCAGAACAAACGACGGAGGACCCAACCCTCTCCTCCACTCTCCCCCGTAAGGCCTACAGTTCCCTCCTCATCCTCCCACGAGTCGGGAGATGACGGTGCGATGGGCTCGACGACGGGTTCTGAGGGCGACAACGACGGAACGGGTTTCCCGTCTCCCGTCGCACGGGCCTCGCCGCCCGACGAGATTGGCTTATTCCACGCCATGATAGCCAGGGCGTCCGAATTGTTCCAGCTCTGCCCGGAGGAGCAGAAAAAGGAAGGTTTCCTCGATCAGCGCCGGGAGGCCAAGAGGAAGACTGTCATCGCGGTGCATCTAATCGATGACATCTGAGAGGAGGGCCTGTCGGTTCTCAAGAACCCCTCCACGGCACCAGCCAAACGGGACCGGTACGAGAAGAAGTACCGGGTCCCCGAAACCGCTCCCCTGTTCCTCAGGGCCCAGCCAACACCAGACGTGGTCTTCGCGGCGGCGAAGAAGAAAGCGGCAGGGTCAGGAGCCTCGACGTCGTATTCCCCTCCGGACGGCGAGGGTAGGAAGTTGGACGCCATGGGGCGGCGGGTCATTTCGTCGGCGGCGACGACCATCAAAGCGGCCAACGCCCTGGCAATCGTGGCCCGTTAGGACAGGGAGCTCTGGTTTAAGATGGCCCCCATATTGGACTTCCTACCGGACGACAAGAGGTCCGAGGCCCTGGAAATACTTCAGGAAGGCGAGGTGGCGTCGGACCACGCCATAACGGTGGCAACCGATATTGCCGATACCGGGTTCCGCCAGCTGGGCAACAGTGTTTGCCTACGACGACGGGGTTGGCTCCGGGCGACCGACTTCCGTCAGGATGTCCAGACCAGGGTGTTGGACATGCCGTTCGACGGCAGCAACTTGTTCGGGAAGGCGGTGGACGAATCCCTCCAAGCCATAAAGACGGACACAGACGGCCCGCGCCCTAGGAGCCCTTCAGCAACGACGGCCCTTTCGGAGCTCCGGAGGCAGACAGGGTGCCTCCAAGGGATCCAGCGGTGGCTCGTCCTACCGCCAGGCGGCACGCTCCTCGTCTCAGGAGGCCTACAGGGGTCGCGGCAAGCATGGAGCGCCTCGCCGCCGTCGGCAAGGTGGCCAGGGCGGCAAAGCCACCACCTCCAAGCAGGACTGAACCGGCCGTGGTCTCGGGCCCCCACCGAAGCACCCCGGTGGGAGGCCGGCTGACTAAGTTCGTCGGCGTGTGGAAGTCCATCTCCACCGACCGTTGGGTGCTGGATACCCTGGCAAGAGGACACTCTATCGAATTCCTGAAGAAGTGCCCTCTCGTTCCACCTGTGGCCAGGAAGGAAAGTCACGTCCCGCAACTGCTGTTGGAAGTGCGGGCGATGCTCAGGAAAGGCGCCATCGAGCTTGTCCCGAAGAGACTCTGGGGCTCCGGGGTGTACTCAAGGTACTTCCTCGTCAGGAAGAAGACGGGCGGCTGGCGCCCCATCCTGGACCTTCGTCGTTTGAACAAATACATCCGGTCACAAAAGTTCAGGATGGTCACCCTCCAGCACGTACTGGGATAGCTGGAGGAAGGCGACTTTCTATCGTCGTTGGACCTGGAGGATGCATACTTCCACATTCCCATCCTCAAGTCACCGAAAGTTCCTCAGGTTCGTCGTCCAGGGACGCCACTACCAATTCAGAGCACTGCCGTTCGGATTGAAGTCGGCCCCCAGGGTCTTTACAAGTGCCTAGCACCTGTGGCGGCGCGGCTGCGCCTGCAGGGGATTCACGTCTACCCCTACCTGGAAGACTGGCTCATCCGCTCAAGGACGAGGGAACACGCCGTCGAACACACTGCGAGGACAGTCCAGCTACTCACAGACCTGGGATTCGCCATAAATTACCCAAAGTCCCACCTGGTGCCGTCGCAGGTGGCCCTGTTTCTGGGAGCGAAGCTAGATACAGTGAGGCGCCTGGCGGCACCGTCAGAAGAAGGGACGAAGGCCATTCTAGCGAAAGTGGAGCGCTTGCTAGGCACGAACGTGGCCAGGTTGAGGTCCATCAAGTCCCTCCTGGGGATGATGTCCTCTTGCATCTACCTGGTGCGCCTCTGCAGACTACAGATGTGCCCTCTTCAAGAATTTCTCGACGCCCGTTGGATGCAGGCGATGGGCACCTTCGAAGACAGGGTCCCCCTCAACGTGGTGTTCCGGCGGGCGATTCCGTGGTGGGGCGTTCGAGCGCACCTCACGGCGGGCAAGGACTTTCAGACGCCGGCGTACCAGGAGACGGTGACGACGGACGCCTCCCTGCAAGGTTGGGGCTCCCACACCGGTGATCACCACGCAAGAGGCCTCTGGCTCCCGGAGGAGAGGCTCCTGCACATCAACATCCTGGAACTCCGAGCCGTGTTCTGGGCTCTCAAATCGTTCCTCCCGTCGCTCAAGGGCAAGGTGGTGCGGATCTTCACGGACATCACCACAACAATGTTTTACATACGGGAGCAGGAAGGCACCAGATCCCCAGCCCTATCCAAGGAGGCACAGGATCTGTGGCACTGGGCTGTCGCCCAGGGGATGTTCCTGGTTCCCTTCCACCTGGCAGGAGAAAGAAACGCCATCGTCGACTCGCTCAGCAGGGAGCTGCGCGCGTGTCACGAGTGGGGAACTGCGCCAGGATCAGGTGGTTCAACTCTTCCGACGATGGGGCAAACCCCAAATCGACCTGTTTGCAACAGCGACGAACTCGAAGTGCAAGAGGTTCGCCAGCAGGTTTCCACAGCCGAGAAGCATGGGCGATGCGTTCTCGTTCCCCTGGGACGGCCTATACCTGTATGCGTTCCCTCCGTTGCCGTTGCTGCTTCGACTCATCAACCAGCTCAAGAGGTCCCGGTGCAGGATGATCCTCGTCGCACTGGCGTGGCCGAGGCAGATTTGGTTCCCGGACCTTCTGGACTTGTCAACGTCCCCTCCCATCAAGCTGTCGGCGGACGCGGACCTTCTCTCCAGAGAAGGAGGCGCCATCTTCCACCACGACCCGGCGTCGCTGAACCTGCAGTCTTGGCTCCTGCAGCGCTAGAGTTTGGAGGCTACGATATACCGGCCGATTGCAGAGAGGTTCTTGCAAAGGCCAGGGCGTCCTCGACTCTCAAATGCTACGGTCATAAGTGGAAGAGGTTCTCTATCTGGTGCCGAGCACAGAAGATCAACCCCCTACGGATTAAGGCCCCTCAAGTGCTGCCGTACCTGCTATCGCTGGCAAAGGCTGGGCTAGCCCATGCCTCCATTAAGAATCATCTGGCGGCCATCTCCAGATATACCAGAACCACAGGACGGACGTCCCTGTGGTCCCATCGACTGGTAAGAGTTTATGAAAGGACTGTTCCGGTCGTTCCCGCCGGTGAAGGCCCCGGCGTGGGAACTTAACGTGGTGCTGACCAGGCTCATGGGGCCCCCATTCGAGCCGATGCACTCCGCACCGATGAAGTATGTGTCGTGGAAGACTGCATTCCTGGTGGCCATTACCTCCGCACGACAAGTGGGAGAGATCCAGGCCCTGTCCTGCAAAGCACCATACTTGACTTTCCATGCCTCGAGGGTGGTGCTTAGGATGCACCCCTCCTTTATGCCCAAGGTGCCGTCGGACTTCCATCTTAACGAGCCCTTGGTGTTACCGGTTTTCTTCCCGTCTCCTTTGTCGCCGGCCGAGAGGACTTTGCACTCGCTGGATGTGGCTAGAGCGCTGAAGTTCTATGTGGACTGCACAAAGAGTTTTCGGAGGACATCACAGCTATTCGTGAACTTTGGACCTGTGAATCAAGGGAAGGCTCTCTCGAAGTCTTTTATTTCCAGATGGCTCTCCGGCTGCATCATGCACTGCCACCGGTTGGCTAACCGACCGCTGCCAGGCCGTCCGAGAGCCCATTCGACCAGAGCGATCGCTGCTACTACGGCGTTCTTATCTGGTGTGCCCCTGCTGGACATCTGCAGGGCTGCTACGTGGAGGTCGATGCACACCTTCACGAGATTCTACTGCGTCGATCGGGATTCCAGGGAGGAGTCCAGGGTCGGCCAAGCAGTGCTGCGCAACCTGTTCGCTTAAGGTGAGCCTGGTGAGGCGGTAAGAGATGCTTAATTTTGAGTTGTTGTATTGCTTAATGTTGAGCCTTTGCCACCTCCCGTGGTTGTGCATGTGTGTACTGCTATTTACTCTTATATTCATGAGCATGTGAATCCATGCCAGACCCCATGCTGGAGAAGGAACAAGTTACTTACCTGTAACTGTTGTTCTCCAGCATGGGTCTGGCATGGATTCACATGTGAACCCTCCCGCCTACCCCTCTGCGGCTCTTCACTTGGTCATACTGCCACTTCACGTGCTACCAAATCTGAAGATGGCTGCCAGAGGCGGGGTTTAGGTAGAGGGCAGTCATTGGCTGTGGTCAGTATGACGCAGAGATCAGTGATTGGTTACTACTACTACGAAAGGCAGATCAGAAACAAAACTGATACTGATTTTTCTTTACCAAGGATTCCCAGCCTGACGACGGGGAATATTCATGGGCATGTGAATCCATGCCAGACCCATGCTGGAGAACAGTTACAGGTAAGTAACTTGTTCCTTACTTACCAACTGATAACGTTCTTTTGACTGGTTGTTCCTCCAGCGATGTTCCTCCACATCGTCCTCCTGACCTCCCCCTCTGGAGAATTTCCTATACGATTGCACCTTACGTTTCCGCAAGGCTATGTGCAGTCCTGCAGGCATTGGATTGGTGCCATACGTTCTGGGGGAAAAAAGATCAACTCAGGCTACGCCCGCGGTGCCTCCTATTTATAACATCCGGTGACGTAACCCTCGACTGAGGCCTACGAGGGACATCGACCCGACGTCATCGACACAGGATGCCCTCTGCCGAAAAAGTTTCTGAAGTGCACAGGTGTGGACATTACATGTCAAAGATGTGGCATTCGTTGGAGGAACATCCTGTCGAAAGAATGTTACCAGTTGGTAAGTAACTTGTTCATCATTTGGATTAACAGTCCATGATTGTGCTGGCACATATTGCATGTCCTCGAAAAATAGACTGGGTCACCACTGCCATCACTGGGTACTGTATCTTCTTATACTGCACCACGTTATCACATGGATACAGATTTCCAAAATGATCTCCCCATTTTACTCACTGTCCGCAAATAACTCATCAGTCATTTCCTTTAATTGTACTGTTGGGTCTACACATGGTACTGTGCACCACTCGCAGATGTCCTGGTCTGTTCCAATCAGGACTACTCTTTTGTCTGAGATACTAGTCCTTGCAAATCGAATGACAATATTGTCCCTGCCACCATCTCTGGTGGCACCATGGGTTGGAAAATAAAATCTGTTGGCACTCGCCAACATTTTGTTGCAATTTGAGGCACTGCTTTTGCTAGTACTTTGATATCATATAAAAATATGTCTGGGACCAAAGGAACCCCACAGACTACTGACTCCCTTGCCATTGCATTGATTATTACCATTGCTCGAGCTACACACATCCCTGCAGTGGAACACACTACCCCTTGATCTGTGAATGATAGTTACGTTTTGTTTACTGAGCAGATCCCTACCTAACAATTTCACTGGGGAACTTTCTGAATATAACAAAGGGGCTTGTATCCAGCTCCTTAGTGTATGGAACTGTAGAAATAGCCCCAGAGAATCCCTGCATGTAAAGAGTTTTTTAACCTGATAATGGAAAGTAACCCTTCATGATTTGGTTGCACCTGAATCTACCATAAATATAAATAGCATGTTTCCTATTTCCGCCTCCACCAAGGGCTCTTCTTCAGGGTGTGCGGTTGTCAATAGGATTGGACACGCAAGAACGGTCTGTGGGCTGTCCTAATCAGAATATGTATTTGTCCCGGGTAATGAAAAAGGACCGCCCCCACCATTGTAATTTCTTGGAATGGGGCGCCTGTTCCCCCTGCCATTCTGTTAAACTGTGTTCCCTCACCCTGCTGTGGTTGTTGCCCTTGCTGGTCAGCCCCATAAGGGAACTGATTTTGACCCCTTCGCCTAAATTGCTGCTGTGCCATTCCTTGAGGCCCTTGCAATCCCTGCCCTGGAGGTGATGGCACATAAATCCTTTTCCTGCTTTCTCTTGCCAAATGCCCCCATCTCCTGCAATACCAGCACTGTGATGTTCCCAATCCTCCCGGGGCTCTGTCCCTCCAAATCCTTATCACACCTGCTCTTGCTCCTCAATCCTCCTCTTCCCCTTGGTGTGCCTTCATATTGCCACTGGGTTGTTGTACTGTTCTTCTCCCCCACCCCATTGTCCCTCTTCTCCTTCACCCCACATTGCCGCCATTGTGGCATTCACAATTTGAGTGTCTTCTGTCCTTTCCCCCTGAGCTGGTGCTGTCACTGGTGCTTGGACGACAACCTTATTTAGTTACTCTTGCGTCCCGTCCCCTTTCCTCCATACTGAATGGGCGTCCCTTCCAAGGGACGGGTGACGGAACCTTTTTCACCAGAATAAACCTTCCCCTGCCCTCCGGGGCCACACCTTAGTTCCCTTTTCAGCATTGTCTGGAAGGGGCCGAATTCATCAGCGCCTCTGGGTTTGCCTTCGACCATGTAATTCCACGTGCGCATAGTTCTTTCTTTTTTGTCTTTTTTTTATCATTCAGGTACTGGTCCTCGGTCTTCTCCCCGGCGCATGACTTCCACATGATTCAGCAGCTGTCCATCCTGCAACAGGCTCTTCCCAACTTCAGACCCCCACGCCCTCTGCCTACATTGCCTTGGCCCCGACCACGGCTGGCAAGCGTGTACAGCGTGCAACGCCCTGTCATCGAAATCGCTGAAGAACAGACTAGCCAGGTGGAGGTAGCTCTTTCAGAAGTTTCCTCCAGAGGAACTCAAGAACTTTCTGAAACATCGAGCCAGGCCCTAGGTAGGGCCTCTATTTTCCATTGCACCCCGTAAGGGAGACTCCTTCCCAAGGACTTTCCTGCGTGGGAGGGACCGCTCAGGTCCTTGTACCAGCACGTGCACTGAGGCTGCTTCAGCTACCGGCCTACAGGCTGTGGGAACCTTGGATCCTCCCGGTGACAGCGTTGAGGGACCGGAAAGGTTCTTGTATCGGATTTTCATCCGAGGGGTTCCACCCTTGTACCGGCATTATGTCTTAGGGGGCTACGCCCTATTACTGGCAATACGTCCGAGGGGAGGGGGGGTGCCTAAATGCAGCTCTAACGACCCCTGGGTTGAGGGTGTCGCACCTACCGGGTCTAGGTCGAGGAGCAGTGTAGGCCTCGCGATCCACACAAGAGTCTTGGAGTAGGCTGGGCCCAGCGAGCCGAGCAACACGACGCAGGCACGTGGCAGGCAGCTCCACATAATGGCTCACAGATCGTGCCGACTTCAAGAGGAGCAGGAGCTCCACAACACTGCCGGAGCAGTGGCCCCACTTCAAAGGTTATTTATGCTCTGTGGTAAGGCAACGGGGTCTTCTACAGCCATCTACGCTTCAGATATACAATCCGCCACGAACACGGGGATTGCGCTGCAGTTGAATCTGTTTATTGTACGCTGGAATCGAATTATCTCCGTTCCCCTTCTTATCCGATTTCATCTGGCCGTGAGCAGCCCAGCACAAGAATTCATTGATCTCCATGAGGCCTCACCTATTCAAAGATGGCCGACCTCACCCTGTCTGCCTGATTGTTTCAGTAGCCCTTCATCCACTCGGGCTACTGTTCCAGATTGGCTGCTGGTTCTTCTTATCAGCCAATCTTACGCTGGCGAGGCGTAAGCCGGCCCACTGTCCTAAGGACAACTACCTGTCCCGTGCCTGTCCAGTACTTTGTCGCCATCGCCTGAAACCCCTGCAGCTCCCTTACTCTGCCCCCACTGCATGACCAGTACGCCGACCCAGCATATAAGCTGCGATGTCTCATACACAACTCCGGTAAGAGGAAACTACTCTTAAGGCTTAACTTTCATGTGCCCCATGCACTAGCACCAGATCAATTTTTTCCGTAATTAGTCTCATTACTGACGTGCCATTGACTGTATCCTAAGTTCAGCACTTGCATACTTTCCTACACTAAACCACCTCAAGGACCTATTACTGCCAGCTTATTTGTATCAAGTAAACTCTGATTGTATACTGTTGCATTACATTATAATGGCATAGCACGCAACCCTTCTTATCCTGACCTATATACTTTCAATCCTAGAGCAATTCATTTTCTTTGTTCCAGTAAAGTTCTTTTGCCTTTATTGTAATGTTGCGTAGAATGTTCTGTTAGCATCCATACTAGTAAATGCAGCATTTACCCCCCTCTGTAAAGCATAACTGCCCATCTGTTTGCCCTGAGAGTAACAGGGTTACATAGCATACTCGCTTAACATATTATGCAATGTTTGTTTTCTGTTCTTGACCTTCGACTACCATATATGCAATGTTATTGTAGGCAATTATCGCAAAATACCAGGTTACCTTTGTCTATTGCCCACTTCAGTAGTAACGTACCCTATCTAAAGTCTAACCACGCTCAAGAGCATACCATCCAACCCTAGTCCTACTCTGCTCACTCACGCTGACCCTAACACATGTCCCTCTCCCATAACTACCACTCCCAGCCCCTAGTATTACCAGGTAGCACCCCACCAGGCCATCCATGTGCCCCATCCCCAATTTCGCTATCAGCTACTCGCCCACTATAGCAAATGTATACCATTCGCTTCCTCTCACTCTGGCTAGCACATACCATCCTTCTAGCCTCCATCACATCACTCCTCCCCAACTATATTCAAGCGCTCAGCCAAACACCACAGCCCGTTTATCACCAACTCTTTAATACAAATGAGACCACACAACCAGAACACTAGCTTGAGCCACACTACTACCTGAACTAATGGCAACTTCATCCATTTAGGTACAGGCCTAGCACGTCTACCCTGTCCGAGACACTACCCCACACCATGCCCCACCCCATTCCTTCCAAATATAACAGCCTTCCTGCTTTGTCCTCCAAATCACCATAGCGCCCATATCATCACAACGGACCCAGACAATGTGCACAACCTTCAACCTCACTCTACACTCATCTTAGGCCCCACAAGAACAGTAAGACTCTCCGCCCGCACTGAAGTCACTCACCAACCTTTACGCCCTAGACAAAAAACACACACTAGACCTCTACTAGGACTTAGCAGAAGATTAAGACTCACCTCTCGCACTCACCAACACCTAGCTGAGAAAAAACACATTATCCCCCCACTCACCATCACAATCCCAACACACAAGCCCCCGGCAGCCCAACTCCCATAGTACCACCACGCATCCAGCTCCTCTACAACCACCCTCACACTATATACTCATACAGAACACCATAGCTAGCTCACCACCCTCCATCAAAAGACCATCACCCCTCAAGCCTCTGAAAGGTGCTGTGCTAAACTTCATATCCTTAGGAGCTCATGCTATCGATGTGCATGACCTCATCCTAGAATTTCAATTAGACTGCCCAGCTCAGACTGAGACATGGCTCCATGCGGCATCAGGCCCCTTAATCTTGCTAGCTATACCACCGGATTATACCATTCTGAGAGCGGACAGACACGAAACTACTGGAGGTGGAGTCTCTATAATTGCAAAAACCTCTTAAATTCAGGCAGTGCAATTATGAATTACTCTCATTCAAGTTGGCAACAGACTCTAAAACTACCATCAATGTCTTTATAGTATGTAGAGCCCCCAGTTCTACCAACTCCCCAGAGTCAGACCTACCTCTGCTTATTAGCCCCATACTTAAACCTAAAACCAAATTTATACTACTAGGAGATATTAATCTTGGCTTTAATGATGTAACGGACCGCATAGCCACGGACCTACACAACACTTTCCTAAAAATGCAATTTACCCCAATAGTGAATGCCCCCACCCATTCAAGAGGGCGAATCCTAGACTGGATCCTCACATCCAACACATCCAACACATTAGAAGACATATGCAATATGTCTTGGACTGATCACGCACTAATAGGATTCAACATAGCATCTACCATCATTCCCGCACCTACCATCCATACCATCATCCCCGCACCTACCACCCATACCATCATCCCCACTCTAATGAGAAATACATGCAAACTGACTCTTGACTATCTAATGCCCATCCTCCACAAATCTGTGAACCGACTACCCCCGCCTCTGCTGATCCAGATAACATCTCATTACATTACATTACCATACCTGCTTGAAACGTACAATAGACGAAGTAGCACCACTCAAAAGCAAAATGCCCAAGCCCAAACGCAGTAATAACTGGTTCAATGACTAACTTAGTAAGCTACGAAGAAAAAAGAGCGCCTTAGAGCATCTCTTCAAAAAAAAAAAAAAACAGCAGCGAGGCCAAAAAAGAACTCTTCACCATCTCCAAAACCTACAAACTTGCTGTTATAACCAATAAAGCAAATTACCTAAATACACGCATCACTAACGCAGCCTCCAATAGTAAAGACTTATTTACTATCATCGGAGAACTCGAAACCCTGATTCCACCACCCAGTCCCTCCATTGCAAGCAAAGCATGGTGTACTACTATTCAGGATGCACTTGCATCCAAAATAAATACCCATCCAAAAAAATTGCCTCACAAAAACACTTGCTAACTCACACAGTATAACTCCCCACCACCAACCTGGCAGACCCAAAGCCCGAACTACCACATTTCCAATTCTCACCAGTGACTAATTCACGGGTACTTAAAACCATAGCCTCCCTCAAACCCTCCAATTGCAAAGGTGACGGCTTCCCCACTAAATTAGTCGAGGAATGTGCCCCACCTCTAGCTCCCACTATCACCAATTTCATCAAGGCCTCATTCAGCACCAACCATATCACCCCCAATATCAAAGAAGCATGGGTTACACCTCTTCAGAAACCAACGTTGGACCCCACCATTCCCACTAATTACCGTCCCATCACCACTGTGCCCTTTCTCCTTAAAGTCCTTGGATAAAATTGCCTACACTCAAGTCCAATCCCACCTCGAAAATAACCACCTACTTGGAGATAGACAATCGGGCTTCTGCCCTAGACATAGTACCGAGACAGCTCTATCGGATCTCGAGAACCAAATGGATGCTATCAGAGACACAGGGAACCTCTGCATCCTCCTACTCTTCGACCTGTCGGCAACATTTGACTATAACAAACTATGCCAAACATTAGCCGATAACTTCCTCTTCTCCAATGAAGCTACACTCTGGATTAAATCCTTTGTTCGACCGTACTTCCAGAGTAGCCATAGGCAAAGAAGCAGCTGACCCCATACCAGTACCCCTAGGTGTACCCCAAGGCTCCTGCCTATCCCCCACTGTACAACGCCTATACTAAGCTACTGTTTGCAGCCCTCAATGCTATGGGGGTAATCTACACCAACTTCGCTGATGACATGCAGATTCTTATTCCTATCACAGGAAATATTGAACAAGACACTGTTGGCATAAACAAAATGTACTCCCTTATCATAGTAGGCGCCCCTACCCGTCTCAGCAAATTACCTCCCTGACTACACATCCATAACTATAGACGGCACCCCCATTCCAATCTCGCATCAAGTTAAAACCCTAGGGGTTTACCTTGATTCCAGCCTTACTATGGACAAGCACGTCCATGCTCTTGTCTCCTCAACCTCGTGTACTGCCAAACTTATAGCATTAAGCCGACCTTTCCTCACGCCACAAAATTGCATCACCCTTGCAAGAGCACTCATAGTGGCTAAAATGGATTATTGCAACATCCTTCTATTAGGGACCTCAAAGAAAAACCTTAATAAAATGCAACTTCTTCAAAATAAAGCACTGAGATCAGCACTAGGCATCAAAAAGAGGGATCAGCAGAGAAAATACACCCATTGGCTCCCCATTCAAGCGAGAATACAACACAACACTCGCCATCACCCACAAATGCATCCCACATCAGGCCCCGACCTACCTCAACCGGAGTATCGCTCGCAAAAGAGAACACTCCGGTCCAATGCCAACACTATACTTTTCACCCCCAAGTACAACAATTCCAGATCAGGTAATTCAAGCTTCCCTGTAGCCGCCCCTAGGATCTGGCATGCCCTACCATCTTTCTTCTCCAACGAACCCTCCTTTCCACAGTTTAAAAAGCTACTTAAGACTTGGCTCTTTAATAAATTCTGTACCCAGCCTTCACCTAGCACCCCTGCAACAAGCCTTCTAAAGGACATCGTAACAAGCCTTCTAAAGTACATTGCAATAAGCCAGAATGTAAAGATTGCTTTACTACGTAAGAATGTTATCTTGATTTTACAATTTGTAAGACTAAGTATCCGCCTTTCCATGTAAGATTGTAATCTTTCCTTGTAACCTATGCCGTGGTACCCTAGGGTTTTGGGCGTATAACAAATACAATAAAGAAATAAAAATAACCAGACATGGGCACCCATCCAACACCATTCCAGGAGTTTGGCGAAGAACGAGTGTCAAGGTGGGATTGGCCTCAACCAGGTAGGTGGCCTACAGCCTATCCTTCATTTGCGCAGGGCAGGGTTCCCTCTGCGTCCTTATGGGCAGGGTATGCAGCGGCTCCAGCAACCTGCTACCCCGTCGGTACCCCCTACCACATCTCCGGCCTTTGTAGAGGGGTTCTTCAAGTGGTTCCTCAGGCTCTTGAAGTCACCTCGGATGGGGGGGTTATCCTCGGACGCCATCAGGGAGGTGCTCCCTACGATGCTACCAGCACCACAGGCTGCTCCTCCGGCACCCCTGGCGCAGCCTCTGCCTCCAGCTCCCCAGCCGATTCCTCAGGAGGTTCTGTACCAGCCTCAGCCTACGGCACCGGTCTCCGTACCCGAGCCACAGGCTCCCGCTACTCCTCCACCTACGCAGGATCCTCCTGCCCCACATGATACGGATGAGGAGAATCCTGACACGCCACCCTCAGCCAGGGCCTTCCACGAATGTCTTGCAAGGCTGGCGGAGTACCTGGGCCTACCTCAACCCGAGGTTGAACAGCTGGCAGAGGGGGTTCTGGCAGAAGTCCTCACACATTGCCCCTCTGCCAAAACGGGAATTCCACTTCAGATCGGTGTAGTCTCCCTGGCCAAAACGGGTTGGCTCAAGCCCCACTCTGTTCAGCTGGTCAATCGACGCCTGGACGGCAAGTACAGGCAGATGTTGGGGGATACACTCTCGCCATCAGCCCATCCTCAGTCACACTCCTCGGTGATCGCTGCGGCAACACTACTCAATCCTCAGTTGTGATCAACCTCCTCTGGCGACGCTACTAGGCAAGGATGAGAATATCTTGGAGGCGTACGGGAAGAAGCTGTATTCCAACGCGTCCTTACATTTTCGTCAGGCCAACGCGGATGCCATGCTGGCGGCTGATGACCAAAGGTTATGGTGGGAAATTGCAGACTTCCTCTGGGAACTCCCTACGCAGAGCCAATCACGTTTCAAGGCGGGACCGGCTGAGGCCAAGCTGGTGGCACAGGACATCATGGAATCCACTGTGGCCCATATTGACACCTCTGGCTGTGCCATCTGTATCGCCACTGACCTGAGAAGGACAGCCTTGCTCCGGGTAACGAAATTCAACCCGGACATACAGAAAGGCATATTAGATCTGCCGTTCGAGGAGGGGGCGGGGGCACCCTCTTCCACTCAACCACAGATGAAGAGCTGGACAAGAAGAAAAACAGAGGACAAACGGCCAATTCTTTATCTTGACAAAGACCACTCCCAAGTCGTAAACCCAGTCAGCAGCGCTCCGGAGGGTTTTGCGGCTTCCAGGAACAGAGATCCAGGCAGCTTGAACGCACGCCGTCTGGGATCCGGCGCAAGCAACAAAAAGGGGGCTTGGGGCATTCCAGTTCCCTCACCTCCGCGACCGCTTCAGGGGGAAAGAAGGCATGACACGCCCTTCGGGGTCCACGTGTCTCCAGTGGGGGCAGGCTTGATCTCCATCCACATTTCTGGTGCCAGAATGTCGCCGACCCCTGGATCCTCTGTAGTATCCACGGGGTACCGCCTACCCATCCCATCCCAGCCCCTACTCCCCTCCACCTCTCAAGTTGGGACAGCAACTCTTCTGGCGGGGATCCGGATGCTCATAGAGAGCCAGGCAGTGGAGGAAGTCCCAGCCTCCCAGCGAAGCTTGGGCTTTTACTCCAGGATTTTCGCCGTTCAGAAGAGCTAGGCGGGCCGAGAGTTGTGCTGGACCTTCCCCCCCTCAACCTCTCCTTACCCCTGCAAAAATTCAAGATGGTTACGCCAGCTTTTATAGCGGAGGCATTGTGCAAGGGAGATGTGCTCCCTGGATCTGAAGGACGCGTACCTTACACGTCCCGATTTGGCATCCCCATCGTTCTTTCCTTCGGTTCAGGATCATGGGCTACCATTTCCAATACAAGGTCCATCCTTTTGGCCTCAACTCGGCCCTCAGGGTCTTTACCAGGCTCATGAATACAGTGGCTGCCCTCCTCAGAGCCCAGGGCCTCCACATCTACCCATACCTAGATGACTGGCACGTCAGGGGTACATCTCCGGAAGCGGTTCACCACTCTCCCCATGCCCTTATGAATACAGTGCACAATCTGGGCTTCTCGCTCAATCTCAAGAAGTCGCAGCTGCAGCCCATGCAGACTGACATTCTTGGGCCTCATCTGGGACACGTGCTCTGAAAATGTATTTCTGTCGGAGGATAAGATCTCGGCCACTGCCCACTTCCACAGCAGAGGGGTGACATCGGCATTGTGGTACCAGCATCTCCTGGGTCTCTTGACGGCGGTCCTATTAGCTGTCCCCCACGCGAGATTCAGGATGAGGATTCAGCTGCACTTCGCGGCCTCATGGAACCAGGAGCGGGGCTCTCAATCCGAGATGATCGTTCCTCCATCTCTCCGCCAGACCTAACATGGTGGTCCAGGGCCTGCAACCTACGGACGGGAAAGCCCTTTCCGCCGCCCACCCCGCAGGCCACCATCACCACAGAATCCTCTCTCGTGGGCTGGGGAGCCACCCTGGACGATATCTCGATCCACAGCACCTGGACTCGGCAGGAATACCACATCAATTGGTTAGAGCTGAACGCCATCTGGCTAGCGTTCAGAGCATTCCTACCACTTCTCAGGGGCAAGGTTGTCCTCATCCAGACAACTCGACCAGCATGTACTAAGTCAACAAGCAGGGAGGCACCAGATCCCCCTCCTCTGTGCAGACTGGCAATCAGCATGTGGGAGTGGGCCCTGGAAAATGACATCTACCTCACGGCAGTCCACCTCCCACCCAGCACAACAAGAAGTGCCCCCAGTTCGTCTCCTGGCAGGGATAGCTCCCTGGGCGACACATTTCAGCTTCAGTGGCGCGGCATGACGGCTTGCGCCATCCTGCCAACTCTGCTGATTCAGGGATTTGCAAGTTCAAGGAGTCTCGCCAGCTCAGCATCATTCTAATAGCTCATTGGTGTCTGACCAGACCATGGTTTTCGGAGCGGCTCAGCCTCTCGGAGATGCCTCCGATTCACATTCAACGGTCCCAGCACATCATCTGGTGCAGCAGGGGGGGTGGGGGGGGGGATATCATCCACCACGCGCCACAGAAACTGGCCCTCAGTGTGGTGCCTGAGCAGGTAACCCTGCGGCACCTCAGCCTCTCCCAAGCTAATTTGGAAATCGTACAGGGCGCAAGGAGTAAGGCTACCATGGACCAGGTCTCCAAGGAAATCAACCCCCTTTACGACATGCTTTCTTTCTCTGCACACCTTGCCCGCTGTGTTTTGCAGGTGTACACCTGCTGTACATACCTCGCAGCCATCGGGGCTTACAGGAACTCTTAGGGGGGGGGGGGATCTTCTCCTCCTACAATCCTATCGTCAAGAATCTGCCAGGGCTCGCAAGGCTCTACCCACCCACCCATCAAGAGGATGCACCCTGTGTAGGACCTTAACATAGTCTTGGTGCCCTGGCGCACAAACTGTTTGAGCCAATGGCATCCGCGGACATCAGGCTGGTCACCATCAAGATGGCCTTACTAGTCTGCCTCAGCTCGTAGAGTCGGCGAAATCCAGGCGCTGGTCGCCTCGGTACCATATACTACCTTTCACAGGGACAAAGTAGTCTTGCGGACACACCCAGCATTTCTGCCTCAGCTGCCATCTGCTTCCCACTTGAACGAGGAAATAGTCCTTCCTATGTTCTTTGCCGATCCTAAGTACGAAGCACAGAGTGCTACACTGCCTGGATGTCAGGCGTGCCCTGAAATTCTACATGGACAGGACCAAGGGCTTCTGCAAATCAGACGTCCTGTTGGTCACTTTCGGAGGGTCCAGGCCAGGCTAGCAGGCCTCCATATCCCGCTGGATCGGCCATTAAAGAAGCGTACGAGGGCCAGCACAAGCCGCTTCCAGCCAATATGCACGCCCGCGTAGTCGGGGCCAAGGCAACGGCCATCACATTCCAGCGCCATGTCCCTTGGCAAGTCATAAGCAGGGCGGCCATTGGGCCACTCCCTTGGCTTTCTGCAAGCATTACTGTTTGGATGCCGGCTCTAGATCTAATGCGGTTTTCGGACAGGCGGTTCTCAGGAACCTATTTGCTTAATGGAGGGTCTCCTCTCCACCCTGGAGCTACAATCTGTTGTAATCGCCCATGCAGTATGGAGGAAAGGGGACGGGACAGAAGAGTAATTATAAATTACTCACCCTAGTGACTAACACACTTAGTCCCCTTTCCTCCATACGTCCCATCATCCTCCCCCCTAATAATACTGGTGTCATTAGGCAATATTAAATCTATTGTCGATGCGTCAATGGGGACTGAGGTGTAGTGGCGGAGTCAGGGCAGCGCATGCTCCCAGGGCCACACCCCGCGCGCCTCTAAATTTAACTGGGAATAAGGTTTTTTTCTGGTGAAAGGTTGTCTCCCGTCCCTTGGAAGGGACACCCATGCAGTATGGATGAATAGGGACTAAGGAGTAAGTGTAGGTTACTACAGTGAGTAACTTAACATTTTTCGCTGACTCCCAGTCACGCAGATTGGTGCACCCATGATATGGACACTGGAGACAGTAAGCTGGTGAAGAGTAGAATTCATTAGATGTCCGATAAAGTCAGGGACACCATCAAGGAAGTTTTCAAGATGTTGTCCCTAGGAGTGATCGAGCCATGCCACAGCCCCTGGGCTAGCCTAGTGGTACTGGTCCCTAAAAGACCAGTAGTGGGAAAACTGAAGTTTACATTTGTGTGGACTAGAGGGGGCTCAATTCTGTCATGAAAACAGATGCTCACACCATTCCTCGGGCAGATGAGCTCATTGACAAGCTCTGTGCTACACAATGAAGGGAGTGCTCAATTACCTCTTAGTCTACCTAATAAGGTGGTCAGATAGAAACTCAACAAAAGGATAGAATTCTTTACCCATGTGTCATATGTATTGACAAAAATTTGTTGTGCCAGAGAAGTATGTAGAAAAACACATTTTAATCAACAATTAAGTTCAATACATCATGTGGTATATGCTTTCCACAAGGCATTACCACTATTTTAAAAAAAATTAAGAATTTGTGACATACAATTTAAAAAAAACCAATTCTCAATGCTTCAGAATTAATGCCAGTGGTGGCTAGGGTTAGTAAGTGACAATCATATTTCCAATATACAAGTACGATATTAATGCCAGAGTTTTTGACAAAGGAGCAAACTATCTAAATACAGATGACAGTTTAAGCAGATGTTATTTGTAGAAAGACTACGTTATTTAGGGTGTCAGTGGGATGTCTACATGTGTTTCGGCTAAACAGTCTCGTGAACACCTTCCCTGATGTTCCGCTGTTGTTGAGAGCCCTCTTCAGGACAAAATGTTTTAATGGGATGACGGAACATTCATAGGCTCCAGTCCCCGTTTGTCAAATTTCAATGGGAGACTTTTGGTCTTATTGTTGGTTAGACTAAAGTCTATCAATTTTTTTCAGGCGGTTAATTCCTGATTACTTGTTTTTAGATTGGAGTAAATAATCCACTCGGTTGCTTTTGGATCTGTTTCCCTTTTGTAGAAAAAGGCTTTTCTTCTTGCTGAAATTTTTTAATGCATGGGACCTCTTCCCAGTTGTTTCATGCACGTTTTAGTGTGCCGTTTTCTTGACAGAGCCGTTCTCTTGCCCTTCGTTCAGCAGCTTTAATGCTGTGTCGACATCCACCTGTTTTTCCTTATTTTGAACCCTCTGCGCTTCGCCTTCCAAATCCGAGTAAATCGAAGGCACCTTCGAATTACTTGGATTTGGAAGGCAAAGCGCAGAGGATTCATAACGACGCCCGTCCACTTGAATCAGAAAAATAAGGAAAAACAGGTGGATGTCGACACAGTATTAAAGCTGCTGAACGAAGGGTAAGAGAACGTCTGTCAAGAAAACGGCACACTAAAACGTGCATGAAACTGGGAAGAGGTCCCATGCATTAAAAAATGTCAGCAAGAAGAAAAGCCTTTTTCTACAAAAGGGAAACTGATCCAAAAGCAACCGAGTGGATTATTTACTCCAATCTAAAAACAAGTAATCAGGAATTAACCGCCTGAAGAAAATTGATAGACGTTAGTCTAACCAACAATAAGACCAAAAGTCTCCCATTGAAATTTGACAAACGGGGACTGGAGCCTATGAATGTACCGTCATCCCATTAAAACAACATTTTGTCCTGAAGAGGGCTCTTAATAACAGCGGAACATCAGGGAAGATGTTCACGAGACTGTTTAGCCGAAACATATGTAGACATCCCACTGACACCCTAAATAACGTTGTCTTTCTACAAATAACATCTGCTTAAACTGTCATCTGTATTTAGATAGTTTGCTCCTTTGTCAAAAATTCTGGCATTAATATCGTACTTGTATATTGGAAATATGATTGTCACTTAATAACCCTAGCCACCACTGGCATTAATTCTGAAGCATTGAGAATTGGTTTTCTTTAAATTGTATGTCACAAATTCTTATTTTTTTTTTAAAATAGTGGTAATGCCTTGTGGAAAGCATAGACCACATGATGTATTGAACTTAATTGTTGATCAAAATGTGTTTTTCTACATACTTCTCTGGCACGACAAATTTTTGTCAAAACATATGACACATGGGTAAAGAATTCTATCCTTTTGTTGAGTTTCTATCTGACCACCTTATTAGGTAGACTAAGAGAGAGGTAATTGAGCACTCCCTTCATTGTGTAACACATTATAAGTAGTCCCAATACTGCTCAATCCCCCTACAGCACAAAATCCTGAGACTTGCCCTTTTTTTTTCTCCAAGCTCTGTGCTGCCAGGTACATGAGTACATTTCACCCAACAGCGGTGTATTGGCAGATCTGCTTGACAGATGGAGCAAAAGAGAGGTCGGCATTCTCGACCCCGGAAGGACATTATCAGTTCACTGATGCCCTTCGGATTGTAGCATACCCCTGCCACTTTTCAGAGGATGGTTTACCAGGTTTTGTCCGGACTCGAAAACTTCAGCGTCTCCTATCTAGACGACATTGCTGTGTTCAGCCACACCTGGGAGGATCATGTATGCACGTGAATCAAGTGCTTCAGTTGCTGCAGAATGCAGGCCTGACTATCAAGGCCACAAAGTGCCAGGTAGCGCGCAGGGTACTGTGACTTACCTAGGCCACCTAGTCGGTGGAGGTAAGAAACAACCTCTTAAAGTGAAGTTACAGCCTGTGAAGGATAGGGACATCCCCATCACACAAAGGCAGGTGAGCGCCTTTCTAGGTCTCACCGGGTACTACTGGTCGATCATCAGAGGGTATGGGACCACTGCTATGCCCCTGAATGATGCAACATCCACAAAGATGCCAAAGAAGTTAACTTGGACCCCCGCCTCTCCAACCACCTTTCAGGATTTAAAGGATGGATTGTGCAGGGTCCCAGTTCTGAACGTGCCAGATTATGTTCCGAAATGCATTTTCTGGTGGATGTTAAATCTGCTTAGAATCACATGCTGTGCATATGGTCTGACATCCAGTGGTAACCGCAGAGTATTGCATCCTGTCTTTCGGGGACTGAAAGGGGACGTCGGCATAGGCGTGTCTAACACTATCCATATTGTGACGTGTGTAGTACCCAAAATCCCTCACACGCCAAGGTCCCTCAGATTGTTTTTTCCGCCCAGATAACTGGTTGCCCTATAGCAGCTCTTACTAGAGACATTGTTTATCTTTACCGAATTGTTGGTTTATTCCCCGTTAAGTCACTTTGCCCAATAAGAACATCTTCGAAGAAAACTACAGGAGAATAGTCTATGGCCGTGGATTTCAACGCCTTAGATCCGGCGGCCGGATTTTCCACGTGGTCTGGCCCTCTGGCCGACCTATACAGTAGGGAGAGTGGGGTTGGCGTGGCCCAATTGTTTAGTATGGCTTTCCTCCTTTTCCCTGTCGGTCTGGTCATCCTTCCCATTTGATATGGAAAGGACTCCTTTTAGATTCTGCCCTAAGTGTAGGGTTGGATATCCTTGGAAGGATGAACACAGGACGTGTAACGCCAGTCTCCCCCTAGAGCACGACGAGAAGTGGTGTGCACCGTGCAAACTCCTTCGGCCCAAGACCCTTAAGTAGCGCCGTGTAAAACGGTGGGCCGTGTACAGTATGTCACGCGTGTAGGCCCTCTCCCCCCATGCCCCCCGTGCCTCCCCATACCTCCCCATACCTCCCCACCCCCCTGCCACGCCAGCTGAAAGTGACGGGGGTACTTCAGATGACAACGTCCAATGCGGATGTTATAGACCTTGAGGCGGACGCTTCTAGGTCTGACATGCCCGTCCCTGACCTTTCTAGGCTCGACTCGAAGGGTTAGCGAACTACAGGCTCTTTCTGTTTTAGATCCTTTTGTTAAAGTCCACAAAGATAAGATAGTTCTGCGCACACATCCCAGGTTTGCGCCTAAATTCATCTTGAAGTTCCATGTGAACCAGTCAATCGAACTACCCACTTTCTTCCAGAACCCTACTAACATGGTTGAAAGAAGCCTTCACACACTAGACGTGTGCAGGGCAGTCATGTTTTATGTGGAAAGAACTAAACCACTAAGGAAGACTAAACAATTCTTCGTTTCAGTGGCAGCTGGTAGAGAAGGGGATCCTGTCTCTAAATCGGCTATCTCAAGGTGGATTGTTCAATGCATCACTCTGTTACACTCTTGCTAAGAGGGAACTGCCCTTCAAGCCAAGAGCACACTCTACTCGAGGAACTGGGGCATCCATAGCATTCATTGCAAATGTTCCTCTTGAGTCAATTTGCAAAGCGGCAACCTGGAGTTCTGTACACACCTTTACAAAACGCTATTGCCTAGACACTCATTCTAGGTCTGATTCTCAGGTGGGACAAGCAGTACTAAGACATCTTTTCTCTACTGTTCCTTCTCACAACCCACCTCCAACTCCGGGTACTGCTTGCTAGTCTATGCACATGTGATTCTAAGCAGATTAACAAGCAACAGAAGACATGCATTACTTACTGTAATAGCATTTCTGATGATTGTATCTGCTTAGATTCACATGCGCCCTCCCTACCTCCCCGCTCGGGGTGGAAGGAACATGGACGTCTTACTACTTTCTCTTTATGTACTCATCACTATAGCCTTGGGCTCCCTCATGGCAGAAAAAATACAATCGGAGGGACCTCAGTGAGGGATTTTGGGTAATACACACGTCCCGATGGGGATAGTCTTACAGACATGCCTATGCCGACGTCCCCTTTCGGTTCCCGAAAGACGAGATGCAATACTCCACGGTTACCACTGGATGCCGGACCATATGCACAGCATGTGAATCTAAGCAGATACAATCATCAGAAATGCTATTACGGTAAATAATGCATGTCATCCAGACAGATGCCTATGATTTTGGGATTGGAGCGGTGTTCATGCAGCTGAACTCTGAAGGGGTAGAGCAACCTGTCGCCTACATAAGCAGGCGGTTGACAAAAAGGGAAAGGAACTGGGCTGTCGTAGAAAAAGAAGAGTATGCGGTTGTTTGGGCCATAAAGGAGCTGAAACCCTAAATCTTTGAGTCTCTCTTTACGATCCAGACGGATCACAGGCCTCTTAAATGTTTTATGGCCATGCAAGGGGAGAACACTAAGCCTTTGTGGTGGGCCATATCGCTACAGGGATTACATATGGACATCCAGCACAAGCCAGGCTTACCAATGTTACAAATCCACTTCCATGGCTCCAGTGGTCCTGGGATGAATATCCGTTTCTAAACCATCAATTAACCCCACACCTCTGGTACACCACAAGGGATCCAAACAGGTTGTAATACAAGTGAATTATAAGACGACCGTGTCCAATTTTGGGAACATGGACGGAACAGGCTTATCTCTGCAAGGTCGTGGATCGTTGGTTAGTTGCAACACAGCGAAAATACATTTATTACCCTATGATAAAAGGGACTGGCAAGTTAAGGTTGTATACAAATATCTACTTTATTATTACTACAATAGTTCTCCCCCCACTGTAAAGTAACACAGAGGACAGACAGTTTCACAAAGGAAAGGGATGCACTCTGGATACTGACCGGAGGGTAGTTGGTAAAGTAATCCGTCTTATAGTTCAAGATTATTTGGTTTCTGCACCAAAGGGGCAAAGCGTCGTAACTATATCTAGGGGCCTTCGAAGGAGGACCAGGTGGACAGAACCACAATGTACCTGGTGCTGAAGACGTTCTTGGGCTCAACAGCATTGAGACGGTTCCAGGGTGCTTCGCAGCCCGTGAGACAGAGTTAGTGGCGGATAGACAGCTGCGGATACCAGGCAGCAGGCAGTTCGGCAAGCAAGGCTGGACGGATGTCTCCAGGCTGTCCGGCGTGGCTGCTCGAGGCCAAGATTCATTTTCTCTTGGCTGGTTGGTGGATCTGGAATGCTGGCCGAGGTGTTTTGGACGGCTCTGGCGACTGCAGTGTGACAACAGTCGGCGGTGCAGCCGCATGCGGTTCGAGGACTCGACTGTCTCGAAATTGTCCTTAAAAGATGGACGCTGGATAGTCCTTGTGTGGCACTCTTGTTCGCCTTGAAAGGGCACAAGCCCTGCGATGAAGCTGACGGTCCAAAGCTCAGGAGGGTGTTGGTAGGCAATGGCCTTGTCCTTTTTTCCAGAGACTCTCCGGCACTTCCCCTAGGAAGCTTGCTGTCGGAACGTAGCAGGCATGCTGTGTGCTGGCTGGGTACTGTTTCTGGAGCTGCTGGGCGGGTCCTCCGAGTCAGGAATCTCCCTTTGTTCCCTGGGAGATGTTTAGGGGAGGGATCTTGCTTCACTCTTGGAACGCTTGGTCTTCCTTCACTTGCAGAAGATGTAAGGTAGACTGTATTTTCAGCTCTGATCCAAATGAGTCCTCCTTACTCCTTTGCAAAGTCTTTAAATGAACTGATCAGCGAGGGGCTCAGCCCTCTTAAAGCCAAACGGGTCCCAGTGATTGGTGCAGGCTAAGCCCACCTTAATGAACCAATCCTGGGACTCCACCAACAGTCTGATGCTTCAGGTCAGAATCGGAGCACTTGGCAACAGACGGGGGAATGATGACATGTACTTCTAAGTCCCACCCTGTCCTCCTGTCTACTGTACATCAGTGTCTCCCTAATTAACTGAGCCCTATGCAGCGTTTGGTCACAACATTAGCCTCCTTTGAAGTAGGGGGTTGCAGGCAGACTTTCGTCTCCTACAATTCACATACTTCACTCCTCTGAAAGTAGTGGTTCCTGACAAGACATTCACTGCGCTTTTATACCAAGGAGGGGTGTTAGTACCAAGTTGACACATTGCATTACAAAGAGGTGTTGGTCTATGATCTCCATTGTCACTTCCTGCACCTAGGCCTCCCGATTAACGTTAATCAGTATTCTTTGCCACCAGCAAGGTGTAACAATGGAGATGCAAATCCATGGGGCCTTGAAATGCTAATCTGGCTGCCCGCGGCCAAAGGCTTTTGATGTACCCACACCTGTCTGGTGTCGGCTACACATGACACGGGAGGGCGACTCTGTTAAGATGTATCCTCCCAGATTACCTGACTATTTTTCTGCTGTGCAGGGAGTGTGCAAAATAAATGTGGAATGGCCCCACATATTTTTCCGGCGGTTGATCTCCCATCATTCATTCTTTTTAAATAAACAAAATCCAAAAGGCCCAGGCGAGCCACTCTCCCTGTGTGGATGGTCTAATTCCTCACAATAGCTCCCTTACAAGTTGTCTGCCCCTGATGGGACAGGGTTTGAATGGTCCAGAGGTGAAAACAGCGAAGACAGTCTGCATCGTGGGTGCCATACCTTTCGTTGGTACCAGTCTGCAGCTTTTCTCAAGTCTCTTGTGCCGCCGAGTCCACCGGGGATATCTTCACTCCTTTTTTTAGTGTCATGTGTCCCACCTTCACCTGCTCCTGGGACATAGAGGTAAGGAACTTCCATCCTCGTCACGGCGTACAGCGGGCTGGCATTCTTCAGATCTCCTCACAGCCTCTGCACTCTGTTAGCGAAGGTATCTCTGGGCGCTCAGCCGCTTCTGTAATCTGTGGCTGCGCTCCGGGTCATTTTTACCAACAGATCCTCTGGACTTATTAGGTGTTGAAAACAGGGTCACTGAGCCTTTGGCTTAAGCAGACATTTTGTGGGCTGCGGCCCCAACTCCCAGTCCCCCTTTTTTTTTCTTCTCAGGTTAATCCTTCAGTACATTCTCTACCCGTTGTATTATGTCTCGTCTCTTCCATCCAAGGTGAAGATGAGTTTTCTGCGGCTGGATCCCAAGCAGGCTCTCTGCTACTAAGTTGCACTTTTGTAGGCAGGGCAGTTACCAAGCAGACTCTGCCCAGGTGGTTTTTCCTCCATTTCAGATTTCTAAGACCTTGCTGCAAAGGACTTTCTGTAAGATCTCTGGACTCATTCTACCAGAGGTCTGGGCAGATTTCCAGAGTGTTCTGGTCTAGGTCATCGTTTTCTGACAATCCTCCCTGCTCCAGGGTTCTGTACTGCTTTGGAATTCTAGCTTCTCCAGCATGGGGTCTGGCATGGATTCACATGCTCATGAATATTCCCCGTCGTCAGGCTGGGAATCCTCGGTAAAGAAAAAACCAGTATCAGTTTCGTTTCTGATCTGTCTTTCGTAGTAATAACCAATCACTGGTCTCTGCGTCATACTGACCACAGCCAATGACTGCCCTCTACCTAAGCACCGCCTCTGGCAGCCATCTTCAGATTTTTACCGCACGTTCATGTGTTGGGATCCTCGTGCTATTGCTCTCGAGCGTTAGTGCTATTTTTCGCGCTTTTTCACAAAAAACTTCAATTCTTTCGGTCAAAAGAGCCTCAAGCTCCACCGATCCTACATCCGATCAACGGGGACCCGTGTCGGATTCGTCTGTGCCCCTCAAGGGTGAAGATTTCGTCGAGCTACACTTCGGAGGACTCCAGAAGCTTCTCAGGCCCGGTCTCGGAGATGGCCCAGGAGAAGGGAAGCTCGACGCCCGGAAAGCTGTTCAGGGTCTGCCCTGGATGCCAGCTGCAGAACGTCTTTAAGGAAGACGAACACTCTTTCTGCCTTTACTGCCTTCATGAGGACAAAATGCACGTGGAGAAGGACTGTGCGTTTTGCGGCAACATGTCGGAACGGACCATGAAGGACCGTCATCAACGTCTCGCCAACTGGCTGGAGGGTAAGAGCCCGTCTGGCGAGAAGAAGAAGAAATCCGAGCGGTCTTCTAAGACCTTTGAGGGCGCCCCGGCGACGGGGGCCCAACATAAGGCCAAGCACCGCGAGTCCGCTGGCACCGGGAGCGCCGAACGGTCGGGCTCTACGGGCGCCAGGCAGGGCGCACCCTCCCCGGCACCATCAACCACGAGCCAACGCTCTGGGTCGGGTAAGAGGAAGGCCGAGCACCCGGCGAAGCTCCTGGAGAGGCCCCGGTCGAGCTCTAAGGCAGAGGAGGAGCGTGGCAGTGCCCCCTCCCTCAAGGATAAGGCGGTGAGCGCACCTAAGGTGGTGAAGGCCTTGATCCATCCGACCAAGCCCTCTATCGAAACGGTCGCAGCGGCCCTGGCTCAGCCTGTGGAGGCTGCGCCAGTGGTGGCGACCTCAGGGCCCAGAATCTCCCTGCCTCCTCGGAGGGAGTCTTCTTTTGTGCCCATCGATAGGACCCCCGTGAAACCCTCCGTGGGGAAGAAGGGGGGGCAGGGCGTCGTCGTAGATTCGGCCTCAACCTCAGAAGAGGAGCTGATCGAGGTCTTAAGCCACGGCCTAGGCGTGGAACAAGGCCAGCCCGTCGGAATGGACCCCGACGCGGGTGACGACGACGACATCGTCGAGGATACCGACGGGGCCCCTGCTCGCCCGTCGGATTCCCCTCTGCCAGCGCCGCGAGACAACTCGGCGGCCATTTTGTTGGCCATACAGTCCTTATGCACCGAGATAAGGACGAGGCTACCGTTACCGACGGAGGAACCTCTCCCGTCGGGGGATCCAGAACCGGGACCTTCTGGTGTTCCCCCTACCAAGAAAAGAAGGATCCATCCTCCACCTCCTTTTCAACCGTCGCGCCCCGTCCAGCCCTCCTCCCCGTCCACCCGAGGGGATGATACGGGGACTGACACGGCAGCGACGGGTACGGACGACGAGGCATACGACGAGGATTTTCCGTCGTCGCCCCCCACCAGGGCTTCTCCGCCCGACGAGATCGGATCTTTCCACTCCATGATCTCCAGGGCTTCCGAGCTTTTCCAACTCTGCCCTGAGGAGAAGAAAAAGGAAGGCTTCCTTTATCAGCGGCGCGAGGCCAAGAGGAAGACGGTCCTCGCAGTGCCTCTGTTGGACGACATTTGGGATGAGGGCCTTTCCCTCCTCAAGAACCCTTCCACTACGCCAGCTAGAAGAGACCGGTACGAGAAAAAGTACCGGGTCCCGGACACGGCCCCCCTATGCCTCCGGGCGCAGCCTACCCCGGACTCCGTCGTCTCCGCGGCAGCCAGGAGGAAAGCGGGGGGGGGGGTGCGGCCTCCACATCGACTTCCCCGCCGGACGGCGAGGGAAAGAAATTGGATGCTATGGGACGTAGAGTCATCTCGTCGGCAGCGACGACGATTAAAGCGGCCAACGCCTTGGCTATCGTGGCCCGCTACGACAGGGAGCTCTGGTACAAGATAGCTCCCCTGCTGGATTTTCTGCCGGACGACAAGAGGGCGGAGGCCCTTGAGATCCTCCAGGAAGGTGAAGTGGCTTCTGACCACGCCATCACCGTGGCGACGGACATCGCCGACACTGGGTTCCGCCAGCTGGGCAACGGCGTTTGCCTTCGACGTCGTGGATGGCTCAAAGCTACGGACTTTCGACAGGACGTCCAGACCAGAGTCCTGGACATGCCCTT
Organism: Ambystoma mexicanum; assembly: GCF_040938575.1. NCBI lineage: Eukaryota > Metazoa > Chordata > Amphibia > Caudata > Ambystomatidae > Ambystoma > Ambystoma mexicanum. Next base: position 233,958,448 of record NC_090926.1, on the reverse strand, counting down.
CGACGGGAACAACCTGTTTGGGAAGACAGTGGACGATTCCCTTCAGGCCATCAAGGCGGATACTGAGACGGCCCGGGCCCTTGGAGTCCTGCAGCAACGACGGACGCCCTTTCGGAGCGGCGGAGGCAAGGGCGCCTCCAAAGGTTCCGGCGGCGGTTTCGCTTCCTACCGTTAAGCGGCCCGCTCGTCGTCGCAAGAGGCCTACAGAGGACGAGGCAAGTCTAGCGGACCCCGCCGTCGTCGCCAAGGAGGTCAAGGCGGCAAGGCCGCGTCCAAGCAGGATTGAACCGGCCGTGGGGTCGGGCCCCCACCGAAGCACCCCGGTGGGAGGCCGGCTGGCGGGCTTCGTCAGCGTGTGGGAGTCCATCTCCACTGACCGTTGGGTGCTGGACGCCCTGGCCCGGGGCCACGCGCTCGAGTTTCAAAGAAGGTGCCCGCGCGTCCCCCCCGTGGCCAGGAAAGAACTTCACGTCCCTCAACTTCTCCTGGAGGTAAAGGCGATGCTCAGAAAGGGCGCCATCGAACTCGTCCCAAAGAGGCTTCGGGGCTCCGGAGTCTACTCGCGATACTTCCTCGTGAAGAAGAAGACGGGAGGATGGCGCCCCATCCTGGACCTGCGACGGCTGAACAAGTTCATCAAGGCGCAGAAGTTCCGGATGGTCACCCTCCAGCACGTCCTGGGTCAACTGGAGGAAGGAGACTTCCTATCGTCGTTGGATTTGGAGGATGCCTACTTCCACATTCCCATCCTAAAGGGGCACCGAAAATTCCTCAGGTTCGTGGTCCAAGGGCGTCATTACCAGTTCAAAGCCCTTCCCTTCGGACTACGGTCGGCACCCAGGGTATTCACCAAGTGCCTCGCACCGGTGGCGGCGCAGCTGCGCCGCGAGGGGATTCACGTCTACCCCTACCTGGACGACTGGCTCATCCGCGCCAAGACGAAGGAGCTCGCCGTGGTCCACACGGCAAGGACCGTCCAACTCCTCACGGACCTGGGATTCTCCGTGAACTACGCCAAATCCCACCTGGTGCCCGCGCAAGTCGCACTGTTTCTGGGAGCGAGGCTCGACACAGTGTCCCTTCTGGCCTCCCCGTCGGAGGAGAGGACCAGGACCATCTTGGGCAAGGTGCAACGGATGTTGGTGGCCGACGCGGCCAAAGTGAGATCCATCAAGTCCCTCCTCGGGATGATGTCTTCCTGCATCTACCTCATTCCCATGTGCAGGCTCCGGATGCGCCCGTTGCAAGAATTCCTGGATGCGCGCTGGATCCAGACGACTGGCAGCTTCGAGGAAAGGATCAAGCTCGACGAGAGTTTCCGACGAGCGATACGGTGGTGGGGCACCCGCGCGCATCTGACGGCGGGCATGGACTTCCAGACCCCAGCCCACCAGGAGACTGTGACCACGGATGCCTCCCTGGAAGGGTGGGGCGCGCACACCGAAAATCTGCACGCGAGGGGACTCTGGCTCCCGACGGAGAAGTCCCTGCATATCAACGTCCTGGAGCTCCGTGCAGTGTTTTGGGCCCTCAGGTCCTTCCTTCCGTCCCTCAAGGGCAAGGTGGTGAGGATCTTCACCGACAACACCACCACCATGTTTTACATCAGGAAACAGGGCGGAACCAGGTCCCCAGCGCTGTCCAAGGAGGCGCAGGACCTGTGGCATTGGGCCGTCGCCCAAGGGATTTTTCTGGTGCCGTTTCATCTGGCAGGGATAAAAAACACCATCGCCGACTCACTCAGCAGGGAGCTGCGCTCGTGCCACGAGTGGGAACTACGGCAGGATCTGGTGGATCGCCTCTTCCGACGGTGGGGCACACCCCAGATCGACCTGTTCGCGACGGCGACGAACACCAAGTGCCGGAGGTTCGCCAGCAGGTTTCCCCAGACGAGGAGCATGGGCGATGCTTTCTCGTTCCCCTGGGAGGGCCTGTTCCTCTACGCGTTCCCTCCCTTGCCTCTGCTAATCCGGCTCGTCAACCAGCTCAAGAGGTCACGGTGCAGGATGATCCTCGTCGCACCTGCGTGGCCGAGGCAGATATGGTTCCCGGACCTTCTGGACTTGTCAGCGTCCCCGCCGATCAAGCTGCCGGCGGACGCGGATCTACTCTCCAGGGAAGGAGGCGCCATCCTCCACCACGACCCGAAGTCGCTGAACTTGCAGGCCTGGCCCCTGCAGCGCTAGAGTTTGGAGGATACGACATACCGGCCGATTGCAGAGAGGTTCTTGCAAAGGCCAGGGCGTCCTCGACTCTTAAATGCTACGGACACAAATGGAAGAGGTTCTCTGTCTGGTGCCACGCACAGAAGATTAACCCTCTACGGATTACGGCTCCCCAAGTACTGCCGTACCTGCTGACGCTGGCCAAAGCTGGTTTGGCACACGCGTCCATCAAGATTCATCTTGCTGCGATCTCCCGATACACCAGAACCACGGGGCGGACGTCCTTGTGGTCTCATCGTCTGGTGAAAGAGTTCATGAAGGGACTGTTCAGATCGTTCCCGCCGGTGAAGGCTCCGGCCCCGGCGTGGGAGCTCAACGTGGTGCTGACCAAGCTCATGGAACCTCCGTTCGAGCCTCTGCACTCGGCCCCGTTGAAGTTTCTATCGTGGAAAACAGCTTTTCTTGTGGCCATCACCTCCGCACGACGAGTGGGAGAGATCCAGGCCCTTTCCTGCAAGGCCCCGTACTTGACTTTCCACGACACGAGGGTAGTGCTCAGGACGCACCCCTCCTTCATGCCCAAGGTACCGTCGGACTTCCATCTCAACGAACCCTTGGTGTTACCTGTGTTCTTCCCGTCGCCTTCGTCGCCGGCTGAGAGGACTTTGCACTCGCTGGATGTAGCTAGAGCGCTGAAGTTCTACGTGGACCGCACAAAGGGGTTTCGGAAGACGTCACAACTCTTTGTGAACTTTGGACCTGTCAATCAGGGGAAGGCTCTCTCGAAGGCTTCCATCTCCAGATGGCTCTCCGGCTGTATCATGTACTGTCACCGGTTGGCAAACCGACCGCTGCCTGGCCGTCCGAGAGCCCATTCCACCAGAGCGATCGCAGCTACCACGGCGTTCCTATCTGGTGTGCCCCTGCTGGACATATGCAGGGCTGCTACGTGGAGGTCGACGCACACCTTCACGAAATTCTACTGCGTCGACCGGGATTCCAGGGAGGAGTCCAGGGTCGTCCAAGCAGTGCTGCGCAACCTGTTCGCCTGAGGTGAGCCTGGTGAGGAGGTAAGATGCTTAATGTTGAGTTGATGTGATGCTTAATGTTGAGCCTTTGCCACCTCCCGTGGTTGTGCATGTGTGTACTGCTATGTATTCTTTATTCATGAGCATGTGAATCCATGCCAGACCCCATGCTGGAGAAGGAACAAGTTACTTACCTGTAACTGTTGTTCTCCAGCATGGGTCTGGCATGGATTCACATGCGAACCCTCCCGCCTACCCCTCTGCGGCTCTTCACTTGGTCATACTGCCACTTCACGTGCTTCCAAATCTGAAGATGGCTGCCAGAGGCGGTGCTTAGGTAGAGGGCAGTCATTGGCTGTGGTCAGTATGACGCAGAGACCAGTGATTGGTTATTACTACGAAAGACAGATCAGAAACGAAACTGATACTGGTTTTTTCTTTACCGAGGATTCCCAGCCTGACGACTGGGAATATTCATGAGCATGTGAATCCATGCCAGACCCATGCTGGAGAACAACAGTTACAGGTAAGTAACTTGTTCCTTAGATCAATTTATGGACTGAAGAACTAATCCATCACAAACATTACAAAGGAAGTATGTAATTTTTTATTTTTAAAATTTAAACTGTTTGGTACAACAGGTTGGTTGCTAACTTGGTGTTTTAGTTTACTTATGGTAATAAAAGGAGTTTTCTTTTTATTCAGAGATCCGCTTTGAGTACAAGTCTTTTTTTTCTTTTTGGACATATGTTACTGATTTCAACCACTCCATACCAACATCCCAGCAGCATTAACACTGCTTTAGCTCCCTGCTCGCACACCTCTCAAAGAAAGCTTGCAGGTTGTGCTTTTAATATGCTAGATGCTTTTAAGAAAGTTATTTTACTAATGTGCAACACTTCTACCTCAGTCAGCCATACAATTCTGTGAATATTCAGCATACCCCACCCCATAAAGTGTGCTATCAAGCTGTTTGTTTTGCAATTTTCTGAGTGCAGGTTAAAAATGCATGCACCTCACCAGTGATCTGCTCCCACTTGTAGTCTTGGCAGACCGATTTGGTCTTTCCTTGAATCTTGGTGGATCAAGAAAAAGCACACAATTATAAAAGGTGTTCACAAATCAAACTTGATTCCCAGAGTATGGTTTGTCCGAAGTTAAATGTAAAACTCTTAAATATGCGAAGCACTGGTTATTTTCTGCTGGTTCTTTCAACAACCAGTGACTGGCGGTTCTTTCTATTTCCCACGTTTATGAAGATATGCCTAGGCGTGACTACACACTGAGACATATAAATCGGACCTATCTCTGCCTGTAACATTGAGCATTATCCCTAGGAGTCGCAATAACAAACTTTCTCTGATATGCTTTCTTTGAGGTCGGTTTTCCCTGAAGGACACACGTGCCAGAAAGACAGCTCTGTTTGGTACTTTGATTCTGGTTTGCAGGCATGAACAGCATGTATTGTAAACCTACAGCAGAGCATCATGCCATGCACACTGGGGGTACAGGGCTGACCAAGAGTCAAAGTTGCAGATGACAAAGAAAACTGACACATCCTGATGGATTTCACTATGAAATTAAATGCTAACAAACTTGGTGGGTTCCAGCTAAAATTGCTTTGCAAATCCGACAATTTAACATGCTTGCTATTAACCTCAACAACCATATGCACTACAGATTTACTAAGTGCATTTGTCCCCCTTGTCTAATCTTTCTCTTAACCAGAGTTGTATGCAGTGCATTGCCTTAGTTTACAGTGAAACCTGAAATGTGGAAAATATCCCCACAACCGGCCTGGAGACCAAAATCTGCCCGGCACTTACAAACTGGGTTAAGTGGTGAATCAGGTCTTTAAAATGACACGTACCTACAGCATCATGTAGTGAAAAACATTGGCATTCAAATAGCTTGTTATCACCTACTGATGCTAGATTGTTTCTGCACTTGTTTGTCTGAGCCTGCTAGCTGACATAAAACACATTGAAAGCTATTTAAGAGGGTTATCACTCCTGAGCCCAGTGGTAAAATTCACCAGAGGACTCTCCTGATCTCAAGATGTCAGGGGTCCCACTTGACCATAAACTAAATCATTAGGCACTATGCTGCTTTCTGGCCCAGGCTAGTGCCTTTTGTATAATAGAAAGGGGAAAGAATGCCTCAGTACCGCAGGACTAAGAGCAGAGTTCTTGAACAACATGGACTGATTCAGGGCCATCGAAATCGGCGTGTGCCTCCTGGCTCTAGGCAATTTAACAATTGCTTTGGGGAGAAGTGGAGGAGTGGCATGAAGATCTCAACTTCTCATAGAAGGATCCAAGTGTTTTACATAACTTGAGCTTAGCAGGCAAGATGGAATTCTACAAGTCAAGATTAGAGTAGTAGTTGGTTTCAGAAGAACAGGTAATTCCGTTCTAACTAACCTGCCATCCAATATACAAGTGGAAAGCTAGTAAGGGATCTTGAAGCTGGCAGTCGTACTGAGCATATATGCAGGTTTGTGCTTGCTGCTGATCTTTAGATCTTTAACGGCCACAATGTGCAAGAAGTTATGTTATGTGGTGTTAGTAACATCACATAGTATGGAGAAAAGTGAGTTGGGATCATAAGAGAGGTTGTCGTTCCTAATTAATGAGGTTTTGCTTTACAGTCTTGACGTTTCTGTACTTGTTTTAAAGTAAGGAAGAGCAATTTATTTCAGAAATTATGCTGAGAATGCAGTCATTTAATATTGATTCAGACATACCACAGGGCATTAGTAAAGTAGGGATTTTGAAAAGGAGGCGATCTAACCGCAGACAAAGGGATGGTGGTTTTGAAGTGCTATGTCTTAAATAGTGATTCTTAGCCAAGGCTTCTGGTGTGCATGGTACTTGGTGTACAAAATATCCTTGCTGATCTTTGGTGGTGGTTGTGTCAGTCTCTGTGGCAGTCCTCTTGCTATGTTACTGGGAGCCTTTATACAATATAATGCAATGGCCTGATCATAGACTGTGGATCCTGATGTCTATTTTTGTCTCAGGCGGGGGAGGACTTGACGACTCCAGGGGCAGTCGGCGAGCCTTTGGCACTGGTTACCGGCAGGACTATGAGAAGCGGGATGATTTCAGGGGCGGTGGAGACCGCTATGGTGACCGACCCGAGCGGCGTGATGACCGGGACAGGTGGACTGATTCCTCGAGGGATGATATTCGACGAGAAGAGAGAGGTAGGCATGACATGTTGGGACGACGGTTTCCATTGTAAGGTCTATGCTTAATTAAAAGTAGACTGTGTGCAATCAGACAATTTAGACTGACACAGGTGACTGGACTGTACTTCTCCAGTTTTATTGTACAATCCTTACTAGCTTGTCACACCACTTCTATTAATTTCCTGTGTGCCAGTCATTAAAACCTATGAAATCTATTAAATGTTTTACATACCACAATCTTTGATCTGCTGTTAGAATGCAATTCCGCAAGCATTCCTTCCTACGTTTGTTTGTCCAATGCTAAGATTTTTTTTTTTCCTAGACTCCCAAGTCTTCTCCTTTGCTTTTAGCGATGGTCATAACTTCATGGTGCCACTATTTGTTTTGTAATTTGGAATGTAGTTATGCCTGTGACCTCACCCAAATCACACCTATACAAGGGTTCACTCTGCAATTATGTTTTGCAGATATTATACCAAAGTTGTTGTATGTTTGCAGTAACCTATAAACTTATTTCTGAGACTTGTGGTATCTGCTTAGATCACATGCTATGCATAGGCCACTCATCTAGTGGAAGCTGAAGTTTTCGTTTTTGTATTCGAAACTCGAAAAGGGACGTCGACAGGGCATGCCAGCAATACTATTCCCTGGTGTGACATCTACGATACCCATGGTGCGCCCCGCATAGAGGTCCCTCAGATTGTTGTTTTCTGCCACCATAGTGGGTGCAAATTGTGGAGTTCAACAACTCGTCTCGACAATCCTTTCTCACGGCTTATGAAGGCCTCAGCGGAACTCTCTCCTCACCATAGGGAGAGTGGGGCAGGTTTATTTAGTCTTGTTAAGAGAATGCATATTCCCCTTTCTGCTCCCTTATTTCACCAGGCTGCCCTCCCCATACATAATGGAGAATACACCCTTTAAGTTGTACCCCTCTTGTAATAGAAAATTTCCCCTGGAAAGACTTGCACCTGGTGTGCAATCTGTCTTACCAGTGGCCACACCGAAGGACCGTGTAAGTTGTGCAAACTGTTCAGGCCCAAAACACTCATGGATCGCAAACCAAACCTTAGGCCCGCAACGCCATGCAGGCTGAGGCTGCCATGGACATCAAGGGAGCCTCCAGCGACGGCAGCATCGACATCTACAGTGATGCCGACGGCGGTCGGGATCCGTCAGAAACCTGTTTGCAAGCCCTCGACCCCAACAGGCAGGCTGGTGGTTCTGCTACGGGGACGACACCTGGCGGCACTAGCACGACCAAGTCTCACCACGCAAAGCACACCTCCCACGGTCGAAAGTCCACCACTCTGCTGACCGGAAAGCCACACAGCGTCAACTTTCTTTCGATGGGATGGTCCGACGACTTATTCCATATCGCTCCCTCCCTACCTGCCCCGCTACAGAATTTCTTTTGCGATTGCAGCTTACGTTTCCGCAAGGCTTTCTGTGGTCATACTGGCAGAAGATTGGTGCCACTCGTTCTGGGGAAAAAACTACAACTGAGGCTACGGACGTCGTGCGTCCTACTTATAACATCCGGTGACTTCGGCTCGACGGTGGCCCTAGAGGACAGCGTATCGACGTCATCGATGCAGGACGCAGACGCCAAATTTTCTGAAGCAGCACAGCTGTGGTGATTACCTGTAATAGATATGGAATCCGTGGTCGGACCATCACATCGAAAGAACTTTACCAGGTAAGAGAGTAACTTGTTCTTCTTATGGAGGGGCTCCTCTCCACCCTGGGGTTACTTTCAGTTGTAATCTCCCATACAGTATGGAGGAAAGGGGACAGGACGTAAGAGTAATTAACATTTACTCACCATAATGACTAATGTACTTAGTCCATAGTACCCTTTCCTCCCTACATCCCACCCCCCCCTAATAATACTTGTGAAGGCAAGCGTCCCCAGCCAGCACGATCCTCCCCGCAATGAGAGACAATGACGGACTCTCCCAAGTTGGGAATAAAGCCAAGACAGAGTGCGGGTGAGCTTAAATGAGAGTTTATCAATCAGAATAGGGCATGCAAAGAACTCTGCAACCTCCGAGAGCGCTCTGTCTGACAATAGCAAAGACGGGCGTATTTATTTACAAAAAAACGTCATCAGTACCTACATACTATAAGGAGCACAAGTTCACTGGGATTGGGTGGCGATGACTAGCTATAGGTGCTGCTGCGATGTGGTTGGCCTTGGCTGGAGGACGTCACTTGTCAGCCTCGTGGGTTGGGCTGGGCCTGGCAGGTCAGCTGAGTTCATCCGGGCGGTGTTGTTGTGCCACTGTGGCCAGTGTCAGAGATGAATGTCTTTTCCTGACTTATTTGCCCTATGCCATGCACACCGCAGTCATTCAGTCATTGCAATGTTATCTCCTTTAGTAAATCTATCAATAGGTTATCCTACAGGTTAATGCAACACAGGAAGAATGCACCTTGTGAGGGGTTTGATGGTGATTTATCCGTGCATGGTTACCAGTGTCCTATTTGACCGGTACCATAGGTCGTGGGGCTAAGTCTCTGGGCATGGGACGGGCGGTACATGTCTTCCTGTCTCGTTTGAAGTTATTATGAATGGGCTGTTGTGTGTTGCCGCAGTATTGGGTGTCTTCGCTGCACCGGGTCATAAGTGTGAGGTGTTCCGGGGGTTGTGGGGTTTACGAGGGGGCGCCTTAGATTTGTGTATTCAAACGGAGGTTTACTGCTGGGCTGTAAATAATGCAGGTGGCAGGCCGTGGCCTTGGATGCTGTAGCGGGGACTACAAATCTTTGAAGCGGCTCCAGCCTAGTTGGGGGAGGTGGAGCAGCGTGGCGCAGGCCTTAGCTCTCTTATTTGGCAGACTTTGCAGGGTGGGGGGGGGGAGAATGGCCTTGCACATATTCACAAAGGTATTTTTCTCGTGTGTTGCTGACTATTAATGAGAACATCATAAACATTTGAACATTCTTATAATACCCATTTGGATCACTTGAAAACATACATTTCAACTCACTACATGTCTCTCGAATATAGTCAGTCTAAGCACCTTACTAGTACATTATATTTTAACAATTACGGCATTTAGTAATATGCATATATATTTGCATTACGCGAGGTAGTAGTGTGGTTGGTGGAGCATAGAGAACGATACCCGCCATTGTACGCGGCGGTAATGGCATATAAGGGCTGTAGATATATATATATATACATGACTGGCACATTTGCCCACGTCTCTTCACCCGAGCCTTATGTACAGTTGCATTCCTCCTCCCCTGCACTCTAGCAGCATTAGTTCAGTTATGGCGCGGGACTGCGGGGTGTACGGTTTTCAATGATACATATAGAGAACAGTTCCCCGGAAATGCTTTTTATCATTTGCGCACCCCTGCAGGGGTGTGGGTCCTCCATTGCTGGTGTCATGTAAACATGCGTTTCATACAACAATTACACAATTTTACAGGTTTCTTTAGTAGAAGTAGTTTTATGGAAGGGATACACGTATTACAGGTAGTTTTTGACATTCGTATTTGGGTATTTTTCTGTTTTCATCGGATGACCATTCTACAGTTCTCCCCATCACCCAGGCCTTGCTGACCGGGTCATGCTGGGAGCAGTGATACATTGTGGACGGTGAAATGTTAGTGTTAGTATCTTATGCTAGCTCATGTCCGTTTTGCTCGTGGGAACGGGCTCACAGCGGATCTGCCAGGGTGCTGCGGCGACAGGGATAATGGAAACTCTCCGAGGGTGGGGGCCGGGCTACAGTGCGCTGAGCTCACACCATCTTTGATAGGCAAAATGGTTCCTGGGCCTAGCTAAATTCAATACGTGTGGGCAATGAATCCCCCACCACCTGGGCCCGGGTGGTCTGAGGGGACGCCCAATGAGCCATGGCCCTCACCTGGGGAGGGGATGTAGGCAAGGGGGGGGGTCTTTTTGGACCACTCCTCCCCTACACTTGTCATTAGGAAATGCCTATCATTATCAACGCGTCAATGGGGCCAGATATGACCCGGACCTTCTCGACATGTTGGTGTCCCCTCCAGTCAAGCTTCCGGCGGACGCAGATCTTCTCACCAGGGAAGGAGGCGCAACTCTGCTCCACGACCAAGGATCACTGAACCTAAAGGCCTGGCTCCTGGGGTCCGCCGTTCGAGCCTATGCATTTGATGCCGCTGACCTTTTTGTCGTGAAAACAGCGTATCTTGTGGCAATCGCCTCTGCACAACGAGTGGGAGAGATCCAGGCCCTCTCCTGTAAACCACCTTATTTGACATTCTCCAGCATTGGATCTTTCATGGATTCACATGCTTAGAATATTCCCCGTCAGGCTGGGAATCCTCGGTAAGTTATATAGACATTTTCCATAGGAAAAAATCAGACACTTTTGTGTCCTATCCACGTCGTTTTTGGCCGCGCACGCCAGCGCCACTAGGACGTAGGGGTATATAGCTCCGCCCCCACGGCTCCCTCAGATTTCAACCGTCTTCCAAAGTGGTGGGATTACCTCGCGTATCTGCTATTTGGTTAGGCTGTTCTTTCTACTTCTGCGATTGTTCTTTTCAAGAAGAATGTCTGGAAAGGCTTTGTTTTGTCCGTGTGCTATGTGCGGCCTTAAGAAGGTGTACGAAGGGGATGGTCATATGGACTGCATTTACTGCCTTCATCCTCACCACACGGCGGACACTTGTGAAATCTGTCAGGGTTTCTCCCAAAACACCCTCAATGATCGAAAAAGACGCCTGGTCGATTGGCTCAACGACGGAGCGGGTGCATACCCGGCATCGGAGGTGGGCTCCACGGCCTCAAAAAGTAAGTCGGAACCTCTGACGAAGAAGGCACGTGCCGCCGAAAAACTAACCTCGGAGTCGGCCGAAAAACAACCCTCGGAGAAACATTCAGAGAAACATTCGAAGGCCTCCTCCTCTTCACACAAGGCGCCGCCTTCTTCTCCTCATCTAAAAAGGAGAGAAGAATCATCTAAATCCTCCTCAGGAGAACGTCATAAGTCTACCTTGAGTCGAGAGGCCGCGGCCAGCAAGTCGGCCCCAAAAGCGGCGGGAACACCCCAAGGCCCTGCACCATTGGCTTCGCCGACGCCCCGCTCGTCGTCGACTGCGTCATCGGCGGCTCCTCCCGCATGTCAGACTGCGGCGGTAGGAAACATATCGTCGACAGTGGTCCCGTCGATGGGATGGCAGCCGGAGGTTTTCGATCTCGTCCCGCCGGAGGCCCTGCTTCAACCAGAGGCGACTTTCTCCATTTCGTCGGCTGACGAGGAACGCGACACGGTTGCGCGCCCAACCGATCTGGGTCTGCAGCCGACAGCGCAATGTCGCTCTTGGGTGTGGGTTCCATCCCTACTACCTCGTCATTACTGAACCCCCAGGCGGTTCTGTCCTTGGAGGTGCTAAATACGCTACAGAAACTATTACAGCGTTTGGACACACAAATACCCCAGCCTGGGGCCCCGACACGGATACAGTCTACGCCATTCGTCGACGAGCCGGGCCCGGCTCCTTGCTCGGCGACCAGGATTACGCCTGCTTCCCACGCGCCGGAAGATTGTCCTACCCTGCAAGAAGGAGAATTACAGGACTCTGACTGTGTGGGATCAGGTTCAAACATCTCACTATCCCCCTCAAGGGACCCAACTTGGGACTCTGAAGCGGAGATGGAAGCTCCGAGAAGCCCGGCACATCCATCGCCGCATGGCGACGTGGGTGCATTCCATGCCATGATGAGTAAGGCGTGTTTGGAGTTTGGCCTAGGTCCTGAAGAGGAGAAAAAGGATTGTTTTCTTTTTGATCATATGGGCAAGAGAAGGGAAACCATATTCACCATCCCGATTTTGGATCATGTCTGGCAAGAGGGCCTGAAGACCATGCGGCACCCGTTCTCTGATCCGGCAGTGAAAGGTCGTTTGGAGAAGTTCAAGGCTCCGGAATTGACTCCCAAGTGCCTGACGTCTCAACCTTCGGCGGAGTCGGTGGTATCCGGGGCGGCGGCGAGAAAGGCCAGGTCTCAACATAAATGCACGACCCCTCCAGACAACGAGGCCAGGAGACAGGACGCTTTCGGCAAGAGGGTACTGTCTGTCGGCGCGACTATGGTTAAAGCAGCCAACTCCTTGGCGATTATGTCTAGGTATGACAGGGAAATGTGCCACCGACTGGCTCCTATCTTGGCGGATTTGCCCGAGGGACATAGAAAGTCAGAATATTGCTAGTGCGGGAAGAAGAGGAGGCCTCCAACCATGCTATAAACATTGCCGTCGACCTAGCCGAGTCCGGTTTTAAGCATATCAATAATGGCGTAGTTCTACGTAGACAAGCCTGGCTCAAGTGCACTACGTTCAGACCGGAGGTGCAATATAAAGTCTTGGATATGCCGTGTGAAGGGGAGCAACAGTTCGGTGAAAAAGTTGATGAGGCCTTGAAGGGCATGAAAGAGAATACTGACACGGCACGGTCACTCGGAGCCCTGCAGAGTGGTAGGAATGTTTGTTCCTTTCGTCCTTTCAGAGGGGCCTCTGGTAACTCCCGGTTTGGGTCATCTAGAGACCGAGGTTTCAGCAGACCCTCCTACTCGTCCCAAGGCTACAGGCGTGCAGCCCAATCCTCTCGTAGAGGAAGAGATTACAAAACCTCCAGACGACGGAGTACCTACCCTTCGTCCACGAAAGATAAACAAACCAAGAACCAACAATGACATGCTTCAGGGCGTCCTGGGGAATCGAGTGTCTCGCATCGACGAGTGGGGGCGCATAAGAGACCGATGGGTTTTGGACACGATTCATCTGGGCCACTCTACAGTTCAAGGGCAAGCCACCACACATTCCACCGGTGTTCTCGGCCTAGCCCCACCTTCAAATACTACTACAGGTGGTGGCGCTTATGCTGCAGAAAGGGGCAATAGAACTGGTCCCGGCGGCAGAAAAAGGACAGGGAGTGTACTCCCAGTACTTTGTCGTCAAGAAACCAAATGGAAAATGGCGTACCATTCTGGATCTACGACCGCTCAACCAACTGCTCAAGAATTTAAAATTCAAAATGCTGACGCTTCAGGAGGTGATCCGATCGATACAACCCGGAGATTATTTGTCGTCACTAGACCTTCAGGACGCATACTTCCATATCCCGATGCGTCGATGGCACAAAAGATTTCTGCGGTTCGTCGTCAGACGAACACACTATCAGTTCAAGGTCCTCCCGTTCGGCCTGAAATCGTCCCCCAGGACGTTCACCAAATGTCTGGCTCCAATAGCAGCCTGGTTAAGAAAGGAAGGTCACCATGTGTTCCCTTATTTAGACGATTGGCTAGTGAGGGGACTGTCTCCAGAAAGGGCACAAGAAAGCCTAGATGCCACCCTGTCCCTCCTGCAACGTTTGGGCTTCGCAGTGAACTTCGACAAGTCCTCGTTAAAGCCTTCAAGGACCTTGATCTTTTTGGGAGCAGAGTTCCACACACAGTCGGGACTGGTGAAGCCATCCCTCGAAAGGATTCACAGACTGCAACAAAAGGCATCGGAATGGGAGATTGACACCAAAGTGTCAGTACGATGGTACATGTCCCTGCTGGGGACCATGTTGTCCTGCATACCCTTTATAAACAACTATCGCCTCTTCATGAGGCCTCTTCAAGAATTCTTGGCGGATCGATGGGCACAGAGTCGAGGACGCTGGTCGGACAAGTTGACCATCAACGGCCAGCTCGTGCAGGCGCTTCAGTGGTGGAGAATCTCCATACACCTAACGAAGGGAATGCCCTTACTGGAGCCTGCGTTCCAGAAGACACTGGTTACGGATGCTTCTCTAACTGGGTGGGGAGCTCATCTGGACTCCTTACAGGTTCAGGGTCGTTGGTCATCGGAAGAGTCCTCCCTCCACATCAACCTGCGAAAGCTGAGGGCGGTGCGTTGGGCCCTGAAATCCTTTCTGCCACAGATAAAGGGCTCAGTGGTGAGAATAATGACAGACAATACAACAACCATGTTTTATCTACGGAAGCAGGGAGGAACTCGCTCCAGGAGCCTGTTGACGGAAGCCCAGGAGATCTGGCATTGGGCCCTACAACACGGCATACGTCTGTTGGCGTTCCACTTACCAGGTTACAAAATGTGCAAGCAGACGCTCTCAGCAGAGAGATGAATTGTCTACACGAATGGGGACTGAACTATCAGCAACTGCACCAGGTCTTCGCGGAATGGGGTCAGCCGGCCCTCGATCTCTTTGCGGCAAGAGACAACAAGAAATGCTCCCAGTACGCGAGCAGGTGGCCACAACTAGACTCGCTAGGGGACACATTCTCCTTCCCGTGGACGGGCACGTTTCTGTATGCCGTCCCCCATTCCCTCTCATCCGTCGGACTCTGCAATGGATCCACAGATATCCTTGTCGGGTGATCCTGGTGGCCCAGTATTGGGCCAGACGAGTGTGGTTCTCCGATCTACTTCACCTCTCAGCGGCAGAACCAATGAGGTTCCAGAAGATCCCCAACCTTCTGTCTCAGGAGAAAGGGACCATTTGGCATCACGACCCGGACAACCTCAGTCTGACGCCCTGGCTCCTGATTACGCCGAGTTTGGCGTGTTAGCGATTCCTGCGGATGGCCGTCGTATTTTGCAAGCCGCAAGGGCACCTTCCACGAACGCTTCATACACATACAAATGGAAAAGGTTCTGCATATGGTGCGCAGGTCAACCAGGTCTGGTCCCGCGGGCAATCGCACCGGAACAACTCCTACTATACTGTTGCTCCTGGCAAATAACGGGTTATCTGTTTCATCCAAAGGTGCATCTAGCTGCCATCTCGAGATTTACTCGGGAGAGACATTCCACTCCACTGTTCAGTGACCGCCTAGTTAAACACTTCCTTAAAGGGTTGTTTAGAACCTTTCCTCCCATGAAGAAGTTTCCTCCGATCTGGAGTCTGAACTTGGTCCTGGCGGCCCTGATGAAACCCCCTTTTGAACCAATGTCATCGACATCATTAAAATTCTTGTCTTGGAAATTGGCTTTCCTGGTGGCCATTACTTCTGCTCGTCGCCTGTCAGAAATACAAGCCCTAGTGATCGACCCTCCGTATTTGAGGTTTTTCAGTAATAGTCGTGCTGGCCACTAACCCGCATTTCATACCTAAAGTACCTTCTGTGTTCCATAAACACGCTGCTATAGTGTTGCCTACATTCTTTCCAACACCGTCTTCAGTGGCAGAGAAGACTCTCCATACATTGGACGTGAAAAGAGCTTTGAAATTTTATCCATCGCACTCAAAGCTTCAGAGACACGAGACAACTCTTCGTAGCTTATGGTCCTGCGGCTAGGGGTAAAGCGATTTCAAAACAAGGACTATCCACATGGATGTCTTCGGCTATTTCTTATTGTCATTCCAAGGCCGGAAAGCCGCTAGAAAAGTGTCCAAGGGCCCATTCGACGAGATCTACACCGTCAACGGCTTTGTGGTCCGGAATTCCGCTGGGGGACATCTGCCAGGCGGCTTCCTGGTCAGTACCACACACGTTTACCCGGAATTACTGTCTCGCACAACAACATGCTGAAGATACACAGATGGGGCAGGCAGTACTAAGTCACCTGTTCCAATAAGGTAAGCCCCAAGTGGGTTGCATCATTCGGCAACTATGCTTTAAAGTGTCGTGTCTTTTACAGTTAACATGCTGTAATGTGTTGCCATAGTAAGTGAGCACTGTGCTTGTTGTGAGGTTGGTTTGCATACACGCCTGCAATGTTGGGGGATACTGCTATACAATCTATTCTAAGCATGTGAATCCATGAAAGATCCAATGCTGGAGAAGGGAATAGTTTCTTACCTGTAACTCCCATTTCTCCAGCATTGGTATCTTTCATGGATTCACATGCGCCAGCCGGCCTCCCCTGAGCATGCAAACCAGAGATCCCCCCCCTTACTACTTTGGGGGCTGAAATCTGAGGGAGCTGCGGGGGCGGAGCTATATATACACACCCCTACGTCCTAGTGGCGCCGGCGTGCACGGCCCAAAACGACGGATAGGACACAAGTGTCGGATTTTTTCCTATGGAAAATATCTATATAACTTACTGAGGATTCCCAGCCTGACTACGGGGAATATTCTAAGCATGTGAATCCATGAAAGATACCAATGCTGGAGAAATGGAGTTACAGGTAAGAAACTATTCCCTTCCACGAGACGAGGGTTGTGCTACGGACGCACCCCTCCTTCATGCCCAAGGTGCCGTCGGACTCATCTAAACGAGCCATTGATGGTTACCAGTATTCTTTCCGACGCCTTCGTCGCCGACAGGGAACTTTGCACTTGCTGGATGTGGCTAGAGCGCTGAAGTTCTATGTGGACCGCACAAAGAATTTCCGGAAGACGTTGCATCTCTTTGTGCACTTTGGCCCTGTGAACCATGGGAAGGCCCTCTCCAAGGCTTCCATTTCCAGGTGGCTCTCTGGCTGCATCACTCATTGTCAGTGGTTGGCAAACTGACCGTTGCCTGGCCGTCCGAGAGCCCATTTGACCAGATTGTTTGCTGCAACTACAGCGTTCCTGTCTGGTGTGCCCCTGCTTGATATCTGCAGGGCTGCTACGCAGAGGTCGACGCGCACCTTCTCGAAGTTCTACTGCTTAGACAGGGATTCCAGGGAGGAGTCCAGAGTCGGCCAAGCAGTGCTTTGCAACCTGTTCGCTTGAAGGTGAGCCTGGCGAGGAGGTAAGAGATGCTTAATGTTGAACCTTGCCACCGCCCGTGGTTGTGCATGTGTGTAATGCTATGTATTCTTTATTCATGAGCATGTGAATCCATGCCAGACCTCATGCTGGAGAAGGAACAAGTTGCGTACCTGTAACTGTTGTTCTCCAGCATGGGTCTGGCATGGATTCACATGCGAACCCTCCCGCCTACCCCTCTGCGGCTCTTCACTTGGTCATACTGCCACTTCACGTGCTACCAAATCTGAAGATGGCTGCCAGAGGCGGGGCTTAGGTAGAGGGCAGTCATTGGCTGTGGTCAGTATGACGCAGAGATCAGTGATTGGTTACTACTATGAAAGACAGATCAGAAACGAAAGTGATACTGATTTGTTCTTTACCGAGGATTCCCAGCCTGACGGGGAATATTCATGAGCATGTGAATCCATGCCAGACCCATGCTGGAGAACAACAGTTACAGGTAAGTAACTTGTTCCTTCACTGTGTTATGGTCAGAGCATCATCTTTTCCCATTTAGTCTCCCATGTTTTCTATCAGAAGTTAAACCTATTCCTCCTATGAAATTCCAACGACGGTGGTCTGAGGTGCCTATTGAGTCTATTTCCAACTCTGTTATGGCAACTACTCAACAGAGCAGGAATAAGGTCTTGAATGTTTGTAGTGCTCTAGTGGCTGTCTTTGAGCATACAGCTGATATTTTAACCCCCTCTCAACCGCTCCCTACCGACGCTGTTCCCTCATCTCCCTGGTATTCTTCAGAGTTAAGGCTATTTAAGCAGCAGTGTCGTCGTTTCGAACGGAAATGGCTCCTGCTGCCTAACTTTCCACAAGGCTGGCCTATTTGCAAACATGGAGCAATTATCCCATTTCTATAAAAACTGCCAAAGCTCAGTACTATACTAATCGCATTTTAAATGCTCCTTGTCAATCTAAAGAGCTTTCATGTAGCTAAAGACTTATCCACTCCTATTCAGTCTGCCTCTACTGTCACCCGAACACAATTCCATTGCGATCAAATTGCAGCTTTTTTTCAGGAATAAATTTGTGCAATACGGGGTAAGATACGTGCAGATAGATATACTCCCCTTAGTAGTACAGAGCTTTCGAACGGTCTGATTGAACAATGTTCGAATACATTTAATTTTGTGCCCGTTTGGGAAAAGATGTTTACGGCTGCTCTAAAATGAAATCTGACTCCCGGTCGATCCCATTCCACTTTATATTCTTCACGATCTAAGAGCCTGGCCCCGCCTCCTTACCGAGGCACTTGAATACTCCTGCACCACCGGATTTATTCATAATCCTCAAGCATGCCGTGATCACCCCGCTGTTGAAGAAACCCCACCTTGATCCGGCAGTGGCAGAAAATTATCGTCCCATCTCCCTTCTTCCTGCAATGGCGAAGCTGTTGACAACCATTGTTGCCCCAGCTGTCGGCCCACCTTGAGTCACACATTTTCCATCCTCTGCAGGCTGGCTTTCGCCCAGCGATAAGTACTGAGTCTGTGATGGTTGCTCTGCATGATGACATTGCAATGTTACAGGACCGCAGAGAGACTAGTATTCTTATTTTGCTCGTCCTCGCAGCGGCCTTCAACACTGTCGACCATCAGACTCTTGAAATGTTTTTCTGATGGTGGAGTTCGGGGATCCCTTTCAAATGGTTCACCTCTTCTCTGATCGCACACAGGAAGTGTCCCTTCCTCCGTTCACTTCTTCTATGGTGATTGACTGTGGGGTTCCACAGGGCCCGGCTCTTTCTCTACTGTTTTTTGATCTATGTGGTCGCATTGGCCAAGCTCATTTCAAGCTTCGGTGTGCTTTTTTCTCACATACGCCGATGATACCCACATTAAACCCCTTCCCCAACTGCTGAAAGATTGTCTCTCAGCAGTGGGGATGTGGATGGCTAACTGGCTTAAGATAAACAGAGAGAAGACTCAGGTACTGATGGTTGGCCAGCCTTTCGCTGGCCCTAGTTGGACCTCAGAGTATTGGCCAGCTTGCCTTGGTCCCTGCCCAAAACCCTCTGCTATAGTCAAGAGTCTAGGCATAAAAATCATGGCCTCTGGCTCTAGAGAGGCGCAGATCTCCTCAGTATGCCAAACTGGCTTCACCAAACTGAAGGTTTTAAAGCAGGTTCTTCCCTTCCTTCCTAATGAGGCCAGATTCAAAATTGTAACCGCCTCTATTATGGGGTCAATAGACTATTGCAACTGAGTCTATCTTGGTCAGCCAGTGGCGCTACTCCAACACCTTCCGATTCTGCAGAATGCAGCGGCCCGGCTTGCTTTTAATGATCCCGGACTGCGTCACATCTGCGATCTTCAGCGTCTTCATTCGTTACCTGTATAAAGCTGGGTGAATTTTAAGTTTTTGTGTATCGTTCATCGTGCTATTCACAAGGAATTGGGGTTGGTCACCCTGAGTTACCTGGGGGCAACCGGACGTGGACTCCCTGCTCTCTGTGCGCAGAGAGGCACAGCTTCACCTCACTGATGAGGCCCAACAAGGCTGAAACACATGTATGGGGTTGCTGTTGGTACTCTTGTTCAGAGAGGAATTGCCATAGCACTTCGGCGCTGGACTGCCCATGTGGGCGGGACAAAGACTGATATGCAAATGGGTTATTTCCCATCTGTGAAAGGTACAGTGAGCAAAAAGAGTGCTGCAAACTATCATGTCAGAACAGGTTATCATGCCATGTTCTTTTTGGAGAGGAGCGCCTGCTACCTTTTTTGAAACCTTGTGCTATTCATTCTGCGGGGGCTGAATTTCTTCAAGCAAAACTTCCTTTCAACCCGGGAGATCTCTTCACTCATCAAATCAGTTTCTGTTGTCTGTCTCCCGCTTTCAACGTGCGTGTGCAGGGGACAGATCTTTCTGTGCTGGCTCCTTCCTTGTGGAATCCCTTCCCTTACAATTTATGGGCTATTCATGTGCTAGCCATCTTTCGCAAACGGCTCAAGACTTGGTTTATTCTTTTAGCGCCTTGATGCCACCTGGTCTTTGTCACGCTCTAGAAGTCTTTTTACTTTACATACTCAAGGTTTCTTGATTAAATAATTATTTATTCATTTATGTCCGTTTTAAAATGAGCCTCCTTTAGATGGGAGAAATATGCGACATTTAAAATGCACTTTAAAATACACTGCTTCAGTTCAATAAAGTAGGTAGCTCTTTTGGGATGGCACACAGAATTTCCTACATCCTGAGGTTACTTCAATAGTTATTACACTGTGGACATTAATATATCACTTTTCACACTGAAATGGTAATACTGAAGTTGTGGCAAAAAGGAAAAGGTTAGGGGAGGAAACAATTGTTAACAAGTTTCTCACAACAGGTAAACAGTTTCGAATCCCCCAATGCGATATGAATTAATCCTTTCCCAGCAATACAAGTAAGGTATGTATGACTTTTTGGAGGGACAATTAAACACAAAGTCAGAGAGTAAGAAGAGTCTTCAGGGAGCCAGGACAGCCAATATTAGTTGAGCAAAGTCTAGGCGAGCTGAGGCACTTCTTGAAGAAAGGCAATTCTTGCACAATGTTTAAAGAGTTTTGTTGTAAAATAAGTGTTGGGCCACAAGCCAGGAGCTGCAAGCAACTCTGCAAAAGGCAGCAAATGCAAGTCTCCAGTGAGAGCAAGCAAGCTACACAAAGGGGTAAGTACACCCTTGTTACTGCACCTTGAGTCTGAAGAAAAAGCTTACAGCCAACTTCTGTTCCTGTTGTAGTCCTGCAGATCTTGTTGTTCCTGGAACTCCGTTGTGGGGGCAAGAGGTAGGGCGTTTGCAGACTACTGCACTACAATTCGAAGGTCGGCGGCAGCAATGGCATAATTCAGATCATCAGCACTTCCCAGTTTCAGCTTCTCGCAAATAGCACCACTGCGGTTCTTGGACACCTTGTGGACTTTTCTTGCATCTGGGGTCCAGCACTCTGTTGTCTCAGGCTTCGTTTGCCCTGCTTCGAGGGAGTCTTGAAGTTCTTCCTGGAACTCGGATAAAGGCGATGCACTCGATCCTGGTTTTCCTGTCGCCTAGCACTCTGTTCTTTCAGCAGCAAAGAAGTACAGCCAGCAGAGGGAGGGTTTCCAGTCGAGTTAGTCTTGGGGCTGATTGGTCCCACCAACCCAAGGGGAGAAGTCGTCATTTCAGAGCTTCTCTAGTCGATGTCGAAATTGGAGCTTCAGCGCTGCAGCAGGGTTTCACCAGGCAAACCAACGGTCCAGGAGATGCAGCAAGCTTCTCTTCCAGTTTCTTTCTTCGGTTCTTTCGTCCAATGGTCGACTGCCTTCCTTGTAAAATACCTCGCCTTTTATGCAATTCTCTACCATTCATTTGCAGCCTAGGTGTCACTCGCACAGCAGGGTGGTGGTCCTCCAAGAACAGCCAGCCAATCACTTTTGGGTGCATTCCTTGTAACCAAGGAGACTAAGCACATGGAGTTTCAGGAACTACCCTTGCTTCCTGCCCTGCCAGACACGCTGGAGCCAGAGGCGGGCTTCACCTGTGAATCCCGCCAAAGACGAAATGTAAAAAGGGGCCAAACTAAAATGGACACCCATGGGTGCTATACTGCAGCTGCGAACACAGTCCTCGGTAAAAACACACAATGGTAGGAAAAAGTAAACTTCTGCCACCAGCCATTAATTGTAGAAAGAGGAACATAAAAATGTTACATGAGAAGCTAGACAAAGGGGATACTTAGTAACCCCTCTAGCACCCTATTGTAAGATAGTGCGTGCTAGGTCTATAAAGAGAAAAATGTAAGCAAAGTCAATTTCACTTAACTACTCTTGGAAACAGTAGTTATCCAAGAGAAGGTATTTAAAGCTTAGCAGAAATCCAAAGGATTTCTCTGTGACGCTGCACTGAGGGTGCTTTGTGTCGCGATACAAAAAGATGTCTATGCGGTTTGTCAGATGCCAAAACCAAAAGAGAAACAGGGTTCAAATCAAAGAAATACACGAGTGGGGGAAAAGCTCTCTCTGCAGGATAAAAATTAAAAAGTGCTAAAGTCCAGCAAAAAGAGCTGGGTTCTCTAAGGTAGAAGGGAATTAGCAAATTTCTGAGACTTCTCCCCAACACCCGTCAACAGTTTCTGGATGCCAGATGACCGCAAGTCACTGACACATGGACCAACAAGATTACCCTCAATTCGGCATTCCGTCCGGCCCTGCAATAGTGGTCGGTTTGCCCGCATCTCTCACAGGGTGCCTCCTTTCAGATTGCTACGTATCAAGCAAAAGTCACGACCGATACATCCCTTGAGGTTTTGGGGTTTGAGGAGCCCACTCGGGACATTCTCGCGACGGCGGACTCTGGCTCCCGGAAGAGAAGGACTTGCACTTCAATGTCCTGGAACTGCGGGCAGTGTTCTGGGCCCTCAAGTCTTTTCAGCCTCAGCTGCAGGTGGTGCAGGTCTTCACGGACGACACCACCACCGTGTTCTACGTCAGGAAACACGGCAGGGACGCGCTCCCCTCACCCACTCTACCCCTGGAAGCACAAAACTTGCATCACTGGGCCATTGCTGTGGCCCTGCCACAAATGGGAGTTTGAGCAAGCACAAGTGTCACTTCAACGAGTGGGATCTGTCTGGGGTTCCAGCCATCATACTGCCTCCTCTTCCAGGCGACCTCTCCCGAGAAGGAGGCTCAATCGTATATCCCGACACAGCATCTAAGCCTCACAGCCTGGCTCCTACAGCCTTAGAATTTCTACACTAGTAGATGCCTTTAGAATGCAAGAAAATTGTAGCCAAGGCCATGCCCCCTTCTACACTTGCTACAAACACCAGTGGAACCGCCTTACTGTGTGGTGCCGGGCCACACAAGAGTTCTCAGCTGCGCATAACAGCTCTGCAGCTTCTCCCATATCTGCACTCGCTGGCCAAAGCTGGCCTTGCACATGCATCTATCAAAGTCCTCCTGGCTGCCATAACCTGGTACACCCGGGCTGAAGGCAAGCTCTCCTTGTGGTTGCACATGCTCGTTAACGAGTTCCTCAAGGGCCTCTTCAGAACGTTTCCTCTGAAGGCTCCTGCCCCGGCTTGGGATCTAGACGTGGTACTCTTTAAACTGCTTGGGCCCTCAGTTTGAATCTATGCATTGAGCCTCTTTGAAGTTTGTCGTGGAAGATCACCTTCCTGTTGGCGATCGCCTCAGCCAGACGGATTGGGGAACTGCAGGCTTTCTCATGTAAATATCTGCTTCTGATGCCTGTGAATCTGCTTCTAATCATATGCTGTGCATATAGTCAGAAATCTAGTGGTAATCGCCAAGTATTGGATCTTTTTTTCAAAGATTGTAAAGGGATGTCGACATGGGCGTGACTGTAACACTATCTGTGATGTATAGTGACCTAAGATCCTTCACGCGTTGCAGTTCCCCCAGATTGTTTTTTCCACCATTTTGGTTGGTCGCTTGTTAGGGTTGATTCTTTTTATACTGTGGCCTGGTGGTGGGATGTATAAAAGGCCAACCTAGTTTGTCGGGGACAAATCTGGAAGCTGTTGCCAAACCAGATCAAGGTAGCAAGGGGAGTGGTTTAGGCTGTCAAGAGGTAGTGAGCTTGTAAGGGGTACCCAATGAGCGCCCACAGTGAATCAGTCAAGGAACAACACACCTACACATACTGGTATAAAAATACTTTGAATGGATTATGTCCTCCCATGTATTCCTCATCTTATGATATTCGTGCCAGCTTCAGCTGCTTCGATAAAGTTTTTCGAGTGGATTGTGTCCTCCAACGTAGTCCTCATCTTAGATGTATTCCATCCAGCTTTGCTGCTCTTCGGAAATTTTTTCGGCAGAGGGCGCCGTGCGTCGACGTCAAGTCGATGGTCCCTCGAAGGCCTCCGTCGAGGGTGATGTCATCGGGTGTATAAGTAGCACGCACGGTGCCCGTTGGCCTCAGTTCTGTTTTTCCGCAGTTACGTTGCTTCGGACATTCAGCGCGCCTCGAGTTCTGTGAAGTGTGTGTGTGTGTGTATATATATATATATAGCTCTATCTATATCTGAGGCTTGTGGAATCTGCTTAGATCACATGCTGTGCATAGGCCGACATCTAGTGGAAGCTGCGGAGTATTAGTTTGTTTTTCAAAACACGAAAATGGGCGTCGACACAGGGCGGGCCAGTAATACTATCCCTAGTGTGACGTCCACTGTACCCAAGATCCCTCACGCGTCTAGGATCCTCAGATTGTTTTTTTCCGCCATACTGGTCGGAAGCATTTTGCGGCGTCCCCTGGCCTTAGCCATACTTTTGCTAAAATATTAATTTATGTACATCCTTCCCCATCCCAACGTCGAACTTCGACACTCGACGCCGGCTGGAGAAGAAATCGACCGTCGGCTGCTGCACGACGCATTTGGGCCTTGGAAGGCCTCTGGCTTCGGCCCTGCAAGTAGGGAGGGTGGGGGGTTGTACATACTCTACACTCTTGGTATATAGGTACACCTTATACATTTCCTACACTTAACAGCCCGCTGCCTCAAGGTGCGTATGGAGGGTACCCCTTTTCAATTCTGCCCCAAGTGCAATCGCAAATACCCTTGGGTCGACAGGTACGCCACGTGCAATCTCTGCTTGCCGAGGGACCACCCCGAAGCGAACTGCAGAGCGTGTAGTAGGTTTAAACCTACAACACTTAAGGACCGTTCGACGAAGCGTTGGGCCCACCACGCTAGGCAAGCGGCCATGGCAGCGGAGGGACGCCTTCAGCGACGGCAGCGACGGCGTACTTTGGACGGCGAGGGCATTACGGCGTCGAAAGACAGCCGAGCGCAAGTCCCCGACCTCGGAAGGTCGTCCAGCAGGGCGGCTATGGGGAAGACCCCAGCGACACAAGCGCTTCACACACCACACACACTAAACACACAAAGTCCAACCGAGACTCGTCGAGTTCTTGGAAAGAGGCACAAGCAGAACGGTCCGATTCGGTGTCCTCTGGGTGTTCGAGATCGCCGCATGACTCCAGGCAATCATTCACTCTTGCCAAGAGTGCCTCGCTGCCTAGGCTAACAGAAGTTCGATCGTCGGAGGACGAAGACGACTTCCACCCCCAGGCCGCGCTCAGGAGTCGGAGCCCGCAGACAAAATCAGCGAGGCCCCACGCTCGAAGGACAGGGACCCTACCCCCGATCCTCCACGCCATGCGTCGAAAACTTCCGGAGCCACAAAGGACAGGGAAAACATTTTTCCACTCACGGGGAGGGAGAAAAACAGCACAAGCAGCCTTTGCACTCTTCCACACCTGTGAAACACACCACTCCCCCTAAACAGACAGACAGACAAGACCAGGTCTGCTGATATGTCTAAAACCAAATCTACTCAAGATAAATCCCAGAGACTTGCTGAGTCATTCCCAGTTCCAAAAAATGGTCCAGTGAAGACATGGATAGGGTAATGTCAAGGATGTCGTCTTGGTCTGGATTTTTACGATAAAAATCCAGACCATTTCCTTTCGTATGATCCACAAGGGGCGACACCCTCAGGCTCTAATGATCCTATCCCCCCCCGAGTAAGAAGCCCCGGTTTGAAACACCGATGAGGTCTACAGACCCCTTTGAGGTACAACCATACTCAACACCATACTCACTGTATCAAGGAGATGCTTCCTTTGGTGAGGACCAATAATTTGGCATGGTAGAAGAGCAAACCAGGACGGGATACTATGGGGATGAGGACCAGGAAGAGGAAGACCCTGAAACCCACAGAGTAGATTCCCCGGTAGAAAACAAAGCCCCGGTTACCGACTCCCCTGTCGATAACCAACCCCTCCTAAACGAGGTTCTCGCACGTGCAGCAGAACATTTCCATATTGACACCCACGGTGTCCAGGAGGAGAGGGACTTTGCAGAGGAGTTAGTGGGAGAAAGGAGGCCTGTTGCCCAGACCATCCCTATCCTTAAGTCCATTCAGCGAAGAATAGACCCGTCCCTGGTGAACCCGAACCTCACCAGAGAAGTCCATCCCAGGGTTGAAAAACTTTTCAGGGCAGCCCAGTCTCCTCCTCTCTATATAAGAGGACATCTGAAGCCAGACTCCCTAGTTGTCACTAACACTCGAAAGAGGGCTGGAACACCCTTGTCATCGTCCGAAGCTCCTCCCGACAAGGAGAGGAAAAAAATATATGGTTTCGGCAGGAAAGTAGCCTCAAAGTCCTCCTATCAAGCAAGGATTGCAAACGCCACCACCCTGTTGGCCAGCTACAACTGCCATCAGTGGGAAGAAGTCGCAGCACTCATAGCCTCTGCTCCTGAACCTTTAAAGGGCCAGTTAGCTCGGATTTCTGCAGAGGGTAGAGCCCTGTCGGGTTGCATTTTGAAAGCAACCTTTGACGCCGCAGACAACGCAGGCAGATTGATAGCAGAAGGCACTGTTATCAAGAGACATGCATGGTTACGGCAGTCTGGTTTTAAGGCAGAAACCCAGGCATCATTGTTGGACAAACCGGTGGAAGCCGATCTGTTTGGTAAGGCGGTCGAAGACGCACTGAAGAATGCCAAGGACGAATACGAGACACTAAAGTCCCTTGGCCAGTTAACCAATAAACCCTCTAACCAGAGAGGGAATAGTAATTTTCGTCGCCCACGCGGCCAAAATTCTCAGAGAGGATCTAACTATTCCCAAGGGCAGGGTACACAGTGGAACAGCCAACAGTCTACCCAGGGTTACGGCAGGGGTAATAGGAGAGGTTGTGGTAAAGGCAGAGGCAGCCCCAGCAACGGAGGCGGCACGCCCCCACCAAAGCAGTGACGCTCAGTTCAGGGTCCCTTCTCACGCAACCCCAGTAGGGGGACACATTTCCAACTTCACCCAGGCTTGGGAAGGGATCACTCGGTTCCCAAGGGCGTTCAACCTACCAGCGCCTTCAGACCATACCAATGGTATATAAGGCGCTATATAAATGCAAAATAACATAACATCAGACAGATGGGTGCTGTCAACAGTATCCACAGGGTACTGTATAGAACTACTGCAGCGTCCCCGGAACCATCCTCCACGACAAAGAGTACACTCTTAAGAACATCAGAAGATTCTCCTCGAGGAGATCGCCATTCTGCTAGAAAAGGACGCGATAGAACTCGTCCCGGGACACCAGGTAAACAAGGGTATTTATTCAACTTACTTCCTTGTGCCAAAGAAAGATCTGACAATGCGCCCAGTATTGGACTTACGGCCTGCCAACAAATATGTCAAGCCCCAAAAGTTTCGTATGACTACGCTACAAGAGGTAATACCCCTCCTAAAAAAGGGGATTACATGGCAACCTTGGATATGAAAGATGCTTATTTTCATATTTCCATGTTCCCAGCGCACAGAAGGTACTTGCGCTTCAAGGTGGACAGTCGACACTACCAATTCAAGGTACTGCCCTTCGGGATAGCTTCAGCACCAAGGGTATTCACCAAGGTACTGGCGGTGGCGGCTGCACACCTACGCAGGGAGGCAATCCCGGTGTATCCTTATCTGGACGACTGGCTCATAACGGGGGAAACCCCAGTAATTTGCAGGACAAACATTCAAAGGAATATCGACCTCCTCCACGAGTTAGGCTTCTCAATCAACGAGAAAAAGTCGAGCCTGGTGCCAAGCACCTCCAAACAGTTCTTAGGAGCAATCCTAGATACTCGAGAGGGGTTGACCTTTCCTTCAGAAAAAAGAATTCGGAATATACTACTGCAAATTCCGCATTATCAGTCTGGTCGCCAAATAACGGTACGCAAAGCAATGCGTTTACTGGGCATGATGGCGTCATGTATTTACCTGGTCCCCCACGCTCGCCTGCGCATGCGTCCCATGCAGGAATGGTTGGCGAAACAGTGGTCTCAGGCAAGCGGTCAGTGGGACGATCTAGTGGTCGTTTCGCCAACACTTGTACAAAGCCTTCACTGGTGGACAAGAGAGAATCTGTCCAGGGGGAAACCCTTTTACGATCCCGAGATACAGGCGGTAGTCACTACCGATGCATGTCTGACGGGGTGGGGAGCTCACCATCTCCACCACACAGCTCAGGGACTCTGGTCTCCCTCAGTGGCCAAAAACCACATCAGTCTGCTAGAGCTTCTGGCAGTATTCAGAGCGCTTCAAGCGTTCGAGCCCCACCTACTAAACCTGTCAGTGCAAATCCGGACAGACAGCACAACAGCCATGTTCTACCTGAACAAGCAAGGAGGGACTCGTGCACCAAATCTGTCCAAGCTTGCCCAGAAAATCTGGATATGGGCACTCAGACGGAACATCTTCCTGTCATCACAACATGTTCCAGGGGAGCTCAATTCCCTAGCGGATGCCCAGAGCAGAGACTCCCTCCCAGAGGAACACGAATGGGTTCTACACAGAGGTCGTAGAAGATATCTTCTCTCGGTGGGGTTTCCCCACTGTAGACCTATTCGCCACAAGCGAAAACGGACAATGCCCAGGATTTGCATCCAGGTTCCCCCAACCAGACTCCCAGGGGAACGCCCTGTGGATGAACTGGTCAGGGATGTTTGCATACGCTTTTCCACCAACTCCTCATCAGGAAAGTGGTGAACACGATGAACAGAGAATCGATGACGCTCGTCCTAGTTGCTCCCATGTGGGCAAGACAACCGTAGTTCCCAAACCTACGCAAGATGGCGGTGTGCAAGCCCATCAAACGTCCAGCCTGGTACAACCTTCTGTCCCAGCACCAAGGTCACACAGTGCACCAGCAACCCAACTCGATGAACCTGGAAGCATGGCTCCTGAAGTCATAGAGTTTGGACATCTCAATTTACCACAGAGGTGTATGGACATCCTAATGGAATCTAGGAAACCAAACACAAGGTACTGTTACTTTGACAAGTGGAAGAGGTTTGTTATCTGGTGCCAGAGTAAACAAATCAACCCTGTTGATTGCACTCCTTCCACTATTGTTACATAGATGCTCCACCTGCTAGATGCAGGATTGGTTTTTAACTCACTGAAAGTACACCTGGCAGCCCTGTTGGCATACACCACTTCCCATAGCAAGGTCTCGTGGTGGAAAGTACCAGTAGTTAAAGCCTTCATGGAAGGAGTAAAGAAACCTCACCCTCCTATTTCAAACCCACCACCAGGGTGGGACCTTAATGTGGTGCTAGCCAAGCTCATGGGACCCCCTTTCGAGCCCATGCATAAAAGCAGTCTCAAACACCTGACTTATAAAACGGCCTTCTTAGTAGCTATTATGTCTATAAGAAGGGTCAGTGAATTTCAGGCTCTGTCAGTGCAGGATCCCTTCTTTACAGTCCATAAAGACAAACTGGTTTTACACACACACCCTAGGTTATCACCTAGGTTTATATCTATATTCCGTGTAAACCAGTCCATCGAGCTTCCGGCTTTCTTCCAGGACCCTCAAAGCTCGGCTGAGGTGAAACTACACACCCTAGATGTGCGTAGGGCGGTACTCTACTATGTAAATAAAACCAGACCGCTAAGAAAAACAGATCAACTGTTTCTCCGTAGCTACAGGCAGAGAGGGGGGTCGCGTCTCTAAAAGTGCCATCTCGAAGTGGATTATTAACTGTATCCAGCTGTGTTACTCACTTTCTGAAAAAACATTGCCTTTCACGCCAAGAGCCCACTCTACAATTGGCATTGGGGCCACTCTGGCTTTCTTTGCAAATGTACCCCTTGACACCATTTGCAAAGCGGCTACTTGGAGCTCTATTCACACTTTTACTCAGCATTACTGCATTGACACCCATTCCAAGGCAGATACACAAGTGGGACAAGCGGTTCTAAGACACTTATTTGCTCATGGCCCTTCTCACATCCCACCTCCTTCAGGTACTGCTCGCTAATCTATGCACAGCATGTGATCTAAGCAGATTCCACAAGCCTTAGAAGGGATACATTACTCACCGTAATCGTATTTCTGATGCTTGTATCTGCTTAGATTCACATGCGACCCACCCTTCCTCCCCTCTGAGAGAAGGCGCATGGTTGCTTGTAGTCTTACCTTTCTATCTGCTTGGATTATCTGTACTCACGCTACTCCTCATGCTACCTCATGTCAGAAAAAATACAATCTGAGGATCCTAGACGCGTGAGGGATCTTGGGTACAGTGGACGTCACACTAGGGATAATATTACTGGCACGCTGTCATGATGCCTACCCCCGGAGCACTGCGCCAGGCCCAGCACCCCCGGGAGCAGGGATCACGCCACCGGGTAAAAGCCCAGCGGCCCTTTATAGGGGCTCTTTGGACTCTTGGCGCCAGGCTCATGTTGGACATCAGTCCTGGCGCCATAGGCGCCAGGCTCATAAAGGGAAGTGTTTGGTGCACTTACCTGAAGCAGACCATGCTGCACACTCACCTGATGCAGACCATGCTGCATGAAGAACCAAGCCAAATGAGGCTTAGGAGGGACTATTTTTCTGAAGAAACTATTTTGTTACTTGGGTGGTGTTGATGAAGAATACTCACCTGGAACGTCTTCCAAGGCTATTTAAGCCACACCCGGACAGCCACACGTGCTTCACGTTGTTCTGCATCCCAGCAGCTGAACGCTCACCGTGTCTGCTCCTGCACCTGGACTCCAGCCACGCCCGCCTCGAACCTGGAACACCTGTAAGGGAATAAGAGAAGAGAAAGGTGAAAACCAAGAACTATTTCAACCTTCTTACCTGCATCCGGAATCTTCACGCCAGCATTCCTGAAGGAAGACTTCCATTTAAAAGCACCGCGTTGCTCGCTGCAGCGCCGCGCTTCTCACCTGTTCCCGAGACGCCGCCCGGCTCCATCGCGGCTCTCAGTGCCGGTCACCACATCTCTGCACCGCACCTAAGGAGAGAAGAAGAGACAAAAGGTGAGCAAGGGAACACAAGAGGAAAGCCGGATTTTCAGCCATATTACTTACCGGCTATTCTTGGTGAGCCATTCCACATCTCGGGTCGGTGCCACATCTCTGGCATGTACCGCACCCCGGCCCCTATGGGGAAAGGACAAAAGACATTACTGGGGAATTATAAAGACATTTAGAGGGGTCGCCCTCATCACGGACTCACCTGATTTTACCCCGGCAATTTAACCCTTCAACGCATCGCCTTTGTTCTGCACCTGAAATAAAGGACAAAAAAAGACAACATAAAAGGAGGCTCACACTTGAACTTTTGCATCTTCATACTTACGGCGTATCGCTCAGTAAAGTTAAGTGGATTTGCCAGCGCCATTCTGAAAACCAGTGAAGTAACTGGACGAACACGCGCCCCTGCACCAGAAGCAGGATGGAGAGTTCATCCTTCCAAACCATAAGGCAAGCTTAAACCGGGGTTTTTTTTGGAGGAAGTCGGAGGAGAACGAAGGGGGAAAGGGGGGAGCAAGCACATTATTCAGCAGACAGTTAATCCCTTTTCTCATCTGCAGAAGGATATTCCTACGGGCCAGACAAGCAAGATTTGGTGGTCCTGTTCAATCGGTGGTCCGAATTCTGCGCATCACGCTTGAAGAGGCCACAGCAACCCAGACCAGAGCCTCCGCGGGAGCCAGGTGAGCGTTACACACGCCCTGTGTCGACGCCCATTTTCGAGTTTCGAAAAACAAACTGTAATACTCCGCAGCTTCCACTAGATGTCGGCCTATGCACAGCATGTGAATCTAAGCAGATACAAGCATCAGAAATACGATTACAGTGAGTAATGTGTGTGTGTATATATATATATATTTTCTCTCCTTGTCATCGTCCCGGAGATTGGGTTTCAAGAAATGCAAGTCGTGCGGCTCAAAAATGTCTCACTGACCCGCACCGCGAGTGTTTGTGGTGCCTCAGAGAAGGCCACGACATGGAGGCCTGTTCGAAGTGTCAGGCGATGACGGGGAAGGGCTTGCGAGAAAGGAGAGGAAAGATACAGGTAGGTCGGAAGGATCAAAAAGCCTCTAGCGTCGAGTCGAGACTCCATGAGGAGAAATCTCCTAGACGCGAAAGGCATTGATCTAGATCCCGAAGCGATTCTCATCGCTCTTCCTCAAAAAAATTGAAGAAACTACGCCACAGGTCTCCCTCCACCTCGTCGTCAGACGAGTCTCCGAAAAAAATGAAATGCCCCACGCCACATTCGTCTTCTGAAGAGTGGGAAGCATTCAGGGTCAAAATGATGGAGGTGTTTGAGAAGGCGAAGCCTCGGTCCGCGCCTTCTTCAGAATCCGGCCGGGAGCGTCATCGCTCCGACACTCGCGTGCCCTCGAGCCCGGGTGATCGTAAAAGAAAGGATAGGGAACCTTCCAGGACGCCGAGCGATAAACGCTCGAGTCGACCGCTCGACGTCACCGACGCCGTCCGAGACCTGTCACACCTCAAAGGGAAAATCGTCGAAGACTGCCTCGACTCCCTCAAAGCAGACCCTGTCGACGACCACTATGTCGACGCCTTTATCAACGTTGACGCCGAAACCCTTGGCGCCAAAGGCTCCAACCAAGCCAGGGCAGCCAGAAAAAGAGAATGAGAAAGTTTCAAAACATGTAATTTCTTCAGAGCCTCGTACTAAACCTCTTCCTCCTCCTCTCCCAGAGAAGGTTTTCAAGCCTCTCCCTAGGAAGGAGTTTTTCAAATACTTGACCTCAATTTTTGAGGAACAGGAGAGATCCGAGGAGGAAAATGTACCTGTTGGACTGGAATATGGCACCCCAAATTTCCCAGAATGCTTGATCTCAGAGGAAAGCAGAATGAGGTATTTGGTGGAGTCTTTACATAATGCAAGTGGCATTGACACTTCTCCTGAGAATGACATTGGTAGACCAGATCCAGGAGAGCATGCCAGTCCATCTTACCGTCAGTTAATGACCAAGGTGGTAGATTACTTGGGATGGGCTAGACCACCAGCCCAATTCGTCCAAGACGATTTAACAGACATATTGGACCATGGTCCTACTGAAGACCCAGTACTACCTTTTCATGTAGCCTTACAAAACAGGGTGGCCAAGAATTGGGAAACTCCGGATTATATTCCTCCGGTTAATAAGTCCTCGCATCAAAATACCGCCCAGCCAGTAGCGACCTTGGCTATCTGTCAAAACATCCAACTCCCGAGAGTCTGGTCATACAGGCAGCCACAGCTTCCAACAAACTTGCGTACCCGTCTATCCCTCCAGACAGGGACAATAAGCGTGTGGATGGTTGTGCACGGAAGGTATTTTCAGCCGGGAGCATGTCATTAAAATCTGCCAACTCTATATGTGCCTTGGCAAATTTTTCGTACACTCTGTGGGAGTGCATCGCAATGGTGGCGGAGCACATACCAGAAGGGGAAGAAAGGGAAGATTTCCTAGCCATCATTGGAGATGGAAAGGAGGCCATGCAGGAATCCCTTCAATCTGGATTGGACACTGCGGATAGTGTAAGCAGGTCCATGGGCACTAGCACAGTAATGCGCAGGTTTGCGTGGTTACGGAAGTAGTTTTGCACCGGACGTACAGAACCGCCTTCTGAACATGCCTTTTGACGGGTCTAACCTTTTTGGCAACAAGGCTGACGAGAGCCTTGAGAGGTTGCAGACCTCAAAAGCAGCGGCCTAATCTTTAGGAGCTGCTATTAGGCAAACTCAGCCTTTTCATGCGCAAGGGCAATCATGGAGGGGACGATCCTATTGTTACACCTCCTATGGAAAGACGAGAGGAATGGCCAGTCAAAGGGGCCAAAGAAAGGCCACTCGTGGTGGACGAGGAAAACGTGCTAAGCCAGCTGCAGCCTCTTTGCCATCAGCGGCTGCAACATCTGCCACAAAACCACTTTGAGGACTTGCGCCACAAAACACCTGTAGGAAGCAGGCTGTCGCAGAATCTGCAAGAATGGCAAGCCATTACTTCAGATGTTTGGGCTCTAGAAATAATAGCCCTACTATAATAATAGCTACTGCCTTTCTTTTCTAAAGCAACCTCAAAGCAATCCACCAGGGAGACACCCGTTGATGTTTTCAAATGTGCTCCTACAGCCGGAAGTTCTAACCCTGCTGGAGAAAGGTGCTATAGAACCAGTACCTGCAGCGGAGAGGAACAAGGGATTTTACTCCCCGTATTTTTTGATCTCCAAAAAGGACGGAGGACTGAGACCCATCTTGGACTTAAGAAACTTGAACACGTTCCTCAGGAAAGACAAATTCAAGATGGTTACCCTTTCTCAGATCCTTCAGGCCCTTCAACTCCAGGACTGGTGTTGGGGAGAATTTTCTGTTTAGGCTGAATTTCCTAACCTAGTGAGTCCCCCAGCAGCTTTGCTGGATTTCTGGAGTTTCTTTTTTTCTCCTGCCAAGAGTGAGTCTCTCTTCCTCACACTCTTGGACATGATTTGAGGGGTTCCTTTGACTGTTAATGTGTTTTATGGTCTATGGGGTATTTTACTCCATAGGGTCTCATGTGTTTTTACTATGTGTTACACAGCACCCTCAGTGCAATGACATTGGGGTGTCATAGTGACACCCCACCATAGACTCCTTACCCTGGGACTGACTACTGTCTCCCAGGGCATGTAAAGTCAACATTGGCTTTACTAGTCCCAAATTATGAACAGAAACCAGTACAAACCATCTTATTGTGGACGTACTGGTCGGGGCAATTCGAAGGGGCACGTCTCCGTCCCCCCTGATCGAGTTTTGGCTGGTGGTAGTGGATACTACTTTTTATATTCGACCGCAAATATATCTCGAAGGCTACCAATTTGAATTATCTAATTCTCTTAGCCTCGAACATACCGCCGGTTTATTTAATATTAATTCTCCGGTTGGTATTTTTTGCCAGAACTCGATTCTAAAATGGCGTTTGTGTTCTCTTCTGTGACTCCAACCCAAGTCGAGCCCTTTGTTCCACGTTTTGGCGGGCTTCTCCACAGAAGCCTCCAAAAGTGGTGCCACTCTGTCTTGGTACCACAGGGGGTGTGGGAGGGATTTTAGGCACCCTGGACTGAGTTACCTTGGTAACTCAAGTCGCACTCTTGTGTGATTGGCCCAGCCGGCTCACCACTTAGCATGTTTGACAGCTAGGCTGAGTGAATGGGGGTGTGCTGCATAAAAGCAGGGCTTTTGGGACTGGAACTTTAGAAGTCGCCACAGGACCTGAAAATCCGACGAGGGAGAAGCTGAGCCGACCTGCTACGACACCACTGGTGTGGAGCCCTGCGGAACCGACTCACCACTTACCAACGACAGAGAAGATCTCCCGACTGGAGAGTCTCCTTCCCCTGACTGGTGGGCACAACCAGTTTACCTTATTTTTCTCGCATCCCAGGACTTCTTGTGGTCGAATTGCCCGTGCCAAGCACCCCGGCAACACTTACCACTGGACTGCGAATAAAAGCACCACTCCTTTTAACTGAGAACTCCGCGGTTGGTTTCTTCCCTGGCAGTGCAACGGACTCCTGTCTTCCTCCCCGATGAGATCCTCTCTTCCCCCGGACGAAGCACCGACTTGCATCTGCTGCCAGGAACAACTGCCCTCGCTGGAGTATTCTCACCACTTTAAGGTACCGTGTCCGCCAGGCCTCCCTTTCTAAAGATTGCTACAAGGTAATAATAATCCCTTAACCTTCTGGACTGGCCGCCTTAACCATCTAACTGGTCTCTTTCTTTTGGTCCAACTCTTTCTGAACTGATTGCAAGACTTTTGGGCCCTTTGAACCGTGTGACCTTGGACACGTTTCGACCGGAGCCTCTTAAAGTAGCTCAGGCCTTGTTAACTTTGACTTTACGGTTTTAACCTGCCTTCTTCTCCTACTGTGTTCTTCCGAAAGTGTTGGGATCTGTTTCTATCTTTGCTCTGCCTTTCTCTCCCTTTTAAACCGATTGATTAGAGTGCCATCTTCGTTAAGCGCTCACCGCTGTCTGAAAAGAAGTGTTACTTTACTTAAGACTTGTCTAACTAATCGTGGAAGGGAGTGTATATGTTTTAGTGACTTGAACTGCTTGATATTAGTGCCAGTGTGTTTTATTAGATGTTGTTTTAAATAAATAATTGTCTTTTACACCAAGCTCTGGTCAGTGTTTGCTTGTTCTACTGTGTTCTTTTGACCTATTGTGAATACTCTGTATACTGCCTAACTCTTCTTGCTCTGCCTCATGGCATCCTGCATCTTTCTGGTGCCAGAGGCACGCTTGAGGATGAGATCCCTTCAATGGGCCCTAAAGACTCAGTGGTCCCAGTTCTCGGGTCAAATGACGGATCTTCTTCAGATTCCAAACAAGGTCAGACAAGACCTTCTATGGTGGACCTGTACAGGGAACATCGTAAAACGAGAACCTTTTTGGCAACCATGGCCGGAGATCACAGTAGTGACGGACGCCTCACTCCTGGGGTGGGGAGCTCATGCCAACGATTTGACAATCAACGGTCGTTGGTCTCGATCGGAGTCCAAACTACATATCAATCTTTTAGAGCTGAGGGCAATCAAAGTAGCACTGAAGGCCTTCCTGCCATCTGTCAGGGGATAGAATGTCCTGATAATGACGGACAACACAGTGGCCATGCACTACCTAAACAAAAGAGGTGTGGCGTCACTATCCCTATGCAGAGAGGCGATGCAGCTCTGGTATTGGGCGATTCAGGAGGGAATCTCTTTAACGGCAATTCATCTAGCCGGGGAAGAGAATATGACGGCAGATGCTCTGAGCAGGCAGAGCATGGTGTCCCACGAATGGGAACTGGCTCAGGAAGTAATTCAAGACATCTTCGCCCTTTGGGGAACTCCTCAGGTAGACCTATTCGTAACCAGCACCAACCGAAATTGCGAAAGGTATTGCTCAAGGGAATTTCCCCCGAGAGTAGCGCTGGGGGACGCGTTTGTGGTGGATTGGAATTTCCCACTATTGTACGTGTTCCCTCCGATTCCAGTCATTCCTCAAGTCATCAGGAGGCTGAGACGCTTCGGGAACCGCATGATCCTAATTGCCCCGGATTGGGCCAGGAAAACGTGGTATCCGGACCTTCTAGATATGTCCATCTGTCCTCCAGTTCGTCTTCCTCAGAGAGAGAACCTTCTCTCTCAAATGGGAGGTCAGGTTCTCCACCCAGAGGTCAGAACATCCAATCTTCATGCTTGGTATCTGAAAGGCTGAGATACAGGGATTGGAGCCTTCCAGATGATGATATGGAGGTGTTGCTTTCGGCAAGAAGGCCAGCAACAAAGTCTCTATACCGTTGCCGTTGGAAAAAGTTTTGCAACTGGTGCAGGGAAAAGAATGTCGATCCTTTTCTATGTTCTATTCCGGAAGTACTATCTTTCCTTCTGACCCTAGCACATAGAGGTCTGAATATCGGAACAATAAAAGGTTACCTTGCAGCGCTTTCCATTTTCAAGCGCTCATCGGCAGAATGCTCCTACTTCAAAATTCCTTGGATAACACAATTCTTAAAAGGTCTCACTAATGTGTTTCCTCCTCCACCCATTTCAAGTACCGATTTGGGATCTAAATTTAGTCCTAAAATGTTTGTGTGCCCCTTTTGAGCCTATGCACACGTGTCCATTAAGATTACTAACATGGAAAACGGCCTTTTTAGTTGCTCTAACATCGGCAAGAAGAGTGAGCGAATTGCAGGCACTGTCTTCTGGGCCACCCTATACTGTGTTCCATAAGGACAGGGTTGTATTGAGGTTTAAACCATCATTTTTACCAAAAGTAATATCTGATATTCA
The DNA here is from genome assembly GCF_040938575.1 of Ambystoma mexicanum. Taxonomy (NCBI): domain Eukaryota; kingdom Metazoa; phylum Chordata; class Amphibia; order Caudata; family Ambystomatidae; genus Ambystoma; species Ambystoma mexicanum. Next base: position 233,920,729 of record NC_090926.1, on the reverse strand, counting down.
TTGAAGTCAGAAAATTGTTTTACCCTCATTCTATCCTCCACCTCATCCTTCTAAGGAGGAAGAAAGATTACACAGACTGGATCCAAAAAGAGCTTTAAGCTTTTACATCTCTAGACTTTCTAGGCTTAGAGTGGACAACCAGTTGTTTATAGGCTACACAGGAAGGAAACTGGGTCAATCGGTAACAAAACAGACCATTTCACGCTGGATTGCACTTTGCATTTCAGAATGCTACAGACTAGCACAAAAAGACCCACCAGAAGGGTTGAGGGCTCATTCCACAGGCTCATTCCACCAGAGGCATCGCCTCTTCCACGGCCCTTCAAAGAGGTGTGCCAATAAGGTCCATTTGCGAAGCAGCAACTTGGTCTTCACTTCACACCTTCTCAAAATTCTATAGCCTGGATGCTTCCCAGTATAGGGAGCCGACTTTTGGAAAAGCAGTGCTTTATTCCGCCATCTAAAGGCATTGATCAACAAAAAAAAAATCAAAAACAAAAAAATGGACCCCTCCTCCAGAGAAAGTAACAAAATACTGCTTTGGGGGTCTATCTAAGATGAGGACTACGTTGGAGACAATCCTCTCGAAGAACAAGTTACTTACCAACTGGTAACATTCTTTCGATTGGATGTTCCTCCAACGTATTCCTCATCGCCCTCCCAACCTACCCCCTCTGTAAATTTTTTTCCAGGTTACTGCCATCTCACATCTCACAATTCTGATACATGTCTGCCGGCACAATCTACACAGTACAAGATCACAGGCAAAAAATGGGGAAAAACAGAACTGAGGCCAATGGGCACCGCGCGTGCTACTTATACACCCGATGACGTCACCCTCGACGGAGGCCTTCGAGGGACCATCGACTCGACGACATCGATGCACAGCGCCCTCTGCCAAAAAAAATTCCGAAGAGCAGCAAAGCTGGATGGAATACTTCTAAGATGAGGAATACGTTGGAGGAACATCTAATCGAAAGAACGTTACCAGTTGGTAAGTAACTTGTTGTTCTCGGCAGATGGCGCTGTGCGTCGACCCAATGTCCCTGCAGGGTCTCTGTCTCAGTTGACGTCATTGTCGAGTACATATACCACACGCAGCACCCGTTGGCTTCAGTTCTGTTTTTTCACAAATTTGATTGCTTTGAGAATTACAGCGCGCTTCAGTTTTCTTCAGAAAACTGTTTCGAAATGGCCACGTCTTTGACTCCTACTACTCCAAAGACTGGCTTCAAAAAGTGTCTAAAATGCAGCGCCAAGATGTCTATTACAGATCTGCATAAAATATGCATTTGGTGCCTGGGTGTTGAACATGAAACGTCTGACTGTCCTTGTCAGTCGACACTCCAGGCACTCCTCTAAAAAGTCGAAGAAAAGGTGTCGTAGATCTTTCTTTTCAGGAAAGAAGCCTAACCTGCCCGACTAAATCCTCGACGAAGGATGAGTGGGAACATTTCTGTAAGCAAATGCTTGAAATCTTCGAGAATGAGGCCCCATCACCCTCAACGCAAAAGGAAGGGGCCATGCTCCAGTCGAAGACTAGCATAAAGCCAAGGTAAAAACCTGCATGCCCTTGAGCCCGGGTCAACTTAGGGCTGAACGACCCCAAAGACTTCCCCTGCGAAACACCTCAAGAAGGCACTCTTGAGCCTAGGCTTCACGCATTCCATCTCCCAGCCCACACACATCAAAGGACGCACCCTCGACTGGGTCAGCCATCACAACTGCTCCCTTCTCATCAAGTACAACAACCCTATTCCTTGGTCCGACCATCACTAAATCCAATTCAACCTCGGAACCAACAAAGTGGCTCTTTCTCCGACACCACCATGCCCCAACACGTACGCCAAGAGCTAACGCCTTCTCACAGTTGAGAACTTGGCACCCTACCTCCTTAACCCAGCCCTTCAAACCCCCTCTTCGAACAACCCTGATACCTTAGCTAGCACCTTTAAGGGTGTCATCACGTCAGCTATGGATGCTATTGCCCCCTGACTCTCAAAAAAGCTAAAAAAAGGCAAACATGCCAACTCAAAGAACTCCTTGAACAACGTGCGCAGAAGAGGATTGCATTATGCACATGGAAAGCAAACCCGTCTGAATCCACTAAACAGAAGTTCAAAGCCATCTCCAAATCATACAAGACCAACATCACTCTGGCAAAGGCTGCTTCCTTTAACACCCGGATCGCTGACGCTAGAGAAGCTTAACACCCTCCAAAGCAAAATTCGTGGCCACCAAAAAGCCCTCTCCGACATTATAGCAAACATGCACGTTAAGCCACCCACCAAGACCACAGCCTCCCCGCTGTTCGAATTCAAAAACATTACTGAGCAAGAGGTCATCACCCTGCTCAATTCCATTAAACCCTCCAATTGCAAAGGTGATGCTTACCCAGCCTAGCCCCCTTCCTTACGGCCTTTATCAACTCATTCTTCCAATCAGGCCATGTCCCATCAGGATTTAAGGAAGCTTGGGTACGCCCACTTCTCAAGAAACCTTCACTCGACCCAACCGTCCCGGGGAACTACAGGCCCATCACGACTGTACCGTTCCTGCTCAAAATCTTGGACAAAGCAGCTTACCTGTAAGTCCAGAAGTTCTTAGAGGACAACCGTCTCCTCGGCCTACGGCAATCTGGGTTCCGCCCCCGGCATGGCACTGAAACGGCCCTCCTAGACCTCAAAAACCAAATGGATGATCTCAGACGCAGGCAAACCTGCCCTACTACTGCTCCTTGACCTCTCCACAGCGTTCGATTTGGTTGACCACAATACTCTGTGTCACCACTTAGCCACCCAAGCCAACTTCTCCCCTAAAGCCTGCCAATGGATCACCTCCTTTCTCCAAGAAAGGGCCCTGAAAGTCTTTTCTGAAGTTGCCGCCGCCACCCCCAGCCTCCTCACCTGCGGTATCCCAGGGATCCTGTATTGCACCTACTCTCTACAACCTCTTTACGAGGCCCCTGTTTAGCATCCTGGACTCCCTTGGTATCTCATATACCAACTATGCGGACGATACGGTGGTACTTAGCCCACTCACGGGCGACTACCTAACAGACTCGATCTACTCCACCATCCAATCCTCGATGGCAGAGAATTGGCTTTGCCTCAATAGTGAAAAAACCAAACTCCTCCTTATTGGCTCACCCTTCACTCTCGGCAATCTTGGAGAACAGTACGCCTCCTTCACTATTGATGATATTCCAATTAAGGTCTCAAACTATGTTAAGACACTGACTCTGACCTGTCAATGGACAGACGGGTCAGTGCAATCGCCGCCTATTACACCAAAGTCCTCAACGCAGCCAGGCCCTTCTTGGCCCGTCAAAGCTGCCTCACGATTGCCAGGGCAATCATCGGGTCAAGACTTGACTACTGTAATGCCCTTCTCGTCGGGACTTCCAACAAAAACCTCGCCAAACTTCAGCTAGTCCAGAACAATGCACTAAGAGCAGCCACCGGCACCGCAAGGAGAAACCACATCTCTGAAATCAGAAGGCAAGTACCCTGGCTCCCGGTTAAAGAAAGAATTGTCTTTAAAACTCTTGCCCTCACCCACAAATGCCTTCACGAACTTGCCCGCCCCCCCTACCTGACTAACAGAATTAACAGGCACTCCGCCACAAGACTGCTCAGATCCATCTACGCCAACACCATTGTTAGGCTTACCTCTCGGAAAGTGCGCTCTGGTGGTTCCATTTTCCCTACCCTAGCAGCCACGCATTGGAACGCCATGCCTCCTCACCTAAGACTCATTGAGTCCCATCTAGCCTTTCGTAAGGCTATCAAAACCAGACTCTTTGTGTGATTTAAATCTGTATCCTCCACTGCCTATATGCCTACCAAATTGTAACTAAGAGCCTCTGGCACCCGTATGTAATCCTCAATCTGTGTATCCTCTGTAACAGCGCCTCAATGACTTTTGGGCTGCAGGTGCGCTTAACAAATACAAATAAATAAAATAGTTTCATACACCTCAAAATACTTGGAGTAATCAACGAGAAATGGTTTAAAATGTCATCTGGTCGAAGGTAGAGTCCCTCGAAGCACACACCGAAGACTAAATCGGAGATTTCATCGACGTCACATGCATCGACAGTCGACGCCTTCAATGCCGAAGTAGTCGATAGTCGCCAAGTTGAAAACATCTACACCTGCAGTCAAAAACCTATGGAAAGGGAAAATATCTATAAACCCTTTCCCAAAAAGGACTTTGCTCTAACCTCTGAGGGATATGAAACATCAGATGAGCCTACACCTTTTGGCCTTCAACTAGATCCTCTTAATTCACAGGGGAATATCCCTAATGTTCCAGACTTTCATCCCAGATGAAACCAGGATCCGGGAACTTCTTAATTCTTTACAGCTAGCTAGTGGGGTCGACTTACAGCTAGTGGGGTCGACTCCTCTCCTGAATTAGATTTTGGGAAACCAGATCAGCTGAATATGCTGATGCATCCTACAGAAGTTTGATGACTAAGGTTATAGAATTTTTAGGTTGAACTAGACCTGCTCCACCATTTGAGCAGGATGATCTCACCAATCTATTGGACAAGGATCCACAAAATGACCCGATACTGCCTTTTCATGTAGCACTATAGAGAAGGGTAATGACGAACTGGGAGTCTAGTCCTGCAGTAAATGGAATTCTCACCAGAAAATACATGCCATTCAGTAGCGACCCAAGCTACCCGTCTAAACATCCGACTCCTGAAAGCTTAGTGGTTCAGGCAGCTACATCTGCCTCTAAGCAAGCTACGTAGCCTACTATTCCTCCAGATAGGGATGATAAACTAGTTGATATCTGGGCAAAAAAAGGTCTTTTCTGCAGGTAGCATGGCCTTGATCTGCTAACTCGACCTGTGCATTATCAAAATTTACATTCACACTGTGGGACTGCATAGCAATGGCGGCTGATCACATTCCTGAAGGTGTGAGGAGACTGCTTATCGAACCTGATAAGTGATGGTAAGGAGGCCTTGCGTGTCTATGCCTCATCGGGGCCATGGCGGCAAGCACTGTCGTACGCAGATTTGTGTGGTTGAGGAAGTCAGATTGCACCTGGTGTACAATCTAGACTCCAACATGCCCTTTTACGGCTTGCGCTGATTTGGTAATAAGGCTGGCTAAAGCCTTGAGTAAGGTGCAGACCTCAAAGGCGGCAGCAAAGTCCCTAGGTGCTGCTATCGGGCAGCCACAGCCTTTTCACCCCAGTGGATCATCTTGTAGAGGGCAGTCCTTTCGCTACTATTCCTCAGTTGGAAGAGGACCGGCTGATCAAAGAAGATGCCCTCGTGGTGGATGACAGACTGTCACAGCATGTGAAAGAATGACGCGGTATTACTTCGGATGCATGGGCACTGGAAACAGTAGCCCAAGGTTACTACCTCCCCTTCATGCAGAGACCTCCAGATCATCCACCGGGAAGCCATTCGCTAAATGTTCCAGACAGATTCCTTTTGCAGGAACTGTTGACCCTGCTAGAGAAAGGTGCTGTAGAACCAGAAACTGTGATGGAGAAGCACAAAGTGTTGGGTAAGAATTAGTGTAGCCCAACTGGTGTGGGACTAGACAAGACTTCTCATGGTATTAGGTAACCCTCCTTTTAATATAGGCCTGTACTACATAAGTTGGTAGTGTGACTGAGCACGCGGGCTTATCTTTAGAGGGGGAAATGTGGGCTGTAGACCTGTACAATGAAATGGGTAAATACAGGTATCCAAGCTTGTAAGGGGTACCCACTTCAAGTTATATAATTATTTATATAGTTATTACTCCTGCGTCCCCTTTCCTCCATAATTTTGGGACATTCTGTCCAGTGGGACGTGACCAGAGCACTTTTGTAAAAGCATCAAATTGAAAAATGTGTCCTTCTCTTTTTACGCTGGGTACTGCATGTGGCCGTAACCTTGCCCTCCTGAGCTCCACTGCACACATTGCCCTTCAGTCCTTTTCTCTGCACGGTCTGGTCTGGACGCACTTGCATCACTGGAAAGACATTTTTCTTATTTCCGTTGTCCTTCTCTCCTGCTCCGGTTCTGCGGTCACGTAGTCCTCCGTCTATGCCGGATCATTTGGGATTTGTATCTTGTTCCTCTTGTGAATACCGTTTCGCCAGGGTGGATCCCCATTCTCTCTGGAGTGTCTGGGACCGGATCACCGTAGGGACTCGTGTTTCTTCTGCGACTCCCTTTCGGTTCAGACACTTCAGCGTCGTCTTCGTCGGTGGGAGGAAACAGCGCAAGCATTTTCAACTCTTCATCGACGGAAAGAAGAAATGCCTGGTAAGTGCATTATTTTAAAGGGCATACTGGCCGGGGGGGTGGGGGACTCCTTCCTGGGGTCCTTCAGGTCTGGGAGGGGCTTCAAGAGCTCTGTTAGGCTAAATTTGCATGCAGTACCCTCTGGGACCACTACACACAACTATAACTACAGGTGTAAGCAAAACCAACCTTTGGTACAAGTCTGTACCACACAGTTTTTGGTAGAGAGCTTAGCAGCCAGGCTTATCTCAAGAGGTAATGTGAGCTGTAAGGGTGAGGTCTACAATCACACAAGTGTTCAGATAGACACTTATACTCGAGGTTTCTTGGTAAAACACTTATTCATTTATTACAGTCTGTTAGAAAACATTCACTAAAAGGAGGCAATCAATATCACACAAAAATATACCACAGTACTTAACACTATCCGGTTCTGTGACATTTAAACTACTTTGAAGGAGGAGCAAAATGGCATTCAAAGCATTTGAAGTAGGAGCAAAAAGGCATAAGTTAATGAAACGAATTGTACAGTACTCTTAAACAGTGCAAATGTTTTGAGTTCACCAGAGGAGTTGATTCAATGCAATAGGTAGGCCAAAGTCAATGGACTAGTCTTGTATAGATAAAAACGGTTATGGTAGTTAAACCGAGAAGTCTTTGCCATGGTTCTCAAAAGTAGTTCATAGAAGAAAGGTTCATATGTCGGGTCACAAGCTGACTAGGCCTGCAAGTTGCCAAAGTTTCACGCACGTTCACAGTGAGAGGTAAGTTCTCTCGGTTGGGTTTTCACAGTACCTTCTATTGAAGAAAGATGCAGCTGAGGACTTCTGTTCCTGGCAGTTACTGCAGATCTCGCTGTTCCTGAGCCTCAGTCGTGGGGACAAGAGGGAGGACGTAATTGGACTCCTGCATTGCACAGGGACTGGTTCACAAGTTGGCAAACTGGCAAATCTTCGATTCCGGTAGCTGTAGTCAAGCACACAAACTGGTGTCCGCCTCCTTGGTTATTCGGTTTCCTGCAGCACTCCGAAGAAAATACAACCATCTCCGAGAATAGTGTCCACGTGGCTTACGAGTTGATTGGTCCCACCAACTCAAAGGGAGAAGTCGTCCTTGAAGGGCTTCTCTGTCGAGATGAACTTGGCGATTCGGACCTGCAGCAGGGCTTCACCTGGCAAACCAACGGTCCAGAAGTTGCAGCAGCCGTCCTCTTCCAGCTAGTCTTCGGTTCTCTCGTTCCAGTGGTCGACTCTGCCTTCCAAGCCAATAGACTCGCCTTTTATTCAGTTTTCTCCCATTCATTCCAGCCTAGCTGCCACTCACTCAGCAGGCTGGCAGTCGTTGCCGGACAGTCAGCGAGCCAATCACGCCAGAGTGCATTTGGGTCTCTTAGGAGACTAAGCACAGGGAGTTTCGGGCACCTCCCTCACTTCCTGCCCATCCCAGACACTGTCGCCAGAGGCAGTCTTCATTCCTAAAGCCTGCCAAAGGCGTAGGAACAAAGGGACCAAACTTGGTTTGGCACGCAGAGACAAACTCTAGAAGGACCGTTCCAAAAAGAAGCGGAAAAAGACCGGGACCTGTTTAAACAAAGGGGGCAAAGACGCCATCTTAAAGACCCTGGCTACCGCGATTTTTAGCTACCAGTGTTCGCGGTCGGGAAAAATCATGATAGTTTGTTGTAAAACCACTGCCACCAGCCATTTCGAAAGGAAAGGGTAGCATTTGACTGCTACATGAGTTTCTAGACACAGTGGATACGAGGTAACCCCTACAGCACTCTATTGGAAGATAGTGTGTGCTGGGTCTAGGAATTTAAAGGCTTACTTTCAATTTAAACTTACTTTCTCTGGGAAGCAGTAGTTTATCCCAGAGAAGGCATTTAAACCTTGGGACAGCCCAAAAAGGCTTCCCTGTGTCACTGCACTGAGGGTGCACTGATGGCACTGTGTGACACACATGAAAAGATGCCTATGGAGTTATCTAAAACTCCATAATCAAAGAACACAAGAGTAAAACACACATCAAAATAAATGAGTGGAAAAAATCAAGTCCTCAAAATCCAGCAAAGTTGCTGTGGGTCTCTAAGGTGAAGGGAATTATAACATTTATGAGAATTCTCCCTAACACTCTGCTACCAGGGTTTCTCCTTGGGTGTCTTGCAGGCCTGATATGCATACCAGGGTTTTCTCAGAAGGTTCTCGTGAGGGGCCTGCCGACACCGGATTGTGATCAGAGGTTCACCAATCAGGTGCTAATAGTCAGCCCAGTCTTTCTGAGGCATTGGGTACCGGAGTTTGCTCCGAGGTCTCCTTGTCTGGAGCTTCCCATACAGACACCGGGGTGCGCCCTGAGGCCTCCGTTGAGGCTTTCTGTACCGAAGCACAGTTTGAGGCCCCTCTCGGGGGGGGGGGGGGGGGGGGCAGGCTGTTCAGACCGGACTCTGTTCCCGAGTTCCTCTTCTTGAGGCTAAGGAGTGTACAACAGAACTGAGGTACCTGTCAAGGTCTTGTCTGTGAGGTGGATTCCTGAACATTCCTGCACTCGCGGTGATACCTTCTTCTGTTGAGGGGGCAAAAGCAGAGGTCTCTGACCGTAACTCCTGTGTTACCGGCTTTGCCGAGGTTCCTCTCTTGGAGGCTAATTCAAGGGGCAAGATTTCCAGTAAACATCTGAGGCCCCATAGTACCGACTCTGCCGAGGATCCTTATGTCGAGGCTAAAGTTTCAATCAAGTCCCCTGATCAGTCTGTGGAAATGCCTGCCTCATCCACACATGTAACGCAGTTCTCCTCAGATTTTGGATTCTTCCCTTACACCCACGCGATCGACGGCGAGTGCTAGGAACCTTCTATTTGCTGAACAACCGTTTCCACAGATCAGTGTGAACCCGTTCCGCCCTTCTTATGATTGGCGTGTTCGGATGCCACTACCGCATACGATCTCACTTCCTGGCAGTCTCTTTGTCAGAGGATGCCTTTTTTCGGGAAGTTTCAGAGACTTATGCACTCTGACCCCATGAGGGAGTACTTTAAAGGCCTTTCTTGTAGCTCTGCCACGAGGGTTTCCCCTGAGGTGTCCCAAGGGCCTAACGGGTGTACGGGAGATTCCTCCAAGGGTTCTGACGGAACTGCCAGTTTGGCTGGGTGGGATACCAGGGTTCACCCTGACGGTTTCTGGAGCTTTCCCCGCTTTAACCAGTTTGGAACCTGAGGGTCCTCTTGTGGAGGTTAAAGTCTATATCGAAAGAATTGAGAGGCCTTCTCAGAGGGTCTTGTCGGTGAGGTTTTGTGCTCCACTGTCCCACGCTCTGGGTCATGGTGGTACAGGTTCTGTCGAGGGGGCAAAGAGGGGGGGGTCACGGACCGCATTTCCTCTGGTACCGGCTTGCCCGAGGTTCCTCCGTTGGGGTTAAATTTTGAGACTGGTTCGAAGAGGTCTACTAAACATCCGAGACTACCCAGTACCGGCTCTGCCGAGGATCCTTTAAGGCTAAAGTGTTAAGACCCCAGACTCTCCTTAGGAGGCAATTGCCTCAGCTACGCATGTGATGCAGTTCTCTTCAGGTGGCGATAAAATGGCGGCCCAACCTGCGTGGCCTACGGTGGCCATTTTGGATACCTCCCTTACACCTACGTTTGCAACGGCTGGTGCTGGGAGCATTCCTTTCGGCAATAGTAACCCCTTCTGCCCTTCTTTGACCGCGTACATGGGCTCCGCTGCCTCATACTGTCCCGCTCCCTCCTGCTTTTGCTCCACTGATCTATGTGGACCTGGTCAGTGGTGGACCCTCCTGGCAACCATCCTTGTGTTAGGGGGGGGTAGGTTCCTTACGAGCGGTTTTCTTCCTCTTCGACACCTAAGCCCTCGGCTGAGGATGAGTTTTTGGGAAATTTGCATGCTCATGCACTCTAACCCTATGAGGATGTATTTCAAGCGTCTTTTAACTCCTGTTCCACCCCGGCCTCTGCTGCTTCGATTTGTTTTTTCTTTTGTTTGTTGTTTATTCACTTTTTATGCGCGCCGGACCCAAGGGTAGCAGGGCGCAGTGACAAGAAAATGCAAAGCTTACAGGTTGCATCGTAGCATAACGTACAGTATAAAATACAATAAAGGTCCTTAGAACACAGATAATTACAAACTATACAAAATTCAAGAAAGGTCAATCAACTTGCAGGTTACATCATGGCAAAATGTAAAGTAGAAAATACCGTAAGGTCATGGAGCACAGATGATTACAAAATATACAAAGTTCAAGTGAGGGCAATCGGGGTTGTAGGTGACATAGGTCAGCTGAGGTCAGTCGAAGCGAGGAATTGGATGACATTTTTTCTAAAGCGAGGGTAGGGCAAATCCACTCATGTCTTGTGGTAGTGATTTCCAGGTTTTTGCGGCCTTTACTGGAAAGCTATTTCCTCCGATCGTCTTGAGTCTAAAGTTCGGTATTGTCAGGCAATTAGAATTGACAGCTCTAGTCGGTCTGAGGGATGTTCTCCTGTGGAATTCGTCAATCCAGATAACTGGGGGTGGAATTATTAAGGACTTTGTGGGTCAGGGATAACATCTTAAGTGTTATTTTGTTCTCAGTGGTCAACCAGTTGTGATGGCGTCTGGAGGTGGAGATATGGGATCTTTTGTTCATGCCTAGTGTTGCTCTCAGGGTATTATTTTGTAATATTTGTAGTCTTTGAGTTAGTGTTATTCGCTCCGGAGTAAAGAGCGTTGCAGTAGTCAATTTTAGAGAGTATTAAAGCTCTAGCCAGGATTAAGCAGCTCTTATTGGAAAGGAATGGTTTACCGGCTCTTATTAATTTGCACGTGTAAGCCGTGGAGGAGGCAAGGGATTTTAGCTGTTTATTAAGAGATAGGGTAGAATCAAGATAGAATCCCAGGGTTTTTACATCCTTGGAAGCTTGGATGATATTACCGTCTATATTAAATGACGAGAATTCCTGACCTAGTTTTCTGATATTAGCTTGGGAGCCCAGGATAATCAACTCTGTCTTATCATTCAGACAGAGGCCATGAGTGGCCATCCATGCCTGGATGATAAGATATACCTGTTCAATTCCGTGTCTTTCGCATGATCCCCAGAAAGCGGGAGGAGGATCTGTGGATCATCTGCATAATTAGTGTAGGTGATACTGAGATGGTCCAAATCATCAAACAAGGGCTTGGTGAAGATATTGTATAGAGTTGGGGAGACACAGGAGCCCTGGGGGACTCGGCATGATATAGGGGTGGGATCTGCCGCTGCCGATGGGGAGAAGTCTCATCGTTCTTTCACTCAGAAATGACTCAATCCATCTGATGGCTTCCGGGGAGAAATGGGCGGCGGAATCCAGGTGACTAACAGAGGACTATGATCCACCAAATCAAAGGCGGCTGAGGGGTCCAGGAGTAGCAAGAGTACTGTTCTCCCTTTGTCTCTCCGCTCGTCGGTTTGGGATTTCAAGTCAATAAGGGCAGTTTCAGTTCCATGTAGGGGACTGAAGCCCGATTGTCTCTCTCCTAGGAGGTTGTGTAGTTCTATATGCTTTTGAATTTGGTTACAAGCGGCTTTGTCCAGAATCTCGAGAAGAAACGGTACCGTAGTAGTAGGGCGGTAATTAGTAGGGATGAGGGGGTCTAATGTCTGCTTTTTAAGGAGGGGGGGGGGGGAGTACCCAGGACTGTTTAAGGTTGGCAGGGATGGTAGCTGAGGCAAAGGAGGCGTTAATCAGTTTAGTGATAAAGGGCGATAATTCTCTGGCAGCGTCTTTTATTAACTGTGCTGGGCAGAGGTCACCTTTACCATTAGATGGTTTAAGCGACAGGATACTTTTTTCTACTTCCAAGGTGGTCATTTTAGAGAAGTGGAGGGAATTACTGTGCGCCAATAAATTATTGGTGTTGGGCATTTTGGGCGAATCCTGAAATTTAAGTACTACTTTTTTTTGCTGGATTTTATTTTGGAGAGTGATCATTTTATTTGTTAGGGCTTGCTGGATATCTGTGCACCAAGGGTTTGTCCTTGGTACAGGCGTCCGGTGTGGCGATAGGAGACTCAAGTTCCTTTAGAATAGAAAAAAGCTCTTTCATACTGGAATTGGAGTTGGCTATGCGATCATCATACGAGTTACGTTTTGCCTGGCAAACTTCTTTTTTGTAAAGTGAGGAGCGAGAAGCTAGTTTGGCTTTGTTATCGACTGAGGGGCAGAGCCTCCAGGTAATTTCACTTTTTCTTTTCAGGATGCGTAAATCTCTTAGCTGTGGAGAAAACCATTTGTTTAGGTGAGCTTTTGGTTTGCTTGATCCGAGTTTGAGAGGTGCCAGTTTATCTAGGGTGAAGAGCATGATATTATTGAATTCTTGTACTAGGGTGCTGGGGTTTAGATTAGCTGATAATGCATTGAGGGTTGGTAATATAGCTGGTATCACTTTCTCTACCGTGATGCATTTTTTATTTCTGGTTAAACAGGGCGGTGCTATTGGAAGGACCGTGGGGTTAGGTCTGGAAGTAGCTAAATTAAAGGACACTAGAGAATGGTCTGTCCAAGGTAGGGGTCTTATGGATAAAATAGTGGCTGAGCAGTTAGTCAGCTATCCAATCTAACGTTCTTCCCTTCAGGTGCGTAGGCTTGACAACTCTTTGAGTTAGGCCTAGTGCGTAAATTGTGTTGGCTACCACTGTAGCATTAGTATCCGTGGTGTCATGGAAACCTAAGTTAAAGTCTTCAAGGAGGATAAGTTGAGAACAAGGTTTGAAGTTATTAGTGAGAAGGTTGTGGAGATCCTCTTCAAAGGTGCCTAGGGGGGCCGGGGGTCTATACAAGAGGTGGATGGTGAGAGTTTGATAATTATTTATCTGGAGTTTAGCAGATAAGGTCTCGCAAGATTGGATCGATTGGGTGGGTACTAGTCTGAGTGAGAGGTTTGTTTTGGAGATTATGGCGATGCCGCCACCTCTTGCACCTTCTCAGTCATTTCTAATTATCGTATAGCCATCTGGGATGGCTAGCATGAGCGAAGGTCCTGCTGCAGTGTGTAGCCACGTCTCTAATAGCGAGAAAGTCAAGGTTGCCTTATGAGATTAGGTCGGCAATGTCTAGGGCATGGGCAACAAGCGATCTCACGTTCAGGAGTGCTCCAACAATAGTTGGGGTCTTAGAGACCTCTATGGCTTGGGGGTGATGGAGTAGTGGGTGTATTAGGTGTAGTGGGCTTATTGTTCTGAGTTAGGCAGGTATTGGAATTGGGTAGAAGAGGTGGTCCAATAGAGCGAGGATTACAGATCTGCTGGAAGTTGGTTTTGATGTTAATAGGGGCAAGAAACCTACGGGGAGGTTCATACAGTTTAGGCACGGAGTCTAAGGTTTCTACTAAGTGTATCACATGGAAGTGATACAGAGCTGGTTGTCTCAGGGGATCCATGGCTAGGATATAGGTATTGGCCAGGAGAGTTACAGTTCAGATGTATTACCGATGTCAAATGAGGCATGGTGTTAGGTAGGTTAACATCTAGCATGATGAGTAGATGTAGGATAGTCCTCAGTTGGACTGTGTAAATAGCTGGTAGATGCATAGTTATATAAAGGAGGCCTATCTATCGTACCACATTAGTAGTCGGTGGGAGCCGTTGGCAACAAGTACAAAGCACAGTGTATGCTAGAGGTATCGGTATGTAGGAACAGTTTGGTAGCAGGAGTCACCTAAATACTTAATGCTAATGTGATATATGTAGTCAATGACTCAATAGCAATGATTCAACTATGCTGGCTAGGTAAGTACAGGAGCAAATGCAATCAGGGTCTCAGAGGCAACCTGGTAGGCGTGGAGTACCAGTCTTCTGTTTCCACCTCGTTGTGGTGAGCCTTAAGCAGATGAGGATACGCCCTGAGGTCTCTGTTTCTGGTGCTTGTCACACCGAGCCACGGCTCGAGGCCCCTCTAGAGGGAGCTATATGTCCCGGGTTGAACCCCGAGGTTCCTTTAAATACAGTACCAACGGAGTCAAGGGATCCTCTAAGGGTCCTGTCGGTAGGGTACATTCCTCAACACTCTGGGTTGTGGGGGTACTGATTCTGTCGAGGGGGCAAAGGTGATCCGCAACAGGCCTTCCAGTACCGTCTCTGCCGAGGTTGCTACATTGGAGGCTAATTCTGGGTCAGTTCCTAGGATGTCGACTAAACATTTTAGATCTGCCAGCACCGGCTCGGCTGAGGATCCTTGTTTGAAGGCTAAGTGTTTCTTGAGTCCCCTGACTCCCCTGAGGGGACTGCTGCCTCATTTTCTCCTATGATTCAGTTCTCTTCAGGTGTTAACTAAATAGCGGCCCAACCTCCTTGGTCAACGGCAGCAATTTTGGATACCTCCCTTAAAGCAATTTTCATGACGACTGGTGCTGGGAGAGTTCCTTTTTGATGCTGAGCAGCTTTTCCACGCTTTGTGGACATCAAAGACCGGTTTGTCCTGGCGACAGCTTCAGCTAAGGCCCTTTGTACACAGAGGTCCGGGTCCCAGACACGGTACTTCGAGGGGATTGGGTCCTCGAAAGAACGTTACCAGGTAAGAGTAACTTGATCTTCTCTGGGAGCAGGGGGTTTAAAGGTTGCTGTGCGTGCCAATCTGAAACTCCTGTTAGCCCTGCCTTAAGCGGCAGCGGCAAGGTGGTTGGTTTTTCTCTCGGCCATCAGCCTCCTCTACAGGGACAGGTAATTTGCCCGCCAACAAATCACCAAATTAGATTTTTTGTTGGTCACACTACACTTCGGTGGGAGGACGAATCTCGTCTCATCTGGAGGCGTGGCAAACCATCACTGAAGACTGGTGAGGTTTGTCTAATGTTAAGGTGGGTTTCGCTTGCCCTTTCCTCCTACCCCACCCTTCAAACCTCTCTTCCAACAGATCGGGATGCCCTCCCGCAGACCAGAGGTACAGAAACTTCTATACCTCAGAACGGTAGAACCTGTTGCATGAAGCAAGGGAGGGGCTAGTACTGCTGTTCTTTCACAGTGCTCAACCAGGTGGGCCTGCGCACTATCCGATCTTTCAGTGAGAAATTCAAGTTGATCACGCCCTGCCAAATGAAGTCCTCTCTTCGGAAGGGCGATTGGCTCAGTGTGGTGGTCTTCCAGGATGTGTAAATGCACATTCTGACTTGAAGCCTGCATATGAAATATCTGCAGTTCTCAGTGGGAGCAGAACTCTTCAGATTCGGGTACTCCTTGTGGTCTTGGCTCTAACTGTGCCAAGTCTTGGCTCGAGGCCCCTCTCGAGGTGGCTATAAAACCAGGTTTACACCGGAGGTTCCCCTACTTGGGGCTAAATCGGTCACCAGAAGAATTGAGTCCCTCATAGAGGGTCCTGGCCATAAGGTATATGCCCAAGCCTATCCGCGCGTGCAGCCGTTCGGTTGAAGGGGGGAGAAAGAAGAGTCACCTACCACAGACCTTCCAGTACCAGCTCTGCCAAGGTTCCTTGTTTCAAGGCTAGGATGGCACTCGGGCCCCTGACTCACCTGGGGAGACTATTGCTCCACTTGCTACTGTGACGAAGTTCGCCCCTGGTGTGTGATCATGGCAGCCCAACCTTCTTGGGCCATGGCGGCCATTTTGAATACCTCCCTTAAAGCAAGGTTTTACATCAACATGCAGGGCGACACACTCTCCTTTTGTATCTTGCCATATAAATGTGGGCTGTGCCATCCAGTATATTGTTTGGCTCCGGGCTCCACACATCCCGGGTCACCTCAATGTGACCACATTTAATTCAGTCGCCAGGCTGCATCGGTTACGAGTGTGAGATGAACAGCAGTATCATCTCCAACCTTTTCCAGCAATGGGGCACGTCGGAGGTGGTCCTCTTTGCAGCTTGTGGGTCATCATGAAAGCTTATGCTTTCTCCTCATTGCCTTCTATTTATTGGTTGCTCTGTAAGCACATCAAACCGTTGCCAAAGCAGCTACGTGGGCTTTCCCACCAGCTTTTGATGAGCATTACTGCTTGGACCTGGGCTCCAGAGCCGATGCTCAATTCGGCCAGGCTGTTCTTAAAAACCTTTTTCAGTAAGTAGGTCCCATCCACCCATATTTCCTGTGAGGAGTGCTTGGGTGAGGAGTGCTTGGTAATCGTCCAAAAGTATGGAGGAAAGGGGACGGGACGTAGGAGTATAATAGTTACTCACTGTAGTGACTATCTTACTCCTAGTCCATAGTCCTCTTTCCTCCATACGCCCGTCCGCCGTCCCCTCTAATATTGCTTAAAGATCTCAGACCTGGCAATAGAAAAGGACTGAATGGCAATGCGTGGGGCGGGTTTACGGCCACGTGCGGTACCACGCATAAAAAGAGGATGACACATTTTTCAATTTGATGCTTTTTTTTTTTTTTTTTACAAAAGTGCTTCGGTCCCGTCCCACTGGATGAAACGTCCCAAAAGTATGGAGGAAAAGACTAGGCGTAAGATGGTCACTACGGTGAGTAACTTTGTTTTCCGATGCTTGTTAATCTGCTTAGAATCACATGCTGTGCATATGGTCTGACATCCAGTGGTAACCGCAGAGTATTACATCTGGTCTTTCAGGGTACCGAAAGGGGACGTCCGCATAGGCGTGTCTATAACACTAGCCCTATCGTGACGTGTAGTGTACCCAAAATTGTTCACGCGCCGAGATCCCGCAGATAGTTTTTTCCACCCAGGTAACTGGTCGCCCTATAGCAGAGCTCTTACTAGAGACCTTGTTTATCTTTACCGAATTGTCGGTTATTCCCTGTTAAGTCACTTCGGCCACAAGAACATCTTCGACGAAGACTATGGGGGATTAGTCTACGGCTGTTATCGGTGCCTAAAATCCGGCGGCTGGATTTTCCACGTGGTCGGGACCTCTGGCCGACCTATACAGTAGGTAGAGTGGAGTCGGCTGGCCATATTGTCGGTATGTCTTTCCTCTTTTCCCTTTTGGTCTGGTCATCCTTCCCTTTAGCTATGGAAAGGACTCCTTTTAGATTCTGCCCTAAGTGTAGGGTTGGATATCCTTGGAAGGATGAACACAGGACGTGTAACGCATGTCTCCCCCCTAGAGCACGACGAGAAGCAGTGTGCGGCCTGCAAACTCCTTCAGACTAAGACCCTTAAGGAGTGCTGTGTAAAGCGGTGGGCCGCGTACGGTATGTCGTGGGTGGAACCCCCTTACCCCACCTGCACACCCGCTGAGTGGCAGGGGTACTTTGGAAGACCAAACATCTGTTGTGGATGTTATAAACTTTGAGGCGGACACTTCTAGGTCTGCCACACCCGTCCCCGACCCTTTAAGGCCTGACTCTACCCGTCCCCGACCCTTTAAGGCCTGACTCTACCCGTCCCCGACCCTTTAAGGCCTGACTCTACCCGTCCCCGACCCTTTAAGGCCTGACTCTACCCGTCCCCGACCCTTTAAGGCCTGACTCTACCCGTCCCCGACCCTTTAAGGCCTGACTCTACCCGTCCCCGACCCTTTAAGGCCTGACTCTACCCGTCCCCGACCCTTTAAGGCCTGACTCTACCCGTCCCCGACCCTTTAAGGCCTGACTCTACCCGTCCCCGACCCTTTAAGGCCTGACTCTACCCGTCCCCGACCCTTTAAGGCCTGACTCTACCCGTCCCCGACCCTTTAAGGCCTGACTCTACCCGTCCCCGACCCTTTAAGGCCTGACTCTACCCGTCCCCCACCCTTTAAGGCCTGACTCTACCCGTCCCCCACCCTTTAAGGCCTGACTCTACCCGTCCCCCACCCTTTAAGGCCTGACTCTACCCGTCCCCGACCCTTTAAGGCCTGACTCTACCCGTCCCCGACCCTTTAAGGCCTGACTCTACCCGTCCCCGACCCTTTAAGGCCTGACTCTACCCGTCCCCGACCCTTTAAGGCCTGACTCTACCCGTCCCCGACCCTTTAAGGCCTGACTCTACCCGTCCCCGACCCTTTAAGGCCTGACTCTGGTCTTGCTACAGGAACACCCGGCGACAGGGCTGTACGAGCGCATCACACTAAGCAAACAACCCCTACACCGTTTACAATATCTTCGTCGAAAAAGGTGAAAGCGACAACAGGGCTGCCAAAAACTTCGCCGGGTTCCTCGGATCGTTCAGATCCAAAGCCTTCACCGCATCCGCAGCAGCGTCCTGCTGCTGGGCAGTCAAAGTCAAGACAGAACGCTACTCCAAAATCTGCACACGTCGAAGCGCAGAAATCCGACGCTTCCAAAGGTCGCGGTGGCCCGAAAACTACGGCTAGGGCTCTACCCGGAAAACCATCCGCTAGGCTCTCTAGCGCCGCGGAAGGTAGTACAGCTACTGATACACCATCGGAGCCACTGTCTCACGCCGATGCAGCGACTATCGAAAGCAGCATCGAAAGTATTGAATCTAACCGCCGGTGAATCTAACCCCGGTTCTGCCTAAAGTTATGGGCCAAGCCGCAGAAAAGGTTTCAGATGCAGATTGGGATCCCGATGCTTACGAAGATAGTCAAGAACCTCTTTCCGACACCCTAAGAGACTCAACGCTGTAGGGCGGAGAACGCTGTTCTTCCACCCGTAGGGTCCACTAAATGGACTACAGAGAAGTTCGAAGGGTGTATGGATCTGCTGGAGAAGAGTATCAGTTTTTCTGATCATCCTCCCCCCGAAAAGGGCTCGGGTAAACCCTAACCTCCAAATTCAAGTAGATCAGTTTTATGCCTTTCAGCAGCAAGACGTTGTCCACATGGACACATATAGGGACATTTATAATTAAGAGGAAGAAGCTTCATTTCTACAAAGTTATGAGGAAGAACAGGATACTACAGACAACTGGGGAGAAACCCAGCAGGAATGCCAGGACCCATGGACACAGCAAGATCAGGACACTGATGTTTTGTGCCTGGATTCTCCTCCGTCCACCCCAGCTCGCCATGCCTCTCATGTAGATGACCAAATGGCATTCAACTCCATGTTGAAAAAAGCAGCTGAATACTTTAAAATTTCCACTCTGAAGTCTCTTGAACAGATCACACAGAAACCTTCTACCCAAAGGGATAACGCTCGGCGGTCCTTTCGAGGACAAGCCCGTGCTGGTCAAAACTACGGCACGGGGAACTTCAACGCAGGACAAACTTCTGGAAACCCTGCATACTACGCGTCAAGGCGTCAAACACGGCAGAGGTAGAGGCCCCAATCCCAGAGGAGCCACAGCCTCTGGTCAGAAATGACCACCAAATCCAGGTCCCCGCCCATGTTACCCCGGTCGGGGGGTAAATAACATCTTTCCTCATGGCAAGTGAGGGGATAACTTCAGACCAGTGTATCATAAAGACGGTCGCCCACGGGTACTGCGTGGAATTCGCCCGACCTCCCCGCTCGGACATAGATGTCTTACTTTCTCTCTTTATGTACTAACTCACTATAGCCTTGGCTCCCTCATGGCAGAAAAAATACAATCGGAGGGACCTCGGTGCATGAGGGATTATGGGTACACTACACATCACAATAGGGATAGTGTTACAGACACGCCTATGCCGACGTCCCCTTTCGGTCCCCGAAAGACGAGATGCAATACTCCGCGGTTACCACTGGATGTTGGACCATATGCACAGCATGTGAATCTAAGCAGACGCAATCATCAGAAATGATATTACGGTAAGTAATGCATGTCATTCAGATGCTTGTTAATCTGCTTAGAATCAGACGCTGAGCATATAGTCCGACATCCAGTGGTAACCGCAGAGTATTGCATGGGGTCGTTCGATGCTCCAAAGTGGGCGTTGACATGGGCGTGCCTGTAACACTATCCCCAACGTTGTGTAGTGTACCCAAAATCCCTCACGCGTCGAGGTCCCTCAGATTGTTTTTTCGGCCCAGTTATCTGGTCGCCCTAATGTGGAGCTCTTCATAAGAGGTTGCATTATTGTTATATTTATCGACTTTTGGTCATTTCATTCTTAAGTCACTTCGGTTGATTCCTGTGCACCGCTGGGAATTTCGACGGCTGTTGATCCGGCAGGCGCTGCCGACCACGTGGCCGGGCCTTCTGGCCGGCCTGTACAGTAGGGAGATTGGGGTCGGGTGGTCATATTCTTTCAAGAATGCCTTTCCTTTTCCCCTCTTTGTTCCCTGGGTTTTGTCGTCACTAGAGCAGTCCTGTGCTATGGAATAGGACTCGTAAGATTTTGTTCTTCATGTAAGGCCAAATATCTATGGAAAGACTAGAACAGTGGGTGCAATAATTTTCTACCCCTCAACCACAACGAGGCGGCCTGTAAATTCCTGCGTCCTAAGATGCTTAAGTAGCGCTGTTTGAAGTGGTGGGTGGCCTAGGGTATGTTGCAGGCGGAAAGTAATTCCCCTGCCGCCACAGCCGCCGAGTTTGACAAAGGGACTAGCGTTGACCAATGCTGTTTTGGGAACCATTGACCTAACAGCAGACAGTTCTCGTTCCGCAGCGTCCGTCCATGATGGGCACGACACGAGTCATGCTATGGGGAAAACGCCTGGCGACAGGTACCCACAAAGTTCCCGCACTAAACACACAACCCAAGGTTCAGCTTCGGCGGTACAGTCAATGCTTTCTAAAGCGCCAACGGGCTTGTCGGATACTTCGACGGGATCGCCTGATCTTTACGACCAGCAGCCTCCCCGGCAACCACAGCAGCGGCATCAGTCTAGGCAATCTAAAGGGCACTAGCACCAAAACACACGGCTGTCGAGATGCTATAGTATAAAGCGCTGACACCGCTTACAGCCCTGGTGACGCTGAAATCCACCGCGTAGCCACCAGTTCAACAGCACATCTCTGTACTACCCCGAGCATCAGTGATAGTATCGCAAGGATCGCCTCAGCAATTAAACATAAGGAACGGTCGAAAGAGACGGTGAAACAGAAGGAACGGCCTAGAGACGGGGCGAGAGACTACTCTGAGAGCCCTTTGCTCCCCTGGACGACTCTGGTTCATCTTCATGGACCAGGGATAAGTTTGCGGGGTGTATGAACAGACTAGAGAAATTTCTCTTTTTTTTTTCTTTGAGAGGTTTGCTCCCAAAAGCCCTTCTGAGAACCTTTCTTTTGCACCTATGGCCAAGTTTCAGAGGACCTTTGATGAACCTCATGAGGAATATACTTATGACCTCACTGATGACGAGGTTCCTGTGAACACATTTACAAGATGATGCCCCCTTCAGGGACAATGACAATATTGATGATCTTGCGGATCCAATGGAGAATTGGGAAGACGGCATCCGGTTGATTGTCAACCTTTGGTGTCCCCTCCTCCTACCCCCGGACCCTGACTCCTACCCCCGGACACTGACTCCTACCCCCGGACCCTGACTCCTACCCCCGGACCCTGACTCCTACCCCCGGACCCTGACTCCTACCCCCGGACCCTGACGCCCTGGTATGGATCACCCCACCCCCACTCCAGTGTGCCAAGCCTCACCTGTGGATGATCTGATGGCGTTTAACACCAGCTTGAAAAAGGTGGCTCAGCATTTTCAGATCGCCACACAGGAGGCTTTGCCATATTCAGATTGTGTAAAGAACATACTGAAAGAAAAGCCTCCATTCCTTTGTTGATTTCTACCAAGAGGAGACTGATGCCTTCATTGTTGACATCAGCTCAGACCAGAGCGGTTAACCCCGGGTGTGGGGGGGGGGGGGTGAAGAGAAGTTGTTTTGCCCTTCTCCTACCGAACCTGCTTACAGCAAGTGCCATGCCATTCCGGATTCACTAGTAGTTACCACCACTAAGAAAAAGGGCAGGTGTACCCCTATGTAGAGGTGAAGCACCGCCTGATAAAGAATCCAAGACTTTGTATGCACTGGAGAAGAGGGTCACGACTGCTGCTGCGTTCTCCACTCGAATAGCCAATAACACCACTCTGTTGGCTAGCTATGCAGACGTCCAGTGGAACCTGCTGCAAGAAGGCCTTCTAGAGTTACCTGAACCTATGCGGGCTAAATTGCTC
This sequence comes from Ambystoma mexicanum, assembly GCF_040938575.1. Classification (NCBI taxonomy): domain Eukaryota; kingdom Metazoa; phylum Chordata; class Amphibia; order Caudata; family Ambystomatidae; genus Ambystoma; species Ambystoma mexicanum. The sequence continues at coordinate 233,898,511 of NC_090926.1, read as the reverse complement.
CCAATTGTATCGGAAGGCAAGCAAGTGAATCAGAATGTGCTTAAAAATACTTTAGACGCTGCTGAAACAGCGGGAAGAACCTTGGCACAGGGTACCTTGCTCAAGCGACACGCCTGGCTGAGTGGCAGTGGACGAAGACAGCCAAGAAAGAACACAACTCCAGTCCCTGCAAATGATTACCCAAAAGCCTTCACAACCGAGAGGGGGTGGCTCTCTTCGGTCCTTTCGTGGGCATATCGCTCCTCTCAAAACCAGTATGTTTCAGATAACAACTGGAATTCTGGCCCAGGATCTAACACCACCACATAGCCACCTAGAGGTGTGGAAAGGGTAGAGGCCAGGGTTCGACGCCCAGAAGCTCCCCGGGCTCAGGTCAGAAATGACCCTCAGATGCGGGTCCCCTCCCATGTCAACACGGTCAGGGGGCCTCCAACTTCATTCCTTCATGCATGGGAGGGGGGGATAGCATCAGACCAGTGGGTACTCAAGACCGTCGCCCACTGGTACTGCATAGTATTTTGCCAACCACCTCACTTCAGACTGCCAAAATTGAGACGCCTGATGCTGGAACACCTACATATCCCACTGAAAGAGGTTGAGATCCTTCAAGAAAAGGGCGCCATAGAAGTCGTCCCTATTCTACAGGTAAACAAGGGTATTTATTCAGCGTACTTCCTTGTACCCAAAAAAGATCTCACTGTGCTCCCTGTGCTAGACTTGAGCCCAGCGAACAAATTTGTCAAACCTCAAAAGATTCGTATGGTCACATTACAGGAAGTAATCCCGCTGCCGAAACAGGGGTTAGATGGCAACATTGGGTATGAAAGATGCTTACTTTCCTATTTCAATGTTGCCGGCGCACAGAAAATACCTAAGGTTCATCATAGAGGACAAGCACTATCAGTTAAATGTACTTTCCTTCAGCATTGCCTCGGTGCCAAGGGTGTTTACCAAGGTACTGGCAGCAGGGCACCTGCACAGAGAATCTGTCCTCGTTTACCCTTACCTCGACGACTGGCTCATAACAGGGGAGTCCTACGGAACATGCTATTGAAGACTCAAAAGACAAACCACTTATTCAGCCTGGGATTCTCCATCGAGTAGAAATCCAGCCTGAACAAACAAGGGGGCACACTCTCCAGGGCTATCCAAACTGTCCCAGAACATTTGGAAATGGGCTCTCAAACACGGCATGGACCTTCTGTGGTGGGCCATCGAAGGCAATCTGATGAAGGGGGCTCCATTTTGGCTACCCTGGCCGGAGGTCACTATCGTAACGGACGCATCCCTCATGGGATGGGGAGCTCATGCCAACGAGTTGACAGTCCGCGGTCATTGGTCTCCGGAGTCCAGACTCCATATCAATCTGTTGGAGCTGAGGGCCGTCAGGCTTGCCCTGAAGGCTTTTCTGCCGACTGTGCGAGGAAAGAATGTCCTGATTCTGATAGACAACACAGTGGCCATGCAGTACCTCAACAAAAAGGGGGGGGGGCAGGGTCACTTCCTCTGTGCAGGGAGGCGATGCAGCTCTTTTTCTAGGCAGTCAAGCAGGAAATTTCAGTCTCGGCAGTTCATCTGGCCGGAGAAGAAAACGAGACGGCGGACGCTCTGAGCAGGCAGAGCGGGATCTCTCACGAGTGGGAGTTGGCTCAAGAGATTCTCCTGGAGATCTTCGCCCTTTGGGGGACCCCTCAAGTGGATCTCTTCGCCTCCAGTGTCAACCGGAAGTGCGAAGGTTCTGCTCGCAGGAATTTCCTCCAAGAGGGGCCTTGAGAGACTCGTTTGTGGTGGAGTGGACATTCCCACTGCTGTACGCGTTTCCTCCAGTCCCCGTCATTCCGCAAGTGCTGCAGAGGTTATGGAGGTTCGGTTCCGAGATGATCCTCATTGCTCCGGCATGGGCCAGGAAGACGTGGTACCCAGACCTTCTCGACTTGTCCATCTGCCCTCCACGTCGTCTTCCCTACCGAGACGATCTGCTCTCACGGGAGTGGGGAGGGGGTCAGGTTCTCCATCCAGAGGTCAGATCCCTCAACCTTCACGCTTGGCTTCTGAAAGGTTGAGGTATAAGGATTGGGACTTCCCTGAAGACGTGATGGAGGTGTTGCTTTCTGGCAAACGGCCGGCAACAAAGTCCATGTACCGTTGCTGTTGGAGAAAGTTCTGCGACTCGTGCAGGGTTAAGAATGTGGATCCTTTTTCATGTGACATTCCTGTGGTTGTCTTTTTTGCTTTCTTTGGCCCACAAGAGCCTGCAAGTGGGTACCATTAAAGGTTACCTGGCGGAGCTGTTCATATTTAGGCACTCATCTGAAGAGTGTTCCGATTTTAAAATTCCTTTAATTTCTCAGTTTCTAAAAGGGCTCACTAATGTGTTCCCTCCGTCACCTTTTCAGGTGCCCAGTTGGGATTTGAACCTTGTTCTCAAGTTTCTAATGGGTGCTCCATTTGAGCCTTTGCATTCCTGCCCTTTGAGACTGTTAACTCTTAAAACTGTATTTTTAGTTGCGGTCACTTCCGCTCGCAGAGTGAGTGAGGGAGTTACAGGCACTTTCAGTTAAGCCACCCTTCACTGTGTTTCACAAGGACAGGGTTGTCCTTGGAGTTCGTCCTTTCTTTCTTCCCAAGGTGGTGTCGGAATTTCAATTAAGCCAGAAGGTTATTCTTCCAGCATTTTATCCTCCTCTGCATCCTGGCAAGGAAGAGGAGAGGCTCCATAGGTTGCATCCTAGCAGAGCTTTGAGCTTTTATATTTCACGCATGTCCCGGGTCAGAGTGGATGATCAACTCTTTATTGGTTACGCTGGAAGGCGTTTGGGGACAAGCTGTTACTAAGCAGACTGTCTCAATGGATTATCCTGGCAATTTCTGAATGTTACTGCTTGGCGGGTAAGGACCCTCCGATAGGCTTGCGGGCCCATTCTACCAGGGGTATGGCTGCCTCTACTGCCCTGCAGAGGGGTGTTCCTATTCGTAACCTCTGTGATGCAGAAACGTGAGCTTCGGTCCATACTTTTGTATGTCACTACTCCCTCGATTGTATCTGTGGGCAGGATCTAGCCTTTGGCAAGGCGGTCCTTTACTCTGCAATCTGATTGGGCATTCTAAATTTCTATTTTCTAATTTTTTTTTTCCCACATCCTTACGTTGGTACTGCTTTGGGAGTCTGTCATAGATATGGAATACGTCGGAGGACCCAATCCCCTCGAAGAACAAGTTACTCTTACCTGGTAACGTTCTTTCGATGGGATGGTCTGACGTATTCCATAGCGCTCCCTCCCTGCCTTCCCCGCTACAGAATTTATTCTGCAATTGCAGCTTACGTTTCCGCAAGGCTTTGTGTGGTTAGACTGGCAGAAAACTGGTGCCACACGTTCTGGGGAAAAAAAAACAGAGGCTATGGGCGCCGTACGTCCTACTTATAACATCCAGTGACGTCAGCCGTCGGAGGAGGTCCTCGAGGGCGGCGTATCGACGTCATCGACGCAGAAAGATTTTCCGAAACAGCACACCCGTGGTGATTACTGTCATAGATATGGAATACGGCGTCGGACCATCCCATCGAAAGAACGTTACTATGTAAGAGAGTAACTTGTTCTTTTGATGATTGTATCTGCTTAGATTCACATCCGCCAACACTTCCTCCCTGCTCGGATGGAAAGAACATAGACGCCTTACTACGTTTTCTCTTTTCTGTACTCACGATAGTCATAGGCTCCCTCACCTCAGAAAAGACAATCGGAGGGACCTCGACGTGTGAGGGATTTTGGGTACACTACACGTCACGTAGGGATAGTGTTACAGGCATGCCCATGTCGACGTCCCCTGTCGATTCTCGAAAGACGAGATGCAATACTCCGCGGTTACCCCTGGATGATGCATGTCGGACTATATGCACAGCATGTGAATCCAAGCAGATACAATCATCAAATGCTTTTACGGTAAGTAATGCATGTCATAGTAGCATGGAGTCCTGCTAGACGGGAAGGTGTCCCCCTGGCTCATGACGTGCCTCAAACGTGTGTCGCCTTACTTTAAAGCAACTACAGGGGCGGGGAGGCGGGTCAGATGCGCCTTTCCCAACAGTTTCTTCTGCCAGGGCAGGCATTTGCACCAAGTCCAGCAATTCCTTTGCTGAATACATAAGCTTGCTCGCCTATAGGGAGTGATCAAAACTACGAAAGGCTTTATCGATTCCCTTCCTGGGTAGCGGCTAGTTCTCCGGACTCTCGTCTCACCTGTTCTGGTATGTCCGGGTCGTTCCCGGCGGCTCAGCCAGGCTAGCAATCGTCACACCTCATCCGCCAACCCATGGCTCCGTACAGCCCATCTCCCCCCATCAAATTTGGATTATAATTCCTGTGCCTCTCATCAAGAGGTCAGGGCACCCGCCCGTTCAGCTCCCTTCCCCCATCCCTCTGCCATCCCTCTCTAACTCTTGATACCACCCCCTCCCATTGCGTAGCCTCTCCTGCAATGCTTTTCTGACTCCCGTAGGAAGCAAGACCCAGTTGGTAAAATTAGGCACTTATTTTCTGAAAGAAATAGTTGGATGAAGCGAACAGCATTACTTTTGGGAAGAGGGGGACCCAATTCACATGCAAGTAAAACAACCTTATATATACTTTTCAGAATGTCGAAAACCATTTTAAAGGATAGTAGCAACTTTTGTAACAGCTCATATTTCAGAGGGACAGTTGCAACAAACTAGTTTCATAAGTAAGTAACTTTTAAACACGTGTTATACTTTTGTTTTTGTATTTATTTTGTTTATATAGCGCCTTACACCAAAGCGCTGAACATTTCAACATGATACATAAAACAATAACAGTAGAAGCAAATTACAATAATTAATCAGTCCAACAAAACATTGAGAAGAGCAATTAAACTGGAGGGAAGTGGGAGAGCTGAGCAGTAGAACGGAGAGGGAGGGGTGAGGAGAAGGGGAAAAGGGTGAGAGTGGGGAGGAGGGAGAGGGGAAGGATATGATCAAGGGGAAAGAGGAAGGAAAGACGGGGAGTAAGGAGGGGGGAAGGGGTTTCATGGCAGTGAATGGAGGAGAGATTAAGGGATTTGCAGAATGAGGAGAAGGAAGGAATAGTGGATAGAGAGGTAAGGAGTTCAGTGCTGGGTGGGCAAGGAGCTGGAAGGAATGGAAGCGGGAGGGGGAACAAGGGGATGGAGGAATGGTGAGAAGGAAGTGGTCTGCAGAACGAAGGGAGCGGGACGGAGTGTAGAAAGAGAGGAGAGAGGAGGGAGGAGAGATGAGGGGGAGCAAGACCTTGGAGAGATTTAAAGACTAAGCAGAAGGCAGAATCCTTCCCCAAGTCTATTGCATGTGTTCTCTTGGAGGCAGAAGAGGGACCCTAATGCTCTTGGTGCCAGCTGTAGGCAAGTTGAGACTGTGTTTAGTTGCTGGAAGAGTATTGAGTCCTAAGGTTTCAAAACAAGTAAGTAGTTTACTTCGGAGTTAGTCCAGGGACTTCAGAGACACACCCTAGAAGGATTCCAGCAATGAGCCTGGGCGAACTGGATCAGAGGCTCCCAATCACATCACCCCCAAAGCTTCACAGGAATCACAAAAGGCTTAAGGTAAATAATACCCCAGCCAACACAGTACCTCAGCATAGTAGGAGAGTTTGCAGCTGGACGTCTTCAGGATCTGCAGCCAAAACCCTGTTCAATGAATTCCTTGTCATGAAGACAGGACACTGGAAGGGATTCTGCAGGAGGGATCAACGGGGAAGGCTCCAGGCAAGAGTTTCTTCGCAGCTCTGGTTTTGGCTGCCTTTTCAGGAGCCAAGAGAAGACTGAATATCGCTGGTCGGATTCTTGTCGCTAATCTAGTCCAGCACTCTGGTGAGGAGACTTCAAAGAATCGAGTCTATGGAGGTCCAGCAAGATGCCGTCAAAGTTTCAGCAAGGTTTGGAATTCAGGAGACTGCACTGCACAATGGTTCTAGGTCCCAGGTTATTGTGAGTATTGCAGCCCGGCACGGTCGCAGCACACCAAGAGATGGCTCAAAATGCAGGTCTTCTCGAGTTTAGTGGGTCTCAACTGGCTCTGAATCAGGGTCGTCCTTTTCAGGATCCCCAAGTCTCTTGGTAGGAAGGGCAGTTGGGTGCAGTTACACAGCAGTCTCCTGGTCGCTCGAAATCGCTACAGCTGTCTTTTCTTCACCTTGCTCTTCGGTTTCAGCTCCAGTGGTCGACTTGTCAGCAGCGTCCAGGTTCAGAGTTTTTATCAAGAACTACATCTCAACTTCTGCATTCCTTTACATCAAGGGGCGGTTTGGCTGTCCAATCAGAACAGCCAGCCCCCTACTGGGAGTTGGTTCCTTTCATGCAAGGTGAAAGACAAAGGGCTACAGAGTTTTGGACTCCTCCCTCACTTCCTGCCTTTCTGACACTCTGTATCCTGGGTGGGGAATAAAAAGAATTCCCTCAGAAGACGAAACGTCCACTGAGGTCATTCCCGCCTAGAATGGCAGGGGACGACCTCAAACAGCAAACACACACGAAATGGCGAAAAAGGAGCCCAACATTTAGAAACATGGTGGCCCTCCTGTGAATTACTGAGGCTGAATTAACAGCCTGATAGTAAAATGACTAAAAGTCATAAAGGTAAAACCACTGCCACCAGCCATTCAATTAAGCTTGCAATTGTAGCAAAAATATTACCAGGTAAGTAAAGGGGACACATTGTATCCCCCAGAACGCCACATAAGGTGGGGTGTGTTGGCTCACCAAAGGGGATCAAAATCCCTCTTTACTACTTGGGAACAATAGTTCACCCAAGTACATGAAAGAGAAATTGATAGGGGAGCCCAAAGAGGCAACCCAGCTGAAGCCCAAAAGTTATAGGCAACTTTAACTCCAACCATACACTATAGAGAGACTTGAGACGGCCACCCATAAAACGAGCAAAAGACTAGGTGAGAGTGGAAAGAAGAATCCCACTCACCTAGGGACAAGGTAAAATAGTTACCAGGTCCAAGCAGAATGTTCTGGGGTTGACTTGGGTCAGGAAGATTTATCTCTGAGAATCTTACCTAATAAACTCTGTCCCCAGTTCCATCACTGCCCCAGACGCATTTTAAAACTGCCCTCTTGTTCTTTGAACTCTTGTACTCTCGAGCTAGATTTGTGCTATATTAAATACAAAAACAGGGAGTATAATTTTCATGTTTATATCCTAATGCAAAATGGTTCTGTTAATACATATTTAAAATACTTTGTCTATAATGTTCACCCTACCTTTGCATAATAAGTGGCATAATATTGGCATTTTTTTAAAAACTGGCATTTTTAAAAACAAAATCTTTACTCTTTCAGGTCCAGGCCCTACTCAACGACCTAAACTGGTCCTGAAGCCTCGAACAGCACCAAAAGAAGTGGAGACGTCTAGCGGGCCTACACAGACGAGCCGGGCTGCTTCCATCTTTGGGGCAGCGAAACCAGTGGATACAGCTGCCCGCGAGCGTGAGGTAGAGGAGCGACTACAGAAGGAGCAGGAGAAACTAACCCGCCATCTAGACGACGACCGCCCAAGATTGGAAAGGAAACCGAGAGAGAGGTGAGAACCATAGGACACCGTTCCAGTGGTGTTTTCTGAGGGAATTAATGAAATTGGACAGAGGTAATTTTGGGGGCAAGAAGTAGAAGATGTTTATTTAAAAACAAAAATGCACTGATATTCAATTAAAAAAAATGGTATGATCCTAGGTGTAGTGTTCCAGATAGGATTTTGAAGTGAGTATTTTACTCACTATTTTTAAAAGTTGGGAATAAAACATGCAAGACCCATTCCCAATGGCTGCATCATATAAGTAAGTAAAAACATACTTGAAAACAGAATTGTTTTTGTATTCAATATTTCTTTGCACCTTGTTCTTTCAACTTAAGATACGTTTTTACCTATTGATCGGGCAGTAATGATGGTCTCTTCCTGTGGCACTATGTATACTTCTAGTCCAAACATATCCATTATGCTTTGTGGATAAAAGCGGGAGACTGGCTGTTGTGCATCCGTTTTTTCTATTTTGTTTAGAAAACTGAAGTGCGAAAACAAGGTGGGCCACCGTAGAACGTGAAAGTTTTTGCCATTGTCTGGTCTCTGAAGAAGTTTAGACCATACTTGTATGGTTCTACTTTCCTTATTCAGACAGACCAGATGGTTAATGCAAATGAAGGGGGACAATCCGAAACGGCTCAGATGGTCTATCAGCCTCCCAAGTTTTTGATTTTTACCATTGAGCATAGGTCAGTGTTAAGGGGAATTCTCAAAAATGTGCTAATTCCCTCCACCCTAGAGACCCCCCCCCCCAGCAACTTTGCTGGATTTTGAGGACTTGATTTTTTTAACCTAGAGAAGAGAGTGAGCCTTTTTCCCACTATTTTGCTGTGTGTTTTACTCTTGTGTTTTCTTTTGATATGGAGTCTAACCAACTCCATGGGCATCACCTTGTTTATTTGTGTTAAACATGTTACACAGCACCTTTAGAGCAGTGACACAGGGAAGCCTGTCAGGTTTAAATACCTTCTCTGGGATCAACTACTGTTTCCCAGAGCAGTGGAGTGAAATTGACTTCACTTAGTCTTTTAAATTCCTAAACCTAGCACATCCTATCTTACAAGAGTGCTGGAGGGGTTACTGAGTACCCCCCCTGTATCTAAATACTCATGTACCAGTCAAATGCTACCCTTTCCTCTCAGAATGACTGGTGGCAATGGTTTTACAACGAACTACCATGATTTTTCCCGACCGCGAAGACCAGTAGTGTTAAATCGCGGGAGCCATCTTGCAAAACATGGCGTCTGAGCCCCCTTTATTTAAACAGGTCCCGGTCTTCTTTTTCACCTTTTCCTTTTGGAAAGGTCCTTCTACAGTTTGTCGATACGTGCCAAACCAGGTTTGGTCCCTTTGTTCCTTCGCCTTTTGCGTCTTCAGGACTGAAGATCGCCTCTGGCGCCCGAGTGTCTGGGGTGGGCAGGAAGTGAGGGAGGTGCCCGAAACTCCCTGTGCTTAGTCTCCTAGGATACCAAAATGCACTCTGGCGTGATTGGCTGGCTGTCTGTCTGGCACGGACAGCCATCCAGCTAGGCTCGAATGAATGGGAGAGACCTGAATAAAAGGCGAGTCTTTTGGCTTGGAAGGCAGTCGACCAGTGGAACAAAAGAACCGAAGACTGGCTTGAAGAGGACGGCTGCTGCAACTCCTGGACCGTTGGTTTGCCCGGTGAAGCCCTGCTGAGGTTCCGAATTGCCAAGTTCACTTCGACGGAGAAGCCCCTTCAAGGACGACTTCACCCTTTGAGTTGGTGGGACCAATCAACTAGACGGTAAGCCACCTGGATATTAACCTCTGAGCTGGTTGACTTTGCTCAGCGTGCTGCAGGAAACCGTAGAACCAGGGAGGGAGTCAACAGTTTGTGTGCTTGACTCGCAGGAACCGAAATCGAAGTTTGCCAAGTGCCAGCCTTTGACCAGTCCCAGTGCAGTGCAGGAGTCCCCTGACGTCCTCCTTCTTGCCAGGAACAGAAGTCTTCAGCTGCATCTTTTTCTTCATTTGAAAGGTACTGTGAAACAAGACGGAGCGAACTTGCCTCTAGCAGTGAAAGTGCTTGAAACTTTTGCAACTGGCAGGCCTAATCAGCTTGTGACCCAACATATGATTCTTCATTTTACAAACTACTTGTGAGAACTTTTACAGAGACTTTACTGTTTACTTTCCAGAACCATTTTTATCCTATCCAAGACTTTAGCCCATTGACTTTGCCCTAGCCTATTGAATTTGAATTGACACTCTGGTGAACTGGAAGTATCTGCACAGTCTAAGAACAATTGTAATTCTTTTTAATGTTCTGATAACCTATGCCTTTTTGCTCCTCCTACAAAGTAGTCTGAATGCCTCAGAAACTTAGTGTGCAGTATTGAAGTATATGTGTGAATAATATTTAACTGCCTCCTTCTAGTGAATGTTTCATAACTGACTGTAGAATAAATTAATAAGTGTTTAACCAAGAAACCTTGAGTGTAAGAGTCTATTTGAACACCTGTGATCTTAGACCTGTGTAACATTACAGCTCACATTCCCTCTTGAGATAAGCCTGGCTGCTCAGCAACGCTACCAAAACTGTGTAGTACAGACTTATACCAAAGGTTGGTTTGCTTACACCTGTAGTCTTGTGTCTAGTAGTCCCAAAGGGTACTGCATACAAACTTTGCCTAACATCATCTTTTACAATTGTCACCCAGCACCTTCAGTGCAGTGGCACAGGGAATTCTTCTAGGCTTCCCAAGGTTTAAATACCTTCTCTGGGATCAAATACGGTTTCCCAGAGCAGTGGCGTGAAATTGACTTCACTTAGTCCTGTAAAATTCTAGACCCAGCACACCCTATCTTACAAAAGAGTGCCAACAGGGTTAATTAGTATCCCCTGTCTAGTTACTCATGTAACATTCATATGCTACCCTTTCCCCTCAGAATGGTCGGTGGCAGTGGTTTTGTAATGAACTACCATGATTTACCCCGACCGCGAACTGTTCGCAGCTCCGGTAACGTTAAATCGCGGGAGCCATGTTTTTCGAAATGGCGCTGAGCCTCTTTTGTTAAAATGCTCCCCGGTCGTCTTTTTTCGCCATGTCTCTGTGGAAAGGTCCTTCTCGAGCTTTTCTCTGCGCGCCAAACCAGGCTTGGTCTTTGTTCATTCGCCTTTGGCGGGCTTCAGGAGTGAAACGCGCCTCTGGCTCCAGAGTGTCTGGGGTAGTCAGGAAGTGAGGGAGGTGCCCGAAACTCCCTGTGCTTAGTCACCTAGGAGACCCATATGCACTCTGTGATGATTGGCTGGCTGACTGTCAGGCAAGGACAGCCACGCTGCTGGGCGAGTGGCAGCTTGGCAGGAATGAATGGGCGAGATCTGAATAAAAGGCAAGTCACTTGGCTTGGAAGGCAGTCGACCAGTGGACGAAGGAACCGAAGAAGAGCTAGAAGAGGACTGCTGCTGCAACTTCTGGACCGTTGGTTTGCCCGATGAAGCCCTGCTGCAGGTCCGAATCGCCAGGTTCGCATCGACGGAGAAGCCCTGCAAGGACGACTTCACCCTTAGAGTTGGTGGGGCCAATCAACTCCCAAGTAGGCCACCTGGACACCCATCTCGGAGCTGGTTGCATTTCCTCAGAGTTGCTGCAGGAAACCGTAGAGCCAGGGAAAGGGACAGCAGATTGTATGTGTTGCTTGTAAGCTGGCCTAAAGCTTTTGGAAGATCCTCTGGACGCCCACAAAGCAGGACTGACCAAGCCTGACTACCCCTATACCCCCCCCACAACTCCCCCCCCCCTCCCCCCTCAGTTGAGTGCGTGACCCCAGATGTGAGGAAAGTCCATGCTTGACCACCAGGAACTGCACGTATTGCTCCTTGCTGTACCGCAAGGAGCTGAAACGCGAAACAGCCACTGAAAGTAAAGTTTGCCAGTTGCCAGCTTTGACGGTGCCAGTTCAGGAGTACCCCGACATCCTCCCTCGTGTCCCCGCGACTGAGGTCCAGGAACAGTGAGATCTGCAGAGCTGCACAGGAATAAATCTTCAGCTGCATCTTTTTCTTTACTAAAGTACTGTTAATACTAGTAAAACTAGCCTAAGAGAACTTACCTTTTACTGTGGAAGTGCGTGTGACTTCTACAACTCGCAAGTCTAATCAGCTTGTGGCCCTACATTTGATTCTTCTTTTAATCAGACTCCTAAGAACTTGTGCAAACACTTTTGCATTTACCTACCTGAAGTGCTGCATCCTATACAAAGACTTTGGCCTATTGACTTTGGCTTTAGCCTATTGAATTGAATGACTCTTTTCTTCCTATTTTAAAGTATTTGCCTTGTTTATGACTATTTGTAAATTCTTGTGTTCTAATAACCTTTGCCTTTTAAAGAGTATTCTGAATGCAAACACTAAGGTATTAATGCCCCCAGCACCCTTGTTACTGAAGCCACCTGTGGGTGTAGGTTGTCGGTGGGCCATCCCAAAAAGTTCTTGTCTGATTCAGAAACACAGAGTGTACAATATTGAAGTATATTTGTGTTACTATTCTATTCTTACCCTCCGAAGGCTTTATAACGGACTGATACATTATTGTTTATGCAAGAAACCTTGAGTGTAAGAGTTTACTTGAATACCTGTAACTGAATCTTTGTGTAACGCCACTACTTCTCACATTTCCCCTCTTGAGATAAGCCTGGCTGCTCAACACGCTACCAAAATTGTGTAGTACAAGCTTATACCAAAGATTGGATGCCTATACCTGTAGTCATAGGCAAAGGTTGAATGTAGTACCCTTTGGGAACCCTACAAACAACTAACACTGGTGAATACAGGGCGCAGTGCCACCACATATACCCATACCTCGACAACTGGCTCGTCAGGGCTTCATCTCTGGAAGCAGTGCACCGCACTTCCCACGCTCTTTTGAATACACTGCACGATCCGGGTGTTTTGCTCAACCTCAAGAAGTCACAGCTGCAACCCACACAGTCTGACCTTCTTGGGTCTCATCTGGGACACGTGCTCAGTTTTTTTTCCTTCGGAGGACAAAATTACGGCCATCAAGAAGGCCACTGTGCACTTCCTCAGCAGAGAAGCAACAAAGCAACATCGGCCTGGTGGTACCAACACCTACTGGGTCACATGGCAGCGGTCTTACTGGTCGCCCCCCTCCCCCACGAGACTCAGGATGAGGAGGATACAGCTGCACTTCGCGGGGCTCTCGGTTGGTGATGATCAACGTTCCTCATTCTCTTCACCCGGACCTCACACGGTGGTCCAGGGAGTTCCACCTGCGGACGGACAAGCCTCTCCGGCAACTTACCCAACAGGTCACCATCACTACGGACTCCTCTCTCGAGGGATGGGTGGGGCACCTTGGACAACCACTGCATCCATGGCACCTGGAACAAGGCAAGGGCAGGAGTACCATATCAATTGGCTGGAACTGAAGGGCATCTGACTAGTGCTTGGAGCCTTCCCTCTGGTTATCGAGGGCAAGGTCGTCCTTGTTCAGATAGACAACTCAACCAGCATGTTCTATGTCAACAAGCGGGGAGGTACCGGGTCCCCTCCACTGTGCAGGCTGGCTGTCAGCATGTGGAATTGGCCTTGGAGAACATAATCTGCCTCACGGCCGCCCACCTTCCGGGGGAATCCAACCTGGAGGCGGACAGGCTCAGCAGGCTGCGAGTGCACAATTACGAATGGCAGTTGAACGACCTTGTTCTGCAGGAGATCTCCAGCAGATGGGGGAGGGGGGTACCTTTCTGCCACCCAGGGCAACAAAGTGCCAACAGTTCGCCTCCTGGCAGGGACAGCATACACCTTCCCACCCACACCGTTGATACACAGGGTGATGTGCAAGATCAAGGAGTCTCGGCACCTCAGTCATTCTAATAGCTCCATGGTGGCCAGCCAGACCATGGTTCTTCGAGCTGCTGAGTCTCTCGGAGAGACCTCCCATTTGCCTTCTGACGGGCCCAGCACATCTTCTGGTGCAGCAGTGGGGCAGGGTCATCCACCCTGTGCCACAGAAACAAGCCCTCACAGCGTGGTTCCTGAGCAAATCACGCCAGCGCACCTCAGCCTTTCTCAGGCTAATCTAGAGATCATACAGGGGGATAGGAGCAAGGCTTCCAGAACCCGGTATAAGAGCAAGTGGACCAGGTTCTGCCACTGGGCAAACTCTAAGGATATAAACCCCCTTGCATGTTCATTGGAGGACGTGCTCTCCTCCTCGGCGCACCTCGCCCACTCGGGCATACAGGTAGACACTTGCCGCACGTACTTGGCAACCATTGGGGCCTACAGAAACTCAGGTGTTCTCTGCCAACCCGATTGCCAACAAGCATTTGGCGGGACTCGCCAGGCTTTTCCCACCCATCAAGAGGCCTCACCCTGTGTGGGACCTAAACATAGTTTTGGGGGCCCTGGCGCATGAACCATTTGAACCAATAGCGTCTGTGGACATCCGGCTGGTCACCATTAAGACGACCTTGTGAAATTCAGGCGCTGGTCCCCTCAGAGCCCTATACTATTTTTCACAAGGATAAAGTAGTCCTGCGGACACACCGAGGATTCCTAACCAAGGTGCCTTCGGCTTTCCATCTGAACGTGGAAATAGTGCTGCCTATGTTTTTTGCTGAGCCTAAGGACGAGGCACAGCGTTCTGCACTGCCTTGATGTCGGGCGTGCCCTAAAATTCTACTTGGATAGGACCAAGGGCTTCCGTAAGACTGACGCATTGTCATCTTCGGCGGATCAAGACCAGGATATCGGGCCATCCATTGAGCGTTGGATGGTCTTGTCATCAAGGAAGCTTACGAGGGACAGCATAAGCCACTGCTGGCCAACATGCATACCCACACAGTCGGAGCCAAGGCGACGGCCATTGCATTCCAGCGGCAAGTCCCCTGGCAAGTCATAAACAGGGCGGCCACATGGGGCCACCCCTCCGGCTATCTGCAAGCACTACTGTTTGGATGCTGGCTGTAGATCAGATGTGGCTTTTGGACAGGCTGTTATTAGAAACCTGTTTGCTTAAGGAGGGTCTCCACTCCACCCTAGGGCTACTCTGTTGTAATCGCCCATGCAGTATGGAAGAAAGGGGACAGGACGTAAGAGTAATTATAAGTTAATCACTGTATTGACTTAACATCCTTAGTCCCCTTTCCTCCATACGTTCCACCATTCTTTCCCCTAATAAAACTGGTTTCATTAGGCAACGTTAATCTATTCTTGATGTGTCTGTGGGGACTGGGTTGTGGCGCCGGACTGCGGGATGGGGAAGCGCATGCTCCCAGGGCCGCACCCCTCCACGCCTCTAAATTTAAAGGGGGAGACGTTTTTTTTATGGTGAAAAAGGTTGTCTCCCGTCCCTATTAAGCGACGCCCATGCAGTATGGAGGAAAGTGGACCACGCTAGTCACTACAGTGAGTAACTTAGAACTTACCAGTTAAGAAAGGGGATACATTGTATCCCCCCCAGCACTCCACATAAGGTGGGGTGTGCTGGCTGACTACATAAAATGTAAAGTGGATGAAAATCCCTCTACCCCTGGGGAACTCGCCCCAAGTACATTGAAGAGAAATTAACGGGGAATACCAAAGGGGCAACCCAGCCTGAGCCCAAAGGTTATCTACAACTCCAACCATACACTATGGAGAGACATTAAAAGGTCACCCATAAAAAGAGTAAAAGAATAAGTGATGGGGAGGAAGATTCCCACTCACCTAGGGACAAGGAGAAACAACCACCAAGCCAAGCAAAAAGTTCTGGTGTTGACACAGGTCAGGAAGATGAATCACAAATATGAATAATCTTACCTAACACTGGGTCCTGTGTTGCTGCCTCTGGAAGACTACCATCGCCAAGCTCCTCCTCTTAGCTGAGGTACTGTGTTGGCTTGCATAATGCTTACCTCAAGTCTTGTTTGGATCCTGTATGGCCGAGGAAGTGATTTGTGTGGTTTGGAGTGTGCCAATACCATTCACCAAGGCCTAATGCTGGAACGTGCATGGGAGCCTTCTGTTAAGTCACTTGTTAGGTAAGAATTGGTGCAGTCACACTCTGTGAGACTACACAAGACTTGGCTGCTTGTAATTAGGTAACCCACATTTTGGTATAGGTCTGCACTATGCAGTTTGGTAGTGTGACTGAGCAGGCAGGCCTATCTCAAGAGGTAAATGTGAGCTGTAGAGATGTACAGATGAAATCAGTCAATACAAGTAACACACTCAAGGTTTTAGTTCTGAATAGTCAGTGTGATTCCCATCTTTAAGAAGGGCTCTCGAGTGAACCCCAAAAACTTCTTCCCAATTGCCCTTCTCGACATCTTGGGTAAGATCTACACGACTTTACTCTTGTCGCGCCAATAACATTGGGTAATTGACTCAGGACAATTTGACGTCGGACAGTGTGGATTTGTCAAGGGGGTTGGCTACAGCCAAAACCTATTCCTATTGAGTATTTTCAAAGCAAGAGTCCTGAACAAAAATTTGAAAACTTACATCGCACCAGTTGATTTTGCACAGGCATTTGACAGTATAGATTGAAGCTTGCTTTGGTCAAAACTGCTTCAATGGCAATGCCCCCTGAATTACTGTCCCCCATTGTGGCCCTCTACACCAACACCTCAATTCAAATAAAAATAAACTGAGGGACTGCTTTCAAAAGAACTTGACACCAGGAAAGGCCTGAAGCAGGGTTGCCCCTTGGCATCAGAAGTTTTCAATCTGTTCATTCCTGACATGAAGGATGCCTAGAATGACCAAACGTCTTATGCCCCCAAGATAAATGGTGAATTATTGGGTCGGATGCTGTTTGCAGACGATCTGATCCTTCTAGATCAGACTGAAATTGGCTTACAACGCAAACTAAATCTACTGCATAAGTATGTGCAATGGCCTCAAAATCAATACTTCAAAATCAGCAATCCTGGTTCTTCAGAATAGAAGGGGAAGAAAAGAAATCTCAATGTACGTGGTACCTGGCAGACGAACAGATACACTGGACCCCGAACACAGGATACTTGGGCATCGACATTAATTCAAGTCTCGATGCCCAGAGAATAACTGTTTTAAAATCGAAAAGTAAAGATTATAACCACACAGGGCAGGTTGCTCAATCGAAAATTGGGCACATTTTCTCCCATACCCATACTCAACTTCTACAAACAGTGTGTCCCATACTAACAGATGGCACAGAGGCTTGGCTTTGTTTGACATGGAAAATCTGGACAACACTAGAGGGCACCTTTTGGAAGAATATCTTACACCTCCCTCAGTGTGTCCCAGCTTGTATAATAAGACACAAGCTGGGCCTATGCTCCCTATACGCAATAATGAAGTGGAATTACTTAGCACTGGATCGAAAACTATTGCTAGAAGATTCTTTGACCCAATTCGACATCCTGAAAAGCAAAGATGACAAAAAACAGATTGGGCTTTGAATCTATGGTCCAAATAATGCTCATATCTTCTTTGACGACGACCTATCGACCAGTCTCCTGATGACCCACCAAGAAGCCACTAAGAAATCAAATGTGCCTAAGAGATTGGATCATGACAGAATCAGAAAAACTAAAGCATAACTTGTACCCATACATATCCTCCGAAATCAAAGCACTAAACAAAATTCTGAATTACCTAATCAAATTTCCCAGCTCTCCACATCAAAACTGGTTCATGAGATTCAGACTCTATCTATTCCATACCAAGGAAGTTCTTTAAATCCTGTAAACCATTGGAGGCCGACAATATAACCTGCTGCTTATGCAGTCGATCGCGAGAAACACTGAAACATGTGATCCTTTTGTGTCCCCGCATTAAAGATCTGAGGACATTGTATCTGGGCTCCTTTGTGGGAGACCTTTGAACATTAGACGCTGATTGGTGGCTAGAATTATGTGAGGCGAACAAGTTTAGCTCAATATTTGCCTTTACAATATTGTTAAGAGGTCTTCAAACCTCACTTATGGGCACCAAACTCAAAACAGCCCAGTAGGCAAGAAAACCGTAAAAAACTGCACATTTATCTATTTTTTTTTATTCGGTTTCCCCTTCTTTATTCTGTTATTTGCATTAGCCATTTGTGATTGATTTCTTCTCTAAATTGCTATTCTTAAGAATTGTGGCAAAGGTTTGAAATATTTATATAAAACTTTTTAGAACTAGGAGAGCCGACGCGCAAGACGTCGACACAGGCCGTGCCAGTAATACTATCCCTAGTGTGATGTCCACTGTACCCATGATCCCTCGCGCTTCTAGGACCCTCAGATTGTTCTTTTCCGCCATACTGGTCGGAAGCATCCCGCGGAGTTCCCTGGCCTTAGCCATAATTTTGCAAAATATCTTAATATTTCCCCATTTTCTCCACCCTAACGTCGAGTCTCCGAACTTCGACACTCAACGCCAGCCCGGAGAAGAAAACAACCGTCGAGAGCTGCACGACGGACTTGGGCCTTGGAAGGCCTCTGGCCTCGGCCCTGAAAAAAGAAATAATAAAAAAAATATATATATATATAGATTTTCTGATGTTTGTTAATCTGCTTAGAATCACATGCTGTGCATAGTCCGACATCCAGTGGTCACTGCGGAGTATTGCATTTTGTTTTTCGTAGTCGAAAAGGGGACGTCGACAAGGTGTCTGTAACACTATCCCTATAGTGAGGTGCGTTGTACCCACAATCCCTCACGCGTCGTGGTCCCTCAGATTGTTTTTTTCCACCCAGTAATTGGTCGCCTCTATGCGGAGCTCCTCGAGAGACATTGCAAAATCATTTCTTCGACCCTTGGTCGTTTATTATTATTAATATCTAACACATAGATCCCTCCCTCGACGAAGCTGCAAGCTGTTTCTCCGCCGAGCAAGATCTTCGACGGAAGGACGAGCGGAGGAGATCCGTCGCCGAACACGTGGCCTGGCCTCGCCGGCCTTACACAGTAGGGAGAGTGGGGTTGTGTGATCTTTTCTTTTCACTCCGAGAATGCCTTTCTCTTTCCCCTTCCTCTCTTTCGAGGTCGTAATCCCACTTCTTGCCCTCAGCTATGGAGAGGACGCCCTTTAGGTTTTGCCCACTTTGCAAAGGCAAATATACTTGGAAGGACAAGCACAAACGGTGCAACCGTTGCTTGCCCCTCGATCACAAGGACGGCGGCTGTGCGGCCTGTAAGTTACTTAAGCCCAAAACGATAAAGGACCGCAGGGTCAAAAGGTGGGCGGCCTACCCCATGTCTAGGTCAGATTCCTCACCCGCTGCCGCCGCCCTCGAATGTGACGAGGACAGTGATTACACGGCCCCCGTAACGGAGGTTGTAGACCTCTCGAGGGAGTGTTCTCGCTCCTCTTCGTCCGTCCGCGGCAAGCCCAGCTCACGCCCAGCTTATGGGGATGAACACCCCGGCGACAAGGACGCACACAAGAAATCTCATAAACGCATACCCCACGGCACCCATTCGTCGAAGACCAAGGCAGCCATAGCGCCAACAGAGGTGCCGGGCCCACCGGCGTCTTCTGTCAACCGTAAGGGTCGACAGCCCTCCCCACCACTGCTCCCGCGACAGGCGACCGGGCACTCTGGAAATAAGGGCACTAACCCCAAACCCTCAGACCGCGACACGCCTCGTAAGAGTGCGCCCGTTGCCAATAAAGACTCAACGGTACCTAGCGCGACGGCGTGCGATCCCTCGGCAGAGAATGATCGCCGAAAGCCTCGCGAACGGCCAGAGACGGGGGACAAGTGACACGGCGAAAACCGCGCACAAGGCCAAAGAAACGCCAAAGGCGCCGGAAAGTAGGCTGGGACAGCTCCCACCGTCGACGGAAAGCCCTAGCCTGCCAGGACACTTCTCAGAAGGTGAGGGCACCTTATCTTCGACACTATGGGACAGATCTAGGGACTTACAAGGAGAAGAAACTCCTTTTTCACTCCCAGACCGCTCTGGCCTACCTCAGTGGACCTTAGGGAAGTTCCAGTACTGTATGGACAAGTTAGACAGATTCATGGCCATTCCAGAAAATAGGACACCTAAAAGACCTAGGGAGGTACTCCTAGAAAGTCCAAGGGCTAAATACCCGAAGTTGTTCTATAACCCCTTTCAGGAGGATATGAACTCTTACGACCTCACCGAAGAGGACACTCACTTCCAGGAAGGAGAGGAGTTCATTAATGATGAAAACCAACAAGAGGGAGAAGGCTTCCATGAGGACACTAACATAAGTGAGGCAGGGTACGAAGAAGACCCAGGTGAGGGTGACCCAAATCCCTGGCAGTCACCATCAGGGTCTACAGAGCCAGACATTATAGACATCAGGTCTCCTCAGACCACACCAGTCAGGAACCCTTCGCCTGTTGACGATCAGCCCACCTTTAATGTGCTGCTGAGGAAGGCAGCAGCACATTTTGAGGTCGAAACTGGGGAGGTCACCCCAGACACTGACTTCCTGGAAAGGATTATCAAAGAAACCCCCCCCCCCCCACCAGCCAACAAACAATTCCAATAATCGCCTCTGTTAAGAGACGAATCAACCCTTCACTGGCCACCCCTTCACTGGCCACCCCTGCACTACTAAGAGGGGTTAATCCAAGAATCGAAAAATTGTTCTCGCCCTCTCAATCAGACCCACTATATAGTAAGGGTCACTCAATCCCGGACTCCTTAGTGGTGACTAACACTAGGAAAAGGGCTGGGGTTCCACTGTCTACCAGCGAGGCACCCCCGGATAAAGAGGGGGAAAAAGCTTTATGCCCTAGCCAAAAGAATTACCACCTCGGCAGCGTTCTCAACTAGGATTGCCAATAATAACACATTGCTGGCAAGCTACGCTGATGCGCAGTGGGGAAAGCTTAAGCAGGACATCGAGGAAGTCCCTGAACCCCTAAAACCCTGATTGCTGGCTACAGTTAATGAAGGGTCTCTGGTCAACCAATGCATCGTTAAGAATACCCTCGATGCAACAGAAACAGCTCGCCGCTCTTTGGTTCAGGGAATTCTGCTGAAGCGTCACGTCTGGCTTCGCAATTCCGGGTTTAAGGCGGAAACGCAAGCGGCGCTCATTAACAAGCCTATTGAAGAGTCTAACCTCTTTGGAAAGGCAGTGGACGACGCACTGGAAAATCCGAAAAAAGAATTTGATACCATAAAGACCTTGGACAAAATTTCAAAGCCCCCTGACAGGCGGGGATTTGGCAACAAGTGTTCTTTTCATGGCCAACGCCAGCAACAGAATCAACAACCTCAATATTCTGCCAACAACTACCAAAGTAATAGTGGCCAGTACAATCAGAGGGGTCGGGGTTCCACCCCTAGAGGCTCCCAAGCCACCAACAACACCAAGTGACGCAAAGATTCAGGTCCCCTCCCATGCATCGCCGGTCGGGGGCAGGTTAACATCCTTTCTTCCAGCATGGGAGGGAATAACATCAGACCCCTGGGTACTATCCACCATAGCCCGCGGCTACTGTATGGAATTCAACCGTTCCCCAACATACAGACCCCCGAGGGGACGACGCATGACACCAGAACACCTCGCCATCCTTCTCCAAGAAGTGGAGCAGCTACTGGAAAAAGGAGCTATAGAGGTTGTGCCTCTATCTCAGGTAACGGAAGATATTTATTCATTGTACTTCCTTGTACCCAAAAAGGATCTAACCATGCGCCCTGTATTAGATCTGCGCCCAGCTAACAAGTTTGTCAAGCCCCAAAAGTTTTGTATGGTAACCTTACAGGAAGTGATCCCACTGCTAGCACAGGGGGATTACATGACAACACTGGACATGAAAGATGCATATTTTAATGTTGCCGGCGCACAGAAAATACCTCCGGTTCATGATAGAGGGCAAACACTACCAGTTCAGAGTGCTACCCTTCGGCATAGCATCTGCACCAAGGGTATTCACGAAAGTACTGACAGTGGCAGCGGCCCACCTGCGCAGGTGGTCCATCCCAGTATACCCTTACCTCGACGATTGGCTCATAACAGGGGATTCTTACGAAACCTGCTTCTCCAATACCCAAAAGACTGTAGACCTTTTGTTCCAACTAGGCTTCTCCATCAACGAGAAGTCCAGCTTAGACCCCAGCCAGACCAAGCAATTCCTAGGGGCTCTAATTCGAACAAAGGACGGCCTCGTCTTCCCCTCCAACGAGAGGGTCCAAAACATGCTGTTTCAGATCCCCCCAATATGTGGCAGGTCGAGAGGTGACGGTGCGCAAAGCGATGCGCTTGCTAGGAATGATGGCGTCATGTATTTATTTGGTACCTCACGCGCGCCTGCGCCCGATGCAAGAGTGGCTCAACAGCCAGTGGTGTCAGGCCAGCGGACAATAGGACGATCTAGTGGTGGTCTCGCAGGCCTTGGTTCTCGCGCTACGATGGTGGACAAAGGAAAACCTGGTAAGAGGGAAACCCTTTGCCACACCCGCAGTGGAAGCCATTCTAACCACAGGCGCATCCCTCACAGGATGGGGGGCTCACCTATCCCATCAGACTGCTCACGGAGTGTGGTATCCGAGCGTAGCATCCTAGCACATAAACCTACTGGAGCTACTGGCCGTGTTCAAGGCACTAAAAGCCTTCCAGGAACACCTACAAGCGAAGACAGTGATGGTCCTTACGGACAGCACCACAGCCATGTACTACCTCAACAAGCAAGGGGGCACCCACTCTCCAGGACTGTCCAAGCTGTCCCAGAATATCTGGAAGTGGGCTCTCAAACACATGTTCCTACTGTCGCAACATGTACCAGGGGAGATCAATCTGCTAGCAGACGAACTCAGCAGAGACTTCCCTCTGCCCTCAGAGTACGAATGGCAGTTGCACGAAGACATCGTCTTCGACGTCTTCACACAATGGGGATTCCCAGAAATGGACCTGTTTGCAACTCTGGAGAACTCACAATGCCAAGATTACGCCTCCAGGTACCCCCAGAACCAATCCAAGGGGAACGGTCTATCGATTCCATGGTCAGGGAAATTTGCTTATGCCTAACCCCCCCCCCACCCCCCCACGATTCCGGTTCTCAACAAAATTGTGCACAAGATGCACCAGGAACAAGTTACCATGATACTAGTGGCCCCTATGTGGGCCCGGCAACCATGTTTCGCTCACTTGGAGATGTCTCTATCTCCCCCAGTGAAACTTCCCTGCCCACACAACATGCTGTCACAAGACAAGGGCAGGACACTGCATCCATGCCCTCAGACCATGAACCTAGCAGCCTGGCCCCTGAGATCATAGAATTTGGACACTTAGAACTCCCGCAGAGATGCATGGACATCCTCAGGGAGGTTAGAAAGCCGAACACTCGTCACTGTTATTCTAGCAAAAGGAATAGATTTGTCATCTGGTGTAGAGGAAGAAGCATCAACCCAGTTGACTGCTCCCCCACGCACATTGTCCTATACCTGACCCATTTACTGGACTCAGGTCTAGTGTTCAATTCCATTATAGTCCACCTAGCGGCACTTTCTGCATACACCACTTCCCAGCTTAAAGTGGCATGGTCGAAAGTCCCAGTTATCAAAGCCTTCATGGAGGGAGTAAAGAGAATACACCCTCAGATAGCAAACCCAGCTCCCGGCTGGGACCTGAATGTGGTACTTACCAGACTCATGGGCTCACCCTTTGAACCCATGCACAAAGCAACTCTTAAGGACCTAACTCTTAAAACCGCTTTCCTAATAGCTATCACCTCCATTAGGAGAGTAAGTGAACTACAGGCTCTTTCTGTTCTAGACCCCTTTGTAACAGTTCAGAGATAAAGTGGTTCTACGCACACACCCAAGGTTTGCACCGAAATTCATCTCAAAATTCCATGTAAACCAGTCAATAGAACTACCAACGTTCTTTCAAAACCCTTCCAATTCGAGAGAAAAAAGTCTGCATACACTTGATATGCGCAGAGAGGTCATGTTCTACATGGAAAGAACCAGACCACTGAGAAAGACTAATCAGTTCTTTGTCTCGGTGGCAGCAGGAAGAGAAGGAGATGCAGTTTCAAAATCCACTATATCTAGATGGATTGTTCAGTGCATCACTCTGTTTCTCTCTTGCTAAGAGAGAACTACCCTTCAAGCCAAGAGCACATTCTACTCGAAGCACTGGAGCATCCATAGCATTCATTGCAAATGTTCCCCTTGAGTGCATCTGCAAAGCGGCAACCTGGAGTTCTGTGCACACCTTTACAAAACACTACTGTCTAGATGCACACTCTAGATCTGACTCCCAGGTGGGACAGGCAGTATTAAGACATCTTTTCTCTGTTTCTTCTCATAACCCACCGCCAACTCCGGGTACTGCTCGCTAGTCTATGCACAGCATGTAATTCTAAGCATATTAACAAACATCAGAAGACAATGCATTACTTACCGTAAAAGCATTTCTGATGGTTGTATCTGCTTAGATTCACATGCGCCCACCCTTCCTCCCCGCTCGGATGGAAGGAACATAGACACCTTTCTACATCTCTCTCTTTTCTGTACTCACGTATAGAAGGCTCCCTCAGGGCAGAAAAAATACGAACGGAGGGACCTCGACGCGTGAGGGATTGTGGGTACAACGCACGTCACTATAGGGATAGTGTTACAGACACGCCTTGAGGACGTCCCCTTTTCGACTACGAAAAACAAAATGCAATACTCTGCAGTGACCACTGGATGTCGGACTATGCACAGCATGTGAATCTAAGCAGATACAACCATCAGAAATGCTTTTACGGTAAGTAATGCATTGTCATATATATATATTCCTACACACACTATGTATTCCTACACACACTAGCCCGCTGCCACAGGGTGCGTATGGAGGGTACCCCTTTCCAATTTTGCCCCAAGTGCAACCGCAAGAACCCTTGGGTTGACAGACATGCCACGTGCAACCTCTGTTTGCCGAGGAACCAACCCGAGGCGAACTACAGAGCGTGTAGTCGGTTTGAACCGAAGACCCTAAAGGACCGTTCGATCAAACGTTGGGCCCACCACGCCAGGCGTCAAGATGCCATGGCAGCGGAGGGCGCCTTCAGTGATGGCAGCGACGCCGTGGGCAACGTGGCGTCGAGACAGCCGAGTGCAAGTCTCCGACCTCGGAAGGTTGTCCGGCAGGGCAGCTATGGGGAAAACCCCCGGCGACACGAGCGCTACCCACAGCACTTCCACTAAACATGCGAAGTGCAACGTCAAGTTCTCGGAAAGAGGCACACAAAGAACGTTCCACCGAATCGGTGTCCTCTGCGCGTTCTCGATCAAGATCGCTGCATGACACCAGGCAACCATCCACTGTTGCCAAAAGTGCCTCGCTCCCTAGGGTAACGGAGACTCGATCGTCGGAAGACTAAGCCGAACTCTATCCCCAGGCCGCACTCCAGGAGTCGGCGTCAGCAGACCATGTGACGGCTGCTCCCGAGTCCCGACCCCCCACACTCTAGAGATAGGGACACTACCCCCGAATCTCAACGCCAGCCGTCGAAAGGCTCCAAAGGAGCGAAAACACCGGGGAAACACTCTTCCACCCACGGGGTTGGGGGGAAACTGCAGAAGAAGCACTTTCAACCACCTTCTACACCACACAGACAGACAGGTCACAGTCTTCTGTTAGTTTACCCAAGACCCCTGCACAAGGCCATAGGTCCAGTCAGGATAAAACCGGGAAACTCTCCCAGGAAAGAGTAATCCCCAGCTCTAAGGAATGGTCTAGTGAGGCCATAGAGAGAGTTATGTCTAGGATGTCATCCCTGGCAGACTTCTATGCCAAGAATCCTGAGCACTTCCTCTCCTATACCCCTGACGGGGCTACACCCTAAGGGTCTAGAGACCCGGTACACCCAAGTAAGAAATCCCGGGTTGAAGCACCAACACAAAGTCGGTCTTCGGACCCCTTCTGTATACAGCCTTACTCTCAATATAATGAGGCTCCACTTTCGATTGAGAATCCAGATTTGGGCACGTTGGGAGACCAAACTGGGATGGACTACTATGGGGATGACTAGTACCAAGAGGAGAACGAGGATGGCCCAGAAACATACAGGGTAGACTCCCCAGTAGACAAAGAACCTCCGGTTCCCGACTCCCCAGTCGACAACCAACCTCTCCTGAATGAGGTGTTGTCCAGAGCGGCAGAACACTTCCGCATAGATACCCAGAGAGCACAGGAAGGGAGGGATTTTGCAGAGGAGCTAGTGGGAGAAAGGAGACCTGTTGCCCAGGCCATCCCTATTCTCAAATCTATACAGAGGAGAATAGACCCTTCCCTTTTAAATCCCAACCTCACCAGGGCAGTAAACCCCAGGATCAAAATACTATTCAGGGCAGCCCAGTCGGACCCGCTGTACATAAGGGAGCAACTGAAAGCGGACTCCCTGGTAGTGACAAACATCCGAAAGAGGGCGGAAGCGCCCCTATCATCGTCTGAAGCTCCCCCCGACAAGGCGAGCAAAAAGATTTATGGTTTGGGTAGAAAGGTAGCCTCAACTTCCGCCTACCAGGCAAGGATTGCCAACTCCACCACCCTACTAGTGAGTTACAACTGCCACCAGTGAGAACAGGTCGCAGCACTCATCGACTCCGCCGGGGAACCTTTAAAAGGCCAGTTGGCACAGGTTGTGTCGGAGGGAAGAGCCGTGTCCGATTGCATCCTTAAAGCAACCTTTGATGCCGCGGATAACGCCGGCAGACTGATAGCAGAGAGCACTCTTATCAAAAGACATGCTTGGTTACGACAATCTGGGTTCAAACCCGAGACCCAAGCATCGTTAATATACAAACCGGTGGAGCCTGATCTACTGTTTGGCAAGGTGGTAGAGGACGCGCAAAAAAATGCTAAGGAAGAGTATGCAACTCTCAAATCCCTGGGCCAATTAACCAACAAACCCCCGAATCAAAGAGGGAATGGCAATTTTCTTCACCCATGTGGCCAAAATTCCCAGAGAGGATCCAACTATTCCCAGGCGTAGGGTTCACCATGGAACAACTGCAGTCTGAGTCACTACCCTGCAGCTGCACCGTGGAGGATCGTTTCTCTCTCTGTATTACAAGATTGGTTTCCTTGTAAGCACGAGTGGATTTTCTCCATGCCTTTGTGCATAATGTCATTTACAACCCACTGCTGAGTGGGCATGAACGCAGGACGTTCTGTTTTTCACCACTGACCACACCAATGAGACTCGCCCTGATGAAGGAAATTATCTCCGAAATGCATTGGCTTTTTTAGTCTAATACATGTGGATTGTGGCAACTGTTTCCTCACTAAGGATTATTAGTGATAGCTTTTTGTTTGAACTACTATGGATAAATCATTTTTGATATGAATCAGAAAGACTCATCTTCCTTTCTCTAAGAAGTATGGTATATTATAGATACTTGAACATATTGTCGTGAACCAGATATAAATACGTGCCCATCTTGGGCCCCATATGAGAGCGGTTGTGTGACCCAGTATTATTACTTGGTCTCCAGCGTGTGTTGCAATTATAAGACCGGGTGTCTCCAGACTTGTCACAGCCAGCTCCTTTTCAATTGGATGTATATTCTTTTTTGAAACATTTGATTTTTACTTGAATATTTTGAGCATTTTTGAATACATGGTGGTGCCCACTCTCTTCTCTGTTACAACCGGCAGTCTACCCAGGGTTATGGGAGGGGTAACAAAAGAGGATATGGTAAGGGTAGAGGCATCCCCACTAGAGGCGGCGGCACGCCTCCCCAAAACAGTGACGTTCCGTTCAGGGTCCCTTCTCACGCATCCCCAGTAGGGGGACGCATTTCCAACTTCACCCAAGCTTGGGAAGGGATCACATCAGACAGATGGGTGCTGTCCAGTGTCCGAAGGATACTGCGTAGAACTGTTAGAGCGGCCCCGAAACCACCCTCCATGACAAAGTACATTCTTTAGACCACCAGAAGATCCTCCTCCAAGAGATCGCCAATCTTCTAGCAAAGGACGCAATAGAACTCGTCCCGGGGCACCAGGTAAACAAGGGTATTTATTCAACTTACTTCCTTGTGCCAAAAAAAATTTGACAATGCGCCCAGTATTGGATTTACTACCTGCAAACAAGTATGTCAAGCCCCAAAAATGTTGCATGACTACTCTCCAAGAGGTAATCCCCCTCCTAAAAAAGGGGATTACATCGCAACATTGGACATGAAAGATGCCTATTTTCATATTTCCATGTTCCCAGCGCACAGAAGATACTTGCGCTTCAAGGTGGACATTCAGCACTACCAGTTCAAGGTACTGCCCTTCGGGATAGCCTCGGCTCCAAGGGTATTCACCAAGGTACTGGCGGCGGCACACCTACGCAGGGAGGCAATCCCAGTGTACCCTCATCTGGGCAACTGGCCCATAACGGGGGAGACCCCAGTAATTTGCAGAACAAACTTTCAAAGAACGACCGACCTCCTCTTCGAATTAGGTTTCTCCATAAACGAGAAAAAGCCAAGTCTGGTGCCAAGCACCTCCAAACAGTTCCTAGGAGCTGTCCTAAACACACAAGAGGGGTTGACCTTTCCATCAGAGGAAAGAATTCGGAATATACTGCTGCAAATTCCGCAATATCAGGCCGGTCGCCAGTTAACGGTACGCAAACAATGCGTTTGCTAGGCATGATGGCGTAATGTATTTACCTGGTCCCCCACGCGTGCCTGCGCATGCGTCCCATGCAAGAATGGTTGGCGAAACAGTGGTCTCGGGCAAGTGGCCAGTGGGACGATCTAGTGGTCGTTTCGCCAAAACTTGTATAAAGCCTTCACTGGTGGACAAGAGAAAATCTGTCCAAGGGGAAACCCTTTTACGATCCTGAGATACAGGCGATGGTCACAAAGGATGCATGCCTGTCAGGGTGGGGAGCACACCATCTCCACCACACAGCTCAGGGTCTTTGGTCTCCCTCAGTGGCCAAGAATCATATCAACCTACTACAGCTTCTGGCAGTATTCAGAGTGCTTCAAGCGTTCCAGCCCTACCTGTTGAACCTGTCAGTGGAGATCCTGACGGACAGCACTAAAGCCATGTTTTACCCAAACAAGCAAGGAGGGACTCCTTCGCCAAATCTGTCCAAGCTTGCCCAGAAAATGTGGATATGGGCACTCAGACGGAACATCTTCCTGTCATCTCAACATGTTCCAGGGGATCTCAATTCTCTGGCGGACGCTTTGAACAGAGTTTCCCTCCCAGAGGAACACGAATGCTGTCTACACAGAGAAATTGTAGAAAATATCTCTGGGGTTTCCCCACTATAGCCCTATTCGCCACAAGCGAAACCACAGTGCCAGGTTCCCCCAACCACACACCCAGGGGAACGCCCTGTGGATGAACTGGTCAGGGAGGTTTGCGTACGCTTTTCCACCAACACCTCAGAAGGAAGGTGGTCAACACGATGAACAGAGAATCGATGACGCTCATCCTAGTTGCTCCCGTGTGGGCGTGACAACCGTGGTTCCCACACTTACGCAGACTAGCGGTGTGCGAACCCATCAAACTCCTGGGCTGGTACAACCCACTGTCCCAGCACCAAGGTCAGAAAGTGCATCCTCAACTCAATGAACCTGGCAGCATGGCTCCTGAGGTCATAGTTTGGACATCTCAATTTACCGCAGAGATGTATGGACATCCTAAGAGAATCTAGGAAGCCGAACACGAGGCACTGCTACTTTGACAAATGGAAAAGATTTGTTATCTGGTGCCAGAATAAGCAAATCAACCCAGTTGATTGCACTCCTTCCACAATTGTCGCATACATGCTCCACCTGCTGGACGCAGGGTTGGTTTTTAATTTGCCAAAGATACACCTGGCAGCTCTGTCAGCATACACCACCTCCCATAACAAGATGTCGTGGTGGAAAGTACCAGTGGTTAAAGCCTTCATGGAAGGAGTAAAGAGACTTCACCCGCCAATTTCTAATGCACCACCAGGATGGGACCTTAACGTGGTGCTATCTAAGCTCATGGGCCCCCCCATTCGAGCCCATGCATAAAAGCAGTCTCAAACACCTGATTTATAAGACGGCCTTCTTAGTAGCTATTACATCTATAAGAAGGGTCAGTGAAATTCAGGCTCTGTCAGTGCAGGACCCTTTCTTTACGGTTCATAAAGATAAACTGGTTTTACGTGCACACCCTAGGTTTTCACCTAAGTTTATTTCTAAATTCCACGTGAACCAGTCCATCGAGCTTTCGGCTTTCTTCCAAGACCCACAAAGCTCGGCTAAGGTGAAACTACACACCCTAGATGTGCGTAGGGCGGTCCTCTACTATGTAAATAAAACTAGACTGCTAAGGAAAACAGACCAACTGTTTGTCTCCGTAGCTACAGGCAAAGAGGGAGATTGCTTCTCTAAAGGTGCCATCTCTAAATGGATTGTGAACTGTATCCAGCTGTGTTACTCAGTTTCTGAAAAAACATTGCCTTTCACGCCAAGAGCCCACTCTACAAGAGGCATTGAGGCCACTCTGGCTTTCTTTGCAAATGTACCCCTTGACACCATTTGCAAAGCAGCTACTTGGAGCTCTATTCACACTTTTACTCAGCACTACGGCATTGACACTCATTCCAAGACAGATACTCAAGTGGTACAAGCGGTTCTAAGACATTTATTTGCTCGTGACCCTTCTCACATCCCACCTCCTTCTTCTAACACTGCTCGCTAATCTATGCACAGCATGTGATCTAAGCAGATTCCACAAGCCTCAGAAGGGATACGTTACTCATCGTATTTCTGATGCTTGTTAATCTGCTTAGAATCACATGCTGTGCATATGGTCTGACATCCAGTGGTAACCGCAGAGTATTGCATCTTGTCTTTTGGGGGACCGAAAGGGGATGTCGGCATAGGCGTGTCTGAAACACTATCCCTATCGTGACGTGTGTAGTACCCAAAATCCCTCACGCGCTGAGGTCCCTCAGATTGTTTTTTTCCGCCCAGATAACTGGTCGCCCTATAGCAGAGCTCTCATGAGACATTGTTTATCTTATCAAGAACCGCTTCGACGAAGACTACGGGGGAATCGTATACGGCTGTGGGTTCCGGCGCCTAGATCCGGCATTCGGACCTCCACGTGGTTGGGCCTTCTAGCCGGCGTACATAGTAGGGAGAGTGGGCTCGGGGTTTGTCATACTGCGATGTCTTTCCTCTTTTCCACTGCTTTCCTTTTTGGTCTGGTCACCCTTCCCTTCTGCTATGGAAAGGGCTCCATTTAGATTCTGCCCTGTGCGTAGCATCAGATATCCGTTGAAAGACGAGCACACGTCGTGTAAAGCTCGTCTCCCCCTACAGCACTAAAGCAGTGTTCGGAGTGTAAACTCCTAAACCTAAAACCCTTAAGGAGTGCCGGTTGAAGCGGTGGGCCGCGTACGGAATGTCACGCGTGGAGCCTCCCTCCCCTGCCGCAACACCAGCCGAAAGTGACGGGGGGTACATCGGATGACCAAACGTCCAACGCGGATGTTATAGACCTTGAGGCGGACTATTCTAGAGCCGCCACGCCCGTCCCCGACCCTTCCAGGCTAGACTCCGTTCTTGCTACAGGGACCACACCCGGTGACAGGGGCGTACAATCGCACCGCACTAAGCACACAACCCAAGCGCCCTCCTCGACGACTTTGTCGAAGAAGGCGAAAGCTCCATCGGATCGGTCTGATCCTTCCCCGCATCCGCAGCAACGCATGACGACTGGGCTTAACAAATATAACAAGGGCACTACTCCCCAAACTACACACGCCAAATTTCTGAACAAGAAACTTCGACGGGTTCCAAGGTTTCCAAGGCCTGTGCAGGCCCGAAAACTACGAGTAGTCCTCTACCCGAGAAGCCATCATCAGAGGCGTTGTCCCCCAAAGATTCGGTGACTATCAGTAAGAGCATCAATAGGATTGCTACGGCGGTGGGCCTAGTACCGGTTCTGCCCACAGTTATGTGCCAATCCGCCGAAAGGTTTTCCACAGATTTGGAAGATGATCCTGAAGACTCTTATGAAGAAAGCCAGGTACCCCTCTCGAGCACCCTGAGGAGATCCTCTCAATGCCTTAGGGCGGAGGACCCGGTTCCTACTCAGCTGGGTCCATTTGGATCAACCAAGTGGACCACGGAGCAATTTGAGGGGTGTATGGATCGGCTCGAGCAGTTTTTCAGGGCTTCTGATCAACCTCTGCCGAAAAAAGCTTGGGTAGACCTTAACCCTCAAACACAAGTTCCCCAACACCTAGATGTCCAACACTATGTTGACTATCAAGAAAATGTCCAGAAGGATACGTATAGAGACATCTATACAGAAGAAGAGGAGGCTTCTTTTCTGGACAATTATGGGGAAGATCAAGGCGCAACGGACAACTGGGAGGACACCCAGCAGGATGATCACAATTCTGATATCGTTTGCCTCGACTCTTCCCCCATCCACCCTGGTTCGACAAGTTCCCCCGGTGGATGATCAAATGGCTTTCAACAACATGTTGAAAAAAGCAGCGGAATTCTTTAAAATCGCCACGCTTGAAGCCTTGCCTGAACTAGATTTCGCGGAGGACATTATTAATGGCAAGCCTCCGGCAAGCCAGTCTATCCCTCTCTTGAGCTCTGTAAAGAGACGGCCGGCCCCTTCCTTACTCGCACCCGCTCAGACTTAGGGCTGTGAACCCAAGGGTCAAAACTTTTCCGGCCCTCCCCCACCGACCCGCTTTATATCAAAGGGCACGCAATCCCAGACTCGCTGGTGGTGACCAACACTCGCAAGAGAGCAGGGGTTCCCCTTGCCACGGGAGAGTCGCCCCCGGACAAGGAGTCCAAAAGGTTATATGCCTTAGGCAAACGGGTCACATCGGGGGCGGCTTATACCGTCTGGATTGCCAATAACACAACGTTACTGGCAAGCTACGTCAACGCCCAATTGAACCTACTCCCGGAAGGTCTTCAGGAGGTTCCGGAACCAACCAGAGCCAAGCTTCTCGCCATTGTCTCGGAGGGCAAACTTGCCAATCAGAATGTTGTAAAGAATACCCTGGACTCCGCAGAGACAGCAGGCATGTCTCTCGCACAAGGTGCTCTCCTAAAGAGACACGCGTGGATGCACATGTCAGGCTTCAGGCCTGAGACCCGGGCATCCATCATCAACAAACCCATAGAAGAGGCCAACCTCTTCGGGAAGGCGGTAGACGATGCATTGCAGACAGCTAAGAAGGAGCACAAGATTATTAAGTCGCTGCACCAGATTTCCCAAAAACCCTCTTCATAGAGGGGCAGTAATTCTCGGCGGTCCTTTCGAGGACAAGCCCGCGCCGCTCAATTTCGGCACGGACAACTTCAACTCAAGTAAACTGGCTGCAAGCCCCACTTACTACCCCTAGAGGGGTCAGAAGCGCGGAAAGAATAGAGGCAGAGGCTCCAATTCCAGAGGAGCGTCAACCTCGGGTCAGAAATGACCACTAAGTTCAGGTCCCCTCCCACGTCACCCCGGTCGGGGGGGGCGATTAACATCTTTCCTCAAGGCATGGGAGGGGATAACTTGAGACCAGTGGCTCTTAAAGACGGTCGCCCACAGTTACTGCGTGTAATTCGCCCGACCTCCATAGTTCAGACTGCTGAAACATTGACGCCTTTCACCGGAACATCTGCAGGTCCTGGTCCAAGAGGTGGAGGCGCTGCTGGGAAAGGACGCCATAGAAGCCGTCCCGATTCTTCAGGTATACAAGGGTATCTATTCAATATACTTCCTTGTACCCAAAAAGGATCTCAACATGCGTCCTGTTCTAGACCTCCGCCCAGCGAACAAGTTCATAAAGCCCCAGAAGTTTTGCATAGTAACACTGCAAGAGGTGATCCCATTGCTAAAACAAGGGGACTTCCTGACAACATTGGATATGAAAGATGCATACTTTCATATTTCAATGCTGCCAGTGCACAGAAAATTCCTAAGGTTCATGATTCAGGACAAACACTACCAATTCAAGGTACTCCCCTTCGGCATATCCTCGGCGCCAAGGGTGTTGACCAAGGTCCTGGCAGCGGCACACCTGCGCAGACTTTCAGTTCCAGTTTACCCTTACCTCGATGATTGGCTCATCAAGGGGGACTCGTTCGACATTTGTTTTTCGAACTCCTAAAAGACAGTAGACCTACTGTTCAGCCTGGGATTTTCTATCAACGAAGAGAAATCCAGCTTAGTCCCCAGCCAAGTAAAACAGTTCCTGGGGGCTCTAATACGTACAGAAGACTGTCTAGTATTCCCTTCCAGCGAGAGGGTTCAGAACATGCCTTCACAAGTTCCTCAGTATGTAGCCAGTCGAGAGGTGACGGTACGCAAAGCTATGCGTTTGCTAGGGATGATGGCGTCATGCATATACTTGGTTCCCCAAGCGCGGCTGCGCATGCGTCCCATGCAGGAGCCACAAAGATATGTAGATATAATCTCCAATAAGTATGTAGTATATGCCCTAGATTTGAAAAAAGGCACTACCAGCCGAAAGACGTGTAATCTAGAAAGGCCTCTCCTGCAAACAGGTTTTTTTTTTTGTTGCCGTAATTACATTAAATCCTGCTACTTTGAAACTTTTTGTGGCGCAAATACCCCAAGCCCCTACAGTACCTCTGGTTTGAAGAACGTGTTCCAGCTGGATTCCTCCTTGATACAGGCAAGCAGACACTTATTCCTGGGCCTCAATCCTGGGGAAAAGAGGGAGGACGTCTGGTGGGCTCCTGCGACAGTATTCTGGAGAGGACTTGATCAGCTACGGATTTTTAGATTCAGTGGCTCTTCGTGGTTTCAGCGCCTTTCAAACAGCACTGATGCAGAACGAATAGCTCGGTTGTATTTTCCTTGCTCCCTCGGTCCTGTAATCTGGTGAGGGGGGCGACTCTGGGTCGGGATTTTCTGCTTCTGGAGGGTCCTTAGGAGGCTCCTGGCGCTTTTGGTGGGATTTGTTCCACGGAAGACTTTGCGTTCGGTAATTTAACACTCGACCAGTGGCTTTGGGCTACTGCAGCACTGGAGAGGCACAGCATGTCGGGGGTTGCGCCAAAGTGGAGTTTGTCTCATGGCTAGTTGGTCCCACCAGTCCAACGGGAGAAGTCATTCCAGAGCTTTGCTGTCTATTTGAAAAAGGTCAGCACAGCAGCAGGGCTTCACCGGCACTTTGAGGTCCAGGAGGTTGCAGCGGGCTTCTCTTCACGATTTCTTATTCAGATCCTTCTTCCAGTGCTCGACTCTACCTGTAGTCCCAAGAACCTCGCCTTTTAAGCTTGTTTCACTCATTCACAGTCCTAAACTGTCAATCACCCAGCAGGGTTGCTGTCCTTCCGAGGCAGCCAGCTGGCCAATCTGAACTGGTTTCGTTCAGGCGCACCTAGAGACAAAGGGGAATTTTGGGACCCTCTCTCACTTCCTGTCCTTTCAGACACAGTGGAGCCCGCCAAAGTCAAAACAAAGGGCTCAAACCTGTCTCAACTTACAGTAAAAGCCAAGAAAGACCTTCCAAAAAGGAAAATGGCGAAAAAAGAAGGCAGGACATTTTGACAAAAAGGTCACCCATGGGTGCTGTATTGCAGCAGAGGGTTCAGCCTATGGTAAAAATGCACACTGGTAGTAACAAGTAAACCACTGCCACCAGCCATTTAAAGTAGTATGGGGTAACACAATGTTAAATGAGAAAGTAGAATAAGGGGTTACCCTCTCCCCCCTAGCACTCCCTATAAGATGGTGTGTGCTGGACCTACAAAGTAAAAAGGTAAGTAAGATCAATTTCACCTTGCTATTCTTGGGGCCCAGTAGTTTACCCAAGAAAAGGTATTTAAACCTTGAGAAATCCAACGGACTTCTCGGTGACACTGCACTGAGGGTTCTGTGTCTCCCTATACAGAAAGCAGATGCCTCTGGAGTTTCAGACTCCAAAAACAGTGAAAACATAAAATCCTAGTTGGGGGGAGGGGGGTGGGTGTGAGCCCCACTCACTCAGTTAAAATTAAATGGTCCTAAATCCAGCAAAAAAGCTGGGCGTCTCTAAGGTGGGTGGAAATTAGCACAGAAATGAAAATTCTCCCCAATTTCCCTGACCGCTTTCAACTAACTCTGAATTGAATACTATCTTGTGTGGAGAGATATCCTATTTAACTCTTGGCTATCCTGCTACTGAATCCTATCTTGACCTGCCTACAGCTGGCTGCTTCTTCTGCCATTGAGAAAGCTCATGCTAGAATAGGG
This sequence comes from Ambystoma mexicanum, assembly GCF_040938575.1. Classification (NCBI taxonomy): domain Eukaryota; kingdom Metazoa; phylum Chordata; class Amphibia; order Caudata; family Ambystomatidae; genus Ambystoma; species Ambystoma mexicanum. The sequence continues at coordinate 233,862,793 of NC_090926.1, read as the reverse complement.
CAGGATTTTAAAAGCGAAGCCTTTGGTCTTAGCAGGTGTGAAAAGTACTAATTTGCTAAATAAGTGCTGTAACTGTATCGAAGTGTCCTAAAGTCTATATTTGCTTTGCAAGTTGCTGGTTGCTCCTTTTAAAAGTATGTTCTACTTCCTTCAATGGTGTTTCCCTCTTCTGAAGTGTTGGTACTGTTGTATTTTTGTAGGGTTTGTTAGGCAAGATTGAATGTAGTAACCCTGTGGGAGACTACACCAGCCTTGTCCTCTTGGCAATAGGTAACCCAACTATTGGTATGGGTCTGTACTTCACAAGTTGGTAGGGCACTGAGCAGCCATACTTATGTCAAGAGGGGTAAATCTGAGATGTAACATAGAGATTCATAAATACAAGTATTCTAATAACACTTCTCCAGCATGGGGTCTGGCATGGATTCACATGCTCATGAATATTCCCCGTCGTCAGGCTGGGAATCCTCGGTAAAGAAAAAACCAGTATCAGTTTCGTTTCTGATCTGTCTTTCGTAGTAATAACCAATCACTGGTCTCTGCGTCATACTGACCACAGCCAATGACTGCCCTCTACCTAAGCACCGCCTCTGGCAGCCATCTTCAGATTTTTACCGCACGTTCATGTGTTGGGATCCTCGTGCTATTGCTCTCGAGCGTTAGTGCTATTTTTTCGCGCTTTTTCACAAAAACTTCGATTCTTTCGGTCAAAAGAGCCTCAAGCTCCACCGATCCTACATCCGATCAACGGGGACCCGTGTCGGATTCATCTGTGCCCCTCAAGGGTGAAGATTTCGTCGAGCTACACTTCGGAGGACTCCAGAAGCTTCTCAGGCCCGGTCTCGGAGATGGCCCAGGAGAAGGGAAGCTCGACGCCCGGAAAGCTGTTCAGGGCCTGCCCTGGATGCCAGCTGCAGAACGTCTTCAAGGAGGACGAACACTCTTTCTGCCTTTACTGCCTTCATGGGGACAAGACGCACGTGGAGAAGGACTGTGCGTTTTGCGGCAACATGTCGGAACGGACCATGAAGGACTGCCATCAACGTCTCGCCAGCTGGCTGGAGGGTAAGAGCCCGTCTGGCGAGAAGAAGAAATCTGAGCGGTCTTCTAAGACCTTTGAGGGCGCCCCGGCGACGGGGGCCCAACATAAGGCCAAGCACCGCGAGTCCGCTGGCACCGGGAGCGCCGAACGGTCGGGCTCTACGGGCGCCAGGCAGGGCGCACCCTCCCCGGCACCATCAACCACGAGCCAACGCTCTGGGTCGGGTAAGAGGAAGGCCGAGCACCCGGCGAAGCTCCTGGAGAGACCCCGGTCGAGCTCTAAGGCAGAGGAGGAGCGTGGCAGTGCCCCCTCCCTCAAGGATAAGGCGGTGAGCGCACCTAAGGTGGTGAAGGCCTTGATCCATTCGACCAAGCCCTCTATCGAAACGGTCGCGGCGGCCCTGGCCCAGCCTGTGGAGGCTGCACCAGTGGTGGCGGCCTCGGGGCCCAGAATCTCCCTGCCTCCTCGGAGGGAGTCTTCTTTCGTGCCCATCGATAGGACCCCCGTGAAACCCTCCGTGGGGAAGAAGGGGGGGCAGGGCGTCGTCGTAGATTCGGCCTCAACCTCAGAAGAGGAACTGATCGAGGTCTTAAGCCACGGCCTAGGCGTGGAACAAGACCAGCCCGTCGGAATGGGCCCCGACGCAGGTGACGACGACGACATCGTCGAGGATACCGACGGGGCCCCTGCTCGCCCGTCGGATTCCCCTCTGCCAGCGCCGCAAGACAACTCAGCGGCCATTTTGTTGGCTATACAGTCCTTATGCTCCGAGATAAGGACGAGACTACCGTTACCGACGGAGGAACCTCTCCCGTCGGGGGATCCAGAACCGGGACCTTCTGGTGTTCCCCCTACCAAGAAAAGAAGGATCCATCCACCGCCTCCTTTTCAACCGTCGCGCCCCGTCCAGCCCTCCTCCCCGTCCACCCGAGGGGATGATACGGGGACTGACACGGCAGCGACGGGTACGGACGACGAGGCATACGACGAGGATTTTCCGTCGTCGCCTCCCACCAGGGCTTCTCCGCCCGACGAGATTGGATCGTTCCACTCAATGATCGCCAGGGCATCCGAGCTTTTCCAACTCTGCCCTGAGGAGAAGAAAAAGGAAGGCTTCCTTTACCAACGGCGCGAGACCAAGAGGAAGACGGTCCTCGCAGTGCCTCTGTTGGACGACATTTGGGATGAGGGCCTTTCCCTCCTCAAGAACCCTTCCACGACGCCAGCGAAAAGAGACCGGTACGAGAAAAAGTACCGGGTCCCGGACTCGGCCCCCCTATGCCTCCGGGCGCAGCCTACCCCGGACTCCGTCGTCTCCGCGGCAGCCAGGAAGAAAGCGGGGGGGGGGTGCGGCCTCCACGTCGACTTCCCCGCCGGACGGCGAGGGAAAGAAATTGGATGCCATGGGACGCAGAGTCATCTCGTCGGCGGCGACGACGATTAAAGCGGCCAACGCCTTGGCTATCGTGGCCCGCTACGACAGGGAACTCTGGTACAAGATAGCTCCCCTGCTGGATTTTCTGCCGGACGACAAGAGGGCGGAGGCCCTTGAGATCCTGCAGGAAGGTGAGGTGGCCTCGGACCACGCCATCACCGTGGCGACGGACATCGCCGACACTGGGTTCCGCCAGATGGGCAACGGCGTTTGCCTTCGACGTCGCGGATGGCTCAAGGCTACGGACTTTCGGCAGGACGTCCAGACCAGGGTCCTGGACATGCCCTTCGACGGGAACAACCTGTTTGGGAAGACAGTGGACGATTCCCTTCAGGCCATCAAGGCGGATACTGAGACGGCCCGGGCCCTTGGAGTACTGCAGCAACGGCGGACGCCCTTTCGGAGCGGCGGAGGTAAGGGCGCCTCCAAAGGTTCCGGCGGCGGTTTCGCTTCCTACCGTCAAGCGGCCCGCTCGTCGTCGCAAGAGGCCTACAGAGGACGAGGCAAGTCTGGCGGACCCCGCCGTCGTCGCCAAGGAGGCCAAGGCGGCAAGGCCGCGTCCAAGCAGGATTGAACCGGCCGTGGGGTCGGGCCCCCACCGAAGCACCCCGGTGGGAGGCCGGCTGGCGAGCTTCGTCAGCGTGTGGGAGTCCATCTCCACCGACCGTTGGGTGCTGGACGCCCTGGCCCGGGGCCACGCGCTCGAGTTTCAAAGAAGGTGCCCGCGCGTCCCCCCCGTGGCCAGGAAAGAACTTCACGTCCCTCAACTTCTCCTGGAGGTAAAGGCGATGCTCAGAAAGGGCGCCATCGAACTCGTCCCAAAGAGGCTTCGGGGCTCCGGAGTCTACTCGCGTTACTTCCTCGTGAAGAAGAAGACGGGAGGATGGCGCCCCATCCTGGACCTGCGACGCCTGAACAAGTTCATCAAGGCGCAGAAGTTCCGGATGGTCACCCTCCAGCACGTCCTGGGTCAGCTGGAGGAAGGAGACTTCCTATCGTCGTTGGATTTGGAGGATGCCTACTTCCACATTCCCATCCTAAAGGGGCACCGAAAATTCCTCAGATTCGTGGTCCAAGGGCGTCATTACCAGTTCAAAGCCCTTCCCTTCGGACTGCGGTCGGCACCCAGGGTTTTCACCAAGTGCCTCGCACCGGTGGCGGCGCAGCTGCGCCGCGAGGGGATTCACGTCTACCCCTACCTGGACGACTGGCTCATCCGCGCCAAGACGAGGGAGCTCGCCGTGGTCCACACGGCAAGGACCGTCCAACTCCTCACGGACCTGGGATTCTCCGTGAACTACGCCAAATCCCACCTGGTGCCCGCGCAAGTCGCACTGTTTCTGGGAGCGAGGCTCGACACAGTGTCCCTTCTGGCCTCCCCGTCGGAGGAGAGGACCAGGACCATCTTGGGCAAGGTGCAACGGATGTTGGTGGCCGACGCGGCCAAGGTGAGGTCCATCAAGTCCCTCCTCGGGATGATGTCTTCCTGCATCTACCTCATTCCCATGTGCAGGCTCCGGATGCGCCCGTTGCAAGAGTTCCTGGATGCGCGCTGGATCCAGACGACGGGCAGCTTCGAGGAAAGGATCAAGCTCGACGAGAGTTTCCGACGAGCGATACGGTGGTGGGGCACCCGCGCGCATCTGACGGCGGGCATGGACTTCCAGACCCCAGCCCACCAGGTGACTGTGACCACGGATGCCTCCCTAGAAGGGTGGGGAGCGCACACCGAAAATCTGCACGCAAGGGGACTCTGGCTCCCGACGGAGAAGTCCCTGCATATCAACGTCCTGGAGCTCCGTGCAGTGTTTTGGGCCCTCAGGTCCTTCCTTCCGTCCCTCAAGGGCAAGGTGGTGAGGATCTTCACCGACAACACCACCACCATGTTTTACATCAGGAAACAGGGCGGAACCAGGTCCCCAGCGCTGTCCAAGGAGGCGCAGGACCTGTGGCATTGGGCCGTCGCCCAAGGGATTCTTCTGGTGCCGTTTCATCTGGCAGGGATAAAAAACACCATCGCCGACTCACTCAGCAGGGAGCTGCGCTCGTGCCACGAGTGGGAACTACGGCAGGATCTGGTGGATCGCCTCTTCCGACGGTGGGGCACACCCCAGATCGACCTGTTCGCGACGGCGACGAACACCAAGTGCCGGAGGTTCGCCAGCAGGTTTCCCCAGACGAGGAGCATGGGCGATGCTTTCTCGTTCCCCTGGGAGGGCCTGTTCCTCTACGCGTTCCCTCCCTTGCCTCTGCTAATCCGGCTCGTCAACCAGCTCAAGAGGTCACGGTGCAGGATGATCCTCGTCGCACCTGCGTGGCCGAGGCAGATATGGTTCCCGGACCTTCTGGACTTGTCGGCGTCCCCGCCAATCAAGCTGCCGGCGGACGCGGATCTACTCTCCAGGGAAGGAGGCGCCATCCTCCACCACGACCCGAAGTCGCTGAACTTGCAGGCCTGGCTCCTGCAGCGCTAGAGTTTGGAGGATACGACATACCGGCCGATTGCAGAGAGGTTCTTGCAAAGGCCAGGGCGTCCTCGACTCTTAAATGCTACGGACACAAATGGAAGAGGTTCTCTGTCTGGTGCCACGCACAGAAGATTAACCCTCTACGGATTACGGCTCCCCAAGTGCTGCCGTACCTGCTGACGCTGGCCAAAGCTGGTCTGGCACACGCGTCCATCAAGATTCATCTTGCTGCGATCTCCCGATACACCAGAACCACGGGCCGGACGTCCTTGTGGTCTCATCGTCTGGTGAAAGAGTTCATGAAGGGACTGTTCAGATCGTTCCCGCCGGTGAAGGCTCCGGCCCCGGCGTGGGAGCTCAACGTGGTGCTGACCAAACTCATGAGACCTCCGTTCGAGCCTCTGCACTCGGCCCCGTTGAAGTTTCTATCGTGGAAAACAGCTTTTCTCGTGGCCATCACCTCCGCACGACGAGTGGGAGAGATCCAGGCCCTTTCCTGCAAGGCCCCGTACTTGACTTTCCACGACACGAGGGTAGTGCTCAGGACGCACCCCTCCTTCATGCCCAAGGTACCGTCGGACTTTCATCTCAACGAACCCTTGGTGTTACCTGTGTTCTTCCCGTCGCCTTCGTCGCCGGCTGAGAGGACTTTGCACTCGCTGGATGTAGCTAGAGCGCTGAAGTTCTACGTGGACCGCACGAAAGGTTTTCGGAAGACGTCACAACTCTTTGTGAACTTTGGACCTGTCAATCAGGGGAAGGCTCTCTCGAAGGCTTCCATCTCCAGATGGCTCTCCGGCTGTATCATGTACTGTCACCGGTTGGCAAACCGACCGCTGCCTGGCCGTCCGAGAGCCCATTCCACCAGAGCGATCGCAGCTACCACGGCGTTCCTATCTGGTGTGCCCCTGCTGGACATATGCAGGGCTGCTACATGGAGGTCGACGCACACCTTCACGAAATTCTACTGCGTCGACCGGGATTCCAGGGAGGAGTCCAGGGTCGGCCAAGCAGTGCTGCGCAACCTGTTCGCCTGAGGTGAGCCTGGTGAGGAGGTAAGATGCTTAATGTTGAGTTGATGTGATGCTTAATGTTGAGCCTTTGCCACCTCCCGTGGTTGTGCATGTGTGTACTGCTATGTATTCTTTATTCATGAGCATGTGAATTCATGCCAGACCCCATGCTGGAGAAGGAACAAGTTACTTACCTGTAACTGTTGTTCTCCAGCATGGGTCTGGCATGGATTCACATGCGAACCCTCCCGCCTACCCCTCTGCGGCTCTTCACTTGGTCATACTGCCACTTCACGTGCTTCCAAATCTGAAGATGGCTGCCAGAGGCGGTGCTTAGGTAGAGGGCAGTCATTGGCTGTGGTCAGTATGACGCAGAGACCAGTGATTGGTTATTACTACGAAAGACAGATCAGAAACGAAACTGATACTGGTTTTTTCTTTACCGAGGATTCCCAGCCTGACGACGGGGAATATTCATGAGCATGTGAATCCATGCCAGACCCATGCTGGAGAACAACAGTTACAGGTAAGTAACTTGTTCCTTATACTCAAGGTTTTCTAGTAAAATAATTATTTATCTAACAGTCAGTTTTAAATATAAGCCTTCTTTAGAAAGGGCAATATGCAACAAAAGCAAAAATACACTTCAAATACACTTCCTCAGATTTAAGTTAAGTAGGTAGATGCCCTTTTGGGATGTCTTGCACACACTTCCTACACCCTGGGGTGAATTCAATAGCTAGGACACTGTGGACATTGATGGATCACTTTTAACGCTTAATGCAATATTGAGGTTGTGAAAAAAAGGAAAAGGTTGGGGGAAGGAAAAAAGGTTAACAAGTTCTCTGAACAAGTGAGTACTTCAAAATCCTCCAATGAAGTACAGGCTAACCCTTTCCCAGCAATACAAGTTACTTGCGTACCGTCTGAGGGACAGTTAAACACAGTCAAAGGGTTAGAAGAGTCTGCAGGGAGCCAGGACAGTCAATGTCAATGGAGACGATGTCTAGGGAGCTGAGGCACTTCTTTTAGATAGCACAAAAGTCTAATAACAATGTTATAAGAGTTTGTAATAGAAAGAAGCGCACTGTTGGGCCACAAGCTGTAAGGCTTGTGAAGGGCAAAGCTGCAAGCAACTCTGCAGAAAAAGCAGCTACTGCAAGTCTCCACTGAGACAAACAAGCTACAGACCAAAATGCTAAGTACCCCTCAGTCAAGACAGTACCTTAGGTTGGAAGAAGAGGATCCAGCTGGCTTCTGTTTAGGTTGCAGTCCTGCACTTCCTGTGTTCCTGGTCCTCATTCGTGGAGACAAGAGGGAGGATGTCTGGAGGGCTCCTGCACTGCAGTTTGAAGGGCGGCGGCAATAGGCTCTTTCCAAATGAGCAGCACTTTGCGGTTTCAGCTACTGGTCAATAGCACCACTGCGGTTCTTGGACACCTTATGGGCTTCCCTTGCTTCTAAGGTCCAGCACTCTATTGAGGTTGCTCAAGCGTGGGTCGTCCTGCTTCTCGAGGGTCCTCAGGAATCTTCCTGGAGGGGTCGGGTCGGTCTTGAAGACGATGCACTTGTTTCTGGTGTTCCGGACCCCTGCTGCTCTGTTGCAGCAGCAAGGAAGTAAAGCAAGGAGAGGAGTTCCAGCATAGTTAGTCTTGGGGTCATTTGGTCCCACCATTCCAAGGGAAGAAGTCTTCCGTTCCGGGCTTCTCTAGTCAATACGAAATTCAGAGCTTCAGCACTGCACAGAGCTTCACCGGGCAAACAAACGGTCCAGGAGGGTGCCGCAAGCTTCTCTTCCAGTTTTTCTTCGGATTCTTCGTCCAGTGGTCGACTCTGCCTTATGTTCAAGAGACCTCCCTTTTATGCAGGTTTCTCCCATTCAGGCACAGCCTAGCTGTCACTCAAACAGCAGGGTGGCTGTCTTGGGTACATTCAGGTAACCAAGAAAACAAAGGACAGGGAGTTTCCGGGCACCTTCCTCGCTTCCTGCCCTGCCAGACACAATGGAGCCGGACTTGGACTTTAGCAGTGAAGCCTGCCAAAGGCAAAACTAACAAAAAGGTTAATCCTGGTTTAGCGCGGAGTAAAACCCAAGAAAAACCTCACAAGCAAGAAATGGTGAAAAGACCAGGCCATTTTTACAAAACGGGCACCCAGGGGTGCAATTCTGCAGCTGTGGATTCAGCCTGCAGTAAAAATGCACAATGGTAGGAAAAGTAAACCACTGCCTCCAGCCATTAAAAGTAGTGAGGGTATTATAAAAAATGTTACATGAGTAAGTAGAAAAAGGGGCTACTAAGTAACCACCCAGTACTTCCAAATAAGATGGGCTGCTCTGCACGTACATAGGAAAAACAGGTAAGTAAAGTCAATTTCATTTTACTACTTTAGGGAACAGTAGTTTACCCAAGAGAATGTATGTAAACCTTATGAGAAATCCAAAGGACTTCTCTGTGACACTGCACTGAGGTTGCTGGGTGTCACAATACAAAGTGTGATGCCTATGGAGTTTGTCAGAACCAAAACCAAAGGAAACGAAGTCCAAATAAGATCAAAAATACATGTGTGAGAAAAAGGTCTCACTCCAGGATAAAAATTAAGTCCTGAAGTCCAGCAAAAGAGCTAGGGGTCTCTAAGGTAGAAGGGATTTAGCACAGAAATGAGACTCCTCCCTAAGGGGGTTTAACTACCTTGAATAGCTATGTGCCATTCTTGAAGCATACTATTGGGGTTTGCTTCCCCTGATCTGCTTCAGTGCTTTTCTAAAACAGTCTTGGCATTACTACTTGCCTTTGAGTTTTGTGTAGCCCCTCTGCAAATTATATAGGTCCTTATCTCCCTTGGACTGCTGATTGCCTTTCTTAAGTATGCTAGAGTTCCTACTGATTTTAGTATTGTATCCGACACTTCTGAAAACTATGCTGGGTTAAACTGTCTATGCCTGTGTTAGAAATGGTGTAATAGTCTTGATACCAATAGGTTATACTGACATTGACTAACTGTTGGTCTTCTTGAACTGTAATTGGGTTATGCATTCTCTTAATTGCTTTAGTGCACTTCTAAAATAATGTACTGGTTACTTGTCCATGAGTAGAAGAGTACCCCTCTGAAAAGTAGGAGTTATATTGCTAGCTCTGAACTGTGTTCTTAAAAATATTTGTGCTGTAACTGTATCCATTCTTAATAGTGTTGTAACAGTGTTTCGAATGGATTGTCCTCCCACGTATTCCTCATCTTAGATATATCCTTACCTTTAGGTTTCGCCTCAGAAAATGTTTTCTCTCTCCAGCAGAGGCCGTTCCACTCGAGGCCGTTCCACTCGAGGCCGCTCCACTCGAGGCCGCGGCGTCGATGTCCCTCGGCGGCATCCGTCAAGCACCAACGTCATCCCCCGTATAAGAGCCTCGAGCGCTCCCGTTGGCTTCAGTTCTGTTTTTCCGTTAACGTCGCTTCGGATCGAGTAAAACGGCGCTTCAGTATTTTGTGAGAAAAAAAGCGATGTTGTCTTCGAACCCTTCCACACCGAAGACGGGCTTTAAAAAATGCCTAAAATGTGGAAAGAAAATGTCCCTGACGGATCCACATAAGAACTGTCTATGGTGCCTCGGTCCCGACCACCGTACGGAAGACTGGTTCGTGCCAGTCGATGACCCACAAAGCCCTGAAAGAGCGTTAAGGTAAACTTGCGATGGGGTAGGGTGTTTCCAAGTCCACTTTAAAAAAGACTTGGACGAGTCTTCGAAATCATATCATAAAAAACATCATTCGAGAAGTAGATCGAGGAAGTCTTCATCTTCTAAGAAGGCTAAGAGACTGCATCGATCTCCCTCATCCTCTTTGACATCTTCGGAAGAGGTTATCACATGTCCATCTAAACATGACTCCAAGGAAATGGGAAGCTTTTCGAGTATCCATGCAAACATTTTTTGAGAACGCAGGCCCAGACCCCCTCAAAAATAGCTAAAGACATTGCTCCTGCTCACAAGAAAGGTGCCGGAGGAAGGTCCAAAACAAGAAAGGCTCATAAAAAGACGTCTAACGTCATAGAGAGACTCTTCTCGATCACCTCGTAAGTCAGATCCTTCGGTGCATAAATCGAAGGCAGAGGGAAACAAAAAGGCGTCGAAAGATTATACGCCATCGAAGTCGACATCAACGCCGTTGAAGACTTCGAAGCTCCTCAAGTCGACAACTCCCTCGAAGGAAGCTACGTCGAGCTTGCGCTCTAAGACCACGAAAGCTCCTTCGACGATTTCCACGGCTTCCTCGACAATTACATCGAGGTCGTCGAAAGTTCCTTCGATGTTGAAAGAAGGGATTAAAACTTCTACGCTTTCGTCGACGCCCAAACCTTTAATTAAGGAAATACCTGTAATGCCGGAAAAGGTTTTTCATCCTAAGAATCGACATGATTTTTTCAGGACCATGTCATCCATCTATGAGGGAGAATCATCAGAAGAAGAGGAAGTAATCTCTGCGGGTGTTAGATTTGGCACAAGATCTGTCCCAGAGGAATTAATGATCCTCGATCAAGAATTTAAGATCTGCAAGAATGTTTGCAAACGGCAAGTGGCCTGGATACTTCTCCCGAGTATGAATTTGACAAACCAGACCCATCAGAACAGGTTGAAACGAGTTTTAGAAGACTCATGAGCAGAGTTATAGAATTTATGGGGTGGGGTAGGAGTTCACCAATCAGTCATGATGATGATTACATGACGGATATATTATCTGGAACACCCCAACAAGACCCCATTCTACCATTTCATATTGCATTACAAAGAAGGGTTAGTTCTGCATGGGAACATCCTGAAGCCATAGGTGCAGTGAATAGAAAGTTTGTCGCAAAATATAGACTTTGTACATCTGATCCGGAATACCTCAGCAAACATCCAACTCCGGAAAGTTTAGTAGTACAGGCAGCCACTTCCACAAAGAATGCGGCATACCCTACAATCCCTCCAGATAGGGACGATAAAGTGGATGCATGGTCTAGGAAAATCTTCACATCTGGCAGTATGGCTTTGAAGTCTACTAATGTAACCTGTACCTTGGCAAGGTTCACATATACCCTTTGGGACTGCATGTCGGCGGCAGCTGAACACATCCCAGAAGGTGAAGAACGTGATGGCTTTCTAGCTATTACAAGGGATGGAAAGGAGGCCTTGGGAGAATGCCTTCAATCACGATTGGACACAGCTGACGGTATCAGCAGGTTCATGGCGACTAGCGCAGTGCTACGTAGATTTGCGTGGCTAAGAAAGTCTGGGTTTGCTCCTGATGTGCAATCCAGACTTCTTAATATGCCCTTTGATGGCTCGAGGTTGTTCGGTAGCAAGGCAGATGAAAGTTTGGAGAATCTACAGACCTCCAAAGCAGTGGCAAAAAAGTGATGCTATAAGACAACCTCAGCAACGCCCCTACACAGGCTCATCTTCCTGGAGGGGTCGTCCTTTTCGCTATTATTCCTCATTTGGAAGAGGAAGAGGGCAGCCCAGTCAGAGAGGTCAAAGAAAATGTCCTCGGGGACGAGGAAAAGGTGCTAGATCAGCAACGGCATCTGTACCATCAGCAGCTGCCGCAAAACCACTCTGAGGTTTTGACCCACAAGACCACGGTGGGAGGCAGAATCTCACAGCATCTAGAAGAATGGCGGGGCATTACGTAAGATGCTTGGGCACTGGAAACCGTATCCCAAGGTTACTGCCTTCCTTTTATAAAGAAACCTCAGAATCATCCTCCGGAATACAACTCTGCCAAGCATCCGTATCCGCTCCTGTTGCAGGAAGTTTTCCTGTAGCGGAGAGGAACAAGGGTTGGTATTCCCCATACTTCCTTATTCCAAAGAAAGACGGAGGACTGAGACCCATCTTGGACTTAAGAAACTTGAACAAGTTCCTAAGGAAGGACAAATTCAAGATGGTCACACTTTCTCAGATCTTTCGGGCTCTCCAACTCCAGGACTGGTTAGTATCATTGGACCTTCAGGATGCTTACTTTCATGTGCCAATCCATCTCAAGCACAGAAAGTACCTGAGGTTTGCGATAGTGAGAATTGCCAATCGGTTTCGAGTTCTGCCATTCGGGTTGACCTCCGCCCCAGGAGTTTTCACCAAGTTGATGTCGGTGGTGACAGCGAGTCTCAGGAGAGGGCGGATTCATGTCTACCCTTATCTGGACGATTGGATGATCAGAGCACGTTCTCCAGGACAAGTCCTGGATCACCTGTCCAAGACTTGTCACTTCCTTCACAGACTAGGTTTTTCTCTGAATTAAAAAAATTCAAACATGATACCATCACAGAAGCTCCAGTTTATAGGAACGGTCCAGGATACCTATTCGGGCAAAGCCTCGCCTCCCGAAGAGAGAGCTCACCACATTCTGCAGATGCTAATAAAATGCCCAGCATCTTCCGGCCTTAGATTTTTTTTCTCAGGTTGCTTGGTTTGATGGCATCCTGCATTTTTCTGGTGAACTCAGAACTCAATGGTCCCAATTCTCAGGGGAAATATCAGATCTACTGCAGGTCCTAGCCCAAGTAGCACAGGATCTACAATGGTGGGCTTGCAAACATCGTATCCTCAGAGGAGAATCTTTTTTGGCAGCCTTGGCCGGGGATAACAGTAGTGACGGACGCCTCACTTACGGGGTGGGGAGCCCATATGAACGATCTGACAATCAGCGGACGTTGATCTCCATCGGAGTCCAAACTACACATCAATCTTTTGGAGTTGAGGGCAATCGGACTAGCGCTGAAGGCCTTCCTGCCCTCTGTACGGGGAAAGAATGTTCTGATAATGACGGACAACACAGTGGCCATGTACTACCTCAACAAGAGAGTAGGTGTAGGATCACTACCTCTGTGCAGAGGCGATGCAACTCTGGTTCTGGGCAATACAAGAAGGGATCTCTCTGTCGGCTATTCATCTAGCCGGAGAGCAAAACACAACAGCGGATGCTCTGAGCAGGCAGAGCATAGTCTCTCACGAGTGGGAGATAGCTCGGGAAGTCCTTCAAGAGATCTTCGCCCTTTGGGGAACCCCTCAAGTGGATCTGTTCGCGACCGGAGCCAACCGGAAGTGCCAACTGTACTGCTCAAGGGAATTTCCCCCGAGAGGAGCTATAGGGGATGCGTTCGTGGTGGAATGGGAGTTTCCACTTCTGTATGCGTTTCCTCCAATCCCTGTGATCCCTCAAGTAATCAGGAGGTTGAGGAAGTTCGGGAAAACCATGATCCTAATTGCCCCGGATTGGGCCAGGAGAACGTGGTTCCCGGATCTTCTCGACATGTCCATCTGCCCTCCAATAAGTCTTCCAAGAAGAGAGGATCTTCTCTCGCGACATGAAGGTCATGTTCTCCATCCGGCGGTCAACACACTCAGCTTTCACGCATGGCTTCTGAAAGGCTGAGATGCAAGGATTGGGATCTTCCGGATGACGTGATGGAGATTTTGCTTTCGGCTAGAAGGCCAGCAACCAAATTCTGTATCGGTGTTGTTGGAACAAGTTCAGTAGCTGGTGCAGAGATAAGAATGTGGACCCATTTCAATGTAATATCCCCACAATGTTATCTTTTCTGTTACATTTAGCCAATCTGGGGCTCCAGGTTGGTACGATAAAGGGATACTTAGCAGCACTATCCATCTTTAAGCGCTCTTCCGAAGAAGAATCTTATTTTAAAATACCCTTGATAATTCAATTCCTAAAAGGTTTAAATGTTTTTTCCCCCAATACCTTTCCAGGTTCCAGTGTGGGATCTAAACTTTGTTCTAAAATTTCTCACATGTGTTCCATTTGAGCCTTTACATTCTTGCCCACTAAGGCTCCTTACGTTGAAAACAATACTCCTTGTAGCATTGACATCAGCCCACAGGGTAAGTGAGTTGCAGGCGCATTCGGACAAAGTAGTTCTTAGGGTTAAACCTTCTTTTTTGCCAAAGATTGTTTCGGACTTTCATCTGTCACAGAAAATAACTTTACCTACGTTTTACCCTCCTCCCCATGGAAGCAAGGAAGAGGAATGACTTTATAGACTAGATCCCAGGAGAGCTCTTAGTTTTTACATCTCAAGATTTGCAAAAATTCGTCAGTGTGATCAACTTTTCGTGGGATACACTGGACGTAAACTGGGCCTTCCGGTAACAAAACAAACATTATCCAGATGGATAATTTTAGCCATAACAGAATGTTACAGATTAGCGGGAAAAGAACCACCTGATGGACTAAGAGCCCATTCGACCAGGGGCATGGCAACTTCAACAGCACTGAAAAGGGGTGCCCTGTGCAAGATTTTTGCGTAGCAGCCACATAGTCGTCTATGCACACCTTTATAAAACATTGTGCATTGGACTCGACTTCTTCTCAAGGAGGTCTGTTTGCGAAATCTGTACTACATTCTGTACATAGTTAGAAAAAGATACTGTACTCCCACCTCCAATACAAAACTGCTTTGGGAGTCTATTTAAGATGAGGAATACGTGGGAGGATACAATCCATTCGAAGAACAAGTTACTTACCAACTGTAACGTTCTTTCGATTGGATGTTCCTCCCACGTATTCCTCATCGACCCTCCCATCCTAATCCCAGAGTACAGTTTACGTGAATTACACTCAAAACTCTTTTAGGGCTTGGGTCAAAAAAGGCATGTCATTGACTATCAAGATCCATGGAAGATAATATACGAAAAAACAGAACTGAAGCCAACGGGCGAGCTCGAGGCTCTTCTACGGGGGAGGACGTGGGTGCTCGACGGATGCCACAGAGGTACATGGACGCCGCGGCCTCGAGTGGAGCGCCCTCTGCTGGAGAGAGAAAAGATTTTCCGAAGCAAAACCTAAAGGTAAGGATATATCTAAGATGAGGAATACGTGAAGGAACATCCAAGCAAAAGAACGTTAAGTTGGTAAGTAACTTGTTCTTCTCCAGCATGGGGTCTGGCATGGATTAACATGCTCATAGAATATTCCCTGTCAGGCTGCTGGGAATCGTCCGTAAAGAAAAGATCTGTTTAATTTCTGAACTCTTTCTCCTAACAACCAATCGCGGAGCTCTGGGTCATACTGCCCCCTAAGCCCCCCCATGGCAGCCATCTTCAGATTTGGTAAGCATGTATAGTGGCAGTATGACCAAGAACTGCTGCAGAGGGGAAGGAGGGAGGGTTTGCATGTGAATCCATGCCAGACCCATGCTGGAGAACAGTTACAGGTAGGTAACTTATTCGTTGTCTTATAAAGTGATTCCGTAATTGTTAGGGAAGACCAAGAGGGTCTGCTGCCCTTGAACTACTTAAATGCCATTCTGAATGTGTTACATCAGGTTTAACTCACCTTGAACTGCTTTTTGCTATTCTTAAAAGGGTAAAGCCCTGAGGAGAAAAGGGCGAGGAGCTGCTGTTTGGTGTGCTGATACAGAATCATTCAGAATTACAAAAGTACTTTCTACACGTTTCATTGAAATGCAGTGAGTGGATTTGGGAGATCTGTCCCTTTTAACCAGCACAGACTTGCTGTGAACGTAACTGCATCAGCTGCTATAAGCCCGCCTGCATCGCCCTTGCGGCATAAAGCGCTGAGGAGAAAAGGGCGAGTGTTAGGGAGAATTCTCATAAATGTGCGAATTCCCTCTACCTTAGAGCCCTCTAGCTCTTTTGCTAACCTTTGGGGCTTTGAACTTCTTAATTCGTTTTGTTTTCTGTGTTTTTCTTTTGTTTATGGAGTTTTAGATCACTCCATAGGCATCATCTTTTCATGTGTCACACAGCACCCTCAGTGCAGTGACACAGGGAAGCCTTTTATGCTGTCCCAAGGTTTAAGTACCTTCTCTGGGACAAACTGTTTCCCAGAGAAAGTAAAGTAAAGTGAAATTGACTTTACTAGTCTTTCCAAATTCCTAGAGCCAGCAGGCACTATCTTACAATAGAGTGCTGGAGGGGTTACCTAGTATCCCCTGTGTCTAGAAACTCATGTAGCAGTCAAATGTTATCCTTTTCTATCGAAATGGCAGTGGTTTTACAACGAACTACCATGATTTTTCCCCACCGCGAACACCGGTAGCTAAAAATCGCAGGAGCAATGTTTTTCAAGACAGTGTCGGAGCCCCCTCTGTAAACAGGCCCGGTCTTTTTTTCCACCGTTTCTTTGGCAAGGTCCTTCTAGAGTTTCTCTGCGCGCCAAACCAGGTTTGATACCTTTGTTCCTATGCCTTCGGCAGGCTTCAGGAATGAAGACCGCCTCTGGCGCCCGAGTGTCTTGGGTGGGCAGGAAGTGAGGGAGGTGCCCGAAACTCGCTGTGCTTAGTCTCATAGGAGACCCAAATGCACTCTGGCGCGATTGGCTGGCTGGCTGACTGTTGGGCAAGCACAGCCACCCTGATGGGTGAGTGGCAGCTAGGCTGGAATGAATGGGAGGAAACTGGATAAAAGCAGTGTCTCTTGGCTTGGAAGGCAGTCGACTACTGGAACGAAAGAACCGAAGACGAGCTGGAAGAGGACAGCTGCTGCAACTCCTGGACCGTTGGTTTGCCTGGTGAAGCCCTGCTACAGGTCTGAATCGCCAAGTTCATCTCGACAGAGAAGCCCTTTAAGGACGACGTCTTCCTTTTGAGTTGGTGGGACCAATCAACTTGTAAACCACCTGGACACTATTCTCGGACCTGGTTATATTTTTCGCAGAGTACTGCAGGAAACCAAATAACCAGGGAGAAGGACACCAGTTAGTGTGCTTGACGACAGCTACCGGAATCAAAGATTTGCCAGTTTTATGACCAGTACCCTTGCAGTGCAGGAGTCCCATGACGTCCTCCCTCTTGTCCCCACGACTGAGGCTCAGGAACAGCGAGATCTGCAGGAACAGAAGTCTTCAGCTGCTTCTTTTTCTTCAAAATAGGGTACTGTGAAAACCCGACCGAGAGAACGTACCTCTCCCTGCGAAAGTGCGTGAAACTTTGGCAACTTGCAGGCCTAGTCAGCTTGTGACCTGACCTATGAATCTTTCTTCTATAAACTACTTCTGAGCACTGTGGCAAAAACGTTTCCGTTTAACTACCAGAACCGTTTTTACCTATACTAGACTCTAGCCCATTGACTTTGGCCTACCTATATCATTACATTAACTCCTCTGGTGAACTCAAACTATTTGCACTGTTTAAGAGTAACTGTAATATTTGTTTTACCAACCTAAGCCTTTTTGCTCCTACTTCAAATTTTCTGAATGCCATTTTGCTCCTCCTTCAAAGAAGTTTAAATGCCTCAGAACCTGATAGTATGAATTACTGAAGTATATTTGTGTGTGATATTGATTGCCTCCTTTTAGTGAATGATTTCTAACTGACTGTGCTTTAAATTAATAAGTGCTGTACAAAGAAACCTTGAGTATAAGAGTCTATTTGAATACTAGTGATTGTGGACCTCTGTGTAACATCATTACAGCTCACAGTACCTCTTGATCAGCCTGGCTGCTCAGCTCGCTACCAAAAACTGTGTAGTACAAACTTATACCCAAGGTTGGTAGTCATAGTTGTGTGTACTGGTCCCAAGGGGTACTGCATGCAAACTTTGCCTAACACGAGGAGCTGCCGTTTGGCATGATGATAGTCTCATTTGGAATTACAAAAGTAGTTTCTACATGTTTCATTGAAATGCAACGCAGCGAGTGGATTCGGGTGATCTGTCCCTTTAACCAGTACGGACATGCTGTGAACGGAACTGCATCAGCTGCTCTCATAAGCCTGCCTGCATCGCCCTTGTGGCGTAAAGGGTGAGGAGCTGCTGTTTGGTGAGACTGAGGCTGTGACCTAATCTGGGCGGACTTGTTGAGGAACAGACGTTACTGCATCTCCAGCTGCTAATAAGGAAAGACCGTGAACTGAAGCACGATCCCTCTTGCCTTACGCTACTGACAACAAATGCCTTGCTATCTCCTATATGTTTATTCTAGAGGGTTCGCACATTTCACCACAGGGAAAGGGAGGAGACACTCTGGCTGCTCCTCAAGCCGTCGGGCGTGTCTTAACCTGAATATTTGCCCTATTAAGTGTAGTCACTGATTTCTTGATGCACATAAATATATGAATTTCTGAAAGAAGCCAAGTTTTTCTATCACTTGCCAAGCTTGTTTTAAAATTTGATACTATTAATTTTGTCAGTTTTCAATAGGTACAACAGTACTTGTGGTCTAAAATTATGACCATAGTAGCAAGCACGAAATGATTGTTGGATTTCGCTTTTGACGATCACAGTAAGAAACAAATTAATGTGTTTAACATAGATATAAAGCTATCTTGGAGCTGCAAACATAATTTCTCCCCCGTGAATGTGATTGTAACTATTGAAGAAACGTGAAAAGTGTTAAATTGTAGCTTGATTGGGCAATCAGATTTAATTTTTACATGCAGACAAGGTTTTACATGTTAAGTCTGGAATTCCTAATCACTTGATATCACAAGCTTCAGTAATGCTAAAATCTACACCAGTGAAACCATCACCTACGATTGCTAGCAGAAAGAAACTAACAGGCTTAGCCTCTTATGTTTGACAAAAGGAATGCCTCCGAAGACACAAGACTTTTGTCAACCGAGAACATCGGCTGTTCCTACTGGTGAGGGTTTGCAACTGATTGAGTTTGCTCCTTCGGTGCCCCATAAGCCCAAAAAAAAGAAATGATTAATATCGCTCTAACTGACACACAATTGCTATCAGGGGCGAGTGGTTATCCAAGCGAGCCAACTAAACGGTGCAAAATATGGGGCTCTATGGCCCAGCATGCAACTAAACCAACGATAGATGATACACATAGCTCTATTTCGTTAATACAGGACAAGAAATGCCCTAGCATTGACTTGCCAGATGATCAATCATTCCATGAAATTATTGCAAGAGAGATGTAAAAAAAAATCTCCATTGGTATGCCTGATTGTTTTTCACCTGTAACGGCATTCCTGCAGATGAAAGTTCTGCTCACTCCCAGAGTATGTTTGACCATTCCATTCACAATGAAATGAATTCTTCTGTCATTCTCAAATCCGTCTCCACGAAGAGCACAGCCCATTGCTGAGATATCGGCTCCTAGGCCTGAAATAAAGGCTGATGAGTTGAATTGGTCACATTTAATGTAAATTACTCAACAAGCTATGAATTCATCCATTGCTGCACTGTTTCAATTGTTTGAGACCCTAGATTTCAAGCTCTCTTGTCAGTCGAAACAGATGACATCATTTTATGGATGGCTAACTTTGATAAAAAGTATGAATGTGGAGTCCATTTTCCGAAGCGTGTTAAATATGTGGTGTTGCCCAAGTAGTATACAGAGCTGGTTCAGCACCCCGCTTCTGTCCTACCTACAATTTCCCACATTGAGGCATCAAGAAGGCGATAATTGAGTGAGCATAGGGCCCGTGGTGAGAAGGCGATTAGGACAGGGGAGCATCCGCTCTTACTGCAAGCAAGCCGTTGGCGGTTGCTAGTGGGAAAATTGGTGACGCCGCCGGTCCTCAATTGCATGATCCTACATTGGCCAAGAATGTTGATGCTAAAAGTTTGACATTTAATCAGTTTCATGTGCCGGTACCAAACAAAAAAAAGAATGGGAATGGGCGAACATTACACATCTAGGTTGCAATTATTTCAGCAGCAATTTAATGGGACTGGCCAATAGCAATTTCAACCGAGACATTTTTTTGATTTCGAGGTCAGTCTCAAAAAAGAGAGCTACTAAGGAATAAAAAGCAAATCCTTTGTTTACCACTGCCAATGCGAATTGAGGCTTTGAGGTCCTTGAAGTGTATACATAAAAATCGGCTACAATCTTACAAATTCTCTTTCAGAGTGATGGTGAAGCCATGTTGGAGGCTGTTTTTTAAAAAAAAAAACAGCAAAATCTGGGTCCTGTTAAATAGGGTGCCCCATCAGGACAGTTAGCGGTGCAGATTAATGGTGTCATGCAACATCAATGGATTGACATTTTTTCTAATTTGTATAAATTACCGAAGAATTGTGTAGAATATAATCGGCAATCTGACAGTTATAGTAATTTAGAGATTTTGAAAGAGGACATCATATATATCTGAGGCTTGTGGAATCTGCTTAGATCACATGCTGTGCATAGGCCGACATCTAGTGGAAGCTCGGAGTATTAGTTTGTTTTTCGAAACTCGAAAATGGGCGTTGACACAGGGCGTGCCAGTAATACTATCCCTAGTGTGACTTCCACTGTACCCAAGATCCCTCACGCGTCTAGGATCCTCAGATTATTTTTTTTTTCCGCCATACTGGTCGGAAGCATTTTGCGGAGTCCCCTGGCCTTTGCCATACTTTTGCTAAAATATCGATTAATTTACATCCTTTCCCCATCCCAACGTCGAACTTCGACACTCGACGCCGGCTTGGAGAAGAATTGGACCGTCGGCTACTGCACGACGGATTTGGGCCTCGGAAGGCCTCTGGCCTCGGCCCGGGCCTTGAAAGGCCTCTGGCCTCGGCCCTGCAAGTAGGGAGAGTGGGGGGTGGACATACTCTACACTCTTGGTATATAGGTACACCTTATACATTTCCTACACTTACCAGCCCGCTGCCTCAAAGTGCGTATGGAGGGTACCCCTTTTCAATTCTGCCCCAAGTGCAATCGCAAATACCCTTGGGTCGACAGGCACGCCACGTGCAATCTCTGCTTGCCGAGGGACCACCCCGAAGCGAACTGCAGAGCGTGTAGTAGGTTTAAACCTAAGACACTTAAGGACCGTTCGACGAAGCGTTGGGCCCACCACGCCAGGCAGGCGGCCATGGCAGCGGAGGGCGCCTGCAGCGACGCCGTACCTTCGGACGGCGAGGGCATTACGGCGTCGAAAGACAGCCGAGCGCAGGTCCCCGACCTCGGAAGGTCGTCCGGCAGGGCGGCTATGGGGAAGACCCCTGGCGACACAAGCGCTTCACATACTACACACACTAAACACACAAAGTCCAACCGAGACTCGATGTCGAGTTCTCGGAAAGAGGCACAAACAGAATGGTCCGATTCGGTGTCCTCTGGGCGCTCTCGATCAAGATCGCCGCATGACTCCAGGCAATCATCCACTCTTGCCAAGAGTGCCTCGCTCCCTAGGCTAACAGAAGTTCGATCGTCGGGAGACGAAGACGACTTCCACCCCCAGGCCGCGCTCCAGGAGTCAAAGCCCGCAGTTAAAACCAGCGAGGCCCCACGCTCGAAGGACAGGGACACCACCCCCGATCCTCGACGCCAGGCGCCGAAAACCTCCGGAGCCACTAAAGGACAGGGAAAACATTTTTCCACTCACGGGGAGGGGGGAAAACAGCAGAAGAAACAACCTTTGCACTTCCACACCTGTGAAACACACCACTCACCCTAAACAGACAGACAATACCAGGTCTGCTGATATATCTAAAACCAGCAAAGCTACTCAAGATAAATCCCATAGACTTGCTGAGAGGGTCATCCGCAGTTCCAAAAAATGGTCCAGTGAAGACATAGATAGGGTCATGTCAAGAATGTCTTCTTTGGCAGATTTTTATGATAAAAATCCAGAACATTTCCTCTCGTATGATCCACAGGGGGTGACACCCTCAGGCTCTACTGATCCTATCCCCCCGAATAAGAAGCCCCGGTTTGAAACTCCGATGAGGTCAGAACCCTTCGAGGTACAACCTTACGCAAGACCATACTCACTGTATCAAGGAGAGGCTTCCTTTTGTGAGGACCAAGAATTTGGTATGATAGAAGAGCAAACCGGGACGGGCTACTATGGGGATGATGAGGACCAGGAAGAGGAAGAGGAGGACACGGAAACATACATAGTAGATTCCCCGGTAGAGAACGAAGCCCCGGTTACCGACTCCCCGGTCGATAACCAACCCCTCCTAAACAAGGTTCTTGCACGCGCAGCAGAACATTTCCACATTGACACCCACGGTGTCCAGGAGGAAAGGGACTTCGCAGAAGAGTTAGTGGGAGAAAGGAGGCCTGTTGCCCAGACCATCCCTATCCTTAAGTCCATTCAGCGGCGAATAGATCCGTCCCTGGTGAACCCGAACCTCACCAGAGCAGTCAATCCCAGGCTTGAAAAACTTTTCAGGGCGGCCCAGTCTGACCCTCTCTATATAAGAGGACATCTGAAGCCAGACTCCCTAGTTGTCACCAACACTCGTAAGAGGGCTGGAACACCCTTGTCATCGTCCGAAGCTCCTCCCGACAAGGAGAGCAAAAAACTATACGGTTTCGGCAGGAAAGTAGCCTCAACGTCCGCCTATCAAGCAAGGATTGCAAACTCCACCACCCTGTTGGCCAGCTACAACTGCCATCAGTGGGAAGAAGTCGCGGCACTCATAGCCTCTGCTCCTGAACCTTTAAAGGGCCAGTTAGCTCGGATTTCCGCAGAGGGTAGAGCCGTGTCTGGTTGCATTTTTAAAGCAACCTTCGACGCCGCGGACAACGCAGGCAGATTGATAGCGGAAGGCACTGTTATCAAAAGACATGCGTGGTTACGGCAGTCTGGTTTTAAGGCAGAAACCCAGGCATCATTGTTGGACAAACCGGTGGAAACCGATCTGTTTGGTAAGGCGGTCGAAGACGCACTGAAGAATGCCAAGGACGAATACCAAACACTCAAGTCCCTTGGCCAGTTAACCAATAAACCCCCTAACCAGAGAGGGAATAGTAATTTTCGTTGCCCACTCAGCCAAAATTCCCAGAGGATCTACCTATTCCCAGGGGCAGGGTACACAGTGGAACAACAACCAACAGTCTACCCAGGGTTACGGCAGGGGTAATAGGAGAGGTTGTGGTAAAGGCAGAGGCAGCCCCAACAAGGGAGGCGGCACGCCTCCACCAAAGCAGTGACGCTCAGTTCAGGGTCCCTTCTCACGCAACCGCAGTAGGGGGACGCATTTCCAACTTCACCCAGGCATGGGAAGGGATCACATCAGACAGATGGGTGCTGTCAACAGTATCCACAGGATATTGTATAGAACTACTGCAGCGTCCCCGGAACCATCATCCACGACAGAGTACACTCTTTAGAACATCAGAAGATTCTCCTCGAGGAGATCGCCATTCTGCTAGAAAAGGACGCGATAGAACTCGTCCCGGGACACCAGGTAAACAAGGGTATTTATTCAACTTACTTCCTTGTGCCAAAGAAAGATTTGACAATGCGCCCAGTATTGGACTTAAGGCCTGCCAACAAGTATGTCAAGCCCAAAGAATTTCGTATGACCTCGCTACAAGAGGTAATCCCCCTCCTAAAAAAGGGGATTACATGGCAACCTTGGATATGAAA
The DNA here is from genome assembly GCF_040938575.1 of Ambystoma mexicanum. Taxonomy (NCBI): domain Eukaryota; kingdom Metazoa; phylum Chordata; class Amphibia; order Caudata; family Ambystomatidae; genus Ambystoma; species Ambystoma mexicanum. Next base: position 233,839,551 of record NC_090926.1, on the reverse strand, counting down.
GATGCTTATTTTCATATTTCCATGTTCCCACCGCACAGAAAGTATTTGCGCTTCAAGGTGGACAGTCGACACTACCAATTCAAGGTACTGCCCTTCGGGATAGCTTCAGCACCAAGGGTATTCACCAAGGTACTGGCGGTGGCGGCTGCACACCTACGCAGGGAGGCAATCCCAGTGTACCCTTATCTGGACGACTGGCTCATAACGGGGGAAACCCCAGGAATTTGCAGGACAAACATTCAAAGGACTATCGACCTCATTCACGAGTTAGGCTTCTCAATTAACGAGAAAAAGTCAAGCCTAGTGCCAAGCACCTCAAAACAATTCCTAGGAGCAATCCTAGATACCCAAGAGGGGTTGACCTTTCCTTCAGAAGAAAGAATTCGCAATATACTACTGCAAATTCCGCATTATCAGTCCGGTCAACAAATAACGGTACTCAAAGCAATGCGTTTACTGGGCATGATGGCGTCATGTATTTACCTGGTCCCCCACGCGCGCCTGCGCATGCGTCCCATGCAGGAATGGTTGACGAAACAGTGGTCTCAGGCAAGTGGTCAGTGGGACGATCTAGTGGTTGTTTCACCAACACTGGTACAAAGCCTTCACTGGTGGACAAAAGAGAATCTCGCACAGGGGAAACCCTTTTACGATCCCGAGGTACAGGCAATAGTCACTACAGATGCATGCCTGACGGGGTGGGGAGCTCACCATCTCCACACAGCTCAGGGTCTCTGGTCTCACTCAGTGGCCAAAAACCACATCAACCTGCTAGAGCTTCTGGCAGTATTCAGAGCGCTTCAGGCGTTCGAGCCCCACCTACTAAACCTGTCAGTGCAAATCCGGACGGACAGCACAACAGCCATGTTCTACCTGAATAAGCAAGGAGGGACTCGCTCGCCAAATCTGTCCAAGCTTGCCCAGAAAATCTGGATATGGGCACTCAGATGGAACATCTTCCTGCCATCACAACATGTTCCAGGGGAGCTCAATTCCCTAGCGGATGCTCTGAGCAGAGACTCCCTCCCAGAGGAACACGAATGGGTTCTACACAGAGAGGTCGTAGAAGATATCTTCTCTCAGTGGGGTTTCCCCACTATAGACCTATTCGCCACAAGCGAAAACAGACCATGCCCAGGATTTGCATCCAGGTTCCCCCAACCAGACTCCCAGGGGAACGCCCTGTGGATGAACTGGTCAGGGATGTTTGTGTACGCTTTTCCACCAACTCTTCTCATCAGGAAAGTGGTGAACAAGATGAACAGAGAGTCAATGACGCTCGTCCTAGTTGCTCCCATGTGGGCAAGAAAACCGTGGTTCCCACACCTACGCAGGATGGCGGTGTGCGAGCCCATCAAACTTCCAGCCTGGTACAACCTATTGTCCCAGCACCAAGGTCAAACAGTGCACCAGCAACCCAACTCAATGAACCTGGCAGCATGGCTCCTGAGGTCATAGAGTTTGGACATCTCAATTTGCCACAGAGGTGTATGGACATCCTAAAAGAATCTAGGAAACCAAACGCAAGGCACTGTTACTTTGACAAGTGGAAGAGGTTTGTTATCTGGTGCCAGAGTAGATCAATCAACCCTGTTGATTGCACTCCTTCCACTATTGTTACATACATGCTCCACCTGCTGGATGCAGGATTGGTTTTTAACTCACTGAAAGTACACCTGGCAGCCCTGTCGGCTTACACCACTTCCCATAGCAAGGTTTTGTGGTGTAAAGTACCAGTAGTTAAAGCCTTCATGGAAGGAGTAAAGAGACTTCACCCTCCTATTTCAAACCCACCACAAGGGTGGGACCTTAATGTGGTGCTAACCAAGCTCATGGGCCCCGCTTTCGAACCCATGCATAAAAGCAGTCTCAAACACCTGACTTAAAAAACGGCCTTCTTAGTAGCTATTACTTCTATAAGAAGGGTCAGTGAAATTCAGGCTCCCTTCTTTACTGTCCATAAAGACAAACTGGTTTTACGCACACACCCTAGGTTCTCACCTAAATTTATATCTAAATTTCATGTAAACCAGTCCATTGAGCTTCCGGCTTTCTTCCAGGACCCGCAAAGCTCGGCTGAGGTGAAACTACACACCCTAGATGTGCGTAGGGCGGTCCTCTACTATGTAAATAAGACCAGACCGCTAAGAAAAACAGATCAACTGTTTGTCTCCGTAGCTACAGGCAGAGAGGGGGATCGCGTCTCTAAAGGTGCCATCTCGAAGTGGATTATTAACTGTATCCAGCTGTGTTACTCACTTTCTGAAAGAACTCTGCCTTTCACGCCAAGAGCCCACTCTACTAGAGGCATTGGGGCCACTCTGGCTTTCATTGCAAATGTACCCCTTGACACCATTTGCAAAGCAGTTACTTGGAGCTCTATTCACACTTTTACTCAGCATTACTGCATTGACACCCATTCCAAGGCAGATACACAAGTGGGACAAGCGGTTCTAAGACACTTATTTGCTCATGACCCTTCTCACATCTCACCTCCTTCAGGTACTGCTCGCTAATCTATGCACAGCATCTGATCTAAGCAGATTCCACAAGCCTCAGAAGGGATACATTACTCACCGTAATCGTATTTCTGATGCTTGTATCTGCTTAGATTCACATGCGACCCACCCTTCCTCCCCTCTGAGAGAAGGCACATGGTTGCTTGTAGTCTTACCTTTCTGTCTATCTGCTTGGATTATCTGTACTCGCGCTACTCCTCATGCTACCTCATGTCAGAAAAAATACAATCTGAGGATCTTAGACGCGTGAGGGATCTTGGGTACAGTGGACGTCACACTAGGGATAGTATTACTGGCACGCCCTGTGTCGACGCTCATTTTCATACAACCGTCAGAAATACGATTACAGTGAGTAATGTATCCCATATATACATATATATGGGATACATTACACACTGTAATCGTATTTCTGATGCTTGTATCTGCTTAGATTCACGTGCTGTGCATAGGCCGACATCTAGTGGAAGCTGCAGAGTATTAGTTTGTTTTTCGAAACTCGAAAAAGGGCGTTGACACAGGGAGTGCCAGTAATACTATCCCTAGTGCGACGTCCACTGTACACATGATCCCTCACGTGTCTAGGACCCTCAGATTGTTTTTTTCCGCCATACTGATCGGAAGCATTTCGCGGAGTTCCCTGGCCTTAGCCATAATTTTGCTAAATATTGTTAAATTTACCCATTTCTCCACCCCAACTTCGAGTCACTGAACTTCCACACTCAACGCCGGCCCGGAGAAGAATTCGACCGTCGACAGCTGCACGACAGATTTGGGCCTCGGCCCGGGCCTTGGAAGGTGGGGGGTGGACATACTCTACACTCTTTTGGTATATAGGTACATTCTTATATATTCCTACACTTACAAGCCCGCTGCCACAAGGTGCGTATGGAGGGTACCCCTTTCCAATTCTGCCCCAAGTGCAACCGCAAGTACCCTTGGGTCGACAGGCACACCACATGCAATCTCTGTTTGCCGAGGGACCACCCTGAGGCGAACTGCAGAGCGTGTAGTAGGTTTAAACCCAAAACACTGAAGGACAGTTAGATCAAGCGTTGGGCCCACCACGCCAGGCGTCAAGAGGCCATGGCAGCGGAGGGCGCCTTCAGCGACGCCGTGCATTCGGATGGCGATGGCATTATGGCATCGAAAGACAGCCGAGCGCAAGTCCCTGACCTCAGAAGGTCGTCCGGCAGGGCGGCTATGGGGAAGACCCCCAGCGACACAAGCGCTTCCCACAGCACTTCCACAAAACACATGAAGTCCAACCGGGACTCGACAGGCACGTCGAGTTCTCGGAAAGAGGCACATGAAGAACGGTCCGAATCGGCGTCCTCTGGGCGTTCTCGATCAAGATCGCTGCATGACTCCAGGCATTCATCCACTGTTCCCAAGAGTGCCTCGCTCCCCAAGGTAACGGAAGTTCGATCGGCGGAGGACGAAGCCAACTTCCATCCCCAGACGGCACTCCAAGAGTCTGTGCCCGCAGACCGCGTTACGGCGGCCCCCGAGCCCCTACCTCCACGCTCGAAGGATAGGGACACTACCCCCGAACCTCGACGCCAGGCGTCGAAAGGCTCTGAAGGGGCGAAAAAACAGGGAAAACACTCTTCCACTCACGGGAAGGGGGAAAAACAACAAAGGAAGCAGCCTTTGCCTACTTCCACACCTTTAAAACACTCCACTCCTCATAGACAGACAAGTCCAAGTCTTCTGCTATCACAAAGACCCCTGCTCAGACCACCAAGTCTAGTCAGGATAAGTCAGAGAAACTTCCAGAAAGAGTCATTCCCAGTTCTAGAGAATGGTCTAGTGATGACGGACAGGGTCATGTCAAGGATGTCATCATTGGCAGATTTTTACGCAAAAAACCCTGAACACTTTCTCTCTTATACTCCAGACGGGTCAGCACCCTCAGGTTCTAGGGATCCTATACCTCCAAGTAAAAAGTCCCGTTTGAAACACCAACACGGTCCTCGGACCCCTTCTATATACAGCCCTACTCTAAGTATCAAGAAGACATCCTTTTGTGAGGATCCAGATTTGGGCATGTTGGAAGAACAAACTGGTACGGGCTACTATGGGGATGATGAGGACCAAGAAGAGGATGACGACCCGGAAACCTACAGAGTAGATTCCCCGGTAGAGAAGGAACCTCCGGTTACCGAATCCCCTGTCGACAACCGTCCTCTCCTAAATGAAGTTCTGTCTCGAGCAGCTGAACATTTCCACATTGACACCCAGAGTGCTCAAGAGGAGAGGGACTTCGCCGAGGAGTTAGTGGGAGAAAGGAGGCCTGTTGCTCAGGCCATCCCTATCCTTAAGTCTATTCAGAGAAGAATAGATCCTTCACTCTTAAATCCTAACCTGACCAGGGCAGTGAACCCCAGGATTGAGAAACTTTTCAGGGCAGCCCAATCAGACCCACTGTATATAAGGGGACATCTGAAGCCGGACTCCCTGGTTGTTACAAACACCTGTAAGAGGGCTGGAACACCCTTGTCATCGTCCGAAGCTCCTCCCGACAAGGAGAGCAAGAAACTGTATGGTTTGGGCAGGAAAGTAGCCTCCACTTCCGCCTACCAGGCAAGGATTGCCAACTCCACCACCCTGTTGGCCAGCTACAACTGCCATCAGTGGGAAGAAGTCGCGGCACTCATAGATTCCGCCCCAGAAACCTTAAAGAGCCAGTTGGCATGAGTTTCGGCGGAGGGAAGAGCCGTGTCCGGTTGCATTTTAAAAGCAACCTTTGATGCTGCGGATAACGCCGGCAGATTGATAGCAGAAGGAACTGTTATCAAGAGACAATTACAGCAGTCTGGATTCAAAGCTGAAACCCAAGCATCATTGTTAGATAAACCGGTGGAGCCGGTTCTGTTTGGTAAGGCGGTCGAGGACGTGCTGAAAAATGCCAAGGACGAGTATGAAACACTCAAATCCCTAGACCAACTAACCAATAAACCCCCTAATCAGAGAGGGAATGGCAATTTTCGTCGCCCACGCGGCCACAATTCCCAGAGAGGATCTAACTATTCCCAGGGGCAGGGTACACCGTGGAGCAATAATAACCAACAGTCTACCCAGGGTTACGGCAGGGGTAATAAAAGAGGACGTGGAAAAGGTAGAGGCAGCCCCAGTAGAGGAGGCGGCACACCTCCACCAAAACAGTGACGCTCAGTTCAGGGTCCCTTCTCACGCAACCCCAGTAGGGGGATGCATTTCCAACTTCACCCAAGTTTGGGAAGGGATCACATCAGACAGATGGGTGGTGTCCACAGTATCCGCAGGGTACTGCATAGAACTGTTGGAGCAAGGGTATTTATTCAACTTCCTTGTGCCAATAAAAATCTGACAATGCGCCCAGTATTGGACTTACGGCCTGCAAACAAGTATGTCGAGCCCCAAAAGTTTTGCATGACTACTCTCCAGGAGGTAATCCCCCTCCTAAAAAAAGGGGATTACATGGCAACATTGGACATGAAAGATGCCTATTTTCACATTTCCATGTTCCCAGCGCACAGAAAGTACTTGCGCTTCAAGGTGGACAGTCGGCACTACCACCTATTTCTGATGCCTGCATCTGCTTAGATTCACATGCTGTGCATAGGCCAACATCTAGTGGAAGCTGCAGAGTATTAGTTTGTTTTTCGAAACTCGAAAATGGGTGACGACCTAGGGTGTGCCAGTAATACTATCCCTAGTGTGACGTCCACTGTACCCATGATACCTCTTGTGTGTAGGACCCTCAGTTTGTTTTTTCCCCTATACTTGTCGTAAGCATATTCGCGCAGTTCCCTGGCTTTTAGCCATTTATCATATAATTAACAAAAATCCCTGTTCTCCAACCCTATGTCGAAGATCGACAGCGGTACTCGAGATGGAGGAAGAACAGCCGCTGGGACTACACAATGGACTTTGGGCCTTGGAAGGCCTCTGGTCTTGGCCCGTGCCTCTGGCCTTGGCCCTGTGCAAGTAGGGAGAGTGGGGGGTGGAGACACACACGCACGCACACGTTTTCCTACATGTGCCCGCCCGCTGCCTAATATTGACATATGGAGAGTACTCCCTTTAACTTCTGCCTGATGTGCAACCGTAGGTTTCCCTGGGTAGACAAACCTAATACCTGTAACCTGTGTCTTCCAAGAGACCACCCCGAGGCAGATTGTAGAGCTTGTAAGCTCTTCAAAGCCAAGACACACAAGGACTGCTCCACCAAGCGTTGGGCCCACTACGCCAGGCAACTCAAGGCCATGGATGCAGTGGGTTCCTTCAGCGATGGCAGCAACGCCGCTGTATAGGACGGCAAGGGCACAGGGGTGTCGTCAGGCACCCACGCGCAAGCCCCTGACCTCGGAGGACTGATCGTCGGTTCAGTTATGGGGACAACACCCGGCGACAAGAGCGCTACCCACACCTCTTCCACCAAACACACTTACCCTGCCTGAGATTCGACACGTGTGTCGAGTGATCGCATAAGAAGGCACAAAGAGAGCGGTCCGCCGATTCGGTGTCCTCTGGGCGTTCCAAGTCACGGTCGCCTCATGACGCACAGCAACCGTCCACGGTTGCTAAAAGTGGCACATTACCTAAAGTCGGAGATATTGTTGTCAGAAGACTAATCTGACGTCTACCCACAGGCAGCACGTTCGGCGGCTTCTCCTGTAGTTCGTTCGACGTCTGCTTCTGAGATTCAACGCCCCTCTTCTAAGGCTCCCGAATCTCGTGATCCCTCCTCCGATTCTCGACGCCAAGCATCGAAAGATTCAGGAAATGCCAAAGGGTCAGGAAAGCACTCCTCCACACATGGGAAAGGGGGAAAAACATTAGAAGGCCTCTGAACACCAGGTTCAGAAGGAGAAACAGAAAAATCCATGGGTCCTGACCCTGTCCCCAAGGGAAAGTCTGTCCCTCCACCTACTCGGGGAACAGACAAGTAACAAACCTCATAAGGAGAGGGTTATCCCCAGTTCAAGACCACGGGATTCGGAGGACATAAAGTGATGAGGAGGATGTTCTTTTTTGTAGATTCCTACGAAAAAGATCCACATTTCTTCCATAGCTATCACAGTACTCCTGCTACCTCCGTACTGAGACTCCAGCTCAGGGGTTGATTTCGGACCCTTTTAGTGTCGAACCTTACCAGCAGTATGGTGAGGATTCGGAAGTACAAATGCTGGACGACCAGACTGGGGTCGATTACTATAGAGATGAGGACCAGGAGGAGGAAGACGAGGCGGAGGCAAGGCTGCAGCCCATTTCCAAATTGACACTCTGGGTGCCCTAGAAGAGAGATTTTGCAGAGGAAATTCTAGGGGACAAAAGATCCATTGCTCAAACCATCCCCATTCTAAGATCTATTCAACGCAGAATCGATCCTTCCCTGGTGACCCCTAATCTTACTCAGGCAGTTAACCCACGAGTAGAAAAACTGTTTAAAGCCGCTCCCTCCGACCCACTGTACATAAGGGGACAGCTAAAACCTGACTCATGAGTGGTTACAACCACCAGAAAGAGGGCGGGAACACCACTAGCATCTTCGGAAGCGCCCCCGGACAAGGAGAGCAAGAGAATATATGCTCTAGGGAGGAAAGTGGCATCCACGTCTGCATATCAAGCACGCATTGCCAATACCAACACTCTGCTAGCAAGCCACAATTGTCACCAATGGGAACAGGTAGCTGCCCTCATTGCCTCCGCACCAGATCCTTTAAAGAGCTAGTTAGCCCAAATTGCATCGGACGGTAGATCAGTGTCCGGATGCATTCTCAAAGCTAACTTCGATGCAGCCGACAATGCAGGAAGGCTGATGGCAGAAGGCACAGTGATTAAACGGCCAGCTTTGCTAAGGCAGTCTGGGTTTAAACTCGAGACCCAAGCCAACATCATAGACATGCCGGTAGAACCAAATGTCCTGTTTTGTATAGCAGTGGAGGAAGCGCTGAAGACTGCTAAGGACGAATATGACACCTTAAAGTCCCTTGGCCAACTAACAAGCCCCCAAACCAGCGAGGAAATAATTGTTGTCTTTTTCGCAGCCAACATTCCCAGAGAGGGTCCAATTACTATCAAAACCAAGGAACCTCTGGGGCAGCAACCAACACGCTACCCAAGGTTTCTCCAGAGGTCAAAAGAGGGGCCGCAGTAGGGGGAGAGGCAGCCCCAGTAGAGGCGCTACACCTCCCAATAAACAGCAGTGAGGTTCCGCTCCGGGTCCCTTCCCATGCATCCCCAGTAGGGGATGCATTTCCATCTTCACCCTCGCATGCGAAGGGATCACTTTGGACAGATGGGTGCTGCCACAGTGTCCGCGGGATGGTGTATAGAGCTACTGGAACGCCCCCGCAACCATCCTCCAAGATATAAGATACACTCCTTGGAGCACCAAAGAATCCTCCTCGAAGAGATCATCCTTCTTCTTGCAAAGGACTCAATAGAACTTGTCCCGGGCAACCAGGTAAACACTGGTATCTATTCAACTTACTTCCTTGTGCCAAAAAAAAATCTAACAATGCGCCCAGTATTAGACTTAAACCCTGCAAACAAGTATGTCAAAGCCACAAAAATTCTGCATGACTACACTTCCAAGAGGTAATCCCCCCTACTAAAAAAGGGATTCTGATGCTTGTTAATCTGCTTAGAATCCCATGCTTTGCATATGGTCCGACATCCAGTGGTAACCGCGGAGTATTGCATCTTGTCTTTCGGGGACCGAAAGAGGACGTCTGCATAGGCGTGTCTGTAACACTATCCCTATTGTGACGTGTACCCAAAATCCCTCACACGCCGAGGTCCCTCAGATTGTTTTTTTCCGCCCAGCTAACTGGTCGCCCTATAGAGGAGCTCTTACAAGAGACATTGTTTATCTTTACCGACTTGTTGGTTATTCCCCGTTGAGTCACTTTGGTCACGAGAACATCTTCGACAGGGGATTCGTCTACGGCTGTGGATTTCGGCGCCTATAATCCAGAGACAGGGGCGTAGAAACGCAGCACACTAAGCAGACCACCCCTACACCGTCTTCGTCGAAAAAGATGAAAGCACCAACAGGGCCGCCGAAAATTTCGACTGTTTCCTCGGATCGCTCAGATCCAAAGCCTTCTGCGCATCCGCAGCAGCGTATTGCATTAGGCCAACAAAAATTAAGTAAGGGTGCTACTCCAAAAACTTCACACGTCGAAGTGTGGAAATCCAACCCTGCGACAGTCAAAAACTACGGCTAGGCCTCTACCCGAAAAACCAACTGCTAGGCCCTCTGGCGCCGCGGAAGGTAATACACCTATCGGTAGACCATCGGAGCAACTATCTCATGCCGATTAGGCAATTTATCGAAGGCAGCATCGAAAGAATTACAGCGGCGGTGGGTCTTACCCCGGTTCCACCTAAAGTTATGGGACAAACCGCAGAAAAAACTTCAGATGTGGTTTGGGATCCCAATTCAAACTATGCGTACGAAGATGGTCAAGAGCCTCTTTCTGACACCCTAAGAGACCCTTTTCAATGCCGTAGGGTGGAAAACGTCGCTTTTCCACCCGTAGGCCCGCCTGGGTCCACTAAATGGACTAGGGAGAAGTTTGAAGGGTGTACGGACCGGCTGGAGAAGATCATCAGTTGTTCTGAACATCCTTCCCCAAAAAGGTCTCGGGTAGACCCTAACCTCCAATTTCCTTCTCATTTTCAAGATCAGTCTTCAGCCCCCATTTTGTAGAGGATATCCTTAAGGAGAAGCCTCCATCTAGCCAGGCCATCCCCTTCCTTAATTCTGTTGAGAGAAGGTTGGCCCCCTCATTGGTATCACCAGCTCTAACTCGAGCAGTGAACCCGAGAGTGGAAAAGTTATTTAGCCCCTCCCCTTGCGACCCTCTATACATTAGAGGGCACGCCGTCCCAGATTCATTTGTAGTGACTACCACTCGAAAAAGGGCAGGGGTACCCCTTGCCACGGGGTAATCACTGCCGGACAAGGAATCCAAAAGACTGTATGCCCTAGGCAAACGAGTCACTTCGGCTGCGCATGCACTACACAGATTGCTAATAATACCACACTTTTAGCAAGCTGTGCTGACGCTCAGTGGAACTTGCTCCAGGAAGGCCTCCAAGAGGTTCCTGAACCCGCCAAATCCAAACTTCTCTCCATTGTAATGGAGGGAAGACAAGTTAACCAGCATGTGATCAAAGACACCCTGGACACTGCGGAAACAGCCGGCAGGTCTCTAGCCCAAGGGACCCTACTGAAAAGACACGCTTGGCTGCGTACCTCAGGTTTTAACCGGAAACACAAGCCTCCCTCATCAATAAGCCCATTGAGGAGTCTAACCTCTTCGGGAAAGCGGTGGATGAGGCTTTGGAAACAGCCAAGAAGGAGCATGAGACTCTGAAGTCTCTGCAACAGATCATACAGAAACCTTCCCCCCAGAGGGGTAATAAACTCTCGGCGGTCCTTTCGAGAGCAAGCCTGTGCTGGTCAAAACAACTACGGCAAGGGGAACTTCAACACAGGACAAACTTCTGGAAGCCCCGCATACTACCCTTCAAGGGGTCAGAAACGCAGAAAAGGTAGAGGTAGAGGCTCCAATCCTTAGCCATAGCCTCTGGTCAGAAATGACCACCAAATCCAGGTCCCCTCCCATGTCGCCCCAGTTGGGGGCGATTAACATCTTTCCTCATGGCATGGGAGGGGATAACTTCAGACCAGTGGATCATAAAGACGGTTGCCCACGGGTACTGTGTGGAATTCGCCCAATCGCCACAATTCAGACCGCTGCGCTCACGGTGCTTTTCACCGGCCCATCTGGAGATCCTGAATCAAGAGGTCGAAGCACTGCTGGGAAAGGACGCCACAGAATCCGTCCCTATTCTTCAGGTAAATGAGGGTATTTATTCAGTGTACTTCCTTGTACCCAAAAATAATTTCACCATGCACCCAGTTCTAGACCTGCACCCAGCGAACAAATTTATAAAACCCCAGAAGTTTCGCATGGTACCACTGCAAGAGGTGATCCCATTGCTGAAACAAGGGGACTACATGGCAACATTGGACATGAAAGATGCATACTTTCATATTTCAATGTTGCCAGCGGACAGGAAATATCTAGGGTTCATGATCGATGACGGGCATTACCAATTCAAGGTACTCCCCTTCGGCATAGCCTCGGCTTCAAGGGTTTTTACCAAAGTCCTGGCAGTGGCTGCAGCATACCTGCGCAGATTGTCGGTCCCAGTTTACCCTTACCTCGACTACTGGCTCATTACAGGGGACTCATTCGACACATGTTTTTCGAACACCCTAAAGACAGTGGATCTCCTTCAGTCTGGGTTTCTCAATCAACTAAAAGAAATCCAGTGTAGTCCCCAGTCAAACAAAACAATTTCTGGGAGCTCTAATTCGGACAAAGGTGAGTCTCATCTTACCCTCCAACGAGAGGGTTCAGAACATGCTTTTTCAGATCCCTCGATATGTAGCCAGTCGGGAGGTGACGGTGCGCAAGGCCATGCGCTTGCTAGGAATGATGGCGTCCTGCATATACTTGGTTCCCCACACGCGGCTGCCATGCATCCCATGCAAGAGTGGCTCAACAGCCAGTGGTGTCAGGCCAGCGGACAATGAGAAGATCTGGTAGTTGTCTCACCAGCCCTCGTTCACTCTCTGCAGTGGTGATCAAGAGAAAACCTCTTGAAGTGGAAGACCTTCACCACCCCTACAGTGGAATCCACTCTCACTAAAGACGCATCTCTTACAGGGTGGAGGGGGGGTTGGGGTCCTCACCTGCTTTAGCAGACACTGCACGAAGTTTGGTCCCCTCAAGTAGCGTCCAACCATATAAACTTACTGGAGCTATTAGCGCTGTTCAAGGCTTTGAATGCCTTTCAGGTGTAACTACAAGGGAAGACAGTGCTGATTCTAACGGACAGCACTACAGCCATGTATTACCTGAACAAACAGGGGGGCACTCATACTCCAGGGCTATCCAAGCTTTCCCAAAACATTTGGATATGGGCTCTCAAACACATGTTTCTGTTGTCCCAACATGTTCCAGGGGAACGCAATCTTCTGGCAGACTTACTCAGCAGAGATTTCCCTCTGCCCGAAGAATACGAATGGCGGCTACACGAAGACATTGTGTCCAACGTCTTTGCAGAATGGGGTTTCCCAGAAATCGACATGTTTGCTACTCAGGAGAACGTCCAATGCCAAGATTATGCCTCCAGTGAAACAACCCTGCCCGTACAACATGTTGTCTCGGGACATGGGGGAGACCCTGCACCCATGCCCACAAACTCTGAATTTAGCAGCTTGGCTCCTGAGGTTATAGTTTGGACACCTGCAACTCCCTCAGAGGTGCATGGATATACTCATACTCAGGGAAGCTAGGAAACCGAATACACGTTATTGCTATGCCAGCATATGTAAACAGTGTCTCATCTGGTGCAATTCCAAGGGCGTGAATCCCATTGATTGTTCACCCACACACATTGTGCTGTACCTAACCCATCTGTTGGATACTGGGTTAGTCTTCAATTCCCTAAAGGTTCATCTGGCTGCTCTGTCAGCCTACACCACATCAAAACAAAAAGTGTTGTGGTGGAAAATACTGGTGATTAAAGCTTTTATGGAAGGGGTTAAGAGGATTTATCCTCCCATTTTTCACCCAGCCCCTGGGTGGGACCTAAATGTGGTTTTGACCAGGCTCATGGGAGCTCCCTTTGAGCCTATGCATAAAGTAAGTCTAAAAGACCTGACTTATAAAAAAAAGGCCTTCCTAGTGGCTTTCACTTCTATCAGAAGGGTTAGCGAACTACAGGCACTTTCTGTTCTAGACCTCTTTGTTACAGTCCACAAAGATAAGGTAGTCTGCACACACATCCCAGATTTGCACCTAAATTCATCTCAAAGTTCCATGTGAACCAATCAAACTACCCACTTTCTTCCAGAACCCTACTAGCATGGCCGAAAGAAGCCTACACGCACTAGATGTGCACAGGGCAGTCATGTTCTACCTGGAAAGAACTAAACCACTGAGGAAAACAAAACAATTCTTCATTTCTGTGGCAGCTGGTAGAGAAGGGGATACTGTCTCTAAATCGGCTATCTCAAGGGGGATTGTCAAATGCATCACACTGTTTCTCTCTTGCTAAGAGAACTGCCCTTCAAGCCTAGAGCATATTCTACTCGGGGCACTAGGGCATCCATAGCATTCATTGCAAATGTTCCCCTTGAGTGCATTTGCAAAGCGGCAACCTGGAGTTCTGTACACACCTTTACAAAACAGTATTGCCTGGACACTCATTCTAGGTCTGATTCTCAGGTGGGACAAGCAGTACTAAGACATCTTTTCTCTACTGTTCCTTCTCACAACCCACCTCCAACTCCGGGTACTACTTGCTAGGCTATGCAAAGCATGTGATTCTAAGCAGATTAACAAGCATCAGAAGACGTGCATTACTTACCGTAATAGCATTTCTGATGATTGTATCTTAGATTCACATTTCTCTCTTTATGCACTCTCACTATAGCCTTGGGCTCCCTCATAGCCGAAAAAATACAATCGGAGGCACCTCGGCGCGTGAGGGATTTTGGGTACACTACACGTCACAATAGGGATAGTGTTACAGACATGCCTATGCCGACTTCTCCTTTCGGTCCCCGAAGGACGAGATGCATACTCTGCGGTTACCATTGGATGTCAGACCATAGGCAAAGCATGTGAATCTAAGCAGATAAAATCATCAGAAATGCTATTACGGTAAGTAATGCATGTCTTACATGGCAAAATTGGATATGGAAGATGTTCCCAGCGCACAGAAGATTCTTGCGTTTCAAGGTAGACAGCCAGCACTACCAGTTCAAGGTGCTGCCCTTCGGAATAGCCTCGGCTCCAAGGGTATTCACCAAGGTCCTGGCGGTGGTGGCGGCGCACCTACGCAGGGAGGCAATCCCAGTATACCCTTACCTGGACGACTGGCTCATCACAGGGGAAACCCCCGCAATTTGCTGATCCAACATTCAAAGAACAATCGACAAGCCTGGTGCCAAGCACCTCCAAACAGTTCCTAGGAGCTATCCTAGACACCCAAGAGGGGTTGAGCTTTCCATAGGAGGAAAGAATTTGGAATCTGTTTCTACAAATCCCTCTATCAGTCCGGTCGCCAGATAAGGGTGCGCAAAGCAATGTGTTTGCTAAGCATGATGGCATCATGCATTTACCTAGTTCCCAATGCGCGCCTGCGGATGCGACCCATTCTGGAATGGTTGGCGAAACAGTGGTCTCAGGCAAGTGGTCAGTGGGACGATATAGTGGTCGTTTCACCAACACTAGTACAGAGTCGTCGCTGGTGGGCAAGAGATAATGTTTCAAAGGGGAAACCCTTCTACGATCTAGAAATCCAGGCCGTTGTCACAACAGACGCCTCCCTGGCAGGGTGGGGTCCTCACTACCTTCACCACACAGCTCAGGGTCTCTGGTCTCACACAGTGGCACAGAATCACATCAATCTGCTAGAGCTTCTGGCAGTCTTCAAAGCGCTTCGGGCATTCGATCCCCTCCTAGCCAACCAGTTAGTGCAAATCTTAACAGACGGCACAGCAGCGATGTTTTATTTAAACAAACAGGGGGGCACTCGTTCGCCAAATCTGTCCAAGCTTGCCCAGAAAATTTGGAAATGGGCACTCAGACAGATTTACCTGTCATCCCAACATGTTCCAGGGGATCTCAATTCACTAGCAGACTCTCTGAACAGAGATCCCATCCCACAGGACAACGAATGGCGACTACACGAAGAAGTCGTAGAAGATCTCTTCTCACAGTGGGGTTTCCTCACTATAGACCTATTCGCCACAGAAGAAAACAGACAGTGCCCAGACTTTGCATCCAGGTTCCCCCAGCCAGCCTCCAAGGGGAACGCTCTATGGATGAATTGGTCAGGAATGTTTGCCTATGCCTTTCCGCCAACCCCTCTGATGAGGAAGGTGGTCAACAAGATGCAAAGGGAATCGAAGACGCTCATCCTAGTTGCTTCTATGTGGGCGAGACAACCATGGTTTCCACACCTATGCAAACTGGCGGTGTGCGACCCCCATCAGACTCCCCTGCTGGTACAACCTACTCTCCCAGCTCGAAGGACAGACGGTGCATCCTCAACCAAACTCGTTGAACTTGGCAGTATGGCTCCTGAAGTCAGTGGGCGGCCTACGCCATGTCTAGGTCAGATTCCTCGCCCGCTGCCGAATGTGACGAGGACAGTGATTACACAGCCTCCGTAACGGAGGTTGTAGACCTCTCGAGGGAGCGTTCTCGCTCCTCTTCGTCCGTCCCCGGCCCCGACAAGCCCGGCGCACGCCCAGCTTATGGGGATGAACACCCCGGCGACAAGGACGCACACAAGAAATCTCATAAACACATAGCCCACGGCACGCATTCGGCGAAGACGAAGGCAGCCATAGCGCCAATGGAGGCGCTGGGCCCACTGGCGTCTTCCGCCGACCGTAAGGGTCGCCAGCCCTCCCCGCTCCCGCGACAGGCGACCGAGCACTCTGGAATTAAGGGCGCTAACCGCAAACCCTCAGGCGGCGACGTGCCTCGTAAGAGTGCGCACGTTGCCAGTAAAGACTCAACGGTACCTAGCGCGACGGCGAGCGATCCTCGGCAGACAGAATGATCGCCGAAAGCCTTGCACGTATATCTTCTAAGGACGGCCAGAGACGGACGACAAGTGACACGCCGAAAACCGCGCACAAGGCCAAAGAAACGCCGAAGGCACCGGAAAGTAGACTGGGACAGCTCCCACCGTCGACGGAAAGCCCTAGCCTGCCAGAACACTTCTCAGAAGGCGAAGGCACCTTATCTTTGACGCTATGGGACAGATCTAGGCGAATACAAGGAGAAGAAACTCCTTTTTCACTCCCAGACCGCTAGGCCTACCTCAGTGGACCTTAGAGAAGTTCCAGTTTTGTATGGACAAGTTAGACAGATTCATGGCCATTCCCTAAAATAGGACACCTAAAAGACCTAGGGAGGTACGCCTAGAAAGTCCAAGGGCTAAGTACCCAAAGTTGTTAATAACCCCTTTCAGGAGGATATGAACTCTCACGACCTCACCGAAGAGGACACTCACTTCCAGGAAGGAGAGGAGTTCATTAATGATGAAAACCAACAAGAGGGTGAAGGCTTCCATGAGGACACTAACATAAGTGAGGAAGGGTACGAAGAAGACCCAGGTGAGGGCGACCCAAATCCCGGGCAGTCACCATCAGGGTCTACAGAGCCAGACATTATAGACATCAGGTCTCCTCAGACCACACCAGTTAGGAACCCTTCGCCTGTTGACGATCAGCCCACCTTTAACACGCTGCTGAGGAAGGCAGCAGCACATTTTGAGGTCGAAACTGGGGAGGTCACCCCAGACACTGACTTCCTGGAAAGGATTATCAAAGAAAAAACCCCCACCAGCCAAACCATTCCAATACTCGCCTCTGTTAAGAGACGAATCAACCCTTCACTGGCCACCCCTGCACTAGTAAGAGGGATTAATCAAAGAATCGAAAAATTGTTCTCACCCTCTCAATCAGACCCACTATATATTAAGGGTCACTCAATCCCGGACTCCTTAGTGGTGACTAACACTAGGAAAGGGCTGGGGAATCCACTGTCTACCAGCGAGGCACCCCCGGATAAAGAGGGGAAAAAGCTTTATGCCCTAGCCAAAAGAATTACCACCTCGGCAGAGTTCTCAACTAGAATTGCCAATAATAACACATTGCTGGCAAGCTATGCAGATGCGCAATGGGGAAAGCTTAAGCAGGACATCGAGGAAGTCCCTGAACCCCTAAAAACTAGATTGCCGGCTACAGTTAATGAAGGGTCTCTGGTCAACCAATGCATCGTTAAGAATACCCTCGATGCAGCGGAAACAGATGGCCGCTCTTTGTTACAGGGAATTCTGCTGAAGCGCTACGTCTGGCTTTGCAATTCCAGGTTTAAGGCGGAAACGCAAGCGGCGCTCATTAACAAGCCTATTGAAGAGTCTAACCTCTTTGGAAAGGCAGTGGACGACGCACTGGAAAATGCGAAAAAAGAATTTGATACCATAAAGACCTTGGACCAAATCTCAAAGCCCCCTAACAGGCGGGGATTTGGCAACAAGCGTTCTTTTCATGGTCAATGCCAGCAACAGAATCAACAACTTCAATATTCTGCCAACAACTACCAAAGTAATAGTGGCCAGTACAATCAGAGAGGTCAACGCCGTGGCAAGGGGCGAGGCCGGGGTTCCACCCCTAGAGGCTCCCAAGCCACCAACACCACCAAGTGACGCGAAGATTCGGGTCCCCTCCCATGCATCGCCGGTCGGGGGCCGGTTAACATCCTTTCTTCCAGCATGGGAGGGAATAACATCAGACCGACCGCTGGGTACTATCCACCGTAGCCCGCGGCTACTGTATAGAGTGCAACAGTTCCCCAACATACAGACCCCCGAGGGGACGACGCATGACACCAGAACACCTCGCCATCCTTCTCCAAGAAGTGGACCAGCTACTGGAAAAAGGAGCTATAGAGGTTGTGCCTCTATCTCAGGTAACGGAAGGTACTTATTCAGTGTACTTCCTTGTACCCAAAAAGGATCTAACCATGCGCCCTGTATTAGATCTGCACCCATCGAACAAGTTTGTCAAACCCCAAAAGTTTCGTATGGTGACCTTACAGGACGTGATCCCACTGCTATCACAGGGAGATTACATGACAACACTGGACATGAAAGATGCATACTTTCATATTTTAATGTTGCCAGCGCACAGAAAATACCTCAGGTTCATGATAGAGGGCAAACACTACCAGTTCAGAGTGCTACCCTTCGGCATAGCATCTGCACCAAGGTTATCCACGAAAGTACTGGCAGTGGCAGCGGCACACCTGCGCAGGTTATCCATCCCAGTATACCCTTACCTCGACGACTGGCTCATAACAGGGGATTCTTACGAGACATGCTTTTCAAACACCCAAAAGACTGTAGACCTTTTGTTCCAACTGGGCTTCTCCATCAACGAGAAGAAGTCCAGCTAAGACCCCAGCCAAGTCAAACAGTTCCTAGGGGCTCTAATTTGAACAAAGGACGCCCTCATCTTCCCCTCCAACGAGAGGGTCCAAAACATGCTGTTTCAGATCCCCCAATATGTGGCAGGTCGGGAGGTGACGGTGCACAAAGCGATGCGCTTGCTAGGAATGATGGCGTCATGTATTTATTTGGTACCTCACGCGCGCCTGCGCCCAATGCAAGAGTGGCTCAACAGCCAGTGGTGTCAGGCCAGCGGACAATGGAACGATCTAGTGGTGGTCTTGCAGGCCCTGGTTCTCTCGCTACGGTGGTTGACAAAGGAAAACCTGATAAGAGGGAAACCCTTTGCCACACCCGCAGTGGAAGCCACTCTAACCACAGACGCATCCCTCACAGGATGGGGGGCTCACCTATCCCATCAGACTGCTCACGGAGTGTGGTATCCGAGCGTAGCATCCTAGCACATAAACCTACTGGAGCTACTGGCCGTGTTCAAGGCACTAAAAGCCTTCCAGGAACACCTACAAGGGAAGACGGTGATGGTCCTTACTGACAGCACCACAGCCATGTACTACCTCAACAAGCAAGGGGGCACCCACTCTCCAGGACTGTCCAAGCTGTCCCAGAATATCTGGAAGTGGGCTCTCAAACACATGTTCCTACTGTCGCAACATGTACCAGGGGAGCTCAATCTGCTAGCAGACGAACTCGGCAGAGACTTCCCTCTGCCCTCAGTGTACAAATGGCAGTTGCACGAAGACATAGTCTTCGACGTCTTCACACAATGGGGATTCCCAGAAATAGACCTGTTCGCAACTCTGGAGAACTCACAATGCCAAGATTATGCCTCCAGGTACCCCCAGAACCAATCCGAGGGGAACGGTCTATCGATTCCATGGTCGGGGAAATTTGCTTACGCCTTTCCCACGACTCCCCTTCTCAACAAGATTGTGCACAAGATGCACCAGGAACAAGTTACCATGATACTTGTGGGCCCGGCAGCCATGGTTCGCTCACTTGGAGATGTCTCTATCTCCCCCAGTGAAACTTCCCTGCCTGCACAACAAGCTGTCACAGGACAAGGGCAGGACACTGGATCCATTCCCTCAGACCATGAATTTAGCAGCCTGGCTCCTGCGATCATAGAATTTGGACCCTTAGAACTCTCGCAGAGATGCATGGACATCCTCAGGGAGGCTAGAAAGCCTAACACCCGTCACTGTTATTCTAGCAAATGGAAGAGATTTGTCATCTGGTGTAGAGGAAGAAGCATCAACCCAGTTGACTGCTCCCCCACGCACATTGTCCTGTACCTGACCCATTTACTGGACTCAGGTCTAGTGTTCAATTCCATTAAAGTCCACCTAGCGGCACTTTCTGCATACACCACTTCCCAGCTTAGTGTCGTGGTGGAAAGTCCCAGTTATCAAAGCCTTCATGGACGGAGTAAAGAGAATACACCCTCCGATAGCAAACCCAGCTCCTGGCTGGGACCTGAATGTGGTACTTACCAAACTCATGGGCTCACCCTTTGAAACCATGCACAAAGCAACTCTTAAAGACCTCACTCTTAAGACCGCTTTCCTAATAGCTATCGCCTCCATTAGGAGAGTAGGTGAACTACAGGCTCTTTCTGTTTTAGACCCCTTTGTAGCAGTTCACAAAGATAAAGTGGTTCTACGCACGCACCCAAGGTTTGCACCGAAATTCATCTCAAAATTCCATGTAAACAAGTCAATAGAACTACCAACGTTCTTTCAAAACCCTTCCAATTCAGGAGAAAAAAGTCTGCATACACTTGATGTTCGCAGAGCTGTCATGTTCTACATGGAAAGAACCAGACCACTGAGAAAGACTAATCAGTTCTTTGTCTCGGTGGCAGCAGGAAGAGAAGGAGATGCAGTTTCAAAATCCACTATATCTAGATGGATTGTTCAATGCATCACTCTGTTACACTCTTGCTGAGAGAGAACTACCCTTCAAGCCAAGAGCACATTCTACTCGAGGCACTGGGGCATCCATAGCATTCATTGCAAATGTTCCCCTTGAGTCCATCTGCAAAGCGGCAACCTGGAGTTCTGTGCACACCTTTACAAAACACTACTGTCTAGATGCACTCTCTAGATCTGACTCCCAGGTGGGACAGGCAGTATTAAGACATCTTTTCTCTACTGTTCCTTCTCATAACCCACTGCCAACTCCGGGTACTGCTCGCTAGTCTATGCACAGCATGTGATTCTAAGCAGATTAACAAACATCAGAAGACAATGCATTACTTGCCGTAAAAGCATTTCTGATGGTTGTATCTGCTTAGATTCACATTCGCCCACCCTCCTCCCCGCTCGGATGGAAGGAACATAAGACACCTTTCTACATCTCTCTTTTCTGTACTCACTCACAAATAGAAGGCTCCCTCAGGGCAGAAAAAATACAAACAGAGGGACCTCGACGCGTGAGGGTTTGTGTACAACGCACGTCACTATAGGGATAGTGTTACAGACACGCCTTGTCGACGTCCCCTTTTCGACTACGAAAAACAAAATGCAATACTCTGCAGTGACCACTGGATGTCGGACTATGCACAGATGTGAATCTAAGCAGATAAAACCATCAGAAATGCTTTTACGGTAAGTAATGAGCTGTCATCTGATGCTTGTATCTTCTTAGATTCACATGCGCCCGCTCTTCCTCCCCTCTGAGAGAAGGCGCATGGATGCTTGTAGTCTTATCTATCTCATCTGCTTGGATACTCTATACTCGTGCTACTCCTCATGCTAGAAAAAATACAATCGAAGGGTCCTACACGCGTGAGGGATCATGGGTACAGTGGACGTCACACTAGGGATAGTATTACTGGCACGCCCTAGTTAGACGCCCCTTTTCGAGTTTCGAAAAACACTGCAATACTCTGCAGCTTCCACTAGATGTCGTCCTACGCACAGCATGTGAATCTAAGCAGATACAAGCATCAGAAATACGATTAAGGTGAGTAATGTATTGCATTTCATTTGTTACACTCCCAGACCCTGGGGTATCACAGCGTTGTTACCGACAGCTTTGGCATTAGTCATACAAATTGTACAGTTTACATAGGTTATTTAGAGACAGAATATCATATAGTACAATCACTGATGTGATTTACACATTACACCGGTGGACTTCAAATGGCATGTCAATGTGCTAATATTGATTGAATAGCCAGGTTTTTAGTTTCTTGAAACCAGGGAGGGAGGATTCTTTTTTGATATTGAGTGGGAGGGTGTTCCAGTGTTTAGGGGCTAAGACCAAGAAGCTGCTGCCCCCAGCTGTAGAAGATTTGTAGTGAGGGGACACTAGTAGTAGATTGTCATTGGATCTCAGTGTTCTGGAGGATTCTTTTTTTCTGAAGGGAGTTGTTGAGGTAGATTAGGGCTTTTTTGCAAAGACATTTATGGGCGATGCAGTGTTTTTTAAAGATAATTCTCGCTTTGATCGGTAACCAGAGGCTTCCTTCCTTTCTTGTCTTAGAAATGTGATCAAACTTTTTGCTGCCCTTGGGACTTTATTTTGCAGAAGTTGCAATTTGGAGAGGTTGTTATTGAAGGTCCCTAGTAGCAGTACATTGAAATAGTCCAATTTGGATACTACCAAGGCCCTGGCCAGGCTGAGTTTGGAGGTGTAGGCCGTGGATGAAGAGAGCGTACTGATGTTTGGTCATGGTGAGATTGGCGTCTAGGTATACATCTAGTGTTTTCACTTGTTTAAGAACTGGGATCAGGGTGCCATCAATATTATATAGTACTGTATTGATATGCAGAGAAAAGCATACCCACAATTCAGCCAAGTAGTGGTAAAACCTTTTTTGCAACAGGATTTACCACAATCCCCGCCGTATCCTTGGCCCCCGCCCAAACAAGGAGCCAACAGTGTTTGCTAATCTATGCTTAGCATGTGAATGTATAGCCCCAGAAGACAATAATTACCTACGAGCTGGTCTTTGTGAATCTATCGTTTTTAAAATCGCATATGCTCACACCCGTCTTTATCTTTTGTGATACAGGAATACATGTAAATGACATTGCAGTGAATTGTCTAAGGTAATTCTTCACAACATAAGCAAAGCACACACTACAGAGTTCCAAATTGAGGGGAGCTCCATCATTGGAGAGCCTGGTTGGCTTGAAAACCGTTAACCAGGCACTACTTTTGGTTCCCTAAGTCAGGTGATTGCTTACAAACATGTATATGTGACATTAACTTTGTGTATTTGAGATTGCTAGTAAAGAAGAATTAAAGATTATAGTACACATTTATGCATAACGAATCACACATAATGGACAAACGATTATTGTGCATCTCATGTGATAGTTAGATTTGCGCTGCACTGGGTACTCTCTTGGTTCCCCAGCACTACCTCCTGCCTACTGGGTGTTGCAAGACACCCAGGAGCTTGATTTAGCTTCTTATCGAATCTTTATTTTGAACCGTTCCCCATTTCATGGCTACAAACAGGCAGAAAAAGCTATTAAAGGTTTTCAACATGGTTGAGCATTGTGGGTACCTGTACAAGGATAGTAATAGTGTAGCGGGAGTGCCAATGCCTACATTTTACTTTAGCAAACCACTTCTAATACTGCATACCCACCACTAGATAGGAAAGTATGCCTAGCATGTGATTATAAAACCAATGCACGCTCTGCAAACACTAACACATTATAATGTTGGTCATATAAATGAATATGAAGGATGCCATTTTGGGATTCTGCAAACACCCCATCCATACCTAATTAAATGTGCTTTCTTTTGGGGACACTGGTGTTCTGCTCTTGGGCTCAGCTTTTGTCCTCTTATACTTTGCCTTATAGGCACCCAAGCTGGCGTAGTGAAGAGAACACCCAAGAACGCTCCAGGACAGGCAGTGAGTCATCTCAGACTGGCAGCACTGGCACTTCTGCGAGAAGTAAGTAGAATTCTTTGCATTTAAGTGGTTTTCCAAAAATAAAAGTTTCTGATGCTTGTTAATCTGCTTAGAATCACATGCTGTGCATAGGTCCGACATCCAGTGGTCACTGCGGAGTATTGCATCTTGTTTTTCGTAGTCGAAAAGGGACGTCGACCGGGCGTGTCTGAAATACTATCCCTATAGTGACGTGTGTTGTACCCACAATCCCTCGCGCGTCGAGGTCCCTCAGATTGTTTTTTTCCGCCCAGCTACTGGTCGCCTTTACGCGGAGCTCCTCGAGAGACATTGCAGATTCCATCTCCTCGACCTTTGGTCGTTTTTTCCTGTTTAAAGATTTAATATATCGATCCCTCCCTCGACGCAGTGGTGAAGCTGTCTCCGCCGAGCAAGATCTTCGACGGAGGGGACGAGCGGAGGAGATCCGTCGGCGTTGCCGAACACGTGGCCTGGCCTCGCAGGCCAAATACAGTAGGGAGAGTGGGGTCGTGGGACATCTCTGATTCTTTTTCTGAGAATGCCTTTCCTTTTCCCCTTCCTTTCCCTTGGGGTAGTTATCACGCTTTATTGCCTCGGCTATGGAGAGGACACCCTTTAGGTTTTGCCCACTTTGTAAGGGCAAGTTTACTTGGAAGGACAAGCATTCACGGCGTAACCGCTGCTTGCCCCTCGATCACGTAGAGGAGGGTTGCTCGGCTTGTCGGCTTCTAAAGCAAAAGACTCTAAAAGACCGTAGGGTCAAGAGGTGGGCGGCCTACGCTATGTCAAAGGCCGGGTCTTCACCCGCCGCTGCTACCACCGACAGTGACGAGGAACGTGATAACACGACCTCTGCTACGGAACTCGTACACCCCTCTAAAGAGCGCTCGCGCTCTTCGTCGTCTGTCCCCGGCCCCGACGGGCTCGGCTCACGCCCTGCTTATGGGGATGAACACCCCGGCGACACTGACGCACACGATACAACACATAAACCCACAACCCATAGCTCTTCTTCGTCAAAGACGAAGAAAGCATCAGCGCCCAAGGAGACGCAGGTTACACCGGCGGCCTCCTCGGACCGTTCGGGTTCGAAGCCCCTCTCGCAACCGCGACCAGCGACTGGGCTTTCGGCAGATAAGGGCGCTGCCCCCAAACCATCGGCCGGCGCGCACCAGCAGAGAGCGCACGCCGCCGTAGAACGTTCGACACCCGTAACGTCGAAACCACAGCCCTCCGCTGACAAACGAGTCACAGAGAGCTTGGCGAGGATCGTTGTAGCCGACGCCCAGAAGCGTACGCCGAAAGACACGTCGAGCGCTACGCAAAGGTCAAAAGACACGCCGAAAAAGCCCGAAGAAAAACAGGCACTACCCCCTTCAGTCGGGGGGACCCCCAGCACACCGGAAGGCTTTTCGGAGGGCGACGGGACACTTTCCTCGACGTTGTGGGAGAGGTCGAGCCGTTTTCAGCAAGAAGACACTAATTTTCCCCCGCTAGACCGCTCAGGGGTACCCCATGAAACCATGGAAAGGCTCCATCTCTGCATGGAGAGAATGGAGAGGTTTATGAACACCCAGAACCCTCCCACTCCCAAGAGAACAAGCGAAGGGCCTCAGGAGGACCCCAGGGCCAAATACCGAGGCAGGACACATCCTTAGACTTCCATAATGTGTATTACCTCACTGGTGAGGAACAATACTTAGAAGAGGAGGATGATTTTGTGGACAATGAAGAAGGACAGAACCAAGAGGAAGGTCTGGAAGACAGCCCAGACATGGTAGGAGAAGGCTTCGCAGAAAATCCAGAAGAAGGACCTTCTCATTCCTGGCAATCCCCATCAGGATATTCGGACACTGATGTCCTGAACCTAAATCCTCCAGACAATTCACCTGTTAGAAACACCTCTCCCATTGACAATCAGCCCACATTCAATGCCCTGTTGCGCAGAGCAGCAGCACATTTCGAACTGGACACTGGGGAGATCTCTCCGGAAATAGACTTTGTGGAAAGAGTAATTAAGGAGAAACACCCAGTCAGCCAGACCATTCCCCTCCTCGCTTCAGTGAAGAGAAGAATCATCCCTTCGCTATCCACACCCGCACTAATCAGAGGAGTTAATCCAAGGATTGAAAAACTTTTCACTCCTTCACCCTCAGACCCGCTGTACATAAGGGGACATTCCATTCCGGATTCCCTTGTAGTAACTAATGCAAGGAAGAGGGCAGGGGTGCCGCTGTCCACCAGTGAGGCACCACCTGACAAGGAGGGCAAGAGGTTATATGCCCTTGCTAAAAGAGTCACATCCTCGGCTGCCTTTTCGGCAAGAACTGCGAACAATTCTTTGCTAGCTAGCTACGCGGACGCGCAGTGGGCCAAACTGCGCAAGGACGCCGAAGAAGCGCCGGAACCATTACGTACACGCCTGCTTTCAACTATTGGCGAAGGAACCCAGGTCAACCAGAGTATTGTAAAGAACTCTCTGGATGCTGCTGAGACAGCGGGACGTTCCCTGGTTCAGGGAATACTCCTAAAACGCCATGTATGGCTGCGCAACTCAGGGTTCAAACCGGAGACACAGGCGTCTTTAATAAATAAACCTGTTGAAGACGCAAACCTCTTCGGGAAGGCGGTGGATGAGGCTCTGGAAATGGCTAAAAAAGAGTTCGATACTATCAAAACTCTTGACCAGATCTCTAGCCCACTGCCAGACGCGGCAATGGCAACACACGCTTTTTTCGTGGCCAACGCCAAAAGCAGAATCAGCAGCAACAGTACCCTGCCACCAGTTACCAGACCAATAATGGGCAGTACAGCCAAAGAGGACAGCGCAGGGGAGAGGGCGGGGGTCCACCCCCAGAGGCTCCCAAGCCCCCAACAACACCAAGTGACGCGAAGATTCGCGTCCCCTCCCATGCAACACCGGTCGGGGGCCGGATAACATCCTTTCTTCCAGCATGGGAGGGAATAACGTCAGACCGCTGGGTACTTTCCACCGTAGCCCACGGATACTGCATCGAATTCAACAGTTTCCCAACATACAGACCCCCGAGAGGACGACGCATGACACCAGAACACCTTGCCATCCTTCTCCAAGAAGTACAACTACTGCTGGAAAAAGGAGCCATAGAGGTCGTGCCTCTATCTCAGGTAACGGAAGGTATTTATTCAGTGTACTTCCTTGTACCCAAAAAGGATCTAACCATGCGCCCTGTATTAGATCTGCGCCCAGCGAACAAGTTTATCAAACCCCAGAAGTTTCGTATGGTAACCTTACAGGAAGTGATCCCACTGCTATCACAGGGAGATTACATGACAAAATTGGACATGAAAGATGCATACTTCCATATTTTAATGTTGCCAGCGCACAGAAGATACCTCAGGTTTATGATAGAGGGCAAACACTACCAGTTCAGAGTGCTACCCTTCGGCATAGCATCAGCACCAAGGTTATTCACGAAGGTACTGGCAGTGGCAGCGGCCCACCTGCGCAGGTTGTCCATCCCAGTTTACCCTTACCTCGACGACTGGCTCATAACAGAGGATTCTTACGAAACATGCTTCTCCAATACCCAAAAGACTGTAGACCCCTTGGTTCCAGTTGGGCTTCCCCATCAACGAAAAGAAGTCCAGCCTAGACCCCAGCCAAATCAAACAATTCCTAGGGGCTCTAATTCAAACAAAGGACGGCCTCGTCTTCCCCTCCAACGAGAGGGTCCAAAACATGCTGTTTCAGATCCCTCAATATGTGACTGGTCGAGAGGTGACGGTACGAAAAGCAATGCGCTTGCTAGGCATGATGGCGTCGTGTATTTATTTGGTACCTCACGCGCGCCTGCGCATGCGCCCTATGCAAGAGTGGCTCAATAGCCAGTGGTGTCAGGCCAGCGGATTATGGGACGATCCAGTGGTGGTTTCGCAGGCCTTAGTTCTCTGGCTACGATGGTGGACAAAGGAAAACCTGGAAAAAGGGAAACCTTTTGCCACACCCGCGGCGGAAGCCACTCTAACCACAGACGCATCCCTAACAGGATGGGGGGCTCACCTATCCCATCAGACTGCTCACGGAGTGTGGACTCCGAATGTAGCATCCAAACACATAAATCTACTGGAGCTACTAGCTGTGTTCAAGGCGCTAAAAGCCTTCCAGGAACACCTACAGGGCAAAACGGTGTTGGTCCTTACAGACAGCACCACAGCCATGTACTACATCAACAAGCAGGGGGGCACCCACTCTCGAGGACTGTCCAAACTGGCCCAAAATATATGGAAGTGGGCTCTCAAACAAAACATGTTCCTACTGTCAGAACATGTACCAGGGAAACTCAATCTGCTGGCAGACAAACTCAGCAGAGATTTCCCCCTGCCCGAAGAGTACGAATGGCGACTACACGAAGACATCGTCTTCGACGTCTTCACACAATGGGGATTCCCAGAAATAGACCTATTCGCAACCCTGGAGAACTCACAATGCCTAAGTTACGCCTCCAGGTACCCCCAGAACCAATCCAAGGGGAACGGTCTGTCGATGCAATGGTCAGGGAAATTTGTTTACGCTTTTCCCCCCCGACTCCCCTTCTCAACAAGGTGGTGCACAAGATGCACCAGGAACAAGTAACCATGATACTGGTGGCCCCAATGTGGGCCCGACAGCCATGGTTCGCTCACTTGATGGAGATGTCTCTATCTCCCCCAGTGAAACTCCCCTGCCCGTACAACATGCTGTCACAAGACAAGGGCAGGACTCTGCATCCATGCCCCCAGAACATGAACTTAGCAGCTTGGCTCCTGAGATCATAGAATTCGGACATCTACTGCTCCCGCAGAGATGTATGGACATTCTCAGGGAAGCCAGAAAACCTAACACTCGCCACTGCTACTCTAGCAAGTGGAGGAGATTTGTCATCTGGTGCAGAGGGGAAGGCATCAACCCAATTGACTGCTCTCCCACACATATTGTTCTATACCTGACCCACTTGTTGGATTCAGGTCTAGTGTTCAATTCCATTAAAGTCCACCTAGCGGCACTTTCTGCATACACCACTTCCCAACTCAAGGTGTCGTGGTGGAAGATCCCTGTTATAAAGGCCTTCATGGAGGGAATAAAGAGAATACACCCCCCTGATAGCTGACCCAGCTCCCGGATGGGACCTTAACGTGGTACTTACCAGACTCATGGGCTCACCTTTCGAACCCATGCACAAAGCATCTCTTAAAGACCTCACTCTTAAGACTGCTTTTTTTAATAACTATCACCTCCATCAGGAGGGTAAGTGAACTACAGGCTCTTTCTGTTCTAGACCCCTTCGTTACAGTTCAGAGGTAAGGTGGTTCTACGCACGCACCCAAGGTTTGCTCCGAAGTTCATATCGAAATTCCACGTAAACCAGTCTATAGAACTGCCAACGTTCTTTCAAAATCCTTCCAACTTGGGAGATAAAACTCTGCATACACTAGATGTGCGCAGAGCGGTCATGTTCTACATGGAAAGAACCAGACCACTGAGGAAGACTAATCAGTTCTTCGTCTCGGTGGCAGCAGGAAGAGAAGGGGATGCAGTTTCAAAGTCCACTATTTCTAGATGGATTGTTCAATGCATCACTCTCTGCTATACTCTTGCTAAGAGAGAACTGCCCTTTAAGCCTAGAGCACACTCTACTCGAGGCACGGGGGCGTCCATAGCATTCATTGCAAATGTTCCCCTTGAGTCCATCTGCAAAGCGGCTACCTGGAGTTCTGTGCACACCTTTACAAAACACTACTGTCTAGATGCACACTCGAGATCTGACTCCCTGGTGGGTCAGGCCGTACTAAGACATCTTTTCTCTACTGTTCCTTCTCATAACCCACCGCCAACTCCGGGTACTGCTCGCTAGTCTATGCACAGCATATGATTCTAAGCAGATTAACAAGCATCAGAAGACAATACATTACTTACGGTAAAAGCATTTCTGATGATTGTATCTGCTTAGATTCACATGCGCCCACCCTTCCTCCCCGCTCGGATGGAAGGAACATAGACTTCCTTTTATATCTCTTTTCTGTACTCACTCACGTCTAGAAGGCTCCCTCAGGGCAGAAAAATACAAACAGAGGGACCTTGACGCGTGAGGGATTGTGGGTACAACACACGTCACTATAGGGATAGTATTTCAGACACGCCCGGTCGACGTCCCTTTTCGACTACGAAAAACAAGATGCAATACTCCGCAGTGACCACTGGATGTCGGACCTATGCACAGCATGTGAATCTAAGCAGATACAATCATCAGAAATGCTTTTACGGTAAGTAATGCATTGTCATCTTTCTGTATGCATTACATTATTTGAATTCAATTTGCATTAATACATCCCGTTCCCTTTTTCACCATACTTCATAAACTTTGCATTCCTTCAGGGACAGCAGTGCACTTTTACTGAACAGCATCTCCTCCTCCATGTATACCGCCAGGCCTAGCCGTCTGTTATTTTATCCACCTGCGGGATGGAGCATTGGGATACGCTTCATGGGTTTTTTCTTCATGCCTAAATTGTTTTCTTTTCCATTTACTTTTTCTATTCTCCGTAATTGTATACTTAACAAGTGTCTTATGTCAGGGGCCATTGCATTCGCTTTTTGTTCCCTGTATCCAATGTGGCTTGGGTAAAACTGCCCTCTGCGACACCCTTAAATAAGGGCATACATGCATACTGGGAAGACCTTCAGAACCAGAGTTAAGAAAGGTAAGTAAACAAACCTCTTTTTACATGCTCCCAAATGAAGGGGCAGGTGTACGGCGTGTCCTCAACCCGGGAGGGAGGTGGCTGCCATATCTGGGTTGTCATCTCAGGTGTGGTGCACATGCTCAATCCTTGTCCTAGGGCTGAGCTATTGTTAAAACCAAACCCCCAGTGGGGGAACTCTGACACATAGATAACTGCTTGAAGGAGGGTATAGAGATTGAGTGGGAGGCTGAAGGTGGGAGTGGAGGGAAGTCCTACAGAGTAGCATTCCAGATGCTGTATGAAGAGCGTTGAGTATGCTTTACTTGCCTCCATAAAGTCAGGCCTGGATTCAAAACAAAGTAACAAGAAAGGGTGTCTTATGGAAGTAAAGCAGCGATAAGAAATCTTTACTAACAGGTATAGTAGTGTAGGAGGCAGAATTTCTCTTTGCATAAGGTTGGACTTTTTTGAGATGTATCCTTCTCTACTGTTTTTGATCTGTGCTCAGTTTACTTATTTTGGTGTGTTGGGAAAAATTTATCTAATAGCAACTTTCCCGCCATAGTTGTATTTTATTTCTCCAGCATGGGGTCTGGCATGGATTCACATGCTCATGAATATTCCCCGTCGTCAGGCTGGGAATACTCGGTAAATAAAAATCAGTATCAGTTTCATTTCTGATCTGTCTTTCGTAGTAGTAACCAATCACTGATCTCTGCGTCATACTGACCACAGCCAATGATTGCCCTCTCCCTAAGCCCCGCCTCTGGCAGCCATCTTCAGATTTTTACCGCACGTTCAAGTGTTGGGAGTCCTCGTGCTTAGCTCTCGAGCTTTTACTGCGTGTTTCGCGCTTTTTCAGGTGAATTTTCACATTTTTTCGGTTAATCGAGCCTCAAGCTCCACCGTTTCTACTCCCGTTAACGGCTACCCGTTGCGGGATTTTCCTACGCCCCTCAATGGTGAAGATTTCTTCGAATCAACTTCTTGGAGGATTCCAGAAAATTTGCGGCCTACTTCGAGATGGCCCAGGACGCGAGTTCGTCACCCGGACCCAAGCTGTTTCGCAGCTGCCCTGGATGCGGGCTGCAGAATGTGTTTAAGGAGGACGAACATTCGCGATGCCTCTACTGTCTTCATGGGGACAAAACTCATGTAGAGAAGGACTGCCAGTTCTGCAAGAACTTGTCGGAGCGGACCATGAGGGACCGCCAATCCCGTCTCGGCAGCTTGTTGGAGAAGGGCTCAACGGGCGAGAAGAAGAAGAAAGGGTCCGAGCGGGCTTCTAAGTCCTGTGCGGGCATCCTGGCGACGGGGGCCCAACACCAGGCCAAGCGCCGTGAGTCCGCTGGCTCCGGGAGCGCCGAAAGGTTGGGCTCTTCGGTCGCCAGGCAGGGCACGCCTTCCCCAGCACCGTCAACCACGAGCCAGCGCTCCAGTTCGGGGAAGAGGAAGTCCGAGACCCCGGGTAAGCTTCGGGAAAAGCCCCGTCCGATCTCGGAAGAGGGGGAGCGAGGTGTCGCCCCTCCCCCTAAGGAGAAGGCCCGGGACGCACCTAAGGTGGTGAAGGCCCCTACCCAGCAGGCAAAGGCCTCTATCGAGGCGATCGCGGCGACTCTGGCCAAGCCGGCAGAGACCCCGCCAGCGGAGACTGCCTCCGGGACTAGAGTTTCCCTGCCGCCAAGGAGGGAATCCTCTTTTCAGCCCATCGTCATGGCCACCATGATGGAAGAAGCGAGGGGGGGCACGGTAGCCTCCTCAAGCTCGGAGTCAGCCTCGGAGGAGGAACTGACCGAGGCCGTGAGGAATCTCGAAGTCCAATTCGAGCAGGTTCGATCCTGTAAGGAAGATCCTCGGGAGATAACCGAGGAAGAGCAGCCTTCCCTTCCGGCACAGCCGGAACCTAGGCCTCAGGATAGCTCGGCGGCCATTTTGTCTGCGATCCAGTCCTTATGCTCTGAGATAAGGACGAGATTACCACGGCCCTGGCTGGAGGACCCGCAACCTGGCCCGTCGGGAAGTCCTCAGAACAAACGACGGAGGACCCAACCCTCTCCTCCGCTCGCCCCGTAAGGCCTACAGTTCCCTCCTCATCCTCCCACGAGTCGGGAGATGACGGTGCGATGGGCTCGACGACGGGTTCTGAGGGCGACGGAACGGGTCTCCGTCGCACGGGCCTCGCCGCCCGACGAGATTGGCTCATTCCACGCCATGATCGCCAGGGCGTCCGAATTGTTCCAGCTCTGCCCGGAGGAGCAGAAAAAGGAAGGTTTCCTCTATCATCGCCGGGAGGCCAAGGAGAAGACTGTCATCGCGGTGCCTCTAATCGATGACATCTGGGAGGAGAGCCTGTCGGTTCTCAAGAACCCCTCCACGGCACCAGCCAAACGGGACCGGCACGAGAAGTACCGGGTCCCCGAAACCGCTCCCCTGTGCCTCAGGGCCCAGCCAATGCCAGACTCGGTCGTCTCGGCGGCGAAGATGAAAGCGGCGGGGTCAGGAGCCTCGACGTCGAATTCCCCGCCGGACGGCGAGGGAAAGAAGTTGGACGCCATGGGGCGGCGGGTCATTTCGTCGGCGGCGATGACGATCAGAGCGGCCAACGCCCTGGCGATTGTGGCCCATTAGGACAGGGAGCTCTGGTTTAAGCTGGCCCCAATATTGGACTTCCTACCGGACGACGAGAGGTCCGAGGCCCTGGAAATACTTCAAGAAGGTGAGGTGGCGTCGGACCACGCCATAACGGTGGCAACCGATATTGTCGATACCGGATTCCGCCAGCTGGGCAACGGTGTTTGCCTACGACGACGGGGTTGGCTCCGGGCGACCGACTTCCGTCAGGACGTCCAGACAAGGGTGTTGGACATGCCGTTCGACGGCAGCAACTTGTTCGGGAAGGCGGTGGACGAATCCCTCCAAGCCATAAAGACGGACACGGAGACGGCCCGCGCCCTAGGAGCCCTTCAGCAACGACGGCCCTTTCGGAGCTCCGGAGGCAGACCGGGTGCCTCCAAGGGATCCGGCGGTGGCTCGTCCTACTGCCAGACGGCACGCTCCTCGTCTCAGGAGGCCTACAGGGGTCGCGGAAAGCAGGGAGCGCCTCACCCCCGTCGGCAGGGCGGCAAGGCCACCACCTCCAAGCAGGACTGAACCAGCCATGGCCTCGGGCCCCCACCGAAGTACCCCGGTGGGAGGCCGGCTGACTAAGTTCGTCGGCGTGTGGAAGTCCATCTCCACCGACAGTTGGGTGCGGGATACCCTGGCAAGAGGACACTCTATCGAATTCCTGAAGAAGTGCCCTCACGTTCCACCTGTGGCCAGGAAGGAAAATCACGTCCCGCAACTGCTGTTGGAAGTACGGGCGATGCTCAGGAAAGGCGCCATCGAGCCCGTCCCGAAGAGGCTCCGGGGCTCCGGGTGTACTCGAGGTACTTCCTCGTCAGGAAGAAGACGGGCGGCTGGCGCCCCATCCTGGACCTTCGTCGTTTGAACAAATACATCAGGTCACAAAAGTTCAGGATGGTCACCCTCCAGCACGTGCTGGGACAGCTGGAGGAAGGCGACTTTCTATCGTCGTTGGACCGTGAGGATGCTTACTTCCACGTTCCCATCCTCAAAAGTCACCGAAATTCCTCAGGGACGCCACTACCAATTCAGAGCACTGCCGTTCGGATTGAAGTCGGCCCCCAGGGTCTTTACCAAGTGCCTAGCACCTGTGGCGGCGCGGCTGCGCCTGCAGGGGATTCACGTCTACCCCTACCTGGACGACTGGCTCATCCGCTCAAGGACGAGGGAACTCGCCGTCGAACACACTGCGAGGACCGTCCAGCTACTCACAGACCTGGGATTCGCCATAAATTACCCAAAGTCCCACCTGGTGCCGTCGCAGGTGGCCCTGTTTCTGGGAGCGAAGCTCGATACAGTGAGGCGCCTGGCGGCACCGTCGGAAGAACGGACGAAGACCATTCTAGGCAAGGTGCAGCGTCTGCTAGCCACGGACGTGGCGAGGGTGAGGTCCATCAAGTCCCTCCTGGGGATGATGTCCTCTTGCATCTACCTGGTGCGCCTCTGCAGACTACGGATGCGCCCTCTTCAAGAATTTCTCGACGCCCATTGGATGCAGGCGACGAGCACCTTCGAAGACAGGGTCCCCCTCAATGAGGTGTTCCGGCGGGCGATTTTGTGGTGGGGCGTTCGAGCGCACCTCACGGCGGGCAAGGACTTTCAGACACCGGCGTACCAGGAGACAGTGACGACGGACGCCTCCCTGGAAGGCTGGGGCGCCCACACCGGAGATCTCCACGCAAGAGGCCTCTGGCTCCCGGAGGAGAGGCTCCTGCACATCAACGTCTTGGAACTCCGAGCCATGTTCTGGGCTCTCAAATTGTTCCTCCCGTCGCTCAAGGGCAAGGTGGTGCGGATCTTCACGGACAACACCACGACAATGTTTTACATACGGAAGCAGGGAGGCACCAGATCCCCAGCCCTATCCAAGGAGGCACAGGATCTGTGGCACTGGGCGGTCGCCCAGGGGATGTTCCTGGTTCCCTTCCACCTGGCAGGAGAAAGAAACGCCATCGCCGACTCGCTCAGCAGGGTGCTGCGCGCGTGTCACGAGTGGGAACTGTGCCAGGATCAGGTGGATCAACTCTTCCGACGATGGGGCAAACCTCAAATCGACCTGTTCGCAACAGCGACGAACTCGAAGTGCAAGAGGTTCGCCAGCAGGTTTCCCCAGCCGAGAAGCATGGGCGATGCGTTCTCGTTCCCCTGGGATGGCCTATACCTGTATGAGTTGTTGCCGTTGCTGTTTCGACTCATCAACCAGCTGAAGAGGTCCCGGTGCAGGATGTTCCTCGTCGCACCGGCGTGGCCGAGGCAGATCTGGTTCCCGGACCTTCTGGACTTGTCAACATCCCCTCCCATCAAGCTGTCGGCGGACGCGGACCTTCTCTCCAGAGAAGGAGGCGCCATCTTCCACCACGACCCGGCGTCGCTGAACCTGCAGGCTTGGCTCCTGCAGCGCTAGAGTTTGGAGGCTACGATATACCGGCTGATTGCAGAGAGGTTCTTGCAAAGGCCAGGGCGTCCTCGACTCTCAAATGCTACGGTCACAAGTGGAAGAGGCTCTCTATCTGGTGCCGAGCACAGAAGATCAACCCCCTTACGGATTACGGCCCCTCAAGTGCTGCCGTACCGGCTATCGCTGGCAAAGGCTGGGCTAGCCCATGCCTCCATTAAGATTCATCTGGCGGCGATCTCCAGATATACCAGAACCACAGGACGAACGTCCCTGTGGTCCCATCGACTGATAAGAGTTTATGAAAGGACTGTTCCGGTCGTTCCCGCCGGTGAAGGCCCCGGCCCTGGCGTGGGAACTTAACATGGTGCTGACCAGGCTCATGGGGCCCCCATTCGAGCCGATGCACTCTGCACCGATGAAGTTTGTGTCGTGGAAGACTGCATTCCTGGTGGCCATTACCTCCGCACGACGAGTGGGAGAGATTCAGGCCCTATCCTGCAAAGCACCGTACTTGACTTTCCATGCCTCGAGGGTGGTGCTTAGGACGCACCCCTCCTTTATGCCCAAGGTGCCGTCGGACTTCCATCTTAACGAGCCCCTGGTGTTACCTGTTTTCTTCCCGTCTCCGTCGCCGGCCGAGAGGACTTTGCACTCGCTGGATGTGGCTAGAGCGCTGAAGTTCTACGTGGACCGCACAAAGAGTTTTCGGAGGACATCACAGCTATTCGTCAACTTTGGACCTGTGAATCAAGGGAAGGCTCTCTCGAAGTCTTCTGTTTCCAGATGCCTCTTCGGCTGCATCATGCACTGCCACCGGTTGGCTAACCGACCGCTGCCAGGCCGTCCGAGAGCCCATTCGACCAGAGTGATCGCTGCTACTACGGCGTTCTTATCTGGTGTGCCCCTGCTGGACATCTGCAGGGCTGCTACGTGGAGGTCGACGCACACCTTCACGAGATTCTACTGCGTCGATCGGGATTCCAGGGTCGGCCGAGCAGTGCTGCGCAACCTGTTCGCTTAAGGTGAGCCTGGTGAGGAGGTAAGAGATGCTAAATGTTGAGTTTTTTTGTATTGCTCAATGTTGAGCCTTTTGCCACCTTCCGTGGTTGTGCATGTGTGTACTGCTATGTATTCTTATATTCATGAGCATGTGAATCCATGCCAGACCCCATGCTGGAGAAGGAACAAGTTACTTACCTGTAACTGTTGTTCTCCAGTATGGGTCTGGCATGGATTCACATGCGAACCCTCCCGCCTACCCCTCTGCGGCTCTTCACTTGGTCATACTGCCACTTCACGTGCTACCAAATCTGAAGATGGCTGCCAGAGGCGGGGCTTAGGGAGAGGGCAGTCATTGGCTGTGGTCAGTATGACGCAGAGATCAGTGATTGGTTACTACTACGAAAGACGGATCAGAAACGAAACTGATACTGATTTTTCTTTACCGAGGATTCCCAGCCTGACGACGGGGAATATTCATGAGCATGTGAATCCATGCCAGACCCATGCTGGAGAACAACAGTTACAGGTAAGTAACTTGTTCCTTATTTTTGTATTTGTAAAGCGCCTAGCAGCCCGGAGGCATTGAGGCGCTGTTTCAAGAAAGTGTCTTAGTTACAAGAAGAATATGGCAAAGCAAGGGTTACAGGTAGCAAATGCCCAACAATGAGATCCTGGGTGGGAGTCATACAAACAGTCTTGTTTTGATGCTTTTCTGAAGGCAGTGTGGGATTCAATGCTTCAGATTGTGGGCAGGTTGGATCCAGTTGGTGGCTGCTAACACCAGGAAGCTTGTGCCGCCTGCTCGGGCTTTGAGGCTTTTTTCGGGATGGCCAAACAGTTGTAGTAACTGGATCTAGTGGGTCTGTTCGAGGGGTGGGGGGGGGGGGGTTGCAGAGAATCTGAGAGGTACCGTAGTTCAGTATCATGGAGACATTTATGGGTAAGGGCCACAGACTTAAAGAGGATGCGTTCCTTAATAGGAAGCCAGTGGACTGATTTCCTTGTGGCTGAGAAATGATCTTGTCTGGAGATGCCTGTTGCTGCTCTGAGGGCATTGTTTTGCACTGTTTGTAGTTTCTTGATGTTCTTTGCTGATGTGCCTAGGATGATCCCCTACACATTTTGCTTTTGCTTTTCTTTCTTAACCTGTCCGGACATTTGACAGGGAAGTGAAGCCTTCAACTTCACTCCCCTGGCCTTTTGCTCATTTTGTTATGGGGGAACTGACCAAGGCCTCGCAAGTTTGGAGCGCCCACACGTGCCAGCTATATGCAAAAAGCCTATGGCTCTAGAAGGATAAGGTGTTGCATATGAACATATTGGAGCTACAAGCAGTTTTCTGGGCTTTCAAGCCTCAGCTCTTGGACAGGTGGCCCGGGTCTTGACGGACAACACGACCACCATGTAATGCGTCAAAAAGTAGGACGGGACGAGGTCGCCAGTCTTTGCTCTGGAGGCACAGAACCTTTTGGTGCTGGGCAATTGCTCACTGGATATTTCTAGTCCTGTTCCGCCTGGCAGACATTGAAAACAAAATTGCAGACTCTCACGGCATGGAGCTCCGGTCCTGCCACTAGTTGGAGCTCCAGCAAGCTCAAGCCTCTCGGAATTTTGGTGAGTGGGGCCAGCCTCAGATCGACCTGTTTGCGACAGTAGCCAATACCAAGTGCCAGCAGTTTGCCAGCAGATATCCTCAGGCAAGGAGTCTGGGGGATTGTTTGGGAGAATTCTCATAAATGTGCTAATTCCCTTCACCTTAGAGACCCCCAGCAACTTTGCTGGATTTTGAGGACTTAATTTTTTAACTGGAAAGAGTATGAGCCTCTCTTCCCACTCTTATGTGTTTTGATGTGTGTTTTACCCTTGTGTTCTTTGATTATGGAGTTTTAGATAACTTCACAGGCATCATCTTTTCATGCGTTACACCGCACCCTTAGTGCAGTGACACAGGGAAGCTTTTTAGGCTGTCCCAAGGTTTAAATAACTTCTCTGGGATGAACTTATGTTTCCCAGAGAATGTAAGGTTAAATTGACTTTACTAGTCTTTTTAAATTCCTAGACCCAGCATACACTATCTTCCTACAGAGTGCAGGAGTGGTAACCTAGTATCCGCTGTGTCTAAAAACTCATGTAGCAGTCAAATGCTACCCTTGCCTATTGAAACAGCTGGTGGCAGTGGTTTTATAACAAACTACCATGATTTTTCCCGACCGCGAACACCGGTAGATAAAAATTGCGGGAGCTATGTTTTTCAAGATGGAGCCTAAACCCCCTTTGTTTAAACAGGTGCCGGTCTTTTTGGACAGGTCCTTCTAGAGTTTGTCTCTGCGCGCCAAACCAGGTTAGGTCCCTTTGTTCCTACGCCTTTGGCGAGCTTCAGGACTGAAGACCACCTCTGGTGCCTGAGGGCCTGGGGTGGGCAGGAAGTGAGGGAGGTGCCGAAACTCCCTGTGCTTGGTCACCTAGGAGATCCAAATGCACTCTGTCCGGCAAGGACAACCACCCTGCTGGGGGAGTGGCAGCTAGGCTGGGATAAATGGGAGAAAACGGTTTCAAAGGCGAGTCTCTCGGATTAGAAGGCAGAGTAGACCACTGGAACGAAAGAACCGAAGACGAGCTGGAAGAGGACGGCTGCTGCAACTCCTGGACCGTTGGTTTGCCCGGTGGAGCCCTGCTGCAGGTCAGAATCGTTTAGTTCATCTCGACAGAGAAGCCCCTTCAAGGACGACATTCCTTTTTATTGGTAGGACCAATAAACTCGTAAGCCACCTGTATACCTTTCTCTGAGCTGGTTAGGATTAAACAGGGGGAAGGACACCAGCTTGTGTGCTTGAAGAGCAACCGGAATCGAAGAATTGCCAATTTGCCAGCTTTGTGACCAGTCCTCGTGCAGTGT
The DNA here is from genome assembly GCF_040938575.1 of Ambystoma mexicanum. Lineage (NCBI taxonomy): Eukaryota > Metazoa > Chordata > Amphibia > Caudata > Ambystomatidae > Ambystoma > Ambystoma mexicanum. The sequence continues at coordinate 233,800,447 of NC_090926.1, read as the reverse complement.
AGGAGGCCCCCGACGTCCTGCCTCTTGTCCCCACGACTGAGGCTCAGGAACAGCAAGATCTGCAGGTACTGCCAGGAACAGAAGTCTTCAGCTGCATCTTTTTCTTCAAAATGAGGTATTGTGAAAACCCGACTGAGAACTTACCTCTCACTGCGAAAGTGCATACAACTTTGGCAACTTGCAGGCCTAGTCAGCTTGTGACCCGACATGCAAACCTTTCTTCCCTGAACTACTTCTAAGAACCATGGCAAATACTTTTCTGTTTTAAGTACCAGAACCGTTTTTACCTTCACAAGACACTAGTCGATTGACTTTGGCCTACCTATTGCATTGAATCAACTCCTCTGGTGAACTCAAACTATTTGACTGTTTTAGAGTAACTGTAATATTTGTTTTAGTAACGTATGCCTTTTTGCTCCTACTTCAATGCTACTTTGTTCCTACTTCAGGGGAGCTCAACTGCTTAGTATTCAGTATTTTAGTATAACTTTTGTTTGATATTGTTTGCTTCATTTAGTGAATGCTTTATAAACGATTGTGTAATAAATTAAGAAGTGTTTACCAAGAAACCTTGAGTCTAAGTGTCTATCATTGTAGACCTTTGTGTAACAACCTTACAAGCTCACATTCCCTCTTGAGATAAGTTTGGCTGCTCAGCTCGCTACCAAATACTGTGTGGTACACACTTGCTTACACCTGTAGTCATAGTTGTGTGTAGTGGGCCCAGAGGGTACTGCATGCAACCTCTGCCTAACAGGGACGCCTTCTTTTTCCTGTGGAAAGGCCTAGTCCTTTACGCATTCCCACCAATTCCGTTGCTCCTACGCGTGATCAACACACTCAACGCTGTTAGATGATCCTCCTTGTACTGATGTGGCCCAGTCATAACTTGTGCCTGGACCTTCTTTGCCTGACATTGGTTCCGGCCATCAAGCTGCCTCCTCTTCTGGGTGGATATTCAAGAAAGGAGGAGCAATCCTGCACCACGGCCCACTGTTAGGAAAGATTTATTTATACAGCATCTTTACTTCCATTTTTATGGACCCGCACACTCTTTAAATTTATTTTTCAACCTGACCTGTGCTTTCCTTCAGGTTCACTGCACTGGCTTTTGCTCGTGTGCCATGGGGGAAATTGACATGTCTTTCAGGCTGTCAGTACAGGGAAACCTTGTTTCCTGTTGTCTTGTTACTTTGTTGCCACATTTGTCAATTTTGGTAACATTTTATCATTGTACAATCCATTCTACAATTGCAGTACAATGGGGTACACTTTATTTTACCCTATATTAACACTCGGAGGAATTTTGTTAACTTGAGCTGTGCGTAAGGGACAATCTGGTGGCAGCAGTTATTTATTTTTTGTGTATTTTACTTTAGCCTTACCGCATTTGGCTACCTACTGTTTCTATTGTCCAAGCATGGCTGTGCCACAAGGCTTTTCGTTTGTCGCTTGTCCATCTGATCATTAACCCTTCCTCCTGGACTGTGAATACTTATATTGGCTTCCAGTGCCTGGGAAAGCAGAGGCCTTTCACGTGCTACTGCTCCCAGGAAGTGGGTTGGGACTGCCTAGTGCCAATCCACAAACTGGTTTGTGTCTCTGAATGGGTATGCATGACCTGTGCCACCAGTGGTGCTGGGGTATGTGTGGGTCAGACCTTTGTTCGGCTAGTGGGAGTTTCGGCTCTTACCTGGCTTTTTGGATAAGAGGACTCCACTAATCTTTCAGAGATCCTGGAAGAAACCGATGGAACCAAGTATCCTGTCCAGCTGCAAGACTTGCATGGACATGACCCATTGAGAAGGCCTGGCGAGCAACTTCTGCTGCTGTACTGGAAGAACCCTGTCTTGATGAAGATCTTCAGCAGACCTGCAAAGGAGCTGCGACCCTTGGAGTGGAGAGAACATCCATTCTCTACGTCTGCTCAGAGTCCTGCGAAGAAGAAACTTCAGAAGTGCCCCTGTGCTAGGCACGATTGTATGCAGTACCCTTTGGTTGCACTACAACCCTGACTTCCTGGCAATAGGCACCCAACCTTTGGTATAAGTCTGTACTACACAGGTTGGTAGTGTGGTAGAGTAGCCAGTCTTATCTTAAGAGGGGTCAATGTGAGCTGTAGGGGAGTTGCACAGATTCACAGTGCCAAGTATCCAAATAAACTCTCTTACACACAAGGTTTCTTGATTTAAACAATGATTCATTTAACAGTCAGAGTAAGCCCCCTTCAGAAGGGTGCAATATCAAGCAACACCCAAATACACGTCAAAAATACACTTAGTTTTCTAAATCAGCAAATACCCATTTGGGATGGCTCACAGACACTACCTACACCCTCAGGTGACTACAATAGCTACGGTGTTGTGGACATTAATATATCACTGTTGCATTTAGAATGGGAGTGTCAAAGAAAAGAGGTTTCAGAATAAGACAAGTATTCACACAATTATTCTTAACCAGGTAAGTACTTTCAATAAACTCATCACCCCTCCCCCCTCCCCTCCCTCCCCAAAGTCGGTTAACCCTTTCCTGGAAGGAAGGCAAAACACATAAGCCGAGGAGAGAAGAGTCGTTCAGGGAGCCAGGCCAGCCAATGTTAAGTTGGCAAAAGTCAAAGTGAACTGAAGCACTTCTTGCAGGTGAGTAAAAGTCTTGCACACTGCTTTAGAAATCTTTGTAGCACAAGTAGAATCAAATGTAGGGTCGCAACCTGTTCTACTGTGAGTAGTAGAAGATGCAAGCAACTCTACCAGAGCAATTGAGAAGTCTCAACTGAGATCAAGCAAGGTGTCACCACAAGAGGTAAGTTCTCTCAGACTGTACAGTACCTTTTTAGGTTGAAGAAAAGTGCAGCAGGTGGCTTCTGTTCCTGTGCAGCTCTGCAGATCCTGGTGTTCCTGTGCCTCAGTCGTGCTGGACATGAGGGAGGACTTCTGAGGACTCCTGCACTGCAATGGGACGGTCACTGACCGCAACTGGCAATCTTCAAACAAGTGGCACTTCGGTGTTTCAGCTCATCGCGTCTACCGCAAATGGCAACACTGCTATTGAGATGGGCTTTCCTTGCATCTGGGGTCCCGCACTCTGTTGAGGGGGCGGGGGCTCAGGCTCAGTCAGTCCTGCTTCCTGGGAGTCCGGAGGATCTTCCTGGAGCTCTTGGCCAGCTTAAAAGCAATGCGCATGATCTGGTGTTCCTCTCACTGGCTATTCGGTTCCAGCAGAGACTGCAGTGGAAGTTCAACCAGCTTCGAGTGGATGTCCAGGTGGCTTACTTTGGAGTTGATTGGTACCACCAACTCAAAGGGAGAAGTCGTCCTTGCAGGGCTTCTCTAGTCCAAACGAAAATGGAATTTCAGCACAGCAGCAGGACTTCACCGGGCAAACCAACGGTCCCGGAGTTGCAGCAGGTGTCCTCTTCAAGTTCTTCTTCGGATTCCTTCGTCCAGTGGTAGACTCTGCTTTCCAAGCCAAAAAGCTGCGCCTTTTATGCAAGTTTCTCCCATTCATTCCAGCCTAGCTGTCAGTCCCCCAGCAGAGTGGCTGTCCTTGCCGGACAGTCAGCCGGCCAATCATCCCAGAGTGCATTTGGGTCTTCTAGGAGACTTTCGGGCACTTCCCTCACTTCCTGCCCACCCCAGACACCCTGGAGCCAGAGGCGGGCTTCACTCGTGAATCCCGCCAAAGGCAAAGCAAACAAAGGGACCAAACCTGGTCTGGCGCGCAGAGTAAATCTCAAGAAGGACCTTTGCACAAAGAAATGGTGAAAAAAGACTGGGGCCATTTTGACAAAAAAGGCACCCTTTGATGCTTTACCGCAGCTGCGAACGCAGCCCGCGTTAAATGCATACCACATTAGTTAAAAGAAAACCACTGCCACTAGCCATTCAATGAGGAAATGTTACATGAGATACGAAGTAACCCCTCCAGCACCCTATTGTAAGATGGTGTGTGCTGGGTCTAGAAAGTTATAAAGGTAAGTGAAGTCAATGTTACTTTACAGCACTGGGAAACAGTAGTTTATCCCAGAGAAGGTATTTACACCTTTGGGGAATCTGGAAGACTTCCCTGTGCCACTGCACTGAAGGTGCTGTGTGGCGCAATGTAAAAGATGACGACTATGGAGTTTGTCAGGCTCCATAAACAAAAGACATGCTAAGTTAAAAAATCACATTAAAATACAGGAGTCGGGGGGGGGGGGGGGGGGGGGGGGAGGAGGGGGATTCAGGCCCCGTCTTGCAAGCAGGCTTGTCTTTCCACGCTTCAAGGGTGGTACTGTGTACACACCCCACCTTTATCCCAAAAATGCAGTGTAATTCCACCTCAATGAACCTTTGGTGTTGCCGATCTTCTTTCCAAATCAAGTCGTCCCAGGCGGAGAGGGCCTTGCATTCGCTGGACGTTGCTTGTGCCTTGAAATTCTACGTGGCACGTACAAAGGATTTTCAGAAGACCTCTCAGTTCTTGTCAGCTTTGGACTTAAAAATTAGGGAAAGGCCTTGTTGAAGGCTTCCATCTCCAGGTGGTTCTCCAACTGCATCATGCACTGTTAACTGGCTAGCATGCCGCTGCCAGGCCGTCCGAGAGCCCACTCCACCAGAGCCATCGCAGCTACGATGGCATTTCTCTCTGTTGTGCCCCTGCTCGACATCTGCAGGGTTGCTACGTGGAGGTTCACGCAAATGGTTGCAAGGTTCTACTGCGTCGACAGGGTACCCAGGGAGGAGTCCCAAGTCGGCCAAGCGGTGCTACGCAACCTGTTTTAGGAGAGTCTGTTCCAGAGGTCAGTGTTGATTGCTTCTGTTGAGCCTTGCCCCTTCCTGTGGTTGTGTATATGTACTGCTGTGTAATTGTTGTTCATGAGCGTGTGAATCCATGCCAGACCTATGATGGAGAACATTAGTTACAGGTAAATAACTTTAACCATACTCGTTGTGTCCTGACAGTCCATAGTTCCCTTTCTCCAGCATGGGGTCTGGCATGGATTCACATGCTCATGAATATTCCCGGTCGTCAGGCTGGGAATCCTCGGTAAAGAAAAAACCAGTATCAGTTTCGTTTCTGATCTGTCTTTCGTAGTAATAACCAATCACTGGTCTCTGCGTCATAATGACCACAGCCAATGACTGCCCTCTACCTAAGCACCGCCTCTGAGAGCCATCTTCAGATTTTTACCGCACGTTCATGTGTTGGGATCCTCGTGCTATTGCTCTCGAGCGTTAGTGCTATTTTTTTCACGTTTTTTGCTCAAAAACTTCATTTTTTCGGTCAAAAGAGCCTCAAGCTCCACCGACTCTCTCTCCGATCAACGGGGACCCGTGTCGGATTCGTCTGCGCCCCTCAAGGGTGAAGATTTCATCGAGCTACGCTTTGGAGGACTCCAGAAGCTTCTTAGGCCCGGACATGGCCCAGGAGAAGGGAAGCTCGACGCCCGGAAAGCTGTTCAGGGTCTGCCCTGGATGCCAGCTGCAGAACGTCTTTAAGGAGGACGAGCACTCCTTTTGTCTATACTGCTTACATGAGGACAAGACGCACATGGAGAAGGACTGTGCGTTTTGCGGCAATATGTCGGAGCGGACCATGAAGGACCGCCATCAACGTCTCGCCAACTGGCTGGAAGGGAAGAGCCCGTCAGGCGCGAAGAAGAGGAAGAAATCCGAGCGGTCTTCTAAGACCTTTGAGGACGCCCCGGCGACGGGGGTCCAACACAAGGCCAAGCACCGCGAGTCCACTGGCACCGGGAGCGCCGAACGGTCGGGCTCTACGGGCACCAGGCAGGGCGCACCCTCCCCGGCACCATCAACCACGAGCCAACGCTCTGGGTCGGGTAAGAGGAAGGGCGAGCACCCGGCAAAGCTCCTGGAGAGGCCCCGGTCGAGCTCGAAGGCCCCATCGGAGGGGGAGCGAGGCAGTGTCCCCCCCCCTCAAGGATAAGGCGGTGAGCGCACCTAAGGTGGTGAAGGCCTTAATCCATCCGGCCAAGCCCTCTATCGATACTGTCGCGGCGACCCTGGCTCAGCCTGTGGAGGCTACACCAGTGGTGGCGACCTCGGGGCTCAGAGTCTCCCTGCCACCTCGGAGGGAGTCCTCTTTTGTGCCCATCGATAGGACCCCCGTGAAATCCCCGGCGGGGAAGAAGGGGGGGCAGGGCGTCGTCGTAGATTCGGCTTCAACCTTGGAGGAAGAGCTGATCGAGGTCTTAAGCCACGGCCTTGGCGTGGAAGACCGGCCCGTCGGGATGGATCCCGACGCAGGTGATGACGACATCGTCGAGGGTGCCGACGGGGCCCCTGATCGCCCATCGGATTCCCCTCTGCCAGCGCCGCAGGACAACTCGGCGGCCATTTTGTTGGCTATACAGTCCTTATGCTCAGAGATAAGGACGAGACTACCGTTGCCGACGGAGGAACCTCTCCCGTCGGGGGAGCCTGAACCGGGACCTTCTGGCGTTCCCCCACCCAAGAAAAGAAGGATTCACCCTCCACCTCCTTTTCAGCCGTCGCGCACCGTCCAGCCCTCCTCCCCGTCCACCCGAGGGGATGATACGGGGACTGACACGGCAGCGACGGGTACGGACGACGAGGTATATGACGAGGATCTACCGTCGTCACCTCCCACCAGGGCTTCTCCGCCCGACGAGATTGGTTCGTTCCACTCCATGATCGCCAGGGCATCCGAGCTTTTCCAACTCTGCCCTGAGGAGAAGAAAAAGGAAGGATTCCTTTATCAACGGCGCGAGGCCAAGAGGAAGACGGTCCTCGCGGTGCCTCTACTGGACGACATTTGGGATGAGGGCCTCGCCCTCCTCAAGAACCCTTCCACTACGCCAGCTAGAAGAGACCGGTACGAGAAGAAGTACCGGGTCCCGGACGCGGCCCCCCTGTGCCTCCGGGCGCAGCCTACCCCAGACTCCGTCGTCTCCGCGGCGCAAAGGAAGAAAGCGGGGGGGGGGTGCGGCCTCCACATCGACTTCCCCACCGGACGGCGAGGGAAAGAAATTGGACACTATGGGACGCAGGGTCATCTCGTCTGCAGCGACGACGATTAAAGCGGCCAACGCCTTGGCTATCGTGGCCCGCTACGACAGGGAGCTATGGTACAAACTGGCTCCCCTGCTGGACTTCCTACCGGACGACAAGAGGGCGGATGCCCTGGAGATCCTACAGGAAGGTGAGGTGGCGTCGGACCACGCCATCACTATTGCGACAGACATCGCCGACACTGGGTTTCGCCAGTTGGGCAACAGCGTGTGCCTTAGGCGGCGTGGATGGCTCAAGGCTATGGACTTCCATCAAGACGTACAGACCAGAGTCCTGGACATGTCGTTCGATGGGAACAACCTGTTTGGGAAAACAGTGGACGATTCCCTTCAGGCCAGTAAAGCGGACACTGAGACGGCCTGGACCCTTGGGGTTCTGCAGCAACGACGGACGCCCTTTTGGAGCAGCGGAGGCAAGGGCGCCTCCAAAGGTTCCGGCGGCGGTTTCTACACCTACCGTGAAGCGGCCCGCTCGTCGTCTCAGGAGGCCTACAGAGGACGAGGCAAGTCCGGCGGACCCCGCCGTCGTCGCCAAGGAGGTCAAGGCGGCAAAGCCTCGTCGAAACAGGATTGAACCGACCGTGGGGTCGGGCCCCCACCGATGCACCCCGGTGGGAGGCCGGCTGGCGAGCTTCGTCAGCGTGTGGGAGTCCATCTCCACCGACGTTGGGTGCTGGACGCCTTAGCCCGGGGCCACGCGCTCGAGTTTCAAAGGTGCCCGCGCATCCCCCCCGTGGCCAGGAAAGAGCTTCACGTCCCTCGGCTTCTCCTGGAGGTAAGGGCGATGCTCAGGAAGGGCGCCATCAAACTCTTCCCAAAGAGGCTTCGGGGCTCCGGAGTTTACTCGAGATACTTCCTCGTGAAGAAGAAGACGGGAGGATGGCGCCCCATCCTAGACCTGCGACGTCTGAACAAATTCATCAAGGCGCAGAAGTTCTGGAGGGTGACCATCCGGCACGTCCTGGGTCAGCTGGAGGAAGCAGACTTCCTGTCGTCGTTGGATTTGGAGGATGCCTACTTCCATATTCCCATCCTAAAGGGGCACCGAAAATTCCTCAGGTTTGTGGTCCAAGGGCGTCACTACCAGTTCAAAGCCCTCCCCTTCGGACTACGGTCGGCACCCAGGGTATTTACCAAGTGCCTTGCACCGGTGGCGGCGCAGCTGCGCCGCGAGAGGATCCACGTCTACCCCTACCTGGACGACTGCCTCCTCCGAGCCAAGACGAGGGAGCTTGCCGTGGAGCACATGGCAGGGACCGTCCAACTTCTCACGGACCTGGGATTCTCCGTGAACTACGCCAAGTCCCACCTGGTACCCGCGCAAAACGCACTGTTTCTGGGAGCGAAGCTCGACAGTGTCCCTTCTGGCCTCCCCGTCGGAGGAAAGGACCAGGTCCATCCTGGGCAAGGTACAGCGGATGTTGGTTTCCGACGCGGCCAAGGTGAGGTCCATCAAGTCCCTCCTCGGAATGATGTCTTCTTGCATCTACCTCATTCCCATGTGCAGGCTCCGGATGCGCCTGTTGCAGGAGTTCCTGGACGCGCGCTGGATCCAAACGACGGGCGGCTTCGAGGAGAGGATCACACTCGACGAGAGTTTCCGCCGAGCGGTCCGGTGGTGGGGCACCCGCGCGCATCTGACGGCGGGCATGGACTTCCAGACCCCAGACCACCAGGAGACAGTGACCACGGATGCCTCCCTGGAAGGGTGGGGAGCGCACACCGAAAATCTGCACGCGAGAGGCCTTTGGCTCCCGACGGAGAAGTCGCTCCATATCAACGTCCTGGAGCTCCGTGCAGTGTTCTGGGCCCTCAGGTCCTTCCTTCCGTCCCTCAAGGGCAAGGTGGTGAGGATCTTTCACCGACAACACCACCACCATGTTTTACATCAGGAAACAGGGCGGAACCAGGTCCCCAGCACTGTCCAAGGAGGCGCAGGACCTGTGGCATTGGGCCGTCGCCCAAAGGATGTTTCTGGTGCCGTTTCACCTGGCAGGGATAAAGAACACCATCGCCGACTCACTCAGCAGGGAGCTGCGCTCGTGCCACGAGTGGGAACTACGGCAGGATCTAGTGGATCGCCTCTTCCGACGGTGGGGCACACCCCAGATCGACCTGTTCGCGACGGCGACGAACTCCAAGTGCCGGAGGTTCGCCAGCAGGTTTACCCAGGCGAGGAGCATGGGCGATGCTTTCTCGTTCCCCTGGGAGGGCCTGTTCCTCTACGCGTTCCCTCCTTTGCCACTGCTAATCCGGCTCGTCAACCAGCTCAAGAGGTCACAGTGCAGGATGATCCTCGTCGCACCTGCGTGGCCGAGGCAGATATGGTTCCCGGACCTTCTGGACTTATCAGCGTCCCCGCCAATCAAGCTGCCGGTGGACGCGGATCTACTCTCCAGGGAAGGAGGCGCCATCCTCCACCACGACCCGAAATCGCTGAACTTGCAGGCCTGGCTCCTGCAGCGCTAGAGTTTGGAGGATACGACATACCGGCCGACTGCAGAGAGGTTCTTGCAAAGGCCAGGGCGTCCTCGACTCTTAAATGCTACGGACACAAATGGAAGAGGTTCTCTGTCTGGTGCCACGCACAGAAGATTAACCCTCTACGGATTACGGCTCCCCAGGTACTGCCGTACCTGCTGACGCTGGCCAAAGCTGGGCTGGCGCACGCGTCCATCAAGATTCATCTTGCTGCGATCTCCCGATACACCAGAACCACGGGCCGGACGTCCTTGTGGTCTCATCGTCTGGTGAAAGAGTTCATGAAGGGACTGTTCAGATCATTCCCGCCGGTGAAGGCTCCGGCCCCGGCGTGGGAGCTCAACGTGGTGCTGACCAAGCTCATGGGACCTCCGTTCGAGCCTCTGCACTCGGCCCCGTTGAAGTTTCTGTCGTGGAAAACATCGTTTCTTGTGGCCATCACCTCCGCACGACGGGTGGGAGAGATCCAGGCCCTTTCCTGCAAGGCCCCGGACTTGACTTTTCATGACACGAGGGTAGTGCTCAGGACGCACCCCTCCTTCATGCCCAAGGTACCGTCGGACTTCCATCTCAACGAACCCTTGGTGTTGCCGGTGTTCTTCCCGTCGCCTTCGTCGCCGGCTGAGAGGACTTTGCACTCGCTGGATGTGGCTAGAGCGCTGAAGTTCTACGTGGACTGCACGAAGGGGTTTCGGAAGACGTCACAACTCTTTGTGAATTTTGGACCTGTCAATCAGGGGAAGGCTCTCTCGAAGGCTTCCATTTCCAGATGGCTCTCCGGCTGTATCATGTACTGTCATCGGTTGGCAAACCGACCGCTGCCTGGCCGTCCGAGAGCCCATTCCACCAGAGCGATCGCAGCCACCACGGTGTTCCTTTCTGGTGTGCCCCTGCTGGACATATGCAGGGCTGCTACGTGGAGGTCGACGCACACCTTCACGAAATTCTACTGCGTCGATCGGGATTCCAGGAAGGAGTCCAGGGTCGGCCAAGCAGTGCTGCGCAACCTGTCCGCCTGAGGTGAGCCTGGTGAGGAGGTAAGGTGCTTAATGTTGGGTTTGATGTAATGCTTAATGTTGAGCCTTTGCCACCTCCCGTGGTTGTGCATGTGTGTACTGCTATGTATTCTTTATTCATGAGCATGTGAATCCATGCCAGACCCCATGCTGGAGAAGGAACAAGTTACTTACCTGTAACTGTTGTTCTCCGGCATGGGTCTGGCATGGATTCACATGCGAACCCTCCCGCCTATCCCTCTGCGGCTCTTCACTTGGTCATACTGCCACTTCACGTGCTTCCAAATCTGAAGATGGCTGCCAGAGGCGGTGCTTAGGTAGAGGGCAGTCATTGGCTGTGGTCAGTATGACGCAGAGACCAGTGATTGGTTATTACTACGAAAGACAGATCAGAAACGAAACTGATACTGGTTTTTTCTTTACCGAGGATTCCCAGCCGGACGACGGGGAATATTCATGAGCATGTGAATCCATGCCAGACCCATGCTGGAGAACAACAGTTACAGGTAAGTAACTTGTTCCTTCCTCCATACGTCCCTCCCACCTTCCCCCGCTAGTATGCCAATGGCTTCTAGGTTATATGACTAGCCAGGTATATTAAGCGTCTGTATTCAAAGGGGACTGAGGTGAGGTGCTGGAGGGCCGGGTTGCCCCCACTCGCAATACCAAATTTAATGTGGAAGCTAATTTTCCGCTGCAAAAGGTTCCGGTACCCTCCCCATGTTGGTGGACGCCCACAAGGATGGAGAAAAGAGGACTATGGACTGAGTACTCTAGTTACTACAGTGAGTAACTTTCATTAGATACACATGCTACTTGGCTCCTATTACAGAAACGTACCTGTCGACGCCTGACTTTGCTTAATTACCTACCACTGGATCGGGATCTATGCATAGCTTGTGAATCAGAGACATGTTGCAGACTGTTACATAATGTTTTACTTTCCTGGTAGCTTCTCTTGTCAGACCTATGTCCTGAGTAGCATGATATAGCTACGTTCCTGAGTAGCATGATATTCATTGCCATGGTCTGGTTTTCTTTTTAGGCACACGAAGAAGGGAAAGTGAGAAATCTGTGGAAAACGAAGTGTTTGGTAAAGATGAGGAATCTACATCTCCTAGCTCCAAAGGTCCAAAAGCAGAGTCTCCAACTCCTCTAAAGGTGATGCCAGCCCCTCCTCCAAAGGAAAATGCCTGGGTGAAGCGCAGCACCACCTCTCCCGCTGCTCGTTCACTAAGCTCGGACTCTGATCAGCAGTCCCCCACAAGGTAAGTGCAAGTGCTATTTTAATCTTCTGCATCTAATCCTTACTTTGCATATATCCTCTATTGGTAAAGTATTCTCACAGAGGTTTTTAAAATTGAGCAGTAAATTCAGTTGCCCATACAGTGCATCTTGACCTAGTCCAGCGATACGATACCTTTGCCTCTCGATGTTTTGGATTTTCATATGTTCTTTGACCCATTGGTTTGCATTGAGAACACAGTTTTTGGGACAGCGGTTTGTGCTGACTCTTAAAACTTTGACTGCTCTTCTTTTCATTTTTGCCTTTAATTACTGGTTGGTTTCACCTTTTGGGAAAAGACTTTCTGTAAGTAAACACTAAGTACTTACCTTTGGGCCTTGGTTGGTCGGTAATTAAAGCTCTGATGCTTGTTAATCTGCTTAGAATCACATGCTGTGTATATAGTCCGACATCCAGTGGTCACCGCGGAGTATTGCATCTTGTCTTTCAAGAATTGAAAGGGACGTCGACATGGGCGTGCCTGTAACACTATCCGTGACGTGTAGTGTACCCAAAATCCTTGGCAGGCTAAACACTTAGTGTACCAAGTGTTTACCCCTCAATCACAACAAGTCGGTTTGTGCGGCTTGTAAGCTCTTGCACCCGAAAACTTTGAAGGAGCGCCTTGTTAAGCGGTGGACGGCCTATGGAATGTCGCAGGCCGAGTCTGGTTCTCCCGCTGCCACAACCGCCGATTGTGACGAGGGGTTGAGAGACGAACTAGCCTCCGATTCGGAGGCGATTGACCTTTCGGGGGAGCGCTCTCGCTCCACGTAGTCTGTCCCTGGCCCCGCTAGGCAAGACCTAGGTCCTGCTATTAGGAATGTACACCCCGGCGACATAGACGCACATGTTCCCCACGCTAAAGACCCAACCCCAGGGACATCTTCGACTAAACAGTCAAAGCGGTCCATAGCGCCAACGGGTCCCCTCCCATGCATCCCCGGTCAGGCCGGCTAACCTTGTTTTTTCGAGCATGGGAGGGAATAACTACAGACCAGTGGGTGCTAAAGACCGTTGCCTATGGGTACTGTATACAATTCAGCCACACAGTTCAGACCGCCATGAGCAAGATGCCTGACGCCAGAACATCTTCGAATCCTGCTACAAGAAGTGGAGACCCTGCAGGAAAAGGGCACCATAGAGGTCGTACCTCTTCTACGGGTAAACAAGGGTATTTATTCAGTGTACTTCCTTGTACCCCAAAAAAATCTCACCATGCACCCTGTACTAGATCTGCGCCCAGCGAACACATTTGTGAAGCCCCAAAAGTTTCATATGGTCACTCTGCAAGAGGTAATTCCCCTGCTCACACAGGGGATTACATGGCAACATCGGACATGAAAGATGCATACTTTCATATTTCAATGTTGCCGGCGCACAGAAAATACCTCAGATTCATGATTCAAGACAAGCACTATCAGTTCAAAGTACTACCCTTCTGCATAGCTTCTGCGCCAAGGGTATTTACAAAGGTAGTGGCAGCAGCAAACCTGTGCAGGCAATCCATTCCTGTTCTCGACGACTGGCTCATAACATGGGATTCCTACGAAACCTGCCTGTCAAATACCCAAAGAACTATAGATATTTTATTCAGTCCAGGATTCTCTATCAACGAGAAGAAAGCCAGGCTAGGCCCCAGCCAGGTCAAACAGTTCCTAGGGGGCTCTAATTCGAACAAAGGACAGCCTTGTCGTCCCCGCCAAGAGGATCCAAAACCTGCTGTTTCAAATCCCTCAATATGTAGCCAGTTGAGGTGACAGTACGCAAATCTATGCGCCTGTTGGGAATGATGGCATCATGCATTTATTTGGTTCCTCACTCGTGCTTGCGCATGAGTGGCTCAACAGCCAGTGGTGTCAGGACAATGGGAAGATCTAGTGGTTGTCTCGCCAGCCCTTCTCGCGCTACAGTGGTGGTCGAGGGAGAACCTCTTGAATTTCCAGACACAATTGCAAGTAAAGACGGTCCTGATCCTCACAGACAGCACCACAGCCATGTACTACCTGAACAAACAAGGGGGCACTCGCTCTCCAGGGCTGTCCAAACTGTCCCAGAACATTTGGAAGTGAGCTCTCAAACACATGTTCCTGTTGTCACAACATGTTCCAGGGGAACTCCATCTTCTGTCAGACGTACTCAGCAGAAATGTTTCGCACTACCCATGAAGACATCGTCTCCAACGTTTTTGCAGAATGGGGCTTCCCAGAGATCGACTTGTTCGCAATGCCAACATTACGCCTCCAGGTACCCCCAGAACCGTTCAAAGGGGAACGGACTCAGGATAACATGGTCAGGGAATTTCTTTTACGCTTTCTTCTCCCAACAGCCCTGTACCTCCTCCCTAAATCCCAGCCCCCCCCCCCCCCGACTGTGCTACTCAACAAGATAGTGCAGAAGATGCACCAGGAACCAGTCACAATGATATTGGTGGCTCCCACGTGGGCCCGACAACCCTGGTTCGCTCATCTGATGGAGATGTCCCGATCTTCTCCAATGAAACTGCCTTTCCCGTACAACATGTTGTTGCAAGACAAGGGGGAGACACTTTACTGATTCCCGCAAGCATTGAACTTTGCGGCCTGGCTCCTGAGGTCATAGAGTTCGGGCACCTGCAACTCCCCCAGAGATGTATGGACATACTCAGGGAGGCAAGAAAACCTACGCACGATATTGCTATTCCCGTAAGTGGAAACTTTTTGTTATCTGGTGCAACTATAAGACCATCCCCATTGACTGCTCTCCTACTCATATCGTTTTGTACCCGACTCACTTACTTGACTCAGGCCTAGTCTTTAACTTGCTAAAAGTTCATTTAGCTTCAGCCTACACTACATCACAACAAAAGGTGTTGTGGTGGAAGATACCAGTTATTAAGGCTTTCATAGAGGGAGTAAAAAGAATTCACCCTCCCATTTCTAACCCAGCTCCCGGATGGGACCTAAACATGGTGTTGACTAGACTTATGGGGTCTCCTTTCAAACCCATGCATAAAGCAAGTCTCAAAGATCTCACCTACAAAACTGCCTTAACAGCCATTACTTCCATTAGGAGAGTCAGTGAACTACAAGCGCTCTCTTCTAGACCCCTTTGTAACAGCTCAACAAGATAAGGTGGTTCTGCGCACTCACTCTAGGTTTGCGCCTAAATTCATTTCACAATTCCATGTGAACAATCCATAGAACTACCAAGGTTCTTTCAGAACCCCTCAAACATGGGAGAAAGAAGCCTGGGAACACTGGATGTATGCAAAGCAGTCCTGTTTTGCATGGAACGAACTAGACCACTAAGAAAAACAAATCAGTTTTTGGTTTCAGTGGCAGCAGGTAGAGGGGGAGACCCTGTCTCCAAATCTACAATCTCTAAAGGGATTGTCAAATGCATCACACTCTGTTTCGCTCTTGCTAAGAGAACTGCCCCTCAAGCCTAGAGCATGTTCTACCTACTCGAGGCACTGGGGCTTCCATAGCATTCATTGCAAATGTTTCCCTAGAGTCCATTTGCAAAGCGGCAACCTGGAGTTCTGGACACACCTTTTACAAAACACTATTGCCTAGATACTCATTCTAGGTCTGATTCTCAGGGGGAAAAAGCAATAATAAGGCATCTTTTTTCTACTGTTCGTTCTCGCAACCCACCTCCAACTCCGGGTACTGCTCGCTAGTCTATGCACAGCATGTGATTCTAAGCAGATTAACAAGCATCAGAAGACATGCATTACTTACCATAAAAGCATTTCTGAAGATATCTGCTTAGATTCACATGCGCCCACACTTCCTCCCTGCTCGGGTGGAAGCAACATAAACGTCTTACTACTTTCTCTTTTCTGTAATCACTCACGATAGTCATAGGCTCCCTCATGGTAGAAAAAATAAAACGGGAGGGACCTTGACACGTGAGTGATTTGGGGTACACTACATGTCACGTTAGGGATAATGTTACTGGCACACCCATGTGGACGTCCCCTTTCAATCCTCGAAAGACAAGATGCAATACTCTGCGGTTACCACTAGATGTCGGGCTATATGCACAGTATGTGAATCTAAGCAGATCCAATCATCAGAAATGCTCTTACGGTAAGTAATGCATGTTATATCAATGTTCAGTGTCCTAGCAATTGAAGTCATCCCGGTGTGTAGCAAGTGTGTGTGACATCCCAAAAGGGTATCTACTTAACTGAAACTGAAGGAGTGTATTTTTGAAGTGTATTTTATTGTTGCCAATTGTCCTTTCTAAAGAAGGCTTATTAAGTGTTGGGGAGAATTCTCATAAATCTGCTAATTCCTTTCACCTTAGAGACCCCCAGCAACTTTGCTGTATTTTGGGGACTTAAGTTTTTCACCTGGAGAGTGTGACCCTTTTTTCCCAGACTCGTGTATTTTGATGTTTTTTTAATCTTGTGTTCTTTGATTAAATACCTTCTCTGAGAAAAACTGTTTCCCACTGGTGGCAGTGGTTTTACAACGAACCTCCAGGATTTTTCCTGACCGTGAATACCGGTAGGGTTAAATCACGGGAGCCATGTTTTTCTAGGTGGCGTCCGTGCCCCCTTTTCTTAAACAGGTCTTGGTCTTCTTTTTTCACCATTTCTTTTTGGAAAGGTCCTTCTAGAATTTGTCTGCACGCCAAACCAGGGTTTGTCCCTTTTTTCCATCGGCTTTGGCGGGCTTCAGGACTGAAGACCGCCTCAGGCGCCAGAGTGTCTGTGGTGGGCAGGAAGTGAGGGAAGTGCCCGAAACTCCATGTGCTTAGTCTCCTAGGAGACCTAAATGCACTCTGGCGTGATTTGCTGGCTGACTGTCCGGCAAGGACAGCAACCCTGCTGGGTGAGTGGCAGCTAGGCTGGAATGAATGGGTGGAAACTGGATAAAAGACAAGTCTGTAGGCTTGGAAGGCAGTCGACCAGTGGAACGAAAGAACCGAAGGCGAGCTTGAAGAGGACCGCTGCTGCAACTCCTGGACCGTTGGTTTGCCCGGTGAAGCCCAGCTGCAGGTCCGAATCGCCAAGTTCACCTCGACGGAGAAGCCCCTGCAAGGACGACTTCTCCCTTTGAGTTGGTGGGACCAATCAACTCGACACTAAGCCACCTAGATACCATTTTCGGCTGGTTGCATTTTCCTCAGAGTGCTGCAGGAAACCTAATAACCAGGCAGAGGGACACCAGTTTGTGTGCTTGTCTACATCTACCGGGATTGAAGATTTGCCATTTGCCAGCTTTGTGTCCAGTCCCAGTACAGGAGTCCCCCCGATGTCCTCCCTCTTGTCCCCACGATTGAGGCTCAGGAACAGCGAGATCTGCAGGAACAGAAGTCTTCAGCTGCATCTTTTTCTTCATTGTAAGGTACTGTAAAAACCCGACCGAGAGAACTTGCTTCTCACTGCGAAAGTGCGTGAAACCTTTGCAACTTGCTGAACTAGTCAGGTTGTGACCTAACATACAAGTCTTTTTTTAATGAACTACTTCTGAGAACTTTGCCAAAGACTTTTCTGTTTAACTACCAGAACTGCTTTATCCTCTACAAGACTTTAGCCCATTGACTTTGGCCTAACCAATTGCGTTGAATTTACTCCTCTGGTGAACTCAAAATATTTGCACTGTCTAAGAATAAGTGGAACCTTCTTTTTATTAACCTATGCCTTTTTGCTCCTACTTCAAATACTCTGCCATTTTGCTCCTCCTTCAAAATTGTTTAAATGCCTCAGAAACTGGTAGTGTAAAGTACTGAAGTATATTTTTGTGTGATATAGATTGCCTCCTTCTAGTGAATGTTTTATAACTGTGAAATTAAGTGTTTTACCAAGAAACCTTGAGTGTAAGAGTTTATTTGAATACTTGTGATTGTAGACCTCTGTGTAACATCATTACAGCTCACATTCCCCTCTTGAGATAGGCCTGGCTGTTCGGCAACGATACCAAAACTGTCTAGTACAGACTTATACCAAAGGTTTGTTTACTTATACCTGTAATCCTAATTGTGTGTAGTGGTCCCCAAGGGAACTGCATACAAACTTGGCCTAACACCCTTCTGGACTTCCTTCCCGATGACAAGCGGGCTGAGGTGTTGGAGATCCTACAGGAAGGCGAGGTGGCTTCGAACCATGCCATTGCAGTGGCCACGGACATTGCTGACACGGCATTCCGCCAGATGGGCAACAGCGTTTGCCTTCGTCGGCGGGGCAGGTTGTAAGGCACGAATTTCCGCTAGTATGTTCAGTCGACGGTTTTGGACATGCCCTTCGACGGAGTCACTTTGTTTGGAAAGACTGTCGAATAGTCTCTCCAGGCCATCAAAGCAGACAGACGGCTCGTGCCCTGAGCATGCTTCAGCAACGGCGGCTGCCCTTTCGGACATCTGGAGGGAAATCCCAAAGTTCCTTTAAAGAATTTGGGGAGGTGTCTTGTCCTACCAGCAGCCCCACTACCTGCAAGCCCCACCGTCCCCCGTTCATCGGCCCAGGAGACCTACATGGGCCGCGCCAACTCTGGAGATTGAAAACAAGATTGAACCGGCCGTAGAGTCGGGGCCCCACCCGTGCACCCCGGTGGGAGGCCGGCTGGCGAACTTAGTCAGCGTGTGGAAGACCATCTCCACCGACCATTGGGTGCTGGACGCTCTCGCCCATGGACACTCCTTAGAGTTGCAACAGACGTGTCCAAGGATACCACCAGCGGCCCGTCAGGAAAACCACGTTCCTCAGCTGCTGCTGGAGGTACTTGCCATGGGGGCGATCAAGCTTGTCCCGAAGAAGCTCTGGGGTGTACTCTCGTTACTTCCTTGTCAGAAAGAAGGCCGCCAGTCGGAGGCCCATTCTGGACCACCGCCATCTGAACAAGTCTATTGAGTCCCAAAAGTTTCGGATGGTGACGCTTCAGCGCGTTCTAGGGCAGCTGGAAGGGGGGGGGGCATTTTCGATCGTCGCTGGACTTGCAAGATGCCCATTTTCACATCCCCATACACAAGGGACACAGCAAACCACTACTCTTCGTGGTTCAGGGACATTACCAGATCAAGGCCCTTCCCTTCGTCGTTGAAGTCGGCGCCACAAGTGTTCAAGTGCCTGGCCCCGGTGGCAGCACAGCTACGCCTATGAGTGATCCACGTGTACCTGTTCCTGGACGACTGGCTCATCCGGGCAAACTAAAGGGACATCGCCATCGACCACACGATGAAGATAGTCCGACTCCAGTCAGAACTGGGGTTCTCGATGAACTTTACGAAGTCCAGCTTGACTCAATTGCAGGACGCACTGTTTCTGGGAGCCCGACTCAACCGTGTCATGCCTGGCATCTCCGTTGGAGGAAAGGATTGTGGCCATCTTGGGCAAGTTGCAACGGCTGTTGGCCCTGAAGGTCACAAGAGTAAGATCCGCCAAGTCCCTACTCAGCATGATGTCATGCATTTACCTCATTCGGCTGTGAAGGCAGCGGATGCGTCTGCTGCAGGTGTACCTCGACGCCCGCTGGATACAAGTTGAGGGGGCTTGGAGGACAAGATCACACTCGACGAGAGTTTCCGTTGAGTGATAGTGGTGGGGAGTGCGCGCACATCTGTCCGCAGGCGTGGATTTCCAGATCCCACCTCAACAGGAGACATCACGACAGACGCCTCCAGGGGAGCACATTCCAGAAGCCTTCCCACAAGAGGCTTGTGGCTACCAGAGGAGCTGCACATCATGTTGGAGCTGCGGGCAGTGTTTTGAGCCCTCAAGTCCTTCCGTCCCTAAAGGGCAAGGTGGTACGGGTCTTCACGGACAACACCACCACGATGTTCTACATCCGGAAGCAGGGGGGGGGGGGGGCAGATCCCTGGTGCTCTCCAAAGAGGCGCAGGACCTTTGGCCGTGTGCCGTAGCCCTGGGGATGTTCCTCGTCCCGTTACATCTAGCAGGATGAAGAACACCATTGTTGACTCTCTCAGCAGGTAGCTGCGCTCTTGCCACGAGTGGGAACTTCAGCAGGACCAAGTGGATCATCTCTTCTGCAGATGGGGCAATCCACAGATCGATCTGTTTGCAACGGTGAAGAAAACAAAGTGCCGAAGGTTCGCCAGCAGGCTTCCCCAGTCGTGCAGCATGGGGAACGCATTCTTTCCCCTGGGACGCCTGTTTCTGTATGCGTTCTCTCAGTTGCTTCTTCTACTAGTCAGTCAACTCAGGCGGTCCTGGTGCAGGATGATCCTCTTTGCATCGGCGTGGCCGAGACCGATATGGTACCCGGACCTTTTGTACTTGTCAACGTCCCCTCCAGTCAAGCTTCTGGCGGTCGCATATCTTCTTGCCAGTGAAGGGGGCGTGATTCTGCACCACGACCGGGGATCGCTGAATTGAAATCCTAGCTCCTGCAGCACTAGAGTGTGGGCGCTACGACCTCCTAGCGGATTGTAAGGAGGTGCTTGCCAAGGCCAGAGCTTTGTCTACTCTCAAATGCTATGGGCACAAGTGGAAGAGGTTTGCAGTTTGGTGCCGTACTCGGAACAATCCTCTACGAGGCATTGCTCCGCAGGTGCTTCCTTATTTTTTGGCGTTGGCCAAGGCAGGACTGGCACATGCTTCAATCAAGGTTCATCTGGTGGCTATCTCCCTCTACGGTGAAGGCTCTGGCCCTGGCATGGGAGCTCAATGTGTTGCTTACCAGGCTCATGGGTCCTCCGTTCGACCCTACGCGTTCGGCACCACTGACACATTTGTTGTGGAAAACAGCTTTTATCGTGGCCATCACCTCTGTACGATGAGTGGGAGAGATCCAGGCCCTCTCCTGTAAACCCCCTTACTTGACATTCCACAAGACGAGGGTGTGGTGCTACGGACGCATCCCTCCTTCATGCCCGAGGTGCTGTCGGATTTTAATTTAAACAAGCCCTTGGTGTTACCTGTATTCTTCCCGACGCCTTCGTCGCCGGCTGAGAGGACTTAGCACTCGCTGGATGTGGCTAGAGAGCTGAAGTTCTATGTGAACCGCACAAAGAGTTTTCAGAAGACGTCGCAACTTTTTATGAACTTTGGCCCTGTGAACCGTGGGAAGGCCCTCTCCAAGGCTTCCATTTCCAGGTGGCTCTCCGGCTTCTTCACTCATTGTCACCGGTTGGCAAACCGACTGTTGCCTGGCTGTCCGAGAGCCCACTCGACCAGAGCGATCGCTGCAACTACGGCGTTCCTGTCTGGTGTGCCCCTGCTGGACATCTGCAGGACTACTACGTGGAGGTCGACGCACACCTTCACGAAGTTCTACTGCATCGACGGGGATTCCAGAGAGGAGTCCAGAGTCTGCCAAGTAGTGCTGCGCAACCTATTCGTTTGAAGGTGAGCCTGGTGAGGAGGTAAGAGGTGCTTAATGTTGAGCCTTGACACCTCCTGTGGTTGTGCATGTGTACTGCTATGTATTCTTTCTTCATGAGCATGTGAATCCATGCCAGACCCCATGCTGGAGAAGGAGCAAGTTACTTACCTGTAACTGTTGTTCTCCAGCATGGGTCTGGAATGGATTCACATGCGAACCCTCCCGCCTACCCCTCTGCGGCTCTTCTCTTGGTCCTACTGCCACGTGACAAATCTGAAGATGGCTGCCAGAGGAGGGCTTAGGTAGAGGGCAGTCATTGGCTGGAGGGCGGTATGATCCAGAGACCAGTGATTGCTTGTTAGGAGCAAGACCGTTCAGAAGTGAAACTGACTTTTTTTTCTTAACGAGGATTCACAGCCTGACTGGGAATATTCATGAACATGTGAATCCATGCCATACCCATGCTGGAGGACAACAGTTACAGGTAAGTAACTTGTTCCTTCTTTGTATCTAGTTATTCATGCAGATTAAAAGATGCATTTTTACTTCTTTCAGGCAGTTAAAATTGTAGTTTCTTCCTGTGATACTGTGTACTACTGGTACACACATCCCTGTAGCTGTGAGGGTGAAATCATGGGCGCAAGATTGAAAATGTTTTTCCTATTTTTTTTTGTTGGGTGAATTTGTACTCCCTATTTTTATCTTCTGGGAGTATCCGACAATTTTTAGGGAGTAAGTGGTCGATACACCCCTTATCTGCATGTCCGCAGGTAAGTGGCCAGGCCTGGAGGGTTTGCCCATGGAATTCTACAGGGTAATGACAAACTGTTTCTGAGCTGTTAATGGATTTTTACAAAGCCTTGGACACTCTTGGGATTCTGCCGAAGACAACTCGTCCCATGTCGCTCTTGCTGATTCTGTAGAAGGTTAAGTTACAGATGTCGCCTGGAGACTGCCAACCAATAAGCCTAATAAATACTGATAATATCCTGGCAAAATCAATGGAGAGACGGCTGGAGACGGTTTTACCAAAGCCGATGCATTCCAATCCGACCAGCTTTGTGAAAGTAAGACATTCAGCATTTAATATATGGAGGTTGCTTCAGCCTGTGTCACCAGCAAATGAAATGGATGGAGAGGCAGCTGTATGCTCATTGGATGCAGAGAGGGCATTTGATTGGGTGAGCTGGAGTTCCCGTTATGCCATGTCGAGGAGGATGGGCTTTGGGGGGACCTTTATGAGATGGGTCAGATAGCTGTACGCAAATCCAACTGCAAATGTGTCCACTAATGGGGTGTGCTCTGACCTCTTTGGTCTGGAAAGTGGAACCCTTTGTCTCCTATGTTATTCGTGATTGCAATTGAGACCCTGACCTCCAGCATCAGGCAGGATGGAAGGATAACTGGGATTGGTTATGGAGGGGGTAATGCAGAATGGCTTGCTATGGCTGCTTAGTGACCTAGACCACTCGCTGCAAGCCTTAATTTATCTGATTAGAGGTCATTGCAAGTTCAGAGTACAAAATTGATTGGTCTAAGGCAGAGGCAAGTCACCTTGTTGCCGAAAAGGGGCAATAGAGGGCTTGAGTTTCAAGTGTTGACCCGGGAGGATTAAGTATCTGGGGGTCTGGCTGACTTGCAGATATTACAGGATTATGTTGGAGTATATGTGGAGGCTGGTGTCGGAACTGAAAGCAGATTTGGAAGTTTTGAAGCTGTCCCTCTGGGGGAAAGTAAACTCAGTGAAGATTAACTCTGCACCTACAATTACTGTGTTCTCAGTATGCTGCTTTTACCTGTAGGCAGGAAGTTGTGGTTGAATACAGGGTTTTCTTTGGGTCGACAAGCTGCTGAGAAAAACTCTGAAAACCTCAAGAACCGGTCGATGGAGGCGGCTTCAGTCTTCTAGGGAACAAAGAGGGGAGCTCCAACCACACATATATTTATTAACACTACCCTTGTGTCGGAGTGTCTAAGTAATTTTTGTTCAAACGATTTCCAAATGCTGCTTCAAGTAGTAAGCCAATTATCTTTACAAATAAACAATCAGGTCACCAAATGTAGCCAATAAGGCAAAAAATCCCTTATTAGTATAATAGTTATTCTATTCAATTAGTTGTTTCTGTTATTCTTTTTAAAGTAAAAATCATAAACGATAACAGAATTTAAGGACATCAATACAATGTAACAAATGAAAAAATAGAAAGTAAAAAAGAAAAAATGTACTTCTAAAACGATTTTTTTGTTGTCCAATAGTCACATAATTAGTGAGTTAGTATCATTTAAGCGATGCAGAATCATTTTGAAACATGTAGAAAAGAAACAACCGGGGAAAATATTTATATTGTATACAAAAGCAGTTCAATAGTTGTACAGCACAGGTAGAAACGTATAGTGGCCAATTAGTTGGTCCACAAGTTTGAGCAAAGGCTGGCTAGTTACCCGGCAATACTCAGTGCCTAAAGTTAAATTCTGCAGATTGAATTAGATTCAATCAGAGCAGGACCAAAATTGTTGGTCTAAATGCATGCAAAAGAACCCCGATTAGTCGGTCCTCAGGTATAGCAAGGTTAACCGGCTTCCTAGCTCTACACTGAGGACCAGAAAAATCAAATCGGGGCATGGAATATATTCAACAAACAGAGGACCAAAACCATCTGGCTTCAGTCTTCCCAACATCCAGTCCTATCTCCTGGCTTTCTCTGAGACACCTGGCGATGTTTCTGCATTCTGTACCAGATGATTGGTCTAGGGTGGGGGCTAGCTTGTGCGAACCGTTGACACCTAGGCCCTACTGACAAAGAAATCTATGCAGCCTTTTGTGGCTTCATTGTTAACTGAGTTCTTGAGGGAGTCTTGGAAGAAGCTCTTGCTACTTTCGGATGGGCATCCATTACGATATCTGAATTCTTCTTTTGATATAATCCAGAGGTCAAGGATGAGAGGAAAATGTTGTTCTGTCCCGATTGGTTCCTTTGTGGAGTTAAGTAGATTGGTGATCTTAAGAGAGATGGGAAATGGCTACTAACAGTATTCCTGATTGCACAATACAGGAGTTCCGTGCTCTGAAGAGGTGTATTTCTGAAGTCTCTGAGAAGGACAATATTGATTCTGGTGAGGTTATTGCCAGGAGGATAGCTCAGCAGCAACATGCTCGCCTTGGACACAAAATGACACGAAGCAACACAGGTTCGATCCCCGGGTCCGCGCTTAGAAACCTTTGGGTATTTAAATGTTAAAGGTATTTCTACCGCGCACCGTCACCAACGGAATTGGTCCCTAGGCGGATCTGTAAATGATAAAGGTGGGATGGGTTAGTAAGATGAAGAAGGGAGTAGGATTGTGAGAGGAGTGGTGTTCTGTTGGCAGCTTCAACTCAGTATACACCGGGTGCTGAGCTTTGGTGCGGGTATCGGATCGGAGTCCGTCCACGTGTGCTGCTGTTCCGGCTTATGTGTTGTTGCAGTGTTGTGAAGTGCGTGTGGCTTGCTGTGCGAGAGATAAGTTATCAGAGTTTGAGCTTATATTGGTTAGTGGGTTACCTGACCTTTACCATGCTAACATTCACAGTTCTGTCTGAGTGTGGCACTTGCTGGCCTTCACACTCCCATCTAGACGCGGCGCAGGCCAGTGCCTAGGACTCCATCCAGGTGTGGGCATGCTAACATTCACAACTCCATCCGAACGCCACGCAGGCTGGTGTTCACAACTCTAAGTGTGGCACATGCTAGCATTCACGTTTTTTCTAGGCGCGGGCATGTTATCCTTCAGTCAATCCTATCGATATGTGACGCAGGCCAACGTCTATGTAGGTGCATCTACCGGTCTGGATATGTTCGTCCGGTACGTACGAGTGGGAGAGTCACTTGAGGGCTTTCGGCTGGGTCTAGGTATGTGGTCAGTCTCTGCAGCCTTCCTTTGTGGCTATTTTCCATGATGTCTTATGCTCTGTCGAGTGGTTGGTTCTTTGGTTTGAGTGTTTGTCCAATTTGAGAGTGGCCGAGGTTGGAGTCATTTCCATCATTGTTTTAATGTCTGAGCATTCTAGTGCGTCTCCGTTGTGGTTACGCTTTGAAGAGCCATGATTTGAGGAGTTTCCTGAATGCTAGGTGGTTTGTTGTATTCCGTATATTCTTAGGTAGGTCATTCCAGGTTTTGGGTGCCTGGTGAGAGAAAGACGATCCTCAGTTTTTTTTATGTTGTAGGGTTTTGGTTCCAGGCGTACGTCGGTGCTTGATCTTAGTGTTCTTGTCGGTTGATGTAGGCGTAGTTTGTCGCTTAGGAACTCTGCGCCTTGTTTGTGTATTGCTCTGTGCATGATGCACATGGCCTTGAACTTTATTTGTCATTTCAGTGGTAGCCAGTGTAGTGTTTTTAGCGCGGGTGTGATGTGTTCTCTTCTGGGTAGCTTGAGGAGGAGTCTGGCTGCTGCATTTTGTATGCGTTGCAGTTTTTTTAGAAGTTGTTCAGGCAAGCCCAGGTATAGGCTATTGGCATAGTCTACTCTGGACATGATCAGAGTGATGATGGTAAGTGTTTTGTTGGCGAACGACAGGAACGGTAGGATCCTTTTTGCTGCTCGCAGGAGGAAGAAACATTTCTTGATTACTGAGTTTACTTGTGGCTCCAGAGTGAGATTATCCATCCGGACCCCTAGGTTTTTTACAGTTGATGATGGTTCTGGTGTGGTGCCGAGCTCTCTTGGCCAGGGGATGTAGTTGATGTCTCCTCCCCTTTTTCGAGATAATCATTATCTCTGTTTTGCCTGGGTTGATTTTGAGATGGATGTCACAAAGGCAATTCTCTAGTGTGTTTCCTTCTCGGGTGTCTTGTAGGTTGAAGATTATTTGAGTATCGTCGGCGTAGTTGTAGCATGTGAGGCCGTGTTTTTTGATGAGTTTGATTAATAGGTACATGTAGATGTTGAATAGAAGCGGGAAGAAGGATGATCCTTGTGGTACTCCGCACGTGGAGACTCTGGGTTTGGATTTACAAGGTTTCTTCCATATTGTTTCTGTTCTGTTTGTTAGGAAGGATTTGATCCATAGTAGGGCAGTGTCTGTTATCCCTAGTCCTTCTAGTTTCTTTGAGGATGGCGTGGTTCAGTGTCGAAGGCTGCAGACAGATCAAGGAGAATCAGGGCGGTGCTGTTGTCTGAGTCTGCATTTGTTTTTAGGTTGTACCATATTGAGAGGAGAGGTGATTCTGTTCCTCTTAGGTCTGAAGCCATCTTGTGCCTGGTCTAGTAGGCAATGCTCTTCTATGAATTCTTGGGTTGTTTGGTAGACTTAAGTTTCTAGCAGTTTGGCTATGTAGGGTATGTTGGAGATGGGTCTGTAGTTAGATAAGTCCTCTACGTTTCCTGTTGTCTTTGAGTAGCGGCTTTAGGCCTGCGGTACTTTACCTGTTGAGATTGAGAGATTGAGGGGGTTCCTGTGGTATTCCATGGGAGTTCCTTGTTTGAGAATTGTTTTGTATATCTCCGTGGGGCAAGGGTCTTCAGGAGAGCCTGATTTGTTGCTTTGGTTTACCAGTTTGACGAAAGCCTCAACTGATATTTCTGGGAAGTTTCGTAGCTTGTTTGCGTGTTACTCGTCTGTCGGTGGGGTTTGAGCTGTGAACGCTTAGTGTGTTTTGGATGGAGGTTATTTTGTTTTTGAAGTGGT
Organism: Ambystoma mexicanum; assembly: GCF_040938575.1. Lineage (NCBI taxonomy): Eukaryota > Metazoa > Chordata > Amphibia > Caudata > Ambystomatidae > Ambystoma > Ambystoma mexicanum. The sequence continues at coordinate 233,773,685 of NC_090926.1, read as the reverse complement.
CTCCGAGGTCCTCACAAAGTTTTGTCGATAGGATTGGCGTGTTGCAGGCTGGTGTTTTTTTTTATTTCGTTTATGATTTTGAATAGTTCTTTTTGAGCGTTTGGTGCTCTGAAGATTCGGTTGTCGTAATGATTCCTCTTCGCTTTTTGTATTTCCTTTTTATATGCGCGGATCTGTTGTAGGAATTTCAATTTGTTTGCGCTGGTGTTGTTGGTCCTCCATTCAGATTCTAGTTTTCGGTTTTTCCTTTTCATGGCGTTGAGTAGTGGGGTGAACCATTTTTCTGTAGTTTTCTTGCGTGATGGGGTGAAGGGCTTTTCTTTGGCGATGTCATCAAGGGTAGTTGCGATCCTGGTATGAAGTAGGGCAACTTTTTTGTCTAGGTCTGCTTCTTCCATGGTTGATGCTTGTGGTTGGCTGAGTTCTAGGAGCTCGGTTAGGTTGGAGTTTGTTATGGTTCTCCAATTTCTTTTCATCATGATGGGTTGTTTGTCTTGTTGCTTTTTTTGTTGGAGCGGCTGTTGTGATTATGAATGGAATAATGAGGTGGTCGCTCCAAAGTATTTGAATTGGGGGTGCTGTGGTGATGAGATCTTTGTTGGCGAAGATTGCATCAAGTGTGTGCCCTGCTGAGTGGGTTGCTCCTTTGACTAGTTGTTGTAGGTTCATGGCTGCTAGTTGGGCGTTTAGGGATTTTTGTGTAGTGGTTTCTTTGTCGAACCAGATGTTGAAATCTCTGAGGATGATCAGATGATTGTAGTTGATGGCTAGGGTAGTGATTGCTTCTGTGAAAGCGTCCATGAAAGTTGCATCGTAGGTTGGTGGTCTGTATATCATTATGAATTTCAGGTTGGTTTTGGGGTTTACTGAAAGTCATAGTATTAAGGATTCGCTTTTATCGATGTTTAGTGGATCTTCCATTTTGATGGCCAGTTGTTCCTTGTGGATGACCGCTAGTCCCCACCCCCCACCCCCTCTTTTGGATTTTCTGTTTTGATGCATTTGAAGTCTGCAGGCAGTTGTTGAAGGTGATCTTGTAGTTGTCGTCTAGCCATGTTTCGGTTACGAAAAGGATGTCTATGCCTCCTTCTGACAGGAGGTTGTATATTTCCGTTGCGTGTTTGGACATTGACCTTGCGTTTATTAGGTTACAGTGGATTCTCTGGGTGCGATTTTTGTTTTGAGGTTATTTGTTGTTTGAGTTTGTAATTGTCTCTGTTCGTGAAGTTTCCGCATTGATGTCGATAGGATGAAGAACGGCGACAGCTGCTTCTTCATTGAAGCGGTCTAGTAAGTTGATAACAGGGCTGATTAGTCTTGGTGTTTCTGCTGTGATGCTACTCGGATGAAGATCAGCAGTGGTTTCTTCATTGGGTCTTATTGGTGGGTGGGAGGTGGCGTTGTTGGTTGTTGGTACTTCGCCGTATTGTGCGGGATGTAGTGGGAATCGATGTTGCCCCTCTGTTCTTGTAATGTAAGGGGTAATGGGGTCGGAGCCCTCCCACTCTTGTTGAGTGCACCCATCTTATTTCCGCATGTATCAGGAAATTCTTTGCATGTTTCGAGGTTTGCGTGTTGGGGTGTCGGTGTACCGTGGTTGTTGCGAGATAAGGTGTGAGGTATAAGGATTTTTCTCTTGTGGATTTTGTTCCGGTTGTCTGTTTTAGGCGTGTTTTCTTCCTATGGGGCTGTTTCTTGTGGGTTCTGTCTGTGTTGTGTGTTCGAGTCTCTTGCTGCACGATCTTGTTCTTTCTCTGCGTCCCTTTCTGGTACGGGCCATTTTCCAGTCTAGGTGCAGGCGGATTATGGTAGTTGGTCCTCTATGCTGTGCTGTGCGGTCGCAGTGACCTCGGTCTTCCTTCTTTGGATACGCTGGAGTGTACTCTGGCTCATTGTTGCTTTCTGTCGGTGGGTAGGGTGTGTTTCTTAAGTGTGCACTGTCGGAGGGGGGGGAGGGTATAGGTTGTTTACGGTCTGCTGGTATGGGATTTAATTGAGTTAGGTGGTGGTGGGTTTCCGGGGATTGGTAGAGTACTGAACTAAGCGTAGTTAGATTATTGTATAGTAAAGTGGGTGAGAGTCCTATCAGTGCAATCTAAGCATCACAGTGCTGTTCGGAAACCAGGCCCCTGCTGAGTCTGAGAGACCTGCACAGTGGCAGAGACGCCCACCGGCGCAACCTAGACACCACACAGTGTAGTTTGGAGACGGAGCCCTCGCTAAACTTGAGACCCGCGCAGTGGGAGAGAGGCCTATTAGTGCAATCTAAACATCCTACTCAGCAATTTGGGGAGAGAGCCCCTGCTAAAGTTGAGAGACCTGTATAGTGGGAGAGAGGCCCACCAGTGCAACCTAAACATCATACAATGCTATTTGGGGGCAGAACCCCTGCTAAATTTGAGAGACCTGTACAGTGGGAGAGAGGCCTATCAGTGCAGTCTAAACATCATGTAATGCAGTTTGGGGATGGGGCCCCTGCTAAATTTGAGACCTGTATAGTGGGAGAGAGGCCCATCAGTGCAGTCTAAACATCATGTAATGCAGTTTGGGGACGGTGCCCCTGCTAAATTTGAGAGACCCGCACAGTGGGAGAGAGGGCTATCAGTGCAATCTAAACATCATGAAATGCAATAATTTTTTTTACTTTGGGTTTGGTAAGTGGCTCGGAGTCTGGGGTAGAGTAGTTGCTCTAATCCTGACCCAGGCCACTCCTACCTTACTGGTCCTTGTGGATGATGGTTGACGGCTGGCCACTGCTTCCCCTGCAGACACCGGCTGATGCTTCTTGGATCCGCCTCTGTTGGAGCCACCCTTGGCCTTAGGGCCCTTAGCCGCAGGGGGCTGCCGGGCAGAGGGCTGCCCTGGGGGGACCGGTGATGAAGTGTGGATGCACCAATGGGAGTGAGTGAGGGAGGGCGGGTCGATACGGGCGGGCGGGGGAACCAGGAAGGGGTGCAGGGAGGGGATGCAAGGGCCTGCTCCTGGGCACGGGCCCACGGACTACTGGCCAAAATCACACACCAGGTGGGTGTTTCTTCCGCGTTATAAATATGCAACTAAGACAAAAAAAACAATTACGCAACTAAAGAAACAATTCCTGTAACAGCGCCTCGATGTCCGCGGACTGTGTGAGCACTTTAAAAATGCAATAAATAAATAAAAATTGCACAGACTGAATCTGAGGGCATCAGGCGACTAGGTTCTACAAACTTCTTTCGTCATTGGGTAATTCTGCCTTTTGCAGCAGTGGTCTGCAAAGCTGCCTGAGCAGATGACTGAGGAGCTCTGGGAGACTGGGAATGTGGCTCCGTCTTCGATCAGTCTTGGGGAGAGGTCAAGGCAGGTTAATATTTTGAACCGGGTACATTGGACACCAGAACGTTTAAGCGTAGGATGTCTGACAGATTTGTGCTGGGGATGTTCTTTGAAAACATGCTGTGGGAATGTAATGGAGTGTGATACTTTTGGGGTTGAATTATCTTTGGTGTTCAACTGGGTGCTGAGGATGTCATTTCATTTTGACTTTGATACTGATACTGGGAGATGATATGCTTGTTGATGGTTTGTCTTGTGCACAGAATAAATGGTTGTTTAGAGGGTCTCTGATGGCCAAGAAACTGATCCTATGACATCCTATGACATTGGAAGTCTACAGTTTGCCCCGTGGAGAGCACCTGTCTCGATGAAATTGACAAACTTGCGCAAATGGAGAGCGTTATTTACAGGCATCGAAGAAGTAGAAGTTATTTGAGGACATTTAGGGAAGATTTCTAGAATTGTATTAGTAAATGAGACCCTATGGTAGAGGGCGGGGGTGGGTGGCTTTATCAACTGTATTGTAACTTTTATAAATTGTGAATAAGAAAAATGTAGTGTTTTCCATCTTCCTTACCTGGGGAGTTTTTTTATTGGTGTGTTGATGGGGAACTCTCATTAATTGGTTGCTCCATAATACCTGAATTGGGGATCAAGGGGTATTTGGACCGCCTTTGTAGAATAATGTAATTATGGTGGTCCTGCATTATACATTGCTCATTTTACCATTTGTTTGAGCTGGCAGTCAACCATGTAGTAGGAGCTCACACTTCCAAATCAAATTGGCTGCTTTATTTCCCTTCTGTGAGTTGGTTTTCTTAGCTTGACCTATGCTTAAACTAAGAGAGCCAAGGAAATCTTAACAAGGGCACATCACGCACTAAAGCTATAGCTGAGATTACTCCACATGTGCCAAGTTTTGATGTTTTTCCTTTCTTATCAACAGTGGCACTACTGAGCCAGGCCTGCCCAAAAGCAGCCCCAAAGGTAAGCCCTTTGTGCTCATACTTTGGTTCCCTAAAAATGTTTGACTGAATTATGGGGAGTGTTTTAGATAACCTAATTTGAAAGAAGTGAATTTAGTTTGGGAGAAAGAAGCTTAAGTTGGTCTGAGGGTGTTTGAATTTTTAACAGTAGATATGCATTAAGATGTGTTGGTTCACATTGTTGGGGGTGAACTGTGGAACACTTTGTCCTTCATGACCACAAACAATATTTTTAGTATTGCGCAATTCAAATAAAGGAACATTTTCAACAAATGGGAAAATGTTTTTACACTATTAAACAATGTGTCTAATGGATTGCCCCCTCTCACAGATTCCTCATCTATAAGATCCATCTCCCAGCACAGCTGCTTTTTGAAAACTGTTTCTGCCACCAGGGAATGCAGTGCATGCTCCGCTTGATGCCTCTATGTGCCCTGTGCCGGATTTGGCATCTGGTCCAGTATATATTGAGGCACTGCACCCACTGACCTTAGTTCCATTTTTCCATGCTCTGTTCGCTTCAAAAGCATTGCTTTGTAGAATTACTGTTTCGCGCCATGTTGAATACCTCTGGGTTTAAGCCTTGCACTGATAGCTGACACATAAAGTCTGTATATGACCCCCACAGGATTTGTTTATATGTTCGGGGGAGGAACATGACTTCCAGGACTGTGTGGGTCTTGCTGGTTGATGCTCTCTACGGTGCTTCGGGAACAGGCCATGAAACTCTTAACCCATTTCCATAAGGAAAAGGATTCATGGCTGACTCGTCACCCGGCACAAAGCGTTGTACTAATGAACATTCCACGTTCTGTAAGGAAGAAAAGAATCTTTGAAAAGTTGCACTCACTGGCAATTCCTCCAGGCAGCATCATAATCGTCATTCTTCCTCCTCTGAAAAAAGTCAGTTTCAGGGTCTACTCGGAGGAGAAGGCACAAGTGCCTTCGCAATTCTCTAGGCTGGAGAAATCTGAGACCTTCAAACTCAAAATGCTAGACGTTTTTGCCTGGGTCTCGGCTCGACTGCGTCTGCTTTTAAGCTAGTGGCGCAGTCGGGTTCCACTTCTCTGACTAGGTGGCAGAGACCTGTTCGGTAAAATTTTCATATTTATGATAAATCTTTGATCTGTGTCGACCCCAGAACTATTTGCTTGGACTAGGTAACTGCTTTGACTAGTTGAAGTTAGTTTCCTACAACTTTTGGGCTTAGGCTGGGTTGCCCCTATTGGCTCCCCTGTTCATTTCTATTTCATGTATTTTTGTGACCTACAGTTCCCAAGTAGAAAAGGGATTTTCAACCCCCTTTAGATTTTATGTAGTGAGCCAGCACACCCAACCTTATGTGGAGTGCTTGGGGAGTATACAATGTATCCCCTTTCTTAATTAACTGTAACATTTGTGTTACAATTGCTAGTTTGCTTGAATGGCTGGTGGCAGTGGTTTTACTTTTATGACTGTCATTTTTACTTGCGGGCTGTTCAGCCTCAGTAGTGCACATTTTCTAAAATGGTGGGATCCTTCCTTTTATGCCATTTCTTATGTGCTTGTGGTCTTCCCCTGCCGTTCTAGGCGGGAACAACCTCAGTAGGAGTTTTCTTTGTTTGGAATCCTTTGTTTCCCCCACCCAAAGCTACATAGTGTCTGAGAAGGTAGGAAGCGAGGGATGAGTCCAAAACTCTGCACCACTTGGTCTTTCACCAAGTGCTGCAGAGTTTTGGGAATGCGGAATGGGATTCATTTCGGCAGGAGATGATGGCGATTTTTCAGTCGCAGGGCTACGTTCCGTCCGTGCCGTCGAGAGACGCTGGCCGTGACCATGCTAGAGCCACCACTCACGTGCCTTTGGGCTCCAGTGGTCGTCGCAATCATTGAGCACCTTCGAAGTCCCGATCGGACAAGGTGGATCGCTCTAGACATGCCCGCTCCAGGTCCTTGACGCCCTCAAGACCGTCGGAGCCTGTGAGGTCTTCGAAGAAGACATCAGCGCCGAGTTCGTCGGGACTCTCTTGAGGCTCCACCTCCGAGGAAGCCATCGGCGCCCAGGCTGTCGAAGGACATGCTCTGGTCTCCGCCCTCGGACTGTGTGGAAGCCGTCGGCGCCGCACGACCCAGATTCCCTCGACACCTTTCGAGGCTGTTTTATCGGAGGTACCCCGTGGCACGGTGGAACCCCCTAGAAAGGCTCTGGCCAAGTCAAAAAATGTCTTTGTCCCTTTTTCTGTGCCCCCAGTCCAGCCGCTGGATTATATTTCTGAGGTGGAAGAAGGGTCTGAGGAAGGAGGTTTGGTTTCTGATGAGGTACCTGACTAGATTTTGTCTGGTCATAGCCAGATTGAAGACCTTCGTCAGTTGCTGCACGGCGCCAGTGGTCTGGACACCTCTCCGGAGGTTGAGTTCGGTAGGCCTGAGCCTGGCACGCACGCAGAGTCCTCGTAGCGGCGCCTTATGTCGAGGGTAACGGAATACTTGGGGTGGCCTGCGCCACCAGTGGATTTTCTGCAGGATGACCTGACTGATGACCTTGACCAAGGTCCACCAACTGACCCGGTACTGCCACTCCATATGGCATTGCAAAGAAGGGTGGTGGTGGCTTGGACTGCCCCGGAGAGTCTCCCGGCAGTGAGCAAGTCTTTGCCGAAAAAATATCGTCCAGCCAGTAGCGACACCAGCTATTTGACTACGCACCCCACTCCGGAGAGTTTGGTGGTGCAGGCGGCTACGGCCCCGGCAAAACAGGCGTCGTACTCTATCATCCCTGCTGATAGGGACGACAAGCGTTTTGATGGCTGGGCGAAGAAGTCTTTTCTTCAGGGGTTATGGCTTTACAGGCAGCCAACTCCGTGTGTGCCTTAGCACATTTCACTCATACTCTGTGGAATTGTCTCTGGCGGCTGAAAATATTCCAAAAGGGGAGGAACGGGATGGCTTTCTTGCTCTTGTTCAGGATGCCATGGATGCCATGTGTGAATCCGTTCAGTCAGGTCTGGACATGGCAGATTACATCAGCCGGTCCATGTCGGCGAGCACCGTAATGCGCAGATTTGTGTGGTTGCGGAAGTATGGGTTTGCTCCTGCTGTACGAGCCCGGCTTCTCAACATGCCCTTTGATGGTGAACATCTTTTTGGCAGCAAGGCTGACGAGAGCCTTGAGAGGTTGCAGTTCGCCAACCTCTGCCTTTTCGTCCTAGGGGACAGCAATGGAGGGGGGGGGGGGGTTCCTTTAGATATTACTCATCCTTTGGTAGATCGAGAGGCGCTGCAAGTCAAAGGGACCACCGTAGAAGTACCAAAGGTGGAAAGCAAGGTACTCAAGGTGCCAAGGCCGCTCGGGCAGTTGCCTCTTTACCCTCAGGCAATGCCGCTTCAGCTCAGTCATGTGGCCATGTCCCATGGCTCGCCGGTTGGGGGAAGGCAGGCGCAGCATCTAGTAGAATGGCATGCCTTTACTTCGGATGTGTGGGTTCTGGAGATCCTAGCCCACGGCTACTCCCTTCCTTTCTGACAGAGGCCTCAGACAATCCACCAGGGAATCTCTCTTTGAAGAGTCTGGATCCGCTCCTGGCGCAGGAAATCAAAGCCCTGCTGGAGAAAGGCACCATGGAACTGGTGTCTGTAGCAGACAGGAACAAGGGATGGTATTCCCCTTATTTTTTGATTTCGAAGAAAGACTGGGGATTGAGACCCATCATGGACTTGCGTGGTTTGAACAAGCTTCTCAGGAAGGACAAGTTCAAGATGATTACTCTCTCTCAAGTCCTCCAACTTCAGGACTGGTTGGTGTCTCTCGACCTAAAGGACGCTTACTTTCATGTGCCGATCCATCCCAAGCACAAGAAGTACCTGAGGTTCGCGGTTGGCGACTCGTACTTTCAGTTTTGGGTCCTGCCGTTCGGATTGACCTCCGCCCCGAGGGTTTTCACCAGGCTCCAAGCTCATGGTGGTGGTGGCAGCGTATCTCAGGAAAGGTGGGATTCACGTCTACCCCTACCTGGATGATTGGTTGATCAGGGCATGCTCTCCCGAGCAAGTCCTGGATCATCTGTCAGTCACCTGCCACTCCCTTCATAAGCTGGACTTCTCCCTCAACTTAAAGTCCCACTTGACGCCAACCCAGTGGCTCCAGTACATCGGAGCAGTGCTCGACACATCCCTGGGGCAGCGTTTCCCTCCCCAGGTGAGGGCTCATCACATTAAGCAGATGGTGTACAAGTTTCAACATTCCCAGAGTCTCCCTGCGTTCGAGTTCTTGAGGTTGCTTGGCCTCATGGCATCCTGCATTCTTCTGACGCCAGAGGCCAGGTTGCGGATGAGATCTCTGCGATGGGCTCTCGAGATGCATTGGTCACAGTCCTACTGCAGATGTCGGACCCCGTTCAGGTGCCACTCTCGGTTGCCCAGGACTTTCTGTGGTGGACCGTCGAAGGCAGTGGCTAGAGGTGACGATCGTATCCCTCACGGAATGGATAGCTCATGCAAACGAGTTGACAGTCAGCGGTCGTTGGTCTCCCTCGGAGTCCAGACTCCATATCAATCTGTTGGAGCTGAGGCCCGTCAGTCTTGCCCTGAAGGTTTTTCTGCCGACTGTGCGAGGGAAGGATGTCCTGATTCTGATGGACAACACAGTGGCCATGCACTACCTCAACAAAAGGGGGGAGGGGTCACTTCCTCTGTGCAGGGAGGCGATGCAGCTCTGGTTCTGGGCCATCCAGCAGGAAATTATGATCTCGGCAGTTCATCTGGCTGGAGACAAAAATGAGACAGCAGACGCTCTGAGCAGGCAGAGCGCAATCTCTCACGAGAGGGAGCTGGCTCAGGAGATTCTCATGGAGATCTTCGCCCTTTGGGGGGACCCCACAAGTGGATATCTTTGCCTCCAGTGTCAACCGGAAGTGCGAAAGGTTCTACTTGCGGGAATTTCCTCCAAGAGGAGCCTTAGGGGACATGTTCATGGTGGAATGGTCCTTCCCACTTCGGTATGCTTTTCCTCCAGTCCCAGTCATCCCGCAAGTGCTGCGGAGGTTTGGTTCCCGGATGAGCCTCATTGCTCTGGCATGGGCCCGGAGAACGTGGTACCCGGACCTTCTCAACTTGTCCATCTGCCCTCCACATCGTCTTCCCTACCGAGACGATCTGCTCTCACGGGATGGGGGGTTCAGGTTCTCCGTCCAGAGGTCAGATCCCTCAACCTTCATGCTTGGCTTCTGAAAGGTTGAGGTATAAGGATTGGGACCTCCCTGAAGACGTGATGGAGGTGTTGCTTTCGCCAGACGGCCTGCAACAAAGTCCCTGTACCATTGCCGTTGGAGAAAGTTCTGCGACTGGTGCAGGGTTAAGAATGTGGATTCTTTTTCATGTGACATTCCTGTGTTTGTCTTTTTTGCTTTCTTTAGCCCACCAGGGCCTGCAAGCGGGTACCATTAAAGGTTACCTGGCGGCGCTGTCCATATTTAAGCGCTCGTCTGAGGAGTGTTCTTATTTAAAAATTCCTTTAATTTCTCACTTTCTGAAAGGGCTCACTAATTCCGCCGTCGCCTTTCCAGGTGCCCGGTTGGGATTTGAACCTTGTTATAAAATTTCTAATGGGTGCTCCATTTGAGCCTTTACATTTCTGTCCTTTGAGACTGTTAACCCTTAAAACTGTATTTTTAGTTGCGGTTACTTCAGCTCGGTGTGAGTGAGTGAGTTCCAGGCACTTTCTGTTAAGCCACCCTTCACGGTGTTTCAGAAGGACAGGGTTGTCCTTAGTCCGTCCTTCGTTTCTTACAAAAGTTGTATCGAAATTTCATTTAAGCCACGTCATTCTTCCGGCATTCTATCCTCCTCCGCATCCTGGTAAGGACGAGGAGAGGCTCCATAGGTTGGATCCTAGAAGAGCTTTAAGTTTCTACGTTTCACGCATGTCTCGGGTCAGAGTGGACGATCAGCTCTTTATTGGTTACGCTGGAAGGCGTTTGGGACAAGCTGTTACTAAGACTTTAGGCCTCATTACACGGTAGGCGGTAACCATGGCAAGGACCCACCGGATGGGCCTCAAGCCCATTCCACTAGGGGGATGCCTACTGTGGCTCTGAAGAGGGGTAGTCCCTGCAGCAGATTTGTTCAGCTGCAACATGGGCATCAATGCATACCTTCATCAATCATTATTGCTTAATAACTCTTCTTCCAATGAAGGTTTATTTGCCAAGGCAGTACTTCATTCCGTCTATGAGAAGAATAACTAATACTCCCACCTCCAAAATTACCACTGCTATGGGAGTCGATCATAAAATGAGGAATACGTGGGAGGACACAATCCATTCGAACGAACACGTTATTTCACAACTGTAACGTTCTTTCGACTGAATGTTCCTCCCATGTATTCCTCATCCCATCCTACCCTGCAGTACAGTTTACGTTACTTACCTCTCACGAATAGTCTATCAGTCATGAGGCACGCCTGGGTGTTCCTCGAAAAAACAGAACTGAAGCCAACTGGCGCGGCACGAGATATTTGATGGGGACGTCAACACGGTATGGAGCCCTTCGAGGGACATCGACGCCACGTGCACAGCTCCCTCTGTCGAGAATTTGTTTTGCAAAGCTGGCAGGATACGAATATCATAAAATGAGAATACGTGGGAGGAACATCCAGTTGAAAGAATATTACAGTTGTTAAGTAACTTGTTCTCCTCCTCTAAACCAGTCCCTGAGCTCTGGGTTGTACTGCCCCCAGCCAATGGCTTCTCTCCCTAAGCCCATCCTCTGACACCCAACTTCAGATTTTTACCGCACGTTCAAGGGTTGGAAGTCTGTTTTGCTCTGAGCTTTTCCATGTTTTCGCTCTATTTTTATAAAAAGGTTCTATATTTGTCAAATAAAAACCTGGTTGCTTTTTCGCTCCTTCGGCTGGCAAGCAGGTATCAGTTTGTCCGTGAATTTCAGTACCACTCGAGGGCAAGAATTTTCAAAGTTTCATTGAAGATTCCAGAAGGCCATTGAGCCTACTCCACACTCCTGACCATGTCGTAAGAGAAGGAGGGAATCTCCCTCTTCAAGCTCTGCTCCAGCTGTGCACTGCGAAATGTGTTTGTAGAGGACAAACCCCTCCAGTGCCTCTGTCTTCATCCGAATCACATGGAAGTGGATTGTGAAATCTGCCTGGGGTTCTCCAATCAAACCGCAAAGGATAGTCCCAGTAGGTTGGCAGTGTGGCTCAGTGGCAAGGCCTCTGCCCTGTGCAGGGTTGCCTCACCCAGGACCGGCCGGTATGAGGAGAGGGCTTTGAAGTACTTTGAGGGTGCTCCATCCATGTGGACCCAAGACGAGGCCAAGCACTGCAAGTCAGTTTCCGTCAGCGGCACCGCGCAAGCGTGTCCCACGACAGGCAGGGCGCGCTCATCGTCACCACCTGCCTCCATCTCCAGCCATCACTCCAGCTCAAAGCGGATATCGGCTAACCCGGCAAAGCTGCGGGGAAAGCCTGAGAAGACGAAGGCGCAAGAAAAGGCGACCGATCTGCCCCAGAAAGCCCAGGTGAAGTTGGTGATCGAGTTGGTGGCGGCTGCCCTCTCGTAGGCCAAGGGGGCTGACCCAGTCAAGGTAGCACCAGCAGTGCCCAGAGTATCTCTTTCCCTGAAGCATGAGGCCTCGGGCAAGCCAGCCGGAGACAACACCGAAGAAGAGTATGCCATCCCTAAGCCCAAACCCGACCCCTCAGGATGCAAAAAAAAGGTTGGGGGGTGGGGGGGGGGACAGGCCTCCAGGGTACAGATATGTCTTTCTCGGATGAGGAGGACCAGGTGTCCGATGCCGGAAACGACTGTTGGGTAAGATTTGCACAGAATTACTGACCTGGATCAACCTCAGAAATTTTTTTCCATAATACCTCAGTGGGTGGGAACCTTTTTCCACACTCACATCTTTAACTTTTTATGGGTGTCATTTTTTAGACTCTCCATAGTGTCTTTAAAGTTATCCTCTTTAACAACTTATTGGCAATAAGTGCCTGTTGTTGCTGGGTTGCCCTTTTCACTTTCTTGTGCTAACCTTGAGTGAACTATAGTTCCCAAGGGTAGAAAGGATCTTTGGATCTCTTTTACATTTTAAGTGAAACCAGCACGCCCCACCTTATGTGGATTGCTGGGGAGATGCAATGTTTCTGATGTTTGTTAATCTGCTTGGAATCTGTATCCCCTTTCACATTAAAACTAACAATTCTGTTTGTGACAAGCTTGCCTTCAATGGCTAAGTGGCAGTGATACCTTGTATTAATTTGGTTCATCTTGACTGTGGGTTGTGTTCACAGCTGCAGTAAATGGACCTAAGGGTGTCAATATTTACAGAAAAAGGCCTTTTTTAGCCATTTTAGTGTTTCTTGTTCCTTCCCCTGACATCCAGGCTGGGAAATTAATGTGTGTGATTTTTATCTACAGCAGGAGTCCCCTGGACTCCCCGCCCAGGCTCCAGTCTGTCTGTCAGAGCAGGAAGTGAGGGAGGAGTCCAAAACTCCCCAGCCCTTTGTCTTAAACCTTGCTTGTATGGGGACAAATCCCAGTTGGGGGGGGGTGGGGGTGCTGGCTGTCCTGACTGAACAACCATATCGCCCCTTCTTGTAAAATGCAGGAGAGAATGCAGAGGTTGTGCTTTAATTCCAGATAAATCCTGCGAACCTGGAAGCTGAAGACCTGTCGACCACTGGAACCGAAGAGGAAGATTAAGGTAAAGCGGCTGAAAGGATTTCCAGCGACCGGAGTGCCTGCTGTGTTACCGGAGCCAGCTGTAGTCCTTCCTTCCAATCGTTCTGGGGACTCCGAAAACGACGACCCCGGCCCAGTGCCTGGTGAGAGGCACTAGACTCGAGATCTGCATTTTGAGCCACCCCCTGCATTGCTGCGACTTTGCGTTGTTGCAATACTCCAATGCACTGGGACCTCAAGCCATCGTTCGGTGCACAAGTCTTCCAAATTCTGAATCTCGCTGAAACTTCGTGGCAATCCTGGTGGATCTCCAGCGACACGAATCGTGTCCAAAAAGTCCCCTCTCCAGAGTGCTGGACCTTTAAAAAGACAAGAATTCAACCACAATTTTCTTTATTCTTCTGTGCTCCTTGAAAAGGCGCCAGAACCCCATTCAGCTGCGAGAGAAACCTTGCCTAGAGCCTTCTTAATCAATCCCTGCTGCAAAGTCCCTTCGGAGGTCTTGTTTTCAGTCTCCATGGCAAGGAATCCACTGACCGGGTATTTGGATGCAGACCCTGAAGTTGTCCTGCAAAATCTTCAATGAGATGTACTGTTGGCTTTGGTATGTACTTACCTTAAGCCTATTAGTATTTCTGAGTAGCTGTGGGTTTTCTTCTGTGATGGGGAGGCCTCTTATCCAGTGCACCCAATCCCACTGCTAGAATCCTGCTAGGGTGTCGTCTAACCGGTATCCAGTAATAAAATTGTGGCAAAAATTACGCTTTTTTCCTGAAAAATACCACCCATCCAGTAGTGACCCCTGTTAATTATTGTTGCACCGTACTCCAGTGAGTTTGGTGAAGCAGGCTGCGTACCCTACCATCCCTCCTGATGGGGACGACAAGCGCTTTGATGGTTGGGCAAGGAAGGTATTTTCTGCTGGGAGTATGGCGTTGAAGTCGGCCAACTCCACTTGTGCCTTGGCAAAGTTTGCATACACTCTGTGGAACTGTGTGCCTTTGGCGGCTGAGCATATTCCCAAGGCGGAAGAAAGGGATGGCTTTCTGGCCCTCGTGCAAGACAGCAAAGATGCTATGTGTGAATCCCTTCAGTCGGGTTTGGACACGGCAGATGGTGTCAGCCGGTCCATGGCTGCGAGCACAGGTTTGCGTGGTTGTGGAAGTCTGGTTTTGCCCCGGATGTGCAATCCCGTCTTCTGAACATGCCCGTTGATGGCATTCATTTGTTTAGCAGTAAGGCTGACGAGAGCCTTGAGGTTGCAGACCTCAAAAGCTGCAGCAAAGTCTTTGAGTGCTGCAGTACGGCAACCTTTACCTTTTCATCCTAGGGGACAGCAATGGAGGGGAGGTTCCTTTCGATACTGCTCCTCTTTTGGTAGATCGAGAGGGGCTGCCAGCCAAAGGGGGCAGCGAAAAAAAATACCTGTGGTGGCCAGGGAAATCATGGCGCCAAAGCCACTCGGGCAGTTGCCTCTTTGCCATCAGGCACTGCCGCAGCCGTTTCTACTCATGAAGCCATGTCACTTGGTTCGCTGGTTGGGGGCAGGCTAGCACAGCATCTCGGAGAATGGCGGGCCATTACTTCAGATGCTTGGCTTCTGGATACCATAGCCTACGGCTATTTTTTTATTGAATTAGTTGAATTTTTAATCAACCTTACAATAACAAAATAAAACATAATTTCTGATGTTTGTTAATCTGCTTAGAATCACATGCTGTGCATAGGTCCGACATCCAGTGGTCACTGCGGAGTATTAAAAAACTTAAAAGGTGTCCTCTCCATAGCTGAGGCAATAATAACTGGTGAGAACAACCCCAAGGGAAAGTTAGGGGAGAAAGAAAGACATTCTCAAAGAGAAGATAAAAGTTCGAACCCCCACTCTCCCTACTGTATGTTGGCCGGCGAGGCCAGGCCACGTGTTCGGCAGCGCCGAAGGATCTCCTCCGTCTCTTCCCCTCCGTCGAAAACTTGTTCGGCGGAGAAACGGCTTCACAGCTAACGTCGAGGGAAGGGATCTTTAACAATATAATAAGTATAATTAAGGACCGAGGTCCGATAGTAAGTATTTGCAATGTGTCTCTAGGAGCTCCGCGTAAGGCGACCAGAAGCTGGGCGGAAAAAAAACAATCTGAGGGATCTCGACGCGTGAGGGATTATGGGTACAACGCACGTCACTATAGGGATAGTGCTACAGACACGCCTTGTCGACGTCCCCTTTTCGACTACGAAAAACAAAATGCAATACTCTGCAGTGACCACTGGATGTCGGACCTATGCACAGCATGTGAATCTAAGCAGATACAACCATCAGAAATGCTTTTACGGTAAGTAATGCATTGTCATATCATTTATCAGTTGGAATTAAAATGTCAATATCATAACATTCAATGTCAAATACACAATTCATAATTCCATTAACGAATTTAAACGATAAAGTAAATAAGGAAGAAAAGGCAAAGACCAGATAATAGATAATTCACATCAGAATCTAAAATAACATATTTAAAACTGATAATCCTAACAAATAAGCAACTTATAAAGTGCAGTCATAACTCACAACTAGTTAACAGCTCTTCACATGTTTGTTACAAACCATAATTCCTTCCAAATTGTACAGGTTTTTTTTTTTGTTGCAATGTAACATCAGTCAATATCAGCATTTGCAATATATGATGCTGCTATTTCAATAGGGAGCTCGAAAATGTTATGTATCTATATCAAGGGATTCACTATGAACTGGGGTTAGCTTGAGACTTAATAGAAGGTTCACTGTAGCAAATTGTATCATTGGCTTGGAACGACTAAGAATAGTAGACCAACATGAATCTTCACTAAGATTTGCAAAGTATTGACAGTGTTTCTCAAAATGTATCTGTCTGTGGGATAGCAAACAAGGGCACTGGTTTATAAGATGTTGAAGAGTCTCCGGGACACCACTTATAACACAAAACCGACAAATATTGTCACCTGGAGGCATCATGCGCCGTTTCCTTAGAACCTCTCGAGTCAGCCACAGATTAATGCGCAGGCGTATGATTGCAGATCTGTATGTCGGCGATCTTGGATAGGGAGGCAAGATTTTTAGTTTTTAGGTGAGAACCTATTATGGTCTCCTCCCTTATATTGTAAGCACTTGTCATAGGTCTTTATCCAATCAGCCTGGTGTAGTTTCACTTTGGTCGGATTGGCAATCGGTAATTCAATTGAGGAATCGGCATTACATAGGATTTGACCAATCTTGCTCAGCCAAGTTGCAATGAACTTGTCCTTAGTTGAAAACACATAGGCAGTTAAAGATTGCAAGGTAAATTCCACTGAGGTTGATAAAAGGCATTTTCGAAATAGGGAACATAGTCTCCAGTTATGGAGGGCTTGGAGGGAAACTAGGCCCAGCCCATATCTAATCCAGGCAACCGGAACACGACCTGGTAGATGGAGAATTTGTTTCCAAAATTTGGCTTCACGTTTATCGAATTCAAATACGGTAGTGCTTGGTAGTGTTTCTAAGCCGTATAATAAAGCCAGAATTGCCTTCTGAATCCAGTAGGACCAGACTGGCTTAATTGAGAATTTTCCAAATTTCGCCCTGATAATTTTAGATTGTACTATGGCTGTGTCGAGTTTTCTCTCCACCCACTCCAACTGGATATTGACATTAGTTGAACCCTCAAAACACATACCCAGATAAGTGTAATGTGGGACTGTTTGTAGTTCCACTTGATCAATTGACCATAGGAAGCGCCTCGGACCTGCTTTTTTTGGACAATAGATGACAATTTGTGTTTTCTTGGTATTAACTCTCAGTTGATTCAATTGAATATAATGTTGGAACGCTGTCAAAGGATTTTGCAGTCCTATCTGGGTTTTAGAGATCAATACCATCATCTGCATACATAAGTGCCTTGATGGTGTGCAGGTGACAAAATTGCATCATAACCTTCCCAAATTGGCATAAAGGTCAGCCAAGTTTCCTGAAGTGCGATAATATGAAATTCCACACCAAACTCTTTGAATGAAGATTGTAGATGGGAATGCCCTCTAGTGTTCCAACTTATGAGGTTTAGGGTGGAAAGAATAGAAAACATTTGTGGTTAATATGGATCCTCCCTTGCTTGACAATTGTCACTGCCAGCAGTGTTAATCGCAGAGGTGTTTGCTCAGGTTCCACAGCCAATAAAAAGCCCATATTGAAAAGACTCATTTTCTCTCTCCAGATTAGATTAGCAACCACTCCTGAATGTAACCATAGTCTGATGGTGAAGTTAATAAATTCTGATATAAATTCAATTTGGGCAATATCTTTAGACGACACATCACTGAGATTTCTAACATCACTAAAAATGTTCAACACACTTCTGATGTTTAGTACATAAGAGGGAAAATTACCTTCTCTACACTTCAAAATAAAGGAATATGCTGAATCCTTTTGTTGAACACATGATTTAAGTGGGCAATCGTCAGCCCTGTTCTCCAGCATGGGGTCTGGCATGGATTCACATGCTCATGAATATTCCCCGTCGTCAGGCTGGGAATCCTCGGTAAAGAAAAAACCAGTATCAGTTTCGTTTCTGATCTGTCTTTCGTAGTAATAACCAATCACTGGTCTCTGCGTCATACTGACCACAGCCAATGACTGCCCTCTACCTAAGCACCGCCTCTGGCAGCCATCTTCAGATTTTTACCGCACGTTCATGTGTTGGGATCCTCGTGCTATTGCTCTCGAGCGTTAGTGCTATTTTTCGCGCTTTTTCACAAAAAACTTCAATTCTTTCGGTCAAAAGAGCCTCAAGCTCCACCGATCCTACATCCGATCAACGGGGACCCGTGTCGGATTCGTCTGTGCCCCTCAAGGGTGAAGATTTCGTCGAGCTACACTTCGGAGGACTCCAGAAGCTTCTCAGGCCCGGTCTCGGAGATGGCCCAGGAGAAGGGAAGCTCGACGCCCGGAAAGCTGTTCAGGGTCTGCCCTGGATGCCAGCTGCAGAACGTCTTCAAGGAAGACGAACACTCTTTCTGCCTTTACTGCCTTCATGAGGACAAAACGCACGTGGAGAAGGACTGTGCGTTTTGCGGCAACATGTCGGAACGGACCATGAAGGACCGTCATCAACGTCTCGCCAACTGGCTGGAGGGTAAGAGCCCGTCTGGCGAGAAGAAGAAGAAATCCGAGCGGTCTTCTAAGACCTTTGAGGGCGCCCCGGCGACGGGGGCCCAACATAAGGCCAAGCACCGCGAGTCCGCTGGCACCGGGAGCGCCGAACGGTCGGGCTCTACGGGCGCCAGGCAGGGCGCACCCTCCCCGGCACCATCAACCACGAGCCAACGCTCTGGGTCGGGTAAGAGGAAGGCCGAGCACCCGGCGAAGCTCCTGGAGAGGCCCCGGTCGAGCTCTAAGGCAGAGGAGGAGCGTGGCAGTGCCCCCTCCCTCAAGGATAAGGCGGTGAGCGCACCTAAGGTGG
The DNA here is from genome assembly GCF_040938575.1 of Ambystoma mexicanum. Classification (NCBI taxonomy): domain Eukaryota; kingdom Metazoa; phylum Chordata; class Amphibia; order Caudata; family Ambystomatidae; genus Ambystoma; species Ambystoma mexicanum. The sequence continues at coordinate 233,755,247 of NC_090926.1, read as the reverse complement.
TGAAGGCCTTGATCCATCCGACCAAGCCCTCTATCGAAACGGTCGCGGCGGCCCTGGCTCAGCCTGTGGAGGCTGCGCCAGTGGTGGCGACCTCAGGGCCCAGAATCTCCCTGCCTCCTCGGAGGGAGTCTTCTTTTGTGCCCATCGATAGGACCCCCGTGAAACCCTCCGTGGGGAAGAAGAAGGGGGGGCAGGGCGTCGTCGTAGATTCGGCCTCAACCTCAGAAGAGGAGCTGATCGAGGTCTTAAGCCACGGCCTAGGCGTGGAACAAGGCCAGCCCGTCGGAATGGACCCCGACGCGGGTGACGACGACAACATCGTCGAGGATACCGACGGGGCCCCTGCTCGCCCGTCGGATTCCCCTCTGCCAGCGCCGCGAGACAACTCGGCGGCCATTTTGTTGGCCATACAGTCCTTATGCACCGAGATAAGGACGAGGCTACCGTTACCGACGGAGGAACCTCTCCCGTCGGGGGATCCAGAACCGGGACCTTCTGGTGTTCCCCCTACCAAGAAAAGAAGGATCCATCCTCCACCTCCTTTTCAACCGTCGCGCCCCGTCCAGCCCTCCTCCCCGTCCACCCGAGGGGATGATACGGGGACTGACACGGCAGCGACGGGTACGGACGACGAGGCATACGACGAGGATTTTCCGTCGTCGCCCCCCACCAGGGCTTCTCCGCCCGACGAGATCGGATCTTTCCACTCCATGATCTCCAGGGCTTCCGAGCTTTTCCAACTCTGCCCTGAGGAGAAGAAAAAGGAAGGCTTCCTTTATCAGCGGCGCGAGGCCAAGAGGAAGACGGTCCTCGCAGTGCCTCTGTTGGACGACATTTGGGATGAGGGCCTTTCCCTCCTCAAGAACCCTTCCACTACGCCAGCTAGAAGAGACCGGTACGAGAAAAAGTACCGGGTCCCGGACACGGCCCCCCTATGCCTCCGGGCGCAGCCTACCCCGGACTCCGTCGTCTCCGCGGCAGCCAGGAAGAAAGCGGGGGGGGGGTGCGGCCTCCACATCGACTTCCCCGCCGGACGGCGAGGGAAAGAAATTGGATGCTATGGGACGTAGAGTCATCTCGTCGGCAGCGACGACGATTAAAGCGGCCAACGCCTTGGCTATCGTGGCCCGCTACGACAGGGAGCTCTGGTACAAGATAGCTCCCCTGCTGGATTTTCTGCCGGACGACAAGAGGGCGGAGGCCCTTGAGATCCTCCAGGAAGGTGAAGTGGCTTCTGACCACGCCATCACCGTGGCGACGGACATCGCCGACACTGGGTTCCGCCAGCTGGGCAACGGCGTTTGCCTTCGACGTCGTGGATGGCTCAAAGCTACGGACTTTCGGCAGGACGTCCAGACCAGAGTCCTGGACATGCCCTTCGACGGGAACAACCTGTTTGGGAAGACAGTGGACGATTCCCTTCAGGCCATCAAGGCGGATACTGAGACGGCCCGGGCCCTTGGAGTCCTGCAGCAACGACGGACGCCCTTTCGGAGCGGCGGAGGCAAGGGCGCCTCCAAAGGTTCCGGCGGCGGTTTCGCTTCCTACCGTCAAGCGGCCCGCTCGTCGTCGCAAGAGGCCTACAGAGGACGAGGCAAGTCTAGCGGACCCCGCCGTCGTCGCCAAGGAGGTCAAGGCGGCAAGGCCGCGTCCAAGCAGGATTGAACCGGCCGTGGGGTCGGGCCCCCACCGAAGCACCCCGGTGGGAGGCCGGCTGGCGGGCTTCGTCAGCGTGTGGGAGTCCATCTCCACCGACCGTTGGGTGCTGGACGCCCTGGCCCGGGGCCACGCGCTCGAGTTTCAAAGAAGGTGCCCGCGCGTCCCCCCCGTGGCCAGGAAAGAACTTCACGTCCCTCAACTTCTCCTGGAGGTAAAGGCGATGCTCAGAAAGGGCGCCATCGAACTCGTCCCAAAGAGGCTTCGGGGCTCCGGAGTCTACTCGCGATACTTCCTCGTGAAGAAGAAGACGGGAGGATGGCGCCCCATCCTGGACCTGCGACGGCTGAACAAGTTCATCAAGGCGCAGAAGTTCCGGATGGTCACCCTCCAGCACGTCCTGGGTCAACTGGAGGAAGGAGACTTCCTATCGTCGTTGGATTTGGAGGATGCCTACTTCCACATTCCCATCCTAAAGGGGCACCGAAAATTCCTCAGGTTCGTGGTCCAAGGGCGTCATTACCAGTTCAAAGCCCTTCCCTTCGGACTACGGTCGGCACCCAGGGTATTCACCAAGTGCCTCGCACCGGTGGCGGCGCAGCTGCGCCGCGAGGGGATTCACGTCTACCCCTACCTGGACGACTGGCTCATCCGCGCCAAGACGAAGGAGCTCGCCGTGGTCCACACGGCAAGGACCGTCCAACTCCTCACGGACCTGGGATTCTCCGTGAACTACGCCAAATCCCACCTGGTGCCCGCGCAAGTCGCACTGTTTCTGGGAGCGAGGCTCAGTGTCCCTTCTGGCCTCCCCGTCGGAGGAGAGGACCAGGACCATCTTGGGCAAGGTGCAACGGATGTTGGTGGCCGACGCGGCCAAAGTGAGATCCATCAAGTCCCTCCTCGGGATGATGTCTTCCTGCATCTACCTCATTCCCATGTGCAGGCTCCGGATGCGCCCGTTGCAAGAATTCCTGGATGCGCGCTGGATCCAGACGACGGGCAGCTTTGAGGAAAGGATCAAGCTCGACGAGAGTTTCCGACGAGCGATACGGTGGTGGGGCACCCGCGCGCATCTGACGGCGGGCATGGACTTCCAGACCCCAGCCCACCAGGAGACTGTGACCACGGATGCCTCCCTGGAAGGGTGTGGAGCGCACACCGAAAATCTGCACGCGAGGGGACTCTGGCTCCCGACGGAGAAGTCCCTGCATATCAACGTCCTGGAGCTCCGTGCAGTGTTTTGGGCCCTCAGGTCCTTCCTTCCGTCCCTCAAGGGCAAGGTGGTGAGGGTCTTCACCGACAACACCACCACCATGTTTTACATCAGGAAACAGGGCGGAACCAGGTCCCCAGCGCTGTCCAAGGAGGCGCAGGACCTGTGGCATTGGGCCGTCGCCCAAGGGATTTTTCTGGTGCCGTTTCATCTGGCAGGGATAAAAAACACCATCGCCGACTCACTCAGCAGGGAGCTGCGCTCGTGCCACGAGTGGGAACTACGGCAGGATCTGGTGGATCGCCTCTTCCGACGGTGGGGCACACCCCAGATCGACCTGTTCGCGACGGCGACGAACACCAAGTGCCGGAGGTTCGCCAGCAGGTTTCCCCAGACGAGGAGCATGGGCGATGCTTTCTCGTTCCCCTGGGAGGGCCTGTTCCTCTACGCGTTCCCTCCCTTGCCTCTGCTAATCCGGCTCGTCAACCAGCTCAAGAGGTCACGGTGCAGGATGATCCTCGTCGCACCTGCGTGGCCAAGGCAGATATGGTTCCCGGACCTTCTGGACTTGTCAGCGTCCCCGCCGATCAAGCTGCCGGCGGACGCGGATCTACTCTCCAGGGAAGGAGGCGCCATCCTCCACCACGACCCGAAGTCGCTGAACTTGCAGGCCTGGCTCCTGCAGCGCTAGAGTTTGGAGGATACGACATACCGGCCGATTGCAGAGAGGTTCTTGCAAAGGCCAGGGCGTCCTCGACTCTTAAATGCTACGGACACAAATGGAAGAGGTTCTCTGTCTGGTGCCACGCACAGAAGATTAACCCTCTACGGATTACGGCTCCCCAAGTACTGCCGTACCTGCTGACGCTGGCCAAAGCTGGTTTGGCATACGCGTCCATCAAGATTCATCTTGCTGCGATCTCCCGATACACCAGAACCACGGGGCGGACGTCCTTGTGGTCTCATCGTCTGGTGAAAGAGTTCATGAAGGGACTGTTCAGATCGTTCCCGCCGGTGAAGGCTCCGGCCCCGGCGTGGGAGCTCAACGTGGTGCTGACCAAGCTCATGGGACCTCCGTTCGAGCCTCTACACTCGGCCCCGTTGAAGTTTCTATCGTGGAAAACAGCTTTTCTTGTGGCCATCACCTCCGCACGACGAGTGGGAGAGATCCAGGCCCTTTCCTGCAAGGCCCCGTACTTGACTTTCCACGACACGAGGGTAGTGCTCAGGACGCACCCCTCCTTCATGCCCAAGGTACCGTCGGACTTCCATCTCAACGAACCCTTGGTGTTACCTGTGTTCTTCCCGTCGCCTTCGTCGCCGGCTGAGAGGACTTTGCACTCGCTGGATGTAGCTAGAGCGCTGAAGTTCTACGTGGACCGCACGAAGGGGTTTCGGAAGACGTCACAACTCTTTGTGAACTTTGGACCTGTCAATCAGGGGAAGGCTCTCTCGAAGGCTTCCATCTCCAGATGGCTCTCCGGCTGTATCATGTACTGTCACCGGTTGGCAAACCGACCGCTGCCTGGCCGTCCGAGAGCCCATTCCACCAGAGCGATCGCAGCTACCACGGCGTTCCTATCTGGTGTGCCCCTGCTGGACATATGCAGGGCTGCTACGTGGAGGTCGACGCACACCTTCACGAAATTCTACTGCGTCGACCGGGATTCCAGGGAGGAGTCCAGGGTCGGCCAAGCAGTGCTGCGCAACCTGTTCGCCTGAGGTGAGCCTGGTGAGGAGGTAAGATGCTTAATGTTGAGTTGATGTGATGCTTAATGTTGAGCCTTTGCCACCTCCCGTGGTTGTGCATGTGTGTACTGCTATGTATTCTTTATTCATGAGCATGTGAATCCATGCCAGACCCCATGCTGGAGAAGGAACAAGTTACTTACCTGTAACTGTTGTTCTCCAGCATGGGTCTGGCATGGATTCACATGCGAACCCTCCCGCCTACCCCTCTGCGGCTCTTCACTTGGTCATACTGCCACTTCACGTGCTTCCAAATCTGAAGATGGCTGCCAGAGGCGGTGCTTAGGTAGAGGGCAGTCATTGGCTGTGGTCAGTATGACGCAGAGACCAGTGATTGGTTATTACTACGAAAGACAGATCAGAAACGAAACTGATACTGGTTTTTTCTTTACCGAGGATTCCCAGCCTGACGACGGGGAATATTCATTAGCATGTGAATCCATGCCAGACCCATGCTGGAGAACAACAGTTACAGGTAAGTAACTTGTTCCTTACACAGAATATTACGTATTTGAGGTAGGTGCGTAGGAGGTGGGCCTGCATTATGTGGATTTGCAGAGGTCGCTTCGCCCTCATTTTTTCGTGAGAGCAATAAAGTATTGTATTCTCGCTTATCAAATATCTGATGATTCTTAGGCTCTGTTTGCGAGCATGGTGCATTGATTGTAGCCACATGTTCGGACAGATACATATCAATCATTTGTTTAATAGATGCAGCCATATTCTGTGTGCTCTCCTTTTGATGTTAGTTTTGGTAAGATCAGGAAGGTCTATCGGGTTAGTATTCAATAAGAGGACACTTGGAGATGTCAAAGGGACCGCTTTTGCTGATTTCAAGGCATCGACCAGTTGGTTCAAAGGTGAGTGAGGTAGAGGTGGTGCAGCGGTGACCTTGCTTTTTCAGGAATAGGAGTATTGATATTAGTTGCCATGTCCACTCTCCCAGTGGCTGGACACAAATCTGTGCTATTAGACTTAGTATTTATGGCAGGCACAGGGGTCAGTGAGGGTAGAACCGTGCCACCAATAGCCTGAAAAAAGGCATTCAATGTTTTCTTTGGCCTTTTGACATTGGGCATATATGTTTTTTTTTTCCGATGGCTCTAGGGCCTTTAATTTTTGGATGTACAGTGCTGGGCTTTTTATGGCAAGATTTTTTTGACTGCTGATTACTTTCGTGCTTGTGGTTTTGCCCGAGGCTTGGAGCTTGCTGGCTCTAGCTCAACATCATCTGATGAAATATCAATATATGAAGAATCTTCAATAATGTGCTGTGGTAAACTTGCTACAGGGCTGTACAAAGGACGTATGATTTCTGTGATCAATGGTAGGGCTGTCACAAGCACTTTATTATGAGGACCATGTTCACTTTGGGCACCTCCATTAGCCGTCTCATTTCCATTTGTTAATTCATTTGGACTAAAATTAACATGCTCTAATCTCGAGCACTTTGTACTCAGCTCTTGAAGTTTACAATTGGCCACCAATCCATTAGCAAGATCTTCCAAAATCGCTTTGTTGAATTTATGATCTAAAGTGTCAGAGGCTAAACAGACTCTGCACTGATGAATTGATTGCGGCAAACGGCAGTTGTAACATAGCAGTGTTAGTTGCTGGTGAAACAGTTTGTTCTTTGGAAAGGGGTGGATTGCGACATGCTCGCGGGGTGGGGTGTACAAAGGAGCGTGAGGCAGATCGTGAGAGTGAAATAGAAGAAGAGAGAGATTCAATCATACTTTTACAGGCTTCAATTTCATCCCTAATGGAACTTGGTGATTCACATTGTGAGGCATATGTTGATATTGCTGAGTCATCACATGAACCTATGAAAAAGGGGATTAGTGTCGACGCTATCAGAGGAATTGGTGATAATAGCACGGGGAGCTTTAACAGAGTCCAAAATTGTTTGGTCTGACACATGAATGTGTTTGGGTGCCTGACCACATGGCGTTCCCTGGCCCTCAAAACGGGGAAGCGGTAGTAGAGTTAATCCCTTGTTTATGTTCGGGTCCCGGTAAGGACAACAATCAAGGATAGGATTATTCGTTCTAGTGCCTGAACCCTAGCTGTTATATGGCATAAGCATTATCACAGCCTGACTTGAACAGCGAGCCTGTTTTGGAGTAAATGCTGCCATTTCACTCAGTGTCTGCATGGACTGAGGCATGTCTGTTTTCAAGGTATACATATCAAGCAACCAGTACGAAAGCAATAACCTTGAGTTTTACAAGCTTGCTCACAGTTGATTATCAGGTAGAACACAATAAAAATTGTAGTAAGAGCAAAAAACCTTAAGAAAAAAAACACTGAGGGAATCGGGCCCCAGTGCGGCGGTGAAGCGGGAAAGCGGTACTTGTGCCGGTACTTGCCCGTGTGCGGGCAATATGTAGGCAGAAACAGGAAAACATGGACTAATGCAGGAGCCAATCCCTGCAATCCAAGGCGGGCTCAATAAAGGGAATGCCAATCACGCAAGGCACAAAGCAGTATAACCACTGAAGAAACACTGCAAAGTCGTCCCAATTGAAGAAACACTGCAACAACTGTCTGGGGTTGTTGTCGGTACTCTTGTTCAGAGGAGAATTGCCTAGCATTTCGGTGCTGGACTGCCCCAGGGCAGGACAAAAACTGATGTTTGGGATATTTCTTCTCTGTGAAAGATAGTGAGCTGAAGACTTTGGGTAGTCTTTCGTAACCAGGCCTAATGTCTGGCAGAGGGACTCCCAAGACCCCCCTTGTTAAGTTGGCCCACAAGGGCCTTCAAGTGGGTACCATTAAGGGTTACCTGGCGGCGCTGTCCATATTTAAGCGCTCGTCTGAAGTGTTCTTATTTTAAGATGCCTTTGATTTTGTAGTTTCTAAAAGGACTGACTAATGTGTTTCCGCCGTCCCCTTTCCAGGTGCCGGTTTGGGATTTGGATTTGGTTTTGAAGTTTCTCATGGGTGCTCCGTTTGAGCCATTGCACTCTTGTCCTTTGAGACTGTCTTTCAAGACGGTGTTTTTAGTTGCGGTTACTTCCATTTGCAGAGTGAGTTGCAGGCACTTTCGGCCAAGCTACCCTTTACTGTTTTCCATAAGGACAGGTTTGTCCTTCGGGTGCGGCCTTCTTTTCTGCCGAAGGTCGTGTCTGAATTTCATTTAAGCCAGAAGGTAGTTCTTCCGGCGTTCTGTCTTCCTCCGCATCCTGGCAAGGAAGAAGAGAGGCTCCATAGGTTGGGTCCTAGGAGAGCTCTGTTTTTATATTTCACGGATGTCCCCGGTCAGAGTGGACGATCAGCTCTTTATCGGTTCTGCTGGAGACCGTTTGGGCCAGGCTGTTACCAAACAGACCTTGTCCAGGTGGATTATCCTCACTATTACGGAGTGTTACCGTCTGGCAGGTAAGGATCCTCCGGTAGGATGTTGTGCTTACTCTACTAGGGATGTGGCTGCCTCCACTGCCCTTCAGCGGGGTGTTCCTATTAGGAATATTTTTGAAGCTGCCACATGGGCTGCTCTACATACATTTGTCAAACATTACGCCTTGGATTCGATCCACAGGTGGGATCTGGCCTTTGGTAAGGCGGTTCTTTATTCCGCCATTTGATTGGGTATTCTAAATCTTTTTCCCACCTCCATAGTGAGGTACTGCTTTGGGAGTCTGTCATAGATATGGAATATGTCGGAGGACACAATTCCCTCGAAGAACAAGTTACTTTCCATATCTGGGAACGTTCTTTCGATGGGATGTTCCTCCAACGTATTCCACATTGCCCTCCCAACCTGCCCCTCTGGAGAATTCCCTATGTGATTGCAGCTTACGTTTCCGTCAGGCTGGCAGGAGATTGGTGCCACACGTTCTGGGAAAAAAATACAACTGAGGCTACGGGTGTCGTGCTTCCTATGTATAACATCTGGTGACATCGACACTCGACAGAGGCCCTCAATGGACATGGGAGCGACGCAGAACGCCCTATGCTGAAAATGTTCCGAAGCAGCACAGCTTTGGACATTACCTGTCATAGATATGGAATACATCAGAGGAACATCCCATCGAAAGAACGTTACCAGATATGGTAAGTAACTTGTTCTTCTAAGAGTGAACAGTTACAAAAGTTCTTACTGATCTTGAATGTGTGATGCACTATTCTCAAAAGTATGGTCAACCTCTTTTCTTCCTTGGCAGCTGTTTTGCCAGTCTAATAGGAAGTAGATGTGAAGGTATTTTACTCTCCTGTGACTAGGTTGTGCCTCTATCCAAAAGTAAAGTGTTGGTTTCACCAGATTATTCCTGCAGAGTAATTGTGGGAGTATACTCTAACTGGGCCTCGTTACCCCTGACTTGCTGCTAGCCTGTCCTTAAGTCTGCATTAGGTTGTTGCCTACCTAGAATAACTATTCAATAAAATGTAAAATGGGGTTTTACTTTCCCCTTCATTGTAAGGTTAAAAAAGTATGTTTGTTTTACTTAACTTGTGTTAGCTGTGTGCCATCCAAAAAATAAGTTACAAGAGTTACTGCTTATCTCTATCTGTGCTTCACTGATCTCAAAAGCACCTGTAATTGTATATTACATCCTTGGGTTTACTCACTTAGTAGAACTGTTATCACAAAAGTAGTTATAGGATTTTACTGCACCTAGAATAAGTGTTTTACTATTCACTAAAAGTATTGTCCAGTTGACTGATCACCTTTTTTTGTGCTAAGAATCATTATACAACTGGAAGGGTCTACTGCCCTTGCATTACTGAATGTAATTGTAAAAGGTTTTACTCCCCAAGAATAGGCTTGACCTATACTGAATGTGTATGACGAGGTTTTTTATTTTTATTTAAAATGCTTTGTTTGATTTAACAAACTTCATTTATCTTTACATGTATCCTTAAAAATTAACAAACAGTGCCATTCTTCTTAATCATCTACGGTTTCTTTAGTAATGTCATTACAAAATTTGATCACAGTAAATATCAGGCTTCCTTCGAGAAGTTCTGCCTATCTTTCGTCTGATTAATTTTCAGAAAATTTAAAGAAATCTTTATATAAGTCTCTTTTCGCTTTCAAGGCTGGACATACCATAATCAAATGGAAGTGGGTTTCTGGTCTAGTTTGGTTGCAAAAGTGACAGACATCGGATTTGTTATGTGTTTTATCTATCAGTGCTTGATATTCTCGGGTGGGCAATATATTTAGGCGAAAGCGCAAAAACAGATCTCGAATATGGCAACAGGGAAACTGTGCCAAATATGATGGTAGTTCATTAAGTGCTCTCACTTGCGTTTCCGCATGAAGGTGCCGCTTGTACTTTTTCTGTACTTCTATTCTTAACCAATCATTCATTTGTATTTTCCGTTTTGCATATTGTGGTCTATTAAGCAACAATTCCTCTGTGATGTCTTCCGCCTTTCGCTTTAATTTCATTAGACCATTCCAATAATGCTGCTGTTTGAAAAGCTTCCTTTTTTTCCTTTAGGATTTCCAAAGGTGGTATTTCTTCAGAAGTGATTTTTCTTAACAAGTCCATTTGTTTCCAAAGTACTATAGATTGTACCGATTGTAAAGCTAATTCGAAGCTTAATCTATTCATTGGAAATGTTTTAGGCAAGGCAAGAGTTGTCCTCCAAAATATTGCTTGATAATAAGGCCATCTCATTAGTTGTTTAATGATTGTCTCGCTTGCATATGTCAAGATTGGGATTACTTTTTGTTTGTAAAGCAGAATTGTGGCTTTTACTGAAAGTCCCATATTTTAAGTGGAAGAAACGACCTTGTTTTGCCAAAGCTCTCGCTTTCCCTTCAATATGTTCTTTCCATTCTGCTTCGTTCGCCGATGGATTGATTAGGGCCCCTAAATATTTTGTTTTGGTTGTCATGATCACTTTCTTTTCTATTTGAATCTTCATGTTCTGTTGTCTTTGTCTTTAGGGTAATCAGTTTCATTATTCTCGTTTTATCAATGTTGATTTGTAGGTTATTCTCCAACATGTAATCTTGTGCTTTATTCACTGTCTGTTGCAATCCTTTCAATGTTTTGTCTAAAATAATATCATCTGCATAGATTAGCGCTTGAATGGTTTCGCTGTTGATTTTTGGTGGATTTGCTGTATTGTTTTGAATTTTTTCTCCGAAATCATAGGTAAAGAGATTATAGAGGCACGCGGCTAATGGACAGCCTTGCTTTAAACCATTCTCAGTTGGAATGGACTCTGTCAATCTTCCCTCTTTCGTCAGCCGGACATATATAGAAGTATTCGAATATAGTTTTATTGGATTCAGAATATTTGAAGGGCATCCCCAATCTCTTAACTTAGCCCATAGTAGTTGTCTATTGACTGAATCAAAAGTGTTTTTTAAAGTCTATGAAAATAGCATACTGTTGTTGTGATTTAGCCATTGCTTCAAGTTTCATCATATTCAGCAGCAGGAAGTTGACATTTGTGCCTATTCGTTTTACAAAGCCTGTTTGTCTTTTGGCTTTTTTATCGTTCTCTTGCCCATAGATTCAATTTTGTTTGAAGGTAACCGGCAAATAATTTTCCCAGAGGGTCCAATAAAGCTATCGGTCTATAATTGGCCGTATCTTTTCTATCTCCTGCTTTGTAAATTGAGATCAGGACAGCTGTTGGCCAAGTCTTTTTTTATTCTTAATAGATGACTCAAGAATTTGGCCCAATGTTCTGGGGCCGTTTTTAGGTCGCTATTTGCTAAGCCATCAGGGCCTGGAGCTCTCGAAGTTGAGTAATTTAATGGTACTAATAATGTCTTCTGTCTCCCATTTCAGGTCCCAGGGATCATCATCATCTCTCTCTATATCAATTATATCTGTTTGTACAGTATTTTTGTATGTTGAGTAGTGATTCACCCATCTGCTTTCATCCACTTCTTGAATTATATTCTGTCTTGCAGATGAGAAGTTCAACATAGACCATAGCACATATTTTGATTAAGTGCTGTCAAAATCGCTTCTGCATCATTTTGTTTTATCGATGCTTTGATGGCTTTTATTGCGTCGGAATACTTACTTTTCTTTTTTTATTTCCATTTCAAAGTTTAGTGCCTTGTATTTTCGCAACGCTTTGTAGTGTTTTTTTTTGTTTGAACTTCAATATTGAAGTAATGAGGGTGGATTTGTTTTTGATTCTTCTTTGATCCCATATGTTGGTATTTTTCTAGGATCCAACCATAATTCAATTTTAGGTTATCTTGAATCGGCGCACCTTCAAAAGTTGAGACTATTTCCGCCATTTGGTTATGTTTTATCCTGAGTCTATTCATCCCATTTGTAAGCTCAAAGTCAGGTAGTATTAGATGTTGGTCAGTTGTTGCCTGGATAGCCCATTCGATCTGAATCAAATGATGATCGCTATCCTGCTGAATTGAATTTCCAATTGAAGTAGTTAAGTTTCTGATCCTTTCTGATGCGATAATATAGTCGATAATTGAGTTACATGTTTCACTTGACCATGTTGGTAACGGTTTTCCCTCACTGTCTGTAGGTTGGTTACTTAGAAAGATGTTTCTCAGATTCGCTTCTATAGTCCATTTTTTTGCTCTACTCGACAATATACTGGGGTCTAAATTCTCACCTTCTTTATTAAATAGATGAAAGTTAAAGTCTCCTACTATAATGAAATCCGTTCCGATGTTAGTGATGGCCACATTGTCAATTTCATCGTATATTGAATCGATGAATTTCATCTCAGACATTGTATTTGGGTTCCAATATATATTAAATATAGATATCAGGTTGTAATCCAAGGAAGAAGCTGTTTCAGCCTTATCTGTTTCCATTTTGATAGTTAAGTATTGAGCCCATGGATGTATGTTTTTACTTGCAATTATTGTCCATGTTGGCAATATTTTTATTAGTATCAACATTCCTGTTGTGCTGATGTTGCCGGATTCATTAGGGTACTATACCCATCACAGATAACCTCTTCAGTCAGCCACGTTTCCTGCAAGCAGATGATATCCAAATTGTCCAGGAGTGTTGACTGTTTTTCTAGGAGATGTTTATTTCCTCTTGTATTCCAAGATCCAAGTGATATTCTACACTTCTGGGATTCATTCATTTTTCGTTGTTATAAATAGGTTTTCCTTCCACTTTGCTTAGTCTTCACATTTGATTTCATTTGTGGAGTCTCACGATAATCGCGCCCTAGGGTTTTGGAGTGTTTGTAATCTTGTTCCTGCTGCTTTGGTCTTGAATTATTAAGATTTTGAGCAGCTTTTATCCCTTTGCTCTGTTCCTCATTATTGATTAATTTATGCTGCCTAAACGGTGCCAGATTTTTTGCTTTCTTTTCAGCCAATGCCCGTGAGACAAAGATTTCTTCTATTCCAAAACCTAGTTTCTCAAACTGATGTTTATTTGCTAGAACCCTTTGCATTGTTTTGGTTATAAAAATCAATTTGGACCTCTTCCATATATTGTTTATTTGGAAACAGAACTAGTTCTAGATCATCCGATTCTATTTTATCGACTTGTGGGATTTCTTTAAACAACCGCAGAATATTGGCTCTGTTCATTATTACCAGCTCTTCTGTGTTAGCTGTCGTTGGAAATAAAGCTATTCTATAGGCACATGTTGTATTCTGCGGATTTTGGAATATTGGTCTAACTAATATAGGACTTGGTTGAGTCATCAGGCTATTGTTGTTATCTTCGGATTGCGTCTCTAGTGATGAGCACGATTCATCGTTAGATACTGTTGAATATTCAAATGAGAAGTTAGCTGCCTCTTCTTCATCATATTCGCTTTGACTTTGTTCAATAATCGTATCTTGGTATTCATCAACGACGATCAGTCGCATCTCGTGAATTAATTGATATAGCATTATAGTCACTCATATCGTCAGCAGTTGATAAGTCTATTATTGGAATAGGTTTTACTGGTTCACAAGGTATTTTTTGATTGATTACCTCTAACAGCGCATCCAATGGCTCCATCACTTCGTTCGTACCTACATTGGTAGGCTCTTTTTGTCTTACCGCCATTTTTGTTTCACGCATTTTCTGTTGTGTACCCTTTTGTTTTAAAGTCAGATGATTGTTGTTCTTTGACTCATCCGTTAACGTTTTCTGCATTGACTTCATTTTTCTCAAATGCCTGAGATCCGTTCTGGTTTTTTTTTTGTCGTTTCTTTACTCTTTGGTTTGGTTAACAAATCTTGACCCACCATCCCACGCTTTGAGAGATCAGATATATCAAACGGCGTACAAGATGGTGACTCAGTCTTAGCTGGATGTGTCGGTATTGACAAATTGCTTGGCTTCATCGGGATGATCTGAATTTCATATTGTGTACTTTGGTCTAATTTGTGTTCTTTTTTATTTATATCTTCAGTTTGTGTATGATTTGTTACATAGTGTTTTTGTTCCATCATGTGAGCCTGTTTTTTTTGTTTCATCATCAATCAATTTTTTGGTAATCGTTGAGATAGTCTCCAAAAGATTGTTTGTCTACCCGGTCGACTCTTGCCAATTCTGCTAATCGCCTTTGCCATATTCTAGATGTTTCGGCTTCTTGTTTCAGCCGTTCCTGAATAGTGTTTATAAAGGTTTCAAAATAAGTTTGTTTAGTCATTATCATCGCTAACAACGTTGCTTGATCTTTTGTAGAATCAACCATATATTCCTGTATCTTTAAAAACGGAATCATTGCGGTCGACAACACTGCTACCAATGTATTTTGTAAATCTAGCATGGTCTTTGGGATTCTTTGTTGGGATTCCAGCTGCTTGGGGTTGATGTTCAGTTGTTACATTTGAAGAGAATGAGTCCAGGTCTTCCGTTTTAGGCCTGGGTAGCAGTTTATTCAAATGCATGGTCTTTTTATCACCAGGTGAGCCAGATCTTGATCGTACAATTGGTGTGGATGTCTTGTTGTTTCTTAGAGGATTTGTCGTGATTACCCCTTCAAAGACTTTGTTTCTTTTTTCCTGGGACTCCATAATGGCGTCTATCTCTTTGATATCAAGAGATAGGCGAGCGATTCTCAGTGCTATGTGTTTGTTTTGATCAACGTTCTGTGTCGACGTTGGTAAATATGTTGACTGCCAATGGAATTTAGCCGCTTTGGCTCGCTCTTGTAAAGACTGGGTAAAGCAACTATCTTCTTCACCTGCTTTTGTCAAATTTGTAGCTATTGTTTGGTTTGAGTGTAGTGTACCCTCAGATGGGGTCATATGCGCCAAGACTGCATCTCCTTGCATATTATTCATAGGTTCTTCTAGCTGCGGATTCAGTGAGTAGCTGTTTAGAAGCATAGAAGTGTGCATTCCAGCAGCTTTCAATGCAATCAATTTTGGTGCATTGTTTTTGTTTTATTCAAATCTGTTAGGTGTTTTACAGTTGTATTATCCTTAATCGGCAACTGACCTTTCCGAAATGGGAGTACAGTTGCCTCCGGATTTTGCTATTGCTTCTACTTTTGGTGTTTCTTTACTTCTTTCTGTGCTTATGTTCTCTACTGTTATCTGTTGCAATGATTTCCCTCGTCATGTGAGCAGCGGGGTTCTTGGATATTTTCGCAGAAGATTCCTCTAGCTTCCCTTGCAGCCTGGTTCTTGGTTTTTGGATTTCCATTGCTGGAATCGGAAACACGACTAGGCGTGACTTACAGGAAACAAATTCCACTTCAGTTGATCAGCACCTCCCACCGCAGACAACAGCGTGCCCTTTACACCACGCGGGCTTCACGCCGCAAGGGTCGCGTTGTTCTGCCTTTGAGGCTTCAAGCAGGGGGAGTGGCTTCTAGTAGTCACGTGACATGGGTCACGTGTTGCTGCAGGATGCCGCTCGCTTCAACTGCTCTCAGCTGAGGCTGAGACACTCATGCGAATTGGAGCGGACGCAGGGATTTCACTCGATCCTCTTCCCAGACGAATGCAGGTATTTGCAAAGTTCTTTCCAGAGTTTTGTCACAATGTAGCAGCCGCACAGCAGACAACAGCGCGCCCTTTACACCACGCGGGCTTCACAAGGTTTTGACTTCCCTAGAACTACTGTTAGGTACTTAGTACTTACCCCTAGATTTATCTGGGCCTACTTGTATTTAAATAAATCCTTTATTTTTACATACATAGTGTGTGTATTTCTTTGGATCATTTGTATTACAATTTCACTTGTACTGATTCTACAGCCCTCTCTCCCTCCTAAAATGAGCCTGTCTGCTCTGTCTATGCTACCGTATACTCTGGTGATACAGCCTTATACTAAGTGGAGTCTTGTACTACCTCAGTTGAATGGTTTTACTAAGCCTTTAGTTGGACTTCAGAAAAACTGTCCTAACGACAGCGGAAATGCCGGCTGCGGGGATGGCCCAGTAGGCCTACCGCCCGACCCCCTCCGAAGGATGTTTCACAGGACATCCTTTCGTCCCGGGACACCCTAGTGTCGGGATATTCAGAAAAGGATGCCAACACCACCAGTGGCCCCATACCAACCGCCGGTGAAAAAGAGGAAGCGGCACCCTATGCCGCTGCATCAACCGCCACACACGTGCCCCCCCCCCCCCCCCAGGGACACAGCGACTACGGACACGGGCGACATGGCCATGGGGGAGAGGGATCTCCACATCAATATCTTGGAGTTGTGGGCAGTGTTCTGGGCCCTCAAGTTGTTCCTCCCGTCCCTCAAGGGCAAAGTGGCGAGTGTCTTCACGGACAACACCACCACAATGTTCTACATCGGGAAGCAGAGGGATTGGGGGGCACCAGATCCCCGGCGCTCTCCAGAGAGGCGCACAACCTGTGAAACTTGTCTGTCGCCCAAGAGATGTTTCTCATCCCCTTTCACCTGGCGGGAGTCGAACACCATTGCTGACTCCTTCAGCAAGGAGCGGTGCTCCTGCCACGAGTGGGAACTTTGACAGGATTAGGTGGACCGCATCTTCATCAAGTGGGGCAGACCCCAGATTGATCTGTTTGCGACCGCGTCGAATTCCAAATGCAAGAAATTCACCAGCAGGTTCCACCAGCCAAGGAGCACGGGGAGGGAGGGAGGCATTTTCCTTCCCGTGGGAAGGCCTGTTCCTGTACCCGTTCCCTTCATTGCCTCTCCTGCTGCGAGTCAATCAACTGAAACGGTGCCAGCGCCCGATGATCCTCATCACCCCGGCATGGCTGAGTCCGATTTGGTTGCCGGATCTTCTCGCCCTGTCAACCTCGCCTCCGGTCAAGCTGCCAGTGGTCACGGATCTATTTACCAGAGGAGGAGATGCAATCCTGCATCACGACCCAGGGTCGCTGAACCGGAGGTCTTGGCTCCTGCAGCCTTAGAGTTCGGAGGGTACGAGTTGCCGGCGGACTGCAGGGAGGTCCTTGCCAGAGCGTCGTCGACTCTCGTGCTTACGGGCACAATTGGAAGCGGTTTGCTACATGGTGCCGGGTGCAGAAGATCAATCCTCTGAGGGTCACGGCCCTTCAGATTCTTCCATACTTGTTGTCCTTGAAAAAGGCGGGGCTGGCGCATGCCTCCATCAAGGTGCATCTGGTGGCTATCTCCTGCTACACCAGGTCTCCAGGACGGTCCTATTTGGTCCCGCTGTCTCGTCAAGGAGTTCCTCAAAGGACTGTTTTGATTGTTCCCGTCCCTGCCCCGGTGTGGGTACTCAACGTGGTACTGACTAGGCTCATGGGGTCCCCTTCGAGCCTATGCATCAGGCCCCTCTCGTGGCTCTCATCGAACTGCTTTTTTTGTGGTCATCGCATCTACCAGGAGGGTGGGTCAGATTGAGGCCCTATCCTGCAAACAGCCGCATCTGACTTTTCAATACTCAAGGATGGTGCTGCGGACTCACCCCTTCATGCTAAAGGTTCTGTCCGAATTCCACCTCAACAAGCCTTTGGTGTTGGCTGTGTTCTTTCCAAAACCTTCGTTGCCGGCTGAAAGGACTTTGCACTCGCTGGATTTGGCTCGTGCTCTGAAGTTCTATGTGGCACGCACGAAGAGTTTCCGGAAGATGTCAACTATTTGTGAACTTTGGTCCTGTGAACCATGGGAAGGTCTTGTCCAAGGCTTCTGTCTCCAGGTGGCTCTCTCGCTGTATCACAGTTATCAGTTGGCAAACCGACCGCTGCCCGGCTGTCGGAGCCCATTCCACCAGAGTGATCGCTGTGATGACGGTGTTCCTGCTTGGTGGGCCCCTGCTGGACATCGACATGGCTGTTATGTGGAGGTACACGCACACCTTCACAAGATTCTACTGCGTCGACAGGCATTTCAGAGAGGAGTCCAGGGTCGTGCAAGCAATGCTACGCCACCTGTTCGCTTGAAGGTGAGCCTGTTCCGGAGGTAAGATAAATTGTTTATTTGTATTGCTCACCAAACCCAAAGGTATCAGGGCGCACAGTTTACAAGAAAGTTTGCAGCTTAGGTTACAGGAATTAATACACAATGCAAAGGTAACAATTAGATGTCATCATAAAACAAGGTAGGAACCTTACAAGAACGCTAATTCTAAGACCAGCAAATTAAGAGTTTATGTACAAGGTGTTGGAGGTGGCAGACCTAGTGATCAGAAGTCTTAAGCCAGTTGATGCAGCTATGTCTAAAGTTGTGGTATGATTGATCAGCTCGGAGTGAAGGCGGCAGGGAGTTCGAAAGCAGGGGCGCTTTGACAGGAACGCTGCTGCCCCCCACCTTTGATAATTTAAACCTGGGAATGGTAAGGCAGTTAGTATTGATAAGTCTGGAAGGGCTGAAGGAGGTCCTTCTATGGAATCTCTGAGAGATGGCTAGGAGCGGTATTAAGTGATTTGTAGGTAAGCAAGGCGGTTTTTAGTTGGATTTTTTTCAATAGTGGAGAGCCAATTTGTCGCCTGATCTCAGATATGTGATCTCTCCTGGCTACGCCGAGGCCTGCTCTATGGGTGTTATTTTGGAGGGTTTGGATTCTCCTAATTTATTTGTTGGAGCCTATATAAAGGGCATTGCAATAATCCAACCTGGACAGAATGAGGGCTCTGGCCAGGATGATGCAACTGTTAGAGAGGAATGGTTTGTTGGTTATAATAGGTTTACAGGTATAGGTGGTGGCGGAGGCCAAGCCATTAACTTGTTTAGTGAAGGAGAGCGTGGAGTCAAGGTAGACACTGAGGGTCTTTACCTCAGTGACTACTTTGATAAGGGTTCCATCGATTATGAAGGAGGGTTATTCGAGCCCTAGTTTTTTGAGATTCGTAGGTGCACCCAAGATGATGAGCTCTGTTTTGTCATTCAGGCATAGACCGTGCGTAGCCATCCATGCCTGGATGATGAGGTAAACTCTATTCACCAATGCCAATCCTTACCATAGTCCCGGGAGGAGAATCTAAGTATAATCTGCATAATTAGTGTAAGTGATACAGATTATCTAAAAGGGGCTTATTGAATGTTATACAAGGTGGGAGAGACGCAAGAGCCCTGGGGCACGCCGCATGTAATCGGATTAGAGTCTGCAGCTGCTGCTGGGGAACAGACCCTCATGGTTCTGTCACTTAAGGACTCGATCCAGACTATGGTCTCCTTAGAGAAGTTTGCAGCAGAGTCCAGATGGCTACATAAGACCTTGTGATCCACAAGGTCGAATGCAGCTGAGAGATCAAGTTAGAGTGCTGATTTTCCCTTGTCCCTCAACTCATCAACTTGGGCCTTCAAGTCAATAAGGGGGGTTCTGTTCTGTGTTGGGGGCGGACACCTGATTGGCAAACTCCTAAGAGGTGGTGAAGTTCCAGCAATTATTTTATTTGTTAGTATGCGACCATATCCAAGATTTTTAACAGAAAAGGTAAAGTCGTGATAGGGTTGTATTTGGTTGGTATCAATGGGTCTAGTGTTTGTTTTTTTTTAGCAATGGTAGTACCCACGATTCGAAGGGATTGTGTCCCCCGACGTATTACACATCTATAACATGTAATGTCCACGGCTGTGCACTTCGGAAACAGTTCAGCAGAGGGCATCTTGCGTCGCTGGCTTCGAGCCGATGTCCCTCAAGGGCCTCTGTCGGGTCGTCACCGGTTGTTATATATAGGACGCACGGCGCCTGTTGCCTCAGTTCATTTTTTTCCGACAGCAAACGTGTATAGCTTTATAAAACTCAGTGCGCCTTGTGTGTATCATCGACCTTTATGATGTTGGTTTCTTTGACCCCTCCGACTCCAAGGTCCGGGTTCAGGACTTGCGGGGGCTGTAAGTCAAAGATGTCGTTGACCGACCCGCACTGTATTTGTTTATGGTGTCGGGGAGAATCGCCAGACACTGATGACTGTTTGAAATGCCAGTCTCTAACTGCGAAGGCCTTGCGTGAACAGAAGGGTAAGCTCAAGCTAGGTAGGGGGGGCCTTGAAGTCCCGTAAGCCCGGATCGAAGCCTAGGGTTTCCACCAACTGCTCGAGGGGCGACTCTCCCCGCCAGGAGGTTGTTCTCGGTCCCAGAGTGGTTCCTGCCATTCCTCGGCCTCGCGGCACTCTAGGAAGCGCCAGCACCGGTCGCCTTCCCCGTCCTCGGAGGATGGCGCCGTGCATAAGGTAGCCTGTCCCACGAAGTCCTCGACTCCGGAGGAGTGGGCGGCTTCTAAAGAGCAAATGATGGTGATTATCCAGTCGCAAGGGGCGGTTCTTGTCGCGCCTTCTCACGAAGCCGGCAGAGAACGCTCTCGGACTGTGGCTCGCACGCCTTCGGGCTCGCGCCACGACTCGCACAGGGAGCCCTCGAGGTCCCGTGGCAAGAGCAGTCGCGAGAGACGTGCGTCCAGGTCTTGGTCCTCATCCCCAGCAAGACCGTTGCGGCCTGTGGCGGTATCAACGCCAGCGTCGACTCGTTCAGAACCGGGACAGTCTGACTCGGATGATGCTGTACTGTCCTATCAGCCCACGCCTGTAGCGACATCGACACCGAAGGTCTCGGCATCGACACCCATGGTGCAGATTCTGGCATCAAAGCCCTCGGCTTGGATGTTCTCGATGCCCTCGGTGTCAAGGCCCTCTGCGCTTTTTGGCCGTAATATGTCGGAGGAGTTTGATGAGGCGTGGTTGTGCCTAGGAAGACTTCCTCTAAGTCTGGGGGGCTCATGCAGACTTTTCCTACAGGTGGGTCATTCATGTCTAGGGTCTCCGAATACCTGGGGTGGTCCAGTCCTCCTGAGGATTTTATTCAGGATGACCTTACTGACATCTTGGACCAAGGTCCCCCCCTCTGACCCGGTATTGCCCTTTCATCTTACATTGCAAAATTGCAAAAAAGGGTGTCATCGGCTTGGCAGTTCCCGGAATCGCTTCCGGCGGCCAATAAGAATTTTTCGAAAAAGTACCGCCCATCTGTTAGCGACCCCAGCTATTTGTCTACTCGGCCCACTCCTGAGAGTTTGCTGGTTCAGGTGGCTACGGCCACCTCGAGGCAGCAGGCGTACCCTAACATCCCTCCGGACAGGGACGACAAGCGATTCGACGGCTGGGCTCGGAAGGTCTTTACTTCAGGGAGCATGACACTGAAAGTTGTCAACTCCACGTGTGCCTTGGCAAGATTTACACACACTCTGTGGAACATGGCTTCCTAACCCTCCTGCGTGACATTGTTAGGCAGAATTATATGCAGTACCCTTTGGGAACACCACACACAATTAAGACTACAAGTGACAGTACAAATTCACCTCTGGTACACGCCTGTACTGCACAGTAAAAATGGTAGTGATGGCTGAGCAGCCAGACTTATCTCCAGATCAAGTGAGCAGTATCAAATAGTTACACAAAGGACCGCAATTACTATGATTCAAACAAACACTGACTCAAGATTTTCAAGTAAAAGAATTTCTGATGTTTGTTAATCTGCTTAGAATCACATGCTGTGCATAGGTCCGACATCCAGTGGTCACTGCGGAGTATTGCATTTTGTTTTTCGTAGTCGACAAGGCGTGTCTGTAACACTATCCCTATAGTGACGTGTGTTGTACCCACAATCCCTCACGCGTCGAGGTCCCTCAGATTGTTTTTTCCGCCCAGCTACTGGTCGGTTTTACGCCCAGCTCCTCGAGAGACATTGCAGATTTCATCTCCTCGACCTTTGGTCGTTTTCCTATATTAATATAGAACATATCGATTCCCCCCCCCCCCCCGACGCTGTTGTGAAGCTGTCTCCGCCGAGCAAGATCTTCGACGGAGGGGACGAGCGGAGGCCTGGCACGAACACGTGGCCTGGCCTCGCAGGCCAAATACAGTAGGGAGAGTGGGGGTCGTGCGACATCTCTAGTTCTTTTCTGAGAATGCCTTTCCTTTTCCCCTTCCTTTCCCTTGGGGTGGTTATCATGTTTTATTGCCTCGGCTATGGAGAGGACACCCTTTAGGTTTTGCCCGCTTTGCAAGGGCAAGTTTACTTGGAAGGACAAGCATTCACGGTGTAACCGCTGCTTGCCCCTCGATCACAAAGAGGAAGGTTGCACGGCTTGTCGGCTTCTTAAGCCGAAGACTCTAAAAGACCATAGGGTCAAGAGGTGGGCGGCCTACGCTATGTCGAAGGCCGACGCTCCACCCACCGTCGCTACCTCCGACAGTGACGAGGAACATGATACCACGACCTCCGCTACGGAAGTCGAAAACCCCCCTAGAGAGCGCACACGCGCTTCGTCGTCTGTCCCCGGCCCCGACGGGCTCGGCTCACGCCCTGCTTATGGGGATGAACACCCCGGCGACATTGACGCACACAAGACCACACATAAGCACACAACCCATAGCTCTTCTTTGCCGAAGGCGAAGAGAGCATCAGCGCCCAAGGAGACGCAGGTTTCACCGGCGGCCTCCTCGGACCGTTCGGGTTCGAAGCCCCTCTCGCAGCCGCGACCAGCGACTGGGCTTTCGGCAAATAAGGGCGCCGCCCCCAAATCATCGGCCGGCGCGCATCAGCAGAAAGCGCATGCCGCCGTAGAGCGATCGACACCCATAACGTCGAAACCACAGCCCTCCGCTGACAAACGAGTCGCTGAGAGCTTGGCGAGGATCGTGGTAGCCGACACCCACAAGCGTACGCCGAAAGACTTGTCGAGCGCTACGCAAAGGTCGAAAGACACGCCGAAAAGACAGGGACGATCTCCTTCAGTCGAAGGGATTCCGAGCACACCTGAAGGTTTTTTGGAGGGCGACGGGACACTTTCCTCGACTTTGTGGGAGAGGTCGAGCCGTTTTCAGCTACAAGACACCAATTTTCCCCCGCTAGACCGCTCAGGGGTACCCCATGAAACCATGGAAAGGCTCCATCTCTGCATGGAAAGAATGGAAAGGTTTATGAATCCCCAGAACCCTCCCACTCCAAAGAGAATAAGAGAAGGGCCCCAGGAGGACCCCAGGGGCAAAATTCCAAGACTAGTCAATCCCCACCAGGACACAGCCTCAGACTTCCATAGTGTGTATGACCTCACTGGGGAAGAACATTATTTTGAGGAAGAGGATGAGTTTATGGACGAGGAAGAGGGACGGAACCAGGAGGAAGGTCTGGAAGACAGCCCAGACTTGGTAGGAGAAGGCTTCGGAGAAAATCCAGAAGAAGGACCTTCTCACCCCTGGCAATCCCCATCAATATATTCCGACACTGATGTCCTGAACCTAAATCCTCCTGACAATTCACCTGTTAGAAACACGTCTCCCATTGACGATCAACCCACATTTAATGCCCTGTTGCGAAGAGCAGCAGCACACTTCGAACTGGACACTGGGGAGCTCTCCCCTGAATTAGACTTTGTAGAAAGGGTAATTAAGGAGAAACCCCCAGTCAGTCAGACAATTCCCCTCCTCGCTTCGGTGAAGAGAAGAATCATCCCTTCGCTGTCCACACCCGCACTAATCAGAGGGGTCAATCCTAGAATTGAAAAACTTTTCACTCCTTCACCCTCAGACCCGCTGTACATCAGGGGACATTCCATTCCGGATTCCCTGGTAGTAACCAACACAAGAAAGAGGGCAGGGGTACCACTTTCCACCAGTGAGGCACCACCTGACAAGGAGGGCAAGCGGTTATATGCCCTTGCAAAAAGAGTTACATCCTCGGCCGCCTTTTCGGCAAGAATTGCCAACAACAATTCTTTGCTCGCTAGCTATGCGGACGCGCAGTGGGCCAAACTGCGCAAAGACGCCGAAGAAGCGCTGGAACCATTACGTACACGCCTGCTTTCAAATATTGGCGAAGGAACCCAGGTCAACCAGAGTATTGTAAAGAGCTCTCTGGATGCGGCAGAAACTGCGGGACGTTCCCTAGTTCAGGGAATAGTCCTTAAACGCCACGTATGGCTGCGCAACTCAGGGTTCAAACCGGAGACACAGGCGTCTTTAATAAATAAACCTGTTGAAGACTCAAACCTCTTCGGGAAAGCGGTGGATGAGGCTCTGGAGATGGCTAAAAAAGAGTTCGATACTATCAAAACTCTTGACCAAATCTCTAAGCCCTCTACCAGGCGCGGCTATGGCAACAAACGCTTTTTTCGTGGCCAACGCCAACAACAAAACCAGCAGCAACAGTACCCTGCACCAATTTCCAGACCAATAGTAGCCAGTACAGCCAAAGAGGACAGCGCCGGGGCAAAGGAAGAGGGCGAGGGTCCACCCCCAGAGGTTCCCAAGCCCCTAACAACACCAAGTGACGCGAAGATTCGCGTCCCCTCCCATGCAACACCGGTCGGGGGCCGGATAACATCCTTTCTTCCAGCATGGGAGGGTATAACGTCAGACCGCTGGGTACTTTCCACCGTAGCCCACGGATACTGCATCGAATTCAACAGTTCCCCAACATACAAACCCCCGAGGGGACGACGCATGTCACCGGAACATCTTGCCATCCTTCTACAAGAAGTACAACTACTGCTGGAAAAAGGAGCCATAGAGGTCGTGCCTCTATCTCAGGTAACGGAAGGTATTTATTCAGTGTACTTCCTTGTACCCAAAAAGGATCTAACCATGCGCCCTGTATTAGATCTGCGCCCAGCGAACAAGTTCATCAAACCCCAAAAGTTTCGTATGGTAACCTTACAGGAAGTGATCCCACTGCTATCACAGGGAGATTACATGACAACATTGGACATGAAAGATGCATACTTTCATATTTTAATGTTGCCAGCGCACAGAAAATACCTCCGGTTCATGATAGAGGGCAAACACTACCAGTTCAGAGTGCTACCCTTCGGCATAGCATCAGCACCGAGGGTATTCACGAAGGTACTGGCAGTGGCAGCGGCCCACCTGCGCAGGTTGTCCATCCCAGTTTACCCTTACCTCGACGACTGGCTCATAACGGGGGATTCTTACGAAACATGCTTCTCCAATACCCAAAAGACTGTAGACCTTTTGTTCCAGTTGGGCTTCTCCATCAACGAAAAGAAGTCCAGCCTAGACCCCAGCCAAATCAAACAATTCCTAGGGGCTCTAATTCAAACAAAGGACGGCCTCGTCTTCCCCTCCAAAGAGAGGGTCCAAAACATGTTGTTTCAGATCCCTCAATATGTTACCGGTCGAGAGGTGACGGTACGCAAAGCAATGTGCTTGCTAGGCATGATGGCGTTGTGTATTTATTTGGTACCTCACGCGCGCCTGCGCTTGCGCCCAATGCAAGAGTGGCTCAACAGCCAGTGGTGTCAGGCCAGCGGACTATGGGACGACCTAGTGGTGGTCTCGCAGGCCTTAGTTCTCTCGCTACGGTGGTGGACAAAGGAAAACCTGGAAAAAGGGAAACCCTTTGCCACACCCGCGGCGGAAGCCACTCTAACCACAGACGCATCCCTCACAGGATGGGGGGCTCACCTATCCCATCAGACTGCTCACGGAGAGTGGACTCCGAACTTAGCATCCAAACACATCAATCTTCTGGAGCTACTAGCGGTGTTCAAGGCGCTAAAAGCCTTCAAGGAACACCTACAAGGCAGGACAGTGATGGTCCTTACAGACAGCACCACTGCCATGTATTACATCAACAAGCAGGGGGGAACCCACTCTCCAGGACTGTCCAAACTGGCCCAAAACATATGGAAGTGGGCTCTCAAACAGAATATGTTCCTTCTGTCACAACATGTACCAGGGGAACTCAATCTGCTGGCAGACAAACTCCGCAGAGATTTCTCCCTGCCCGAAGAGTACGAATGGCGACTGCACGAAGACATCGTCTTCGACGTCTTCACGCAATGGGGGTTCCCAGAAATAGACATGTTCGTAACCCTGGAGAACTCACAATGCCAAAGTTACGCCTCCAGGTACCCCCAGAACCAATCCAAGGGGAACGGTCTGTCGATTCAATGGTCAGGGAGATTTGTTTACGCTTTTCCCCCGACTCCCCTTCTCAACAAAGTAGTGCACAAGATGCACCAGGAACAAGTAACCATGATACTGGTGGCCCCAATGTGGGCCCGACAGCCATGGTTCGCTCACTTGATGGAGATGTCTCTATCTCCCCCAGTGAAACTCCCCTGCCCGTACAACATGCTGTCACAAGATAGGGAGGGGCAGGACTCTGCATCCATGCCCCCAGAACATGAACTTAGCAGCCTGTCTCCTGAGATCATAGAATTTGGACATCTGCAGCTCCCACAGAGATGCATGGGCATCCTCAGGGAAGCCAGAAAACCTAACACTCGCCACTGCTATTCTAGCAAATGGAAGAGATTTGTCATTTGGTGCAGAGGAAAGAGCATCAACCCAATTGACTGCTCTCCCACACATATTATTCTATACCTGACCCATTTATTGGATTCAGGTCTAGTGTTCAATTCCATTAAAGTCCACCTAGCGGCACTTTCTGCATACACCACTTCCCAACTCAAAGTGTCGTGGTGGAAGATCCCTGTTATAAAGGCCTTCATGGAGGGAGTAAAGAGAATACACCCCCCAATAGCTGACCTAGCTCCCGGATGGGACCTTAACGTGGTACTTAACAAACTCATGGGCTCACCATTTGAACCCATGCACAAAGCATCTCTTAAAGACCTCACTCTTAAGACTGCTTTTCTAATAGCCATCACCTCCATCAGGAGAGTAAGTGAACTACAGGCTCTTTCTGTTCTAGACCCCTTTGTTACAGTTCACAAAGATAAAGTGGTTCTACGCACTCACCCAAGGTTTGCTCCGAAATTCATCTCAAAATTCCACGTAAACCAGTCTATGGAACTACCAGCGTTCTTTCAAAATCCTTCCAACTTGGGAGAAAGGACTCTGCACACACTAGATGTCCGCAGAGCGGTCATGTTCTACATGGAAAGAACCAGACCACTAAGGAAGACTAATCAGTTCTTCGTCTCGTTGGCAGCAGGAAGAGAAGGGGATGCAGTTTCAAAGTCCACTATTTCTAGATGGATTGTTCAATGCATCACTCTCTGCTATACTCTTGCTAAGAGAGAACTGCCCTTTAGGCCAAGAGCACATTCTACTCGAGGCACAGGGGCGTCCATAGCATTCATTGCAAATGTTCCCCTTGAGTCCATCTGCAAAGCGGCTACCTGGAGTTCTGTGCACACCTTTACAAAACACCACTGTCTAGATGCACACTCTAGATCTGACTCCCAGGTGGGACAGGCAGTATTAAGACATCTTTTCTCTACTGTTCCTTCTCATAACCCACCGCCAACTCCGGGTACTGCTCGCTAGTCTATGCACAGCATGTGATTCTAAGCAGATTAACAAACATCAGAAGACAATGCATTACTTACCATAAAAGCATTTCTGATGGTTGTATCTGCTTAGATTCACATGCGCCCACCCTTCCTCCCCGCTTGGATGGAAGGAACATAGACATCCTTTTCTATATTTCTCTCTTTTCTGTACTCACTCACGTCTAGAAGGCTCCCTCAGGGCAGAAAAATACAAACAGAGGGACCTCGACGCGTGAGGGATTGTGGGTGCAACACACGTCACTATAGGGATAGTGTTACAGACACGCCTTGTCGACGTCCCCTTTTCGACTACAAAAAACAAAATGCAATACTCCGCAGTGACCACTGGATGTCGGACCTATGCACAGCATGTGAATCTAAGCAGATACAACCATCAGAAATGCTTTTACGGTAAGTAATGCATTGTCATACATTTACTCTTCAGTTATATAACATTTCACTAAAGTAAAGCAGTTTAAAAATCACACTCTTAATACACCACTCCCAATAAGTTCCAGACAAGTTAAGCTCACAAAATGAAGTGGGAGCAAAATGACACTCAAGCAATTTAAATGGGAGGGAAAGACAAAGTTAATAGGCATTGAACCACACCAACAGGTAAGTACTCAGGACAATTGAGCTAGAGGCACTACAGTGATAGAATCAGGTAAAGGCTTAGGGCCAAAGTCCATAGGTCAAAAGTCTTTTGCTCAAGATCACACGGTTCAGGGTAGTTTGCGGTAAAGTTCGTGCCACGAGTTCCGGACGAAGTTGGTCAGCAGAAATGTTAGTTCAAAGAGAAGGATAAGCCCTCGGATTGGAGAAAGATTTCACACACTTTCACCACGGCTCAACGAAACAAACAACCGGATTTGCATAGTACCTTAAAACAGAGAAGGGAGCTGTAGATGAGGCGGACGTTCCTGGTAGTTCCTGCAGGCTCACGGTTCCTGAAGCGACTGTCGGACTGACAAGAAGTAGGAAGACTGGAGGGTCCTGCACTACCCAGGGAAGAAACCAGCAGCAGAGAAAAGCAACGAATAAAAAATGCGCTTCTTAAAACCCAAGCAGGGTCAAACCTTCCTGGCTATCCGGCCCACTGTAGTTCTTTACAGCGAATTCGACCAGAGGAGGTGTCCTGGCTTGAGGTTTGGGCAAACTGGTTGGTCCCACAAGCTCAAGGGAAGAAGATTCCTGGAGGATCATATCTGTCGTTGGAGTTAAAAGATTTGGACCTGCAGCAGGGCTTCACCAGGCTGTTCAGTCGTTGCAGGGGTGCCTTCTGTCAGCTCCTCGTCGGTGCTTTCGTTACAGTGGCGAGACTGCATTTCCAGTCCCAGAGACCTGCTTTTTATGCAGTTTTCCCCCATTCCGACAGCCTGGCTGTCAATCACACAGTGTTAGGCAGAATCCTGTGCAGTTCCCTTGGGGAACACTGCAAAAAGATTAAGACTACAGGAGTAAGCAGTAATCCCAATTGGTAGCAGTCTGCACCATCCAGGTTTACCTGGTAACTGTGGTCAGACCCCTCTCAAAGAGTAGTGCAGTTTCTCATGTTTGTTAATCTGCTTAGAATGACATGCTGTGCATAGTCCGACATCCAGTGGTCACTGCGGAGTATTGCATTTTGTTTTTCGTAGTCGAAAAGGGGACGTCGACAAGGCGTGTCTGTAACACTATCCCTATAGTGACGTGCGTTGTAGCCACAATCCCTCACGCGTCGAGGTCCCTCAGATTGTTTTTTTCCACCCAGTTCTCCAGCATGGGGTCTGGCATGGATTCACATGCTCATGAATATTCCCCGTCGTCAGGCTGGGAATCCTCGGTAAAGAAAAAACCAGTATCCGTTTCGTTTCTGATCTGTCTTTCGTAGCAATAACCAATCACTGGTCTCTGCGTCATACTGACCACAGCCAATGACTGCCCTCTACCTAAGCACCGCCTCTGGCAGCCATCTTCAGATTTTTACCGCACGTTCATATGTTGGGATCCTCGTGCTATTGCTCTCGAGCGTTAGTGCTATTTTTTCACGTTTTTTCTCAAAACTTCATTTTTTCGGTCAAAAGAGCCTCAAGCTCCACCGACTCTCCATCCGATCAACGGGGACCCGTGTCGGATTCGTCTGCGCCCCTCAAGGGTGAAGATTTCGTCGAGCTACGCTTTTGGAGGATTCCAGAAGTTTCTCAGGCCCGGACATGGCCCAGGAGAAGGGAAGCTCGACGCCCGGAAAGCTGTTCAGGATCTGCCCTGGATGCCAGCTGCAGAACGTCTTTAAGGAGGACGAACACTCCTTTTGTCTCTACTGCTTACATGAGGACAAGACGCACGTGGAGAAGGACTGTGCGTTTTGCGGCAACATGTCGGAGCGGACCATGAAGGACAGCCATCAACGTCTCGCCAACTGGCTGGAAGGGAAGAGCCCGTCAGGCGAGAAGAAGAGGAAGAAATCCGAGCGGTCTTCTAAGACCTTTGAGGATGCCCCGGCGACGGGGGTTCCAACACAAGGCCAAGCACCGCGAGTCCGCTGGCACCGGGAGCGCCGAACGGTCGGGCTCTACGGGCGCCAGGCACGGCGCACCCTCCCTGGCACCTTCAGCCACGAGCCAACGCTCTGGGTCGGGTAAGAGGAAGGGCGAGCACCCGGCGAAGCTCCTGGAGAGGCCCCGGTCGAGCTCAAAGGCCCCATCGGAGGGGGAGCGAGGCAGTGTCCCCCCCCCCCCAAGGATAAGGCGGTGAGCGCACCTAAGGTGGTGAAGGAAGGCCTTAATCCATCCGGCCAAGCCCTCTATCGATACTGTCGCGGCGGCCCTGGCTCAGCCTGTGGAGGCTACACCAGTGGTGGCGACCTCAGGGCTCAGAGTCTCCCTGCCACCTCGGAGGGAGTCTTCTTTTGTGCCCATCGATAGGACCCCCGTGAAACCCCCGGCGGGGAAGAA
Organism: Ambystoma mexicanum; assembly: GCF_040938575.1. Classification (NCBI taxonomy): domain Eukaryota; kingdom Metazoa; phylum Chordata; class Amphibia; order Caudata; family Ambystomatidae; genus Ambystoma; species Ambystoma mexicanum. The sequence goes on along the minus strand of NC_090926.1, from coordinate 233,725,121 downwards.
AAACGGGGGGCAGGGCGTCGTCGTAGATTCGGCCTCAACCTCAGAGGAAGAGCTGATCGAGGTCTTAAGACACGGCCTTGGCGTGGAAGAAGACCGGCCCGTCGGGATGGATCCCGACGCAGGTGACGACGGCATGGTCGAGGGTACCGACGGGGCCCCTGATCGCCCGTCGGATTCCCCTCTGCCAGCGCCGCAAGACAACTCGGCGGCCATTTTGTTGGCTATACAGTCCTTATGTTCAGAGATAAGGACGAGACTACCGTTGCCGACGGAGGAACCTCTCCCGTCGGGGGATCCTGAAACGGGACCTTCTGGCGCTCCCCCGCCCAAGAAAAGAAGGATTCACCCTCCACCTCCTTTTCAGCCGTCGCGCCCCGTCCAGCCCTCCTCCCCGTCCACCCGAGGGGATGGTACGGGGACTGACACGGCAGCGACGGGTATGGACGACGAGGTATACGACGAGGATCTACCGTCGTCACCTCCCACCAGGGCTTCTCTGCCCGACGAGATTGGATCGTTCCACTCCATGATCGCCAGGGCATCCAAGCTTTTCCAACTCTGCCCTGAGGAGAAGAAAAAGGAAGGATTCCTTTATCAACGGCGCGAGGCCAAGAGGAAGACGGTCCTCGCGGTGCCTCTACTGGACGACATTTGGGATGAGGGCCTCGCCCTTCTCAAGAACCCTTCCACGACGCCAGCTAGAAGAGACCGGTACGAGAAGAAGTACCGGGTCCCGGACGCGGCCCCCCTCTGCCTCCGGGCGCAGCCTACCCCGGAATCAGTCATCTCCGCGGCGGCCAGGAAGAAAGCGGGGGGGGGTGCGGCCTCCACATCGACTTCCCCACCGGACGGCGAGGGAAAGAAATTGGACGCTATGGGACGCAGGGTCATCTCGTCGGCAGCGACAACGATTAAAGCGGCCAACGCCTTGGCTATCGTGGCCCGCTACGACAGGGAGCTATGGTACAAACTGGCCCCCCTGCTGGACTTCCTACCGGACGACAAGAGGGCGGATGCCCTGGAGATCCTACAGGAAGGCGAGGTGGCGTCGGACCACGCCATCACTATTGCGACGGACATCGCCGACACTGAGTTTCGCCAGTTGGGCAACGGCGTGTGCCTTAGGCGGCGTGGATGGCTCAGGGCTACGGACTTCCGTCAAGACTTATAGACCAGAGTCCCTGGACATGCCGTTCGATGGGAACAACCTGTTTGGGAAAACAGTGGACGATTCCCTCCAGGCCATTAAAGCGGACACTGAGACGGCCCGGGCCCTTGGGGTTCTGCAGCAACGACGGACGCCCTTTCGGAGCAGCGGAGGCAAGGGCGCCTCCAAAGGTTCCGGCGGCGGTTTCTCCACCTACCGTCAAGCGGCCCACTCGTCGTCTCAGGAGGCCTACAGAGGACGAGGCAAGTCTGGCGGACCCCGCCGTCGTCGCCAAGGAGGTCAAGGCGGCAAAGCCTCGTCGAAACAGGATTGAACCCGCCGTGGGGTCGGGCCCCCACCGAGGCACCCCGGTGGGAGGCCGGCTGGCGAGCTTCGTCAGCGTGTGGGAGTCCATCTCCACCGACCGTTGGGTGCTGGACGCCTTAGCCCGGGGCCACGCGCTCGAGTTTCAAAGAAGGTGCCCGCGCGTCCCCCCCGTGGCCAGGAAAGAGCTTCACGTCCCTCAGCTTCTCCTGGAGGTAAAGGCGATACTCAGGAAGGGCGTCATCAAACTCGTCCCAAAGAGGCTTCGGGGCTCCGGAGTTTACTCGAGATACTTCCTCGTGAAGAAGAAGACGGGAGGATGGCGCCCCATCCTAGACCTGCGACGTCTGAACAAATTCATCAAGGCGCAGAAGTTCCGAATGGTCACCCTCCAGCACGTCCTGGGTCAGCTGGAGGAAGGAGACTTCCTGTCGTCGTTGGTTTTGGAGGATGCCTACTTCCATATTCCCATCCTAAAGGGGCACCGAAAATTCCTCAGGTTTGTGGTCCAAGGGCGTCACTACCAGTTCAAAGCCCTCCCCTTCGGACTATGGTCGGCACCCAGGGTATTTACCAAGTGCCTTGCACCGGTGGCGGCGCAGCTGCGCCGCGAGGGGATCCACGTCTACCCCTACCTGGACGACTGGCTCATCCGAGCCAAGACGAGGGAGCTCGCCGTGGAGCACACGGCAAGGACCGTCCAACTTCTCACGGACCTGGGACTCTCCGTGAACTACGCCAAGTCCCACCTGGTACCCGCGCAAAACGCACTGTTTCTGGGAGCGAAGCTCGACACAGTGTCCCTTCTGGCCTCCCCGTCGGAGGAAAGGACCAGGTCCATCCTGGGCAAGGTACAGCGGATGTTGGTTTCCGACGCGGCCAAGGTGAGGTCCATCAAGTCCCTCCTCGGAATGATGTCTTCTTGCATCTACCTCATTCCCATGTACAGGCTCCGGATGCACCCGTTGCAGGAGTTCCTGGACGCGCGCTGGATCCAAACGACGGGCGGCTTCGAGGAAAGGATCACACTCGACGAGAGTTTCCGCCGAGCGGTCCGGTGGTGGGGCACCCGCGCGCATCTGACGGCGGGCATGGACTTCCAGACCCCAGACCACCAGGAGACAGTGACCACGGATGCCTCCCTGGAAGGGTGGGGAGCGCACACCGAAAATCTGCACGCGAGAGGCCTTTGGCTCCCGACGGAGAAGTCCCTCCATATCAACGTCCTGGAGCTCCGTGCAGTGTTCTGGGCCCTCAGGTCCTTCCTTCCGTCCCTCAAGGGCAAGGTGGTGAGGATCTTCACCGACAACACCACCACCATGTTTTACATCAGGAAACGGGGCGGAACCAGGTCCCCAGCACTGTCCAAGGAGGCGCAGGACCTGTGGCATTGGGCCGTCGCCCAAAGGATGTTTCTGGTGCCGTTTCATCTGGCAGGGATAAAAAACACCATCGCCGACTCACTCAGCAGGGAGCTGCGCTCGTGCCACGAGTGGGAACTACGGCAGGATCTAGTGGATCGCCTCTTCCGACGGTGGGGCAAACCCCAGATCGACCTGTTCGCGACGGCGACGAACTCCAAGTGCCGGAGGTTCGCCAGCAGGTTTCCCCAGGCGAGGAGCATGGGCGATGCTTTCTCGTTCCCCTGGGAGGGCCTGTTCCTCTACGCGTTCCCTCCTTTGCCACTGCTAATCCGGCTCGTCAACCAGCTCAAGAGGTCACGGTGCAGGATGATCCTCGTCGCACCTGCGTGGCCGAGGCAGATATGGTTCCCGGACCTTCTGGACTTATCAGCGTCCCCACCAATCAAGCTGCCGGTGGACGCGGATCTACTCTCCAGGGAAGGAGGCGCCATCCTCCACCACGACCCGAAATCGCTGAACTTGCAGGCCTGGCTCCTGCAGCGCTAGAGTTTGGAGGATACGACATACCGGCCGACTGCAGAGAGGTTCTTGCAAAGGCCAGGGCGTCCTCGACTCTTAAATGCTACGGACACAAATGGAAGAGGTTCTCTGTCTGGTGCCACGCACAGAAGATTAACCCTCTACGGATTACGGCTCCCCAGGTACTGCCGTACCTGCTGACGCTGGCCAAAGCTGGGCTGGCACACGCGTCCATCAAGATTCATCTTGCTGCGATCTCCCGATACACCAGAACCACGGGCCGGACGTCCTTGTGGTCTCATCGTCTGGTGAAAGAGTTCATGAAGGGACTGTTCAGATCGTTCCCGCCGGTGAAGGCTCCGGCCCCGGCGTGGGAGCTCAACGTGGTGCTGACTAAGCTCATGGGACCTCCGTTCGAGCCTCTGCACTCGGCCCCGTTGAAGTTTCTGTCGTGGAAAACAGCGTTTCTTGTGGCCATCACCTCCGCACGACGGGTGGGAGAGATCCAGGCCCTTTCCTGCAAGGCCCCGTACTTGACTTTTCACGACACGAGGGTAGTGCTCAGGGTGCACCCCTCCTTCATGCCCAAGGTACCGTCGGACTTCCATCTCAACGAACCCTTGGTGTTGCTTGTGTTCTTCCCGTCGCCTTCGTCGCCGGCTGAGAGGACTTTGCACTCGCTGGATGTGGCTAGAGCGCTGAAGTTCTACGTGGACCGCACAAAGTGTTTTCGGAAGACGTCACAACTCTTTGTGAATTTTGGACCTGTCAATCAGGGGAAGGCTCTCTCGAAGGCTTCCATTTCCAGATGGCTCTCCGGCTGTATCATGTACTGTCATCGGTTGGCAAACCGACCGCTGCCTAGCCGTCCGAGAGCCCATTCCACCAGAGCGATCGCAGCTACCACGGCGTTCCTTTCTGGTGTGCCCCTGCTGGACATATGCAGGGCTGCTACGTGGAGGTCGACGCACACCTTCACGAAATTCTACTGCGTCGATCGGGATTCCAGGGAGGAGTCCAGGGTCGGCCAAGCAGTGCTGCGCAACCTGTTCGCCTGAGGTGAGCCTGGTGAGGATGTAAGATTGCTTAATGTTGGGTTTGATGTAATGCTTAATGTTGAGCCTTTGCCACCTCCCGTGGTTGTGCATGTGTGTACTGCTATGTATTCTTTATTCATGAGCATGTGAATCCATGCCAGACCCCATGCTGGAGAAGGAACAAGTTACTTACCTGTAACTGTTGTTCTCCAGCATGGGTCTGGCATGGATTCACATGCGAACCCTCCCGCCTACCCCTCTGCGGCTCTTCACTTGGTCATACTGCCACTTCACGTAATTCCAAATCTGAAGATGGCTGCCAGAGGCGGTGCTTAGGTAGAGGGCAGTCATTGGCTGTGGTCAGTATGACGCAGAGACCAGTGATTGGTTATTGCTACGAAAGACAGATCAGAAACGAAACTGATACTGTTTTTTTTTTCTTTACCGAGGATTCCCAGCCTGACGACGGGGAATATTCATGAGCATGTGAATCCATGCCAGACCCATGCTGGAGAACAACAGTTACAGGTAAGTAACTTGTTCCTTCAACGTGCCCAGAGTCTCCCGGCTTACGAATTCTTAAGGTTGCTCGGCCTCATGGCGTCCTGCATTTTTCTGGTGCCAGAGGCCAGACTGTACATGAGATCCCTGCAGTGGGCTCTCAAGATGCAGTGGTCGCAGTTCTCTGGCAAGATGTCGAATCACGTTCAGATTCTGCTCTTGGTTGCTCAGGATCTTCTATGGTGGGCCGACGAAGGAAATCTGATGAAGGGGCACTGTTTTGGCAACCATGGCCGGAGGGGACTATCGTGACGGATGCCTCCCTCACAGGATGGGGCGCTCATGCCAACGAGTTGACAGCCAGCGACCATTAATCTCCGTTTGAGTCCAGACTCCACATCAATCTGTTAGAGCTCAGAGCCATCCGGCTGGCCCTGAAGGCTTTTCTGCAGTCTGTGCGGGGGAAGACTGTCCTGATTATGACAGTCAACACTGTGGCCATGCATTACTTCAGCAAACAGGGGGTGGAGGGATGGCAGGGTCACTCCCGTTGTGCAGGGAGGTGATGCAGCTCTGGTTCTGGGCCTTTAAGAGGAAATCTCGATCTTGGCAGTTCATCTAGCGGGAGACAAACGCGGCGGCTGATGCTCTGAGCAGGCAGAGCACGGTCTCACGAGTGGGAGTTGGCTCAGGAAGTCCTTTTGGAGATCCTTGCCCTTTGGGGAACCCTACAAGTGGATCTCTTCGCCACCAGTGTCGACCGGAAGTTCAAGAGATTCTGCTAGAGGGAATTTCCCCCAAAAGGAGCCTTAGGGGACGCATTTGTATTGGAGTCGTCTTTCCTACTGCTGTACACGTTTCCTCCAGTCCCAGTCATTCCTCGGTGTTGTGCAGGTTACAGAGGTTCGGTTCCCGAATGATCCTCATTGCTCTGTTCGGATGCCGGCTCCAGGTCGGATGCGGCTTTTGGACAGGCGGCTCTCCGGAACCTGTTTGCTTAAGGAGGGTTTCCTCTCCACCCTGGGGCTACATTCAGTTGTAATTGCCCATGCAGTATGGAGGAAAGGGTACGGGACGTAAGAGTAATTGTAAGATACTCACCTTAGTGACTAACGTACTTAGTCCATAGTCCCCTTTACTCCATATGTCCCCCTCCCCCTTCGGCCCCCCCCTAATAATCTGGTGTCATTAGGCAATGGTAGATCTATTGTCGACACGTCTTTGGTGACTGAAGTGTGTGAGGGCGGAGTCAGGGCAGCGCTTGCTCCCAGGGCTGCGCCTCCACGCGCATCTAAATTTAGAGGGGGAAGATGATTTTTCTGGTGAAAAAGGTTGTCTCCTGTCCCTCGCGAGGGATGCCCATGCAGTATGGAGGAAAGGTGACTGTGGACTAAGAGTACGTTGGTCACTACGGTGAGCAACTTATGATGTATGTCGCTTTTGACAGCCCCATTTAAGATTTGTAGTTCCGAGTCTTGCAGAGTGCTTGCCCATTTTGTCCCATTTATTTGCTTAATCGTGTCTTTATTAGCTAACTTACCCCCCTCAAGCAAGGGGCAGGCAGCATTTAGGTCTCCTGAGACCAAGACCTGTTCACCTGTGTGGGAGTTATACCATTCAATAATACATTTAGACAATATGATGGAAGTCATAACATGCCTGCACTCAAGTGTTTCTAGGGGCGACAAGGAAGGGAAGGGGCGCAGGAGAGGTACAAGTGGTGGGGTGGGGCTGCAGTGAAACGCGCAAGTGCTGCCAAGTGGCGCATAAGTGCAGGGAGTGGGACTGTAGGGTTGCATACACAGTCCCTAAGTGGTTGGGAGACCCTAACTATGTTTAGAATAGTCATCAACTCGCCTATGTTAATATGCCAATAAATGTCCACAATCAATGGGTCATGTACTATGGAATAATTGAGGTGTACATACATGGCAAGGATTACAAAACCAATGTCCCTTGAGTCGACAATGAAGTATGCCATACTTGATTTGATCAGGGTCAGAAGGCCACCATAAGAGCGACCCATCGCTCCTCTTCTAGCATTTTGGTCACATCACATAACCTTCCAGTATTGGAGCAGAAAGCAACCAGGTCTCTTATAAGGACATTATTTCATACATTCTTAAGTTTCCCTACTATACAATTAGAAATTTGATGATTGTTAGGCAAGATTGTATGCAATACCCTATGGGAGACTGCACCAGCCTTGTCCTCTTGGCAATAGTTAACCCAACCTTTTGTGTAAGTATGTACTACACAAGTTGGTACAGTGACTGAGCATCCAGGCTTTTCTCAAGAGTTGTCAATGTGAGCTGTAGGGTTATAGCATAGAGATTCACGGTGACAATTATCCAAATAAACTCTAACACTCGGGTTTCTTCAAAAATAAACTCTCATTTTGAATAAATGAGTAGATGCCCATTTGGGATGGCACACGCACTTCCTACATCCTGAGGTGACTTAAATAACTAGGTCACTGAACATTGATATATCACTGGCACATTTAGAGCAGTACTGAGTTTGGTGTCAAAAGGAAAAAAGGAAATATTTAGGGAATAAAACAATGGTTAACAAATATTCTTAAGGAGGTTAGTACTTTTGAATCCCCGCCCCCCACGCAAAGTAAATTAACCATTTCCCGGCTTCGCAAGTTATAGAATGTGTGACTTTTGTTGAGGGATCGTTAATGCACAAAGTCAGGATAGTCTTTCAGGGAGCCAGGACAGCCAATGTTAATTGAGCAAAGTCTAGGAGCTGAAGCACTTCTTGAAGGTAAGTAAAATGTCTTGCACAATGTTTTAGAAGTCTTTGTAGAAAATAGAATCATTTTAGGGCCACAAGCTGGGAGGATTGTGAGGGGCAAAGCTGCAAGCAACTCTGCAAAAGCAACAAAGTCAAGTCTCAATTTAGCAAGGCTACATCTTAGTTTACAGTACCTTAGGTCTGAAGAAATTGGTTCCAGCTGGCTTCTGTTCCTGTTGTAGTATGGCAGTTCCTGGGCCGCCGTCGTGGGGACAAGAGGAAGGATGTCTGGGGACTCCTGCACTACGGTTTGAAGGTCGGTGGCAGCAATGGGCAAACTTCAGATCAGCAGCACTTTGCGGTTTCAGCTTCTTGCAAATGGCATCACTGCGGTTCTCGGACACTTGGTGCACTTTCCTCGCATCTGGGGTCCAGCACCCTGTTGAGGTGACTGAGGCTTGGTCAGTCCTACTTGATGGGAGTCTAGAGGATCTTCCTGGAGCTTGCGTCTGACTTAGACACTGACTCTATTTTAGTGTTCCTCTCCCTGGCAATCGGTTCCTGCAGCAGCCATGGAATTTTCAGATGAGCTTGTCTTGGGGTCGATTGGTCCCACCAACCCAAGGGGAGAAGTCGTCCTTTGCAGGGCTTCTCTAGTCGATGCGAATTCTGAGGTTTCAGCAATGCAGCAGTCCTTCACCGGGCAAACCAACGGTCCAGGAGTTGCAGCAAGCATCTTTCAAGTTCTTATTTGGATCCCTTCATCCAGTGGTCGACTCTGCCTTCCAAGCAAAAGATATCGCCTTTTATGCAGGTTTCTCCCATTCATTCGCAGCTTAGCTGTCAATCACACAGCAGGGTGACTGTCCTCCAAGGACAGCCAGCCAATCATCTTTCGGTGCATTCCTGTAACCATGGGGATTAAGCACAGGGCGTTTCGGGTACCTCCCTCACTTCCTGCCCCTGCCCGACACGCTGGAGCCAGAGGAGGGCTTCACCAGTGAATCCCGCCAAAGACAAAACAAACAAAGGGACCAAACCTGGTTTGGCGCGAAGAGTAAATCTCAAGAATGACCTTTCAAACAACAAATGTCGGAAAAAGAAGACCGGGCCATTTTGACAGAATGGGCACCCATGGGTGCTTTACTGCAGCTGCAATTGCAGCCCAGAGTAGAAACACTCAATGGTAGTAAAAAGTAAACCACTGCCACCAGCCATTAGTTGTAGAAAGGGTAACATAAAAATGTTACATGAGAAACTAGACAAAGGGGATAGTAAGTACACCACTCCCTATTGTAAGATAGTGTGTGCTGGGTCTAGAAAGTTACAAAATGCAAGTGAAGTATGTTTTCACTTCACTGCTCTTGGAAACAGTAGTTCAACCAAGAGAAGGTATTTAAACCTTTGAGAAATCTGGAAGACTTCCCTGTGCCACTGCACTGAAGTGCTGTGTGCCACAATCTAAAAAGAAGGTGCCTATGGAGTTTGTCAGACTCCAAAACCACAAGAAAGTCAAAATCATAGAAAAATACATGAGAGAGTGAGAAAAAGGTCTTCTCCAGCATGGGGTCTGGCATGGATTCACATGCTCATGAATATTCCCCGTCGTCAGGCCGGGAATCCTCGGTATAGAAAAAATCAGTATCAGTTTCGTTTCTGATCTGTCTTTCTCAGTAGTAACCAATCACTGGTCTCATACTGCCTCCAGCCAATGACTGCCCTCTCCCTAAGCCCCTCCCCTGGCAGCCATCCTCAGATTTTTACCGCACGTTCAAGTGTTGGGAGTCCTCGTGCTCAGCTCTCGGGCTTTTGCTGCATTTTTGCGCTTTTTTCAGGCGATTTTCTCATTTTTTCGGTTAAAAGAGCCTCAAGCTCCACCGTTTCTACTTCCGATGAACGGGGATCCGTTTTGGAGTTTTCTACGCCCCTGAAGGGTGAAGATTTCGTCAAGTTACACTTTTGGAGGATTCCAGAAGTTCCGAGGCCTACCCCGGACATGGCCCAGGAGAAAGGGAGCTCGACGCCCGGGAAGCTATTCAGGACCTGCCCTGGATGCCAGCTTCAGTAAGTTTTCAAGGAGGACGAGCATTCGTTATGCCTCTACTGTCTCCATGAGGACAAGACGCACAAGGAAAAGGACTGCGCGTTTTGTGGAAACATGGCGAGAAGAAGAAGTCCGAGCGGTCTTCTAAGTCCTGTGAGGGTGCTCCGGCGACGGGGGCCCAACAAAAGGCTAAGCACCGCGAGTCAGCGGGCACCGGGAGCGCCGAACGGTCGGGCTCCTGGGCTGCCAGGCAGGGCGCACCCTCCCCGGCGCCATCAACCACGAGCCAATGCTCTGGCTTGTGTAAGAGGAAGTCCGAGAACCCGGCGAAGCTTCTGGAGAGGCCCCAGTCGATCTCAAAGACTCCGGCAGAGGGGGAGCGAGGCACGGACCCTCCGCCGAAGGTGAAGGCCCCGGGCGTACAGAAGGTGAAGTTGGCCGTGATTCTCCCTGCTAGGACCTCATTTGAGGATGTCGCCGCGGCCCTGGCTCAGCCCGTGGAGGCGCCCTCAGGTACCAGAGTCTCCCTGCCACCGCGGAGGGAGTCATCTTTCAGGTCCATCGAGAAGACCCCCACGAAGTCCTCGTTGGAAAAAGGGGGGGAGGGAGTGGTGGCCGTCGTGGATACGGACACGACCTCTGAAGAGGAGCTCATCCAAGTCGTGGAGGGGAGACAGCCCATCGGGAGGGATCCTGACGAGGGCGACGGTGACGCAGACGAGGCTTCTCAAGAGCCCTCGCGCACGTCGTTTCCCGAGCCGCAGGACACCTCAGCTGCCATTTTGTCAGCCATCCAGTCCTTATGCTGTGAGATAAGGACTAGGTTGCCCCTTCCCCCGACGGAGGAGCCTGAGCCAGACCCGACGGAGGATCCGGAGCCAGGACCTTCGGGGAGCCCACCGCCTAAGAGGACGACGACGACGCATCCTAGGCCTCCTCTCCCGCCTATGCGGCCTTCTCTGCCTTCCCCCCGGTCCACTACCCACGGGGATGATACAGGCATGGACACGACTACGACGGCTACGGATGACGACAGAGGCAACAACGGGACGTGTCCCCCATGGCCCCCTGCCCGGGCGTCCCCACCTGACGAGATTGGATCCTTCCATGCAATGATCTCCAGGGCATCCGAGCTCTTCCAGCTCTGCCCTGAGGAAAAGGAGGGGGTTCCTTTACCAGAGGTGCGAGGCTAAAAGGAAGACAGTCCTCGCCGTATCGCTTCTTAATGACATCAGGGATGAGGGGCTCGCCCTCCTCAAGAACCCTGCCACGGCTCCTGCGAAGAGGGACCGGTACGAGAAGAAGTACCAGGTCCCCGACGCTGCCCCCTTGTGCTTTAGAGCGCAACCTACCCCGGACTCAGTCATCTCGGCGGCGGCCAAGAAGAAAGCAGGGGTGGGAGGCATCGGCCTCGACTTCAACCTCCCCTCCGGACGGCGAGGGTAGGAAACTGGATGCGATGGGACAACGGGTCATCTCATCTGCAGCGAAGACCATCAAGGCGGCCAACGCCCTGGTCATCGTAGCCCGCTACGACAGGGAGTTGTGGTTTAAGATCACCCCTCTGTTGGACTTCCTTCCGGATGCCAAACGGGCTCAGGCCCTGGAAATCTTGCAGGAAGGTGAGATTGCCTCGGACCACGCCATTACGGTGGCTACGGACATCGCCGACACCGGTTTCCGTCAGTTGGGCAACAGCGTTTGCCTGAGACGAGGATGGCTCAGGGCGACGGATTTCCGCCAGGACGTTCAGACCAAGGTTTTGGACATGCCCTTCGATGGGAACAACCTTTTTGGCAAGGCGGTTGATGAATCCCTTCAGGCGATCAAGACGGACACGGAGACGGCCCGTGCACTGGGGGTGCTCCAACAGCGACGGCCGTCCTTTCGGAGCTCCAGAGGCAGACAGGGTGCCTCCCAGGGAGCCGGCAGCAGCTCCTCTACTTACCGTCAAGCGGCATGGTCTTCGTCGCAGGGAGGCCTACAGAGGGGACACGGCAAGTCGGGTGGATCCCGCCGTCGTCGCCCAGGTGGTCAAGGAGGCAAAGCGGCCTCCAAGCAGGATTGAACCGTCTGTCGGGTCGGGCCCCCGCCGAAGCACCCCGGTGGGAGGCCGGCTGACGAAGTTTGTCGGCGTGTGGGAGTCCATCTCCACTGACCCTTGGGTGCTGGACGCCCTGGCCCTGGGGCACGCCCTCGAGGTCCAGAAGAGGTGCCCCCGCATTCCTCCCGTGGCCAGGAAGGAAAATCACGTCCCTCAACTGCTGTTGGAAGTACGGGCGATGCTCAGGAAAGGTGCCATCGAGCTCGTCCCGAAGAGGCTTCGGGGCTCCGGAGTTTACTCAAGATACTTCCTCGTGAGGAAGAAGACGGGAGGATGGCGTCCCATCCTGGACCTGCGACGACTAAACAAATACACCAAGGCACAGAAGTTCCGGATGGTCACCCTCCAGCTTGTGCTGGGACAGCTGGAGGAGGGCGATTTCCTGTCGTCGTTTGATTTGGAGGCTGCTTACTTCCACATCCCTATTCTAAAGAGGCACCAAAAGTTCCTCAGGTTCGTGGTCAAAGGGCGGCACTACCAGTTCAAGGCCCTCCCGTTCGGATTAAAATCAGCGTCCAGGGTGTTCACCAAGTGCCTAGCACCGGTGGCGGCGCGGCTGCACCTGCAGGGGATCCACGTCTACCCCTACCTGGACGACTGGCTCATACGGGCAAGGACAAGGGAGCTTGCCGTGGAACACACTGCCAAGTCCGTCCAGCTGCTCACGGACCTGGGGTTCTCCATCAGCTTTCCAAAATCCCACCTGGTCCCGTCGCAAGTCGCCCTGTTTCTGGGAGCACAGCTCGACACAGTGGCGCGGCGGGCCTCACCGTCGGAGGAAAGGATAAGGACCATCCTAGGAAAGGTGCAATGTCTACTGGCCACCGACGTGGCCAAAGTGAGGTCTATCAAGTCCCTCCTCGTAATGATGTCCTCCTGCATTTATCTGGTGCCCCATTGCAGACTTCGGATGCGGCCCTTGCAAGAATTCCTCGACGCCCACTGGATCCAGACGACGGGCAGCTTCGAGGACAGGATCTCGCTGGACGAAACGTTACATCAGGTGATACGATGGTGGGGTGTCCGCGCTCATCTGACAGCGGGAACAGGTTTCCTAGCCCTGGCCCACCAAGTGACGGTGACGACGGATGCCTCCCTGGAAGGTTGGGAGCGCACACCGGGGGCCTCCACGCCAGAGGCCTTTGGTGCTCGGAGGAGAAGACTCTACACATCAACATCTTGGAGCTCCGCGCAGTCATCTGGGCCCTCGGGTCCTTCCTTGCGTCCCTCAAGGGCAAGGTGGTGAGGATCTTCACCGACACCACCACCACGATGTTTTACATTCGGAAGCAGGGCGGAACCAGATCCCCTGCCCTGTCCAAGGAAGCCCTGGATCTGTGGCATTGGGCCATCACACAAGGGATGTTTCTGGTACCCTTTCATCTGGCAGGGATAAAAAACACCATTGCCGACTCACTCAGCAGGGAGCTGCGCTCGTGCCACGAGTGGCAACTGCGCCAGGATCAAGTGGACCTACTCTTCCGACGATGGGGCGAACCCCAGATCGATCTCTTTGCGACGGCGGCGAACTCCAAGTGCCAGAGGTTCGCCAGCAGGTTTCCCCAACCGAGGAGCATGGGCGATGCTTTCTCGTTCCCCTGGGACGGCTTGTTCCTTTATGCATTCCCGCCGTTGCCGTTGCTACTCCGGCTCGTCAACCAGCTCAAGAGGTCCCGGTGCAGGATGATCCTCGTCGCACTGGCGTGGCCGAGGCAGATCTGGTTCCCGGACCTTCTGGACTTGTCAGTGTCCACACCAGTCAAGCTACCGACGGATGCGGATCTTCTCTCCAGAGAAGGAGGCGCCATTCTTCATCACGAACCAGAGTCGCTGAACTTGCAGGCCTGGCTCCTGCAGCACTAGAGTTTGGAGGATACGACATCCCGGCCGACTGCAGAGAGGTTCTTGCAAAGGCCAAGGCATCCTCAACTCTCAAGTGCTACGGACACAAATGGAAGAGGTTCTCTGTCTGGTGCCAAGCACAGAAGATTAACCCTCTGCGGATTACGGCCCCTCAAGTATTGCCGTACCTACTGTCTTTGGCCAAGGCTGGCCTATCTCACGCATCCATCAAGGTACATCTGGCTGCCGTCTCACGTTACACTAGAACTACAGGACGGGCGTCCTTGTGGTCTCATCGTCTGGTGAAGGAATTTATGAAAGGACTGTTCCGATCATTCCCGCTGGTGAAGGCCCCTGCCCCGGCGTGGGAGCTCAACGTGGTACTAACTAGGCTCATGGGGGCCCCATTTGAGCCTATGCATTCAGTGCCGTTGAAGTTCCTGTCGTGGAAGACAGCATTCCTCGTGGTCATCACCTCTGCACGACGAATGGGAGAGATCCAGGCCCTGTCTTGCAAGCCTCCATACTTGACGTTTCACGACACGAGGGTGGTGCTGAGGACGCACCCCTCCTTCATGCCCAAGGTGCCGTCGGACTTCCACCTCAACGAGCCCTTGGTGTTGCCAGTTTTCTTCCCGTCGCCGGCTGAGAGGACTCTGCATTAGCTAGATGTGGCTAGAGCGCTGAAGTTCTACGTGGACCGCACGAAGAGTTTTCGGAAGACATCACAGCTGTTTGTGAACTTTGGACCTGTGAATCAAGGGAAGGCTCTCTCGAAGACTTCCATTTCCAGATGGCTCTCCGGCTGCATCATGCACGGTCACCGGTTGGCAAACCGACCGCTGCCCAGCCGTCCGAGAGCCCATTCGACCAGAGCGATCGCTGCTACTACGGCGTTCCTGTCTGGTGTGCCCCTGCTCGACATCTGCAGGGCTGCTACATGGAGGTCGACGCACACCTTCACGAGATTCTACTGCGTCGACAGGGATTCCAGGGAGGAGTCCAGAGTCGGCCAGGCAGTGATGCGCAACCTGTTCGCCTAAGGTGAGCCTGGTGAGGAGGTAAGAGTTGCTGAATGTTGAGTTGTTGTATTGCTTGTTATTGAGCCTTGTGCCACCTCCCGTGGTTATGCATGTGTATACTGCTATGTATCCTTAGATTCATGAGCATGTGAATCCATGCCAGACCCTATGCTGTAACTGTTCTCCAGCATGGGTCTGGCATGGATTCACATGCAAACCCTCCCGCCTACCCCTCTGCGGCTCTTCACTTGGTCATACTGCCACTGCACGTGCTACCAAATCTGAGGATGGTTGCCAGGGGAGGGGCTTAGGGAGAGGGCAGTCATTGGCTGGGGGCAGTATGACCCAGAGACCAGTGATTGGTTACTACTGAGAAAGACAGATCAGAAACGAAACTGATACTGATTTTTTCTATACCGAGGATTCCCGGCCTGACGACGGGGAATATTCATGAGCATGTGAATCCATGCCAGACCCATGCTGGAGAACAGTTACATGTAAGTAACTTGTTCCTTACTCTCTCCAGGATCAAAATTAAAAGTCCTAAAGTCCAGCAAAAAAAGCTGAGGGTCTCTAAGTTAGAGGGGGAATTTGCAGATTTCTGAGAATTCTCCCTAACAATTGTCCTCTCGTATTCCAAAACATACGTTTTTATCAACGTTTCCATAACATTCACTAGTAGGAGTGTCTTGAAACATTGTTGTCCACCTGGCAAAGTATGCCTGCTAGCCCGGACCAATCATGTGCCTGTTCACCATTAGGTGTCTCATTCTTGGAGGCCTGAACTGCTCTTTTGTGACCATTTCCCGCACCAAGTGTTTAATTTCAGAGCGGCGAGGAGGTCCACCGCATGACTTCTCCCTGTCTTGTTAAGCACAGAGATCAAAGCTAAAACCTGGACCAATTGCTTTTCTCTCAAAATGAAATCACTAATCATTTTGGTAGTAATATAAATTTCTGATGTTTGTTAATCTGCTTAGAATCACATGCTGTGCATAGGTCCGACATCCAGTGGTCACTGCGGAGTATTGCATTTTGTTTTTCGTAGTCGAAAGGGGACGTCGACAAGGCGTGTCTGTAACACTATCCCTATAGTGACATGCGTTGTACCCATAATCCCTCACGCGTCGAGGTCCCTCAGATTGTTTTTTTTCCGCCCAGCTTCTGTTCGCCTTACGCGGAGCTCCTAGAGAGACATTGCAAATACCTACTATCGGACCTCGGTCCTTAATTATACTTATTATATTGTTAAAGATCCCTCCCCTCATGACTTCTCCCTGTCTTGTTAAGCACAGAGATCAAAGCTAAAACCTGGACCAATTGCTTTTCTCTCAAAATGAAATCACTAATCATTTTGGTAGTAATATAAATATATCACTGCCCTGTTTGTTCTAAACAAATCAATAAAATCAACCCGATCCAAATACTTTGAGGATAGGGCAGACAGCTCAGGAATTCCACTGAAGAGACAGAATATTAGCTCGATTTAAAATTGTGTTTGCTCTCTGACAGCACGCTTTCTATTCGTACTTTCCAAGAAGGGTCAATCTTTTCTTTATATAGGGTAAGAGTCCAGTTCTCTCTTCTTGAAAAACTTTGGTGCTACCAGACCACGCTGTTTGCCAAAGTCATCTGGAGTCTCCACAGACTCTCTACCCCTTGAGCCCCTCAAAATACTATGGCCCTCATTAGGACCCTGGCGGAGTGGGTTTCCGCCAGCGCTAATCGCGGCGGACCCGTCCGCCGTACTACGAGTTCCCTTAGCGCCATGGAGGTTTTCTCCGCCTGGTTTTACCGGGCGGAGAAAACCATGGCGCTAAGGGACCTCGTTGTTAATTACGCCGCCGTACTTTACGGCGGCGTAATTAACTCCTTCCCCACTCCCATTATACCCTATGGGGCAAGAATGGGAATGGGGAAGGGTAAAATGGGGATTGGGGATTTACCGCTCCGCCAAGGTCGGCATGGGGTGGTAAATCCGCCAACCCCCATGGCGCTATCGGCGGCTTTCCGCCATGCTCCGCGGTGCATTTAGCACCGATGATTCCGCCAGGGTCGTAATGAGGGCCTATGTCTGTTTTTAGCCGAACCCCCCACCCCCCAAATCTCCTTCAACTTCCATCTGTGACTCTGGGGGAACGTCCCTCCTCCCAAAGCGGCAAGTATCTGAGATGAGGGCGGGGGTAAGATAAAGCGCTCGCCGAATGCAGCACCATGCCGCTACTCGTACCTGGTGCTGTGCCATGCACCCCTCTGACAGAATCGCACATTGCCCACATAGATGTTACTGGAAACAATTGCGGGACCAACTCGCACACCAGTAAACAACCTACTTGGATTCTTGGCATTCTCTCCTTCTCCTAGCATTTAAGTCTACTGTCACAGGTGCTGGAAGGTTCAGGGCCTCTTCCACAATTAAACATTCAGTCGAAACATCATCCAGAACCATAGGCCTCTTTCCCATCTTCCCAACGCTTTTATCACCTATCGCAGCTGCCACGTTTTCCAAAATAGCTCTTACTGTTGGCTGCTTTAATGAGCTCTTTACAAAGTTTTTCGCTCGTTTACACATTTTTGTAAGCGCTTATTTTTAACTTTTTTGTGAGGATTTTTTCTCCTCCTGGGCTTTGATATAGCCAAGTCACCCCCTTGGTGCTCCCACTCATCAAGCCTGATAATTCTGCTGCTTACCATAGAAACTGGATTTGATCTCATATATGGGGAAGGAGTGATTTTCACAATCCCAGCCGGTGGCCCCATGGTGCACAATGTGGAGTGCACCAACTTTGGGCCGCTCCTATTATTCAGAGTACCATCTGTTGGAACACCCTCAGATAATTTCGGCCCAGTGAAAGCCAGAGTTTCCAACCTTTCCACTTTCATATGACTCTTACAAGGTACAGGCCCTGATAAATCAATCGCACATGGCTGAGGTGTGCAGCCAAACATTTCTTTGCAAGAAATTCTTTAACGTTTGCATGCACTTTCGTGTTTTCAGTATGGAACAGGAGTAACTCAAAGCAGAGTGGACCTTAGTTTCTCCTTTAATTCTCTCATAAATTGACCCCAAAATAAACAGCACTTGATTAATATTCCCTAAAATGTCCTCTGTCCCCACCTCCCAGTCTCGAGTCCATGTTCTTCAAGACTGCTGATGTCTGTCCGGGAATGTTAGCCAAGATTTTAACTTTAGTGCTAAATCTACCTCACTTGTGAGAACCCCAGAACTTGATGCTGGACGGGTAGATTTTATTTCCCCATACCTCAATGAGTGGGAACCTTTTTCCCCACACACAGATCCTTTTACTCTTTTTATGGGTGTCATTTCTAAGACTCTCCATAGTGTCCTTTTAATTTTATCCTCTTTGACAACTTAGTATATACCCTTTTATTGTTACAGGGTTGCCCTTTGGGGCTTCTCATTTACTTTATCTGGCTAACCCTGTGTGAACTACTGTTCCCAAGGGTAGAAAGGGTATTTCTATCCCTTCCACATTGTTAGGTGAAACCAGCACAACGCACCTTATGTGGAGTGCTCGGGAGGTAAAATGTATATCCTTTCTCACTAGCAATCTACAAGCTTACCTTAAATGGCTGGTGCCAGTGAACCTTTTTATAAATTTGGGCGATAGTTGGGGGGGGTCAACTTGAGACCTATTTAAATGTGCAAATTGCAAGTGTCGCGTTGCTGTGAAAGGTAAGTTCGGAGGAACCACTACCGCCCCTCCGAGGTTGTAAAGCATGTTCTGGTCATTTTCACACAATGACTGCGCCACACTTTGTTTTAGAGATGTCGAACTCCAATTTTGAATGATGGTTCGTTCACAAACCTCGAAGCCGACGCGAGCAAAGGGGACACGGCACTTTACAGGTGGGTTTTTAACCCAGTGACTCAAGAAGGTTATCACCATTTTTTGCCAATCTACATATTCGGAATATCACAAGTAATGTGACTGAGATATGCCCTGTTTTGAGAGGGGCTCAATGTGAGCCGAAACACATGTCAATAAAAACAGCTCTCCTACTGGAGTTTTATGATTCAAAACAAACCGCTTTTGTTTCATCATTCAAAAGTTCAACATCCCTAAAACAGTGTGCCGCAGTCATTGTGTGAAAACGCCAGAAAACTTATAAATTTGGTGCACCTTTATCACAAGCTATTCTTAGAGCTGCGGTAAAGGCCACCCAAGGGTGCCCATTTTAACAAAATGGCCCGGTCTTCTTTTTTTGCCATTTTCATGCTTCTTGTCCCTTCTTGGCTCTTCCTCTGCCCTCCAGGGCGGAAAATCCTTTATTTTTTTCTTCGGCGGGAGACCTCGATCAAGCCTGCTCAGGCTCCAGAGTGTCTGTGAAGGCAGGCAGGGATGTTATTTCACCAAAATGCCAGGGGTAGCGGAAGTGACATCACACGACCCTTGACCCCCAAGTGACATCACATGAAGTGATGGCAAACGGCCTTCAGATTTTTTAGATGCATCTAGCACGTGTTTCCAGGTGCTCTCATTTCAGCCAGATATAAGAACCGAGGCACAGAGGGAGGCATAATTTGTCCACTATTACACATTTGGGGGATGTCATTTTCCAGATTTGATGTGGGGTCTATATGTAAAACATACATGATGCAGTATTTGTAACTGGGTAACCAAAATCTGTAACGCAGGCTACAGCTAGTGTACGAAATATCTGTAGATCAATGGACACAAAAGTATGTGTTATCTGGTGCGTTGCTATGTTAAACAAGCCAAAAAAGCACTGACCTGGGGTTATGGGGGGGTTGCGCTGCAGTTTAACCAGGAGAAAAATGCTTCACGAGCAAGGCCTGAAAATTAAATCATTGACAAGGATTTAGTATCAACAAAATTCCCTGGTTATAAATGTATCTGAGTCAGCTACCACTACCCCCTACCCCCCCCCCCCCATGGTTTTTATTATCTGAGCATAATACTGAGTGCCATAGGACTTTAAAAAACACCATTTAATGTAATATTGCTGTACACATAAATCCGTAGCACCACAGTTATCTAAAATTGAAAACACCCACAAGTTGTTTTTCACCCGGGGACTCACTGGCAGACTTCAAGGCGTGTACTGCACACTACCCCTTTGTCAGACCCAGTGGTGCCCAATGGCGTAGCACAAAATTTAGCAGCTTCCCCTGTGAGCCATGCTGTGCCCCCCCCACCCCCCAAGCTCCTTAAAGGACAGGGCACGCCACACCCCAGACCCAACCACGACGTGTGCGCAATGTCCTGGATGATTATGCCGCTGCAGGGACGTGCACTACTGCAAGTGACAGAAGTAACTGTTTTTCAATCAAAGCTTAAGTCTTTAACGTAACATAGAGAGAATGGGGCTGTGGCTGGTCCACAAATGTACCAGCCACCAGTGGTGGCTGGTGAGTTATTTTTTTGGGAAAGGTGTAAATATTTGCCACATGTATGTGATTGCGACTGAGCATAGTGAGGGAGCCCGAACTAATGCAAATTGGTTTGGAGAGGGACCGGTGGGATTCTTCTCCCTCCCCAGAGCAAATGTTTTGAATACACGGGTTAAAATGGTGCATTACACAGCACACATTCTGGGAAAAATGTGGGTAAAAAGCGATCAATCGGTTTTGTAGGGTAAATCATGAAAAAAGTACAGTAGATGCAAGTCACCAAAAGTGCACACGGCATATCCCAATGCATTATCATGCAGGTCACTGCAAGAGGGCATGTTCTCCTCGGCAGACAAGATCATGGCCACAAAGCATTTTCTCGGCAGACCAGTAACCTCAGCATGGTGGTACCAGCACCTGCTCGGAATAATGGCGGCTTGTCTCCTAGCTGTGCCTCACCCAAGACTCAAAATGCGGCTGCAGCTGCATTTCTGAGCCTCATGGATTCGGGAGATGGGCTCCCAGGCAATCATTGTCAGCATACCACGGCACCTACACCTGGACTTGGAGTGGTGACATGCAGAGACCATCCTGGTAGCGCGCAGACAGTTCCGGCAGCCTTCTCTGGAGATCACCATTACCACAAACGCATCCCTAGAGGCATGGGGCGCTATGCTGGACCAGCACATTGTCCATGGCATGTGGTTGGCTCGAGATGATGGCCATCTGGCTGGCTCAAAGCATTCCTCCCCATTTTTGAGGTTGGTCTGCATACAGACTGCTCCACCTGTATGTATTACATCTACAAGCAGGGAGGCACCATGTCCCCGCCTCGCTGCAGGCTGTCCATCGACATTTGGGAGTGGGCACTCTGGAACAGCATTTGTCAGCAGTCCATCTTCCGGGGAATCCAACCTGGAAGCGGACAGGCTCAGCTGGCTGGAGACCGACGACTACAAGTGGCAGTTGAACGAGGAGGTCCTGAGAGGGATCTTGAACAGGTGGTCACCCTCAGGTAGACCTATTTGCGGCCATGAGCAGCAGGAGATGCCATCAGTTTGCGTCATGGCTGGGGCAAGGCGGAGGATCGCTGGGGGCTGCATTGCAGATTCCATGGGATTATAATAATGCAAACGCTCCTCCCACCCCTGTCCCCCTACTCTGCTGACTCACAGGATCATCTGCAAGGTCATCTCACTTTAATAGCCCCCTGGTGGCTGCCACAAACTTTCTTCTCAGAACTTCTCCGACTGACAGATCAGGCCCCTGTACACCTCCCGCTGGGACCAGCCCACTTACTATCCCAGCATGGGGGCACAGTGGTTCACCCCACTCCATAGAAGTTAGCCCTGGCAGCTTGGTTCCTGAACAGGTCACTCTGAAGCATTTACACTTGTCACAGGACAACCTGGCTATCATACAAGGGGCACAAAGCGACGCCACCAGGAGTACATGCAGGAGCAAGTGGATGAAGTTCGATCACTAGGCCAGGACCAACAAGATTGACCCGCTGACGCGCTCACTGGACGATGTGCTGTCCTTCTCGGTGCATCTGGCCCACTCAGGTGTGCAGGTAGACACCTACTGTACCTATATGGCGGCCATAGGGGCATACAAGAACGCCAGAGACAACATTTTCTCCTCCAAACCAGTGTGTAAATGGCATCTGGCTGGTCTGACCAGATTATATCCTCCGGTCAAATGTCCACATCCGATATGGGACCTTTACGTGGTTCTGTGCGCCCAAGCGCACACACAACCTTCGAGCCCCTTGCGTCAGACATCAGGCTGGTTACTATCAAGACGGCCCTGCTGATTGGCCTTAAATCAGCACGCCGGATCAGCAGAATTCAATCCGTGGTGGCATTGCAGCCATATACAATATTTCACTGGCACAAGGTGGTGCTCAGGACGCACTCTGCCTTCCTCCCTAGGGTTCTTTCCTCCTTCCACGTTAACGAGTATATGGTATTCGCAACATTCTTTGCGGATCCAAAGGGTGAGGCTCAAAAGGTATTGCACTGTCTGGATGTCAAGCGAGCTCTAAAATTCTACCTGGACAGGTTGGAGAGCTTCCATAAATTGGATTCCTTCTTCATCACTTTTGGCGGGTCATCAAGGCTTCCATAGCAAAGTGGATGGTGATGGCCATCAAGGAGGCGTACGAGGGTCCGCACAGACCTTTGCCAGCAAGCTTGCACGCCCACGCCATCAGAGCCAAGGCCACGCCTGTGGCTTTCCAAAGACACGTCCCATGGCAGACGATCAGCAAAGCGGCTACTTGGGCTTCCCCAAAGGCCTTTTGCAAGCACTACTGCTTGGATGCCAGCAATTGGCCAGGCAGTTTTGAAGAACTTGTTTTCTTAGAGGGGCAACTCTCCTCCCCAGGGTTGCATTCAGTTGTAATCGTCCATACAGTATGGAGGAAAGGGGACAGGGGATGTAGGAGTAATTATAAGTTACTCACCGTAGTGACTAACGTACTCCTAGTCCATAGTTCCCTTTCCTCTGCGTACCACAACCCTCCCCCGTAATTCACCTGTCATTAGGCAATTGTGATATTGTTGACGCATCTTGGGGGACTGAGGAGTGGCGCTGGTGGGCGAAGTCAGAGAGCGCATGCTTCCAGGGCCGCGCCACCATGCGCAACTAAATTTAAAGGGCAAGCCCATACAGTATGGAGGAAAGGGGACTATGGACTAGGAGTATGTTGGCCATTTTTAGCCATACCACGTTTACCATGTTTGGCTACCTACCGTGGCTAGTGTCCAAACATGGCCGTGCCACAAGGGTTTTCGTTTGTCCCTTGTCCCTCTTGTCATTTTATTCTGAAAGGTCACCGAAGTTCCTCAGGTGTGTGGTCCAAGGACGGCACTACCAGTTAAAGGCCCTCCCGGTCGGATTGAAGTCGGCACCCAGGGTGTTCACCAAGTGCCTCACACCGGTGGCGGCAAGGCTGCGCCTGCAGGGGATCCATGTCTACCACTGCCTGGACGACTGGCTCATCCGAACAGGGACAAGGGAGCTCGCCGTGGATCACACAGCAAAGACCGTCCAGCTGCTCTCGGACCTGGGATTCTCCATCAACTTTCCCAAATCCCACCTGGTCCCGTCGCACTGTTTCTGGGAGCAAAGCTCGACACAGTGGCGCGCCTGGCCTCACCGTCGGAAGAAAGGACGAAGGCCATCCTGGGCAAGGTGCAGCGCCTGCTGGCCACAGTCGTGGCCAGGGTGAGGTCCATCAAGTCCCTCCTCAGGGAGGGACTCCTGCATATATCTTGTGCGCCTGTGCAGGCTTCGGATGCGCCCTCTGTAAGAGCTCAGCTAAGAAAACGTACACTAGATGTAAGGAGGGCAGTTCTTTACTGTGTAAACCAGACCGCTAAGGAAAACAGGCCAGCTGTTTGTCTACATAGCTCCAGGGAGTGAAGGAGACCATGTCCATCTCCAGATGGATAGTCTTGTTAGGCAAGATTGTATGTAGTAACCCTGTGGGAGACTACACCAGCCTTGTCTTCTTGGCAATAGGTAATCCAACCTTTGGTATAGGTCTGTACGACACAAGTTAGTAGACTGACTGAGCAGCCAGGCTTATCTCAAGAGGGCTCAATGTGAGCCGTAACATAGAGATTCACAGTGACTGGTATTCAAATAACACTTAAACTCAAGGTTTCTTGTTAAAATAATAATTTATTAATTTAACAGTCAGTTTTAAAATAAGCCGCCTTTGAAAAGGGCAGTATGCAACAATAAAACACTACAAAAATACACTCCTTCAGTTAAGTAAATACCCTTTTGGGGACACACACACACACACACACACACACACACACACACACACACACACACTCACTCACTCACTCACTCACTCACTCACTCACTCTACACCCTGAGGTGACTTCAATTTGCACGGACACTGGACATTAATATCACTTTAACACTCACTGCAATACTGCGGTTGTGGAAAAAGGGAAAGGTGAGGAAACCAAGGTTAAGTTCTCTGAACAGGTACGTACTTTACAGGGTTAACTTGACCCTTTCCTAGCTTGACAAGTAACTCATGTATGACATTTGGAGGGACAGATAAACAAGTCAAAGGGTCTAAAGAGTCTGCAGGGAGCCAGGTCAGCCAGTATCAATTGAGCAGAGTCTAGGGGAGCTGAGGCACTTCTGGAAGACAGCACAAAAGTCTTGCACAATGTTATATAGAGAGTTTGTGAAAAAGAATCACTGTTGGGCCTCACGTTCAAAGGCTTGTGACAAGCAAAGATGCAAGCAGCTCTGCAAAATGCAGTTACTGCAAGTTTTCAGTGAGAGCAAGCAAGCTACAAGCAACAATAGGCAAGTACCCCTAGTTAGCCAGTACCTTAGGTTTGAAGAAAAGGGTCCAGCTGGCTTCTGTTGCAGTCCTGCAGATCCTGTGTTCTTGGGCCTCAGTCGTGGCGTTTTGAAGGTCGGCTGCAGCAATGGGCTTACTCCAGATCAGCGGGACTTCGCGGTTTCAGCTACTCGCAAATAGCACCCCAGTGGTTCTTGGACACATTATGGGCTCCCCTTGCTTCTGGCGTCCAGCCCACTGTTGAGGTGGCTCAGGCTTGGGTCACCCTCTTCCTAGAGCTCGGGTCCGGCCTAAAGGCGATACTCGTCCCTGGTGTTCCTGTCACCTGGCCCTCGGTTCCAACAGCAGCAAAGAAGTACAGCCAGCAGGGAGAGGGGTTCCAGTCGAGTTAGTCTTGGGGTCAGTTGGTCCCATCAACCCAAGGGAAGAAGTCTGTTCCGGGCTTCTCTAGTCGATATGAAAATTGGAGCTTCGGCACTGCAGCAGAGCTTCACCGGGAAAACCAATGGTCCAGGAGGTGCAGCAAGCTTCTCTTCCAGTTTCGTTCTTTGTTTCCTTCGTCCAGTGGTCGACTCTGCCTTCCTTGCAAAAGACATCGCCTTTTATGCTGGGTTCTCCCAGTCATTTGTAGCCTAGCTCTCGCTCACACAGCAGGGTGGCTGTCGGAGGGTGTGTGGGGGGGGGGGAGCCAGGATCACAAACCTTCGCTGAACAGTGAAGCAGGGATTTTAATCCACTCTGCAAATTTGACCACATTCCTTCCAAGCTTTACTCAGTAATGCCATCTTCTAGAGTTCACTTACAAAAAACATAAATTGCATAATAACGCAACATGGCCACATGTAAATTATTACAGCAACACGTTAAGCCAAAAGAATATAATTGTGGCTTTCATTTTCACTGCCTGAATGGTAAACTATAGAAGTCCCAGGAATCGGGTTAACTCCACTGTACTTTCAGTGAGTGTACTTTCAATGTTTTAAGACATGTAATATACAGAGATTCTTTGCAACAAACCTCCAGCTCATTGTTATTCATGATGTTGAAAACATTTGGTTAGTGACTTAAAGCAACTTTATTTTATTGCGTGTCAAGCTAGTAGACGACATGGATATAAAGCACCCATTTAATGTGTTCATAATGTAAACACATCATTAAATGGGTGCTTTGTATTGCTCACTTTAACTATCACAGATGTGCAAGGTAACTGGTGCTTTGCGAGCTCTTCCAGTTAGAAATGTACCATCATGCATATAAAAGGCTCTGGCACTGATGAAAGAAATGTTTGGAACTTGAGCACTTAACCTGCAGAGTAACGTGTGTCTGCCTGAGACCTGGGAAACTGGCAGTGCTAATTTCGGCCTGTGCTGATTCTTTAACTGGCTTGGGAGAAAGAAAAAGCACCTAAACACGTTTCTTGAGCCCTGTAGAAAGCAAATGAACTAGTGGTAAGGCTGGCTTACCAATTATTTATATTAAACTTCCAGCATCGAGGCTTCCTTTCAAAATCAAGCAGGGGAGGGATGGGCTGTTATATTACATATACTTCAGTGCCCTGGGATCTTGACGCTGTATCTCTTACTAAACCATTCTAAGTTCCAACATATGCCTGCACATTGACTAGGCCTCAACAACTGAGCATCCACTCCCAATATAAGAAAATCCGTACTCTACAAACAACTCATCTACTTTTATAAACTGGTCAGCCCACGCACCCTAACACTACTTACGGCACACAGGCACCCAGCATAGCAGCATCTGAATACAAATAGCTGAAGTACCATTTCCAAATCGCCTTCAGAGAACCTGGGTACTTTTCACACATGGCATAACGGCACACTCGGTTGCATTTTCCCTGTACCTACTCACCAAACCAAGCTAATTTCGTAGGAATCCAAAAGCGCCAAGAGATTATGCAATAGCAATGCACGATCTAAATAAAACTTTTAACAGCGTAGCTATAAAGTAATGATTAACAGCTCTGACTGGCGTTAACAATTAAGCACTTGTAACAGGCAGCATAGTGACAAAGCAAGCATTCCCCAATCTACAAACATTGATTTCCTGAGAAATGATCATATAATGAGGCTGATGCAGTGCTGTGCGCGCTGCATCTATCAAGGATAAACAATGACACTAGGTTAAAAGGTAGGTGTACCACACACTTTCAGGTCAAGGGTTTCCACACAGAGACAGTGGCGCACAGCCTGCAATTTCACTTCAAGCCAGGACCATACCCACGCCTGTGACACCTCAGAGACCACAAAGAGGAGCCCTGGAAAAATCCCCAAGGAGGAGTCTGCAGACTAGAAACTCCTCCACTGTACATGGGTAAGCAAAAGAGGGAATGGTCAAGGCCACCCGACACATCTTTGCCCTCGGGAGCCCCACAGTGTTTGCCATTCATCATCCCAACTAGGACACATTGCTGGGGATGATTTATGAAAACATCCAAGGGTTGCAAGTTCCTCAGATCTTCGCGGTATCATTGCAAGTCGGTAAAGTGAAAACACCCAAAAACAATAGTCCTAGTCAGCATTTATAACACAAACACGCAGCTTCCTGGAGAAACAATGAACACTGCTCCAAAAAATGTCACAGATTCTCAGCTTACTTGAATTTGGAAAATCTTAAGTGTTGAGGGTTAAGATTCATATGCTTGCACTACAGTGCCATCTAGTGGAGGAAAGTATGCTTCTTTATGAAAATAAAGACAGCGTAAACAGTACGCAGTAGAAAATGAAATGCTCCGTAAGGGCTAGAATTACATGTGTAAAATGGAACGATACGCACCTTACCTGTAGGGCTGGGTCTGGCTATACCTAGACTTGACGACGCTACCTGTGACAGGCGGATCCTTCAGGGAAGCTTCCGCTGGTAAGGGTGTCTAGAAGAATCCATCCCTGAGCGGTAAGGTTTTCATATCAATGATAAATCTTCCTGACCGGTGTCAACCTTAGAACTTTTTTGCTTTGGCTAGGTACCTATTTTACCTTGTCCCTAGGTGAAGGGGAATGTTTTTCACTTCTCATCTAGTCTTTCTACTCTTTTTATGGGTCACCCTTTTTATTTCTCTCCATAGTGTATGGTTGAAATAATAGATTCCTACAACTTTTGGGTTTAGGCTGGGTTGCCCCTATCGGCTCCCCTGTTAATTTCTCATTCATATACTTGGCTGAACTATAGTTTCCCAAGTAGCAAAGGGGGATTTTCACCCCCCTTTGCATTTTATATAGTGAGCCCGACCACACCACCTTATGTGGAGTGCTGGGGGATACAATGTATCCCCTTACTTACCCGGTAACATTTTGTTACAATTGCAATATCTTTTTTTTACACACATGGCTGTTGACAGTGGTTTTACCTTTGACTTTTAGTCTTTATTACTCGCAGGCTGTTAATTCAGCCTCTGTAATGCGTAAAAGGGCCACCATTTTTCTAAAATGGTGGGCTCCTTTTTTCGCCATTTCTTGCGTGCTTGCTGTTTCTGGGATCTTCCCTTGCCATTCTAGGTGGGAACGACCTCAGTGGCTGTTTTGTCTTTGCTGGGAATCCTGTGAACTCCCCACCCAGGCTCCAGAGCGTCTGGAAAGGCAGGAAGCGAGGGAGGAGTCCAAAACTCTGCATCCATTTGTCTTCCACCCTGCCTGAAAGGGAACAACTCCCACTGGTTGGCTGGCTGTCCTGATTGGACAGCCAGTAATCCCCTTGCTGTAAAATGCGGATAAATAATGCAGGGTTTGTGCTGTAGTTCCTGATAAAAACTACAAACCTGGAATTTGCTGACAAGTCGGCCACTGGAGCCAAAGAGGAAGATGAAGAAACTAAGGCTTTATCGATTTCCAGCACCCACAGAGCCTGCTGTGTAACCAAAGCCTGCTGTAACCCTTCCATCCAATCGTCCTAGGGATCTCTTAACAGACTACCCCGACGCAGGGGCTGGTGGGATCCACTAGACTCAAGAAGACCTGCATTTTAAGTCATCCCACGTACTGCAACCTTGCGGGCTACAATACCCCAATATCCTGGGACCTCAAGCCATTGTGCGGTACACAGTCTTCTGAATCGATCTGAAACCTTGGTGGCATCCTGTTGAAACCCCAAAGATACAAACGTCCCCTCATCGGAGTGCTGGACCTTGCAAACAACGAGAATCCGACCAGCGATATTAGTTGTCTTCTATCTCCTGAAAAGGGTGCCAGAACCAGAGCCTGGAGCCTTCTCTGTTGATCCCTGCTGCAAAATCCCTTCCACAGTCCTGTCTTCCGTCTTCATGACAAAGGAATCCATCGACCCAGGTTTTTGGCTGCAGATCCCGACACTGTCCTGCTTCAACTCTTCTGTGCAGAGGTACTGTGTTGGCTGGAATTATTACTTACCTTAAGCATGTGCTTCTTCTGTAAAGCTTTTGGGGTGTTTTCTGTGATTGTGAGTCCTCTTATCCAGTTCACCCAGGCCCACTGCTGGAATATACTCTTAGCGTGTCTTCTCAGAAGTCCCTGGACCCTAACTAACTTTAAAGTGAACACTTGTTTGATCAGTCTTCCACAGGACCTCTTACTTTTGCCTGCAACAGAATCCTATCTCGTCGTACCTACAGCTGTCACCTAGACCACTAGGGTCCCTCTCTGCCTCCGAGAACTCATGCAATAGACTGGGGAAGCGCTGAGTAAGTAAGTAAAAGATTCTGTCTTGAAAAGTTTAACAAGGGTTTAAAAGTGCACTTGTGAAAGTTAGTTGGTAACTCTTAGAGTGAGCAGTTATAAAAGTTCTTAACCTGAATGTGTGTTGTGCCATTCTGAAAAGTGTATATATAACGTTAATTTACTATCCTGGGAATTGGTTGTGCCTCCTTAACAAAAGTAATGCTATTGGGTTCACTAACTATTTATTTCATAAAATAGTTGTATAGGTTCCCCAACTGGGTCTTGCTTCCCCTAACATGCTCTAAACCTGTTTAGAATAGGTCTCCCTTAGGTTTACCTGGAATAACATTGAGTCATTCTTTAAGTGTAACATTGCTTTTGCTTTCCACTGGTCTGTTTTATACAGATGCTAAAATAGTCTTCGGTCTATACATACCTTTAAGTTGCTGATATCTCCTTTAAAACGTATATAGGTTTTACTTACCTTGGGTTAGCTGTGTGCCATCCTAAAATAATTTAGTTATTGCTTACCTCAGTCTGTGTTCCACTGATCTGAAAAGCAACTGTAATAGTATATTACAAAATTACGTTTTACCTGCCTAGAATCGCTTTGTGCTATTCTTTTAAAGCAATCTGTAGGTATAGCTGACCTTGGTCTGCCTGGTGCATCTTAAATTAGTGTAGAGTTCTTGCTTATATTAAACTGTGTTCCACTGAGCTGAAAAGCAACTGTAATTGTATATTACACAAAAAGGTCTTACTCGCCTAGAATAACTGTTATCCTCAAAGTAGCTATAGGTCTATACTGTTCCTTGAATATGAGTTACACTATTAAGAAAAGTATCCTGGTAACCGGGTTGCTTGATTGTGTGATTTCTTTGCTGAGCGTCACTGCATAACTGACAGGGTCTACTACCCTTGTATTACAGAAAGTAATCTAAAAGTAACTCATGGTTTTTACTCCCCTTGAATAGGTGTGCCCTATACTAAATGTGTATACTAAGGTCTGACTCACCTAGAAATACTGTTGGTGTTCTGAACAAGGTCTATGCTTTGGTCTATGTACTTTAAAGCATAGTGTTGTTTTTTAATTGTGGTTATATATAATATGATGGGACTTATTTACCTAAGATTTACCTTGGTCTACTTGTATTTAAATAAACCCTTTATTTCTACAATACATCATGTTTCTTTGGACCAAATGTCTACTACAATGTCTTTGTACTGATTCTACAGCCCTCTCTCCCTCCTAAAATAAGCCTGGCTGCTCTGTCTATGCTACCATATTCTCAGGTCGTACAGCCTTGTACTGTCGCAGTCCTGGACTTTAGAAAAAAACAGTCACAACAGTCACAACAGTCACAATGAGTGGGTTGGCTTCAGAATACATTGTGGCATGATCAGCATCCACTGGGATAGTCTTATTGCTGCAGGATGTACAAACATTCAGAGGACTAAATATGAAGCATTTATCACCTCAAAAGATGCCCCACTATTGTTCATGGTCCTAGTGGATTCCGAATCCCTGTTCCTTCTTGCCAGAGTGTTGCCAAGAAATGTAAACTCTGCATTGGTTTTCCACTGGGACCGCCTTCATGGGCCAGCAACATTTGCTGGGGTGACATCTTCAGTTATCTTGGTGTCGGATGAACTACAAGGGGAACTTCATGCACCATCTGCAGGGGGATGGGCCACAGATCCTGGGGGACCTATAACCTCATATGGAATCCTCTAGTGGGCGTACTAACTAGTATCCCAACTTCCTTTTTAGATTCTTTGCTTCACAGGAGGCTCATCCGGGAAGCGGATCCTTCGCCATAGGCTTTTAAGTGATGGTTTTCCTTGTTGATCCTTACTCATCGCATCCTTAAGACAACCGCTTCTGCAACCAAGGTTGTCGATGCAGGGGATAGGAGTAGGGAGTTTTGGTAATTCCCTCTACCTCGCCAGGTTCAGGGATTTTGCCAACTACCTGAACCTCAGTTTAGGTATGACATGGGGAATATTTTCTTTCGCTCTTCCTTGATGTTTTCATTCTTCTTTAGCCTTGGGTTTCCCCTTTAGCTGGCTTTTAGACTTGCAGCGTTTCTCTCAGCACCCAAGTCTTGGAGTTCTATCTCCGGCAGAACATTTCTAGGAACTTTCCTCTTCGCACTGGCTGGTGTCCTATCCACTACAATTCTGACAGCTAAGGTGACTGGCATTTCTGGTAAATTGAGAGAGGATCATCAGTCAACTGAGTTGTCACCAGAGGAGTTTTGGCTAGGGCCACTGGGTTAATCAATGTGGAATCTACCACTGTTGGACTGGGCCCAGTGTCCCTAATATTAGAGACACGTACAAAATCTACCAGTGCACCATCCTCAAGAATATATTTCTGGGAGATGGACCGTTAAGGGAGCAGAAGCTCCAGCAATGGTAGAATCATCTGAGGGAAACTTATTCTACTTCAGCTCCTTCACCACAGGGTAAGGAGTCTGAAGAGATGGATTACCCCGTGATGATATTTTCCTCTTCACATTCAGAGTGCCCCCCCAAGATCTTACCCTTAGTCTGGTCCCCCTGCACATGGTCACTTGCTCCACGGTCTACACAAGATCCACTAGACGTTTGTATGTTGTGAGGTTTAGAGTCCACTTTCATGCTTGGACTGGTGAGTCCCAATACCCTTTCCATGCGGCCTACTCCCATTATTGAACCTTTTGTGGGCCTTCTGGGAGTATGATTTATCAGTAGACCCACCCTCTTTCTGCATTTTCCCCCCTCCTTATACTTACCAGAAGCATGTTTATCCTTATGGGACACTGTGAAACCCAAAGATCAGCAATGGCCAGTCTAGGATCTGACACCTTTTGAATCTGCCAAGTGTTGGTCTAACCCAAGGGAACACGAAACAAAAATATGACCAAATTGATCATGCCTTCAAAAGTTGTTACCTTATGGCCTTCTACCCAGCCACTCAAGTTTGTTTAAGGAGTCAGTCGCAAAAGACAGCAAAGTATTAATCTATCTTCTTGTATTCTCGAAATCTGAAAGTATTGGGCTGGAGTCTTCCCAAACTTCATGATTAGAGCATTTTTCAGTTTGTCAAAATCTTTTCTGTCTGCATTAGACATTTCCATAATGGCACTGCTCTCAGAATGGGGTAGTCTACCGTGCAACCAAGCAATCTTATTAGGCTCTCTACTTGTACTTCACAGGCATGCTCAAAACAGTCAACCAATCAAGATCATTTTTCTCATCATGCATATTCCACAGATCCTTAGGACATCTTGGATGAGGAGAGGACCCAGAACCACTCCCAGAACCTCAGCAGGAGTCTTGAGATCCATGCAGTCAACCAACTCCAGCTGGTGTTCTTTCTGTTGCTCTATTCTGTCAAACTCCAACTTAGCCATATTACATTACACTTCTCTGAGCATAAGCTTTTCTCTCTTAAGCAAAGCTTCAGCTTCCTAAATTGACATAGAAACATGAGCAGACCCCTCTTCTTCCTCCTTTTTATTTTCAATAGTGGTAGTAACTGCAAGCCCGTTGCAAATGCTGGGAGCTGCCCCAGCATCCGCTGCATCACTACCTACAGGTAAAGGAACAATCCTGGATTCATAATCTTTCAATTTCTGTATAAAACCAGCCTTTAAACAAGAGGATGGTAATCCTCTGTCCAGAGATATCCTTTTAAAAATGTTCTACCTTGAAAGCAACAAGAGTAGTCATGGTATGTTTCTGTATCCAATAAGAGTAGGCTGCGGTTATACAGGCTATTAATTTGAAATCTGTGTTCTGTGTAAAAAGAATTACAGTACTACACCAATCGACAACACAGGGTACCCAAGACCTTATCCCACTGCTGAGCTCCAACATATTAAAATGGATTTGTAGTATTTGGCCTGGTGGTCAGATTTTAGGAGGCCACCCTAGTTGTAATGAACAGGGGTTAGCCAATACCCATCACAGTAAACGTAGACAGAAGTCAAGGCTATTGTCCTAGTGTGAACAGGGTCAGGTGCCCTCAATGATTCCACACAATATAATCCACAATGATATAATTTAAAAGGGTACGTGTACAAATGCAAAATTTATTCTAGGCCTTCTATACACATTGAAAAACGAAACTAGCAGGTGATCGCACAATACCCAATAATACACATTTCTGGAGCTTGTGGATCTGCTTAGATATATTATAAGTTACTCACTGTAGTGACTAACGTACTCTTAGTCCCCTTTCCTCCTTACTGCATGGGTGTCCCTTCCAAGGGACGGGAGACGGAACGTTTTCCACCAGAAAAGAAAACGCTTTCCCCTTTAAATTTAGAGGCGTGTGGGGGTGCGGCCATGGGAGCATGCATTGCCTGACCCCGCCCTCCGGCGCTACACCTCAGTCACCATACTCGTCGACAGTAGATTAGGCAATGTTAATGACACCAGTTTTATTAGGGGGTGCATCGTCCACAAGACCTTCCGGGGCCTCAATACCTTCAACTCTCTTCCTAAATATCTTCCTTCTCAAGCTCTTTGCTCATCCGCCTCCCTCGGGTCCGTCCCTTCTCCAAGCAACGAGTTGGTGGTAAATCGCTTTCTTCGGCTGGTGCCTCCCTCTGGAACAGCCTCCCTTAAACTTGAGGAGAACCATCTTTGGAAGCACCTCAAATCCTTTCTCTTCGCTACTGCTTTTTCTCCTCCTCTCCTCTGCTGACCTGGCTATAAACGGAACTGCACTGGCTACCTGGCTGCCCTCTGATCTCGGGCCCAGGTCCCTCCCCCGCCAGCGTCACACACCTGCACTGCCACCTGGCTACCGCCCCCTCCCGCACTTGGGGACTGTTTCTGTATCCCTACAGTCCCCCCCCCTACCAGCCCTTGACACCTGATGTCTGCATTTACCTTTGCACTTGCCACATGCTGGCCATTACCTACCTATTATCTATTCCCATGTACTGCACTTTCCCTGCCCCATTCCCACGCGCTTGCGTGATCTGAATGACACCTGGCCTAGTAGGATCGTTGTCTGTCCTCCTTTTGTTCCTCTCCCTTGCCTCGTCGTGCCTTGAAGCACTTGTGTATAGGCGCGTTATAAATGCCTGATCATATATTGTATCATATGTAGAATTTCAGGGCACGCCTGACATCCAGGCAGTGCAGAACTCTGTGCCTCGTCTTTGGGTTCAGCAAAAAACATAAATAGCACTATTTCTTAGTTCAGATGGAATTTGGAAGACACCTTGGGCAAGAATGCTGGGTGTCTCCACAGGACTACCTTATCCTTGTGAAATGTAATTTCTGATGCTTGTTAATCTTCTTAGAATCACATGCTGTGCATATGGTCCGACATCCAGTGGTAACCGCGGAATATTGCATCTTGTCTTTCGGGGACCGAAAGGGGACGTCGGCATAGGCGTGTCTGTAACACTATCCCTATTGTGACGTGTGTAGTACCCAAAATCCCTCGCGCGTCGAGGTCACTCAGATTGTATTTTTCCACCCAGATAACTGGTCGCCCTATAGCGGAGCGTTTACTAGAGACATTGTTTATCTTTACCGAATTGTCCGTTTATTCCCTGTTAAGTCACTTCACCCAATAAGAATATCTTCGAAGAAAACTACGGGAGCATCATCTATGGCTGTGGATTTCAACACCTAAGATCCGGCGGCCGGATTTTCCACGTGGTCTGGCCCTCTGGCCGACCTATACAGTAGGGAGAGTGGGGTCG
The DNA here is from genome assembly GCF_040938575.1 of Ambystoma mexicanum. NCBI lineage: Eukaryota > Metazoa > Chordata > Amphibia > Caudata > Ambystomatidae > Ambystoma > Ambystoma mexicanum. Next base: position 233,690,402 of record NC_090926.1, on the reverse strand, counting down.
GGGTGGCCATATTGTTTAGTATGTCTTTCCTCCTTTTCCCTGTCGGTATGGTCATCCTTCCCTTTTGCTACGGAAAGGACTCCTTTTAGATTCTGCCCTAAGTGTAGGGTCAGATATCCTTGGAAGGATGAACACAGGACGTCTTACGCCGGTCTCCCCCTAGAGCACGATGAGAAGCGGTGTGCAAACTCCTTCGGCCCAAGACCCTTAAGGAGCACCGTGTAAAGGGGTTGGCCGCGTACGGTATTTCACGCGTGGAGCCCCCCCACCACGCCAGCTGAAAGTGACGGGGGTACTCGGATGACCAACCGTCCAATGCGGATGTTATAGACCTTGAGACGGACGCTTCTAGGTCCGCCATGCCCGTCCCCGACCCTTCCAGGCTCGACACTGGTTTTGCTACAGGGACTACACCCGGCGACAGGGGCGTACAAGCGCATCGCACTAAGCACACAACCCCTATACCGATTTCGACGCCTCCGTCAAAAAAGGCAAAAGCGCCAACGGGGCCGCTGAGAACTTTGCCGGTTCCCTCGGATCGTTCAGATCCAAAGCCTTCCCCGCATCCACAGCAGCGTCTTGCGACTGGGCAATTGAAACAAACTATAAGGGCGCTACTCCAAAACCTACACGCATCGAAGTTCGGGAGCCTGACGCTTCGATGATTTCCAAGGCCTCAGTAGGCCCGAAAACTAAAGCTAGGCCTCTCCCCGGAAAACCGACCGATAGGCCCCCTAGTGCCGCGGACGGTATTACAACTGCCAACAAATCATCGTCTCACGACGATTCGGCAACTATCGAAAGTAGTATCGGAAGAATCGCAGCAGCGGGGGGGGGGGCCTTACTCCGGTTCCGCCTAAGGTTATGGGCCAAGCCCCAGAAAAGATTTTGGCGGATTGGGTTCCCGATTCCGACAAGGCTTACGTAGATAGTTGAGAGCCTCTTTCCGACACCCTGAGAGGTTCCTTTCGGCGCCGCAGTGCGGAGAGCATAGTTTCTCCTCGCGTAGGGCCGTTTGGGTCCTCTAAATGGACTACAGAAAAATGTGAGGCTTGTATGGATCGGCTTGAGCAGATTATCAGTTCTTCTGAGCATCCTCCCCCGAAAAGGACTTGGGTAGACCCTAACCTCCAAATTCAGGAAGATCAGTCTCATGTTTTCCAACAAGACTTGGTCCATATGGACACATATAGAGACCTCTATAATGAAGAAGCTTCTTTTCTCAAACTATGAGGAAGATCAACAGGATACTACGGACAACTGGGAGGAAACCAAGCAGGAAGGTCAAGACCCTTGGACACAGCAAGATCAGGACACTGATTTGTGCCTAGACTCTCCTCCGTCCATCCCGGCTCACCAGGCCTCCCCTGTGGATGACCTAATGGCTTTCAACTCCATGTTGAAAAAAGCAGCTGAATACTTCAAGATTGCCACCCAGGAGGCGGTAACCTGAGCAGGATTTCGTGGAGGATATTAAGGAAAAACCTCTCGCGAGTCAATCCATCCCCCTCCTTAACTCTGTTAAGAGACGGGTAGCTCCCTCATTGGTCTCACCTGCTCAGACACGGGCAGTGAACCCGAGAGTCGAAAAATTATTTTGCCCTTCTCCTTCCGACCCTCTTTATATCAAAGGGCACGCCATCCCAGACTCACTGGTAGTGACTACCACTCAAAAGAGGGCAGGAGTATCCCTTGCCACGGGAGAATCGCCACGGGACAAGGAGTCTAAAAGGTTGTATGCCCTGGGCAAACATCACGTCAGCAGCTGCATACACCATTCGGGTTGCTAATACTATGCTATTAGCAAGCTATGCTGATGCCCAATGGAATTTGCTTCAGGAAGACCTGTAGGAGGTTCCTGAACCTGCCAGGACAAAGCTTCTCGCCAATGAGAACCTTAAAGAATCATGGGTTCTTCCTCTCCTTAAAAAACAGACCCTTGACCCAGCCATCCCTACTAATTATAGGCCCATTACCACGGTCCCATTCCTCCTTAAAATCATTGACAGAGTAGCCTACCTCCAGATCCAAAATTATCTGGAGATAAACCAACTACTAGGATCACGCCAATCTGGTTTCAGACCACTACATGGTACCGAAAAGGCCCTAATCGACCTTAAAACGCAAATCTACGAGTTGAAGGATAACGGTAAAACAGCTATGCTCCTCCTCCTCCTTGACCTATCGGTGGCCTTCGACCTAGTGGACCACGCAGTGTTCTGCAACCACCTAGAGTCTGCTGCCCATTTTTCAAGCGAAGATATAGCCTGGGTACAATCCTTCCTTGACAACCGCGCGATGAGTGTTCTCCCCATTAGCCTCAACGGACACGATACATATCACCTGTGGCGTCCCACAAGGTTCATGTGTCTCCCCCACAATGTACAATATCTTCACTAAGCCACTCTTCGACAAACTTGACAGACTGGGGGTATCCTACACCAACTATGCAGATGTTGCACAGGTCCTCATTCCTCTATCTGGCAACTTTGTCGAAGACACAGCTTTAGTTAACAAGATTTACCTCATCATTCAGACGTGGATGGCCTCTCACAGCCTCTGTCTGAACGATGATAAAACGGAGATACTGATCCTGGGTTACGACTCCAACCTAAAAAAACTCACCCCTAACTACTGCGCCTTCAATATAGATGGCAATATGTTTAAAGTGGCTACCGAGGTAAAAACACTAGGTTTCTACCTTGATTCCACCTTGTCTCTCAAAAAACAAGTCAACTCCCTGGCTTCCTCCACAGCCTATAATTGCAAATTAATTAGGGCTTGCAGACCTTACTTGTCTAAAACCAATTGTATCACACTTGCCAATGCCCTAGTAATGTCCAAACTAGATTACTGCAACGCCCTATATGTGGCCGCTAACAGAACTGTCACAAACTACAAATATTGCAGAATAATGCTCTTAGAGCAGCCCTGGACATACCCCGTAGAGCACACATATCCAACATCAGGAAAGAAAATCATTGGTTAAAAGTCAGTGACAGATTTATCCTCAAAACGCTATCTCTCACACATAAAGGACTAAACAACACTGCGCCCCCATACATTTCAGCTAGGCTGACCAGAAAATCCTCTATTCGCCACACCAGAGCATCTAATCACTCCTTACTTGAAACTCCCAGATTTAAACTAACCAAAGCAGTTGGAGCAAGCTTCCCTGTTAGAGCTGCCTGTACCTGGAACGCACTCCCTACGGAATTGAGAACCAATCTCCCCTACTCTAGATTCAGATGTAAGGTGAAAAGTTGGCTTTGGACCAATGACAATTAACCTACTGATCTCAATCTTCTCACAGCGTACCTTGATTCTGACACTTGATTATCTGATTTTCTGTTTGATCTGATTATCTGACTCCTGACCAATGAGGCTCACTTACTGTATCTTATGTATATTGTATATATGTTAATGTATCCTCTGTATGTATGTAACCTAAGCCTAACTATTCTTGCAACTGCTGCGCCCGGCTACCCTTGGGTTTGGAGCGCATTATCAAATCAAATAAACTAAACTAAATGTTTCGGAGGGAAGACTGGTTAACCAGAATGTGGTGAACACCCTGGACACTGCAGAAACTGCAGGCAGGTCTCTTGCACAAGGGACTCTACTGAAAAGACATGCATGGCTGCATACATCAGGATTTAGACCTGAGACTCAGGCCTCCCTCATTAATAAACCCATTGAGGAGACTAACCTCTCCGGCAAAGCAGTGGATGAAGCGTTGGAGACAGCCAAGATGGACCATGAGACTAAGGTCTTGGCACCAAATTACACATAAACCCTCCTCCCAGAGGGGTAATAACTCTCGGCGGTCCTTTCGAGGGCAAGCCCGTGCTGGTTAAAACTACGGCACGGGTAACTTCAACACAAATCAAACATCTGGAAGCCCCACTTACTACACCTCAAGGGGTCAGAAACGCAGCAAAGGTAGAGACACAGACCCCAATCCCAGAGGAGGCACAGCCTCTGGTCAGAAAGGACCAAGTCCAGGTCCCCTCCCATGTCACCCCGGTCAGGGGGCGATTAACATCTTTCCTCAAGGCATGGGAGGGGATAACTTCCGACCAGTGGGTCTTAAAGACGGTGACCCACGGTTATTGCGTGGAATTCCCCGACCTCCATAGTTCAGACCGCCGCGCTGATAGCGCCTTTCACCGGACCATCTGGAGATCCTGATCCAAGAGGTGGGAAAGGACGCCATAGAAGCCGTCCCTATTCTTCAGGTAAACAAGGGTATTTATTTAGTGTACTTCCTTGTACCCAAAAAGGATCTCACCATGCGTCCTGTTCTAGATCTGCGCCCAGTGAACAAGTTTATAAAACCCCAGAAGTTTTGCATGGTAACACTGCCGGAGGTGATCCCATTGCTGAAACAAGGGGACTTCATGGCAACATTGGACATGAAAGATGCATACTTTCATATTTCAATGTTGCCAGCGCACAGGAAATACCTAAGGTTCATGATCCAGGACAAACGCTACCAATTCAAGGTACTCCCCTTCGGAATCGCCTCGACGCCAAGGGTGTTTACCAAAGTCCTGGCAGTGGCAGCAACACATCTGCGCAGACTATCAGTCCCAGTTTACCCTTACCTCGACGACTGGCTCATTATGGGGGACTCGTTCGCTTGTTTTTCGAACACCCAAAAAACAGTGATCTCCTTCAGCCTGGGTTTTTCACTCAACGAAAAGAAATCCAGCTTAGTCCCCAGCCAAGTAAAACAATTTCGAAGGGATTGTGTCCTCCGACGTATTCCTTATCTTTGAGAATACGTTTCCAGCTTGCTGGCCTCGGGAAATTTTTTCTGTAGACGACCACCGTATCGGCGCCGACGTCGCCTTGCCCGTAAATAGCCATGCGCTGCGTCTGTTGCTCAGTTCCGTTTTTCCGCGCTTCGTGGGGCCTCGGAACGTCATTGCTCAGTTCAGTCAGGATAACTATCTACTCGAATAATACCTACTCGTTCTCGATGGCATCTTCATCGGAACCGACGACGCCGCGATCCGGCTTCAAGAAATGTCGAGACTGCGGTAAATAAATGTCGATAACGGATCCACACAGGATCTGCCTGTGGTGCTTGCGATCCGAGCACCATTGTTCGGAGTGTGAGGACTGCATGTCCATGACGGCGAAAGCCTTGAAGGAACGCAAAGGGAAGCTCGAGGGAGGTAAGTCAGTCAAAACCTCCTCGAAGGTTTCTTCGTCTGAGTCGAGGCATTCGTCTCCTCGCCGTCAAACATTCCCATTCTAGATCTCGAAGTAGCTCCCACCATTTGTCGAGATCAAGACACTCAAAGAAGAGACGTCGAAGATTCCCTTCCTCGTCTTTGGTGTCCCCAGAAAGGGTCTCCTGTCCCATAAAACACAGCTCTCGAGCTTAGTGGGAGGAATTCAGAAAGAAAATGTTAAGTGTCTTCGAGAACGCGGACTCGACCCCCCTCGAAGACAGCTGAGGCTGATACCCCGGGTGAAAAACCCAAAAAATCAAAATGCCGCGAGTCGCAGCACCCGGCGAAACATTCCACCCGAGAGCGCCACGAACCATCGGGTAAGAAAGCACCATCTTCGCCGTCGTCGAGGATTCCATCGCCGTCGTCGAAGATTCCTTCGACGCACTGAGCGGCGCCATCAACGCCGTTGTCGAAGGGGTCCTCGACGCATCGGTCGATCGCCTCGACGCCATCGTCGACATCGACGCCGATGAAAGAAAAGGCCAAGGCTACTCCACAGCCAACGGTGATTTCAAGGACCTCCGGCACGACACCGAGACCGTCGTCTATGTCCTCGAGTAGGATCCCGATCCTCTCGAGTTCTTCGAGACCCCTTCCAGTTTTTCGGCACCTGTGAAGCCTGTCACATCGGCGTCGACGACATTGATGTTTTCTCGCCCAATAATGACGAGTTTGGCTCCTTCTGCCTTAGAGATGGGTTTTACACCATTTCAGAGGTCAGATTACCCTGGACTATCTTCAATTTATGAAGAGGGGGAATATTCTGACCAGGAAACATTTGGGTTACAGAGGACCACACTGCCCATTTCATAGGATTTCACCTCTGAAGAAAGAAGGCTGAAGGACCTACAGGAGTCACTACATGAGGCAAGTGGGCTGGACACTTCCCCAGAAGTGGAATTTGTTAAGCCAGACCCAGGGGAACATGCCGAACACCCTATAGAACCCTTATGGCAAGAATTATTGAATTTATGGGTTGATCTGCGCCTTCCCCTGTTTTTCAACAGGATGAACTAACAGACATATTAGACAAAGGTCCACAGGAGGACGCTGTGGTCCCCTTCCATGCAGCCTTACAAAGGAAAATTACATCTAATTGAGAAACTCCTGAAGTTATTCCTGTGGTCAATAAAAGATTGTCAGCCAAGTATAGGGTAGCGGCTGTTGACCCTGAATACTTATCTAAACGCCCGACTCCAGAGAGCCTGGTGGTTCAAGCGGCAACTTCATCTAGCAGTAGGACCGCTTACCCTACTGTTCCACAGGATAGAGATGACAAGAGGTACGATTCTATGGCGAAGAAAGTCTTCTCTGCTTGTAGTATGGCGTTGAAGTCCATCAACGCCACCTGTTCAGTCACACACTATGGGAGTGTGCTTCATCAGCGGCTAACTGCATACCTGAAGGAGAGGAAGAAAGCCTTCCTTAACATTATTAAAGATGGCAAAGATGCCATGTGCGAATCACTTCAAACTGGCATCGATTCTGCTGACAGTATCAGCAGGGCCATGGCGGCAAGTACAACAATCCGCAGGCATGCGTGGTTGCGAAAGTCTGGCTTTGCTCCAGATGTACAGGCCAGATTTTTGAATATGTCCTTTGACGGCTCTTCACTATTCGGAAAAAAGGCTGATGACAGTCTGGAAAAGTTGCAGACTTCTAAAGCAGCAGCAAAATCTTTAGGAGCTGCTATCCGACAAAATCCTTTTCGCACCTCAGGAACCTCTGGGAGAGGAAAGTCCTTTCGCTATTCCGCATTCTGGTAAGGCAGAGGACAGCCGGCTCAAAGAGGCCAAAGGAGATCCACCCGAGGTGGACGGGTCAAAGGTACTAAGGCTGCAGCAGCAGCAGGTGCCTCTTTACCCTCTGCATCAGCCGCCCCAAACCACTCTGAGGCCTTTCCACACAATACACCTGTAGGGGGCAGGTTAACTCACCATCTGACGGAATGGCAGGCTATAACGTCAGATGCTTGGGCATTGGAGACAGTTGCCCAGGGTTACTGCCTACCCTTTCTACACATCCCTCAGTCATATCCACTGGGGAACGGCTCTCTAAAAGTTCCAGATCCGCTCCTCTTGCAGGAAATTATAGACCTGCTAGAGAAAGGTGCCATAGAACCGGTACCTGTAGTGGACAGGAACAAGGGCTGGTACTCCCCCTACTTTCTCATACCAAAGAAGGACAGAGGACTGAGATCCATCCTGGACTTACGAGAATTGAACAAGTTCCTCAGGAAGGACAAGTTCAAGATCGTAACTCACTCTCAGATCCTTCAGGTCCTGCAGCTCCAGCGCTGGCTGGTATGTCTGGACCTTCAGGATGCTTATTTCCATGTGCCAGTCCATCTCAAACACAGGAAATAGCTGAGTTTCGCAATTGGCGAGACTCATTATCAATTCTGCCATTTGGGCTGACCTCCGCCCCGAGGGTCTTCACCAAGCTGTTGTCGGTAGTGGCGGCGAGTCTAAGGAGAGAAGGGATACACGTCTACCCCTACCTGGACGATTGGCTGATCAGGGCTGTATCTTCGAAACAGGCCCAGGCCCAGCTAGATTAGGTCTGCCACTTCCTTCACAAACTGGGCTTCTCCCTCAATTTAAAGAAGTCACAGATGATAACATCACAGACTCCAGTTCATTGGAGCGGTCCTGGACACTGCCCTGGGAAAAGCCTCGCCACCAGAGGTGAGGGCTCAAGATATTCTACAGATGGTCACCAAGTTTCGAAATGCCCAACGTCTCCCAGCCTTTGACTTTTTGAGGTTGCTAGGCCTCATGGCATCCTGCATCTTCCTTGTGCCAGAGGCTCGCCTGAGAATGAGATCTCTTCAATGGGCACTGAGAAGACAGTGGTCGCAATTCTCAGGGAGAATGACAGATCTCCTCCGGATTCCGGACAAGGTAGCCCGCGACCTTCAATGGTGGGCCTATCCAGAGAACATCTTGAAAGGAGAACTGTTTTGGCAACCATGGCCGGAAATAACAGTAGTCCGACGCCTCACTCACGGGGTGGGGAGCCCATGCAAACGACTTGACCATCAGCGGTCGTTGGTCTCCATCGGAGTCCAGACTACACATCAACCTATTGGAGCTGAGAGCGATCAGACTAGCGCTGAAAGCTTTCCTGCCATCAGTACAGGGGAGAAATGTCCTGATAATGACGAACACGGTGGCCATGTACTATCAACAAAAGAGGAGGCGTAGGATCACTGCCACTGTGCAGAGAGGCGATGCAGCTCTGGTTTTGGGCAATCCAAGAAGGAATCTCTCTATCGCGGGCCACCTAGCCAGAGAGAAGAACTTGACAGCGGACGCTCTGAGCAGGCAGAGCAGTCTCCCACGAGTGGGAGCTAGCTCAGGAAGTCCTTCAAGAGATCTTCTCTCTTTGGAGAACCCCCTCAGGTGGATCTGTTCGCCACAAGCACCAACAGGAAGTGCGATCTGTTCTGTTCAAGGGAATTTCCCCCGAGAGGAGCTCTAGGAGACGCGTTCGTTGTGGACTGGGAGTTCCCACTCCTTTACGCGTTCCCACCAGTCCCTGTTATTCCTCAAATGATCAGGAGGTTGAGAAGATTCCGGAAAACCATGATCCTAATTGCCCCGGATTGGGCCAGGAGAACGTGGTACCCAGACCTTCTAGATATGTCCATCTGTCCTCCATCCGTCTTCCACTCAAAGAGAATCTTCTCTCGCAGAAGCGAGGTCAGGTTCTCCATCCAGACACCAGAACCCTCAACCTTCATGCTTGGCTTCTGAAAGGGCGAGGTACAAGGATTGGGATCTCCCTGATGACGACATGGAGTTGTTGCTTTCGGCCAGAAGGCAAGCAACAAAGTCTTTATACCGCTGCCGTTGGAACAAATTTTGCAGCTGGTGTAGGGAAGAGAATATCGACCCTTTTTCATGTGGTACACCAACGGTGTTATCCTTTCTACTCTACTTGGCAATCTCAGGCCTTCAAGTTGGCACTGTAAAAGGCTATCTTGCAGCGCTTTCTATTTTCAAGCGCACTGCGGAGGAACCATCGTATTTCAAACTTCCTCTAGTGGTACAATTTCTCAAGGGATTAACTAATGTTTATCCTCCAAAACCATTCCAGGTTCCCTTATGGGACTTAAATTTAGTCTTAAACTTCCTAATGGGCACTCCATTCGAACCACTTCACTCTTGTTCGCTGAGATTTCTCACGCTTAAAACTGTCCTATTGGTAGCACTAACATCTGCTAGGAGGGTGAGCGAGCTACAAGCTCTCTCCTGTAAACCCCCACATACAATTTTCCACAAGGACAAAGTTGTCCTACAGGTGAATTTCATATTACTCAGAAAATTACCTTACCTTAGTTTTACCCTCCTCCCCATCCGGGGAAAGAGGAGGAGAGGCTACATAGGCTGGACCCAAGGCGAGCTCTCAGCTTTTATATCAGCAGAATGACTAGGATCAGGCAAGCAGACCAACTGTTTGTAGGATACTCCGGTCATAAATTGGGTCTACCCATAACAAAACAAACCATCTCCAGGTGGATTATTTTGGCCATTCTGGAATGTTACAAACTGGCAGGGAAAGAGCCACCCCAAAATCTCAGGGCTTATTCAACCAGGGGTATCGCAGCCTCTTCGGCTCTCCAAAGAGGGGTACCGGTCCGACACATGTGCGGCTGCCACATGGTCGTCCGCACATACATTCACAAAATTTTACAATCTGGATTCCTCCACTACTCAAGAGACCAGATTTGGCAAGGCCGTATTACATTTGGTCCATCCCTAAAAGGATGCATAACATTCTCACTCCCACCTCCAATTACATGCCACTGCTATGGGAGTCTATCAAAGATAAGGAATACGTCAGAGGACACAATCCCTTCGAAGAACAAGTTACTTCTTACCTGGTAACGTTATTAATCAGCCTGGTATAGTCCCTGGGGGCTGAGTTGGGGCCAAAGGGAAGCACCTCGTATTGGAAATGGTAGCCCATGATCCTGAATTGTAGAAAAGAACGATGAGGCTGCCAAATCAGGACGTGTAAGTACACGTCCTTCAGATCCAGAGAGCACATTCAGTCTCTCCTGCACAATGTCATGGCTATTAAAGCCGGCGTAACCATCTTGGATTTTTTTAGAGGTAGGGAGAGGTTGATGCTGGAGAGGTCCAGCACAACTCTCGGGCCTGCCTGGTTCTTTTTCTGAATGGCAAATATCCTGAAGTAGAAGCCCAAGCCTCGCTCGGACTTCCTCCACTGCCTGGCCCTCGACGAGCGACCGGATCTCTGCCAAAAGAGTTGCTGTCCCAACCTGTGGGAGTGGAGGGGAAGAGGGAGTAGAGGCTGGGATGGGTAGGCGGTACCCCATGCATACTATCGAGAGGATCCAGGGGTCTGCCAAATTCTGGCGCCAGAACTGTGAATGGAGAGCAAGCCTGTCCCCCTCTCCCCTTCCCCCCACTGGAGACATGTGGACCCGGAGGGGCGTGTCATGCTTTCTTTCCCTCTGAGGCTGTTGCTGAGGAGGGGGACTGGAAAAAGCCCTTACGCCCCCTCCCCGCCTTTTTGTTTGCTGCCCAGATCACGGCTCTTGGAAGGTGCAGAACCCTCGGTATGTACGCCCCGAGTCCGAGAGCTGCTGTGACTGGGTGTACATTTTGGGCGTGGTGTTTGTGAGGATGGATAAAGACTTGGCCGTTTGTGAGCTGTTTTTTTTCTTTTTGTCCAGCTCCTCGTCCGTGGTGGAGTTGAAGAGGTCACCCCCTTCGAACCGAAGGTCTAATATGTGTTCCCGGACATCCGGGTTGAATTTAGTAGCACAGAGCCAGGCTGTTCTTCTTATGTTATGTCCGTGTTAGGCAAAGTTTGTATGCAATACCCTCTGGGAACACAACACACAACTATGACTACAGGTAAAAGTAAACCAACCTTTGGTATAAGTCTGTACTACACCATTTTGGTAGCGGTGTTGAGCAGCCAGGCTCATCTCAAGAGAGGAATATGAGCAGTAATGTTACACAGAGGTCTACAATCACAGGTGTTCAAATAAACTCTTACACTCAAGGTTTCTTTGTTAAATACTTATTAATATCTAACAGTCAGTTATAAATCCTTCATTAGAAAGAGGCAATTATATATTACACACCAATATACTTCAATACTGTACACCATCTGAATCGGGCAATTACTGTTGGCATTCAGAATACTTTTAAAGAGTAAAGGGCAAGGTTATTAGAACATGAAGACTACAATTATTCTTAGTGCACATATTTTTAGTTCACCAGAAGTCTCAATTCAATGGGCTAGGCCAAAGTCAATGGGCTAAAGTCTTAGATAGGATAAAGCGGTTCTGCTAAGTAAATGGAAAAGTCTCCAAGTTCTCAGTAGTTTGATGAAAGAATCATCATATGTTGGGACACAAGCTGATTAGGCCTGCAAGTTGTAAAGGTTTCAAGCACTTTCACCGTGAGAGGTAAGTTCTCTGTCTTGTTTCACAGTACCTTACAATGAAGAAATAGAGGCAGCTGATGACTTCTGTTCCTGCAGATCTCGCTGTTCCTGGGCCTCAGCCGTGGGGGCAAGAGGGAGGACAGAGGACAGAGGACTCCTACACTAGAGTTGACCAGTCAAAAGCTTGCAACTGGCAAACTTCAATTCCGGTGGCTGTAAGTAACACACACAAACTCGTGTCCCTCTCCCTGGTTCTACGGTTTCCTGCAGCAACTCTGAGGAAATTCAGTCAGCTCAGAGATGAGGTGTCCAGGTGGCTTACTTTGGAGTGGATTGGTGCCACCAACTCAAAAGGGAGAAGTCGTCCTTGCAGGAGCTTATCTCTCAATTAGAATTTACCAAGTAGGCACTGCAGCAGGGCTTCACCGGGCAAACCACCGGTCCAGGAGTTGCAGCAGGTGTCCTCTTCAAGCTCTTCTTTGGTTCCTTCGTCCAGTGGTCGACTCTGCGTTCCAAGCCAAAAGACTTGCTTTTTATTCAGTACACTCTCATTTATTCCAGCCTAGCTGTCACTCACCCAGCAAGGTGGCTGTCCTTGCCGGACAGTTGTTAGGCAAAGTTTGTATGCAGTACCCTCTGGGACCACTACACAACTAGGACTACAGATGTAAGCAAACCAACCTTTGGTATAAGTCTGTAATACAGTTTTGGTAGCGCTGCTGAGCAGCCAGGCTTAGCTCAAGAGGGGAATGTGAGCTGTAATGATGTTACACAGGGGTCTACAATCGCAAGTGTTAAAATAAACTCTTATACTCAAGGTTTCTTGGTAAAACACTTATTAATTTATTTCAGTCAGTTATAAAACATTCACTATAAGGAGGCAATATATCATACACAAATATAATTCATTACTTTACACTATCAGATTCTGATGCATTTAAAACTACTTTGAAGGAGGAGCAAAATGGCATTCAGAGTACTTTGAAGTAGGAGCAAAAAGGCATAAGATAATAAAAAGGTTAGTTATTCTTAAGCAGTGCAAATATTTTGAGTTGACCAGAGGAGTCGATTCAATGCAATAGGTTAGGCCAAAGTCAACATGCTAAAGTCTTGTATAGGATAAAGCAGTTCTGGTAGTTAAAAGGAAAAGTCTTTGCCAAAGTTCTTAGAAGTAGTTCAGAAAAGAAAGAATCATATGTTCGGTCACAAGCTGATTAGGCCAAAGTTTCAAGCGCTTTTGCAGTGAGAGGTATGTTTTCTCGGTCAGGTTTTCACAGTACTTTACAATGAAGAAAAAGATGCAGCTGAAGACTTCTGTTTCTGGCAGTTCCTACAGATCTTGCTGTTCCTGTGCCTGTCGTGGGGACAAGAGGGAGGACGTTGGGGGACTCCTGCACTGGGGTTGGTCACAAAGCTGGCAACTGGCAATTCGATTCCGGTAGCAGTAGTCAAGCACACAAACTGGTGTCCCTCTCCCTGAGTTTTCGGTTTCCTGCAGCACTCTGTGGAAAATACAACCAGCTCTGAGAATGGTATCCAGGTGGCGTAGTGTCAAGTTGATTGGTCCCACCAACTCAAAGGGAGAAGTTGTCCTTGCAGGGCTTCTCTGTCGAGGTGAACTTGGTGATTCGAACCTGCAGCAGGGCTTCACCGGGCAAACCAACGGTCCAGGAGTTGCAGCAGCTGTCCTCTTCAAGCTCGTCTTCAGTTCTTTCGTTCCAGTGGTCGACTCTGCCTTACAAGCCTAGAGACTTTCCTTTTATCCAGTTTCCTTCCATTCATTCCAGCCTAGCTTCCAGTCACCCAGCATAGTGGCTGTCCTTGCCAGTCAGCCAGCAAATCACACAAGTGCATTTGGGTCGCCTAGGAGACTAAGGACAGGGAGTTTCGTGCACCTTCCTCACTTCCTGCCCTCCCCAGAAACTCGGGCGCCCGAGGAGGTCTTCAGTCCTGAAGCCCGCCAAAGGCGTAGGAACAAAGGGACCAAACCTGGTTTGGTGCGTAGAGACAAACTCTAGAAGGACCTTTCCAAAAGAAAGAAATGGTGAAAAAAGACCACCGGGACCCGATTAAACAAAGGAGGCTCAGATGCCATCTTGAAAAATGTGGCTCCCACGATTTAACACTACCGGTGTTCGCGGTCGGGAAAAAACCTGGTAGTTTGTTGTAAAACCACTGCAACCAGCCGTTTCAAGAGGAAAAGGTAGCATTTGACTGCTACATGAGTTTCTAGACAGGGATACTAGGTAACCCCTCCAGCACTCTATTGTAAGATAGTGTGTGCTGGGTCTAGGAATTTAAAAAGACTAGTAAAGTCAATTTCACTTTACTTTCTCTGGGAAACAGCATTTTATCCCAGAGAAGGTATTTAAACCTTGGGACAGTCTAAAAGGCTTCCCTGTGTCACTGCACTGAGGTTGCTGTGTGACACACATGAAAAGATGAGGCCTGTGGAGTTATCTAAAACCCCATAATCAAAGAACACAAGAGTAAGACGCACATGAAAATACATGAGGGGGTGGGGGACAGACTCTCTCCAGGTAAAAAAAATAAAGTCTTCAAAATCCAGCAAAGTTGCTGGGGTTCTCTAAGGTGAAGGGGATTAGCAAATTTTTGAAAATTCTCATCAACAGTCCGTGGCAATGCAGATGGCCCGGCCAGAGGTGTCAATGTGGGCCGCGGTGGACTCCGTGATGTCTTGTGCCATCATCTTGGCCTCTGCCAGTCCCGCCTTGAATCGTGATGGTCTCTCTGCCGGAAGCTCTGGGAGGAAATCGGCAATTTCCCTCCAAAGCCTCTGGTTAACGGCTGCCACCATGGCATCCGCGTTGGCTTGACGAAGATGCAGGGGTGCGTTGGAATACAGCTTCTTCCTGTACGCCTCGAAGATCTTCTCCTTGCCTAGCAGCACTGTGGAGGAAGAGGCAGAAGACTGAGGTTTGTAGTATAGTGATGCCGCAGCGATCACTGAAGAGTGCGGCTGAGGGTGGGCCGATGGCAAGAGTGTATCCCCCTCCATTTGCCTGTACGTTGGGTCCAGGCCTCAATTGACCAGCTAGACCTAGTGGGGCTTGAGCCAGCCCTTTTTGGCCAAGGCAACTACGTCCTTCTGCATCGGGATCCCTGTTCTCGCTGTGGGACGTAGCGTGAGAACTTCAGCGAGGAACCCCGCTAATGGTTGCTCGACCTCGGGTTGGGGGAAGGCCCAAGTACTCTGCCAGCCCTGCAAGACGTTCATGGAAGGCCTTGGCTGATGAGTGTCTGGGTGGTCCTCATCTGTGTCCACCTGAGGGTCCAGTTGGTCTGGACCCTCAGTTGGTCTGGCATCGGTGGAAGGGTGCTGGGAGCTGAAGGCTGCAGTGCAGTATGGTACAGAACCGCCTGAACTATCGGTTGGGGGTGGGGGAGCGGCGAGGGCTGCGGAGGCTGAACAGGGGCCTGGAGCGCCTGTACTGGGGGCCTGCGGTGCCATTGGCGGGAGCGCGTCCTTGAGGATGACCCTCATCCGAGGAGATTTCATGAGCCTGAGGAACCTTTAAAAAAATATCTGTCCTCATAGGCCGCAGGGGTGGTAGGTGATATTGATGGGGTAGCCGGCGGCTGCTGGAGCGGTTAGGTTCCCTGCCCATAAGGACACATCGCAAACCTGCCCTGCGCAAATGAAGGGTAGGCTGTAGGCCACACACCTGGTTGACACCAGTCCCACCTTGAAACCCGTTCCTTCCCCTGCTACCTGCCTTGGTGTGGTATCGGGCGGATGACAGAAATGTCTGGCACGGTGGCCATTTTGTCAAGCTGCCTTCCACATGCCTGCGTCGTGTTGCTTGACTCACTGGGTCCAGCCCCGTCCAGGACTCTAGTGTGGATCATGGGGCCTACCCTGTTCCTCAGGCCGAGACCCGGTAGGCATTTCGCCCTCGGCGGATCTGCCGGTAGAACTGCATATAGGTGCCCCCTCAGACATGTTGCCGGTACTAGGGCGTGGTCCCTCTGGTGAAGACCCGGTAAAAGAACCTTCCGGTCCCTCCGCACTGTCGCCGGGAGGATGAACTGGCCCCGCGGCCTGCTGGAAAAGAGTGGCCCTATCTTGGGCCTGGATCGATAATTGACAAAGTCCTTCAGGTCCTCTGGAGGTGATCTCTGGAAGAGCGCCCTCCACCTGGCTAATCTGTTCTTCAGAGACCTGGAGGAAAGCACGTTTCATGCGGTATAAAAAAAAGCCGTGGTCTGGGCCAAGGAATGATAAGCAGAGGGCGTGGGAGTCTGAAGTTGGAAAGAGCCCATCGCAGGATGGACACCTGCTGAACCCTGTAGAAGTAGACAAGCGCCGGGGAGGAACGTGACGCCTGAGGACCTTAAAAGACAGAAGAGAACTATCTGCGTATGGAATTACAAGGCCGAAGCCAAACCCAGGAGCGCTGGTGAATTCAGCCTGTTTTCGTCCATGCAGAAAAGGGGACAGAGGTGTGGCACCGGAAGGCCGAGTCAGGATAGCGCATGCACCAAGGGCACCCTTGCGCGCGCTTCTAAATTTAAAGGGGAAGGTTTTTTCTGGTGAAAGGTTCAGTCTCTCGTCCCTTGGAAGGGACGCCCATGCAGTATGGAGGAAAGGGGACGGGACCCAAGAGTACATGCTCTGCATAGTCAGACATCTAGTGGTAGTCGCAGAGTATTAAAAGATTTGTTTTTGAAACTCGGACGTTGACAGGGCGTGTTAGTAATACTATCCCTAGTGTGACGTGTACTGTACCCATGGTTCTTCACGTGTCGAGGTCCTGCAGATTGTTTCTTTCCGCCATCGTGGTCGGTCTCAAGTTTGAGCTCTTTTCCAGGCTCATGCCTTTAACTAGTAGAAAGTTTATTTGTAGACTTTTCTCCTTCTTTTTTGTCCACTTTTGCCACCCGGCCAACAGACTACTCGACGGCTTTCGGACAACTCCATCATCGGTAAGAGAGGGGGGAGGTTCTTCATACTGACCTCTTCAGAGAATGCATACTCTGCCATCCCCTTTCCATTTTCCTCGCAAAACTGCCCTTTTAAATAATAATGGACAAAACTCACTTTAAATTTTGCCCAACCTGCCATCGAAAGTGACTGTGGAAGGACACGCACAGTGTGCACAATTACGATCTAAAAAAAAGTTTGAAAGCTTTTCGGGGTGATCCCTAGCAATAGGGATCACCCCGAAAAGCTTTCAAACTTTTTTTTACCAAAAAAAATCTGATTGACGCACCAAACGCTGTCCCGCTCGTGCAATGCAGGCTGAGGCCTCCATCGACGTGACTGAGGACTTCAGCGAGCCAGTATTGGTGTCCTTAGTGATGCCAAAGGCGAGCAGGTTTCGTCGGAACCCCATGGGCTGCAGGCCCCTGACTCCAATAAGCAGGCCGGCGGCTGTGACGGCGAAAACACCTGGCGGCCATAGCGAACAAGTTTGAGAACACAAAGCACACACGCCCCACAGCTGACGTTCAGCGAAATAGAGCTTTGAAGCCCACGCAGTGTTTGCAGCAAAAGCTTCAAGTTCTTTCCTGTCCTCTGTGCCTTCGCCTATGCTTTTGCCTCCGGGCAGGCCTCCAAAACAGGACCCTAAGGCTGGTTCAGACACTGTGCACGAAAAGGCTCTTTTCGTGTGCCGAAGAATAGGCCGTGAAGGGCTCATCGAACCCCGAAAATGCAATAACTATGTAAAAAGCACATCGGTGCTACCCTGCTAAAAGCCAAGTAACCAAAAAAGTCAAAATCCTCAACGCTTTTGACATCAAACACCCAGGCTTTATATTTTTCTCCCCCCTGTGGACACACTTGGGGGCTATGCAGCACAAGGACCAAGCTCTCTCCCAAGCCACCCCTACAATGTCATGCTTCCCACCTTCATGGGACTATACTCCTGAATAATGCAATACAATTTTAAAGAGGATGTTGTGCTGGTTCCAGGTCTTAAAATCTCTGCAAAAATGGCTGTGAATACATAATGTTGCTTCAGAAATGCTGTGGTTTTGCCACCGCAATCATGTAAAGGATGTGGGGGACAGTCCCGCAACTACCGGACCCCTTAAATGGTATAATGGGGTACACTTTTACTGGGTCAAACCACAGAATTTTTGCCACAATTTTTTTTTTTATTTTTGCCGCGATTTTATTACCTGATACCGTTGTGCTTTGTCGACTTTATGGACTGCCATCCAGAGGAACTATCGTCCCTTAGAGATGTCTCGTAGCCAGGGGCCTAAGCACACCAACCCCGTGCCAAAAAGCTAGTCTTGAGCCACAGCCTAGCACCTCTGCGCTAGGCCCCCCCAGCCTTGACCTACCGAGACGCCTCTCAGGGCATGTATGATGTGGATCTCTCAGGGTCACAAGACCCCGGCTCTCAAGTGGACTTTATAGTTTGGATCAATACTACGATGTCGAGATCCAAGTCATCCAGTCGCCTGACCACCAAGACCAGCCTGTAGCAGATTCTCCTGTTGACAAAGTACAATAAAATGAACTGCTGCTGAAGGCTGCCCAACACTTTAATATTGACACCGAAGAGGCACAAGTAGGTGAGCACTTTGTGGAGGATATTCTGGGAGATAGTCCGCCACTCAGTTTCTCCAGCATGGCGTCTGGCATGGATTCACATGCTCATGAATATTCCCTGTCAAGCTGGGAATCCTCTGTAAAAGAAAAATACGTTTGTTTCATTTCTGAACTGTCTTTCTCCTAATAACCAATTACTGAGCTCTGGGTCCTACTGCCCCCAGCCAATGACTGCCCTCTACCTAAGCCCCTCCTCTGGCAGCCATCTTCAGATTTTCACAGCACATTCCAGTGTTGGGAGTCCTTGTGCTTAGTTCTCAAGCTTTTACTGCCAATCGAGCCCTTGTGCTCCATCGATCATACTTCCGTTTAACGGGGACCCATTTTTCTGGATTCTTTAGCACTCTCAAGGGCAACTTTTGGCGAATTTCTTCGTGGAAGCTTCCAGAAGATTCTTCAGGCCTACACCACGTGGACGAGAAGGATTCCCCTTCCCTTTTCAAGCTTTATTCCGACTGCGGTTTGCGGAATGTTAGACGACAAACATTCCCAGTGCCCATACTGCCTGTAACCAACGCATAAGGAGGATTGTGCGTTTTGCCATGAACTCTCAAAATGCACGTTGAAGGATCGGCGTAAACGGCTGGAAGAGTGGCTGCAGGCCAAGGCCTCTGCACCCAGTGTTTCCCAGGAGCATGCCTCTCCTGGGTCCGGGAAAGCTGAGCAGGCTTCTAAGTTACTTTGAGGGCACCCCTCCTGCAGGGGTCCAACAAAAGGCCAAGCACTGCAAGTCTGCTACCGTCGGTAGCGCCACTGCAGCGGGCTCCTCGTCGGTCAAGGTGCATTCGGCATCTCGGGCTGCAGCAGTCTCCAGTCAGCGCTCGATCTTCATCCAAGAGGAAGTCTGATCACCCGGTCAAGCTGAAGGTGGCCCCAGAGACGACCAATGAGACGACCAAACCGCGTACGGCGTCTGGCCTACCCTCGACGGATAAGGCCAAAGGGGATTGGGGATCTGACCAGACCCCTAAGGAGAAGGTCAAGCTGACTATGAAGGCCAAGAGGCCTGGCCTGACCGTGAAGGCACAGGTGCACCAGACAAAGGCGGCACCATCCATCGAGGTGGTGGTAGCGTCCCTTTCGAAGGCCGCATGGGTGGACCCGCAGGGCACACCTCCATCGACAATGATGTCCCTTCCTCCCAGGAGGGAGACTTCGTTTGAGCCCATTGAGAAGACCCTGGAGAAGAGGATGCCGATCATCTGAGTGCATCCCCGCTTGACACTAAAAGGGTGGGGGGGGGGCCTGTTGAGGTCCTCCAAGGCACAGATCTCCTCTGCCTCAGAGAAGGGACGCGTTTACCTCCAGACCTTCCAGGAGGACGATGGTGACAATGGAGGCGTCAGTCGCACCGTACGATGAGGGCGGCAATGACAAGGATGCTGTCGAGGAAGGTGACGGACGGCCTTTAGACGACGAGGGCCTTGGCCCTGCTCCTACTCCCCAGCTGCCTAGTCCTATGCCTCAGCTGCCACCTATAGACCTCTCAATGGACATACTCTGCATACACGGTTATCCGAGATACAGAAGAGGACGTCAGTGCCAACCGCCATCTGAGAGGCACCCGCTGCCTTCTTGCCACCCCCCGCAGGTGAGACTGGGTCAGACACAGCAACGACTGGCATGGATGATGACGGCGGGATGGGGGACCTCCTGCCTCCTTTGCCCAGATCCTCTCTGCTGGACAAGATAGGATCGTTCCATGCGATGATCTCCAGAGCATCAGAGCTTTTCAGCTCACACCGGAGAAGGGGGGCTTTTATACCAGCGCCACGAGGCGAAGAGGAAGACCATCTTTCAGTCCCGATCCTGGATGACATTTGGGATGAAGGACTGACTCACATGAAGAACCCTTCTACAGCCCCAGCGAGGAGGGAATAACTAGAGAAGTAGTAAAGGGTGCCGGACTCTACACCGAAGTGCTTGTGGGCTCAACCATCACCGGACTTGGTGGTTTCTGCAGCGGGCAAGAAGTTGCCGGGCTCTGTCTTCTGCAGCGTCCACCCCTCCTGACAACGAGGGGAAGAAGTTGAATGCGATGGGAAGGCGAGTAATCCATTCTGCAGCGTACGACCATCAAGGCCTCCAACGCCCTCGCTATCGTGGCGTGCTTCGACCAGGAGCTGTGGTTTAAGCTCGCACCTCTGCTGGACTTCCTCCCCGTCGATAAGAGGCAGTGACTTTGGAGATTCTTCAAGAGGGCGAAGTGGCGTCGGACCACGCCATAACGATGGTAGCAGACCTGGGTTTCCACCAGATGGGCAATGGCGTTTTGCTTTCGCTCCCGTGGCTGGCTCAAGGCCACCAGCTTTCGACAGGAGGTCCAGACAAGGGTTTTGGACAAGCCCTTTGACGGAGACCATCTTTTTGGGAAAGCTGTTGACGAGGTCCTTCAGGCCATCAAGGCGGACAGACGCCACATGCCCTGAGCACGATACAGCAGTGACAGCCGTCTGAGGGGTTTCAGCGGGGGCTCTTTTTACTGCCTGCTCCTCGGACCAAGAAACCAACAGGGGCCGCTCCAAGGCCTTCGAAGGAGGACGCTGTCGTCATCGGGGCCCGCAGGGCGGCCTGTCGACCTCAAAGCAAGAATTAACCGGCCAGGACATTGGGCCCCCCGTGTTAGGGAGAATTCTCAGAAAAGTGTTAATTCCTTCAACGTTAGAGACCCCCAGCAACTTTGCTGAATTTTGAGGACTTGATTTTTTTACCTGGAGAGAGTGAGACCCTTTTTCCCACTCTCTTGTATTTTAATGTGGTTTTTACCTCGGTTTCTTTTGGTTATGGAGTCTAACCAGCTCCATAAGCATCATCTTTCACAAGTGCCACAAAGCAACTCCAGTGCAGAGGCACAGGGAATTCTTTCAGATTTCCCAAGGTTTAAATACCTTCTCTGGGATCAACTACTGTTTCCCAGAGCAGTAACGTGAAATTGACTTTACTTAGCATTGTACTTGCTAGACCCAGCACACCATATCTTACAGGAGGGGTTACTTGGTATCCCCTGTCTAAATGCTCATGTAACATTTTTATGTTGTCCTTTCCTCATTTGAATGGCTGGTGGCAGTGGTTTTGTTTTGAACTACCATGGTTTGCATTTACCGCGACCGTTTGCAGACCCGATCACGTTAACCGTGGGAGCAATCTTTTTCAAAATGTCATAGAGCCACCTTTGCCAAAATGGTCCCAGGTCTTTTTCTTTTGCCATGTCTTTGTGGAAAGGTCCTTTTATAGAGTTTCTATGCACGCCAAACCAGGTTTGGTCTCTTTGTTCATTCGCCTTTGGCGGGGTTTCTGAGAGAAACCTGACTCTGGCGCCCGAGTTTCTGGGGTAGGCAGGAAGTGAGGGAGGGGCCCGAAACTCCCTGTGCTATGTCTCCGAGGAGACCCAAATGCACTCTTTGGTGATTGGCTGGCTGGCTGTCTGGCAAGGCCAGCCACCCTGCTGGGTGAGTGAAAGCTAGAAGATCTGGACCGTTGGTTTGCCCGGTGAAGGCCTGCTGCACTGACTACTTGCCAGGTTCGCATCGACGGAGAAGCCCCTGCAAGGACGACTTCTCTCTGAGTTGGTGGGACCAATCAACTCCAAATTATGCCACCTGGACACCCATCTCGGACCTAGTTGAATTTCTTCAGAGTTGCTGCAGGAACCGTATAGCCAGGGAGAGGGACACCAGATTATGTGCGTTACTTTTAAGATGGCCTAAAGCTTTTGGAAGACCCTCCAGACTCTGACAAAGCAGGACTGAACAAGCCTGACCCCTCTCAGCAGAGTGCGGGACCCCAGAAGCAAGGAAAGTCCACCTTGATAGCCAGGTACTGCGCGTATTGCTATTTGCTGTACCGCAAGGAGCTGAAACGCAAAACAGCCACTCAAAGTAAAGTTTGCCGGTTGCCAGTTTTGACGGTGCCAGTGCAGGAGTCCCCCGACGTCCTCCCTCTTGTCCCCACCCCACGACTGAGGCTCGGGAACAGTGAGCTCTGCAGGAACTGCCAGGAACAGAAGTCTTCAGCTGCATCTTTTTCTTAATGTGAAAGGTACTGTGAAGCAAGACTGAGAGAACTTATCTCTCGCGGTGAAAGTGCTTGAAACTTTTGCAACTCGCAGGCCTAATCAGCTTGTAACCCAACATGTTTCTTCCTTTTACAAACTACTACTGAGAACTTTTACAGGGACTTTACCGTTTACTTACCGGAACCGTTTTTATCCTATCCAAGACTTTAGCCCATTGACTTTGGCCTAGCCTATTGAATTTGAATAGACTCTTCTGGTGAACTGGAGGTATCTGCACTGTCTAAGAATAATTGTAAGTCCTTTTAATGTTCTGATAACCCATGCCTTTTTGCTCCTCCTTCAAAGTAGTCTGAATGCATCAGAAACTTACAGTACTGAAGTATTTGTGTATAATATTTAACTGCCTCCTTCTAGTGAATGTTTTATAACTGACTGTTGAATAAATTAATACGTGTTTAACCAAGGAACCTTGAGTGTAAGAGTATTTGAACACCTGTGATTGTAGACCTCTAACATAATTACAGCTCACGTTCCCAGATGATGCTGGCTGCTCAGCAAGGCTACCAAAACTGTTGTACTGACTTATACCAAATGTTGGTTTGCTTACACCTGTAGTCTGTTATGTGAAGTGGTCCCAAAGGGTACTGCATACAAACTCTTCTTAACACCGGGTAAGTGTATGACCGTCCAAGGAATTTTCTGGAAAGGCTTGAGGACTACAATATGGCCAATGAACACACAGAAATCTTGTGGCACAGCCATTTCAGAGCACTAGCCACGTTTGGTAGACACATGCGGGTAACTGCGAACGTGAAAATCCCAAGGTGATAAAGTATCCCCATTGCACTGCATTATAAGATGCTGTGTGCAATCGTATAAAAAGTTACATCATAAAAAAGTAAAACCTAATTTCCCAGTTCTGATAGTCAGCGCTGATCAGTTTTCCCAGAACAAATGAGCAAAAGGCATGTGAAATAAAGCTGTGAGGGCTTTACTTCCATCAAAAAGTCAGAACACGTTAAAAAACAAAGCAAAATGATTGGGGTTCCATAGAAACTATGAAGGGAAAGTTACCAAGAGAAGTCTTGCCTATCAACCATCCACTTAGTAAATATTCAAACTGTATATCTTCGTTCACCGCAAATATTTTTTGTATGGTTTCTCAATTCTTAGTCTTGCAGGCAACTTTGAAAGTCAATATACAATAAACCTGCCTTTGTCACCCAGGCGCCTCCCACACCCCCTCATCTCTTGTAAAGCTTGATTGATCGGCATGATTGTATGCAGCACCCAATGGGAGACTGCACCAGGAATGTCCTCTTGGCAATACTTAACCCAACCTTTGGTATAAGCATGTACTACACAAGTTGGTAGAGTGACTGAGCAGCCAGGATTATCTCAAAAGGGGTCAATGTGAGCGGTAGGGTTATCACACAGAGATCCACAGTGACAATGATCCAAATAAACACTTAACTCTTAAGGTTTCTTGATTAAACAATGATTTATTTAAGTCAGTTTGAATAAGCCACCTTTAGCAGGGAGCAATGTATGTAACACAAATATACTTCAAAAAATCCATAAATACCCATTTGGGGTGGCACAAACACACTTCCTACACCCTGGGGTGCCAGAACTAGGACATTGTGGACATTGATATATCACTGGCACATTTAGAGCAATGCTGAGGTTGGTATTAAAGATGAGATTTATGGAATAAAACAAAGGTTAACAAATATTCTTCAGCAGGTAAGTACTTTTGAACCCTCCAATGCCAAGTAAAGTACCCCTTTCCTTGGGGGGTGGGGGGGTAGATAAAGCACAGGCAAAGGTAAGCATTGTCTTTCAGGGAACAAGGACAGCCAATGTAATTAAGCAAGTCTAGGTGAGCTGAAGCACTTCTTGCAGGTAAGTAAAGTCTTGCATAATGCTTTAGAAGTCTATGTAGAAAATAAAATTACTGTAGGACCACAAGCTGGGAGGCTTGTGAGGGGCAAAGCTCCATGCAACTCTGCAAAAGCAACCAAGGAAAGTCTCAACTGAGAGCTAGCAAGACTAAACAACAAGAGGTAAGCAACCCCTTAGTTTTACAGTACCTTTGGTTAGAAGAAATTGGTTCCAACTGTCTTCTATTCCTGTGTAGGTCTGCAGATCCTGTGTTCCTGGTCCACAGCCATGGGGACAAGAGAGAGGATGTCTGGGGACTCCTGCACTAGGAATGGAAGGTTGGTGTCCGCAAAGGACAACTTCTGATCACCTTCACTTCGCGGTTACAGCTTCTTGCGACCCTCGCAAATAGCACCACCGCAGTTCTCTGATACCACTATGGACTTTCCACGCATCTGGGGTCCAGCACACTGTTGAGGTGGCTCAGGCTTGGTCAGTTCGGCTTCATGGGAGTCCGGAGAATCTTCCTGGAGCTCGGGTCTGACTTAGACACTCACTCGATTCAGGTATTGCTCTCCTTGACAATCTGTTCCTACAGCAGCAATGGAAGTACAGTCGGTTCTGGGAGGATTTCCAGATGAGCTTGTCTTGGGGTTGATTGGTCCCACCAACCCAAGGGGAGAAGGTGTCCTTTGCAGGACTTCTGTAGTCGAGGAGAATTCAGAGCTTCAGCTTAGCAGCAGAGGTTCACCGGGATTAATTCGTCCAGTGGTTGACTCTGCCTTCCAAGCCGAAAGCCTCGCCTTTTATGCAGTTTTCTCTCATTCAGTCGCAGCTTAGTTGTCAATCACACAGCAGGGTGGCTATCCTCCAAGAACAGCCAGCCGGCCAAACACCTTTGGGTGCATCCCTGTAACTAAAGGGAGTTTCGGGCACCTCACCAAACATACTGGAGCCAGAGGCGGGCTTCACCAGTGAATCCCACCAAAGACAAAGCAAACAAAGGGACCAAAGCTGGTTTGGGGGGCAGAGTAAATCTCAAGAAGGACCTTTACAACAAGAAATGGCGAAAATAGACCGGGGCCATTTTGACAAAATGAGCACCCATTGGTACTTTAATGCAACTGCAATTGCTGCCCGCGGTAAAAACACACAATGGTAGTAAAAAGTAAACCACTGCACCAGCCATTAACTGGAGAAATGATAAAATGTTACATGAGAAACTAGACAAAGGGCATACTAATTAACCCCTCCAGCAGCCTATGGTAAGATAGTGTGAGCTGGGTCTAGAAAGTTACAAATTGTAAAAGTCAATTTCACTTCACTGCTCTTGGAAACATGTTTCACAAAGAGAAGGTATTTAAACCTCTGGGAAATACAAGAGACTTCCCTGTGCCACTGTTCTGAAGGTGCTGTGACACAGTGTAAAGATGATGCCTATGGAATGTGTCAGACTCCAAAGTTAAAAAGAACACATAAAATTAAATCTTAAGAAAATTACATGAGAGATGAGAAGTCCTAAAGTCCAGCAAAAGAGCTGGGGGTCTTGAAGGTAGAAAGGTGTTGATATTTTCTGGGAATTCTCCCTAATGGAAGTTATTTAAACCTTTGGGAAACCTGAAAGACTTCCGTGTGCCATTGCACTGAAGGTGCTGTGTCTTAAACAGCCTTGATGACATGGGTGTCATCTAAACAAACTGCGCAGATGACACCCGGGTCCTCATCGCCTTGTCAGGACACTACCCCAACAACACCAAATTAATTAACATCTATTTGGAAATCCAGGCATGGATGGCAACACACAGCCTATGCCTTAATGACGTAAAAACAGAGCTCCTGATCGTAGGCACCCAAGCTCACCTGAACAAACTTGACCCACAATATTCCTCATTAATCATTTATGGTAATACAATCAAAGTTGCAAAAGAAATAGATGCTCGGCGTCTACCTCGACTCCACCTTATCTCTAAAAAAAACAAGTCAGTGCCATCGCCTCCAACAGCCTTCACTAATAAGCTAATCAATGCCTGTAAGTCTTACCTATCCCTTACCAGTTGCTTGACATTAGCTAGAGCCCTAGCTCTATCCAAAATAGATTACTGCAACACACTCTTCTCAGGCACCTCTGAAATGAACCTCAATAGAGTCTTACCAAATAACTCCCTAAAATCCGCCCTAAACATCCCAAGATCCAACAGCATCTCCAGCACAGACAAAACTGTAACTGGCTTCCAGTGCGTGTCAGAATCTCGCTCCGCACCTTGGCAATCACCTACAAATGTATCTCGCACACCCCTCAAATACCTCTGACAAGTTCTCCCTACATCACGCCACCCGCTCTACAAGATCATCCCACACTCACCACCTCACAGTCCCCAGATTTAACCTCAAAACCGCAGGAGGAGGAAGCTTCCCTGTTCAAGCGGCCAACCTCTGGAACTCGCTACCCTCTTCCATCAGACTAGAACCACCCTTCAAAACCATCGTCAAACTCTGGCCCACTTATAAGCCCACAAATCACTGTCTAAATGATCCTGCATCACAGCCCATTGTCTGTTTGATATCCTGTTGCTCCTCATCTTCCTTGTACTTGCCTAAATGGTCAGACTAACATGTAACCTAAGTCGACCTTCTCAATATTATTGTGTATATTTGTACTTATTTTGAAGGTCTGACCAATATGTAAATTCTAACCTAGGTCGACCCTTCGGTCATTACTGTGCTTATACTATATGTAAATATGTATGTACCTATGTTTCTGATGCTTGTTAATCTGCTTAAAATCACATGCTGTGCATATGGTCCGACATCCAGTGGTAACTGCGCAGTATTGCATCTTGTCTTTCGGGGGGGCCGAAAGGGGACGTCGGCATAGGCGTGTCTGAAACACTATCCCTATCGTGACGTGTGTAGTACCCAAAATCCCTCACACGCCGAGGTCCCTCATATTGTTTTTTCCGCCCAGATAACTGCTCGCCCTATCGCGGAGCTCTTCATGAGACATTGTTTATCTTACCGAATTGTCGGTTTTATTCCCCGTTAAGTCACTTAGCCCATCAAGAACATCTTTGACGACGAAGACTACGGGGGAATCGTCTATGGCTGTGGGTTCCGGAGCCTAAGATCCGGCGTTCGGACTTCCACGTGGTCGGGCCTTTTGGCCGGCCTACACAGTAGGGAGAGTGGGCTCGGGGTTTGCCATACTGTTATGTCTTTCCTCTTTTCCACTGCTTTCCTTTTTGGTCTGGTCACCCTTCCCTTCTGCTATGGAAAGGACTCCATTTAGATTCTGCCCTGTGTGTAGGGTCAGATATCCGTGGAAAGACGAGCACACGTCTAACGCTTGTTTCTGATGTTTGTTAATGTGCTTAGAATCACATGCTGTGCATAGGTCCGACATCCAGTGGTCACTGCGGAGTATTGCATTTTGTTTTTCGTAGTCGAAAAGGGGACTTCGACAAGGCGTGTCTGTAACACTATCCCTATAGTGACGTGCGGTGTACCCACAATCCCTCACGCGTCGAGGTCCCTCAGATTGTTTTTTTCCGCCCAGCTTTTGGTCGCCTTTACGCGGAGCTCGTCGGGAGACATTACAAAACTTATTTCCTGGACCCTGGTCCTGACTTATCACATTAACACATAGATCCCTCCCCTCGACGTAGCTGCGAAGCTGTTTCTCCGCCGAACAAGATCTTCGATGGAGGAGACGAGACAGAGGAGATCCTTCGGCGCTGCCGAACACGTGGCCTGGCCTTGCCGGCCAACATACAGTAGGGAGAGTGGGGGTGGAACTACCTTGTTTCTCTTCGAGAATGCCTTTCTTTTTCCCTTCCCCTTGGGGTTGTCATCACCACTAATTATTGCCTCAGCTATGGAGAGGACACCCTTTAGGTTTTGCCCGCGCTGCAAGGGCAAGTACACCTGGAAGGACAAGCATAAAGGCTGTAATCGTTGCTTTCCCCTCGATCATAAAGAAGACGGCTGCGCGGCTTGTCAGCTTTTAAAACCCAAAACTCTAAAAGAACGTAGAGTCAAGAGGTGGTCGGCCTACGCCATGTCGAAGTCCGATTCCTCACCCGCCGCTGTCGCCGAAAGTGACGAGGAAGGTGATAACTCGACCTCTGTTGTGGAAGTCTTAAACATCTTGAGGGAGCGCTCACGCTCATCGATGTTGGCCCCGGCCCCGACGGGCTCGGCTCACGCCCTGCTTATGGGGATGAACACCCCGACGACAAGGATGCACAAGACTAACTCGCATAAGCACATAACCCACAGCTCTTCTTCGTCAAAGACGAAGAATCC
Source organism: Ambystoma mexicanum (assembly GCF_040938575.1). Taxonomy (NCBI): domain Eukaryota; kingdom Metazoa; phylum Chordata; class Amphibia; order Caudata; family Ambystomatidae; genus Ambystoma; species Ambystoma mexicanum. The sequence goes on along the minus strand of NC_090926.1, from coordinate 233,661,940 downwards.
ATCCGCGCCGAAGGAGACGCAGGGCACCCCGGTGTCTACCTCAGACCGTAAGGGTCTAAAGCCCCACTTGCAAACGCAGCTGCGACCAGCGACTGGGCTTTCCACAAATGAAGGTGCTACCCCAAAACCATCCGACGTAACGCTCCATGTAAGAGTGCCCGTTGCAGTACAGCACGCAACGCCCGTAACGTCGAGACCAGAAACCTCCTCAGACAATTTACTTGTCGAGAGCCTAGCGAGGATTGTTTCCACCGATACCCATATGCTCCTAGCCTACCGGAAGGCTTTTCAGAAGGCGACGGAAACCTTTCTTCGACGTTGAAGGAGAGGTCAAAGCGTTTCCAGGCAGAAAACACTATTTCCCCCCCCCTACTCAGGGGTACCCCATGAAACTCTGGAGAGACTCCATTTCTGCATGGAGAAGATGGATGGAATGGTTTATGGAAACCCAAAACCCACCAACACCCAAAAGACCAAGAGAAGGACCCCCAGGAGTACCCCAGGGTCAAATTTCCTAGGTTGTTTAATCCTTCGCATGACAAATTAAATGTGTATGACCTCACTGAAGAGGAACAACATTTTCAGGAAGTGGATGAGTTTTTGGGTGTAGAGGAAGAACGAAACCTAGAGGAGGAGGGGTTTCAAGAAGATCCAGGTGCAGGGGGCTTCGGAGAAGAACTAGAAGTATTTACCTCTCCCTGGCAGGTATTTACCTCTCCCTGGCAGTCCCCATCAGCGTACTCTGACCCTGATGCCATAACCCTATCTCCTCCCAAAGACTCGCCTATTAGGAACACATCTCCTATAGATGACCAGCCTATGTTTAATGCGCTGTTGTGCAAAGCAGCAGCGCATTTCGAATTAGACACAGGGGAGACCTCTCCGGACATTGACTTAGTGGAAAAAGTCATTAAGGAGAAGCCCCCTGTCAGTCAAACCATTCCACTCCTTGCCTCAGTGAAAAGAAGAATCACCCCTTCTCTATCCACTCCTGCGTTGGTCAGAGGGGTCAACCTCGAATAGAAAAACTCTTCAGCCCATCTCCTGGCCCTTTATACGTCCGGGGCCACTCCGTACCAGACTCCCTTGTAGTAACAAATACAAGGAAGAGGGCAGGGGTGCCACTGTCCACCAGTGAGGCACCTCAAGACAAGGAGGGGAAAAAGCTGTATGCCCAGGGGAAAAGAATCACAGCTTCTGCTGCTTTCTCAGCAAGGATCGCTAATAACTCTTTACTAGCAAGCTACGCAGACGCACAGTGGAGGAAGCTACGTAGCGACGCTGAAGAGGCACCAGAATCCCTGCGTACACGCCTTCTGGCCACAATCACGGAAGGGACACCAGTGATCCAAAGCATCGTTAAAAACACTTTAGATGCTGCAGAGACTGCTGGCCGTTCCCTAGTCCAAGGGATACTCCTCAAACGCCATGTCTGGTTGCGCAATTCGGGGTTTAAACCGGAAACTCAGGCTTCCCTGATCAACAAACCTATAGAGGATACCAATCTCTTTGGTGAGGCAGTTGATGAGGCTCTAGAAAATGCTAAAAAGGAGTTTGACACAATCAAGACCCTTGACCAGATTTCTAGGCCACCTAACAGACGCGGCTATGGCAATAAGCGCCTTTTTCCACGGCCAACGCCAGCAGCAGAATCAACAAGAACAATACTCTGCCAACAACTGGTCCTCTAACCAGGGTAATAGTGGCCAGGGTGGCCAGTACAATCAGAGAGGCCAACGCCGTGGCAAGGGGAGAGGTTGGGCCTCTACCCCTAGAGTCTCCCAGGCCAATAACAGCAAATGACCCAAAGATTCGGGTCCCCTCCCATGCATCGCCCGTCGGGGGCCGGTTAACATCGTTTCTTCCAACATGGGAGGGAATAACATCAGACCGTTGGGTACTATCAACCATAGCCCGCGGCTACTGTATAGAAGTCAACAGTTCCCCAACGTACAGACCCCTGCGGAGACGACGCATGACACCAGAACACCTCGCCATCCTTCTACAGGAAGTGGAACAGCTACTGGAAAAAGGAGCTATAGAGGTCATGCCTCTATCTCAGGTAACAGAAGGTATTTATTCAGTGTACTTCCTTGTACCCAAAAAGGACCTAACCATGCGCCCTGTATTAGATCTGAGCCCAGCGAACAAATTTGTCAAGCCCCAAAGGTTTCGCATGGTAACCTTACAGGAAGTAATCCCCCTTGCTATCACAAGGGGATTACATGACAATACTAGACATGAAAGATGCATACTTTCATATTTTAATGTTGCCGGCGCACAGAAAATACCTCAGGTTCATGATAGAGGGCAAACTCTACCAGTTCAGAGTGCTACCCTTCGGGATAGCATCAGCACCAAGGGTATTCACGAAAGTACTGGCAGTGGCAGCGGCCCATCTGCGCAGGTTATCCATCCCAGTATACCATTATCTCGACGATTGGCTCATAACAGGGTATTCTTACGAAACATGCTTCTCCAATACCCAAAAGCCTGTAGACCTTTTGTTCCAACCGGGCTTCTCCATCAACGAGAAGAAGTCCAGCTTAGAACCCAGCCAGATCAAACAATTCCTAGGGACTCTAATACGAACAAAGGACGGCCTCGTCTTCCCTTCCAACGAGAGGGTCCAAAACATGCTGTTTCAGATACCCCAATATGTGGCAGGTCGAGAGGTGACGGTACGCAAAGCAATGCGATTGCTAGGAATGATGGCGTCATATATTTATTTGGTACCTCACGCGCGCCTGCGCATGCGCCCAATGCAAGAGTGGCTCAACAACCAGTGGTGTCAGGCCAGTGGACAATGGGGAGATCTAGTGGTGGTCTCGCAGGCCTTGGTTCTCTCGCTACGGTGGTGGACAAGGGAAAACCTGCTAATGGGGAAACCTTTTGCCACACCCGCAGTGGAAGCCACTCTAACCACAGACGCATCCCTCACAGGATGGGGGGGCTCACCTATCCCATCAGACTGCTAACCGAGTGTGGACTCAGAGCGTAGCATCCAAGCACATAAATCTACTGGAGTTACTGGCGTGTTCAAGGCACTGAAAGCCTTCCAGGAACACCTACAAGGAAAGACGGTGATGGTCCTCACGGACAGCACCACAGCCATGTACTACCTCAACAAGCAAGGGGGAACCCACTCTCCAGGACTGTCCAAGCTGTCCCAGAACATCTGGAAGTGGGCTCTCAGACGCATGTTCCTACTATCACAACATGTACCAGGGGAACTCGATCTGCTAGCAGACGAACTCAGCAGAGATTTCCCCCTTCCCGCAGAGTACGAATGGTGGTTACACGAAGACATCGTCTTCACACAGTGGGGTTTCCCAGAAATAGACCTGTTCGCAAATCTCTGGAGAACTCACAATGCCAAAATTACGCCTCCAGGTACCCTCAGAACCAGTCCAAGGGGAACGGTCTATAGATTCCATGGTCAGGGAAATTTGTTTACGCTTTCCCCCCCCCCCCGACTCCCCTTCTCAACAAGATTGTGCACAAGATGCACTGGGAACAAGCCACCATGATACTAGTGGCCCCTATGTGGGCCCGGCAACCATGGTTCGCTCATCTGATGGAGATGTCTCTGTCTCCACCAGTCAAACTACCATGCCCGTACAGCATGCTGTCACAGGACAAGGACAGGACACTGCATCCATGCCCTCAAACCTTGTACTTAGCAGCCTGGCTCCTGAGATCATAGAATTTGGACATTTACAACTTCCACAAAGGTGCATGGACATCCTCAGGGAAGCTAGAAAACCTAACACTCGTCACTGTTATTCTAGCAAGTGGAAGAGATTTGTCATCTGGTGTAGAGGAAGAAGCATCAACCCCGTTGACTGCTCTCCCACACAAATTGTTTTGTACCTGACCCATTTGCTGGACTCAGGTCTAGTATTCAATTCTATTAAAGTCCACCTAGCGGCACTTTCTGCATACACCACTTCCCAACTTAGTGTCATGGTGGAAAGTCCCAGTAATCAAGGCCTTCATGGAAGGGGTAAAAAGGATACACCCTCCAATAGCAAACCCAGCTCCCGGCTGGGACCTAAATGTGGTACTCACCAGACTCATGGGTTGTTCACCCTTTGAACCCATGCACAAGGCAACTCTTAAAGACCTCACTCTTAAGACTGCTTTTCTAATAGCCATCACCTCCATTAGGAGAGTAAGTGAACTACAGGCTCTTTCTGTTCTAGACCCCTTTGTAACGGTTCACAGAGATAAGGTGGTTCTACGCACACACCCAAGGTTTGCACCGAAATTCATCTCAAAATTCCATGTCAACCAGTCAATAGAACTGCCAACGTTCTTTCAAAATCCCTCGAATCTAGGAGAAAAAAGCCTGCATACACTTGATGTACGCAGAGCTGTCATGTTTTATATGGAAAGAACTAGACCACTGAGAAAGACTAATCAGTTCTTTGTCTTGGTGGCAGCAGGAAGAGAAGGAGATGCAGTATCAAAGTCCACTATATCTAGATGGATTGTTCAATGCATCACTCTCTGTTATACTCTTGCTAAGAGAGAACTACCCTTCAAGCCAAGAGCACACTCTACTCGTGGCACTGGGGCATCCATAGCTTTCATTGCAAATGTTCCACTTAAGGCCATCTGCAAAGCGGCAACCTGGAGTTCTGTACACACCTTTACAAAACAGTACTGTCTAGATGCCCACCCTAGAGCTGATTCCCAGGTGGGACAAGCAGTATTAAGACACCTTTTCTCTACAGTTCCTTCTCACAACCCACCTCCAACTCCGGTACTGCTCGCTAGTCTATGCACAGCATGTGATTCTAAGCAGATTAACAAACATCAGAAGACAATTCATTACTTACCGTAAAAGCATTTCTGATGGTTGTATCTGCTTAGATTCACATGCGCCCACCCTTCCTCCCAGCTCGGATGGAAGGAACATAGACATCCTTTTATATATCTCTCTCTTTTCTGTACTCACTCATGTCTAGAAGGCTCCCTCAGGGCAGAAAAAATAGAGGGACCTCGACGCGTGAGGGATTGTGGGTACACCGCACGTCACTATAGGGATAGTGTTACAGACACGCCTTGTCGACGTCCCCTTTTCGACTACGAAAAACAAAATGCAATACTCTGCAGTGACCACTGGATGTTGGGCCTATGCACAGCATGTGAATCTAAGCAGATACAACCATCAAATGCTTTTACGGTACGTAATGCATTGTCTTCCCCCTACAGCACGACGAAAAGCGGTGTTCGGCGTGTGAACACTTTAAACCTGAAACCCTTAAGGAGCGCCGGTTGAAGCGGTGGGCCACGTACGGAATGTCATGCGTGGAGCCTTCTTCCCCTGCTGCGACACCAGCCGAAAGTGACGGGGGTACATCGGATGACCAAACCTCCAATGCGGACGTTATAGACCTTGAGGCGGACTATTCTAGGCCGCCACGCCCATCCCCAAGCCTTCCAGGCACGACTCCGGTCTTGCTACAGGGACCACACCCGGTGACAAGGGCGTACAATCGCACCGCACAAAGCACACAACCCAAGCGCCCTCCTCGACGTCGAAGAAGGCGAAAGCGCCAACAGGTCCGCCGGAAACTTCGGCGGCACCCAAGGATCGGTCTGATCCGAAGCCTTCCCCGCATCCGCAGCAGCGCATGACTCAGCATAAGAAACATAACAAGGGTGCTACTCCCCAAATTATAAGCCCCGAAGTTTCAGAACAAGAAACTTCGACGGATTCCAAGGCCCGTACAAGCCCGAAAACTACAAGTAGGCCTCTTCCCGAGAAGCCATCCGCTGGCCCTTCTGGAGCCGCGGAAGACATTTTCACTGCCGACACATCATCGGAGGCGTTGTCTCCCGAAGATTTGGTGACTATCCGTAAGGGCATCAATAGGATTGCTACGGCGGTGGGCCTAATACCGGTTCCGTCCACAGTTATGGGGCAATCCGCCGAAATGTTTTCCACTGATTGGGAAGATGATCCCGAAGACTCTTACGAAGAAAGCCAGGTACCCCTCTCAAGCACCCTGACGAGATCCTCAACGCCTTAGGACGGAGAACACGGTTCCAACTCAGCTAGGTCCATTTGGGTCATCCAAGTGGACCACGGAGCAATTTGAGGGGTTATGGATCGGCTGGAGCAGTTTTTCAGGGCTTCTGATCAACCTCCGCAGGAAAAAGCTCGGGTAGACCCTAACCCTCAAACACAAGATGTCCAACACCTAGATGTCCAACACAAAGTTGACTATCAAGAAGATGTCCAGATGGACATGTATAGAGACATCTATACAGAAATGGAGTCTTCTTTTCTGGACAACTATGGGGAAGATCAGGGTGCGACGGACAACTGGCAGGACACCCAGTAGGACGATCACAACCCTGATATAGTTTGCCTCAACTCTTCCCCCATCCACCCTGATTCGACAAGCTTCCTCGGTGGATGATCAAATGGCTTTCAACAACATTTTGAAAAAAGCAGCGGAATTCTTTAAAATTGCCACACTTGAAGCCTTGCCCGAACACGATTTCGCGGAGGACATTATTAATGAAAAGCCTCTGGCAAGCCAGTCTATCCCTCTCTTGAGCTCTGTAAAGAGAGAGCTAGCCCCTTCCTTACTCACACCCGCTCAGACTAGGGCTGTGAACCCAAGGGTCAAAACTTTTCTGACCCTCCTACACCGACCCACTTTATATCAAAGGACATGCAATCCCAGACTCGCTGGCGGTGACCAACACTCGCAAGAGAGCAGGGGTTCCCCTTGCCACGGGAGAGTCACCCCCCAGACAAGGAGTCCAAAAGGTTGTATGCCTTAGGCAAACGGGTAGGTCACGGCGGCCTATACCGTCCGGATTGCCAATAACACGTTACTAGCAAGCTACGTCGACGCCCAATGGAACCTACTCCAGGAAGGCCTTCAAGAGGTTCCGGAACCAACCAGAGCCAAGCTTCTCGCCTTTGTCTCGGGGGGGCAAACTTGCCAATCAGAATGTGGTAAAGAATACCCTGGACACCGCAGAGACAGCAGGCAGGTCTCTCGCACAGGGTACTCTCCTAAAGAGGCACGCGTGGCTGCGCATGTCGGGCTTCAGGCCTGAGACCCAGGCATCCATTATCAACAAACCCATCGAAGAGGCCAACCTCTTCGGGAAGACGGTAGACGATGCGTTGGAGACAGCCAAGAAGGAGCACAAGACTATTAAGTCGCTGCACCAAATTTCCCAGAAACCCTCTTCACAGAGGGGCAGTAATTCTCAGCGGTCCTTTCGAGCTCAAGCCCGCGCCGCTCAAAACATTTTCGGCACGGTCAACTTCAACTCAAGTGAACCGGCTGCAAGCCCCACTTACTACCTCCAGAGGGTTCAGAAGCGCGGAAAGAATAGAGGCAGAGGCTCCAATTCCAGAGGAGCGTCAACTTCGGGTCAGAAATGACCACCAAGTCCAGGTCCCCTCCCATGTCTCCCCAGTCGGGGGGCGATTAACATCTTTCCTCAAGGAATGGGAGGGGATAACTTCAGACCAGTGGGTCTTAAAGACGGTCGCCCACGGTTACTGCGTGGAATTCGCCCGACCTCCGCAGTTCAGACCGCCAAAACATCGACACCTTTCACCGGAACATCTGCAGATCCTGATCCAAGAGGTGGAAGCGCTGCTGGGAAAGGATGCCATAGAAGCAGTCCCGATTCTTCTGGTAAACAAGGGTATCTATTCAGTGTACTTGCTTGTACCCAAAATGGATCTCACCATGCGTCCTGTTCTAGACCTGCGCCCAGCAAACAAGTTCATAAAGCCCCAGAAGTTTCGCATGGTAACACTGCAAGAGGTGATCCCATTGCTAAAACAGGGGGACTTCATGACAACATTGGATATGAAAGATGCATACTTTAATATTTCAATGTTGCCAGCGCACAGAAAATTCCTAAGGTTCGTGATTCAGGACAAACACTACCAGTTCAAGGTACTCCCCTTCGGCATAGCCTCGGCGCCAAGGGTGTTTACCAAGGACGTGGCAGCGGCACACCTGCGCAGACTTTCAGTTCCAGTTTACCCTTACCTCGACGATTGGCTCATCACGGGGGACTCGTTCGATGTTTGTTTTTCGAACATCCAAAGAACAGTAGACCTACTGTTCAGCCTGGGATTTTCTATCAACGAAAAGAAATCCAGCTTAGTCCCCAGCCAAGTAAAACAGTTCCTGGGGGCTCTAATTTGTACGGAAGACGGTCTAGTCTTCCCTTCCAGGGATAGGGTTCAGCACATGCTCTCTCAGGTTCCTCAGTATGTAGCCAGTCGAGAGGTGACGGTACGCAAAGCTATGCGTTTGCTAGGAATGATGGCGTCATGCATATACTTGTTTCCCCACGAGTGGCTGCGCAGGCGTCCCAAGCAAGAGTGGCTCAACAGCAAGTGGTGTCAGGCCAGTGGACAATGGGAGATCTGTTGTCTCGCCAGCCCTCGTTCTCACTCTCTCTCTCTCTGCAGTGGTGGTCGAGGGAGGACCTCTTGAAGGGGAAAACCTTCCTCACCCCTGCAGTGGAAGCCACTCTCAAGACACTCATCTCTCATGGGCTGGGGGGCTCACTTGCTTCAACAGACGGTACACGGAGTGTGGTCCCCTCAGATTGCGTCCAACCATATAAACCTACTGGAGCTGCTAGCAGTGTTCAAAGCATTGAAAGCCTTTCAGGTGCAACGGCAAGGGAAGACAGTGCTGGTCTTAACCAACAGCACAACAGCAGTGTGTTACCTGAACAAACAGGGGAAACTCACTCTCCAGGGCTATCCAAGCTTTCCCAGAACATTTGGATATGGGCTCTCAAACACAAGATATTCCTGATATCCCAACATGTTCCAGGGGAACTCATCTTCTGGCAGACGTACTCAGCAGAGATTTTCCTCTGCCAGAAGAGTACGAATGGCGACTGCATGAAGACATTGTATCCAACGTCTTCGCAGAATGGGGGTTTCCAGAGATCTACCTGTTCGCTACTCAGGGGAAGGCGCAATGACAAGACTACGCCTCCAGGTACCCCCAGAACCGATCCAAAGGAAACGGTCTCTCGATAACTTGGTCGGGGAAATTTGTCTAAGCTACACCCAACCCCCCCGACTCCCCTTCTGAACAAGATAGTACAAAAGATGCACCAGGAACCAGTCACCTTGATTCTGGTGGCTCCCATGTGGGCCCGCCAACCTTGGTTCGCGCACCTGATGGAAATGTCCCTCTCCCCACCAGTCAAGCTGCCCCGCCCGTACAACATGTTGTCTCAGGACAGGGGGGGAGACGCTGCACTCATGCCCACAAACTCTGAATTTAGCAGCCTGGCTCCTGAGGTCTCAGAGTTTGGACATCTGCAACTCCCTCAAAGATGCATGGACATACTGAGGTATGCAAGAAAGCATAACACATGTTATTGCTACGCCAGCAAATGGAAACATTTTGTCATCTGGTGCAGTTCCAAAGGCGTCAATCCCACCGATTGCTTGCCTTCAAACATTGTGTTATATCTAACCCATTTGTTGGACTCTGGGTTAGTCTTCAATTCCTTAAAGGTTCACCTAGCGGCGTGTCAGCCTACACCACGTCACAGCAGAAGGTGTAGTGGTGGAAAATACCTGTGATTAAAGCCTTTATTGAAGGGGTTAATAGAATGTATCCCCCCATCACTCACCCAGCCCATGGGTGGGACCTAAATGTGGTTTTAACTAGGCTCATGGGACCCCCTTTTGAGCCTATGCCTAAAGCTAGTCTGAAAGACCTGACCTTCAAGACAGCCTTTCTGGTAGCGATCACTTCTATCAGAAGAGTTAACGAACTACAGGCCCTCTCTGTTTTGGACCCCTTTGTTACAGTCCACAAAGATTAGGTAGTTCTGCGCACACATCCCAGATTTGCGCCGAAATGTATTTCAAAGTTCCATGTGAACCAGTCAATCGAACTACCCACGTTCTTCCAGAGACCTACTAACATGGCCGAAAGAAGCCTTCACACACTAGATGTGCACAGGGCAGTCATGTTTTACATGAATAGAACTAAACCACTGAGGAAAACTGAACATTTCTTTGTTTCAGTGGCAGCTGGTAGAGAAGGGGACCCTGTCTCTAAATCAGCAATATCAAGGTGGATTGTCAAATGCATCACACTGTTTCTCTCTTGCAAAGAGAAAACTGCACTTCAAGCCTAGAGCACAGTCTACTCGAGGCACTGGGGCATCCATAGCATTCATTGCAAATGTTCGCCTAGAGTCCATTTGCAAAGCGGCAACCTGGAGTTCTGTAGACACCTTTACAAAACACTATTGCCTAGACACTCATTCTAGGTCTGATTCTCAGGTGGGACAAGCAGTACTAAGACATCTTTTTTCTACTGTTCCTTCTCACAACCCACCTCCAACTCCGTGTACTGCTCGCTAGTCTATGCACAGCATGTGATTCTAAGCAGATTAACAAGCATCAGTAGACATGCATTACTTACCGTAAAAGCATTTCTGATGATTGTATCTGCTTAGATTCACATGCGCCCTCCCTGCTCGGGGTGGAAGGAACATAGACTTCTCCAGCATGGGGTCTGGCATGGATTCACATGCTCATGAATATTCCCCGACAGGCTGGGAATCCTCGGTAAAGAAAAAAATCAGTATCGGTTTAGTTTCTGATCTGTCTTTCTTAGTAGTAACCAATCACTGATCTCTGGGTCATACTGCCCCCAGCCAATGACTGCCCTCTCCCTAAGCCCCGCCTCTGGCAGCCCTCTTCAGATTTTTACCGCACGCTCAAGTGTTGGGAGTCCTCGTGTTTAGCTCTCGAGTTTTTTACTGAGTTTTTACTCTTTTTCAGTAGAATTTCTCATTTTTTCGGTTTAATCGAGCCTCAAGCTCCACCATTTCTACTTCCGATAATGGAGACCCGTTTCGGAATTCTTCTACGCCCCTCAAGGGTGAAGTTTTCGTCGAGTTTACACTTCTTGGCGGATTCCGAAAGATCTGCGGCCTACCTCAACGGACATGGCCCAGGACAAGGGGAGCTCGACGCCCGGATCCAAGCTGTTCAGGAACTGCCCTGGATGCGGATTATATAACGTTTTCAAGGAGGACGAGCATTCGCGATCTCTCTACTGCCTCCGTGGGGATAAGACGCACGTGCAGAAGGACTGTGCGTTCTGGAAGAACCTTTCGGAACGGACCAAAAAAGATCGTCCTTCCCGCCTCGCCACCTGGCTGGAGAAAGGCACAGCAAGTGAGAAGGCGAAGTCTGAGCGGGCTTCTAAGTCCTTTGAGGGCACCCCGGCGACGGGGGCCCAACAGAAGGCCAAGCACCGCGAGTCCGCGAGCACCGAAAGGTCGGGCTCTTCGGTTGCCAAGCAGGGCGTTACTTCCCCGGCACGTTCGACCACGAGCCAGCGCTCTGGTTCAGGGAAGAGGAAGTCCGAGAACCCGGGTAGGCCGCTGGAGCGGACCCGCTCTATCAAAGGGGGGAGCGAGGCGCTGACCCTCCCCCCAAGGCGAAGGCCCAGGACGCACCTAAGGTGGTGAGGGCTTTGATCCACCCGGCTAAGGGCTCTACCGAAGTGGTCGCTGCGACCCTGGCGGAGCTGGCTGAGACTATGCCAATGGACATGGCCTCTGGGCCCAGAGTATCCCTGCCGCCGCGGAGGGAATCCTCTTTCCAGCCCATCACTAAGACCCCCGTGAAGCCCCTGGCTGAAAAAGAGGGGGCGGGGCGGCGGCCATTACAGACTCGGAATCAGCCTCTGAGGAGGAACTGGTGGAGACCGAGAAGGGCCTCAACGAAAGGTCCATAGGCCTCAACGAGAGGTTCGAGAAGATTCGATCCCAGGGGACGGTCCCTGCTGACGTGATCGAAGATAGCGACGACGAACAGGGCCCAGTGGAGCAGCCATCCCATCCGTCGCAGCCATTGCCCGAGCCCCAGGATAGCTTGGCGGCCATTTTGTTGGCAATCCAATCCTTATGTACCGAGATAAGGACGAGATTACCACGCACCCCGACGGAGGAGCCAGAACCAGGCCCGTCGGGAAGCCCTCCGAACAAGCGGAGAGTCCACCCCGCTCTGCCCTTCGTGCCTGCGAGGCCGGTGGACCCCTCATCCCCCTCGCCGGGAGAGGATACCGCGACAGGGACGGACGATGACGGCGATGATGCAGCAGACATCCCATCGTCATCCCATCTCCCCCCAACACCCCCCCTTTTTCTGCCCTGAAAAACAGAAAAAGGAGGGGTTTCTGTACCAACGACGATAGGCTAAGAGGAAGACGGTCCTTGCAGTGCCTTTACTCGACATCTGGGACGAGGGGCTTGCTATCAAGAACCTGCCACGACACCCGCCAAGAGGGACAGGTACGAGAAGAAGTACAGAGTCCCCAAAGCCGCCCCCTTGTGCCTCAGGGCCAAGCCCACGCCGGACTCGGCAGCGGCTAAGAAGGCAGCGGGCACGGCGGCTTCAACTTCCACTTCCCCGCCGGACAGCGAGGGCAAGAAGTTGGACTCTATGGGACGACGAGTCATCTCGGCGACGACGATTAAGGCGGCCAATGGCTTAGCGATTGTGGCCCGCTACGACAGGGAGCTCTGGTTCAAGATAGCTCCCCTGCTAGTTTTCCTGCCTGATGACAAAAGGGCGGAGGCCCTAGAAATTCTGCAGGAGGGCGGGGTGGCGTCGGATCACGCCATAACGGTGGCAACGGATATTGCCGATACCGGATTTCGCCAACTGGGCAACAGAGTTTGCCTCCCACGACGAGGATGGCTCAAGGCAACAGACTTTCGCCAGGACGTTCAGACCAGAGTGTTGGACATGCCATTCGACGGCAACAACCTCTTTGGTAAGGCTGTGGATGAGTCTCTACAGGCCATCAAGACCAACTCAGAGACGGCCCGGGCCCTATGGGGTGCTTCAGCAGCGACTGCCCTTGCGGAGCCCCGGAGGCAGACAGGGTGCCTCCAAAGGATCCAGCGGTGGCTCCTCCACTTATCGCCAGGCGGCCCGCTGCTCTTCCCAGGAGGCCTACTGAGGTTGCAGCAAGCAAGGGGGTTCCCGCCGTCGTCGCCAAGGATGCAAGGCCACTTCCAAGCAAGACTCACCCGGCCGGGTTGTCGGGCCCCCACCAAAGCACCCCGGTGCCAGGCCGGCTGACGGAAGTTCGTCAGAGTGTGGGAGTCCATCTCCACCGATCGTTGGGTGTTGGACACCCTGGCCAACGCTGGAATTCCTAAAGAAGTGCCCTCGCATTCCTCCCGTGGCCAGGAAGGAGAATCACGTCCCTCAACTGCTGTTGGAAGTAAAGGCGATGCTCAGGAAAGGTGCCATCGAGCTCGTCCCCAGGAGGCTCCAGGGCTCCGGAGTGTACTTGAGGTACTTCCTCGTCAAAAAGACAGGCATTTGGCGCCCCATCCTGCGTCGGTTAAACAATTAAATCAAGGCGCAGAAATTCAGGATGGTCACCCTCCAGCACGTGGAGGAAGGCGACTTCCTATCGTCGTTGGACCTGGAGGATGCTTACTTCCACATCCCCATTCTAAAACGGCACAGGAAGTTCCTCAGGTTCGTGGTTCAGGGACGCCACTACCAATTCAGAGCCCTACCGTTCGGATTAAAGTCGGCACCCAGGGTTTTCACTAAGTGCCTGGCACCAGTGGCGGCGCGGCTGCGCCTGCAGGGGATCCACGTCTACCCCTACCTGGATGACTGGCTAATCCGGGCAAGGTCAAGGGAACTCGCCGTCGATCATACGGCGAGGACCGTCCGGTTGCTCACGGAGCTGGGGTTCGCCATCAACTACCCCAAATCCCACCTGGTTCCATGGCAAGTAGCACTGTTTTTGGGGATGAGGCTCGATACAGTGGAGCAATTGGCCTCCCCTTCAGAGGAGAGGACCAAGACCATCCTGGGCAAGGTGCAGCGCCTGTTAGCCACGGACGTGGCCAGGGTGAGGTCCATCAAGTCCCTTCTCGGGATGATGTCCTCATGCATCTACCTTGTGCCCCTTTGCAGACTTCGGATGCGTCCGCTACAGGAGTTCCTGGACGCCCGCTGGTTTCAGGCAAGGGGCTGCTTCGAGGACAGGATCCCCCTCGACGAGAAGTTCCGTCGGGCAATCCTATGGTGGGGCACCCGGGCTCACCTCACGACGGGCACGGACTTTGAAACCCTGGCGTTTCAGGAGACGATGACTACGGATGCCTCTCTGGAGGGTTGGGGGGCCCACACCGGAGATCTCCACGCAAGAGGCCTTTGGCTCCCGGAGGAGAGGTCTCTTCACATCAACACCTTGGAGCTCCGAGCAGTGTTCTGGGCGCTCAAGTCATTCCTCCCGTCCCTCAAGGACAAAGTGGTGAGGATCTTCACCGACAACACCACCACGATGTTCTACATACGGAAGCAGGGGGGGGGGGCACCAGATCCCCAGCCCTATCCACGGAGGTCCAGGATCTGTGGCACTGGGCCTTCGCCCAGGGGATGTTTCTGGTTCCCTTCCACCTGGCAGGAATAAAAAACACCATCGCCGACTCACTCAGCTGCGCTCGTGCCACGATTGGGAACTGCGCCAGGATCAAGTGGATCGACTCTTCAAACAATGGGGCAAACCCCAGATCGACCTGTTCGCGACGGTGACGAACTCCAAGTGCCAGAGGTTCGCCAGCAGGTTCCCACAGCAGAGAAGCATGGGCGATGTTTTCTCGTTCCCTTGGGACGGCCTGTTTCTATGCGCGTTCCGTCCATTGCCGTTGCTGCTCCGCCTCATCAACCAGCTCAAGAAGTCCAGGTGCAGGATGATCCTCGTCGCACCGGCGTGGCCGAGGCAGGTCTGGTTCCCGGACCTTCTGGACTTGTCAACGTCCCCGCCAGTCAGGCTGCCGGCAGACGCGGATCTTCTCTCCAGAAAAGGAGGCGCCATTCTCCACCACGACCCACCGTCGCTGAACTTGCAGGCCTGGCTCCTGCAGCACTAGAGTTTGGAGGGTACGATAATGCGGCTGTTTGCAGAGAGGTTCTTGCAAAGGCCAGGGCGTCCTCAAAAGTGTTACGGTCATAAATGGAAGAGGTTCTCTGGTGCCTCTGCGAATTACGGCCCCTCAAGTACTGCCGTACCTGCTGTCGCTGGCCAAGGCTGGACTGGCTCACGCCTCCATAAAAATACATCTGGCTGCCATCTCCCAATATACCAGGGTGACGGGACGGGCGTCCTTGTGGTCCCATCGCCTGGTGAAGGAATTTATGAAGGGACTATTCCGATCATTCCCGCCGGTGAAGGCTCCTGCCCCGGCGTGGGAGCTTAATGTGGTGCTGACCAGGCTCATGGGGGCATTCGAGCCTATGCTTTCGGCGCCTTGAAGTTCCTGTCATGGAAGACAGCGTTCCTCGTGGCCATCACCTCTTCAAGACGAGTGGGAGAGATTCAGGCCCTATCTTGCAAGCCTCCATACTTGACTTTTCATGACACGAGGGTGGTGCTGAGGACGCACCCCTCCTTCATGCCCAAGGTGCCGTCGGACTTCCACCTCAACGAGCCCTTGGTGTTGCCAGTTTTCTTTCCGGCCGAGAGGACTTTGCACTCGCTGGATGTAGCTAGAGCCCTGAAGTTCTACGTGGACCGCACAAAGAGTTTACGGAAGACGTCACAACTGTTTGTGAACTTTGGGTCTGTGAATCAAGGGAAGGCTCTCTCGAAGACTTTCATCTCCAGATGGCTCTCTGGCTGCATCATGCATTGTCACCGGTTGGCATACCGACCCCTGCCCGGCCGTCAGAGCCCATTCGACCAGAGCGATCGCTGCTACCACAGCGTTCCTGTCTGGTGTGCCCTTGCTGGACATCTGCAGGGCTGCTACGTGGAGGTCGACGCACACCTTCACAAGATACTACTGCGTCGATTGGGGCTCCAGGGAGGAGTCCAGGGTCGGCAAGCAGTGCTGCGCAACCTGTTTGCTTAAGGTGAGCATGGTGAGGAGGTAAGAGATGCTTAATGTTGAGTTGTTGTATTTCTTAATGTTGAGCCTGTTGCCACCTCCTGTGGTTGTGCATGTGTATACTGCTATGTATTCTTCTATTCATGAGCATGTGAATCCATGCCAGACCCCTTGCTGGAGAAGGAACAAGTTACTTACCTGTAACTGTTGTTCTCCAGCATGGGTCTGGCATGGATTCACATGTGAACCCTCCCACCTAACCCTCTGCGGCTCTTCACTTGGTCATACTGCCACTTGGCGTGCTACCAAATCTGAGGATGGCTGCCAGAGGCGGGGCTTAGGGAGAGGGCAGTCATTGGCTGGGGGCAGTATGACCCAGAGATCAGTGATAGGTTACTACTAAGACAGACATATCAGAAACAAAACTGATACTGATTTTTTCTTTACCGAGGATTCCCAGCCTGACAACGGGGAATATTCATGAGCATGTGAATCCATGCCAGACCCATGCTGGAGAACAACAGTTACAGGTAAGTAACTTGTTCCTTCTTACTACTTTCTCTCTTCATGTACTCACTCACTATAGCCTTGGGCTCCCTCATGGCAGAAAAAATACAATCGGAGGGACCTCGGCACGTGAGGGATTTTGGGTACTACACACGTCACGATAGGGATAGTGTTTCAGACACGTCTATGCCGACGTCCCCTTTCGGTGCCCCGAAAGACAAGATGCAATACTCCGCGGTTACCACTGGATGTCGGACCATATACACAGCATGTGAATCTAAGCAGATACAATCATCAGAAATGCTTTTACGTTAAGTAATGCATGTCTTTCTGCCTGTAACATGCTAAGTTTTCCAGCGGCCAGTTACCTCAGGGTTAGGTGCGTGATACAAATAATATACAAATAAAAAAAAATACAATGTAAAAGGGTGATGCCTCTGGAGTTTGTCAGACTCCAAAACCAAAAGAGAAACTGAGTCCAAATCACAGAAAATGACATGAGAGAGTGGGAAAAAGGTCTCGCTCTCGTCAGGTTCGAATCTAAAAGTCCAGCAAAAAGAGCTGGGGGTCCCTAAGGTAGAAGGGAATTGGCACATTTCTGAGTATTCTCCCCAACAATGATTACTTTTAACTTTGGATAGTGCATGTCTTCGAGTTCACTGGAAAATGTATTCAAGCTCTTATTTTGCACCACGTCAAGCAACTGCAGCCCACCAAGTCCTTGTTTGATTCTACAAGTTTTCTGTGTAGTTGTCTATTGTTTTTGCTTCAAATGAAATGTGTATTATAGACACATCAATAAGATACATTTTTGGCCACACTGGAAAATCCCACTTGTCTGGGATTTGTTTGAGGAAATCAATGGGTAAGCACTGATACTCCGATTTTGATTTTTTTTTTGTTTTTTGTTTTTTTTTGGAAAACCCTGGAAACGCACCACCAGATTTGGAAAAATATAAACCGTGAAAACAGGAAACTGTATTCATAGTGGATGTGCCTGGCGGTTTCATTGCTTAGTGTGCATTTAGAGACCAATACATTGAAAATGTTTGTACTTGCCTGTCTAACTGGAATCATTGTGTTGCTCTATGTGGGCTCATTGTACCTGTAGCCCACTCACACACCTCTAAGCCTTGCCAGTCCACTACTTACCTTTATTGTGTTTGGCTTGACTTCAGTGTCCTTCCTGTTCACAGTAATCAGTTGGCGTCTCAAAATCCACCCCAGGGTTGTTTTTGGAAATCAGTCTGAACGGTCCCCCTTGCTTCTCTGGTCCGTCAGCGTCAGAGCGCTAGGGTGGAACTAAGGTGACTTGATGCTGCGATTCATTATATGCTGGCCCAGACGTCCTATACAATACGGTGTGCATAGATTCATTGAGTAGAGCGGAGTACCCCTGTGGTGGAAAGTTTCCAAAGAGCAGCTGTGCTGGGAGATGGATATCATGGATGAGGAATCTGGGAGGAACATCTATCAGAAAAGAACATTACCGAGAGGTGGTCATTTCTTCTTCCACCCTACCCTTAGCTCACTCCTCTGCTTTCTCTCCATTTAGTAGAAGAAAACAAATTAGATGGTGGGAGAAGTTCACAAGGCAAGAGTGATGGAACTGGCCGTAGTTGGGGCGATGGACGAGGCAGACAGTCTGAAAGGTGAGTTCTGGTCTCTTGTGGAAGCTGCATTCACTGCCCTTTCTTTGTACTTTGGTTGGTGACTTGATTAGTCAGCATATAGTGCAAGTGGTTTGATCTATTGAGTGTAGTGTACTTTAGAATTCATGTTTTGTAGCACGAATCTATTTTCAGATTCACATGCTCTGCCTAGGCTTCCACCTCCTAGTTACTTGCGTGTATTGCAACTTATTTGCCATATTTTGTAGTGGGCGTCAAGATGCGCATAGCTAGCTACAAGGACTCCTGTGCTTCTCAACTTGGTACCATAAGGAGTCTTGATTTTTCTTTTTCTACCATCTAGTTTGGGGACATAAAAGTGGAATTGCGAGTTTGAAAAGAGTTTCTCCAGCATGGGATCTGGCATGGATTCACATGCTCATGAATATTCCCTGTCGGCCGGCCGGAAATCCTCGGTAAAAGAACAGTTTCACTTTCACTTAAAACTGTCTTTCTCCTATAATGCAATCACTGAGCTCTGGATCATACTGCCCCCCAGCCAATGACTGCCCTCTCCCCAAGACTCATCTGGCAACCATCTTCAGATTTTTACAGCGCGTTCAAGTGTTGGGTTCTTGTGTTTTGCTCTGTAGAAGTCTTCTGCGTTTTTGAGTTTATTTGTTAAAATGTCCAATTTTTGTCTAACGGAGACTTTGCTTTTTCGTGCTTTCGACTGGCAAGCAGGGATCTATTTTTCGGCGTCTCATCACCCCACGAGGGCTAGAATCATGGAGTTTTAATCGAAGATTCCGGAAAGCCATCATGCCTACACCGCACACTGGACCATATCGGAGGTGGAGGACGGGGGTTCTCTTTTCAAGCTCTGCTCCTGCTGCGGCCTAAGGAATGGGTTTGTGGAGGACGAACACTCCCAGTGTCTACTGTCTCAATCCGGACCACAGGGAGGCAGATTGCGAGATTTGCTTGGGATTCACCAAGTGCACCATGAAGGATCAGCACAGCAGATTGACAGTGTGGCTCTGCACCTGCCACCCTCTGTCCCATGGGCACAGATACCTGCTCACCCTGCCACCCTCCTGCACTGCCTCCTGGCCACTCCTTGCACTGGGGACTGTATCTGTACCCATACAGCCCCCCCATTTTCTTCTTTTTCTGCACTTATCAGACCTACCCAGTCTGCTGCCTTAAACACAGCACTTGCCACTTGCTTGCTGCACTACCACTGTTTATTGCCTCCATTTTCTATTTATTTTATTTATTATTAATCTGCTTTCTGCGCTTTCCACTCTCCCCCTTCCATGCAATTTTTCCCTTTTCCCTTTCGCATGCACTTGCGCGTTCTTAATCTCACTGGGCCTAGTAAGATCATTGTGGTGTTTTTCCCCTGATCCCCTCTCTTGCCTAGTCGCACTCTGAAACACCTGTGTACGAGCGCGATACAAATAAAATATATTGTATAACGCCAAGGCCTCAACCACGGGCAGCAAGCAGGGGAATGCCTCACCCACGACCGGCCGGTCTGAGGAGCGGGCTCATAAATTCTTTGCGGCCCCCCCATCCGTTGGGGTCCAAGACAAGGCCAAGCACCGTGAGTCCGTTTCCGTCGGGGTTGCAGCAAAAGCAGGTCCCGCGACGAGCAGGGCATGATCAACATCACTGTCTGCTTCCATCTCAAGCCATCGCTCCAGCTCCTCCAAATGGAAGTCTGCTAACCCTGGGAAGCTGTTGGAAAAGCCAGAGAAGGCCAAGACGCAGAGTATGGTGACCAACCTGCCCTTGAAGGCCCAGGAGAAATTGTCCTCGTCAATCGAGCTGGTGGCAGCTGCCCTCTCGAAGGCGAAAGGGGACCCGGTGGGTTGAGGCGCCGGAGATCCTCCTGGAGGGCAGAGTGGCATCGGACCATGCCGTCACCATTGCCGTGGACATCGCGGACAAGGGGTGCTGCCAGATAGTGAACGCTGTCTGCCTCTGTCATCGTGGCTGGTTGAAAGCCACCAACTTTCGGCAGGAAGTTCAGACGAGGGTCCTGGACATGCTGTTCAGGGACAATCTCTTTGAGAAGGCAATGACTCTTTGCGAGCCATCAAGACAGACGGCCCGGGCCCTAAGCACGCTGCAGAAACACTGGCACCGAAGCAGGACTGAACTGGCCAGGACGTCAGACCCCCACCCGTGCACCCCGGTGGGAGGCCGGCTGTCGGGCTTAGTCAGCGAGTGGAAGATCTCCACCAACCGATGGGTGCTGGATGCTCTCACCCACGGACATACTCTGGAATTCCAGCAGAAGTGTCCGGATACCACTGGTAGCCCGACAGGAGCAGCACATCCCTCAGCTCCTGCAGGAGGTACGGACCATGCTAAGAAAAGCGACTGGCCTGCCGGAGTTTACTCCAGATACTTGTTAGTAAAAAAGACCACTGGGGCCTTGAGGCCCATTCTTGATTTGCTGTTGGGCAGAGTTTGCATGCAAAGTTTGCATGCAGTATCCTCTGGGACCACCACACACAACTAGGACTACAGGTGTAAGCAAAACCAACCTTTGGTACAAGTCTGTACCACACAGTTTTTGGTAGCGGGCTGAGTAGACCGGCTTAACTCAAGAGGGAATGTGAGCTTATAATGGTGTTACACAAAGGTCTCCAATGTAAAGTATTCAGACACTTCTACTCAAGGTTTCTTGGTTAAAAAAAAATTGATTTATTACACTGATTTATAAAACATTCACTAAATGAGGCAACCAGTGTCACACACAAATTATACTACAGTACTGATTACTAAGCAGTTGAGCTCCTTTGAAGTAGGAGCAAAAAGGCATAAGTTAATAAAATAAATATTACAGTTACTCTAAAACAGTGCAAATAGTTGGAGTTCAGAGGAGTTGATTCAATGCAATAGGTAGGCCAAAGTTAATGGGCTAAAACATTTCTGGTATTTAAAACTGAAAAGTCTTTGCCCGTTTCTTAGAAGTAGTTCACAGAAGAAAGGTTCATATGTCGGGTCACAATCTGTCTAGGCCTGCAAGTTGCCAAAGTTGTATGCACTTTCGCAGTGAGAGAGAAGTTCTCTCGGTCAGGTTTTCACAGTACCTTACCTTGAAGAAAAAGATGCAGCTGAAGACTTCTATTGCTGGCAGTTCCTGCGTATCTCGCTGTTCCTGAGCCTCAGTCAAGGGGACAAGAGGGAGGACGTCGGGACTCCTGCACTGCACGAGGATTGGTCACAAAGCTGGCAAATTGACAATTCTTCGATTCCGATTGCTGTTCTTCAAGCACACAAGCTGGTGTCCTTCCCTTTACTTAGTCCTAACTGGCTCTGAGAATGGTATCCAGGTGGCTTACGAGTGGATTGTTCCTACCAACTCAAAGAAAGAAGTCGTCCTTGAAGGGGCTTCTCTGTCGAGATGAACTTGGAGATTCAGACCTGCAGCAGGGCTCCACCGTGCAAACCAACGGTCCAGGAGTTTCAGCAGCCTCCTCTTAAAGCTTGTCTTCGGTTCTTTCGTTCCAGTGGTCGACTCTGCCTTCCAAGCCAAGAGACTTGCCTTTTAAACAGTTTTCTCCTATTCATCTCAGCCTAGCTGCCACTCGCCCAGCAGGGTGGCTGTCCTTGCGGACAATCAGCCAGCCAATCACGCCAGAGTGCATTTGGATCTCCTAGGAGACTAAGCAGAGGGAGTTTTGGGCACCTCCCTCACTTCCTGCCCACCCCCCCCACTTCCTGCCCACCCCAGACACTCAGGCGCCAGAGGCGGTCTTCAGTCCTGAAGCACGCCAAAGGTGTAGGAACAAAGGGACCAAATCTGGTTTGGCACGCAGAGACTAACTCTAGAAGGACCTTTTCAAAATGAAATGGTGAAAAAAGACCGGGACCTGTTTAAACAAAGGGGGTTTAGGCGCCATCCTCAAAAACATGGCTCTCGTGATTTTTAGCTACCGGTGTTCGCGGTTGGGAAAAATCATGGTAGTGGTTGTAAAACCACTACCACCAGCCATTTTGATAGAAAAGGGAAGCATTGGACTGCTACATGAGTTTCTAGACATGGCAGGGGGGGAGGGGAGGGGGTCTAGGTAACCCCTCCAGCACTCCATTGTAAGATAGTGTGTGCTGGGTCTAGGAACTTAAAAAGACTAGTAAAGTCAATTTAACTTTACATTCTCTGGGAAACAGTTTATCCCAGAGAAGTTATTTAAACCTTCGGACAGCCTAAAAACTTCCCTGTGTCACTGCACTGAGGGTGCTGTGACACAAGAAAAGATGATGCCTATGGAGTTATCTAAAACCCCATAATCAAACACAAGAGTAAAACGCACGTCAAAATACATGAGTGGGGAAAAAAGGCTCACACACTCCAGGTTAAAAAAATAAATAAATAAATAATCAAAAAGTTGCTGGGGTCTCTAAGGTGAAGGGAATAAGCACATCTATGAAAATTCTTCCTAACAACTGCAGCTACTAAACCAGTTCAAGTCCCAAAAAAGTCATGGTGGTCACGTTGCAGCACGTGCTCGGCCAACTGGAGGAAAGGCACTTCCTAACGTCGCTGGATCTATTCACAAGAAGCATCAGCTTTCCTGCGCTTCATCGTACAGGGAAACCAGTACCAATTCAAGGCCCTTCCCTTCGGACTGAAGTCGGCACACAGGGTGTTTTTGAAGTGCCTGGCACTTGTGACGGTCCATCTACGTCTGCAAGGGATATGTGTACCTGTACCTCGACGACTGGCTCATCCGGGCCAAGTCAAAGTGTTAGGGAGCATTCTCAAAAATGTGCTAATTCCTCTCTACCTTAGAGACCCCCTGCACTTTTGCTGGACTCTAGAACTTTTTAATTTTTTACCTGGGGAGAGTGAGACCTTTTCCCCACTCATGTATTTTTCTGTGATTTGGACTCCAGAGTTTCTTTTGGTTGTTGGGTTTGGCAAACTCCATAGGCATCATCTTGTTACATTGTGGCACACAGCACCTTCAGTGCAGTGGCACAGGGAAGTCCAAAGTGAACTCGCCTGGACAACTTGCTGCTGCAGGAAACGAAGTGCCAGGGAGAGGAACACCAGATTGGAGTGCATCACTTTTAAGTCGGGCCCAAGCTTGTGGAAGATCCTCCGGACTCCCAGTAAGCAGGACTGACCAAGCCTGAGCCACCTCAACGGAGTGCTGGACCCCCAGATGTGAGCAAAGTCCAGAGTGGTATCCGAGAGTCTGCGGTGGTGCTATTTGCTGAGACGTGAGGAGCTGCAACCGCGAAGTGCAGCTGAATAGAAGTTTGTCCTTTTTCTGCCGCTGACAGACTCATTGCAGTGTGGGAGTCCCCAGAGGTCCTTCCTCTTATCCCCACGACTGAGGCTCCGGAACAACAGGATCTACAGAGCTGCACTGGAACAGAAGCCAGCTGGAACAATTTCTTCTAACCAAAGGTACTGTAAAGTCTAAGAACTTACCTCTTGTCGTTGTAGCCTTACTTGATCTCAGTTGAGACTTGTCTTGGTTACTTCCGTAGAGTTGCTTGCATCTTTTACTTCACAAGCCTCCCAGCTTGTGGCCCTACATTGATTCTACATTTTCTACAAAGACTTCTAAAACATTGTGCAAGACTTTTATTCACCTACCAGAAGTGCTTCAGCTCACCTAGGCTTGTGCCCAATTGACATTGGCTGGCCTGGCTCCTTGAATAATGTATTTCCTCTGACATTGTGTTTTACCTTTCCTTCCAGGAAGGGGTTAACTTACTTTGCACTCAGGGTTCAAAAGTACTCCCCTGCTTCAGAATGTTTGTGTGATCTCTTGTTTTATTCTATAGCCCTTTTCTTTGACATGCTTAACAGTATTGCTCGAAATGCAACAGTGATATATTAATGCCCACAGTGTCCTAGCTATTTAAGTCACTTGAAGGTGTAGGAAATGTCTATGTGCCATCCCAAATGGGTATTTGCCGATTTTGATTTAGATTTATTTGCATTTTTAAAGCGCTCACACAGCCCGTGGGCATCGAGGTGCTGTTACAGGATTTTATTTTTGTTTTAGTTGTGTAGTTGTTTGTCTTAGTTGCGCATTTATAACGCGCTTAAATACCCAGAGGTTTCTAAGCGCGGACTCGGGGATCGAACCTGTTGCTTCGTGTTGTCTTGCTTCCAAGGTGAGCACGTTACAGCTGAGCTACCCTCCCAGAGAAACGAAGTGTATTTTGGAGTGTAAGGCTTATTCAAACTGACTGTTAAATCAATAATTATTTAATCAAGAAACCTTGAATGTGTTTATTTTGATAATTGTCACTGTGAATCTCTGTGTACCACCCGACAGCTCATATTGACCCCTCTTCCGACAAGCCTGGCTACTCAGCCACACTACCAACCTGTGTAGTACAGACTTGTACCAAAGGTTGGGTTCCCATTGCCAGGAGGTCAACGTTGTTGTTGTGCACCCAAAGGGTACTGCTCCAAATCTTGCCTAACAAAAGGGAAATCGCTGTCGGCCACACTGACAGGACCGTCCGGCTGCTGACGGATCTGGGATTCTCAGTGAATTATCTGAAGTCCTGCGTTATTCCATCACGGGGACGCTCTGTTCCTGGGGTCCAGGCTCAATGCGGTCTCCTGCCTGGCAGTGCCCTCAGAAGAAAGGTTTGAGGCCCTTTTGGGCAGAGTGCTAATGTTGGCACTAAAGATCGCCACAGTGCGAGCCGTCAACTCACTGCTCGGCATGATGTTGTGCATCTACCTGATCAGGCTCTGCAGGTTACGGATGCGACACCTCCAGGAGTTCCTGGACGCAAGGTGGATCCAAGTGTCGCGAAGCTTCACAGACTAGGGGTTCCGTCGAGCGATAAGGTGGTGGGGCGTGCCCTCCGTCATTGCCGGGGGCACATACTAGCCTCACGTACCAGGAGACGGTCACGACAGAAGCTTTCCTGGAGGGCATGTGAGCCCACACTGGACGTCTCCACGCCAGAGGCCTGTGGCGACCAGAGGAGAGGGATCTCCACATAAATGTACTGGAACTGCAGGCAGTGTTCTGAGCCCTCAAGTTGTTCCTCCCGTCCCTCAAGGGGAAAGTGGTGTGGGTCTTCATGGAAAATACCACCACAGTGTTCTCCAGCAGATAGCGGGGGGGGGGGCACCAGATCCCCAGTACTCTCCAGAGAGGTGCAGGACTTGTGGCACTGGGCTGTCGCCCAGCGGATGTTTCTCATTCCTTTTCACCTGGCGGGAGTCGAGAACAACGTTGCCGACTCTTGCAGCAGGGGACTGCGCTCTTGCCACAAGTGGGAGCTTTGGCAGGCTCAAGTGGACAACCTCTTCCTCGGGTGGGGCAGACCCCAGATCTGTTTGCGACGGCGACCAACACCAAGTGCCAGAGTTTCGCCAGCATGTTCCACCAGCCGGGGAGCATGGCCGACATGTTTTCCTTCCTGTAGGAAATCCTTTTCCTGTACACATTCCCGCTGTTGCCTCTACTAGTACGAGTCACCGGTCAACTCAAATTGTGCCAGTATGAGTCACCGGTCAACTCAAATTGTGCCAGTATAGGATGATCTTTGTTGCCCCGACCTGACAGAGGCAGATTTGGTACCCGGGCCTTCTCAGCCTGTCGACGTCGCCTCCAGTCATACTGACAGTGGTTGTGGATCTGCTCACCATAGAAGGAGGCGCAATCCTGCACCATGACCTCGGATCGCTGAACCTGAAGGCCTGGCTCCTGCAGCCTTAGAGTTCGGTGGGTACGAGCTACTGGCGGATTGCAGGCAGGTCGTTGCCAAGGCATCGTCGACTCGTATGTGCTACGGGCACAAATGGAAGCGTTTCTGGACTTGGTGCCGGTCGCAGAAGATCAACCCTCTGAAGGCTGTGGCCCCTCATCCTTCCGTATTTGTTGTCGTTGGCGAAGGCGGGGCTGGCGCACGCCTCCATCAAAGTGCATCTGCCGTGTATCTCCCGCTACACCAAGTCTCCGGGACAGTCTTCTCTTTGTCGCACTGCCCTAGTCAAGGAGTTCCTCAAAGGACTGTTTCAATCATTCCCACCAGTGAAGGCGCCTGCCCTGGCATGGCAACTCAACGTGGTGCTGACGAGACTCATGGGGGGGCCCCCTTCGAGACAATGCATCAAGCTCCTCTCAAGTTCCTTTGGTGGAAGACTGCTTTTCTTGTGGCCATCACCTCTGCCAGGAGGGTGGCTGAGATCCAGGCTCTATCCCGCAAGCGGCCTTATCTGACTTTCCACAAGACGATGGTGGTACTGCGCATGCACCGAACCTTTGGTGTTGCCTTTGTTTTTTCTGACATCTTCGCCGCCGGCTGAAAGGACTTTGCACTCGCTGGATGTGGCACCTGCTCTGAAGTTCTGTGGGGCATGCACGAAGAATTTCTGGAAGACATCACAACTTTTCGTGAACCATGGGAGAGCTTTGTCCAAGGCTTCCATTTCCAGGTGGCTCCTCGGCTGTATCATACACTGTCAATGGCTGGTAAACCAACCGCTGCCTGGCCATCCGAGAGACCATTCCACCAGAGCGATTGTGGCAACGATGGCGTTCCTGTCTGGTGTGCCCCTGCTGGACATCTGCAGAGCTGCTAGTCGGAGGTCTAGGCACACCTTCACTAGATTCAATTGCGTTGATGATTCCATAGAGCTTTCCAGGGTCGGCCAAGCAGTGCTGCGCAACCTGTTCGCTTGAAGGTGAGCCTGGTCCAGAGGTAAGAGTAATTGCTTCTTTTGAGCCTTGCCACCTCCCGTGGTTGTGTATGTATGTACTGCTATATATTCTTTATTCATGAACATGTGAATCCATGCCCGACCCCATGCTGGAGAAGGAACAAGTTACTTAACTATAACTGGTATTCTCCAACATGGGTCTGGCATGGATTCACATGGGAACACTCCCGCCTGCTCCTCTGCTGCTCTTCTTGGTCCTACTGCCACTTTGCGTGCTACCAAAGCTGAAGATGGCTGCCAGAGGGAGGGGCTTAGAGAGGGCAGTCATTGGCTTGGGGGCAGTATGACCCAGAGCTGATTGGTTTATAGGAGAAAGACAGTTTGTAAGGGAAAGTGAATTTTTCTTTTACTGAGGATCCCAGGGAATATTCATGAGCATGTGAATCCATGCTGGAGAATAACAGTTAAAGGTAAGTAACTTGTTCCTTCCTTTACATTCTAATTTCAAATGTAGACTGGCTGTTACGGCCAAACCTGCAGAACATCAAAGCAGGAAGACCGATCAAAGAAAATTTGACACCAGGCAATATCTTATACGAGAAAGTTTACAATTATTTCTGATAATTAAGTTCTGACTTTAAGATTAGTCGTGTATCCAGACATTCGTGTGGAAAGACTAAGTGCCCGTACTACATCACTATGAATCGTATTCAGAATATTCAATTTCTAAACTTAAAACGGTTTCCCGCATACATTAGGGACGCTATGTTTATTCTGCATTTCTATCCATTGAAGAGTCTGCTGAGACTTGAGTTAATCCCAACCTACAGTACAAAGACATTTAGTCTACTGTGACTTATAAAAGGAGGGCGAAGACCCTGGTGCATGTCAAGTAAACAAATAGGGAACTTAAGAGAAGCCGAGGCGCTTAAATGAAATTTCTGCACAACATGCCCAGAAAGATGAACATTTCTTTAATACTTTGTTTTCTAAAGCGGTACATAAATCTGCACATTTAGCTCCATAACAGGCTTATGATTCTTCGATTTCAGTATAAAGAACACGTTTAGCACGAAGTGAAATCATTCAATATTGTAGCACCAATTTCAATGCAAAAAGGGTTATGTTTGAATTAGAGTGAAAAATCTCAACCTCAACTTTACCAAAGTTCTGTAACCTCGGTAACATAAATGGCACATGAAATGGACATTCGCAAGAAGGAAATAATTGAACAAATGGGGATCTGAGTCACCAGGTAGACAATAGCAACCAGATGCAGATGCCTTGTTTGAATCTAAAGCT
Organism: Ambystoma mexicanum; assembly: GCF_040938575.1. Taxonomy (NCBI): domain Eukaryota; kingdom Metazoa; phylum Chordata; class Amphibia; order Caudata; family Ambystomatidae; genus Ambystoma; species Ambystoma mexicanum. Next base: position 233,633,938 of record NC_090926.1, on the reverse strand, counting down.
TCAGTATTAGGTACCGCTTGAAGAGCCATGCGAAACCTCAACAAATTAAAGGGGCCGTCTCTGGCGAGGTGACCAAAGCACATGCAAATAACTTAAGATTCTCAAGTTAACACTACTCTCTCATGAAGTATGTTGGTATTGGACAATGATCAGCTGTCATCTTGTAGTGAACTTCTATTGGTGGCTACAATATGCACACTGTGGCATTTGGGGCATTTACTCAAATGGCCTTTTATACACACATTAAATGTAGGTTGTATTCCTTCCTTTTATTAAACCCACTGTTAGGGAAATATTTTCTTTTTGCTTCTTTCCTTCCACAGACATTAATGGAACCCCCAACGGTCTTCTGTTTTGAACCTGTCCTGAATTCTGGAGGCAAGTAAAGGCTTCAGTTTCCTTGCTAAGCGCATCTGTTGTGGGGGCTCCGATATGTCCATGTGGCTATCAGTTGCAGGTGCACTCTGCTTTCCATTGTGAAATTTCTTGTTTGTTTTACATAGCAAATCGCCTTACAGTGAGATGTGTTAGGGATACTTTGTGTCCCTATAACTTTATTTGTGGTTACTAGCTTGATGCGTCGGTCTGGCTGATGCCAGCCGACATTATCCCACAGTTTCCACCTATTGAGATGGATTTTCAGAATCGGCCCTATGGACAGATTGTAAGAGACTACCTGACTGAGCAGGGTAGACACTGTCTAGCCAGATTCTACCAAAATAGTGTCCCTGAGCAGTAAGGCTTGAGTGTGTGAGAGCTTTTAAAAGAGCCGGAATAAATGTTGGCAAAGCCAACAGGCAGTTGTAATATTTTACTTAATTTCTTTGTTTATAAATTAGTGCAGCGCAGACAAAGGCTTTTTTTTTTTACACCCACAAAATAAAATCCATCAATAAACGTCACCACATCTCAATAGAATTAATAAGAATCAATAATCTAAAATGTGTAAAATAGATCTGATCTCTCCCCACAATTTTGACAAGTGGTAAAACAGAAGAACCTAGTTCCCCCTGAAAAAAATCTGCCCATAAAACTGACATATCAACCTGGCTAGGAACAATCCCACATGCTAAGAAGGCAGATTTTGTGACCAAGCCAACCAGGGACTGTTCCCTGTCAACTTCATAAATTGCTTTTTATGACTGGGTGTAACTTTCTTAAATGGATATTCTAAAGCTCTCATGCCAAAACGATCAAACCAGAAGCTTCTCTATGAAGTCTAGATACATTCATATCCCTGCAGCCCAAATCTGCCACGTGTGTTAACGGTCCGGTTTGGTGTAATGGTGTATTACTAGGCGCTTGCACCACCTTCAGCTATATATTCAGTTTATTAACAAGCTGTGCACTATATATAGAGCATAAATGGAATTGTAGTTAGAAGTACTCTATGGCCCTGATGCTAGATAAATTGAAAATGGTCTTTACGCAGTGATTTTCTAATCCAGCCAATGTATTAACCTGATTAATGGCCCACACCTCTGCCCCATAAAGCATAACTGGTCGAATTTATTTTACATTTATATATATATAGAGAATAGAAATTTTGTCTGCCGTTTGCCCAAAACCTATGACGCACTTAGAAGGTAAGAAGCACTACCCTTGCAAGCTTCTCTCCAACCCATGCTCCACCTCAAGGCGTCTCAGGTTACGCGCCCGTACTTTGCAAGCCTCATCAGCTCACAGCCCATCCCCACGAGCACCTAAAATGCCCGGCTATGCTCACGTACTATACAACCCTCCCTATTTGCCAATAAGGCCAGGCTCCTCCCCTCAACATCAAAGCCCGCATCCACTACAAGTACTACCAATACAGCGGCCTACAAAGTACTTAACCCCTCATACAATTGTACTGTCTCCATACCAAATGTGATTCCACATGTGTCCACCACCACTGAAAATGAGCCCCCCAGTGTAAAATCTGCGATGTGCAAATCTTCTACCACCATTTTGAATGGTATTGTGCCAAATGCTATTCCACATGTGTCCACCACCACTGAAAATGAGCCCCCCAGTGTAAAATCTGCGATGTGCAAATCTTCTACCACCATTTTGAATGGTATTGTGCCAAATGCTATTCCACATGTGTCCACCACCACTGAAAATGAGCCTCCCAGTGTAGAATCTGCGATGTGCAAATCTTCTACCACCATTTTGAATGGTATTGTGCCAAATGCTATTCCACATGTGTCCACCACCACTGAAAATGAGCCCCCCAGTGTAAAATCTGCAATGTGCAAATCTTCTACCACCATTTTGAATGGTATTGTGCCAAATGCTATTCCACATGTGTCCACCACCACTGAAAATGAACCCCCAGTGTAAAATCTGTGATGTGCAACTCCCCAAACGCCCAAAGCACAACCACCCCCTCTTCTCGTGAACCCCCCGCCCCCCCAGCCACTACTGAACCCCACCTGAAATGCGCTATGATTAACGCTAGGTCCATCAATGCCCATGCGCTAGACATCCGCGACCTCCTAACCTCCCATGACCTAGATTTACTCATGATCTCAGAAACATGGCTACATGAGACCTACGGCCCAGCACTCTCCCTCGCCCTACCCCCTGGCTTTTCCATCACTAGACAAGATCACCTCTCTAAAGGTGGAGGGGTAGCAATTATTGCTAGACTGCCTCTCCATCAGAAAGGTAGAAACATCCCTCAACAACAGCGACTACCTCCAAGTCAAAATAACCCTCTCTCCCCACTGTACCATTACTGTGCACACTGTCTACCGACCTCCAGGCCCAACAGGAGACTTTCAAGCCTCTCTCATCCCACCTCCTCTCTGCCAACCTCAAAAAACAGTCTAAAGCCATTCTCCTTGGGGATGTCAACCTAGAGCTCCCGGATAGTAAGGATGTAGCAGCCAAAGCCCTTGACTCAGCCCTCAAGGCTCTAGGCTACAAGAACACCATCCGTAGCTCAACCCACACCCAGGGCAGAACGCTCGATTGGATCGCACAGCACAACTGCCCACTCGTCATCTTAGGAAACACCCCCACCCCATGGTCTGACCACCACATCATCACCTTTAGCATCCTCACCACTAGCTCCCCTACTGCCCCCTCACCTCAACCGCTCCCACCCTGCCTCGCCAGAAGCTCCCGCCAGCTCACTAAGGAAAGGCTACTGCCCTTCCTCAAAGGTCCACCCTTCGGACCACCTTTTTCCTCAGACCCTGAAACACTCGCAACAACCTATGATGCTGCCATCAAAGCAGCTATCCACTCCATTGCCCCTCTCAAACCTCGCAAATCCAAACCCACTCCAACTCCTGGTTCACCCTTGACCTCCTCACACTCCGCAATGAGAAAAAAGCAGCACTCACACAGTGGCAAACATCCCACTCTGACAAAGATAAGATGATCTTTAAAGCCCTATCCACCAAATACAAAAAGGCAATCACCCAAGCAAAAGCCAAATCTTTTGAATCCAGAATCTCGGAAGCGCAATCTAGCACAAAATAAATCTTTATCTTTAGGGAGCTCGAGACACCGGCCCCCGCCCCCCAGGTCTTCACCAAAGACAAAGACTGGTGTGATGAAATACAAACGGCCATGCAAACCAAATTAAGCCGCCTCAAAAACAAAACACTAGCCACTAAACAAGCCCTACCCAATAAGCATATCCCTGCCCCACCTTCTGCCCCAGACTCCCTCCTACCCTTCTCCTTCAAACCCATTCAGGAAAAAGACATCAACTTAATGAGGAACATCAAACCCTCTAACTGCAAAGGTGATGCATGCCCAGCCACCATTATCAAAGACTGCACGGAAGCGCTAGCTCCCTTCCTAACAGCCTTTGTTAATGCTTCCTTTACCACAGGAAAAGTCCCCGCCTCCCTCAAGGAAGCTTGGGTACGCCCTTTTCTAAAAAAAAAGCCAACTCTCGATCCCACCTCCCCTAATATCTACAGACCCGTCACCACTGTCCCTTTCCTCCTCAAAATATTGGACAAAGCAGCCTACCTGCAGGTTCAGCACTTCATTGAAGAGAACAAACTCCTTGGACTCCGCCAATCCGGTTTCCGCCCCAGACACGGGACCGAAACTGCCCTACTTGACCTCAAAAACCAGATGGACGATGCTAGAGACATGGGTAAACCAACACTTCTCCTACTCCTTGACCTATCCGCGGCCTTCGACCTCGTTGATCATGGCATCCTATGCCACCACCTTTCCTCCACTGCCAAATTCTCCCAAAGGCCACAGCATGGATCACCTCCTTCCTACAAGGCAGAACCATGCAAGTATTCTCTGACCTAGCTGCCGTATCACCAACCATCATACTCTGTGGTGTACCCCAAGGTTCCTGCCTCTCCCCCACCCTATACAACATCTTTACACGACCCCTCTTCCTCGACGCTATGGGCATCTACATGAACTACGCCGACGACACTCGGATCCTCCTTACCCTCACAGGTAACTATGACACGGAGTCCCTGACCCTGAACAACCTCTACAACGCCATCCAAGCCTGGATGGCAGACAACAGACTATGCCTCAACTCTGACAAGACGGAACTCCTCCTGGTAGGTTCCCCTGACACACTAAAAAATCTAGATGCCCAATTCAGTCACTTCACCATTGACTCCATCAAAATTCCTGTCTTAGATTCTGTCAAAACTCTGGAAGTCTACCTGGATTCCAGCCTATCCATGGATAGACAAGTCCACGCAATAGCCTACGCAGATGCATATCATGCCAAACTTATCAACGCTGTCAGACCCTTACTCTCCAAAGAGAAATGCACCAATATAGCCAGAGCCATCACCGGCTCTAGGCTAGACTACTGCAACATACTCTTTCTAGGAACATCTCAAACAAATTAGACTACAAGTAATACAGAACAACGCTCTCCGGGCAGCCCAAGGCATTGCTAAAAGAGAACACATTTCTGAGGCCAGAAAACTAGCCCACTGGCTCCCAATAAAGGAAAGGATTGTATTCAAAGCCATGACACAGACCCACAAGTGCATTCACCTCACTGCTCCTGCCTGCCTACCTCTCACAAAGGAATCCACCCTGACTCCACTACCAGGCCAACCAGATCACCATACACCAACATGCTCTGTGCAACTAGTAAAAAGAGTCAGAGCGGGTGGATCCAGCTTCCCTTATCTCGCGCCCACTCACTGGAACTCCCTACCTCCCACTATCCGAGGTGAGGCCTCCCTCACCACCTTCCGCAAAACTCTGAAAACTACCCTCTTCACATAAGGCCCGACACACCAGCACGAATACATATCATATAAGTTGTAATATATGACCAAATGCAATATCTGTAACAGTATGAAGTTTTCTAGTATTCATAATGTGTCAACAACCGCTATCATGCCTGTACCCTGTAACTAAGTTATTGCAAGTAACAGCGCCACAATGCCCCTGGGCTGCTTGCGTACTAAATAAATAAAATAAATAAATAAAAATTAATGAGTATCCCACATATTCCCTAGCGAAACCTGGTATTCCCCCAGTCAATTGGTGTATTTTAACATCTAAATTGTGGATATGCAAATGCCAAATGTCTATTATGATAGGTGAGACCAAGCTAATTATAAGAGGTAACCTGTTACACTTGCTTATCACCAAGACTCATGTAGCATTTCTGGATCACTTGGATTTACTGAGATCGAATACCATTGACTCTGTTTTGGAGATTTTAATAGTGAGGACGTTCCGAGTGGCTTATTGCAAAAGCTGGACTCTAAGATGAGTGTTATCGGCATACCCCAGCCATGGGACCCTAATTGACCCCAAATAAGGAGGGGTTTCCTTTACAGTTTTCAATGATTCCGACAAGTCAGCGAGATGCAAGTTAAATGGCATCAGAGCTATAAAAAAAAATACAGCCCTGTTTGAGGCCAACACATTTCAAAGGAGGCCATAGTAGCACCAGAGGAAGAGAAACTAATAATGATGCAATCATCTTGAGTATTCCGAGAAGGATTGCCCATTTGCAAAGTTTGTGCCGCAATCTTTCTCTGCAAACATTGTCGAAAGCTGCACTACAACCTATAAAAACCTGAATGAGTTGTTTTCTAGTCACCCATGAATATACTTACTTATCTTAACTTTATTTCGGTCATAGACCATAAGTCTTAATACACACATACAAAGCATAATCACAATTGTACCCTTCACTAAGTCACCATACATAGTTAATCAATGTCAATCATATTCATGTGAATTCATTTAAAACTTAGAATACCTGTTCCCAAACAAGTATGCCCAGTTAAAAATATAAATCTAATAAGAAAGCCCCCACTTCTATGCAAAGTACTACATTATAAGATGCTACTTGATCTTATCCTCCATGCCCTCGACAAAGTTTACAACAGAATGCACTGCCAAATAATTTTTATTTTTCACACTGGCGACACTAAACCTATGTAGAGGCTTCATGTATTTTTTCCTAATGGCACGGTAAAGAGGACAGCATAAGAGAAAATTCAAAACGTTCTCAATTTCAATTTTGCCAAAAAAGCAGATGTTCGAAACATCATGGTTCCACTTGTGTAGTAATTCATCCACGGGTAACGTGCCCAAACTGTGTTTTAGGTACAATGCCCTGCTGGGTGTTGGAGATGTGATGTCCAAATAACTTGCATAGCCCAGCACTGCTTCATCTCCCAATATCTCCTTCCACCTTCACTATTTAAAATTTTGTAGTGAAAGCCACACACTTCATAGTGCCAGAGGGCTTCTTTAATCTGTTTTTTAAACTTTGGATGATTCTCATTATCCTAACTGAGTGAAGGCTTCCTTTAGATAACCTGGGTAGAGAATGAGCACCCTCAAGGCCATTCTATACATGCATAGTCCAGGGGCAGACCAAACCCTATCCAATATAATACGGGTATGGACTTGCATAGTTCTCCAGCATGGGGTCTGGCATGGAATCATATGCTCATGAATATTCCCTGTCAGGCTGGCAATCCTTGGTAAAAGAAAAACAGTTTTTCATTTTTGAACCGTCTTTCTCTTAACAACCAATCACTGAGCTCTGGGTCATACTGCCCCCAGCCAATGACTGCCCTCCACCTAAGCCCCTCCTCTGGCAGCCATCTTCCGATTTTTACCACACATTCAAGTGCTGGGAGTCCTTGTGCTTGGCTCTCTAGCTTTTACTGCGATTTGTTTTTTGGAATAGTTTTACTCTATTTTTCGGTCAATCGAGCCTGTGTGCTCAATCGATCAACCTTCCGATTAACAGGGCCCCGTTTTTTTGGATACTTCAGCACCCCTCAAGGGCAGATTTCATAGTTTCCTCGTGGAGGTTTCCCAAAGACTCCTCAGGCCTACACCGCGTGGATCATGTCGGAAGAGAAGGATTCCCCCTCTTCAAGCTTTGCACTGACTGCGGTTTGCCGAATGTTTTTATGGACATACATTCCCAGTGCTTGTACTTCCTGTACCCGACGCACAAGAAGGAAGATTGTGCGTTTTGCCGTGAACTCTCGACTCTCACATTGAAGGATCAGCGTCAATGGCTGGGAGAGTGGCTTCAGGCCAGGGCCTCTGCACCGGGTGGTTCCCAGGGGCATGCCTCTCCCAAAGCTGAGAAAGCGGAGTGGGCTTTTAAGTCCTTTGAGGGTGCCCCTCCGTGGGGGTCCAACAAAAGGCCAAGCACCGCCTGCAGCGGGCTCCTCGTCGCCCAGGGCGCGTTCGACATCACCAGCGGCACCAGTCTCCAGTCAACGCTCTGGATCTTCATCCAAGAGGAAGTTCGATCACCCAGGCAAGCTGAAGGTGGCCCCGGAGGTGTCCAGGGAGACCAAACTGGGTGCGGCGTCTGGCCTACCCTCGACGGAGAAGGCCAAAGGGGACCGAGCCTCTGAGCCGGTCCCTAAGGAGCAAGCCAAGCAGGATAAGGTGTCTGGGGGTCCACAAATGGCAAGCAGGAGACCCACGTGCACAAGACTAAGGCAGCCCCTTCCATCGAGGTTGTGGTGGCATCCCTTTCGAAGGTCGCGGGGGCGCACCTGCAGGGCGCCCTCCAAAGACAAGTGTCCCTCCCTGCGAGGAGCTAGTCATCATTCCAGCCCATTGAGAAGACCCCAGAGAGAAAAAGATGCCGGTCATCTCACCGAGACCGTCCCCTCTGGATGTGAAGAAGGGGGTGGGGGGTCTTTAAGTCCTCCAGGGTCCGGATAGCTCCTCTGCTGAGGAGGAACCCTTCTACCTCTAGACCATCCAGGAGGGTGGTGGCAACGAGAGAAACGTTGAGTCGAGCTCTACAACGAGGTAGCCAATGAGGGCGACGATGGGGGCAACAACGACTTAAGATATCGTTGAGGAGGGCAACTGAGGGCCTCAGGACGACAAAGGCGTTAGCTCTGCTCCTACCCCACAGCTGCCGGTCCCTGCACCACAGCTGCCACCTAGAGATCTTTAAATGGACATTCTCTCTACCCTTCATACATTTGTATCTGAGATACAGAAGAGTATGCTGGCGACGCCACCGCCGCTCGCTCTCCCAGCGGCGCCGGTGACACCGGCTCTGCTGACGGGGGAACCTCCATCCAAGAAGATTAAGAGACACTCGCTGTCCCCTCTGCCACCCATTGCCGCCTTCTCCGCTACCCCCCACAGGTGAGACCGGGTCTGACACAGCGATGGGAATGGGGGACCTGCCATTGCCTCAGCCCAAATCCTCTCTGCCGGATGAGATAGATTTGTTCCATGCAATGATCTCCAGAGCATCAGAGCTCTTCCAGCTTGTTGCAGAGGAGGAGGAGGGCTTCTCCAGGGGTCTGGCATGGATTCACATGCTGATAAATATTCCCCGTTGTCAGGCTGGGAATCCTCTAAAGAAAAAATCGGTTTCATTTCTGAACTCTTTCTCCTAACAATCAATCCTAGCTCTGGGTCATACTGCCCCCAGCCAATGACTGCCCTCCACCTAAGTCCATCTTCTGGCAGCCAGCTTCAGATTTCTACCACACGTTCAAGTGTTGGGAGTCCTCGTGCTTAGCTCTCGAGCTTTTACTGCATTTTTCACTTTTTGGATGAGTTTCTCTTATTTTTTGGTCAATCGAGCCTTGTGCTCCATCAATCACCCTTCCAATTAACGGGGCCCTTTTTCCGGATTCTTCCGTGCCCCTCAAGGGGCGGATTTCATTGAGTTTCTTTGTGGAGGCTTCCAGAATATTCTTCAGGACTTTTCAAGCTTTGGTCCGACTGCAGCTTACGGAATGTTTCCTCGGACGATAAACCTTTCCAGTGCCTTTACTGCCTGTACCCGACTCACAAGTAGGTTTGTGCATTTTGCCTTGAATTCGTGACACGACACGGCTTGGATCGGCGCAAGCAGCTGAATGAGTGGCTGCAGACCAAGGCCTATGCACTGAGTGGGTCCCAGGAGCATGCCTTTCCCGGATCTGGATAAGCTGAGCGGGCTTTTAAGTCCTTTGAGTGCACCCCTCCCGCAGGGGGTCCAACAAGGCAAAGCACCACGAGTCCACTGCCACCGGGTGCGCCATTGCGGCTGACTCCTTGGCGGCCAGGGCGCGTCCTTCTCCAGCAACTTCGGTCACCAGCCAACGCGCAGGATCTTCATCCAAGAGGAAATCGGACCATCAGGGCAAACTCAAGGTGGCTCCGGAGACGGCCAAGGAGAAGTCCAAAGCCAGCCTGCCCTCGACGGAGAAGGCCAAGGGGGACAAGGCGTCCGGGAAGGCCACGAAGGCCAAGCAGGATATGGGACTGGTCCTGACCGTGAAGGCCCAGGTACACCCAACAAAACCGCCTTCCATCGAGGTGGTGGGGGCATCCCTTTCGGAAGGTTGCGAAGGAGGACCCGCCGAGCGCACCGCTGAAGGCAAGTGTGTTGCTTCCTGCCAGGAGGGAGTCTTTATTCCAGCCCATTGAGAAGACCCTGGAGAAGAAGATGGCAGTCATTTCCCCCGAAACTGTCGACTCTGGATGCAAAGAAAAGGGGGGTGGGGGGTGCAGAGGTCTTCCAGGGCACGGATATCTCCTCAGAGGAGGAGCTAGTCTACCTTCATACCATCCAGGAGGATGAAGGCGATGAGGGAAACGTTGGGGTCAGGCCTTACGACTAGGGTGTCGATTAAGGCGACGGAGAGCCCCAAGATGACGGGGGGCCTTGGCTCTCTTCCTATGCCCCACCTTCCTGTTTGCCCTCTGCCTCAGCTGCCCCCTAGAGACACCTCTGTGGTCATTCTATACATACACTGGTATCCAAGATGCAGAGGAGGATGCCTGTTACGCCGACAGCCCTGCCCACGGCTGACCCTGTGGCAACGGTGGAACCACTAGGCGCCTGTTGCCACGACAGGCACAGACGGTGGAATGGGGGACCTCCCGTCGCTGCCGCCCAGAGCCTCCCCGCCGGATGAGATAGGCTTGTTTCATGCGATGATCTCCAGTGCTTCAGAGTTCTTTATCTCGCGTATAGTAGGAGGGCTTCTTGTACCAGCGCTGCGAGGCGAAGAGAAAGACCATCCTTTCAGTCCCACTCTTGGTTGAGATTTGGGACGAAGGCCTGTCTCTCATGAAGAACCCTTCTACAGCCCAGGCGAAGAGGGACAGTCTAGAGAAAAAAAATACAGGGTGCTGGACCCTCCGCCCAATTTCCTGCGGGCCCAGATGTCACCTGACTTGGTCTCCGCAGTGGCCAAGAAGTTGTCGTCAGGCGTGTCTTCCTCAGCATCGTCCACCCCTCCGGACAGCAAAGGTAAGAAGTTGGATGCTATGGGACGACGTGTTATCTACTCTGCAACGAAGATCATCATGGACGCCCTCGCTATCGTCGCGCGCTAAGACCAGGAGCTGCGGTTCAAGCTTGCTCCCCTTCTGGACTTCCTGCCCGACGACAAGAGGTCAGAGCTGTTGGAGATTCTGCAAGAAGACAAGGTGGTGTCGGACCACGCCATCACAGTGGCCATGGACATCGCCAACGCAGGGTTCCGCCAGATGGGCAACAGCGTTTGCTATCATTGTGGCTGGCTCAAGACAACCAACTTTCAACAGGACGTCCAGACAAGGGTTTTGGACATGCCCTTTGACAGAGACCAACTCTTGAAGAAGGCTGTAGATGAGTCTCTGCAGGCCATCAAGGCGGACATGGCATGTGCCCTTGGCATGCTACAGCAGCGACAGCCGTCCTATTGATCCCAGGAGGCAAGTCTCCCCGTTCTTCCAAGGGTTATGCCGGCAGCTCCTCTTCGTATCGCCAACCCTCCCGCTCCTCCACCCAGGAGATCAACAGGGGCCGTTCCAAGGCTTTCGGAGGAGAGTCATCGTCGCCAGGGACCCCCAAGGCGGCCCGTCGACATCCAAGCAGTAATGAACCGGCCGTGACGTCTGGCCCCAGCCGTGCACCCCGGTGAAGCTGGCTGGCGAACTTGGCATGTGGAAGACCACCAACCGTTGGGTGCTGGACCCTCTCGCCCCCGGACAAACCTTGGAGTTTCAACAGAAGTGTCCCCAAATACCTCTGATTGCCCATCAGGAAAACCACATTCCTCAGCTGCTGCTGGAGGTTTGGGCCATGCTAAAGATGGGGGCGATAGAACTCATCCCAAAGCGGTTCTGGGGCTCCGGAGTGTACTTGAGGTACTTCCTCGTGAGAAAGAAATCCAGGGGCTGGAGGCCCATTCTCGACCTCCGACGACTAAACAAATACATCAAGTCCCAGAAGTTCCGAATGGTCACTCTTCAACACATGCTCGGACAGCCAGAAGAGGGAGACTTTGTTGTCGTTGGAACTGGAGGATGCGCACTTCCACGTCCCAATTCACAAGGGACACTGCAAGTTTCTACGCTTCGTTCAGGGGAAGAATTACCAATTCAATGCCCTTCCCTTCAAATTGAAGTCGGCACCAAGGGTCTTCATATGCCTGGCGCCGGTGGCGGCACATCTGCGACTGCAAGGGATCCACGTTTACCCTTACTTGGACGATTGACTCATCTGGGCCAGCTCCAGGAGCATCGCCATCGACCACACGGCGAGGCCCGTCCACCTACTGGTTGATCTGGGGTTCAGTGAATTATGCTAAGTCCTGCTTGACTCCTTCGCAGTATGCACTGTTCCTGGGATCCCGGATCAACAGTGTCATGCCTGCGTCACCGTCTGATGAGTGGCGGCCATCCTGGGCAAGGTGCAACTGCTGCTCGATCTGAAGATCACCACGGTGAGGGCCATCAAGTCTCTGCTCAGCATGATGTCATGCATCTCTCAGCCGACTCGGCAGGCTTCGGATGCGGCCACTGCGCCTGTTGGATTCGGGTGTCCAGAAGCTTCCAGGACATGATTGCTCTCGACGAGAGGTTCAGTCAGGCGATAAGATGGTGGTGTGTGTGCTCTGATCGGAGTCGCAGATTTCCAGGCCCCACCGCATCGGGAGACTAACGATGGACGCCTCCCAGGAGGGATAGGGAGCCCACCCCGGAAGTCTTCAAGCCAGAGGCCTATGGTTTCCGGAGGAAAAGACGTTGCACATCAATGTGCTGGAGCTACGGGCAGTGTTTTGGTCCCTCAAATCGTTCCTGCCGTTAAAGGGCTAGGTGATGCAGGCCTTCAGACAATACCACCACAATGTTTTACATCAGAAAGCAGGGGGTCACCAGGTCCCCAGCGCTCTACAAAGAAGCGCAGGACTTAAGGTATTGGATCGTTGCTCAGGGGATGTTCCTCATCCAGTTTCATCTGGCAGGAGTGAAGAACACGGACGGCGACTCTCTGAACAGAGATCTTAACTCGTGACATTAGTCGGAGCTTCGTCAGGACCTAGTGGAGAATCTGTTCCGCAAAACGGGCAATCCCCAGATCGTCTTGTTTGCGACAAACGCCAAGTTCCAGAGGCTTGCCAGCAGGTGAGCATGGGGGGGATGCGTTCATTCCCATGGGAAGGCCTCTTTCAGTATGCATTCCCTCCGTTGCTGTTACTTCGAGTCATCAATCTACTCTGTGTCGGTGCCAGATGATCCGTGTTGCACTGGCGTGGCAGAGGCAGATCTGGTACCCAGACCTTCTCAGCATGTCAGTGGCACTAAAAGTCAAGCTGCAAGTGGTCGCAGATCTTCTCGCCTGGGCAGGAGACGCCATTCTTCACCACGAACCAGGGTCTCTGAACCTGAAGGCCTGGCTCCTGCAGCGCTAGAATTCAGTGGCTACGATCTCCCAGCGGACTGCAAGGAAGTTCTCAACCAAGGCTAGATGCATAGTCTACTTTGAAATGCTACAGACTCCAGTGGAAGAGATTTGCTATTTGGTGTTCCACGAAGATAGACCACGAAGATGAGGGTCAAGGCTCCTTTAGGTACTTACATATTTGCTGACGATGGCCAAATCGGGACTGGCCCACGCCTCCAAGGTTTATCTGGCGGCTATCCCCGCTACACCAGATCCCTAGGACGACCATCCTTGTGGTTGCACCGATTGGTCAGGGAATTTGTCTAGGATCTATTCAGCTGGTTCCTGCTGGTGAAGACTCCGGCCCCGGCGTGGGAGCTCAAAGTGGTGCTTACTGGGTTTATGGGACCTCAGTTCGAGCATGTGCATTCTGCACCACTCAAGTTTCTGTCATGGAAAACAGATTTTCTCGTGGCCATCACCTATGCACCATGGGTGGGTGTGATCCGGGCCCTCTCCTGTAAACCACCTTATCTGACTTTCCATCAGACGAGGGTGGTGCTGCGGACGCACCCCTCTGGGGAGAGAGACCCTTTTTACCACTCTCGTATTTTAATGTGATTTTGTACACTTTCTTTTGGTTGTTGAATTGGACAAACTCCATAGGCATCATCATTTAAATTGTCACACAGCACCTTCAGTGCAGTGGCACAGGGAAGTCTTTCCGATTTCCCAAAGGTTTAAATGCCTTCTCTGGGATCAACTACTGTTTCCCAGAGCCATAAAGTGAAATTGACTTTACTACCCATTGCAACTTTCTAGACTCGGCACACACTATCTTCCAATAGGATGCTGGAGGGTTTACCTAGTATCCCCCTTGTCTAGCTTCTCATGTAACCTTTTTATGTTGCCCTTTCATCACTGAATGGCTGGTGGCAGTGTTTTCGTTTCAACTACCATGGTGTGCATATACCACGGGCTGCGTTCACAGCTGCAGTAAAGCACCCAAGGGAGCCATTTTTGTCAATATGGCCCTGGTCGTCTTTTTTTGCCATTTCTTTGTGGAAAGGTCCTTGAGATTTACTCTGCGCGCCAAACCAGGTTTGGTCCCATTGTTCGCTTTGCATTTGGCGGGATTCACGAGTGAAGCCTGCCTCTGGCTCCAGGGTGTCTGGGGGGAAGTGAGGGAGGTGCCCGACCCTGTGCTTAGTCTACTAGGAGACCCAAATGCACTCTTTGGTGATTGGCCGGCTGACTGTCCGGCAAGGACCGGCACCCTGCTGGGTGAGTGACAACTAGGCTGGAATGAATGGGAGAGAACTGAATAAAAGGCCAGGCTTTTGGCTTGGAAGGCAGTCAACCACTGGACGAAGGAACCGAAGAGCTGCAACGCCTGGACTGTTGGTTTGCCTGGTGAAGCCCTGCTGCTGTGCTGAAACTTGGTGGGACCAATCAACTCCAAAGTAAGCCACCTGGACATCCATTTCGGAGCTGGTTGAATGTCCAGAGTTGCTGCTGGTAACCGTATAGCCAGGGAGAGGACCACCAGATTGTAAGAGTTGCTTTCAAGCTGGCCTAGAGCTACAGGAAGATCCTCCGGACTCCCTGGAAGCAAGACTGATCGAACCTGAGCCCCCTCATCAGAGTGCGGTACCTCAGAAGCAAGGAAAGTCCATCTCGACAGCCAGGAACCACAGTGTTGCTATTTGGGGTTCGACGCGAGAAGCTGAAACACGGAACAGCCACTGAATTGAAGATTGCCGGTTGTGAGCGGTGACCGTCCCATTGCTGTGCAGGAGTCCCCAGACGTCCTCCCTTTTGTTCCTACGACTGAGGCCCAGGAACAGTGAGATCTGCAGAGCTGCACAGGAAGAGAACTCATCTGCTGCACTTTTCTTCATTCTAAAGGTACTGTAAAGTCTGACAGAACCTACCTCTTTCTGTAGAGTTGCTTGCATCTTCTACTACTCACGTCTAATCAGCTTGTGGCCCTACATTTGATTCTTCTTTTCTTCAAGAACTTTTAAAACACTGTGCAAAGACATTCTACTTAACTACAAAGAAGTGCTTCAGCTCATATAGACTTTTGCATATTGACTTTGGCTTAGCTCCTCCACTGAATGACTCTTATTGGGGGATCTGAAAGTATTTGCCTGCTTAAGAATATTTGTGAAGGCACAACGGTCCACTTTAATGACCCTAAAGAAGCCTGGTGATGGGCTGAGCAGCATATAGAGGGGGACTGGTCGGCACCTCGAAGTAACAAGGGCAGAAACCCCAGACCACCAGCAGATCAGCATCAGGTGCTGGACCAACAACCGCGACCGGACCGCCCAGTGGACGAGGGGGACTGAACCCTGATTTGCTCCCCACCGGCAGACATGAAACCGAACTATGGACTGTGCAGAACTCGCACAGTAATTCACATACCGCGTTTTACACACTCACAATGCGGCAAGCGGAGGCGCATGGTCCTCGCACCCGGCGGGAGGAGGAACCTCTCCCTCCCCACCCCCACAACTGCCTCAGTTTAGCTTGTTTGGGAGCAGGTTAAGTTGACACCCTACCTTTTCTGAGTGTCAGCAATGTTGGGGCGACAGGCACTTCGTGTTGGGGTGGAGTATGGGGAGGGAAGGGATACTTATGAAGAGTTCTTTGTTACCCCAAGAGCAATGTCCCATTGCAGGTTCCCGGGATGGTTATGGTTTCGGGTTAATCGAGGCCGCAGCGCTTCCAGACAGCAATCTACTCACCAATTAAGACACGTGTCACAGCACACCACCACACACAGGGATTCTACCCCCGCAAGACACCCACCCAACCCTCTTAACCTTGCCAGATGGCACCGGTACAATCCCAGTCGGTACTGACTGAACGTCGCAAGTCCCTCAAAGTGCTCACCTGGAACGTAAATGGGATGGGCGCCGCGATTAAAAGACGCCTAGTCAAGCAGTTGCTTAGTAGACATTCTCCCGACGTGGCCCTGCTGACAAACTCATTTGGCGGGATCACACTGCACCTTCTTCCATCACCATCTTCCATCTTGCACCAGTTACAGGTCCGCCTTTCACGTGGGATACACAATGGGATCCAGGGGGTACTCTCATGCCTAGAACAAGACCCCCAGGGCCGCTATGTGCTAATCCTAGGAACGCTGTGGGATGAGAAAGTTGCTTTTGTTTCAGTATACTCCCCACCCGTATTGGGGCAGGAACTATTAGATGAACTAACTACCCTCATAGGGAAATACCAATCTGATAAGTGGTTTCTGGGGGGAGACTTTAACGATGTCATGAGCAATGCCAATGACCGCACCCACCTGAGACGACGTAACCTGAATACCCCCAAAAGGTTGTTTAACTTTGCATCCGCCTTGGGCCTCTGTGATGTATGGCGGGAACCACATCCGGAGACTAGAGGCTACTCATTCCATTCCGGGGCCCACGGCTCCCTCTCTAGGCTGGACTACCTCTTCCTGCCACATACAGACCTTTTCAGGCTAACTTCGGCAGACTTTCTCCCCCGGGGCATCTCGGACCACTCACCCCTGCTGGTTGAACTGCGACTACAGGGTGCATCCCCCCCCCCCTAGAACGTGGAGACTGAATGGTTACTACCTGGGTTTCCCCGAACTCGTGGATCACCTTGCTGAAGTCTCCACGGAGTACTTCGAGCTCAATGACACCGGGGAAAACAATCCGGTGGTGAAATGGGAGGCCTATAAAGCCGTGCTGCGTAGTGCACTAATCGCCTGGGTTGCGAACAAACGGAAAGAGACTCTTGAGGGTGGCAGAGGCGGAGAGGGAGTTGACCCAAAGGGAGAATGAACACGCCGTTGACTCAACCCCTCAGACCCAACAGTCCCTTAAACAAGCCACGGAGTACCTCCGAAACATATTGCTAGACAACGCCAAACAAGCCCACTGGGAATCTAAAGCAAGAATTTATGAGCTTGGGGACAAAGCCGGCAAAATGTTGGCCTGGTTGGAGAGGGATAAGGGACAGCGCTGTGTCCGGGAGATCACCCCACAGGGTGAGAGGTGCCAGTTGGATGCCGAGATAGCGGAGGCTTTTGCCCAATTCTATGCAGCATTATACCAGGCTCCAACCTCGGCAATGAATCCAACCCTCCTAAATGACATAACACTCCCAACCCTGTCTGCGCAACAGAGGACGGCTCTGGACGGTGACCTCTTGGAGGCCGAGGTGGCTGAAGCTCTAGCACAATTGCAGACAGGGAAAACGCTGGGCCCCAACGGGTTCCCGGTTGAAACCTGGCAGAAACTGGGCGGGACTACCAACTTGTGCCGGCTTCACCTGGCACTGGAACGGGCTCCCATCATTGACAGTCCACTTGCCCTTCTGGCAATCGACTTTGAAAAAGCCTTCGATTCGGTCCGATGGGATAGCCTCTGGGAGATCATGGGACGCATGGGGTTTGGCGAGGGGTTTTTGGGATGGGTGAGGCTGCTGTATACAAATATCCAGGCAGAGGTCACGGTGAACGGGTGGACCTCTAGCTCCTGTTACTTGGGCAGGGGCACGTGTCAGGTATGCCCCCTCTGCCCTCTTCTCTTCGCCCTCGCAATTGAGCCACTCGCCATATGGCTCCGCCAGAACGCATTCTGGACAGGATTTAGATGGCCAGTGGGATATGAAGACCGAATCTCCCTGTACGCTGATGACCTCTTGGTATATCTGGGTGAGCCAGCCCGATCATGCCCCATGGTAACTCAGATACTTCTCAGCTACGGGGAATTTAGTGGTTTGAGGATCAACTGGAAGAAATCAGTTTTCTTCCCGGTGAAGGGTGGAGATCAGATCGACCCACGGGAGTGTCCAGACCGCACGGAGCAGCATGGCTTCCGGTACCTCAGGATCTGGATAACAGATCTCACCAAATATGCAATGCACAATCGCCAATCCATCATTGATCGGTTCACTAATGACGTCCATCACTGGAAGCTTCTCCCCCTGACCCTCATGGGTAGAGCCACACTTTTTAAAATGATGGCCCTTCCAAGATTTCTCTGTCCTACAGAACGCCCCACTACAGATTCCAAGCTCCGAATTTGGCCGGGTGGAGACCATTCTTAGAAAGCTTCTATGGGGAGGAGGCCAACCGCGCATAGCACTGACCACGCTTCAAAGATCAATCTTGGAGGGTGGGATAGGGGTGCCCCGATTACAGACCTATTACTGGGCCTCGCAACTCACGGTGGTCAACGACCTGCTCCACGGGGATCGGGAACTACCCCACATCAGGGCCGACATGGGGGCCATGCAAGACACAGACCCAACACACTTATTATACCAACCCCCCCAGAGACACCCTCCGCTAACAACCAGGACACACATCACTGCCATCTGGAGACGCGCACACGTGTTCGTGGGATGGGTAAACAAAGTAACGACGGCACAACCCCTATGGAAAAATGGCAATCTGAGGGAGATTGAGAAACTTGATCCATGGCCGCGATGGGTGAGTGCTGGGATTATGAAAGTGGAGGATGTCGTAAAAGACGGGATTCTAGCACCATTCGCAGACTTGCAAGCCAAATTCCATCTCCCAGACACCGAACGGTACCACTACATGCAAATGACCCACGCCCTTAGAATCCACATACAAGCAGAAGACACTATCCCGGACTTTACACCAATAGAACGCAATTTCTGATGCTTGTTAATCTGCTTAGAATCACATGCTGTGCATATGGTCCGACATCCAGTGGTAACCGCAGAGTATTGCATCTTGTCTTTCGGGGGACGTCGGCATAGGTGTGTCTGAAACATTATCCCTATCGTGACGTGTGTAGTACCCAAAATCCCTCACGCGCCGAGGTCCCTCAGATTGTTTTTTTCCGCCCAGATAACTGGTCGCCCTATAGCAGAGCTCTTCATGAGACATTGTTTATCTTACCGAATTGTCAGTTTAATCCCTGTTAAGTCACTTCGCCTATCAAGAACATCTTCGACGAAGACTACGGGGGAATCGTCTACGGCTGTGGGTTCCGGCGCCTAAGATCCGGCATTTGGACCTCCACGTGGTCGGGCCTTCTGGCCGGCCTGCGCAGTAGGGAGAGTGGGCTCGGGGTTTGGCATACTGCTATGTCTTTCCTCTTTTCCACTTCTTTCCTTTTTGGTCTGGTCACCCTTCCCTTCTGCTATGGAAAGGACTCCATTTAGATTCTGCCCTGTGTGTAGGGTCAGATATCCGTGGAAAGACGAGCACACGTCGTGTAATGGTCGTCTTCCCCCTAGAGCACTAAAGCGGTGTTCGGCGTGTAAACTCCTAAACCCCTTAAGGAGCGCCGGTTGAAGCGGTGGACCGCGTACGGAATGTCACGCATGGAGCCTCCCTCCCCTGCCGCGACACCAGCCGAAAGTGATGGTGGTACATCGGATGACCAAACGTCCAACGTGGACGTTATAGACCTTGAGACGGACTATTCTAGAGCCGCCACGCCCGTTCCCGACCCTTCCAGGCTCGACTCTGGTCCTGCTACAGGGACCACAACCGGTGACCGGGCTGTACAATCGCACCGCACAAAGCACACAACCCAAGCGCCCTCCTCGACTACTTCGTCGAAGAAGGCGAAAGCGCCATCTGATCGATCTGATCCGAAGCCTTGCCCGCATCCGCAGCAGCGCATGACTGGGCTCAACAAATATAACAAGGGCGCTACTCCCCAACTACATATGCCGAAGTTTCTGAACAAGAACTTCGACGGGTTCCAAGATTTCCAAGGCCTGTGCAGGCTCGAAAACTAAGAGTAGGCCTCTACCCGAGAAGCCATCATCTGAGGCGTTGTCTCCCGAAGATTCGTTGACTATCCGTAAGACCATCAATAGGATTGCTACGGCGGTGGGCCTAGTACCGGTTCCGCCCATAGTTATGGGCCAATCCGCCGAAAGGTTTTCCACGGATTTGGAAGATGACCCCGAAGACTCTTACGAAGAAAGCCAGTTTCCCTCTCAAGCACCCTGAGGAGATCCTCTCAATGCCTTAGGGCGGAGGACCCGGTTCCTACTCAGCTGGGTCCATTTGGGTCATCCAAGTGGACCGCGGAGCAATTTGAGGGGTGTATGGATCGGCTGGAGCAGTGTTTCAGGGCTTCTGATCAACCTCTGCCGAAAAAAAGCTCGGGTAGACCCGAACCCTCAAACACAAGTTGCCCAACACCTAGATGTCCAACACTATGTTGACTATCAAGAAGATGTCCAGAAAGACACTTATAGAGACATCTATACAGAAGAAGAGGCGGCTTCTTTTCTGGACAATTATGGGGAAGATCAAGGCGCAACGGACAACTGGGAAGACTCCCAGCAGGATGATCACTATTCTGATATCGTTTGCCTCGACTCTCCCCCATCCACCCTGGTTCGACAAGCTCCCCCGGTGGATGATCAAATGGCTTTCAACAACATGTTGAAAAAAGCAGCGGAATTCTTTAAAATTGCCACGCTTGCAGCCATGCCCTAACTAGATTTCGCGGAGGACATTATTAATGACAAGCCTCCGGCAAGCCAGTCTATCCCTCTCTCTTGAGCTCTGTAAAGAGACGGCTGGCCCCTTCCTTACTCACACCCGCTCAGACTAGTGCTGTGAACCCAAGTGTCGAAAAACGTTTCCGGCCCTCCCCCATCGACCCGCTTTATATCAAAGGGCACGCAATCCCAGACTCGCTGGTGATGACCAACACTCGCAAGAGAGCAGGGGTTCCCCTTGCCACGATAGTCACCCCCAGACAAGGAATCCAAAAGGTTGTATGCCTTAGGCAAACAGGTCACATCGGCAGCGGCTTATACAGTCCGGATTGCCAATAACACAAAGTTACTGGCAAGCTACGTCGACGCCCAATTGAACCTACTCCAGGAAGGCCTTCAGGAGGTTCCGGAACCAACCAGAGCCAAGCTTCTCGCCATTGTCTCGGAGGGCAAACTTGCCAATCAGAATGTTGTAAAGAATACTCTGGACTCCGCAGAGACAGCAGGCAGGTCTCTCGCACAGGGTACTCTCGTAAAGAGACACCCGTGGCTGCGCACGTCGGGCTTCAGGCCTGAGACCCAGGCATCCATCATCAACAAACCCATCGAAGAGGCCAACCTCTTTGGGAAGGCGGTAGACGACGCGTTGGAGACAGCCAAGAAGGAGCACGAGACTATTAAGTCGCTGCACCAGATTTCCCAAAAACCCTCATCAGAGGGACAGTCATTCTCGACGGTCCTTCCGAGGACAAGCCCGCACCGCTCAAAATAACTTCAGCACGGGCAACTTCAACTCAAGTCAATCTGCTGCAAGCCCCACTTACTACCCCCAGAGGGGTCAGAAGCGCGGAAAGAATAGAGGCAGAGGCTCCAATAGAGGAGCCTCCACTTCGGGTCAGAAATGACCACCAAGTTCGGGTCCCCTCCCATGTCTCCCCGGTCGGGGGGCGATTAACATCTTTCCTCAAGGCATGGGAGGGGATAACTTCAGACCAGTGTGTCTTAAAGACGGTCGCCCACGGTTACTGCATGGAATTCGCCGCGCCTCCACAGTTCACCGGAACATCTGCAGATCCTGATCCAAGAGGTGGAAGCGCTGCTGGGAAAGGACGCCATAGAAGCCATCCCGATTCTTCAGGTAAACAAGGGTATCTATTCAGTGTACTTCCTTGTACCCAAAAAGGATCTCGCCATGTGT
This sequence comes from Ambystoma mexicanum, assembly GCF_040938575.1. Lineage (NCBI taxonomy): Eukaryota > Metazoa > Chordata > Amphibia > Caudata > Ambystomatidae > Ambystoma > Ambystoma mexicanum. The sequence continues at coordinate 233,612,144 of NC_090926.1, read as the reverse complement.
CCTGTTCTAGACCTGCGCCCAGCGAACAAGTTCATAAAGTCCCAGAAGTTTCGCATGGTAACACTGCAAGAGGTGATCCCATTGCTAAAACGGGGACTTCACGATAACATTGGGTATGAAAGATGCATACTTTCATATTTCAATGCTGCCAGCGCACAGAAAATTCCTAAGTTTCGTGATTCAGGACAAACACTACCAGTTCAAAGTACTCCCCTTCGGCATAGCCTCGGCGCCAAGGGTGTTTAACAAGGTCCTGGCAGTGGCAGCGGCACACCTGCGCAGACTTTCAGTTCCAGTTTACCCTTACCTCGACGATTGGCTCATCACAGGGGACTTGTTCGACGTTTGTTTTTCGAACACCCAAAAGACAGTAAACTTACTGTTCAGCCTGGGATTTTCTATCAACAAAAAGAAATCCAGCTTCGTCCCCAGCCAAGTAAAACAGTTTCTGGGGGCTCTAATTCGTATGGAAGACAGTCTAGTCTCCTTCCAGCGAGAGAGTTCAGAACATGCTCTCTCAGGATCCTCAGTATGTAGCGAGTCGAGAGGTGACGGTACGCAAAGCTATGCGTTTTCTAGGGATTATGGCGTCATGCCTATACTTCGTTCCCCACACGCGGCTGCGCATGCGTCCCATGCAAGAGTGGCTCAACGGCCAGTGGTGTCAGGCCAGCGGACAATGGGAAGATCTGTTGTCTCGCCAGCCCTCGTTCTCTCTCTGCAGTGGTGGTTGAGGGAGAACAACTTGAAGGGGAAGACCTTCACCACCCCTGCAGTGGAAGCCACTCTCACGACAGACGCATCTCACAGGGTGGGGGGCTCACCTGCTTCAACAGACAGTGCACGGTGTGTGGTCCCCTCAGGTAGCGTTCAACCATATAAACCTACTGGAGCTACTAGCAGTGTTCAAAGCATTGAAAGCCTTTCAGGAGCAACTGCAAGGGAAGACGGTGCTGGTCCTAACCGACAGCACAACAGCAATGTGTTACCTGAAAAAACAGGGGGGCACTCGCTCTCCAGGGCTATCCAAGCTGTACCAAAACATCTGGATATGGGCTCTCAAACACAAGATGTTCCTGATATCCCAACATGTTCCAGGGGAACTCAATCTTCTGGCAGAAGTACTCAGCAGAGATTTTCCTCTGCCAGAAGAGTACGAATGGCGACTGCACGAAGACATTGTATCCAACGTCTTCGCAGAATGGGGGTTTCCAGAGATCAACCTGTTTGCTACTCAGGAGAACGCCCAATGCCAAGGTTACGCCTCCAGGTATCCCCAGAACCGATCCAAGGGGAAAGGTCTCTGGATAACTTGGTGGGGGAAATTTGTCTACGCTCCCCATCCACCCCCACCCCCACCCCCCCCCCCGCCCCCACTCCTCTACTGAACAAGATAGTACACAAGATGCATCAGGAACCAGTCACCATGATTCTGGTGGCTCCTATGTGGGCCCGCCGACCTTGGTTCGCGCACCTGATGGAAATGTCCCTCTCCCCACCAGTCAAGCTGCCCTGCCCGTACAATATGTTGTCTATGGACAGGGGGGAGACTCTGCACCCATGCCCACAAACTCTGAATTTAGCAGCCTGGCTCCTGAGGTCATAGAGTTTGGACATCTGCAACTCCCTCAGATGCATGGACATACTGAGGAAGGCTAGAAAGCCTAACACACGTTATTGCTATGCCAGCAAATGGAAACATTTTGTCATCTGGTGCAGTTCCAAAGGCTTCAATCCCACCAATTGCTTGCCTTCACACATTGTGTTATATCTAACCCATCTGTTGGACTCTGGGTTAGTCTTCAATTCCTTAAAGGTTCACCAAGCGGCGTTGTCAGCCTACACCACGTCACAGCAGAAGGTGTTGTGGTGGAAAATACCTGTGATTAAAGCCTTTATGGAAGGGGCTAAAAGAATGTATCCCCCCATCACTCACCCAGCCCCTGGGTGGGATCTAAATGTGGTTTTAACTAGGCTCATGGGACCCCCTTTTGAGCCTATGCATAAAGCTAGTCTGAAAGACCTGACTTACAAGACAGCCTTTCTAGTAGCTATCACTTCTATCAGAAGAGTTAGCGAACTACAGGCCCTCTCGGTTTTGGACCCCTTTGTTACAGTCCACAAAGATAAGGTAGTTCTGCGCACTCATCCCAGATTTGCTCCAACATTTATTTCAAAGTTCCATGTGAACCAGTCAATCGAACTACCCACGTTCTTCCAGAGACCTACTAACCTGGCCGAAAGAAGCCTTCACACTCTAGATTGGCGGGGCAGTCATGTTCTACATGGATAGAACTAAACCACTGAGGAAAACTAAACAATTCTTTGTTTCAGTCGCAGCTGGTAGAGAAGGGGATCCTGTCTCTAAATCAGCAATATCGAGGTGGATTGTCAAATGCATCACACTGTTACACTCTTGTAAAGAGAGAACTGCCCTTCAAGCCTAGAGCACATTCTACTCGAGGCACTGTGGCATCCATAGCATTCATTGCAAATGTTCCCCTTGAGTCCATTTGCAAAGCGGCAACCTGGAGTTCTGTACACACCTTTACAAAACACTATTGCCTAGACACTCATTCTAGGTCTGATTCTCAGGTGGGACAAGCAGTACTAAAACATCTTTTTTCTACTGTTCCTTCTCACAACCCACCTCCAACTCCGGGTACTGCTCGCTACTCTATGCACAGCATGTGATTCTAAGCAGATTAACAAGCATCAGAAGACATGCATTACTTACCGTAAAAGAATTTCTGATGATTGTATCTGCTTAGATTCACATGCGCCCTCCCCGCTCGCGCTCGGGGTGGAAGGAACATAGACTTCTTACTACTTTCTCTCTTCATGTACTCACTCACTATAGCCTTGGGCTCCCTCATGGCAGAAAAAATACAATCGGAGGGACCTTGGCGCGTGAGGGATTTTGGGTACTACACACGTCACGATAGGGATAGTGTTTCAGACACGCCTATGCCGACGTCCCCTTTCGGTCCCCCGAAAGACAAGATGCAATACTCCGCGGTTACCACTGGATGTCGGACCATATGCACAGCATGTGAATCTAAGCAGATACAATCATCAGAAATGCTTTTACGGTAAGTAATGCATGTCATACTACCCGAGTACATTCCCACCAAATGCGCTTCTATCCTTTATAATGCGATTACATCCTTTGCTACTCCTGAGTTCAGCTTAAAAGTCAGATGGGAAAGAGATGTAGGAGAAATTGACCCTGAGGACTGGATCCAGGTATTAATGCACCCACGTGAAGTGGCCATCTCCTCTAGACTTAGGCTGGTACAGCTCAAAATCTTACACAGAGTATATTATCCTAGGACTGCATTGTATGGCTGGAAGCGGGCTACAAACCCGAACTGCTTCCGGTGTGGGGAGGAGGGGGGAACCTTCTGTCATATACTCTGGTCATGCCCCCGCATTTGCAGCTTCTGCGACACTTGCTGCCGGGAACTGGCCAGGGTACGCAACCGCACAATAGAATTGGACCCTAAGGTCTTAATCCTGGGTGCACCGGGTGAGAGCGACCTCAATAAATGGAAGATGTTGCTACTGCATACAGCAGCACCCCTGGTCAAGCGCAACATCGCACAGAAGTGGGGAGTGTCAGAATCCCTGACGATGGAATAGTGGGCAATGAACATGGACACATGCGCTATGATCGAACGCCGGATTTATAATGGTAGAGGTTGCCCTACCAAGGCCTCCAAAATATGGGGGAACTGGGAGGAGGGAGGCCATAGAGGTGCATTAAATTTGGTGAGATAAACATGAATGCTCACGCAGAGGGACACGGGAGGTGTCCTAGATGTTTGGTGATGCAAATACCACTGCTACTTTAAGCTTGGACGCGCTGGGCCTCGATTGCTGTTGTTTTTCTTTTTTGACTGTTTTGTCTGTTTTAAACAATAAAAAATGTTTTATTTTTAAAAGAATATTTGCGGTCTCTTGTATGTTCTAAATAACCTTTTCCTTTGACTTATTACTATATGATTCTAAATGCAACAGTGATATATTGTCCCCAGCACCCTAGCAATTGAAAGAGGGTGTAGGTAGTGTCTGTGGGCCATCCCAAAAGGGTATCTACTGATTTAGAGATATTAAGAACATGTATTTCATGAAGTGTATGTGAGTGTTACTGTTATATTGCACCCTTCCGAAGAAGGCTTATTCTAACTGACAAATTAATTGTTTATTCAAGAAACCTTGAGTGTAAGAGTTTATTTGAATACTTGTAACTGTAAATCTCTGTAACTCCACTACAGCTCACATTGACCCCTCTTGAGATAGGCCTGGCTGCTCAAAACGCTACCAAAACTGTGTAGTACAAGCTTATACCAAAGCTTGGGTTTCCTATAACTGTAGTCTGAGTTGTTTGTAGTGATCCCAGAGGCTACTGCATACAAACTTTGCCTAACTGCATCAGACTTTCATCTAAACAAGCCCTTGGTGTTGCCTGTGTTTTTTATGATGTCTTCGTCGCCGGCTGAAAAAACGTTGCATTCGCTGGATGTGGCTAGACCGCTGAAGTTTTATATGGCACGCACAAAGAGTTTCCGTAAGATTTCTCAGCTCTTTTTGAACTTTGGCCCTGTCAAAGACAGCTCTCCGGCTGTATCACCCACTGTCACCGGTTGGCAAGCCAACCGCTGCCTGGCCGTCTGAGAGCCCACTCTACCAGAGCGATCGCTGCTGCAACAGCGTTCCTGTCTGGTGTACCCCTGCTGGACATCTGCAGGGCTGCTACGTGGGGGTCGACTCACCTACACGAAATTCTACTGCGTCGCCAGGGATTCCAGGGAGGAGTCAAGAGTCGGCCAAGCAGTGCTGCGCAACATGTTCACTTTAAGGTGAGCCTGGTGAGGAGGTAAGAAATGCTTATGTTGAGCCTTGCCACCTGCAGTGGTGGTTGTTAGGCACAATTGTATGCAATACCCTTTGGCTGCACTACAACAGCCCTGACCTCCTGGCAATGGGAACCCAATCTTTGGTATGTTTAAGTCTGTACTGCACAGGTTGGTAACGTGATTACGCAGATAGCTTTATCTCAAGAGGGGTCAATGTGAGCTGTAGGGGAGTTACATAGAGATTCATAGTGCCAAGTATTCAAATAAACTCTTAGACACATGTTTTCTTGAATAAACAATTCTTAATTTACCAGAGAAAGCCTTCTTCAGAAGGGAGCAATATAACAGTACCACTCAAATATACTTCACAAAACACTCTTAATATCTCTAAATAAGTGAGTACCCTTTTGGGATGGCCCACAGCCACAACCTACACCCTCAGGTGACTTCAATAGCTAAGGTGCTGAGGACATTAATATATCACTGTTGTATTTAGAATCATTTAGGAGTAGGTCAACTGAAAAGGTTATTAGAACATACAAGAGACCACAAATACTCTTAAGCAGGCACATACTTTCAGATCCCCCAGTAAGAGTCATTCAGTGGAACAGGCTAAGCTAAAGTCAATGGGTAAAAGTCTGTGAGCTGAAGCACTTCTTTGCAGGTAAGTAAGAAAAGTATTTGTACAATGATTTAGAAGTCTTTGAAGAAAAAAAAAGAATCAATGTAGGGCCACACGCTGTTAGACTTGTGAGTAGTAGAAGATGCAAGCAACTCTACAGCAAGAGGTAAGTTCTCTGACTTTTACAGTACCTTTTTGTATTGAAGAAAAAGTGCAGCAGATGACTTCTGCAGAGCTGCTCGGGAACAGATCTCACTGTTCCTGGGCCTCAGTCGTAGGGACAAGAGGGAGGACTTCTGGGGACTCCTGCACTGCAATGGGACGGTCACCGCTCGCAACCGGCAATCTTCAAACAAGTGGCTGTTCCGTGTTTCAGCTCCTTGCGTCTACTGCAAATGGCAACATCACGGTTCCTGGCTGTCAAGGTGGACTTTCCTTGCTTCTGGTGTCCCGCACTCTGTCGAGGGGGCTCAGGCTCGGTCAGTCCTGCTTCCTAGTAGTCCGGAGGATCTTCCTGGAGCTCTTGGCCTGCTTAAAAGTGACGCACACAATCTGGTGTTACTCTCCCTGGCGTTTCGGTTTCCAGCAATAATTCTATTGAAATTCAACCATCCCGAGAGAATGTTCAGGTGGCTTACTTTGGAGTTGATTTCTCCTCCTGGGGTTGGTGGGACCAGTAGTCCTTGCAGGGGATTCTCTGTCGATACGAAGTTTGAGTTCCAGCACGGCAGCAGGGCTTCACCGGGCAAACTAACGGTCCAGGAGTTGCAGCAGGCGTCCTCTTCAAGAAGTTCTTCGGTTCCTTCATCCAGTGGTCGACTCTCCTTTCAAGCCAAAAGCCTCGCCTTTTATTCAGTTCTCTCCCATTCATTGCAGCCTAGCTGTCAGTCACCCAGCAGAGTGGCTGTCCTTGCCGGACAGTCAGCCGGCCAATCACTACAGAGTGCATTTAGGTCTCCTAGGAGACTAACCATAGGGAGTTTTGGGCAGCTCCCTCACTTCCTGCCCACCCCAGACACCCTGGAGCCAGAGGTGGGCTTCACTCGTGAATCCTGCCAAAGCAAATAAAGGGACCAAACTTGGTTTGGAGCGCAGAGTAAATCTCAAGAAGGACCTTTCAACAAAGAAATGGCAAAAAAAGACCAGGACGATTTTGACAAAAATGGCACCCTTGGGTGCCTTACAGCAGCTGCGAACGCAGCCTGCGGTAAATACACACCACAGTAGTTAAAAGTAAACCACTGCCACCAGCCATTCAGTGAGGAAAGGGTAACATAAAAAGTTACATGAGAAACTAGACAAAGGAGACACTAAGTAACCCCTCCAGCACCCTATTGTAAGAAAGTGTGTGCTGGGTCTAGAAAGTCACAAATGTAAGTTAAGTCCATTTCACTTTACTTCTCTGGAAAACAGTAGTTTATCCCAGAAAAGGTATTTAAACCTTTGGGAAATCCCGAAGGACTTTCCTGTGTCACTACACTGAAGGTGCTGTGTGACACAATGTAAAAGATGTCTACAGAGTTTGTCAGGCTCCATAACCAAAAGAAAGTGTTCACAATCACAATTAAATACATGAGAGTGGGGGGGGGGGGAGGGTATCGCTCCCTCCAGGTTGAAAAAATCAAGTCCTCAAAATACAGCAAAGTTGCTGGGGGGTCACTAAGGTGGAGGGAATTAGCACATTGCTGAGATTTCTCCCTAACAGTTGTGCATGTGTACTGCTATGTATTCTTTATTCATGGGCACGCCACTGACCCCCACCCCCCCCGCGGCTCTTGGGGGCATTATGACCCAGAGCTCAGTGATTGGTTGTTAGGAGAAAGACGGTTCAGAAATGAAACAAACTGATTTTTGTTTTTTACCGAGGGTTCCCAGCCTAGCGACTAGGAATATACATGAGCATGGGAATCCATGCTAGAGAACAGTTACAGGTAAGTAACTTGTTCCTTACCCGAGCCTCTGGACAGCCACCTCTGGGGAAGACCAGAATCATTGTAGTACTTCTTGGAAGTCCCAGTAGATTTTTAACAAATTTATTTTCACTGATGGTTAATTGATCGCAGTTGGTTCCTCCCCACAGCTCTGCCCCAAAGCACTGCTTGTCTGGCCTGAGCAGAATGCGCTTCCAGCAATACTTTTACAGCCCCGTTGCCATAATCATGGCAAACGTAGCAAGGTTTCCACTGTAATATCAGACTTGGAGACTTGGGAGGACCAATTGCAATTTTCAGTAAACCGGATAACCAAATAATCAAGCTCTAACCTGATGAACGCTCTCCCCATTGAGTGTCAAATGTGTTAGTCCTTTAGTTCTACTTTTCTTAAAGATCATAGTTTTTTTTTTTCTCACATTAATGGAAAGCTTCTTTGCATCACAGAATTCTTCTTCAAATGCGGACAATAGTTTCGTTAAACCAAGCGTGGTGAGTGATAATTGTTGGGTACGTTTTTCTAAAGTCTGGGGTTAGACTTTATAAGACTTATTTTTTGGTATTAGGGACCCAACTCTTAATATAGACCTGTACTACACAAGTAGGTCGAGTGGCTGAGCAGCCAGGCTTATCTTAGGAGAGAGTTATGAGCTGTAGAGCAGTACAACAAAATCAGTTCATGCAAGGACCCAAGAAAATACTTAGTTATATTAAAATATTTTTATTTATGTATACACACAAGCAAATCTAAAATGCAGCAACAAACAAAAACATTGAATTAGAAATGGAATCAATATCCTAGAAGAACCAATAATGCAGGTGAGTAACCATTCTTATAGTTTTCATATCCAGCACACAGGGTGATGTCAGTTAAGGTCAACACAAGCATGTACAGGTATAACCTTGGCAAAATTGAGGTTTGGAGGGAAAAGGTTAGACTGAACAGCTAGCAACTGTTAAATAACAAGTACTCTCTCAGAGGGATGTAGGCAGTCTGTTTTCTAACTATACAAATGTTCGCAATTAAAGTTTTATGGAGGAACAAGCATTTCTAGAGCCAATGGGATCAAGAGGATGGACCTTTGTGAAACCAGCAAGGCTAAAGTCCAATGGACAGCACCAGTTATGATGAAAATCTTCAGAGGTAAGTTATGTAACCAGCCAGATGTTCTTGGAGTAAACACAGGAGCTCAAGGGGAGCCTTCCTGATGGCACACAGGCTGTAAGGCCTGCACAGTGCAGTTGAGTTTGACTCCCAATTGAAGAAAATGGCACTCCCAAAGCAAAGGAGCGCCGTAAATGGCCTTGGCCTAAGGCAAGTACAACCCAAGCCCCACAGTACGTTAAGAGTGGAGATGAGTATGTAGCTGGCCCTCTTCTAGGTGCAATGATGCAGACCCTGATTCCTGCTCCTTGGCCGTGGTGATGGAAGGGGGGGGGCCTGTGACAGACTTCTGCGGCAGTACTCTGAAGAAGCGGTCGGCAGCAAAGGGTTCAGCTCACTCCAGCAGCTCTTTGTGGTTTTGGTGCCTTTTTCTTAGCGCCAAGAAGAAACTAATATCGCTGGTTGCATTCACTTCGATTACTCGATCCTGAACTCTTGTTAGGGGACATTTGGTGAAGAATTCCTGCCTTTGGAGGTCCACACGGATTCCTACAAAATTTCATCTACAGTATCTTCGGAACACGATGCACTTGATAATGGTCCAGGTTCACTGTGTGCTGGTGTTCTGCAGCCCAGGAAAGCTCCCAAAATGAAGAAGCGCTTGAGGCTAGTTGGTCCCAACACCCTAAGGGAGAAAATAGTCCTTGGCAGGTCTTACCTGTCTAGATGAAAACTGGATCAGCAAAGCTGCAGGGCTTCACCGGTACTTCAGCGGTTCTTGAAGGTTCTGCTGGCGAAGTTTCCGGCTCCTGTCACTTTCTGCCTTCCCAGACACACTGGAGCCTGGACCAGCTTCAGGGCTGAAGCCCGCCAAAGGCAAAACTCACAAAGGACTAAAATCTACTGAAAACGATAGAGCCCAGAAGGAACTGGCAAACTCAAAATGGCGAAAAAAGACTGTGGCTATTTTGAGAAAATGGTCACCCGTGAGTGATGTACTGCAGCTGAGAAATTAGCGTGCTAGTAACCTGGACAAAAGGTAGTAAAAATGAACCACTGTCACCAGCCATTTAAGTTCAGTCACTGCAACAAAATTTTTCTCGAGAAGGGTGAGAAGGAGTTGCAATGTAACCCACCAGTACCCCCCCATTAGGTGGTGTGTGCTGGATCCACACAAGAAAAGGTAATTCTGGTAAACATCTTACTCTTGAACTGTAGTTCTCACAAGAGAATGTTATAAAACAGGAGTCCATGGGACCCCTCAGTAACACTGCACAGAGGGTACTGGTATGTTGCAAAGTAAAAACCAGATGCCTGTATTGAACATATGGAGTTTACCAGACTCCATGAAACAGTAAGAATACGAATCCCAATTTGAGACAAAGGAATGTGTGGTAAAAAGTCCCACTCAGGAGATTAAAAATCAAAGTCCAGAGTCCAGCAAAAGTGGGTGCTGGGGGGTGGGTGGGGGTTCTCTAAGGTTAAAGGGAATTGGCACAGAACCTTAACATTCTCAAGAACAATAACTGCATCGTCAGCAAACATTTTAATTGGTCATTTCTCTCCAGCTAAAACCACTGCATCACAAGGCAAATTCAGTAATTTAGGAATTATACCATTAACCAAACAATTTGGGGGCCAAATCACACCCTTGGCGTACACCCATTTGTATTGCGATTTTCTTAGTGGCCCTGCCATCGGCACTTCATCTTACTACAGGTTTGTTCCCTGTGTATAGACTTTGAATTTCCCTTAGAAAGGCTGAGGGAATACAGATTTTTTTTTAGGGTGCACCATAGCACTGCCCCTGGTACCGTATCAAAGCCTGTTTTTAGATCGACAAATGTGACATACAAGCATTGGTCGATAATACTGGTGTTCACCTGGAAGCCAGCCTGTAGATGGTGTAAGAAATTACCTTCCTCCAGGTGGACCAATAATTCCTTCGCGAAAACGTTCTCTTCCGCATTGAGCAGGGAAATCGGTTGGTAGTTCCCTAGATCATACCTACTGCCCTTTTTATATAATGGGGCGATTTTGGTCTAGGTCTATGTCAGAGGAATGAGATTTGCAAACGGAAGCATGAAATATTCAGTAAGGTCAACTAGAATTAAAATGTTAATATGTCAGGGTACCAGGCCCTTTTACAAATCTGTTTGGAATGGAGGAATGTGTTTGGCCTCGTCAGACCAAGCACTCAAGTCCGACAACAACACTCTTGTGAAATGTTTCGCAGGAGCATGAAGCATAGCAAACGGCCTATCATTTTTGGACTCTCACTTGAGGCCTTTTTTTTTATCTCTAGGCACAATGAAAATGGCATTGAACCAGTAAAGCTAATAAATTTAAACAGGCAATATAACAGCTTCTTAGCCCACTAATCCGGTTTAAGTTTTAAAAGGGCATTACATAGGCCATTCGGGCCCGGGCCTCGAGATGATTTTAAAGTTCTAATGATCTTAATCAAGTCAAAGGATGTTAAGGAAAAATCACAAGTTTCTCTAGATAAATCAATTTTAAATGAGGAGATTCAGGGTTTACCAATGGTGCTACTAATCGATAACCCCCAATTTTCACAAGTGACATTGGTTAATATTGATGGGGGCTTCGGTTGAAACCTAACCAGTTTCCAAAATAGCCTATGGTTATTGCCTTGTGCTGCGCTTGTAATCATTTGCCATCTCTACCTTTTCTGTGTGCTGTGCTACTGTTTAAGCCAAGACCGAATATATAGTCTCTTCCTAGCCCTTGTGGCCACTGCTAACACTGGCCCCTGATGGTTAAGGCAGGTGATGGCGTGTAAATCCTTCCTTATGTTATGTTACCCTTATGAACTGGTATGTTTGTATCTGTTTCTGATGCTTGTTAATCTGCTTAGAATCACATGCTGTGCATATATTCCTACATCCAGTGGTAACCGTGGATTATTGCATCTTGTCTTTCAGGGACTGAAAGGGGACGTCGGCCTAGGCGTGTCTGTAACACTATCCCTATCGTGACGTGTAGTGTACCCAAAATCCCTCACGTGCCGAGGTCCCTCGGATTGTTTTTTCCCGCCCAGATAACTGGTCGCCCTATAGCAGAGCTCTTACAGAAGAGACATTGTTTTTCTTATACCGACTTGTCGTTTATTCCCGGTTAAGTCACTTCGTTCACAAGAACATCTTCGACGAAGACTGCGGGGGATTAGTCTATGGCAGTGGATTTCGGCGCCTAAGATCCAGCGGCCCGATTTTCCATGTGGTCGGGCCCTCTGGCCGACCTTTCCAGTAGGGAGAGTGGGGTCGGGTGGCCATATTTTCAGTATGTCTTTCCTCCTTTCCCCTCTTTACCCTTTTGGTCTGGTCATCTTCCCCTTTCGCTATGGAAAGGACTCCTTTTAGATTCTGCCCTAAGTGTAGGGTCAGATATCCTTGGGAGGACGAACACAGGACGTGCAACGCCTGTCTCCCCCTAGAGCATGACGAAAAAGCAGTGTGCGGCCTGCAAACTCCTTCGGCCTAAGACCCTTAAGGAGCGCCGTGTAAAGCGGTGGGCCTCGTACAGTATGTCACGGATGGAACCGCCACACCTGCTGAGAGTGATGGGGGCACCTCAGATGACCAAACATCTTTTGCGGATGTTATAGACCTTGAGTTGGACACTTCTGTGTCCGCCACGCCGGTCCCCGACCCTTTAAGGCCTGACTCTGGTATCACTTCAGGGAGAACACCCGGTGAAAGGGGCGTACAACCGCATCACACTAAAAAGACAACCCCTACACCGTTTTCGACGTCTTCGTCGAAAAAGGTGAAAGCGCCAACAGGGCTGCCGAAAATGTTGATGGTTTCCTCGGATCGCTCAGATCCAAAGCCTTCCCTGCATCCGTAGCAGCGTCTTGCGACTGGGCAATCAAAATCAAGTAAGGGCGCTACTCCAATTACTTCACACGTCGAAGCGCGGAAATCCAATGCTGCGACGGTCCCGAAGTCTGCGGTAGGCCCAAAAACTACGACTAGGCCTCTGTTCGAAAAACCGACCGCTAGGCCCTCTAGCGCCGCGGAAGGTAATACACCTACTGATAGACCATCGGAGCAACTATCTCACGCGGATTCGGCGACTATCGAAGACAGCATTGAGAGAATTACGGCGACGGTGGGTCTTACCCCGGTTCCGCCTAAAATCACGGGACAAGCCGCGGGAAAATCTTCAGATGCGGTTTGGGACCCCGATTCTCATGATACGTATGAACTTAGCCAAGAGCCTCTTTACGACACCCGAAGAGACTCTTTTCGGCACCGTAGGGTGGAAGACAACGTTATTCCGCCCGTCGGCCCGCCTGGGGCCTCCAAATGGACTAGAGAGAAATTTGAAGGGTGTTTGGATCGGCTAGAGAAGATTATCAGTTTTTATGATCATCCATCCCTGAAAAGGTCTCGTGTAGAACCTATCCTCCATTTTTCTTCTCATTTTCAAGATCAGCCTTCTGTCCCCGTCCAGCAGGAAGACATTGTCCACATGGACACATATAGGGACATTTACAATGAAGAGGAAGAAGCTTCATTTCTGCAGAATTATGAGGAGGAACAGCAGGGTACCACAGACAACTGGGAAGAAACCCAGCAGGAAGGAACAGACCCATGTACACATCAAGATCAGGACACTGATGGTTTGTGCCTAGATTTCCTTCCGTCCACCCCGGCTCGCCAGGCCTCACCTGTAGATGACCAAATGGCCTTCAACTCTGTTGAAAAAGCAGCTGAACACTTTCAAATCTCCACTCAAGAGGCTGTGCCTGAGCAAGATTTTGTAGAGGATGTCCTTAAGGAGAAGCCTCCATCTAGCCAAGCCATCCACCGCCTTAATTCCATCAAGAGAAGGTTGGCCCCCCTCCTTGGTATCACCAGCTCAAACTCAAGCAGTGAACCCAAGAGTGGAAAAATTGTTTCGCCCTTCTCCTTCCGACCCTCTATACATTGGAGGGCATGCCATCCCAGACTCGTTGGTAGGGACTACCACCCGGAAAAGGGCAGGGGGTATCCGAAGCACCTCCGGACAAGGAATCCAAAAGACTGTTTGCTCTAGGCAAACAAGTCCCATTGGCTGCTGCATACACTATGCGGATTGCTACTAATACTACACTATTGCCAAGCTATGCTGACGCTCAGTGGAACCTGCTCTAGGAAGGCCTTCGAGGGGTTCCTAAACCCGTCAAATCCAAGCTTCTCTGTATTGTAGTTGAGGGAAGACAAGTTAACCAGAATGTGATAAAACACCCTGGACACGGCTGAAACAGCAGGCAGGTCTCTGGCCCAAGTGAACCTACTTAAAAGACACGCTTGGCTGCATACTTCAGGGTTTAAACGTGAGACACAAGCCTCTCTCATCAATAAACCTATTGAGGAATCTAACCTCTCTGTGAAAGCAGTTGATGAGGCCCTTGAAACAGCTAAAAAGAGCATGAGACTATGAAGTCTCTGCAACAGATCACACAAAAACCTTCCCCCAGAGAGGTAATAACTCTTGGGGGTCCTTTCGAGGGCAAACCCGTGCTGGTCAAAACAACTATGGAACCGGGAATTTCAACACAGGACAAACTCCAGGGAGCCCCGCATACTACCCTTCAAGGGGTCAGCGACGCAACAAAAGCAGAGGTAGAGGCCCCAATCCCAGAGGAGCCGCAGCCTCTGGTCAGAAATGACCACCAGATCCAGGTCCCCTCCCATGTCACCCCAGTCGGGGGGCGATTAACATCTTTCCTCAAGGCATGGGAGGGGATAACTTCAGACCAGTGGGTCATAAAGACAGTCGCCCCCGGGTACTGCATGGAATTCGCCCGACCTCCACAATTCAGACCACGGCGCCTTTTACCAGACCATCTGGAGATCCTGAATCAAGAGGTGGAAGTACTGCTGGGAAAGGACGCCAAAGAAGCCGTCCCTATTCTTCAGGTAAACAAGGGTATTTATTCAGTGTACTTCCTTGTACCCGAAAAGGACCTCACCATACGCCCTGTTCTAGACCTGCGCCCAGCGAACAAGTTCATGAACCCCAGAGGTTTTGCATGGTAACACTACAGGAGGTGATCCCACTGCTGCAACTAGGGGACCACATGGCAACATTTGACATGAAAGATGCATACTTTCGTATTTCAATGTTGCCAGCAGCGCACAGGAAATATCCAAGGTTCATGATAGAGGACCGGCATTACGAATTCAAGGTACTCCCCTTCGGCATCGCCTCGGCGCCAAGGGTGTTTACCAAGGTCCTGGCAGTGGCTGCAGCACACCTTCGCAGACTATCCGTCCCAGTTTACCCTTACCTCGACGACTGGCTCATCACGGGGGACTCATTCAACACATGTTTTTCGAACACCCAAAAAAACAGTAGATCTTCTCTTCAGTCTGGGCTTCTCAATCAACGAGAAGAACTCCAGTCTAGTCGCCAGTTAAAACAATTTCTGGGAGCTCTAATTTGGATGGAAGATGGTCTCGTCTTGCCCTCCAACCAGAGGGTTCAGAACATGCTTTTTCAGATTACTCAATATGTGGCCAATCGGGACGTGACGGTGCGCAAAGCCATGCGCTTGCTATGAATGATGGCTTTGTGCATATACTTGGTTCCCCATGCGCGGCTGCGCATGCGTCCCATGCAAGAGTGGCTCAACAGCCAGTCGTGTCAGGCCAGTGGACAATGGAAAGATCTGGTAGTTGTCTCGCCAGCCCTCGTTCTCTCTCTGCAGTGATGGTCAAGAGAAAACCTCTTGAAGGGGGAAGACCTTCACCACCCCTGCAGTGGAAGCCACTCTCACGACAGACTCCTCTCTCACGGGATGGGGGGGCTCACCTGCTTCAGCAGTCAGCGCACAGTGTGGTCCCCCCCCCCCCAGTAGCGTACAACCATATAAACCTACTGGCGCTATTAGTGGTGTTCAAGGCATTGAAGGCCTTTCAGGTGCAACTACAAGGGAAGACAGTGCTGATTCTAACAGACCGCACTACAGCCATGTATTACCTGAGCAAACAGGGGGGCACTCACTCTCCAGGGCTATCCATGCTGTCCCAAAACATTTGGATATGGGCTCTCAAACACAAGATGTTTCTGTTGTCCCAACATGTTGCAGGGGAACTCAATCTTCTGGCAGACGTGCTCAGCAGAAATGTTCCTCTGCCCGAAGAATACGAATGGCGTCTGCATGAAAGCATTGTGTCCAACGTCTTCGCAGAATGGGGCTTCCTAGAGAGCAACCTGTTCGCAACTCAGGAGAACGCCCAATGCCAAGACTACACCTCCAGGTACCCCCAGACCGATCCAAGGGGAACGGTCTCTGGATAACATGATCAGGGAAATTTGTTTACGCGTCCCTCCCCCCCGGACCGGACTCCTTCTCAATAAGAGAGTGCACAAGATGCACCAGGAACCGGTTAGCATGATACTGGTGGCCCCATGTGGGCCTGCCAACCCTGGTTCGCTCACCTGATGGAAATGTCTCTCTTCCCACCAGTGAAACTACCCTGCCCATACTACATGTCTCAGGACAGGGGGGAGAGACCCTACACCCATGCCCACAAATTCTGAACTTAGCAGCTTTAGCTGAGGTCATAGTTTGGACACCTACAGCTCCCTCAGGTGCATGGACATACTCGGGGAAGCTAGGAAACCAAACACACGTTATTGCTATGCCAGCAAATGGAAACGTTTTGTCGGCTGGTGTAATTCCAAGGCCGTCAATCCCATTGATTGCTCACCCACACACATTGTGCTGTACCTAACCCATCTGTTGGACTCTAGGTTAGTCTTCAATTCCATAAAGGTTCATCTGGCTGCACTGTCGGCCTACACCACATCACAACAAAACGTGTTGTGGTGTAAGATACCAGTGATTAAGGCCTTTATGGAAGGGGTTAAGAGAATGTATCCTCCCATTTCTCACCCAGCTCCTGGATGAGACCTAAATGTGGTTTTGACCAGGCTCATGGGAGCTCCCTTTGAGACTATGCAAAAAGCAAGTCTGGCTCATAAAACGGCCTTCCTAGCAGCTATCCCTTCTATCAGAAGAGTTAGCGAACTACAGGCACTTTATGTTCTAGACCCCTTTTGTTACAGTCCACAGGGATAAGTTAGTCCTGCGCACGCACCCCAGATTTGCACCTAAATTCATCCATGTGAACCAGTCCATTGAACGAACTACCTTTTTTCCAGAATCCCACTAGCATGGCCGAAAGAAGCCTACACACACTGGAGTGCGCAGGGCACTCATGTTCTACCTAGAAGGAACTAAACCACTGAGGAAAACTAACCATTTTTTCGTTTCAGTGGCAGCTGGTAGAGAAGGGGATCCCGTCTCTATCCGCTTTCTCAAGGTGGATTGTGAAATGCATCACACTGTTTCTCTCTTGCTAAGAGAGAACTGCCCTTTAAGCCTAGAGCACATTCTACTCGAGGCACTGAGGCATCCATAGCATTCATTGCAAATGTTCCCCTCAAGTCCATTTGCAAAGCGGCAACCTGGTGTTCTATACACACCTTTACGAAACACTATTGCCTAGACACTCATTCTAGGTCTGATTCTCAGGTGGGACAAGCAGTACTAAGACATCTTTTCTCTACTGTTCCTTCTCACAACCCACCTCCAACTCCGGGTACTGCTTGCTAGTCTATGCACAGCATGTGATTCTAAGCAGATTAACAAGCATCAGAAGTCATGCATTACTCACCGTAATAGCATTTCTGATTGTATCTGCTTAGATTCACATGCGCCCTCCCTACCTCCCCACTCGGGGTGGACGGAACATAGACGTCTTACTACTTTCTCTTTATGTACTCACTCACTATAGCCTTGGGCTCCCTCGTGGCCGAAAAAATATAATCGGAGGGACCTCGGCGTGTGAGGGATTTTGGGTACACTACACTTCACGATAGGGATAGTGTTACAGATACTCCTATGCCGACGTCACCTTTCGGTCCACAAAAGACTAGATGCAATACTCTGCGGTTACCACTGGATGTTGGACTATATGCACAGCATGTGAATTTAAGTAGATGCAATCACCAGAAATGCTATAACGGTGAGTAATTCATGTCTTATGAAGACCACAGTATCTTTTCCCAGGGTGTGCAGTCAAAATGGAAGCCTGAAGAGCCAGTCTATCAGAAATAATGTTGGGGTAGTCTTCAGTTACAAACTTAAGCATAAAGGACTGATAGTCAACCAAATGTGGGTCATGGCGTAGCATAAGACGGTTTGTTATACCACCAAAACACTCTAAGCCCAGGTCTGTAATGGCATCCATTAGGTGTATAGTACCACGTAGGTCGGTCTCCTCCAAGTGTAGGTTGACCATTTGTAAGATTGACAGGATTGACATCAACTAATCCCGACTTGTCAGGCTATAAGGCAACCAAATCAAATTCGTACAGAGTCAACGACAGAAAATTGTGACTTTGCTCGTTAGGGAGGACAAACAAATCTGGATCTTTATCAAATAATATAGGAGACTAAAACACAATAGTGGTTGATAAGCTTCTAAATAACCTAGTAAAGCTGCCAGGGCAATCATGTAAACATCTACAGTTCATCTTCGACAGATCAGCATATCCAGCAAGCCCAGCAATTTGGCCCAATCTGTGCCTTGCTGGTCCGATTTTAGTTTGTAGCAAAACTGCCTCTGGAACAAGAGCCCGGTAATAAGCATTCGGCAGAATTCTGGCATTGAAGACCCCCATCAGCAATGTTTGATAGTATCCCCATATAAAGTAATCAATTCAGAAACAATCAGTTTCAGGTCTTTTGTACACTTCCTTCCTGAAGGGTCTTAAAGATTAATGATGAGAAACTTCAAAATTAGTCCATCTGCCAATTTCCTATTCGGAGGACCTGCTAAAACATACTCTTGGGCATATATTGGGTCTATTCAGATTGAAATAGTGTTAGTAAAGTTTTCTCTTGAGCAACTGCTCCTCCATATTTTATGGACCCTCTCCCAAACTTTGCTTTTGTTTTTGTACTTTGTCCTGACTTTTTGTAGTAAAGTGAAGCCTTGAGCTTCACTTCATTGGCCTTGCAGACAGCCCAGTCCTTAGGCCTGTCAGTACTGGGAAACAATTTCCCTTAGTCTTTTGACTTTGTTGCCTTTTTGGGTGGTACTTTACCATTGCACACTACATCTCCCATTGCAGTGGGGTTTCTTTTGTATGACCCTAGACTACATTCAAAGGGTTTTGCTGGTTATCTAAAATGTACCTAAAGACAAACTGATGGCAGCAGTTACCTGTTCATTATTTTGTTTTATTTTAGCTTTACTGCGTTTGTCTACGAACTGTGGCTAATGTCCCAACATGGCTGAGCCACAAGGTTTTTCTTTTGTTCTTTGGCCATCTTGGCTTTTTACCTCTTCCTGCCTTTGCAGGTCAGGAAAATCCTTTTATGGGCATGCTTTTGACCGGGAAAGCTATGCTTTTCGTGGACTCTTGTGTGTGGAATCCAGGAAGTGTTTTTGGATTGGCTGGTACCAATACACAAACTGGTTTGTGTGTCTGGAGTGTATGCATGAGTTTCACCAACAGTGGTCCTTATTCCATAAACTGAGGAGTCCTGCAATCATTCCCTGCGAGGAGCCAAGTATTCGGCATAGCTGTGAAGACTTTGGGAGTCCTATTAACCGATCCTGAGAAGACCTGGGGATCAACTTTTGCTGCAGTCCTGGTAGAGCCCTGTCTCACTGGTTATCGTAAAGCTTCATAAGTGCTTCGACTCGTAGCAGTGGTGGGAAAAACCATTCTCGACTTCTTCTGGCAACTTGAGTTAGAGCCTTCGGAATTGTCCCAGGAACATCCTGTGGACTGTCCAGCTCTAGTTTAGGCTACTGCGCTAGAAGTCGTTCTGTGTTTTGGCTCGGAACTCGAGTGGTCGTCAGCTTGTCCTGCAAGAGTAAAATGTCTGCATCCTAGCATCGACCGGGCACAAGATAGAGGACCGAATTCAACAACATCTGTGTCCCCTGCTGTTGCCGTGCAACAGTGACCGTCCCTGTAACTGGCATTCTCGCATCTGGTCAACTGCCCTGAAGAGTCCTACACCGGTGCTTGCTGCATTGTTGGTCGAGAGGAGGTTGCACCAAGCGACTTCAGCTGCCCGGCACCAGCGATCGGTACCAAAGGTGGGAAAACGTGCTTCAAGCGACCTGCCAAGTGTGGAGAAAAACTAGAGTACGGGTGGTGTTACGCAAAGTTTGTATGCAGTACCCTCGGGGACCACTGAACACAACTCTGACTACAGGTATAGGCAACCCAACCTTTGGTATAAGTTTGTACTACACAGTGTTGGTAGCGTGATGAGCAGCCAGGCTTATCTCAAGAGGGGCAATGTGAGCTGTAGTGGAGTTACGCAAAGCTTCAGAGATGCAGGTATTCAAATACACTTCTACTCGAGGTTTCTTGCATAAACTTAATTTATCAGTCAGTTATAAAGCCTTCTTCAGAAGGGAGCAATCGAGTAGTAACACAAAAATACACTTCAATACTGTACACTCTGAGTTTCTGAATCAGAAAAGACCCTTTTGGAATGGCACACAGACGCAACCTACACCCAGAGGTGACTTCAATAACTAGGGTGCTGGGGACATTAATATCTTACTGTTGGCATTTAGAACACTCTTTAAAAGTTGGTAAAACAGAAGAGACCACCAATATTCTTAAGCAGGCAAACATGTTTAGATCCTCCAAGAATAGTCCTACAATTCAATTAGGCTAAGGCCAAGACAATGGGCAAAAGTCTTGTATTGGAAAAATCATTTCTGGTAAGTAAATGGAAAAGTCTTTGCACAAGTTCTTAGGAGTCTTGGATGAAGAATCAATTGTAGGGCCACAAGCTGATTAAACTTGAGTTGTAGACGATTCAAGCAACTCTACAGTAATAGGTAAATTCTCTTAGGCTTGTTTTACAGTATCTTAGAAATGAAGAAAATATGCAGCTGTCTGTTCCTGTGCAGCTTTGTAGATCTCACTGTTCCTGGGCCTCAATCGTGGGCAAGAGGGAGGACATCGGGGGACTCCTGCAATGTACTGGGACGGTCAAAACTCGCAACCGGCAAACTTTACTTTCAGTGGATCTTGAGTGTTTCAGCGCCTTGCATCTACAGCAAATAGCAACACTGCAGTTCCTAGCTGTCCAGATGGACTTTCCTTGCTTCTGGGGTCCCGCGCTCTGAGGGTGCTCAGGTTTGGTCAGTCCTGCTTCTTGGGAGTCCGGAGGATCTTCCAAAAACTCTAGGCCAGCTTAAAAGCAACGCACACAATCAGTTCCTCTCCCTGGCTATTCGGTTTCCAGCAGCAACTCTGTCGGAATTCAACCAGCTCCGAGATGGATGTCCAGGTGACATACTTTGGAGTTGATTGGTCCCACTAACTCAAGGGGAGAAGTCCTTGCAGGGGCTTCTCTGTTGATGCGAACTTGGCGTTTCGGGACTGCAGCAGGGCTTCACCAGGCAAACCAACGGTCCAGGAGTTGCAGCAGACATCTTCTTCAAGTTCTTCTTCGGTTCCTTCGTCCAGTGGTCGACTCTGCCTTCCAAGCCAAAGGACTCTTCTTTTATTCAGTGCTCTCCCATTCATTCCAGCCAAGCTGTCAATCACCCAGCAGGGTAGCTGTCCTTGCCGGACAGTCAGCCAGCCAATCACCACAGGGAGCATTTGGGTCTCCTAGGAGGGAGCACAGGGAGTTTCAGACACCTCCCTCACTTCCTGCCTACCACAGACACTCTGGAGCCAGAGGCGGGTTTCACTCTTGAACCCTTCCCAAGGCGAAATGAACAAAGAGACCAAACCTGGTTTGGCGCGCAAAGCAAATCTCAAGAAAGACCCTTCTACAAAGAAATGGCAAAAAAAAGACTGGGCGCCATTTTGACAAAGATGGCTCCTGGGTAGGCTTTACTGTAGCTGTGAACGCACCCCGTGGTAAAGGCATACCATGGTAGTTCAAACAAAACCACTGCCACCAGCCATTCAATGAGAAAAGGGTAACACATAAAATGTTTCATGAGAAACTAGACAAAGCGGATACTAGGTAACCCCTCCAGCACTCTATTGTAAGATAGGGTGTGCTGGGTCTAGAAAGTTACAATGGTAACTAAAGTCAATTTCACTTTACTGGTCTGAGAAACAGTACTTTATCCCAGAGAAGGTATTTAAACCTTGGTGAAATCTGAGAGACTTCCCTTTGTGTCACACAGCACCTTCAGTGCAGTGACAATGTAAAGGATGCTTATGGAGTTTGTCAGGCTCCACAACCAAAAAACAGAGGTTAAATTCACATTAAAATACATGAGGGAGTGGGGAAAAGGGGTCACACACTCCAGGTTAAAACAAAATCAAGTGCTCAAAATCCAGCAAAGTTGCTAGGGGACTCTAAGGTGCCAATGTCCTCCACATATTTGAGAATTCTCCTTAACAGGTGGTAAGTTGTAGCAATACTTGCCTCACTCCCTATCTCAACCCTTTAAAAAACTTTCAACTGTTTTGCTTTGGCAAAATCTGTTGCAGAAAGTCCTACAAAAGTTAGGAACAGTGCTACTCACCAGTATACTACTTCTGACATTTAGAACCAATCTCAAATCTGCAGGACCATGCCCCTCATTTTTGCCGAGCTCCTAAAACTCTTATTTGATCTTCTGGACACAAAGGCCCCATACATATTAGGTTTGGACTTTCTAAGTGAGGATTGTTATTCCTGTGGATTGTCCGTGCAAATACTAATTGCTTTAACTTTCCTTCCAGGTGTTGTGGGTGGGTGAATTGATTTGGCACCGAATACTGTTATTGTAAATATGTATTCTACTATTAGTGTTGTGTAATGTTACCGGTTCTTTTGTCATTTTTATAGTGGGTTTTTGTCCATGAATATGGTATTTTTATAACTGTTGAAGTGTAATCCCTGAATGCTTGCTGTGTGAACTCATTGTGGACACCTTACCACACTCAATCCTGAGACTTGGCCACTCGTCATGCTGCTTTCATTGGTTTGGCTAAACTCCCAGAAGTTGTCCCCCTGATAACTATAACTAGGGTGGCCTACTTCTCCAGCATGGGGTCTGGCATGGATTCACATGCTCATGAATATTCCCCGTCAGGCTGGGAATCCTCAGCCCCCAGCCAATGACTGCCCTCTACCTAAGCCCCTCCTCTGGCAGCCATCTTCAGATTTTGACCGCACAAGTGTTGGGAGTCCTCGTGCTTGGCTCTCAAACTTTTACTGCATTTTGTGCTTTAAGAGTTTTGCTCTATTTTTTCGGTCAATCGAGCTCAAGCTCCATCGATCCACCTTCCGATTAATGGGGACCCTTTTTTCGGATTCTTCACGCCCCTCAAGGGTGAATTTTGTTGAGTTTCCTTCGTGGAGAATTCCAGAAGCTTCTTCAAGGCCTACGCCTCGTGGACATATTGGATGAGAAGGACTAGGCGCCCCTTTTCAAGATTTGCCCAAGCTGCGGCTTATGGAATGTCTTTTCAGGCGGACATTCCCTGTGCCTTTACTGCCTGCACACAGACCTGACGCACGTGGAGGATCACTGTGTCTTGTCAGGAGTTGGTGCCCCGCACGCTGAACAATCGGTGCAGGCGGCTCAAGGAATGACTGCAGGCCACGGCCCCTGCTCTGGGTGAGTCCCGGCAGCATGACTCCCCTGCCCAGAAGAAAGTTGAACAGCCTTCTAAGACCTTTGAGGATGCCCCTCCCACCGGGGTCCAACAAAAGCCAGGTCCACTGTCACCAAGAGTGCCGTTGCAACGGGCCCCTCGGCAGCCAGGGTGAGTACAGCTTCTCCGGTGGCTTCGATCACGAGCCAACGCTCAGGATCTTCATCTTCGAAGAGGAAGGTGTCGGACCATCCGGGCAAACTCTTGGAGAAGACCCAGACAGGCCC
The DNA here is from genome assembly GCF_040938575.1 of Ambystoma mexicanum. Taxonomy (NCBI): domain Eukaryota; kingdom Metazoa; phylum Chordata; class Amphibia; order Caudata; family Ambystomatidae; genus Ambystoma; species Ambystoma mexicanum. The sequence continues at coordinate 233,588,730 of NC_090926.1, read as the reverse complement.
TCTGGAGAAGGCCAAGGGGGAGCGGGGCTCAGACCCTCCCCCAAAGGTGACGGCAGCAGGCTCGACAAAAAGGCAGTGAAGGCCCAGGTACATCTGACAAAGGCCCAACCTTCCATCGAAGAAGTGGCCACTGTGGCGGATCCGCAGGGCATGACCCTGAAGGCGAGAGTATCCCTGCCTTCCAGGAGGGAGTCCTCTTTTCAGCCCAATGAAAAGACGCCAGAAAAGAGGTCTATCATTTCACCGAAACCGTCTCCCTTGGTAGCAGAGAAAGGGGGAGCGGGCACGGTAGCCCTCCAGGGCACGGATATCTCAGACAAGGAGCTTACCAACCTCCAGACCTTCCAGGAGGTACACTGCATCGAGAGCAGGCCCTTTGGCAAGGATCCCGACGAGGGCAATGATGAAGGTGCCGGCTAGCAGACCAACGAGGAGCAGCAGGGCGTGGATGGCTTTGAGGACCAACCTAGGCCGCAAGCACCTTCCCCTGGATGAGGATGCCTCTTGCACAGACAGCTCCGGTACCATCAGGGGGACCACCAGTCAAGAAGAGGAAAGATCAACCTTTGCCTCCTTGCCACCCCTCCCCACATCGACGGATGAGACTGATCATGATATGGTGACCGCGGGCACTGGCACGGTTGATAACGGCGGATAGGGGGATCTCCCGTCTTTGCCACCAAGATCTTCACCACCCAACGAGATTCCATGCCATGATTTCCAGGGCCTCAGAGCTATTCTAGCTTGTCCCTGAGGAGAAGAAACAGGGTTTCCTATACCAGCGAGGCGAAGAGGAAGACAGTACTTTCGAACCCGCTATTGGATGACCTTTAGGACGAGGGGTTGTCCCTCATGAAGAACTCTTCCTCGGCCATGGCGAAGAGGGGCCGTTATGTACAGGGTGCCAGAATCTGCGCCTAAGTCCTTGCGGTCCCAACCGTCTCCGGACTCTTTGGTTTTGGCAGCAGCCAAGAAGTAGTCTTCGGGCTCCTCCTTCGGCAGTCTCCTCTTCCCCCAGACAGTGAGGGGAAGAAGTTGGATGCCATGGGGCGAAGAGTTATCACGTCAGCAGCGACTACCATCAAGGCCGCCAACGCTCTCGCCATTGTGGCGTGTTAAGACCGAGAGATTTGGTTCAAGATCGCCCCCTCCTGGACTTCCTTCCTGACGACCGAGGGCGGAAGCTTTGGAGATTCTACAGGAAGGCGAGGTGGCATCGGACCACGCCATTACGGTGGCCACAGACATCGCCGACACGGGGTTCCGCCAAATGGACAACAGCGTTTGCTTTCATCGGTGGGGCTGGCTGAGGGCCAGTAATTTTCACTAGGATATTCAGTTGAAGGTGTTGGACATGCCCTTCGACAGGGAGAATTTGTTTGGGAAGACGGTGGAGGAGTCGCTTTAAAGCCTTCAAGGAGGAGACGGCTCGTGCCTTGGGCACGCTTCAACAGCGACGGCAGTCCTTTTGGACTTCCGGCAAAAATGCCAAGGTCCTTCCAAAGGATTCAGTGGAGGAGCTTCATCCTACTGTCAGCCCTCCTGCTCTTGGGCCTAGGAGCCCTACAAGAGCTGTGCCAAACCTGGAATACGTCGTCGACACTGAGGTCTCCAAGGAGGCGCTTCGATGTCAAAACAGGCTTGAACCAGCTGTGGCGTCGGGCCACCACCCGTACACCCCGGTGGGAGGCCAGCTGGCGAACTTCATCAGTGTGTGATAGACCATCTCCACCGACAGTTTGGCGCTGGGCGCTCTCGCCAACGGACACCCCCTGGAATTTCAGCGGAAGTGTCCCCATATACCACCAGTGGCCCGGCAGGAAAACCACATCTCTCGGCTGCTGCTGGAGGTGCGGGCCATGCTAAAAAAAAAAAAGGGCGCGCTAGAGCTCGTCCCAAAGAAGGTCCGCTGTGCACTCTCGTTACGTCCTCGTCAAAAAGACTAGCAGATGGAGGCCAATCCTAGACCTGTCGTCTGAACAAGTACATAAAATCCCAAATGCTCCGGATGGTGACTCTACATCACGTACTAGGTCAGCTAGAAGAAGGGGATTTTCTGTCATCGTTGGACTTGGAAGATGCTTACTTTCTCCAGCATGGGGTCTGGCATGGATTCACATGCTCATGAATATTCCCCGTCGTCAGGCTGGGAATCCTCGGTAAAGAAAAAACCAGTATCAGTTTCGTTTCTGATCTGTCTTTCGTAGTAATAACCAATCACTGGTCTCTGCGTCATACTGACCACAGCCAATGACTGCCCTCTACCTAAGCACCGCCTCTGGCAGCCATCTTCAGATTTTTACCGCACGTTCATGTGTTGGGATCCTCGTGCTATTGCTCTCGAGCGTTAGTGCTATTTTTCACGCTTTTTCACAAAAAACTTCAATTCTTTCGGTCAAAAGAGCCTCAAGCTCCACCGATCCTACATCCGATCAACGGGGACCCGTGTCGGATTCGTCTGTGCCCCTCAAGGGTGAAGATTTCGTCGAGCTACACTTCGGAGGACTCCAGAAGCTTCTCAGGCCCGGTCTCGGAGATGGCCCAGGAGAAGGGAAGCTCGACGCCCGGAAAGCTGTTCAGGGTCTGCCCTGGATGCCAGCTGCAGAACGTCTTTAAGGAAGACGAACACTCTTTCTGCCTTTACTGCCTTCATGAGGACAAAACGCACGTGGAGAAGGACTGTGCGTTTTGCGGCAACATGTCGGAACGGACCATGAAGGACCGTCATCAACGTCTCGCCAACTGGCTGGAGGGTAAGAGCCCGTCTGGCGAGAAGAAGAAGAAATCCGAGCGGTCTTCTAAGACCTTTGAGGGCGCCCCGGCGACGGGGGCCCAACATAAGGCCAAGCACCGCGAGTCCGCTGGCACCGGGAGCGCCGAACGGTCGGGCTCTACGGGCGCCAGGCAGGGCGCACCCTCCCCGGCACCATCAACCACGAGCCAACGCTCTGGGTCGGGTAAGAGGAAGGCCGAGCACCCGGCGAAGCTCCTGGAGAGGCCCCGGTCGAGCTCTAAGGCAGAGGAGGAGCGTGGCAGTGCCCCCTCCCTCAAGGATAAGGCGGTGAGCGCACCTAAGGTGGTGAAGGCCTTGATCCATCCGACCAAGCCCTCTATCGAAACGGTCGCGGCGGCCCTGGCTCAGCCTGTGGAGGCTGCGCCAGTGGTGGCGACTTCAGGGCCCAGAATCTCCCTGCCTCCTCGGAGGGAGTCTTCTTTTGTGCCCATCGATAGGACCCCCGTGAAACCCTCCGTGGGGAAGAAGAAGGGGGGGCAGGGCGTCGTCGTAGATTCGGCCTCAACCTCAGAAGAGGAGCTGATCGAGGTCTTAAGCCACGGCCTAGGCGTGGAACAAGGCCAGCCCGTCGGAATGGACCCCGACGCGGGTCACGACGACGACATCGTCGAGGATACCGACGGGGCCCCTGCTCGCCCGTCGGATTCCCCTCTGCCAGCGCCGCGAGACAACTCGGCGGCCATTTTGTTGGCCATACAGTCCTTATGCACCGAGATAAGGACGAGGCTACCGTTACCGACGGAGGAACCTCTCCCGTCGGGGGATCCAGAACCGGGACCTTCTGGTGTTCCCCCTACCAAGAAAAGAAGGATCCATCCTCCACCTCCTTTTCAACCGTCGCGCCCCGTCCAGCCCTCCTCCCCGTCCACCCGAGGGGATGATACGGGGACTGACACGGCAGCGACGGGTACGGACGACGAGGCATAGGACGAGGATTTTCCGTCGTCGCCCCCCACCAGGGCTTCTCCGCCCGACGAGATCGGATCTTTCCACTCCATGATCTCCAGGGCTTCCGAGCTTTTCCAACTCTGCCCTGAGGAGAAGAAAAAGGAAGGCTTCCTTTATCAGCGGCGCGAGGCCAAGAGGAAGACGGTCCTCGCAGTGCCTCTGTTGGACGACATTTGGGATGAGGGCCTTTCCCTCCTCAAGAACCCTTCCACTACGCCAGCTAGAAGAGACCGGTACGAGAAAAAGTACCGGGTCCCGGACACGGCCCCCCTATGCCTCCGGGCGCAGCCTACCCCGGACTCCGTCGTCTCCGCGGCAGCCAGGAAGAAAGTGGGGGGGGGGTGCGGCCTCCACATCGACTTCCCCGCCGGACGGCGAGGGAAAGAAATTGGATGCTATGGGACGTAGAGTCATCTCGTCGGCAGCGACGACGATTAAAGCGGCCAACGCCTTGGCTATCGTGGCCCGCTACGACAGGGAGCTCTGGTACAAGATAGCTCCCCTGCTGGATTTTCTGCCGGACGACAAGAGGGCGGAGGCCCTTGAGATCCTCCAGGAAGGTGAAGTGGCTTCTGACCACGCCATCACCGTGGCGACGGACATCGCCGACACTGGGTTCCGCCAGCTGGGCAACGGCGTTTGCCTTCGACGTCGTGGATGGCTCAAAGCTACGGACTTTCGGCAGGACGTCCAGACCAGAGTCCTGGACATGCCCTTCGACGGGAACAACCTGTTTGGGAAGACAGTGGACGATTCCCTTCAGGCCATCAAGGCGGATACTGAGACGGCCCGGGCCCTTGGAGTCCTGCAGCAACGACGGACGCCCTTTCGGAGCGGCGGAGGCAAGGGCGCCTCCAAAGGTTCCGGCGGCGGTTTCGCTTCCTACCGTCAAGCGGCCCGCTCGTCGTCGCAAGAGGCCTACAGAGGACGAGGCAAGTCTAGCGGACCCCGCCGTCGTCGCCAAGGAGGTCAAGGCGGCAAGGCCGCGTCCAAGCAGGATTGAACCGGCCGTGGGGTCGGGCCCCCACCGAAGCACCCCGGTGGGAGGCCGGCTGGCGGGCTTCGTCAGCGTGTGGGAGTCCATCTCCACCGATCGTTGGGTGCTGGACGCCCTGGCCCGGGGCCACGCGCTCGAGTTTCAAAGAAGGTGCCCGCGCGTCCCCCCCGTGGCCAGGAAAGAACTTCACGTCCCTCAACTTCTCCTGGTGGTAAAGGCGATGCTCAGAAAGGGCGCCATCGAACTCGTCCCAAAGAGGCTTCGGGGCTCCGGAGTCTACTCGCGATACTTCCTCGTGAAGAAGAAGACGGGAGGATGGCGCCCCATCCTGGACCTGCGACGGCTGAACAAGTTCATCAAGGCGCAGAAGTTCCGGATGGTCACCCTCCAGCACGTCCTGGGTCAACTGGAGGAAGGAGACTTCCTATCGTCGTTGGATTTGGAGGATGCCTACTTCCACATTCCCATCCTAAAGGGGCACCGAAAATTCCTCAGGTTCGTGGTCCAAGGGCGTCATTACCAGTTCAAAGCCCTTCCCTTCGGACTACGGTCGGCACCCAGGGTATTCACCAAGTGCCTCGCACCGGTGGCGGCGCAGCTGCGCCGCGAGGGGATTCACGTCTACCCCTACCTGGACGACTGGCTCATCCGCGCCAAGACGAAGGAGCTCGCCGTGGTCCACACGGCAAGGACCGTCCAACTCCTCACGGACCTGGGATTCTCCGTGAACTACGCCAAATCCCACCTGGTGCCCGCGCAAGTCGCACTGTTTCTGGGAGCGAGGCTCGACACAGTGTCCCTTCTGGCCTCCCCGTCGGAGGAGAGGACCAGGACCATCTTGGGCAAGGTGCAACGGATGTTGGTGGCCGACGCGGCCAAAGTGAGATCCATCAAGTCCCTCCTCGGGATGATGTCTTCCTGCATCTACCTCATTCCCATGTGCAGGCTCCGGATGCGCCCGTTGCAAGAATTCCTGGATGCGCGCTGGATCCAGACGACGGGCAGCTTCGAGGAAAGGATCAAGCTCGACGAGAGTTTCCGACGAGCGATACGGTGGTGGGGCACCCGCGCGCATCTGACGGCGGGCATGGACTTCCAGACCCCAGCCCACCAGGAGACTGTGACCACGGATACCTCCCTGGAAGGGTGGGGCGCGCACACCGAAAATCTGCACGCGAGGGGACTCTGGCTCCCGACGGAGAAGTCCCTGCATATCAACGTCCTGGAGCTCCGTGCAGTGTTTTGGGCCCTCAGGTCCTTCCTTCCGTCCCTCAAGGGCAAGGTGGTGAGGATCTTCACCGACAACACCACCACCATGTTTTACATCAGGAAACAGGGCGGAACCAGGTCCCCAGCGCTGTCCAAGGAGGCGCAGGACCTGTGGCATTGGGCCGTCGCCCAAGGGATTTTTCTGGTGCCGTTTCATCTGGCAGGGATAAAAAACACCATCGCCGACTCACTCAGCAGGGAGCTGCGCTCGTGCCACGAGTGGGAACTACGGCAGGATCTGGTGGATCGCCTCTTCCGACGGTGGGGCACACCCCAGATCGACCTGTTCGCGACGGCGACGAACACCAAGTGCCGGAGGTTCGCCAGCAGGTTTCCCCAGACGAGGAGCATGGGCGATGCTTTCTCGTTCCCCTGGGAGGGCCTGTTCCTCTACGCGTTCCCTCCCTTGCCTCTGCTAATCCGGCTCGTCAACCAGCTCAAGAGGTCACGGTGCAGGATGATCCTCGTCGCACCTGCGTGGCCGAGGCAGATATGGTTCCCGGACCTTCTGGACTTGTCAGCGTCCCCGCCGATCAAGCTGCCGGCGGACGCGGATCTACTCTCCAGGGAAGGAGGCGCCATCCTCCACCACGACCCGAAGTCGCTGAACTTGCAGGCCTGGCTCCTGCAGCGCTAGAGTTTGGAGGATACGACATACCGGCCGATTGCAGAGAGGTTCTTGCAAAGGCCAGGGCGTCCTCGACTCTTAAATGCTACGGACACAAATGGAAGAGGTTCTCTGTCTGGTGCCACGCACAGAAGATTAACCCTCTACGGATTACGGCTCCCCAAGTACTGCCGTACCTGCTGACGCTGGCCAAAGCTGGTTTGGCACACGCGTCCATCAAGATTCATCTTGCTGCGATCTCCCGATACACCAGAACCACGGGGCGGACGTCCTTGTGGTCTCATCGTCTGGTGAAAGAGTTCATGAAGGGACTGTTCAGATCGTTCCCGCCGGTGAAGGCTCCGGCCCCGGCGTGGGAGCTCAACGTGGTGCTGACCAAGCTCATGGGACCTCCGTTCGAGCCTCTGCACTCGGCCCCGTTGAAGTTTCTATCGTGGAAAACAGCTTTTCTTGTGGCCATCACCTCCGCACGACGAGTGGGAGAGATCCAGGCCCTTTTCTGCAAGGCCCCGTACTTGACTTTCCACGACACGAGGGTAGTGCTCAGGACGCACCCCTCCTTCATGCCCAAGGTACCGTCGGACTTCCATCTCAACGAACCCTTGGTGTTACCTGTGTTCTTCCCGTCGCCTTCGTCGCCGGCTGAGAGGACTTTGCACTCGCTGGATGTAGCTAGAGCGCTGAAGTTCTACGTGGACCGCACGAAGGGGTTTCGGAAGACGTCACAACTCTTTGTGAACTTTGGACCTGTCAATCAGGGGAAGGCTCTCTCGAAGGCTTCCATCTCCAGATGGCTCTCCGGCTGTATCATGTACTGTCACCGGTTGGCAAACCGACCGCTGCCTGGCCGTCCGAGAGCCCATTCCACCAGAGCGATCGCAGCTACCACGGCGTTCCTATCTGGTGTGCCCCTGCTGGACATATGCAGGGCTGCTACGTGGAGGTCGACGCACACCTTCACGAAATTCTACTGCGTCGACCGGGATTCCAGGGAGGAGTCCAGGGTCGGCCAAGCAGTGCTGCGCAACCTGTTCGCCTGAGGCGAGCCTGGTGAGGAGGTAAGATGCTTAATGTTGAGTTGATGTGATGCTTAATGTTGAGCCTTTGCCACCTCCCGTGGTTGTGCATGTGTGTACTGCTATGTATTCTTTATTCATGAGCATGTGAATCCATGCCAGACCCCATGCTGGAGAAGGAACAAGTTACTTACCTGTAACTGTTGCTCTCCAGCATGGGTCTGGCATGGATTCACATGCCAACCCTCCCGCCTACCCCTCTGCGGCTCTTCACTTGGTCATACTGCCACTTCACGTGCTTCCAAATCTGAAGATGGCTGCCAGAGGCGGTGCTTAGGTAGAGGGCAGTCATTGGCTGTCGTCAGTATGACGCAGAGACCAGTGATTGGTTATTACTACGAAAGACAGATCAGAAACGAAACTGATACTGGTTTTTTCTTTACCGAGGATTCGCAGCCTGACGACGGGGAATATTCATGAGCATGTGAATCCATGCCAGACCCATGCTGGAGAACAACAGTTACAGGTAAGTAACTTGTTCCTTCACATCCCCCATCCACAAAGGTCACTGCAGTTTTCTGCGCTTTGTGGTTCAGGGGTAACATTACCAGTTCAACGCCCTTCCCTTAGGATTGAAGTTGGCGCCAAGGGTTTTCACCAAGTGCATGACACCAGTGGCGGCGCAGCTGCGTCTACAAGGGATCCACGTATACCCTTACCTGGACGACTGGCTCATCCGGGCAAACTCGAAGGACATTGCCGCCGAACACACAGTGAGGACCGTCCAACTCCTGTTGGATCTGGGGTTCTCGGTGAACTATGCAAAGTCCTGCTTGACTACATCGCAGGACTCGCTGTTTCTGGGATCCCGACTCAACACAGTGTTGTGCCTGGCCTCTCTGTCGGAGAAAAGGATAGTGGCCATTTTGGACAAGGTGCAACGAGAGGGAGCTTCGGCAGGACCAAGTTCCGACGATGGGGCAATCCCCAAATAGATTTGTTTGCGACAGCGCCGAGCACCAAGTGCCGGAGGTTCGCCAGCAGGTTTCCCCAGCCGGGGAGCATGGGGATGCATTCTAATTCTCCTGGGACGGCCTGTTCCTGTATGTGTTCCCTCGGTTGCCGTTGCTTCTTTGACTAGTCAATCAACTCAGATGTTCCCGGTGCAGGATGATCCTCGTGGCACCGGCGTGGCCGAGACAGATATGGTACCCGAACCTTCTGGATTTCAGCGTCCCCTCCAGGCAAGCTTCCAGTGGACACAGATATTCTTGCCAGAGAAGGGGGCACGATTCTGCACCACGACCCAGCATCGCTGAACCTGAAGGTCTGGCAGCACTAGAGTTTGAGGGATACGATCTCCCAGTGGATTCAAAGGAGGTGATTGCCAAGGCCAGAGCTTCGTCTACTCTCCAATGCGACGGGCTCAAGTGGAAGAGGTTCGCTGTTTGGTGCTGTACTGAGAAGATCGACCCTCTACGTGTCACTGCAAGTTTAGGCTTGGTTTATGTTAGTGGCTGACTGCTTCAACTGCAGACAGTTTGGAGCCTTCCCTGTAGGAGCAGTGCCCTTAGGCTCGGGCCCTTAGCCGCTAGGCTGCTACGGGCAGAGGGCTACCCTAGTTCTATGCTATTAATGGGATTCTATGAGCCAATCGTGGAGGGGGCGGGACACCAGGCAGGGAAAGATCACGGAAGGGGGGGGTACAACAACATAGCGCTGGGGAGCTCCTAGTCCGCAAAATAAACAAATGTACAAAATTATCAAAGGGGTGCAGGGGGCGCCCCACCTAAGCATTGCCAGGGAACAAAGTGGTGCACTGGAGGTGGCTCGACAAGGAACTAGGTTCCCATTCGAATTGCTGGTGTATCTAGCCAATCGGCAGAGGGGGCGGGACACCAGGTGGGGAAAGAACGCAGAAGGGGAGACGGGGACTGGGCTGGGGCGCAAAATAAACAAAATGCACAACATTAACAAAGGGGTGCAGAGGGCCTCATCTCAGCATTGCCATGGACCAAAAAACTAAGCTTGAGTCGCCTTGTTTACCATAACTGGAATGGTCTACTAAGCAACCACCAGGGTTTAGAAATCCATCTGAACACTGATGCTGGGCAGATTTGGTAGCCGAAAGGCTGTCCATGAATTGACAGCCTGTCAGTTTGAATGATGCCGATCCATACTTTTGGGGGGGCTCAAGGTAACGTCAGCTCAAATTTAAGACATTCTGCAGCCGTTCTTCAGATTGCCATTGGAGCCAAGACCCGTGCATCCCGCTTAAGAACCGTGGACCAACTTTTTTGCCACCTGTTAGGTAGATTTATAATTTCTATGCTTAATCCCTTCTCCTAGTCATACCCCCAGAACTTTCTGCTGGACCTCTAGGCCTTTTTCTTTAATCCTGAATGAGTGGAGCCTTTTTCCACTAATTCTTATGGGCTCTCTTTTGGAACTCTGTTCTTTGTGGTTTACTGTCCTATGGAGTCTATTTCCCGCCATATCTCACTTTAAGGCATATGTATTTTACTATTGCAGCACACAGATCCTTATGGGTGGTGTTGCTGGGGACCCTTTGGATCCTCCTTTGAGATTCATTTTCTATATCCTAGAGTAACTACAGTTCTTAAGGATAGAGAGATACCTAGAATCTCGCCTAAACCTTTATAGTCTGAGAGATTGTCACACACCACCATATGTGGAGTGCCAAGGGGATACTTGGTACCTTCTCTCTGCTCCTGTGATTTTTATTTTTATCACAGACAACCTTCTAGTTATGGATGGTGGCAGTGGACGTGTTCTACCAACTGTTGTGTGAATGTCCTACCGCAGGCTATGTCTAAAACCTCGATTATGCACAATAGGGTCAACCAAGTACTAACTTGTGGCTCTGTCTTTTTACGCCATTACTAGCATGGGTGTTCTGGTTAGCACTTCTTCTAGGGGGGGGGGGGGTGTGTGTGTGTGTGTGTGTGTGTGTGTGTGTGTGTGTGTGTGTGTATACACACATATACACACCCGTGTGTATACCCGTGTCCCGGCAGGCAGGAAGTTTTTCACTCCCCTGCCCTTTGTCTGCCGGAGTGCCTGAATAGAACCACTGGCTGTCCTGATTGGACAGCCACGCACCCCTTTCTGTAAATTGCTAAGAGAGATTGCAGAGGTGTGTGTGCTGGAACTGTATAAAAGGTGAGGGTCCTGAGGTGAAAGGCAAGCCGACCACTGGAACTTGAAGTAACGGAAGAATACGGCCAGAGACGCCTGCAGACCCTTTGCAACACTGTGAAGTGTTAGGAGTTCCGAAGTGGACTCCTCCTTCCCTTTGGCTGGTAGGACCAACCAGCCCGGAGACTAACTACAAATTGAGCATCTCCTGAGATGCTGTGCCTTTCCAGAGCTGCAGACTACGAATACCAGGAGACCTCTGACCCATTTGCAGTGCAACCTCTTTGCAAGGCAAAATCCATCCAGAAATTTGAGCTCCAGTTGGACCCCCAAGAGCACGATCTAAGTCCCCTCACCAGAGTGGTGATGATTGACCGGGCGAATACCATCCTTTGTTTGTGATGAGAAAAAAGCGCCAAAACCGCACACCAGCCGAGGAGACTGATGAAATCTGTGCTGAGGGTCCTCTTTTGAGACTGCTGCTGAGGCATCCATTCAGAGTCCTTCCTTTGGTCACCAGGCCAAGGAATCGGGAGACAGTCTACCTCGCTGCTGCACATAGGTGAATCCAGCTACAATATTTTTTTCTAACCTAAGGTACTGTGGGGTGAAAGGTATAACTTAACTTGAAGCGTGAAGTTACTCCAGAGTGACTGAGGTTCTTTAAGTGGTGTTCAGAGTGTTCACTCTACCTCTGACCCAAGCTTGTCCGATTGTGCCCCTTTAGAGAGTCCTTTTGCAGGGTCCTCCTAACTTTGGTTATCCTAAAGTAATCTTATCCTAGAGACTGAAAGTATCCTGTGGAACTTTTGATATTCTGCTACTTCTTAAAACATTGGAACCACTCCTACACTTATTTTTTCGTAAAGTGAGGGCTTGGATTTTAAAAGCATTAGTTAGCCTGAGAAGTGTCTCTAGAACATTAAGCTCTGCTGCTGTGTGATTAACCAACCTTTCTCCTTCCTGAAAAACGTCATTTTATGTGGTAACCCATTTACAGGAAGTGGTGTTCATCTTCATTCCACTGAGCGCATAAAGGACATTTAGGATACTTAGCCTGCCCCACAGACTGCTAAATTTAGAAGTGGAAAGATGCCTAGATGTTATTTGGCAAATAGTATTTTTTGATACTTTTTAACAGGAAAATCAATTACTTGTCAACCCCCCAGTGGAAGTTTGAATGGTTAATGCGATGCTAAATTTTGATAACATGTGGCAACTTGATTGTTTAAAGCCCAGTCAATAAATGCCGGGATCACAACTGGCTAATGGTTCCTTCTTTATACGGGTCATCTATGAGAGACAGACAGCCAAGGGAAATAAATATTTCTTTAATATCTTTAAGCCACAGAATTTATATTTAGAAAAAAGAGGGAGGGTGAGGGGCGCACTCTATTTCCCAGCTTTGTATACCTGCAGTCCAGTTGCTCTTCTTCCCCAAGTGCTTTCATGTCTTACAATCTTCAGGGAGGCAGTTTTTTCAGGTGTTACTGATTAGTCTCAATTTAGGTCTCAGGGAATTCTGGTAGTTGTCAATTTAGGTAACCAGGAACCAACTCGCCTCCAATAGCCCCATTTTTTTCCTGGTTACCAGAATTGACTACAGCTACCAGAATTCCCAGAGACCAACATTTAGACCATTTAGTAACACCCGAAAAGACTGCCTCCCTGAAGATTGTAAGAGACATGAAAGCGCTTGAGGAGAAGAGCAACTGAACTGCAGAAGGTATACAAAGCTGAGAACTAGAGTGCGCGCCTCACCTCCTCTTTTTTTCTACAGAATTTATATTGCATCATTGGGCATCGCAACATTGCACAGGACTAAGTATGTACTCCTTTCAGGAGTATTCCACAGTTGTAACCAATAAAGTGGTTTCAATTTAGCTAAGCAAGCAATTGGGTTTCATTTTCTCCTTTTAAAATGAAGTTCGTGAACCTGTATTTCTGCCTTGTAATTTGCTGCTGGGACTGCCTGTGCGTTTTAGACTTCAAGTGCGTGGGATAACGTTTTTCCACCGAAGCAAGTGTCAAAATTAACCACATCTCCTAGCTAGTGCAAGGTCACTTTTCTCCAATTTAGGAGACCAGGACAATCGTTGTTCGCAACAAGTGCCTAAATAAAGCGTTTCTACTTCTGTAGAGATGCATCACTTAAATGGTATGAGAAAGAGAATGTTCATGTGGATCATGCACTACATTTCATGTTATACTCTGGCTGGGAAAGAGCCCCCTTTGGGATTAAGAGCGCAATCCTCCAGAGGCATTGTGGTTGTCTGCACTACCACAGGTTATCCCTGTCATTGACATTTGTCAGATGGCTACTTGTGCTTCTGTACATACCTACTCCAAATATTTATTTGGTTTCAGTGGACTCAAGATTCTCGATTTGGTCGATCAATTCACCAAAGATTTTTGGTTTGCAGAAGTTGCGCATTCTCTCTGCCAAGCCCACCTGTGTTCTGGATACTTCTATTAGAATCTAGTTGAGGTAACTGAGTGGATATTATTTATTTGAAAATCTAATTACTTCAAATGGTTAATCTTATTTCTTTCTGATGGTTGGTTCCTCGCAAAGATTCCTTAAATCCCAATCATCTCTGCCATTATAGACAGATGTTGCATGTTTGGGCATGGAGAAGCCAAATGGATGGAGCGGAGGTCACGGGCATGGTATCCTAATATGTATTGCGGCTGCCGTCACTTCCGGAGTTGAGTAGCGAACCGCCAGAGTTAGTCTGTGCCAATGTTCATGACACCATCTGTCTATCTGCCCCCCTGCCCCCCTACTGCTGTGGGAAGAGTTTCCTATGCCAGCTAGTACAGGCCAGGATATATCTAAAGATGAGGAATCTGTGGGAGGAGCTACCCATCCAATAGAATATTGCCGGAGGGAAGTAATTTGTTTGCCGCACATTCTGGTTCGAAGAAATGTGATTATTTCGGGTAATGTCTACTTGCTATAGTTGGTGACAGTAATCTTGTGTTTCTTGTACCAATATTCATTTTCTATTCTAATTGGAGTTCTGTGCTCAGATACCACCACTACTGCCTCCGGAGATGGTCTTTCGCTGTCTCAACATTTGTCAGGGTTTGAAATTGCTGAAAGATATTTAGTTCTTGCTTCTAACATAGGAGAGCCTGCTTAACCTGAAACCGAAAGCTACCAGGAGCTATCTTTGGCTCCCTGGGCCCCCTTGTGTCTTACAAACATACATATGTGACATCAACTGTGTTTGAGAGTGTACTAAAGAACAATTAGGAAGAGCTTGTACACAGTTAAACATAATAGGCAAAAGGTTCAAGTGTGCATATCATGTGGAAGTTAGATTCGCGGTGCTCTGGGTACTGGCTCATTGTTCCCCAGCGGCAGTTCCTGCCTGCTGCGTGATGCCCGACGCCCAAGAGATGGTTTTAGGTCTTGCTCAGCGGATCTTCATTTTGAACCCAGGCTATGCTTTTAGTGGAGTGTTGGGGGTCATTCGTAGTCTGTCCCTTGCACTGTGATGCCTGTGGTACAAATGTGTCAATCAATGTCCCCTTTAAAATATTAATTTAATTTTAATTTCTTTTATAACACGCTTAATACCTGAGCTCTGTTTCTTAGCACGGATCTGGGATTCGAACCTCTGTTGCTCTGCGTTCGCTTGCTTCCAAGACCAGCGCGTTACCCGTGATGGCACTCACAAGGAGGAATCGCACTTTAACCTGCTGAATTAAAGTGAAAAGGCGCTGGCAAACAGCCTCATTTAAAAATATTAGTTCCTTGTCTTTAAGGAGCTATAAGCAAAATGACACTTTTCACTTGCAGAAGTAGACTAGAAATATTTTGTTGTAAAGAGTCCAGTATCATACTCCGACAGATAATAGCAGAAGCTGCCGAAGACTGCCCGGCACTGTTTTACAGTTCAAAAAATATTCCTTGAGACTATTGGTCCCATATGATCCTGCTAGAGTTCCAAGGAGTCCTACTTTGTTATTCATGCTACTCTTCGAAATAAATGCTGCCAGTGAGCAGGTATTACTGACCCCAACCCATTGGATGTTTCATGACGACAAAAACAAAGATGTAATTGGTGATACTCGCTGTGGTACAATCCAAGATACCACATTTTGGAGTCATGGTTGCATGTATGTTGCTTTTTGAATTGTCAAACTGGTTTTACAAAGCTACAGATTTTTCCTATTACTTATGTGGAGAGGATGAAGAACCCAGTAGTTTTTCAAAAACTTGAGTTCCCTCCCTCTGCCCCAACACCCATACCCCTTGGCTTGCTCAGGTGACCGAGGAAGATTTCAGGTCAAGATGGGAGTGCTTTTAAGGATTTGGAAACTTTGAGCAATCATGTGTGTTTGTTTTGTTCTACACATGCGCTTAAATCTACCACTAAAATGTATGTTTTTCAAGCTGCAAATATTTCACTTTGTTTTAGAAATGAATGCGTGCGTGATCGGGGAATGGGACCCTCAGTAGAGCCAAAGAGAATGGAGAATGTGCCTGGAGAAGTAAGTCCGTTCACTGTTCGAATGATGCATGGAAACAGATACAAATACAAAACTGTAGAATATTTGTATAGCAATGTTTCGTTAACGATCTGACGGTGCTTTTTCCAATTAGAAAAGTCCACATAATCAGTTAAAGGGTTTAAGCACAATTCTATTCCTATTTAAAACACACATAATATGAAGAGTTCTATCGCATAATGGCTTCAAGATCATGTAAATCACTAGAGGCAAGTAATTCATTTGTATGTGAACAAAATGTGTAGTTTTCTTAAAAAGCGTGTTTTGAAGTGGGGCTTGGATGCCACTCTTTAAGGAGATAAAAGGTTGTAGAAACTCACATACTTTTTAGTCTGACAAATATCCATCTGGTTACTACAATTGTTTCATAGATATGGTACAGATTAATAAGTGGTTGGGGCGTTGACATTTAGGTTACCACCATTGTGTTTTTTGCCACGATTTATATGTTCATTTTCAGCACAACTTGTTATACTCCTGAACAATGCTCAGCCCAGGAGTTAAACCTATGGGAGTCAGCTTACTTGCACGTTTTCTTACCCTCTAAGCACATTCGTTGCAGACATTCTAGTGCAAGCATCCTTCAATGATAATAAACTAACAATAATTTTTATCTTGCAGAGGTTCAGCCATGCAAGCAAATATGCTGCTTTAGCTTTGGATGGAGAAGACGACGAGGGGTTCCCAGAGTAACCATTTCAAAGAAAAGTCCTCTTTGTCTTAACCCATTGCTTTTCCTGAACATTCGGAGAGCAGAAGAAATCTTTATTCAAAGATGCAAAAAAAAGAAATACAAAACACACAAGTTTAACATCTCCGGAAGACCTTTCTTAATTTTAAACGAAAATCATTATTTTTCTCTTGCATGCTGCTGCAGCCTTTAAGTATTGAATGAACTGGAGATATCCTTCGAGGTTTTATTGCGAGAGGGAAGTGCAACATTTTAAAGAAATAAAAGGCCCATTATTTGGGGAGTGCCTGCACGCTATCCCGTGTGACCTAGATCCTAGGCCCTTCTATTTAGAGAGAACAGTAACAAGCAGTGGTTATGTACCTTGTCTGCATCTCTGGTTTGTTTTAGGAGGACATTGCAGTTCTGACTTGGTTGTGGTGGAAGAGGAGAGCTAGCGGTACATGGGACTTTTGTGCAAGGGTGTGTCTGTCTCCCTAGTCTTACAAAAGACTGTTGCAATTTCTATGAAGTCTGAATCATTTAAATAAACTTAAAGTATCTTCTTGAAGATGGGGTCTTCACATGTTTTTAGTGTCAGTTGCCAGCCCTCTGCTTTCTACTGAAACCCATTGTCCTACAGATTGTATTTATTAAGGAGTGGTATGCAAAAAGTGTATTTTGATAGGAAAGGGGGTTAATATAACTCCCTTTGTTCCCTATTTCCCCAGCTCCCCTACACCAAAATCCAGACTTCTCCACTGGCTTTCATGACTTTAGTTTGCCGTCTGTACTCTTAAGTTCGCGACAGAATTTTTAGTATCACATCACAGCATGAAGTATCTGCCACAAGGTGAGTGGTGTACTCATTTCTGTGTATTCAGTCTACTCTTTTTCCACTTGTAGGGGAGAAGGAGTGTGTCATAAGTCATGCACAAGAAATGTTTGCTTACCTGAACAGCTAGGTACGTGCAGGAAGAGTTAGAATGTTTCTTCTTTAGAATTATGTATTGCTCATCCTCCAACAGAAGACTTTTTATTTCTCCTGTTCAGTGACGGGCTTTGAGTGAAATGTGCTGCATCGCAGTACTAAGCTGCATGATCCCAGGGCAGAATTGACTACATTCTACGGCCGATTCTTGTTGGTGTTGCACCAGTCGGTGTTCAGAAGAGTACATTTTTGCTAATTTTGTTCGGCATGCATTTGGTTGCCTATTCAGATGGACTCAAAAGTTCTTGCGCCAACAATTTCCACGACCACTGCCTTGTGCCCTAGAATTTCTTTGAATTCAGGTGTTCAGGTCATATCTTGAGAGGCCCAGGATGGCAGATTTGCAGGTGTCATTGTTGCTGATCAGGTATTTTGCCTTGTTACAGACAATAGAAGCTGCAGACTACAGCAGTGATCTTCCGGTGAAAGTAACTTTGGCCGGATTTCTTTACCTATGTGACCTGTGCTTGGAGAGTTGATTTGAGTCACTTAGACAAACAGAACATGTTGGAAATCTAGAAATCTTGCTTCAGTGTACATGGTGTGTGAGCTACATTCATGGTACTCTTAAAGTTAATACGTTTCCCCACTTCTCCCACCAGGTTGGTCGCATCTGTGAAAAGCCACATTTTTCATTCTTTTCTACTTGCCGCATCCCTCTTTCCTCCAGACCACCTTTAACATGAGGATAGTTTACTCACCTGCACTTGCACAATGTGGAGACATGTAAAAATGTGTATAAAAATCTTCTATGAAAATGAATTGTAATTTCTGCTTCCTGGGGTCTTATCATGTGACCCGTCCCAGCATTTTTTCTTCATTCTTTGGTTTTTGTTTCCCCCTTCAAAATAAACGAATCTTTAAACAAATGTTTCACCATGTCCTGTTTTTTGTCAATGTAGCCTGGTTTATATGCTTTGTGGAAATATAGCCCTATTGTGTTACACTTGAGTGTATTGCATGACTCATTCACCCCCTGCAATCCATCAGAGGCATTCTAGCACTGCAGTTCCCATTTGGTATCTGTTTTCCAAAGTGCATGCATTCTGTCTAGACTCTAGATGTTGGCTTTTAAAATGGATTTGTTGAACACTGCTGGAGCAATTGGAGGTCTGCCGTGCCTTTAATCAGAACATATACTAAGGCTTCCTTGTGGAGTGCCAGCGTTGAGTACAGTCACTTGTCTATATCTGCCATTACTAACTGAGGCTCTGTGTGGTGAGCTGTGCTGGAGCAATTGGAGGAATGTTATCCCTTTAAGCAGAACATATATTCTCTTCCTGGTGGCGTGGAGCGCAGCGACGAGTCAGTCGACCGGCAGGAGATCCCGGGAGGTGTGCTGTCATGGAGGGTCAGAGGACGCGACACAGCTGATGCCAGCTCTGAACAGCCTTTGCCACTGGCATCAAGCAGTAAAGCGACAAGAGGGAAAGCCTCTTCAAACTAAGGATTCTGCCCTGCCTACTGCACCCTCTCTGGGAGATCCACTGGTTACGTCACCTTAGACCCCTCCACTCTACTGTGCAAATCAGTGATAAAATTGCTCTGCTTTTGGGTCCTTGTGTGAACAATACGATCAACGTGAACAGCTTGTGTAATATTAATAACACAATAGCAGGAGTCCACACATGGCCTGAGGACGTGGCCGAAGGAGGTGGGGCATGCAAAAGGCCAAAGTCTTTTTGGGAAGTAGTAAGAGGGAAGCATGAAAGACCACTGGGGTACTTTGACTGAACGTCCCGGGGCTTTTTAATTTTTACTCCTGAGTGAGTGGGACCTTTTTCCTCATTCACTTGTGTTTTCCTGACTGTTTTCTATGTTCCTTACTGTTTTATGGAGTCTGGTAAACTACATGGGCATTTGCTTTTGCATTGTGACACACAGCACCTTTTGTGCAGTGCCACTGAGCAGTCCCTTGGACATCTCAATGTTTTACTAAATTTTCTTGGGTGAAATACTGTTCCCAAGAATAGTAAGATGACCCCTGTCTGTCTTAGCTTTACTTTATGGGTCCAGCACACATCATCCTATGTGGAGTGGTGGAAGGTTACATATGAACTCATTTAACCCATTCCTCGTGTAACATTTAGTTACACTAACTCACTTGAATGGCTGGTGGCAGTGGTTTCGTTTTTACTGCCTAGTGACCTGCATCTGCAGGCTGATATCTCAGCTGCAGTGCTGCACCCAAGGGTGACCATTTTCTGAAAATGGTGCCCATCTTATTTTTTTGCCATTTCTTGTTAGTTTCTTCTGGGTTTTTACTCTGAATCGGGTTGAGTCATTTGTGTGTTTTGCCTTTGAAGGACTTCAGCCCTGAAACCCGCCCAGGCTCCAGTGTGTCTGGAAAGGCAGGAAGTGAGGTAGGGTCCCAAAACATCCCTGTTCTTTGTCTCTAGGTGTGCCTGAATGAAACCAGTTCTTATTGGGCGGCTGACTGTGTCAGGATTAGTCAGGCGAGTACAAAGGCAGCGAATATGGCAAGGGAAATGTGCACCCAGGAACTACGACTCAGGTATGCTAGAACCCAGGAGTGCAAATAGAGTGTGACATCAAAACCAATATATGAAAAGGGATGTGGGGTAAGCACCTGACCGCGAGGAAAGTCGGCAAGCGCCTTACCCCCAATTGCTGTTACAGGTACTGACAGCGCTAAACCCACGTGGAGGGCAAGCAATGACAGGATCTGTGTACTAACACTCTTGATGGTATTACATAAGGGAACTTAAGAACTGTACTCACGAGGACGAGATAAACCTCTTGAATGTCAGCTAGCCCACGAATCCTGTTGAAGAAACTGGGACCCCGAACGGCTAGAACAGCAATGGAAGGAAAACTAAATACCTAAGTGGGAATAGTGTTTACAAAATAGTGAGGAAAAAATAAGCATTCACACAGGAGCTAGCTACTACCGCACACCACACCTAATAATCAAAGGGAAAATAAATGCAGAAGTGCAGTGGAAAACATGGAATGGATCCTCTAGAAAGTAAGGATCAGGAGCAGGGAAAAACGAAATAACCTATGCAAACTTCTCCCTACCCCTCCAAGGAAAAGACAGGAAACTAAACTAAGAGGAAGGCTAAGGCAAATGGGTAACAGCAGCAAAGGACAGAGTCAAATAAATATAGAACACAGACAAACTGGGCTGCATCTAAAAGGGGAAAGCACTGAGAAATGCTGCCTGCAAACAGAGGAAGACAAAAAGGGAAATCAAGGGAGCAGAAATCAATTAGCGCATGAATCCGAAATTCAGGGCGGAGGAAACAAGAAAACAGGAACAAGGAAGTAGGTACAAAGGCAAGGAATCAGGAACCAGGGACTAGTCAAAAACAGGAACACTGCAAACGATGACCAGCGCTGGACTGAAGTAAGACTGAGGCTTTTAAAGCTGCTTAACGAGCACACGCCTCGGGTGTGCTGATTGCTGCACCTGCCGCCACAGCTGTTACCTATCCTCCACCCAACCTTGTGTTGCAAGGGTGGAGGTGGAGCAGTGGGCCAGGCATTCTGGGAAGCATAGTCATTTGGTTAAAGAAGCATGCTGGCTGCCAAAAACCTGGAATGGATCCGGAAGGGAAGTAGCTGGGAAAATAGGGATTTAGCGCTCCCAAATCATCACAGCACTGTAGCATAAAGTTCGGAGGAAAAGTCCAGTAGGGAATAAACCCCAAATCATGCCCCCAAATGGTGGGAACGGGAGCGAAGGGAGCGAGTCGTGACAGACTGTCCTGGAGGACAGCCATCCTGTTGTGTGATTGACAGCCTATGGATGTGAATGAATGGGAACTTGCAAAAAAATCAAGGTTTTTGGGACTAAGAGCAGAGTCGACCACTGGAGGACAACATCCGAAGCGGAAGTCAAGAGAAGACACCAGCTGCACTGTCCTGGACTGCAAAGTGCCCGGTGAAGCCATGCAGCTGTGGTGACCCAGTTTTCAAATCGACAGGGAAGACCTGTAAAGGACAACTTCCTCCCTTAGGCTGGTGGGACCAACTAGCCTTGAGACAAACTATTTTGGCGCAACCCCCGACCTGCTGCAACTTTCCAAGGCTGCAGAAGCCCAATACCCGGGGTACCTCGACGATCTGAGAGTGCACTTTCTCCTGAAGACCAAATGTTGTGGGTATCCAGAGGACCCTACAGAAGCAAGACATTTGTGTCTAGAGTCACCTCACAAGAGTCCAGGGCTGAGGTTTCAAGGAATTTCTAACCAGAGCTTTTCGTTCTTTGGCACTGAGAAAAAAGGCACCAAAACCACAAAGAGCTGCTGAATTGGCAGAAATCCACTGTTGCTGAGTCACTCACTCGAGTGCTGCTGCAGCAGCCCACCAGACGTCCTCTTTCGTCACCACGACCAAGTACCAGGAACAAGGGTCTGCTGCATCCAACTGGAACAACTTCTTCCTTTCAAAAGGTGCTGTGGGGTTTGGGGTACTTTATCCTTTTGCCATTTGGGGTGCGTCCTATCTTTGGGAGTGCGATTTAACCCTACACTAAGTTGACCTCAACTTACCTGCCCTGGCCTTAGATTGTGCTTCCTAAAGGTGACTCCTCCTGAATTGCTGTGATTTCTCTTTTGAACACTAACTATTTAAGAACATTTTTTCTAAGAAGAAGGGTAACAGAACTTTTACTTTGCCCATTGACTTTGGCTGTCCTGGCTCCTTAAAGGCCTCATTCTGAACCTATTGGCTTTGGCTGTGCTTGTTCCCTTACATGTTTTAAATGTTGAACACTTCAATGCTGGGATAATAGACTGCCTGCATCCCTTTGGGAGAGTCTGTTATAACCTATCAGTCTGTTCTGATGCAACCCTAATCTGTCCTTCCTGAAATCACTGAATACTGCATAGGTGATGCTATATAAATGCTACACAGACCTCAATTGACGTCACTTCTGGGTGCTGGAACATGTTTAACATACGAATGAATTACTCACCTGCTTTATTGTTCACTTTTTGAATTGAATCCTCCCTTGGGATTAATGTTACAGCTAATTACTGTTTTGTAAAGATTGCTTTAAATATTTGTGTATAAATACATAATGTATTTAACTTTGTGTCTTTACTTGGATACCTGTATTTACTGATTTCTTTGTATATCTCACAATACCCCTCTTAAGAGAAGCCTGGCTGCTCAGCCACTCTACCAACTTGTGTAGTACAGGCCTATATTAAAAGGTGGGGTAACCTAATACCGAGAGATGAGTCCTGTGTAGTCCCACACCAGTTGGACTGCACTAACTCTTACCCAATAAGTGTATGTTGCAAAAACATGCAGCACCCACGTCCGAATGGTTGGACACAAGGGGCGTGAGGGTGTTGGTCTCGGACTTGGCCGCTGAATTGTATGCTGCAGGGGATCAAGTGGTAGAAAGGATGAAGCGGGTGCAGGAAGCCTGAACCGAAGACTTAGTGCTTCTCTGCTCGAAAAAAGGAGTTAGCTACCATGGGCTAGCTGTGAGGTCTTTGAAGCTAAGAAGAACTTGCAGTTCACAAAATCAGCAGGCTGTCTGGCCAGTTTCAATGGCCTCATTAACTCTAGATAAGTGAAGATCCTCTAAACAGTGCCTGGGAAGAGATCCAGGAGGGGGATGATACCCAAGGAGGCATTAAGTTACTCTTAACTAGTATAAAGAAATTGGCCTCTACTAACATGGCAACTAAGCGTGAAGGTGGGAAAATATAATTTTTTGGACCAAAAGCGCTGCCCCAAATCATGGGGCAGGCGGTAGTGGTAAAGTGACTGGCTCTGAAATGTGGGAGGATGAGGAGGAGGGGGCAGTCTGCTCTCGCATTAGACCTGGCAAATTCGCAGCCAGCTTTTCAACCCCTCGCCAATTCTAACACCAGGTGTCGATCCCTATGCCCTCATGAGGTGAAAAGAGGGCAGAGAAATACAGGCCTGTTGGGAACGATTCCTCTTACTGCACCTTTCCTTCCATTTCTATGGACCCCCACATTTTTTGCTTTTATTTTTGTATCTGACTGGTTCTTTTTGCAGTGCAGCCTTAAGCTTCACTCACTGGCTTTTGCTAATCTGTTACAGGGAAACTGACATGCCCTTCAGGCTGTCAGTACTGGGAATCCTTAGTCTAGTTACTTTACTACCTTTAGTAACTTAACACTTGTGGTAACTTTTTGTCTTTGTACATTGCATCTTATAATGCAGTACAATTACGTACAATTTGTTTTGCCCTAGACTAACGCTCAGAGGGTTCTTGGTTTCTCTAGGTTTGCTAAATGGACAGGCTGGTGGCAGCAGTGACCAGGAAGTGGGCTGGGACTGTCTGGTCCCAATCCACAAAATGGTTCCAGTGTGTCTAAGTGGAATGAATGAGTTTTGCTACCAGTGATCCTGATTGGACCACTGGTCGGGTGTGTGGGGAAGTTCTGCCATTGGTTAGTGTGAGCTGCTGCTCTTACCTGGCTTTTTGGCTAATGGGACCCCTGCACCCACTCTGGGGAGAACTTGGAAGAAACTGAAGGAGCCAAGACGCCTGTACAGCTACAAGAGTTGCGAGGAGATCGTTGACCCGTTGCAAGAAGGCTTGGTGACCAACTGCTGCTGCTTCCCTGGTAGAGCTCTGTCGTGTGTAAAATCTCCAGCAGTCCTGCGAGGGCACTGCATCCCTTAGAGTGGAGGGAACACCCATTCTCGACATCAGCTCAGAGTCCTACGAAGAGCCTTCAGAAGTGCCTCAGGACCGCCCTGTGGCTGGCCAGCTCGGAGTTTGGGCTACCGTGCTGCAGACGTCTCCGTTCTGAGTTGAGGCCTAAAACTCGGGGGATCTTCAGCTTGTGCAACAGGGCTTACCTCTGCAAAATGTTGTGGTCCTATCATCAAGGGGGACCCGAGATATGAGAGAAAGTCTGACTGTGACATGTGAATCCTTTGCGTCGCCTTGCATTAGTGGCTGTCGTCATAAACTGCTTACCTGCATCCATTCCTGTCCTTAGATGGGCACTGCATCGAATTGTGCTGCATTTTTTAACTAGTAGACCTTGTACCAGCATTAGACACCGACAGGAGAGCTGCTCGAACTTGCAACCCCTGGGAATTGAGGGCTGCGTCTATGGCGGGAAAAGTGACCTTGTACCATCTTCAATCGACCTGCCAAGACCTGTGGATAATCGAATTATGAGGGTGAGTTGTAGCAATAATTAACTGACCCTTAAACTCCCTTTTAAAAGTTTGGTAACTTTTAGAAACTTTTGTCTTTGGCTTTGTCATTGCTTGTTCACACAAGCACTCGGAAATTTGGGAACACGTTTGCTAGCTATTTTAACTCTTCCCCTAACCATTGGAACTGTTCACTGGACCCCCATAAACCCTACCTTTTTTTCCATCTTCACAAAACGGTATGGAACTTTGCCGAACTTTTAGGAAATTTAAGACTAAATTTAAGTTCCATAAAGGAACCTGGAACGGTCTTGGAGGGGAGGCATTAGTTAATCCCTTTAGAAATTGTATTACTAAGGGTAATTTGAAATACAATGGCTCCCCTGCAGTGCGCTTGAAGATCGATAGCGCTGCGAGATAGCCCTTGATAGTGCCAACTTGAAGGCCTGAATTTGCCAAGTAGAGTAGAAAGGATAACACCATTGCTGTACCACATGAAAAGGGGTCGATATTCTCATTGCTACACCAGCTGCAAAATTTGTTCCAACGGCAGCGGTATAAAGACTTTGTTGCTGGCCTTCTGGCCGAAAGCAACACCTCCATGACGTCATCAGGGAGGTCCCAATCCTTGCATCTCAACCTTTCAGAAGCCATGCGTGAAGGTTGAGGGTTCCGATGTCTGGATGGAGAACCTGACCTCCCTTCTGTGACAAAAGATTCTCCTTGAGTGGAAGACGAATTGGAGGGCAGATGGACATGTCCAGAAGGTCCGGGTACCACGTTCTCCTGGCCCAGTCTGGGGCAATTAGGATCATGGTCCTCCGGAATCTTCTCAACCTCCTCATCATTTGAGGAATGACAGGGACTGGTGGAAACGCATACAGGAGTGGAAACTCCGTCCACTACAAACGCATCCCCTGGAGCTCCTCTCGGGGGAAATTCCCTTGAACAAAACAGGTCGCACTTCCTGTTGGTACGGGTGGCGAACAGATCCACTTGAGGGGTTCCCCAAAGGGCGAAGATCTCCTGAAGGACTTCCTGAGCTAGTTCACACTCGTGGGAGACTGCCCTGCCTGCTCAGAGCGTCTGCCGTCAAGTTCTTCTCTCCGGCTAGGTTCCTTCTTGAATTGCCCAAAACCAGAGCTGCATTGCGCCTCTGCACAGAGGCAGTGATCCTACGCCTCCTCTTTTGTTGAGGTAGTGCATGGCCACTGTGTTGTCCGTCATTATCAGGACATTTTCCCCCTGTAGAGACGGCAGAAAAACCTTCAGCGCTAGTCTGATTGCTCTCAGCTCTAACAGGTTGATATGTAGTCTGGACTCCGACGGAGACCAACGACCGCTGATGGTTAAGTCGTTGGTATGGGCTCCCCACCCTGTGAGTGAGGCATCTGTGACTACTGTTATCTCCGGCCATGGTTGCCAAAACAGTTCTCCCTTCAAGATGTTTTTCTGGCAGGCCCACCACTGAAGGTCTCGAGCCACCTTGTCCGGAACCTGAAGGAGGTCTGTCATTCTCCCTGAGAATTGTGACCACCGAGTTCTCAGTGCCCACTGAAGAGATCTCATCCTCAGGAGAGCCACTGGCACAAGGAAGATGCAGGATGCCATGAGGCCTAGCAACCTCACAAAGTCGAAGGCTAGGAGACGTTGGGCATTTTGAAACTTGGTGACCATCTACAGAATATCTTGAGCCCTCACCTCTGGTGGAGAGGCTTTTCCCAGGGACGTGTCCAGGACCGCTCCAATAAACTGGAGTCTCTGTGATGGTATCATCTGTGACTTCTTTAAATTGAGGGAGAAGCCCAGTTTGTGAAGGAAGTGGCAGACATAATCTAGCTGAATCTGAGCTTGTTCCGGAGATACAGCTCTGATCAGCCAATCGTCCAGGTAGGGGTAGATGTGAATCCCTTCCCTCCTTAGATTTGCAGCCACTACCGACATTAGCTTGGTGAAGACCCTCGGGGCGGAGATCAGCCCAAATGGCAGAACTCGAAATTGATTATGAGAGACGCCAATTGCGAACCTCGGCTATTTCCTGCGTGAGAGATGGATTGGCACATGGAAATAAGCATCCTGGAGGTCCAGAGATACCAGCCAGTCCTGGAGCTGGAGGGCCTGAAGGATCTGAGAGAGTTACCATCTTGAACTTGTCCTTCCTGAGGAACTTGTTCAATTCTCGTAAATCCAAGATAGGTCTCAGTCCTCCATCTTTCTTCGGTATGAAAAAGTATGGGGGGGGGGTGTACCAGCCCTTGTTCCTCTCCGCTACAGGTTCTATGGCACCTTTCTCTAGCAGGTCTACAATTTCCTGCAAGAGGAGCGGATCTGGAACTTTCAGAGAGCTGTTTCCCGGTGGATGACTCTGAGGGATGCGTAGAAAAGGCAGACAGTAACCTTGGGCAACTGTCTGCAATGCCCAAGCATCTGACGTAATAGCCTGCCATTCCGTCAGATGTTGAGTTAACCTGCCCCCTACTGGTGTCTTGTGTCCTCAGAGCGGTTTGGAGGCGGCTGATGCAGATGCCGAGGGTAAAGAGGCACCTGCTGCTGCTGCGGCTTTTGTATTTTTAACCCGTCCACCTCAGGTGAATTTTTTCTGACCCCTTTGAACCGGCTGTCCTCTGCCTCTTCCGAATGCGGAATAGAAGCGAAAGGACTTACCTCTCCAAGAGGTTCCTGAGGGGCTATATGGTGTGACGGATTGCAGCTCCCGGGGATTTTTCTGCTGCCTTTTATGTTTGAAGCTTTTCTAAACTGTCATCCGCTTTCTTACCAAACAAGGAAGAGCCGTCAAAGGGCATAATATTCAAGAGTCTGCTTTGCACATCTGGAGCAAAACCAGACTTCCGCAACCAAGCAAATCTCCTGGTTGTTGTACTTGCCGCCATGGCCCTGCTGATGCTGTCAGCAGAATCGATGCCAGTTTGAAGGGATTCGCACATTGCGTCTTTACCATCCTTAATGATGTTTAGAATCCCTTCCCTTTCTTCTCCCTCTGGGAGGCAGTCAGCCACTGATGAAGCACACTCCCAAAGAGTGTGGCTGAACCTTGCGGGAGTACAAGTAGCATTGATTGATTTCAACGCCATGCTACATGCAGAAAATATTTTTTGGCCATAGAGTCATACCTCTGGTCATCCCTGTCCTGTGGCACCGTAGGGTAAGCCGATTTACTACCTGATGAAGTTGCTGCCTGCACAACCAGACTCTCCGGAGTTGGGTGTCTGGATAAATATTCAGGGTCAGCAGTCGACACCCTATACTTGGCTGATAATTTTTTGTTAACCGCCGGGATAATCTCAGGGGTTTCCCAGTTTTCCAATATTTTCCTTTGTAATGCTGCATGAAATGGCACCACAGGATCCTCCTGTGGACCTTTAACCAAAATGTCTGTGAGGTCGTCTTCCTGAAAAGCAGGTGAGGGTGTAGACCACCCCATAAACTATTATCCTTGCCATCAAGGTTCTATAAGGGGTTTCGGCATGTTCCCCTGGGTCTGGTTTGGCAAATTCCACTTCTGGGGAAGTGTCCAACCCACTTGCTTCATGTAAAGATTCTTGGAGGTCCTTAAACCTACTTTCCTTAGAGGTAAATTCCTCTAGTACAGGAGTTGCAGATCCCTGCAACTCAAAAGATCTCTCCTGATCCGAATTCTCCCCTTCTTCATAAATAGATGCTAAGGCTCTGGAATGATCAGATCTTGGAAATGGTATAAATCCCATTTCCAGTGCAGAAGGGGCCAAATTTGTCATAATTGGCTGAGAAAACGTTGACGCAGACGTTAAAGGCTTCGAAGTCATCGAAAAAGGCGTCGAGAAAGTTGGTAGAGACCTCGAGGAACTCAGGAGTATCGGAATTCTACTCGAGGTTGTCGACGACATTCTCGTGATCGAGGCTCTGGGTATGGCCACTGGCTGTGGGTTTGTCCTTTCTCGGAGTCGATGTCGGCATCGAAAACGGCGTTGAATCGACTGACCTGTGCGGCGAAAAACCCTTCGATAATGGCGTCGAAGACGTCTATGCATCAAAGGGATTTTCGACGACGGCGAAGATGCGACTTTGCCTTTACGCGAGGGTTTGTGACGCTCTCGAGTAGCTTCTTTCGCAGGGTGCTGCGACTCACTGCGTTTTGATTTTTCGGGTCTTTCACCCAGGGTATCACCATCAGCAGTCTTCGAGAGGGTCGAGGCCGCTTTCTCGAAGACGCTAAGCATCTTTTTCCTGAATTCCTCCCACTCAGCCTGAGAGCTATGTTTTGTGGAGCAGGAGACCCTTTTCAGGGAAACGGAAGACGAGGAAGGCGATCTTCGACGTCTCTTTTTTGAATGCTTAGATCTCGAAGAATGATGGGAACTGCTTTGAGACCTAGAACGAGAATGTCTTGTGATGGCGAGGAGATGAATGTCTCGACTCCGCCGAGGAAACTTTCGAAGAAGTTTTAACTACTTTACCTCTCTCGAGCTTCCCCTTACGCTCCTTCAAGGCTTTTGCCGTCATGGACATGCAGTCCTCGCACTCCGAACAATGGTGCTTGACTCCCAGGCACCACAAACAGATCCTGTGAGGATCCGTCAGTGACATTTTCTTTCCACAGTCTCGACATTTTTTGAAGCCGGACCGGGGAGTCGTCGGTTCGGATGAGGAAGCCATCGAGTACGAGTCGGTATTTGAGGAATAATGAAGTATGTTTGACTGAAGAACTGAGCAACGATATTCCGAGGCCCCACGAAGCGCGGAAAAACGGAACTGAGCAACGGATGCTGCGCGAGTATTTATAAGCGTGATGACGTCGGCGCCGATACGGAGGCTGCCGAGGGACATCGGCTCGAGGGACGTCGACGCGCAGCGCCCTCTACTGAAAATATTTTCAGTAGAGGGCGCTATTTCCTTTCGAACCACTCCACTCTTGTTTGCTAAGATTTCTCACCCTTAAAACTGTCTTGTTAGTGGCATTAACATCTGCTAGAAGGGTAAGCGAATTACAAGCTCTATCTTGTAAACCCCCTCATACAATTTTTCATAAAGACAAAGCTGTCCTATAGGTGAAGCCTAATTTCCTCCCAAAGGTGGTTTCTGAATTCCACATCACTCAGAAAATTACTTTACCTTCATTCTATCCTCCTCCCCATCCGGGGAAAGAGGAAGAAAGGCTACATAGGCAGGACCCAAAGCGGGCTTTAAGCTTTTACATCAGCAGACTTGCTAGGATTAGGCAAGCAGACCAACTTGTTCGTAGGTTACTCAGGGCACAAATTGGGACTACCAATAACAAAACAGACCATTTCCAGATGGATTATTTTGGCCATTCTAGAATGTTACAAACTAGCAGAGAAAGAGCCTCCTCAAAATCTTAGGGCTGATTCAACCAGGGGTATGGCAGCCTCTTCGGCCCTCCAAAGAGGGGTTCCGGTTCGAGACGTGTGGCTGCCACATGTTCGTCCGCACATACATTCACAAGATTTTACAACCTGGATTTCTCCTCTAGTCAAGAGACTAGGTTTGGCAAAGCTGTATTACATTCTGTTCATTCCTAAAGGGAAACATGGCGTTTTTACTCCCACCTCCAATTACACACCACTGCTATGGGAGTCTATCAAAGATCAGGAATACGTCGGAGGACACAATCCCTTCGAAGAACAAGTTACTTCTTACCTGGTAACCTTCTTTCGATGGGATGTTCCTCCGGCGTATTACTTATCGCCCCTCCCATCCATCACCGCAGTAATACTTCCCTTGTGGTTGCAGCTTACGCTCCTTCAAGGTCAATAACCAATTAATGTAAAACTGTAAACGTCAAAACTGAACTGAGCAACGGACGCTGCACAAGTCTATACGCGTGATGACGTCGGCGCCGATACGGAGGCTGTCGAGGGACATCGACTCGAGGAACGTCGACGCGCAGCGCCCTCTACCGAAATTTTTTTCCGAGGCCAGCAAACTGGAGGTGATCTATCAAAGATAAGGAATACGTCGGAGGAACATCCCATCGAAAGAACGTTACCAGGTGAGAGTAACTTATTCATTATATGCATCTAATTTTAAGTATTGAGTGACATTACCTGTTAGTAGTCATTTTTCACTGTTATTTGGCCATAAGTAAAGAAGTATTTTTATACGTGAGTTTTTTTAAGTGTCTTCCTAGACTGTTTTACTTTGTGTGCTCGTTGTGCCACCTCTTTAGACTTACCCTAGACCACTCGCCTTGCTACTTTGAACTGGTTTGGCTACAGCTCCCGGAGTTGTCCCTGTCAAAATATAGGTTGGCCTTCTATGCATCTGTACACCAGGCCAGAGTATAGAAAATCAGTCCTAACAAGGCCCATCACCTTGAAATACAACCGGAGGGGCCTCT
Source organism: Ambystoma mexicanum (assembly GCF_040938575.1). Classification (NCBI taxonomy): domain Eukaryota; kingdom Metazoa; phylum Chordata; class Amphibia; order Caudata; family Ambystomatidae; genus Ambystoma; species Ambystoma mexicanum. Next base: position 233,558,257 of record NC_090926.1, on the reverse strand, counting down.
TCTCTGGAGGAAGGATGCAGAGACTCAGGCCTTCAAAGCTGTGCATACCAGGTCCCTGGGCCCCTTGGACTTGGTGATGGCAAAGGAGGAGGAATGAGTCTTTGAAACATCCGAGGATGGATATAGGCAGAATTGAAAAAAGGATTTAGTTGGTAGACTCAGCACTTATAACCACCTTAGTTGATCAAACAGTTCAGTCTGAAACAGGAAAAAAAGTAAATGATAATGAGAGGCATGAACGGCAGACATTCATGATGTATTTTAAAAAAAAATTGTGATCTTGGGAAAGCCTTTTCAATGGTAACTCGTATTGAAAGGATCGGTGGGGGAATGGGGTGCGGGGACTACCCTCGAGGATTTCTTCTGCCTCCTTATCAGAGTCCTCATTCCCAATGCAAGAACGTAAAACAGGAAGAAAGGTTATAAAGGCAAGGGCTTTTGCAGAACCATCTTCTAGGTGTTGGGGAGAATTCTCTTATAAGGCTAATTTCCCAAACCTAGTGAGTCCCCCAGCAGCTTTGCTGGATTTTTGGGGTTTGTTTTTTTCTCCTGCTAAGAGTGAGACACTTTTCCTCCCACTCTTAGGCATGATTTGAGGTATGTCTTTGACTTTGTGTGCTTATGGGCTATGGGGTCTTTTACTCCATAGGGTATCATCTGTTTTTATGTGTGTTACACAGCACCCTCAGTGCAGTAACACAGGGGTGTCATAGTGATCCCCAAACATAGACTCCATACCCTGGGACTGGCTACTGTCTCCCAGGGCATGTAAAGTCACCATTGACTTTACTAGTCCAAAATTGTGAACAGAACCAGTACAAACCATCATATTGTGGAAGTATTGGAAGGGGTTAATTCGATTGCCCCTGGGTCTGTTTTCAAGGGGGCACTGTCCAGTCCCCCCTTGTCGAGTTTCCTCTTTTGAACATTCCGCAAAGACCTTTAGTGCATTTTAAACTGTGTGATCTTGGGCACATTTTGCATTGCTCCATTTAAAGTGGGCCTAGCCTATGAACTTTGGCTCTACAGTTTATACTGCCTTTACTCCCTTGCTTTGAACTTCTAAAAGTGTTGAAATGTTTTATTTCTAAGTCCTGCTTTTTTCTCTCCCTTTAACTTAACTATTGGAGTGCCATCTAGGTTACGCGCTCGCATCCATTTTTACAAATAGTGGTGTTTTAACTCTGACTTGTCTAATAGTTATCAAGGGAGGTGTGTATACTTTACCTGACTATGTTTTAACTTGCTTTTGGTTTAGAGTGCTAGTGTATTGCCTAAAGTGTGTTTTAAATAAATAAATTATATACTTTGGATACAAAGCTCTGGTCAGTGTTTGTTTGCTCTACTGTGTTTTTGGCCCTTTTGTGTATACTCTATATACTGCCCTACTCTTCTTGAGAGAAGTCCAACTGCTCAGCCACAGCTACCAGGTAAATCTGGGTGGTGCAGACTGCTACCAATTGGGTTTACTGCTTACTCCTGTAGTCTTAATCTTTTTGCAGTGTTAACCCAAGGGAACTGCACAGGATTCTGCCTAACACTAGGCAGTATCTGTTTAGCACTAGGTCTATTGACTATTGCCCTGGCGCCTTAAAAAAAAAATTGTATGAGACAATGAACGATAGCATGAAGGATCAAGCCACACTAATGGCGTTGTTGCATTCTAAAATTCTGGCAATTTAAGGTTGTAATGCAGCTTCAAAGGAGAACCCAGCCTGGAAATTAAAAAGGGTGGGGGTATCTTTGGGAGGGCTAAGGGAAGAAGCCTGCTTTAGAGAGAGCCCTTGTGCAACCCCACCCAACCAGAACTTGGATCCAGGCGCACCGATCCTCCTTGCATTGATGAAATTATACACTGCTGGCATTGATGTAGCATGCCAAGGGGAGACGATTACTGAAAATCAAGGATCTAGAGAACCTTTAATTATAAAATCCTCTGAGCTGCTTTTAGTTGAATTAACATCAGTAGAGAAAATCAGCCTTTTGGACATGGATGGTCCCTGCTTTAAACTGAGTCGAAAGGGTGGAGGAAGGAAGTGAAATTGAAAGTATTCCTGATCAGGATCCGGCTGTTCTCCCCTCCCTGAAGGTCTTATCCAATGTTAAGCCATAGAAGAAGGGGAAAAAAATGGCAGAACTCAAATTGCACCAAAGTTAAGATCAAATGACTCACGAAAACATTTACACAACCGGTCAACCTACTATAGTTCTGGAGTGCCCACAGAAAAACAAAGACTAACCAAAAGGAGGTGGTGGTGGAACGCAGGCGACAAACTTCAGGGCCGCGTATGGAGGAACAAATAATTGATGTTACCCTGAAAAGATAGTCTTCAAACAGTTTAATGGGATTGGCCAGCCGCTAAATTGAAGAGATAACAAAAAAATGTTTACCATAAGAATACAAACTGTCTAGAAAGTCTGGGCACTGGTGACTGAGAACCACGAGCAGCCAGGAGTAAGGTTCCTAACATTAGCGAAAAAAATGTTGGTAGCAGATGCAAAATTTACCGTGGACCAGAAAACCACATGTTTAAACCAAGAAATATGACTAGAAGCCCCAAAATGTATGCATGTTTAAGGACCCTCATTTAAGGTGGTAATCATTGCTCAGGAGACCAATGAGAACAAGCAGAATGACTGTGAAGACTCTGGCGTGGCTGCAAGCCCTTTAAAAGAATTTTTAAAGTTGGCCTATAAAAGATTGGTGGCAGACACTTTACATGAGGATACAAAATGAGCCCACAGAACCTCAAAACCAGAAATCTGGAAAGGAGACTCAAAAGGCCTCTGGCGTCAGGGAAAAATATTACAAGAGACAGATCAAGGTTGTTGGATAGACAACAACCTCATTTTAAATAGAAGAAACGTCTTGGTGCTTTTACACTGTATTTCCAATCTCCGACAAATCTGTTCAGAGGACTTATCTGTTATTGAATTTGTTGATGAGGTAAGCATGGATATGTTGTATTTACATTCACACTCGCCGATTGTAAAACTGATGCTTCTGGGCCGGGGGTGGGGGGGGATTGCTCAGGGGCAACGGTCTTGGAAGCAAGACAACGCAGCACAATACAGGTTTGAATTCCAATACCATGCTTAGAAACCCCTTTTTGGTATTAAGTGCGTTATAAAAAATGCAATTCTTGATGCAGTCCTGAGTCTCCGGTTGTTGGGCTTTGAACTGACCATAGCCCTTGAAGACCATTCAGACAAATAGTGTTAAAAGTGAAACGTGGCCCTCTCAAACCCACTAGTTGGGATAGGCAACTTAAGCGAAAAGCCAAACATTGAGGCAGATGGAATGAGAACCAGTGATTGTCTTACTGCCTCTTAGAATATATTAAACATTAATGGACAGCCAAAATTAAATATGTATGGGCAATATAACCAGCAGGCTCTCATCGTGACTGTTACTTGTTGAGGAGACCTTGGACAGGAGAGAGGTTCAGCTGCTAATACCTAAAGCCTCAAAGGTTTCCTGGCCCTGGCTACTTGGTGCCTTGCTGGGGGTTCAGTTTCTGATGCTTGTTAATCTGCTTAGATTCACATGCTGGGCATATGGTCCGACATCCAGTGGTAACCGCAGAGTATTGCATCTTGTCTTTTCGGGATCGAAAGGGGACGTCGGCATAGGCGTGTCTGTAACACTATCCCTATTGTGACATGTAGTGTACCCAAAATCCCTCATGCGCTGAGGTCCCTCAGATTGTTTTTTTCCGCCCAGATAACTGGTTGCCCATTGCAGAGCTCTTCATAATAGACATTGTTTACCGACTGTCAGTTATTCCCCCCTAAAGTCACTTTGGCGGTGTACAGATACTACGACGAAGACTAACGGGAACTTTCTACGGCGGTGGACTTCAACGCCTATGATCCGGTGGCAGAGCCATGCACGTGGCTGGGCCCTCTGGCCGGCCTACACAGTAGGGAGAGTGGGGTCGGGGTGGTCATATCTTCCGCTATGTCTCTCCTCTTTCCCCCTCTTTACCCTCTAGGTCTGGTCAGCACCTTAATTACCTTTCGCAATGGAAAGGACACCATTTAAGTTTTGCCCCTCTTGGAGGGTCAGATACCCGTGGAAGGACGAGCACGATAAGTGCAATAACTGTCTGCCCCTTGACCACGACAAAGCGCGGTGCACGGCCTGTAGACTCCTTCGACCTAAAACACTTAAGGTGCGCTGCGTTAAGTGGTGGGCCGCCTACGGCATGTCGCTGGCTGGATCCCCACCGCCGCACCCGCCGAAAGTGACGGGGGCCCTAGTGATGACCAAGCATCCATACCGGATGCCATCGACCTTAACACAGCCTTCTAGGTCCACCACGCCCGTCCCCGACCCCGCTAGGCCTGACGCAAGTCATGTTATTGGGACAACATCCTGCGACGGGGTTGTACAAAAAAGCCACACTAAACACACAGCCCTAACCCCAGTTTCGATGGTTAGGGCAAACGCGCCGACAGGACCGCCAAAGATTTTGACGGATTGCTCTGATCTTGAAGATCAACAGCCTTCCCTGCATCTGCGAAAGACGCGCCCAAGCACCGCGATGCTCACGAGGACTACGAAGACAGTCATGAGCCTTTGTCTAGCGCTATTAGTAACAAAATTCGGGCCATAGGGAGGAAAATTAAGGTTTTCCACCCATTGACCCTTCTGGTTCGTCTAAATGGACCAGGGAACAATGTGAAGGGTGGTGCATGGACTGTTTGGAAAGGTGTGTCTTGCTTTCAGAGCACCCTTCCCCCAAGAGGCCTAGGGAGGACCCACCTTCTGTGTCAACTTTGAGATTTCCTGGAAATTTAGGACCTTCTCAAAAACATTTCACTTCCATCCACCCTGAAGATGAAATCCAGATGGACACACATAGACATTTACAGTAAGAGGATACTACCTTCCTACAGGACTACACTGCGGATGACCAGGCGGACGCCACGGAAAACTGGGAGGACACTCATCAGGTTGAGACGGAGCCATGGGCGCTCCCTACTCACGATCAGGACACAAATGTCCTATGTTTGGATGCTCCTCCTTCCACTCCGGCCCGCCAGGCTTCACCAGTAGACGATCAGATGGCTTTCAATGCCATCTTAAGGAAGGTAGATCATTTTTAGATCGCCACCCAGGAGGCCATAACTGAACAAGATTTGTTGGAGGACGTTCTTAAAGAGAAACCCCCCTCGAGCCAAGCCATTCCTCTCCTAAATTCCATTAAAAGGAGATTGGTTCCTTCCCTGGTCACACCAGCCAAGACCAGGGCAGTGAATACAAGGGTGGAGAAATTATTTTGGCCATTGCCTACCGACCATCAATATATTAAAAGCCACGCCTCCCCCGATTCCTTAGTGGTTACCTCCCGATAAGGAGTCAAAGATTGTACGGCTTTCGTAAGCGAATTACCACGGCAGCTGCTTTTACCATGCGCATAGCAAACACTACGTTGCTTGCTAGTTATGCTGATGCACAGTGGAACCTGATGCAAGGAGGTCTCCAGGAAAGGGTCTCAACCTGCAAAAACCAAATTACTCGCTATCGTGACCGAGGGCAGACAGGTCAACCAAAATGTATTAAAAACCCTGAATACTGCAGAAAGGTCCCTAGCTCAGGTCACCCTGCTCAAACGGGACGCTTGGCTCTAAAACTCAGGCTTCAAGCCGGAGACCCACGCAGCCCTTGTAAATAAACCTATCAAGGAATCAAACCTCTTTAGTAAAGCAGTCGACGAGGCTCTATAGACTACCAAAAAAGAGTATGAGACTCTTAAGTCACTTCAACAAATCACTCAAAAGCCCTCCCCACCCTGCCCTCAACGGTGGAAGCCGTTCCAGTCGGTCAGGGGGAGCCACAGCCTCTGATCAGAAATGACCTACGGATTCGGGTCACCTCCCATGTCACCCCAGTCGGAGGGCGCTTAACATCTTTCCTTTTGGCATGGGAGGGAATTGCATCAGACCAGTGGGTTCTAAAGACGTTCGCCCACGGGTACTGTGTTGAATTCGCCTGACCCCCATAATTCAGACCGCCCAAAGCACGACGCCTGATGGCAGACCATCTGCAAATCCTAATACAAGAAGTGGAGACACTTTTGTAAAAGGACGCCATGGAAGCCGTCCCTATTCTTCAGGTAAACAAGGTTATTTATTCAGCGCCAAGGGTGTTTACGAAGGTCCTGGCAGTAGCAGCAGCACACCTTCGCAGACTGTCCCCGTTTACCCTTACCTCGACGACTGGCTCATAACGGGGGACTCTTATGAAACCTGCCTAAGGAATACTATGAAGACAATAGAACTCCTGTTCAGTCTGGGATTCTCCATGAACGAGAAGAAATCCAGCTTAGACCCAAGAAAAGTCAAGCAATTTTTAGGGGCCCTGATTCGGACAAAGGAGGGCCTCGTCTTCCCCTCCGAGAGGGTTCAGAATGCTTTCTCAAATCCCTCAATATGTAGCCAGTCGGGAAGTGACGGTACGCAATGCCATGCACTTGCTAGGTTTGACGTCATGCATTTACTTCCCCCGCCACGCGCACGTGGCTGCGCATGCGTCCCATGCAAGAGTGGCTCAACAGCCAGTAGGGTCAGGCCTGCGGACAATGGGAATATCTGGTAGTTGTCTCGCCAGCCCTCGTTCTCTCACTGCAGTGGTGGTCGAGGGAAAACCTCTTGAAGGGGGAAGACCTTCACCACCCCCGCAGTGGAAGCCACTCTCACGACAGACGCATCTCACGGTGTGGGTGGGGCTCAACGACTTCAGCAGACAGCGCATGGAGTGTGGTCCCCACAGGTAGCATCTAACCATATAAATCTGTTGGAGCTATTAGAAGAACTGAAGGCCTTTCAGACACTGCTACAAATGAACAGTTCTGGTCCTGACAGCACCACAGCCATGTATTACCTAAACAAACGAGGGGGGTGCACACTCTCTCCAGGGCTATCCAAGCTGTCGCAAAACATTTGGATGTGGGCTCTCAAACACAAGATGTTCCTGTTGTCTCAACACGTTCCAGGGGAACTCAATCTTCTAGCAGACGTGCTCAGCAGAGATTTCATAGCGCCATGGCTACCTCCAAACTCGTAATGACCCCCATTGTATTCAACGTCTTCGCAGAATGAGGCTTCCCAGAGATCAACCTGTTCGCAACTCAGGAGAACATCCAATGCCAAGACTACGCCTGCAGGTATCCCCAGAACCTCTCCAAGGGGAACATATGCTGGATAGCATGGTCAGGCAAATATGTCTATGCTCCCTCCTCCCCCAGCAGACCCCCCCCGCCCGACTCCCCTACTCCACAAGATAGTGCACAGAGATGCACCAAGAACCAGTCACCATGATATCAGAGATGCGGGGAAGCTATAAAACCGAACACTTGTTATTGCTATTCCAGTAAGTGGAAAAGCTTTGACATCTGGTGTAATACCAAGGGCATAAATCCCATTGACTGCTTGCCTACACACATTGTGTTGTACCTAACTCATTTGTTAGATTCAGGACTGTTTTTAATTCCCTAAATGTACATCTAGCTGCTCTCTCAGCCTACACTACGTCCCAACAGAAAGTGTTGTGGTGGAAGATACCTGTTATTGGGGCTTTTATGGAAGTTGTTAAAAGAATTCACCCCCCCTCCCCAATTTCTAACCCAGCTCCTGGATGGGATCTAAATGTGGTTTTAACCAGACTCATGGGGTCCCCCTTTGAGCCTATGCATAAAGCAAGTCTAAAAGACCTTACTTGCAAGACTATCTTCCTAGTGGCTATCACTTCTGTTAGGGTTAACAAATTACCAGCCCTTTCATTTCAGTTATAGACCCTTTTATTAGAGTTCACAGGGATAAGGTGGTTCTGCGCCTAAATTCATCTCGAAGTTTGTATTTGTATTTTATTGAATTTATATGGCGTTTTAATCCAAAACGCTTTACAAGAGGAACAAAACAAGATGCATCAAACATATTGTGAACCAATCAATTGAACTACCCACTTTCTTCCAGAATCCCACTAGCATGGCCAAAAGAAGCCTACACACAATGGATGTTCGCGGGGCTGTCATGTTTTACCCGGAAAGGACATAACCACTGAGGAAGACAAACCAGTTTTTTGTTTCAGTGGCAGCTGGTAGAGAAGAGGATCCTGTCTAAATCAGCTATCTCAAGGTGGATTGTTAAATGCATCACTGTTATACTCCTGCTAAGAGAGAACTGCCCTTCAACCCTAGAGCACACTCTAATCTGGGCACTGGGGCTTCCATAGCATTCATTGCAAATGTTCCCCTTGAGTCCATTTGCAAAGCGGCAACCTGGAGCTCTGTACACACCTTTACAAAACACTATTGCCTAGACGATCATTCTAGTTCTGATTCTCAGGTGGGACAAGCGGTATTACGACATCTTTTCACTACTGTTCCTTCTCATAACCCACCTCCAACTCCGGGTACTGCTCGCTAGTCTATGCACAGCATGTGATTCGAAGCAGATTAACGAGCATCAAAAGACATGCATTACTCACCGTAATAGCATTTCTGATGATTGCATCTGCTTAGATTCACATGCGCCCACCCTGCCTCCCCGCTCAGGTGGAAGGAACATGCTACTTTCTCTCTTTATGTACTCACTCACAATATCCTTGGGCTCCCTCATGGCAGAAAAAATACAATCGGAGGGACCTTGGCGCGTGAGGGATTTTGGGCACACTACACGTCACGATAGGGATAGTGTTAGACACGCCTATGCTGACGTCCCCTTTTGGTCCCCGAAAAGACCAAATGCAATACTCTGCGGTTACCACTGGATGTCGGACCATATGCACAGCATGTGAATTTAAGCAGATAAAATCATCAGAAATGCTATTACAGTGAGTAATGCATGTCATCTGGGACAAGTCAAGGGTCTAGAAACCCTAACGCCGGCATCTTGGAACACTAGAGGCTTCACACATTTGTTAGAGGGGCGACGTAAAACTGGAAGAATTTGACCTGATATGCCTGCAGGAGACGTGGCAACGCCATAAACTGAGTTTGGACAGATTAAAATTCATTCTAAACCCGGCTTTTGGTGGTGGTAAGGGAAGACTGGCATAATACTACTTTTGGAAAAAATTGAATTGTTTTAAAACTGATCAGCATGGTAAACATTTATACAGCAAGCTATTTTACCATGGTTTTCTCCGCCCGGGCCTTCTGTAAAATCCAAAAGGAGGTGTTTAACAATCATTCACCTTTATTGGAACTTGACAGCAGTGGCTAATGCAGACTTTATTGGAAAGGTAGCAGATTTAAAATATGGAAGAATCAGGGTACATCCTATTGTGTGGGGATCTGAACAGCACATGCCTCAATAAGAGGGGTAAAATCATTTTGGATGAGACTCCCAAACTAAGACCATCAGAAAAAAGCAGCTTTGCATGGATAACCCTCATGGAGTCAAGAGATTTACACATTCTCAATGGCCATTTAGAAGGTGACAAACCGGTACAACCAAAGTGGCGCTGGGATGAACAATCTGCAATAGCAGAGTACATTTATGTCTCTAGGGACCTGTTAAATGAGATTATTTGGCATTTACATATTGCTCTATATATCATTGGTATGATCTCAAAGCGCTTGTAGGTTGAACGCCCTCTGGGACAACAGTCTAGGTCAGTCGAGAGAGTAGGGTAGAATACAGTGCTTGGGTGCACTCATTGTGTGCTGCCAGTGTGATTAGCGTGATGTAGGCAGTATCCTAACATTGGGTGTGATGGTAGTCAGATCAGTTGAATGTGTGCAGTTAGGTGGTTGGTCTCTGAGACTACATTCTGGCGGCATTAGGCCTGTGTACGATGTTTGTGTGCAGCTATGCAGATTTTATATTTCCGTGGGGTATAGCTGTGTTCTAGCAGGGTGTTGAGGTGTTCATGTAGAATTGTTCATATGTGTGCTGCTGGGCCAAAATTGATTGAGGGGTATAGCTGCGTTCTATTGTTTGTTGGTGGAAAGTGAGCATGTTGGTAGGAGAGGGGAGTGCCTGGAGTGGGTGGTGTACTTTTGGAGCACACTGGTCCTGGTTACTTTCTGGATCAGGATGAGCTGGCAGTGATCGTTCTCATGATTCGTCGTATAGGTACTCGGGGGGGGTTTTCACATGGTGGATCGTAGTAGGTTATGATTTTTATGATCATAGGGTCATTATTCTCAGGGTCTGTATGTTTCGGAGAGCCTATTTTCATTTAACTCTGCATTCTATAATTGTGGTGTGTTCCGGCGGGCATTAATCTTGGTTTTGGGAAAAGCCAGGTTTTTAGAGTTTTACGGGAGGCCATGTAGTCTTGGATGTGTCGAATGTGAGGCGGGAGGGAGTTCCACAGAGTTAGGAGCCAGGGATGAGTAGGCCGTCCCCCCAATCCTGGTTGAATTGGAAGCTGGAATCACTAGTAAGAGTGCAGTGCTTGACCTTAGGGTGCGTGATGGGTGGTAGAGTATAATCTTCTCTTGTAGGTAAGGTAGGCCAGTTTTGTGCACTGGGTAATGAATAGAATTTTGGAAGTGGGCCTTCGTCCAACAGGCAACCATTGAAAGGTGTGAACAGCAGGTGAGATGTGATTGTTGTGTCCCAGTGCAAGGAGGAGACTTTTTGCATTGTTTTGTGCTCTTTGGCATTCGAGTTGGTATGCCGGGGTACCCAGATATAAGGAGTTTTCATAGTCCAGTCTCGACATTACAGTGGACATAATAGCGGCGAGTCTGTTGGGGTAGGTGAGGTATGAAAAAATGTGCCTTAGGAGCTTGAGGTGGTAGTTGCAGGAGTTTGAGGCATTTTTGATTGATAGGAGAGGGTTAAGCCTGAGTCCAAAGTGCAGCCAAGGTTTTAAACTATTTCGGAAGTAGAGGAGTCGGGGGTAAGGGAGTGGTTGCGGGAGAATGTCAGAGTTGCCGCTCGCCTTGATCTGTTTCATCAGGGTTTAGAAGGTGTTTTTTTTGTCATACATTGATCAATGTCTCTGAGGCAGCATTCAAGGACGGGTCATGGGTTGAGGCGAGTTTTGTGAATTCTCAGGATACTTTGGGTATCGTCAGCATAGTTGTAGCAGGTGATGTTTGCCAATTATCCCTGGTAGTGTGGTCAGATAGAGGTTGAAGAGGAGTGCAGATAGGCAGGCGCCTTGTGGTACTCTGGTGTTCACGGTGCGTGCAGTTGAGCGTAAAGGGGAGAGAAAGGTGATATGTTTCCTGTTGTTGTGGAATGAGGCAATCCATTTGAGTGCCAAGCCTCTGATTCCTAGGGAGTGTAGTCTGTAGAGGAGGATTGAGTGGTTAACGGTGTCAAAGGCGGCTAACGATTCAAGGAGAACCAGCGCTCCCAGTCCGCCGAGACCTTGAGATCATCCCAGATTGAGATCGGTGGTTTCTGTTGCATGGCGCAGCCTGAAGCCTGATTGAGCGGGGTCGAGTAGGTTGTTGGATTCTACAAAGTTGTTAAGTTGAGAGTATGCAGCACGGTCAATGAGTTTCGCCAAGATTCGGGTGTTGGAAAACGGCCTATAGTTTTTGGGCTCGAGTGGTTCAAGGGATGCCTTTTTCAGAAGTGGTTTAACATGCGCTATTTTAGATGCCTCGCGAAAGATGAGAGGTGAGGGAGTTATTTATTATGGACTTAGCTTGTTCTCCGGCACAAGTGGAGGAGAATATTTCTTTCAGATGAGAGGCCGGAAGGGGGAGTCAAGCGGTGATCCCGAGGGTCTGCTGCGGGATAGTAGATTAAAGAACTCATCACCCGAGATCGGGTTGAAGGAGTCAAAAAATTGTGTTATGGCAGTTGGAGCAGTGGAGTTGGGAGGAACGGGTGTTGGGCAGGGGGTGAGGGTTGAAAGTTTGGAATTAGGGGTGGTTATCCTGTCTAGAGCTGTGTTGTAGAAATGAAGGGAGAGGGTGTTTCAGGAATTTGGAGATGATCCTGTGGACGTCTTTGCTGCTGTTGTGACAATTCAGGATTTGTTTATTGTAGTAGGCCTTTTTAGCCTTTCTGATCTCGGATTTGTAATTACAGTGGTGGTGCACAAATATGGATCTACTGACGGGGGTTTTAGGTAATCGCCATTTGCGTTCAAGAAGAGTTTTTGCTTTGCGAGTGGCTGCGGGGCATGAGGAAGTAGTGATTCATTGAGTCAGGAGTCTTTGTTTTCGATAGTTAATGCTCTGTCTGAGGTCGGCAGTGCAGGGAGACTGTGCAGCAGGCCTTCAGCTAGATCGGGAAGTACATTGACTTTGTTCCAGCATTTGTGATTGTGTGTGTAGGCAGCGATGGTCTTGGGTGAAGTGAGGACAGAGAAAGGGATGGCAGAGGGGTCTGTCCAGATAAGCGGTTTGGCACTAGATACAAAAACGGGGTCATCTGATCTGAATATTGCATCAAGGGTATGACCTCCAGAGTGTGCTGGACCTGTGGGCTGTTGAGATAGGTTGAGTGCTTCTAGACTATCGACCAGGGGTTGGGTCATGGAGTTGTTTGGCACGTCAAACCAGATGTTGAAGTCCAGTCCCAGTAGTGAGAGTGTGTGAGTGTTAGGTGGTTTACCTGAATGGTAGCTAGTGAGTCAGAGATTGTTGGCAAAGTGTGTCATATCCGGGAATCAATATGAGTAGGATGCTGTGAGTGACTGATGGTAATAGAGAGATTTTTATTAAGTGATTCAGTTTGCGTTGCATGGTTGGCTTTCTGTAAGTGAGAAGGAGAAGTAGGACTTAGAGAGGATCTCTAATCCGCCACCTCTGGAGGGTCTGTTGGAGATGAGTGAGTAGCTTGGGGGAAGGCCTCATGCGTGATTGGTGCAAAATCATCTGAGAAACAAGTTTGTGATGTCAGCGTTGTCACAGGATAGAGGGTCAAAGATGCTTTGTCGGATTCTCGTCACAGAGCAGGAATTGAAAAGGAGACGGGTGACTACACAAGTGGTATCAGTTTTCCTGACGCTCGTGGCAGGGATGGCTCAGATCGATTAAGAGGAAATGAGTTAGGTGTCCGTCATCGTGATGTAAGGAGTGGTTGGAGCAGTGAGGGTGTCTGAGGCTGACCGGGAGGTGGTTTGCAGGAGTTTGGGATGTGGGTGTTCTTACAGGGCGGGTGGGTGGGCCAGGTCGATGCCGAGTGGGAAGAGTGGTGGGTATTCATGGGATGAGGTGGGGTGAATCGAGAGGGTAGGGGGTGAGTGGCATGCTACAACTATGCAGATGACACTCAAACCATCTACAAAATTGAAGACACTCAAGCCGATCACTCAACCCTAAAAGAGTGCCTAAAAGAAGTCTACAACTGGATGAAAGCCAACATCTTGAAAATCAACCCAGGCAAGACAGAAAGCATGATTCTATCGAAAAACGCAGAAAACTTACATTCCATGGCCAACGGAAATAGGAACCGCACCAACACCATCTAAGGTAGTAAGAAATCTCGGAGTCCTGATGGACGACACCCTTACCTTAGAACCACAAATAAATGCAATAATCAAGAAATGCTTCTTCCTCCTTCACACAAGAAGAATCTTACCTTTCCTCTCCTTCACCCACAAAACTGACAATCGTCGCCCTCATCATGACAAGAAATAGACTACGCAAACGGCCTCTATCTAGGGATGCCAGAATACCCCCTGAAGAAACTACAACGCATCCAAAATACAGCAGCCAGACTCAAACTATCCAGAAGAGACCACATCACTTCAGCACTAAAAACACTGCATTGGCTCCCAGTCAAAACATTGCATCACCTTCAAAACAATGTGCATAACACACAGGGCAATCAGCGGACAGGGAGTGGAGTTCCTACAAAAGAAAATAACAAACTACAAGCCAACGAGACTCTTTAGACCAAGCAACGAAATCCGCCTGGAACGAAAACCATACCGTAAGCAAAAAACTACAGGGCCCCTCCTTCTCCCACCTAGCTGCAAAAACCTGCAACACCACCCTGAAAGAAATGAGAAACGCCAAAGACCACCTACAATTCAGAAAACTACTAAAAACCTGGCTCTTCAACATCACAGATCCAAATTGAAAAACTAAACACTCAAAAGGGAAACGCAAATAACAGGATGACAGAATCTAGAATGACACTGACAAACAACCAGAACCGACTAGGGAAACTCCTACTATAACAAGAGACAATGCTAGGTCGAATAGGACACAAGCGACACCCCATGAGGACAGAATCCACATCCCTAGCCAACTCCAGCCAACAACCTCGCCGGATCCAGCTATCATTTGAATATAGTTGTGTGAATGTTAGGTGTTCATAAGCAAAAGAGCTGTCCCAGCTAATGAGCATTGTACAATAACGTACCGTCCCTTCGTGTCTGTGGGTCTTCCACGTGGTGAGGTGTAACAATTAGGAGTGTCAGGTCGCCGCATGACTGTTGAATAAGAGGTGTAATATCTATACTCTTACGTCCCGTCCCCTTTCCTCCATACTGTCTGGGCGTCCCTCGCTAGGGACGGGAGATGGAACTGTTTTCACATGCAAAAACTCTTCGTCCACATTTAAATTTAGCGGTGCGTGGGGGTGCGGCCCTGGGAGCATGTTCTACCCTGACTCCGCCCACCAGTGCCACTCCCCATTCCCCTTTTATGCGTCAGCGGGAACGGGCTGATTTCACCAGTGCTCCTGGGTTTGGCTTCGGCCATGTAATACCGCGCGCTCTTCCTCGGATAATTTTTTTGTCATCCACGCTCCTCCCTGGCTCATATCGACTTCAGTGGGCTTCAGCAGGTGTCCAGCCTATGAGGGGCTCTTTCCTACGTCTGACCCCCGTGCCTTTCTCTCCCCCCCCCCCTGCTGCCTTTTGCCCCGACCACAGCTGGCTAGGTTGTACCGGGTACAAAGCACTGTCTCCATGCACACTGAAGAACAGGCTAGTTAGGTGAAGGGAGCTCTTTCAAAGGACGCCTCCAGAGGTCTTGAAGGACTTTGTCAGACAGAGATCGAGGCCCAAGGGAGGGCTGCTGTTTTTCATTGCACCCCATAAGGGCGACTCCTTCCCAAGGAAGCGCCTGAGTGGGAGGAACCGCTCTGGTTTTTGCACACGCACCAAGCCTAGTCCAGATACTGGCCTCACGGTTGACCGGTCAGTAGATCCTTCTGGACGCAGTGCTGAGGGACCGCAAAGTTTTTACCGGGTGTACACCCCAGGGGCAATGCCCTAGTACCAGCCTAATGTCCAAGGGGGCGCCTGCACGCAGCACTACCGGCGACACTGCTGGGGGCAATGCGCCTTCCAGGCCCCGGCCTGAGGTGCAGGGTAGGTCTCATGCTCCTCCGCCAAGAGTTTTGGAGGAAGCTGGGCCCAGGGATACAAGCACCACGACTTCTGCACGGAGCTCGACAAAATGCCTGCCACACCAAACATGGCTGCTCGTCCGGTGCCACTCCTAGGAACGGAGCAGGCGGGATAACGAGTTTCAAGGTGGGTCTGGTGTCAACCAGGTACATGGCCTACAGTTTATCCCTCAGCATTGCAGGGCAAGTTCCCCCTACAACCGAGACACTGCGCTCCGGCCCCAGCAGCCTCAAGCCACTCCGTCAATATCACCTGCCCCCTCTTCAGCCTCCTGGTGCTGATGCAAACCCCTCAGATGGGGGCCATTTTGCGGGATGCAGTCAGGGACTTGCTCCCTCCTGTCACTCCACCGGAGCCCATTGACATTTCTCCAATGGCTCCAGTGCCACAGGCCCCAGTACTGCCCCTGCCGGCTCCTTCGATTCTGGCTCCCGTCCCTCACACAGTACAGGCGGTTCCACACCAGCCTCTGCAGCAGCCTCCAGTCTCCACACCACAGCCCACGGCGCCCAGCACTCCTCCACCCGCTCCGGTCCAGCCATCCACTCTGGTGGACACAGATGAGGAGGACCACTCAGACACGCCGTCGTCGGCCAAGGCCTTCCACAAATGGCTTACAGGTTTGGCAGAATATTTGGGAATTCCTCAACCAGAGGTCGAGCAGCCGAGTAGGGTGTCTTGGCAGAAGTCCTCACCCTAAGACACCCTACTAGAACGGGTATCCTGATGCAGAAAGATGTTGTTGCCTTGGCCAAGAAGGGGTGGCTCAAGCCACACTTGGCCCAACCTGTCAATCGGTGCCTCGATGCCAAGTATAGTTAGATGGAGGGGATCCACTCTTGCTGTTGGCACACCCTCAATCACACTCTCCGATGATCGCTGTTGCGTCACTCTTCTCTAAGCCTGTCTTCCTCAGCTACCTCGTCTTCGGCGCTGCTAGGCAAGGCGGAGATGTTCTTGGAGGCGTACAGAAAGAAGCTGTACTGCAAGGCCTTGCACCTGTGCCAATCCAATGCGGATGCCATGCTGGCAGCCGTTAACCAAAGGCTTTGGCGGGAAATAGGGCTACCGCGTCTACCCTTACCTGGATGATTGGCTCGTCAGGGCAAGATCTCCGGAGACCGTTATCCACACATCCTCCGCACTCCACGACCTGGGGTTTACAATCAATCTCAAGAAGTCTCTTCTACAACCTACGCAGAGCCTTACCTTCTTCCAAGATCACGTTCACGGTCATCAAGAGAGCCATGGCTCACTTCATCTCCTGTGCAGTGGCCTCAGCCTGGTGGTATCAGCACTTGTTAGGTATCAGGGCAGCGGTCCTACTGGCCGTGCCCCACACGAGACTCCGCATGAGGAGATTAGAGCTGCACTTCGCAGCCTCATGGAATCAGGAGAAGGGCTCCCAAGCAGAGCTGGTCAGCATCCTTCCTTCTCTCCACCCGGACCTCACATGGTGGTCCAGGGACTGAAATCTACGGACGTGCAAGCCCTTCCGGCAAGTCACCATCACTGTGGACTGCTCCCTGGAAGGCTGAGGAGCCACCCAGGACAGCCATGGAGTCTGGACCCGACAGGAGCAGGAGTCCCATATCAACTGGCTGGAGCTGAAGGCCATCTGGCTAGCTCTCAAAGCTTTCCTTCTGCCCATTGGGGGCAAGACCGTCCTTATCCAAACTGACAACTCCACCAGCATGTACTATGTCAACAAGCAGGGGGGGTACCAGGTCCCCGCCACTGTGCAGCCAAGCGGTGGGCATGTGGGAATGGACCCTGGAGAACAAAAATCTACCTCACGGCCGTCCAACTCCCGGGGAGGCCAACTTGGATGCGGACAAACTCAGCAGACTGGGAACGGACAATTACGAATGGCAATTGAACAACCAGGTGCTGATGGAGATCTTCAGCAGATGGGGGCATCTGTTTGCCTCCTGGGGCAACAGGAAGTGCCAACAGTTAGCGTCCTCGCATGCGCGGGGCCCTGGCTCCCTTGGCAACGCATTCCAGATACAGTGGGGACAGCATGACGGCGTATGCCTTTCCTCCCATACCCCTGGTCCACAGGGTGATTCGCAAGATAAAGAAATCTTGTCACCTCAGCATCATTCAGAAAGCACCATGGTGGCCAGCGAGACCGTGGTTCTCCAAACTGCTCAGCCTCCCAGACCACCCATTCACCTTCCGATGGGCCCAGCCCCTCTCCTGGCCCAGCGGGGGGGGCAGGGTCATCCACCCCGCCCAACTGAAGTTAGCCCACGCAGCGTGGTTCCTGAGCATTCCACATTCAAACACCTGAGCCTATCACAGGCTAACCTGGAAATCATTCAAGGTGCCAGGAGCAATGCTACCAGGAGCCAATACAAGAGTAAATGGACTAGGTTCTGTCATTGGGTGGACTCTGAAGAGATCGAACCCATTATGTGCACGCTGGATGACGTGCTCTTTCTCTGCACACCTTGCGCTCTCAGGCATACAGGTGGATACATGCTGCACCTATCTGGCAGCCATAGGGGCCTACAGGAATTCGGAGGAGGTGGTTTTCTCCTCGTCCAACCCTATAGTCGGAAAACATTTGGCGGGCCTGTCCAGGCTCTACCCGCCCATCAAGAAGCCACACCCTGTGTGGGACCTCAATGTGGTGTTGGTCGCTTTGGCGCACAAACCCTTCGAGCCAATGGCGTCTGCAGACCTCAAGCTGGTCACCATGAAAACAGCTTTGTTAGTGGGCCTCACCTCTGCTTGCAGTGTCGGCGAGAGCCAGGCTCTGGTGGCCTCAGAACCTCTGCGGACACACCCAGCGTTCTTACCTAAGGTACCCTACGCTTTCCATCTGAACGAGGAAATAGTCTTACCTATGTTTTTTGCTGACCCCAAGGATGGGGCTCAGAGAGTCTTGCAATGTTTGGATGTCAGACGCACTCTGAAATTCTATCTGGACAGGACCAAGGGCTTCTGCAAGTCAGACGCACTGTCCGTCACCTTTGGGGGATCGAGGCCTGGGTATTGGGCATCCAAGGCCTTGATTGCACAGTGGATGGTTTCGGCCTTCAAGGAGGCTTACGAGGGGCAGCACAAGCCGGGCCTGCTAACATGCACGCCCACTCTGTCGGAGCCAAGGCCACGACCATTGCATTCCAAACGCAGGTTCCGTGGCAGGTCATCAGCAGGGTGGCCACCTGGGCCACCCCTTTGGCTTTCTGTAAGCATTACTGTTTGGACGCCGGCTCCAAGTCAGATGCGGCCTTCGGACAGGTCATTCTGAGGAACCTGTTTCCTTAAGGATGGTCTCCTCTCCAACCTAGGGCTACATTCAGTTGTAATTGTCAATAAAGTATGGAGGAAAGGGGACGGGACGTAAGAGTAATTAAGTTATTCACTGTAGTGACTAACATGCTCTTAGTCCATAGTCCCCTTTGCCCCATACGTCACACCATCCTCCTCCCTAATAATACTGGTGTCATTAGGCAATGTTAAATATTGTCAATGGGGACTGAGTGGCGCGGGCGGAGTCAGGGAAGCTCAAGCTCGCAGGGCCGCACGCCTCTAAATTTAAAGGGGAAGGAGGTTTTTTCTGGTGAAAAAGGTTCTGTCTCCCATCCCTAGCGAGGGACGCCTATACAGTATGGAGGAAAGGGGACTATGGACTAAGAGTAAATTAGTCAATATGGTGGTTGACTATTAATTTCCCACCCCTGGGGGGTGCAACGTTAAGAGATATCTGCTTGGCATGGGTTTCTTATAGTAATAGGACATTGACCCTATGCCGTTTCACATAAGCCACAATCTTCCTTGCTTTTGAGTATTTCCCCAGTCCCCTGATAATCCAGCTCATTAATTTAATCATATTGCTGACTGGACAACATCCTCTTGAGCCGCTTCCGTCTCATCCCACCCCACTCCCCTCAATAATTTAGTGTATCGGGTGCCTGCACCCACCTGCCAAGGGATTTTTTAAACTTTTCCACCAATTTAACTTTGAATATACCTCCCTATCCCCCTGACTCCCACCCTCACCGCTCTTCCCCAACATGCAGTGTAGTGAACCCTTAAGGAAACCTAGAACCCCCAAGAGGCCCGCTAATGACAGGGGGCAACCGTGTAAATCTGAACAAAGCCATTGCTTGGGAGGCAGCTGCCACCGTGGGGGCACATAAAATGTGTTAACATAACTTTTTAATACCTTACAATAGGGTAGGTTAGGACACTTCAAGTAAACCATGTTACAGCAGTGTTATGTGATCAATCTTGTGCAAGAGTTGAGTCTGGTGGCTGATTCTCAGGCAGGTGCTCGCCAGGGATGGCCAACAGGATTTGGGAGCCATCTTCATCGGCTGCTCGACAGCGACCCCTGTGAGTTGTCTTTTTAGCCTCACTCACCTGTTCAGCTCATTTGGAGTGCACAGAGGCCACTGTTCCTTAAACCGAGGACACTGCTGGGAAGAGAGCCAGACAAATTCATGGTAACTTGGAGAGCAGTCAAGGCAAAGCGTCAGGAGTGAGGGTGATCAGAGGTCTTCGATGAGGACTCACAGTAAGACGCCAAGGATTACCATTCGACAGAAGTACACGAAAATATACAATTAGGCCCAAGGATAAACACAAGTGAAACATGAATGCACAGTAAACGCCACTCAAACACACTTTGTAAAATATATACAGTCACGGGTGTCAATGCGGTGAAGGGTCTAATCTCCTCCAATACCTGTGAGGGAACCCTAACTTTAGAATCCAGCCCTAAAATGAATGGAGCCTTGTGCTTGTTGCGCACGTAAAACCTATTGGTCTTGCCTAAAGTACAATTTCTAACAAGCTGGCAATGTTAGGGCCGAATTCTGAAGGGTGGAAAGAGTCAGGATGACTGCTGCAATGAACAAAGCTATTCCCTACTTTCAGAGGGCTTTAGGAAGTAGGGGCTAACCAAGTCAAAACGAGGACCATGAGGGATCCTCTGTGTCTAAAATGCAATGAATGAACAAGGGGCCACTGGTAAGTGGTTTCAGTACTCGCTGCCCTTAACTCGGTTTGGGTCCAAACGTGTCTGGGCTGGAGAAGGTCGTCTGAGTTTAGATTCCTGCCCTTGGTTCGGCTTCAAAGTACACATGTGCTGTGTGTGCAGATGCGGGTCTGGTTTACAGATGCTGTATCTGTCTCGTCTTGGTTGAATGAATAAAGTAAATACTGATGCAGCTGGTCTCTGTGCACAAGAAGGCGTTGAGTGATTATTCCCACCACTCAAAAGGGTTGAAGCACCTACGCAGGTCTTCAGAGATCAAGCGCAAAGCAGGGCTCTACCGGGACAAAAGAGGGCTCATAGTGCCAACCTTCTGTGTGGTTCTGACTAGTCTTTGGAAATGCTCGGTCTTCTGGATACTTGGCTCCCATCTACAGCTCGATTCAGAGCTGTTGCTGGACTGCATTCAGGAGCCTGCCTCATATCCACAAGTCCGGCGAGTGCCTGCACCCACTGGCCAATGAGATCTACCCCACTCATGCACGTCGGTAATGGTCCAAACAGGGACCACTGCGGCTCTCATGCCCTCGTGCACACAGACATCCTGGCACCAGTAGTGTGGATTGGTACCATACCGTCCCAGCCCACTTCTGGGTACCCACACACGTGACCTGCAGAAGCCCACGAAAGAGGCTTTCGCGGGCAACAGCATGCCCAAATAAGGAAGCCCCAGGTTACGAAGACCAAGGGGGAAGGCCAACTGATAAAGTGACCAAAGGTGTAGACAAAAGACCTTGTGGCATGGCCATGACACATTAGCCACGTAAAATGGTCACTAAAATACACGAAAAAGCTTCTGCTGCCACCAGTCAACTCCTAGGCACATTGTCCAGTCACTGAAAATTCCTTGGTGGATGTTTGGGCCTGAAAACACAAGGACCCCATTGCGCTGTACTGTAAGGTACTTTGCCACTTTTGGTAACATTTTATCATTGCGCAAAGTCGTAAGACTAAGAAACAGTTTCTCAGTACTGACAGCCTGAAGGAAGTGTCAGTTTCCCCATAACAATGAGCGAAAGCCCAGGGGGGAACGCAGCTGAAGGCTGTGCTCCACTGGTAAGTCAGGTTGGGGTGCTGAAACAAAATAAATCGCAAGGTTTGGGGTTTCGGAGGGGTCTATAAACAATAGAGGGAAAGTTGCCTTTAGAGAAATGTTCCCTAAAACCAGCGGAAGCCTCATTTTAAGTGTATTCCTACTGGGAGAGTGTCCCATTGTCAATTCTCTAAGGTGACCATTTGTTACTCTTTAAATGTGTCCCGGACAGGCTGGTGGCAGTGAACCCATATTTAATCTTTTCCCTGATGCACCACTGTACACATGTTTTGACCTCCATAATACCTTGAACTTAGAATCTCTAAGCCCTGTTTTTGAGTGCATATTCCTCGTTGGCTTCTCTGCCCTTTCAGCTCAGAAATAGCCATATTAGGACATGCATTCTCAGAGTTTTTGCAAAAAACCTGCGAGTGTCCTTTGTATCAGGTAATGCCTGTGCTGGTAGGAAATGGGGTGGGGATGTTTGTCCAGTCCCAATCCACATTGCAACCATGATTTCTTGTTACAGTGCAAGATATTTTATTACCATGACAAGCTAGATTCATATTGCCAAAGTAAATAAATGGTGAACATTATTTACATTAATTCTTACAAAGTGATCGTTTTTGTTTTTTTTCCTTCTTTTTATGAATGTTCATATTGCTTTATGTATTCGCTGTTCTCTGGTGGCATAGATAAGCCTCTTTTGCTGTTCTCTGCTAATTCTGGTTGTTATCGAAGGATGAAACCAAACCATTGCTGGGAAGGTGTGAGGTAGCTAGCTATCTGTTTCAATGTTGCAGAGCCTTTCTGTTTGAGGGATGGCATCCCCCTTAGCTTGAATTTAGGAACATTTCTCAGTCGACCACAGGATCCAAGTTTTTAATGCTGGAGCAACACCAGATGACTGCTATAGAACCGTCACTGCATCGAGCATTGGCAATTTTAGGGACCTGAACTGGGTGTCTCCCTCCCTTTAGACTGGTAGGATCAACCAGCTCTACTTCCTGTCCGGAGCTCAGCGTGTGGGTGCTGCATTTTGCCTTAATCTTCCTGGCGCTGGACTGCTTCATTGCATGTACACCCTTTTGTCTTGGAGCTGGAAACCTTGTAGATCTTTCTTCACATTCTGCTGCCACTTTGTTGTGGAGAAGGGCTTGTCTAGAGCAAACGTCTGCCTACCATGCTGCTTTGCAGAGGCGTTGCTAAGGGGGCTATAGCCCCTGGTCTTTTGGTTACAGCCCCGGATAGAATCTCAGGAGCTACAGCCAAAAGGCTAGCTAGCCCCCAGTCCCAACAGTTCCGACATCAGCGTAGCCCCGGGTGTTTTCCACACTTAGCAACACCCCTGCTGCCTTGCCTCCTGACCCTTTCCGGTGTCATAGCTGCTTTTGCTCCCAACTTCTGCTCCTGAGTCGTCGTCCTGCTCTTGAGGTTGAAAGGATGGCAGCCCAAAAACCGGGGACTAAAAACAATCCAAGTGACAAAATAATCTCTGGACCTCTTTGCAAGGGCCAACCAGGTTTATTACATGCAACAAGAGTCTCAGTACCATAGAACCAAACCGACACAGAGCTCCTTGATTTTCTAAATGAACAATACTATGCATAATAAGTACAGCATAATCCCTCTATCCTCATTGGCTACCACCTATAAAACATGCTAATCCCCTGCCCCTTATAGTCCCTTGACAGATTGGCCACATCTACGGTACCCCCATCCCCCTAGACATGTGGTCCCCTATGTCCTCACTGTCGAACCCAGGTATATATATGATTGGTGGGTTCTTAACATTGGGTTCGTAAATTTGGGGCCATCGCGTGATGTGCACCCTCCTGTTCCAGGCGCAATCAAAATAATTTGGCGATGCCAACAGTGCTTTGATTAGACAATCTGCTTCCTCATTAACCCATATGCCATGGCGCACTCGGCTGTACCCCAACCTTGTACTAAATTCACTGGCATTACTTCCGCTCATTCTTTCCTAAATCACAAGATGTTCTAGACACTGCTCCCCCTTATCTCCTCCCAACACCAGGTGGCCAGGGATGGTGTGACCAGATCACTGCTCTTGAGTCTATTTCGAGGATTTGTTTGCTTAAGTTGTGTACTAGGTGTAATTCATATGGGGTGTTCACCCCGGGTTGAGGGCAGTAGTGTTCTAAATCTTTGCCTTGCTCTTTGGTATCACAGAGCCATGTGCCCTATTCTCATGAATTTATCCTTCAAAGGGTGCCTCCCTTTGTGCTCTTCTACTAACTAACATTCCATTCCCACCATGTTTAGGCCCTGCAGCTGGATACTCATCTGCACACCCTGGTTACCTCTGACCAAGAGTTTTCTCCAGGGGAATGGGAAAGGCGATTTGCTTTTGGAGCTGAACTATCAGAGCCGCAGCGCCAAACCAAGGCCTGCGTTCTCTTCTGTTTGTGTGCTAGGTCTTAACATCCAAAATGGCGACACTTCTGCCAAGTTATAGCCCGACCTCGCTTCTATCACACTGCCTTGCTGACTCCATCTTCTGCTTATTTCAATCCTTCCCAGAGATCACGCTATCCTTCGTCACTAAAGTACATCAACTAAAGCCCGGTCTAAAATGCTGCCCTATCTATGGGCTCTGCAACCACAACATTAAGACATGTTTTGCTCTTTGTGTTCCTAAATAATATGCATCAGACCGAACGAAGACAATGTATGTGCTGTCTGTGGCACAACCTTCACTCTGCTCTCACGATGTTGCACTAATAGGTTTTCCTCATCCTGAACCTTTTTGCCTGACTGGATCGTTGTATGTGCATCCCAACGGGGGGGTGTAACTTCGAGCAGTCATCTCTCCCTTCAGGGTTGCCTACTGGCTTTTGACCACCTAAGTCCCCAGGTCGCTTTAAAAGCATTCAGAAGTGAAGTCTGACTGTAGTATCCTTGCCTTACCTGAATTGGTGCTGTGTGTGTGGGTGTGTGTGTGTGTATAGTAGTCCCGTCTGGAGTCCCCTTAGATACTAAGAACTGGTAGTCTGCCTTTTTATTTACAGGAACCTGGACTTTTGGATATTTACCATCCGATCTGTATTGTACTCCAACACTGCGCGTTTTAACTTTGGATCCGTTTTCAAGCCTGAGTGCTATAGTTTAGTGATTGATCCATAGATGAGTGGTGGTTGGGGTCAGGGACATCACATTATTGCTTCTTTTTTATGGGGGTGCACATCCCAACCATTTCCCCATCAGAAGATAATTCAATTTACCATGATCTGCCACCAAACCCCCCAATGGAAAATGAAAAAAAAAGTGTCAAAACAGTCGCTTCACCAAATACAGAGAAACTGGTGCAGCCAAGTGTGTGCAACCCATTTGGGCTGCTTTTTCTCTACTTGTACCACCAAGGTTACTTAACTTGTAACACGCATGGACACTGGGTAGAATTTGGCTGGAAGTCTGTGGGTGTTGAGAGAAACCAAAGAGTGTCTCACCTGCTAGTCTTTGGGGACTGGTCATCCAGGTGGCCAGGACATGGCAATCGCTTTTGGGTCCAGTTCTTGGGGGTGGAGCAGTGCGGGAGGATCAGCTCAGTGAGGGGTCTTCAGGGAGTGGGGCTGAGGCAGCCGATGGTGAGATGCGGTATTCCCCCCCTTTATTCATCCAACCCCTCCTATTCATTAGGATTCTCCGAAGTCCCAACTCCCCCCTCCCCCGCCCCTCTTTTTACACAAACACTGGGCAGAGGAAGAGGGGGACTGAGAGTAACCAGACTAACTCTCAGACATCGTACTGGACATGTCCTGGTCAGGCAAGGTCGGGCACAACTTGAAGTGCATACACCTGATAGCAATTAGCTCTCCTCACACGAATGTTAGGAAAGATTCCCATTTATGTGTAGTTTAGCTTATTTTTTTGTGTAGTGCAGCCTAACCCTGAGGTATCTGGGCGCATTCAACTTAGAACATAGAGCAGGTTATACATCCAATAAGAGCAAATAATTACAAGTGAAGTGTGTAGATGCAACTTGAAGACCAGTTTACATAGTGGTCAGAGCAAGAAGTCAACACAAGAATTACAGATACAATAAATGGATCAGGCAGACCATTCTGTATTCGCTACAGAGATGGCGAAGCAGAGTATTATCCTTGCTGGGTGATTAGCAGAGCCTTCACCTTGGCTCTAAAAGACCCTAATTTTCCCTCCAGTTGTGAACCCCCCAACAAGCCTACCCTGACTTGAGCCAGTGGAGCACAACAATCAAACACCTGGGCCATACACATGTTCAAATCCCAATCTCACTTATCCATCGATCACTGACACTTCTGCTGCTTTAGACCTGAGCCTTTGGAATGCCAGGTCCCTATGCAATAAGACATCTGCAGTATTGGACCTTTTTCTACGCCTACGTTTTCACTTCCTTTGCATTACTGAAACTTTGATTCGATGGGATTGGGTCCTCCGACATATTCCAAATCTATATGTAATCACCACAGCTGTGCTGCTTCGGAAAATCTTTGGCGTCCTGCGTCGATGACGTCAATACGCCGCCCTCAAAGACCTCCTCGGACGGCCGACGTCACTGGATGTTATAAGTAGGACTCCTGACGCCCATAGCCTCAGTTCCATTTTTTCCGCGAACATGTTCGCTTCGGAGATCTCGGCACGCCTCGACTCTTTGGAGTTTCTGTTCTTTCTCGGTTCTTCGAACCTGTTCATATTGTGAAGTATATTCTTAGTGAAGATGTCTACCTCGTCTTCCACCCCGCGTCCGGGCTTTAAGAAGTGCGGGGACTGTGGGTCCAAGATGTCGGTCTCGCACAACGCCTGCCTCTGGTGCCTCGGGGAGGCCCATGACACGGATGACTGTCGACTGCCAGTTGCTCACGTCCAAAGCCTTGCGGGAGCGCAAGAAGTTGTTGTCGGTAGGTAAAGTGTCCAAGCCACGGAAGTCGAGGTCTGCGGGGCTTTCAACAGACGATTTGAGGGGCGACTCTCCGCATCATCGTCGGAAGTCCAGTGGGTTTCGGTCCCGGAGTCGGTCCTGCCTCTTCGAGGCACTCCCGGAAGCGCTGTCATCGGTCGCGTTCCCCGTCCTCATCCGAGGACTCAGTCTGTCGGCGGGTCGCTTATCCCACCAAGCATGCGACGCCGGAGGAATGGTCTTCCTTCGGGAAGAAAATGTAAGCTATTCTCGAATCGCAGGGCACTGTTCCATCCGCGCCTCCGAGTGGGGTCGGTCGTGATCGGACGAGACACCGCTCGCACGCCTTCGGGCTCGGGTGGTCGGCACAATTCGCGGGAGAGGTCTCGCTCGGACAAGGGGAATCATTCTCGTCATTGCTCGTTCCAGGTCCCGGTCCTCGACGCGCTCCATCGTGTGCACCTGTGGTGTCTCCGAGGAAGACGTTGACGCCGGTGGCGCTGAGGTCATTGACAGACTCTTTCGAGGCCCCACCTCCGAAGAAGTCGTCGACACCATCGGCGCCCAGGCTGTCGAGGGACCCGCTCGGGGCTCCGGCCTCGAGGCCTGTGTCAACGCCGTCGATGCTGTCCGCGCCGCTTTTCGAGGCTGTTTCAACGGGGGTACCCCGAGGCTCGGTGGAACCCCCTAGAAAGGCTCTGGCCAAGGTCAAGCATGGCTTTGTTCCACATTCTGTGCCTTCATACCGCCATCTTGAGTTTATTTTGGAGGTGGATGAGGGCTCTAATGATGGCATGGTTCCTGGTATGGTGCCAGATGAGATTCTCTCGGGCCATAGCCAAATTGAGGACCTGAGGCAGTCCCTGCACGACACCAGTGGAATGGACACCTCTCCGGAGGTGGAGTCTTGTAGGCCTGAGCCTGGCACTCATGCTGTCTCCTTGTACCGGCACCTTATGTCCAGGGTGCGCGTGTACTTGGGGTGGTCTGCTCCCCCAGGGGATTTTCTTCAGGATGACCTTACGGATATCCTCGACCAAGGTCCACCAACTGACCCGGTACTGCCATTCCATATGGCTCTACAGAGGAGGGTGGCGGTGGCTTGGACTGCTCCGGAGAGTCTCCCGGCAGTGGGCAAGTCTTTGCTGCGAAAATACCACCCAACCAGTAGCGACCCCTGCTACTTGACCAAGCACCCCACTCCGGAGAGTTTGGTGGTGCAGGCGGCTACGGCCCAGGCAAAGCAGGCGTCGTATCCTACCATCCATCCTGATAGGGACGACAAGCGTTTTGACGGCTGGGCGAAGAAAGTGTTTTCTTCAGGAGGTATGGCGCTTCAGGCGGCCAACTCCGTATGTGCCTTTTCATGTTTCACGCACTCTCTGTGGAACTGTTTCCTTAGCGGCTGAACATATTCCCGAAGGGGACAAACGGGATGGTTTCCTTGCCATGGTTCAGGATGGCAAGGATGCCATGTGTGAGGCCGTTCAGTCGGGTTTGGACATGGCAGATTGCGTCAGCCGGTCCATGGCGGCGAGCACCGTGATACGCAGGTTTGCTTGGTTGCGGAAGTCAGCGTTTGCTCCTGATGTGCAGGCCCGGCTCCTCAACATGCCCTTTGACGGGGAACATCTTTTTGGCAGCAAGGCTGATGAGAGCCTTGAGAGGTTGCAGACCTCAAAAGCTGCAGCAAAGTCATTGGGCGCTGCAGTTCGCCAACCTCCGCCTTTTCGTCCTAGGGGACAGCAATGGAGGGGAGGTTCCTTTCATTATTACTCATCCTTTGGGAAAGCGAGAGGAGCTGCCAGTCAAAGGGGCCACCGTAGGAGTGCCAGAGATGGAAAACGAGGTACTCGAGGTGCCAAGGCCGCTCGGGCTGTTGCCTCATTACCCTCCGGCAACGCCGCAGCTGCTTCAGCTCAGTCATGAGGCCATGTCCCATGGTTCACCGGTTGGGGGAAGGCTGGCGCAGCATCTTTCAGAGTGGCGCGCCATTACTTCAGATGTGTGTGTTCTGGAGATCAGAGCCCACGGCTACTGTCTTCCTTTCCGACAGAGGCCTCGAGACAATCCACCGGGGAATCTCTCTCTGAAGTCTGGATCCGCTCCTTGCGCAGGAAATTCAATCCCTGCTGGAGAAAGGCACAATAAAACTGGTGCCTGTAGCCGAGAGGAATGTCAGGATTGACTGGGTTAGTAACAGTAACAAGATTAACATTGTGCCTTCAGAGCTGGCTGGGTTAGTTGGGCTTTCAGAACTGGCTGGGTTAGTACATAGAATTAACATTGTGCTTAGTAACAGTAACAAGATTAACATTGTGCCTTCAGAGCTGGCTGGCTTAGTTGGGCTTTCAGAACTGGCTGGGCTAGTACATAGAATTAACATTGTGCTTGCCCAAGTCAAGATGGAGCAAAAGAAACTTAATCTGATTGGTTAAAGGAACAATGATATGTTTGGTTTGCCTGATTGGTGGAGAGGACAATGGGTTTGATTCTTGGGAGGTGAGCAAGATTCTAAACTGCCTTTCGTCCAGAGAAATTCAGTGGCTGGTTGTACATTAGTTAAGCTCCTTAAGTAAGGCCTTTTCAGAGCTCAGAAAATCTACCAAAGAAGTAAGAATTTCGTTTGCTGATCCAGTTTGAACAAGAAGTCATCAGGTGGGATCGTTCTTTTAAAGATTTTAAGATTGTCAAAGTGAACTTTCATTTTCTTGTATAAGAAAACTTAGAGTTAACAAGTTTCAAATTCATTTGAGAAAAAAGACATTTACAGTTAAAGTTATTATAAGGAAAACAAGCTTGAAGATAGTGCGTAGGAGTTTAAAGTTAATTAACTGCGTGTAATGTTCTTCAAGACTGTTTAATGTGTGCGCGAGCTCGCAAGTCGTCGTTTACGTGTGTTGAAAGCGCGCGTGTACATTTTTAACGTGAAAGACGTTTCCTGAGAAAGCG